>NC_092343.1:384240070-387103403 GCF_046630445.1 Rutidosis leptorrhynchoides | reverse complement strand
TAGTCTTATCGGCCTCGGCCATACACTTCTTTAAATTCGATACACGAATAACGTCATGAATAGTGCTGAGTTCTTGTGGCAATTTCAAATGATAAGCCACTGGTCCAACTCTCTCAATAATCTCAAAAAAGGTTCAACAAAACGAGAATTCAACTTTCCCCTTTTACCAAAACGTATCACGCCCTTCCAAGGTGATACCTTCAACATAACACGATCACCGACCTGAAATCCAATATCGTTTCTTCTCTTATTGGCATAGCCCTTTTGCCGACTTCTGGCGGTTCTCAATCTTTCCTTAATCTGTACGATCTTCTCGGTAGTCCCATGAATAATTCCTGGACCTGGGAGTTGAGCATCCCCAACCTCATTCCAACAGACAGGAGACCTACACTTTCAACCATACAGAGCTTCAAACGGTGCGGCTTTAATACTTGCATGATAGCTGTTATTATAAGAAAATTCAGCTAGTGGCAAATATCTATCCCACCCATTACCAAGATCAATAACACACGCTCGCAACACGTCTTCTAATGTTTGAATGGTCATTACACTCTGACCATCCGTCTGCGGATGATAAGCAGTGCTCATATCTAACTTAGTTCCCAAGGCATCTTGTAAGGATTTCCAAAACCTCGATGTGAATCGACTATCTCGATCTGAAATAATAAATACAGGGACACCATGCCTCAAAACAGTCTCCTTCAAATACAAACGAGTAAGTTTCTCCATCGAATCTGTTTTCTTAATTGGCAAGGAACGAGCTAACTTTGTGAGTCGGTCAACAATAACCCAAAATGTATCATAACCATCTACAACTCTCGGTAACTTCGTAATAAACTCCATTGTAATGCTTTCCCACTTCCACTCGGGAATTTCAAGTTGCACCAAAAGTCCTGACGGTTCTGATGTTCAGCTTTAACCTTAGCACAGGTCAAACACTTAGCCACATACGTAACCACATCAGCCTTCAAATGAGGCCACCAATATAGCTCCTTAAGATCATGATACATCTTTCCTGAATCAGGATGAATAGAGTACCTAGACTTATGAGCCTCCTCTAGAACAAGTTGTCGCAGATCACCAAACTTCGGAACCCAAAGGCGTCCCGCAAAATACCGAGTACCATCGGTTCGTACCTCTAACTGTTTACTCAAGCCTCGGACCTTCCTGTTACAAAATTCTCCTCCTTCAAGGCTTCTTATTGAGCTGCAAGAATCTGCCTTGCGAGGTTTGTTCGAATGGTCATATTTAAGGCCCTAAACCTATGAGGTTCAGTCCTCTCTTTACGACTTAATGTATCGGCCACAACATTAGCCTTCCCCGGATGATATAAAAGTTCACAATCATAATCGTTCAACGTCTCAATCCATCTTCGTTGCCTCATATTCGACTGTTTCTGATCAAGGATATGTTGAAGACTTTTGTGATTAGTGTACACAGTACATTTGACCCTATATAAGTAATGTCTCAAATCTTAAGTGCGAACACAACAGCTCCCAATTCTAAATCATGGGTTGTATAATTCTGTTCATGAATCTTTAACCGTCGTGCCGCGTAGGCAATGACTTTCTTTCACTGCATCAAAACACAACCCGAGTCTCGGTACGAAGCATCACTATAGATAACAAAATCATCATTACTCTCAGGTAGTGATAATATCGGTGCAGAAGTTAACTTCCTCTTCAGAGTCTGGAAAGCAGACTCTTGTTCACTCTTCCACTCGTACTTCTTCTCCTTATGCGTTAAAGCAGTCAGAGGTTTCGCTACTCGTGAAAACTCTTGAGTGAACCTTCTAAAATAGCCTGCCAAACCTAGGAACTGACGAACCTGAGTAGGAGTTTTCAAAATTTCTCACTTCTCAATTGCCTCAATCTTGGCAGGATCAACTTGAATTCCCTGGTTACTAACAATATGTCCAAGGAATTGAACTTCTCTTAATCAGAAAGCACACTTAGAGAACTTGGCGTACAACTCTTCTTCTCTCAATAAATCAAGCACCAACTTCAAATGTTCTTCGTGCTCTTCATCTCTCTTAGAATAAATAAGGATGTCGTCGATGAAAACAATAACGAATTTGTCTAGATAGGGTCTGCACACACGGTTCATGAGGTCCATGAACACAGCAGGTGCATTTGTTAATCCGAACAGCATAACAAGGAATTAGAAGTGACCATAACGGGTGCGAAAAGCGGTTTTCGGAACATCAGATTCTTTAACGCGCAATTGGTGATAACCAGAACGAAGATCAATCTTAGAATAAATGGACGAACCTTGAAGTTGATCGAACAGATCATTAATTCTCGGAAAAGGGTAACGATTCTTAATAGTACGCTTGTTTAACTCGCGATAATCAATACACAATCGGAACGAACCATCTTTCTTCTTGACAAACAAAATAGGAGCTCCCCAAGGGGACGAACTGGGACGAATGAAATATAGTTGCAACAATGAAGGAAGAAATATATGGAGTAGTCACATCGGTGGCATAGGGCATAGATATATAAGGCAATTCTCTCAAGGGAGATAACGAGGATCATGGACTTCAAAGTAAATTTTCATTACATTTCCGAAAGGAAGACGTACGAAAGGTGTGATATTTTAACGAGAGTGAACTTCCTTGTACAATGAGCGAGGAAATCTAGGATTCATCCATATTCTTAAACTTATATGCGGATGAAAGGAAACGTGAATCGTGGACTATAAAGAATGGCCGACTCCAGGTGAGATGAATCTCCAAAAATAATTTTGTGCACCTCAAAGTATTGAATCCTAAGATTGATGTTTACGAGGGTGTTGCGGTTGACAGCGAATATTGAGAGTAGAAACTCCTCAAACGGTCTAGTGTAATATATATCCATGATACCCACTATAGCAACAGTTGGGGTAGAAACCCACCTAGCGCCTTTTCCACAATAGGGTGACCACCGAGTGTACCCTAGAAAATTGATTTATCGGTCCGCGTTTCGGCCATGTCCAACCATAAGAGGGAAAATTTTATGAACGCGAAGTCTCTCGCACAAATTTTATAAAACCGACATCCAAAGTGGTGTAAGAGTTTCTATCAACGAACTTAATGGTAAGT
Organism: Rutidosis leptorrhynchoides; assembly: GCF_046630445.1. Lineage (NCBI taxonomy): Eukaryota > Viridiplantae > Streptophyta > Magnoliopsida > Asterales > Asteraceae > Rutidosis > Rutidosis leptorrhynchoides. Next base: position 387,100,321 of record NC_092343.1, on the reverse strand, counting down.
TTCATCCTTAAAAGGAGAATAAGAAGAACCGTGATCCAAACACTCTGTAGAGTAATGCGAAAATTTGATAAGATCAATCAAACGGGGTTTTGAAAAAGCTTTAAACGTTTGATGCGACATCATAAACGGAGCGAAGTTCTTAGTAATTTAGAAGTATGTACAACGTGTACCATTTTATATAAAACAATTTGACTTAATCAAACAGCTCAATAAATGAGTGGTTTAAAATAATTTTTGAAGGTATGATTTAGTATATACTAGCCAAAATAGGTAAGGGTAAATTTATTCATTTGAATCCATAGGTACATATATGATTTTATAATTTGTACACATGACAAAATATTTCATTACTTCTATTCACCCATAAATCCCGTGAGAACCGCCCAATTAAACAAATGTGTAAAACTCCCGATGATAAACAGAGTATCTGTATTCAGAGGTTACAAGTTGAAGTAAGATCGTGAAAGATCGAGTAAAGGACTTGAATCGTCGTGCGGCATAATGTTACGAGGTCATGAAAACCAATGAGTTAAATGTTGTTTTGACTAATATCAGGACATAAGTACTTGGGCCAAAACTCTTCCCGAGCGAAGCTGTTGCTAACAAGCGAGTTATGAAGGATAGAGCATGAGATAGATAATCCGGTTAAAACGAGCTTCTCGTATATCAACAAATAAGATAATGAATGTTTTCCCTGCCCATGTAATACATCGGAATTTCTGAATGAGTGGTGTAAAAATTTTCTTTGACTCGCTTTCTATTCCTCATGTCACAATATTGGGACTTCTTTATGAATTAACGTAATATAATCACGTTGGCCTGACGCCATTATATTTCACTAATTCATAGTTCCATTCCAATAGCACTACATGAGGTCAGGACACGCGATCAACCTCGAATTTCCACACAATTTCTCTAAAATGATTTCTTAAACAATGTGCTAATGATAGCACAAGAGACAAAACATCAAAAGTAATGAATAGGAATAACGATGACATAAAAATGTCTTCGAAGTACCAAGAATTTCTAAAAGTCAAGAATGACATTTTTCGGTTCAAAAACCAAAGCACAAAGGCACAACGGCACAAGGCACGTAATATAACAAGAATGTTATATACTTAAACATAATAGCTGACATTGAAATGCCGAGCATTAAGAAGTCAAGAATGACATCTCGTGTAATATAATTCAAACGTTATATACATAACCATAATAGATGACATAGAAATGTCGAGAATTTCAGAAGTCAAGAATGACATCCCTCGGTTTCACTACCCGAGGTGTTCTTATAAGGATAAGTTCGCATGAGTCGAAGAATACGTTTAAATCGGAATGGGAGTTCCTCCCAGATTCAGAACATAATAGAGATGTATGAATGATAACAATATACATACCAGTACGATACAAATAATCACATATAATAATATATTATAGGTCGGGCTGTAGACTAGACTCACTAATGCACCATATTGACTCGGGTAACGACATCAATGCAGCCTAATTCCCTACAACAAACGCTCTGATACCAACTGTGATGTCCCCGTCAAAACACTTAACGGCTCCGTCACTTGGTCCCGCAGCTTGATCATAACTCTATATGAATTTAATAAATAACCTTGCATTCTTTATTTGAAAATTGATTTTCTATAAAAGAAACCTACCAAAATGTGTAAGTTTAGAAAAACCATACATTGTTACTTAACCAAAAGTTAACCAAAACAAAGTCAACAATATCCACTATTAAATGTATCAAAATAGAATGAAAGTTAATGTTTAACAAAAGCTGCCATCATAAATATGCAGACTCTCTAAGCACAGCGAAAGCAATTAATCATGAACCTGAGAATAAAACATGCTAGTAACTGTCAACAAAAATGTTGAGTGAATTATAGGTTTAATATTGTAAAAAATATCGAATTTAAACCATAAAAATTTATGTTTGAAAACATAAAAACTCCTTTTCGGACCACAAAATTATATGCTAGAAAATATATAAAAACATTATTCCATTTACCGTGAGCCACCTGGTAACCACTTAACCATTTATTTACCCTTGCCAAACACAATAAATAATATACACCGAACAAGTGTATCTTCAACTAAATACGAAGTACTAAACATTCCGATTATAAATTGCTAGCGCGACTAGCTCGAAATGGGGTTGTCAAACCCGATAGATCTATCCATAGGATTCGCGTTCACCAGTAGAAACCAGTGATTACAGTTACCAGACTAGGAAATATTTTTGTTCAACTCACAATGAATAATTTAAACCAACTTCCACATGTGTCCAAAAATATAAAATAAATTGCATGTATTCTCATCCCAAAAGATTTAAAATAGAAAAATGGGACTATAACTCACCTTAATAGCAAACGAAGTAACCACACAAATATGCGAAGAGCAAATGAATTAAAGTGATCAGGAATGATCACAACGCCAACCTATAAATAAAACAGGTTGATATAAATAACTAACTTAGGTCAAGTCTTAGTATGATAGCTATTGTACATGTTGCAAGTAGTCATAGAACAATACTCACTATGCATCGGTTTGATCGGAACAGCTTACGGACACACACTTTCTATTTTTAGAAAGTTTCTATTTTTAGCAGGTTTCCATTTTTGGAAAGTTTCTATTTTTGGAAAGTTTTTATTTTTAGAAAGTTTCCATTTTTGGAAAGTTTCTATTTTTGAAAAGTTTCCAAATTTAGAAAGTTGCTATTTTAGGAAAGTTTATAAGTTAGGAAAGTTTCCTTAATTAGAAAGTCAACAAAAGTCAACTGAAAGTCAAAGTCAACCGAAAGTCAACTCAAAAGTCAACCATGGTCAAACATAGTTAACATTAATTTAAAAGTGTAAGTTATAATAATAATGTAGTTATAATGTTAATGAAGTTAAATATGTCTAATTATGTCATAACATAAGTTTAATTAAATTAAAATGAATTATTAAAGTTAATATAAGTTTAAATGATATAATTAATATAACATAAGTATTTAATTAATTAATTAAATATTAGTCATAATGTAAGTATTATTAATTAATAATAAATTTTAAATCATATCATAAGTATTATTAATTAATAATGAATTATTAATCATATCATAAGTTTCTAATTATAATTATTAAATCATAAGTATTTAATAATTAAATTATAATTAAATAATAACTAAGCCTTATAATAATTAAATAATTAATTAATCTTTATTATAAGTCTTATAATAATAATCTTATAATATAAGTTTAATACTTACCATAAGTATTTTTCATTAATAATAAAAGTATTATTAATCATAAGTTTAATTAAATGTTTAATTAAATCATAAGTAATTTAATAAATGATATAATAAATATATATCATAAGTCTTAAATTAAATTAATTACTTTTTATATCATAAGTAATTTATTAATAATGAAAATCATTATTTATATCATAAGTTATAATTAATAACCATAAGTTTTAATTAAAAGTTCATCGGGTCATAATTTGAGTCCCGGGAATCAGTTTTCGGCGAGTCTTATATATATATTTTCGCCTAACCAACCCACCCGACACATTGGTACACTCAAGAACACCCCAAGAACAGTCCACAAGTCGTGGTGATCAGCCATGACACCACTTGGAACTTCAATTCAATCAAAATCGTGTTTTAGCCATAACGGGTGATTCGTGGCTTGGATTTAGATGACCCGAACATGAAAGTTCGTCCCACCATTGATCCTAACTCACTAACACACCCTAAAGTCACCAAATATGGTCACAAAGTCGGACCAAACCTGGTTCATAACAATATCACATTTCAATTTCAACAAAATACCATTTTGATCGAATCTAGGGCTCCGGGAATCGAAACGACATGAATCCGGAGTCTAAAATTAATGTCTTGATGAGAGGAACTCATCTAGATACTTTATTTTAACTTTTATAACAGTCACAATAACAGAAAGACACGAATTAGCTGCTGTCCCAATTATATCAAACCGAAAACATATGTATTCGAGTAATTCTACGCATACCATCAACAATACAATAACATATGATCATCATACTACTAATATAACATATAAAATCAGTAAAATATGTGAAAAATTAAAAAGCTAGGGTTAGGGTTTATACCCTAATTAAGAATTGATTAATATGAACGCGTAGAGAAGAACGAGAGAAATCCGTTGATGCTAAAAGCCCTAAATTCCAAGCTTGAATTGATTGAAGATGATGATGACCATGTTGATGGTGATGGGACGGCCAAAAGGAGGAAGGGAGGAAGAGAGAGTGAAATAAAATTGTATTTAGGTTAAATGAAAAGAGTTTTGATCAAATTAGCACATGTAATCTCCAAAATTCAAGAATTAACACAAAACCCCCTCCCCCATTAAGGGATTCGGCCGAAAATGATAGGGTGGGCTCCACTTGTGGGCCACCTTGAAGTATAGACTAAAATCTCTTAGCCCGAATGCCCGAACGAAGCCCGAAACACGAAAACGTCATTACGCGATTAATTATTCGGAGAGATAACAAATACACGATGAATAAAATATATAAATACTATATATAAATATATGACATTAAAATATCATATTTAAAATAATTAGGATTTAAAATCCCAAAAGCTCGACCGTTGGTTTGAAAACCGAAAAGATTCGCCGGATAGAAATCCGCGACACGTAGAAACATATAACTTAAAATATGAATACAAATATTCATTTAACACATAATAATTAATATATTATTACAAAAATAATAATATAGGTCATAGAAATGACGTGGCACGAATAACAGCTAACGGACGTTAAATGATTAACGGTAAAAGATAACGGAAAAAAGTAGGGTCGTGACACATTCCCATAAACCACTGCTCTGTTGCCTAATTTATGATTTAATTTATAAACTAATTCTTTTAAACCATTAAATCAGTCTGTCCCCATTTTCTTCTTCAAAACTAGATCAACCATAGTATTAATCAACCATAACAACTAATCATAATCATAATCATCTTTATACCGATCCCACTCGATCTCACTATCATCATCATGTCGCATACTGTCATCATCATCATCTTAACTTATCCCTTCATCACCATTATGTTTATCATAATTCATCATGGGCTAAAAAAACAAATGAAGCAGTTTGATCCATCAGCTAGACGTAAGTTTGTTGGGCCAGAGATAATGCTTGGGCCTAAATTAATCTTGATAGGCCTTAAATAATTAACGGCTGGAAAAAAAAATATCATACGATGGATTGTGGGTTTGTTATCGATCAACATCTGTAGTAGCAATCCATCACTATCATCACCGTAACATCATGGGTATTCATCACAGTTCATCATCATTAATTCTCCAATTTAATTGAAAGTTCAGCACATAAACTGATATGAGTCTCGGTCCATTATTGAATTATCAAAGCCTAAATAGTATAACTCATTAGCCTAGTCCATTAACAAGCCCAAAGAGGATTCCTTTGGCCCAACACGAATGAAACATATCGGCCTTAATACTGAACAAGTTCACTGTCCATTGACTAAAAAAAATTCATTCAATAATAACCAAATCCCATTAAAATATGTTCATCATTCGGCTGAGTTCCATTCCAACATATCCTATATAATTCGCTATATCCATTTCTCTTAGCAACCCTACCACAATCCATATTTTAACTATCCTCATGTGATCACCATTATCAATTTATTAATTCAAAAAAAAATATCGACCCCTTATGTTTCCCATTAAGTTTGACCATCAATTTCTAATATCACCCATATGAATAATATAAAGCTAACGTGCTGTATAAAAGTTTCTTTATTTCCAAGTTGCAAAACATGAACCGTGAACATTATCTTTCCAATTTATTGTGTTGCATCGTATGATAGAGAAAAAAAAATAATAATAATAATAATAATAGTGGTTTAATAGTAGTAGATAGGTACCATAGTTTTGAGGTTGACGAGAGTTTAGGATCGTGGTTTTGTTATTCGAGGAAATCAGCAATAGAAGTTTCGATGGTGTTAAGGTGGTTTGAAGATGAGAGAGAGAAAAATAGGTGAGAGAGAGGGTGGTGATCAAATGGTTGTGATCATGGTGGTGTCGTGTGATTGTGATGTAGATGAAACAGGAAATAGCAAAACCAAAGTGGTGGTTGTGGGTTTTCAAGGAAGAAGAAATATTGGGTGGTTCTTGGTGTTTGTATGGTGGAGGAGGGTAGTCGATGGTGGTTAATATTCGAAGGTGAGGGTGGCGTTTGAAGTTGAAGATATTATAAGGTAATGATGACTTGGTTTTTGTGGTGATATTTAACTAGCATCAAACAATTCGCATAGCAACTGCAAAAGTCGATTGATGGTGGTTGTTGTGAGTTTGTTGAAGGCATGATCGAAAGTAGTGGTAGCACGATGGTTGAAGGTTCAATGGTTGTATAATGGTGGAGTGAGTGGTGGAAGGTTTCATGATGGGAGGTGTGTTAATGGGTGTTTGAGGATCCAAAAGAAATTGAGCAGAAACAACTTTTAAACTCTCTTGAAGGGTTGTTTGAGTTGTACAAAAGAAATGAAGTAGCATCACAATTGTATGGTGTCGATATAAAAAGAAAAAAAATGTGGTAGATGGTCAACAAGAAACATTGCAGTAGTTTTAAATCAAGAGGTGCTTGGTTTGGTGAGGTACATGATTGGATGTATATACATGTAAAAGTCAAGATAGTGGGTGGAATGCTTTTCATACACACATACAAATATATAGATATAATGATAGATGGTGCAGTAAAAAATTAATCGATTTAACATTATCATGTAGCATAAGATCAATTGAATTATAGAAGTATTTAATTGAGGTAAATATCATTGATTTAGTTTGATTAAACATAGTGCCATGTTTGTACTTAAGTGGAAAGAATTTATAAAGTGATTTGGAAAGTGTTGAATTCAAAAACAGAAATCAATTATCGTCAATTATCAATAGTAATTTGTAATGCGTAAAGGAATTTGAAAGGAGGATCAGTAATACTTTTCAATCATACACAGTCATTCATGGCAATATCAAGACTTTTAAAAATATCCTGGTCCCGATTTGTTATATGTCCTTCATAACATATATAATTATAGAATATAAGAAAAGTTGACACAAGATGCAGAGAAGTGATTGGTAAGATGATTCGGGTTAATGAAATAAAAAGAATAGTCATATACTCCATGTGAATATGTGTCGTCTAAAAGCATATATATATAAATATATTGTGGTGATGAATTGATCAGGATAGTAAACAGAAGGTAGCAAGTAAGTAGCAAGTGTGGGTATTATAATATCTTATTTTTATTTTATTTTACATAATTATTTTTAGTAACTACATATAATATTTCAAATTATATTTTCAATTATTATTTATATATCCATACACACATATCTATTTACAATTAATGGTTCGTGAATCGTCGAGAGCAGTCAAAGTTCAATTGAATATATGAAACAGTTCAAACTTTTTGAGACTCAACTTTACAGACTTTGCTTATCGTGTCAGAATAATATAAAGATTAAGTTTAAATTTGATCGGAAATTTCCGGGTCACTACAGTACCTACCCGTTAAAGAAATTTCGTCCCGAAATTTGAGTGAGGTCGTCATGGCTAACTATAAAAAATGTTTTCATGACGAATATGCGTTGATGAATAGAGTTTTATCATCATTGAGTAATATTGATAAAACCATTCGATTTGGTGAAGAGTACAAGTGAAGCTATCACCAAAGAGTGAAATGAGTAGGTATAGATTCGTCATATCTTTTGACGTAGATATGATTGATTTCCAAGTTCAAGAGATTTGGAGAAAATCTTCGTAATAAGATTTGATTCTTCGATAATCAAGGGAATTAGGATCCGCTTTAAATGCGATCATCTGCTCTGATTGCTCTGTCGGATATTTTACTATAAATCCACTTCCTTCGTTTCCTTACAACTCACACTTTCTATTCTTTCTCCCTTAACTCATACTTTAAAGCATTCATCAATATGCTTCATCCCGTTCTGATCCTTGATATACTTCTAACTTTTATATCTGTCATTCTTCTCTTTCATCTACCACCGAAGGATTTTATTTACTTCTACTATTATCTTGGGGTTACAGTGTTATTAATTTTTCCCGTGCCTTTACGTGGCAATACGTATTGGTATGCACGGTTTGTAGTTTATGTGTTGTTGTTGAACTTTATATTTTCTTTTATATTCAAGAGTTCCATACTTTTGTCTCCTCTTCCCGACTTCAAGTCAAGCGAATAATGGTCCAGAATTTGTATGGTTTTTTTTTTTTTTTTTTTTTTTTTTTTAAATGAACATAGTTAATGTACTCAGAAAGAAATCGTAATGGCACGATCTTGATTTGGCAAATTACCAGAATCTTCGAAAAGATAGAACTATCAATAAGATATGTTCTTAATATGTTTAGAGATTGAGTAGAATGTAAGAGTCGTGTAAATGTCAAATGATGACGGTATGTTCTGTGAATCATCACGTTCCATTAGAAACTCAGCATGAATTACTGTAATATAATCACGTTGATCAAGTGTCATTATATTATACTAACTCATGCATCAGTTCTCAACACTACTTCAAAAACATTCATATTTTAAATTCGAAGGTTCGCAGAATATAGAAACTAAAACAGTTTCCTTTTATGATATAATACGGATAGCGCAGAGAGAATATTAATATCGAACTAGAATATTTATGAAGATATCTTCAGAAATATTGAGAATATTAATAAAGAAAGGCACGATGATATCTTAGGATTTCAGAATCAAATTGTGATGAAGAAATTCATTCACAATGATTTAGAGTGGTTAAGGAGTTAGGTATTCGCTAGAGATTTCATTAGAACCAGAATCATCAGGATTCTTTATGTACAAGTTTAGTCCTTGTAATTTGTTCAGAGTCACCTTCATGGTTTGCTCAATCCGGTTTTCAGTTTCAAATTTTTCTATCGAGCGTTCCTAACATTCCATCCTTTATCATCAAACTCTTGGCCATTTAGGCCATCTACAATTTTACTATTTCTTCTGCATTTAATGCAGCCATATTTGAATCGTCGGTTATCAATCCGAGGTGGTTTCAGGAGAATGGTGTTTTTAGATGATTAAACGCCGATGGTAATATGGTGGAATATAAAAGGTTCTCCGGTAACAATAAAGGAGCACACATATATATCAAGGTTATAATAAGGTTGTTTCGAACGAAAAGTCGAAGTTGACTTGCTGGAGCTGTGACAAAATTTGCTAATTTGAAAAGGAATTGCAAAGTTATCTTCGGTAATAACAACGACAAAGGAGCTAGCACAGATACATGTTAAACGCTTTCTCAGGTTCCGAGTGTTTTCAGATGTATAACTATATGCATCAATCTTTTCTTACGTAGATGAAGTGCGGTTGGTTCATCCTCCCGATTGAGGTGTTTTCAAGAATCATGAAAGGTTTGAACGCAGATGGGGATCGTCAAGATACAAATAAAGTTTAAGATGAAATCAAGTGGCAAACTTGAAGAATTATTTAGTCTCATATGTTATAATCAATATTTTAATTCATTTTAATTTGTCCAATGTTGGTAGTCCACAGTCGATATTCCACAGTTAACAGTCCAATAATTCATATATAGTTTATTATATAATATTCGAATAAATTAATACGTATCGTGACCCGTATACGTCTCAGACTCGATCACAACTCAAAGTATATATATATATATTTTGGAATCAATCTCAACCCTGTATAGCTAACTCCAACAATTGCATATAGAGTGCCTATGGTTGCTCCGAAATATATATATATATGGGTCGATATGATATGTCAAAACATTGTATACGTGTCCCGATATTTAAAGTGCGTAAAATAAATAACAGAAATTAAATGACGATAAATAAAATTGCGATAAATTAAAATGTAATCAGTTAGCTAGGAACAGTTAGCTAGGATTTTGTTAGCGTGGCTTCTTAACAAAATTTCTCATAGATAATTTGTTTGTTTCTAACAAATTTTATTTCGTCAAATGTTTTCTTCATTATGCCACTTGTTGGATTCTGATAGGTCAAAAATCCAATTATGAAAGTTGAATGGAAATGGTTATTCTGTGGTGAACGGATTTCATATATCTGTGGATGTAAGTAGGATAGGAAATGACTGTTGAATCGGATTCGAAGAATGTACAGTGTAACTTATTAATGTGAAATCTTAAGTATTCATCGGGTATTACCTATCCGTTAAAATATTTTCATCATTATCAGTTTGTACGAAAGAATTTTTAATCACAATCTTTATGAGAATATATATACATATGTATTTTCTTCAGATGTAATTATAGATTTAATGAGTCAATATAATATTAGACTCATTTGATTTTCGATTTGAGCTAGAATAAGTAATCTCTAAAACTATTAGGATCCACATATTCTTCATAGAATATTAATGAAGTTATGAATCAATACTTCATCATTAGTTATTAGGATCCACATATTCTTCACAGAATATTAATGAAGTTATGGTTCAATACTTCATTGTTAATTGTTGTTGGTACCCCTTGGTATCTATGATGCGTATGATGTTGATGTTCATGGGACAGATTGTGATGTTGAGGTGTGGGATGCGGATGTTGCTGTTGGTAGTGGTAGTGTTGGTGCCAGTGATGTTGCTGAAGCTGGTACGTTTTGCACCATACTTTTCACGGCTACAACTCGGGTGCGAAGCTCGTTGACTTCTTCTATTATTCCAGGATGATTGTCGGTCGGAACGAGCGGATGAATAAGGTTTAGAATATGAGGCATGATATGTTCGTGGCGAGATATTCAAAAATGAGAGTGAAAATGGTGTTTCGAATTGGTTCGCCGATAGGTGCTTCAAGTTCTTCGTCAAGAGGTGAATTTGTTTGGTGAAAAAGATCGCCTTCTTCTCGTCTCCATTGATTAAGTCGACTACGAACTCATCAGATGAATTGGGGATGGGTGATTGATTGATTCATTCTGGTGACGCTGCTTTCGGAGCTGGAGTGGGACTCCATGTCGGAATCCGAGGGACTTGAACTAGTGGTGAGTTCCATTGCGTACGATTGAATAAAAGATTTTTCAATATAAATGATTTTCGGATATCGGATGATATTCTAATTGCATAGAATATCTATGTATAGTACAGAAGATCCCGTAGATTACGAAGGAATTTACGGAATATGTCAGGCAAAGTTTACAGTAACAGATACGCTAAGATATGGATTAGCAGATATGCTAAGATATGAATTTTTGTCTATACACTATTCATGCAGTCAATGCAGTAAGATATGTTTAGACTAAGAATGGTAAGCAGGTAATTTTTGAAAAGAATGATAAGCAAAGCTTTTGACATGCGGACCAGGTTGAAGTCCGGACTTATTAATATAACCTAACAACTACTAGGTCGAAGTCCAGACTCACTAATGCATCCTAACGACTTATCAGTTAGACACACTAATGCAGACCCGGTTCACTAAGACCACCGCTCTGATACCAACTATGATAACCCGTCCTAATCCATCCGGACGGAGTCCATATCGATTATAAACGATTCACAACAGTTGATTACATCGATAGATAATTGACCTCTATATGATACATTTTACAAACATTGCATTCGTTTTTGAAAAGACAATCTTTCATTACATCGAAGTTGACAGGCATGCATACCATTTCATAATATATCCAACTATAATTGACTTAATAGTAATCTTGATGAACTCGATGACTCGAATGCAACGTCTTTTGAAATATGCCATGAATGACTCCAGGTAATATCTATAAAATGAGCAAATGTACAGCGGAAGATTTCTTTCGTACCTGAGAATAAACATGCTTTCAAGTGTCAACCAAAAGGTTGGTGAGTTCATTAGTTTATCATAAATAATCATTTCATAATTTTAATAGACCACAAGATTTTCATTTCCAGTTCTCATAAATATACGTCCCACACATGGAGACAAAAATCATTCATATGGATTGAACACCTGGTAACCGACATTCACAATATACATATAAGAATATCCCCATCATTCCGGGATCCTCCTTCGGACATGATATAAATTTCGAAGTACTAAAGCATCCGGTACTTTGGATGGGGCTTGTTGGGCCCGATAGATCTATCTTTAGAGTTCGCGTCAATTAGAGTGTCTGTTCCCTAATTCTTAGATTACCAGACTAAATAGGGGCATATTCGGTTTAATAATCCAACCATAGAATGTAGTTTTGATTACTTGTGTCTATTTCGTAAAACAGTTATAAAACAGCGCATGTATTCTCAGTCCCAAAAATATATATTGCGAAAGCATTTAAAAAGGGATTAATGAAACTCACGCATATAAATATTGTAAAACAGTTAATAAAGCATTTGCATGTATTCACAGCCCAAAAATGTAATGAGTAAAAAAGGGGGTAAATGAACTCACCTAATGTATTTTGTAGTAAAAATACATAGAACGACATTGAACAAGTATAGGGTTGGCCTCGGATTCACGAACCTATATCATTTATGTATAGATTAACACATATAATTGTAATCGAACAAATTTTCATATTATTTGTGTTATAAATGTTATTTTAATAAATTACAGGTTTCATTAGTAACTTAATTAGATATATATTTATTTTTATATACTTTAAGTTACTAAATAATATTTATTACAAAAATATTAGTATAGTTATATTTTATGTCATAAATATATTTTAATATAGACAATCTTTATTTGATATGCTAATAATAAAAATGATAAAAATAATACTAAATACTTATTAATAATAATAATAATAATAATAATAATAATAATAATAATAATAATAATAATAATAATAATAATAATAATAATAATAATAATAATAATAATAATAATAATAATGAATATGTTAAAAATAATAATAATAATGATAATTTTAGTAGTAATACTAACAATCTTACGGATACTAATAATAATATTAGTAGTAATAATAATAATTAACCTTAACAATAAAAATAGTTAAAAATAATAATAACAAATGAATAAATAAATAACTACCTCCAATAAGTAAGCCTTTTAAAAAAAAATATATGCCAATGTCCGGACTCGAACCCAAGACCACTCGTTCAACATCCATTCCCATAAACCACTGCTCTGTTGCCTAATTTATGATTTAATTTATAAACTAATTCTTTTAAACCATTAAATCAGTCTGTCCCCATTTTCTTCTTCAAAACTAGATCAACCATAGTATTAATCAACCATAACAACTAATCATAATCATAATCATCTTTATACCGATCCCACTCGATCTCACTATCATCATCATGTCGCATACTGTCATCATCATCATCTTAACTTATCCCTTCATCACCATTATGTTTATCATAATTCATCATGGGCTAAAAAAAACAAATGAAGCAGTTTGATCCATCAGCTAGACGTAAGTTTGTTGGGCCAGAGATAATGCTTGGGCCTAAATTAATCTTGATGGGCCTTAAATAATTAACGGCTGGGAAAAAAAAATATATCATACGATGAATTGTGGGTTTGTTATCGATCAACATCTGTAGTAGCAATCCATCACTATCATCACCGTAACATCATGGGTATTCATCACAGTTCATCATCATTAATTCTCCAATTTAATTGAAAGTTCAGCACATAAACTGATATGAGTCTCGGTCCATTATTGAATTATCAAAGCCTAAATAGTATAACTCATTAGCCTAGTCCATTAACAAGCCCAAAGAGGATTCCTTTGGCCCAACACGAATGAAACATATCGGCCTTAATACTGAACAAGTTCACTGTCCATTGACTAAAAAAAATTCATTCAATAATAACCAAATCCCATTAAAATATGTTCATTCGGCTGAGTTCCATTCCAACATATCCTATATAATTCGCTATATCCATTTCTCTTAGCAACCCAACCACAATCCATATTTTAACTATCCTCATGTGATCACCATTATCAATTTATTAATTCAAAAAAAAATATCGAACCCTTATGTTTCCCATTAAGTTTGACCATCAATTTCTAATATCACCCATATGAATAATATAAAGCTAACGTGCTGTATAAAAGTTTCTTTATTTCCAAGTTGCAAAACATGAACCGTGAACATTATCTTTCCAATTTATTGTGTTGCATCGTATGATAGAGAAAAAAAAAATAATAATAATAGTGGTTTAATAGTAGTAGATAGGTACCGTAGTTTTGAGGTTGACGAGAGTTTAGGATCGTGGTTTTGTTATTCGAGGAAATCAGCAATAGAAGTTTCGATGGTGTTAAGGTGGTTTGAAGATGAGAGAGAGAAAAATAGGTGAGAGAGAGGGTGGTGATCAAATGGTTGTGATCATGGTGGTGTCGTGTGATTGTGATGTAGATGAAACAGGAAATAGCAAAACCAAAGTGGTGGTTGTGGGTTTTCAAGGAAGAAGAAATATTGGGTGGTTCTTGGTGTTTGTATGGTGGAGGAGGGTAGTCGATGGTGGTTAATATTCGAAGGTGGGGGTGGCGTTTGAAGTTGAAGATATTATAAAGTAATGATGACTTGGTTTTTGTGGTGATATTTAACTAGCATCAAACAATTCGCATAGCAACTGCAAAAGTCGATTGATGGTGGTTGTTGTGAGTTTGTTGAAGGCGTGATCGAAAGTAGTGGTAGCACGATGGTTGAAGGTTCAATGGTTGTATAATGGTGGAGTGAGTGGTGGAAGGTTTCATGATGGGAGGTGTGTTAATGGGTGTTTGAGGATCCAAAAGAAATTGAGCAGAAACAACTTTTAAACTCTCTTGAAGGGTTGTTTGAGTTGTACAAAAGAAATGAAGTAGCATCACAATTGTATGGTGTCGATATAAAAAGAAAAAAAAATGTGGTAGATGGTCAACAAGAAACATTGCAGTAGTTTTAAATCAAGAGGTGCTTGGTTTGGTGAGGTACATGATTGGATGTATATACATGTAAAAGTCAAGATAGTGGGTGGAATGCTTTTCATACACACATACAAATATATAGATATAATTATAGATGGTGCAGTAAACAATTAATCTATTTAACATTATCATGTAGCATAAGATCAATTGAATTATAGAAGTATTTAATTGAGGTAAATATCATTGATTTATTTTGATTAAACATAGTGTCATGTTTGTACTTAAGTGGAAAGAATTTATAAAGTGATTTGGAAAGTGTTGAATTCAAAAACAGAAATCAATTATCGTCAATTATCAATAGTAATTTGTAATGCGTAAAGGAATTTGAAAGGAGGATCAGTAATACTTTTCAATCATACACAGTCATTAATGGCAATATCAAGACTTTTAAAAATATCCTGGTCCCGATTTGTTATATGTCCTTCATAACATATACAATTATAGAATATAAGAAAAGTTGACACAAGATGCAGAGAAGTGATTGGTAAGATGATTCGGGTTAATGAAATAAAAAGAATAGTCATATACTCCATGTGAATATGTGTCGTCTAAAAGCATATATATATATAAATATATTGTGGTGATGAATTGATCAGGATTGTAAACAGAAGGTAGCAAGTAAGTAGCAAGTGTGGGTATTATAATATCTTATTTTTATTTTATTTTACATAATTATTTTTAGTAACTACATATAATATTTCAAATTATATTTTCAATTATTATTTATATATCCATACACACATATCTATTTACAATTAATGGTTCGTGAATCGTCGAGAGCAGTCAAAGTTCAATTGAATATATGAAACAGTTCAAACTTTTTGAGACTCAACTTTACAGACTTTGCTTATCGTGTCAGAATAATATAAAGATTAAGTTTAAATTTGATCGGAAATTTCCGGGTCACTACAGTACTGACAGTAAATTCTTCTTTAGGCCAGGGACAAGATACACCTTCTCGAGTTGGAGCTTTTGAGAGTCGCCTTCATTTGGAATTATTGTCTTTCCAATGTGAGAAATAGACAACCTTGAATTGTCGGCTGTCAACACGACTCTCTTTCCTTTGTAATCCTCCATTTCTTGCAGCTTCGTCCCATCGTTGATCATATGATTTGAGAACCCAGAATCGATGATCCAATCATCTTTGTAGTTAATTTTTGACTTTAAAGTTGTTGTAAGAGCTTGATCATCTATGTCAGCTTCAACAGAGAGTCCAGCTTCTGCATCCCATGTTTCCTCGTTAATGATTGCTTCGAATGTGACCTCTTTCTTCTCATCTCTTGCGGCGGCCACATTTCCTTCGAAAGTTCGCCTTCTGGGGAATCTACAATCTCGAGCAAAATGACCCTTCTTGCCACAATTGAAGCATTCACCATTCTTTCTCTTATCATTTTCCCCGTATTGTTGGCGACGATCTCTTCTTCCTTGATGAACTCCCCCTGAAGCGTTGCCTTTTGATTTTGGGTGACCCTTCCACCCATATGTCTTACTTTCTTTCATCGCCTCTTGTCTTCGAGATGTTGCTTTCTTCTTATTGGTGAAGAGTGCATCTTCTCCGTCTTTTATGGTTACTTCATTCATCTGCTTGGCTAATGCCTCTTGATTAGCCAATAAATTCTCCACCTCTTTTAATGATGGTTGAGTAGGCCATCCTCTCACAGCGGCTATAAATCCATTATACTAGGACCTTAAGCCATGGATGATAATTCTCTTCATCCTTGCATCACTCACTTTCTCTTCAGGAGCAAGTTGGGATATCTCACGACAAATAGATTTCACCTTGGTGAAATACTGAGAAATAGACAGACTTCCTTGTGAGATACCCGCAAGCTCATTTTCCAAGAGCTGGAGGCGTGCTTCATTCTTCTTTGAAAATAATTTTTCAAAAGTTTCCCAAGCTGCCTTTGGTGTTTTCTCGTCACGGATGTGCTCCAATAGATCCTCCTTGATTGTAGTATTCAATATAAATAATGCCTTCCCGGTCTTGATGTTCCATTTTCTCAAGGCTTCGGCATTTTCTTTCGATGGAGGCGTTGTGTCACTGCCAGCAACTATTTCCCATAAATCATGTCCTTGTAGGTAAGATTCTATACAAGTCCGCCAATAACCATAGTTGTGGTTATTGAGACTCTTGATTCCATTGCTCGTACTTGCAAGATCTGTCATCATGACGTCCAACGTCCAATAAGCTTGGTCCCAGACCGATGAGTTTTCACAGTTCTTAACTGTGCTCCGACAGAATCTCCCTTAGAGCCTTGATGAAAACAAGTCGATGTAAACGTTCAACGTTTACCGATTTCCTCCACTAGAGATGGTCCCGAACGACCCACTCTGATACCAATTGTTGGAAGCTTCGACGAGCCCAACACACCCACTACAGAGGACCTAGATTATACTACACTCACTACACCAACACTTGACGTTGGTTAGCCTTTAATTTTATGAATCCTTAGTGCACAATAATGTTTAGGCGACAGTGTCGACCATATATCATTCAGGCGGGATAACCGACCATATATCACTTAGGCGGCAGAGCCGACCATATAATAGATACAACACAAGTGCACTAAGAACTTAAACACAAGCTGAGGCTTAAATGGAAAACTTAACGAAGAACACTTTTATAATTACAAAGAAACAATTACAATATTATGAACTAACTCACACTCTTCTTTTACTTCTTCACCTTACTTCTTCTCTACTTCCTCACAACTCTCACACCTTATTTCACTCTCACAACTTCACACAAATGAAATCTCCTCCCATATTTATACTACTCCATGGAACATTCTAGAACCTAGATATTTCCATGGATATATAAATATCTAGATATTTCTACAACCTACAAATATCTAGATTTTTCATTTACATTTCAATTTCTAGATTTTTCTCTCATATTCTAATATCTAGATATTTTCTTATACATATTAATATCTAGATATTTTACCCATATACATTTACTAATTCCATATTATTCTAAATTTGCATTGTATTTTAACATTGAACACATTTTATAATTTTCATTGCTTTACACTAAATTTTCTGCAAAACTTGGTGAGTTTTTCATAACTAAAAGTTGCATAAGCATTATTTGTAAGACTATAACAACAGAATTATAGTAGTGCCATTCATCAACCAAACATGTGTAAAAATTACCTTCCACTTCATCACCATTAAGAACACTTTCATACCCATCTATTTCGTTGATATTCTTTTTGTTCAAAGTTCCATTTATCCCCATCCCCTTCTCTTGGCCAACGATATCATCTCTCATTCCTTCTCCGTCTCTCTCGTTGATTTTTTCAGCTATCACGATCCCAAATTCATGATCCATTTATTCATGCTAACTGCAAAAAATAGTAAAAAGTATAGTAAAAAGCAATCAAAAATAAATCAAGTAACAACGCCTAGGGTATAAGGGAAAAAAGCTAAAAAACGATAGAAAACTATTAGACTATAGTTTTTTATGACCTGAAGCCCAAGACTTTAGAGTTTGATAAAAACATGTAACCAGTTTAGATGGTGCGTTTTTCTTAAAGTTTCCAAGTGGAGCACTAGCCTTGTGATGTAATCTTTTGGATGACTAATGTCCATCAAAAACCCCGGTAGTAAGAAACTTACCAATGGTTAATAAGTCATCGAGTTGACGTTACCTTTTTATTTCGTAGCTTAAATTTAAGCTTTTGATGCCTTTTATGCCAGAAAGGCAGCTAACTCGAACAACGGAGCGCATTAATGTCCATTCAATACAAGGAAACGGTTATGATCTGAATAAAAGATGAACTGAACACAAATTAGAAGCAACTTCCTTATACCATATTACAATCAGGGTGCAACACACGTACCTGATGTGCAAGTCTGTAAATAAGTTTACTTATAGTTAGATAACCGCGTAGCTCCTGCAATATGAAATAGCGATTGAGTTTATATGTGCAATATATGCACATGACAGTTAGTTACAATAACATATGACGGGTGCCTTCTGAGGCGCCAGGAAAAAAATCTCTAACTCATTAATTAATAAGTGACAATCTTGAATGATGTTGGAAACATTGATTCTGTTGATAACTTATGCCTATCCTTTTCTCTCTGCCCATAGAAAACTCAATTAATTAGTTTCTAAACATTTCTCTTATATAATAGACAAAATGATCTATAAAATGCTTAATATTAATTAAAAGATCAATTGATGGATACCCTTTTGTTATAAGCAGTATAATTATCAACATATTATGATAATATAAGTACATGGCTAGCAATGGTGTTCCCATAGGCAGATCATTTTATACATCGTTCGTGGACAAATTCCCCATGTAAATTATGTGTTCAATTCTACCTAAAAAACAAAAGATATCATGCTAAAAACACTACCAATGAACATTGAATACAGTCTAAGGATAAATTTACACTAAAACATGGCAAAAAAAATTCATGACCTAATCGACTAAAACTTGACCCGCCCAAATGGAATCCACTGCAAATAGACTAACCACTTTACAAATCCACACAGTTAGACCCCAATTATAAGATTTATTGTTTACGCATAATCAGTGACGAATCTAGGATTCGAAATCATGTGTGTCCAATAAAAGATAAACATAAATGATAGGCAAAATTAACTACTTAATTAACAACTCTACAAAAGTCGGAATGTTCAAATTAACAACTTAAAAATCAAAACCTTATGGCGGCTTTCAACGATGAACAATGATAAATTAAATGTTAAGAGTTAAGGAAACATACCAGCAAGTACCATACGTCTTATTTCAATCAACACACAATCAACTTCAACTCCTCGTATGAATCAAATTGTTGGTTAGTAGGTTTGGGTTACTGCAATGTGTGACCATATCTAACATCATCAGATGAAGAATCATACTTAACACTACCTGACTGACTACTCACAACTTGCTTCTCAGTTCTCCTTTGCATATCCGCTGCCAATATCAAAACCTACTTGATAAATACCTTCCATCAATGTCAACAACCTATTAGGATTTGTATCAAAGCCTTTTAATGTAAGATTGCGATAAGAACGAAAATCAAGTGACTAACGTAAGCACTAAGCAACAAATTTATCAATCATAAGCAACAAATTTATCAATCAATCAACCACAACAAAATAAAATAAAATCCAAAAACTGAAAATATAAACAAATTGACAAACTAAATTTTACAGTTCATAGATTTACTAAAAGGCTAATTAATTTACAAGCAAATCCAAACAAATTTAATCAAACCTATAGAAGGAGGATAATCAATACATTAAACATACCGAAATTAACATTGTTAAATATTTTTGTCGATCAACGTATACTAAAACGTATTCAGTCGCACCTACCACCATTTGTTTGAGTTTGAGAGGTAAATTCGCATAGATAAAACTGAATAATTAAGATCTTATAAATCAAGAACCACGATAGCAGTTAATTTACCGCGCCCTAATTAATCGAAATCTATAAATCGTAAATCAAATAATCAGAAAACCCTAGCTATTTACATCGAACAAAACACCAAACAATTACCTGACAATGGATGATTATTGTTGATTGTTTCATTCTATTGAATAGATAGATGTTGAAGTTTGATTACATATGGAATCACGAACTCTTATGTTGTTGCCCTTTATCTGCTCTCGATTTAATATTATTATTGTTTTAATTTGTGTGGAACCCTAATTTCATTCTTCAATCGTGAATGAGCTTTTTTCTTGTGAAGGAGCGTATTTGTTTATTTTTAATTTGAAGGTTGAAACGTTGTGGGATGCAAATCCATTGAAGCCAACTAAAAAGTTATAAAGCAAATATTTATATATGATGTACGTGGGGAAAAAAGAATTCTTAACAGGATCACGTAACTTTCTTCGGGAATTGATATTGATATTAATATTAATTGTTAAATTAATTATTATTATTATTATTATTAATTATTATTAGTGAAATGACCCGTGAAAACACAGGTTTATTTAAACGAAACAGTTTAATAATATGTTTCACGTATTAAGTGAATGTAAATGTTAAAGTCATTTACTTTATTGCCCGTGGAACTACGGAGTACGACTAAGAAACTTGTCGCTGATTTTTTACAAAACATAAATTCGCTCAAAGTCGAGTATTTATTCTCAACTTTGTCGTTGATTTCGACATAAACTTGGCGTTGATTTCGAACTCCTGACCTCCCTTAAAGTTCGCTCAAAGTTGACTATTCATTCTCATTTCATTTATAATGCAACTAATATAATGACATTTTTCGTTTTCTGGGAATGACTTTTTAATTTTTTTATTGAACAGCTGTGAAATGTACAAGCTTTACAAGGAAGTTTTGCAATACTGTTTTAAAATATAATCACAATTTATCTTTTTGCATGGTTTTTTACTCACCCGTGCAACGCACGGGCTCTAAAACCTACTACTATCTGTATCTATATCTATATCTATATCTATATTTTATATTATATATAATAACAAAGTTGATTTTAACTAATCAACATTTAAAAGTTTGACATGGTAAAAAAAATACCATTGGATTAACTCTCATATTTCAATAACAGCTATTGATTCTATTGATCACTCAACAATTGTCTCTAGGTGGCATGCTTCTTTTAGGGGAGGTCAGGAGTTCGACACTCAATGACTAAATATTAAAAACACAATTTCATCCCTGCCATGAAGTATTCAACCATGACACCTTTCCCATATCGTTTGGGGGGTAAAGGGAGGGGGGTTTTACTTGGCCGTGCCCTTGGATCGGTTTCAAGGTTTCCTCCCGGGCAGCGATGAGGGGGGTTATTATCGCTGCATCGGCATAGTCGAAACGGTAGATGATCCCAACGGGTGGTAAAGTCCCTCTCGGGTGATCTCAATCGCTGTTAAAAAAAATCCGGTTCCTAATTAAAAATTTGGGAGTCCGGCATCTTCTTCGATTATCAAAAAACTAATTAAAGCAAAAAAAAAAAAAAAAAAAACCCTTCTCTTTCTCTAAAGAATTCTTACGGAACCAGCAAAATCGACGACGCAAGTAGATATGCAATTAGGGTTTTAACAGTTCGATGTTAAATTTATGCCATTTATCATTGATGAACCCCAATTTATCTAAACAATTAGGTATGGAAATACAAATGAGAACCATATGCAAATTTTACATTCATAGAATCTTTCATAGATATGTACATATTCAGTGTATACATTTTGTGTCAAAACATATGTGTTCTTCCATGAAACAGTCAGCAAGAATTTGCATTGTTTATAAACTAAGAGAAGTGAATACATGGCATAACAATAAGTATATGATGTTTTCTTGAATGTGATTTGTACACTTCTTTTGTAAAACTGTCAATTAGTGGTCGATTTGCTAATATCTTTATGAATAAAAAAATCAAACGTAGAAAATTGACGAAGCATTAGGGTTCGCGATTCAAAGAATTAATGAAGTTTGAATCTACGATCCATGCTTTTAATGTTCGTTTATGAATCGATGTTAATAAGTTATGTATGTCTTGATTGTATTAATATGTTAATAACTTAGGAGTTATCAATCAGCTTTTTTTATTCTTGAAATGATTTTGGTCCTTATTTTGGGATCATTATGTATTTAATATGTTTATCATGGGTGTTTAAAATAAGTTATGTTCATAATGTGTAAAAACATGTTTCATGTTCATGTGAATTTGGTTTGTACTTATTTGTTTCAAAGGATATTAGAGAAATTACTCTTCTATTTAGCACTGCTATAATCGATTCGAATGGTTTTTATTTTGTTCGAGGTTTATTAAATCCTTTGAATGAATGATTGGTGAGGAACCTCCCTATTGAATACCTAAAGGAAGCAATGTTCATCCATATATCTTATGCATTAGCTATTACAATTGTTAAGTTGTTTATTTCAACAGTTACTTCTTAAATGAGACTACTGAATTCGCTTGATTTTTAATTCGTTTATTATTTTAATCGACTCGATTTGATTATTTAGAGCAGAGAAATTTCTATTATTGTTATATTTGTTATTGTGGGATGCATTGGTGAATCTGCATAGTTTATTATCTTAAACTTTGAGTTTAACTGTGGGCCGCTATTTGTTTCTGGTTTTCGACAGTTTCACTTCATCGTATAACCAAAGTCAGGTTCCACATATGAAGATTATTTTAGGTACTTCTTTTTTTTATGCCTTTATTTTTATCTGTGTTTGGATCTATATATTTCTAAATATTGGTGCCCTAAAGTGGTTTTAGAGTTGTGTTTTGGGATTTCTCTAGGTGAATACAAGATGTTCTCTGTTTTGCACCAAGTTTCTTTATGCTATTTGTGGCTTTTGTTCAGCTTGTAGAATCTGTATATGGATGGTTAAATCCTTTGGTAAGCTCTATCGTCCAGCTTAGTAAGCTTTATTGTTCAGCTTTACTCTGTTTTTCATTTATCTTCTGCTTCTATTATTAGATCTGATATCTGCTTATTGATGCTAGGAATTTGGTTATACTTATATAAATTGTTGGGTTCTTAGTGATCAGAGGTATAACAACCTATGGTACCCACTATATAATCAAAGTAGTTTTTCATGGAGAGTTCTTTTTGACACTTGTATCTAGGTAAACTTACTATTGTCTAAATGAAGAGGGAGTTGGAAAAGGTATATATGTGAACATAGTTGCTTTGGATATCACAATGCCTCCGGAAGCTATGACAGATGATCTGTAGACTGCAATATGGAAGTGTAAGCAGTTCACTATTTATTGGTTATCGCATTCGTATAATTTTGTCAATGTGAAAGACTCTGATTTAGAAAAATACCACTGTTTTATTGAATTGAAACATTTTACTTGATAATAAACTAAAGACTACCACTGTTTCAACTGATGGTCATATATCTAATATGCTTATTGCAAAATAGGGGGAAATAGTAAGTTTCCAATACGATTTGTTGATTACTTATATGGTAGAAGTTGAATTTTGATTGAAAACCTAAAAAAGAAAAAGTTGTAAAGTAATCTTTTGAGGTGTTAGTATTTTCATTCACAAAAAAAAAAAAAAAAAAAAAAAAAAAAAAAAAAAAAAAATTAATTAATATTGATCTATATGGAAGTGGATACCTAAAGGATTCTTTAATTCTATTCTAATATTTTTTTGGGCAAACATATATAAGCTCTAAAAGTGGGATGTTGAGTTGAGAATTTGTATTTAATACATGTTATGTAGTATGTCCTCTATGACGACGGTTCATCAAAGTTAGATGTTATTGCCGTATTGGTAGATGCATCATACGTTTTTTACTGCACTTCCATATTTGAAGATAATAACAATTTTTACTCTTCGTTATGAACTAGTCCGGGTCAGGCTCGCGGGATGCGGCGGGGGCTTTCGGCCTACCTATTGATATTTAACGTAGCTTTATGTATTTACAGAAGGGAAAACGGGTCATGTGTTAAGCGCCGTTGTAGGTGTCGCCGTCTTTAGTTTTTTTTTTAAATCTGTCCGGTTCGAACGTAGTTAGTTTCGTTTTGTTGATAACATTATTTCTAGTCTAATGGTGGTGTTGGAAAAATTTAAGTCGCGGCGATGAGGAAAATACGAGTTGTCGTTGTGTTTAGCGTTTTTTAAAAATTGTACATTTTGTACGAACTTTTTTTCGTTTTGTTCAAAAAATTATTTCGAGTATGACATTGATGTCGAAAAAATTTAACTCGCGGCGAGCTGGATGATACGGGTTGTCGTTGTGTTTAGCGTGTTTTAAAAAGTGTCCGTTTCGAATGTAGTTAGTTTCGTTTTGTTCATTAAAATATTTCGAGTTTAACGGTGTGGTCGGTGAAATTTAACTCGGGCCGAGGAGGAAGAAACGGGCTGTCGAAGTGTTTGGTGGAGTTTTTATTTTAATTGAGAGGATTGACGTTTTAACCCCTTGAAGTTTGGTATAATTTTTGTAAGTTGGTTGTAGTTGAGGGGGAGATATGGAAATTGCTAGTGTGAAAAGGGGTGTCAACTGTTGTCGTATTCCCCTTGGGGAACGACCTAAATCCCCACGGGATTTAGTATGCATAGGGTTTAATAGGTAAATATGGATTATATATATATATATATATATTTTTTTTTTTTTTTTTGAACAACAATTGAGATCACTTGAGGGGACTAAACCACCCGTTGCGATCATTTTTATTTTCGACTATGCTGATGCAGCGATAATAACCCCGCCCCCATGACAGGGATGAAATTGTGTTTTTAATATGTAGTCAACGAGAGTCGAATTCCTGAGCTTTCCTAAAGGAGGCAGACCAACAACCTCTGGACCACATCACAACTTCTATGGATTATATATTAGCTCTAACTGGTTAATCGGGCCAGCTAAAAATGGGTCTTCTGTTTTCATTAGGGGTGTTCATTTTCGGATATCCGAAATTCGGATATCCGAAATTTCGGATATCCGAAAATTCGGATAGTGAAAAACCCCATCCGAAATCCGAATCCGAAATTTCGGATATCCGATTTTCGGATATCCGAAATTTCGGATTCGGATATCGGATTATCCGAATATCCGATATTTTTGAAGAACTTCGAATATTTTCGGATAATTTTTGGATATTCGGATAATTTTCCGGATATTCGGATAATTTTCGGATATTTCGGATATTTTTCGGATATATTTCGGATTTTTTCGGATTTTTTCGGATTTTTTTAAAAATTTTCGGATATTCGGATATCCGAATATCCGAAAATTTTAAAAACTCCATCCGATATCCGAATCCGAAAAATCGGATATCCGATTTTCGGATATCCGAATTTTCGGATATCCGATTTTTCGGATATTTTCGGATTCGGATTTCGGATAATTCGGATTCGGATTTCGGATTCGGATATTTTGAACACCCCTAGTTTTCATGCCTACGCCGAACTCCAAACAATTGATAGTTTCTTTTGTTAATTCAATTAGTTAAATTGTATACTCATTAGTTAAACATGTTAATGCTTATATCGAGTGTTTTTGTTTGTTTTATATATAGAATATATTATATTATATTATATATTATATGAGGTTACAAGTTTATTAGTTAGGATTACACATTTATTTATTTTTTTAGTATAAGTAATGTATTTTTTTTCCATCAACTTAGTCTCTCTATTTTTATTGCTTTTTTATTATACATCTTGAAAGTGGGTATGATTTAATTTATTTATGTAAAAATGTAAATTATGATGGTTCATGAAATTTGGTTACATCTTTGGTCTTTAATGGTTGGTTATTTTTTCATTACAAGTTCTACTGGAGGTGTGAGTGTTAATTTACCGAAGTTATCAAATGTTCTATATGTTGTGCGTTTCTTGATTAGTGAATGAACCAGATCCGTGTTATGCAAAATACCGACAGCGAGAGTAGGTAAGTTCATTTTACTATTTCCCCCTGTGTTGCATTATCTTTTGGCAGAACTCATATACGTCTAAGTAGGTCAGCTAATTTTACCTTTGAGGTTTGTTTCGGGTCACTACATCACTTCCAAAGCTCAAGAAGAGCATAACTTATAATCAATAATGTATGCTACGCACTAAGGAATGAGTTCAACATATTTTGATCAGCTTAGATCGTACCTTTACAAATAAGATCCCTGTTCTTAATATTATTTATGGTGTATGGATGATCTCAACTAAACAAGAGACTTGAAACAATAAACTATGTTTGACAATCGTGTCCACAAACTTGAAATGTGTGTTTTTGTTTCTTACTATTCACGATCTTTTCATACTTGCTATATGGATTCATTAAACCATTGTATTATGTACTGAGTATTAATTAACTGATTTATTTAATGTGCAATTTTTTTATTCAATTATGAATTATATCAAACTATATTTGTTTCTTTTTTATTTGACAATGATTATCCATTCCAATACGTTTCTGATACCTCTTAAAATAAATTTAAAAATCTTAATTTTAAAAAACTCGCGAAATCGCGGGTTATAAGCTAGTGTATATATAATACCTCTGATTGAATAGTAGAATCCGTCTGTTTTATTAATTCTCAAAAGTTTTGCGATTTTATTGTTGATGTTCATTTGAATTTTGACTATAAATGGTTATCACATGGGCCAGTTGTTAATGCTTATTGAAGTGTGAAACTGTGAATTTATTGTTGTGTAATGAATTGAGCTGTTTATTTTAACATAAAATAAGGAAAAGAAGTAAAATAAAATAAACCAGAGCATTCAAAGGAAATCTTTGTGGCAAGTATACACCAAAAACACCTAAATAAGAATAGCCTAAAAAAAATAGGGAAATTTCGTTCATTTTTAAAAGTGTTTAACAATATGCCTCTAAAATATAAATATTGCAACAATGCCTCATGATCACGCATCACGCACTACGCATGATGCGTGTGCTTTGGTGCGTGATGCAAGAACCAAAGGAAACATGCACGTGGTAAGAGATACATGTACTAACCAAGCGGCAACACACATGGTACGTGTTGCTCGTTTTATAAAGCGCCCATTTCAAAATTAAACCTCACATGTACTAAACACCGTCAAATACGCAACAAACGGCGTTTTTACAATAGTCGTCCGGTTCATCAGTTTTTTTGTTTTTCAATCACTTACCGCTCTTTAAGACGCAAGCACGCACCTAAAAACCCATATCCGGTTGTATAACTTTTGATCGAATGAAAGTCCGTCAAAATACGTGATATTAAAGTTATTGTTTGAGCAGTTGTGTGACGACCCGCAAATTTTCGACCAAATTTAAACTTAATTTTTATATTATTTCGACACGATAAGCAAAGTCTGTAATGTTGAGTCTCAAAAATTTTGAAACTATATTCATGTAATCAATTACCCTTGACTATCTCCGACGATTCACGAACAATTGTGTGTAAATAAATATGTATATATATATATATATATATATATATATATATATATATATATATATATATATATATATATATATATATATATATATATATATATATATATATATATATATATATATATATATATATATATAAATATATAAGAGTATATATATAATAAATTGAGTTAATAAAATACATTTTAAGCAATTGGAATGAAGAATGTAAAATGATAAATATAATAATTATGTGAATCTTAAAATGAAACTATATATAATTATATATAATTCTTATGTGTAATTATTTTTATATGTGTATTGAAATAAATAAATCAATATATGTTATTATATATATATATTAAGTAATACTTAAATATCACATAATTAATAATATGTAAAAGTAATATATATTAAATATTAAATTATAAGTTGTTATAGTAATATTATTATTATTTTCAATATAAATATCAAAATTAGTATTATTGATATATATATATATATATATATATATATATATATATATATATATATATATAGATATGAAATTGGTTATATATAAATTGTTATAGTATTATTATTACTAATATTATTGTATCATTATAACTAGTATTATTATTGTTATTATTAATATTATTGTTGTAAATGTTATAGTTATTATTATTATTATCATTAATAATAATATTATTATTATTACTAGTATATTATTATAAAATTTTATTATTATTATTATTATTTATAATATTAAGAGTATTATTATTATAGTTTTAATTATTAATGAGATTGGTTATTATATATAAACACAGATATAGATATATACCAATATATTACATAGATAAATATATACAGATTATACCATAGATATATACGGATATAGATATATACTGCGAATGAAATCATATCACTTACAACTTTATATTTTTTTTCTTCTCTTCTGTACAACCTGTGATACGATAAATCCCCTAAATTCTGCTACAATCATTCAACAACCTATATCATTCACTTGTAGATTCCTTGCTGAGTAATTGAGAAATTAAAAATCGAAAATGGAAATAAAAATTGAAGAGGAGCTGAACCCGTTCCCCGTTCTTATTTATTTTTTTTTTTTGCAAAATTTCGAATTCGAACGATTTATCAAAATCCATAAATTTCACTGTGTTAGGAATCAACCATTTGAACTATCTGTAAGTTTTCAAACTCTAATTCATCCGATTAATTTCAAATTTCGAAGTCAAAGTTGAAAACCAAAAAGTCAACTGTTTCTTCATAGTTTAAATTCGCGAATTGTATGTAATTTCTGGCAAAATTGATGATTTCAGAAGTTTAAGTGAACGATTTATAACCTATTTTATATTATAATTACAACCTAAAAGTGTTTAGAATTTAAAATCACGAATGGAGTTCTTCAATTTTTTTTGAAAAAAAAAAAAAAAACAAGTTCTGCTGTTTAATCTACTCATTTATTTCCTGTTCAATCGAGTCAGTGAACAAATGGTTGATTTCGTTTCATATTTTTTCTCATTTTAATTCAAACTGTAAAACTTATTATTTTGATTAATAAAGGGTCCTGGTCGATTTAAGAATGAAGAAGATGAAGCAATAGGAATATAGGAAGAACGAGTTTATATATTTAAAACTGTGAGTAAATTCAAGAAACACGGAACAGAGTAATGTTCTAGGGCGTTTGTGGGTATTCGAGAGGTCACGGGTTCGAGTCCGGGCATGGGCTATTATTTTTGGAACTCATTCTTTTGAGGTAGTCTTTTGTTAATTATTATTATTATTATTATTATTATTATCATTTTCATTATTATTATTATTAGTGTTATTGTTATTGCTATTGTTATTATTGATTGTCATTAATACCAGTATTATAATTATAATTATTATTAATACTAAAATAAGTATTAGTTAATATTTATTATTTTCATAATTAAAAATTACAAATATGATTATTATTATCAATATTGTTATTACTAATATTATCATCATAATCAAGTAATATTATTTAGTATTATTGTTATTATTACTAATATTAATACCGTTATCATTACTCGCACTAGTATTATCACTAAATATTATTATTAATATGAGTATTATTAATATAGGTATTACTATTACTATTATGATTAGTGTGACGATTGTTCCAAATCCATATGGACGAACACGTCATTCATTGATTTCATTGCGAGGTATTTGACCTCTATATGATACGTTTTATAAACATTGCATTCTTTTGAAAAGGCACACCATAAATGAATATATAAATCAAAGGTTTTTGACATCTGATGATTTCTACATATAGACAATCATCGTAAATAATAGTTTACAATAATACTTCCGTTGACAATGCAGTCAAAATAAGATACATGGTGATGATTTGGTGAATGCAACGTTTCCTTGAAAAATATGTCATGTAAGACTCCGTGCACATAGCTTGTCTAACATATAAGCAAACAGCGGAAGACTTCTAGGAAACCTGAGAATAAACATACTAACAAGTGTCAACACAAAGGTTGGTGAGTTCATAGTTTTAGTGTTGCACATAATCTGTATATAAAGGTGGATCACAAGATTTCAGTTGTTTCATCCAGAAACGTTTATCAAAATATTCTACAAGATTGAGCACCCTAGTAACTAAACTTTAACGTTTTAATAAGTACCCCTGTTTTAACATACATGCAACCAACATGTACAATACACGCAAACTAACGTGTACTAACCTCAAATAGCATACGTCTGTTTTATAGTTCATGCTAGGGTTTCTATACCTGGAACAGACGGGGATGTCAAGCCCTATGGATCCATATACTACTACTCGCGCCCACCAGTTCTTATAACTGGCAGTTACTAGTTACCAAAGCTAAGGTATTTTCGGTTCAAACTCGGTGTAGAATTTAGTATGTACTTGTATCCATTGCGTTTAAAATAAAGTGCATGTATTCTCAGCCCAAAAATATAGATTGCAAAAGCAATTAAAAAGGGAGCAACGAAACTCACCTTAGCAGCATATAAAGTCGTTCACCAAAATGTGACTGAAACTCGGATTACCAAATAATCGTAGATCTCAACGTATCAATATTGTGATTCAATATTGCAGGAAAGTACGTAGACGCAACAGAGATGATAAACACTAGGTTTGACTTGCGAACAATACCCATGAACATTACCCATAACCTCCAAAGCTATAACCCATAATTTTTCTTAGCTCTATCCCGCTCATAAAATCCGTTTTGAAAATCACCCGAGCATAACTTCGTCGTAGTATTTTATGTATACTACTAATACTTAATTTGAATATTGCACTAGAATTATTACGGAATAAAAATATATGAAATAAATATATATGTATATATATGTGTGTGTGTTTCTGCAATCGATCGATCGATCGATATATATAGTTAGAAAATAATATTATAATAATAAAAGGAATCAAACGTGTTTAATTATAATAATTGATAATATAATAAAGTAATAAAATAATAATATAATAATAAAAGGAATTGTACGTTTATAATTATAATAATATAATAATATAATAAAGTAATAATATAATAATAAAATAATAATATAATAATATAATAAAGTAGAATATAATAATATAATAGTAAAATCGAATCGATTAAGATTTTAAAAGTCGTATTTTTAAAATACTTCAGGGGTATTTTATGTAACTTATAATTAATAATTTCAATCATGTCGCTTTCATGTGAATAGTAAATTAATTATTTTCGTTTCATTCACTATTCATATGAATAGTAAATGAATTAATTTCGATTCAACTATTTAAGCTACACGTTGTTGTACGTTGTGCTTTACAAATTGTACATTTTTAATTTAACTTCGTTTCTTAAAAAAAATTACAAAAATTATATCATAAAAATAAAACGACTTAATACGTAAAATTTTTAATTTGAAAAGCATCGTTTAATAGTAAATTTTTATCATTTCATATATAAATATTATTCACATGATTCCGTATATATTGAAAACTCTTATGTTTATATAATACATGTTATGACGTTCGTGAATCATCGGACAAACAGGGTAATTGAATAGTTTAAGAATTTTGAGATTCAGTTTTATAGACTTTGCTTATCGTGTCGAAAACGATAAAGATTAAGTTTAAATTTGGTCAGAAATTTCCGGGTCATCACAGTACCTACCCGTTAAAGAAATTTCGTCCCAAAATTTGAGTGAGGTCGTCATGGCTAACAATAAAAATGTTTTCATGACGAATATGAGTTGATAAATAGAGTTTTATCACCGTTGAATAATATGAATAAAATAATCCAATTACTCGAAGCGTATGAGAGAAGTTATCGTAATAGAGTGAAATGAAGAATAGAGATTCGTCTTAACTCTTGACGTAGTATCGATTGATTTCCGGAATTTAAGGAATAGAAAATCTTCATAATCTAAATAAGATTTGATTCTTTGGATATTGTGGAAATTAGGATTTTCTTTGATTAAATGCGTAATCTGCCTCTATTGCTGTGTCCGATATTTCGCTATAAATTGACCACTTCTGTTTTATTATTTTCATCACTCCTACATCTTCTTCCTCATTTCATACTTCCAAAGATTGTGAAATGCTTCATCCAGTTCTGATTCTTGATATACTCCTAACTTTCATATCTGTCATTCTTCTTTTTCATCTACCACTAGAGGAAGTTATTTTCTTCTACCACTACCTTGGGGTTATAGTATTTTTCATTCTCCCGTGTCTTTATATTGCTATACGCATTGATATACATGGTTTGTAATATATGTGTTGTTATCAGGCTTTATATTTTCTCTTATATTTAGGAGCTCCATACTTTCGTTTTTCTTCCCGACTTCAAGTCAAGCAAATAATGGTCCAGAATTCGTAGGTATGGAGTTTCGAATGATCATAATATACAAAGTAGAAAGGAAAGGTAATAGCACGATTTGATTTTTCAAATTACCAGAATATCTAGAAAAGACCGAATCATCAAGATAAATATTTTCTTGATATATTTAGAGATTAAATAGAATGAAAGAGTTATGTAACATGGTTCATGATAAGGGTAGGATCTGTGAACCTTTATCACGTTCCATTAGAAACTCATCATGACTTACTATAATATAATCTCGTTGACCAAGTGTCATTATATTATACTAACTCATGCTTCAATTCCCAACATTACTTCAAAACATCCATATTTTGAATTTTTCAGATTTTAGAAACTAAAATAGTTTCTTTTATGATGTAATACAGATAACGCGAAGAGATGAATGATTTCAGATAAGAATAGTTATGAAAATATCTTCAGAAATATGAAGGATATTTATAATGGAAGATACGATGATATCTTAGAATATTTAAGATAAGATGATGATGAAGAATATTGTCCGCAAAGGTTTTACAGTAAGGAGCAAGGTATTTGCTAAGGATTTCAGCAGACACTGAATCATTTGGATTCTTTGAAGGCATGCTTAGTCTTTGTGATTTGTCCACAGCCTTCGTTATAGTTTGCTCAATTCGTTTTCCAGTTCCAAACCTTCTCTTTTTCTGTGCTTTTCCAACACACTACTTTTTATCATCAAACTTTCGACTGTTAAATTCGTTTACAGTTTTTGCTGCTTCATCAGCATTTTTCCAAAATTCGGAGAACTAGTTTCGCAGTTTGGGGTGTTTTTCAGAAACTTCACATTCGAAGTATGTAAGTCTAGAAGATAGACATTATATGTATATATATAACTGTTGGCGTAGAATTGCTGCGAAATTCGAAATACTGATTGCTAATTCCCGGTAGTTGGTATGACAATTACCGTTACAAGATGTGGATGAGTACATGATAGGGTTTCTATGAGTATAAGGATTTCTCGGAAGGTCAAGGATAAATGAAGTTGTTGGTAAATTTACTGCTAATGTGGTGGGACATGAAAGGTTCCCCAGTAACAAGAACGTATATGTCAAGGTTATAATAAGGCTAATCTGAAAAGTCGAAGTTGACTGGTTGGAAGTGTGGTAAAACTGGATACTTTGAAAGAAAAAAAAATTGCAAAGTTATTTTCGGTAATAACAATGCTAAAGGATCCTGCACAGTTTTGAAGTCAAAGTATAGCTTTGAAAGATGTAAAGATCTAAGAATGTTGTCACCGGTTCAGAGTTATGACTTGGATTCTGATCCGTCAATATCAGAATATGTAATTGAATTGGTATGAAATGATTGTGTATCACTGTGAAGATAGTGAGTATAGTTAATGATTTTTGAATCTAAATTGAAGAATGTACAGTGTAACATATTAATTGTGAACTTAAATATTTTCCGGGTATTACCTACCCGTTAAAGATTTCACAAGTAATATTTTGTACAAAAGAATTTTCATTACAATCTTTATGAAAATATATGTATGTATATTTTCTTCAGATGTAATACAGATTTAATGAGTTAATATCATATTATGCTCATTTGGTTTTCGGCTTGACTTAGAAGTGATTAATCTCTAAAACATTAAAGATTATACAATCTTTGCGGAGTATTTCGCTAATGTAATCGATACTTTATTATTTATTCTTATTCCTCGGTGAAGGATGTTGGTGCTCGTGGAATTCTTGTGAACCTTACAAGGCACAGATGGTGTTTTCTGGAAAGTTTCGAGTATATCGAAAATGAAAATGTAAAATCAATTATGTAATTGAATAATACACTTGGTTTATTATGAAATGGAATTCATTGAGTTGAAACAGAGATTGTAGTTAACGAAGGTTAAGTTGTTAATGAAGGATATACATCATAGCATATTAGTAATATGAATTTAACCGAGTAATATTTACCCTTTTTCAATTCATACATAATAGCTTAGTACGAAAAGATTTATTATGGTTTAAAAATTTATATATATATAAGATATATATATATAAATTCTTCAGAGGGAATGAGTTAATATTTAATAACTCGTTGATACAATATACACGTTATTGATTCGTAATGATGTCCACGGTGATTCTTGAACTGGCGGAGCTTGTGATATTAGAGGTGCTGCTGATTCTGACGATGTTGAAAACACTGACTGTGCTGGTGAGGCTAAGGGTACTGTTGATGCTATTGGTAAAACAAGTCTAGCTTGTACCTTACGCACCATTCTTGTCAGGGTTTCTACTCTTCCTTCTATCATTTTGGTTCACTCATCTGATTTATGGTTAGGGCTAGAATAGATCATCTCTAAGATTATATATTATATAATCGCCGTAGGATATTTCTTCGATGAAGTTATGAATCCATACTTCATCATTTGTTGTTGTTGATACTCCTTGGTATCCATGGTGCGTATGATGTTGATATCCGAAGTACAGATTATGATGTTGAGGCGTGTGATGCGGATGTGATTGTTGGTGGTGGTAATGATATTGTTGGTGTTGATGATGGTGGTACTGGTTATGCTACTAGTACTGCCGCTGGTGTTCGTAACCCTTGCGCCATATTCTCCAAAGCCACTACCCGAGCACGTAGCTCGTTTACTTCTTCTATTATACCGGGATGATCGGTGGTTCGGACGATTGGATAAATAAGATTTATAATATGGGATAGTATATAATTGTGATGAGATACTCTGGAAATGAGAGAGAAAATAGTATTACGAATAGGTTCGCCGGTAAGTGCTTCAGGTTCTTCTCCAAGAGGGGAATGTGGTGGATGGGAAGGATCGCCTTCTTCATGTCTCCAATGATTAAGTAGGCTACGAACCCATCCCCAATTCATCCAGAATAGATGATGGCTAATCGGTTGATCCATTCCGGTTACGCTGCTTTCGGAGCTCGAGTGGAAATCCATATCGGAATAGCTGTTGGAATCTAAGGAATTTGAACTAGATACAGGATCCATTTCGTGTAATCAAGGAAAAGATTTTTGGGATGAAATAGATTATAGGACTAATTTGGTACTCCTTAATACATAGTTTACATATGTATTTATAATACCAGAATCCCATAAGTTACGGAGGATTTTACGGAAGATGTCAGGCAAAGTTTACTGTAATAGATATGCCAAGATATGAATTTTGTCTAATACACTATCTATGCAATCAATGCAGTAAGACGCATTTAGACTAAGAACGATAAGCAGGTAATTTCCGAGTAGAAGTGATAAGCAAAACTTTTGACATGTAGACACAGTCGAAGTCCAGACTTACTAATGCATCCTAACAACTATCAGTTAGACACACTCATGCAAGACCTGGTTCGGTAAGACCAACGCTCTGATACCAACTGCGACGATTGTTCCAAATTCATATGGACGAACACGTCATTCATTGATTTCATTACGAGGTATTTGACCTCTATATGATACGTTTTGTAAACATTGCATTCTTTTGAAAAGGCACACCATAAATGAATATTTAAATCAAAGGTTTTTGACATCTGATGATTTCTACATATAGACAATCATCGTAAATAATAGTTTACAATAATACTTCCGTTGATAATGCAGTCAAAATAAGATACATGGTGATGATTTGGTGAATGCAACGTTTCCTTGAAAAATATGTCATGTAAGACTCCGTGCACATAGCTTGTCTAACATATAAGCAAACAGCGGAAGACTTCTAGGAAACCTGAGAATAAACATACTAACAAGTGTCAACACAAAGGTTGGTGAGTTCATAGTTTTAGTGTTGCACATAATCTATATATAAAGGTGGATCACAAGATTTCAGTTGTTTCATCCAGAAACGTTTATCAAAATATTCTACAAGATTGAGCACCCTAGTAACTAAACTTTAACGTTTTAATAAGTACCCCTGTTTTAACATACATGCAACCAACATGTACAATACACGCAAACTAACGTGTACAAACCTCAAATAGCATACGTCTGTTTTATAGTTCATGCTAGGGTTTCTATACCTGGAACAGACGGGGATGTCAAGCCCTATGGATCCATATACTACTACTCGCGCCCACCAGTTCTTATAACTGGCAGTTACTAGTTACCAAAGCTAAGGTATTTTCGGTTCAAACTCGGTGTAGAATTTAGTATGTACTTATATCCATTGCGTTTAAAATAAAGTGCATGTATTCTCAGCCCAAAAATATAGATTGCAAAAGAAATTAAAAAGGGAGCAATGAAACTCACCTTAGCAGCATATAAAGTCGTTCACCAAAATGTGACTGAAACACGGATTACCAAATAATCGTAGATCTCAACGTATCAATATTGTGATTCAATATTGCAGGAAAGTACGTAGACGCAACAGAGATGATAAACACTAGGTTTGACTTGCGAACAATACCCATGAACATTACCCATAACCTCTAAAGCTATAACCCATAATTTTTCTTAGCTCTATCCCGCTCATAAAATTCGTTTTGAAAATCACCCGAGCATAACTTCGTCGTAGTATTTTATGTATACTACTAATACTTAATTTGAATATTGCACTAGAATTATTACCGAATAAAAATATATGAAATAAATATATATGTACATATATGTGTGTGTGTTTCTGCAATCGATCGATCGATCGATATATATAGTTAGAAAATAATATTATAATAATAAAAGGAATCAAACGTGTTTAATTATAATAATATAATAATATAATAAAGTAATAAAATAATAATATAATAATAAAAGGAATTGTACGTTTATAATTATAATAATATAATAATATAATAAAGTAACAATATAATAATAAAATAATAATATAATAATATAATAAAGTAGAATATAATAATATAATAATAAAATCGAATCGATTAAGATTTTAAAAGTCGTATTTTTAAAATACCTCAGGGGTATTTTATGTAACTTATAATTAATAATTTCAATCATGTCGCTTTCATGTGAATAGTAAATTAATTATTTTCGTTTCATTCACTATTCATATGAATAGTAAATGAATTAATTTCGATTCAACTATTTAAGCTACACGTTGTTGTACGTTGTGCTTTACAAATTGTACATTTTTAATTTAACTTCGTTTTCTTAAAAAAAAATTACAAAAATTATATCATAAAAATAAAACGACTTAATACGTAAAATTTTTAATTTGAAAAGCATCGTTTAATAGTAAATTTTTATCATTTCATATATAAATATTATTCGCATGATTCCGTATATATTGAAAACTCTTATGTTTGACGTTCGTGAATCGTCGGACAAACAGGGTAATTGAATAGTTTAAGAATTTTGAGATTCAGTTTTATAGACTTTGCTTATCGTGTCGAAAACGTTAAAGATTAAGTTTAAATTTGGTCAGAAATTTCCGGGTCATCACAATTAGGATTACGAATTGATGTTATAGAAGCTTTAGTTATTAGTTTAGAAATTTAACGTGAAGATTTTTATTATGATTAAAATCAATATGGTTATTGATATTATCACGAGTAATGAAATCGCTATAATAATTATTATTATTAAGTATTATGTATTACTATAAAAATTATTATTTTCATTATCATTAGTAATAAACTTTTCATTTTATTAAAAATTACTGTTATTATCGTTATCATAAGTTGTATTATTAAAACTAACGTTAATATTATTATTAATAGAAACATTAATATTATTATCACTATTATTATTTTAATCACTACTAATATTATTTTGGTATTATTATAATCACTATTTTAACAAACAAATAAAATATATATATATATATATATATATATATATATATATATATATATATATATATATATATATATATATATATATATATATATATATATATATATATATATATATATATATATATATATATATATATATTTAATATTTAATACATATAACATAACAAAATTTATATTTCTATAAATAAAAAAATGAATATATATTAATAACGAAAAATATAACTTACTAATATAAAGTTTTATCATTAATAATAATATATATACATATAATTGTTCGACTACAAGGATATGTATTAATATATATACAAATGATATAGCTTTGTGAATTCGAGGCCAACCTTGCATTGTTCGGTTTCGTTGTATGAATATTTTTACTACAAAATATTGTAGAGTGAGTTTCATTTGCCTTTTTACCCTTTATATTTTTGGGCTGAGAATACATGCACGATTTTTATAAATGTTTTACGAAATAGACACAAGTAATTGAAACTACATTATATGGGTGAATGATCGAAGCCGAATATGCCCATTTTGCTTGGTAACCTAAGAATTAGTAAACCGATCTACTAATTGACGCGAATCCTAAAGATAGATCTATTGGGCTTAACGAACCCCATCCATGGTTGCAGATGCTTTAGTACTTCGATGTTGTTTTTATCATGTCCGAATGATTTCCCGGAATGATAGGGGATATTCTTATATGCATCTTGTTAATGTCGGTTACCAGGTGTTCACCATATGAATGATTATTTTTTTCTCTTTGCATGGGACGTATATTTATGAGAAATGAAAATCTTGTGGTCTATTAAAATGATGGAAATGATTATTTATGTTAAACTAATGAACTCACCAACCTTTTGGTTGACACTTGAAAGCATGTTTATTCTCAGGTATGAAAGAAATCTTCCGCTGTGTATTTTCTCATATTAGAGATATTACTTGGAGTCATTCATGACATATTTCAAAAGGCGTTGCATTCGAGTCGTTGAGTTCATCAAGATTATTACTAAGTCAATTATAGTTGGATATATTATGAAATGGTATGCATGCCGTCAACTTTCGATGTAATGAAAGTTTGTCTTTTAAAAACGAATGCAATGTTTGTAAAATATATCATATAGAGGTCAAGTACCTCGCGATGTAACCAAATGTAATGTATTCGTCCAGATGGATTAGGACAGGTTGTTATAGGTGGTATTAGAGCTTGTATAAGGCGTCCATGTGTGGCGGATTACTCGTAAAGGAGGTTCTCACTGTGTTACCTTTGACGAAGCATTGGCTCTTACTCCTTGCGATCCCTTAAGAGGGTTGGCAGTAGCCGAGAGGCATGAAATGTCCCGTTCTTATTGATTAAAAACGTTCCATATTAATTGATTTCGTTGCGAGGTTTTGACCTCTATATGAGACGTTTTTCAAAGACTGCATTCATTTTTAAAACAAACCATAACCTTTAATTCATAAATAAAGGTTTAAAAAGCTTTACGTAGATTATTAAATAATGATAATCTAAAATATCCTATTTACACACGACCATTACATAATGGTTTACAATACAAATATGTTACATCGAAATCAGTTTCTTGAATGCAGTTTTTACACAATATCATACAAACATGGACTCCAAATCTTGTCCTTATTTTAGTATGCAACAGCGGAAGCTCTTAATATTCACCTGAGAATAAACATGCTTTAAACGTCAACAAAAATGTTGGTGAGTTATAGGTTTAACCTATATATATCAAATCGTAACAATAGACCACAAGATTTCATATTTCAATACACATCCCATACATAGAGATAAAAATCATTCATATGGTGAACACCTGGTAACTGATATTAACAAGATGCATATATAAGAATATCCCCATCATTCCGGGACACCCTTCGGATATGATATAAATTTCGAAGTACTAAAGCATCCGGTACTTTGGATGGGGTTAGTTAGGCCCAATAGATCTATCTTTAGGATTCGCGTCAATTAGGGTGTCTGTTCCCTAATTCTTAGATTACCAGACTTAATAAAAAGGGGCATATTCGATTTCGATAATTCAACCATAGAATGTAGTTTCACGTACTTGTGTCTATTTTGTAAATCATTTATAAAACCTGCATGTATTCTCATCCCAAAATATTAGATTTTAAAAGTGAGACTATAACTCACTTTCACAGATTTTTACTTCGTCGGGAAGTAAGACTTGGCCACTGGTTGATTCACGAACCTATAACAATATATACATATATATCAAAGTATGTTCAAAATATATTTACAACACTTTTAATATATTTTGATGTTTTAAGTTTATTAAGTCAGCTGTCCTCGTTAGTAACCTACAACTAGTTGTCCACAGTTAGATGTACAGAAATAAATCGATAAATATTATCTTGAATCAATCCACGACCCAGTGTATACGTATCTCAGTATTGATCACAACTCAAACTATATATATTTTGGAATCAACCTCAACCCTGTATAGCTAACTCCAACATTCACATATAGAGTGTCTATGGTTGTTCCGAAATATATATAGATGTGTCGACATGATAGGTCGAAACATTGTATACGTGTCTATGGTATCTCAATATTACATAATATACAATACAAGTTGATTAAGTTATGGTTGGAATAGATTTGTTACCAATTTTCACGTAGCTAAAATGAGAAAAATTATCCAATATTGTTTTACCCATAACTTCTTCATTTTAAATCCGTTTTGAGTGAATCAAATTGCTATGGTTTCATATTGAACTCTATTTTATGAATCTAAACAGAAAAAGTATAGGTTTATAGTCGGAAAAATAATTTACAAGTCGTTTTTGTAAAGGTAGTCATTTCAGTCGAAAGAACGACGTCTAGATGACCATTTTAGAAAACATACTTCCACTTTGAGTTTAACCATAATTTTTGGATATAGTTTCATGTTCATAATAAAAATCATTTTCTCAGAATAACAACTTTTAAATCAAAGTTTGTCATAGTTTTTAATTAACTAACCCAAAACAGCCCGCAGTGTTACTACGACGGCGTAAATCCGATTTTACGGTGTTTTTCGTGTTTCCAGGTTTTAAATCATTAAGTTAGCATATCATATAGATATAGAACATGTGTTTAGTTAATTTTAAAAGTCAAGTTAGAAGGATTAACTTTTGTTTGCGAACAAGTTTAGAATTAACTAAACTATGTTCTAGTGATTACGAGTTTAAACCTTCGAATAAGATAGTTTTATATATATGAATCGAATGATGTTATGAACATAATTACTACCTCAAGTTTAGTAGGTAAACCTACTGGAAGTGACAAGAAATGATCTAGCTTCAAAGGATCTTGGATGGCTTGAAAGTTCTTGAAGTAGGATCATGACACAAAAACAAGTTCAAGTAAGATTTTTACTCGAATTAAGATAGTTTATAGTTATAGAAGTTGAATCAAAGTTTGAATATGAATATTACCTTAAATAAGAAAGATAACCTACTGTATATAACAAAGGTTTCTTGATCTTATATGATTACTTGGAATGGATTAGAAAGCTTGGAAGTAAATTAGTAAACTTGAAGGGATTTTTGAAGTGTTCTTGAAGTGTTCTTCCTATGATGATTATAGCTTGATTCTTGAAGTGATTTTTGATGAAGATGATGATTAACTACTGGAAAAATAGGTTTATAATAGTGTGGGTGTGTTGAGAGAGAATTAGAAAGAGAATTAGAAGTGAAATGGAGTGAATGATGAGTGGTAATTGGTGAGTGGTGAGTGGGGTTAAAAGGAGTTCTAGTTAGTTGACTAGCTCATGATAGAAGTTAAAATTGATTAGTCATACATGACATAATCAAGAGTGGAATCCCATGCTAGTTCCTATTGGTATATGTAGTGACCCGAACTTTTCCATGTTTATATATATTAATTGAGATTGATATTTACATGATTAAATGTTTCCAACATGTTAAGCAATCAAACTTGTTAAGACTTGATTAATTGAAATATGTTTCATATAGACAATTGACCACCCAAGTTGACCGGTGATTCACGAACGTTAAAACTTGTAAAAACTATATGATGACATATATATGGATATATATATAGTTAACATGATACTATGATAAGTAAACATATCATTAAGTATATTAACAATGAACTACATATGTAAAAACAAGACTACTAACTTAATGATTTTTAAACGAGACATATATGTAACGATTATCATTGTAAAGACATTTAATGTATATATATCATATTAAGAGATATTCATACATGATAATATCATGATAATATAATAATTTAAAATCTCATTTGATATTATAAACATTGGGTTAACAACATTTAACAAGATCATTAACCTAAAGGTTTCAAAACAACACTTACATGTAACGACTAACGATGACTTAACGACTCAGTTAAAATGTATATACATGTAGTGTTTTAATATGTATTTATACATTTTTTAAAGACTTCAATACACTTATCAAAATACTTCTACTTAACAAAAATGCTTACAATTACATCCTCGTTCAGTTTCATCAACAATTCTACTCGTATGCACCCGTATTCGTACTCGTACAATACACAGCTTTTAGATGTATGTACTATTGGTATATACACTCCAATGATCAGCTCTTAGCAGCCCATGTGAGTCACCTAACACATGTGGGAACCATCATTTGGCAACTAGCATGAAATATCTCATAAAATTACAAAAATATGAGTAATCATTCATGACTTATTTACATGAAAACAAAATTACATATCCTTTATATCTAATCCATACACCAATGACCAAAAACACCTACAAACACTTTTATTCTTCAATTTTATTCATCTAGTTGATCTCTCTCAAGTTCTATCTTCAAGTTCTAAGTGTTCTTCATAAATTCTACAAGTTCTAGTTACATAAAATCAAGAATACTTTCAAGTTTGCTAGCTCACTTCCAATCTTGTAAGGTGATCATCCAACCTCAAGAAATCTTTGTTTCTTACAGTAGGTTATCATTCTAATACAAGGTAATAATCATATTCAAACTTTGGTTCAATTTCTATAACTATAACAATCTTATTTCAAGTGATGATCTTACTTGAACTTGTTTTCGTGTCATGATTCTGCTTCAAGAACTTCGAGCCATCCAAGGATCTGTTGAAGCTAGATCCATTTTTTTCTTTTCCAGTAGGTTTATCCAAGGAACTTAAGGTAGTAATGATGTTCATAACATCATTCGATTCATACATAAAAAGCTATCTTATTCGAAGGTTTAAACTTGTAATCACTAGAACATAGTTTAGTTAATTCTAAACTTGTTCGCAAACAAAAGTTAATCATTCTAACTTGACTTTTAAAATCAAATAAACACATGTTCTATATCTATATGATATGCTAACTTAATGATTTAAAACCTGGAAACACGAAAAAGACCGTAAAACCGGATTTACGCCGTCGTAGTAACACCGCGGGCTGTTTTGGGTT
Source organism: Rutidosis leptorrhynchoides (assembly GCF_046630445.1). Taxonomy (NCBI): domain Eukaryota; kingdom Viridiplantae; phylum Streptophyta; class Magnoliopsida; order Asterales; family Asteraceae; genus Rutidosis; species Rutidosis leptorrhynchoides. The sequence continues at coordinate 387,056,527 of NC_092343.1, read as the reverse complement.
AGTTAATTAAAAACTATGATACACTTTGATTTAAAAGTTGTTATTCTGAGAAAATGATTTTTATTATGAACATGAAACTATATCCAAAAATTATGGTTAAACTCAAAGTGGAAGTATGTTTTCTAAAATGGTCATCTAGACGTCGTTCTTTCGACTGAAATGACTACCTTTACAAAAACGACTTGTAACTTATTTTTCTGACTATAAACCTATACTTTTTCTGTTTAGATTCATAAAATAGAGTTCAATATGAAACCATAGCAATTTGATTCACTCAAAACGGATTTAAAATGAAGAAGTTATGGGTAAAACAAGATTGGATAATTTTTCTCATTTTAGCTACGTGAAAATTGGTAACAAATCTATTCCAACCATAACTTAATCAACTTGTATTGTATATTATGTAATCTTGAGATACCATAGACACGTATACAATGTTTCGACCTATCATGTCGACACATCTATATATATTTCGGAACAACCATAGACACTCTATATGTGAATGTTGGAGTTAGCTATACAGGGTTGAGGTTGATTCCAAAATATATATAGTTTGAGTTGTGATCAATACTGAGATACGTATACACTGGGTCGTGGATTGATTCAAGATAATATTTATCGATTTATTTCTGTACATCTAACTGTGGACAACTAGTTGTAGGTTACTAACGAGGACAGCTGACTTAATAAACTTAAAACATCAAAATATATTAAAAGTGTTGTAAATATATTTTGAACATACTTTGATATATATGTATATATTGTTATAGGTTCGTGAATCAACCAGTGGCCAAGTCTTACTTCCCGACGAAGTAAAAATCTGTGAAAGTGAGTTATAGTCCTACTTTTAAAATCTAATATTTTTGGGATGAGAATACATGCAGGTTTTATAAATGATTTACAAAATAGACACAAGTACGTGAAACTACATTCTATGGTTGAATTATCGAAATCGAATATGCCCCTTTTTATTAAGTCTGGTAATCTAAGAATTAGGGAACAGACACCCTAATTGACGCGAATCCTAAAGATAGATCTATTGGGCCTAACAAACCCCATCCAAAGTACCGGATGCTTTAGTACTTTGAAATTTATATCATATCCGAAGGGTGTCCCGGAATGATGGGGATATTCTTATATATGCATCTTGTTAATGTCGGTTACCAGGTGTTCACCATATGAATGACTTTTATCTCTATGTATGGGATGTGTATTGAAATATGAAATCTTGTGGTCTATTATTATGATTTGATATATATAGGTTAAACCTATAACTCACCAACATTTTTGTTGACGTTTTAAGCATGTTTATTCTCAGGTGATTATTAAGAGCTTCCGCTGTCACATACTTAAATAAGGACGAGATTTGGAGTCCATGCTTGTATGATATTGTGTAAAAACTGCATTCAAGAAACTTATTTTGTTGTAACATATTTGTATTGTAAACCATTATGTAATGGTCGTGTGTAAACAGGATATTTTAGATTATCATTATTTGATAATCTACGTAAAGCTTTTTAAACCTTTATTGATGAAATAAAGGTTATGGTTTGTTTTAAAATGAATGCAGTCTTTGAAAAAGTCTCATATAGAGGTCAAAACCTCGCAACGAAATCAATTAATATGGAACGTTTTTAATCAATAAGAACGGGACATTTCAGTTGGTATCCGAGCGTTGGTCTTAGAAAACCAGAATTTTGCATTAGTGTGTCTTATCGAGTTTGTTAGGATGCATTAGTGAGTCTGGACTTCGACCGTGTTTACTTGAAAAATGATTGCTTAACAAATTTTGTTGGAAACTATATATTTTTAACATGTGAATATTATGTGATATATTAATCTCTTAACATGTTTGATATTATGTGATAGATGTCTACCTCTAGAACAAGTCCCATTGACTCACCTAATAATAATGAAGAGTCAAATGTAAATTGGAATGATTCGTGGACTGATTCACAAGTTCCCGAAGAGGAACCGGAAGAAGAATCGGAATCGGAAGAAGAATCAGAACCGGAAGAAGAGGAACCGGAGGAGGAAATAGAACCGGTGGGGGAAATAGTAAAACAGTTAAGTAAAAGAAAATCCTCAACCAACCGACCAAGGTTAATTATGGTCAATGGTGTTTCCGCCAAGGAAGCAAAATATTGGGAGGATTACCAATTCTCCGATGAATCGGATTCCGACGAGAATTCCGATGATGTTATAGAAATTACCCCAAATGAATTTAAAAAGGCAAAAGAAAATAATAAGGGAAAGGGCATAAAAATAGAGAAATCTAATTCCAACCCCGATGAACTTTATATGTATCGTCAACCCCCGAAGTCCTTAAGTTGTAACAATGACCCAGGAACCTCTAAACCACCAGGTTTTTCTAAACCGTTGTGGAAAATAACAGCTAGTATTAGGGAAACATCATATATCCCTAGAAACTTGGCAAAACGAACCAAAACCGAAGAAGAAGAAACAAGCGAGTCGGAATAAGATAGTTGTATTCGGGTGGTGTAATATATGTAATATAGTGTGCTTATGCTTTACGATATATGTAAAAATTGCTTGTATTAATAAGTATTTTTTTTTATGAATCTAACTCTTGTCTATTTTACAGTATAAAAACACAAAATGGATAGACAACCCAATATTTTAAGAGACCTACCCGGAGACATGATTGATGAAATCTTGTCTAGAGTCGGTCAGAATTCTTCGGCACAACTATTTAAGGCGAGATCAGTTTGTAAGACATTCGAAGAACGTTCTAAGAATGCCTTGGTTTATAAAAGGCTTTCGTTCGAAAGATGGGGGATATCACATTGGGAAATCCATAAGTTACGATGTGTTTACTTTGACGCATATATTGCGGGGAACCCAAATGCTATTTTACGCAATGAGTTAAGAAATTATTTTGACTCAATATATCCGAATATTGGACTTCGTGATTTAGAAAAAGCGGCTAACATGCAACATAAAGAAGCATGTTATGCTTACGGATTAGTAATGTTCGCTTCTCACCAAAGTGAGAACAAGAACATCGGGCTACAACTATTAAACAAAACGTTCCCACAAGTGACGGAGTCGGTAATTGGGGTAAGAAATGAGGTTTTTAGATTGTTACGGGACTGTTGGACATTACGTAACCCTCGTCCCTTTGACGACGTTACAACACGCTATCTTATCAACGACCATAACGGTTATGTTCCACAAGACCAAGGATGGGAAGTAGTCCTAGTAAAACCAGAATGCATGACTTGTTTCTGGACGTATGAATTACGTGTCTTTATTGCCTTTGCTGAACGACTTATGTACTAGCTAGAATTATCTTCACAACTATCTTGTATCAAAGTTATTGTGTGCTATATTTCATGCTTTATGTAAAATAAGCGGTATTGTAAGTTTGTAAAATATTGTATAAAAGTTTGAACGCGAAATATTATTATAATCAGTTTTTCATATAGAATTGTAGTAGTTGAATTGTATATTAGCTACTAAGTATGAACTTAACAGGTAGGTACTACCCGAATTTAAACTTATAAAACGCTAATATGAAGAAAAAGCTTTTATAAATGAGTTCATATTATGCTACGAAATACTATTAACTACTCTTAATATTCTGTATGATTAACTTGTTCCATTTGATAATTTTGAAGGAAATGGCATCGACTACTCGACACACCGTGAATATGAATGAAGAGGAATTCCGTACTTTTCTAGCTTCAAACATAGCCGCAGTACAGGCTGCGCTACATACCAACAATAACCTTGGATCTAGCAGTACAGGAAATCGTGTAGGATGCACCTACAAAGAATTCACTGCCTGCAAACCTTTGGAATTTGATAGAACCGAAGGACCGATCGGATTGAAACGGTGGACCGAGAAGGTCGAATCGGTGTTTGCCATAAGTAAGTGTACTGAAGAGGACAAAGTGAAGTACGCTACGCATACCTTCACAGGTTCTGCGTTAACATGGTGGAATACCTATCTAGAGCAAGTGGGACAAGACGATGCGTACGCACTACCGTGGTCAGCATTCAAGCACTTGATGAACGAGAAGTACCGTCCCAGAACCGAGGTCAATAAGCTCAAGATAGAACTTAGAGGGTTACGAACCCAAGGATTTTATATTACCACGTACGAAAGACGATTCACAGAATTGTGCCTATTGTGTCCGGGAGCATTCGAAGATGAGGAAGAGAAGATCGACGCATTTGTGAAAGGATTACCGGAAAGAATCCAAGAAGATATAAGTTCACACGAGCCCGCCTCCATACAACAGGCATGTAGAATGGCTCACAAACTAGTGAACCAGATTGAAGTAAGAATTAAAGAACAGACTGCTGAAGAGGCCAATGTGAAGCAAGTCAAAAGAAAGTGGGAGGAAAACGGTGATAAGAATCACCAATACAACAACAACAGCAATTACAACAATAATCGCAACAATTATCCCAAAAATCGCAACATCAATCGCAACTACAACAAACGGCCCAACAACAACAACAACAACAACAACAACAACAACAACAGCAACTACAACAATCATCCCAACAACAATAATAACCGCAACAACAACAACAATCAGAAGCAGCTATGCCAAAGGTGTGAAAAGTATCACTCGGGGTTCTGCACCAAATTTTGCAACAAGTGTAAAAGAAATGGTCATAGTGCGGCAAAGTGTGAGGTCAACGGACCAGGGGTTAATAGAACGAAAGGAACAAATGGTGTCGGAACGAGTAATGGCGGAGCAAGTAGTGTCGGAGCAAGTTATGCCAATGTAGTTTGTTATAAATGTGGAAAACCGGGCCACATTATTAGAAATTGCCCGAACCAGGAGAACACGAATGGACAAGGCCGCGGAAGAGTTTTCAATATTAATGCCGCAGAGGCACAGGAAGACCCGGAGCTTGTTACGGGTACGTTTCTTATTGACAATAAATCTGCTTACGTTTTATTTGATTCGGGTGCGGATAGAAGCTATATGAGTAGAGATTTTTGTGCTAAATTAAGTTGTCCATTGATGCCTTTGGATAGTAAATTTTTACTCGAATTAGCAAATGGTAAATTAATTTCAGCAGATAATATATGTCGGAATCGAGAAATTAAACTGGTTAGCGAAACATTTAAGATTGACTTGATACCAGTAGAGTTAGGGAGTTTTGATGTGATAATCGGTATGGACTGGTTGAAAGAAGTGAAAGCAGAGATCGTTTGTTACAAAAATGCAATTCGCATTATACGAGAAAAAGGAAAACCCTTAATGGTGTACGGAGAAAAGAGCAACACGAAGCTACATCTTATTAGTAATTTTAAGGCACAAAAACTAATAAGAAAAGGTTGCTATGCTGTTCTAGCACACGTCGAGAAAGTACAAACTGAAGAAAAGAGCATCAATGATGTTCCCATTGCAAAAGAATTTCCCGACGTATTTCTGAAAGAATTACCGGGATTACCCCCACATCGATCCGTTGAATTTCAAATAGATCTTGTACCAGGAGCTGCACCAATAGCTTGTGCTCCTTACAGACTCGCACCCAGCGAGATGAAAGAACTGCAAAGCCAATTACAAGAACTTTTAGAGCGTGGTTTCATTCGACCAAGCACATCACCGTGGGGAGCTCCTGTTTTGTTTGTCAAGAAGAAAGATGGTACATTCAGGTTGTGTATCGACTACCGAGAGTTGAACAAACTTACCATCAAGAACCGCTACCCACTACCGAGAATCGACGACTTATTTGATCAACTACAAGGATCGTCTGTTTATTCAAAGATTGACTTACGTTCCGGGTATCATCAAATGCGGGTGAAAGAAGATGATATTCCAAAGACTGCTTTCAGAACACGTTACGGTCATTACGAGTTTATGGTCATGCCGTTTGGTTTAACTAATGCACCAGCTGTGTTCATGGACCTTATGAACCGAGTGTGTGGACCATACCTTGACAAGTTTGTCATTGTTTTCATTGATGACATACTTATTTACTCAAAGAATGACCAAGAACACGGTGAACATTTGAGAAAGGTGTTAGAAGTATTAAGGAAGGAAGAATTGTACGCTAAGTTTTCAAAGTGTGCATTTTGGTTGGAAGAAGTTCAATTCCTCGGTCACATAGTGAACAAAGAAGGTATTAAGGTGGATCCGGCAAAGATAGAAACTGTTGAAAAGTGAGAAACCCCGAAAACTCCGAAACACATACGCCAGTTTTTAGGACTAGCTGGTTACTACAGAAGGTTCATCCAAGACTTTTCCAGAATAGCAAAACCCTTGACTGCATTAACGCATAAAGGGAAGAAATTTGAATGGAATGATGAACAAGAGAAAGCGTTTCAGTTATTGAAGAAAAAGCTAACTACGGCACCTATATTGTCATTGCCTGAAGGGAATGATGATTTTGTGATTTATTGTGACGCATCAAAGCAAGGTCTCGGTTGTGTATTAATGCAACGAACGAAGGTGATTGCTTATGCGTCTAGACAATTGAAGATTCACGAACAAAATTATACGACGCATGATTTAGAATTAGGAGCGGTTGTTTTTGCATTAAAGACTTGGAGGCACTACTTATATGGGGTCAAAAGTATTATATATACCGACCACAAAAGTCTTCAACACATATTTAATCAGAAACAACTGAATATGAGGCAGCATAGGTGGATTGAATTATTGAATGATTACGACTTTGAGATTCGTTACCACCCGGGGAAGGCAAATGTGGTAGCCGATGCCTTGAGCAGGAAGGACAGAGAACCCATTCGAGTAAAATCTATGAATATAATGATTCATAATAACCTTACTACTCAAATAAAGGAGGCGCAACAAGGAGTTTTAAAAGAGGGAAATTTAAAGGATGAAATACCCAAAGGATCGGAGAAGCATCTTAATATTCGGGAAGACGGAACCCGGTATAGGGCTGAAAGGATTTGGGTACCAAAATTTGGAGATATGAGAGAAATGGTACTTAGAGAAGCTCATAAAACCAGATACTCAATACATCCTGGAACGGGGAAGATGTACAAGGATCTCAAGAAACATTTTTGGTGGCCGGGTATGAAAGCCGATGTTGCTAAATACGTAGGAGAATGTTTGACGTGTTCTAAGGTCAAAGCTGAGCATCAGAAACCATCAGGTCTACTTCAACAACCCGAAATCCCGGAATGGAAATGGGAAAACATTACCATGGATTTCATCACTAAATTGCCAAGGACTGCAAGTGGTTTTGATACTATTTGGGTAATAGTTGATCGTCTCACCAAATCAGCACACTTCCTGCCAATAAGAGAAGATGACAAGATGGAGAAGCTAGCATGACTGTATTTGAAGGAAGTCGTCTCCAGACATGGAATACCAATCTCTATTATCTCTGATAGGGATGGCAGATTTATTTCAAGATTCTGGCAGACATTACAGCAAGCATTAGGAACTCGTCTAGACATGAGTACTGCCTATCATCCACAAACTGATGGGCAGAGTGAAAGGACGATACAAACGCTTGAAGACATGCTACGAGGATGTGTTATTGATTTCGGAAACAGTTGGGATCGACATCTACCGTTAGCAGAATTTTCCTACAACAACAGCTACCATTCAAGCATTGAGATGGCGCCGTTTGAAGCACTTTATGGTAGAAAGTGCAGGTCTCCGATTTGTTGGAGTGAAGTGGGGGATAGACAGATTACGGGTCCGGAGATTATACAAGAAACTACCGAGAAGATCATCCAAATTCAACAATGGTTGAAAACCGCCCAAAGTCGACAAAAGAGCTACGCTGACATTAAAAGAAAAGATATAGAATTTGAAATTGGAGAGATGGTCATGCTTAAAGTTGCACCTTGGAAAGGCGTTGTTCGATTTGGTAAACGAGGGAAATTAAATCCAAGGTTTATTGGACCATTCAAGATTATTGATCGTGTCGGACCAGTAGCTTACCGACTTGAGTTACTTCAACAACTCGCGGCTGTACATAACACTTTCCACGTCTCGAATTTGAAGAAATGTTTTGCTAAAGAAGATCTCACTATTCCGTTAGATGAAATCCAAATCAACGAAAAACTTCAATTCATCGAAGAACCCGTCGAAATAATGGATCGTGAGGTTAAAAGACTTAAGCAAAACAAGATACCAATTGTTAAGGTTCGATGGAATGCTCGTAGAGGACCCGAGTTCACCTGGGAGCGTGAAGATTAGATGAAGAAGAAATACCCGCATCTATTTCCAGAAGATTCGTCAACACCTTCAACAGCTTAAAATTTCGGGACGAAATTTATTTAACGGGTAGGTACTGTAGTGACCCGAACTTTTCCATGTTTATATATATTAATTGAGATTGATATTTACATGATTAAATGTTTCCAACATGTTAAGAAATCAAACTTGTTAAGACTTGATTAATTGAAATATGTTTCATATAGACAATTGACCACCCAAGTTGACCGGTGATTCACGAACGTTAAAACTTGTAAAAACTATATGATGACATATATATGGATATATATATAGTTAACATGATACTATGATAAGTAAATATATCATTAAGTATATTAACAATGAACTACATATGTAAAAACAAGACTACTAACTTAATGATTTTTAAACGAGACATATATGTAACGATTATCATTGTAAAGACATTTAATGTATATATATCATATTAAGAGATATTCATACATGATAATATCATGATAATATAATAATTTAAAATCTCATTTGATATTATAAACATTGGGTTAACAACATTTAACAAGATCGTTAACCTAAAGGTTTCAAAACAACACTTACATGTAACGACTAACGATGACTTTACGACTCAGTTAAAATGTATATACATGTAGTGTTTTAATATGTATTTATACACTTTTGAAAGACTTCAATACACTTATCAAAATACTTCTACTTAACAAAAATGCTTACAATTACATCCTCGTTCAGTTTCATCAACAATTCTACTCGTATGCACCCGTATTCGTACTCGTACAATACACAGCTTTTAGATGTATGTACTATTGGTATATACACTCCAATGATCAGCTCTTAGCAGCCCATGTGAGTCACCTAACACATGTGGGAACCATCATTTGGCAACTAGCATGAAATATCTCATAAAATTACAAAAATATGAGTAATCATTCATGACTTATTTACATGAAAACAAAATTACATATCCTTTATATCTAATCCATACACCAACGACCAAAAACACCTACAAACACTTTTATTCTTCAATTTTCTTCATCTAGTTGATCTCTCTCAAGTTATATCTTCAAGTTCTAAGTGTTCTTCATAAATTCTACAAGTTCTAGTTACATAAAATCAAGAATACTTTCAAGTTTGCTAGCTCACTTCCAATCTTGTAAGGTGATCATCCAACCTCAAGAAATCTTTGTTTCTTACAGTAGGTTATCATTCTAATACAAGGTAATAATCATATTCAATATTTGGTTCAATTTCTATAACTATAACAATCTTATTTCAAGTGATGATCTTACTTGAACTTGTTTTCGTGTCATGATTCTGCTTCAAGAACTTCGAGCCATCCAAGGATCCGTTGAAGCTAGATCCATTTTTTTCTTTTCCAGTAGGTTTATCCAAGGAACTTAAGGTAGTAATGATGTTCATAACATCATTCGATTCATACATATAAAGCTATCTTATTCGAAGGTTTAAACTTGTAATCACTAGAACATAGTTTAGTTAATTCTAAACTTGTTCGCAAACAAAAGTTAATCCTTCTAACTTGACTTTTAAAATCAACTAAACACATGTTCTATATCTATATGATATGCTAACTTAATGATTTAAAACCTGGAAACACGAAAAACACCGTAAAACCGGATTTACGCCGTCGTAGTAACACCGCGGGCTGTTTTGGGTTAGTTAATTAAAAACTATGATACACTTTGATTTAAAAGTTGTTATTCTGAGAAAATGATTTTTATTATGAACATGAAACTATATCCAAAAATTATGGTTAAACTCAAAGTGGAAGTATGTTTTCTAAAATGGTCATCTAGACGTCGTTCTTTCGACTGAAATGACTACCTTTACAAAAATGACTTGTAACTTATTTTTCCGACTATAAACCTATAATTTTTCTGTTTAGATTCATAAAATAGAGTTCTATATGAAACCATAGCAATTTGATTCACTCAAAACGGATTTAAAATGAAGAAGTTATGGGTAAAACAAGATTGGATAATTTTTCTCATTTTAGCTACGTGAAAATTGGTAACAAATCTATTCCAACCATAACTTAATCAACTTGTATTGTATATTATGTAATCTTGAGATACCATAGACACGTATACAATGTTTCGACCTATCATGTCGACACATCTATATATATTTCGGAACAACCATAGACACTCTATATGTGAATGTTGGAGTTAGCTATACAGGGTTGAGGTTGATTCCAAAATATATATAGTTTGAGTTGTGATCAATACTGAGATACGTATACACTGGGTCGTGGATTGATTCAAGATAATATTTATCGATTTATTTCTGTACATCTAACTGTGGACAACTAGTTGTAGGTTACTAACGAGGACAGCTGACTTAATAAACTTAAAACATCAAAATATATTAAAAGTGTTGTAAATATATTTTGAACATACTTTGATATATATGTATATATTGTTATAGGTTTGTGAATCAACCAGTGGCCAAGTCTTACTTCCCGACGAAGTAAAAATCTGTGAAAGTGAGTTATAGTCCCACTTTTAAAATCTAATATTTTTGGGATGAGAATACATGCAGGTTTTATAAATGATTTACAAAATAGACACAAGTACGTGAAACTACATTCTATGGTTGAATTATCGAAATCGAATATGCCCCTTTTTATTAAGTCTGGTAATCTAAGAATTAGGGAACAGACACCCTAATTGACGCGAATCCTAAAGATAGATCTATTGGGCCTAACTAACCCCATCCAAAGTACCGGATGCTTTAGTACTTCGAAATTTATATCATATCCGAAGGGTGTCCCGGAATGATGGGGATATTCTTATATATGCATCTTGTTAATGTCGGTTACCTGGTGTTCACCATATGAATGACTTTTATCTCTATGTATTGGATGTGTATTGAAATATGAAATCTTGTGGTCTATTATTATGATTTGATATATATAGGTTAAACCTATAACTCACCAACATTTTTGTTGACGTTTTAAGCATGTTTATTCTCAGGTGATTATTAAGAGCTTCCGCTGTCGCATACTTAAATAAGGACGAGATTTGGAGTCCATGCTTGTATGATATTGTGTAAAAACTGCATTCAAGAAACTTATTTTGTTGTAACATATTTGTATTGTAAACCATTATGTAATGGTCGTGTGTAAACAGGATATTTTAGATTATCATTATTTGATAATCTACGTAAAGCTTTTTAAACCTTTATTGATGAAATAAAGGTTATGGTTTGTTTTAAAATGAATGCAGTCTTTGAAAAACGTCTCATACAGAGGTCAAAACCTCGCAACGAAATCAATTAATATGGAACGTTTTTAATCAATAAGAACGGGACATTTTAGTATATACCCATAGTAAGTACGTTTTGAAGCTGTGTATAATACGGGTAAAAATACGACTAGAATTCTTGATGAAAGAAAAGAATAGGAAAGTAACTGTAACCATTTTCGTTAAGTATGAGTGTTTTGATATATGTCTTAAAGTCTTCCAAAAGTATTTTAATACATCTAAATACACTACATGTATATACATTTTAACTGAGTCGTTAAGTCATCGTTAGTCATTACATGTAAGTGTTGTTTTGAAACCTTTAAGTTAACGATCTCAATTAATGTTGTTAACCCATTGTTTATTATATCTAATGAGATGTTAAATTATTATATTATCATGATATTATGATATATTAATATATCTTAATATGATATATATACATTTAAATGTCGTTACAACGATAATCGTTACATATATGTCTCGTTTCGAAATCCTTAAGTTAGTAGTCTTGTTTATATGTATATAACTCATTGTTAATATACTTATGGAGATACTTACTTATCATAATCTCATTTTAACCATATGTATATCCATATATATATCGTCATGTCGTTTTTACAAGTTTTAACGTTCGTGAATCGCCGGTCAACTTGGGTGGTCAATTGTCTATATGAAACATATTTCAATTAATCAAGTCTTAACAAGTTTGATTGCTTAACATGTTGGAAACATTTAATCATGTAAATATCAATCTCAATTAATATATATAAACATGAAAAAGTTCGGGTCACTACAGTACCTACCCGTTAAATAAATTTCGTCCCGAAATTTTAAGCTGTTGAAGGTGTTGACGAATCTTCTGGAAATAGATGCGGGTATTTCTTCTTCATCTGATCTTCACGCTCCCAGGTGAACTCGGGTCCTCTACGAGCATTCCATCGAACCTTAATAATTGGTATCTTGTTTTGCTTAAGTCTTTTAACCTCACGATCCATTATTTCGACGGGTTCTTCGATGAATTGAAGTTTTTCGTTGATTTGGATTTCATCTAACGGAATAGTGAGATCTTCTTTAGCAAAATATTTCTTCAAATTCAAGACGTGGAAAGTGTTATGTACAGCCGCGAGTTGTTGAGGTAACTCAAGTCGGTAAGCTACTGGTCCGACACGATCAATAATCTTGAATGGTCCAATATACCTTGGATTTAATTTCCCTCGTTTACCAAATCGAACAATGCCTTTCCAAGGTGCAACTTTAAGCATGACCATCTCTCCAATTTCAAATTCTATATCTTTTCTTTTAATGTCAGCGTAGCTCTTTTGTCGACTTTGGGCGGTTTTCAACCGTTGTTGAATTTGGATGATCTTCTCGGTAGTTTCTTGTATAATCTCCGGACCCGTAATTTGTCTATCCCCCACTTCACTCCAACAAATCGGAGACCTACACTTTCTACCATAAAGTGCTTCAAACGGCGCCATCTCAATGCTTGAATGGTAGCTGTTGTTGTAGGAAAATTCTGCTAACGGTAGATGTCGATCCCAACTATTTCCGAAATCAATAACACATGCTCGTAGCATGTATTCAAGCGTTTGTATCGTCCTTTCACTCTGCCCATCAGTTTGTAGATGATAGGCAGTACTCATGTCTAGACGAGTTCCTAATGCTTGCTGTAATGTCTGCCAGAATCTTGAAATAAATATGCCATCCCTATCAGAGATAATAGAGATTGGTATTCCATGTCTGGAGACGACTTCCTTCAAATACAGTCGTGCTAACTTCTCCATCTTGTCATCTTCTCTTATTGGCAGGAAGTGTGCTGATTTGGTGAGACGATCAACTATTACCCAAATAGTATCAAAACCACTTGCAGTCCTTGGCAATTTAGTGATGAAATCCATGGTAATGTTTTCCCATTTCCATTCTGGGATTTCGGGTTGTTGAAGTAGACCTGATAGTTTCTGATGCTCAGCTTTGACCTTAGAACACGTCAAACATTCTCCTACGTATTTAGCAACATCGGCTTTCATACCCGGCCACCAAAAATGTTTCTTGAGATCCTTGTACATCTTTCCCGTTCCAGGATGTATTGAGTATCTGGTTTTATGAGCTTCTCTAAGTACCATTTCTATCATATCTCCAAATTTTGGTACCCAAATCCTTTCAGCCCTATACCGGGTTCCGTCTTCCCGAATATTAAGATGCTGCTCCGATCCTTTAGGTATTTCATCCTTTAAATTTCCTTCTTTTAAAACTCCTTGTTGCGCCTCCTTTATTTGAGTAGTAAGGTTATTATGAATCATTATATTCATAGATTTTACTCGAATGGGTTCTCTGTCCTTCCTGCTCAAGGCATCGGCTACCACATTTGCCTTCCCCGGGTGGTAACGAATCTCAAAGTCGTAATCATTCAACAATTCAATCCACCTACGCTGCCTCATATTCAGTTGTTTCTGATTAAATATGTGTTGAAGACTTTTGTGGTCGGTATATATAATACTTTTGACCCCATATAAGTAGTGCCTCCAAGTCTTTAGTGCAAAAACAACCGCGCCTAATTCCAAATCATGCGTCGTATAATTTTGTTCGTGAATCTTCAATTGTCTAGACGCATAAGCAATCACCTTCGTTCGTTGCATTAATACACAACTGAGACCTTGCTTTGATGCATCACAATAAATCACAAAATCATCATTCCCTTCAGGCAATGACAATATAGGTGCCGTAGTTAGCTTTTTCTTCAATAACTGAAACGCTTTCTCTTGTTCATCATTCCATTCAAATTTCTTCCCTTTATGCGTTAATGCAGTCAAGGGTTTTGCTATTCTGAAAAAGTCTTGGATGAACCTTCTGTAGTAACCAGCTAGTCCTAAAAACTGGCGTATGTGTTTCGGAGTTTTCGGGGTTTCCCACTTTTCAACAGTTTCTATCTTTGCCGGATCCACCTTAATACCTTCTTTGTTCACTATGTGACCGAGGAATTGAACTTCTTCCAACCAAAATGCACACTTTGAAAACTTAGCGTACAATTCTTCCTTCCTCAATACTTCTAACACCTTTCTCAAATGTTCACCGTGTTCTTGGTCATTCTTTGAGTAAATAAGTATGTCATCAATGAAAACAATGACAAACTTGTCAAGGTATGGTCCACACACTCGGTTCATAAGGTCCATGAACACAGCTGGTGCATTAGTTAAACCAAACGGCATGACCATAAACTCGTAATGACCGTAACGTGTTCTGAAAGCAGTCATTGGAATATCATCTTCTTTCACCCGCATTTGATGATACCCGGAACATAAGTCAATCTTTGAATAAACAGACGAGCCTTGTAGTTGATCAAATAAGTCGTCGATTCGCGGTAGTGGGTAGCGGTTCTTGATGGTAAGTTTGTTCAACTCTCGGTAGTCGATACACAACCTGAATGTACCATCTTTCTTCTTGACAAACAAAACAGGAGCTCCCCACGGTGATGTGCTTGGTCGAATGAAACCACGCTCTAAAAGTTCTTGTAATTGGCTTTGCAGTTCTTTCATCTCGCTGGGTGCGAGTCTGTAAGGAGCACGAGCTATTGGTGCAGCTCCTGGTACAAGATCTATTTGAAATTCAACGGATCGATGTGGGGGTAATCCCGGTAATTCTTTCAGAAATACATCGGGAAATTCTTTTGCAATGGGAACATCATTGATGCTCTTTTCTTCAGTTTGTACTTTCTCGACGTGTGCTCGAATAGCATAGCAACCTTTTCTTATTAGTTTTTGTGCCTTCAAATTACTAATAAGATGTAGCTTCGTGTTGCCCTTTTCTCCGTACACCATTAAGGGTTTTCCTTTTTCTCGTATAATGCGAATAGCATTTTTGTAACAAACGATCTCTGCTTTCACTTCTTTCAACCAGTCCATACCGATTATCACATCAAAACTCCCTAACTCTACTGGTATCAAATCAATCTTAAATGTTTCGCTAACCAGTTTAATTTCTCGATTCCGACATATATTATCTGCTGAAATTAATTTACCATTTGCTAATTCGAGTAAAAATTTACTATCCAAAGGCGTCAATGGACAACTTAATTTAGCACAAAAATCTCTACTCATATAGCTTCTATCCGCACCCGAATCAAATAAAACGTAAGCAGATTTATTGTCAATAAGAAACGTACCTGTAACAAGCTCCGGGTCTTCTTATGCCTCTGCCGCATTAATATTGAACACTCTTCCGCGGCCTTGTCCATTCGTGTTCTCCTGGTTCGGGCAATTTCTAATAATGTGGCCCGTTTTTCCACATTTATAACAAACTACATTGGCATAACTTGCTCCGACACTACTTGCTCCGCCATTACTCGTTCCGACACCATTTGTTCCTTTCGTTCTATTAACCCCTGGTCCGTAGACCTCACACTTCGCAGCGCTATGACCATTTCTTTTACACTTGTTGCAAAATTTGGTGCAGAACCCCGAGTGATACTTTTCACACCTTTGGCTTAGCTGCTTCTGATTGTTGTTGTTGTTGTGGCGGTTATTATTGTTGTTGGGATGATTGTTGTAGTTGCTGTTGTTGTTGTTGTTGTTGTTGTTGTTGTTGTAGTTGCGATTGATGTTGCGATTGTTGGGATAATTGTTGCGATTATTGTTGTAATTGCTGTTGTTGTTGTATTGGTGATTCTTATCACCGTTTTCCTCCCACTTTCTTTTGACTTGCTTCACCTTGGTCTCTTCAGCAGTCTGTTCTTTAATTCTTTCTTCAATCTGGTTCACTAGTTTGTGAGCCATTCTACATGCCTGTTGTATGGAGGCGGGCTAGTGTGAACTTATATCTTCTTGGATTCTTTCCGGTAATCCTTTCACAAACGCTTCGATCTTCTCTTCCTCATCTTCGAATGCTCCCGGACACAATAGGCACAATTCTGTGAATCGTCTTTAGTATGTGGTAATATCAAATCCTTGGGTTCGTAACCCTCTAAGTTCTGTCTTGAGCTTATTGACCTCGGTTCTGGGACGGTACTTCTCGTTCATCAAGTGCTTGAATGCTGACCACGGTAGTGCGTACGCATTGTCTTGTCCCACTTGCTCTAGATAGGTATTCCACCATGTTAACGCAGAACCTGTGAAGGTATGCGTAGCGTACTTCACTTTGTCCTCTTCAGTACACTTACTTATGGCAAACACCGATTCGACCTTCTCGGTCCACCGTTTCAATCTGATCGGTCCTTCGGTTCCATCAAATTCCAAAGGTTTGCATGCAGTGAATTCTTTGTAGGTGCATCCTACACGATTTCCTGTACTGCTAGATCCAAGTTTATTGTTGGTATGTAGCGCAGCCTGTACTGCGGCTATGTTTGAAGCTAGAAAAGTACGGAATTCCTCTTCATTCATATTCACGGTGTGTCGAGTAGTCGGTGCCATTTCCTTCAAAATAGTCAAATGGAACAAGTTAATCATACAGAATATTAAGAGTAGTTAATAGTATTTCGTAGCATAATATGAACTCATTTATAAAAGCTTTTTCTTCATATTAGCGTTTTATAAGTTTAAATTCGGGTAGTACCTACCCGTTAAGTTCATACTTAGTAGCTAATATACAATTCAACTACTACAATTCTATATGAAAAACTGATTATAATAATATTTCGCGTTCAAACTTTTACACAATATTTTACAAACTTACAATACCGCTTATTTTACATATAGCATGAAATATAGCACACAATAAATTTGATACAAGATGGTTGTGAAGATAATTCTAGCTAGTACACAAGTCGTTCAGCAAAGGCAATAAAGACACGTAATTCATACGTCCAGAAACAAGTCATGCATTCTGGTTTTACTAGGATTACTTCCCATCCTTGGTCTTATGGAACATAACCGTTATGGCCGTTGATAAGACAGTGTGTTGTAACGTCGTCAAAGGGATGAGGGTTACGTAATGTCCAACAGTCCCGTAACAATCTAAAAACCTCATTTCTTACCCCAATTACTGACTCCGTCACTTGTGGGAACGTTTTGTTTAATAGTTGTAGCCCGATGTTCTTGTTCTCACTTTGGTGAGAAGCGAACATTACTAATCCGTAAGCATAACATGCTTCTTTATGTTGCATGTTAGCCGCTTTTTCTAAATCACGAAGTCCAATATTCGAATATATTGAGTCAAAATAATTTCTTAACCCATTGCGTAAAATAGCATTTGGGTTCCCCGCAATATATGCGTCAAAGTAAACACATCGTAACTTATGGATTTCCCAATGTGATATCCCCCATCTTTCGAACGAAAGCCTTTTATAAACCAAGGCATTCTTGGAACGTTCTTCGAATGTCTTACAAACTGATCTCGCCTTAAATAGTTGTGCCGAAGAATTCTGACCGACTCTAGACAAGATTTCATCAATCATGTCTCCGGGTAGGTCTCTTAAAATATTGGGTTGTCTATCCATTTTGTGTTTTTATACAGTAAAATAGACAAGAGTTAGATTCATAAAAAAAATACTTATTAATACAAGCAATTTTTACATATATCATAAAGCATAAGCATACTATATTACATATATTACACCACACGAATACAACTATCTTATTCCGACTCGCTTGTTTCTTCTTCTTCTGTTTTGGTTCGTTTTGCCAAGTTTCTAGGGATATATGATGTTCCCCTAATACGAACCGTAATTTTCCACATTGGTTTAGAAAAACCTGGTGGTTTAGAGGTTCCCGGGTCATTGTTAGAACTTAAGGACTTCGGGGGTTGACGATACATATAAAGTTCATCGGGGTTAGAATTAGATTTCTCTATTTTTATGCCCTTTCCCTTATTATTTTCTTTTGCCTTTTTAAATTCAGTTGGGGTAATTTCTATAACATCATCGAAATTCTCGTCGGAATCCGATTCATCGGAGAATTGGTAATCCTCCCAATATTTTGCTTCCTTGGCGGAAACACCATTGACCATAATTTGTAGTGACCCGAACTTTTCCATGTTTATATATATTAATTGAGATTGATATTTACATGATTAAATGTTTCCAACATGTTAAGCAATCAAACTTGTTAAGACTTGATTAATTGAAATAGGTTTCATATAGACAATTGACCACCCAAGTTGACCGGCGATTCACGAACGTTAAAACTTGTAAAAACGATTTGACGATATATATATGGATATACATATGGTTAACATGAGATTATGATAAGTAAGTATCTCCATAAGTATATTAACAATGAGTTATATACATATAAACAAGACTACTAACTTAAGGATTTTGAAACGAGACATATATGTAACGATTATCGTTGTAACGACATTTAAATGTATATATATCATATTAAGATATATTAATATATCATAATATCATGATAATATAATAATTTAACATCTCATTAGATATAATAAACAATGGGTTAACAACATTAATTGAGATCGTTAACTTAAAGGTTTCAAAACAACACTTACATGTAACGACTAACGATGACTTAACGACTCCGTTAAAATGTATATACATGTAGTGTATTTAGATGTATTAAAATACTTTTGGAAGACTTCAAGACATATATCAAAACACTCATACTTAACGAAAATGGTTACAGTTACTTTCCCATTCTTTTCTTTCATCAAGAATTCTAGTCGTATTCTTACCCGTATTATACACAGCTTCAAAACGTACTTACTATGGGTATATACCAATAGGAACTAGCATGGGATTCCACTCTTGATTATGTCATGTATGACTAATCAATTTTAACTTCTACCATGAGCTAGTCAACTAACTAGAACTCCTTTTAACCCCACTCACCACTCACCAATTAACACTCATCATTCACTCCATTTCACTTCCAAATCTCTTTCTAATTCTCTCTCAACACACCCACACTATTATGAACGTATTTTTCCAGTAGTTAATCATCATCTTCATCAAAAATCACTTCAAGAATCAAGCTATAATCATCATAGGAAGAACACTTCAAGAATACTTCAAAAATCCCTTCAAGTTTACTAATTTACTTCCAAGCTTTCTAATCCATTCCAAGTAATCATCTAAGATCAAGAAACCTTTGTTATATACAGTAGGTTATATTTCTTATTCAAGGTAATATTCATATTCAAACTTTGATTCAATTTCTATAACTATAAACTATCTTAATTCGAGCAAAAATCTTACTTGAACTTGTTTTTGTGTCATGATCCTACTTCAAGAACTTTCAAGCCATCCAAGATCCTTTGAAGCTAGATCATTTCTTGTCACTTCCAGTAGGTTTACCTACTAAACTTGAGGTAGTAATGATGTTCATAACATCATTCGATTCATATATATAAAACTATCTTATTCGAAGGTTTAAACTCGTAATCACTAGAACATAGTTTAGTTAATTCTAAACTTGTTCGCAAACAAAAGTTAATCCTTCTAACTTGACTTTTAAAATTAACTAAACACATGTTCTATATCTATATGATATGCTAACTTAATGATTTAAAACCTGGAAACACGAAAAACACCGTAAAACCGGATTTACGCCGTCGTAGTAACACCGCGGGCTGTTTTGGGTTAGTTAATTAAAAACTATGATAAACTTTGATTTAAAACTTGTTATTCTGAGAAAATGATTTTTATTATGAACATGAAACTATATCCAAAAATTATGGTTAAACTCAAAGTGGAAGTATGTTTTCTAAAATGGTCATCTAGACGTCGTTCTTTCGACTGAAATGACTACCTTTACAAAAACGACTTGTAACTTATTTTTCCGACTATAAACCTATACTTTTTCTGTGTAGATTCATAAAATACAGTTCAATATGAAACCATAGCAATTTGATTCATTCAAAACGGATTTAAAATGAAGAAGTTATGGGTAAAACAAGATTGGATAATTTTTATCATTTTAGCTACGTGAAAATTGGTAACAAATCTATTCCAACCATAACTTAATCAACTTGTATTGTATATTATGTAATCTTGAGATACCATAGACACGTATACAATGTTTCGACCTATCATGTCGACACATCTATATATATTTCGGAACAACCATAGACACTCTATATGTGAATGTTGGAGTTAGCTATACAGGGTTGAGGTTGATTCCAAAATATATATAGTTTGAGTTGTGATCAATACTGAGATACGTATACACTGGGTCGTGGATTGATTCAAGATAATATTTATTGATTTATTTCTGTACATCTAACTGTGGACAACTAGTTGTAGGTTACTAACGAGGACAGCTGACTTAATAAACTTAAAACATCAAAATATATTAAAAGTGTTGTAAATATATTTTGAACATACTTTAATATATATGTATATATTGTTATAGGTTCGTGAATCAACAGTGGCCAAGTCTTACTTCTCGACGAAGTAAAAATCTGTGAAAGTGAGTTATAGTCCCACTTTTAAAATCTAATATTTTTGGGATGAGAATACATGCAGGTTTTATAAATGATTTACAAAATAGACACAAGTACGTGAAACTACATTCTATGGTTGAATTATCGAAATCGAATATGCCCCTTTTTATTAAGTCTGGTAATCTAAGAATTAGGGAACAGACACCCTAATTGACGCGAATCCTAAAGATAGATCTATTGGGCCTAACAAACCCCATCCAAAGTACCGGATGCTTTAGTACTTCGAAATTTATATCATATCCGAAGGGTGTCCCGGAATGATGGGGATATTCTTATATATGCATCTTGTTATTGTCGGTTACCAGGTGTTCACCATATGAATGATTTTTATCTCTATGTATGGGATGTGTATTGAAATATGAAATCTTGTGGTCTATTGTTACGATTTGATATATATAGGTTAAACCTATAACTCACCAACATTTTTGTTGACGTTTTAAGCATGTTTATTCTCAGGTGATTATTAAGAGCTTCCGCTGTCGCATACTTAAATAAGGACAAGATTTGGAGTCCATGCTTGTATGATATTGTGTAAAAACTGCATTCAAGGAACTTATTTTGTTGTAACATATTTGTATTGTAAACCATTATGTAATGGTCGTGTGTAAACAGGATATTTTAGATTATCATTATTTGATAATCTACGTAAAGCTTTTTAAACCTTTATTGATGAAATAAAGGTTATGGTTTGTTTAAAAATGAATGCAGTCTTTGAAAAACGTCTCATATAGAGGTCAAAACCTCGCAACGAAATCAATTAATATGGAACGTTTTTAATCAATAAGAACGGGACATTTCAGTTGGTATCCGAGCGTTGGTCTTAGAGAACCAGAAAATTTGCATTAGTGTGTCTTATCGAGTTTGTTAGGATGCATTAGTGAGTCTGGACTTCGACCGTGTTTTCTTTAAAAATGATTGCTTAACATTTTTGTTGGAAACTATATATTTTTAACATATGAATATTATGTGATATATTAATCTCTTAACGTGTTTGATATTATGTGATAGATGTCTACCTCTAGAACAAGTCCCATTGACTCACCTAATAATAATGAAGAGTCAAATGTAAATTGGAATGATTTGTGGACTGATTCACAAGTTCCCGAAGAGGAACCGGAAGAAGAGTCGGAACCGGAAGAAGAATCGGAACCAGAAGAAGAATCGGAACCGGATGAAGAAATAGAACCGGTGGGGGAAATAATAAAACGGTTAAGTAAAAGAAAATCCTCAACCAACCGACCACAGTTAATTATGGTTAATGGTGTTTCCGCCAAGGAAGCAAAATATTGGGAGGATTACCAATTCTCCGATGAATCGGATTCCGACGAGAATTCCGATGATGTTATAGAAATTACCCCAACTGAATTTAAAAAGGCTAAAGAAAATAATAAGGGAAAGGGTATAAAAATAGAGAAATCTAATTCCAACCCCGATGAACTTTATATGTATCGTCAACCCCCGAAGTCCTTAAGTTGTAACAATGACCCGGGAACCTCTAAACCACCAGGTTTTTCTAAACCAATGTGGACAACGACGGCTCGTATTAGGGGAACATCATATATCCCTAGAAACTTGGCAAAACGAACCAAAACCGAAGAAGAAGAAGAAACGAGCGAGTCGGAATAAGATAGTTGTATTCGTGTGGTGTAATATATGTAATATAGTGTTCTTATGCTTTATGATATATGTAAAAATTGCTTGTATTAATAAGTATTTTTTTATGAATCTAACTCTTGTCTATTTTACAGTTTAAAAACACAAAATGGATAGACAACCCAATATTTTAAGAGACCTACCCGGAGACATGATTGATGAAATCTTGTCTAGAGTCGGCCAGAATTCTTCGGCACAACTATTTAAGGCGAGATCAGTTTGTAAGACATTCGAAGAACGTTCCAAGAATGTCTTGATTTATAAGAGACTTTCGTTTGAAAGATGGGGGATATCACATTGGGAAACCCATAAGTTACGATGTGTTTACTTTGACGCATATATTGCGGGGAACCCAAATGCTATTTTACGCAACGGGTTAAGAAATTATTTTGACTCAATATATCCGAATATTGGACTTCGTGATTTAGAAAAAGCGGCTAACATGCAACATAAAGAAGCATGTTATGCTTACGGATTAGTAATGTTCGCTTCTCACCAAAGTGAGAACAAGAACATCGGGCTACAACTATTAAACAAAACGTTTCCACAAGTGACGGAGTCGGTAATTGGGGTAAGAAATGAGGTTTTTAGATTATTACGGGACTGTTGGACATTACGTAACCCTCGTCCCTTTGATGACATTACAACACGCTGTCTTATCAACGGCCATAACGGTTATGTTGCACAAGACCAAGGATGGGAAGTAGTCCTAGTAAAACCAGAATGCATGACTTGTTTCTGGACGTATGAATTACGTGTCTTTATTGCCTTTGCTGAACGACTTGTGTACTAGCTAGAATTGTCTTCACAACTATCTTGTATCAAAATTATTGTGTGCTATATTTCATGCTTTATGTAAAATAAGCGGTATTGTAAGTTTGTAAAATATTGTATAAAAGTTTGAACGCGAAATATTATTATAATCAGTTTTTCATATAGAATTGTAGTAGTTGAATTGTATATTAGCTACTAAGTATGAACTTAACGGGTAGGTACTACCCGAATTTAAACTTATAAAACGCTAATATGAAGAAAAAGCTTTTATAAATGAGTTCATATTATGCTACGAAATACTATTAACTACTCTTAATATTCTGTATGATTAACTTGTTCCATTTAACTATTTTGAAGGAAATGGCACCGACTACTCGACACACCGTGAATATGAATGAAGAGGAATTCCGTACCTTTCTAGCTTCAAACATAGCCGCAGTACAGGCTGCGCTACATACCAACAATAACCTTGGATCTAGCAGTACAGGAAATCGTGTAGGATGCACCTACAAAGAATTCACTGCCTGCAAACCTTTGGAATTTGATGGAACCGAAGGACCGATCGGATTGAAACGGTGGACCGAGAAAGTTGAATCGGTGTTTGCCATAAGTAAGTGTACTGAAGAGGACAAAGTGAAGTACGCTACGCATACCTTCACAGGTTCTGCGTTAACATGGTGGAATACCTATCTAGAGCAAGTGGGACAAGATGATGCGTACGCACTACCGTGGTCAGCATTTAAGCACTTGATGAACGAGAAGTACCGTCCTAGAACCGAGGTCAATAAGCTCAAGACAGAACTTAGAGGGTTACGAACCCAAGGATTTGATATTACCACGTACGAAAGACGATTCACAGAATTGTGCCTATTGTGTCCGGGAGCGTTCGAAGATGAGGAAGAGAAGATCGACGCGTTTGTGAAAGGATTACCGGAAAGAATCCAAGAAGATATAAGTTCACACGAGCCCGCCTCCATACAACAGGCATGTAGAATGGCTCACAAACTAGTGAACCAGATTGAAGAAAGAATTAAAGAACAGACTGCTGAAGAGGCCAATGTGAAGCAAGTCAAAAGAAAGTGGGAGGAAAACGGTGATAAGAATCGCCAATACAACAACAACAGCAATTACAACAATAATCGCAACAATTATCCCAACAATCGCAACTACAACAAACGGCCCAACAACAACAACAACAACAACAGCAACTACAACAATCATCCTAACAACAATAATAACCGCAACAACAACAACAATCAGAAGCAGCTATGCCAAAGGTGTGAAAAGAATCACTCGGGGTTCTGCACCAAATTTTGCAACAAGTGTAAAAGAAATGGTCATAGCGCGGCGAAGTGTGAGGTCTACGGACCAGGGGTTAATAGAACGAAAGGAACAAATGGTGTCGGAACGAGTAATGGCGGAGCAAGTAGTGTCGGAGCAAGTTATGCCAATGTAGTTTGTTATAAATGTGGAAAACCGGGCCACATTATTAGAAATTGCCCGAACCAGGAGAACACGAATGGACAAGGTCGTGGAAGAGTTTTCAATATTAATGCGGCAGAGGCACAGGAAGACCCGGAGCTTGTTACGGGTACGTTTCTTATTGACAATAAATCTGCTTACGTTTTATTTGATTCGGGTGCGGATAGAAGCTATATGAGTAGAGATTTTTGTGCTAAATTAAGTTGTCCATTGACGCCTTTGGATAGTAAATTTTTACTCGAATTAGCAAATGGTAAATTAATTTCAGCAGATAATATATGTCGGAATCGAGAAATTAAACTGGTTAGCGAAACATTTAAGATTGATTTGATACCAGTAGAGTTAGGGAGTTTTGATGTGATAATCGGTATGGACTGGTTGAAAGAAGTGAAAGCAGAGATCGTCTGTTACAAAAATGCAATTCGCATTATACGAGAAAAAGGAAAACCCTTAATGGTGTACGGAGAAAAGGGCAACACGAAGCTACATCTTATTAGTAATTTGAAAGCACAAAAACTAATAAGAAAAGGTTGCTATGCTGTTCTAGCACACGTCGAGAAAGTACAAACTGAAGAAAAGAGCATCAATGATGTTCCCGTCGCAAAAGAATTTCCCGACGTATTTCCGAAAGAATTACCGGGATTACCCCCACATCGATCCGTTGAATTTCAAATAGATCTTGTACCAGGAGCTGCACCAATAGCTCGTGCTCCTTACAGACTTGCACCCAGCGAGATGAAAGAACTGCAAAGCCAATTACAAGAACTTTTAGAGCGTGGTTTCATTCGACCAAGCACATCACCTTGGGGAGCTCCTGTTTTGTTTGTCAAGAAGAAAGATGGTACATTCAGGTTGTGTATCGACTACCGAGAGTTGAACAAACTTACCATCAAGAACCGCTACCCACTACCGAGAATCGACGACTTATTTGATCAACTACAAGGCTCGTCTGTTTATTCAAAGATTGACTTACGTTCCGGGTATCATCAAATGCGGGTGAAAGAAGATGATATTCCAAAGACTGCTTTCAGAACACGTTATGGTCATTACGAGTTTATGGTCATGCCGTTTGGTTTAACTAATGCACCAGCTGTGTTCATGGACCTTATGAACCGAGTGTGTGGACCATACCTTGACAAGTTTGTCATCGTTTTCATTGATGACATACTTATTTACTCAAAGAATGACCAAGAACACGGTGAACATTTGAGAAAGGTGTTAGAAGTATTGAGGAAGGAAGAATTGTACGCTAAGTTTTCAAAGTGTGCATTTTGGTTGGAAGAAGTTCAATTCCTCGGTCACATAGTGAACAAAGAAGGTATTAAGGTGGATCCGGCAAAGATAGAAACTGTTGAAAAGTGGGAAACCCCGAAAACTCCGAAACACATACGCCAGTTTTTAGGACTAGCTGGTTACTACAGAAGGTTCATCCAAGACTTTTCCAGAATAGCAAAACCCTTGACTGCATTAACGCATAAAGGGAAGAAATTTGAATGGAATGATGAACAAGAGAAAGCGTTTAGGTTATTGAAGAAAAAGCTAACTACGGCACCTATATTGTCATTGCCTGAAGGGAATGATGATTTTGTGATTTATTGTGACGCATCAAAGCAAGGTCTCGGTTGTGTATTAATGCAACGAATGAAGGTGATTGCTTATGCGTCTAGACAATTGAAGATTCACGAACAAAATTATACGACGCATGATTTGGAATTAGGTGCGGTTGTTTTTGCATTAAAGACTTGGAGGCACTACTTATATGGGGTCAAAAGTATTATATATACCGACCACAAAAGTCTTCAACACATATTTAATCAGAAACAACTGAATATGAGGCAGCGTAGGTGGATTGAATTATTGAATGATTACGACTTTGAGATTCGTTACCACCCGGGAAAGGCAAATGTGGTAGCCGATGCCTTGAGCAGGAAGGACAGAGAACCCATTCGAGTAAAATCTATGAATATAATGATTCATAATAACCTTACTACTCAAATAAAGGAGGCGCAACAAGGAGTTTTAAAAGAAGGAAATTTAAAGGATGAAATACCCAAAGGATCGGAGAAGCATCTTAATATTCGGGAAGACGGAACCCGGTATAGGGCTGAAAGGATTTGGGTACCAAAATTTGGAGATATGAGAGAAATGGTACTTAGAGAAGCTCATAAAACCAGATACTCAATACATCCTGGAACGGGGAAGATGTACAAGGATCTCAAGAAACATTTTTGGTGGCCGGGTATGAAAGCCGATGTTGCTAAATATGTAGGAGAATGTTTGACGTGTTCTAAGGTCAAAGCTGAGCATCAGAAACCATCAGGTCTACTTCAACAACCCGAAATCCCAGAATGGAAATGGGAAAACATTACCATGGATTTCATCACTAAATTGCCAAGGACTGCAAGTGGTTTTGATACTATTTGGGTAATAGTTGATCGTCTCACCAAATCAGCACACTTCCTGCCAATAAGAGAAGATGACAAGATGGAGAAGTTAGCACGACTGTATTTGAAGGAAGTCGTCTCCAGACATGGAATACCAATCTCTATTATCTCTGATAGGGATGGCAGATTTATTTCAAGATTCTGGCAGACATTACAGCAAGCATTAGGAACTCGTCTAGACATGAGTACTGCCTATCATCCACAAACTGATGGGCAGAGCGAAAGGACGATACAAACGCTTGAAGACATGCTACGAGCATGTGTTATTGATTTCGGAAACAGTTGGGATCGACATCTACCGTTAGCAGAATTTTCCTACAACAACAGCTACCATTCAAGCATTGAGATGGCGCCGTTTGAAGCACTTTATGGTAGAAAGTGCAGGTCTCCGATTTGTTGGAGTGAAGTGGGGGATAGACAGATTACGGGTCCGGAGATTATACAAGAAACTACCGAGAAGATCATCCAAATTCAACAACGGTTGAAAACTGCCCAAAGTCGACAAAAGAGCTACGCTGACATTAAAAGAAAAGATATAGAATTTGAAATTGGAGAGATGGTCATGCTTAAAGTTGCACCTTGGAAAGGCGTTGTTCGATTTGGTAAACGAGGGAAATTAAATCCAAGGTATATTGGACCATTCAAGATTATTGATCGTGTCGGACCAGTAGCTTACCGACTTGAGTTACCTCAACAACTCGCGGCTGTACATAACACTTTCCACGTCTCGAATTTGAAGAAATGTTTTGCTAAAGAAGATCTCACTATTCCGTTAGATGAAATCCAAATCAACGAAAAACTCCAATTCATCGAAGAACCCGTCGAAATAATGGATCGTGAGGTTAAAAGACTTAAGCAAAACAAGATACCAATTGTTAAGGTTCGATGGAATGCTCGTAGAGGACCCGAGTTCACCTGGGAGCGTGAAGATCAGATGAAGAAGAAATACCCGCATCTATTTCCAGAAGATTCGTCAACACCTTCAACAGCTTAAAATTTCGGGACGAAA
The DNA here is from genome assembly GCF_046630445.1 of Rutidosis leptorrhynchoides. NCBI lineage: Eukaryota > Viridiplantae > Streptophyta > Magnoliopsida > Asterales > Asteraceae > Rutidosis > Rutidosis leptorrhynchoides. The sequence continues at coordinate 387,028,329 of NC_092343.1, read as the reverse complement.
TTTATTTAACGGGTAGGTACTGTAGTGACCCGAACTTTTCCATGTTTATATATATTAATTGAGATTGATATTTACATGATTAAATGTTTCCAACATGTTAAGCAATCAAACTTGTTAAGACTTGATTAATTGAAATAGGTTTCATATAGACAATTGACCACCCAAGTTGACCGGCGATTCACGAACGTTAAAACTTGTAAAAACGATTTGACGATATATATATGGATATACATATGGTTAACATGAGATTATGATAAGTAAGTATCTCCATAAGTATATTAACAATGAGTTATATACATATAAACAAGACTACTAACTTAAGGATTTTGAAACGAGACATATATGTAACGATTATCGTTGTAACGACATTTAAATGTATATATATCATATTAAGATATATTAATATATCATAATATCATGATAATATAATAATTTAACATCTCATTAGATATAATAAACAATGGGTTAACAACATTAATTGAGATCGTTAACTTAAAGGTTTCAAAACAACACTTACATGTAACGACTAACGATGACTTAACGACTCCGTTAAAATGTATATACATGTAGTGTATTTAGATGTATTAAAATACTTTTGGAAGACTTCAAGACATATATCAAAACACTCATACTTAACGAAAATGGTTACAGTTACTTTCCCATTCTTTTCTTTCATCAAGAATTCTAGTCGTATTCTTACCCGTATTATACACAGCTTCAAAACGTACTTACTATGGGTATATACCAATAGGAACTAGCATGGGATTCCACTCTTGATTATGTCATGTATGACTAATCAATTTTAACTTCTACCATGAGCTAGTCAACTAACTAGAACTCCTTTTAACCCCACTCACCACTCACCAATTAACACTCATCATTCACTCCATTTCACTTCCAAATCTCTTTCTAATTCTCTCTCAACACACCCACACTATTATGAACGTATTTTTCCAGTAGTTAATCATCATCTTCATCAAAAATCACTTCAAGAATCAAGCTATAATCATCATAGGAAGAACACTTCAAGAATACTTCAAAAATCCCTTCAAGTTTACTAATTTACTTCCAAGCTTTCTAATCCATTCCAAGTAATCATCTAAGATCAAGAAACCTTTGTTATATACAGTAGGTTATATTTCTTATTCAAGGTAATATTCATATTCAAACTTTGATTCAATTTCTATAACTATAAACTATCTTAATTCGAGCAAAAATCTTACTTGAACTTGTTTTTGTGTCATGATCCTACTTCAAGAACTTTCAAGCCATCCAAGATCCTTTGAAGCTAGATCATTTCTTGTCACTTCCAGTAGGTTTACCTACTAAACTTGAGGTAGTAATGATGTTCATAACATCATTCGATTCATATATATAAAACTATCTTATTCGAAGGTTTAAACTCGTAATCACTAGAACATAGTTTAGTTAATTCTAAACTTGTTCGCAAACAAAAGTTAATCCTTCTAACTTGACTTTTAAAATTAACTAAACACATGTTCTATATCTATATGATATGCTAACTTAATGATTTAAAACCTGGAAACACGAAAAACACCGTAAAACCGGATTTACGCCGTCGTAGTAACACCGCGGGCTGTTTTGGGTTAGTTAATTAAAAACTATGATAAACTTTGATTTAAAACTTGTTATTCTGAGAAAATGATTTTTATTATGAACATGAAACTATATCCAAAAATTATGGTTAAACTCAAAGTGGAAGTATGTTTTCTAAAATGGTCATCTAGACGTCGTTCTTTCGACTGAAATGACTACCTTTACAAAAACGACTTGTAACTTATTTTTCCGACTATAAACCTATACTTTTTCTGTGTAGATTCATAAAATACAGTTCAATATGAAACCATAGCAATTTGATTCATTCAAAACGGATTTAAAATGAAGAAGTTATGGGTAAAACAAGATTGGATAATTTTTATCATTTTAGCTACGTGAAAATTGGTAACAAATCTATTCCAACCATAACTTAATCAACTTGTATTGTATATTATGTAATCTTGAGATACCATAGACACGTATACAATGTTTCGACCTATCATGTCGACACATCTATATATATTTCGGAACAACCATAGACACTCTATATGTGAATGTTGGAGTTAGCTATACAGGGTTGAGGTTGATTACAAAATATATATAGTTTGAGTTGTGATCAATACTGAGATACGTATACACTGGGTCGTGGATTGATTCAAGATAATATTTATTGATTTATTTCTGTACATCTAACTGTGGACAACTAGTTGTAGGTTACTAACGAGGACAGCTGACTTAATAAACTTAAAACATCAAAATATATTAAAAGTGTTGTAAATATATTTTGAACATACTTTAATATATATGTATATATTGTTATAGGTTCGTGAATCAACAGTGGCCAAGTCTTACTTCTCGACGAAGTAAAAATCTGTGAAAGTGAGTTATAGTCCCACTTTTAAAATCTAATATTTTTGGGATGAGAATACATGCAGGTTTTATAAATGATTTACAAAATAGACACAAGTACGTGAAACTACATTCTATGGTTGAATTATCGAAATCGAATATGCCCCTTTTTATTAAGTCTGGTAATCTAAGAATTAGGGAACAGACACCCTAATTGACGCGAATCCTAAAGATAGATCTATTGGGCCTAACAAACCCCATCCAAAGTACCGGATGCTTTAGTACTTCGAAATTTATATCATATCCGAAGGGTGTCCCGGAATGATGGGGATATTCTTATATATGCATCTTGTTATTGTCGGTTACCAGGTGTTCACCATATGAATGATTTTTATCTCTATGTATGGGATGTGTATTGAAATATGAAATCTTGTGGTCTATTGTTACGATTTGATATATATAGGTTAAACCTATAACTCACCAACATTTTTGTTGACGTTTTAAGCATGTTTATTCTCAGGTGATTATTAAGAGCTTCCGCTGTCGCATACTTAAATAAGGACAAGATTTGGAGTCCATGCTTGTATGATATTGTGTAAAAACTGCATTCAAGGAACTTATTTTGTTGTAACATATTTGTATTGTAAACCATTATGTAATGGTCGTGTGTAAACAGGATATTTTAGATTATCATTATTTGATAATCTACGTAAAGCTTTTTAAACCTTTATTGATGAAATAAAGGTTATGGTTTGTTTAAAAATGAATGCAGTCTTTGAAAAACGTCTCATATAGAGGTCAAAACCTCGCAACGAAATCAATTAATATGGAACGTTTTTAATCAATAAGAACGGGACATTTCATAATTAACCTTGGTTGGTTGGTTGAGGATTTTCTTTTACTTAACCGTTTTATTACTTCCCCCACCGGTTCTATTTCTTCATCCGGTTCCTCCTCTTCCGGTTCTGATTCTTCTTCCGGTTCCGACTCTTCTTCCGGTTCCTCTTCGGGAACTTGTGAATCAGTCCACGAATCATTCCAATTTACATTTGACTCTTCATTATTATTAGGTGAGTCAATGGGACTTGTTCTAGAGGTAGACATCTATCACATAATATCAAACGCGTTAAGAGATTAATATATCACATAATATTCACATGTTAAAAATCTATAGTTTCCAACAAAATTTGTTAAGCAATCATTTTTCAAGTAAACACGGTCGAAGTCCAGACTCACTAATGCATCCTAACAAACTCGATAAGACACACTAATGCAAAATTCTGGTTCTCTAAGACCAACGCTCGGATACCAACTGAAATGTCCCGTTCTTATTGATTAAAAACATTCCATATTAATTGATTTCGTTGCGAGGTTTTGACCTCTATATGAGACGTTTTTCAAAGACTGCATTCATTTTTAAAACAAACCATAACCTTTATTTCATAAATAAAGGTTTAAAAAGCTTTACGTAGATTATCAAATAATGATAATCTAAAATATCCTTTTTACACACGACCATTACATAATGGTTTACAATACAAATATGTTACATCGAAATCAGTTTCTTGAATGCAGTTTTTACACAATATCATACAAACATGGACTCCAAATCTTGTCCTTATTTTAGTATGCAACAGCGGAAGCTCTTAATATTCACCTGAGAATAAACATGCTTTAAACGTCAACAAAAATGTTGGTGAGTTATAGGTTTAACCTATATATATCAAATCGTAACAATAGACCACAAGATTTCATATTTCAATACACATCCCATACATAGAGATAAAAATCATTCATATGGTGAACACCTGGTAACCGACATTAACAAGATGCATATATAAGAATATCCCCATCATTCCGGGACACCCTTCGGATATGATATAAATTTCGAAGTACTAAAGCATCCGGTACTTTGGATGGGGTTTGTTAGGCCCAATAGATCTATCTTTAGGATTCGCATCAATTAGGGTGTCTGTTCCCTAATTCTTAGATTACCAGACTTAATAAAAAGGGGCATATTCGATTTCGATAATTCAACCATAGAATGTAGTTTCACGTACTTGTGTCTATTTTGTAAATCATTTATAAAACCTGCATGTATTCTCATCCCAAAATATTAGATTTTAAAAGTGGGACTATAACTCACTTTCACAGATTTTTACTTCGTCGGGAAGTAAGACTTGGCCACTGGTTGATTCACGAACCTATAACAATATATACATATATATCAAAGTATGTTCAAAATATATTTACAACACTTTTAATATATTTTGATGTTTTAAGTTTATTAAGTCAGCTGTCCTCGTTAGTAACCTACAACTAGTTGTCCACAGTTAGATGTACAGAAATAAATCGATAAATATTATCTTGAATCAATCCACGACCCAGTGTATACGTATCTCAGTATTGATCACAACTCAAACTATATATATTTTGGAATCAACCTCAACCCTGTATAGCTAACTCCAACATTCACATATAGAGTGTCTATGGTTGTTCCGAAATATATATAGATGTGTCGACATGATAGGTCGAAACATTGTATACGTGTCTATGGTATCTCAAGATTACATAATATACAATACAAGTTGATTAAGTTATGGTTGGAATAGATTTGTTACCAATTTTCACGTAGCTAAAATGAGAAAAATTATCCAATCTTGTTTTACCCATAACTTCTTCATTTTAAATCCGTTTTGAGTGAATCAAATTGCTATGATTTCATATTGAACTCTATTTTATGAATCTAAACAGAAAAAGTATAGGTTTATAGTCGGAAAATTAAGTTGCAAGTCGTTTTTGTAAAGGTAGTCATTTCAGTCTAAAGAACGACGTCTAGATGACCATTTTAGAAAACATACTTCCACTTTGAGTTTAACCATAATTTTTGGATATAGTTTCATGTTCATAATAAAAATCATTTTCTCAGAATAACAACTTTTAAATCAAAGTTTATCATAGTTTTTAATTAACTAACCCAAAACAGCCCGCGGTGTTACTACGACGACGTAAATCCGGTTTTACGGTGTTTTTCGTGTTTCCAGGTTTTAAATCATTAAGTTAGCATATCATATAGATATAGAAATGTGTTTAGTTAATTTTAAAAGTCAAGTTAGAAGGATTAACTTTTGTTTGCAAACAAGTTTAGAATTAACTAAACTATGTTCTAGTAATTACGAGTTTAAACCTTCGAATAAGATAGTTTTATATATATGAATAGAATGATGTTATGAACATCATTACTACCTCAAGTTTAGTAGGTAAACCTACTGGAAGTGACAAGAAATGATCTAGCTTCAAAGGATCTTGGATCACTTGAAAGTTCTTGAAGTAGGATCATGACACAAAAACAAGTTCAAGTAAGATTTTTACTCGAATTAAGATAGTTTATAGTTATAGAAGTTGAATCAAAGTTTGAATATGAATATTACCTTGAATAAGAAAGATAACCTACTGTATATAACAAAGGTTTCTTGATCTTAGATGATTACTTGGAATGGATTAGAAAGCTTGGAAGTAAATTAGTAAACTTGAAGGGATTTTTGAAGTGTTCTTGAAGTGTTCTTCCTATGATGATTATAGCTTGATTCTTGAAGTGATTTTTGATGAAGATGATGATTAACTACTGGAAAAATACGTTCATAATAGTGTGGGTGTGTTGAGAGAGAATTAGAAAGAGAATTGGAAGTGAAATGGAGTGAATGATGAGTGGTAATTGGTGAGTGGTGAGTGGGGTTAAAAGGAGTTCTAGTTAGTTGACTAGCTCATGATAGAAGTTAAAATTGATTAGTCATACATGACATAATCAAGAATGGAATCCCATGCTAGTTCCTATTGGTATATACCCATAGTAAGTACGTTTTGAAGCTGTGTATAATACGGGTAAAAATACGACTAGAATTCTTGATGAAAGAAAAGAATGGGAAAGTAACTGTAACCATTTTCTTTAAGTATGAGTGTTTTGATATATGTCTTAAAGTCTTCCAAAAGTATTTTAATACATCTAAATACACTACATGTATATACATTTTAACTGAGTCGTTAAGTCATCGTTAGTCATTACATGTAAGTGTTGTTTTGAAACCTTTAAGTTAACGATCTCAATTAATGTTGTTAACCCATTGTTTATTATATCTAATGAGATATTAAATTATTATATTATCATGATATTATGATATATTAATATATCTTAATATGATATATATACATTTAAATGTCGTTACAACGATAATCGTTACATATATGTCTCGTTTCGAAATCCTTAAGTTAGTAGTCTTGTTTATATGTATATAACTCATTGTTAATATACTTATGGAGATACTTACTTATCATAATCTCATGTTAACCATATGTATATCCATATATATATCGTCATGTCGTTTTTACAAGTTTTAACGTTCGTGAATCGCCGGTCAACTTGGGTGGTCAATTGTCTATATGAAACATATTTCAATTAATCAAGTCTTAACAAGTTTGATTGCTTAACATGTTGGAAATATTTAATCATGTAAATATCAATCTCAATTAATATATATAAACATAGAAAAGTTCGGGTCACTACAAGGCAGGCCCTAAAATCAGTATTTGAGGTACACTCAGTGGTTACCAGGCGGTTAGCTGGAAAGGCACTGGGTGGGATGGTGGTTGTCCCCAACTGTGTTATAGGTGGTATCAGAGCGGTGGTCTTAGCGAACCAGGTCTTGCATTAGTGTGTCTAACGGATAGTTGTTTAGATGCATTAGTGAGTCTGGACTTCGACCGTGCCTGCATGTCAAAAGTTTTTCTTATCATTTCGTGTCGAAAATTACCTGCTTATCATTCTTAGGGAATCACTTGCTTATCATCTTAAAGTCTAGACACGTCTTATTGCCTCTATTGCATAGACAGTGTATAGATAAATTCATATCTTAGGGTATCTGTAATTGTTACTTTTGCCTGACAGCTTCTGTAGATTCCTCCGTAACTTATGAGATTTTAGTATTATATATGCATATGTAAATTATGTATTGCAGGGTACTAATCTACATCCTATAATCTATTTCTTATCGAAAATCCTTCATCTGATCGTACGCAATGAATCCCTCAACTAGTTCGAATTCCTCGGATTCTGACAGCTATTTCGATATGGAGTTTCACCTATCAGCGTCACCAGAATGGATCAACTAATCAGTCATCCCCAATTCATCTGATGGGTTCGTAGTCGACTTAATCAATGGAGACGCGAAGAAGACGATCCCTTCCACCAACCGAATTTACCTCTTGGCGATGAACCTGAAGCACTTACCGGCGAACCTGTTCGTAATACTATTTTCTCTCTCATTTCCCGAATATCTCGCCAAGATTATATTCTATCTAAAATTCTAGATCTTATTCATCCGCTCGTTCCGACCGACAATCATCTCGGAGTAATGGAAGAAGTCAACGAGCTTCGCGCTCGAGTAATCAATTTGGAGAATATGGTACAAAATTTACCAGCTTCAGCAACATCACTGATACCAATAGTACCATCAGCAACAGCACCAGTATCATCAACAATCCATGCCTCAACATCTCATTCTGTACCTCAAACATAATCATCGTTCTACATGATGTTCTACATCATTTATCCCCGTTCGACATGGCGATTAAGTAATCTCTAAAGTTTTGGAGATTATTCATTCTAGTTCTAACAGTAAATCAAATGAGATTAATATCATATTAACTCATTAAATTCATGATTGCATCTGAAGAAAATATATATGTAAGTATATTTTCATAAAAATTATAATTAAAAATTCTTTTGTACAAACTGTTAATGGTGAAAATATTTTAACGGGTAGGTAATACCCGAGGAATATTCAGATTTCACATTAATAAGTTACAATGTACATTCTTCGAAGCTGATTCAACAGTCGTTTACTATCCTACTTACATCCACCGATATACAAATCCGTTCACCACAGAATAGCCATTTTCATTCAATTTCATATTTGGTTATTGACTTACCAGAATCCAACAAGTGGCATAATGAAGAAAACATTGGACAAAAATAAAATTTGTCAGAAACAAACAAATTAACTATGAGAAATTTTGTTAAGAATCCACGCTAACAAAATCCTTGCTAACTGTTCCTAGCTAACTGCTAATTCCTTATTACATTTTAATTATCGCAATTTATTTTATCGCAATTTAATTCTCGCATTTTTTTTATTGTCATTTAATTTCTGTTATTTACTTTACGCACTTTATTTATCATCATTTAATTCCTGCTATTTATTTTACGCACTTTAAATATCGGAACACGTATACAAGGTTTTGACATATCATATCGACGCATCTATATATATTATTTGGAATAACTATAGACACTCTATATGCAGTAATAATCGAGTTCTCTATACAGGGTTGAGGTTGATTATGAAATAATATATATACTTTGAGTTGTGATCGAGTCTGAGACATGTACACGGGTCACGATACGTATTAATTAATTCGAATATTATATATTAAATTATATATAAATTATTGAATTGCTAACTGTGGACTATCAACTGAGGACTACCAACATTGGATAATTAAAATGAATTAAAATATTGATTATAACATATGAAACTAAACAATTCTTCAAGTTTGCCACTTAATTTCATCTTAAACCTCGTTTGTATCTTGACGATTACAATCTGCGTTCAAACCTTTCATGATTCTTGAAAACACCTCAATCAAGAGGATGAACCAACCGCACTTCAGCTACGGAAGGAAAGATTTATGCATATAGTTATGCACCTGAAAAACCCTTGGAACCTAAGTAAACGTTTAACACGTATCTGTGCTAGCTCCTTTGGCGTTGTTATTACCGAAAATAACTTTACAATCTCTCTCCAAAATAGCAAAATTTATCACAGCTCCAACAAGTCAACTTCGACTTTTCAGTCGGACTAGCCTTACTATAACCTTGATTTATATGCGTGCTCTTTTATTGTTATCGGGGAACCTTTTATATTCCACCATATTACCAGCAGACGTACCAGCAACCTCGTCGCTCCTTGGTTTAAATCTCTCCGACAAATCACTATATTTATCTATTGAAGTCTCATCATGTACTCATCCGCATCTTGTAACAAGAATTGCCATACCAATTACCGGAAATCAGCAAATCTGTATTGTGAGTCTCGTAACGTTTCCACAGCAACAGTTATATGTATCCATATAACATTTATCTCTTAGAACTATGATCTTCCATTCTAAAGTTCTGAAAAGCACCCAGTCTGCGAATTAATACTCTGAATTTTTAAAAGTTGAATGAAGCAACAAAAACTGTAAAAGACCTCAACAGCCAAAAGTTGATGATAAAGAATTGTATGTTGGCAAAGCTCAAAAAAAGTTGAAACTGAAAAACTGATTGAGCAAACTATGAAGGAGTCTCTGAACAAATAACAAGGACTAAACTTGTACATTAAGAATCCTGATGATTCTGTTTCTGATGAAATCTTTAGCGAATACCTTGCTGCTGACTCCAAACTCTTGCGGACAAATTTTCTTCTCCATCCTTCGATATTATAAATTCCAAGATATCATCGTATCTTTTATTATAAATATCCTCAATATTTCTGAAAATATTTTTATAACTATTCTCATCTGAAATCATTAATCTCTTCGTGCTATCAGTGTTACATCATATAGAAACTATTAGTTTCTATATTCTGTAAACTTTCGAGCTTACAATATGAATGTTATTGAAGTAATGAGGGGAACTGATGCATGAGTTAGTATAATATAATGACACTTGATCAACGTGATTATATTACAGTAAGTCATGCTGAGTTTCTAAATGAAACATGATGATTCACAGATTATAACGTCATCATGTGTCATGTTACATAACTCTTTCATTCTGATTAACTTCTGAACATATCAAGAAAATATATTCTTGATAGTTCTATTCTCAGTGATTCTGGTAATTTGACAAATCAAATCGTGCTATTACGTTCTTTCTCATTTAGAACATTAAGTTCATTCGAAACTCCATACTTACGAATTCTGGATCATTACTCGCTTTACTAGAGGTCGAGAAGAGAATAAAAAGGCAAAAGAGCTCCAAAATATAAGAGAAAATATAAAGCCCAATAACAACACGGAGATTACAAACCGTGGATATTAATACGAATAACAATATAAAGACACAGTATAATTAAGAATAGTATCATCCCAAGATAATAGTAGAAGTAAACAGATTCTTCTGGAGGAAGATTGAAAAGAAGGATGACAGAAATGATAATTAGAAAAATATCAAGGATTAGAACCGAATTAAGCATTTTCACAATCTTTTGGATGTATGAACTAAGAAATAAAGTATAGGAATGGTGAGAATAATGGAACGGAAGAGTTTAATTTATAAAGGAAATATCAGACGCAGTAATCGGGACAGATCATCGCATTTAATTAAAGAGATCCTAATTTCCTCAAGAATCAGATCTTATAGATTTCATAGATTTTCTTTAAATCCCTCTTATTCCGGATATCCACTGTGACTACGTCAAAAGTTAAATCTCTATCTCAATCTTTTGTGACAGCTTCACTCGTACGCTTCGCATAATCGAATCGATTTATCCATATTACTATATGGTAATAAAACTTTATTTATCAACTCATATTCGCCATGAAAACATTTTTATTGTTAACCATGACGACCTCACACTAATTTCGGGACAAAATTTCTTTAATGGGTAGGTACTGTGACGACCCGCAAATTTCCGACCAAATTTAAACTTAATTTTTATATTATTTTGACACGATAAGCAAAGTCTGTAATGTTGAGTCTCAAAAATTTTGGAACTATATTCATGTAATCAATTACCCTTGACCATCTTCGACGATTCATGAACAATTGTGTGTAAATAAATATGTGTGTATATATATATATATATATATATATATATATATATATATATATATATATATATATATATATATATATATATAAAAGAGTATATATATAATACCTTGAGTTAATAAAATACACTTTAAGCAATTGGAATGAAGAATGTAAAATGATAAATATAATAATTAAGTGAATCTTAAAATGAAACCATATATAATTATATATAATTCTTATGTGTAATTATTTTTATATGTGTATTGAAATAAATAAATCAATATATGTTATTATATATATATTAAGTAATACTTAAATATCACATAATTAATAATATGTAAAAGTAATATATATTAAATATTAAATTATAAGTTGTTATAGTAATATTATTATTATTTTCAATATAAATATCAAAAGTAGTATTATTGATATTATTATATATATATATAGATATATATAGATATGAAATTGGTTATATATAAATTGTTATAGTATTATTATTACTAATATTATTGTATCATTATAACAAGTATTATTATTGTTATTATTAATATTATTGTTGTAAATTTTATAGTTATTATTATTATTATCATTAATAATAATAATAATATTATTATTACTAGTATATTATTATAAAATTTTATTATTATTATTTATAATATTAAGAGTATTATTATTATTATAGTTTTAATTATTAATTATTAATGAGATTGGTTATTATATATAAACACAGATATAGATATATACCAATATATTACATAGATAAATATATACAGATTATACCATAGATATATACAGATATAGATATATACTGCGAATGAAATCATATAACTTTCAACTTTATATTTTTTTTCTTCTCTTCTGTACAACCCGTGATACGATAAATCCCCTAAATTCTGCTATAATCATTCAACCACCTATATCATTCACTTGTAGATTCCTTGCTGAGTAATTGAGAAATTAAGAATCGAAAATGGAAATAAAAATTGAAGAGGAGCTGAACCCGTTCCCCGTTCTTATTTATTTTTTTTTTTTTGCAAAATTTTGAATTCGAACGATTTATCAAAATCCATAAATTTCACTGTGTTAGGAATCAACCATTTGAACTATCTGTAAGTTTTCAAACTCTAATTCATCCGATTAATTTCAAATTTCGAAGTCAAAGTTGAAAACCAAAAAGTCAACTGTTTCTTCATAGTTTAAATTTGTGAATTGTTTGTAATTTCTGGCAAAATTGATGATTTCAGAAGTTTAAGTGAACGATTAATAACCTATTTTATATTATAATTACAACCTAAAAGTGTTTAGAATTTAAAATCACGAATGGAGTTCTTCAATTTAAAAAAAAAAAATAAACAAACAAACAAGTTCTGCTATTTAATCTACTCATTTATTTCCTGTTCAATCGACTCAGTGAACAAATGGTTGATTTCGTTTCATATTTTTTCTCTTTTTAATTCAAACTGTAAAACTTATTATTTTGATTAATAAAGGGTCCTGGTCGATTTTTTTTTTAACGGCAAAGGAAGTATGTATTATATATATCAACACGAAATAATTACAATAATGTCACGCTTACAAAAACGGAACTACATCTAGGAAAACAAAACGACAAATATATAACCGAGATAGTAAGACTCCACAAGTGTGCAGGAAAACACCGTAGTCCGTTCATTATCATTAAGGTCGAGATTGGACTTGAGAAGAATAACTAAACAAGCTGGAGTGGGGACAGAGCACAGTGTTGGCAATTCAACGACAAAGCCCCCTGATCCAACTCAAATTCTCTCGACCAAAACGACTACTCCAGGAGTGGGGCAAAAAACCTGCGTGGAGAATAATTAATTAACCTATCCCGGATCTCCTAGAGGATAAAGCTAGCGAATCATAACCTCGTGGATTTGCAAGCCAGACATCCCATTCAATATTGGTGCCTTTGATCCTATTAGAGATCCATTCGAAGCATTTAAGTTGGATGTCTTTGAATACCATTGCGCATGTCGGTTTTATCTTAGTGAAAGTGAAAGCGTTCCTACTTTTCCAAATCATGTATCCCGTAACCCATTCCGTAGCTTGCCACAACAGTTTTCCCAAGTCGGAGGTGAAGTTATATCCATTTCCAAGAAAAGATTCATTTATACCCAAGTTTGTAAAAGGGCCGAGCTTCCACCAATCATAGACACGATTCCAAATGTCAAAAGCGAAAGTGCATAAGATGATGGAGTGCTCTACTGATTCCAAACCATTGTCACAAACCGGACAACGTACCGTACCCAAGTCCATACCCCTCTTGTCAAGTTCAACTCTTGTAGGTAACCTTTTGTGTCGAGTACGCCAAATAAACAACTCAACTTTGAGGGGGACCAGTTTGTTGCGGAGCGACTTTATGCTCACGGTTGCGATGTCAGGGCTGTTCCGGACCAGAATATCTGTAAGCTTGTGAACTGAAAACGAGCCATCCTTACTCCAAGACCATGACCATTCTTCTTTACCTGAGCTACACGGGACAAAACTAGATAAAAGATTAGTAAGAGTGGTGAGGTCCCCGGCCAATCTCCCCGAGATATCGCGGGACCAACAACACGTGGCATGAAAGTTCCCGCCCTCCCATCTCGCCCGATCAAGAATTGTGGAAAATTTATTTGTGTCTAGTCTATAAAGCCTATTAAATTTGTCTTTAAGAACCATTTCCCCAAGCCATAATTCATCCCAAAAACATGTACTAGACCCATCTACGACTCTTTTTTTGAAAGAATTAGCGAAAGCGGAGTTTGCATTAAAGATATTTTTACCCACCTTAAGGATACCCGCCCAAGTAGAAGAAGCTCGTGAGGAAGGGGGAGAAAAAGAAGTGTTAAGGCCCCCGTCCTCCCCGTAAATATTTTTAATAATAGACACCCAAAGTGAGTCATTCTCATGTTTAAACCGCCACCACCATTTTGCAAGTAAGGCACGATTTTTAAACGCAAGAGGGGCAATATCTAACCCACCAAATTCACGAGGCTTAAGACAAGTATCCCATTTAACCCATGCCATTTTTGAGACCTCGGAAGATCCGCTCCAAAAAAACCGACGTCTCAACCCCTCAAGTTTATCAATAACACAAGACGGGGATATGTAAAGCGAAAAGAAATAAAGAGGTAGACTAGATAATACCGATTTAATTAATGTAAGTCTACCACCATACGAGAGGGATCTAGCTTTCCAATCCGCCAGCCTCTTACCAAACTTGTCAAATACCGGATCCCATGACTTCGAGAGTTTCATCGACGATCCAAGTGGAAGCCCAAGGTAGATAATAGGGAGTGTACCTGCTGCGCACCCAAGCCAGGCCGCCATATTTTCCGTTTCAACTTTTGAGACCCCGAGTCCATAAACACAGCTCTTATTAAAATTGATTTTTAGTCCCGATGTCAATTCAAAGCACTTAAGAATTTTAGTAAGATTTTGCACATTACGCCTATCCCATTCACCAAAAAATATAGTGTCATCCGCGTATTTCAAATGCGTGACCTGTAATTCCCTCCGCCCAATTGGGATCCCAGAAAATCGGCTATGAAGTGCAACAGATTTAATTAGATGGTTCAAACCTTCGGCTACCATGATAAAAAGATAAGGGGAGAGGGGATCCCCTTGCCTCACGCCTTTCTGAAGGGAAAATTCTTTAGTTGGGGAACCGTTGACCAAAATCGAAATGGAAGCAGAAGAAAGACTTGCGAAGATCCATTGTCTCCATCGAAGACCGAATCCCATTAACTCCATGATTTCCATTAGAAAGTACCAACTAATGCTATCAAAAGCCTTCTCAAAGTCAACTTTAAAAAAGAAGCCTTTTCTTTTGGTTACTTTGATATCATGACGGACTTCATTCGCAATTAACACGCCATCAAGAATATAATGATTTTTAATATAAGCACTTTGTTCGAAACCGATAACCGAAGAAATAACCCTTTGTAGCCCTTTGGTCAAAACCTTAGATAGAACTTTATAAAGGCTCCCGATTAAACTGATAGGACGATAATCACCAAATCCCTGTGGGTCATTTTTTTTCGGGAGTAATGCAACAAAAGAGGAATTACAACCTTTAGAGATCTCACCAACCTCCCAAAAACAAGTGAATACCGCGAGAAGGTCTTCTTTGACAACGTCCCAATATTTTGAGAAAAATTTCATGTTAAAACCATCGGGTCCGGGGGCCTTTTCACCCCCACATTCTAATATAGCAACATGGATTTCAGAGAGTGTAAAAGGAGATTCAAGGTTCGACGCCTCCTCATCATTAAGTCGTTTGCTCAGGGGGCCACGAATTTTGAAGGTACGAGAATTATGTTCATTAAAACGATTTTTGAAGTATGTGAATGCCGCCATTTTGATGTCCTCTGGGTTCTCGATCCATAAGCCATTTGAATTTATACCCCTTATGTTGTTTTTGTTTTGCCTCCTTTTAATACACGAATGAAAAAATTTGCTATTTTCATCCCCTTCCGTAACCCATTTAATCCTTGCCTTTTGTTTCAATATATCAACTTTCTCCTTATCTTTTTTAAGCCACTTTTTTTTCGAATCTAACCAAGATGCAATTTCAACTTCCGAAAGGTCACGAGTACCGATGATGTTTTCCCACTCAGAGATTTCTTTATGAAGTGAGTCAATTTCGGCATTTAGACTATTATATTTAGGATTACATTTTTCCTTCAACACCCCTTTTACGTTCTTAAGTTTATCACGAAATACACAATCAGCCCTTGGATTACAAATGGTAACTTTCCATGCATCTTTTATCAAATCATCACATTTATCATCTTCGAACCAGTTGTTGAAAATCCTAATAGGTTTCGGCCCGAAGTCATTGTTCATATCCTTCAAAACGATTGGGCAATGGTCGGAGTAATCCCTATCGAGAGTACATGCAGAAATTCCATCCCATGATGCATAACACGCTTTCGAGACTAAGAACCTGTCAAGTTTACTATATTTTAAACCGTCGTCACTAATCCTAGTAAACTTCATTCCCCCCAATGGAATTTCAATGAGATTAGCTTTGTCAATGAAATCGTTGAACATCTTTGCTCTACTTTCGATAAATTCGCAATTTTTCCTTTCCGCTCTGTGCCTTACTTCATTAAAATCGCCACAGAAAACCCAATCATCAATATCCACCTGCATAATATTGTCAAGACTATCCCAAAATTTTTGTTTCAATTGATCATTATGTGGCCCATAAACGTTTAATATAATGGAGTCCGCCATTTTGCCCACCCATCGACCTCGTATACCCAAGAAAAATTCTCTTTCAATCGCCCCGGACACACAAAATCTAGTAGGGTTCCAAATTAAAATTGACCCGCCCGATAACCCCACCGATGGTTTAAAGATATATTCAAAATTTTTGTTACCCCATAACAACTCAATCATAAAATCAGTAACACTTTTTCTTTTGGATTCTTGAATTGCAAAAATGTCCGGATTATGAAAACGAATTAATTTTTTAATCCAATTAAAATTTTCTTTTTCAAGTTTCCCGAGCCCACGTACGTTTAACGATATTATCTTCATTTTAAACACATAAATAAAGAGAAAATGAAAGAAGGGTAAAGTTACTTCCCTGACAGAGCCCCGATCCACTCAAGCCCAATGTCGTGTCCAAAATCTTTTAAGCCCAAGCTACAATTCGATAGCGATTGTTCGTTACTAGAAGCAGGATTGTTTGGAGCTCTGATCCTTGAAACCTTACATTCCTTCTCAGAATTAATTGAACCGGTCCTATTGGAACCCCCATTACAATCGTTTGCTAGATTTTGATCAACAGGACCCATGACAGAAACATTCGGCTCAGCCTGGTCTGGAACACAATTAGTATCAGTTGGAGTATTGGAGTTGACATCTTTATTATTCATGGTGTCATTGATCTCGTTGTCACTTTCTTTATCTCGTTTATGTAATTCGTGCGTATATCGTGGGGTCGGTTGAAAACCTGGAGGGCAGTCAACATCCACATGTCCCACAGCATTACCTTGAATGTTATCGTTATCACCTGTAGGATTAGGGATAGAATTGTCCTTTTTTTCAACGTACGACACATATGGTGAGTCGGGTGTGAACTTAGGAATGGGAGGAGGCCCATCTTGAAATTCAGGCCCATGAGAATTGTTGGGCTGGACAGTTGCGATGTTCTCGCCACCTTTTGGAACATTATCGAATATTATTTGTTCCAACACAAAATTATCATTGACAGTAACATTTCCCGAACCTGTAATATCACCGCAAGCCCTCTGGGCCAGCCCTTCAGCAGACATTTGGGCTAATCCCATATCATTCATTTTTTGGTCCACCTCATTTGAATGTTCATTAACAGAATGATTATCGATATTGTTAACAGAGGATGTACCATTCACATGTTCTTTAATAGGACCAACAAATGAGCTTTCAACCACCCAACATTTTGAATTATTGTCACCTGGTTCAACCTCATTAGTCTTTAAATTCGGTTTATGATTAAAGAAGTCATCAGAGAAGTCTGATTTTGATTCGTCATCAAAATTTGCATATTCGACATTACCCGGTAACTCAGACTCCGATATCCCATCACTTCCGTCACTTTCCACGTGATCTGGGTTAACATTAACTTCGAAAATCCCATTGGTTTCTTCCATTACATAAGCAAAAAAGATGGAACTATCGAATGTGACACGCACAATGTCATGTACCAAGTGTGCATCTCGTAACTTAACTAATACTTTTGCTACAACGAGATTTTGGTTACCTTTTAAAGAACAATTCGAGAAGTCAATAGGTTCGCCCCACCATTTTGCGATGGCAGTAAATGTTTTTTCGTTCCAAAACTGGACAGGAATACCCGTGATTTTTAACCATGTAATTCGACCTTGGTATGAGTGGTTTTCATCCCATTTATGAATGTTGGTCATCCATTTGTGGATACAATGGTGTTTCGCATTAAGAATAGATGAAGCTTGCTCCTCGGACTCAAAGATGAACACAACTTCCATCCCACCAAGATACTTTACCTGAACATTATTCAGATTCTCCATTTCGCACAAAAATAAGATATGTTCAAGATATTCAAGTTTGAGGATGGTACCGATAATAGCTTTATTCAGGATTTCAGTGTCATTATGTTTATCCACAACGGAGATTTCTCTAAATTTACCATTGCAGTCCCAACGATTGAACCACCCGATGCTAGTTAGTTCTTTCGTGATATCACTAGGGTATCCGTCCATATTCCCAACCACCTTGCTAAACGGACGCCCATCAGTGAACCCCTTATTCGGAATGGTATGATGATTAGGTAGAGACGATGAAACGGGTTTTGTAGAAGGGGGTTGTATAGGTTTATCATTCGAGGCAGAAGCTTTTCGATCAAGGGCCTTATAAGCCTTTAGCCACCCATTACCAAGATTTATGGAGTTTAGTCGTTTAAGCAAGAAGTTAAGGTCGGTAACGTCAATGAATTTAACAAAAGCGAATTTATTACCGTTTCTTAATCTTTTCGTGAAGGGTATGAAGATGTTGTGTACATTCCCATACCTGCTAATGAAGCAACGGAGATCAATCTTGCTCCATGAATCTGGGAATCCGAAAACCATAACCGATGTGATAGGCGCTGATGCCGGGACATGTTTTGGAGAGAAAGGTTCGTGAACACGAGAGCTAGATTGTTGGTTCAGTGCAATGTTGTTAGGAAAAGTGGCTGCACTTTTAGGGTTTGTAGGTTTGGTTGCTTGTTTTGGGTTTGTGGTATTAGGGTTTGTAGTATTCTCTGTATGGTTAGGGTTAGGGTTAGCCGATGAAGATGGCACCCATTTCTGTTTGTATACCGGATGATGTGTGTTTGGATTACCAAAATGGTGGATCAGGTTTCTTGCAAACGAGTGATTAGTAGAGAGTTTTTTGTTGGCTTTTCGCCTTCTTTCAACCAACACCCACACCTCATCAGCCGAGGGATTAGGAAAAGTCGATGGGGGATTGTGATTATTCTGATGGTTATATTGACGAGATGATTGCGCAGGTAGTGGATGAAGACGACGACGGCGGCCAATAGTGGCCGGAGTAAAAGGCGAGGTTGGAATATTAAACGCCATCCGAGAGGCCATGACTTGCTATTTTTTGTTGATTTGAATAAAACACAGATCGATTTTTTGTTGATTAGATTCCTTAATTCATTGTAGCTTTCGTGGATCTGATCTTGGAAATGGAGTCGTAATCTAAGCCCGTAACTCCTTCCTGTTCGTTCCTGTTCTTCAAGCCCTCCCTAAATGTTCTTCGTGATTTTTTTTTATCACTAGCTTACTTCGAGATCGATTTAAAAAATAACACTGTTTTCAGATATATCAGAAGACACCATCATTGTGTACCACACGGTGTTGAAAAACAAATCTCAAATCTCATAGTTAATTTTCTTTAGAATATGATAACCGTAAACTCAAACTTCGAATCAATTGAATCAAGATCTAAATCTAAATATAGGAATAAAGTAATTGAAAAATTAAGTATGCAATTTTGGAATTGATAGCAGAAATAAGATCCAATCGAAAGGGGATAAAAAAGAGGAACTTACTACTTGGCCGTAGATGGATATATGTATGCATACCGTGGATCTATGAAGATACGAATTGAAGATTGCAGAGAGAATACATACCTAGTAACCTAGTGATAAGGAGATGGAGATCTTGCAAATAGATGAAGAAGACAAATGACTCACTTGCAATTCTCATGCTTTATTATTTAATATATATTCAATCAGAAAAAATTGAATTAACAATGTTCATCTCACTAATTTTGACTTTTCATGATTCCGATCTAAAACAATATTTGTTTACTTTAATTCAACAATTTTGTTTGAAGGATGTGTTAGGGTCCTGGTCGATTTAAGAATAAAGAAGATGAAGCAATAGGAATATAGGAAGAACGAGTTTATATATTTAAAACTGTGAGTAAATTCAAGAAACACGGAACAGAGTAATGGTCTAGGGAGTTTGTGGGTATTCGAGAGGTCAAGGGTTCGAGTCAGGGCATGGGCTATTATTTTTGTAACTCATTCTTTTGAGGTAGTCTTTTGTTAATTATTATTATTATTATTATTATTATTATCATTTTCATTATTATTATTATTAGTGTTATTGTTATTGCTATTGTTATTATTGATTGTCATTAATACCAGTATTATAATTATAATTATTATTAATACTAAAATAAGTATTAGTTAATATTTATTATTTTCATAATTAAAAATTATAAATATGATTATTATTATCAATATTATTATTACTAATATTATCATCATAATCAAGTAATATTATTTAGTATTATTGTTATTATTACTAATATTAATACCGTTATCATTACTCGCACTAGTATTATCACTAAATATTATTATTAATATGAGTATTATTAATATAAGTATTACTATTACTATTATGATTAGGATTACGAATTGATGTTATAGAAGCTTTAGTTATTAGTTTAGAAATTTAACGTGAAGATTTTTATTATGATTAAAATCAGTATGGTTATTGATATTATCACGAGTAATGAAATTGCTATAATAATAATTATTATTAAGTATTATGTATTACTATAAAAATTATTATTTTCATTATAATTAGTAATAAACTTTTCATTTTATTAAAAATTACTGTTATTATCGTTATCATAAGATGTATTATTAAAACTAACGTTAATATTATTATTAATAGAAACATTAATATTATTATCACTATTATTATTTTAATCACTACTAATATTATTTTGGTATTATTATAATCACTATTTTAACAAACAAATGAAATAATATATATATATATATATATATATATATATATATATATATATATATATATATATATATATATATATATATATATATATATATATATATATATATATATATATATATAATATTTAATACATATAACATAACAAAATTTATATTTCTATAAATAAAAAATGAATATATATTAATAACGAAAAATATAAGTAACTAATATAAAGTTTTATCATTAATAATAATATATATACATATAATTGTTCGACTACAAGGATATGTATTAATATATATACAAATGATATAGGTTCGTGAATCCGAGGCCAACCTTGCATTGTTCGGTTTCGTCGTCTGAATATTTTTACTACAAAATATTATAGAGTGAGTTTCATTTGCCTTTTTACCCTTTATATTTTTGGGCTGAGAATACATGCGCAATTTTTATAAATGTTTTACGAAATAGACACAAGTAATTGAAACTACATTATATGGGTGAACGATCGAAGCCGAATATGCCCCTTTTGCTTGGTAACCTAAGAATTAGTAAACCGATCTACTAATTGACGCGAATCCTAAAGATAGATCTATTGGGCCTAACGAACCCCATCCATGGTTGCGGATGCTTTATACTTCGATGTTGTTTTTATCATGTCTAAAGGATTTTCCGGAATGATAGGGGATATTCTTATATGCATCTTGTTAATGTCGGTTACCAGGTGTTCACCATATGAATGATTATTTTTTTCTCTTTGCATGGGACGTATATTTATGAGAAATGAAAATCTTGTGGTCTATTAAAATGATGGAAATGATTATTTATGTTAAACTAATGAACTCACCAACTTTTTGGTTGACACTTGAAAGCATGTTTATTCTCAGGTATGAAAGAAATCTTCCGCTGTGCATTTGCTCATATTAGAGATATTACTTGGAGTCATTCATGACATATTTCAAAAGGCGTTGCATTCGAGTCGTTGAGTTCATCAAGATTATTACTAAGTCAATTATAGTTGGATATATTATGAAATGGTATGCATGCCGTCAACTTTCGATGTAATGAAAGTTTGTCTTTTAAAAACGAATGCAATGTTTGTAAAATGTATCATATAGAGGTCAAGTACCTCACGATGTAACCAAATGTAATGTATTCGTCCAGATGGATTAGGGCGGGTCGTTATAAGTTGGAGTTCTAAAAATCTTTCAACGTGTCTAAAGATTTGGTAACTACGCTTTCCCTTCCGCTTGATTTTTGTTGAAGACATTTCGTCAAACAATTGGTATGCGTATATGAATTTGCTTTTTTTTATTCGATTAATGTTATATTTCGTATGTAATATATATTATATGTAATGTGATTTTTTATGCTAACGGTTGATTGGGGAAATTACCTTGAAAGTAGTTGATGTTGCTTGTTTCATCATTTACGTCTACAATGTTGATACACGCATCACACACCATGCCATAGAAAACGCACACCACGCACCATGGTTTATAGCTCATTCTTCTTTGTTTTTCAGGAGAATGAATATATATCAGGTGAGCTTACACTGAGGAATAAAATGACCAGAATTAGTAAAATAAAGAGAACGTTGACCCCGTCACAACGAAAGATTTTTGATGTGTCATACCCCCAAATAGGGTCGGGGTAAATATGACTTCACAATATCACAACATAAGTATATAAGCGAGAACGACTCTAAATGAGACGTTTTATAAAAATAATAATTGTATTGCAGCGAAAACAAAATAGTGTTTTACATAATAAACCCAAATGTAATTACTAATTTTTTAACAAATGCTGAGATATAAATATGTGGACTTCAATGCATCAGCTAGCAAGGCAACATATGGCAGCACATAAGCTAATCTTCACCTGAGACAAACATGCTTAAAAATGTCAACACAATGATTGAGTGAACATCATAGGTTTAATAATCAATAAAGTTTAGACTACAAGATTTTAATTTAAAACATCAAAATAATAAATATGTCATGAGTTATAATATCGAGCTAAACATTAACCCCTGACACTGTGCATGTGTTGGTAATCATTATTATGTACCCCTTTGATGATCGGTCAATGGGTAGAGACGTCGCTCTCAATAGGCCTACTCACAATAATTAAGCTTGCAACATTTTAATTCCAGCAATTAACGATATTATGGCGGGAATTTGCATGTAAAGATACAACCAATACAAGTTAACAAAAGTCTCATGAAGTTGCATATCAAAAAGTTTAAGTACTTGTGTCTAAAGTGTAAATCAATTAAATACAATCATGTGTCTCACCCCAAGATTTATAAAATTCAATAAATATGTAAAATGGGGCTATAAAGTTCACCTTAAGTGCAGTTGAAGAGTGTTTCCACAAATGGAAGAATTGAACGGAAGTGCGTGATCGAAAATCTCAACCTAGATATAGAATCGTTGGTCAGATATTGTCTAACAGACAAAAGTTTATAATAACTATAATAATAGTGTTGGTCTTCAAAAATAATTTCCATTTTCGGAAGGTTACTATTTATGAAAAGTTTCCATTTATAGTAACTTTCTAATTATAGAAAGTTCGGGTTATAATCTTTAGCAAGACGTTGTACAACTTTACTCAAATTTCGTTGCTATCAGATAAGTCAGGAATGACCAGATGTAACCGGGGGCACAGGACTTTTGACCAGAATCTAAGTCTTCGAGATCCACAAGCTTTCCCATAAATGGCAACCTAGACATCATTCACTTACAACCGTAAGTAGCGGTGAAGTTTGCATGAATTGTACGTTATCTTTTGATTAACTTTCACTTTAGGTTGAGGTCATAATATATGTTGTTATTATATTATATAAGTTATATTATATTTGTTTATTATCAATACATTACCCTTATTATTTTAAAATCCTTCTTATAATCATAAGTTATAATATAATTCTTTATTAATAGTGTATTACCATAGTTAGTGTTATTATTTATTATTAGCTTTTAATTATTATATAATAACTAAAGTATTTTAATAAGTTATCATATAAGTATTTATTAATAATGTATTATCATTATTAACTTACATTATAAGCATTATACTTTATTATTTGTCTTATAATCATTATTTAGTATACTTAGTTACTTAATTAATCAATTAAATAATTATGAAATTACAAGTTTATAATTGTCCATAAGTTATAATAATAATATTAATTTAGTATATGTATTATATATGTTTATGTTAACCAAAACTTATACTAATACATGTTAATTCGATAATTAATTCATTAAATATTATATTCATAATTTTTATAACTTAGTTAATTATGCAAATCAGTAGGATAATTTATAAAATAATTTTATCATGTTTTTTTATTTATTTCCCATTTTTCTAGGGTTAGCAAAAAGGGCGATCTCTGGCGATTAAGGGCGATCTCTGGCAATTCTTCCTCAATTGAGCTGATTATACCGTGATCTGCTCTTGCTTGTCTTCCCTATTGATTCTCCTTTGAATCATGGGGAAAAACTCCGGAAGAAAAAAGAAAAAAGGTGCTGCTACTGCGACTAGGGTTCTGCGGAGTCGCACAATAGGTGGAGAAGAGGAGTCACATGACAGTGATGACTCAAATAAATCGGTTAATAAGGATGAAGGGCTTGATCAAACTGTTCAATTTCAAACGGTGGACCCATTGACAGGTTTGCCTATTACGTTTCAAGTTAATAAGGGTAATGATTCTGATTCTGGTAGCGTCCACTCGTTTAGTGATAAAGAGGGATATGTCCCAAATCAATATGAGTTTCCTAAGCTGGGATCCAATCTCAGAAGTCATGATAATGATGTTACTGATAGTGCGAATGACAAGTCGCATAGTGCAATTCCAGTTGATAAACAAGCCCAAGCGCAAAATGATGGGCATGATAACACCAATAAGTCATCTTATAACTCTGTGCTTCAAGGTAATAAGATGAAGAAGGCAGTGAACTTTCGATTCTATGAACCAAATGTACAACCAGAAGGTGACATTGATGTGGTTATACCTGTTTCATCTGTTAAGGAAGTGGCAGAGAGATACAACAATACTCTTTATGGTTACTTTTTGGGTAAGCGGGTTGCATATCCGGTTGTTAATAATTATGTCACTAATGTTTGGAAGAAATTTGGTTTAGAGAAAACAATGATGAACTCTAAGGGTTTTTTCTTCTTCAAATTCTCCACGGATACGGGAATGAAAGAAGTGCTTGAGAATGGTCCATGGATTATTCGAACTATTCCCATAATTCTAAATGAGTGGGCACCAGACATTACATTGATGAAAGAAGACCTAACTCGTGTTCCGGTTTGGGTCAAGCTGCATGACATACCTATTGCGGGCTTTACAGAAGACGGACTTAGTGCCA
This sequence comes from Rutidosis leptorrhynchoides, assembly GCF_046630445.1. Classification (NCBI taxonomy): domain Eukaryota; kingdom Viridiplantae; phylum Streptophyta; class Magnoliopsida; order Asterales; family Asteraceae; genus Rutidosis; species Rutidosis leptorrhynchoides. Next base: position 387,002,917 of record NC_092343.1, on the reverse strand, counting down.
TTGCATCAAAAGTAGGTAATCCTATGATGCTGGATTCCTATACTAGTACAATGTGCCTTGAATCATGGGGACGTCCCAACTATGCGCGGGCAATGATTGAGGTATCATCAGCAACTGATTTGAAAGAAAACATAAAAGTGGCGATTCCAAGCTTGAAAGGTAATGGTACCACACAAAGTATTGTTAGAGTTGAATACGAATGGAAGCCTCCTAGGTGCTCTAACTGTGCTATCTTTGGTCACAAGGCCACACAGTGTCCTAAAAATCTGGCTGTTGTGGTTCAACCAGAAGTTAAGAAACAGGTTGATGCTGATGGTTTTGTCACTATTGGGATAAAGAAATATGATACAAAAAAGAATGCAAAAGTTTCTGATGGATTTGTTGTTGGAAGGAATAAACAAAAGATGGTGTACCGCCCAGTTAAAAAGCCTCTACCTGAAGCTAATAATGTGGCTAGGAATAGCGAACAACCTGAGAAGGTTGTTGTTGATAACCCATTTGATGGCCTTAATCATATAACTGAAGAAAATGAGCAGCAACCTATTCAAACTGTGGGTGTTCTGGTGGATGAGGAAAGCGATGTCGAGCTCAATGAAGATGAAACGTCGGTTTATATGGGAACCAATCCTGAGGGGGCAAGCACTCCCATTAACAAGGTTCCCAATGTTTAGTCTAGCTACTTGGAACATTCGAGGCTTGAACCGGTCTCCGAAACACAAAGAGGTTCATGATATTGTAGTAGAAAATGGTTTAAGTGTGTGCTCTATTCTTGAGTCACACATTGGCATTCATAAACTTAGTAATATATGTAATTCTATATTTCCTAATTGGGGGTGGACGTCTAACCAATCTGCTTGTGAAGGTGGTACTCGTATCATCCTTGGTTGGAACCCGGAGACAGTTAATCTTATGGTCATTCATACCTCTGATCAGGTAATTCATTGTTTGGTCAAGAATGTGGTAGACGGTAAACAGTTCTTTCTATCTATTATTTATGCAGACAATTACTATGTGAAGCGGCGTGATTTGTGGAAGGACATATGTTATTTTAAAAACTTAGTAGGTAATCATCCTTGGGCTATGATGGGAGATTTCAATGTTTCGCTAGAGTTAGATGACTCGACTACTGGTGGTTCTCGTGTTACCATTGCCATGCGAGAATTTAGAGATTGTGTTGAACATGTTCGTATGTCTGATATTAACCGAACTGGAATGCACTTTACGTGGAACCAAAGACCTCAAACTTCTGATGGTATTTTTAAAAAGATAGACAGAATTATGGTTAATGATGTCTTTCTGGATGAATATACGAATGCTTATGCCCTATTCCAACCATATCGAGTGTCGGATCACTGTCCTGCTATTCTTAAAATCCCGTCGACCATTACCACTTGCCCGAAACCATTCAAATTTTGTAATTTTATTGTCTACAATGAAGGGTTTGATGATGTTGTTTTGAAAGGGTGGAAAAGAGTCTTGGTGGGTTACAAAATGTTTCAAGTAGTAAAGAAACTGAGATTCCTAAAAAAGCCATTGCGTAAACTGATGTGGGACAAAGGTAGCTTACACAGTAGGGTTGAAAAGCTCAAGATTGAGTTGGATGAGGCCCAACGTGCTCTTGATTTGAATACTTTCTCTAGTGAACTTAGAGATGAGGCAGGTTGCTTACTACGTGCATATTCAAGTGCGGTGTTAGACGAAGAGAGATTCTTGAAACAGAAGGCAAAAGTGGAGTGGCTTAGGGTTGGTGATCAAAATTCAAGTTACTTCCATAAAGTTGTGAAAGGTAAAATTAACAGAAGTCGGATAGCTGACCTCATTGATATTGATAATAATGTCATAGAAGGTAAGGATATACCCATTGCTTTTGTTAATCACTTCAAGTCCTTTCTTGGTTCTTGTCCTAAAGTGATCCCTCTGAATGATCCGGATTCATTGTTTACCAAAACTATTCCGCTTGACAAAGCCGCTTCTATGATCAGGCCGGTGACTGCGGTAGAGGTGAAATCTGCAATGTTTGACATTGGAAACAACAAGTCTCCTGGCCCGGACGGTTATTCAGCTTCCTTTTTTAAGTCATCCTGGCATATTGTAGGTGATGAAATTGTTGAAGCTGTCCAAGAGTTCTTCAGTAATGGCAAGCTTCTCAGTGATCTGAACCATACTATTATTGCCCTCGTGCCTAAAGTTCAATCAGCAAATAAAGTAACGGAATATAGACCGATTGCCTGTTGTAATACTCTTTACAAATGCATAAGTAAAATTATTACCAATCGGTTGAAGGATAGTCTTGATGACATTGTTAATGTGAACCAGTCCGCCTTTGTCCCTGGCCGTCGAATAACTGATAATGTGTTGCTTACTCAGGAACTAATGAAGAACTATCACTTGTCGAATGGTAGACCTCGTTGTGCCTTTAAAGTTGACATTCAAAAAGCCTACGACACGGTTGATTGGGATTTCTTGGAAACAATTCTTTTCCGATTTGGTTTCCACATATTAATGATAAAGTGGATTATGCAATGTGTTCGCTCGGTTTCCTATTCGATCAATATAAATGGTGAGCTTCACGGCTATTTCAAAGGTAAACGCGGGCTAAGACAAGGGGACCCAATGTCACCCTATTTATTCACTTTAGTAATGGAAGTGTTAACCCTCATGCTCATTCGTAACGCACAGAATTCTGACTCGTTCAAATTCCACCCAAAATGCGACAAACATGAAATCATAAACTTATGTTTTGCTGACGATCTGTTTATGTTTTCACATGGTGATATCAATTCAGTGGCTGTTATTAGTACAACTTTAGATGAGTTTAAAGTGTCGTCGGGCCTGGTTCCTAGCATGCCAAAGAGTGTTGCCTTTTTTGCCAATGTTCCTGTGCACGTCAAAAACCATATTCTTACTCTTCTGCCATTTGATGAAGGAACGCTTCCGGTAAAATATCTTGGAGTCCCCTTGATTTCTTCCAGACTTCGATATAGTGACTGTAAAATATTAGTTGATCGTGTTAGAAGTCAAGTCAACGATTGGAAGAACAAGTTTCTTTCATTTGCAGGGCGTGTTCAGTTGATCGTTTCTGTATTGGCCTCGATACAGATTTATTGGCAGTCTATTTTTATCCTCCCAGTGGGTATTATTAATGAGATTGAATCAAATATGAGGGGCTTCCTTTGGTGCCAAGGTGAGATGAAGAAAGGCAAAGCGAAAGTAAAGTGGGACGATCTTTGCTTACCAAAATCAGAGGGTGGGTTAGGTATAAAGCCTTTAAAATATTGGAATATTGCTCTCATGACTACTCATATATGGAGGCTTCTAACTCATTCGGAATCCCTGTGGGTTAAATGGATCCATGAGTATAGGTTACGTGAACGTAATTTCTGGGATGTACCAATTCCGACTAATTCTAGTTGGTGTTGGCGTAAACTACTTGGTATTCGAGATATCCTTAAGGGCAGATTTTTTCATCATATAGGTAATGGTATGCTGACCTCGGCCTGGTATGATAAATGGTGTGCCCAAGGCCCTTTAAGTTCTTATCTTACAGTGCGTGATATCTCTCGTGAAGGGTTTAGTGCTTTGAATAGTTTTAATGTGGTGTTTTCTAATGATAATTGGTGTTGGCCTGCTCGATGGTTGGATAAAGCTCCGGTTATAGCAGAAATAAACATTCCTCCTATAAGTGATGAGCATGATTCGGTTTTGTGGTTCAACTCTGATGATACTTCTAATGCGTTTGCTGTTCGGCAAGTGTGGCATGATATTCGTCCCAAATCGCAGCAAGTTAGATGGTATGATATGGTGTGGTTCTCCCATTGTATCCCTAAGCATGCATTTCTGCTTTGGTTGCTCATGAGGGAAAAGATGAAGACCCAAGACAAACTTCGGCCATGGGAAATCCGTGATGATAGTCTGCTTGTTTGTCCTCTTTGTAAGTTAGTCCCAGACTCCCAAGATCACCTTTTCTTTACATGTATGTTTTCGCATAAAGTATGGGATATGGTTAAAGTGCATATGGACTTTCCAATCTTTACTGATGGTTGGAAAGACTTCTCTGAATTAGTAATTCCTTTCGCTTCTCGGAAGATTGCTCGAATCATTATTATAAAGTTGCTTTTTGGTGCCTCGATTTACTTTATTTGGCAGGAACGGAATAATCGTCTGTTCAAGAAAACTTCGAGATCAAACGATCAGATCTACAAGCTTATATATGGTACGGTTCGGCTAAAGCTTATGTCTTTCAAGTGGAAAAATTCTACTAAGGTTCTCCGGATGAAAGAAGATTGGAAGATCCCTTAAGTGTTTTGTGTTTTTTGTTTTGTTTTGAGCTTTTGTCTCGTGTTTCTCATGTTTTATGGCTTGAGTTGGTTGTTTGTGAGGCTTGTTTGTGAGGCTTTAGGGCTTATCCTATAGTCGTTGCTTTGTAACGTTTATTCTTTTATTCGTTAATATATTTCACCGGGTGATACCCATTACCCAAAAAAAAAAAAAATATATATATATATATATATATATATATATATATATATATATATATATATATATATATATATATATATATATATATATATATATATATATATATTCTCGGTTTATATTAATCAAGGTTAATTATGTAACAAATATTGAATCAGCCTAAATAAATAATTTTATATTTTTTTACAGGTTTTATATTCTGTAAAGATGTTATAAAAATTATTAAATCGAATTTTATACTGAAATATTATTTATTTGACATTTTCTATAAATTTAATCATTCTATTCGGCCTATAATTAAATAAATAGGATAAACGAGTTAAAAATTATTTTTTACATTTTTTTACAGTATCTAGTAATTCAATGATCATATAAAAATTTTATAAAATCAGATTTAATACATGTTTGTATTTATTTTGTATTTCCTTTATTATTCTATCGGTTTAGGATAAAACACAAGTAAATTCTATTTAAATACTATATCGATCCATTCAATTATTTTATAATTTTTGCACCCTTTTACTAGTGTAATAATCTCATAAAAAGTTTTATAAATATTTTTGGTACTGTCTAATAATTTATTACTTATGTGGTTTTTGTATTTAATTAATAATTAATTCATAGTTAAATATAAATAATATTCCAAAACTTATTATAATTATTTTTATGAGTACTACTACTGTTCTAAATAATTTCTAAGTAGATATTACTGATGTTTGAATATTATTTAATTTATATTCCTTTTTCACCCTTTAATTAATTTGGTAAAAAATAAAATATAGAATAAATGTATAAATGTTATTTTAATTAAGTTTTCGCATTCAATAATTTTTATATGACTAATAACTTTTGTAAAAATTATCCTATCAATTTATAAGTATTTAAAACATTTAATTTTGATTTTTACATATTTATATAGTATTCGATGCATTATATTCAATAATTACTTAATAATTCGAATTAATTATTTATAAAATCTAAAAAATTATTTCTGATCACTATTATATCATATTAATATTTAAGAAAGTTTAAAAATTATTTTTATCAATTATATATATTTATTTCCTATTTATCTCAAATATACACTCGTATGTATTAAAATTTCATTTTTAATTGTATTATAATGATAATCCAATTATATAATTAATAAAAATAATTTTATAACATACTATATTACTTAAGACTAATTATAGTATGATCATATAGATTTTAATATTGTGTTTCAATTTATTAACAATTTAAAATAATAATCAGCTATAAAAGAAATAAATAAAAAATGAGCTGAAACAAATAAAAAAAAAAAGTCGATGGAATAGAAAAATACCTCAAGTTTTCTGTAGGTTTCTTAAGAGAAAAGAGTGATTGTGTTGGTGATAAAAAAATGAACTAGTGTGGTTGTATTTATATGTAGAATTTAGTAAATAAAATAAAAGAAAAATAAATTAAAAAAATCAAATGCCGTGAGACTTTGCTAAAATTTTGGGATATTTTGTTGAATTTTTGTTGATTTATGTATATAGTGAAATTGTTGTGTAAATACATTATGAGTTGGTAAAAAAATTTAAAATGATGTATCCCTTTTTAAACTATTTTGGCCAATATATATATATATATATATATATATATATATATATATATATATATATATATATATATATATATATATATATATATATATATATATATATATACACACACACACACACATATATAGGTAAATCTAAGATATATTTTGCTAGATAAAAATATTTTCCTTTATTATTTATCTTTATTATCCGAAATTAATAATAATATATAAGTATTATTCGTTTTTTTATAATAATGTAAATAAATTAATAAGTTTATCATTTTCTTAGTTTAATTACTTCATGTTTCATTATTCATAATTTTGTCACATTTAGTTTATAATGTTAGTTATATAATACCTTAATTATTACAAAGTTAATATAGGTTATATGTATATACATAATGTTAAGAATGCATATATTTCAATTAGTATTAGAATTAGGGTTTTATTTATTAATTACTATTTAGGGTTTTGAATAATATTAGGGTTTATAGTATTAATTACTAATTAGGGTTAGAGTTTATAATATTAATAAATGTTTAGGGTTTACGATATTTATTAATGTTTAGGGTTTTATATCATTAATTAGGGTTATGGTTTATTTATTACGAATATTTATTATCTCTGGACATTTATTATATCCGGATAACAACCCTAATCGTAACAAGACACTAAAACCCTAAGGGTAATTTAGTAATTTCATAATGGAAAAGTGAGCAGTTTCTAATCGTTTCTTAATCTGAACGATCGTTTCTGTAGTTTCATGTATGATCTCAGGACCAGTTATCTGTGTGTCCTCTAATTCATCCCAGCACAGTGGTGATCTACAGTTTTGACCGTATAAGGCCTCAAAAGGCGCAGCCTTAATACTTGAGTGATAGCTATTGTTGTAAGAAAATTCAGCCAAAGGCAAATGTCTATCCCATCCTTTGCCAAAATCGATAACACAAGCACGTAGCATATCCTCCAACGTTTGAATGGTTCGTTCACTTTGACCATCGGTTTGCGGATGATAAGCAGTACTCATATCGAGTTGAGTTCTAAGTGCAGATTGTGGAGATTTCCAGAATCTAGAATTGAATCGGCTGTCGCGATCAGAAATGATAGAGATAGGGACTTCATGACGTGAGACAATCTCTTTGATATATAGTTGTGACAATCTGTCAGTTTCTTTGACCTGTAAGAAGTGTGCAGACTTAGTAAGATGATCTACTATGACCCAAATAGTATCATTTCCACTAGAAGTCTTGGGCAACTTAGTAATAAAATCTATAGTTATACACTCCCACTTCCACTGCGGAATATCTGGCTGTTGAAGTAAACCAGGCGGCTTTTGATGCTCTGCCTTAACTTTCAAACAAATAAGACACTTGCCCACATACTTGGCAATATCAGATTTCAGATTAGGCCACCAATAAAACTTCTTCACATCGTGATACATTTTACTAGAGCCTGGGTGAATAGAATATCTAGTCTTATGTGCTTCATCCAAGACTAGGTCTCGAAGATTTCTGAAGATTGGGACCCAGATTCGGTTATTGAAATACCTTGTTCCATTTCCCTTGAGTTCAAGTTGCTTCTCGAGACCTTTCAGTCCCTCGAGTTGGACATTCTCTTCCTTCACTGCCTCAAGTTGTGCCTCACGGATTTGAGATGTAAGATTTGTATGAATACGCAGATTTAAAGCTCGAACTCGGATCGGTTTGGCACGATCCTTTCTACTAAGGGCATCGGCAACTACATTCGCCTTTGCCAGGATGATACCTAAGCTCACAGTCATAGTCATTAATAACTCGACCCAACGCCTTTGTCTCATGTTCAGTTGCTTATGATCAAAGATATGTTGAAGACTTTTATGATCGGTAAACACCGTGAATTTAATCCCATAAAGGTAATGTCTCCACATCTTCAATGCAAACACCACGGCTCCTAACTCCAAGTCATGTGTGGTGTAATTCTTCTCATGTTTCTTCAGCTGCCTAGATGCATAGGTAATAACCTTTTTACGTTGCATCAAAACACATCCGAAACCTTGATTTGAGGCATCACAATAGACTACAAAGTTATCGGTGCCATCAGGTAATGATAGAATCGGGGCTGTGGTCAATTTATCCTTTAAAATCTTGAATGCAGATTCCTACTCTTCGGACCACTCAAATTTCTTCCCCTTATGAGTTAGCTTGGTGAGAGGTTTGGCTAGAATAGAAAAGTCTTTGATAAACCTTCGGTAATAACCAGCAAGTCCAAGAAATTGACGAATAGGCTTCGCACTTCTAGGTACTTCCCAGTTCTGAATAGCAGTGATTTTCGCAGGATCGACATGTATTCCTTCACTATCAACTACATACCCGAGAAATTATACGGTTCGCATCCAAAATTGATACTTAGAGAATTTGGCGTACAGCTGTTCCTTCTTTAAAAGCTCTAGAATCAATCGCAGATGTTGCTCATGCTCTTTCTCGCTCTTGGAATAGATTAAGATATCATCGATAAAAATGATCACAAACTGGTCAAGATAAGGTTTGTATACACGGTTCATAAGATCCATGAATACAGCAGGAACATTGGTTAAACCAAAAGGCATGACAAGAAACTCATAGTGTCCATAACGAGTTCGAAAAGCAGTCTTAGAAACATCAGCTTCCTTGACCCTCAATTGATGATAACCCGACCTAAGATCAATCTTCGAATAGATGCTCGACCCTTGCAGTTGGTCAAATAGGTCATCGATACGCGGAAGTGGATAACGATTCTTGATGGTTAACTTGTTGAGTTTGCGATAATCAATACACATTCTCAATGTGCCATCTTTCTTCTTGACAAAAAGAACGGGTGCTCCCCACGGAGACGAGCTAGGATGAATGAAACATTTGTCTAAAAGTTCTTGGAGTTGATTGGATAATTCCTTCATCTCAGATGGAGCTAATCGGTATGGTGCCTTTGCAATAGGTGCAGCACTGAGAGTTAAGTCAATCTAAAACTCAACCTGTCGTTGGGGAGGGAGACCAGGGAGTTCTTCAGGAAATACTTCGGGAAAGTCTCTAACCACCGGTACATCTTCAATGCGTTTCTCTTTCGGTTCGACTTCCTTTACATGAGCCAAGATGACTTGATATGCCTTTATTAGATATTTTAAGGTTTTGATGCAAGAGATGATGTTGAGTTTAGAACCACTCATCTCCCCTTGAACAATTAATGTTTCACCATTCCCAAGAGGAATGTTAATGGTTTTCTCATAGCACATGATTGCAGCTCTTAATGGACGTAAGCAATCCATCCTTACAACTACATCAAAGCTCTTAATGGTGAAGGTATTTTCAGAAATATCGAAGATATTTATAACAAAAGATACTTTGGAATTTCTATGTTCGAAAGTTGATGAAGAAAAATATTCCGCAAGATTTTAACATGACTTCGGAGCAAGATATTTTCTAAAGACTTCATCGTATCTAGAATTACCTGGATTCTTTGAATATAGGGTTTGGTCCTTGTATTTTTCCTTGGTCTCCTTCATGGTTAACTCAATTCATTTTTCAGTACTAAACTTTCTATCGAGCGTTCCCAACATTCTATTCTTTATTATCAAACTTTTGGCCATTTAGACCATCTACAATTTTGCTGTTTCCTCTGCATTTAATGCTACCATATCTGAATCATTGGCTATCAATCCGATATTTTTTCAAGAGTTCCGAAGGATTTGAATGAAGATTGTAATCGTCAAGATACAAAAGATTGTTTAAGATAAAATCAAGTGGCAACTTGAAGAGATGTTTAATTGTAGAAGATGTAACTTATTAACGATATTTTAAATCAAAATGTTATATAATTAATATTTCCTACTCTTTTAATACTTTTCAATTGTCTAATGTTAATAGTCCAATGTTGGTAGTCCAACAGTCCAATAGTCCAATATATAATCTTAGAATTTAAATTTATTTAATATCAGAAAATGATGAAGATATTTTACGTAGTTAATTAATTGGTTACTAATCAATTTTATTTTATCCATTATTTTCTTCATTATGCCACTTGTCAAATCTTGACTTGGATTCTGATCGGTCAAAATCCGAATATGAAACTGAATTTGAATGAAAATAGTTGTTCTTTGGTGAACGGATACGTATATATGTGGATTTGAGCAGTATTGTTAATGACTGCTGAATCTGAATGGAAGAATGTACAGTGTAACTTATTAATGTGAAATCTAAATATTTATCGGGTATTACCTACTCACGATTAACAGTTTGTACAAAAGAATTTTTAATTACAATCTTTATGAAAATATACTTACATGTATATTTTCTTTAGATGTAATCATGGATTTAATGAGTTAATATACTATTAAACTCATCTGATTTACGGTTAGAACTAGAGTACATGATCTCTAAAACATTAGATATTTCATAATCGCCATGTCGAACGAAAATAAATGAGGTAGAACGATACGTAGAATGAAGATAATCGATGTAGAACGATATGTAGAATGAAGATCATACTCGAAGTACAGATGGTAATATTGAGGCGTGTGATGTTAAGGCTTGTGTTATTGGTGGAACTGGTGCCGATGCTGGTGGTACTGTTGGTGCCGGTGATGCTGCTGGTGCTTGTAAGTTTTGCACCATATTCTCCAAAGCCACTACTCGAGCGCGAAGCTCGTTGACTTCTTCTATTACTTCGGGATGATTGGTGGTTTGAAACGAGTGGATGAATAAGGTTTTGAATTTGAAATAGTATATAATCATGGCTAGATATTCAGGAAATAAGTCAAAATGGTGTTTCGGACTGGTTCGCCGGTAAGTGCTTCAGGTTCATCGCTAAGAGATGAATTTGGTTGGTGGAAAGGATCGCCTTCTTCTCATCTCTATTGATTAAGTCGACTACGAACCCATCCCCAATTCATCCAGAATTGATGATGGCTAATTGGTTGATCCATTCCGGTTACATTGCTTTCGGAGCTCGAGTGGAAATCCATATCGGAAGAGCTGTCGGAATCCGAGGAATTTGAACTAGTTGTGAGTTCCATCTAGTACGGTCAGATAAAGGAATTTTAGTAGGAAATGATTTTCGGATATCAGATGATATTCTAATTACATAGAATACCTATATATAGTACAAAAGATCCCGTAGATTACAGAGTGGATTAAGGAAACATGTCAGACAAGGTCTAATGTGATGGGATATGAATTTGTCTGTACATCATCTATGCAATAATTGCAATAAGATGTGTCGAGACTGAAAATGATAAGTAGATATTTTGCGACAAGGAATGATATGCAAACTTTTGACATGCAGGCAAGATCCAAGTCTAGACTCATTAATGTATCCTAACAATTACTAGGTCGAAGTCCAGACTCACTAATGCAAGACCTGGTTCGCTAAGACCACCGCTCTGATACCACCTATAATGACCCGTCCTAATCCACCTGGACGAAGTCTTCAACAGATGGTCCCATTGCAAGGTTCTGACCTCTATATGCCATGAACGACTCCATGTAATATCTTTAAAATGAGCAAATGCATAGCGGAAGATTTCTTTTAGACCTGAGAATAAACAGGTTTTAAAAGTATCAACCAAAAGGTTGGTGAGTTCATAGGTTTATCATAAACAATGAAATTCATCATTTTGATAGACCACAAGATTTAAATGTGCATGGTACAAATGGTCCCGAATCCTATACCCACCTGTAATGTACATGCGATATCTTTTAAATACAGTACACCTTTCTTGTGTACGAAACCATTTTTCATAAATTTTAGTAACCGTACACATATCTTGTGTACAAAATAACATACACATAACCTGTGTATAAAATCATTCTCTCGATATATAACATTCACTTTTCTTTCTTTGCTTTCTTTGCTTGGCTTGGTAACCGACCTTAACATTTAATGCGCATCAATCATATTCCCAAAGTAAACAGAACTTTCAGTCTGTAATAATATATAAACCTCAAAGTACTAAACACCACGCCCACTAGCTCTTCCGTCTAGTGAACATTCTGGGTTGGGGTGTTAAACCTGGTAGCTACCTTTAGGATTCGCGTGAATTAGGGGCCATACCCGTTTCCTAATTCTTAGGTTACCAAGCTATAATAATCAGGGAAAAATATTTACATCAATTAGTGGCAATTATAACGTCCAACTAATTCAATAATAATCAACAGAACTTCTCTCTGTATAATATTCATTCGAGGAATGTTTTGCTTGTGTCTATCTCGTCAAACATTTATAAAAGCATCTCATGTATTCTCAGTCCAAAATTATAGATTTCAAAAGCATTTAATAAAGCAGTTGTAAAAACAGCGCATGTATTCTCAGTCCCAAAAATATAAAGAGTAAAAGGGAATCAAATGAACTCACGATACGATATTTTGTAGTAAAAATATACATACAACGAAACTGAGCAATGCAGGGTTGGCCTCAGATTCACGAACCTATATCAGGTGTATATATTAACAACTCTAATTATAATCGAATAGGTTTATATATTATAAATGTTATCTTAATAAATTATGTGTTTCATTAATAACTTAATTAAATGTATTAAAATTTATATTAATATATATGATTATATTAAAATATGTTTTTATATCACTAATACTTTACTTGGTAAAATAATTTTAATAATAGGAAGTTGTAATATTTTTATAATAATAATAATAATAATAATAATAATAATAATAATAATAATAATAATAATAATAATAATAATAATAATAATAATAATAATAATAAGACAACCCGAAAATTTCTGACCAAATTTAAACTTAATCTTTATATGTTTCCGACACGATAAGCAAAATCTGTAATGTTGAATCTTAAAAAAAAATTTAAACTATGTTCATACATTCATTTAACCTTGACCAAACCCTGACGATTCACGAACCATTATAATTGGATAGGAATATATACATGTATATATATATATGTATATATATATATTATAACTTGAAAACGTTAACAAAGTATTAGATATAATACTTTACATGATGGTATTTTCCAACGGAGTTAAAAGATAATATCAAATGATTGATTTATCAAGTTACACCGTGATATGATTACGGGTCTCTGTTGAGAGGTCCACTTTGATTTAGGAATCTTTTTCTTGTAATGGTATTCGAAATAATTGGTAAAGTTATTTACAAGTGAGAACAAATGTGTCAATTAACGGAAACTAGACAAGGGTTAGTGGAGATTCCTGTTTAAATTTCAATTCATGATTTACAATATTATCCTAGTGACTTTTAATACAGTAATTATTAGCTTTCATAATATTTAATGTGAAAGTAATATTATGGAATATAGATAACTTAGAAAATAAATATCGACGTTTTACCTTAAAATGATTTCATACGTTCATTTTAACCTTTGGACTTTATCTTACGCTTCATCAATAAATAGTAATTTAAAAACTTGAAAATTATTATGAGTATATATAATTCTACTTTTCTAAAACGTTTTATGATATAACGACTTCCTTTATTTTAACCTTTTAAAACGATTCTTAAATATATTAGTTTTGGAAAACAAAAGTTATCATATTTATTTGATTTAGTACTAAAATCTTTTCAATTTAGAAAGAACTTTATTATCAAAACGTTTTATAAGATACTTTGTCAATGAATTTTGAATATCTTAATTAAAGCTGTATATTATATATATAAAGCTTTAATTAAGACTCATTTAAACGATTGTAAATGAGTCTTGAAATATAAATATTTTTGAAAAACTAAATATTATATTATTAAATAAATATATATATTATATATATAATATATATATTATTAAATATTATTAAATATATTATTATATATATTATATATATAATATAATATAATATATTATATATATATATATTATATATTATATTATAAATATATAATATATATAATATATATATTATTATATATTATTATATATATTATATATATATATTATATATATATTATATATATATATATTATATATATATATATATATAAATATATATATTATTAAATAAATTTATAATATATATATTATTAAATATATTATATATATATATATATATATAATATATATTATTAAATATATATATATATTATTAAATATTATATATATATAAAGACTCATTTAAACGATTGTAAATGAGTCTTGAAATATAAATATTTTTGAAAAACTAAATATTATATTATTAAATAAATATTTCAAATTTATATTTTGAGATATATATATATATATATATATATATATATATATATATATATATATATATATATATATATAACATAGTCATAAAACGTTTTGAATTAAAATAATATTATTATATAACGAGACGTTGATTTATAGAAGTAAATGAACGAAACACTCAAATGATTAAGATAAATCTTGAGTGATATAGTTTATTAATAGTCTAAGTCTATATTTTGACAAGGGTACAAGTCACGAAATGTAAAGTGCTAGTTTTCTAAGCGTACAAAAGGACATTCGAGAAACCGAAACTGAGACATAAGTCGAGTGACAACGTACGAGTCATCAGAACGAAAATTACAAATTAACTATATATGTAAATATAATATATATTTATATATAATTATATAAATTATATAAATATATATATTAAATATTAAACGAGTGTCGGCAACTTAAACGAAGTGGATGTTAGCTGGCAAGAAGGGCCATGCGATCGCATGGCCATATGCCTTCCAAACCATGCTATCGTATGGCAAGGAAATGCTGGTCAGTTCTATAAAGCTCGATCACTCTGGTACTGAATCCATTCCATCCCTCAATCTTTACTCTCTCTATATTTATATATATTAATATTAATATTAATATTAATATTAATATTAATATTATTAATATTATTATTAAGATTAATATAAATATTAATCTTATTAGTAGTATTAGTATTATTAGTATTATACATAAAATACTACGACGAGGTTCTGCTTGCATGTTTTCAAAATGGGTTTTTCGAGAGGGATAGAGCTAAGGAAATTATGGGTTATAGCTATGGAGGTTATGGGTATGGTTCATGGGTTTGTTCGTGAGGTCAACCTAGTGTTTATCATCTCCGTTGCGTCTACGTACTTTCCTGCAATATTGAATCTCAATATTGATACGTGAGCAATCATATCTTATCTTTTATATATTAATAATGTATCCCTGACTAGTGCTCGAGCATATTTGATTATGCATGATTGTATATTTAATTTCGTCGTTAGATAGTATATGATGAACCATGAGTTTAATACATGTATTACTGATATAAGGTATATGATATGCATGTCGTTGGAAAGCTGTCGAAAAATTAATAATTTTTCATTTAGAAAACATATGATTTCGATGAACGGATTTAAAGATATAGTCAACTGAATTATCATTAATCTTTGTATTATTATTATTATTATATTGTCTTTATTATCGTCGTTATTATTATTATTATCTAATTATTATTATTATTATTATTATTATTATTATTATTATTATTATTATTATTATTATTATTTCTTATCATTATTATTATTATTAAAAGTATTATTAATATTAAAACTATCATTTTTACAAAAATTATCATATCATGGTTATTATAAAATATCATTATTATTATCATTTTAGTATTATTATTATTATTAAAAATTATCATTTTGAATAGAATTATTATATTTAAAATATTATTATTATTACTGTTAATATTAAAAAGTATCATTATTATTAAAATCATCATGATTAGAATTTTCATTTTATCATAATTAATATCATCATTAGTAAATATAAATATTGTTATTATTATTAATAGAATAATAATAATTATTATTACGAAATAATACAACTTTTACTTATTATTATTATTATTAATATTATTTTATCAAATGTATATGTGATACAAAGGTATTTTTACCACACGTAATATAATTACATTAATATTACATACCACTATATTTTATGATATTAAGTGAACTTTATAAATTTTACTATTTAAGAAATATAAAAGTATATTTTTATCATATATAAATTTAAATGTAAATTTTTATTAGCAAATGAATTTCATTAATTACTCTAATAAAATCTGTTAGATATATTTAAACAAATAAAATGACTATATTTATGCTATATAATTTTTGGAAATTATTTTGAGTCAAATTGACTTTTGCATGATAATCTCGAGCATTAGGATTGTGATACACTATGACTTGACCTAAATTGTTAGACAGATATTGACCATTATATAAATAAATAAATAAATAAATAAATAAATATATATATATATATATATATATATATATATATATATATATATATATATATATATATATATATATATATATATATATATATATATATATATATATATATATATATATATATATATATATACTTAATATAGGTTCGTGAATTCGAGGCCAACCTTGCACTTGATCAATGCCATCATATGCATAATTATTACAAAATACAGAATTGTGAGTTCATTTGATTCCCTTTTACTCTTTATATTTTTGGGACTGAGAATACATGCGCTGTTTTTATAACTGTTTTATTAAATGTTTTTGAGATATATTTTTGAACCGAGAATACATGAACCGCTTTTATAAATATTTGACGAAATAGACACAAATACTAAAAATTACATTCTATGATAGAATTATTTGGATTCAGTGGTTCAATCTATAATGATTGCATTAGATACCATCGGTGAGAAATTTTTTCATTGCACGATGCATTTGCTACCGAAATGGTTCAATTTCTATAAAGATTGCACTAGATACCATCGGTGAGAAATTTTTGCATTGCACGATGCATTAGCTACCGAAATGGTTCGATTTCTATACAGATTGCATTAGCTACCATCGATGAGAAATTTTTACATTGCACGATGCATTAGCTACCGTTCGTGAGATTGTTTTGCATCTTGATAAATGGTTCGATTTCTATAAATATTGCATTAGCTACCATCGGTGAGAAATTTTTGCATTGCACGATGCATTAGCTACCGTTGGTGAGATTGTTTTGCATCTTGGTTGCATTCGCTACCATCGGTGAGAAATTTTTGCATTGCACGTTGCATTAGCTACCGTTGGTGAGATTGTTTTGCACTTTCCGTATCCCCATCCGGTGTTCTTCATATGAATGATTTTTACAGAAGTGAGCAGACTTGAACAAATTATTTTCGAAATATGAGTATCTTGTGGTCTATTATATTATTGGAAATGATTGATTATGATAAACTAATGAACTCGCTAACCTTTTGGTTGACACTTTAAAGTATGTTTATTCTCAGGTATTAAGGAAATCTTCCGCTATGCATTTGCTCATTTTAAAGATATTACTTGGAGTCATTCATGACATATTTCAAAAGATGTTGCATTCGAGTCGTTGAGTTCAACAAGATTATTATTAAGTCGTTGATAGTTGATATAATATGAAATGGTATGCATGCCTATTAACTTTCAATGTAATGAAAGTTTGTCTTTTAAAAACGAATGCAATATTTATAAAATGTATCATTTAGAGGTCAAGTACCTCGCAATGTAATCATATGTTATTGTATTCGCCCTTATAGATTAGGACGGGTCGTCTCAAATAATAATAATAATAATAATAATAATAATAATAATAATAATAATAATAATAATAATAATAATAATAATAATAATAATAATAATAATAATAATAATAATAGTAAT
This sequence comes from Rutidosis leptorrhynchoides, assembly GCF_046630445.1. Classification (NCBI taxonomy): domain Eukaryota; kingdom Viridiplantae; phylum Streptophyta; class Magnoliopsida; order Asterales; family Asteraceae; genus Rutidosis; species Rutidosis leptorrhynchoides. Next base: position 386,985,208 of record NC_092343.1, on the reverse strand, counting down.
AATGGTAATAGTAATACTACCTCAAAGAAGTAGCCAAAAAAAAAAAATGCCCAAGACCGGGTTTAAACCCGCAACCTCCCGCTAACCCGACACCCGCCCAAACCGTCCATCTATCTTCTGTTTTTCGGATTTAACTCCAAGCTTATTTCTATATAAATCGATTAACAGTAGCCTGTTTGCATATTGGGTCTCAGCCCAACATACATCGGCCCAACAGGAAATACATCTAATGACCCATCCTAATCCATCTGGACGAATACATTACATTTGGTTAGATCGCGAGGTACTTGACCTCTATATGATACATTTTACAAACATTGCATTCGTTTTTGAAAAGACAATCTTTCATTACATCGAAAGTTGACGGCATGCATACCATTTCATAATATATCCAACTATAATTGACTTAATAATAATCTTGATGAACTCAACGACTTGAATGCAATGTATTTTGAAATATGTCATGAATGACTCTAAGTAATATCTCTAATATGAGCAAATGCACAGCAGAAGATTTCTTTCAATCCTGAGAATAAACATGCTTTCAAGTGTCAACAAAAGGTTGGTGAGTTCATTAGTTTATCATAATCATTCATTTCCATCATTTTAATAGACCACAAGATTTCATATATTGACACGCGTAACTCGCGAATTAAAATTCATTCATATGGATTGAACACCTGGTAACCGACCTTAACATGATGCATATAGAATATCTTCATCATTCTGGGACTCACATCGGACATGATAAATCGAAGTACTAAAGCAGTTCAAATTCTCTGACTAGGGCTTGTTAGTGCCCATAGATCTATCTTTAGGATTCACGTCAATTGGTGGCAATTATAATAAACACCAATTCTTAGGCTACCAAGCTAAAAAGGGGCATATTCGGTTTGATAATCCAACCATAGAATGTAGTTTCGATCAATTGTGTCTATTTTGTAAAGCATTTATAAAAGCAGCGCATGTATTTGTATTCTCAGTCCCAAAAATATATATTGCAAAAGCATTTAAAAAGGGAGCAAATGAAACTCATGATACGATATTTTGTAGTAAAAATATGCATACGACGGAACTGAACAATGCAGGGTTGGCCTCGGATTCACGAACCTATATCATTCATATATATATATATATATATATATATATATATATATATATATATATATATATATATATATATATATATATATATATATATATATATATATATATATATATATATATATATATATATATATATATATATTAACACATATACTTGTAATCGAACAAATATATATTATTATTAGTAATATAAGTTTTTATATCAATAACTTATATATTATATATTTATTTTATATATTTTAATAAATAATAAGATCTTAATATTGTTTACTTATGTGTATTAAATATATTGTTATAAGAATATCCTTTGTTAGTTAATTTAATGAGAATATTAAGATATGGGTAATAATACTGCTAAATTTAAATATAATAATAATAATACAAATTTTTATATAAGATGATAATTTTTAATAATACTTGTAATACTAATAATAATGATATTACTAGTTTTAATAAATTATAGGTTAAAATTAAGGATACTTCTAGTATTAATGATAACAGTAATAATATTAATATTATTAGTAACTTTAAACATAACCATTTTATTATTAATATTAATAATTTTAGTGATGGTTCATTAAAAGTTACTCATAATAATAATATTCCTAATCATAATAATACTTATATTAATATTAGTACTACCAGTAATAACTTTAATAATACTTAAGGATGTTACTTAATAACAAAATGATAATAACATTATTCATAATATTTATGTCTATACATTAATAATGATAATACATGTCTTAGTCGTTAATAAATATAATAGTAGTAATAATAATAATAATAATAATAATAATAATAATAATAATAATAATAATAATAATAATAATAATAATAATAATAATAATAATAATAATAATAACCATATTCTTAATTATAACCATAATCCTAGTAGTAATAATGATAAATGATAACTAATATTTAAATGCCAAAAATTTTAATAATGAATACATCAATAATGTTAATAATAATAATGATAGTATTAATATTAATATTTTCACTTATATATATATCAAATTTTATACATATAATTTATATTAGATATAATATTATTATTAATACAGATATTAAGGTTATTATTAATAATAATACAAAAGGTAATACTCGCATTATTAATATAACATTTTTACTTTATATTGAAATTAATTATAATATAATAACTTTTATTAAGTATTTATTATTTATAAATTTTATATGTTATAATATACTTATAATAATATTTATGTATAGAAATCGTATTTTCAGATTTATCTTAATAATAACCTAATTATATTATATACTATTCCACATATCCAAATCTACTGAATAATTAGCATTTTATTATTTTACATTATTATATGTACATATATATATATATATATATACACATACATATATATTTACATAATTGTTCGTGAATCGTCGAGCACAGTTGGAGGGTATTTGATTACATGAATGAAATTATAAAACTTTTAAGTCTCAGTATTACAGACTTTGCTTATCGTTTTGAAACCATATAAAGATTATGTTTAAATTTGATCGGAAATTTCCGGGTCGTCACAGTACCTACCCGTTAAAGAAATTTCGTCCCGAAATTTGATCGAGGTCGTCATGGCTAACAAATAGAAATGTTTTCATGATGATTATAAGTTGATAAGTAGAGTTTCATCAACATTGAGTAGTATTGATAAAATAATTCGATTACTCGAAGCGTACGAGTGAAGCTATCACAAAAGAGTGAAATGAATAAATGAAGTTTCGTTTTAACTTTTGACGTTGTCTTCGTTGAATTCCGGAATTCAAGGGATATAAAGAAAATCTTCGAAATCTAAAAGATTTGATTCTTCGATGAATATGGAAATTAAGATCTCTATAAATAAATACGGTGATCTGCCTCGCTTACCCTGTCTGATATTTTCATTATAAATTAAACTTTTTCCGTTCCATTATTCTCACCATTCCTATACTTTCTTTCTTAGTTCATACATCCAAAAGATTGTGAAATGCTTAATCCATTTCTAATCCTTGATATTTTTCTAATTATCATTTCTGTCATCCCTCTTTTCAATCTTTTCACCAGAAAAATCTGTTTACTTCTATTATTACCTTGGGGTGATACTATTCTTAATTCTACCGTGTCCTTATGTTGCTATTCATATTAATATCCATGGTTTGTAACCCATGTGTTGTTATTGGACTTCATATTTTCTCTTATATTTTAGATCTCTTTGCCTTTTTATTATCCTCTCGACCTCTAGTAAAGCGAGCAACGGTCCAGAATTCGTAAGTACGGAGTTTTCGAATGAACTTAATGTTCTAACCAAAAAAGAACGTAATCGTACGTTTTGATTTGTCAAATTATCAGAATCATTGAGAATAGAACTATTAAGAATATACTTTCTTGATATGTTCAGAAGTAAATCAGAATGAAAGAGTTATGTAACATGACACATGATGACGTTATAATATGTGAATCATCATGTTCCATTTAGAAACTCAGCATGACTTATTGTAATATAATCACGTTGATCAAGTGTCATTATATTATACTAACTCATGCATCAGTTCCCAACATTACTTCAATAACATTCATATTTTAAGCTCGAAAGTTTTCAAAATATAGAAACTAACAGTTTCTATATGATGTATCACTGATAGCACGAAGAGATTAATGATTTCAGATAAGAATAGTTATGAAAATATCTTCAGAAATATGGAGGATATTTATAATGAAAGATACGATGATATCTTGGAATTTCTAATATCGATGGATGATGAAGAAGATTTATCCGTAAGGGTTTAGATTCGGAAGCAAGGTATTTGCTAAAGATTTCATCAGAAACAGAATCATTTGGATTCTTTGAACTCAAACTTATTCTTTATGATTTGTCCACGGCTTCCTTCATAGTTTCGCATAATCCTCTTTTCGGTACTAAATTTTCTATTGAGTGTTTCCAATACTCCATTCTTTATCATCAAACTTTCGACAGTTAAGGTCGTGTATAGTTTCTGCTGCTGTATTTAGCTTGTACAGTTTTTGCTGCTGTATTCAGTTTTTTTTTCAGATTTTGGAGTATTGACTTGTAGATTGGGTGCTTTTCAAAATTTCAGAGTGGAAGATCATAATTCTAAGAGATAAGGGTTATATGTGTACATATAACTGTTGATGTAGAAACGCTGCGAGATTCGAAATACTGATTGCTAATTCTTGGTAATTGATATGACACCTCTCGTTATAAGATGCGGATAAGTGTATGATAGGGTTTTAATGAATAAATATAATGATTCTTCGAAGAGACTTAAGTTAATGAGTAATGAAGTTGCTGGTAAGTTTAATGCTAATGTGATGGAATATAAACGGTTCCTCGGTAACGATGATGAAGGGATAATCTTTATAATAGGGTTTATTCGAATGAAAAACTTGAAGTTGATTTGCTGGAGCTGTCACAAAATTGGCTAATTTGAAAAGAAATTGCTTTGTTATTTTCAGAAATAACATTGCCAAAGAAGCTAGCACAGATACGTGTTAAACATTTATACAGGTTTCGAGAAATTTCAGGTGCATAACTATACGCATCAATCTTTTCTTCCGTAGATGAAGTGCGATTGGTTCATACTCTCGATTGAGGTGTTTTCAAGAATCATAAAAGGTTTGAACGTAGATTGTAATTGTCAAAATACAAATGAGGTTTAAGATGAAATCAAGTGGCAAACTTGAAGAATTGTTTAGTTTCATATGTTATAATCAATATTTTAATTCATTTTAATTTTCCAATGTTATTAGTCCACAGTCGATAGTCCACAGTTGACAGTCCAATAATTCATATATAGTTTAATATATAATATTCAAATTAATTAATACGTATCGTGACCCGTGTACATGTCTCAGACTTGATCACAACTCAAATTATATATATTATTGTAGAATTAACCTCAACCCTGTATAGAGAACTCATTCATTACTGCATATAGAGTGTCTATGGTTATTCTAAATAATATATATAAATGCATCGATATGATATGTCAAAACCTTATATACGTGTCCCGATATTTAAAGTGCGTAAAATAAATAACAGAAATTAAATAACGATAAATAAAATTGAGAGAAGGTAAATTGCGATAAAATAAATTGTGATAATTAAATTGCGATAAATAAATTGCTATAAATAAAATGTAATCAGTTAGCTAGGAACAGTTAGCTAGGATTTTGTTAGCGTGGATTCTTAACAAAATTTCTCATAGTTAATTTGTTTGTTTCTAACAAATTTTATTTTGTCCAATGTTTTCTTCATTATGCCACTTGTCGAATTCTGATAGGTCAAAATCCAAATATGAAATTGAATGAAAATGGTTATTCTGTGATGAACGGATTCGTATAGCTGTGGTTGCAAGTAGGATAGTAAATGACCGTTGAATCAAATTCGATGAATGTACAGTGTAACTTATTAATGCGAAATCTAAATATTCCTCGGGTATTACCTACCCGTTAAAATATTTTCACCATTAATAGTTTGTACAATAAAAATTTTAATTACAATCTTTATGAAAACATATATACATATATATTTTCTTCAGACGTAATTATGGATTTAATGAGTCAATGTGATATTAAACTCATCAGATTTACGGCTAGAACTAGAGTACATAATCTCTAAAACATTAGAGATTACATAATCACCATGAAGGACGAAGATAGTTTATGTAGAACGATTTGTAGAACGATGATTATGCTTGAGGTATATATTGCGAGGTTGAGACTTGTGATGATGTTGTTATTGTTAGTACTGGTTATGCTGCTGGTGCTGCTGATGTTGGTACTGTTGCTGTCGGTGCTACAAGTGTTGTTGGTGCTAAGGTTGGTGATGATGTTGGTGTAGTGAGTATAGCTTGTAAATCACGCACCATTCTTGTCAGGTTTTCTATCCTACCCTCTATCATTTCTATCCATCCACTCATCTGATTCGATAGATCTTGATTATCAATTCAAAGTTCCCTAACTTCTTCTAATATTCCCCTTCGATTGGTATTCGAAAGTAGAGGTTGAATATTTTCTAAGATTGCAGTAACGCGACTTTCGAGGTGGAAAACTTTAGCAAGAAGAGTGAATACAGTGTTGCGCATAGGTTCACCGGTGAGTACATCGTTTTCTTCGATGTTAGGAGGTAAGTTGTAGTGACCCGAACTTTTTCATGTTTATATATATATTAAATGAAATTGTTATTTACATGATTAAGTGTTTCCAACATGTTAAGCAATCAAACTTGTTAAGACTTGATTAATTGAAATAGGTTTCATATAGACAATTGACCACCCAAGTTGACCGGTGATTCACGAACGTTAAAACTTGTAAAAACTATACGATGACATATATATGGTTATATATATATTTAACATGATTTTATTATAAGTATGTATCTCATTAGGTATTTTGACAATGAGTTATATACATAAAAATGAGACTATTAATTTAAGAAACTCGAAAACGATATATATAACGATTATCGTTATAACAACGTCTTACAAGATACATATGAATCATGTTAAGATATTGATACACTTGGTTAATTATGTTAAATGATAAGTAAATATATCATTAAGTGTATTAACAATGAACTACATATGTAAAAATAAGACTACTAACTTAATGATTTTGAAACGAGACATATATGTAACGATTATCGTTGTAACGACATTTAATGTATATAGATCATATTAAGAGATATTTGTACATCATAATATCATGATAATATAATAATTTAAAATCTCATTTGATATTATAAACAATGGGTTAACAACAATTAACAAGATCGTTAACCTAAAGGTTTCAAAACAACATTTACATGTAACGACTAACGATGACTTAACGACTCAGTTAAAATGTATATACATGTAGTGTTTTAATATGTATTCATACACTTTTGAAAGACTTCAAGACACTTATCAAAATACTTCTACTTAACAAAAATTCTTACAATTACATCCTCGTTCAGTTTCATCAACAAATCTACTCGTATGCACCCGTATTCGTACTCGTACAATACACAGCTTTTAGATGTATGTACTATTGGTATATACACTCTAATGATCAGCTCTTAGCAGCCCATGTGAGTCACCTAAAACATGTGGGAACCATCATTTGGCAACTAGCATGAAATATCTCATAAAATTACAAAAATATGAGTAATCATTCATGACTTATTTACATGAAAACCAAATTACATATCCTTTATATCTAATCCATACACCAACGACCAAAAACACCTACAAACACTTTCATTCTTCAATTTTCTTCATCTAATTGATCTCTCTCAAGTAATATCTTCAAGTTTTAAGTGTTCTTCATAAATTTCAAAAGTTCTAGTTTCATAAAATCAAGAATACTTCCAAGATTGCAAGTTTACTTCCAAGTTTTCTAAATCCATTCCAAGTAATCATCCAAGATCAAGAAACCTTTGTTACTTACAGTAGGTTATCTTTCTAATACAAGGTAATAATCATATTCAAACTTTAATTCAATTTCTATAACTATAACAATCTTATTTCGAGTGGAAATCTTACATGAAATTGTTTTCGTGTCATGATTCTGCTTCAAGAACTTTCAAGCCATCCAAGGATTCTTTGAAGCTAGATCCATTTTTCACATTTCTAGTAGGTTTATCCAAGGAACTTGAGGTAGTAATGATGTTCATAACATCATTCGATTCATACATAAAAAGCTGTCTTATTCAACGTTATAAACTTGTAATCACTAGAACATAGTTTAGTTAATTCTAAACTTGTTCGCAAATAAAGTTAATCCTTCTAACTAGACTTTTAAAATCAACTAAACACATGTTCTATATCTATATGATATGCTAACTTAATGATTTAAAACTCGGAAACACGATAAACACCATAAAACTGGATATACGCCGTCGTAGTAAAATCGGGGGCTGTTTTGGTTGGGATAATTAAAAGCTAAGAAGAACTTTGATTTAAAAGCTATACTTCTGGAAAAATGATTTTTCTTATGAACATGAAACTATATCCAAAAATCATGGTTAAACTCAAAGTGAAAGTATGTTTTTCAAAATGGTCATCAAGATGTCGTTCTTTCGACGGAAATGACTACCTCTTTCAAAAACGACTTGTAACATGTATTTCCGACTATAAACCTATACCTTTTCTGTTTAGTTTCATAAATTCAAGTTCAATACAAAACCGTGGCCGCTTAAATCACTCAAAACGGATTAGAAAAGAAGAAATGGCGAGCAACACAAAATTGGTAAAAACTACTCATTTTAGCTACGTGAAAATTGGTAACAAATCTATTCCAACCATAACTTAATCAACTTGTATTGTATATTATGTAATCTTGAGATACCATAGACACGAATACAATGTTTTGACCTATCATGTCGACACATCTATATATATTTCGGAACAACCATAGACACTCTATATGTGAATGTTGGAGTTAGCTATACAGGGTTGAGGTTGATTCCAAAATATATATAGTTTGAGTTGTGATCAATACTGAGATATGTATACACTGGGTCGTGGATTGATTCAAGATAATATATATCGATTTATTTCTGTACATCTAACTGTGGACAACTAGTTGTAGGTTACTAACGAGGACAGCTGACTTAATAAACTTAAAACATCAATAATAAACTTAAAACATCAAAATGTATTAAAAGTGTTGTAAATATATTTTGAACATACTTTGATATATATGTACATATTTGTTATAGGTTCGTGAATCGACCAGTGGCCAAGTCTTACTTCCCGGCGAAGTAAAAAAAAATGTTGGTGAGTTATAGTCCCACTTTTAAAATCTAATATTTTTGGGATGAGAATACATGCAGGTTTTATAAATGATTTACAACATAGACACAAGTACGTGAAACTACATTCTATGGTTAAATTATCGAAATCTAATATACCCCTTTTTATTAAGTCTGGTAATCTAAGAATTAGGGAACAGACACCCCAATTGACGCGAATCCTAAAGATAGATCTACTGGGCCTAACAAACCCCATCCAAAGTACCGGATGCTTTAGTACTTCGAAATTTATATCATATCCGAAGGGTGTCCCGGAATGATGGGGATATTCTTATATATGCATCTTGTTAATGTCGGTTACCAGGTGTTCACCATATGAATGATTTTTATCTCTATGTATGGGATGTGTATTGAAATATGAAATCTTGTGGTCTATTGTTATGATTTGATATATATAGGTTAAACCTATAACTCACCAACATTTTTGTTGACGTTTAAAGCATGTTTATTCTCAGGTGAATACTAAGAGCTTCTGCTGTTGCATACTAAAATAAGGACAAGATTTGGAGTCCATGTTTGTAAGATATTGTGTAAAAACTGCATTCAAGAAACTGATTTCGATGTAACATATTTGTATTGTAAACCATTATGTAATGTTCGTGTGTAAACATGATATTTTAGATTATCATTATTTGATAATCTACGTAAAGCTTTTTAAACCTTTATTTATGAAATAAAGGTTATGGTTTGTTTTAAAAATGAATGCAGTCTTTGAAAAACGTCTCATATAGAGGTCAAAACCTCGCAACGAAATCAATTAATATGGAACGTTTTTAATCAATAAGAACGGGACATTTCAGTTGGTATCCGAGCGTTAGTCTTAGAGAACCAGAATTTTGCATTAGTGTGTCTTATCGAGTTTGTTAGGATGCATTAGTGAGTCTAGACTTCGACCGTGTTTACTTGAAAAATGGTTGCTTAACAAATTTTGTTGGAAACTATATATTTTTAACATGTGAATATTATGTGATATATTAATCTCTTAACGTGTTTGATATTATGTGATAGATGTCTACCTCTAATACAAGTTCCATTGACTCACCTAATAATAATGAAGAGTCAAATGTATTTTGAAATGATTTTGGACTGATTCACAAGTTTCCGAAGAGGAACCGGAAGAAGAATCGGAACCGGAGGAGGAGGAACCGGAAGAAGAAATAGAACCGGTGGGGGAAATAATAAAACGGTTAAGTAAAAGAAAATCCTCAACCAACCGACCAAGGTTAATTATGGTCAATGGTGTTTCCGCCAAGGAAGCAAAATATTGGGAGGATTACCAATTCTCCGATGAATCGGATTCCGACGAGAATTCCGATGATGTAATAGAAATTACCCCAACTGAATTTAAAAAGGCAAAATAAAATAATAAGGGAAAGGGTATAAAAATAGAGAAATCTAATTCCAACCCCGATGAACTTTATATGTATCGTCAACCCCCGAAACCCTTAAGTTGTAACAATGACCCGGGAACCTCTAAACCACCAGGTTTTTCTAAACCAATGTGGAAAACGACGGCTCGTATTAGGGGAACATCATATATCCCTAGAAACTTGGCAAAACGAACCAAAACTGAAGAAGAAGAAACGAGCAAGTCGGAATAAGATAGTTGTATTCGTGTGGTGTAATATATGTAATATAGTGTGCTTATGCTTTATGATATATGTAAAAATTGCTTGTATTAATAAGTAATTTTTTTTATGAATCTAACTCTTGTCTATTTTACAGTTTAAAAACACAAAATGGATAGACAACCCAATATTTTAAGAGACCTACCCGGAGACATGATTGATGAAATCTTGTCTAGAGTCGGTCAGAATTCCTCGGCACAACTATTTAAGGCGAAATCAGTTTGTAAGACATTCGAAGAACGTTCCAAGAATGTCTTGGTTTATAAGAGACTTTCGTTTGAAAAATGGGGGATATCACATTGGGAAACCCATAAGTTATGATGTGTTTACTTTGACGGATCTATTGCGGGGAACCCAAATGCTATTTTACGCAACGAGTTAAGAAATTATTTTGACTCAATGTATCCGAATATAGGACTTCATCATTTAGAAAAAGCGGCTAACATGCAACATAAAGAAGCATGCTATGCTTACGGGTTAGTAATGTTCGCTTCTCACCAAAGTGAGAAAAAGAACATCGGGCTACAACTATTAAACAAAACGTTCCCACAAGTGACGGAGTCGGTAATTGGGGTAAGAAATGAGGTTTTTAGGTTATTACGAGACTGTTGGTCATTACGTAACCTTCGTCCTTTTGACGACGTTACAACACATTGTCATACTATCGGTCACAACGGTTACGTTCCACAAGACCAAGGATGGGAAGTGGTATTAGTAAAACTAGAATGCATGACTTGTTTCTGGACGTATGAATTACGTGTCTTTGTTGCCTTTGCTGAACGCCTTATTTATTAACTAGAATTATCTTTGCAACTACTTTGTATCAAAGTTTTATGTGCTATATTTCATGCTATATGTAAAATAGCGGTATTGTAAGTTGCAAGTTATTGTATAAAGGTTTGAATATGATATATATTTTTTTGTGATTAGTTTTTCATATAGAATTGTAGTAGTTGAAATGGTATGTTAGCTACTAAGTATGAACTTAACGGGTAGGTACTACCCGAATTAAAGAGTATAAAACGCTAATATGAAGAAAGAGCTTTTACAAATAAGTTCATATTACGCTACGAAATACTATTGACTACTCTTGATATTCTATATGATTAACTCGTTTCATTTGACTATTTTGAAGGAAATGGCACCGACTACTCGACACACCTTGAATATGAGTGAATAGGAATTTTGTGCCTTTCTTGCTTCAAACATAGCCGCAGTACAGGCTGCGCTACATACCAACAATAACCTTGGATCTAGCAGTACAGGAAATCGTGTAGGATGCACCTACAAAGAATTCACTGCCTGCAAACCTTTGGAATTTGATGGAACCGAAGGAAAGATCGGATTGAAACGGTGGACCGAGAAGGTCGAATCGGTGTTTGCCATAAGTAAGTGTACTGAAGAGGTCAAAGTGAAGTACGCTGCACATACCTTCACAGGTTCTGCGTTAACATGGTGGAATACCTATCTAGAGCAAGTGGGACAAGATGATGCTTACGCACTACTGTGGTCAGCATTCAAGCACTTGATGAATGAGAAGTACCGTCCCAGAACCTAGGTCAATAAGCTCAAGACAGAACTTAGAGGGTTACGAACCCAAGGATTTGATATTACCACGTACGAAAGACGATTCACAGAATTATGCCTATTGTGTCCGGGAGCGTTCGAAGATGAGGAAGAGAAGATCGACGCGTTTGTGAAAGGATTACCGGAAAGAATCCAAGAAGATATAAGCTCACACGAGCCCGCCTCCATACAACAGGCATGTAGAATGGCTCATAAACTAGTGAATCATATTGAAGAAAGAATTAAAGAACAGACTGCTGAAGAGGCCAATGTGAAGCAAGTCAAAAGAAAGTGGGAGGAAAACGGTGATAAGAATCACCAATACAACAACAACAGCAATTACAACAATAATCGCAACAACTATCCTAACAATCGCAACATCAATCGCAACTACAACAAACGGCCCAACAACAACAACAACAACAACAACAACAACAACAACAACAACAACAACAACAACAACAGCAACTACAACAATCATCTTAACAACAATAATAACTGCAACAACAACAACAATCAGAAGCAGCTATGCCAAAGGTGTGAAAAGTATTACTCGGGGTTCTGCACCAAATTTTGCAACAAGTGTAAAAGAAATGGTCAAAGCGCGGCGAAGTGTGAGGTCTACGGACCAGGGGTTAACAGAACGAAAGGAACAAATGGTGTCGGAACGAGTAATGGCGGAGCAAGTAGTGTCAGAGCAAGTTATGCCAATGTAGTTTGTTATAAATATGGAAAACCGGGCCACATTATTAGAAATTGCCAGAACCAGGATAACACTAATGGATAAGGCCGCGGAAGAGTTTTCAATATTAATGCGGCAGAGGCACAGGAAGTCCCAGAGCTTGTTATGTAACATCCCGCGTTTTTCCGTTAAATTTATTTTAACACCGTCTTTTTTTTTTAATAATATCTTTCGCGATTTAAATTTGTATCTTTATTAACTAACGTTCATAATATCCTCGTTATTTAAATATAACGTCACCCGTTTACTCGAGCGTTTTTAAAATATTCGTTTGGTTAATTCCCGCACCCGACTACAAACTCGAGGGACCATTTTTGCCATATGGCCAAACTAATCACTAGTAGTTGACTAAGTCAACTACTTCTCCACCATTCCCCACATTTTTAATTTCTTTTCTTTCTTCTTTTCTCTCAACCAAAAACTCAAACCTTAAATTCTTCATCATCTTCAATCATCATCCAAATTCAAGCAAGGAATCAAACATCAAAACAAATTGTACTTTTGGAATCCTCGTTTCATCCTCTTCGATTTGATACCAACCTCATTGATTTTGGGTAACATTTCTAAAACACTAAATTTCTCTAAATTCGTTTTAATTACTTGAAATGTTGTTAGTTAGTGACTATGGCTCGTGTATAACATGAATATATGATTTGTTTGCTTGATTTGTTGATTTTGGTGTAACTAGCTTGAAAATGAAAATTGTATGCTTAATCTTTGATTTGGATGATTAAAGGTTGTTAGATTGTTAAAGTTCATGTTTTAAAAGTGTTACTAGCATCATTAGCTTCATGTTGATATATAGATTGATCAAAGAAACTTCAAAAACGTGATTATTGATTTTGGTGTTGCTTGACTAGGGTTTGCTAGTTCTTGAAATGAATTTTTGGATGCTTGAATGCCATGGAATGTTAATTGTTAGTGATTAGTTGTAATGTATGCTTCATTACCTTCAAAACGGCATATCATATGTGTAAATTGGATTCCCGGAACTTAAAATGCATATTGATGAACTTGAGGCTTTGAAATGAGCGTTTATTGATCACATGACGAGAATTCGATTGTTGTAAATGATGTTTTTGTTTGAGGATTTGTGTTTAGTTGTGTTCCTTGTCAAAAGAGCTTTCCAACGGTATAAGATACGTCTTCTAATTGTTTGCGGTTTGCGTTTTGCGTTTGTTTGAAGTTTTGACCAAGACTTGAACCTTGAAAACGACCTGACACCAGACCATGTGTTATGTCGCGGCGCGACACCCCTTGCCGCGGCGCGACATTTGCCTTGTCCAGATTCTGTCCAACTTTTCCATTTTATCAAAAATGTTTGCCATGTTCTAGACCTCCAATTCACATGCAACTTGTTTTAACATGCTTATATATGAATAACTAGCATAGAAAATTTGTCCGAGACCCGACCCGAACGTGTTGACTTTTTCGTTGACTTTGACCAAGTTCGACTTTTAGTCAAACTTAACCAAACTTTTATGCAATCTTCCTAACATGTTTTTATACTTGTATCTTGCATGAAACTTGACAATTTGCTTCACATGCTACATAATCGAGTCGTGCCGAGCCATAGGACTAATTGAACAACTTTGACCGATCGTGTTTACCGTTATTTGATACAACCTATATATTTAGGTCAAGGCTAAGCAACTTTCATGCACACGTTTACTTGTTGAAGTACCTTTATACTCGTGCACTCGAGGTGAGATCATAGTCCCACCTTTTCAACAACTTTTATACTTTTAAATCGTGGGCTGAGAAAACATATACCTTCTTACATTTTGTACTACTTACTTTTATGTTTTGAACACAAGTGTGAAAACAAACATTCCACGTGCGAGTTAGAACAAATGCCTCAATTCGATTATCATTAGTTACACTTGCAGGGTGTAAGCGAGAACTTATATTGTGTGGCCATACGGGTTTAACAAACCCTCATTCGGACGGTTCGCTACCGTTATGCGGATGAAATATATTTTTGTGTTTTAGTGTGGGTTCTAGCACTGTGTGGTGGGGTAACGTTGGTTAAGTTTTGATAATTGAGTGCTCGCGTATAACAACACTTTTGGAATGCAAATGATTTGGATAATCTACGTTATGGATATACAAAATCTTGTGGTTCAAAGACAACGTTTAATACTTACTAAACCTATGATTTCACCAACGTTTTCGTTGACAGATTCTTCTATGTTTTTCTCAGGTCTTGCACGATATGTGATACATGCTTCCGCTCACTATTTGATACTTGCATCCGATGTCGAGTATACATGCATTTCATGGAGCGTCTTTTGACTTTACTTTAAACCGTGTCGCCTAGATTTCAATCGTACTTATAACGTTGTAACTTAACTTTTGGTTGAACAATTCTTGTAAACTTTGAAACAATCTTTATTTTGAAATGAAGGCGACATATTTTGGTCAAACGTTATCTTAAAGACTTATAATCAGGTAATGGGACCCACGTAGCCGACGCCGTCACTTGACGATTTGTCGGGGTCGCTACAGTTGGTATCAGAGCCTTGGTTGTAGGGATTTAGAGTTCATTTGTGTCCACCCCGAGTCATAGGGTACATAGGTGAATCTAGACTACAACCGGCATATAGACTGAAGTAGGAATTATTTGACAAATTGTGCATTTATACTCGAACTCTTCTATCATATCTAACTCGTATTCGATCTTGATCTTACGTTGATAAATTTTGTTGATGCGCCACCTTGACTTTATGAAGTAATGTTAAATGCACATGAGAATCAGGGTAATATAATTTCCGGGATTATATTACGGTGATTCACATGGACGTTCCGACATTATGACATAAAGAATTTAAGGCGAGTCAAGGAAAATTTTCTCTACATCATCCTTCCCTATCATGATTAGTATTATTGAGAATACTAATCAACGATATTCTTGTGTCTTGAAGGAACAATGCTTCCCCGTCGCGGACCACGTAATGAAACTTCCGAACAAGCTTTTCAACGCATGATAGCCACCGCCATAGGTGCGGCTATGGCTAGTATCTCCTCCGACATCAATAACAACCACAACCACAACAACCATGGAGCCGGTAATTCAAACGAGGGTTGCTCCTACAAAACTTTCATGGGGTGCAAACCTCACACCTTCGATGGGACCGGAGGACCGGTTGTGCTCACCCGATGGTTTGAGCAAACAGAAGCCGTTTTTAGCATAAGCGGTTGTCGGGACCAAGACAAAGTCAAATATTCCACCCACACTTTCGCCGGTATCGCCCTCACATGGTGGAATACGTATGTGCTGTCGGTGGGTATCGATGAAGCTCACACTCTCTCATGGGCCGACTTAAAGAAAAAGATGATCACCGAATACTTCCCGCGCGAAGAGACCCGTAAGCTCGAACACGAACTAAGAACTTTAAAAGCGGTCGGGAATGACCTAAAGGCATATAACCAACGATTTTCTGAGCTATCCTTGATGTGCCCAAACCTCGTGACCCCCGAACCTCTAAGGGTTGAACTTTACATGGATGGTCTTCCCAAGAGCATCAAACAAGGAGTAATGTCATCCAAACCCAGTAATCACCAAGAGGCCCTGAATATGGCCCGTCAATTGATCGAAACGGTAGACGAGATTGAAGTGCCGGTACCTAAAGCCGAGGATGAGTCGGGTGACAACAAAAGAAAATGGGAAGCCCCCCAATCGAGTAACTACAACAACAACTTTGCCAAGGAACCTCTCACCCCCGTCGGCAAGAAAAGTTATGCCGGGACACGACCTTTTTGCAACAAATGCCACAAGCATCATTTTGGTGAATGTGTCAAGCTAATTTGCCATCGGTGCCAAGGTAGTGGTCATATTGCCAAGTATTGTGGAAGTACCGCCCCCGTCACTCAAAAGGGGCCCGGCGCACCAAAGCCGAGTATTTGCTACAAATGTGGCCAATCGGGTCATTTTAGGAATGAATGCCCAAAGAATAAAGCAAAAACCAACGCGCGCCGTTGAACTTACAACATCGACACCTAGGATGCCCGAGACGATGATGGACTAGTCACGGGTACGTTTCTTCACAACAAACTGTATATTTCATACTCGTTCGATTCGATTACCGCTAGACGTTTTACAACCAATACTTTGACTTGTACTCATTACCTTCCATCTTTTCCCCTAGATACTATTTAGGCAATTTAAGCGACCAACGGAAAAATATTGTGTGCCTATAAACTTTATTGGAGGAAATACGTTAAGACTTTTGACTTGACACCTATAGAACTAGGGAGCTCGGAACCTATTCGTAAAAAAAAAAAAAAAAAAAAAAAAAAAAAATGTGTTTCCCCATCATCTTGTATAGATTATTGTGAACTGAGTAATTTTCGGTTGGAAACCGATACCCTCTTCCTCGTATCCACAATTGGGGGTTAAGGGAGACGAGTTTTCCGAACTCGCAACGTTAGTTGTAAATCTCTCTTAGTACCATTCGATTTATTTAGGACTCTGTCCGTATTCATGAACCTCCTAAACCACGTATGCAAACTTATCTAGACAAATCTGTTATCGTATTTATAGATGACATCTTAACTCATTCAAGTAAAGAAGGAAAACGAACAACATCACCATCTTAGTCTCGAACTTTTGAGAAAAGAGCAACTCTATACCAAATTCTCCGAGTGAGAATTTCTGTTAAACGAAGTCAAATTTTCTAGACCATGATGTTAATGGTCAAGGCATTACAATCAATCTCGAAATCAAGCCACACGTAATCATGAAACTCTCTCAACTCAGACTTGTATTCGTAAAATCCTAGATCTCGTCTATTTTTACCGAAGATTCATTCCTGACTTTTCTCGTGTTACACGACTTTTAAACTCGTTAACTCACTAAGGAAAACTTTAAACCTCTTCATGTCTGAGCCTTGAATGTGATTCTTCACACCAACCTTCCTAGCTAAATGCGTATAGCACTAGATGGAACTCAAACATAGAAATATTTCTACTTGAACGCCGAAAGGCATACTCTCTCGACTCGAAATCAACGGGATGGAAATTCGTTATTTTGCACGAAGAATTCAAATACTAAATTGTGGATCCGATCAATATTCTTGTCATCACGTACCACACTACATACCTCTGTTATTTCACCGTTACCGTCTGATATTACTGGAAATTAAGATAACACACAATCCAACGATATTTCACTCTTCTTTGACTTAACGCCCTTGTGTTTCTGATAATCGGTCAACTATCATTCAACCCCGAACTATACAACTACGTGTACTACCTCGTTTCTCTTTCAGACTTCAACTTGCGACAACTAGAGGCACGTTATAGCAACCTCGAGATGCAAGCTCATCCTATTCTAAGTCCTCATTTCACTCCTATCTTTATCGCTCGCATTTCCGTTTAAAGAAATTCCTCATATTACCTAAGTATTCGCCACGAGGATGAATAGTCCTAACGAACATATTTCGAACCCTAACTAACTTGTTCAAACGTATCTTAAGAGATTCTATTCCAACACGGCGTATCTTTGTCAATTATTCCGTATCAAAATACTCGTTTCACTTCTAGTTTTACAAGAAACCTTGGAGACCCGTTTAGACATGAGTACCGCGTACCACCCACAAACCGACGAACCGAGCAAACGAACGATTTACGTCTTGGAAAGACATGTCACAAATTCGTATTGTCACCTTTAGTAGATCACTCTTACAACAGTAGTTACCACTCGTGTGTTCACGCGCACTTTCCGAAACCCTATATGACCGCTAATGTCATACCCCTGTTCATTTAACCAAGGCATCAACCACCGAAATCTGAACTCCATCAAGAAACAAAAATTGAAATCATTCAAATCCGAGGAGGGCTCGAGACGATCCGTAGTCGCCAGAAGAGTTATACCAAACTTAGATGAAAACCTCACAAATCCCAGTGTGTAGCCGCATAATGTTGAGAAACCGCACCTTGGAAAGGTGTAATCCATTTTTGGGGAAATCGAGAAAGGCTAGCCGCAATATCGAACCTTTTGAAACCTTGGGGCGTATTGGGACCGCTTCCTACCGCTTAGAACTTTCGACTCAATTAAGTTTCCGTTTACCCTACATTTCGTGTAACAAATTTGGAAACGTGTCCTGCGGAACAGGAACGTGCAATCCTGCCAGATACACCAACTATTGATGACAAACTTCTCTTCATGGGAAAACCAGTTAAAACCAGGGATCGTGAAACCAAACCTTAAAACAACATATGATCCCGACCGTCAAGTTCGCTGAAATGTCCAAGGACGTACCTTCACTTATTCGTAGAATTGGCAACACGAGATCTGGAGGAAGATTCAACAAATACTACTTCCAACTAAATTTCGGGACGAAATTTCTTTTGAGGTGTGGATAATGTAACATCCCGCGTTTTTCCGTTAAATTTATTTTAACACCGTCTTTTTTTTTTAATAATATCTTTCGCGATTTAAATTTGTATCTTTATTAACTAACGTTCATAATATCCTCGTTATTTAAATATAACGTCACCCGTTTACTCGAGCGTTTTTAAAATATTCGTTTGGTTAATTCCCGCACCCGACTACAAACTCGAGGGACCATTTTTGCCATATGGCCAAACTAATCACTAGTAGTTGACTAAGTCAACTACTTCTCCACCATTCCCCACATTTTTAATTTCTTTTCTTTCTTCTTTTCTCTCAACCAAAAACTCAAACCTTAAATTCTTCATCATCTTCAATCATCATCCAAATTCAAGCAAGGAATCAAACATCAAAACAAATTGTACTTTTGGAATCCTCGTTTCATCCTCTTCGATTTGATACCAACCTCATTGATTTTGGGTAACATTTCTAAAACACTAAATTTCTCTAAATTCGTTTTAATTACTTGAAATGTTGTTAGTTAGTGACTATGGCTCGTGTATAACATGAATATATGATTTGTTTGCTTGATTTGTTGATTTTGGTGTAACTAGCTTGAAAATGAAAATTGTATGCTTAATCTTTGATTTGGATGATTAAAGGTTGTTAGATTGTTAAAGTTCATGTTTTAAAAGTGTTACTAGCATCATTAGCTTCATGTTGATATATAGATTGATCAAAGAAACTTCAAAAACGTGATTATTGATTTTGGTGTTGCTTGACTAGGGTTTGCTAGTTCTTGAAATGAATTTTTGGATGCTTGAATGCCATGGAATGTTAATTGTTAGTGATTAGTTGTAATGTATGCTTCATTACCTTCAAAACGGCATATCATATGTGTAAATTGGATTCCCAGAACTTAAAATGCATATTGATGAACTTGAGGCTTTGAAATGAGCGTTTATTGATCACATGACGAGAATTCGATTGTTGTAAATGATGTTTTTGTTTGAGGATTTGTGTTTAGTTGTGTTCCTTGTCAAAAGAGCTTTCCAACGGTATAAGATACGTCTTCTAATTGTTTGCGGTTTGCGTTTTGCGTTTGTTTGAAGTTTTGACCAAGACTTGAACCTTGAAAACGACCTGACACCAGACCATGTGTTATGTCGCGGCGCGACACCCCTTGCCGCGGCGCGACATTTGCCTTGTCCAGATTCTGTCCAACTTTTCCATTTTATCAAAAATGTTTGCCATGTTCTAGACCTCCAATTCACATGCAACTTGTTTTAACATGCTTATATATGAATAACTAGCATAGAAAATTTGTCCGAGACCCGACCCGAACGTGTTGACTTTTTCGTTGACTTTGACCAAGTTCGACTTTTAGTCAAACTTAACCAAACTTTTATGCAATCTTCCTAACATGTTTTTATACTTGTATCTTGCATGAAACTTGACAATTTGCTTCACATGCTACATAATCGAGTCGTGTCGAGCCATAGGACTAATTGAACAACTTTGACCGATCGTGTTTACCGTTATTTGATACAACCTATATATTTAGGTCAAGGCTAAGCAACTTTCATGCACACGTTTACTTGTTGAAGTACCTTTATACTCGTGCACTCGAGGTGAGATCATAGTCCCACCTTTTCAACAACTTTTATACTTTTAAATCGTGGGCTGAGAAAACATATACCTTCTTACATTTTGTACTACTTACTTTTATGTTTTGAACACAAGTGTGAAAACAAACATTCCACGTGCGAGTTAGAACAAATGCCTCAATTCGATTATCATTAGTTACACTTGCAGGGTGTAAGCGAGAACTTATATTGTGTGGCCATACGGGTTTAACAAACCCTCATTCGGACGGTTCGCTACCGTTATGCGGATGAAATATATTTTTGTGTTTTAGTGTGGGTTCTAGCACTGTGTGGTGGGGTAACGTTGGTTAAGTTTTGATAATTGAGTGCTCGCGTATAACAACACTTTTGGAATGCAAATGATTTGGATAATCTACGTTATGGATATACAAAATCTTGTGGTTCAAAGACAACGTTTAATACTTACTAAACCTATGATTTCACCAACGTTTTCGTTGACAGATTCTTCTATGTTTTTCTCAGGTCTTGCACGATATGTGATACATGCTTCCGCTCACTATTTGATACTTGCATCCGATGTCGAGTATACATGCATTTCATGGAGCGTCTTTTGACTTTACTTTAAACCGTGTCGCCTAGATTTCAATCGTACTTATAACGTTGTAACTTAACTTTTGGTTGAACAATTCTTGTAAACTTTGAAACAATCTTTATTTTGAAATGAAGGCGACATATTTTGGTCAAACGTTATCTTAAAGACTTATAATCAGGTAATGGGACCCACGTAGCCGACGCCGTCACTTGACGATTTGTCGGGGTCGCTACATGTTACGGGTACGTTTCTTATTGACAATAAATCTGCTTACATTTTATTTGATTCGGGTGCGGATAGAAGCTATATGAGTAGAGATTTTTGTGCTAAATTAAGTTGTCCATTGACGCTGTTGGATAGTAAATTTTTACTCGAATTAGCAAACGGTAAATTAATTTCAGCAGATAATATATGCCGGAATCGAGAAATTAAACTGGGTAGCGAAATATTTAAGATTGATTTGATACCAGTAGAGTTAGGGATTTTTGATGTAATAGTTGGCATGGACTGGCTGAAGAAGGTGAAAGCAGAGATCGTATGTTATAAAAATGCAATTCGCATTGTACGAGAAGAAGGAGAACCCTTAATGGTGTACGGAGAAAAGGGCAACATGAAGCTACATCTTATTAGTAATTTGAAGGCACAAAAACTTATAAGAAAAGGTTGCTATGCTGTTCTAGCACACGTCGAGAAAGTACAAACTGAAGAAAAGAGCATCAATGATGTTCCCGTCGTAAAAGAATTTCCCGATGTATTTCCGAAAGAATTACCGGGACTACCTCCACATCGATCTGTTGAATTTCAAATAGATCTTGTACCAGGAGCTGCACCAATAGCTCGTGCTCCTTATAGACTTGCACCCAGCGAGATGAAAGAACTGCAAAGCCAACTGCAAGAACTATTAGAACGTGGTTTCATTCGACCAAGCACATCACCATGGGGAGCTCCTGTTTTGTTTGTCAAGAAGAAGGATGGTACATTTAGGTTGTGTATTGACTACAGAGAGTTGAACAAACTTACCATCAAAAACCGTTATCCACTGCCGAGAATTGACGACTTATTTGATCAACTACAAGGCTCGTCAGTTTATTCGAAGATCGATTTACGTTCTGGATATCATCAAATGCGATAAAGGAGGATGATATTCCAAAAACTGATTTTAGGACGCGTTATGGTCATTACGAGTTTATGGTTATGCCGTTTGGATTGACTAACGCACCAGCTGTGTTCATGGACCTTATGAACCGAGTGTGTGGGCCATATCTTGACAAGTTTGTCATTGTTTTCATCGATGACATACTTATTTACTCAAAGAATGATCAAGAGCACGAAGAACATTTGAGAAAAGTGCTAGAAGTATTGAGGAAAGAAAAACTGTACGCTAAGTTTTCAAAGTGTGCATTTTGGTTGGAAGAAGTTCAATTCCTCGGTCACATAGTGAACAAAGAAGGTATCCAGGTGGACCCGGCAAAGATCGAAACCGTTGAAAAGTGGGAAACCCCAAAAAATCTGAAGCATATACGTCAATTTTTAGGATTGACTGGTTACTACAGAAGATTCATCCAAGATTTCTCCAAAATAGCAAAACCCTTGACTGCATTAAGGCATAAAGGGAAGAAATTTGAATGAAAGGATGAACAAGAGAAGGCGTTTCAATTATTGAAGAAAAAGCTAACTACGGCACCTATATTGTCATTGCCTGAAGGGAATGATGATTTTGTGATTTATTGTGACGCATCAAAGCAAGGTCTCGGTTGTGTATTAATGCAACGGACGAAGGTGATTGCTTATGCGTCTAGACAATTAAAGATTCACGAGCAAAATTATACGATGCATGATTTGGAATTAGGCGTGGTTGTTTTTGCATTAAAGACTTGGAGGCACTACTTATATGGGGTCAAAAGTATTATATATACCGACCACAAAAGTCTTCAACACATATTTAATCAGAAACAACTGAATATGAGGCAGCGTAGGTGGATTGAATTGTTGAATGATTACGACTTTGAGATTCGTTACCACCCGGGGAAGGAAAATGTGGTAGCCGACGCCTTGAGCAGAAAGGACAGAGAACCCATTCGAGTAAAATCTATGAATATAATGATTCACACTAACCTTACTACTCAAATAAAGGAGGCGCAACAAGGAGTTTTAAAAGAGGGAAATTTAAAGGATGAAATACCCAAAGGATCGGAGAAGCATCTTAATATTCGGGAAGACGAAACCCGGTATAGGGTTGAAAGAATTTGGGTACCAAAATTTGGAGATATGAGAGAAATGGTACTTAGAGAAGCTCATAAAACCAGATACTCAATACATCCTGGAACGGGGAAGATGTACAAGGATCTTAAGAAACATTTTTGGTGGCCAGGTATGAAAGCCGATATTGCTAAATATGTAGGAGAATTTTTGACTTGTTCTAAGGTCAAAGCTGAACATCAGAAACCATCAGGTCTACTACAACAACCTGAAATCCCGGAATGGAAATGGGAAAACATTACCATGGATTTAATTACTAAATTGCCAAGGACTGCAAGTGGTTATGATACTATTTGGGTAATAGTTGATCGTCTCACCAAGTCAGCACAGTTCCTGCCAATAAGAGAAGATGACAAGATGGAGAAGTTAGCACGACTGTATTTGAAGGAAGTCGTCTCCAGACATGGAATACCAATCTCTATTATCTCTGATATGGATGGCAGATTTATTTCAAGATTCTGGCAGACATTACAGCAAGCATTGGGAACTCGTCTAGACATGAGTACTGCCTATCATCCACAAACTGATGGGCAGAGCGAAAGGACGATACAAATGCTTGAAGACATGCTACGAGCTTGTGTTATTGATTTCGGAAACAGTTGGGATCGACATCTACCGTTAGCAGAATTCTCCTACAACAACAGCTACCATTCAAGCATTGAGATGGTGCCGTTTGAAGCACTTTATGGTTGAAAGTGCAGGTCTCCGATTTGTTGGAGTGAAGTGGGGGATAGACAGATTACGAGTCCGGAGATAATACAAGAAACTACCGAGAAAATCATCCAAATTCAACAAAGATTGAAAACCGCCCAGAGTCGACAAAAGAGCTACGCGGACAGTAAAAGAAAAGATATAGAGTTTGAAATTGGAGAAATGGTCATGCTTAAGGTTTCACCTTGGAAAGGCGTTGTTCGATTTGGTAAACGGGGGAAACTAAATCCAAGGTACATTAGACCATTCAAGATTATAGATCGTGTCGGACCAGTAGCTTACCAATTGGAGCTACCTCAACAACTCGCGGCTGTACATAACACTTTCCACGTCTCAAATTTGAAGAAATGTTTTGCTAAAGGAGATCTCACTCTTCCGTTGGACGAAATCCAAATCAATGAAAAACTTCAATTCATTGAAGAACCCGTCGAAATAATGGATCGTGAGGTTAAGAGACTTAAACAAAACAAGATACTGATTGTTAAGGTTCAATGGAATGCTCGTAGAGGACCCGAGTTCACCTAGGAGCGTGAAGATCACATAAAGAAGAAATACCCGCATTTATTTCCAGAAGATACGTCAACACCTCCAACTGCTTAAAATTTCGGGACGAAATTTATTTAACGGGTAGGTACTGTAGTGACCCGAACTTTTCCATGTTTATATATATATTAAATGAAATTGTTATTTACATGATTAAGTGTTTCCAACATGTTAAGCAATCAAACTTGTTAAGACTTGATTAATTGAAATAGGTTTCATATAGACAATTGACCACCCAAGTTGACCGGTGATTCACGAACGTTAAAACTTGTAAAAACTATACGATGACATATATATGGTTATATATATAGTTAACATGATTTTATTATAAGTATGTATCTCATTAGGTATTTTAACAATGAGTTATATACATAAAAATGAGACTATTAATTTAAGAAACTCGAAAACGATATATATAATGATTATCGTTATAACAACGTCTTACTAGATACATATGAATCATATTAAGATATTGATACACTTGGTTAATTATGTTAAATGATAAGTAAATATATCATTAAGTGTATTAACAATGAACTACATATGTAAAAATAAGACTACTAACTTAATGATTTTGAAACGAGACATATATGTAACGATTATCGTTGTAACGACATTTAATGTATATAGATCATATTAAGAGATATTTGTACATCATAATATCATGATAATATAATAATTTAAAATCTCATTTGATATTATAAACATTGGGTTAACAACATTTAACAAGATCGTTAACCTAAAGGTTTCAAAACAACATTTACATGTAACGACTAACGATGACTTAACGACTCAGTTAAAATGTATATACATGTAGTGTTTTAATATGTATTCATACACTTTTGAAAGACTTCAAGACACTTATCAAAATACTTCTACTTAACAAAAATGCTTACAATTACATCCTCGTTCAATTTCATCAACAAATCTACTCGTATGCACCTGATATTGCTCTAAACATACATATTATTCGACGCAATATCAGTCATATTTCATCAGCTTTTATCATTTAAAAAGACATTCAACGTATAATATTCAAGAAAAACGACAAAAGTGGACAAGAGCTTGAAGTTTGAAGAA
This sequence comes from Rutidosis leptorrhynchoides, assembly GCF_046630445.1. Taxonomy (NCBI): domain Eukaryota; kingdom Viridiplantae; phylum Streptophyta; class Magnoliopsida; order Asterales; family Asteraceae; genus Rutidosis; species Rutidosis leptorrhynchoides. The sequence goes on along the minus strand of NC_092343.1, from coordinate 386,959,228 downwards.
ACGATGATAAAACGATAGTTTTAACCAAATTTATATCAAGAAACGTTTATCCGAATGAAAGTACAAGATAGATGAAGAAAAGAGTTCAAATGGAAAGTGCCAAGTCAGTACACGTCAATACGGGATCAACAAAGAACAAACGAAAAAGAAAAATAAAGGAAACTGTCATTAACACATACGCGAATCGTGTAGCCATACACGAAACGCGTAGTATTAGGCAGAACATAATCATTGATTCAGATAAGGGCGGCTGGCTTTTGAGTTTTAAAACAATTCTTTTGTTGAATTGTGATACAGCAAGGAACCAATTAAGCTCAACTACTCCCTTCTATTCATGTTAAATACGGAGTATGTACAGAGAGGGAAAAAACACAGGACACATATCAATTACTATACAAAAATTGTTACTTTAGTTACTTTATATTTTTCAAGTACTCCGTATAATTTAGTTCCATATTATAGTTGAAGAATTAAGATAGTTTCAAATATTAAGGGTGTATTGTTCGTGAAAAGGGTGTTATTATTGTAATTTTCTACCATTTGAAGTTAATGAAAGTGAAGAATTTTTAGTAAGTTTACTCTGTTAAAATTATCGTTGTTATTATGTTTGCATATCTATATTTTTATGTTTACCTTAGTGTAATGAATAGCTAAATTACCTTAGTGTTTGCTTAGATGTAGAGCCCCTAGTGAAATGGATTGTTACCATTTGTAAAAGTTAAAATGTAACTTTAGTATTTTTAATATTGAGCCTAGTTAAAAGAACCATTATTGTATAATTAGGTATTTAACTCTTGCCACTTAATTTATTAAATTTAAATAACGAAAGTTGTTTTTATAAATTAAGCTTCAACATTAAAAATGATCTAGACGAATTTATGGATAAGTTATTAACACCAATTTAGAAATAAACTTCGGTGGTTTGGGTAATATCAATAATTATATGATAGTGAAATTATAAAAAGGGAAACCGTTATAATTTGGGTATTGGCGAAAGTCAAAACTAGACTAGGTCTCAATTTAAATACTTAAGGAATAGTAGCTATCTAAAAAGAATCCGATGAAAATTAGATTTATTTTAGTTAGTTGTAACCTTATATTTATTCGAAAGAAAAATATAAAGTTTACTACTAAAACATTTTAAATAGGGCGTAAACTCAAAACAATCCATGGACCTAGGGGTGACACATTTAAGTAAACACTCCCATTTATCCCATTTATATTTATTATAAAAGTATTATTATTATTATTTACGAATTATTATTACAAAATATAAAAAGAATACATAAAAATACTTAAAATTCGTATCAGACTATTTGTCACATTATTTATACCATACGCGAAACGTGTATGATTACACGAAACGCGTAAGCCTGAATACTAAACTGTACGATTAAAATCACACAATTCGCGTATGTACAAGACACGGCTACAGTACCAGTTAGGGTAAAATTAGGGTTTAGTTATTTAATTAGGTTAAAATTAGGGTTTAGTTATTTAAGTTTAGGTTATTACTATATAATTATTATTAGTTATTATAAAATAACTTTAATACATGTTTAAAACCTAATAATTAGTATTAATTATTATTACTTTATAATTAGAAATTAGTTTATAATTAGTTAATTAATTTACTTCTTTTTAATTTGTATTAATCTTATTAAAAATGTATTTTAGTTAATTTAAATAAATTTATATTATAATTACTCAAAACAAAATTCTAAATATATAGTTTTATTAAAAGTTACTATTTTACTAATTACCATTTAGTAATTTAATTGTCGCATCATAATTAGTATATTTTCATTTAGTTCCTTTTTAAGTTAATTATTGTAATCTTGTAATTTTATTTAGTAAATTAGTTTAATTTATTTTCTTTTACTGTTATATTATAAATTCCTAATCCAAAACCCCCTTTAAATAAGTTTGACATCAAAGACTATTAAAAACCATTAAACACTCCATCTCCCTGTGGAACGAATCGGATTTACCAACAAACTAAACTACATGAATAGGACTAGTTGCCTATATATGTGTGAAATCAACCTGAATTCAATAAAATACCACATATACAATAAATCAATTCGTGTAACAAAACAACTCAAATCCGTTCATAAATAAAGGTTACGATCCAGCACATCAGCTTTTTTGCTCTAAACATACATATTATTCGACGCAATATCAGTCATATTTCATCAGCTTTTATCATTTAAAAAGACATTCAACGTATAATATTCAAGAAAAACGACAAAAGTGGACAAGAGCTTGAAGTTTGAAGAAACGATGATAAAACGATAGTTTTAACCAAATTTATATCAAGAAACGTTTATCCGAATGAAAGTACAAGATAGATGAAGAAAAGAGTTCAAATGGAAAGTGCCAAGTCAGTACACGTCAATACGGGATCAACAAAGAACAAACGAAAAAGAAAAATAAAGGAAACTGTCATTAACACATACGCGAATCGTGTAGCCATACACGAAACGCGTAGTATTAGGCAGAACATAATCATTGATTCAGATAAGGGCGGCTGGCTTTTGAGTTTTAAAACAATTCTTTTGTTGAATTGTGATACAGCAAGGAACCAATTAAGCTCAACTACTCCCTTCTATTAATGTTAAATACGGAGTATGTACAGAGAGGGAAAAAACACAGGACACATATCAATTACTATACAAAAATTGTTACTTTAGTTACTTTATATTTTTCAAGTACTCCGTATAATTTAGTTCCATATTATAGTTGAAGAATTAAGATAGTTTCAAATATTAAGGGTGTATTGTTCATGAAAAGGGTGTTATTATTGTAATTTTCTACCATTTGAAGTTAATGAAAGTGAAGAATTTTTAGTAAGTTTACTCTGTTAAAATTATCGTTGTTATTATGTTTGCATATCTATATTTTTATGTTTACCTTAGTGTAATGAATAGCTAAATTACCTTAGTGTTTGCTTAGATGTAGAGCCCCTAGTGAAATGGATTGTTACCATTTGTAAAAGTTAAAATGTAACTTTAGTATTTTTAATATTGAGCCTAGTTAAAAGAACCATTATTGTATAATTAGGTATTTAACTCTTGCCACTTAATTTATTAAATTTAAATAACGAAAGTTGTTTTTATAAATTAAGCTTCAACATTAAAAATGATCTAGACGAATTTATGGATAAGTTATTAACACCAATTTAGAAATAAACTTCGGTGGTTTCGGTAATATCAATAATTATATGATAGTGAAATTATAAAAAGGGAAACCGTTATAATTTGGGTATTGGCGAAAGTCAAAACTAGACTAGGTCTCAATTTAAATACTTAAGGAATAGTAGCTATCTAAAAAGAATCCGATGAAAATTAGATTTATTTTAGTTAGTTGTAACCTTATATTTATTCGAAAGAAAAATATAAAGTTTACTACTAAAACATTTTAAATAGGGCGTAAACTCAAAACAATCCATGGACCTAGGGGTGACACATTTAAGTAAACACTCCCATTTATCCCATTTATATTTATTATAAAAGTATTATTATTCTTATTTACGAATTATTATTACAAAATATAAAAAGAATACATAAAAATACTTAAAATTCGTATCAGACTGTTTGTCACATTATTTATACCATACGCGAAACGTGTATGATTACACGAAACGCGTAAGCCTGAATACTAAACTGTACGATTAAAATCACACAATTCGCGTATGTACAAGACACGACTACAGTACCAGTTAGGGTAAAATTAGGGTTTAGTTATTTAATTAGGTTAAAATTAGGGTTTAGTTATTTAAGTTTAGGTTATTACTATATAATTATTATTAGTTATTATAAAATAACTTTAATACATGTTTAAAACCTAATAATTAGTATTAATTATTATTACTTTATAATTAGAAATTAGTTTATAATTAGTTAATTAATTTACTTCTTTTTAATTTGTATTAATCTTATTAAAAATGTATTTTAGTTAATTTAAATAAATTTATATTATAATTACTCAAAACAAAATTCTAAATATATAGTTTTATTAAAAGTTACTATTTTACTAATTACCATTTAGTAATATAATTGTCGCATCATAATTAGTATATTTTCATTTAGTTCCTTTTTAAGTTAATTATTGTAATCTTGTAATTTTATTTAGTAAATTAGTTTAATTTATTTTCTTTTACTGTTATATTATAAATTCCTAATCCAAAACCCCCTTTAAATAAGTTTGACATCAAAGACTATTAAAAACCATTAAACACTCCATCTCTCTGTGGAACGAATCGGATTTACCAACAAACTAAACTACATGAATAGGACTAGTTGCCTATATATGTGTGAAATCAACCTGAATTCAATAAAATACCACATATACAATAAATCAATTCGTGTAACAAAATAACTCAAATCCGTTCATAAATAAAGGTTACGATCCAGCACATCAACTTTTTGGCGCCGCTGCCGGGGATGAATATAAACCCGGAAAATATCGAAGATACTAGATTTCTACAATTTCGACTGGGTGGTGTAGATAGAGTAATGTCCCTAGGCGACATGACTATGGCCTTAGGGATTTATGACGGTAATGAGATGAATGCTCCAGGTTTTTGGGAATATATTTTTACAGGAGCTAGGTATACAGGAGATTATGATTCTTTGAGTGTCTGGCGCTCTTTTTCCCAAAAGAATACTTATGTAGCAGGCCAAGAATCATACCTTAAGATCATTGATGTTCGCTATCGCATAATTCATAAATTTATAGCGAACACAATTAACCAAAGGGCATTCCTTAATACAGATAAGATTAATTATGTTGACCTTTGGTATTTGGATGCAATCAGAGATAGGGATACGTTTATTAGTATACCCTATGGAGTGGCCTACTTTTTAGCCCATTTTGGTAAGGGTGCTCGAGGATCCAGTGACATGTCGGGGGGTCACTATATCACGTGTTTGGCAGCCTGGTTCGGTCTCAACCCGAATGAATTAGACCCTCCAATCCAACCAATAGATCAACCGGTTCGTAATTTGGGATTGGAGGTGTATAGGATAGCTAAGGCTATACGTGTAAGGGGTGGGGTACGTAGTTTAAGGCAACAGGAAGTTGCTGCTCACACACCTATGGAAGAGGATGATGAACCCGCGAGGGAAGCTAGGAGGAGACGCAGAGAGACAGATCAGGCTAGCTCGTCTCATACAGGTACTTCTGATTTCGATATGCTCCAAAATTCTTTTAACGCATTGAGTTTAGATGTACGTAACTCATATCAAAACTGGGGAGTGAGATCAGAAGACCAGTATACTGCTTTGTCTCGGCAATTGGGGGATATTAGGCATACCCAACTAGATCAGTATAATATTCTGTCTAACATCCGATACGATCAGAGGGGTCAGGGAGCACAATTAGAGTGGGCGCATCATCAGGCATATTTATACGCGTCTAACCCGCAGAATTACGCACCCTCAGCCTATCCTTCATATCCCCAATGGCAGACACCCAATGACCCTCTACCTCCACCATATGACCATAACGCCGCCATAGCCGCGAGTCAGGATGCATATAGGCATTTCTACAAGGAACAACGCCTAAACGAACAACGGCAGCGACAGCAACAGGAAGAAGGCGAACAGGGAGGCCCATTTTGGAATCCATTTAACTAGTTCTATTCTTTAAAACATTTTTATTTTTATGGTTTGTAATAACATAATAGTATGGTGTGTATTGATACTTTTAATGTTTCTTATGTTTTATTATATTTTAGCAAGAAAGTAGTGTGGGGTAAAATTGTTTTGTACGATTGAAGTACAACCCCATGTTTTGTATGTTTTTAACATGGTTTTGACAGGTACAGAAGAAAATGCAATTAGACGAAACGAAACATCGAATTACATTGTGATACAAACATTGGATATAATCATAGGTAAAACAATTTGAAAATCCAAAACGGTTAACAAAGGAAGTTCCAAATACTTCACACTTTTTGTACTCTCAATTTATACATTATTATCTAATTTTAGGTAATGAGGGCATTACATAATCTTAAGTGTGGGGTGGGAATATATAAATTCTCGAGAACTTATAAGTTATTGATTTTTATGAAAATTTGAAAATCTTTAAACAAATATAACAAATAAATTTTTAAGGTAACTACGAGCAATTAAAGATCAGGTGTCAAAAACCGAAATTATCGTCTCAATACATTAAAAACGCATAAGTTTATTTGTTTAAAACCTATAAAAGAAAACCAATTATAACAAGAATTTATAAGCCTTATGTTGAGAACCATATATCACATGTTTCTATGAAGTTATTGCAGATATCATTGCTTTGGAACTTATAAACATGAATATTCCATTATTACGAGTAATAGAGGATGAATCAAGTCCATCCCGTAAGGAAGTAAAGTCTTCCAAATTGACACACTTGCTAACTTATGTTAGAAGATGTAGTCCAGAACAGCTGTAGGTTGACGAAAAATCTTGAAAAGTCATCCCTAAAATCGGCTGGAAATCCACCTAACCTCAGCATCAAACAGGGTTTTTGGTGGTCAGACTTATCCTAACCATGAGATGGATCTGTCTCGTACAATGGGGGGACACAATGCAAATTAGCTTTTAAGACTAATGAATCTAATCTCCAGATGGATGATCTCCGTAAAGATCAACTGCATCTATGTTTGACCGCGGTCAACATACATATGCCATAACAAATTGAGGTGTGCAAACTCATGGTTCACCGATGATATTTGGACACGATATAATTTTGTTCTAAAACTTATGCTATTTTATGAATTATATTGTGTAAAACTATTTTTTTGGACATTCGGCTTCAAGTTCCATGATACTACAATCATGGGGGCGAATAGCTTGCTAATCGCCGACTGAGACTTCAGTTTTCAGTTACCCTCAACCGGAATTTGAGGTTAAAACCATAAAACGTGTCTAGTGTAAAAACTAGCATGACATTTTATAAAATCATAAAACGTTTTCACAAGGTCCAATTTTCCCTAAGGATCCAAATTTTTAAACCCTAATCACGAGTTTCATGTTTGTTTCTGTTGTCAGAATTTCGTTTCGTGTGGTGTGCGTGTGATTCAATAAAAATTGTGTAGTGTTTCCAAACTATTCCATATAGCGTGTGTTCATTTCGTGTAGTGTGTGTTGTGTGATCTAAATGTTCAATAAGGAAAAATATATAATGTTCTAATTATGTTAAAAGATGTAATTGCTTGAGGACAAGCAACGTTCAAGTGTGGGGTATTTTGATATTGCTCTAAACATACATATAATTCGACGCAATATCAGTCATATTTCATCAGCTTTTATCATTTAAAAAGACATTCAACGTATAATATTCAAGAAAAACGACAAAAGTGGACAAGAGCTTGAAGTTTGAAGAAACGATGATAAAACGATAGTTTTAACCAAATTTATATCAAGAAACGTTTATCCGAATGAAAGTACAAGATAGATGAAGAAAAGAGTTCAAATGGAAAGTGCCAAGTCAGTACACGTCAATACGGGATCAACAAAGAACAAACGAAAAAGAAAAATAAAGGAAACTTTCATTAACACATACGCGAATCGTGTAGCCATACACGAAACGCGTAGTATTAGGCAGAACATAATCATTGATTCAGATAAGGGCGGCTGGCTTTTGAGTTTTAAAACAATTCTTTTGTTGAATTGTGATACAGCAAGGAACCAATTAAGCTCAACTACTCCCTTCTATTCATGTTAAATACGGAGTATGTACAGAGAGGGAAAAAACACAGGACACATATCAATTACTATACAAAAATTGTTACTTTAGTTACTTTATATTTTTCAAGTACTCCGTATAATTTAGTTCCATATTATAGTTGAAGAATTAAGATAGTTTCAAATATTAAGGGTGTATTGTTCGTGAAAAGGGTGTTATTATTGTAATTTTCTACCATTTGAAGTTAATGAAAGTGAAGAATTTTTAGTAAGTTTACTCTGTTAAAATTATCGTTGTTATTATGTTTGCATATCTATATTTTTATGTTTACCTTAGTGTAATGAATAGCTAAATTACCTTAGTGTTTGCTTAGATGTAGAGCCCCTAGTGAAATGGATTGTTACCATTTGTAAAGGTTAAAATGTAACTTTAGTATTTTTAATATTGAGCCTAGTTAAAAGAACCATTATTGTATAATTAGGTATTTAACTCTTGCCACTTAATTTATTAAATTTAAATAACGAAAGTTGTTTTTATAAATTAAGCTTCAACATTAAAAATGATCTAGACGAATTTATGGATAAGTTATTAACACCAATTTAGAAATAAACTTCGGTGGTTTGGGTAATATCAATAATTATATGATAGTGAAATTATAAAAAGGGAAACCGTTATAATTTGGGTATTGGCGAAAGTCAAAACTAGACTAGGTCTCAATTTAAATACTTAAGGAATCTTAGCTATCTAAAAAGAATCCGATGAAAATTAGATTTATTTTAGTTAGTTGTAACCTTATATTTATTCGAAAGAAAAATATAAAGTTTACTACTAAAACATTTTAAATAGGGCGTAAACTCAAAACAATCCATGGACCTAGGGGTGACACATTTAAGTAAACACTCCCATTTATCCCATTTATATTTATTATAAAAGTATTATTATTATTATTTACGAATTATTATTACAAAATATAAAAAGAATACATAAAAATACTTAAAATTCGTATCAGACTGTTTGTCACATTATTTATACCATACGCGAAACGTGTATGATTACACGAAACGCGTAAGCCTGAATACTAAACTGTACGATTAAAATCACACAATTCGCGTATGTACAAGACACGGCTACAGTACCAGTTAGGGTAAAATTAGGGTTTAGTTATTTAATTAGGTTAAAATTAGGGTTTAGTTATTTAAGTTTAGGTTATTACTATATAATTATTATTAGTTATTATAAAATAACTTTAATACATGTTTAAAACCTAATAATTAGTATTAATTATTATTACTTTATAATTAGAAATTAGTTTATAATTAGTTAATTAATTTACTTCTTTTTAATTTGTATTAATCTTATTAAAAATGTATTTTAGTTAATTTAAATAAATTTATATTATAATTACTCAAAACAAAATTCTAAATATATAGTTTTATTAAAAGTTACTATTTTACTAATTACCATTTAGTAATATAATTGTCGCATCATAATTAGTATATTTTCATTTAGTTCCTTTTTAAGTTAATTATTGTAATCTTGTAATTTTATTTAGTAAATTAGTTTAATTTATTTTCTTTTACTGTTATATTATAAATTCCTAATCCAAAACCCCCTTTAAATAAGTTTGACATCAAAGACTATTAAAAACCATTAAACACTCCATCTCCCTGTGGAACGAATCGTAAATATCTAATTTTTCTGGTTCGTAGTAATAGTTGGATTTGTACGTGGACCGGGTTGTTGGATCACCAATTTTATTGGTCTTTGAAGGATCCTGCCCCTCTGCTGCATCTTTTGGCTATTCGAAATGTGGGCCAAATCAGAAGGATAATCTGTTTGTTTAAAGGTTTTTATCATTGTTTTTATGTTATTCGATCCTCTCGAGGAAATTCATTTCCAAGAAAGTTCAAAGTTTTTGAATAAATCCTTTAGTTCTTTGTACAATTACCCAAATTGTATGATCCGTTCAATCCTAAACTCGTTAAACTTAATCCGGAACCTCAAAGAATTAATAAAGGACAAAAACAACAAAAAGAAATAGGAAGTACTAGTAATTTTAAAACACCGAAAAACACTAAAAAAGAAACAAGTAAGTAACACTAGAAAAGCTTTTGGTGTTATGATCTCATAATAGAAATTAATGCATGAACTTACGTTCCTCCAATGCTGAATTAACTCCTTCACATCCTGAACCCGAAAGAAAATTCCACGAACGCTTAAGAGCTCAAGAAGTAGAATCTCTTGCTAAAAATTTAGAGTCACTTTCCTTAGAATCCGACTCTGAACCAATAATTCAACCAATCATAGAGCCGATTATTAAAGAAGAAGAATAAATGGCTGATACAAATCAAACGATGGAAGCATTAATGAAGGCCACAAGAAAAGGTCAAGGCCACACAATCATCTAACCCACGATGAGTGATGGCTTTGAAATAAAAGGTCAATTTTTACATATGGTGACTAATACATGTCAATTCGGTGGAGCCCCAAATGAGGATGCTAACGAGCATCTTCGTAAGTTTGTAAGCATTTGCAAGCTTTTCAAAATCAAAGATGTCACCGATGAAGTTGCATGTTTAAAAATCTTTCCATGGTCCTTAAAAGATGATGCAAGAGATTGGCTAGACTCATTACCAGAAGGTTATATTGAAAACTGGAATGATATGATGGATAAGTTTTTGTCAGAATTCTTTCCTGCTTCAAAAGCAGCAAAATTGCAAAGTGATATAAATCACTTTATGCAAAAGCCTAATGAAACTCTTTATGAAGCTTGGACCCGATTCAACAAAATGCTTAGGGTATGTCCTCAACACGGGTTGAATACATTCCAAAAGGTCCAAATATTCTATAAAGGAGTCAATGTGGCAACTAGAAAAGATATAGATGTTGCAGCCGGAGGTTCGATCATGAAGAAAACACCTGAAGACGCTCACACAATCATTGCTGATTTAGCTTCCCATTCCCATAATTGGCATCAACAAATAGAATTCTCTAGATCATCAAATGTTTCTAGTATTGAAAGCAATGATGAAATTGCTTCTTTAAAAGTTCAAATAGCAAATCAAGCAAGGCAAATCGAGAAAGTAACCAAGGAAATGCATGCTATCAGAGTAGGATGTGAACTATGCCAAGGTCCCCATCTTACTAGAGATTGTGATCAAAGAACAATGGAAGAGCAAGTAAATTTCTTAGGTTACTTACGAAAAGGTGAAATGAACTTCAGTGATTTTCCAGCTATAGAAGCAAACAACCGAAAATATCCTCCTATAAACAGCTATCAAGTAGGAGGACCTTCAGGATCAAATAATAATAACTATCAAAATAATAATAACTATCAAGGAGGAAATCCAGGTTACCAAAATAACCGGAATTTCCCAAATCAAAATCAAAGAAATCCGCCACCAGGTTATAATAACCGAAATCAACCTCAACGAAATTATCAAAATAATTTCCAACACAATCAACCACAACCACTAACACTTATGCAACCGCAACCATTAGCAATTATGCAACCTCAACCTGAGAGGAAATCTGGTTTAGAAGATCTCTTAGGAGATTTTATGGTTAAGCACGAGCAAAATGCAGAGCTCCAAACTCAGCAAATCCGAAATCAACAAGCCACAATACAAAACTTAGAAAGGGATGTTGGAAGGATATCATAGTTACTATCAGAGAGACCACCAGGTACTCTCCCCTCAAATACTCAAGTGAATCCCAACAACCCCCAAACAAGGAACGAGCATGTAAATGCTATAACTACTAGAAGTGGTTTAACTACTAAACCGGAGACTCTTAAGTCCCCGGAAGTTCCTTTATGTCCTTCTGTTTTACAAATACCGGTTGATGAAAATGAGCAAGTTGACAAAGAACAAGAGAAAGATGATCCACCTGAGGTCATACCAAAGAAAAGTGAAGAACCAACAGTAAAGGTGCATAAGGAACCTATTCCATACCCAAAAGCATTAAAGAAAGACAGACTCGCGAGGCGATATGAGAAATTTGCGGACATGATTAAGCAAATTAGCATTAACATGCCACTCGCGGAGGTTCTTAGGGATATGCCCAATTATGGGAAGTTTTTAAAGGATCTCATATCCTCGAAGGGTAAATACCACGATGTTTCTGCCACATTCCTTCATAAGGAATGTTCGGCCATCTTAAAGAAACAAAATGTACCTCCAAAATTAGGAGACCCTGGTAGTTTTATCATACCATGTATGATGGGTGATTCGGTAGTGTACGATGCACTAGCCGACCTAGGTGAAAGTGTTAACTTAATGCCTTACTCGTTATATTTAAAACTTGACTTAGGAGACTTAAAACCAACCCGAATGGGTATTCGATTAGCAAACCAATCATTTGATACTCCCATAGGTATAGCCGAGGATATACTTGTAAAAGTTGGCTCACTTATCTTTCCCGTCGACTTTGTTATTCTAGAAATGCAAGAGGACACAAAAGTTCCTATCATTTTAGGACGTCCTTTCCTAAACACTGCAGATGCTATCATTAATATCCAAAAAGAACAATTGAGTCTAGGTGTGGGAAACGAGAGAATAATTTGTCACATTGACAAAGCCATGAAAAGACCTACTTCTACCGATGACTCTTGTTTTCAAATTGATGTTATAGATCTTTGTGTCGAGAATGAATTGAAGGAGCTACTTGAAATTGATATCCCGGGGTTAGCCCTGGTAAGTGAGAATGAATACTTCAATATTGATAAAGATTTTGATGAGTTGATGAAGGTGGTCACGGATGACGAGACCATAATAGAAGAAATTCCCAAGGAAGAGGAATCGTTTGAGGAAATCAAAAATGAAGATAGATTTCGTATAAAAAATTCCTTAGAAGAACCACCCGTACTAGAGCTTAAAGAGCTACCCAAACACTTGGAGTATGCTTATCTCGAAGGTACATCTCAATTACCAGTAATTATTGCTTCACATCTTTCAGATAATGAGAAGGATAAGCTAATTTATGTATTAAAAACCCATAAAAAGGCTATAGCCTGGAAAACAACCGACATTCCGTAAATAAACCCGTCTTATTGTACACATAAAATTCTCCTTGAGAATGACTACAAACCCGTAGTATAAAGACAACGCAGGCTAAATCCCAACATGAAAGAGGTTGTTAAAAAGGAGGTCGTCAAGCTTCTTGACGCCGGGTTAATCTACCCCATCTCCGATAGTCCATGGGTTAGTCCAGTACAAGTAGTACCCAAAAAGGGGGGTACAACCGTTATATTAAATGAAAAGGATGAACTCGTCCCAACTAGAACAGTTACCGGCTGGAGAGTCTGTATTGATTACAGACGTCTAAATGATGCCACTAGAAAGGATCATTTCCCGTTACCTTTTATTGATCAAATGCTTGAACGATTAGCGGGAAAAGAATATTATTGCTTTTTAGACAGTTTCTCCGGTTACTTCCAAATTCCAATTGATCCCAACGACCAAGAAAAGACCACATTCACTTGTCCTTTCGGTACCTTTGCCTATCGCCGCATGCCGTTTGGTTTATGCAATGCACCCGGAACCTTTCAAAGGTGCATGATGGCAATCTTTGATGATATGGTAGAGGATTGTATGGAAGTCTTCATGGATGACTTTTCCGTGTTTGGAGACTCCTTTGAATCGTGTCTTTTCAATCTAGAACGTATGCTTATCCGATGTGAGAAAGCAAACTTGGTCCTAAATTGGGAAAAATGCCACTTCATGGTGAAGGAGGGCATTGTACTTGGTCACAAAATATCTCGTGCGGGAATAGAGGTAGATAAAGCTAAAATTGAAGTTATCTCTAAGCTACCTAAACCATCAAATGTTAAAGCAATTAGAAGCTTTCTTGGTCACGCAGGATTCTATAGGCGATTTATCAAAGATTTTTCTAAAATCGCCCGCCCATTGACCAAACTTCTTGAAAAGGATGCTCCATTTGACTTTGACACTAATTGCGAGAATGCATTCTCGATTCTTAAGTCAAAACTCACACAAGCTCCCATTATGGTATCTCCAGATTGGAGTATGCCATTTGAGCTAATTTGTGACGCAAGCGATTATGCCTTAGGTGCTGTTTTAGGACAACGTCAAGATAATCATTTTCTACCGATTTATTATGCAAGTAAAACTCTAACAGGAGCCCAAATTAATTATACCACCACGGAAAAAGAACTCCTAGCGGTTGTTTATGCATTCGATAAATTTCGGTCATATTTGGTGTTGTCCAAGACCATTGTTTACACGGACCATTCGGCACTTAGATACCTATTCTCGAAACTAGATGCAAAACATCGTCTCATACGTTGGGTTCTTTTACTTCAAGAATTTGACATTGAGATACGTGACAAGAAAGGAGCTGAGAATCTAGCTGCCGATCATTTATCCCGACTTGAAAACCCCGAATTAGATAAACTTGATGATACAATCATCAAAGATACATTTCTTGACGAATCTCTAATGAGGGTTGAAAAAGAATTTGAAATCCCATGGTTTGCCCATTTTGCAAACTATCTTGCTTCAGACATTCTACAAAAAGGACTTACTTATCAGCAAAAGAAGAAATTCTTTGCAGATTTGAAGTCATATTTCTGGGAATACCCAGACCTATTTCGTGTTGGTACGGATCAAATAATTCGCCGTTGTGTGTACGGACAAGAAGCTCAACAAATTCTTGAGCATTGCCATCAAGGGCCAACCGGCGGTCATTTCGCACCAAACCACACTGCAAGAAAAATCCTTGAATCGGGCTTTTATTGGCCCACGATCTTTAAAGATGCCCATGATTTCGTTCGGACTTGTAACACATGCCAACGAACGGGTAACATCACGAAAAAGGATGAGATGCCTCAAACCGGCATCCAAGTTTTTGAAATCTTTGACATTTGGGGAATCGATTTCATGGGACCCTTTCCAAGTTCACATAAGTGCAAGTACATACTAGTAGCCGTTGACTATGTATCCAAGTGGGCTGAAGCAAAAGCTTTGCCTACAAATGATGCTAGGGTGGTGGTAAACTTCTTGAAAAATCTCTTCTCACGCTTTGGAATCCCAAAAGCACTCATATCCGACAGAGGAACACATTTTACCAACAACCTTCTTGAAAAGGTGTTGAAGAAGTATGGCGTAACTCATCGTTTCTCTACTCCGTACCACCCGCAAACAAGTGGTCAAGTGGAGAACACGAATCGTGCCTTAAAACGCATACTTGAGAAGACGGTTAATAACAACCCTAAAATCTGGCAACGCAAGTTAGATGACGCGTTGTGGGCTTTTAGGACTGCGTATAAAACACCAATAGGTACCACACCATTTAGACTTGTATACGGTAAAGCGTGTCATCTACCTGTTGAAGTTGAACACAAGGCATACTGGGCTATGAGAGAATGTAATACTGACCTTGTACAAGCCGGAGAAAATAGGTTATTACAACTTAACGAACTAGATGAATTAAGATTACAAGCCTACGAAAATTCTAAAACATATAAAGAAAAAACTAAAGTATGGCACGATGCACGATTAAAAAAGAAAGAATTTGAACAAGGGGATAAAGTATTGGTATTCCAATCACGTTTCAAGTTTTCACCTGGTAAACTTAGATCCCGATGGACTGGGCCATATATAATAAAACAGTTTTTTCCATCTGGATATGCAGAGTTGTATGGTAAAGACGGTGGAACTTTCAAAGTGAACGGACACAGACTCAAGTTATACTTTGAAGAAATCAATACTACGGAAAGAGACGAAATCACCTTCTACCCTAAGGACAAATAAATTCAGGGTAACTCTAAGGTTTTAAACTCCATTCTCGATTTTTATTCTTATCTTTAAGAGTGGGGTTAGATTGGTCTTTCCCTAGCAGACCCTAAAGAATTAGTCTTCTCCCTCCATTCTACCTTTTTAATTTCTTTTTGTTTTTATTGTGTAATTTCAAGATGCGCAGTCAGTATATCTACAACCATTTCATTTTAAAGTGCGATAAGATTTTACCGAGGGATGTGGTGTTAGATATTAAGAAAATATGCGATAAGGCGAGGAAAGAAGAAAGACAGAAACTAAATGAGACAAACTATGCAAGAGGAAAATCTAAATCAGCTAAAAGGCGTCGAGCACGTCATTTGGGTAAATGTATGAAATGTGGAAAACCGACTCACTCCGGAGATTGCCCAAAGAACCAAACGGACTCTAATTACGAGTACGTAACCTTATGCCGAGAAGGGCCTTTAAAATGTGCAGAAGAAAACCTCTTAAACCAGCGAGGTTACGCCTACGAAGCAATGGGGAGCGAAATAATGCGACTCCACTACGAGGCGAGCCAACGAGGCTTCACTCTTTAAATCTTTTTCTCGCCAATTGTGTGTTTGTGCATTTTTGTGTGTAATGTTTTGTTGTGTTTGGTTTGTTTTTGTTTGTTGTATGTTCTATTAAAACGGTCTACCATTTAAAAGTGATGAACCTTGAGTTCAATATGTTTTCATTGAAAACGATAAATGTTAAGTGTTACAACTGAATTATCGTTTTTCAAATTGCACGAAATTTCTTGTTGGATTCATAAGATATCTGTTAAATAGTAAACCACGAAAACAAAATAAAAATTTAAAAAAAAAATCCTTTCTACTAAATTGAAGGTGAAACACCTTGAGTTTAACTTGTTTCTTTGAAAATGAAAATGTTTAGGTGTCACAACTGAATTTTCATTCTTCAAATTGCACAAAATTTTTTGTTAAATTCTAAAAGTCTACAGTAGATTGCAAAATATACCTTTTTATCAATAACCGTAAAAATATATAACTTGTAAATCTTTGTCGTGGATAATTATAGGTTTGAGGACCGAATTTATCTCTACCTAATCGATAGGAAACAAAGTTTTTAGTTTGAAAATTAGTTGATTTAGGGGTATACAAAAAAAAATAGAGTGTTTTTATTTTTAATTTGTTTTCGAAAAACTTTTAAAACTTGAACTTTTAATGAATTGAATTTTATAAATTGAAATTAAAAATTTATAAACGGATTAAGATCAGGTGTAACAATCGAATTTCCGTTACAAATATAAATAAAAGATATTTTAAAAATTCAATTGATTTTAAGTTATATATAAAAAAAAAGGCCAAGGCATACGCGTAAGGTGTAGCAGTACACTAAACGCGTGGATCCCAGTTATACGTGAAACGCGTATACCTACGCGAAACGCGTACGGTCACAATTTGGGACATATCAGATCGAGCAGCAGCCTGTTTTGTTCACTCCATTCTTATTATTTCTGCTGCTGAGACGAGAACCCAAGCCAAAACCCCCAAAAATCACACCCAAAATTTAAATTAACACTTCCAATCTTCTCCAATTCTTCAATCTTTCAACATGCCTAGATTGGTAAGGGTCCTAAACCCATTTTACCTCATGTTCTTCAAGTTTTTCATTATTTATTTTTATGGCTTTAATCCGAATTATATGCATGATATTGTTGATTTTTGCTTGATTATTGCTATATCTATGTTGTTAGTAAGATAATAAACCCGATTAGCATGAAAAACTGATGTTTAATTGATTATTGAAAAATTAGGGTTTATACAAATTGGGGATAATTGAGAAATTGATACTGAGGTGTGTTATTTTGGTCGTAATTAGATATTTTTAAGTGTTTTGTTGGTAGTTAGAACTCTTGAACATGATTTTGATTGTTTAATATTGTGATTTTTAATTTTAGCCTAAATTTGATAATTTTTGTAAATATCATGAATCAAGTATGAATTGTAATGCTATTAAGGATTGTTTAGAAGCTGAAATACACGCAATGTGATTGAATTGAATTAGATACACTTAGATAAATTGCGTGTTTTCACTTGTGAATTAAACTTTGCATATGAAACTTGATTTTTGATTTATGATTTTTGGTTTGTTTCTGTTTTGTTTTGAATCATAGAACTAAAACTTCCAAAGTTGTTGAAATAAATTGATTCATGTGGTGTTGAAAACAAGTTTGTAGGTTGAATTTAGACTCTTTGCTAACATTAACACATCCTATTGGGATGATTTTCTTGTTTTAAAATGTTATGTA
The DNA here is from genome assembly GCF_046630445.1 of Rutidosis leptorrhynchoides. NCBI lineage: Eukaryota > Viridiplantae > Streptophyta > Magnoliopsida > Asterales > Asteraceae > Rutidosis > Rutidosis leptorrhynchoides. The sequence continues at coordinate 386,941,495 of NC_092343.1, read as the reverse complement.
GGGACCATTTAGAATGAGGGCATTTAACCAACAACAAGCACAAGATCAAGTTACCCCCAAAATGGAACAACAACTCTTGAACCTACACCCGATCCTACAATTTCCTAACGAATTACATCAAAGGGTGCAAAAAGTTAAGGATTTACTCATTCTGGTAAATCGAACCATCTCTCCAGTTTACGTTGTTGATTGGGATCCCCTAGGAGACCCAGTCAACTTAGATACACCGATAAGGGAAATTTTAACCCAAAGTTTTACGAATGAATTTGGGGAAATTAGGTATTATAATGACTTTGAGAGATTGTTTAGATTGAATTCTCCTGTATATAGAGAATTGTGTTTGGAATTTTACTCTACCGTTAGGATGAATATAAACCCGGAAAATATCAAAGATACTAGATTTCTACAATTTCGACTGGGTGGTGTAGATAGAGTAATGTCCCTAGGCGACATGACTATGGCCTTAGGGATTTATGACGGTAATGAGATGAATGCTCCAGGTTTTTGGGAATATATTTTTACAGGAGCTAGGTATACAGGAGATTATGATTCTTTGAGTGTCTGGCGCTCTTTTTCCCAAAAGAATACTTATGTAGCAGGCCAAGAATCATACCTTAAGATCATTGATGTTCGCTATCGCATAATTCATAAATTTATAGCGAACACAATTAACCAAAGGGCATTCCTTAATACAGATAAGATTAATTATGTTGACCTTTGGTATTTGGATGCAATCAGAGATAGGGATACGTTTATTAGTATACCCTATGGAGTGGCCTACTTTTTAGCCCATTTTGGTAAGGGTGCTCGAGGATCCAGTGACATGTCGGGGGGTCACTATATCACGTGTTTGGCAGCCTGGTTCGGTCTCAACCCGAACGAATTAGACCCTCCAATCCAACCAATAGATCAACCGGTTCGTAATTTGGGATTGGAGGTGTATAGGACAGCTAAGGCTATACGTGTAAGGGGTGGGGTACGTAGTTTAAGGCAACAGGAAGTTGCTGCTCACGCACCTATGGAAGAGGATGATGAACCCGCGAGGGAAGCTAGGAGGAGACGCAGAGAGACAGATCAGGCTAGCTCATCTCATACAGGTACTTCTGATTTCGATATGCTCCAAAATTCTTTTAACGCATTGAGTTTAGATGTACGTAACTCATATCAAAACTGGGGAGTGAGATCAGAAGACCAGTATACTGCTTTGTCTCGGCAATTGGGGGATATTAGGCATACCCAACTAGATCAGTATAATATTCTGTCTAACATCCGATACGATCAGAGGGGTCAGGGAGCACAATTAGAGTGGGCGCATCATCAGGCATATTTATACGCGTCTAACCCGCAGAATTACGCACCCTCAGCCTATCCTTCATATCCCCAATGGCAGACACCCAATGACCCTCTACCTCCACCATATGACCATAACGCCGCCATAGCCGCGAGTCAGGATGCATATAGGCATTTCTACGAGGAACAACGCCTAAACGAACAACGGCAGCGACAGCAACAGGAAGAAGGCGAACAGGGAGGCCCATTTTGGAATCCATTTAACTAGTTCTATTCTTTAAAACATTTTTATTTTTATGGTTTGTAATAACATAATAGTATGGTGTGTATTGATACTTTTAATGTTTCTTATGTTTTATTATATTTTAGCAAGAAAGTAGTGTGGGGTAAAATTGTTTTGTACGATTGAAGTACAACCCCATGTTTTGTATGTTTTTAACATGGTTTTGACAGGTACAGAAGAAAATTCAATTAGACGAAACGAAACATCGAATTACATTGTGATACAAACATTGGATATAATCATAGGTAAAACAATTTGAAAATCCAAAACGGTTAACAAAGGAAGTTCCAAATACTTCACACTTTTTGTACTCTCAATTTATACATTATTATCTAATTTTATGTAATGAGGGCATTACATAATCTTAAGTGTGGGGTGGGAATATATAAATTCTCAAGAACTTATAAGTTATTGATTTTTATGAAAATTTGAAAATCTTTAAACAAATATAACAAATAAATTTGTAAGGTAACTACGAGCAATTAAAGATCAGGTGTCAAAAACCGAAATTATCGTCTCAATACATTAAAAACACATAAGTTTATTTGTTTAAAACCTATAAAAGAAAACCAATTATAACAAGAATTTATAAGCCTTATGTTGAGAACCATATATCACATGTTTCTATGAAGTTATTGCAGATATCATTGCTTTGGAACTTATAAACCTGAATATTCCATTATTACGAGTAATAGAGGATGAATCAAGTCCATCCCATAAGGAAGTAAAGTCTTCCAAATTGACACACTTGCTAACTTATGTTAGAAGATGTAGTCCAGAACAGCTGTAGGTTGACGAAAAATCTTGAAAAGTCATCCCTAAAATCGGCTGGAAATCCACCTAACCTCAGTATCAAACAGGGTTTTTGGTGGTCAGACTTATCCTAACCATGAGATGGATCTGTCTCGTACAATGGGGGGGCACAATGCAAATTAGCTTTTAAGACTAATGAATCTAATCCCCAGATGGATGATCTCCGTAAAGATCAACTGCATCTATGTTTGACCGCGGTCAACATACATATGCCATAACAAATTGAGGTGTGCAAACTCATGGTTCACCGATGATATTTGGACACGATATAATTTTGTTCTAAAACTTATGCTATTTTATGAATTATATTGTGTAAAACTATTTTTTTGGACATTCGGCTTCAAGTTCCATGATACTACAATCATGGGGGCGAATAGCTTGCTAATCGCCGACTGAGACTTCGGTTTTCAGTTACCCTCAACCAGAATTTGAGGTTAAAACCGGAAAACGTGTCTAGTGTAAAAACTAGCATGACATTTTATAAAATCATAAAACGTTTTCACAAGGTCCAATTTTCCCTAAGGATCCAAATTTTTAAACCCTAATCACGAGTTTCATGTTTGTTTCTGTTGTCAGAATTTCGTTTCGTGTGGTGTGCGTGTGATTCAATAAAAATTGTGTAGTGTTTCCAAACTATTCCATATAGCGTGTGTTCATTTCGTGTAGTGTGTGTTGTGTGATCTAAATGTTCAATAAGGAAAAATATATAATGTTCTAATTCTGTTAAAAGATGTAATTGCTTGAGGACAAGCAACGTTCAAGTGTGGGGTATTTTGATATTGCTCTAAACATACATATTATTCGACGCAATATCAGTCATATTTCATCAGCTTTTATCATTTAAAAAGACATTCAACGTATAATATTCAAGAAAAACGACAAAAGTGGACAAGAGCTTGAAGTTTGAAGAAACGATGATAAAACGATAGTTTTAACCAAATTTATATCAAGAAACGTTTATCCGAATGAAAGTACAAGATAGATGAAGAAAAGAGTTCAAATGGAAAGTGCCAAGTCAGTACACGTCAATACGGGATCAACAAAAAACAAACGAAAAAGAAAAATAAAGGAAACTGTCATTAACACATACGCGAATCGGGTAGCCATATACGAAACGCGTAGTATTAGGCAGAACATAATCATTGATTCAGATAAGGGCGGCTGGCTTTTGAGTTTTAAAACAATTCTTTTGTTGAATTGTGATACAGCAAGGAACCAATTAAGCTCAACTACTCCCTTCTATTCATGTTAAATACGGAGTATGTACAGAGAGGGAAAAAACACAGGACACATATCAATTACTATACAAAAATTGTTACTTTAGTTACTTTATATTTTTCAAGTACTCCGTATAATTTAGTTCCATATTATAGTTGAAGAATTAAGATAGTTTCAAATATTAAGGGTGTATTGTTCGTGAAAAGGGTGTTATTATTGTAATTTTCTACCATTTGAAGTTAATGAAAGTGAAGAATTTTTAGTAAGTTTACTCTGTTAAAATTATCGTTGTTATTATGTTTGCATATCTATATTTTTATGTTTACCTTAGTGTAATGAATAGCTAAATTACCTTAGTGTTTGCTTAGATGTAGAGCCCCTAGTGAAATGGATTGTTACCATTTGTAAAAGTTAAAATGTAACTTTAGTATTTTTAATATTGAGCCTAGTTAAAAGAACCATTATTGTATAATTAGGTATTTAACTCTTGCCACTTAATTTATTAAATTTAAATAACGAAAGTTGTTTTTATAAATTAAGCTTCAACATTAAAAATGATCTAGACGAATTTATGGATAAGTTATTAACACCAATTTAGAAATAAACTTCGGTGGTTTGGGTAATATCAATAATTATATGATAGTGAAATTATAAAAAGGGAAACCGTTATAATTTGGGTATTGGCGAAAGTCAAAACTAGACTAGGTCTCAATTTAAATACTTAAGGAATAGTAGCTATCTAAAAAGAATCCGATGAAAATTAGATTTATTTTAGTTAGTTGTAACCTTATATTTATTCGAAAGAAAAATATAAAGTTTACTACTAAAACATTTTAAATAGGGCGTAAACTCAAAACAATCCATGGACCTAGGGGTGACACATTTAAGTAAACACTCCCATTTATCCCATTTATATTTATTATAAAAGTATTATTATTGTTTACGAATTATTATTACAAAATATAAAAAGAATACATAAAAATACTTAAAATTCGTATCAGACTGTTTGTCACATTATTTATACCATACGCGAAACGTGTATGATTACACGAAACGCGTAAGCCTGAATACTAAACCGTACGATTAAAATCACACAATTAGCGTTTGTACAAGACACGGCTACAGTACCAGTTAGGGTAAAATTAGGGTTTAGTTATTTAATTAGGTTAAAATTAGGGTTTAGTTATTTAAGTTTAGGTTATTACTATATAATTATTATTAGTTATTATAAAATAACTTTAATACATGTTTAAAACCTAATAATTAGTATTAATTATTATTACTTTATAATTAGAAATTAGTTTATAATTAGTTAATTAATTTACTTCTTTTTAATTTGTATTAATCTTATTAAAAATGTATTTTAGTTAATTTAAATAAATTTATATTATAATTACTCAAAACAAAATTCTAAATATATAGTTTTATTAAAAGTTACTATTTTACTAATTACCATTTAGTAATATAATTGTCGCATCATAATTAGTATATTTTCATTTAGTTCCTTTTTAAGTTAATTATTGTAATCTTGTAATTTTATTTAGTAAATTAGTTTAATTTATTTTCTTTTACTGTTATATTATAAATTCCTAATCCAAAACCCCCTTTAAATAAGTTTGACATCAAAGACTATTAAAAACCATTAAACACTCCATCTCCCTGTGGAACGAATCGGATTTACCAACAAACTAAACAACATGAATAGGACTAGTTGCCTATATATGTGTGAAATCAACCTGAATTCAATAAAATACCACATATACAATAAATCAATTCGTGTAACAAAACAACTCAAATCCGTTCATAAATAAAGGTTACGATCCAGCACATCAGCACCCGTATTCGTACTCGTACAATACACAGCTTTTAGATGTATGTACTATTGGTATATACACTCCAATGATCATCTCTTAGCAGCCCATGTGAGTCACCTAACACATGTGGGAACCATCATTTGGCAGCTAGCATGAAATATCTCATAAAATTACAAAAACATGAGTAATCATTCATGACTTATTTACATGAAAACAAAATTACATATCCTTTATATCTAATCCATACACCAACGACCAAAAACACCTACAAACACTTTCATTCTTCAATTTTCTTCATCGAATTGATCTCTCTCAAGTTATATCTTCAAGTTCTAAGTGTTCTTCATAAATTCCAAAAGTTCAAGTTTCATAAAATCAAGAATACTTCCAAGATTGCAATTTTACTTCCAAGTTTTCTAAATCCATTCCAAGTAATCATCCAAGATCAAGAAACCTTTGTTACTTACAGTAGGTTATCTTTCTAATACAAGGTAATAATCATATTCAAACTTTAATTCAATTTCTATAACTATAACATTCTTATTTCGAGCGGAAATCTTACTTGAAATTGTTTTCGTGTCATGATTCTGCTTCAAGAACTTTCAAGCCATCCAAGGATTCTTTGAAGCTAGATCCATTTTTCTCATTTCCAATAGGTTTATCCAAGGAACTTGAGGTAGTAATGATGTTCATAACATCATTCGATTCATACATAAAAAGCTGTCTTATTCAACGTTATAAACTTGTAATCACTAGAACATAGTTTAGTTAATTCTAAACTTGTTCGCAAATAAAGTTAATCCTTCTAACTAGACTTTTAAAATCAACTAAACACATGTTCTATATCTATATGATATGCTAACTTAATGATTTAAAACCCGGAAACACGATAAACACCATAAAACTGGATATACGCCGTCATAGTAAAACCGGGGGCTGTTTTGGTTGGGATAATTAAAAGCTAAGAAGAACTTTGATTTAAAAGCTATACTTCTGGAAAAATGATTTTTCTTATGAACATGAAACTATATCCAAAAATCATGGTTAAACTCAAAGTGAAAGTATGTTTTTCAAAATGTTCATCAAGATGTCGTTCTTTCGACGGAAATGACTACCTCTTTCAAAAACGACTTATAACATGTATTTCTGACTATAAACCTATAACTTTTCTGTTTAGTTTCTTAAATTCAAGTTCAATACGAAACCGTGGCCGCTTAAATCACTCAAAACGGATTAGAAACGAAGAAATGGCGAGCAACACAAAATTGGTAAAAACTACTCATTTTAGCTATGTGAAAATTGGTAACAAATCTATTCCAACCATAACTTAATCAACTTGTATTGTATATTATGTAATCTTGAGATACCATAGACACGTATACAATGTTTCGACCTATCATGTCGACACATCTATATATATTTCGGAACAACCATAGACACTCTATATGTGAATGTTGGAGTTAGCTATACAGGGTTGAGGTTGATTCCAAAATATATATAGTTTGAGTTGTGATCAATACTGAGATATGTATACACTGGGTCGTGGATTGATTCAAGATAATATATATCGATTTATTTCTGTACATCTAACTGTGGACAACTAGTTATAGGTTACTAACGAGGACAGCTGACTTAATAAACTTAAAACATCAAATGTATTAAAAGTGTTGTAAATATATTTTGAACATACTTTGATATATATGTACATATTTGTTATAGGTTCGTGAATCGATCAGTGGCCAAGTCTTACTTCCCGACGAAGTAAAAAAAATGTTGGTGAGTTATAGTCCCACTTTTAAAATCTAATATTTTTGGGATGAGAATACATGCAGGTTTTATAAATGATTTATAAAATAGACACAAGTAAGTGAAACTACATTCTATGGTTGAATTATCGAAATCGAATATGCCCCTTTTTATTAAGTCTGGTAATCTAAGAATTAGGGAACAGACACCCTAATTGACGCGAATCCTAAAGATAGATCTATTGGGCCTAACAAACCCCATCCAAAGTACCGGATGCTTTAGTACTTCGAAATTTATATCATATCCGAAGGGTGTCCCGGAATGATGGGGATATTCTTATATATGCATCTTGTTAATGTCGGTTACCAGGTGTTCACCATATGAATGATTTTTATCTCTATGTATGGGATGTGTATTGAAATATGAAATCTTGTGGTCTATTGTTATGATTTGATATATATAGGTTAAACCTATAACTCACCAACATTTTTGTTGACGTTTAAAGCATGTTTATTCTCAGGTGAATACTAAGAGCTTCCGCTGTTGCATACTAAAATTAGGACAAGATTTGGAGTCCATGTTTGTATGATATTGTGTAAAAATTGCATTCAAGAAACTGATTTCGATGTAACATATTTGTGTTGTAAACCATTATGTAATGGTCGTGTGTAAACAGGATATTTTAGATTATCATTATTTAATAATCTACGTAAAGATTTTTAAACCTTTATTTATGAAATAAAGGTTATGGTTTGTTTTAAAAATGAATGCAGTCTTTGAAAAACGTCTCATATAGAGGTCAAAAACTCGCAACGAAATCAATTAATATGGAACGTTTTTAATCAATAAGAACGGGACATTTCATAAGTTTGGTTCGCAGTAGGGCTCGCCTTCTTCATTTCTCCATCGAGTGAGTAAGTCTCTGACCCACCCCCATCTCCTCCAGAAAGAAAAATAACTAAATGGTTGAGGCACTTCTGGTTCATTGACTTCGGAGTCTGCTTCAATATACATCTCGAAATCGCTTCCGGAACTAATAGAATCCAAGCTAGGTGTAGGATCCATCTCTCACGATCAGTTAAAGGGTTTTAATATGAAATGATTTTCGAATATCGAATGATATTCTAATTATATATAGAATATCTATACATACTTCCAAAGATCCCGTGAATTACAGAGAAAATTAAGGAAACATGTCAGATAAAGTCTACAGTGACAGATACGCTAAGATATGGATTAGTAGATATGCTAAGATATGAATTTTTGTCTATACACTATTCATGCAATCAAAGCAGCAAGATGTGTCTAGACTAAGAATGATAAGCAGATAATTTTCGACACCAAATGATAAGCAAAACTTTTGACATGCAGACACGGTCGAAGTCCAGACTTACTAATGTACCCTAACAACTATCAGTTAGACACACTAATGCAAGACCTAGTTCGCTAAGACCACCGCTCTGATACCAACTCTAACGACCCATCCTAATCCATCTGGACGAAGTCCATATCTATTACAAACGATTCATAATAATTGATTACATCGCGAGGTACTTAAATTCTATATCATACATTTTACAAACATTGCATTCGTTTTTAAAAGACAAACTTGCTTTACAACGAAAATTTGACGGCATGCATACCATTTCAAAATATATCCAACTATAATTGACATAGTAATAAACTTGATGAACTCGATGACTCGAATGCAACGTCTTTTAAAATATGTCATGAATGACTCCAAGTAATATCTCTAATACGAGCAAATGCACAGCGGAAGATCTCTTTCGTACCTGAGAATAAACATGCTTTCAAGTGTCAACCAAAAGGTTGGTGAGTTCATTAGTTTATCATAAATAATCATTTCATAAATTTAATAGACCACAAGATTTCATATTTCCATTTCTCATAAACATACGTCCCATGCATAGAGACAAAAATATCATTCATATGGATTGAACACCTGGTAACCAACATTAACAAGATGCATATAAGAATATCCCCTATCATTCCGGGATCCTCCTTCGGACATGATATAAATTTCGAAGTACTAAAGCATCCGGTACTTTAGATGGGGCTTGTTGGACCCGATAGATCTATCTTTAGAGTTCGCGTCAATTAGGGTGTCTGTTCCCTAATTCTTAGATTACCAGACTTAATAAAAAGGGGCATATTCAATTTCGATAATTCAATAATAGAATGTAGTTTTAAGTACTTGTGTCTATTTCGTCAAACATTTATAAAGCAGCGCATGTATTCTCAGTCCCAAAAATATATATTGCAAAAGTATTTAAAAAGGGAGCAAATGAAACTCACGCATATAAATATTGTAAAACAGTTATTAAAACAGTGCATGTATTCTCAGCCCAAAAATATAATGAGTAAAAGGGAGCAAATGAAACTCACCTAATGTATTTTGTAGTAAAAATACATATGACTATATTAAACAATTGCAGGGTTGGCCTCGGATTCACGAACCTATATCATTTGTATATTTATTAATATACATAGTTGTAATCGAACAATATATATAATTATTAGTTATATACTTTTTATATTAATAATATATATGTTTCATATATTTATTTTGTTATACAAAATATTACTTTTCGTTATGTTATATGTATTAATAATAATACTTTTGTTAACAACAATAATAATAATAATAATAATACAAATTTCTAATACTTAGTAATGAAAATAATATTAGTAATCACAATATTAATAATAATTATAATTGCTATAATTATAATATTAACAATACATGATAAATAATGATAATAAAAATTTTGGGATAGAAAACTACCTTATAAAGCTCCTAAAAAAATGCCCAAAATAGGGCTCGAACCCGCGACCTCTCGTTAACCCATCAACACACTAAACCACTCATCCAGCTATATTCCTTTCTGATCTATATTATGATGTTAAATTATTTAAGCCGATCCGATAACTGCTTTATCTCCTAACTAATAAAGTCCATTAAAGGCCCAAGAATTGTTGTGACCCAAAATGGAAATTAGTAATCGGCCCACTTAAATAGATTGAAGCTATATCCGCTATTCTATCTTTATTGTTGCAATTTATCATCGTCTACCATAATATGTATCATCATCATCACACGTTAACATCATCATCCATATTGTAAAAGTAGCAGCCACTTTAACCAATTTTTACGGCCCACATATCTTATAAGAAAACCATTTTAATAGTCCCTTAACTTTATTAGTTGGATCTACCCAACTAACTCATTAACATAAGTCAAAAAGGGTTCTTGGTTCATTATTTAAACGTAAAGAAAACAATCAAGTTGTAGTAATCATATACGACCACTGTATCGAATTAAAAAGGTTTGGTTGAGGTTGTTTTGTTCGAACAGAAGAAAGAGGAAAGAAAAAAAAATAAGTTTTGATGTATGTATGGGTTGAATATATATGTAATTGTATGTATATGTGGTTTGGTTCATATTAAACAGAAAGAGGTAGTAGTAGTGACAAGAACAGCAACAATGGTGATGTTTACAAATGGGTTTCGATGAGGTGACTTGTTTAGGGTTTGCTCTTGGGTAATTATGGCGAAAATCCAACAGACCCAGCGAATAGTAGCAGCAATAATCACGCAGCATTCTGTTAACATCGTTCAGGTCATCATTTAAGTATTCATTGTTCATCATCTTTAAGATTTTATTATCGTTTACGTTTTTGTTTAAGAGATGTTAAAACCATTATTCATTGGATGATGCAACCGTAATAACCATTATCATCAAGGTGTTTGTGTGGTGATGTATATGTTTTTGTTTGTGGTGGTTCATGATGGAAGTAGCAGTAAAATAGGTAGTAATAAATGGTTTCTGCTTTGATTGAGGTCGAAAAAGATGATGATGGAATTGGGTGGTTTGTTTACGGATAGGAGATAGACCGTAGTAGCAGATCAATTGGATTTCGTTGGTGACTGTGATATGGTTAGTTGTTGAATGATTGACTCAGATTTAAAGGACGATAAAATTTTCGTGTGCCTATAGAATGAATCGAATAAGAGTGAAGCTAGGAGGAAGAAAATAAAATTGGATGAAGACTTGTCACAGATTGGACAGAAAGTTAAATCTTGTGCAGTAGTTGGAAGAAAATTTAAACAGATAAAAATAAAATATTGAAATTGATTTGTACTAATTTTTACAATTAACAATGATGTGTAACTACTTTTGTTTTGTATCAATTGGAATCGACCTGTATCAAAATCAGAAGAATAACGTTTGATTGAGATAGGGAACTGAATACTTGTTTTCCATTTTTATATATGTAAAAAATCGCAGATAATATATGTACTTGTATACTATGCTTAAATATATTTGTATTATATATATATATAAGTATTTATATATATCTGCATGTATATCTAATTCTTAATTTTTAAAGATTAACTAGTATAATTATATTAGTACTATTAATAATACTAATAATTATATTATTAATAATAATATTATTGAAAAAAAGACTATTTATAATAATTGATACTTTGTAATATGATAATATTACTACTACAATAATAATAAATTTAGTAATGTTAATAATACAAATGATATTAATATTAATATTTTCACTTATATATATCGAATTTTATACATATAATTTATATTAGATATAATATTATTATTAATACAAATATTAAGGTTATTATTAATAATAATACAAAAGGTAATACTCGCATTATTAATATAACATTTTTACTTTATATTGAAATTACATATAATATAATAACTTTTATTAAGTATTTATTATTTATAAATTTTATATGTTATAATACACTTATAATAATATTTATGTATAGAAATCGTATTTTCAGATTTATCTTAATAATAACCTAATTATATTATATACTATTCCACATATCCAAATCTACTGAATAATTAGCATTTTATTATTTTACATTATTATATGTATATATATATATATATATATATATATACATACATACATACATACATATATATTTACATAATTGTTCGTGAATCGTCGAGCACAGTTGGAGGGTATTTGATTACATGAATGAAATTATAAAACTTTTAAGACTTAGTATTACAGACTTTGCTTATCGTTTTGAAACCATATAAAGATTATGTTTAAATTTGATAGGAAATTTCCGGGTCCTCACATCAGCTCCTGACACAGTCCCGGACAGCCCGAAAACAGCCCGAAAAGGTTGGAAGCATCCCGGTAAAGAACGTATGTGTGTGTGACGAGTGGTACAGTGATTCATATCGAGTGTCCCTCATTCCATGTGGCTTTACATGTCCCGTTTAGTCCCGTTTAAGTTGTTAATATGTAAAGGGCAAAAGTATTATGTAACATGACTCGTGACAAAAGTAAACCGAATGGTTGGGTTGACACGTGATTTTAAAATAATACGACATACAATGTTATATGCATTTTAAGTGTTTGCTAAAGCGTAAAATATTTAAGTCAACTCGTTAATTCTTTTTAAAACATATTTTAAAGTCCGTTAGTCACTTTAAAAGTTTTTGAACATTTATAATTAATAAATAGTTGAAACGGTTTCTTGAAATATTCCTAAGAGTAACCTATCCATGGAGGTCTCGTGGGCGCATTATTGTGACACTGATAATGTGGCATCGACCGTAGCGATGTATTTGTTATATCTACATCGTCTCTTTTGATTACCCGATAGTTGGTACGAGCTCCTTATTATTATATTTTGATAGGAGGCGTATGGATCGATCCTAGGATTTTGCTTTTACGGTGTACGTTCATCGTAGTGTCATACGAAATGTCACCGATATGGATGATTAGTGGAGTAGCTACCCTATGATTTCAGTTTAATACTTTGATACATATTTGTTTTGACTCTTAGTGCATTATTTTATGAAATTTGCATTATGATATATGGTATTGTGGATCTATACATATTCACACTTTGTTTTGCAACTAAGTTATTTTGAAAATAAGTTCGCTTTGAAATTAAATTTTTGCATGTCATACTATACTCCGTTACTTGTTATATCCGTTCACTGGACTTTGGCTCAGTCGTATTCTTTGTTTTCCTTCTTATACGACAGGTAATCAAGGGGGCGTTGGGAACGAGGGAAGTGAAATGTCCCGTTCATATTGATTATAAACGTTCCATATTAATTGATTTCGTTGCGAGGTTTTGACCTCTATATGAGACGTTTTTCAAAGACTGCATTCGTTTTTAAAACAAACAATAACCTTTATTTTATTGAGAAGGTTAACAAGACACCACTTAGTGTGATGACCCGGAAAATTTCGACTAATTTAAACCAATTCTCTATATGATTTAATATTATGTATATATATATATATATATATATATATATATATATATATATATATATTATAAGATGTACAAGTAAAACACTAATTGCTACTGTAAAAACGACTTTGCTACAGTAAAATACTATTTGCTACAGTAAAATACTATTTGCTACAGTAAAACACTATTTGCTACAGTGAAACCGTTTTAAAATAAGGAAATATTGGGTATTGTTCGGGGTATTGTTCTTGAATCCAAGACCAACCATACAGTCGTCTACCATCATTACGTCTACGCAATTTGCCTACAATATTGAGTCTCAATATTGAACTATGAGTTTATAGATCCCTTTTTAAATACTTTAAATATTTTTGGGCTGAGAATACATGCAATTTATTTTAAACGCAATAAGACACAAGTACATGCTAAATTCTACACTGAGTTAAACCGAAAATCCCTTAGCTTTGGTAACTAGTAGCTGCCAGTACATAGGATATGGACCGGTGGGCGCGAATAATTGTATATGGATCCATAGGGCTTGACATCCCCGTTCTAGCTAGAGCGCTAGCCTTTTAACGGACGTATGTTATTTGAGTTTAAGACACGTTGGTTTGCGTGTATTAAAACGAATGGGGTAATTATCACTATAGCGTTAAGTTTAGTTACCAGGGTGCTCTATTACGTAGAATCTATTGATAAACTTTTGATGAAATCTTGTGGTCTATCTTTATATATGTTTATGACTCGAGCAATTAAACCTATAACTCACCAACATTCGTGTTGACTTTTTAGTATGTTTTATTCTCAGGTCCTTAGACTGCTTCCACTGTGATGTGCTTGTTGCCTGCATGGAGTCTCTCATGCTTTGTACAAAGTTTATTGCATTCAAAATAAAACTGCGTTGTGTTATAAATAATTGGACTGTGATGTCAACCTGTAAATTAAAGACTTATGTATTTTGGGGTTTTGCTTATACCTAAGCACTCGCCCACATGTTTATAACTTTCTATGTTTAGAAAGTCACTTATTTTAATGAATGCAATATTTTATCAAAACGTATCATATAGAGGTCAAAAACCTCACTGTGGAATCAATGATTAACGTGCCGCGTCAATAGCGATTTTGACAGGTCGTTACAGTTGGTATCAGAGCTTGAGGTCATAGGAAACCAGAAATTACATTAGTGTGTTTAACTGGTAATTGTTAGGATGCATTAGTGAGTCTGGACTATGACCATATCTGTTTTTACTGAATTTTGCTTATCATTTGGTCAAAAACATTATATGTGATATATTTATATGCTAACGTAATTGTTGTTTCAATTATGTGATAGATGACTTCTTCTAATCCTATCATTTTGTACGACTCGGAATCGGACACTGAATCTATTATATCCACAACTGAAAAGGGCGTTCCAAAACCTATTAAAGAAGAAATTGTGTTAGCCGGGGAATCTCAACTCCCGGTAAACCCAGAGGAGGTTCCAGCTCCACCCAGCTCTAGTTTTCTGGAGCCACGGTATCGTTGGCATGGACCCATGATCCCTGGAGTAAAAGAAGATCGTCCATTTCTAAACGAACATGGACATCGGGCCAGATACACCGCCGATGGATGGGTTGTGAATATATTGCCTGGCAGATTTCGGTTCATGACCACCGGTACATATTCTCGTACACATGATGCAGACAGTTCGTCATCATATTCTCCTACACATGACTCAGATAGTTTGTCATCAGACGAGATCAGTGACGAGGAGGATTTCGCTAATGAAATAAAAGAAGTCACTAAGGAAAAATTCCAACTTGCTATAGATAATAAAAACAACCACAAAAATAAAAAGTCCTTAATTATTAAAAAGGAACAGGACCATTCGATTCGTAACCACCCTTATTGTATTAAACCCACTGAGGCAACGGGTACCTCAAAACCCCAACCAAAACTTAAATATACTGCCAGAATGTCTGTCGGACCATGTGCACACAAACAATTGGCAGAGAGTACCAAATGGGAAGAAGTTTCTGATAGTTCTGAATAAATGACCTCGCAACCATAAATCTTCCATGCGCTATTTTATTGCTTATGTGTGCTACTCTATCTTGTTATGTAAAATATGCATATGTAAAATATCGGTATTGTATTGTATTGTATGGTATTGTATTATTTTGGTTTATTAATAATAAATGCATGGAATGATTATTTGTATTATTAATACTTATTATTATTATTACATAATAACGTAGTAACTCGCTATAATTTTTCATAGTGGAATATTATTAGGATTTTAGTAGTTAATTCTTTGTACTAGCTATTATGTATGAACTTAACGGGTAGGTAATACCCTAAAAATAATTATAAAATGCTAATAAGAAGAAAAGGCTTTTATAATAATTGGTTCATATTATTAATATGCTACGATTAACTATTGACAACTCATTTTACCTATAATATTCTATATGATTAAATTATCTCTGTTGTATTTATTGAAGAAACATGTCTCAAATGTCGGATGCTGAGTTTGAGGAACTAGTCGAGAAAAGTGTGAATGAAAGAATTGCTGCAGCTGAGGCAGCAAAAGCAACAGCCAAAGCAGCAACCAAAGCAGCAGCCGTAAACACAAACTCACGAAACGGATGCTCATACAAAACTTTTTCAAGGATGCAAACTACAGACGTTTAGTGGAACCGAGGGACCAGTCGGTCTAACCCGATGGTTTGAAAAGATGGAGTCCGTTTTCAAAATCAGTAATTGTGCGAACGGAGACAAGTCAAAGTATGCTTCGTGCACGTTGCAAGACGGTGCACTTACTTGGTGGAACAATTATGCTAAAGCAGAAGGAATAGATACGGCATATGATATCTCTTGGGAAGAACTGAAAAAGATGCTAATCGAGGAGTACTGTCCTCGAAACGATATCAGAAAAATGGAATCTGAGTTACGTAATCTGAAGGTTATCGGCGCGAATCTCAATAACTATGAAAAGCGTTTCATGGAACTAGCCTTGTTGTGTCCCGAATTGGTGCCAAACGAGAAACGAAAGATAGAAATGTATATTGACGGTTTATCGATCAATATCAAAGGAAATGTTACATCGTCCAAACCGAATTTGATGCAGGAAGCCATGACAATGGCACACTAACTCATGGACCAGATCACAGAGAGTTCGATTAAGGCACCAATTACCAAAGTCAAGACAACTGAAGGAAAGAGGAAATGGGAAGACTATAAGGGCAAAAGTACTCACCTGAAGAAACAAGAAACTTTTAAAGGTAAACAAGATGAGGCAACTGCAAGTCCAAACTATAAGGGACCCCATCCGTTCTGCAAAAGATGTTACACACATCATGCAGGTTATTGCCAAGTGGTCTGTGATAAGTGCAACAAAAAAGGACATGTGGTGAAAGATTGTTATGCAACCATTTCTGAAGTAAAGACAAAACCGACCGATGTCAAGAAATATTTTGGATACGGAAAGTCTGGTCACTTTATAAATCAATGCCCTGATAAGGAGAAGAACAAAGAACCCGCATGTGGGAGGGCATTTAATGTTAGTACCAGTGAAGCATGTGAGGATCCTAATCTTATCACGGGTACGTTTACCGTTAATAATCAACTAGCTTCTATTATGTTTGATACCGGTGCTGATAGAAGTTATATGTGTAAAGACTTTAGTTCTAAACTAAAATGTGCATCATTGCCTCTAGACGATAAATATACTATTGAATTAGCTAATCGTAAACTGATAAAAGCCGATAAAATTTGCCATGGTTGCGAAATAAATCTCGCTGGTGAAACCTTCAAAATCGATTTGATACCCGTAGAATTAGGAAGTTTTGACGTAATCGTTGGCATGGACTGGATGTCCAAAACAAGAGCAGAAGTTGTTTGCGCTGAGAAAGAGATCCGCATCCCTCGAAAGGATGAAACGTCATTAATGATTTATGGGGAGAAGAGCAACTCGAAGCTGAACCTTATCAGCTGTATGAAGGCTCAGAAACTTATAAGAAAAAGTTGTTATGCTATTTTGGCACACGTAAAGAAGATCGATACTGAAGAAAGAAGCATTGATGACATGTCGGTTGTAAGAGAATATCTCGGAGTATTTCCAGAAGAATTACCGGGGCTACCTCCACACAGATGTGTAGAATTCCAGATTGATCTCATACCAGGAGCTGCACCTGTAGCCCGATCTCCATATAGACTTGCACCTTCAGAAATGCAAGAATTACAAGATCAGTTGCAAGAATTATCGGACCGTGGATTTATTCGTCCCAGTTTTTCACCTTGGGGTGCTCCTATTCTGTTCGTCAAGAAGAAGGATGGATCTATGAGAATGTGCATAGATTACCGAGAATTAAACAAATTAACGATCAAAAATCGGTACCCATTACCGAGGATTGATGATTTATTTGATCAATTGCAAGGATCAAGTGTTTATTCCAAGATTGATCTACGCTCTGGATATCATCAGCAGAGAGTGAAGGAAGAAGATGTTCCTAAAACCGCGTTCAGAACCCGTTACGGTTACTATGAATTTCTAGTCATGCCTTTTGGATTAACTAATGCTCCAGCAGTATTCATGGATCTAATGAATCGCATCTGTAGACCGTATTTAGACAAATTTGTCATTGTTTTTATCGACGACATATTGATTTACTCGAAGAACAAGGAAGAACATGAGCAACACTTAAGACTGGTACTAGAGATACTCAAGAAAGAAGAATTGTACGCAAAATTTTCGAAGTGTGATTTCTGGTTACAAGAAGTACAATTTTTGGGCCATGTTGTCAGTAAACATGGAATTAAAGTTGACCCTTCCAAGATCGAAGCCATTAGTAAATGGGAAACACCGAAGACTCCAACACAAATCCGCCAATTCTTAGGTCTTGCTGGTTACTAATGAAGATTCATTCAAGATTTCTCTAGGATTGCCAAACCCTTAACTGCATTGACTCAAAAGGGAAAGGAGTATGATTGGTCCACGGAACAGGAATCCTCATTCCAGTTATTAAAGAAGAAGTTAACGTCTGCAACCATTTTGTCATTACCAGAAGGAAATGATGATTTCGTGATCTATTGTGACGCTTCGCGCCAAGGTTTAGGATGTGTATTAATGCAACGCACAAAAGTTATCGCATATGCCTCATGACAACTAAAAATTCATGAAAAGAACTATACGACGCACGATTTAGAACTTGGAGCAGTAGTTTTTGCACTCAAAATTTGGAGACACTATCTATATGGCACCAAGTGTACAGTGTACACCGACCATAAGAGTCTTCAGCATATTTTTGATCAAAAACAACTTAATATGAGACAACGTTGCTGGGTAGAGTTGTTAAATGATTACGATTGTGAAATCCGTTACCACCCCGGAAAGGCTAATGTTGTAGCTGATGCCCTAAGTCGGAAAGAAAGAGTAAAACCTCTTAGGGTCCGAGCTTTGAACATTACAATTCGTACCGATCTTACAAAGCAAATTCAAGCAGCACAGTTAGAAGCTTTAAAAGAAGAAAATGAAAAAGGTGAAATGAGCAAAGGATTAGAAAAACAACTTGAAGTAAAAGCCGATGGAACCCTATATTTTGCTGGTAGGATATGGGTACCAAAACATGGTAACCTAAGGCAACTAGTACTGGATGAAGCACACAAAACGAGGTACTCAATTCATCCAGGAAACGGGAAAATGTACCACAATCTCAAGAAGTTCTATTGGTGGCCTAATATGAAGACAGAAATTGCTACTTATGTAAGCAAATGTTTGACGTGTGCAAAGGTCAAAGCTGAGCACCAAAAGCCGTCAGGATTACTGCAACAACCAGAAATTCCGTAGTGGAAATGGGAAAGAATAACCATGGATTTCATTGCGAAATTGCCAAGGACAGCAAGTAGTCATGATACTATTTGGGTGATAGTTGATCGTCTAACTAAATCAGCTCACTTTCTACCAATAAAGGAGACAGACAGTATGGAGAAATTAGCACGCCTATATTTGAAGGAAGTAGTTTCCAGGCATGGTGTACCTATCTCCATCATATCTGATCGCGACACCCGATTCACATCACGTTTCTGGCAGTCATTACAAAAAGCATTGGGAACTCGATTAGATATGAACACCGCTTATCACCCACAGACAGATGGTCAAAGTGAAAGAACAATACAAACATTGGAAGACATGTTACGGGCATGCATGATTGACTTTGGAACCAGTTGGGATCGACACTTACCGTTGGCAGAATTTTCATACAATAACAGCTATCATACGAGCATCAACGCAGCGCCATTTGAAGCACTTTACGGTAGAAAGTGCAGATCTCCTATCTGTTGGAGTGAAGTAGGAGAAAGACAACTTACTGGACCAGAAATTATTCACGAAACCACCGAAAAGATCATTCAAATACAACAGCGATTGAAAACGGCCATGAGTCGCCAAAAGAGTTATGCTGATGTAAGAAGAAAACCGCTAGAATTTCAAGTGGGCGATAAAGTCATGTTGAAAGTGTCACCCTGGAAAGGCGTTGTACGATTCGGTAAATGAGGAAAGCTAAGTCCTAGGTACGTAGGACCCTTTGAAATCACCGAAAGAATTGGAGCAGTTGCTTATCAATTAAAGCTACCGCAAGAACTTAGTAGTGTTCATGACACATTTCACGTGTCAAATTTGAAGAAATGTTTAGCTGAAGAGGATGTCATAATTCCTCTTGACGAAATACGAATCAATGATAAACTCCATTTTGTCGAAGAACCTGTTGAAATCATGGACCGTGAGGTCAAACAATTAAAACAAAGCAAAATACCGATAGTTAGAGTTCGTTGGAATGCTAGACGAGGACCCGAGTTTACTTGGGAACGTGAGGATCAAATGAAGCAAAAGTATCCACATTTGTTCACTGATATAGCTCATAAAACAGGTACTACTCAAAATTTCGGGACGAAATTTTCTTTAACGGGGAGGTTATGTGATGACCCGGAAAATTTCGACTAATTTAAACCAATTCTCTATATGATTTAATATTATGTATATATATATATATATATATATATATATATATATATATATATATATATATATATATATATATATATATTATAAGATGTGCAAGTAAAACACTAATTGCTACTGTAAAAACGACTTTGCTACAGTAAAATACTATTTGCTACAGTAAAATACTATTTTCTACAGTAAAACACTATTTGCTACAGTGAAACCATTTTAAAATAAGGAAATATTGGGTATTGTTCGGGGTATTGTTCTTGAATCCAAGACCAACCATACGGTCGTCTACCATCATTACGTCTACGCAATTTGCCTACAATATTGAGTCTCAATATTGAACTGTGAGTTTATAGATCCCTTTTTAAATACTTTAAATATTTTTGGGCTGAGAATACATGCAATTTATTATAAACGCAATAAGACAAAAGTACATACTAAATTCTACACTGAGTTAAACCGAAAATCCCTTAGCTTTGGTAACTAGTAGCTGCCAGTACATATGATATAGACTGGTGGGCACGAATAATTGTATATGGATCCATAGGGCTTGACATCCCCGTCCGAGCTAGAGCGCTAGCCTTTTAACGGACGTATGTTATTTGAGTTTAAGACACGTTGGTTTGCGTGTATTAAAACGAATGGGGTAATTATCACTATAGCGTTAAGTTTAGTTACCAGGGTGCTCTATTACGTAGAATCTATTGATAAACTTTTGACGAAATCTTGTGGTCTATCTTTATATATGTTTATGACTCGAGCAATTAAACCTATAACTCACCAACATTCGTGTTGACTTTTTAGCATGTTTTATTCTCAGGTCCTTAGACTGCTTCCACTGTGATGTGCTTGTTGCCTGCATGGAGTCTCTCATGCTTTGTACAAAGTTTATTGCATTCAAAATAAAACTGCGTTGTGTTATAAATAATTGGACTGTGATGTCAACCTGTAAATTAAAGACTTATGTATTTTGGGGTTTTGCTTATACCTAAGCACTCGCCCACATGTTTATAACTTTCTATGTTTAGAAAGTCACTTATTTTAATGAATGCAATATTTTATCAAAGGTATCATATAGAGCTCAAAAACCTCACTGTGGAATCAATGATTAACGTGCCGCGTCAATAGCGATTTTGATGGGTCGTTACACTTAGATTATCCAAAAATGATAATCTAACAAATATCACACTTACACACTACCAATACATATTGGTTTACAAATATTAATATGTTACAACAAAATAAATCTCGAATGCAGTTTTAAACAATATTATACAAGCATGCTGACACCAAATCTTGTCTATATAATAGCATGCAACAACGGAAGCTCTTAATAATCACCTGAGAATAAACATGCTTTAAACGTCAACAAAAATGTTGGTGAGTTATAGGTTTAACCTATATTTATCAAATCGTAATAATAGACCACAAGATTTCATATTTTAATATACATCCTATACATAGAGATAAAAATCATTCATATGGTGAACACCTGGTAACCGACCTTAACAAGATGCATATAGAATATCCCCTATCATTCCGGGACTCCCTTCGGACATGATGAATTCGAAGTACTAAAGCATCCGGTACTTTGGATGGGGCTCGTTGGGCCCAATAAATATATCTTTAGGATTCGCGTCAATTAGGGTGTCTGTTCCCTAATTCTTAGATTACCAGAATAAAAAGGACCATATTCAGTTTAATAATCCAGCCATAGAATGTAGTTTCATTTACTTGTGTCTATTTTGTAAAACATTTATAAAACTGCATGTATTCTCATCCCAAAATATTAGATTTTAAAAGTGAGACTATAACTCACTTTCACAGATTTTTACTTCGTCGAGAAGTAAGACTTGGCCACTAGTCGATTCACGAACCTATAACAAATATGTACATATATATCAAAGTATGTTCAAAATATATTTACAACATTTTTAATACGTTTTGCTATTTTAAGTTTATTAAGTCTGCTGTCCTCGTTAGTAACCTTCAACTAGTTGTCCACAGTTAGATGTACAGAAAATAAAGCAATATATATTATCTTGAATCAATCCACGACCTCATGTATACAAGCCTCAGGCTAGATCACAACTCAAAGTATATATAATATTTTGGAATCAACCTCAACCCTGTATAGCTAACTCCAACATTACTGCATATAGAGTGTCTATGGTTGTTCCAATATATATATATATATATATATATATATATATATATATATATATATATATATATATATATATATATATATATATATATATATATATATATATATATATATATATATATATATATATATATATATATATATATATATATATATATATAGATGGGTCGATATGATATGTCAAAACATTGTATTCGGGTCTAGGTATCCCAAGATTACATAATATATTAGAATACATGTATAATACAATATGAGTTAGCTAGGATATGGTTAATATAGATTTGTTACCAATTTTCACGTAGCTACAACAAGAAAAATTATCCAATCTTGTTTTACCCATAACTTCTTCGTTTTAAAACCGTTTTGAGTGTTTAAAGTTGCTATGGTTTCATATTGAACTTAAGTTTATGAATCTAAAAATAAAAAGTATAAGTTTATAGTCAGAAATACAGGTTACAAGTCGTTTTTGTAAAGGTAGTCATTTCAGCCGAAAGAACGACGTCTAGATGACCATTTTGGAAAACATACTTCCACTTTGAGTTTAACCATGATTTTTGGATATAGTTTCATGTTCATAAGAAAAATCATTTTCTTAGAAGAACAACTTTTAAATCAAAGTTTTCATAGTTTTTAATTAACTAACCCAAAACAGCCCGCGGTGTTACTACGACAGCGTATATCCGATTTTACGGTGTTTTTCGTGTTTCCAGGTTTTAAATCATTAAGTTAGCATATCATATAGATATAGAACATGTGTTTAGTTTATTTTAAAAGTCAAGTTAGAAGGATTAACTTTATTTGCGAACAAGTTTAAAATTAACTAAACTATGTTCTAGTGATTACAAGTTTAAATCTTCGAATAAGATAGTTTTATATGTATGAATCGAATGATGTTATGAACATCATTACTACCTTAATTTTAGTAGGTAAACCTACTGGAAATGATAAAAATAGATTTAGCTTTAAAGGATCCTTGGATGGCTTGAAAGTTCTTGAAGCAGAATCATGACACGAAAATAAGTTCAAGTAAGATTTCCACTCGAAATAAGATTGTTATAGTTATAGAAATTGAATCAAAGTTTGAATATGAGTATTACCTTGTATTAGAAAGATATCTTACTGTAAATAAGAAAGATTTCTTGAGGTTGGATGATCACTTTACAATATTGAAAGTAAGCTAGCAAACTTGGAAGTATTCTTGATTTTATGAAACTAGAACTTATAGAATTTATGAAGAACACTTAGAACTTGAAGATAGAACTTGAGAGAGATCAATTAGATGAATAAAATTGAAGAATGAAAGTGTTTGTAGGTGTTTTGGGTCATTGGTATATGGATTAGATATAAAGGATGTGTAATTTTGTTTACTTGTAAATAAGTCATGAATGATTACTAATATTTTTGTAATTTTATGAGATATTTCATGCTAGTTGCCAAATGATGGTTCCCACATGTGTTAGGTAACTCACAAGGGCTGCTAAGAGCTGATCATTGGAGTGTATATACCAATAGTAAATACATTTAGAAGCTGGGTATTGTACGAGTACGAATACGAGTGCATACGAGTAGAATTGTTGATGAGAATGAATGAGGATGTAATTGTAAGCATTTTTTTTTAAGTAGAAGTACTTTGATAAGTGTCATGAAGTCTTTCAAAAGTGTATGAATACATATTAAAACACTATTTGTATATACATTTTAACTGAGTCGTTAAGTCATCGTTAGTCGTTACATGTAAGTGTTGTTTTGAAACCTTTAGGTTAACGATCTTGTTAAATGTTGTTAACTCAGTGTTTATTATATCTAAAGATATGTTAAATTATTACATTATCATGATATTATGATGTATTAATATATCTTAATATGATATATATATATATATATATATATATATATATATATATATATATATATATATATATATACAATTAAATGTCGTTAAAACGATAATCGTTACATATATGCCTCGTTTTGAAATCCTTAAGTTAGTATTCTTGTTTTTACATATGTATTTCATTGTTAATATACTTAATGATATGTTTACTTATCATAATACCATGTTAACTATATATATATATATCCATATATATGGCATCATATAGTTTTTACAAGTTTTAACGTTCGTGAATCACCGGTCAACTTGGGTGGTCAATTGTCTATATGAAACCTATTTCAACTAATCAAGTCTTAAAAAGTTTGATTGCTTAACATGTCGGAAACACTTAATCATGTAAATAACAATTTCATTTAATATATATAAACATGGAAAAGTTCGGGTCACTATAGTACCTACCCGTTAAATAAATTTCGTCCCGAAATTTTAAGCAGTTGGAGGTGTTGACGTATCTTCTGGAAATAAGTGCGGGTATTTCTTCTTCATCTGATCTTCTCATTCCCAGGTGAACTCGGGTCCTCTACGAGCATTCCATTGAACCTTAACCTCACGGTCCATTATTTCGACGGGTTCTTCGATGAATTGAAGTTTTTCGTTGATTTGGATTTCGTCTAACGGAATAGTGAGATCTTCTTTAGCAAAACATTTCTTCAAATTCGAGACGTGGAAAGTGTTATGTACAGCCGCGAGTTATTGAGGTAACTCAAGTCGGTAAGCTACTGGTCTGACACGATCAATAATCTTGAATGGTCCAATATACCTTGGATTTAATTTCCCTCTTTTACCAAATCGAACAATGCCTTTCCAAGGTGCAACTTTAAGCATGACCATCTCTCCAATTTCAAATTCTATCTCTTTTCTTTTAATGTCAGCGTAGCTCTTTTGTCTACTTTGGGCGGTTTTCAACCGTTGTTGAATTTGGATGATCTTCTCGGTAGTTTTTTGTATTATCTCCGGACCCGTAATCTGTCTATCCCCCACTTCACTCCAACAAATCGGAGACCTGCACTTTCTACCATAAAGTGCTTTAAACGGTGCCATCTCAATGCTTGAATGGTAGCTGTTGTTGTAGGAAAATTCTGCTAACGGTAGATGTCGATCCCAACTGTTTCTGAAATCAATAACACATGCTCGTAGCATGTCTTTAAGCGTTTGTATCATCCTTTTGCTCTGCCCATCAGTTTGTGGATGATAGGCAGTACTCATGTCTAGACGAGTTCCTAATGCTTGCTGTAATGTCTGCCAGAATGTTGAAATAAATCTTCCATCCCTATCAGAGATAATAGAGATTGGTATTCCATGTCTGGAGATAACTTCCTTCAAATACAGTCGTGCTAACTTCTCCATCTTGTCATCTTCTCTGAAATGACCCGTCCTTATCCACCTGGACAAAGTCATCAACATTTGTTCCCATTGCAATGATCGACTCCAAGTAATGTCCTTAAAATGAGCAAATGCACAGCGGAATACTTAATTCGTACCTGAGAATAAACATGCTTAAAAGTGTCAACCAAAAGGTTGGTAAGTTCATAGGTTTATTATAACAATCATTTCAATAGCTTAATAGACCACAAGATTTCATAATCATAAACATAATACACTCGCAAGTGTATGTAAAGCATTCTAAGTGGTTGAGCACTTGGTAACCATACTTAACTATTAATCAACGTCGCATATTCCCTTTATTACGAAATCTCACTACACTGTACCAAGTGTAGCCTACAAAGCGAAGTACTGTGCAACCGTTGAATACTGGTCGTCCAGTCTGGTTGGGGTTGTCAGGCCCGATAGATCTATCAACATGATTCGCGTTTACAATACCCATGTAAATAGTAGTTACCAAGCTACAGGGAAGTATGCCAGTGGTACAACTCAACGTAGAATATATTTTTAGGTACTTATGTCTATTTTGTAAACATTTATAAAAGCAGCGCATGTATTCTCAGCCCAAAAATATATATTGCAAAAGCAATTAAAAAGGGAGCAAATGAAACTCACCATACTGTATTTTGTAGTAAAAATACATATGACGACATTGAACAAAAGTAGGGTTGATCTCGGATTCACGAACCTATATTCAATTATGTATATTAACACATGTAATAGTAAGCGAACAAATTTATATCTTATTTAGTGATTTAATTGTTATTTTAATTAGTTGTTTCATTAATAACCTAATTAGTTATATTCATTAATATTTATTATAAAAGTACTAATAAAATTATGCTATATGTAGTAAGTATAGTTTTATATATCTAATAGTTATTTGATAAAATAATATTGATACTAGTATTAATAATAATAATAAAAAAATGATACTTTTAATAAGAACTATAGTTTTTAATACAAATGATACTAATAATAATAATAAGAATAATAATAATAATAATAATACTTTTATTATGATCATTTTAACAATAATGATAACAACAATAATATCAATAATAATAATAATAATAATAATAATAATAATAATAATAATAATAATAATAATAATAAAAATAATAATAATAATAATAATAATAATAATAATAATAATAATAATAATAATAATAATAATAATAATAATAATAATAATAATAATAATAATAATAATAATAATAATAATAATAATAATAATAATAGTATTAGTAATAATAATAATAAATTTATACCCTTTAAGAAAAACAAGTGAGCTTAATGGTTCCATCATAATCCAATAATCCATGCATGTCCAAGTCCAAAAGCTAAACCCACTTAATACCATGTCTAAGCCCAACAACCCAGTCCATATTGCAAATCCACCTAAACCTAAATGGTCCAACAGTAGTCCAGTTCGGTTTTTAATTTAACAACCCAACACACTTGGCCCAACTGGTGCAGCTATTTAATGATAAAAAAAATAACTGCGGTAGCCTAGGTTCGAACTCAGGACCTCTTGTTCAAGACAAACACCAATAACCATAACGCTGTTTATGCTTTTGTGTTATAATTTGTATTTTAAATATATTTAACCCGTATTTTATGTTTCCCTTCTTCTTCAAAATGAAACCCAGAACTATTCATCCTTTCTTTGATACTTCATCATCACCGAACATCTTCATGATCATTATCATCATTCACCATCTTTATCAAGGAACATAAACCGATCAAAATCATCATATAGTCATCACTTAATTATCATTATCATAAACTAATACTTATCATTATCTTTTATCGTGTATCATTATCATCACCATAACATCGTTATTTTCTCTCCTCATTAAACATCATCATTCCTCACCATCATCACCTTCTTCCTTCCTCATCATTAAGTTCATCATTTACATAGTATCATCATCACTCGTTCGTTACTGTTTAGAACAGAAAAGAAATGCATCACAGTTGCAGAAGGGATCTGCGACAATGATCAAAAGGAGTTTATTTTGGGTGGATTCTCGACCAACATAGTAACCAAATTAGCACAATAATCGCTCGATGGTTTGTGTCGTGTTTGAAATGTAACCAGAAAATGTATAACAGCAGTAGCTACAGTAAAACCAAAAGAGGTTCGTATATCATGAAGATTACAGCAATCTGATGGTATAAAATAAGTGGGTTTCGATAACACATATAAACGAAAAAAAATAAGAGAGTGCAGCCGTAGTTGTAGTTAAACTGTAGCATTTGAATCAGGAACAAAAACAGGAACGGGGTGGTGGGTGTCGGAGTGGTGAGATGGGTGATCGAAAGTTGTGGTAGGTGGCGGTTGGGATGGTGGTGATGGCGGTTGGGATGGTGGAGGTGGCGGTGGTTGAAACAACCCAACCCGTATTAAAACCGACCCATAAAAAAAATTTCCTTTTAATACGCGTTAATTAGTACTTTAGGCCCCAAATGTGTTTCCATAAACATCTTTAATACAATAGTAAGTCTAGTTTCCAACAAAACCGAGCATGGTGATTTGGGACTACGCTACCCAAATCCTAATCGAGTATAAAAGAAAGATCTTCTAAGCAACCTAGCCAAGATCTCTAATCCCCAAGCTTACCCGAGCCACCGTCCAGCATGCAACCTATAAAAATGTAAACAACGAGAGGGTAAGCTAACGCTTAGTGAGTGATAACATACTACATACATATATATGTATAAAATGGACACGCCACACAAATATCAAATACCGCACACCGAAGCACCCAAGCATAAAGGCAAGCTAAACTAGCATACCGTAGGATCACTAAGCAACGAGCTAAGGTACATCAAAAAAATATAAGTTCACCAACAACGATGTGAACAATGCCAATAAGCTACACCCTGGGGGTTAGCTACATCACGACAATACAACATTATACGGATACAAATTATATATATATATAGATTAACATAAAATGCTTACGCTTACAACACAATAACCATGGTCGACCAAGCATACAAGGGAACGGTACTTGAAAGTCCGTTGGAGTTCACAACATCCACTAGTGTTACTTACACACCGCGTAATCACCAATCCCCCGGGTGATGTCTTGAACACCGCGACTAACTCACCCTAATGACAATGTGGCGTCTTAAACACCGCGACGAATCCACACATCAATCAAAACAATGAGTGGTGTCTTGAACACCGCGACATTTCCACTCCCATGACGATGTGGTGTCTTAAACACCGCGACCATACCACACGTCAATTATACAATGAGTAGTGTCTTAAACACCGCGACAATACTACTCGTCAATCCAACAATGAGTAGTGTCTTAAACACCGCGACAATACTACTCACTACTTTGAATGTGGTGTCTTAAACACCGCGACAATTCCACATTCGTACACACAAACAAATACGTTATATACGCACACGCATAATTATTCCACTCACAATATTAACCCTTCGCCATTGGGGTTATATAATCCACATCACACGCCCATGTGATAGAGTACACGCAAGGTGTGCACCTCGTCAAAGATGGTCAACCAAAACGCACAACCGTGCAAATTGGACCTACACACAAGTCCATCAATCCACCTATATGTGAAGTGAGCTCTATAACCGAGAACCACTTCACCCGACCCGCACCCATCCTACACATACATATGCATATAGGATATTAACACTCACATTGAAGTCTTGAGAAATGCTTCCAAGTAGTCCGCAACACGCCAATGGAAAGTACCTAAACCATTATCATAAATACCACAACACAATTAGATTGGATTTACAAACCAACCCAATTCGACACTTAGTGCAAATTCGACCCAAATGCACTTCCAAGTACAAACCGCGCCCAAACTTAACCAAAATTCACTAACACAAGTGATAATGGTCCTAATATGCCAAGTAAACCCAAACACAAGTGTTAAACACATGTCTCACCCATTTTGACACCAAAACCCTAATTTTGACCCATTAAGTCAAAATCTCACCGTTTACAAGTCTTGACACCAAAACACATTTAACTCGGTTTAATACTTCAACTTAATCCATTTTAAGTTTATAAACCTTAATAAATCAACAATCGGGTCAAAATCATCACCAAACCCTAATTTTGGCTCTAGTCAAAATTAGTCAACTCCAAGAACCCTAAATGTCCCCAAAACCTCAATAATCACTAATACTAGTGATTATACACCATTTACAAGTCTTACAAGCATGAGCTTGCACACCAAACCCAAAACCCGACATTAACAACAATAAACCCGAATCTTGGTGTTAACCTTCAATTAACAACTAAATGGGTTTCACCTATGAATCATACAATCAAAAGCCCTAAACTTGAATGATGAACACGAAAATGAATTTCGGAGTTAGAGCTTACCACTAGTATCACCGTGTAGCTAAGAACGAGGAGAACACACTTGTCAACTACACCAAAGATCAAAACCCGCTTCTTCCTTTCCAAAATCCCACTTGAATCCAATTGGGTGTTTGAGTTTTTGAGAGGAAAATGAAATGAAAAGGGAAAAGAAATAAGAAAAAGGAATGAATGGATGAGGTTAAAGCCTCAAATCTGGCTCAAACGTGAAATGACTAAATTGCCCTTGAACTTCATTTAAAATTACAAGAGGCTAGTGCCAGTTTGCCCGTATCGCCGCGCCGCGGCAGTAATGGTCGCGCCGCGACCTTTGCCTGAGTCTGGTGCCTTCTTTACCACACTTTCTGATCTGATTTCTAGTTGATTGCCGCGCCGCGACCTCATATGTCGCGCCGCGACATTCCACGTGATCTGACTCCTTTCCTTGCATACAAGACCTCAACACCCAACATGTCCCGAACCCTTCATACGCCATTCGTATATACCCAATACACCTATAAATCATATACGGGGAAAACGGGGTGTTACAACTCTCCCCCACTTAGACTCGATCACGTCCTCGTGATCCTTGTCATTAAACCAAACGGACCACACTTCACGGTCCTCAAACATAAGTCCAAACCGACTTTCCTAAGCAATTCTTCCCACTGAATTGCCTTTAACAACTAAATCGTCACCCGCGATTTATCAAATCCACAATCCGAGCACTAAAACCATGCTCATTCCCTAACATCGGGAAAACTCAACCAATCTCGTACAGAGATATCAACCCCTTAGCGTACCCTTACCGAGTACAACGCTAAAAGCAACCAAGTCTCAACCTAAGGTCAACAATCCGAAACGATGAAGACCGAACCAACGAATCCTGACGGATAACACCAATCACTAAACATCCCTTGTAGTGCGCAATACGATCAATACGCAACTACCGTAACATCATAATCAAAAGGCTAAAACCGATAGCGCCCAAAACGACTATGAAAACGCCAAATCCAAAGGTGTACAAAATCGACTATCGTCACACCCGTAACAACACGTGAGCGAAACACGGCTATCGCATCACTAATCATACCACATGGTCCTCGCGACCCCACCATCAGCGTATAAAAACACCCGATCGATCACACAACACGGTTCTTACGACCCCACCATTGGTGTATAAAACAACCAACAGATCAACATCACGGTCCTTACGACCCCACCATCGGTGTATAAAACAACCGAAAGATCACACAACACGAAGGCTGGCCGAAAACACACGCGCCTTAGTGAATCCGAACTACACGCGATTCACTAACATGATGAAGTTAGCGAACCCGAATATCATGCTTCACCAATCAATAATCCCATGATGAAGTCAGCGGACCCCGAAGGTCATGCTTCACCAATCTCAACACCGGATGAAGTCAGCGGACCCTAAAGGTCATGCTTCATCAATCACCAATACCATGATGAAGTCAGCGGACCCGAAAGTCATGCTTCATCAATCAACGCCCTTTTGGCCTCGAACGACGAGTAGCGTAACATCGCGCTCTGCTACGCCATAGTGAATCCTAACGGATACCACTAACCATTCACATACACGAGCAAGAACCACCTATATCAAACATAGGCACAAAACAATTATTCTCTAGAAGAGAATCCGACACACACCTCCCTTAACCGAAGGATTTCACGTTGCTCGCCAAACACGTCCATTATCTCTCAATCGAGATTTACCACATTACCACCTCGGTGATAATTCAAATCCAAACCATAAGTACAATTTATCCGAAATTGTAATCTACCACAAATCGACCAAAATCAGGTCTCGACAACATTTTCCGGATCTACCAAAAGCATCATCCGAAATCTCACACTAAAACTTCCTCGTGCGGGAGTGTAACTCCCCCATTTGGAACTACGTCCCATATCCACAACTCGTACAACCATACAATGCTACCTAAGGTAGACTTTACAAAGATTGGGCTCACACGACCCGTCACCATATCTTGCTCCAGCCTTGAGCACACAAAGGATTTCAATCAATCCTTAAACACTTCGAGCAAAAGTGTACCACGATTACACAAACCATACCTTCGCAATCATCCAATTGCTTTAGTTTGTCAAATTCCACCTAGTCACTCATGTACCTAAGGATTTCACTTCGGTACCCTAAGTACAATGTAACCGCAACATAATCGGAGTCGAACACCACGCTAGTAGGTATAAAAGAGGCACCTAATGTCGCGTCATAAAGACTCCATTACCAACATACATCGAGATTCAAAACACTCGATCTCAAGGGTTTCAGCCCACCCGTCGAACCTCACGGTTCATCGACCTCAACACAAAAGTGAACACGCGCTTAACAACCGAACACCAACCCATTTCCATGGCTTGGTAGAAACATTTTACAAATATCAAGGAATGCTTGGTTACACCAAGTCTTACGCCCTTCGCCCGTCAATCAAAACGTCGTCATAGGGTACTTCCATTAGGAACGTCACCCATATCAATAACATGCACTACACAATGCATTTAATAAACTCAACTTCAAACGGCACTTAATAAATAGTCAAAAGACATATTTATTAAAACGAAACGTACCTTAACGTCTCCTTGTCGCCCCCGTCCCCGCTAACTTGGGACATTCCGACTTACGATGTCCTTCTTCTTGGCAATTGAAGCACACCATGCCATCGCCTTTTGGTACCGAACATTCCCACGACTTGTGACCCCTTATGCCACAATTGTAACATCTAGACGCACTAGAATCCAATATACCCGTCCGTGTACCACCCGTGCTCACACTCGGACCCTTAGTCCACTTACTCGGAGCACCATGCGAAACAACCCTTCTCTCGCTCGAAGGTTCACCCTTCTTTGATCGTGAATACGACTCGAAACCTCTAGCCACGGCGAATAATTCCGCAAACGATTTCGCGTGACCCCGGCTAATCTTATTCTTCAAGTCATCATTCAAGGTTCGATAGAAATCCTCCATTAACAACCGATCATTCCCTAAATACTCCGGGCAAAAACGAGTCTTCGCCATAAAGGTCGTCTTGAGAGTATTCAAATCCATAGATCCCTGTTGCAAATTTCGCAACTCATTACGCAATTCTGACATATCGGCTGAAGTCCGGAACTCCTCGAAGAATTCCTTCTTAAAATCGTCCCACGATAATGCCATAAACGGCTCACCACCGACAAGATCAATCTTACCATCCAACCAATCCTTCGCCCTACCCCACAATAAACTAGTAGCGAGTCTTGTCTTTTTCTCGGGAGGGCATTCAATAGTACGAAAACACCCTTCAACATCCGAGATCCAAGTTGTGCTTACTAAAGGATCTGGTTTCCCGTCATACATCGGAGGTTTAGTCCTCATGAAGCTCTTAAGACAATGCTCCATTTCTCCACCATTTCGACATTCGGAATACTTCCTATCCATTTCTTCTCGAAACACACTCATTTGCTCCGCAACGGCGGCCGCAACTCTAGCGTTAAACTCAGCGTCGTTCGTCTCGATCTCGTTTCGCGTCATCATTCTAAGGAATGCAAAACGATTAGTCCACGCACGTATAAAACGACACGCACAACACCACCCCATCTTGCTAAACACTCGTCGTACATCACTAGTTAGACACGATTTGCACCCGTAATAAGGTTTGCAAGTTCTTATTATGCACACACGCCGTATCGACTCGTTAGTACAACGACCGCCTCGCTCGATGATAATAACCAACACAACAAAATTCCTACACATATAAACATACGCAAGGAATAACATCACAACACAACACAATATCCTAGTTAGTTCACCTACACGCTAAGGCACTAACCAAATTTCCGTCCGTCCCGTTCTCCTACAAATCCCGCAGCAAATACGCACACACAAAAGTCTAAGTCTAGGCACCTATCTCAAGTCGCCTAAATCCCTTAGACCATGCTCTGATACCACTTGAAACAACCCAACCCGTATTAAAACCGACCCATAAAAAAAATTTTCCTTTTAATACGCGTTAATTAGTACTTTAGGCCCCAAATGTGTTTCCATAAACATCTTTAATACAATAGTAAGTCTAGTTTCCAACAAAACCGAGCATGGTGATTTGGGACTACGCTACCCAAATCCTAATCGAGTACAAAAGCAAGATCTTCTAAGCAACCTAGCCAAGATCTCTAATCCCCAAGCTTACCCGAGCCACCGTCCAGCATGCAACCTATAAAAATGTAAACAACGAGAGGGTAAGCTAACGCTTAGTGAGTGATAATATACTACATACATATATATGTATAAAATGGACACGCCACACAAATATCAAATACCGCACACCGAAGCACCCAAGCATAAAGGCAAGATAAACTAGCATACCGTAGGATCACTAAGCAACGAGCTAAGGTACATCAAAAAAATATAAGTTCACCAACAACGATGTGAACAATGCCAATAAGCTACACCCTGGGGGTTAGCTACATCACGACAATACAACATTATACGGATACAAATTATATATATATATAGATTAACATAAAATGCTTACGCTTACAACACAATAACCATGGTCGACCAAGCATACAAGGGAACGGTACTTGAAAGTCCGTTGGAGTTCACAACATCCACTAGTGTTACTTACACACCGCGTAATCACTAATCCCCCGGGTGATGTCTTGAACACCGCGACTAACTCACCCTAATGACAATGTGGCGTCTTAAACACCGTGACGAATCCACACATCAATCAAAACAATGAGTGGTGTCTTGAACACCGCGACATTTCCACTCCCATGACGATGTGGTGTCTTAAACACCGCGACCATACCACACGTCAATTATACAATGAGTAGTGTCTTAAACACCGCGACAATACTACTCGTCAATCCAACAATGAGTAGTGTCTTAAACACCGCGACAATACTACTCACTACTTTGAATGTGGTGTCTTAAACACCGCGACAATTCCACATTCGTACACACAAACAAATACGTTATATACGCACACGCATAATTATTCCACTCACAATATTAACCCTTCGCCATTGGGGTTATATAATCCACATCACACGCCCATGTGATAGAGTACACGCAAGGTGTGCACCTCGTCAAAGATGGTCAACCAAAACGCACAACCGTGCCAATTGGACCTACACACAAGTCCATCAATCCACCTATATGTGAAGTGAGCTCTATAACCGAGAACCACTTCACCCGACCCGCACCCATCCTACACATACATATGCATATAGGATATTAACACTCACATTGAAGTCTTGAGAAATGCTTCCAAGTAGTCCGCAACACGCCAATGGAAAGTACCTAAACCATTATCATAAATACCACAACACAATTAGATTGGATTTACAAACCAACCCAATTCGACACTTAGTGCAAATTCGACCCAAATGCACTTCCAAGTACAAACCGCGCCCAAACTTAACCAAAATTCACTAACACAAGTGATAATGGTCCTAATATGCCAAGTAAACCCAAACACAAGTGTTAAACACATGTCTCACCCATTTTGACACCAAAACCCTAATTTTGACCCATTAAGTCAAAATCTCACCGTTTACAAGTCTTGACACCAAAACACATTTAACTCGGTTTAATACTTCAACTTAATTCATTTTAAGTTTATAAACCTTAATAAATCAACAATCGGGTCAAAATCATCACCAAACCCTAATTTTGGCTCTAGTCAAAATTAGTCAACTCCAAGAACCCTAAATGTCCCCAAAACCTCAATAATCACTAATACTAGTGATTATACACCATTTACAAGTCTTACAAGCATGAACTTGCACACCAAACCCAAAACCCGACATTAACAACAATAAACCCGAATCTTGGTGTTAACCTTCAATTAACAACTAAATGGGTTTCACCTATGAATCATACAATCAAAAGCCCTAAACTTGAATGATGAACACGAAAATGAATTTCGGAGTTAGAGCTTACCACTAGTATCACCGTGTAGCTAAGAACGAGGAGAACACACTTATCAACTACACCAAAGATCAAAACCCGCTTCTTCCTTTCCAAAATCCCACTTGAATCCAATTGGGTGTTTGAGTTTTTGAGAGGAAAATGAAATGAAAAGGGAAAAGAAATAAGAAAAAGGAATGAATGGATGAGGTTAAAGCCTCAAATCTGGCTCAAACGTGAAATGACTAAATTGCCCTTGAACTTCATTTAAAATTACAAGAGGCTGGTGCCAGTTTACCCGTATCGCCCCGCCGCGGCAGTAATGGTCGCGCCGCGACCTTTGCCTGAGTCTGGTGCCTTCTTTACCACACTTTCTGATCTGATTTCTAGTTGATTGCCGCGCCACGACCTCATATGTCGCGCCGCGACATTCCACGTGATCTGACTCCTTTCCTTGCATACAAGACCT
Organism: Rutidosis leptorrhynchoides; assembly: GCF_046630445.1. Classification (NCBI taxonomy): domain Eukaryota; kingdom Viridiplantae; phylum Streptophyta; class Magnoliopsida; order Asterales; family Asteraceae; genus Rutidosis; species Rutidosis leptorrhynchoides. Next base: position 386,904,848 of record NC_092343.1, on the reverse strand, counting down.
CAACACCCAACATGTCCCGAACCCTTCATACGCCATTCGTATATACCCAACACACCTATAAATCATATACGGGGAAAACGGGGTGTTACAGTGGTCTTCATGGTAATGGGTTTCATGGTGGTATTTAAAAGAGAGAGATGATGAGAGAAAGATAGATGGGAGAGGTTGATGGTGGTGGTTCTCCGACGAAGGATGGCGGTTGATGGTGTTCACCGGAGGTGATGGTGGTCCGGTTGTCACAAAAAGAGGAGAGGGTGATGATTTGTTTGTGAGGTTTCTTTACTTCCCTAGAAATATATGTATATATATAAAATATATACATGTAATTATATCTATAATATTAACCTTATGATTATGATAATAATTAATAATAATTATATAATCATAATAATGTGAATGTAAATTGACAGGAAACAAAATTCTCAATATGACAAATAGGGAAATAGTAATAGATGTCTCTACATAATTCACAAGCCGCCATCAATTATTACTTTACACATTGGATTTCGTGTCCCGTTGTTAATTAATGGCGGAATAAAAGTCTTTGGAAAAATCCCATATTTTTAAATTAAATAGTTTTATTTATTTTGGTCATTAAAGCATAACATTTGATTATTAATTTATTAAATAAAAATTACATCAACTGTCCCTCTCAATTCTGAGTAAAATATAAAAAGTGTTAAAACTTATCAAATAGTTCCTAAATACATTTTTAATAAGCCTAAAATTTATATAACTCATTTTCGTATCACCGTTTATTTTAATATCATATAAGTTCGTTTTTAATTTGTCTAATATCAATTGAATGATAATCGAGTGTTTCTATCATTTATTAAATAAATTCAAAATTACAAAATATATATTTACTATACTTTGTTTATATATATAGATGTGTTTTAAATAATAACTATCATAATATCAAGTTTTTAATTCACATGATCACTAAATCATATTATATATTCCAAATTATTATATATATATATATATATATATATATATATATATATATATATATATATATATATATATATGCATCTATTTAATACTAGTCGTTCTTGAATCGTCAAGAACCATCGAATGTCAAATGAATATATGAAACAGTTCAAAATTTTAACTCAACATTACAGACTTTGCTTATCGTATTTGAAACATATAAAGATTAAGTTTAAATTTGGTTGGAAATTCCCGGGTCGTCACAGTACCTACCCGTTAAAGAAATTTCGTCCCGAAATTTGAGTGAAGTGGTCATGACTAACAATAAAAATGTTTTCATGATGATTATGAGTTGATAAATAGAGTTTTTATCATCGTTGAGTAATATGGATAAAGCAATTCGATTACTCACAGAGTACGAGTGAAGCTATCACAAAAGTGTGAATTGAGTAAATAATGTTTCGTCAAATCTTTTGACGTAGATATGGTTGATTTCCAGAATTTAAGGGATTTAAAGAAAATCTTGGAAATCTATAAGATATGATTCTTCGGTACATGAGGAAATGTGGATCTCTTTAATTAAATGTGATGATTTACCTCGATTGTTCTGTCTGATATTTCCATTATAGATTCACCTCTTTTGATCCATTATTTCTACCACTCCTATACTTTCTTCTATTTTGAAGTTTCATGCTTCTTTTCTTCCTTTCTTAAAGTAAACCGATCAAGACGGCTCAGTTTTTTTTTTAGGTATAAAGTTCGGATGAACATGATTAAGATTCTAAACAGAAATGAAAAGTATTAGCACGATTGGATTTGTAGATTACCGTAAATAACAGAAGATAGAACTATCAAGAATATATTTTCTTGATATGTTCGGAGGTTAAGTAGAATGAAAGAGTTATGTAACATGATATATGATGAGGATGTGATCTACTGTGAACCATCATCACGTTCCATTAGAAACTCAGCATGACTTACTGTAATATAATCACGTTGGCCAAGCGCCATTATATTATACTAACCCATGCTTCAATTAACAACACTTATCCACAATTCATTCATAATTTATACTTAGATTTTTACAGGAGTTTCCAATATAATGAAATACAGAAAACACGAAGAGGTAGATAATTTCGGACAAGAATATTTATAAAAATATCTTCAGAAATATTTGTGATATTTATGATGATATTTTGAAATTTCTAAGTTCGAATGTTGATGAAGAAAAATTTTCCGCAAGATTTTAACATGACTTCGGAACAAGATATTCTCTGAAGATTTCGGCGGATCCAAAATTACCTGGATTCTTTGAATATAGGTTTTGGTTCTTGTATTTTTCGTTGATCTCCTTCATGGTTAGCTCAATCTATTTCAGAGTACTAAATTTTTAATCGAGTGTCCCCAACACTCCATTCTTTATCATCAACCTCTTGGCCATTTAGGCTATCTACAATTTTACTGTTTCGTTTGCATTTAATGCAGCCATATCTGAATCATCGGTTAACAATCCGAGGTGTTTTTAGGAGAATTGTGTTTTTAGATGATTAAACGCTGATGGTAGTATGGTGGAATATAAAAAAATTCTCTGGTAACAATAAATGAGTACGCATATATTTCAAGGTTATAATAAGGTTGTTTCGAACGAAAAATCGAAATTAACTTGATGGAGCTGTGACAAAATTTGCTACTTTAAAAGGGATTACAAAGCTGTTTTCAGTAATAACAACGCCAAATGAGCTAGCACAGATACGGGTTAAACGTTTACTCAGTTTTCGAGAGTTTTTCAGGTGCATAACTATATGTATAAATCTTTTCTTTCGTAGATAAAGTGTGGTTGGTTCATCCTCTCGATTGAGGTGTTTTCAAGAATCATGAAAGTTTTGAACGCAGGTTGTAATCGTCAAGATACAAATGAGGTTTAAGACGAAATCAAGTGGCAAACTTGAAGAATTGTTTAGTTTCATATGTTATAATCAATATTTTAATTCATTTTAATTGTCCAATGATGGTAGTCCACAGTTGATAGTCCACAGTTAGTAATTCGATAATTCATATATAGTTTAATATATAATTTTTGAATTAATTAATACGTATCGTGACCCGTATTTGTCTCAGACTCGATCACAACTCAAAGTATATATATTATTTGAGAATCAACCTCAACCCTGTATAGAGAACTCGATCATTACTGCATATAGAGTGTCTATGGTGATTCCAAATAATATATATAGATGTGTCGATATGATATGTCAAAACCTTGTATACGTGTCCCGATATTTAAAGTGCGTAAAATAAATAACAGAAATTAAATGACGATAAATTAAATGCGCAAAGTAAATAACAGAAATTAAATGACGATAAATAAAATTGCGAGAATATAAATTGCGATAATTAAATTGCGATAAATAAAATGTAACCAGTTAGCTAGGAACAGTTAGCTAGGAACAGTTAGAGTGGATTCTTAACAAAATTTCAATTAGTTAATTTGTTTGTTTCTAATAAATTTTATTTTGTCCAATGTTTTCTTCATTATGCCACTTGTTGGATTCTGATAAATCAAAATCCAAATATGAAATTGAATTTGCATGAAAATAGTTATTCTTTGGTGAACGGATATGTATATCGGTGGTTGTAAATAGGATAGTAAATGATCGTTGAATCAAATTCGAAGTATGTACAGTGTAACTTATTAATGTGAAATCTAAATATTCCTCGGGTATTACCTACCCGTTAAAATATTTTTACCATTAACAGTTTGTACAAAAGATTTTTTTTATTACAATCTTTATGAAAACATATATACATATATATTTTCTTCAGATGTAATCATGGATTTAATGAGTTAATATGATATTAATCTCATTTGATTTTTCGGTTGAAACTAGAATGAATAATCTCTAAAACTTTAGAGATTACATAATCGCCGTGAAGAACGAAGATAATAGATGTACAACGATATGTATAACGATGATTATACTCGAGGTATAGAATGAGATGTTGAAGCATGGATTGTTGATGGTACTTGTGCTGTTACTGATGGTACTGTTGGTGCCAGTGATGTTGCTGAAGATGGTAAATTTTTCACCATATTCTCCAAATTGATTACTCGAGCGCGAAGTTCGTTGACTTCTTCTATTATTCCGGGATGATTGTCGGCCGGAACAAGCAGATGAATAAGGTTTAGATTTTTAGATAGAATATAATCGTGGCGAGGTATTCGGGAAATGAGGGTAAAAATGGTGTTTCGGACTGGTTTGCCAGTAAGTGCTTCGGGTTCATCATCAAGAGAGTAATTTGGTTGGTGGAAAGGATCGCCTTCTTCGTGTCTCCATTGATTAAGTCGACTACGAACTCATCAGATGAATTGGGGATAGATGATTGGTTAATTCATTCTAGTGACGCTGCTTTTGGAGCTTAGGTGAACATCCATGTCGGAATAGCTGTCGGAATCTGAGGAATTCGAACTGGTTGAGGGATTCATCTCGTACGATCAGATGAAGGATTTTTGATAAGAAATAGATTATAGGATGTAGATTAGTACCCTGCAATACATAATTCACATATGCATATATAATACTAAAATCCATAAGTTACGGAGGAATCTACGGAATATGTTAGGCAAAGGTAACTATAACAGATACACTAAGATATTAATTTATCTATACACTGTCTATGCAATAGAGGCAGTAAGACATGTCTAGACTAAGAATGATGAGCAGGTAATTTCCTAAGGATGATAAGCAGATGATTTCCGACTAAAAATAATAAGCAAAACTTTTGACATGCAAACACGGTCGAAGTCCAGACTCACTAATGCATCTAAACAACTATCAGTTAGACACACTAATTCAAGACATGGTTCGCTAAGACCACCGCTCTGATACCAACTGAAATGACCCGTCCTTATCCACCTGGACGAAGTCATCAATATTTGGTCCCATTGCGATGATCGACTCCAAGTAATATCCTTAAAATGAGCAAATGCACAGCGGAATACTTAATTCGTACCTGAGAATAAACATGCTTAAAAGTGTCAACCAAAAGGTTGGTGAGTTCATAGGTTTATTATAACAATCATTTCAATATCTTAATAGACCACAAGATTTCATAATCATAAACATAATACACTCGCAAGTGTATGTAAAGCATTCTAAGTGGTTAAGCACTTGGTAACCATACTTAACTATTAATCAACGTCGCATATTCCCTTTATTACGAAATCTCACTACACTGTACCAAGTGTAGCCTACAAAATGAAGTACTGTGTAACCGTTGAATACTGGTCGTCCAGTCCGGTTGGGGTTGTCAGGCCTGATAGATCTATCAACAGGATTCGCGTTTACAATACCCATGTAAATAGTAGTTACCAAGCTACAGGGAAGTATGCTAGTGGTACAACTCAACGTAGAATATATTTTTAGGTACTTGTGTCTATTTTGTAAACATTTATAAAAGCAGCGCATGTATTCTCAGCCCAAAAATATATATTGCAAAAAGCAATTAAAAAGGGAGCAAATGAAACTCACCATACTGTATTTTGTAGTAAAAATACATATGACGACATTGAACAAAAGTAGGGTTGATCTCGGATTCACGAACGTATATTCAATTATGTATATTAACACATGTAATAGTAATCGAACAAATTTATATCTTATTTAGTGATTTAATTGTTATTTTAATTAGGTGTTTCATTAATAACCTAATTAGTTATATTCATTAATATTTATTATAAAAGTACTAATAAAATTATGCTATATGTTGTAAGTATAGTTTTATATATCTAATAGTTATTTGATAAAATAATATTGATACTAGTATTAATAATAATAATAAAAAAATGATACTTTTAATAAGAACGATAGTTTTTAATACAAATGATACTAATAATAATAATAATAATAATAATAATAATAATAATAATAATAATAATACTTTTATTATGATCATTTTAACAATAATTATAACAACAATAATATCAATAATGTTAATAATAATAATAATAATAATAATAATAATAATAATAATAATAATAATAATAATAATAATAATAATAATAATAATAATAATAATAATAATAATAATAATAATAATAATAATAATAATAGTATTAGTAATAATAATAATAAATTTATACCCTTTAAGAAAAACAAGTGAGCTTAATGGTTCCATCATAATCCAATAATCCATGCATGTCCAAGTCCAAAAGCTAAACCCACTTAATACCATGTCTAAGCCCAACAACCCAGTCCATATTGCAAATCCACCTAAACCTAAATGGTCCAACAGTAGTCGAGTTCGGTTTTTAATTTAACAGCCCAACACACTTGGCCCAACTGGTGCAGCTATTTGATGATAAAAAAAAATAACTGCGGTAGCCTAGGTTCGAACTCAGGACCTCTTGTTCAAGACAAACACCAATAACCATAACGCTGTTTATGCTTTTGTGTTATAATTTGTATTTTAAATATATTTAACCCGTATTTTATGTTTCCCTTCTTCTTCAAAATGAAACCCAGAACTATTCATCCTTTCTTTGATACTTCATCATCACCGAACATCTTCATGATCATTATCATCATTCACCATCTCTATCAAGGAACATAACCCGATCAAAATCATCATATAGTAATCACTTAATTATCATTATCATAAACTAATACTTATCATTATCTTTTATCGTGTATCATTATCATCACCATAACATCGTTATTTTCTCTCCTCATTAAACATCATCATTCCTCACCATCATCACCTTCTTCCTTCCTCATCATCAAGTTCATCATTTACATAGTTTCATCATCACTCGTTCGTTACTGTTTAGAACAGAAAATAAATGCATTACAGTTGCAGAAGGGATCTGCGACAATGATCAAAAGGAGTTTATTTTGGGTGGATTCTCGACCAACATAGTAACCAAATTAGCACAGTAACTGCTCGATGGTTTGTATCGTGTTTGAAATGTAACCAGAAAATGTATAACAGCAGTAGCTACAGTAAAACCAAAAGAGGTTCGTATATCATGAAGATTGCAGCAATCTGATGGTATAAAATAAGTGGTTTTCGATAACACATATAAACGAAAACAATAAGAGAGTGCACCCGTAGTTGTAGTTAAACCATAGCATTTGAATCAGGAACAAAAACAGGAACGGGGTGGTGGGTGTCGGAGTGGTGAGATGGGTGATCGAAAGTTGTGGCAGGTGGCGGTTGGGATGGTGGTGATGGCGGTTGGGATGGTGGAGGTGGCGGTGGTCTTCATGGTAATGGGTTTCATGGTGGTATTTAAAAGAGAGAGACGATGAGAGAGAGATAGATGGGAGAGGTTGATGGTGGTGGTTCTCCGACGAAGGTTGGCGGTTGATGGTGTTCACCGGAGGTGATGGTGGTCCGGTTGTCACAAAAAGAGGAGAGGGTGATGATTTGTTTGTGAGGTTTCTTTACTTCCCTAGAAATATATGTATATATATAAAATATATACATGTAATTATATCTATAATATTAACCTTATGATTATGATAATAATTAATAATAATTATATAATCATAATAATGTGAATGTAAATTGACAGGAAACAAAATTCTCAGTATGACAAATAGGGAAATAGTAATAGATGTCTCTACATAATTCACAAGCCGCCTTCAATTATTACTTTACACATTAGATTTCGTGTCCTGTTGTTAATTAATGTCGAAATAAAAGTCTTTGGAAAAATCCCATATTTTTAAATTAAATAGTTTTATTTATTTTGGTCATTATGGCATAACATTTTATTATTAATTTATTAAATAAAAATTACATCAACTGTCCCTCTCAATTCTGAGTAAAATATAAAAAGTGTTAAAAGTTATCAAATAGTTCCTAAATACATTTTTAATAAGCCTAAAATTTATATAACTCATTTTCGTATCACCGTTTATTTTAATATCATATAAGTTCGTTTTTAATTTGTCTAATATCAATTGAATGATAATCGAGTGTTTCTATCATTTATTAAATAAATTCAAAATTACAAAATATATATTTACTATACTTTGTTTATATATATAGATGTGTTTTAAATAATAACTATCATAATATCAAGTTTTTAATTCACATGATCACTAAATCATATTATATATTCCAAATTATTATATATATATATATATATATATATATATATATGTATATATATATATATATGTATATATATATATATATATATATATATATATATATATATATATATATATATATATATATATATATATATATATATATATATATATATATATATATATGCATCTATTTAATACTAGTCGTTCTTGAATCGTCAAGAACCATCGAATGTCAAATGAATATATGAAACAGTTCAAAATTTTAAGACTCAACATTAAAGACTTTTCTTATCGTATCTGAAACATATAAAGATTAAGTTTAAATTTGGTTGGAAATTCGCGGGTCGTCACATTCTCTTATTGGCAGGAAGTGTGCTGATTTGGTGAGACGATCAACTATTACCCAAATAGTATCAAAACCACTTGCAGTCTTCGGTAATTTAGTGATGAAATCCATGGAATATTTTCCCGTTTCCATTCCGGGATTTCGGGTTGTTGAAGTAGACCTGATAGTTTCTGATGCTCAGCTTTGACCTTAGAACACGTCAAACATTCTCCTACATATTTAGCAACATCGAATTTCATACCCGGCCACCAAAAATGTTTCTTGAGATCCTTGTACATCTTCCCCGTTCCAGGATGTATTGAGTATCTGGTTTTATGAGCTTCTCTAAGTACCATTTCTCTCATATCTCCAAATTTTGGTACTCAAATTCTTTCAACCCTATACCGGGTTCTGTCTTCCTGAATATTAAGATGCTTCTCCGATCCTTTGGGTATTTCATCATTTAAATTTCCTTCTTTTAAAACTTCTTGTTGCGCCTCCTTTATTTGAGTAGTAAGTTTATTGTGAATCATTATATTCATAGCTTTTACTCGAATGGGTTCTCTATCCTTTCTGTTCAAGGCATCAGCTACCACATTTACCTTCTCCAGGTGGTAACGAATCTCAAAGTCGTAATCATTCAACAATTCAATCCACCTGCGCTGCCTCATGTTCAGTTGTTTCTGATTAAATATGTGTTGAAGACTTTTGTGGTCGGTATATATAATACTTTTGACCCCATATAAGTAGTGCCTCCAAGTCTTTAATGCAAAAACAACCGCGCCTAATTCTAAATCATGCGTTGTATAATTCTGCTCGTGAATCTTCAATTGTCTAGACGCATAAGCAATTACTTTCGTTCGTTGCATTAATACACAACCGAGACCTTGCTTTGAGGCATCACAATATATCACAAAATCATCATTCCCTTCAGGTAATGACAATATAGGTGCCGTAGTTAACTTTTTCTTTAACAATTGAAACGCTTTTTCTTGTTCATCTTTCCATTCAAATTTCTTCCCTTTATGCGTTAATGCAGTCAAGGGTTTTGCTATTCTGGAAAAGTCTTGGATGAACCTTCTGTAGTAACCAGCCAGTCCTAAAAATTGGCGTATATGCTTCGGAGTTTTCGGGGTTTCCCACTTTTTAACGTTTTCAATCTTCGCTGGATCCACCTGAATACCTTCTTTGTTCAGTATGTGATCGAGAAATTGAACTTCTTCCAACCAAAATGCACACTTTTGTAAAGACCCATCCTAATCCATCTGGACGAATACATTACATTTGGTTACATCGCGAGGCACTTGACCTCTATATGATACATTTTACAAACATTGCATTTGTTTTAAAAAGACAAACTTTCATTTCATCGAAAGTTGACGGCATGCATACCATTTTATAATATATCCAACAATAATTGACTTAGTAATAATCTTGATGAACTCAACGACTTGAATGCAATGTCTTTTGAAATATGTCATGAATGACTCCAAATAATATCTCTAAAATGAGCAAATGCACAGCGAAAGATTTCTTTCATACCTGAGAATAAACATGCTTTAAAGTGTCAACTAAAAGGTTGGTGAGTTCATTAGTTTATCATAATCAATCATTTCCATAATTTTAATAGACCACAAGATTTCCTTTATTCAATAATCATACACTAGTAAGTGTTTAAAAATCATTCATATGGATTGAACACCTGGTAACCGACATTAACAAGATGCATATAGAATATCCCCATCATTCTGGGACACCCATCGAACATGATAAAACCGAAGTACTAAAGCATTCCAAATTCCAGAATGGGGCTTGTTGGGCCCAATATATCTATCTTTAGGATTCGCGTCAATTAGGGGGTCTGTTCCCTAATTCTTAGGCTACCAAGCTAAAAAGGGGCATATTCGGCTTCGATCATTCAACCATATAATGTAGTTTCGATTACTTGTGTCTATTTCATAAAACATTTATAAAAACGCATGTATTCTCAGTCCCAAAAATATATATTGCAAAAGCATTTAAAAAGGGAGCAAATGAAACTCACCATACTGTATTTTGTAGTAAAAATATTCATACGACGATACTGAACAATGCAGGGTTGACCTCAGATTCACGAACCTATATCATTTGTATATTTATTAATATACATAGTTGTAATCGAACAAATTTATATATTGTTAGTGCTATGATTGGTATTTTAATTATGTGTTTCAATAATATCCTAATTAATTACATTTATCTTGTATACAATAAATAAGTAATTATAATATAGTTTTATTATGTATGTTTTTATGTAATTAATTTTTATTGTAATAACAATAATGATAATAATAATATATTAAAAATAATGATACTTATAATAATAATAATAAAAATAATGATAATAAAAATTTTATGATAATAAGAGTTATACCCTACTAAACGTCATCAATCATAATCGTCATTCATCATCACCGTTGTCCATGATCATCACGATCTTCATTGTCGTCATCATCATACTCGATTCATAATCATAATAAAAATAATAATATTAATAATAATTATGATAAAATAATAATAATAATAAGAATCATAATAATCATAATAATGGTAAAAAAAATAATATACCATCATCATCATCATTATCATGTATCATATTAACATCGTCATCACTATTAATACGTATCATTATCATCGTCATCATTACACCATCAACATCATCTTAGATGTCATCGTGATCATCATCAACATAACATCAACATAATAACAACATCATGTCATTCTTCATCATGTTCAAATCAATACCATAATCATCTTATCTTCATGATCATACTTCATCATCTCGTTCTTCATAATACATCATTATCGTATCTATCATCCTCATCATCGTTACTGTCTTACATAATTTCATCATTCATTTTATTATCACTATAATCTTGATCCTCATCTTCTTCGTAACCATCATGATCTTCATCATACAACATCTTCATCATCATCCACCATCACGATCTTCATCATTCTACATCATCATCAATTAAACTCACGTACCATTCATCGTCTTCAACCTCCATCGTCATCGTTTTTAATTATCTGCCCATCCTACTTCACACTGTCACTATCATCATCATTTTTAAATCGATTCAATAAGGAGCATGAATTTAATATGAATTGGGTGTTGGTCCAACAAGTATAGAGAAATATACGGCCCATTTTGTACAAGTAATTCTGCAACCCAATTAGTAATAGGAAAATAATGGCCCAACTCAAATCCCCACTTGATATCCGTGGCTGTACAGTAACTCGACAAAAAAAATATATAACATTAATGGTCACTTTCTTTTTTACAGCTCACAATCCCATATGTAAAATATTCCTTCATCAATCATCTTGGTTTTCACTGTTGTAACAGAAACACAGGAAGTAACAGCGTAAACAGTAAAATAGTTATAGCAACCAACGATGGTGATTCATGGTATGCTTCACTATTAAAAATTTTAGAGAGAGATATAGAGAGGGATGAAGGTGGCGGTTTTGATAGGATTCTGAAATAGAAGGGAGAGAGAGAAGAGTTGAGAGAGGTGAGATGGTGGTTATCGATGATGACTTGTGGGTTTCCAATTGGTGGTAGCGGTTTAACAAGATGGAAGTGAGTGATGGTTTTCGGGTGATGAAGAAAGGGTGACCGGCTTTGGTAGGGTGGTGTATGGTGTCGAGAATGGGAGATAGATGGTGATAGAAGTCGATGGTGTTGGGTTAACGATCTTAGAACAAAAGTGATGATGATATGGTGGATATTAGTGAAAATAGTGAGGGTGGTTGATGAGTTAGCCGTTTAAAAGTGAACAAGGAGGTGAGTGATTTACGATCATTAAATTCATGGTAATAGTTCAAATGTGGTTGAGGGTTATGGCTTGATCGGGACAGGAAGCAAACAAGTCGAGCAATAGCAAGTTATTTTTGGGTGGTTTGTGGTCGATGTCGACAGAGAGACAAGGAACAAATGGTTGATGGTTATGTGTGATCCATCAATGCATATATATGTATTTATTTATAGAGTCAAGAAACAAGATCACTATGGTGGCGGTTGTTGGTGTCCATATATGGTCGATGGTGGTTCAACTAGTGGTGAAGAGTGCCGGTGGTTGTGATGGGTGGTAATCGATTGCCGGGTGTACAAGAGCGAATGAGAGATATAGATGGCAATTGATAGAGCATTATATCTATATCTATATGTAAATATATATATATATATATATATATATATATATATATATATATATATATATATATATATATATATATATATATATATATATATATAGGTATAAATATAAATATATAATATAGTAATGTGAATTGATGAAAAGAAATGGATATTAGGTAGATGGATTCAATGGATGTGGTAGAGAATTTAGAAAGTGATAACAGATTATAATAGATATGAATTGTTGGTGTTGATCTCTTCATTATGTAATGATACATATATATCCTATAAAGTCATCATAATTAATACTAACAATATAATTATAATATAATATAATAAAAACACTTAAGACATGTGAATGGAATCACAAACAGAGAAGCCATCGATAATCTTGGATTATATTACTGACGTTTTAATTACGAAGATTAAATCGTGGTTCATTGCTAAACAGTTAGTATATAAAAGTGTTTCCTAAAAATTCCAAAATTTTAAATTAACTATATTTATTTATTTTGGTCTTCATGGTATAAAATTTAGTCATTAACTATTAAATAAAAATTACATTAATTATTCACTCCCAACCCCAAGTAAAATATAAAGAATTTTAAAATTCAACAAAAAGCTCCTAAATATATTTGTAGTATGCCTATAATTTATAAAACTCGTTTTCGGATCACCGTTTATTTTAAAATCCAATAAGTTTGTTTGTTTTTTTAACTTAATTAATAACCATCAAGATGATAAACGAGTGCTACGAGCATTTATTAAATAAATTCTAAATTATATACATATTCAATGTAATTTTCATATATAGATAGATTTATAGTAATGTCATGTATTATTTTATTTACACAAATAAAGTAAATCATATAAGTTTCTATTTCAAATTGATATATATATATATATATATATATATATATATATATATATATATATATATATATATATATATATATATATATATATATATATATATATATATATATATATATATATATATATATATATATATATATATATATATATATATATATATATATATATATATATATATTTTTACGGATAGTGGTTCGTGAATCGTTGGAAATAGTCGAAGGTCAAATAAATATCTGAAACAGTTCAAAATTTTTGAAATTTAGTTTAATAGACTTTGCTTAACGTGTCGAAATCATAAAAAGATTAAGTTTAAATTTGGTTAAAAATTTCCGGGTCGTCACAGTACCTACCTGTTAAAGAAATTTCGTCTCGAAATTTGAGTAAGGTCGTCATGGTTAACCATAAAAATGTTTTCATGACGAATATGAGTTGATAAATAGAGTTTTATCATTATTGATTAATATAGATAAAATGATTCAATTAAGTGAAGCGTACAAGTGAAGCTGTCATAAAAGAGTGAAAAGTTTCATCTTAACTTTTGATGTAGTCACGATTGAATTCCAGAATTCAAGGGATTTAGAGGAAATCTTTGAAATCTAAAAGATCTGATTCTTCGGTGAATAAGGTAATTAAGATCTCTATAATTAAATGCGATCATCTGTCTCGATTGCTTTGTCTGGTATTTCCATTATTTTCACGATTCCTATACTCAATTCCTAAATTCAAAAGATTGTGAAGATGCTTAATCCAGTTCTGATTCTTGTTTTTATCCTCACTATCGCAACAAGCATTCTCCTTTTTCATTTACTACCGGAGGAATCTGTTTTCTTCTACTTCGCCCTTGGGGTTATAATGTTTTTAATTCTCCCGTGTCTCTATGTTGCGATGAACATTGATATACACGGTTTGTAATTTTATGTGTTGTTATCGAGCTTTATATTACCCCTTATATTTTGGAGTTTCATACTTTTGTTTTCCCTTCCCGACTCTAAGTCAAGCGAATAATGGTCCAGAATTCGTAGATATAGAGTTTTGAATGATTATAATGTTCTAAGCAGGAAGGAACGTGATAGCACGATTTGATTTTCAAATTTATCAACATCACGGAAGATAGAACCATCAAGAATACATTTTCTTTATATGTTCAGAAGTTAAGTAGAATGAAAGAGTTATGTAACATGGCACATGATAACGTTATGATCTGTGAATCATCATGTTCCAATAGAACTTCCAGCATAACTTACTGTAATATAATCACGTTGGCCAAGTGTCATTATATTATACTAACCCATGCTTCAATTCCCAACACTTCTCCACAATTCATTCATAATTTATACTTAGATTTTACAGAAGTTTCCAATATATTGGAATACAGAAAAAATGAAAAGGTAAAAGATTTCGGACAAAAATATTTATGAAAATATCCTCAGAAATATCGAAGATATTTATGATGATATTTTGGAATTTCTAAGTTCGAAGGTTGATGAAGAAAAATTTTCCACAAGATTTTAACATGACTTCAGAGTAAGATATTCTCTAAAGATTTCATCGGATCCAGAATTACCTGGATTCTTTGAATTTAGGGTTTGGTCCTTGTATTTGTCCTTGGTCTCCTTCATGGTTAGCTCAATCTGTTTTTCAGTACCAAATTTTTCTATCGAGCGTTCCCTACACTCCATTCTTTATCATCAAACTTTTGGCCATTTAGGCCATCTACAATTTTACTGTTTCCTCTGCATTTAATGCAGCCATATCTAAATCGTCGGTTATCAATCCGAGGTAGTTTCAGGAGAATTGTGTTTTTAGATGATTAAACATTGATGGTAATATGGTTGAATATAAATGGTTCTCTGGTAACAATAAAAGAGCGCACATATAATTCAAGGTTATAGTAAGGTTATTTCGAACGAAAAGTCGAAGTTGTCTTGCTGGAGCTGTGACAAAATTGGCTATTTTGAAAGGAATCACTAAGTTATTTTGGGTAATAATAACACTAAAGGAATTAGGACAGATACGTGTTAAACGTTTACTCAGGTTCCGAGAGAGTTTTTTTTTTAGGTGCATAACTGTATGCATAAATCTTTCCTTCCATAGATGAAGTGTGGTTGGTTCATCCTCTCGATTGAGGTGTTTTCAAGAATCATGAAAGGTTTGAACGCAGATTGTAATCGTCAGGATACAAACGAGGTTTAAGATGAAATCAAGTGGCAAACTTGAAGAAATGTTTAGTTTCATATGTTATAATCAATATTTTAATTCATTTTAATTGTCCAATATTATTAGTCCACAGTCGATAGCCCACAGTTAACAGTTCAATAATTCATATATAGTTTAATATATAATATTCGAATTAATTAATACGTATCGTGACCCGTGTACATGTCTCAGACTCGATCACAACTCAAATTATATATATTATTTGAGAATCAACCTCAACCCTGTATAGTGAACTTGATCATTATAGCATATAGAGTGTCTATGATTATTCCAAATAATATATATAGATGCATCGATATGATATGTCAAAACCTTGTATACGTGTCCCGATATTTAAAGTGTGTAAAATAAATAACAGAAATTAAATGACGATAAATAAAATTGCGAGAATATAAATTGTGATAAATAAATGCGATAAATAAAATTTTATTTTGTCCAATATTTTCTTCATTATGCCACTTATTGGATTCTGATAGGTCAAAATCCAAATATGAAATTTGAATAAAAATGGTTATTCTGTGGTGTACAAATACATATGTCTGTGGATGTAAGTAGGATAGTAAATGATCGTTGAATTAGATTCGAAGAATGTACAGTGTAACTTATTAATGTGGAATCTAAATATTCCTCGCGTATTACCTACCCGTTAAAATATTTTCACCATTAACAGTTTGTACAATAAAACTTTTAATTACAATCTTTATGAAAACATATATACATATATATTTTCTTCAAACGTAATCATGGATTTAATGAGTCAATATGATATTAAACTCATCAGATTTACGGCTAGAACTAGAGTACATAATCTCTATAACATTAGAGATTAAATAATCGCCATGAAGGATGAAGATAGTTTATGTAGAACGATTCGTAGAACGATGATTATGCTTGAGGTATAGATTACGAGGTTGAGACGTGTGATGATGTTGTTATTGGTACTGGTTATGCTGATGGTGTTGCTGATGGTGGTACTGTTGCTGTCGGTGCTACAAGTGTTGTTGGTGCTGAGGTTAGTGATGATGTTGTTGTAGTAAGTATAGCTTGTAGATCACGCACCATTCTTGTCAGGGTTTCTATCCTACCCTCTATCATTTCTATCCATCCACTCATCTGATTAGATAGATCTTGATTATCAATTCGAAGTTCCCTGACTTCTTCTAATATTCCCCTTCGATTGGTATTCGGAAGTAGAGGTTGAATATTTTTTGAGATTGCAGTAATGCGACCTTCGAGGTGGAAAACTTTAGCAAGAAGGGTGAATACAGTGTTGCGCATAGGTTCACTGGTGAGTACATCATTTTCTCCGATGTTAGGAGGTAAGTTTGGTTCGTGGTAGGGCTCGCCTTCTTCATTTCTCCATCGAGTGAGTAAGTCTCAGACCCACCCCCATCTCCTCCAGAAAGAAAAATAGCTAAACGGTGGAGACACTTCGGGTTCATTGACTTCGGAGTCTACTTCAATTCGCATCTCGAAATTGCTTCCGGAACTAATGGAATCCAAGCTAGGTGTAGGATCCATCTCTTATGATCAGTTAGAGGATTTTCGATATGAAATGATTTTCGGTCATCGGATAATATTCTAATTATATAGAATATCTAATATAGTACAAAAGATCCCGTAGATTACGGAGGAAATTAAGGAAACGTGTCAGATAAAGTCTACAGTAACAGATACGCTAAGATATGGATTTGTCTATACACTATTCATGCAATCAATGCAGTAAGATGTGTCTAGACTAGGAATGATAAGCTAATTTCCTAAGGATGATAAGTAGATGATTTTCGACACGAAATGATAAGAAAAACTTTTGACATGCAGACACGGTCGAATTCCAGACTCACTAACGCATCTAAACAACTATAAGTTAGACACACTAATGCAAGACCTGGTTCGCTAAGACGATACCACATGTAAAGACCCGTCCTAATACATCTGGACGAATACATTACATATGGTTATATCACGAGGTACTTGACCTCTATATGATACATTTTACAAACATTGCATTCGTTTTAAAAAGACAAACTTTCATTACATCAAAAGTTGATGACATGCATACCATTTTATAATATATCCAACTATAATTGAATTAGTAATAATCTTGATGAACTCAATGACTCGAATGCAACGTCTTTTGAAATATGTCATGAATGACTCCAAGTAATATCTCTAAAATGAGCAAATGCACAGCGGAAGATTTCTTTCATACCTGAGAATAAACATGCTTTAAAGTGTCAACCAAAAGGTTGGTGAGTTCATTAGTTTATCATAATCAATCATTTCCATAATTTTAATAGACCACAAGATTTCCTTTATTCAATAATCATACACTCACAAGTGTTTAAAAATCATTCATATGGATTGAACACCTGGTAACCGACATTAACAAGATGCATATAGAATATCCACATCATTCCGGGACACCCATCGAACATGATAAAATCGAAGTACTAAAGCATTCCAAATTCCAGAATATGGCTTGTTGAGCCCAATAGATCTATCTTTAGGATTCGAGTCAATCATATAGGCTACCAAGCTAAAAAGGGGTATATTCGGCTTGATCATTCAACCATATAATGTAGTTTCGATTACTTGTGTCTATTTTGTAAAACATTTATAAAAGCGCATGTATTCTCAGTCCCAAAAATATATATTGCAAAAGCATTTAAAAAGGGAGCAAATGAAACTCACCATACTGTATTTTATAGTAAAAATATTCATACGACAATACTGAACAATGCAGGGTTGACCTTGGATTCACGAACCTATATCATTTGTATATTTATTAATATACATAGTTGTGATCGAACAAATTCATATATTGTTAGTGCTATGATTGTTATTTTAATTATGTGTTTCATTAATATCCTAATTAATTACATTTATCTTGTATACAATAAATAAGTAATTATAATATAGTTTTATTATGTATGTTTTTATGTAATTAATTTTTATTGCAATAACAATAATGATAATAATAATATATTAAAAATAATGATACTTATAATAATAATAATAAAAATAACGATAATAAAAATTTTATGATAATAAGAGTTATACCCTACTAAACGTCATCGATCATAATCGTCATTCATCATCACCGTTGTCCATGATCATCACGATCTTCATTATCGTCATCATCATACTCGATTCATAATCATAATAAAAATAATAATATTAATAATAATTATGATAAAATAATAATAATAATAATAATAATAATAATAATAATAATAATAATAATAATAATAATAATAATAATAATAATAATAATAATAATAATAATAAGAATCATAATAATGGTAAAAAAAATATACCATCATCATCATCATCATGTATCATATTGTAACAACCCAACCTGATATACAAACGATCATGCGGAAATATCAATTAATTTTTTTTTCCTTGTACAACATAGTGGCGCGGCGGGCCATTTTGGCCTGGAGCGGCGCTCCATTTCGGCCTTTCCCAAAAATCCAACTTAGCGAAATTGTTCGACCATTTCCCGACGTATTTAGATGTGATGACCCGGAAATTTATGACCAAATTTAAACTTAATCTTTGTATGATTAACATTTCTGACACGATAAGCAAAGTCTGTAAAACTGAATCTCAAAATTTTTGAACTACTTTCATATATTCAAATACCTTTCGGTTATTCTTGACGATTCGCGAACAATTATATGTATATAGATACATATATATATATATATATATATATATATATATATATATATATATATATATATATATATATATATATATATATATATATATATATATATACTATAACTTGAAAACGTAACAATGTATTAATTGTTTGATACCGTACATTAAACTTATTGGTTTAAATATTTATTTAAATATATATGATATGTTGGAATATTAATTATATGAATAACTTGCGACGTATATTTAAAACGTGTTTATGAATGTTGAAAATATATATTAACTTGGTCATAAAACGATTTATTATTATATATATATTAACAAATAGCGAGACAATGATTTATAGAAGTAAATGACCAAAACACTCGAAAGTTTAAGATACACTTTGAATGATATAGTTTATTGATAATTTAAGACTATATTTTGACAAAGGTACGAGTCACAAAACGTAAATTGCGAGTTTTCTAAACGTACAAAAATGCGTTCGAGAAACCGGAACCGGGACATAAGTCGAGTGACAACGTACGAGTCATCGGAACGAAAATTACAAGTCAACGATGCACATGAATTTAATATAATATATAATTAATTATTTAAATTATATATTATATATATTATAAAATAATATGTCGACAAACAAGAAAACAAAAACATTTTGAGCTGGATCAGGCGGCCATGCGATCGCATGGAAAATACACTAAAAACCCATGCGATCGCATGGGCATCAGATTCCAAAAAGTTGCCTATAAAAGTCCAGTTTTTGCTCGAGTTTTGTTTACACATACAACTCCTTATGTAATATTATTATTATTTATTATATATATTACTATTATTAATATTATTATTATTATTATTAATATTATTATTAAGATTATTATTATTATTTATTTTATTATTATTATTAGTATTATTATTATTACTAATTATATCACTTAAAATACTACGACGAGGTCATTAGCGTGTCACTTTCAAAATGGGTTTTCAAGCGGGATAGAGCTAAGGAAACTATGGGTTATTACTAAGAAGGTTTTGGGTATTGTTCAAGTGTTTTTCTCGTGAGTCAAACTAGTATTTATCATCTCCGTTGCGTCTATGTACTTTTCTACAATATTGAATCACAATATTGATACGTAAGCATTTATATCTTATCTATTATATATTAATAGTGTATCTCTTACTAGTACTTGAGTATATAGGATTATGTATGCTAGTACGATTAATTTTGTCGTAAAATAGTTTATAATATATCACAAATTTAATACATATATTACTGATATAAGTTATATGATATGCATGTTTTTGGAAAGCTGGCGAAAAATCAATAACTTTTCATTTAGAGATCACGTAATTTCGATGAACGAATTAAAAGATATGGACAATTGAATTATGATTAACATTAATTGAAATTGCTTTTGAATCTGCAATTGATATTTAAACAACTTGTTTATAAGATTGATAATTCGGATTTTCAAATATTACTAATCGAGTAAATGAATTTCTATATAAGGCACGTCTCGATTTGTTGAACAATTGTCAAAATTGTCTGTTTTATCATATTTTAAAGCTTTATAAAACTATAGTCTAATTATTCAAGAATTGGGAAACCATGTGAAATGTTAAACTATTTTCAATTACCATGATCATTCAAACTATAGTATAGATTTTAAAAGATCATATTGGGTCAGGTTGACTTTTTGAAATGACTTTTGATAACTTTTGTATGTCAATATCGAGCATTAGGATTATGATACACTATGACCCAACCTAGCTTATTAGACATGTATTGATCAACATATGTTCTATAGGTTGAGATCTAAGGTTAATTTTGCATTCTGAGTTTCGGTCACTTTTTGGTAAATGACCTTATGTGCTGCTAAGGTGAGTTTCATTTGCTCCCTTTTTAATTGCTTTTGCAATCTATATTTTTGAGCTGAGAATACATGCACTTTATTTTAAACGCAATGGATACAAGTACAAACTAAATTCTACAACGAGTTTGAACCAAAAATCCCTTAGCTTTGGTAACTAGTAACTGCCAGTTATAAGAACTGGTGGGCGTGAGTAGTAGTATATGGATCCATAGGGCTTGATATCCCCGTCCGAGCTAGAGCACTAGCCTTTTAACGGACGTATGCTATTTGAGAAGCGTACACGTTGGTTTGCATGTATTATTAAGATGATTATACAAAGGGTATAATATATATATACGTTAAGTTTAGTTACCAGGGTGCTCAATTTCGTAGAATACTTTGATAAACGTTTCTGGATGGAACAACTGAAATCTTGTGATCTACTTTTATATACAGATTATGCGCAAAATTAAAACTATGAACTCACCAACCTTTGTGTTGACACTTTTAAATATGTTAATTCTCAGGTTTCTAGAAGTCTTTCGCTGTTTGTTTATACGTTATACAAGCTATGTGTATGGAGTCATAGATACTTTATTCAAGAAAACTTTGCATTCACAAAATCATCACCATGTATCTTATTTTGACTGCATTGTCAATGGATGTAGTATTGTAAACTATTATATACGGTGATTTTTTATACGTAGAAATCATCAGACATCGAAAACCTTGGATTTATATATTCAGTTATGGTGTGACTTTTCAAAAGAAGGCAATGTTTACAAAACGTATCATATAGAGGTCAAAACCTCACTATGAAATCAATGAATGATGTATTCGTCCAAAGGGATTTGGAAGGATCGTCACAGTTGGTATCAGAGCGTTGGTCCTAGCGAACCAGGTCTTGCATGAGTGTGTCTAACTGATAGTTGTTAAGATGCATTAGTAAGTCTGGACTTTGACCGTGTCTGTATGTTAAAAGTTTTGCTTATCATTTCTTGTCGGAAATTATATGCTTATCATTCTTAAGTCTAGACACTCCATTTATTGCATAAATAGTGTATAGACAAAAATTCATATCTTATCATATCTGTTACTGTAAACTTTTCCTGACATCTTCCAAAAATTTCTCCATAATTTACGGGATTTTGGTATTATATATACATATGTAAATTATGTGTTGAAGAGTACCAATTTAAATTCTATAATCTATTTCATATCAAAAATCATCCCTCTAATTATACAAGATGGATCACGTATCAAGTTCAAATTCCTTAAACTCCAACAACTATTCCGATATGGATATTCACCTGAATTCCGAAGACAGTGTAACCGGAATGGATCAACCAATCAGCCATCACCTATTCTGGATGAATTGGGGATGGGTTCGTAGCCTGCTTAGTCATTGGAGACAAGAAGAAGGTGATCCCTTCCATCCACCACATTGCCCTCTTGGCGAAGAACCTAAAGCACTTACCGGCGAACCTATTCGAGACACCATTTTCTCTCTCATTTCCAGAGTGTCTCGTCACGATTATATATTATCTCAAATTCTAGATCTTATTCGTCCACTCGTCAGAACCGACAATCACCCCGGTGTAATAGAAGAAGTCAACGAGCTTTGCGCTCGGGTAGTGGCTTTGGAAAATGTGGTACAAAGGTTACAAGCACCAGCAGCAGCACCGATAGCAACAGTACCACCATCAGCAACACCAACAGTACCATCACCACCACCAACAACAACATCCGCATCCCACACCTCAACATCACAATCTGTACTTCGAAAATCAACGTCATACGCACCATAGATACCAAGGAATACCAACAACAACAAACGATGAAGTATTGATTCATAACTTCATCGAAGAAATATTCTGCAGAGAATATGTAGTTTCTAAAAGTTTTAGAGATTATATATTCTAGTCCTAGTCAAAAACCAGATGAGATTAATATTATGTTAACTCATTTAAATCATGATTACATCTAAAGAAAATATATATGTAGGTGTATTTTCATAAAGAATGTAATTAAGAAAACTCTTTTGTACAAACTGTTAATGGTGAGAATATTTTAATGGGTAGGTAATACCCGAGAGATATATAAATTCACTATTAATATGTTACATTCTTCGATTCTGATTCAACAAATCATCAACTATACTCACTACTTTCACAACAATATATATTCTTTTATAAAAATCAAAACAATCATCCTCATCCAAATTTGATTACATATTTTGATTTTGACAAATCAAAATCCAAAGTCAAGATTTAACAAAAGACATCATTCTTAGATTCCTACATCTTTCGAAGCTATACTTTGACTTCAAAACTGTGCTAGAACATCATAGAACCCAGAAAAGTATTTGTATCATTCAAATTCCTAGAACATCATATGAATATTAACGATTACAATCTATGTTCAAATTCCTCTAAATTCCTGAAGACACTTCAAATAATGAATCATCGAGATGATGATCCAACCACATGTTACCGCAGTCTTGTACCTGAAAAACCCTCGAAATCAAAGTCATAGTTTAACACGTATCCGTGTCAGACCCTTTGGCATTTATTAGCTAAAATAACTTTTCAATCCTTTTTCAAAATAAACAGTTTTGTCACCACTCCAGCAAATCACCTTCAATTATTCATTCGAATAAGCCTTATTATAACGATTACCCCTTCATCATTATTACCGGGGAACCTTTCATATTCCACCACATTAGCAGTAAACTTATCAACAACTACATTGATCATTAAGCCTCTCTGAAAAATCACGATAATTATTCATTGAAACTCTATCAAGTACCCATATACAACTTGTAACAACAATTGTCATACCAACTACTGGGAATTAGCAAATCAGTATTTTGAATTTCGTAGCAATTTTTCGCCAACAGTTATATATATACATATAACATTTACCTTCAAGACTTACAGACTTCGAATGTGAAGTTTCTGAAAAACACCCTAAACTACAAACTAGTTCTCGGAATCTTGAAAAATACTGATGAAGTAGCAAAAACTGTAAACGACTTTAACAGTCGAAAATTTGATGATAAAGAGTAGTGTGTTGGAAAACCACAGAAAAAGAGAAAATTTGGTACTGGAAAACGAATTGAGCAAACCATGAAGGAGGCTGTGGACAAATCACAAAGACTAAACCTGCCTTTAAAGAATCCAAATGATTCAGTGTCTGCTGAAGTCATTAATGAATACCTTGCTCCTGACTCTAAACCTTTATGAACAAGTCTTCTTCATCATCCTTCAATAATAGAAATTCTAAGATATCGTCGTATCTTTCAATATAAATATCTTCGATATTCCTGAAGATATTTTCACAACTATTCTTATCTGAAATCATTTATCTCTTTGCGCTATCTGTATTACATCATGAAAGAAACTATTTTAGTTTCAAAAATCTGAAAAATTCAAAAAAATTGATCTTTGAAGTAATGTTGGGAATTGAAGCATGAGTTAGTATAATATAATAACACTTGATCAACGTGATTATATTATAGTAAGTCATGCTGAGTTTCTAATGGAACATGATAAAGGTTCACAGATCATACCGTCATCATGTGCCATGTTACACGACTCTTATATTCTACCCAATCTCCAAACATATTAAGAACATATCTTCATGATAGTTCTATCTTTCCAGATATTCTAGTAATTTGACAAATCAAGATCGTGCTATTACGATTACCTTCTTAGAACATTAACTATGTTCATCCAAAACTCTATACCTACGAATTCTGGACCATTATTCGCTTGACTTGAAGTCGGGAAGGAAAAATAAAAGCATGAAGCTCCGAAATATAATGAAGAATAAAAAGCCCGATAAAAACCCCGAAATTACAAACCGTGTATATCAATGCGTATAGCAATATAAAGACACGGGAGAATGAAAAACACTATAACCCCAAGGTAATAGTAGAAGAAAATAACCTCCTCTGGTGGCAGATGAAAAAGAAGAATGAAGGATACGATAGCCAAGAAAATATCAAGAATCAGAACTGGATTAAGCATTTTCAAAATCTATTAGGAAGTATGAAATAAGGAAGAAGCTTATAGGAGTGGTGAAAATAAATGAAATGAAAGAGGTCAATTTATAGTAAAATATCAGACATAGCAATCGAGACAGATTACGCATTTAATTAAAGAAGATCTTAATCTCCTTAATTTCTGAAGAATCAAATCTTATTTAGATTATGAAGATTTTCTATTCCTTAAATTATAGAAATCAATCGTTAATATATCAAGAGTTAAGATGAATCTCTATTGTTCATTTCACTCTTTTACGATAACTTCTCTCATACGCTACGAATAATCGGATTGTTTTATCCATATTATTCAACGGTGATAAAACTCTATTTATCAACACATATACGTCATGAAAACATTTTTATTGTTAGTCATGACGACCTCACTCAAATTTAGGGACGAAATTTCTTTAACGGATAGGTACTGTGATGACCCGGAAATTTCTGACCAAATTTAAACTTAATCTTTGTATGATTAACATTTCTGACACGATAAGCAAAGTCTGTAAAACTGAATCTCAAAATTTTTGAACTACTTTCATATATCTAAATACCTTTCGGTTATTCTTGACGATTCGCGAACAATTATATGTATATAGATACATATATATATACTATAACCTGAAAACGTAACAATGTATTAATTGTTTGATACCATACATTAAACTTATTGGTTTAAATATTTATTTGAATATATATGATAAGTTGGAATATTAATTATATGAATAACTTGCGACGTATATTTAAAACGTGTTTATGAATGTTGAAAATATATATTAACTTGGTCATAAAACGATTTGTTATTATATATATATTAACAAATAGCGAGACAATGATTTATAGAAGTAAATGACCAAAACACTCGAAAGTTTAAGATACAGTTTGAATGATATAGTTTATTGATAATTTAAGACTATATTTTGACAAAGGTACGAGTCACAAAACGTAAATTGCGAGTTTTCTAAGCGTACGAAAATGCGTTCGAGAAACCGAAACCGGGACATCAGTCGAGTGACAACGTACGAGTCATCGGAACGAAAATTACAAGTCAACTACGCACATGAATTTAATATAATATATAATTAATTATTTAAATTATATATATTATATATATTATAAAATAATATGTCGACAAACAAGAAAACAAAAACATTTTGAGCTGGATCAGGCGGCCATGTGATCGCATGGAAAATACACTAAAAACCCATGTGATCGCATGGGCATCAGATTCCAAAAAGTTGCCTATAAAAGTCCAGTTTTTGCTCGAGTTTTGTTTACACATACAACTCCTTCTGTAATATTATTATTATTTATTATTTATATTAATATTATTATTATTATTATTATTATTATTAAGATTATTACTATTATTTATTTTATTATTATTAGTAGTATTATTATTATTACTAATTATATCACTTAAAATACTACGACGAGGTCATGAGCGTGTCACTTTCAAAATGGGTTTTCAAGCGGGATAGAGCTAAGGAAACTATGGGTTATTACTAAGGAGGTTTTGGGTATTGTTCAAGTGTTTTGCTCGTGAGTCAAACAAGTATTTATCATCTCCGTTGCGTCTATGTACTTTTCTACAATATTGAATCAAAATATTGATACGTAAGCATTTATATCTTATCTATTATATATTAATAGTGTATCCCAGACTAGTGCTCGAGTATATAGGATTATGCATGCTAGTACGATTAATTTTGTCATTAAATATAAATAGTTTATAATAGATCACGAATTTAATACATATATTACTGATATAAGTTATATGATGTGCATGTTTTTGGAAAGCTGGCGAAAAATCAATAACTTTTCATTTAGAGATCGCGTAATTTCGATGAACGAATTAAAAGATATGGACAATTGAATTATGATTAACATTAATTGAAATTGCTTTTGAATCTGCAATTGATATTCAAACAACTTGTTTATCAGATTAATAATTTGGATTTTCAAATATTACTAATCGAGTAAATGAATTTCTATATAAGGCACGTCTCGATTTGTTGAACAATTGTCAAAATTGACTGTTTTATCATATTTTAAAGATTTATAAAACTATAGTCTAATTATTCAAGAATTGGGAAACCATGTGAAATGTTAAACTATTTTAAATTACCATGATCATTCAAACTATAGTATAGATTTTAAAAGATCATATTGGGTCAGGTTGACTTTTTGAAATGACTTTTGATAACTTTTGTATGTCAATATCGAGCATTAGGATTGTGATACACTATGACCCAACCTAGCTTATTAGTCATGTATTGATCAACATATGTTCTATAGGTTGAGATCTACAGTTAATTTTGCATTCCGAGTTTCGGTCACTTTTTGGTAAATGACCTTATGTGCTGCTAAGGTGAGTTTCATTTGCTCCCTTTTTAATTGCTTTTGCAATCTATATTTTTAAGATGAGAATATATGCACTTTATTTTAAACGCAATGGATACAAGTACATACTAAATTCTACACCGAGTTTGAACCAAAAATCCCTTAGCTTTGGTAACTAGTAACTGCCAATTATAAGAACTGGTGGGCGCGAGTAGTAGTATATGGATCCATAGGGCTTGATATCCCCGTCTGAGCTAGAGCACTAGCCTTTTAACGGACGTATGCTATTTGAGAAGTGTACACATTGGTTTGAGTGTATTATTAAGATTATTATACAAAGGGAATAAAAAATATATACGTTACGTTTACCAGGGTGCTCAATTTTGTAGAATATTTTGATAAACGTTTCTGGATGGAACAACTGAAATCTTGTGATCCACTTTTATATACAGATTATGCGCAACATTAAAACTATGAACTCACCAACCTTTGTGTTGACACTTTTAAACATGTTTATTCTCAGGTTTCTAGAAGTCTTTCGCTATTTGTTTATACGTTATACAAGCTATGTGCATGGAGTCATAGATGCTTTATTCAAGAAAACTTTGCATTCACAAAATCATCACCATGTATCTTATTTTGACTGCATTGTCAACGGATGTAGTATTGTAAACTATTATATACGGTGATTGTCTATACGTAGAAATCATCAGACATTGAAAATCTTGGATTTATATATTCATTTATGGTGTGCCTTTTCAAAAGAATGCAATGTTTACAAAACGTATCATATAGAGGTCAAAACCTCACTATGAAATCAATTAATGATGTATTCGTCCAAAGGGATTTGGAAGGATCGTCACATTAGACAAAACGCTTTTCAAAACATATTCATATATGAAAAACTAACACGTTCCATTCATAAAATAAGTTTTACGAGGCGGGGCCTACATCGACCCAATTTACCCTTTAAGTACAAAATACAAGTTTCGACCCCACAATTTTAAACACAAAATAAAAGCCGAGCATGGCGATTGGGGATACGCTACCCAATCCTAATTAATCCAAAAGCAAGCCTTCTAAAGCAACTACGCGAGCCACTAGTTCCCACGCTTACCCGAGCCACCTCATCCAAGCAAATATATAAAAATGTAAACAACCAGAGGGTAAGCTAACGCTTAGTGAGTGAGAATATACTACATACATATATATGCATAAAATGGACACGCCACACAAATAATCAAATACCGCATACCGGAGCATCCAAGCATAAAGGTGAGCTAAGCTAAGCATACCATATAATCACTAAGCAACAAGCTAGTAACAACAACCATAAAGTAAGTCACCAACGACGATGTGAACAACGCCAATAAGCTACACCCGGAGAGTTAGCTACATCACAAAAATACATTAATATATATAACAGAGCGTAAAACCGCCCAAGGTTAACCAATCGTACAAAGGAATGGTACTCGAATTTCCCATCGGTGTTCGTAACAACCGTTAGTGTACAACACATATATCACTAACCCTTGGACAACACATATCCGTTCGTGAAACCATTTGCATACAACACATATATCACTAACTTGGACAACACATATCCATTCATAAAACCGTTAGCGTACAACAAATATATCACTAACTTGGACAACACATATCCATTCATAAAGTCGTTAGCGTACAACACATATATCACTAACTTGGACAACACATATCCATTCGTAAAGCCGTTAGCGTACAACACATATATCACTAACTTAGACAACACATATCCATTCATAAAAATAAACACATCACAATTCAATATCAACCCTTCGCCATTCGGGTTATCCAATTCACAATCACGTGTGATAGTGTACACACAAAACGTGTACCTCGACAAATGTGGTCAACCAAAACGCACATCCGTGCTAATTGGACCTATACACAAGTCCATCAAATCCACCTATATGTGAAATGAGCTTTATAACCGAGAACCACTTCACCCGACCCGCACCCATCCTACACATACATATGCACATAGGATATTAACACTCACCTTGTTGCCTTGATGAATGCTTCCAAGTAATCCGCGACTCGTCAATGGAAAGTACCTATTCCATTATCACGAAACAAGCAACACAATTAGGGTTGACTTACAAACCAACCCAATTCGATACTTAGTGCCATTTTGACCCAAATGCACTTCCAAGCACAAACCGTACCCAAATTAACCAATAATCACTAACACAAGTGAGAATGGTCCTAATATGCCAATTAAACCCAATCATAGGTGTTAAACACCTATCTTGCCCAAAATGACACTTAAACCCTAATTTTGACCCATAAGAAGTCAACATCACGCCAATAGCAAGTTTTGACACCAAAATATATTTAACTCGATTTTATACTTCAACTTAATCCATTTTAAGTTTATAAACCTTATTAAATCGACAATTGGGTCATAATCATCACCAAACCCTAATTTTGACTCTAGTCAAAATTAGTCAACCACAAGAACCCTAATGGTCTCCAAACATCAATAATCACTAATACTAGTGATTATACACCATTTACAAGTCTTAAACATGGTTAAATCATTAACCAACCCAAAACCCACCAAATATCAAAATAGCAAGTTTTCATAAACCCTCTTCATCAACTAAATGGGTTTTACAACTAACAATCTCAAACCCTAACATTGAATCTCAAATTAAACAATGAAATTCGAAGTTTGAACATACCAATACCACCAAAATGATGCCTATGACGAGATGAACAACTTTAATACTTGAGGTTTGACCCGAAACGCTCTTCTTCTTCTCCAATTGGAGCTCTCTCTCTCTCTCTCTCTCTCTAAATCTCTCCTCTCTCTAGGGTTTGAAGATGAGAGTGTTGATGAGTGAAAAGAGGTGAAATGTGATCCACAATGATCAATGGATCAGTTTTGATGACCCCAAACCGACCTCAAGTGAAAAGACCAAAGTACCCCTCATTTAAACCTTTTAAAAATGCTGAAAATTGCATCAGACACGATCAGAGCACCGCTCCATAAGGTGGAGCGCCGCTCCAACCTTCAGGTCAGTTTTCAGTAACTTGTTTTGGCCATAACTTTTTGACCGTAGAACCGTTTTCGATGAATCAAATATCGTTGGAAACGTAATAAGATTTTCTTTCCAATGGTAAGGCTTTGAAACATCAACACAAACTTTATTTGGGGTTGAAAAGATACGTACACACCTTGTCACTTCAGACAACGTCCAGTTTCCTTCGACGTTCGAGCAAGCAACACGTATGTAAGACCCTAATATTCATTGTACAGCAGGGTATATATGGTACATAGCGTGTGGGTGAAGTTGTGTAATCAAACAGAAGTCAGAAGCTGAGTTGGGCTAGGTGCGCTCAGCGCACACCTAATTATGGGCACCGTACACTGTTCACTGTAGCCGGATCCAGCTCTTTTATTCAGATATTTTGATGGGCTTTTTGGTAATTTCACTTGTGGATGAGTTAAAGGCCAGTTGGTCAGTTTGTGGAGTATCATTAACTCCATTATCAACAACCTTATCCTCTTCACTTAAATTTTAGAGAGAGAGTGTGATTCTTGAGTGAGAAAGCTTAAATCCAAGAGGAAGAAGTTGTTCTCGGACCAAAGTGCGGGTATTAAAGTTGTTCATCTCCTCTCTAGCTCCGTTGTAGTATGTTCTAACCTTAATTTCCTTAATTTAATTTATGTATGGGTTAGGGTTTGAGTTAGTGATGAACATAAAACCCATATTTGGTGATTTTGGGTGTTCTTGTGTAAGATTGAGTCATGAGGACTCAAAGTTGACTAACCTAGGGTTTCAAAGTAGTAATTGATGTTTATGAGTCCAAATTGGTTAGTTAATTGCTAGCACACCTAACTAATTGGTAAATAGGTGTTAGCGGGGTTAGTGGATGACCCGAAATGGGTGTGTTGACTTTAAATGAGTCAAAGGGGTTAATGATTGACCTAGTTAGGGGTTATGGGTATGAATTACCCAAATTATGTTATAATTAGCATTATTGGACCTTAACCACTAGCTTTTAAGTGATTAATGATGGTCTTGACCCTTAAGGGCGGTTTTGGTGAAAATGGGACATTTAATGCATTTAAGTCATTAAATACACATAAGTGAAATTGTTGGTATTTAGTCCAACTAGTTATGTGGGTTGATTGAAGTACTTATTATATTAGGTACTTTGCTTTGAAGCTTGCGGAAGTATAAAACCGTCACCAAATCGTTAAAGGTGAGTGGAATGATTATATGCATATGTATGTAATGTATTTATTTGTATGCTATGGTATGAACCAAAGAGCCGGTAGTGCCATAGTATGTGCGAGCGTGCTATGATGTGAACCAAAGAGCCGGTAGCGTCATAGTATGTGTGTTATAGTGTTAACCAAAGAGCCGGTAGCGCTATAGCACGATTTGTTAGGGTGTGAACCAAAGAGTCGGTAGCACCTTAGCGTTGTTAGAGTGTGAACCAAAGATCCGGTAGCACTCTAGTGTGAGTATGACTCGAGTTGTGATGTGAACCAAAGAGCCGGTAGCATCATGACAAATGCGTATGGTGTGAACCAAAGAGCCGGTAGCACCATGACTCGAGAATGGTTAACCATGGTTGTGTATTGTTTTGTAGCATATTATATTATGTCGATTATATGTTATTGATTACGCTAGTAGCGGTTTGTTGGAGATTATTAGCTTTGTACTTCAGATGGTATGCTAATTGTATTGCTAGCGTGTATGCGGTAAATGTGTAAGTGATTGCAAGTAGGTATATTATTTATATATATATATATATATATATATGTATATATATATATATGTATGTATATATATATATATGTATATATATATATATATATGTATATATATATATATATATGTATATATATATATATATGTATATATATATATATGTATATATATATATATATATATATGGGTATAATTATTGCATTCACTAAGCTTTGCTTACCCTCTTGTTGTTTATCTTTTTATAGGCTCCGGCGTTGACAAGGGTAAGGGCCTTCGATTGGATTAGAGATCCCGCTTGTTGTTTAGGGGACGCTTTTGGGATATGATAGCTTTTGGAGTTTGACCGAGATATGGGTAGTTTAACCCCAAATACCATGCTCTTAGTGTCGTTTGGAATTTAAACTAGTGCGGTCGAAACTCGAACTTTTGTATGAAACTCGTAAAATGGCCGATGTGGGCCCCGTTTTGTAAAACTCATTTTATTATTGAATCGTGTGAGTTTTAACCATTATAACATAATGTGAAAAGCATTTCGTCTAAATGTGTCTGGTAGTGGGAGATCTTTAATTGAAAATTGACGAAATCGGACAGAACTGAATGTGGGCCTGTGCGCGCCGCGCACCCTGAGGTGTGCGCGTGGCGCACTTCATTGTAAAATAAAAAAAAAAATATTACACGTGTTCGATTGTATATTGGGTTGGGTTGTTACAAAGTACGTGCTTCGTACACTTCATACACGCATCGTACACCATAAATACATTATGTACAATAAATATTTGGGTCTTACAAATATTAACATCGTCATCACTATTAATACGTATTATTATCATCGTCATCATTACACCATCAACATCATCTTAGATGTCATCGTGATCATCATCAACATAACATCATCATAATTACAACATCATGTCATTCTTCATCATGTTCAAATCAATACCATAATCATCTTATCTTCATGATCATACTTCATTATCTCGTTCATCATAATACATCATTATCGTATCTATCATCCTCATCATCGTTACTGTTTTACATAAATTCATCATTCATTTTATTATCACTATAATCTTGATCATCATCTTCTCCGTAACCATCATGATCATCATCATACAACATCTTCGTCATCATCCACCATCACGATCTTCATCATTCTACATCATCATCAATTAAAGTCGCGTACCATTCATCGTCTTCAACCTCCATCGTCATCGTTTTTAATTATCTACCCATCCTACTTCACACTGTCACCATCATCATCGTTTTTAAATCGATTCAACAACGAGCATGAATTTAATATGAATTGGGTGTTGGTCCAACAAGTATAGAGAAATATATGGCCCATTTTGTACAAGTAATTCTGCAACCCAATTAGTAACAAGAAAATAATGGCCCAACTCAAATCCCCACTTGATATCCGTGGCTGTACAGGAACTCGACAAAAAAAAATATAACAATAATGGTCACTTTCTTCTTTACAGCTCACAATCCCATATATAAAATATTCCTTCATCAATCATCTTGGTTTTCACTGTTGTAACAGAAACACAGGAAGTAACAGCGTAAACAGTAAGACAGTTGCAGCAACCAACGATGGTGATTCATGGTATGCTTCACTATTAAAATTTTTAGAGAGAGATATAGAGAGGGATGAAGGTGGCGGTTTTGACAGGATTCTGAAACAGAAGGGAGAGAGAGAAGAGATGAGAGAGGTGAGATGGTGGTTATCGATGATGACTTGTGGGTTTCCAATTGGTGGTGGTGGTTTAACAAGATGGAAGTGAGTGATGGTTTTCGGGTGATGAAGAAAGGGTGACCGGCTTTGGTAGGGTGGTGTATGGTGTTGGGAATGGGAGATAGATGGTGATAGAAGTCTTGGGTTAAATTCATGGTAATAGTTCAAATGTGGTTGCGGGTTATGGCTTGATCGGGACAGGAAGCAAACAAGTCGAGCAATAGCAAGTTGTTTTTGGGTGGTTTGTGGTCGATGTTGACAGAGAGACAAGGAACAAATGGTTGTGGTTATGTGTGATCCATCAATGCATATATATGTATTTATTTATAGAGTCAAGAAACAAGATCACTAGGGTGGCGGTTGTTGGTGTCCATAGATGGTCGATGGTGGTTCAACTAGTGGTGAAGAGTGCCGGTGGTTGTGATGGGTGGTAATCGATTGCCGGGTGTACAAGAGCGAATGAGAGATATAGATGGCGATTGATAGAGCATTATATCTATATCTATATGCAAATATATATATATATATATATATATATATATATATATATATATATATATATATGTATGTATATGTATATATTTATAGGTATTTATATATATGTATAGGTATATCTATATATATAATATATAGTAATGTGAATTGATGAAAAGAAACGGATATTAGGTAGATGGATTCAATGGATGTGGTAGAGAATTTAGAAAGTGATAACAGATTATAATAGATATCAATTGTTGGTGGTGATCTCTTCATTATGTAATGATACATATATATCCTATAAAGTCATCATAATTAATACTAATAATATAATTATAATTTAATATAATAAAAACACTTAAGACATGTGAATGGAATCACAAACAGAGAAGCCATCGATAATCTTGGATTATATTACCGACGTTTTAATTACAAAGATTAAATCGTGGTTCATTGCTAAACAATTAGTATATAAAAGTGTTTCCTAAAAATTCCAAAATTTTAAATTAACTATATTTATTTATTTTGGTCTTCATGGTATAAAATTTAGTCATTAACTATTAAATAAAAATTACTTTAATTATTCACTCCCAACCCCAAGTAAAATATAAAGAATTTTAAAATTCAACAAAAAGCTCCTAAATATATTCTTAGTATGCCAATAATTTATAAAACTCGTTTTCGGATCACCGTTTATTTTAAAATCAAATAAGTTTGTTTGTTTTTTTTTAACTTAATTAATAACCATCAAGATGATAAACGAGTGCTACGAGCGTTTATTAAATAAATTCTAAATTATATATATATTCAATGTAATTTTCATATATAGATAGATTTATAGTAATGTCATGTATTATTTTATTTACACAAATAAAGTAAATCATATAAGTTTCTATTTCAAATTGATATATATATATATATATATATATATATATATATATATATATATATATATATATATATATATATATATATATATATATATATATATATATATATTTACAGATAGTGGTTCGTGAATCGTTGGAAATAGTCGAAGGTCAAATAGATATCTGAAACAGTTCAAAATTTTTGAAATTTAGTTTAACGGACTTTGCTTAACGTGTTGAAATAATAAAAAGATTAAGTTTAAATTTGGTTGAAAATTTTCGGGTCGTCACAACTTTGAAAACTTAGCGTACAGTTTTTCCTTCCTTAACAATCTCAAATGTTCTTCATGCTCTTGGTCATTCTTTGAGTAAATAAGTATGTCATCGATGAAAACAATGACAAACTTGTCAAGGTATGGTCCACACACTCGGTTCATGATGTCCATGAACATAGCTGGTGCGATGGTCAACCCAAACGGCATAACCATAAACTCGTAATGATCGTAACGCGTCCTAAAAGCTGTCTTTGGAATATCATCCTCCTTCACCCGCATTTGATGATACCCAGAACGTAAATCAATCTTCGAATAAACCAATGAGCCTTGTAGTTTATCAAATAAGTCGTCGATTCTCGATAGTGGGTAGCGGTTCTTGATGGTAAATTTGTTCAACTCTCGGTAGTCGATACAAAACCTAAATGTACCATCCTTCTTCTTGACAAACAAAACAGGAGCTCCCCATGGTGATGTACTTGGTCGAATGAAACCACGCTCTAAAAGTTCTTGTAACTGACTTTGTAATTCTTTCATTTCGCTGGGTGCGAGTCTGTATGGAGCACGAGCTATTGGTGCAGCTCCTGGTACAAGATCTATTTGAAATTCAACGGATCGATGTGGGGGTAATCCCGGTAATTCTTTCGGAAATACATCGGGAAATTCTTTTGCGACGGGAACATCACTGATATTCTTTTCTTCAGGTTTAACTTCCTTGATGTGTGCTAGAATAACGTAACAACCTTTTCTTATTAGTTTTTCTGTCTTCAAACTACTAATAAGATTTAATTTCGCATTGTTCTTTTCTCCGTACACCATTAAAGGTTTTCCCTTTTCACGCATAATGCGAATCGCATTTTTGTAACAAACGACCTCTGCTCTCACCTTTTTCAACCAGTCCATGCCAATTATTACATCAAAACTCCCTAACTCGACTGGTATTAAATCAATTTTAAACGTTTCATCCCCCAGTTTAATTTCTCTATCCCGACATATATTATCTGCCGAAATTAATTTACCGTTTGCTAATTCGTGTTAAAATTTACTATCCAAAGGCGTCAATGGGCAACTTAATTTAGCACAAAAATCTCTACTCATATAGCTTCTATCCGCACCCGAATCAAATAAAACATAAGCAGATGTATTGTCAATAAGAAACGTACCCGTAACAAGCTCCGGGTCTTCCTGCGCTTCTGCCGCATTAATATTAAAAACTCTTCCGCGGCCTTGCCCATTAGTATTCCCTTGGTTTGGGCAATTTCTAATAATGTGGCCCAGTTTTCCACATTTATAACAAACTATGTCGGTATTATTTGTTCCGACCTTATTTGTTTCTTTATTTTTGTTGTTCTTTGGTCCGTAAACCTCACATTTTGCCGCGCCATGACCACTTCTCTTACACTTGGTGCAAACTGTTGTGCAAAACACATTTGGATGGTACTCTGCACACCTGAAGCATGGTTGTTTCTATTGTTTGTTGTTATTGAGGTTGTTGTTGGGATTGTTATTGTTGTTGAAACGGTTGTTGTAGTTGTTGTTGTTGTTGTTGTTGGGATGTTTGTTGTAGTTATTGTTAGGATTGCGGTTATTGTTGCGATTGTTGTTGCGGTTGTGGTTGTAATTGTTATTGTTGTTGTACTGGTGACTCTTGTCACCGTTTTCCTCCCACTTCCTCTTGAGTTGTTTCGTGTTGGCTTCTTCAGCCGCCTGTTCTTTAATTCCCCTCTCAATCTGATTTATGAGTTTATGAGCCATTCAACTTGCCTTCTTTATGGAAGCGGGCTCGTGTGAACTCACATCTTCTTGAATCCTTACTGGTAACCCTTTTACAAACGCGTCGATCTTCTCTTCTTCATCTTCGAACGCTCCCGGACACAATAGGCACAACTCTGTGAATCGTCGTTTATATGTGGTAATGTCGAATCCTTGTGTTTGTAACTCTCTAAGTTCTACCTTGAGCTTATTGACTTCATTTCTAGGACGGTACTGCTCGTTCATCAATTGCTTGAATGCCGACTACGGTAGTGCGTAAGCAGCATTTTGTCCTACCTGTTCAAGATAGGTGTTCCACCACGTTAACGCAGTACCTGTGAAGGTATGTGTAACGTACTTAACTTTGTCCTTTTCAGTACACTTACTTATGGCAAACACTGATTCGACCTTCTCGGTCCACCGTTTCAATCCAATTGGTCCTTCGGTTCCATCAAATTCCAAAGGTTTGCAGGCAGTAAATTCTTTGTAGGAGCATCCTACACGATTTCTTGTGGAATTAGTTCCACTGCTAGATCCAGAGTTATTGTTATTTTGCATTGCAGCCTGTATTGCGGCTATGTTTGCTGCAAGGAAAACACGGAAGTCTTCCTCGCTCATGTTCAAATTCTGACGAGTCGCCGGTGCCATTTCCTTCAAAAATAGCCCAAAAGAATTGAGTTAATTATATAGAATTTAAGAGTAGTCAAAAGTATTTCGTAGCATAATATGAACTTATTTATAAAAGCTTTTTCTTCATATTAGCATTTTATAGTTTTAATTCGGGTAGTATCTACCCGTTAAGTTCATACTTAGTAGCTATTATACAATTCAACTACTACGATTCTATATGAAAAACTTATTACAATAATATTTCGCGTTCATACTTTTATACAATATTTTACAAACATACAATACCACTATTATACATTATACATATAGGATGAAATATAGCACATAATAACTTGCTACACGGCAGCTATAAAGGTAATTTTAATTAATACGCAAGTTGTTCAGTATAGGCAATAAAGACACGTAATTCATAAGTCCAGAAATAGGTCATGCATTCTGATTTTACTAAAACGACTTCCCATCCTTGATCTTGAGGAAAGTAACCATTGTGACCATTAGCTAGGAAGCATGTTGTAATGTCGTCAAAAGGATGAGGGTTTCGTAATGCCCAACAGCCTCGTAGCAATCTAAAAACCTTGTTTCTTACCCCAACTACTGAGTCTGTCACTTGTGGGAATGTTTCATTTAATAGTTGTAATCCGATGTTCTTTTTCTCACTTTGGTGAGAAGCAAACATCACTAACCCGTAAGCATAATATGCTTCTTTTTGTTGCATGTTAGAAGCTCTTTCTAATTCATGAAATCCTATGTTGGGATATGTTGAGTCAAAATAGGTTCTTAACCCGTAGCGAAAAATTGCATTTGGGTTCCCCGCATTTAACTCTTTAAAGAAAACACTACGTAACTTACGGTCTCCCCAATGTGATATACCCCACCTATCAAAGGAAAGCCTTTTATAAACTAAGGCATTTCTGGAAAGTCTTTCAAATGTTTGACAAGTTAATTTCGCCATAACTAATTGTGCTGATGAATTCTGACCGACTCTAGACAAGATTTCATTAATCATATCCTCTGGTAGGCCTTCTAAAATATTCGGTTGTTTACCCTTAAAGTCCATTTTGTGTTTTTATACTGTAAAAAAATATACGAGTGTTAGATTCATAAAAGATAATTAACAAACAATACAAGCAATTTTACATTTATCAAAAAAACCACAAGCACACTATATTAACAAGCAAACTATATTACATATATTACACAACATGATTACAACTCTTTAATCCGACTCACTCATTTCTTCTTCTTCGGACTTGGTTCGTTTTGCTAATTTCCTAGGGATATATGATGCTCCCCTAATACGAGCTGTCGTTTTCCACAATGGTTTAGAAAAACCTGGTGGTTTAAAGGTTCCCGGCTTATTGTGGGAAATACGGACGTTGCCGATACATATAAAGTTCATCGGGGTTGGAATCAGGTTTCTCTATTTTTATACCTTTTCCCTTATTATTTTCTTTTTCTTTATTAAATTGGGTCGAGGTAATTTCTATAACATCATTGGAATCCTCATCGGGATCCGATTCATCAGAAAATTGGTAATCTTCCCAATATTTTGTCTTCCTCGGCGGAAACACCATTGACCATTATTGTCTTTGGTCCGTTGGTTGAGGATTTTCTTTTATTTAACCGATTTACTGTAGGTATCAATATTTCTTCCTCCGGAACCTCTTCTTCTTCCGGTTCTTCCTCTTCCGGTTCCTCCTCTTCCGGTTCCTCTTCTTTCGGTTCCTCCTCTTCCGGTTCCTCTTCTTCCGGTTCCTCTTCGGGAATTTGTGAATCTTCCCAAAGTATATTCGACTCTTTATTATTATTAGGTGAGTCGATGGGATTTGTACTAGAGGTAGACATCTATCATACAATATCAAACACGTTAAGAGATTACTATATCACATAATATTTACATGTTAATAATATATAGTTTCCAACAAAAAAGTTAAGCAATCGTTTTTTTGAAGAAAAACACGGTCGAAGTCCAGACTCACTAATGCATCCTAACAAACTCGATAAGACACAATAATGCAAAAATTCTGGTTCTCTAAGACCAACGCTCGGATACCAACTGAAATGTTCCGTTCATATTGATTATAAACGTTCCATATTAATTGATTTCGTTGCGAGGTTTTGACCTCTATATGAGACGTTTTTCAAAGACTACATTCGTTTTTAAAACAAACCATAACCTTTATTTTATCGACAAGGTTAACAAGACACCACTTAGATTATCCAAAAATGATAATCTAACAAATATCACACTTACACACTACCAATACATATTGGTTTACAAATATTAATATGTTACAACAAAATAAATCTCGAATGCAGTTTTAAACAATATTATACAAGCATGCTGACATCAACTCTTGTCCATATAATAGCATGCAACAGCGGAAGCTCTTAATAATCACCTGAGAATAAACATGCTTTAAACGTCAACAAAAATGTTGGTGAGTTATAGGTTTAACCGATATTTATCAAATCGTAATAATAGACCACAAGATTTCATATTTCAATATACATCCCATACATAGAGATAAAAATCATTCATATGGTGAACACCTGGTAACCGACCTTAACAAGATGTATATAGAATATCTCCTATCATTCCGAGACTCCCTTCGGACATGATGAATTCGAAGTACTAAAGCATCCGTTACTTTGGATGGGGCTCGTTGGGCCCAATAGATCTATCTTTAGGATTCGCGTCAATTAGAGTGTCTGTTCCCTAATTCTTAGATTACCAGACTAAAAAGGGGCATATTCGGTTTAATAATCCAGCCATAGAATGTAGTTTCATTTACTTGTGTCTATTTTGTAAAACATTTATAAAACTGCATGTATTCTCATCCCAAAATATTAGATTTTAAAAGTGGGACTATAACTCACTTTCACAGATTTTTACTTCACCGGGAAGTAAGACTTAACCACTGGTCGATTCACAAACCTATAACAAATATGTACATATATATCAAAGTATGTTCAAAATATATTTACAACATTTTTAATACGTTTTGCTGTTTTAAGTTTATTAAGTCAGCTGTCCTCGTTAGTAACCTACAACTAGTTGTCCGCAGTTAGATGTACAGAAAATAAAGCAATATATATTATCTTGAATCAATCCACGACCTCGTGTATACAAGCCTCAGGCTAGATCACAACTCAAAGTATATATAATATTTTGGAATCAACCTCAACCTTGTATAGCTAACTCCAACATTACTGCATATAGAGTGTCTATGGTTGTTTCGAAATATATATATATATATATATATATATATATATATATATATATATATATATATATATATATATATATATATATATATATATATATATATATATATATATATATATATATATATATATATATATATATATATATATATATATATATATATATATATATATATATATGGGTCGATATGATATGTCAAAATAGTGTATTCGTGTCTATGGTATCCCAAGATTACATAATGTATTAGAATACATGTATAATACAATATAAGTTAGCTAGGATATGATTAATATAGATTTGTTACCAATTTTCACGTAGCTACAACAAGAAAAATTATCCAATCTTGTTTTACCCATAACTTCTTCGTTTTAAATCCGTTTTGAGTGTTTCAAGCTGATATGGTTTCATATTGAACTTAATTTTATGAATATAAACAGAAAAAGTATAAGTTTATAGTCTTAAATACAGGTTACAAGTCATTTTGTAAAGGTAGTCATTTCAGTCGAAAGAACGACGTCTAGATGACCATTTTGGAAAACATACTTTCACTTTGAGTTTAACAATGATTTTTGGATATAGTTTCATATTCATAAGAAAAATCATTTTCCCAGAAGAACAACTTTTAAATCAAAGTTTATCATAGTTTTTAATTAACTAACCCAAAACAGCCCGCGGTGTTATACGACAGCGTATATCCGGTTTTACGGTATTTTTCGTGTTTCCAGGTTTTAAATCATTAAGTTAGCATATCATATAGATATATAACATGTGTCTATTTGATTTTAAAAGTCAAGTTAGAAGGATTAACTTTTGTTTGCGAACAAGTTTAGAATTAACTAAACTATGTTCTAGTGATTACAAGTTTAAACCTTCGAATAAGATAGCTTTATATGTATGAATCGAATGATGTTATGAACATCATTACTACCTCAAGTTTTTTGGATAAAGCTACTGAAAATGAGAAAAATGGATCTAGCATCAAAGGATCCTTGGATGGCTTGAAAGTTCTTGAAGCAGAATCATGACACGAAAACAAGTTCAAGTAAGATTTCCACTCGAAATAAGATTGTTATAGTTATAGAAATTGAATCAAAGTTTGAATATGAGTATTACCTTGTATTAGAAAGATATCTTACTGTAAATAAGAAAGATTTCTTGAGGTTGGATGATCACTTTACAAGATTGAAAGTAAGCTAGCAAACTTGGAAGTATTCTTGATTTTATGAAACTAGAACTTATAGAATTTATGAAGAACACTTAAAACTTGAAGATAGAACTTGAAAGAGATCGATTAGATGAAGAAAATTGAAGAATGAAAGTGTTTTTAGGTGTTTTTGGTCGTTGGTATATGGATTAGATATAAAGGATGTGTAATTTTGTTTACTTGTAAATAAGTCATGAATGATTACTAATATTTTTGTAATTTTATGAGATATTTCATGCTAGTTGCCAAATGATGGTTCCCACATGTGTTAGGTGACTCACAAGGGCTGCTAAGAGCTAATCATTGGAGTGTATATACCAATAGTAAATACATTTAGAAGCTGGGTATTGTACGAGTACGAATACGAGTGCATACGAGTAGAATTGTTGATGAAAATGAATGAGGATGTAATTGTAAGCATTTTTGTTAAGTAGAAGTACTTTGATAAGTGTCTTGAAGTCTTTAAAAAGTGTATGAATACATATTAAAATAATACATGTATATACATTTTAACTGAGTCTTTAAGTCATCGTTAGTCGTTACATGTAAGTGTTGTTTTGAAACCTTTAGGTTAACGATCTTGTTAAATGTTGTTAACCCATTGTTTATTATATCTAAAGAGATGTTAAATTATTACATTATCATGATATTATGATGTATTAATATATCTTAATATGATATATATATATATATATATATATATATATAT
This sequence comes from Rutidosis leptorrhynchoides, assembly GCF_046630445.1. NCBI lineage: Eukaryota > Viridiplantae > Streptophyta > Magnoliopsida > Asterales > Asteraceae > Rutidosis > Rutidosis leptorrhynchoides. The sequence goes on along the minus strand of NC_092343.1, from coordinate 386,861,658 downwards.
ATATATATATATATATATATATATATATATATATATATATATATATATATATATACAATTAAATGTCGTTACAACGATAATCGTTACATATATGCCTCGTTTCGAAATCCTTAATTTAGTAGTCTTCTTTTTACATATGTAGTTCATTATTAATATACTTAATGATATGTTTACTTATCATAATATCATGTTAACTATATATATATCCATATATATGACATCATATAGTTTTTACAAGTTTTAACGTTCGTGAATCACCGGTCAACTTGGGTGGTCAATTGTCTATATGAAACCTATTTCAATTAATCAAGTCTTAACAAGTTTGATTAATTAACATGTTGGAAACACTTAATCATGTAAATAACAATTTCATTTAATATATATAAACATGGAAAAGTTTGGGTCACTACAGGAAGAGTGTAGAGTGGAGTGAACTTAGCACCTTGCCTTAGAGATTTCCTTCAAGATTTAGTAGCTTATTTTTGGTTTAATAGTACTTTTGAATAAGTTTATCAACTTTGGTTTTGACTATGGTTTGAATTCGATTAAAAATAACGTTCATTTATCTATTAAGTTACCATTATTTATAAGTATTGGAATTCGTAAGATTAGGGTCTTTACAAATAGGACAATTGTACTGTGAGTCTATCTTTTGAAACAAACTTATGTAACTGTATAATGGTACATTAGGTTACATTACTCGGTCATAGTGTTCGACTACTTGTTGCTTGTGAATTGTCAAGTGCACTCAAGGTGAGTCTACAATCTCATTTTTATTAACATTTTTGGGATGAGATACATGCTGCTTTTGAAACTGCTTTGTAAACTATTTTAAACTGTTTTACGCATTAGACACGAGTGCAAACTGAATATACATAATGAGTTCGATCATAAAGCCTCTAGCTTGAATATATTAATTACTTTGTAAGGCTCGAACTATATGAACGGTACCGTAGGTTTGACAAACCTCACTCAAAGAACTAGGTGCTTATAACTTTGTAACCGAATACTTGATCAACATTTGCAATATGGGGTAAAGGAAGACGTGTAGCGCATTTAAGCTATCCGCGGGTTAAAGCTTTATATTCAAGTGCTCATAACAGATGTATATCTTTGCAACCTTGGTTTGTGCGCTAGGAACCTCGTGGTCTAAAAACAAAGAATTATTAAACTGAATACTGTATTTCAGACTCTGCTTTTTGCTACTTAAACTTGGTGTTTACAAACTTAAAACTAGACATGGCATTATCTACAAACATTTGAAAGAAAACCTTTTTGATGTCACACAGTTGAAACATGAAATCGCTAATTACAAACAGTTTAAAACTTCCCATTTGTTGTATGCAAACCTTTGACATTAAACCTTGGTGGTTTTATACTGATAAATGTTTACTGATTTCTGAATACTGATTTTGAATACTGATTACTGATAAACAATTTTGATAACTGATTTTCGATAAACGGTTTATGGAAACCATTTTATGAAATATATGATGAACTATTTACTTAAACCTGTAGATTCACTCAACTTTATGTTGACCCATTTTTCATGTTTTATCTCAGGTATTAATTGCTTCCGCTATAGAACCTTGCTGTTACATAAAAGTCAAGCCAGCACTGAGACCAGAGTTAACATTTCCGTTAATGGAATTTGACGGGATGTTATACCTGTAGTATCCTAAAGTAAACATATAAGTAACCAAATACTAAGAACAAATAACTAAAAGTAAACATATAAGAAACCAAATATTAAGAACATACAACTAAAAGCACATAATAGCATATTGAGGATCTCACTTTTAACACTAATGATAGATCGCCCATTGCGTTTGGAACACGAGACTTGATAACAACAACCTTATCGATTTTGCATTTTTCAGATAGCGGGGGTATTGCTCCTAAATTCGAGTCCATACACTCAAAAACACAACCCAAAGTCACTAAGTATAAATATATATCAAAACACATTTGATATGATGCCTTATATATAATTGAACTTTTATATACAATTGAAAAACAATACATGATTGATTATTACCACAGTAACGATACACCTGCTGAGACGCCAAAATCCACGTAAGTTATTCAAAGCTATCGTTATATGCCGCCTCTTCAATCACTTGCCTTATATATTATCGGGTTGACCTCAGATGTTCACCCTCGTTATATTCACCCTCACTTCTACGACGAAGAGCAGTCTGGCGAATACCCGTCGGACCTGGAATATTGTATCCAAGTCAACGTACTCGTTATGAAATTCTGTAACTGGCAGTGGTGGTGTTGGCGGCGAAGGAGGTGGTGGTGGTGTTATGATTCGAGTATGAGATTGAGATGAAATTCCTGGGATTGGAAACAGTTCACAGAGATTCTTTGCGGCATATTTGTAAAAATAATCCCAATCATCTTCCATTTTTAGCGTCTCTTATATATTAGGTAGTATTAAGTTTGAATGAAATCAATTCTTGCTCTTTTTCTACATAGGGAACTCTTTTAAATACATAAAATCTGATATTGAAAATCTAGAAAATGTCAGAAAATTTGATTGCTAAAAATGATCATATCCTCGGGCAACACGTATCACGCACAGACCATCATGCATGGTGCGTTTTGCTCTGTGTGATGAGTGTTACGCCAGAAGTTTAAGCAGTATCCAAGATAACCTCGATAACACGTGCATGTTTGCCTTGGTTCTCGTTGACCACGCACCATGCACCAAATTACATGCATCATGCGTGGTGTGTGATGCGTGGTGAGGGAGCATTGCATTATTCAAAATTTTAAGGGTATATTGTCAAACAATTTCAAAAAAGGGGGTATTTTGATCAATTTTTTAAAGAAAATAACACAAGTAATATATATATATATATATATATATATATATATATATATATATATATATATATATATATATATATATATATATATATATATATATATATATATATATATATAAAGGTAATCCATCACGAAAAATATTCGTTTTCAATCAAAAAATAAATAAAATTAATTTGAAGATGGCCGTTAGCAACACTTATTTATTTATTTTTAGGTAACTTATTTATATTTATATATACTACCTTATTTCTCTCATTGTTTGCACAAATAAAACTCTCTCTATATACTTAAATTTTCATATATTATTGTTGCGTAAAAAGAATGGCGACGATTTCAATTTGAAGAAAATTGTAGCATTAACAAATCCTTATAATCCTTCTCAACAATTCGGCTTTATTGATTTCATAGAAGAAGATGATGATGAGAATATAATTGAATCTATACATAAGCTTTTAAAAGATATTTATCGAGATGGATAAGGATCGGCTTAAAAGTTTGTTTGATGATTAGTTTGCTGAAACACCAACTTTCCCAAATGATGTTTTTCGAAGACGCTTACGGATGAGAGGGTCTTTGTTTATTCGTATATGCTGAGGTATAATAAATTTTATTCAAGAACATATTCCTTCTTATATTAGTTATTTCTTTCAAAAGGCGGATGCTACCGGTTTTCCAGGTTTTAACGTTTTTCAAATCTACATTCGATGTACGACAATTAGCAAACGATTGTGCACCCGATCTTTTTTATGATTAGTTATATATGGGTGAACAAAAAACATATCTATGTTTGGAAAACTTTTACAAAAGTGCACTTATACTCGACCGAGTATTTGAGAAACTCAAACGCACAAGATGTTCAACGTTTGATTTCAAAACATGAAGAGATACATGGTTTTCTAGGAATGCTCAGAAGTATCGACGGTATGAATTAGGGTTGGAAAAATTGTCCACTTGGTTGGAAATGTCAATTTAAATGAGGTGGTTATGGCCACCCGACAATAATATTAGAGGCGGTGGTCTCGTATGACAAATGGATTTGGCACCTTATGTTGGACACGCAAAATTAAACAATGACATTAATTTACTAAATCAATATGTTTTTTTAACAAATTATTTGAAAAAAGAGCTCCCATGTAACTATGTGGCGAGTGGAAAAAATAAAGAAATTGTATTATTTAGCCAATGGAACAATATTTGTTAAATCGTTCAAAAATATGGCTGAGCCAAAGCCTATGACATTAAGAGTCTGCAAGAAAATATATTGAACGAGCTTTCAGTGTATTTCAAGGTCATTTAGTAATCATTATTAACTTGGCCAGACAATTCTATACCAGTAAAATCCATAGAATTATGAATATTTGTGTGCTCTGACACAATATGATAACCAACGACAATAGAGCGTGCATTTTGTGCATCGAAAAAGGGGTAGATATACATCTTCGGATGGCAAAGAACTACGAGATTCAACAATTCATCATTTTCTCTAAATTATGCTTATCTAACACATTTGGAATCTTCCACGTAATGCCTGTGTTCGATATAATCCACAAGTGGGACAATCCAACATTCCGATCATGTCAATGATGAAGACGAAGATGAAAAGTAGTTTTATATTATTAACTATGTTTACGTCATTGTATCTTAATTAGGTGTATTATTTTTAAGTTTAATGTAATGTTATTTTGACTTAATGAGATATTTTAATTATAAATAATTGTAGATAACAATAATAACAATAGATTATATATATATATATATATATATATATATATATATATATATATACATATATATATATATATATATATACATATATATATATATATATATATATATATACATATATATATATATATATATATACATATATATATATATATATATACATATATATATATATATATATATATACATATATATATATATATGTATGATAATAGATTTGATACATATAACACATAATATAATATAAATAATAATAACAATAATAAAATAAGTTAAATAAAATAATAGAGGTGGATCGTGATCTTATAATGCTTCTGAATGGAACAAAGAGTCTTGTTAACACTATTAACATTTTTAATGACTTTTACACATTTTCAGGACTTAAACTTAATGTTAGGACCCCGAAGTTGTATAGTGTTAATGTGAAATATGCTTAAATGAAGGTTCCTTAGAAGAGGGCTATATAAGGAACCTAAGTAGTCCTAATTAGATAGTCATTTCATTGTAAACGAATTTTAGAAGCTGTGGAATGTAAATCTTATTGATTCTCTCTCATACCGAGTCTCCTTCACTCTTACCAAATCTCATTCTAACTTGTCTTTTCTTCTAATCTCAACATGATCTGACCTATCATTTGGTATCAGAGCTTCCAGGGAGTGATAATACATCACTAAATCGATCCAGAGATTGAAGATTACAGAATTTGAGCACTCTCCGTATATTGAATCAGATTTGCTATATTCAAATCTGATAATCTGACGTTCAGATTCTTGTGATAAGTTCAGCGAAGGTGTATTAAGTTGATTAGAAAGAGTTTCGATCATCATTACAGCTTTTTAACATCAATCATGAAGAATCAAGTTGATTTTTAGAGTTCGTGGCTAAAACTCTCTGTATTCATCAATTCCAGCTTGATTCTGTATTTTAGTAAAGGTTTGAGGTTTCAATTGTGATCGTGAGGTGTTTAATCACATTTCTGATAGTTTAATTTCATCAATTCTTTAAGTTTTGAAGATTTGATCGACATTTGGTATCGTAACTGCCATATCGAATCTGCTTTAAAATTATTAATTCTCATTAAGTGTTGCAGGTTGTTGTGTGTTTGTGATTCTATCACATTCAGTTTGATCATACGCAGCTAATTGGTGTGGTTTGAGAAAGGATTCGTTTGAATTTCTAAGTTTTGATACTTAGACTCGGTATTGTTAACTGCTACAGTTGACATTCGGTATCCTATACATTCGGTATCTTTGATATTTTGTGTGATACTAACTTGTTTCCTTGTGCAGCAAGGTTACCGAATCTAATTCAAAGAAATTGGATTGTGTTTGCATTCAAAATCATACCGAATCTGACTACCGAGTCAGATACTGAATCAGGATCTCGGTATCACTTAATTCATTAGTTTTAAGTGTTCTCAGGCTACAAATCTTGTGGTTACCAAATCTATACTGAATCTGGGTGTGTTACTTGTATTTCTAATCAGTTTCTGATGAATCTAGTTTACCGAATCTACTACAGTGTAACGACCCTGGATTTTCCAACGTAATTTATTAATAATTATTATTATTAATACGTGTGATTAAACGAATGTATGTTATTACATTTACATGTTGCCATGATTACCCGTACTTGACTTATATTGCCCGAAACGTCTTTGTGACACCCGAAACTTTCACGAATAATATTTTTAGAGTATTATTCACATTCATGATTGATTTTATTAATCATTTTAATTAACTATGGTGATTAGTTAGTTACTTGGGCTTTAATTGGATTTATTTGTTAATTAATGGAACTTAGGCTTTGATTAATGTTATGGACTCTTGAACATGGGCTTATAAGCCCACCCCACCCATTTATATGGATTAACTAGCCCACTAAGACATGTAAGCATCATTTTAGAGTGTAACTAGTTAGTTAAGTAACCTTGGAATCTAGTTTACACATAATCCGTATGTAAACCCATCCATTATCCAACTTTTGAAGGCTTTAACATGAATGATCTTGTGGACACTCCTCTCCCTCCCTTTTTCCTTGAAACAGTCGGCTACTAGGAGTAGTGAGGGAGTTCTTTTTTTGAATTTCCTTATTACTTTTTCATTAATCTTCATTTCATTTTACAACTCACAAAACATTTCACACTTTTCTCTATTTTTCTCTCATTTTTGTAAGTAACATGAACAAATACTTCTCTTCTTTTTCCTTTGTAAAAACCTATTTCTATATGAATATAATCATCATCATCTTTTGTTTATTGTTACTAGTCTTTGATTATTACTTACTTACTTGTAGTTGTTCTTTACTAGTTACAAGAATCAAACTCTTTAGTTTGATTCTCCATTTATCTTGTATTAACAAGAACACATAAGAACCTAAATTACTAGTTATGTTCTATATTTAATTTCTTGAAAGATTGTAAGTTTATGTGTTGATTAAAATCATACTTGAAGCTCATGAAGTAAACTTAAAGTTTACTTTCTAAAGATCAAACTTTGGTTTGAATCTTTAAAGTATGAACAACCTTGAACTAGATACTTGTTTATTTAGTTTACTACTTTATATTATGCACTTAAATTTCATGTTTGTTGGTTCAAATGGTCAAGTATTACAAGTTAGTCTTGATCTCATATTTTCTTGAACAAAAGTTAACTTTGAAAGTTCAAGAACATGTAAGTAAGCTTTCTTTAATTATAACTTTGTACACTTATGTAAGATCTAGACTTTTGAGTCTTGGATCTTCAAGATCTAACTAAGAACTATGTTCTACAACTTAAGATCTTGATTTCATAAGTTCACTTTCAAGTTTGTAACTTAATATTAGTTTTAAAGTTCATGTATGTGTTAGATCTAAGACTTTGATGTAACTTTGGTTCATCAAAACACTTGCAACACATAAGTGAGTTGTGCTTCATGTCTTAGGCTTACACTTGGGTTATGATGGTCAAACCTTGGTGAAAATGATTCAAACACATCAACGAGTTATACACTTGAAGCTATATGCATCAAGGATGAGAACCATGATAAGCATCGAGCACCAAGAACCACCGGAACCTACTAACCCTACTGTTCTACTATTTTTGTGTCTGACCCCTACGACCTGGGCTACTGTAATTATGATTTTCAGATAGCTCTGTTCTATTAGATAACTTTTCATATAGGACTCGTCTTAATCCGAGTTACGGTTTAGGATTTATGGCCCTCCGATCGTCACTATGTCCATTTAACGTTGTGCTGAAAAATTCTGACCTACTCGCACTTAGACCGTCGCCACCGTCAAACGAAGACGAGTTTGCTTCTGTAATTTTTACCACAACTAAAGGACTCATATACGGAGCCATGGCCACTGGTCTCACCTTATTTCAGTAGGTGTAGAGGCTGTGGTGACTGACCGAACTCAGCCTTTGTTTTAAACTCTTTCATGAACGAAACTTACTTTACACCTTTTGTTTAAAGATGAATGATGATGACCCTTAAGACCTTATTTACATACTTTTAAACCTTTTTGGATGATTTACTGACTTAGTACTATTTGACTTAGGTTGAGGACTTCCCGGACCTACACACTTGCTTATTTCCTGAGTCATACTTTACCCCTACTTTATCATTGTGAGTTATAGCATTCCCTTTTTACTTTAACTTATTTTGGGAACTGAGAATGCATGCGGATTTTATGTTTTACATACTAGGCACGAGTACTTAAACTTATATATGTGTGGGTTATACAACGGTATAAACTTTCCCTTTAGCTCGGTAACGTTTAATCATTGATTTTTGAACCGTGAACGCGAATCTTAGATATGGATCCATAGGGTTTGACATCCCCACTCGGGCTAGTCGCGCTAGCATTTAACGAGTGTTTAATACTTCATAGACATACGCACTTGCCAAGTGTACTTTCAGGGGGTATAAACGTTAAGTTAGTTACCAAGTGCCCACGGTTAATGTGATGACCCGGAAATTTCTGACCAAATTTAAACTTAATATTTATTTGATTAATATTTCCGACGCGATAAGCAAAGTCTGTAAAACTGAATCTCAAAATTTTTGAACTACTTTCATATATTCAAATACCTTTCGGTTGTTCTCGGCGATTCGCGAACAATTATATGTGTGTGTGTATATATATATATATATATATACAATTGATAATGCTAAAAACGAACATATATTTCATAGCATTATTCCCCAAGAAAGACAAGCTTTTAGTTGCAATTGTTCTATTTACAAGTGATATTCGTTTAAATATTAAAAGGTGAAGACAAAAGACAGATTCGACGAATTGAAGACGCAAACGACCAAAAAGCTCAAAAGTACAAAATACAATCAAAGAGGTTCCAATTATTGATAAGAAACGTCTCGAAATTACAAGAGTACAAGATTCAAAACGCAAAGTACAAGATATTAAATTGTACGCAAGGACGTTCGAAAATCCGGAACCGGGACCAGAGTCAACTCTCAACGCTCGACACAGCGGACTAAAAATTACAAGTCAACTATGTACATAAATATAATATAATATTTAAATAATTCTTATAATTATTTATATATTATATAAATAATAAAAATCCGTCGGCAAGAAAGACTCCAAAGTTGGTGAGCTGGAATTTCAAACTCCGTGACTCGCGGAGTTTGAAGGCAGAAAAGGCCGCGAGTCGCGGAGACCCCCTGAACTCAATTCCCTATAAAAGCAAACGCAGTTTGATCGCAAAAATATCAATATATATCCATCCATCTATCTATACGTAATATTTATATTTATAATTTATATTTTAATTTTAATTTTAATTTTAATCCTAATAATAAGGGTATGTTAGCGAATGTTGTAAGGGTGTAAGTCGAAATTCTGTCCGTGTAACGCTACGCAATTTTTAATCATTGTAAGTTATGTTCAACCTTTTTAATTTAATGTCTCGTAGCTAAGTTATTATTATGCTTATTTAATCCGAAGTAATCATGATGTTGGGCTAATTACTAAAATTGGATAATTGGGATTTGTACCATAATTGGGGTTTGGACAAAAGAACGACACTTGTGGAAATTAGACTATGGGCTATTAATGGGCTTTATATTTGTTTAACTAAATGATAGTTTGTTAATTTTAATATAAAGATTTACAATTGGGCGTCCCTATAAATAACCATTTACACTCGATCGGACACGATGGGCGGGGTATTTATATGTACGAATAATCGTTCATTTAACCGGACACGGGAATGGATTAATAGCCACTAGAATTATTAAAACAGGGGTGAAATTATATTTAAGGACACTTGGCATAATTGTTAACAAAGTATTAAAACCTTGGGTTACACTCAGTCGACATCCTGGTGTAATTATTAAACAAAGTAATAAAACCTTGTTACAGTTTAAGTCCCCAATTAGTTGGAATATTTGACTTCGGGTATAAGAATAATTTGACGAGGACACTCGCACTTTATATTTATGACTGATGGACTGTTATGGACAAAAACCAGACGGACATATTAAATAATCCAGGACAAAGGACAATTAACCCATGGGCATAAAACTAAAATCAACACGTCAAACATCATGATTACATAAGTTTAAATAAGCATAATTATTTTATTTCATATTTAATTTCCTTTATTTTATATTTAATTGCACTTCTAATTATCGCATTTTATTTATTGTTATTGTATTTAATTGCACTTTTAATTATCGCACTTTTTAATTATCGCAAGTTTATTTTATCGCACTTTTATTATTCGCAATTTCATTATCGTTATTTACTTTACGCTTTAAATTAAGTCTTTTATTTATTTAATATTTTACATTTGGTTTTAACTGCGACTAAAGTTTTAAAATCGATAAACTGGTCATTAAACGGTAAAAACCCCCCTTTATAATAATAATATTACTTATATATATATTTGTATTTTTATAAATTAAACTAATATAGCATTAAGCTTTGATTAAAAGATTTTCCCTGTGGAACGAACCGGACTTACTAAAAACTACACTACTGTAAGATTAGGTACACTGCCTATAAGTGTTGTAGCAAGGTTTAAGTATATCCATTCTCTAAATAAATAAATATCTTGTGTAAAATTATATCGTATTTAATAGTATTTCCAGGTAAAAATATAAGCTATTTCATATACACCTCGCATAACATCAAGTTATTTTTGGCGCCGCTGCCGGGGAACAATCTAGCTTAAAAGCCGGAAGCGTAACGCTAAATTTTAAAAAAAAAATTATTTTTTTTAGTTTACTTTTATACGCTTTTGTAAAAATACGTTTTTAATTATTCGAAAATATAAAAAGAAAAATAAAAATATAAATATTTTTAAGAGTTTGTTAAATATTTAAGTTTTATAAAGTTTCTTTATTTTTATTTTATAAAAATATAAGTTTTATTTAAAAATTTTGTGTTTATTTAAAATATAAATTTAAAAACCGAAAAAAAATAAAGTAAAACGCGTCGAATTTTAATCAACCTGTCATCTGAAAATTGGAACCCCGCGACTCGCGGAGTTTCCAGCTTCGAGCACCGCAACTCGCGGAGCCGTCTGACACGGGCCACACAGAAACCCTAACAGCATTTATTACGGTGTAATTATTATTTATTATTATTATTAACCCTAATTACTTAATTATTATTATAATTAGTTTTAAATTTTTAAAATAAATTGTATTTTAAATTTTAATTAGTTTAATTTGTTGAGGAACGAACCATTAAATCAGAATCCTCTAGTGATTTCGATTCAACAAATTCAATTATGGAGAATCTGGAACCTTTAAGTATGGAAGACGGAATGAGAGCTAAACGCACTGGCCAATGTCACGCAATTACTCATCCTGACATTAATGCGTCAGATTATGAAATCAAAGGACAAATTCTACACATGATGACTAATCAATGCCAATTTAGTGGTGCGCCGAAGGAAGATCCAAATGAACATCTTCCTACCTTTAATAGGATCTGCACTCTATTTAAAATCCGAGAAGTGGAGGATGAACAGATATATCTCATGTTATTTCCCTGGACTTTAAAAGGAGAAGCCAAAGATTGGTTGGAATCGTTACCTGAAGGGGCGATTGATACATGGGACGTTTTAGTTGAAAAATTTCTTAAACAATTCTTTCCGGCATTTCAAGCAGAAATTGTTACGTTTACACAGAAACCGAATGAAACTCTATATGAGGCGTGGACAAGATTTGGAAAGTTATTAAGAGGATGTCCGGAACATGGTTTAGACACCTGTCAAATAGTACAAATATTCTACCAAGGATGCGACATCACTACAAGAAAAGACATCGATATAGCAGCTGGTGGTTCTATTATGAAGAAAACAGAAACTGATGCTTATAAAATTATTGATAACACTGCTTCCCACTCACATGAGTGGCACCAAGAAAAAGATATCGTTAGATCATCTAAAGCAGCTAGAGCCGATTCTAGCCATGACTTAGATTCCATTTCCGCAAAGATAGATGCTGTCGAGAGATGAATGGAAAAGATGACTAAAGATATTCACTCAATACGAATTAGTTGTGAGCAGTGTGGAGGACCACATTTGACAAAAGATTGTCTCAGTATTGAATTAACAATGGAACAAAGAGAGAATATTTCATACATAAACCAAAGGCCTGGAAATAATTATCAGAATAATTATCAACCGCCAAGACCGATCTACAATCAAAACCAGAATTATAATCGAAATATTCCATACAACAACCAACAAGGTCCTAGCAATCAACAAGTATCCAATAATACTTACAACCAGCAAAGACCTAATTTTCAAAACAAACCACAACCCGATGATAAAAAGCCAAATTTAGAAGATATGATGACGAAGCTAGTTGAAACTCAAACGCAGTTTTTCACATCTCAGAAACAAACTAATGAACAAAATGCTCAAGCATTTAGAAATCAACAAGCTTCTATTCAAAACTTGAAACAAGAAGTAAGTAACCTAGCAAGGTTAATAGGTGAAAGAAAACCGGGAAGTCTACCTAGTGATACAAATGCTAACCCCCGAAATGAAACAGCTAAAGCTATTACCACAAGAAGTGGTACAACACTTAAACCACCTGAAATACCTGTAACTTCTGATGAAGCTATTCCTACTCCACAAGAACCACAACCTGGACAAGATAAGGAAATAGAACCGGTAGTTGAGAAGGTTAGTGAAGATAACACAGCTAAGGATAAACCTTATGTTAAACCATACCAACCACCACTTCCTTACCCGAGTAAAATGAAAAAAGAGAAACTTGAAGCCGAGCAATCCAAATTCTTGGATATGTTTAAACAGATAAATGTAAATCTTCCTTTCATTGATGTGATTTCAGGAATGCCTAGATATGCTAAATTCTTGAAAGATCTGATCACGAATAGAAAGAAAATGGAAGAACTCTCGGCTGTTACTATAAACGCTAATTGTTCAGCAGTGCTGTTGAATAAGATACCAGAAAAACTATCTGATCCAGGAAGTTTCACAATTCCATGTTTTCTGGGTCGTCTTAGTTCAATAGAAGCATTGGCAGACTTAGGTGCCAGTATAAATCTAATGCCGTATTCAATATACGCTAAACTAGACCTTGGAGAATTGAAACCAACAAGAATAAGCATACAACTAGCCGATCGATCAATAAAATATCCTAGAGGGATAATGGAGAACATGCTAGTTAAAGTTGGTACTTTAGTATTTCCAGTAGATGTTGTTGTTCTGGACATGGAAGAAGATTCTCAAGTTCCTCTCATATTAGGAAGACCATTCTTAAACACGGCTAAAGCAATGATAGACGTGTTTAGTAAGAAATTGACCCTAAGTATAGAGGACGAGAGTGTTACCTTTTCAGTTGATAGAGCAATGCAACAACCACAATCTGCAGATGATACATGTTATTATATTCAAACTATAGATGCACATGTAGAATTATTAGAAGAATTTCCAGAATTACAAGGAATAGGAGAATGTTCTTTAGGAGAAGGTAATGAACCAATTGATGAAGCTGAAATATTAGCTACACTTATAGCTAATGGATATGAACCAACAACAGAAGAAATTTAAATGCTAAAAGAAGAAGACAGATATCGATATAAATCATCAATAGAAGAACCTCCGAAATTAGAGTTAAAGCCACTTCCAAACCATTTGGAATACGCTTATTTACATGGTGAATCTGAATTACCTGTAATAATATCGTCTTCTCTTACTGAAAATGAGAAATCACAACTCATTTCTGTGTTGAAAGCTCATAAACCAGCTATTGCATGGAAGATTCATGATATTAAAGGAATAAGTCCTTCGTATTGCACACATAAAATCCTTATGGAAGAAGGTCATAAAACGTATGTGCAACGCCAATGAAGACTAAATCCTAATATGCAAGATGTAGTTAAGAAAGAGATTATTAAACTGCTAGATGCAGGTTTGATATATCCAATTTCTGATAGTCCATGGGTAAGCCCAGTTCAATGCGTGCCTAAGAAGGGTGGCATGACTGTCATTACAAATGAGAAAAATGAGCATATTCCTACTAGGACTGTAACAGGATGGCATGTGTGTATTGATTATAGAAAATTAAATGACGCCACCAGAAAAGATCATTTTCCCTTACCTTTCATTGATCAAATGTTGGAAAGATTAGCCGGAAATAGTTACTATTGTTTTCTTGATGGATTTTCCGGATATTTTCAAATTCCAATAGCACCCGAAGATCAAGAGAGAACCACATTCACGTGCCCTTATGGTACTTTTGCTTAGAAACGCATGCCATTTGTACTTTACAACGCCCCTGCAACCTTTCAAAGGTGCATGATGGCAATTTTTCACGACATGATAGAAGAATGCATGGAAGTTTTCATGGATGACTTTTCAGTCTTCGGTGATACATTTGAAACATGTCTAGCTAATCTTGAACGAATGCTTATTAGATGCGAACAATCAAATCTAGTACTTAATTGGGGGAAATGCCATTTCATGGTTAAAGAAGGCATCGTTCTTGGACATAAAATCTCAAAAGAAGGAATTGAAGTGGATAGAGCTAAAGTAGATGTAATTGCTAAACTTCCACATCCCATCAATGTTAGAGGAGTTAGGAGTTTTCTAGGGCATGCCGGTTTTTACCGACGTTTCATAAAAGATTTTTCTAAAATTGCCACTCCTATGAATAAACTCCTAGAAAAGGATGCTCCATTCATCTTTTCATATGAATGTATCAAATCTTTTAATATTCTTAAAGAGAAACTCACTAATGCGCCAATCATGATAACACCAAATTGGAATCTACCGTTTGAATTAATGTGTGATGCAAGTGATTTTGCAATGGGAGCCGTTTTAGGGCAAAGGATTGAAAAACAATTTCAACCTATATATTATGCTAGTAAGACGTTACAAGGAGCACAAACAAATTATATAACTACTGAAAAAGAACTCCTTGCTATTGTCTTTGCTTTTGACAAATTTCGATCATATCTCGTTCTAGCTAAAACGGTGGTCTATACCGACCATTCTGCTCTTAGATACCTATTTTCAAAACAAGATGCTAAACCAAGATTAATCCGTTGGATCTTACTCTTACAAGAGTTCGATATTGAAATCCTAGATAAAAAAGGAGCAGAAAATCTCGCCGCTGATCATCTTTCTCGTCTTGAAAATCCCGAATTAGAAGTTCTAAATGAATCGGCCATACAAGACAACTTTCTTGATGAATATCTATTGAAGATAGATTATAATGAAATCCCATGGTTTGCAGACTATGCAAACTACTTAGTTTGCGGATTCCTTAAAAAAGGATTGTCGTACCAAAAACGAAAGAAATTCTTCAGTGATATAAAACACTATTTTTGAGAAGATCCACATCTGTTTAAAAGTTGTCCAGATGGAATAATACGCCGATGTGTATTCGGAGATGAAGCTAGTAAAATTTTAAACCATTGTCACACGGGACCAACAGGAGGGTATTATGGGCCTCAATTAACAGCAAGAAAAGTTTATGAAGCTGGATTCTATTGGCCTACAATTTACAAAGACGCACACCTTCTTTGCAAATCCTGTGATGCTTGTCAAAGGGCCGGAAAAATAAGTCAACGTGATGAAATGCCACAAAATGTCATCCAAGTATGTGAAGTATTTGACATTTGGGGTATTGACTTTATGGGTCCATTTCCAAAATCTCATAATAATCTCTATATTCTCGTAGCCATTGATTATGTATCTAAATGGGCGGAAGCACAAGCTCTCCCAACTAATGATGCACGAGTTGTAGTCAACTTTTTAAAACGTCTTTTTGCAAGGTTTGGAACACCGAAAGCTTTAATAAGTGATCGGGGTACTCATTTCTGTAATAATCAACTTGAGAAAGTTCTTAAAAGATATGGAGTAACTCATAAAATCTCCACTGCTTATCATCCACAAACAAGTGGACAAGTTGAAAATACCAACCGAGCTTTAAAACGTATTCTAGAGAAAACCGTAGGATCAAATCCGAAGGAATGGTCCATTAAATTGGAGGATGCACTCTGGGCTTTTAGAACAGCCTACAAAACTCCAATTGGAACCACACCTTTTAGACTCGTTTACGGAAAAGCATGTCATCTTCCAGTAGAAATTGAACACAAAGCATGTTGGGCTTTGAAGACATGTAATCTTGATTTACATGAAGCTGGACGTCTACGATTAAGTCAACTAAATGAATTAGAAGAATTAAGACATGAAGCATACGAAAATTCGTTAATCTATAAAGAAAGAACGAAGAAATGGCATGATAAAAGAATCAGAAGTTTAAAAGAATTTAAAGAAGGAGACAGAGTTCTTCTTTTCAATTCACGATTCAAGCTATTT
Source organism: Rutidosis leptorrhynchoides (assembly GCF_046630445.1). Lineage (NCBI taxonomy): Eukaryota > Viridiplantae > Streptophyta > Magnoliopsida > Asterales > Asteraceae > Rutidosis > Rutidosis leptorrhynchoides. The sequence goes on along the minus strand of NC_092343.1, from coordinate 386,845,282 downwards.
CCTGGAAAATTGAAATCAAGATGGTCTGGACCATTCATAGTCAAAAGAGTTTTCCCATACGGAACAGTAGAATTAATAAATTCAAATGGGATTGAATTTAAAGTTAATGGTCACAGAGTTAAACACTACATAGATAGTCCGATGGAATTCGACAACGAAGTTAATCACAATTTCGATACCACAGCTAACTAAGTGTGGGGAGAATCAAGTCTTTAAAGGATAATATGTATTTCTGTTAGAGTTAGATTTTCTGTTTTCGTGTAGTTCTCGAAAATGGAACCCGAATGGTCTTTCCCTAGCAGACCCTAAAGAACTAGTCTTCTCCCCCCATTCTGAATTTTTATTTTTTTTAGAAAATGAAGACTGCCTGTGAACTAAACCATGGTCTAATGCTACACGCTTTGATCACTAAACGTAATAATGACACACTTCCGAGTGAAATAGTATCAGTAATCAGAGAAAGATTGGACGGAGTAAGAAAAGAATCCAGATGCGAAGATAATAAGTTACAAATTGGTAAAGGAAAATCAAAATCCGCAGCGAAAAGAAGAGCACGACACCTTGAAAGATGTCACAAATGCGGAAAATAGTCACATGGAGGTAAATGTTCAAATAATCAAACCTATTCAAATACCGAATTTGTTACTTTATGCAGAGACGGACCGTTCATATGTTTAGAAGAAAAAACACTGAATGCTCGAGGTTACGCCTATGTAGCCATGGAAAACCAATTAAACCGACTATCTTATGAATGGGATAGATCATATAACTAAGAATACTATCTCACAGGTAAGTCTGTACAATTTTTATTTTTTATTTTTATTTTTAACCTTTTGATAATAAACGCTAATTTGTTCGCTATAAAGTATTAAATTGGTATTGAATAAAATTAGGTTTAGCGACCGAAATTATTGATATCATTCAAAAATTTATTACATCACGGCGAAATTTAACGTTTATTCTTAAGGTATAAATATCTTTAATCAATCAACCCAAAATATTTCAAAAATTCGTCATGAGTTAAATTAGGTTATGGAACCGAAATTACTTTACCGAAAAGAGGGGCGCATATTTTTGATAATATTTGATTGATTAAAGTAGGATAAAAGCCAAAAAAAAATTTAATTTTAATTTTACCATATTTTTAAAATTAATATATAAATCTTAAATTAATATTGTGAACTTTGTAAGATCAGTATATTTAAGTTTGTCAATATTTGAAAATTTTTAATATTTTTAATATAAGTTTGTATGTATAACAACAAAATTAAATATAAGTTTGGTGTGAATTTATAATATGAATTTTTAATTAAGTTTGGTGTGAATTTTTAATTTTATTCATTTTAAATTCAAGTTTGGTGTGAATTTAAAAACAAAAATTTACTTTATTTCGTTAAGTTAAAAATATGATTTTTAAAATTCGTCGTAAGTTGAAGACTAGGTCTTTGAACCGAAATTGCTTTACCCGAGGGAGGGACGAGAACTTTTATTATCATTATTTTTAATCTTATTAAATTAAAGTATTCCAAAAACATTAAAAAACCCCAAAAATCTTAGCTTTTAAAACAATCACTACAAAAAGACAAATTTTAAAATTTTGTCGAAGGACGGACTAGGACATCGATCCGAAATGACCTCGCCCTAAATAACAAGGGAAACAAAATTTTAAAATTAATTACTTAATTGTTTCATAAGTTAAGGTTTATTAAAAAAAAAAAAAAAAATACCGCGACTCGCGGAGTTTGCAATGGCAAAATGCCGCGACTCGCGGAGTTCCAAAAATATAGAAAAAAATAAAAGGGCCGAACAGATCAGTCTGCACACTACCACACCCATTTTTCTGCGAAAATACACGAAAAATAACTCCCAAAATCGAATTTTTTCACCGAAAATCATCAAATCTTTTACTAGAATCATGTTGAGAAGGATGCTATCAAGGAATTACTCAAGAAAAACGGTAAGTTTCTACACCTAAACACCATTTAATCCGAAAATTGGTGTTCTTGAGCAATTTTATACCCAATTCGATTTTGATGCTTTTTAGTGTAATTATGCTTAAATTGATTATGTATTATGCTTGTATAACCTAGATTGATGCTATTTAACATGATTAGGAGCCTTAAACTTTAAATTTTGAGTAATCTAGGGTTTGTGTTCTTGAGCAATTTGGGGCTTTTTGATATAAACAGGTTATGGTCGATTTTTGTCATGAATTGTTGCTAAATTAAGTAGTGTAACATGTTTAGGTAGTTAAATGATCCAAACTTTGAGCCTAAACATGATTTTGAGAATTAAAGTGGACTTTTTCAAGTCTAAAATTCATGAACTTGATTTTTGAGAGATAATGTCATTTGAAACTTGTTTAATTGCTAGTAATGATTATTTTGACATGTTATTTGAGTTAAATGCTTATGAACTTGACGAACATTTTCGTATATGCTTATTTGAAAAAGTGTAGATTTGATGAAAATATGGAAATGAGCTTAAGTTTGATATAAATTGATCATGTTATTGTAATTATTTTGATTGATGATTTTGCTGACACTAATGCATATTTGGATGCACAAAAATTGTGTTTGATGTGTTTTGCAGACTGAAAGGGGTGAATCTTCATCCCAAGCTCGCAATGCTCCTGCTGAAAATACGGAACAACAGGAGGTGGATAACTACTACAAACAAGATATACCTCATCCAGTCATGACATTTTCTGATATGCACTTGGAAGATTTGCACCCGAACCTGAGATTTGACAGACTTTGGATAGATTATCCAAAATACCAAAGGGGTTTGCATACTCTTCATTCTAAAGCTATTGAAGTACCTAGGGTCATAGAATGGGGACCATTAGAAGCTGTAGAATTGGCCAGGCCAATTAGGGAATTACTTGCACAGAGATATGGTAATTCTACTTTTAACGATTGGGTACGGTTATTCAACATGCGTAGACCTGTATATAAAGTTTGGTGTGAAGAATTGTTGTGTAGTATAGAATTAAATGATCGGGTAGCTAGTTTAACCGATCGATCTTTTATTAGATTTTTGTTAGGAGGTTCAATGCGCCACATGTATTTACTAGACATGGCTCAGGCTTTACGTATATATACGCCTGAGGAGTTAGCATCTGCCGATTGTAGAGGGTTGATACTAAATGGTAGAAAGATAGACAAAAATTTTGATACGCATGGTGTATGGAGTCAAATGACTAGCCATCACCGATTTAAAGGGGGAAATTACTCTTATTTGGATATAGATAGAGCTGAATTAAGAGTAATTCATAGGTTTTTAGCCAATTCGATTACACAACGAGGTAAGAACAAGGAAAAGGTAAATGAACAGGATTTGTTTTACCACATGTGTATTCGAGACCCACAAAGCGCTGTAAGTATACCTTATTGTGTGGGTTATTATTTATCAGCTATGGTTAGGGGGATGAGACCACATAGCATAATAGGAGGTGGTATATTTATTACTTTGATTGTTGAGTATCTCAATGTGGATATAAGTCGGGGGGGATTATTAGTCGAAGAACCAGAACCCCACGATACAATAGGTTTAAATGTATACCATGGTGCTAAAGTTTTGAAGAGGCGAAATAATGCCGCAGTACGATATAATGGTAGACATCCACAGGTTGAGAGAAACCAACAGCAAGGTAATGTAGGAGGGGGAAATGAAATGGCAGAAATGCAAAGGTTTATAGCTTCACAAGAGTATGAAAATGCTAGACATAGAGCATTTGAATATTGGCAAGTTCATCAAAACCAAATCATAGCTTATTGCCAACAAATAGGTAGAAACTATATTCCTACTCCATCGCCCGTATTTCCTCCCTGGTCTATAGAGATCCAACCACCGTATCCTACGTATAACCCAGCCGAAGCATTTTATAACACATATGGTTATGCATGGAACCCCTACTGGTATCAGTATCATCCCTAGTCTACTTAGTTTTATTTATTTTATAATTTGTAATGTTGATACATTTAATACTTATGTTAATATTGTAATAGTTTTTATAATTTTCTAACTTTTATTATTAGATTTTAATAATTTTTGAATGTGGGGTAATATACCAAACTTCAAAAATATATATATATATATGTTTGCAGTTTATCTTATGTACACAACAGGGTAAAACAACGCATTTTCAAAGACTGGCATTAAGTTCAGCAAAAGCAACTAATTTTGACGACAAGATGCAAAATAAATGTGATATAACAACAAGACGGAATGAACAAATGATGTGCACCATTTATCATTCAACACAAACACAAATATGTTTGGAAACTTTGGTAAAATTTAATCATTTTCACACAAATCACCCTCAATAATTTAAATTGTTACTGATTTCTTGCAAATAAGGGCATTGCAAGATCTTAAGTGTGGGAAGGGGTTAAATTCTTTCGGATTTTAAAATTTTTACTTTATACACTTGGTTACCATTAGAAATACTAGTAAAGTAGTAGTTGTATTAGAATCTAGTGCTCTCTGATAATAAAGAACAGCCCTAGTCTTATATACTGACTACCCAATTCTAGTAAAATTTTTCAAAATTTTCAATTAAATGAACTCAAAATCATGTTTATACATATTTATGAATGATAAAACTAGGTTTTAACACCGAAATTATTGTTACCTCGGAAAGGACATAAATTGAGAAACAAACCAAAATGTTAAAATTCATTTAAAATGGAATAGAGGACAATAAAAAAGAAAATAAAAGCCAAGTGTGAGAAAATTTACAAAGATATTTTAAACATAGGTCGCATATTTCTGTAACAAATAACTGAAAATACTTTTGCTTTGGACTAAACTAAACTGTTTTACCCGATGAAAGAAAAGAAGAGATGGATCTACACGATGAATCAATTCCATCATTAAAAGGAAGTAAAGTCTTCCGAAAAAGAAACGCGCTTCTTGATTTAGGTCAGGAAGTTGTCGTCCAGACCAGCTGTAGGTTGACGAAAAATCTAGAAAAGTCATCACTAAAATCAGAAGGAAATCCACGGACCTCGGCATTAAACAGGGTCGCCAAGTGGTCAGATTTATCCTAACCATGAGAAGGATTTATCTCGTACAATGGGGGGCACCGTGCAAATTAGCTGGATAAGACTAATGAATCAGATCCCCAGAAAGGATAATCTCCTTAAAAGATCAAAAATTAGCTTTTAAGCCTGATATTACTCAATCCTTGAGATTGACCTTAAAGGTTGAGAATTACAAACTCATGGAATTCAATGATATATAAACTCGAGCCTGAACGAGAAAATATTTTGATCAAAATTACAAACCGATTTGTTTTCTAAAAACCCATTTTCAATGCGTTCATTACCATTGAACCTAAAATCCTAGGAATTCACCTGGAATTCATTAGGTCACCTGAACCAAATCAGGTGTCAACCGTAAGAACGGTGGTTGCATAGCATGGTCAAAGACAGGACCTTGTGCCAGACCGACAAATTAAAAGGGTGAGCTTTACTATTGCTCCTACAAAGGATAGTAATTGCGTTCGACACGTTATAGACCATAATTAAAAGTATGTCAGGGGACATTGCCTTAACAGTTGCTTGTTCAACGCTTTCCTTTACAACCAGACGGTAGTTTACCGAAAGGTAATATACGGAGCAAGTATACTGGACGTGTTGCTTTCCTAATACAAGGTTAGCAAGTGGGTGACACAAAACCGCAAGTTTTGAGCTAAAATTTTCAAATCTGAAACCCACCAAACCCACAAAAATAATTTGCAAACACCGGTGAAGGGTTATTCCGGAAAACTTATCTAGGGTAAAAACTAGATTTAATTTTCAAAAGATCAAATGTTTTCATAAAGATCCAATTTCCTTAATGGATCTAAATTTTTATAGTCATGTGGGACTGTAAACCATATCGTTACTACCATTGTTTATACCGCCGTATAGAAATCACTGATGTACAAAGTGTGAAGAATAAAGAAGTGATTCTAGTATTTCAAGACTATATTGCTTGAGGACAAGCAACGCTCAAGTGTGGGAATATTTGATAATGCTAAAAACGAACATATATTTCATAGCATTATTCCCCAAGAAAGACAAGCTTTTAGTTGCAATTGTTCTATTTACAAGTGATATTCGTTTAAATATTAAAAGGTGAAGACAAAAGACAGATTCGACGAATTGAAGACGCAAACGACCAAAAAGCTCAAAAGTACAAAATACAATCAAAGAGGTTCCAATTATTGATAAGAAACGTCTCGAAATTACAAGAGTACAAGATTCAAAACGCAAAGTACAAGATATTAAATTGTACGCAAGGACGTTCCAAAATCCGAAACCGGGACCAGAGTCAACTCTCAACGCTCGACGCAACGGACTAAAAATTACAAGTCAACTATGCACATAAATATAATATAATATTTAAATAATTCTTATAATTATTTATATATTATATAAATAATAAAAATCCGTCGGCAAGAAAGACTCCAAAGTTGGTGAGCTGGAATTTCAAACTCCGCGACTCGCGGAGTTTGAAGGCAGAAAAGGCCGCGAGTCGCGGAGACCCCCTGAACTCAATTCCCTATAGAAGCAAACGCAGTTTGATCGCAAAAATATCAATATATATCCATCCATCTATCTATACGTAATATTTATATTTATAATTTATATTTTAATTTTAATTTTAATTTTAATCCTAATAATAAGGGTATGTTAGCGAATGTTGTAAGGGTGTAAGTCGAAATTCTGTCCGTGTAACGCTACGCTATTTTTAATCATTGAAAGTTATGTTCAACCTTTTTAATTTAGTGTCTCGTAGCTAAGTTATTATTATGCTTATTTAATCCGAAGTAATCATGATGTTGGGCTAATTACTAAAATTGGGTAATTGGGCTTTGTACCATAATTGGGGTTTGGACAAAAGAACGACACTTGTGGAAATTAGACTATGGGCTATTAATGGGCTTTATATTTGTTTAACTAAATGATAGTTTGTTAATTTTAATATAAAGATTTACAATTGGTCGTCCCTATAAATAACCATTTACACTCGATCGAATACGATGGGCGGGGTATTTATATGTACGAATAATCGTTCATTTAACCGGACACGGGAATAGATTAATAGCCACTAGAATTATTAAAACAGGGGTGAAATTATATTTAAGGACACTTGGCATAATTGTTAACAAAGTATTAAAACCTTGGGTTACACTCAGTCGACATCCTGGTGTAATTATTAAACAAAGTAATAAAACCTTGTTACAGTTTAAGTCCCCAATTAGTTGGAATATTTGACTTCGGGTATAAGAATAATTTGACGAGGACACTCGCACTTTATATTTATGACTGATGGACTGTTATGGACAAAAACCAGACAGACATATTAAATAATCCAGGACAAAGGACAATTAACCCATGGGCATAAAACTAAAATCAACACGTCAAACATCATGATTACGGAAGTTTAAATAAGCATAATTATTTTATTTCATATTTAATTTCCTTTATTTTATATTTAATTGCACTTCTAATTATCGCATTTTATTTATTGTTATTGTATTTAATTGCACTTTTAATTATCGCACTTTTTAATTATCGCAAGTTTATTTTATCGCACTTTTATTATTCGCAATTTCATTATCGTTATTTACTTTACGCTTTAAATTAAGTCTTTTATTTATTTAATATTTTACATTTGGTTTTAACTGCGACTAAAGTTTTAAAATCGACAAACCGGTCATTAAACGGTAAAAACACCCCTTTATAATAATAATATTACTTATATATATATTTGTATTTTTATAAATTAAACTAATATAGCGTTAAGCTTTGATTAAAAGATTTTCCCTGTGGAACGAACCGAACTTACTAAAAACTACACTACTGTACGATTAGGTACACTGCCTATAAGTGTTGTAGCAAGGTTTAAGTATATCCATTCTCTAAATAAATAAATATCTTGTGTAAAATTGTATTGTATTTAATAGTATTTCCAGGTAAAAATATAAGCTATTTCATATACACCTCGCATAACATCAACTATAACTTGAAAACGTAACAATGTATTAATTGTTTGATACCGTACATTAAACTTATTGGTTTAAATATTTATTTGAATATATATGATAAGTTGGAATATTAATTGTATGAATAACTTACGACGTATATTTAAAACGTGTTTATGAATGTTGAAAATATATATTAACTTGGTCATAAAACGATTTGTTATTATATATATATATATATATATATATATATATATATATATTAACAAATAGCGAGACAATGATTTATAGAAGTAAATGACCAAAACACTCGAAAGTTTAAGATACACTTTGAATGATATGGTTTAGTGATAATTTAAGACTATATTTTGACAAAGGTACGAGTCACAAAACGTAAATTGCGAGTTTTCTAAGCGTACGAAAATGCGTTCGAGAAACCGGAACCGGGACATAAGTCGAGTGACAACGTACGAGTCATCGGAACGAAAATTACAAGTCAACTATGCACATGAATTTAATATAATATATAATTAATTATTTAAATTATATATATTATATATATTATATTTAATTATGTCGACAAACAAGAAAACAAAAATATGTGAGCTGGATCTTATGGCCATGCGATCGCATGAGAAATAGGCATAAAACTCATGCGATCACATGGGCATCAGAATCAGGAATTATGGCTATAAATACCATGTTTCTGCGCGAGTTGTTTTACACATATATTACTATGTGTAAATTTATTTATTTAAATTATTATTATTATTATTATTATTATTATTATTATTATTATTATTATTATTAAGATTATTATTATTTATTTTATTATTATTAATAGTATTATTATTATTATTAATTATATCACTTAAAATACTACGACGAGGTCATGAGCGTGTCACTTTCAAAATGGGTTTTCAAGTGGGATAGAGCTAAGAAAACTATGGGTTATTACTAAGGAGGTTATGGGTATTGTTTGAGGGTTTTGCTCGTAAGTCAAACCTAGTGTTTATCATCTCCGTTACTTCTACGTACTATCCTACAATATTGAATCTCAATATTGATACGTAAGCACTCATATTTTATCTTTTATATATTAATTGTGTATCCATGTCTAGTGCTCGAGTATATATATTTATACATACGTGTATGCTAAATTTCGTCGTTAAACAGTTTATAATAGATCAAGAATTAAATACATATATTACTGGTAAAAGATATATGATATACATGTTTTTGGAAAGCTGGCGAAAAATCAATAACTTTTCATTTAGATATCGAATAATTTCGATGAACGGATTAAAAGATATGAGCAACTGAATTATGATTGAAGTTAATTGAAATTGCTTTTGAATCTACAATTAAGATTTAAACAACTTGTTTACGAGATTGATAAATTGAATTTTTGAATATTACCAACCGAGTAAATGAATCCTTATATAAGGTACGTCTCGTTTTGTTAAACTATTGTCAAAATTGACTTTTTAAAACGACTTTGGATAACTTTTGTATGTCGACATCGAGCATTAGGATTGTGATACACTATGACCTGACCTAGCTTGATAGACATTTATTGACCAACATATGTTCTCTAGGTTGAGATCTACGGTTATTTGGTAATTCGAGTTTCGGTCACATTTTGGTGAACGACTTTATATGCTGCTAAGGTGAGTTTCATATGATCCCTTTTACTCAATATATTTTTGGGTTGAGAATACATGCGACTGTTTATAAATACTGAAAATACTAGATTTATATGCGTGAGTTTCATTTGCTCCCTTTTTAATTGCTTTTGCAATCTATATTTTTGGGCTGAGAATACATGCAATTTATTTTAAAACGCAATGGATACAAGTACATACTAAATTCTACACTGAGTTTGAACCGAAAATCCCTTAGCTTTGGTAACTAGTAGCTGCCAGTACATAGGATATGGACTGGTGGGCGCGAATAACAGTATATGGATCCATAGGGCTTGACATCCCCGTCCGAGCTAGAGCGCTAGCCTTTTAACGGACATGTGTTATTTGAGTTTAGGACACGTTGGTTTGCGTATATTAAAACGAATGGGGTATTTATCATTATAATGTTAAAGCTTAGTTACCAGGGTGCACTGTTATGTAGAATCTATTGATAAACGTTTCTGGATGAAACAACTGAAATCTTGTGATCCACTTTTATATACAAATTATGCGAAACACTAAAACTATGAACTCACCAACCTTTGTGTTGACACTTGTTAGCATGTTTATTCTCAGGTTCCCTAGAAGTCTTCCGCTGTTTGCTTACATGTTATACAAGCTATGTGCATGGAGTCTTGCATGCTTTATTCAAGAAAACGTTGCATTCACAAAATCATCACCATGTATCTTATTTTGACTGCATTGTCAATGGAAGTACTATTGTAAACTATTATTTACGGTGATTGTCTATATGTAGAATTCATCAGATGTCGAAAACCTTTGATTTAAATATTCATTGATGGTGTGCCTTTTCAAAAGAATGCAATGTTTACAAAACGAATCATATAGAGGTCAAATACCTCGCAATGAAATCGATGAATGACGTGTTCGTCCATATGGATTTGGAGCGATCGTCACAGTTGGTATCAGAACGTTGGTCCTAGTGAACCAGGTCTTGCATGAGTGTGTCTAACTGATAGTTGTTAGGATGCATTAGTAAGTCTGGACTTCGACTGTGTCTGCATGTCAAAAGTTTTGCTTATCATTTCTTGTCGGAAATTATATGCTTATCATTCTTAAGTCTAGACACGTTTTCCTGCATTTATTGCATAAATAGTGTATAGACAAAAATTCATATCTTAGCGTATCTGTTACTGTAAACTTTTCCTGACATCTTCCGAAAATTTCTCCGTGATTTATGGAATTTGGTATTATATATACATATGTAAATTTTGTATTAAAGAATACCAAACTAAATTTTATAATCTAATTCATATCAAAAATCATCTCCCTAATTATACAAGATGGATCCCGTATCTAGTTCAAATTCCTTAAACTCTGACAGCTATTCTGATATGGATATTCACCTGAATTCCGAAGACAGTGTAACCGGAATGGATCAACCAATTAGCCATCATCTATTCTGGATGAATTGGGGATGGGTTCGTAGCCTACTTAATTATTGGAGACAAGAAGAAGGCGATCCCTTCCATCCACCACATTGCCCTCTTGGCGAAGAACCTGAAGCACTTACCGGCAAACCTGTTCGAGACACCATTTTCTCTCTTATTTCAAGAGTATCTCGTCACAATAATATACTATCTCAAATTCTGGATCTTATTCATCCGCTCGTCCGAACCGCCAATCATCCCGGTGTAGTAGAAGAAGTCAACGAACTTCGCGCTCGGGTGGTGGCTTTGGAGAATATGGTGCAAAGGTTGCAAGCACCAGCAGCATCACCGGCATCAACAGTACTACCAACAACAACACCAACAGTACCACCAACAACAACACCAACAGTACCATTACCACCACCAACAACATTCGCATTGTAAACCTCAACTTCACAATCTGTTCCACGAGCATCAACGTCATACGCACCGTAGTTACCAAGAAATACCAGCAACAATAACCGATGAAATATTAACTCATTTCCCCTGAAGAAATTTTATGTATATTTAATATATATGAATTTTGAAATCAGAATAAATCTTTTCGTACTAAGCTATTACGTGTGAATCTTAACTGGTAGGTACTACTCGGTTAGTTCATATTACTAATATGAAATGATGTACATCCTTCCTTAACAACTTAACTATTGTTAACTACAATCTCTGTTCCAACTTAATGAATTCCATTTCATAATAAACCAAGTGTATTATTCAATTACATAATTGATTTTACATTTTCATTTTCGATATACTCGAAACTTTCCAGAAAACATCATTTTTACCTTTCGAAGTTAGCAAGAGTTCCATAAGCACCAACATGATTCACTGTGGAAATATCAATAAAACTGAATAACGAAGTATTGTTTACATTAGTAAAATACTCCACGAAGATTATGAAATCTTTAATGTTTTAAAGATTATTCATTTCTAATCCAGCCAAAAATTAAATGAGCTTAATATGATATTAACTCATTAAATCTGCGTTACATCTGAAGAAAATATACATACATATATTTTCATAAAGACGGTAATAAAAATTCTTTTGTACAAAATATTACTTGTGAAATCTTTAACGGGTAGGTAATTCCCGGGAAATATATAAGTTCACAATTAATATGTTATACTGTACATTCTTCAACTTTGATTCAAAAATTATTAACTATGCTCACAGCGATATACAATCGTTTCCATACAAATTCAATTACATATTCTGATATTGATGGATCAGAATCCAAGTCAAGATTTAACGGGTGACATCATTCTTAGATCTCTACATCTTTCAAAGCTATACTTTGACTTCAAAAATATGAAAGATCCTTTAGCATTGTTATTACTGAAAATAACCTTGCAATTTCTTTTCAAAGTATCCAGTATTATCAACCGTTCAACCAGTTAACGACGACCTTTCAGACTTGTAACTTTGGCATATACATTTTTGTTATCGGGGAACCTTTCATATTCCACCACATTAGCAGTAAACTTATCAACAACTTCATTGATCATTAAGCCTCTCCGAAAAATCACGATAATTATTCATTGAAACTCTATCAAGTACTCATATACAACTTTTAACAACAATTGTCATACCAACTACTGGGAATTTGCAAATCAGTATTTTGAATTTCGTAGCAATTTTTCGCCAACAGTTATATATATACATATAACGTTTACCTTCAAGACTTACAGACTTCGAATGTGAAGTTTCTGAAAAAGACCCTAAACTATGAACTAGTTCTCGAAATCTTGAAAAATGCTGATGAAGCATCAAAAACTGTAAATGACTTTAACAGTCAAAAGTTTGATGATAAAGAGTAGTGTATTGGCAAAGCTCAGAAAAATTTTGGTACTGAAAAACGGATTGAGCAAAGTATGAAGGAGGCTGTGGATAAATCACAAAGACTAAACCTGCCTTTAAAGAATCCAAATGATTTAGTATCTGCTGAAACCATTAACGAATACCTTGCTTCCAAATCTAAACCCTTGCGGACAATATTCTTCATCATCCCCTGATATTAGAAATTCTAAGATATCATCGTATCTTTCATTATAAATATCCTCCATATTTCTGGAGATAATTCCATAATCATTCTTATCGGAAATCAATTTTCTCCTTGCGATATCTGTGTAACATCATAAAAGAAACTATTTTAGTTTTTAAATTCTGAAACCTTCGAGGTTAAAATATGAATATTTTTAAAGTGGTGTTGGGAGCTGAAGCATGAGTTAGTATAGTATAATGACACTTGATCAACGTGATTATATTACAGTAAGTCATGCTGAGTTTCTAATGGAACTTGATAAATGTTCACAGATCACACCCTCATCATGAACCATGTTACATAACTCTTTCATTCTATATAATCTCTAAAAATATCAAGAAAATATTTTCTTAATGATTCGGTCTTTTTCAAGGTATTCTGGTAATTTGACAAGTCAGATTGTGCTATTACCGTTTCTTTCTGAGAACATTAATTATGTTCATTCCGAAATGTATAGCTACGAATTTAGGACCATTATTCTCTTGACTTAAAGTCGGGAAGAGAAAACGAAAGCATGAAGCTCCGAAATATAATGGAAAATATAAAGCCCGAAAACAACCCCGAAATTACAAACTGTATATATCAATGCGTATAGCGATATAAAGACACGGGAGAATGAAAAACAATATAACCCCAAGGTAATAGTAGAAGAAAATAACCTCCTCTGGTGGCAGATGAAAAAGAAGAATGAATGATATGATAGCCAAGAAAATATCAAGAATCAGAACTGGATGAAGCATTTTCACAAATCTTTTGTAAGTATGAAATAAGGAAGAAGCTTATAAGAGTGGTGAAAATAAATGAAACGGAAAAGGTCAATTTATAGTGAAATATCAGACATAGCAATCGAGGCAGATTACGCATTTAATAAAAGAAGATCTTAATCTCCTTAAATCCAGAAGAATCAAATCTTATTTAGAATATGAAGATTTTCTATTTCTTAAATTTCGGAAATCAATCGTTACTACGTCAAAAATTAAGACGAATCTTTATTCCTTCATTTCACTCTTTTACGATAACTTCTCTCATACGCTTCGAATAATCGGATTGTTTTATCCATATTATTCAACGGTGATAAAACTCTATTTATCAACACATATACGGCATGAAAACATTTTTATTGTTAGTCATGACGACCTCACTCAAATTTCGGGACGAAATTTCTTTAACGGGTAGGTACTGTGATGACCCGGAAATTTCTGACCAAATTTAAACTTAATATTTGTATGATTAATATTTCCGACGCGATAAGCAAAGTCTGTAAAACTGAATCTCAAAATTTTTGAACTACTTTCATATATTCAAATACCTTTCGGTTGTTCTCGGCGATTCGCGAACAATTATATGTATATATATATATATATATATATATATATATATATATATATACACACACACACACACTATAACTTGAAAACGTAACAATGTATTAATTGTTTGATACCATACATTAAACTTATTGGTTTAAATATTTATTTGAATATATATGATAAGTTGAAATATTAATTGTATGAATAACTTACGACGTATATTTAAAACGTATTTATGAATGTTGAAAATGTATATTAACTTGGTCATAAAATGATTTGTTATTATATATATATATATATATATATATATATATATATATATATATATATATATACATATATATCATATATATATACATATATATATATATTAACAAATAGCGAGACAATGATTTATAGAAGTAATTGACCAAAACACTCGAAAGTTTAAGATACACTTTGAATGATATGGTTTAGTGATAATTTAAGACTATATTTTGACAAAGGTACGAGTCACAAAACGTAAATTGCGAGTTTTCTAAGCGCACGAAAATGTGTTCGAGAAACCGGAACCGGGACATAAGTCGAGTGACAACGTACGAGTCATCGGAACGAAAATTACAAGTCAACTATGCACATGAATTTAATATAATATATAATTAATTATTTAAATTATATATAATATATATATTATATTTAATTATGTCGACAAACAAGAAAATAAAAATATGTGAGCTGGATCTGACGGCCATGCGATCGCATTAGAAATAGGCATAAAACCCATGTTATCGCATGGGCATCAGAATCAGGAATTATGCGTATAAATACCAGGTTTCTACGCGAGTTGTTTTACACATATATTACTATGTGTAAATTTATTTATTTAAATTATTATTATTATTATTATTATTATTATTATTATTATTATTATTATTATTATTATTATTATTATTATTAAGATTATTATTATTTATTTTATTATTATTAATAGTATTATTATTATTATTATTAATTATATCACTTAAAATACTACGACGAGGTCATGAGCGTGTCACTTTCAAAATGGGTTTTCAAGTGGGATAGAGCTAAGGAAACTATGGGTTATTACTAAGGAGGTTATGGGTATTGTTCGAGGGTTTTGCTCGTAAGTCAAACCTAGTGTTTATCATCTCCGTTACTTCTACGTACTATCCTACAATATTGAATCTCAATATTGATACGTAAGCACTCATATTTTATCTTTTATATATTAATTGTGTATCCATGTCTAGTGCTCGAGTATATATATTTATACATACGTGTATGCTAAATTTCGTCGTTAAACAGTTTATAATAGATCACGAATTAAATACATATATTACTGGTAAAAGGTATATGATATACATGTTTTTGGAAAGCTGGCGAAAAATCAATAACTTTTCATTTAGATATCGAATAATTTCGATGAACGGATTAAAAGATATGAGCAACTGAATTATGATTGAAGTTAATTGAAATTGCTTTTGAATCTACAATTAAGATTTAAAAAACTTGTTTACGAGATTGATAAATTGGATTTTTGAATATTACCAACCGAGTAAATGAATCCTTATATAAGGTACGTCTCGTTTTGTTAAACTATTGTCAAAATTGACTTTTTGGAACGACTTTGGATAACTTTTGTATGTCGACATCGAGCATTAGGATTGTGATACACTATGACCTGACCTAGCTTGATAGACATTTATTGACCAACATATGTTCTCTAGGTTGAGATCTACGGTTATTTGGTAATTCAAGTTTCGGTCACATTTTGGTGAACGACTTTATATGCTGCTAAGGTGAGTTTCATATGATCCCTTATATTCAATATATTTTTGGGCTGAGAATACATGCGACTGTTTATAAATACTGAAAATACTAGATTTATATGAGTGAGTTTCATTTGCTCCCTTTTTAATTGCTTTTGCAATCTATATTTTTGGGCTGAGAATACATGCAATTTATTTTAAAACGCAATAGATACAAGTACATACTAAATTCTACACTGAGTTTGAACCGAAAATCCCTTAGCTTTGGTAACTAGTAGCTGCCAGTACATAGGATATGGACTGGTGGGCGCGAATAACAGTATATGGATCCATAGGACTTGACATCCCCGTCCGAGCTAGAGCGCTAGCCTTTTAACGGACGTGTGTTATTTGAGTTTAGGACACGTTGGTTTGCGTGTGTGTTAAAACGAATGGGGTATTTATCATTATAACGTTAAAGCTTAGTTACCAGGGTGCTCTGTTATGTAGAATCTATTGATAAACGTTTCTGGATGAAACAACTGAAATCTTGTGATCCACTTTTATATACAGATTATGCGAAATACTAAAACTATGAACTCACCAACCTTTGTGTTGACACTTGTTAGCATGTTTATTCTCAGGTTCCCTAGAAGTCTTCCGATGTTTGCTTACATGTTATACAAGCTATGCGCATGGAGTCTTGCATGCTTTATTCAAGAAAACGTTGCATTCACAAAATCATCACCATGTATCTTATTTTGACTACATTGTCAACAAAAGTACTATTGTAAACTATTATTTACGGTGATTGTCTATATGTAGAATTCATCAGATGTCGAAAACCTTTGATTTAAATATTCATTGATGGTGTGCCTTTTCAAAAGAATGCAATGTTTACAAAATGTATCATATAGAGGTCAAATACCTCGCAATGAAATCGATGAATGACGTGTTCATCCATATGGATTTGGAGCGATCGTCACAGTTAACATATACTTTATCATACTGTTTTGAAACGCTCTTTGTAGCACTAAAATCTCGTGGCCTAAGTTACATACTGTTATACTTAAACTATAGCTCACCAACCTTTGTGTTGACATTTTTAAGCATGTTTTTCTCAGGTGCTTAAGGTTATTTGCTTCCGCTATCGTGCTAATCTTGCCGTAGACACCCGCTGCTCTAGTGTTATCACCGCATGAACTGTTTATCTTGCATTCAAACTTTAATATATTTGAAACTATGTTTTGTAACGACCTAAGGGTCACATACATTTATTCATGCT
The DNA here is from genome assembly GCF_046630445.1 of Rutidosis leptorrhynchoides. Taxonomy (NCBI): domain Eukaryota; kingdom Viridiplantae; phylum Streptophyta; class Magnoliopsida; order Asterales; family Asteraceae; genus Rutidosis; species Rutidosis leptorrhynchoides. The sequence continues at coordinate 386,827,786 of NC_092343.1, read as the reverse complement.
TGCTATTCGTAGAAGCATACTGTTGGTGTAAAACATTTGATGTCGATTATGACGTCATCTTTCTATCGTGAATGCAACTTCTTTTATTACAGCATATAGTACTTAACCTTGTAATGATCCTGTTGTTGATGTTTCGTACACGATGGTTTCGTACGGGGCATCACATTTGATATCAGAGCATTGGTTGTAGGGAATTAGGTTGCATTAGTGTGTCTAAGACTGACCCGAGTAGGATTCATTAATAGGACTAATCTACAACTTGCTAGTTTACGTGTTTCTGCTGAACTTACTGCATGCTGCTGCTTACTTTTACTGCTATATGCCGTATGCTACTACATGATTTCACTACTGTATAATATCACTTGCTTTCAATTGCATGCTACTTCTGTACGATTCGTTATTATTGCCATGCTACTTATTGTTATACATGATTCAAACTGTTGGCCTAATACGTGCTTGCTTTATGACTTACTGACATGGAAAAATTTATTTTTCCTTGTTCAGATGTCGGATACTCCACCTGCTATCGTTTTGGGAAGTCCAGACTCGTCAGCCACCCCACCTGCCGCTGCTGCCGACACACCGATCCCGATACGCACCAGTGACCCCGGCGCTTCGTCTTCCGGAGCTAGTAGTAGTGCGCCGGCACCAGTAGCTACTATTGACGAACACATGGACCCTACGGATATTCCAGCTCCGTCTGCTCCAGGACCCTCGAAGCCACAACCCCGCATCGGTGGTGTTGTGATTCCCGCGGAGTTCGGGGAAGGGCCATTCCGTAACCATATGCGCATGCCGTGCCGACGCGCTCCTAATGGACGTTTAGTGCCGATTATGCCAGGCAGATACAGATAGATGATGGCCGCCCACGGACTGCCAGTTCAGCCACCCGTACAGCCACCACATGATTCGGACGACCCGTCATCCACTGATGCTTCATCCGACGACACCTCCTCAGACGACTCCAGTGATGATGAGGACCCTGCTGATGCACCTATTCAGCCACCCTCCACCCCGCCGAAGAAGCGGTATCGCTTCGACGGTACGATCATTCCGGGGATCAACGGAGGACGAGCCTTCACTGAAGCATTTGGTCGGCATCGTAGGGTTACCGCCCGTAAACGGCTTGTGTCGTACCCTGCCGACCCACAGATACGTAAGGTTCCCCGTTACGTACTGACTATTTCTGGAGCCGGAACGTCTGCACCTCGTTTCGTGAGGTCTACACCACCTGCACCACCGGCACCACCTTCACCGCCTGCACCGCCTGCCCCACCATCTCCCTCTAACGAGGAACTGAGGCGGGAGGTTGGGATCCTCCGAGCTCGAGTTGCTAAGCTAGAGGACCAGGTGGCCCATGTTATGGACATCCTTCACCCACCTTCACCGTATGACTTTTGTATTTAGATTTCGTTATGTAATCTAGTTGTAGTTTTATGTTTCATTTATGTATTGTACGAACTTATTCAGATGTATGAAACTTATTATTATTAATGAATGGAACTTTGCTAATTCTTGCTCGATGTTCTATTTACATTACTGTACGATGATTCTGTGGTATTTGTACCTAGATGTGTTATTTAATAACATGTGATGTGTTGATTCCATGTTGGTTGTTATATACTGTATTATTACTATATTGAATGCTGGATTTTGACTTGAGTCAAAATTTTTGTTTAGAACACCATGGCTAACGGTCGATCCACACCTACTGCTGCCCAAATTGAAGAGATGATCCAAGAACGTGTAGCCGCAGCCATTGCGGAAATGCAACCCCAAGCTCCACCGCCACCGCCACCACCACCGGTTATTCAACCCGTTCGAAATGGGTGTACCTACAAGGAATTCCAGAGCTGTAAACCACACAACTTCAGTGGAACCGAGGGACCGGTTGGTCTCACCAGATGGTTCGAGAAACTTGAATCAGTATTCCGAGTTAGCAACTGTTCGGAGGATAACAAAACCAAGTTTGCTTCCTGCACGCTATCTGATGGCGCCCTCACATGGTGGAACACCATGGCTCAGGCACAAGGTATTGATGAGGTGTATGCTACGCCATGGGAGGAATTCAAAGCGGCTATGATTGATGAGTATTGTCCGAGAACCAAGATACAAAAGATGGAAATGGAATTCATGCAGTTAAAGGCTGTTGGGAACGACCTTGATAGGTACAACAGGAGATTTTTGGAACTAGCCCTGATGTGTTCGACAATGGTCACCCTGGAATTCAAACGAATGGAAAGGTACTTCTGGGGACTCCCTAAGAGCATTAAAGGAAACGTCACCTCGTCCAAGCCACCGAATGTTCCCGAAGCGATGCGCATGGCGCATACTTTAATGAATCAACTTATCATCGATGAACCGGAGAAAACTAAGTCTGAAGCGGGTACTAGTGAGAAATGCAAATGGGATAACCACAACAACAACAACAACAACAACAACAACAACAACAACAACAACAACAACAACAACAACAACAACAACAACAACAACAACAACAACAACAACAACAACAACAACAACAGGGGAAGGAACTATGATCAGAACCCGGCAAAACGACATGAGGGGTTCAGAGGAAACAACAACGGTGGAAACCCCAACCCCAATAACAACACCAACACGAACCCGAACTACAAAGGAACCTTACCACAATGCAAGCAGTGCTACAAGCACCATACTGGATATTGTAATATTGTTTGTGAAAAGTGCCAACGGACTGGGCATATCGAGAAAGACTGCAAGGTCACCACTTTGAATGGGAAGCCGAATACCAATGGACCGAAAAAGTGCTACGAATGCGAGCAGGCGGGCCATTTCAGAAATGCGTGCCCAAACAATCGAAAAGACGGCGGACCACTCCGTGGGTGAGCTTTTAATGTTAATGCAAGGGATGCACGCAATAACCCCATACTTGGTGACAGGTATATTCAAAATCAACAATCTTTTAGCTTCTGTCTTGTTTGATACTGGTGCGGATAGAAGTTATGTATGTAGACATTTTTCGATAAGATTAATTGGTCATTAGTTCCGTTAAAAGAAAGTATGCTTGTCGAGGTCGCCAATGGAAAACTTGAAAAGTTTGACCATATTAGTCGTGGAGCTATTATCAACATAGCTGGTGCAGATTTCGAAATTGACTTGATACCTATCAAACTGGGAAGTTTTGACGTGATAGTCGGTATGGATTGGTTGAGCAAGATAAAGACCGATATTATCTTTGGAGATAAAGCACTTCGCATACCGCAAGGAGATGGTGAGCCACTAATCATCTACGGAGAGAGATGTACCTCAAAGCTGAACCTCATTAGTTGCGTGAAAGCACAAAAGATCATGAAGAAGGGACGTATTGCTATCCTAGCACATGTGAAAGCGGTAGAAAATGAGGTTAAGAGCGTGAACGACGTTCGAATTGTTAAAGAATTTTCCGATGTCTTCCCTGAAGAATTTCCTGGATTACCGCCACCGAGGGCAGTAGAGTTTTAGATCGACTTAGTGCCAGGAGCTGCACCTGTAGCTCGCGCACCTTATAGACTCGCACCTTCCGAGATGCAAGAATTACAAAGCCAACTACAAGAACTACTTGATCGAGGATTTATCCAACCAAGTTTCTCACCTTGGGGCGCACCTGTGTTGTTTGTAAAGAAGAAGGATGAATCCTTCCGTATGTGTATCGACTACCGTGAACTCAACAAATTGACTATCAAGAATCGGTATCCTCTTCAACGAATTGACGATCTTTTTGATCAACTACAAGGATCGAGTGTCTACTCCAAGATCGATTTGGGATCCGGTTATCACCAATTGAGGGTGAAAGAAAGTGATGTAATGAAGACTGCATTTAGAAATCATTATGGTCATTATGAGTTCCTCGTGATGCCATTCGGATTAACCAACGCACCTGCCGTGTTCATGGACCTTATGAATCGTGTCTGCAAGCCGTACTTGGATAAGTTTATTATCGTCTTCATAGATGATATCCTCATCTACTCTAAGAGCGAAGAAGAACATGAGAAACACCTCCGATTAGTACTTGAACTCTTGAGACAAGAGCAACTTTAAGGCAAATTCTCCAAGTGTGAATTTTGGTTGAAGGAAGTCCAGTTTCTGGGTCATGTTGTGAGCGATCAGGGTATCAAAGTTGACCCCGCCAAGATTGAAGCTATCAGCAAGTGGGAGACCCCCACTACTCTGACGCATATTCCCCAATTCCTAGGTCTCGCCGGTTACTACCGAAGGTTTATTGAAGGATTTTCTCTGATTGCGCGTCCTTTGACCGCGCTGACTCACAAGGGTAAGAAGTTCATTTGGGAACCCGCACACGAATCAGCATTTCAAACTTTGAAGAAGAAGTTAACCACCGCACCTATCCTATCGCTTCCCGAAGGCAGTGACGATTTCGTTGTTTATTGCGATGCATCGAAGAGTGGTTTTGGTTGTGTACTGATGCAACAATCAAAGGTTATCGCCTATGTCTCCCGCCAATTGAAGATTCACGAGCGGAACTACACTACACACGATCTTGAACTTGGAGCTGTTGTCTTTACGCTTAAATTGTGGAGACACTATTTGTATGGAACTAAGAGCACTATCTTCACCGATCACAAGAGTCTCCAACATATATTCGATCAGAAACAACTGAATATGAGACAGCATCGATGGATCGAGATGCTCAACGACTACGATTGTGAACTTCGTTATCATCCTGGCAAGGCCAATGTTGTATCTGACGCTTTAAGCCGAAAGGAGAGGACGACACCTCTTCGTGTTAGGGCTCTGAACATCACCATCCATTCGAATCTCAACAGTCAAATCTGGGTAGCCCAGGATGAGGCTCTCAAGGAGGAGAATATATCTCATGAACATTTGAACATACTTGTCTCTCGATTCGAGGTTAGGGAGTCTGGACTCCGATGTTATGCCGGATGAATTTGGGTACCTCTTTATGGAGATCTACGGAGCCTTATACTTGATGAAGCACACAAATTGAGATATTCGATTCACCCCGGTGTGGGCAAAATGTACCACGACCTTAAAGAACAGTATTGGTGGCCGAATCTTAAGAAGGACGTTGCGACTTATGTTGGTAAGTGTTTAACTTGCTCGAAGGTTAAAGCCGAGCATCAGAGACCTTCTGGGTTACTTCAGTAATCGGAGATCCCACAATGGAAGTGGGAAAGGATCACAATGGATTTCATTACTAAGCTGCCGAAGACGGTTGGCGGATACGATACTATTTGGGTTATTGTTGACCGCCTTACCAAATCTGCACACTTTCTAGCAATGAAGGAAACAGATACGACGGAAAGACTTGCTCAACTATATGTCAAGGAGGTTGTATCTCGTCATGGTGTACCTTTATCGATCATCTCAGATAGCGATCCCCGTTTTGCCTCTAGATTTTGGCGTTCTTTGCAAGAAGCCATAGGAACTCATCTCGACATGAGTACAGCATATCACCCACAGACCGACGGGCATAGTGAATGAACGATTCGGACGTTGGAAGACATGTTGCGTGCATGTGTCATTGATTTTGGAAAGGCCTGGGAAAGACATTTGACATTAGCCGAATTCTCGTACAACAACAGTTATCACTCTAGCATTAATGCTGCACCTTTTGAAGTGTTGTATGGTCGCAAGTGCCGATCTCCTATTTGTTGGGCCGAAGTAGGCGAAAAGCAAATCACCGGACCCGAGGTAGTCCACGAAACGACGGAGAAGATTGCTCAGATTCAAGCTAGACTTAAGACTGCCCGCGATCGTCAAAAGAGTTATGCCAATCTTAAATGTAAGGACTTTGAATTCAACGTGGGCGACCGTGTAATGTTAAAGGTTGCACCTTGGAAAGGTGTGATCCGTTTTAGAAAACGTGGAAAGTTAAACCCACGATACATTGGTCCTTTTGAAATCTTGTAACGTGTTGGACCCGTTGCTTACCGTTTGGATCTACCAGCACAATTGAGCTCAGTTCATCCTACCTTCCACGTGTCAAACTTGAAGAAGTGTCTTGCTGCACCCGAACTTATCATACCGCTGGAAGAACTTACAATTGATGACAAACTTCACTTTGTGGAAGAACCTGTTGAAATTATGGATCGTGAGATCAAAACTTTGAAATGCAACAAGATTCCGATCGTCCGAGTGCGTTGGAATGCCAAACGAGGACCTGAGTTTACTTGGAAGCGAGAGGATCAAATGATGCGAAAGTATCCTCACCTTTTCCCAACTCCTCCATCTACCTCAGCTTAAATTTCAGGAAGAAATTTTCTTTAACAGGTGGGTAATGTAACGACCCTGGATTTTCCAACGTAATTTATTAATAATTATTATTATTAATACGTGTGATTAAACGAATGTATGTTATTACATTTACATGTTGCCATGATTGCCGTACTCGACTTATATTGCCCGAAACGTCTTTGTGACACCCGAAACTTTCACGAATAATATTTTTAGAGTATTATTCACATTCATGATTGATTTTATTAATCATTTTAATTAACTATGGTGATTAGTTAGTTACTTGGGCTTTAATTGGATTTATTTGTTAATTAATGGAACTTGGGCTTTGATTAATGTTATGGACTCTTGAACATGGGCTTATAAGCCCACCCTACCCATTTATATGGATTAACTAGCCCACTAAGACATGTAAGCATCATTTTAGAGTGTAACTAGTTAGTTAAGTAACCTTGGAATCTAGTTTACACATAATCCGTATGTAAACCCATCCATTATCCAACTTTTGAAGGCTTTAACATGAATGATCTTGTGGACACTCCTCTCCCTCCCTTTTTCCTTGAAACTGTCGGCTACTAGGAGTAGTGAGGGAGTTCTTTTTTTGAATTTCCTTATTACTTTTTCATTAATCTTCATTTCATTTTACAACTCACAAAATACTTCACACTTTTCTCTATTTTTCTCTCATTTTTGTAAGTAACATGAACAAATACTTCTCTTCTTTTTCCTTTATAAAAACCTATTTCTATATGAACATAATCATCATCATCTTTTGTTTATTGTTACTAGTCTTTGATTATTACTTACTTACTTGTAGTTGTTCTTTACTAGTTACAAGAATCAAACTCTTTAGTTTGATTCTCCATTTATCTTGTATTAACAAGAACACATAAGAACCTAACTTACTAGTTATGTTCTATATTTAATTTCTTGAAAGATTGTAAGTTTATGTGTTGATTAAAATCATACTTGAAGCTCATGAAGTAAACTTAAAGTTTACTTTCTAAAGATCAAACTTTGGTTTGAATCTTTAAAGTATGAACAACCTTGAACTAGATACTTGTTTATTTAGTTTACTACTTTATATTATGCACTTAAATTTCATGTTTGTTGGTTCAAATGGTCAAGTATTACAAGTTAGTCTTGATCTCATATTTTCTTGAACAAAAGTTAACTTTAAAAGTTCAAGAACATGTAAGTAAGCTTTCTTTAATTATAACTTTGTACACTTATGTAAGATCTAGACTTTTGAGTCTTGGATCTTCAAGATCTAACTAAGAACTATGTTCTACAACTTAAGATCTTGATTTCATAAGTTCACTTTCAAGTTTGTAACTTAATATTAGTTTTAAAGTTCATGTATGTGTTAGATCTAAGACTTTGATGTAACTTTGGTTCATCAAAACACTTGCAACACATAAGTGAGTTGTGCTTCATGTCTTAGACTTACACTTGGGTTATGATGGTCAAACCTTGGTGAAAATGATGCAAACACATCAACGAGTTATACACTTGAAGCTATATGCATCAAGGATGAGAACCATGATAAGCATCGAGCACCAAGAACCACGGGAACCTACTAACCCTACTGTTCTACTATTTCTGTGTCTGACCCGTACGACCTGGGCTACTGTAATTATGATTTTCAGATAGCTCTGTTCGATTAGATAACTTTTCATATAGGACTCGTCTTAATCCGAGTTACGGTTTAGGATTTATGGCCCTCCGATCGTCACTATGTCCATTTAACGTTGTGCTGAAAATTCTGACCTACTCGCACTTAGACCGTCGCCACGGTCAAACGATGATGAGTTTGCTTCTGTAATTTTTACCACAACTAAAGAACTCATATATGGAGCCATGGCCACTTTCTCACCTTATTTCAGTAGGTGCAGAAGCCGTGGTGACTGACCGAACTCAGCCTTTGTTTTAAACTCCTTTCATCAACGAAACTTACTTTACACCTTTTGTTTAAAGATGAATGATGATGACCCTTAAGACCTTATTTACATACTTTTAAACCTTTTTGGACGATTTAATGACTTAGTACTATTTGACTTAGGTTGAGGACTTCCCGGACCTACACACTTGCTTATTTCCCGAGTCATACTTTACCCCTACTTTATCATTGTGAGTTATAGCATTCCCTTTTTACTTTAACTTATTTTGGGAACTGAGAATACATGCGGATTTTATGTTTTACATACTAGGAACGAGTACTTAAACTTATATATGTGTGGGTTATACAACGGCATAAACATTCCCTTTAGCTCGGTAACGTTTAATCATTGGTTTTTGAACCGTGAACGCGAATCTTAGATATGGATCCATAGGGTTTGACATCCCCACTCGGGCTAGTCGCACTAGCATTTAATGAGTGTTTAATACTTCGTAGACATACGCACTTTCCAAGTGTACTTTCAAGGGGTATAAACGTTAAGTAAGTTACCAAGTGCCCACGGTTAACATATACTTTATCATACTGTTTTGAAACGCTCTTTGTAGCACTGAAATCTCGTGGCCTACCTTACATACTGTTATACTTAAACTATAGCTCACCAACCTTTGTGTTGACGTTTTTAAGCATGTTTTTCTCAGGTGCTTAAGGTTATTTGCTTCCGCTGTCATTCTAGTCTTGCCGTAGACACCTGCTGCTCTAGTGTTATCACCGCATGAACTATTTATCTTGCATTCAAACTTTAATACATTTGAAACTATGTTTTGTAACGACCTAAGGGTCACATACATTTATTCATGCTTGCTATTTGTAGAAGCATACTGTTGGTGTAAAACATTTGATGTCGATTATGACGTCATCTTTCTATCGTGAATGCAACTTCATTTATTACAGCATATAGTACTTAACCTTGTAATGATCCTGTTGTTGATGATTCGTACACGATGGTTTCGTACGGGGCATCACATACACTACCGAATCTTTACCGAATCTGCTACAGTACCGAACCAGATACCGAATCTGACATTTTTGTTAGATTGTTGAGATTTTTCATCCTAGATTTGTGTAATACCGAATCTACCTCAATTTCAAGATGTCTACTCAAGATACTTTGATCATTGGATCAGATTCCTGTCCTCCAGTGTTGTTTGATGGCAAGTACACTCAGTGGCTTCACCGTATCACTCAGTACATAGACTACAAGGGTGAGAAAGCAAAGTACATATGGGCTTTTCTGAGAGATGGTCCAGTTGTGGATTATCATCCGAATACTGGTATGCCAATTCCAGTCTATGAACTTTCTGGTAATAAACGTGAGAGAGCTCAGGGTGACATAGAGGAAAAGAACATTGTTATGCAAGCTATCCCGTATGAGTTATTTGAAAATGTTGATAGCAACACCACAGCAAAATATATATGGGATGAGATCAAACGGCTGCAAGAAGGTTATGACATGTCAGATGTTACTAAATTGAATAAGGCTCTGGGATTTTATGAAGATTTCAAGCAGGAACCCGAAGAACAACTCAAGGATACCTACCGTCGTTTCAATGGTGTCCTCAATGAGTTGAAAAGGTGCAAGATTATAAAAGTAAATGCTGAAGTCAACATGAAATTTCTCAAAAAGCTCAATGTTGATTGGCTTCCTTATGGAACCATTGTTCGATCTACCAAAGAGATTGATAAGATGACTATTCATGAGCTTGTTGGAGTTCTTATGCATTACTAACCTGAAGTGTTTAACTTTTACATACTAATAGTGTATCCCTGACTAGTGCTCGAGTATTTAGGATTATGCATGCTTGTACTTTTGATATTGCCCTTAGACAGGTTAGGTTGAATCTTGAATTAGTTACACTTGCGGTTGAGATAAGGTATAAGATATTCATGTCCTTGGAAAGCTAGAGAAAAATTAAGAACTTTTCCTTTAGATATCAAATGGTTTCGATGAACGGATTAGAAGTTATAATCAATTGAATTTTCGATATTTTTATTAAAAATGATTATTATTATCGTCGTTTTTATCGTCGTTCTAGTTTTATCTTATTATTATGATTATTATTATTTTTATCAATAAAAGGGATTTATCATTAAAAATTGTTATTTTTTTTATTATTACTATCGTTATTATCGTTAAAGTTATAATTAGTATTATTATTATTATTATTATTATTATTATTATTATTATTATTATTATTATTATTATTATTAGTATTATTATTATTATTATTATTATTATTATTATCATTATTAATATATATATCATTATTTAAAAATGGTTATTGTTATTGTTATTATTATTATTACTATATTATCATTAAGATAATTATTAATATTATCGTTAATAATGTTATAGTAACTATATTATTAATATTAGTGTAATTAAAACAAATATTTGTAACACCTAATTATTTTGATTACTATTATTATCATTATTATGAACACGATATAAAAGACGATTAAAAGCTATTAAACAAAACGATTAGGAAATAATGAGTAAGAGTATCATGATGAAATTAAAATATTATAAGATATTGATTTAGATAAAATTATCGTTCTTATTATTTTTTATCATTACTATTATTATTAAAAGTATCGTTAGTATTAAAACTATCATTTTAACAAAAATTATCATTTTAATAGAAATGTCATTGTTACTATAAAATATCATTATTATTATTATTTTAAATAGAATTATTATTTTAAAGATAATATTAAAAATTATCGTAAATATTAAAGTTATCATAATTAGAATTATCGTTTTATCATAATGTCATCTTAGTAATTATAAATATTGATATTTTTATAATAATAGTTATTATTACAAAATAATACAACTTTTACTTACTATCATTATAGATATTATTTTATCAAATAAATATGTGATACAAACATATTTTACTACGTGTAATAACTTACTTTAATAATACCTATCATATTATCTTTATGATATTAAATGAACCCTATAAATTTTATTACTTAATATATATAAAAGTATATTTTATTATATAAATTTAATATAAAATTTTATTTATTAATAAATAAATTATATTATTTACTCTAATAAATCTTTTAAAAATATTTAAAAATATAAAATGACGATATTTAAACTATATATTAATCATGTGTAGATTTTTGGAAATTATTTTGAGTCAAATTTACTTTTGTTGACTTTTGCATATTAGTCTCGAGCATTAGGATTGTGGTAGACTATGACTTGACCTAATTTATTAGACAAATATTGACCAACACATAAATATATATAATTAATTTAGGTTCGTGAATCCGAGGCCAACCTTTCACTTGTTCAATGACGTTATATGTATTTTTACTACAAAATACAGTATGGTGAGTTTCATTTGCCTTTTTACCCTTTATATTTTTGGGACTGAGAATACATGCGCTTTTATAAATGTTTGACGAAATAGACACAAGTAATTGAAACTACATTCTATGGTTGAATTATCGAAATCGAATATGCCCCTTTTTATTAAAGTCTGGTAATCTAAGAATTAGGGAACAGACACCCTAATTGACGCGAATCCTAAAGATAGATCTATTGGGCCTAACAAACCCCATCCAAAGTACCGGATGCTTTATTACTTCGAAATTTATATCATATCCGAAGGAGGATCTCGGAATGATAGGGGATATTCTTATATGTATCTAGTTAATGTCGGTTACCAGGTGTTCACCATATGAATGATTATTTTTGTCTCTATGCATGGGACGTATATTTATGAGAACTGGAAATGAAATTCTTGTGGTCTATTAAAATGATGGAAATAAATGATTATGATAAACTAATGAACTCACCAACCTTTTGGTTGACACTTTAAAGCATGTTTATTCTCAGGTGTTAAAGAAATCTTCCGCTGTGCATTTGCTCATTTTAAAGATATTACTTGGAGTCTTTCATAGCATATTTCGAAGAACGTTGCATTCGAGTCATTGAGTTCATCAAAGATTATTATTAAATCAATTTATAGTTGGATAGTGGATATTATGAAATGGTATGCATGCCTGTCAATTTTCGATGTAAAGAAAGTTTGTCTTTTAAAAACGAATGCAATGTTTGTAAAATGTATCATATAGAAGTCAAATACCTCGCAATGTAATCAACTATTGTGAATCGTTTATAATGTATATGAACGGGTCTTTTCAATATATATATATATATATATGTATATATATATATATATATATATATATATATATATATATATATATATATATATATATATATATATATATATATATATATATATATGTAACGATTACTTAAAAAGAAAATATGTTGATATATTATATATATGGTTAGGTTCGTGATATCTATCGGAGACCAAGTCGTGATAAATACCTTCAAGGCAAAAGTGAGTATATAGTCCCACTTTTAAACTCTAAATATTTCGGGATGAGAATACATGCATTTTATGATTTACGTTATAGACACAAGTGATTAAAAATATATATTCTACGTTGAGTTGTACCACTGGCATACTTCCCTGTAACTTGGTAACTATTATTTACATGAGGTATTGTAAACGCGAATCCTGTTGATAGATCTATCGGGCCTGACAACCCCAACCGGACTGGACGACCAGTATTCAACGGTTGCACAGTACTTCGTTTCGGTGACTACACTTGGTACGGTGTAGTAAGATTTCATAATAAAGGGAATATGCGACGTTGATTAAATGTTAAGTATGGTTATCAAGTGCTCAACAACTTAGAATATTTTTATTAAAACGTTTATATATGAAATCTTGTGGTCTATATTTATAACGCTGTCGGCATTAAACCTATATCTCACCAACTTTATGTTGACTTTTTAAGCATGTTTATTCTCAGGTGATAACTAAAAGCTTCCGCTGCAACATGTTGAATTTAAGCAAGATCTTGAGTATGCATATTTGTGTCAAAAATAAAACTGCATATCGGAGGATTTGTAATGTAAAATATGTTGGAAGTCGTATTGTTATTATCACATGTAAAGTTTGTAAGTCTAAGATTATCACTAAACGATAATCATTATTAAGTTGTTTAAACCTTGTATTTGTAATAAAATCTATGGTTTGTATTGTAAAAACGAATGCAGTTTTTGAAAAATGTCGCATATAGAGGTCAATACCTCGCGATGAAATCATATGTTATTGTAATCGTCCTTATGGTTAAGGTCGGGTTATGACATGTGGTATCAGAGCGTTGGACTTAGAGAACCAGAAAATTTGCATTAGTGTGTCTCATCGAGTTTGTTAGGATGCATTAGTGAGTCTGGACTTTGACCGTATTTGATTTAGAAAACTATTGCTTATCCCTGTTGGTTAAAAAAAATTAATATGTAAATATTATGTGATACTAACATGCTAGTTGTTATGTGATAGATGTCTAGCTTAGAACTTGTTATCACATTCAGCGACTCCGAACCAGAATCTTCAGATGGTGCTCCAGTCATTAACCTATCCGATGATAAAAACGACACCTTTGGGGAAGACTCACAATTTTCGGATGAATCAATTGAAGAGGAACCGGAAAGTGATCCTGAGGAGGAAGAAATACAGGAAATTACGAAAGACAAGTTTGAAAGAGGAAAGAAACGAAAGGCTACTGAAATGGAAAATCCAAATCCCGAGTCTAGAGAGGATGTTGTGGCACCAACTCCACCAGATACTTCCACACCTATTCCCGCTATTCCTATTAGTTCTATCCCGACATCCAGTTCTTCGGTTCCTCAGCCAAAACGCAGGGAGACAACCAGGATAACCTTTAAGCGATTTCTTTGAACACAAACGCTTTGGGTTAAATGATGCGCTGCTGTTTTAAACCATGGGATCATATAATGTTTTGTATAATATTACTAGTGTGGTTTGCTTAATGTTTGATGTAAGATAAGCATATGTAAAATAGTGAAGTGTGAAATGCAATAATTTTTCATGGTTGAGTATTATTTGGGTGATAGTAATTGATTTTCGTACTAAGCTATTAAGTATGAACTTTAACGGGTAGGTACTACCCTAGGTATAATTATAAAACGCTATTAAGAAGAAAAGGCTTTTATAATAATAACTGGTTCATATTATTAATAAGCTACGATGTACTGTAAATACATACTACATCTATAATATTCCATGTGAATAATTATTTTTTTCCATTTTTATTGAAGATTATGGCGCGATTGAACCGAATGACGGAACAAGAAATCCAGGAACTCATCAATCAGCAAGTGAACGACAGAATGTTATGGGTCGAGGCTGCAAGAGGTGCTGCAGTTAACCCAAATCCTCGTGTGGGATGCACTTACAAAACTTTTCAAGGTTGCAAGCCCTCATCATTCAGTGGAACAGAAGGACCGGTCGGTTTAACCCGGTGGATCGAAAAGATTGAGTCTGTGTTTAAAATCAGTGGTTGTATTGAGAAGGACATGACCAAGTATGCATCGTGCACCTTATAAGATAGTGCACTCACGTGGTGGAAAAACTATGTGAAGGCCGTAGGAGGAGATGTAGCTTATGATACTCCCTGGGAAGAATTCAAAACAATGCTAATCAACGAGTATTGTCCAAGGAACGAGGTTAGGAAGTTAGAAGCTGAATTACGAAGCCTGAAAGTTGTTGGTACTGAACTCACCAACTACAATCAGTGATTCATGGAATTAGCTTTGCTATGTCCCGAATTAGTACCAACCGAAGAACGGAAGATTGAATTGTACAAAGACGATTTGCCTAAAAAGGTCAAGGCAAATGTTACAGCATCCAAACCCAAGACTATTCATGAAGCTATCACCATGGCGAACGAGTTGATGAACCAGATTATTCTGGATAAGAACATCGATGTCAAGACATCGGGAAACAAAAGAAAGTGGGAAGGTAATCATCAACAATCCAACAAGAAACCACGCAAGGTGCGGGTAGCGGTTCGAACTCAGGTTACAAGGGACGAAATCCTTTATGTAACAGATGCCACAAACATCACTCTGGTTATTGTAATATGGTGTGCAACAATTGTAATCGAAAAGGTCATCTTGCTGAAGATTTTAGGGTTCCCGCTACAAATACAAATGGTACCAAGACTCCTGCCACCAATGCAAATAGAACTGCCTTGGCCACTGTTACTTGTTATGGGTGTGGGAAACAGGGTCATTATAACAGTCAGTGCCCGAATCCAGAGAAGAATAACGGATCTGCACGTGGAAGAGCATTTGTTATTAATGCTAGAGAGGCGTGCGAAGACCCGGAGCTTGTTACGGGTACGTTTACCATTAATAACTTATCCGCATCTATTATATTTGACACTGGTGCTGATAGAAGTTACGTGTGTAGAGACTTTCACGCTAAATTGAATTGTTCATCATTACCTCTAGATGCTAAGTACATGATTGAGTTAGCTAATGGTAAACTAATTAAAGCCGATAAAATTTGCCGTGATTGTAAAATAAATTTAGCCGGAGAAACATTTAAGATTGATTTGATTACTGTAGAATTAGGAAGTTTTGATGTAATAGTCGGCATGGACTGGATGTCCAAAATAGGAGCTGAAGTTGTGTGCGCCAAGAAGGCAATTCGCATTCCTCGTAAGGATAAAACGCCAGTAATGATTTATGGAGAAAAGGGTAACTCAAAGCTAAAACTCATTAGTTGTTTGAAAGCTCAAAAGTGCTTGAAGAAAGGGTGCTATGCCATCTTAGCATATGTTAATAAAGTCGAAATGAAGGAAAAAGTGAAGAGCATCAACGACGTGCCTGTGGCAAGAGATTTTCCTGAAGTATTTCCGGAAGAGTTACCGGGATTACCTCCATTTAAATCTGTAGAATTTCAAATAGATCTAGTACCGGGAGCTGCACCAGTGGCTCGTGCTCCATATAGACTTGCACCATCTGAGATGAAAGAGTTACAAAGCCAGTTACAAGAATTACTGGACCGTGGTTTCATTCGACCGAGCACTTCACCGTGGGGAGCTCCGATTTTATTCGTCAAGAAGAAAGACGGATCTTTCCGAATGTGTATAGATTATCGTGAATTAAATAAGTTAACTATCAAGAATCGGTATCCACTACCGAGAATTGATGACTTATTTGATCAATTGCAAGGATCATGTGTTTACTCAAAAATCGACCTAAGGTCAGGCTATCATCAACTACGCGTCAAAGAAGAAGATATTCCGAAAACTGCTTTTCGGACACGCTACGGTCATTATGAATTTTTGTTCATGCCGTTTGGATTAATGAATGCACCAGCTTTATTCATGGACCTCATGAATCGAGTTTGTAGTCCGTATTTAGATAAGTTTTTTATCGTTTTCATTGACGATATTCTTATCTATTCCAAGAGTGAGCAAGAGCATGAACAACATTTAAGATTGGTATTAGAATTGTTAAGAAAAGAACAATTATACGCCAAATTTTCTAAGTGTGCGTTTTGGTTGAAAGAAGTGCAAATTTCTTGGCCATGTTGTTAGTAGCAAAGGAATTCAGGTTGACCCAGCTAAAATTGAGGCCATTGAAAAATGGGAGACTCCTAAGACACCAAAGCAGATACGCCAATTTTTGGGTTTAGCTGGTTATTATAGAAGGTTTATTCAAGATTTTTCCCGAATAGCTAAACCATTAACAGCGTTAACACAAAAAGGGAAGAAGTACGAATGGACTTCTGAGCAGGAGAGTGCATTTCAATTACTGAAGAAGAAGTTGACTACAGCACCTATTTTATCGTTACCTGAAGGGAACGATGATTTTGAGATATATTGTGACGCTTCGCGACAAGGTTTTGGTTGCGTCCTTATGCAACGGAAGAAAGTTATAGCATACGCATCCTGACAATTGAAGATTCATGAGCGGAATTATACGACGCATGATTTAGAATTGGGAGCAGTAGTGTTTGCATTGAAGATATGGAGACACTACTTATATGGGGTTAAATGCACTGTGTTTACCGATCATAAAAGCCTTCAACATATCTTCGATCAGAAACAGCTGAACATGAGGCAACGTAGGTGGGTTGAGCTGATAAACGACTATGATTGTGAGATTCGCTATCATCCTGGGAAAGCGAATGTAGTGGCCGACGCTCTAAGCAGAAAGGAATGGGAACCAATTCGAGTACGAGCAATGAACATAAAAATTCGCATGAATCTCAACTCACAAATAAAAGAGGCTCAACGAGAAGCTCTTACTAAAGAAAACATAGGAAATGAAATAATGAAGAAGTATGAGAAGCAACTCGTTATGCGGGAAGACAGAATTCGATATTTTGCAAACCGTATTTGGGTACCAAAGTTGGGTGGATTAAGGAAGTTGATATTGAATGAGGCACATAAGACAAGATACTCGATACATCCTGGAGTTAGAAAGATGTATCAAGATCTTAAGACGCATTATTGGTGGCCTAATTTGAAGACAGACGTTGCAACATATGTTGGGGAATGTTTAACTTGTTCCAAAGTCAAAGCAGAACACCAGAAGCCGTCACGGTTACTTCAACAACCAGAAATCCCAGAATGGAAATGCCTGGGGTTATGACACCATTTGGGTAATAGTTGATCGTCTCACCAAATCTGCACATTTCTTGCCTATAAAGGAAACGGATAGAATGGAGAAACTATTACGATTATACATAAAGGAAATTGTTTCAAGGCATGGAATACCTATTTCCATTATATCCGATCGTGATAGTAGATTTACATCAAAGTTTTGGCAATCACTACAGGAGGCCCTGGGAACTCGTTTGGATATGAGCACCGCATATCATCCACAAACTGACGGGCAGAGTGAAAGAACAATTCAGACTCTTGAAGACATGCTCAGGGCATGTGTGATCAATTTTGGAAACGGATGGGATAAATATCTATCATTAGCAGAATTCTCGTATAATAACAGTTATCATGCGAGCATTAAAGCTACACCATTCGAAGCACTGTATGGAAGGAAGTGTAGATCCCCTATCTGTTGGAATGAAGTAGGAGATCGACAATTAACTGGTCCCGAGATCATACACGAAATGACTGAGAAGATAGTACAAATAAAGGAGAGATTGAAAACAGCCCGTAGTCGCCAAAAGAGCTACGCCGATGTTCGAAGGAAACCATTAGAGTTTCAGATCGGTGACATGGTTATGTTAAAGGTGTCACCTTGGAAAGGTGTAATACGTTTCGGTAAAAGGGGTAAACTGAACCCAAGGTATGTAGGCCCGTTCAAGATCATCGAACGCATTGGACCGGTAGCTTATCGACTCGAGTTACCGCAACAACTCGCCGGAGTACATAATATATTTCACGTATCAAACCTTAAGAAATGTATTGCAAAGGAAGATCTCACCATTCCTCTTGAAGAAATCCAAGTCGACGAGAAACTACAATTCATAGAAGAACCAGTCGAAATCATGGACCGTGAAGTTAAACAACTCAAGCAGAGCAACATACCGATCGTTAAGGTTTGTTGGAATGCTCGAAGGGGTCCCAAGTTTACTTGGGAATGAGAGGATCAGATGAAACGAAAGTACCCACATTTGTTTCCCGAGAACGCAAAATAGGTACAATTTTAAAATTTCGGGACGAAATTTATTTAACGGGTAGGTACTGTAACGACCCGGATTTTTCCGATCATTTTATACCTATGAGATTAATATTTACATAAGTTAAACCTTACCAACATAATAAGTAATCTAAATTGTTGAGATTTATGTTTTTAAAAAGAGTTTTACACAACGTTTGACCGTCCAATTTGACCGATGATATCACGAACTATATAACAAACGATAATTATACGTTTGCGTATATATATGTATTTATATATATTTAACATGATCTAAGAATGGTTTAACATCTTATTGTGTACTAATAACAATAAGTTATAAGTATACTTTGAGACTACTACCTTAAGTTTTCAAAATGATAACTATAGGTAACGTTATTTGACATATATACCTTTAACCTATAATACTTATACAAGTATCGTATAAATATGTATTTAATCACTTTTAAAGGGCTTATATACATAAAACAATATAAGTATATTTACAAAAGATAGCTATATTTGAATTCTCGTTCCGTTTCCTCAAAATTTCTACATGTATACCTAGAGTATATGTACTCGTATCATACCCAGCTCCTATACGTATTTACTATTAGTATATACACATCACAATCACTTTATTAGCAGCCATGAGTCAGCCAATTTTGGATCTTAGCATGCATGATTAATCAATTTGGCATATTACAAGACTTTTGCACAATATTACAAATTTATACATCTTTTCACCACCATTTATACTCCATTCCAATTTTATTTTTACTACACATTTTCTCTAACCAAAAACACACTCTTAGGAACCTTAAGTGTTCTTCACAATCTCAGCAAATAACCATGAAGATCTAGCTTCAAAAACAAGCCTTAATCATCATAATAAATTCCTTACAAGAAAACTTCAATAATCCTTCCAAAAATACAAGTTTACTTACAACCTTTTGATCCAACTCCACCACTCTTTTGATTCTAAGATTTTTCTCATCTTTTACAGTAACTTTGTCCAAGTAACTTGAGGTAGTAACCTTGTTCATAACCTTATTCGATTCATATTTATATAGCTATCTTATTTTGTGTTGTAAAATTTTAACAACAAGAACATAGTTTAAATGATTTCAAACTTGTTTGCAAACTAAATAGATCCTTCTAACTTAACTTTTAAAACACTTCAAGACCTGTAATATATCATAATGATATGCTAACTTAACAAGATATAACTTGGTTTTACAAAGAACATCTTAAAAACTGAATCTACGTCGTCGGAGTGCAACCGGGGGCTGTTTTGGGTTGGATAATTAAAAACTATCTTAAGCTTTGAATTGGAAGTTCATGTTCTGGAAAAATGATATTTCTTATGAATATTTTAACACATAAAAATTTTATGGTTTAACTCAAAGTGTAAGTATTTTTAGAAAAATGATCATTAAATGTTGTTTTTATGATGGAAAATGATCACTTTCATAAGTTTCACCAAGGTTTGACCTATAACCTGTGATTTTGAATATAACCTAAGGTATTTTCAGTTCATATTATTAAAATTTGACTCGATCCAAGGAAGTGGCAAGTTGAACCAACAAAAACGGAGTTGTAATGAAGAAACTACGACTAAAACAAGATCGGGTATCCGAAGCTAGTTTAGCTACGAAAATATTTGGAGAAAAATTAAATTAATCATATATTTCTAATTAATATGATATTTCATATATATTTACTTATGATTTGATTTTATATATTTCAGGACCACCCGTAAACAACACGAGAAGATTAATCATAAGACCTCATGATTGTACGCAACACGTCATTTGACAACACGGTACTTTATGTACGCAACACGTCACTTGACAACATGGTACCATGGGTCGAGATTAATTCTGATCAATACGAATACGATGGGGTCTTTATTTATTTTATTTAAGCAACTAATTGTGGACCACTAACATCGGACTGCTAACTACAGATTAAGAAAATATTAAAGGTGTATATATATATATATATATATATATATATATATATATATATATATATATATATATATATATATATATATATGTAACGATTACTTAAAAAGAAAATATGTTGATATATTATATATATGGTTAGGTTCGTGATATCTATCGGAGACCAAGTCGTGATAAATACCTTCAAGGTAAAAGTGAGTATATAGTCCCACTTTTAAACTCTAAATATTTCGGGATGAGAATACATGCATTTTATGATTTACGTTATGGACACAAGTGATTAAAAATATATATTCTACGTTGAGTTGTACCACTGGCATACTTCCCTGTAACTTGGTAACTACTATTTACATGAGGTATTGTAAACGCGAATCCTGTTGATAGATCTATCGGGCCTGACAACCCCAACCGGACTGGACGACCAGTATTCAACGGTTGCACAGTACTTCGTTTTGGTGACTACACTTGGTACGGTGTAGTAATATTTCATAATAAAGGGAATATGCGACGTTGATTAAATGTTAAGTATGGTTATCAAGTGCTCAACAACTTAGAATATTTTTATTAAAACGTTTATATATGAAATCTTGTGGTCTATATTTATAACGCTGCCGGCATTAAACCTATATCTCACCAACTTTATGTTGACGTTTTAAGCATGTTTATTCTCAGATGATAACTAAAAGCTTCCGCTGCAACATGTTGAATTTAAGCAAGATCTTGAGTATGCATATTTGTGTCAAAAATAAAACTGCATATCGGAGGATTTGTAATGTAAAATATGTTGGAAGTCGTATTGTTATTATCACATATAAAGTTTGTAAGTCTAAGATTATCGCTAAACGATAATCATTATTAAGTTGTTTAAACCTTGTATTTGTAATAAAAGCTATGGTTTGTATTGTAAAAACGAATGCAGTTTTTGAAAAATGTCGCATATAGAGGTCAATACCTCGCGATGAAATCATATGTTATTGTAATCGTCCTTATGGTTAAGGTCGGGTTATGACATTAGCTTCCTCGCCTCTTTCACAATTTCAAAACTTTACAAGTTGTGCAACCTTTCCCAAATTCGTGCACCCGACTCGACCCCTCATTATCAACCTTCAATGGGGTCCTAACTCTTCCAAACTTATCTGACGGTACGAGAAATTAGTGGAATATGTTTCACGAATAAGCAACGTCAACCAATCATTAACACCGCGTGTTGTGAACATTAAATTTGAAAGTTCTCCTAGATTCTTTATGGAGAACGCTAACATAACCTGGGTGTCGAGAAACGTGTCACCCAAACGGGCAACAAAAAGCTTGATGTGTGAAATCTAGTATATAATTTATCTCTGGAAAATGCCGGTTTAAAAATTACTACACACTAACGGGCGGTGTACCCAATCGTGAAGTAGTATAAAATTGGTAATTCCGTAATCGTTCCAAGGACAGTTTAAACGTAAGAACTAAGATTGCAACTAATAAAAATAAACTAAGTTAATCTATGATAATTGAAAGTACGAGATAATTTGTTTTGTGGCTATTTAACGATTAGCCAAATCAAGGATAGATTAAAAGTAAAAGACAATATTTTTGTGTTTTTAAGTTTATAAAAAATAAATGCAAACTCAACGAAAAGTAAAGATATTTGAATTCAATAGATAAAAGAATGTTCGCCTAGATCTCCTATTCGCAGTGTCGGATGATTTGTTATTAAGCACTAGTTCAATTTATCAATACATGCAACTACAGAGTCGGTTTACCCAGAGTTCTCTTTTAGCAAACACGTCAAACTAGGATTTATTGGCTTAGGATTCCCTTTCACCAAAGACCTCTTTCGTTTGTGACTTAGTAATTAACTAATTATAAGATTAAGATTCAATTGGTTACGCGTTCGCTCCACACAATTCACCCCTATTTTGTTCAATCTATGTTACCCGGTTTACCCCTTGGTCCAGTAAGCACCCAATTGGTTAAGATAAATCAATTGGAAATTAGTTCACTAAATTGAAACAGGGTTCTCTTTATTCAAACAAGATCACTAACCAAGCCTAGTAACAATAATCAAATCCCATAAGAATGGTTCTTAATCAAAACTCATAATTATCATGCATTAATCAAATTAAACGTTAAATATCATCCAAACACATATGAATATTCAATCTAGACAAACATTAAATAATTAGCCAATAACCATGGCTAAAACTAAAATCACAATCAAAATAATAGAAGAATTCATTGTTTGAAACAAAGAGAAAAACCTAATTAATGATTGAATCTTGAACGATGAATGAATCAAAGCACGTTCCCGTAATGATTGAAGCGTTAGAATGATCTTGAGATTCCCCCAAAATCACCTTTTTCGTCCAAAAGCTGATGCAAATCGCCTGGGAATAAGATATCATATTTAGGGTAAAAATTCGTGCTTTAAATACCAAATTCCTGAAGTCGGCTGGAGGTAGAGCGGCGCTCCACATATTGAGCGGCACTCCATTAGGATAAAATTTGATCTGTTAAATTCCAAAACCCCTCGAACTGATTTTCCTGCCTACTGGAGCGGCGCTCCACCTTTCTGAGCGGCGCTCTAGGCCCATTTTGCTGATTCCGGAGCTAAAAACTCGGTAAATCCAATCAAACTCGAATCGAACCACCATCTTTCACTCGTTTACATAGAAAATCACTAAAACCATCAAATAACTTCAAATTTCATCTTCTTGGTCTTAGAACTCAAACTTTCATAACACTTATCGAAATAACACCAAATCGTATCCAAAATGACCAAAATGTGATCGATATCGCTAAGGAAAACACGTATTAAATATGCGATATCAAACAACCCCACAGTAGAGTTTTGCTTGTCCTCAAGCAATTGAACTCGAAAATAATCTTCTACCATATGATAACTTCTTCAAACATGTATGTAGAACCAAACGAACAACCAACAAACTATCATCTAGCAAGGGCACGATTTGGAGTAAATACCAACCATACCTCCCACTTGCATTCCCCCGAAATTAACTTCTCAAACCTCAAGCAATTAATATGAACATAGTAGCTAAATATAGTCTCGAATAGCGTACCATAATAATGAGGTAGAGAATCTCGAACCATAATATGTGTCTTCGAAGAAACCGGGAATCAAGTGGGAACCAAGCACCAAAGATAACATCGTGAGATGTCGGTAAGAAAATAATGTGCTTAGGAGGATACACATTACGTCCAGATATCATCGATAATCATGAGGTAATCATCTAATTCGTTAAGTCAATCATAAAGATTGAAGTTCATCAGGCATAAAAGATGATATCTTACCTTTTCGGAGGTTATCCAACTGGGGATCTGATCACAGATTTGTGTATCATGGTGCGCTCCTCATTTGACGAGACAGATCTCCCTCATCGAGATAAGTCTGACTACCAGTTTCCCTGTTTGATGTTGAGGCCTGGTAGATTTCCAGTCGATGTTAGCAATGACTTTTCAAGATTTTTCGTCACCTTACAACTGGTCTGGACTACGACTTCTGAAATAAATCAGTAAGTGTGTCGATTTTGAGAATTTACTCCTAGGGTTATACAAAGTGGTCGGGTGCAACATTGTCCTTGTTAGGAGAAACAATGAGGATCTCCCTATTAAAGTTTTCGATCTAGCGCATGGTCCGGTTTTGACCACACGATACAATCACCATCCATACGGTTGACACCCGCCTTGGTGCAGGTGACCTACGATTGAATTCTTAAAGAATTCATAGGATTTCACATTCAATGGTAATGAACGTGGTTGGAATTAATTCCAAGTTGCCTACTTACCACATGACAAGCTTTTCTGCTTGTTTTAAGAAAGGTAGGAAGTAGATACTACCCTTCTGATAAATCCCAAAAACCGTTGGGTGCCATAGCTTTTGGCTATGGGTTGTGTTGTCTAAGCAAACACAAGCACGTAGCTATTGTTCCTAAAAAGGATAACACTGGTGAAGCTCAAGGCTCCTCTTCCCACAGTATCACACCATTAGATGATGTAATAATAAAATGGTATAGTTTCGAAAGTCTGCTATACCAAGTAACCAAAAGTTTTTGATCTGGCACGTGATTCGGTTACAATCACACTATGCAATCACCGCTCTCATATGGTTTACACCAGTTTTGGTACAGGTGACCTACTATTGAGTTCCCCGAACTCGTAGGATTTCATGTCCAAGAAAATGAACATGTGGAACACTTTTGGCTTCTTTGAAATCACGAAATATGCAATAAAATACCAAGCCATATCAAAACTAATTTTCATAACAAAGGTTTTGGCCGAATTTTCAATTGTTTTTCCATTTTTTTTATATTTTTAAACTAACTTTTCTATTTTTTTTATTTTTCCCTAATTTTTCAATTTTTTTTTACGACCAAAACCCGTGAAACGTCAAGTCTTTTTTTTAGATCAAAACTAATATGATAATTTCATTAACAACCAACCCGAGAGATTTTACATCCCCACCTCACACTTGAGATCAAGTAATGTCCCCATCACTTGAGATCAAAAATAGATAAAAAAAAATCGAAAGGGTTATGTGAGAAAGAAAATATAAAAACTTATCGAGCTTAACCACTGATCGCGGAATGCCAGTGACAGATGGCGCTGAACTGACTGCCAGCATAAGAACATCGTCCATTCCCAATCATCACACCAATATCATCAATCACGTAGTTTTGCTGAACTTAATGCCAGACTTGAAAAATCATTTCACCCACAAACCTAAGAAAAGAAAAACAAACGAACTACATAAACAGGACAAGGTGGCACCACCCAATGCCTAAACGCCTTACCCCCAAAATAAGTTTCAAAGTACATAAGCAGAATACATAATTAACCAAATACAGACCAAATGAAAGGAAATAGTTTTAAACAAATTACAACAATAACATGCGCAACGACAAATCATTCACTCGGCCACAAATCTCTGAAGGGGTCCCAATCTACACCATAAGTGTCCTGGCAACCCTGATACGGGTCATACGATGGATCCGGCCTCAGGGGAGTAACTAATGTATAATCAGGGATCGTAGTACGCGTCGGAATATAAGCCTCCGGCATCTGACGCAACTGTCTCTGAATCTGCCTCTGATGAATCTCCCACTGATTATGAGCCTGAATTCCCCTCACATCATACTCGACCCAATCAACTCACTCACCCAAACGACCAACCTCCATTTCGAACTGCCCCAACACTGTGTTAATCGCACCATAACTATTCTGGTGCCAAACCCTCATATCCTCATTATGTCTGCGTTGCTCCTCCAACATCCTCTGATTATGCTCAACCTGAGCATTATACGCTGACCGACTATCCCGATACTCCAAATGCATCCCATCTACACTGTTAACCAGAGAATCCCAACTTTCTTCACTCAGTGCCCACGTACCCGATACGTTTGCCCTCGAACTGCCTGCTTCATACGTGGATCGACTAACACCACGCCCGCGACTACGTCCAGCACCATCACCCGGTTGTTGTTGTTCATCCTCCCATAAAACCCAACCTGTTGGACCTCTTCTGATAAATTCGACTTTTGAGAAAAATAGAATATTAGTGGGCATCGCCTCAACCCCCAACATATTACACCTATTAGACGGAACTGAAAATGCCCTAGCAAACCTAGTCACCAAATGCCCACCTAACAACGGGCGTTCCGTGCGTTTATCCGTTTCAATCTCTTGTAGCCACACTCCTAACATACAAGGGACATCAATTCGCTCTCTCAATTTAATTTGCTGTAGAATCCAAAGATCCCTTCGCTGAACCTTATTCGCATTTCCTCTAGCCATGAACATATGAGCAATCATCTTGAAAATCATTCGGTCCTCTGAAAGTCGAAACATTGACTGAACACTTCTACTTGAACTAAAAGCACCCGCGGTCTCTTTCGCCACAGTCAGCCAATACTCACTCTCTCTAAAGGCTTCTTGCCCGAACACTTTGCATTGAATCAAATACCACTTCAAATCATTGTCATTCAACTCGAGATACAAATCCAATGCTCGAGCTACCCCAATCTTACTCATACTACGCTCTAACCCGCCTAACCTAAATGTCAAGAAATTCTCCTCGGTCGGAGAGGCTCTCGATCGACAGTTAACCGTCGAAAAGAACTCGATAGTCAATTGCTCAAAAATATCTTCACAAATTTCAAATAACTTTTCGTATGGCTTCAACTCTTGACCTGCATATGTTACCCACAAATAACCACGCAACTTTCTAACAATATTATTACCCGCTGTAAGTTGCGTCCAATCCAAATGATATGTTCTTTCAATTGGACGGGCGCTGTCATAAACCGACCTTAACCAAAAGGACGAATACAATAACATATGATTTCATCACGAGGTATTGACCTCTATATGCGACATTTTTCAAAAACTGCATTCGTTTTTACAATACAAACCATAGCTTTTATTACAAATACAAGGTTTAAACAACTTAATAATGATTATCGTTTAGCGATAATCTTAGACTTACAAACTTTACATGTGATAATAACAATACGACCTCTAACATATTTTACATTACAAATCCTCCGATATGCAGTTTTATTTTTGACACAAATATGCATACTCAAGATCTTGCTTAAATTCAACATGTTGCAGCAGAAGCTTTTAGTTATTACCTGAGAATAAACATGCTTAAAACGTCAACATAAAGTTGGTGAGATATAGGTTTAATGCCGGCAGCGTTATAAATATAGACCACAAGATTTCATATATAAACGTTTTAATAAAAATATTCTAAGTTGTTGAGCACTTGATAACCATACTTAACATTTAATCAACGTCGCATATTCCCTTTATTATGAAATCTTACTACACCGTACCAAATGTAGTTACCGAAACGAAGTACTGTGCAACCGTTGAATACTGGTCGTCCAGTCCGGTTGGGGTTGTCAGGCCCGATAGATCTATCAACAGGATTCGCGTTTACAATACCTCATGTAAATAATAGTTACCAAGTTACAGGGAAGTATGCCAGTGGTACAACTCAACGTAGAATATATATTTTTAATCACTTGTGTCCATAACGTAAATCATAAAATGCATGTATTCTCATCCCGAAATATTTAGAGTTTAAAAGTGGGACTATATACTCACCTTTTCCTTGAAGGTATTTAACTCGACTTGGTCTCCGATAGATATCACGAACCTAACCATATATATAATATATCAACATATTTTCTTTTCAAGTAATCGTTACATATATATATATACTTTTAATATTTTCTTAGTCCGTAGTTAGCAGTCTGTTGTTAATGGTCCACAATTAGTTGCTCAATAAAATAAATAAAGACCCCATCGTATTCGTATTGATCAGAATTAATCTCGACCCATGGTACCATGTTGTCAAATGACGTGTTGCGTACATAAAGTACCGTATTGTCAGATGACGTGTTACGTACAATCATGAGGTCTTATGATTAATCTTCTCGTGTTGTTTACGGGTGGTCCTGAAATATATAAAATCAAATCATAAGTAAATATATATTAAATATTATGTTAATTAGCCAAGATATGATTAATCCGATTTTGTCATAATATGATATATTACAGGTTTTGAAGTGTTTTAAAAATCAAATTAGAAGGATCTATTTAGTTTGCGAACAGGTTTGAAATCATTCAAACTATGTTCTTGTTGTTAAAAATTTTATAACACAAAATAAGATAGCTATATAAATATGAATCGAATAAGATTATGAATAAGGTTACTACCTCAAGTTACTTGGATAAAGCTACTGGAAAAGATAGAAAATAATCTTGATCAAACTTTCTTATGATGATTATAGGTTGTTCATGAAGCTTGATCAAAAGTATTTGCTGGATGATGGGTATGATACGGTAAAAGAAGCTCAAAATCGGGCTTTTATTTTGGGTCTAACCGGGCCAAAAATAAAATTTTAAGACATTTTTAATAAAGCAATGTTAGCCCAAAAAAAATTTCCAAGCTGACCTGGCAGCTCGACCCCAGCCAGGGGCTCTGCCCCTTGGACCCTGCCAGGGGTTGCCACCCCTTGGACCCCGCTTATCGGGGGCGCTGCCCCCGAACCCCCGTCATAATCAAGATAAGTTCAAACAAGTGTGCACTCCACACTTCCCCAAACTTGTTCGATATTTATCAAGATTATTTTGGTTACAACTTAATCCCATTACACTTAAATCATATTGGTGACATAAATCACAACACATTATAGATTGTAAGTATATATGTCAAAGAACGTTACATATAGTTATCGTTTTGAAAACTTAAGTTAGTGGTCTCAAAGTATACTTATAACTCATTGTTGTTAGTTCACAATGAAATGTTAAACCATCCTTAAATCATGTTAAATATGTATAGATATGTACATATACATAATCGTATAATTATCATGTGTTATATAGTTCGTGATATCATCGGTCAAATTGGACGGTCAAACGTTGTGCAAAACTCTTTTCAAAAATATAAGTCTCAACAGTTTGGATTGCTTATCATGTTGGTAAGGTTTAATTTATGTAAATATTAATCTCATAAGTATAGAACGATCGGAAAATTCCGGGTCGTTACAGTACCTACCCGTTAAATAAATTTCGTCCCGAAATATTAAAATTGTACCTATTTTGTGTTCTCGGGAAACAAATGTGGGTACTTTTGTTTCATCTGGTCCTCTCGTTCCCAAGTAAACTCGAGACCCCTTCGAGCATTCCAACGAACCTTAACGATTGGTATATTGCTCTGCTTGAGTTGTTTAACTTCACGGTCCATGATTTCGACTAGTTCTTCTATGAATTGTAGTTTCTCGTCGACTTGGATTTCTTCAAGAGGAATGGTGAGGTCTTCCTTTGCAAGACACTTCTTAAGGTTTGAAACATGAAATGTATTATGTACTCCGGCGAGTTGTTGTGGTAATTCGAGTCGATAGCCTACCGGTCCAATGCGTTCGATGATCTTGAACGGGCCTACATACCTTGGGTTCAGCTTACCTCTTTTTCCAAAACGTATTACAACTTTCCAAGGTGACACCTTTAACATAACCATGTCACCGATCTGAAACTCTAATGGTTTCCTTCGGACATCGACGTAGCTCTTTTGGCGACTACGGGCTGTTTTCAATCTCTCCTTGATTTGTACTATCTTCTCAGTCATTTCGTGTATGATCTCGGGACCAGTTAATTGTCGATCTCCTACTTCATTCCAACAGATAGGGGATCTACACTTCCTTCCATACAGTGCTTCGAATGGTGCAGCTTTAATGCTCGCATGATAACTGTTATTATACGAGAATTCTGCTAATGGTAGATATTTATCCCATCCGTTTCCAAAATCGATCAGACATGCCCTGAGCATGTCTTCAAGAGTCTGAATTGTTCTTTCACTCTGCCCGTCAGTTTGTGGATGATATGCGGTGCTCATATCCAAACGAGTTCCCAGGGCCTCCTGTAGTGATTGCCAAAACTTTGATGTAAATCTACTATCACGATCGGATATAATGGAAATAGGTATTCCATGCCTTGAAACAATTTCCTTTATGTATAATCGTAATAGTTTCTCCATTCTATCCGTTTCCTTTATAGGCAAGAAATGTGCAGATTTGGTGAGACGATCAACTATTACCCAAATGGTGTCATAACCCCAGGCAGTCTTAGGTAACTTTGTGATGAAATCCATGGTAATACCGTCCCATTTCCATTCTGGGATTTCTGGTTGTTAAAGTAATCCTGACGGCTTCTGGTGTTCTGCTTTGACTTTGGAACAAGTTAAACATTCCCCAACATATGTTGCAACGTCTGTCTTCAAATTAGGCCACCAATAATGCGTCTTAAGATCTTGATACATCTTTCCAACTCCGGGATGTATCGAGTATCTTGTCTTATGTGCCTCATTCAATATCAACTTCCTTAATCCACCCAACTTTGGTACCCAAATACGGTTTGCAAAATATCGAATTCCATCTTCTCGTATAACGAGTTGTTTCCCATACTTCTTCATTATTTCATTTCCTATGTTTTCTTTAGTAAGAGCTTCTCGTTGAGCCTCTTTGATTTGTGAGTTGAGATTCATGCGAATTTTTATGTTCATTGCTTGTACTCGAATTGGTTCCCGTTCCTTTCTGCTTAGAGCGTCGGCCACTACATTCGCTTTCCCAGGATGATAGCGAATCTCACAATCATAGTCGTTTATCAGCTCGACCCACCTACGTTGCCTCATGTTCAGCTGTTTCTGATCGAAGATATGTTGAAGGCTTTTATGATCTGTAAACACAGTGCATTTAACCCCATATAAGTAGTGTCTCCATATCTTCAATGCAAACACTACTTCTCCCAGTTCTAAATCATGCGTCGTATAATTCCACTCATGAATCTTCAATTGTCGGGATACGTATGCTATAACTTTCTTCCGTTGCATAAGGACGCAACCAAAACCTTGTCGCGAAGCGTCACAATATATCTCAAAATCATCGTTCCCTTTAGGTAATGATAAAATAGGTGCTGTAGTCAACTTCTTCCATTAATTGAAATGCACTCTCCTGCTCAGAAGTCCATTCGTACTTCTTCCCTTTTTGTGTTAACGCTGTTAATGGTTTAGCTATTCGGGAAAAATCTTGAATAAACCTTCTATAATAACCAGCTAAACCCAAAAATTGGCGTATCTGCGTTGGTGTCTTAGGAGTCTCCCATTTTTCAATGGCCTCAATTTTAGCTGGGTCAACCTGAATTCCTTTGCTACTAACAACATGGCCAAGAAATTGCATTTCTTTCAACCAAAACGCACACTTAGAAAATTTGGCGTATAATTGTTCTTTTCTTAACAATTCTAATACCAATCTTAAATGCTGCTCATGCTCTTGCTCACTCTTGGAATAGATAAGAATATCGTCAATGAAAATGATAACAAACTTATCTAAATACGGACTACAAACTCGATTCATGAGGTCCATGAATACAGCTGGCGCATTCGTTAATCCAAACGGCATGACCAAAAATTAATAATGACCGTAGCGTGTCCGAAAAGCAGTTTTCGGAATATCTTCTTCTTTGACGCGTAGTTGATGATAGCCCGACCTTAGGTCGATTTTCGAGTAAACACATGATCCTTGCAATTGATCAAATAAGTCATCAATTCTCGGTAGTGGATACCGATTCTTGATAGTTAACTTATTTAATTCACGATAATCTATACACATTCGGAAAGATCCGTCTTTCTTCTTGACGAATAAAATCGGAGCTCCCCACGGTGAAGTGCTCGGTCGAATGAAACCACGGTCCAGTAATTCTTGTAACTGGCTTTGTAACTCTTTCATCTCAGATGGTGCAAGTCTATATGGAGCACGAGCCACTGGTGCAGCTCTCGGTACTAGATCTATTTGAAATTCTACAGATCTAAATGGAGGTAATCCTGGTAACTCTTCTGGAAATACTTCAGGAAAATCTCTTGCCACAGGCACGTCCTTGATGCTCTTCACTTTTTCCTTCGTTTCGACTTTATTAACATATGCTAAGATAGCATAGCACCCTTTCTTCAAACACTTTTGAGCTTTCAAACAACTAATGAGTTTTAGCTTTGAGTTACCCTTCTCTCCATAAATCATTACTGGCGTTTTATCCTTACGAGGAATGCGAATTGCCTTCTTGGTGCACACAATTTCAGCTCCTATTTTGGACATCCAGTCCATGCCGACTATTACATCAAAACTTCCTAATTCTACGGGTATCAAATCAATCTTAAATGTTTCTCCGGCTAAATTTATTATACAATCACGGCAAATTTTATCGGCTTTAATTAGTTTACCATTAGCTAACTCAATCATGTACTTAGCATCTAGAGGTAATGATGAACAATTCAATTTAGCGTAAAAGTCTCTACTCACGTAACTTCTATCAGCACCAGTATCAAATATAATAGATGCGGATAAGTTATTAATGGTAAACGTACCCGTAACAAGCTCCGGGTCTTCACACGCCTCTCTAGCATTAATAACAAATGCTCTTCCACGTGCAGATCCATTATTCTTCTCTGGATTCAGACACTGGCTCTTATAATGACCCTGTTTCCCACACCCATAACAAGTAACAGTGGCCAAGGCAGTTCTATTTGCATTGGTGGCAGGAGTCTTGGTACCGTTTGTATTTGTAGCAGGAACCCTACAATCTTCAGCAAGATGACCTTTTCGATTACAATTGTTGCACACCACATTACAATAACCAGAGTGATGTTTGTGGCATCTGTTACATAAAGGATTTCGTCCTTTGTAACCTGAGTTTGAACCGCTACCCGCACCTGGCGTGGTTTCTTGTTTCTTGTTGGATTGTTGATGATTACCTTCCCACTTTCTTTTGTTTCCCGATGTCTTGACATCGGTGTTCTTATCCAGAATAATCTGGTCCATCAATTCATTCGCCATGGTGATAGCTTCATGAATAGTCTTGGGTTTGGATGTTGTAACATTTGCCTTGACCTTTTTAGGCAAACCGTCTTTGTACAGTTCAATCTTCTGTTCTTCGGTTGGTACCAATTCGGGACATAGCAAAGCTAATTCCATGAATCACTGATTGTAGTTGGTGAGTTCAGTACCAACAGCTTTCAGGCTTCGTAATTCAGCTTCCAACTTCCTAACCTCGTTCCTTGGACAATATTCGTTGATTAGCATTGTTTTGAATTCTTCCCAAGGAGTATCATAAGCTACATCTCCTCCTACGGCCTTCACATAGTTTTTCCACCACGTGAGTGCACTATCTTGTAGGGTGCACGATGCATAGTTGGTCATGTCCTTCTCAATACAACCACTGATTTTAAACACAGACTCAATCTTTTCGATCCACCGGGTTAAACCGACCGGTCCTTCTGTTCCACTGAATGATGAGGGCTTGCAACCTTGAAAAGTTTTATAAGTGCACCCCACACGAGGATTTGGGTTAACTGCAGCACCTCTTGCAGGCTCGACCCATAACATTCTGTCATTCACTCACTGATTGATGAGTTCCTGGATTTCTTGTTCTGTCATTCGATTCAATCGCGCCATAATCTTCAATAAGAATGAAAAAATAATTATTCACATGGAATATTATAGATGTAGTATGTATTTACAGTACATCGTAGCTTATTAATAATATGAACCAGTTATTATTATAAAAGCATT
Source organism: Rutidosis leptorrhynchoides (assembly GCF_046630445.1). NCBI lineage: Eukaryota > Viridiplantae > Streptophyta > Magnoliopsida > Asterales > Asteraceae > Rutidosis > Rutidosis leptorrhynchoides. Next base: position 386,793,985 of record NC_092343.1, on the reverse strand, counting down.
TTCTTCTTATTAGCGTTTTATAATTATATCTAGGGTAGTACCTACCCGTTAAAGTTCATACTTAATAGCTTAGTACGAAAATCAATTACTACCACCCAAATAATACTTAACCATGGAAAATTATTGCATTTCACACTTCACTATTTTACATATGCTTATCTTACATCAAACATTAAGCAAACCACACTAGTAATATTATACAAAACATTATATAATCCCATGGTTTAAAACAACAGTGCATCATTTAACCCAAAGCGTTTGTGTTCAAGGAAATCGCTTAAAGGTTATCCTGGTTGTCTCCCTGCGTTTTGGCTGAGGAACTGAAGAACTGGATGTCGGGATAAAACTAATAGGAATAGCGGGAATAGGTGTGGAAGTATCTGGTGGAGTTGGTGCCACAACATCCTCTCTAGACTCGGGATTTAGATTTTCCATTTCAGTAGCCTTTCGTTTCTTTCCTCGTTCAAACTTGTCTTTCGTAATTTCCTGTATTTCTTCCTCCTCAGGATCACTTTCCGGTTCCTCTTCAATTGATTCATCCGGAACTTGTGAGTCTTCCCCAAAGGTGTCGTTTTTATCATCGGATAGATTAATGACTGGAACACCATCTGAAGAGTCTGGTTCGGAGTCGCTGAATGTGATAATAAGTTCTAAGCCAGACATCTATCACATAACAACTAGCACGTTAATACCACATAATATTTACATATTAATTTTTAACCAACAAAGATAAGCAATAGTTTTCGAAATCAAACACGGTCAAAGTCCAGACTCACTAATGCATCCTAACAAACTCGATAAGACACAATAATGCAAATTCTCTGGTTCTCTAAGACCAATGCTCTGATACCACATGTCATAAACCGACCTTAACCAAAAGGACGAATACAATAACATATGATTTCATCGCGAGGTATTGACCTCTATATGCGATATTTTTCAAAAACTGCATTCGTTTTTACAATACAAACCATAGCTTTTATTACAAATACAAGGTTTAAACAACTTAATAATGATTATCGTTTAGCGATAATCTTAGACTTACAAACTTTACATGTGATAATAACAATACGACCTCCAACATATTTTACATTACAAATCCTCCGATATGCAGTTTTATTTTTGACACAAATATGCATACTCAAGATCTTGCTTAAATTCAACATGTTGCAACGGAAGCTTTTAGTTATTACCTGAGAATAAACATGCTTAAAACGTCAACATAAAGTTGGTGAGATATAGGTTTAATGCCGGCAGCGTTATAAATATAGACCACAAGATTTCATATATAAACGTTTTAATAAAAATATTCTAAGTTGTTGAGCACTTGATAACCATACTTAACATTTAATCAACGTCGCATATTCCCTTTATTATGAAATCTTACTACACCGTACCAAGTGTAGTTACCGAAACGAAGTACTGTGCAACCGTTGAATACTGGTCGTCCAGTCCGGTTGGGGTTGTCAGGCCCGATAGATCTGTCAACAGGATTCGCGTTTACAATACCTCATGTAAATAATAGTTACCAAATTACAGGGAGGTATGCCAGTGGTACAACTCAACATAGAATATATATTTTTAATCACTTGTGTCCATAACGTAAATCATAAAATGCATGTATTCTCATCCCGAAATATTTAGAGTTTAAAAGTGGGACTATATACTCACCTTTTCCTTGAAGGTATTTAACTCGACTTGGTCTCCGATAGATATCACGAACCTAACCATATATATAATATATCAACATATTTTCTTTTCAAGTAATCGTTACATATATATATATATACTTATAATACTTTTAATATTTTCTTAGTCCGTAGTTAGCAGTCTGTTGTTAATGGTCCACAATTAGTTGCTCAATAAAATAAATAAAGACCCCATCGTATTCGTATTGATCAGAATTAATCTCGACCCATGGTACCATATTGTCAAATGACGTGTTGCGTACATAAAGTACCGTGTTGTCAGATGACGTGTTGCGTACAATCATGAGGTCTTATGATTAATCTTCTCGTGTTGTTTACGGGTGGTCCTGGAATATATAAAATCAAATCATAAGTAAATATATATTAAATATTATGTTAATTAGCCAAGATATGATTAATTCGATTTTGTCATAATATGATATATTACAGGTTTTGAAGTGTTTTAAAAATCAAATTAGAAGGATCTATTTAGTTTGCGAACAGGTTTGAAATCATTCAAACTATGTTCTTGTTGTTAAAAATTTTATAACACAAAATAAGATAGCTATATAAATATGAATCGAATAAGATTATGAATAAGGTTACTACCTCAAGTTACTTGGATAAAGCTACTGGAAAAGATAGAAAATAATCTTGATCAAACTTTCTTATGATGATTATAGGTTGTTCATGAAGCTAGTTCTTCATGAGTATTTGCTGAGATTGTGAAGAACACTTAGAGTTCCTAAGAGTGTGTTTTTTTTTGTTAGAGAAAGATGGTTGTAAGAATGAAATGAAAAACCAAGGTGATGGTGATACTTATAGGACAGTCTGGTTGTTGAGGGAACAAGGACAAATTATTGTGTTGAATTTTTGAGTAATAATGTATGCTAGCTTACAAATAAGATTCCCTCTTATCTAGGGCAGATCTAAAGCTGATAAGGATATTGATTTGATGTGTATTTACCAATAGTAAATACGTATGGATGATGGGTATGATACGGTAAAAGAAGCTCAAAATCGGGCTTTTATTTTGGGTCTAACCGGGCCAAAAATAAAATTTTAAGACATTTTTAATAAAGCAATGTTAGCCCAAAAAAAATTTCCAAGCTGACCTGGCAGCTCGACCCCAGCTAGGGGCTCTGCCCCTTGGACCCTGCCAGGGGTTGCCACCCCTTGGACCCCGCTTATCAGGGGCGCTGCCCCCGAACCCCCGTCATAATCAAGATAAGTTCAAACAAGTGTGCACTCCACACTTCCCCAAACTTGTTCGATATTTATCAAGATTATTTTGGTTACAACTTAATCCCATTACACTTAAATCGTATTGGTGACATAAATCACAACACATTATAGATTGTAAGTATATATGTCAAAGAACGTTACATATAGTTATCGTTTTGAAAACTTAAGTTAGTGGTCTCAAAGTATACTTATAACTCATTGTTGTTAGCTCACAATGAAATGTTAAACCATCCTTAAATCATGTTAAATATGTATAGATATGTACATATACATAATCGTATAATTATCGTGTGTTATATAGTTCGTGATATCATCGGTCAAATTGGACGGTCAAACGTTGTGTAAAACTCTTTTCAAAAATATAAGTCTCAATAGTTTGGATTGCTTATCATGTTGGTAAGGTTTAATTTATGTAAATATTAATCTCATAAGTATAGAACGATCGGAAAATTCCGGGTCGTTACAGGCGCTATTTATTGTAAAACGTTCTTCCAAGTCCTCATCATTAGCAATTTGGGACAACCAAAGTTCCGGCTTGTTTGGTGGTTGTCGTGGTTGTTACGGGTTTCCTCTCGATCTCTACACACATGAAACAAATAAAGAAAACAAAACACCAAATTCAAAAGTTAGTGTTAGTCAAAATAATAAGCACCAAATACCCATCACAACCAAAACATGTTGCATGTTAATCCATCTTAAAAACAATCTCCAAGTTAAACAAGTAACACATTTAAAACATGCCAAGACCTCAAATCTACGCTTATCTCATTATCTCTTAAAATAAAGCACATAACAACCATACTCTCATAACAACACAACCAAAACATGACAAACATGATTACACATAACTCTTTTAACTTCCACAAATCTAATAAAGTTCATCATGTTTGCTAACTTTTACCAATTCAAATTACTACTAACAAAATACTCATCACATCTCAAAAACACATGTTATATGAAAGGACCCGTCCTAATCCATCCGGACGAAGTCCATATCAATTATAAACGATTCCCACCAGTTGATTACATCGCGAGGTACTTGACCTCTATATGATACATTTTACAAACATTGCATTCGTTTTGAAAAGACAATCTTTCATTACATCTGAAGTTGACAGACATGCATACCATTTCATAATATATCCAACTATAATTGGCTTAATAATAATCTTGGTGAACACAACGACTCGAATGCAACGTCTTTTGAAATATGTCATGAATGACTCCAAGTAATATCTCTAAAATAAGCAAATGCACAGCGGAAGATTTCTTTCATACCTGAGAATAAACATGCTTTCAAGTGTCAACCAAAAGGTTGGTGAGTTCATTAGTTTAGCATAAATAATCATTTCAAAATTTTAATAGACCACAAGATTTCATATTTCCAATTCTCATAAACATACGTCCCATACATAGAGACAAAAATATCATTCATATGGATTGAACACCTGGTAACCGACATTAACAATATGCATATAAGAATATCCCCATCATTCAGGGATCCACCTTCGGACATGATATAAATTTCGAAGTACTAAAACATCCGGTACTTTGGATGGGGCTTGTTGAGCCCGATAGATCTATCTTTAGGATTCGCGTCAATTAGGGTGTCTGTTCCCTAATTCTTAGATTACCAGACTAAAAAGGGGCATATTCGGTTTAATAATCCAACCATAGAATGTAGTTTCGATCACTTGTGTCTATTTCGTAAAGCATTTATAAAAGCAGCGCATGTATTCTCAGTCCCAAAAATATATATTGCAAAAGCATTTAAAAAGGGAGCAAATGAAACTCACTATACTGTATTTTGTAGTAAAAATACATATGACGACATTGAACAATGCAGGGTTGGCCTTCGATTCACGAACCTATATCATTTGTATATTTATTAATATACATAGTTGTAATCGAACAAATATATATAAATTTACTAGTTGTATTTTGACTAATCATGGTTGAATTTTTAGAAAACAAGGTGCGTCTTAACTTTTGACGTAGTCTGGTTTGAATTACGGAATTCAAAGAATTTAAAGAAAATCTTCGAAATCCAAAAGATTTGATTCTTCGAGATTTAAGGAATTTAGGATCTCTATAATTAAATACGGTGATCTGCCTCGATTTCTCTGTCTGATATTTCCGTTATAAATTAAACTCTTCCCGTTCCATAATTTTCACCATTCCTATACTTTCTTTCATGGTTCTTACATCCACAAGATTGTGAAAATGCTTAATCCAGTTCTGATCCTTGTCCTCATCCTGACTATTGCAACAATCATTCTCCTTTTCCAACTTCAACCAGAGGAATCTGTTTTCTTTTACTTCGCCCTTGGGATTATAGTGTTTTTAATTCTCCCGTGTCTTTACGTTGCGATACGTATTGATATACATGGTTTGTAACTTATGTGTTGTTATAGGGCTTTATATTTTTCCTTTAAATTTCAAAGTCCCTACTTCTGTCTTCCATAATCATTGTCATTCACCGTTAATGCTCTTTCTTATCTGCTGCAATTTATACCCCCTTTCTATTTTGGAGCTCCATGCTTTCGTTTTCTTTTCGCAAGTAATGGTTCAGAATTCATAAGTATTGAGTTTCAAATGAACTTTATGTTCTAAACAAGAAAGAACGTAATAGCACGATTTGATTTGTCAAATTACCTGAGTCACTGAGAATAGAACTATCAAGAACATACTTTCTTGATATGTTCAGAAGTTAAGAAGAATGAAAGAGTTATGTAACATGGCACGTGATGACGCTATGGTCTGTGAATCATCACGTCTCATAAGAAACTCAGTATGACTTACTGTAATATAATCACGTTGATCAAGTGTCATTATATTATACTAACTCATGCATCAGTTTTCAACATTACTTCAATAACATTCATATCTTAAGCTTGAAAGTTTACAGAATATAGAAACTAACAGTTTCTATATGATGTAACACTGATAGCACAAATAGATTAATGATTTCGGATAAGAATAGTTATGAAAACATCTCCAGAAATATGGAGGATATTTATAATGAAAGATACGATGGTATCTTGGAATTTCTAATATCAATGGATGATGAAGAAGATTTATCCGTAAGGGTTTAGATTCAGAAGCAAGGTATTCGTTAAAGATTTCATTTGGAACAGAATCATTTGGATTCTTTGAAGTCAAACTTATTCTTTGTGATTTGTCCACGGATTTCTTCATAGTTTCGCATAATCTGCTTTTTGGTACTAAATTTTCTATTGAATGTTTCCAATATAATGATACACAGGAAGCACGAAGAGGTATATAATTTCGGACGAGAATATTTATGAAAATATCCTCAGAAATATCGAAGATATTGATGATGATATTTTGGAATTTCTAAGTTCGATGGTTGATGGAGAAAGATTTTCCGCAAGATTTTAACATGACTTCGGAGCAAGATATTCTTTGAAGGTTTCATCGGATAGAGAATCACCTGGATTCTTTGAATATATGGTATGGTCTTTGTATTTGTCTTTGGTCTTCTTCATGGGTAGCTCAATCTGTTTTTCAATACCCAATTTTTCTATCGAGCATTCCTAACACTCCTTTCTTTATCATCAAACTTTTGGTCGTTTAGACCATCTACCATTTTTCTGTTTCCTCTGCATTTAATGCTATGATATCTGAATCATCGGTTATTAATCCGGGGTAGTTTCAGGAAAATTGTGTTTTTAGATGATTAAACGCTGATGGTAATATGGTGGAAATTGAAAGGTTCCCTGGTAACAATAAAAGAGCACGCGTATATATCCACGTTATAATAAGGTTGTTTCGTACGAAAAGTCGAAGTTGTCTTGCTGGAGCTGTGACAAAACTGGCTATCTCGAACAGCAGATGCAAAGTTATTTTCGGTAATAATAACGCTAAAGGAATTAGCACAGCTACGAGTTAAACGTTTACTCAGGTTCCGAGTGTTTTCAGGTGTATAACTATATGCATCACTCTTTCCTTCCGTAGATGAAGTACGGTTGGTTCATCCTCTCGATTGAGGTGTTTTCAAGAATCATGAAAGGTTTGAACGTAGATTGGAATCGTCAAGATACAAATGAGGTTTAAGATGAAATCAAGTGGCAAATTTGAAGAATTGTTTAGTTTCATATGTTATAGTCAATATTTTAATTCATTTTAATTGTCCAATATTATTGGTCCACAGTCGATAGTCCACAGTTGACAGTCCAATAAGTCATATAAAATTTTAATATATAATATTCGAATTAATTAATACGTATCGTGACCCGATGTTTAAAGTGCGAAAAATAAATACAGAAATTAAATAACGATAAATAAAATGCGTAAAGTAAATAACAGAAATTAAATGACGATAAATAAAATTGCGAGAATTAAATTGCGATAATTAAATTGCGATAAATAAAATGTAATACGGAATTAACAGTCAGCTAGGATCAGTTAGCTAGGATTTTGTTAGCGTGGATTCTTAACAAAATTTCATATTGTTAATTAGTCTGTTTCTAATCAATTTTTATTGTGTCCATTTTTCTTCATTATACCACTTGTTGGATTCTGATATGTCAAAATCCTAATATGAAATTGAATTTGAATGAAAATAGTTATTCTTTGGTGAACGGATACGTATATCGGTGGATGTAAGTTAGGATAGTATATGACTATTGAAACAGATTCGAAGAACGTACAGTATAACTTATTAATGTGAAATTTAAATATTCCTCGGGTATTACCTACCCGTTAAAATATTTTCACCATTAACAGTTTGTACAAGAGAATTTTTAATTACAATCTTTATGAAAACATATATACATATATATTTTCTTTAGATGTATACATGGATTTAATGAGTTAATATGATATTAAACTCATTTGCTTTTCGGTTGGAACTAGAATAAATAATCTCTAAAACTTTAGAGATTACATATTCACCATGGATTGTTGATGGTACCGGTGCTGTTATCGATGGTACTGTTGGTGCTGGTGATGTTGCTGAAGCTGGTACATTTTGCACCATATTCTCCGAATTGATTATTTGAGCGTGAAGTTCGTTGACTTATTACTCCAGGATGATTGTCGATCGGAACGAGCGGATGAATAAGGTTCAGAATTGTAGATAGAATATAATCTTGTCGAGTTACCCTGGAAATGAGACTGAAAATGGTGTCTCGAACAGGTTCGCCGGTACACACTTCAGGTTCATTGTGAGGTGAATTTGGTTGGTGGAAGGGATTGTCTTCTGCGCGTTTCCATTAATGAAGTCGACTACGAACCCATCAAATGAATTGATAATGGCTGATTGGTTGATTCATGACGATGACGCTGTTTTCGGAGTTTAGGTGGACATCTATGTCGGAATAGCTGTCGGAATAACTATCGGAATAGCTATCGGAATCTGAGGGACTCGAACTGGTTACAGGATTCATCTCGTACAATCAGATGAAGGATTTTCGATAAGAAATAGATTATAGTATGTAGATTAGTACCCTGCAATACATAATTTACATATGCATATATAATACTAAAATTCCATAAGTTACGAAGGAATCTACGGGAGTTGTCAGACAAAGTTACAGTAACAGATACGCTAAGATATGAAATAGCAGATACGCTAAGATATGAATTTTGTCTATACACTATTCATGCAGTCAATACAGTAAAACGTGTCTAGACTAAGAATGATAAGCAAGTGATTCTTTAAGAATGATAAGCAGGTAATTTTTGACACAAAATGATAAGCAAAACTTTTGACATGCAGACACGGTCGAAGTCCAGACTCACTAATGTATCCTAACAAATTATCAGTTAGACACACTAATGCAGACATGGTTCGCTAAGACTACCGCTCTGATACCAACTGAAAGGACCCGTCCTAATCCATCCGGACGAAGTCCATATCAATTATAAACGATTCCCAACAGTTGATTACATCGCGAGGTACTTGACCTCTATATGATACATTTTACAAACATTGCATTCGTTTTGAAAAGAGAATCTTTCATTACATCTGAAGTTGACAGACATGCATACCATTTCATAATATATCCAACTATAATTGGCTTAATAATAATCTTGGTGAACACAACGACTCGAATGCAACGTCTTTTGAAATATGTCATGAATGACTCCAAGTAATATCTCTAAAATAAGCAAATGCACAGCGGAAGATTTCTTTCATACCTGAGAATAAACATGCTTTCAAGTGTCAACCAAAAGGTTGGTGAGTTCATTAGTTTAGCATAAATAATCATTTCATAATTTTAATAGACCACAAGATTTCATATTTCCAATTCTCATAAACATACGTCCCATACATAGAGACAAAAATATCATTCATATGGATTGAACACCTGGTAACCGACATTAACAATATGCATATAAGAATATCCCCATCATTCCGGGATCCTCCTTCGGACATGATATAAATTTCGAAGTACTAAAACATCCGGTACTTTGGATGGGGCTTGTTGAGCCCGATAGATCTATCTTTAGGATTCGCGTCAATTAGGGTGTCTGTTCCCTAATTCTTAGATTACCAGACTAAAAAGGGGCATATTCGGTTTAATAATCCAACCATAGAATGTAGTTTCGATCACTTGTGTCTATTTCGTAAAGCATTTATAAAAGCAGCGCATGTATTCTCAGTCCCAAAAATATATATTGCAAAAGCATTTAAAAAGGGAGCAAATGAAACTCACTATACTGTATTTTGTAGTAAAAATACATATGACGACATTGAACAATGCAGGGTTGGCCTTCGATTCACGAACCTATATCATTTGTATATTTATTAATATACATAGTTGTAATCGAACAAATATATATAAATTTACTAGTTATATCCTTTTTATATTAATAATATATATATATATATATATATATATATATATATATATATATATATATATATATATATGTTTCTTATATTCATTTTGTTATATAAAAATATTAATCTTTGTTATATTATATGTGTTAAATATATTTTTAATATATATATATATATATATATATATATATATATATATATATATATATATATATATATATATATATATATATATATATATATATCATTTGTATATTAATTATAGTAGTAGTCAAAATAATATTAATTGTGGTAAAAATGATAATAATTATAATACTTAATATTACAAATAAAATGATAATGTTAATAATTCTATTAAGGGTAATAATAATGATATTAATAATTATAACTGTAAAAATATTTATTCTACTGTTAATGATAGTTTTAATAAAGGTAACAACTTTGAAAATTTTAAAATATAATGATACTTTACTTTGTTAATATAATGATAATAATAATAACTGCGTTAGTAATAATAAATTTTATTATAACATCATGTTAACTTTGTAACTTATATCTATAGTTCCTATAATTCAAAGTTATAACCAATTTCATAACAATTACAATAATAATCATATTAGTAACTATAATCATAATAATAGTGATATAATAATACATGCGAAAGTGATAATAATACCAAAGTTTTAAATTTAATTGTAATATCATATATAATACTTTTAATAATAATAATAATAGATATATTACTAATAATAACAATATTGATAATCATAATAATGGTGATCTTAATAATGATAATACTAATAATATTAATGATATTAATAACAATAATAATAATAATCATAATATAATAATAATGGTAATAAGAAAAGAAATTGTGTATACCCTTAAAAGCTTCAAGTAAAAAGAAATGCTCCAAGTGGGACTCGAACCCAAGACCTCACGCTCACCCGACACCCTCCTAAACCATTGGGCTGTTGCCCTTTTTTCTGAATTTATACCGAACAAAAACTATATATCCCGTAATTATTTCCCTTCCATATTCATCTTCTTCATCATCCTAAATTAATCGAAATCAACTAAACCAATACTGTGACTTACAATACGAATTAAGACTTTAAATAAGTTTCTAAATAAACAAGAAAAATGAAATAAAAAAAATAAAAAAAAATATACAAAACCGCTGCTCGACGCAAATGAAAAAAAAAATGATTGATCGATGAGGACGTTTTTAGATAAAGTTTTCAACACAAAATGTGTTTTAAATCACCCCTAGAAACTACCTGTAACCTCAATTGAATCTATAACATCGAATTGAACTCGAATTTTAATGATGAACATCAAGGTTGACTTTTTGCTCAAAAACTTTGACTCGCAAATTCTTACTCGATTGGAAGAGTTAAAATCAGAAATTTTGCAGATAGTTCATCTATATGAATCCTAACACGTCTGCATTCTTGGATTTTTAAAATTGATTTGAATTTGAGATGTCACACAAAAGCTATGGCGACAGAGAGTAGATGGTTTTATATAAAAAAATATTTTGTTTTTCCTTCTGAATGAGTTGCAGATACGCGTATAATATAATCAATAAGGATGATGTTATCCAATAATTAGAGCAGTAAACTTCAATTGTTATTTAGTGAAAGGATTCGACATCTAACAGAATTTGGACGGGAGTTGGACAGGAAAACAAGAACAAAGAAAAAAATACACACCTTGATTGTGAAAGCTAACATAAAAAAATGATTCCTTGATTTTATATTTTGAATTTATCTGATTGTAATATCTATAATTGATCTTTACAGTTCAATTTTAATTAATATTGATAATTATTAAGTGTATAACTAATAATAATATTGATAATATTCATAATAATAGCAATAATAAAATATAATAATATTAATGATAAACTTATCAAATAATATTAATAATAATAGTAATTTTATTAATAATAATTATACTGATAGCACTATTATTAAAAATAATGATAATAGAAATAATAAATAAAATAAAAATGATATTGATAATATTATTAGTGATAATAATATAAATAATGACTTTTAATGATGATAATATCTAATGATAATACAAGTAACATTTAAGATATAATAAGTTAAATGTATCAAATTCTATATCTATAATAATAATAATACTTTATCAATCTATATATATTAAGTTCATATCTATAAATTATTAATAACATTGATATTGATATCATTATTGGAAGTGGTAACAATATTATTATATAGACTATATTTATATTTGTATTATATATATATGTATCATTACTTATGTAATATATATATATATATATATATATATATATATATATATATATATATATATATATATATATATATATATATATATTAACTTTTATTGAATAAGTATTATCTAAACATTCAAAATATATCACAAAATATATATATAGTTTCATTTTTAATATCAACCTTTATCTTGTATGCTATTTTATGTTTTTAGTTCTAGTGATTAAATTGTATTTTATTATTTTCACTACTTACATTTATATTTATATATTTATTTATCTACAAACAATTGTTCGTGAATCGTCGGGAATAGACAAAGGTCAAATGATTTCATGAATATAGTTCACAACTATTGAGATTAAATTAAATACACTTTGCTTATCGTGTCGAGATCATTTAAAGACTAAGTTTAAATTTAGTCGAAAATTTCCGGGTCGTCACATTATATCCCCTCTAGCATGGCATCATACATAAATAAATCAAATATAGCACAAGTCATTCAAACCAACATGACCCGCTCATATGAACATAACCCCACACTAGCTCAAAAACATATCAACAACTCAAGAACAAGAACAATTTCAAGCAAGTAACTCTTCTATCACTTACAAATTCGGATTCTCAAACACACACACCTTAGGTTCAAGTATAACTTCTAAAAACACAAAATTAATCATGAATTCAAAGCATACAATCATAATCTAACAAAACCCATCACTAATTAGAACACAAAACCCCAATTAAACAAGCCCCACACTAATTCATCATGCAAATCAAAGAATAAGCAAGTAATTACACATAATTAGATGAAATTAGCAAGATAGAAAACAAATTCGGACCTTAGTGGGAGCCATTCTTGCAAGATTTGGAAGTAATTAAACAAGAAATTGAAGTTATGGAAATTAGGGTTTTTAGATCTAAGGGTTTGTAGGTGTAGAAAAGATAGTTAGGATATGAAAGGACCCGTTCATATACATTATAAACGATTCACAATAGTTGATTACATTGCGAGGTATTTGACCTCTATATGATACATTTTACAAACATTGCATTCGTTTTTAAAAGACAAACTTTCTTTACATCGAAAATTGACAGGCATGCATACCATTTCATAATATCCACTATCCAACTATAAATTGATTTAATAATAATCTTTGATGAACTCAATGACTCGAATGCAACGTTCTTCGAAATATGCTATGAAAGACTCCAAGTAATATCTTTAAAATGAGCAAATGCACAGCGGAAGATTTCTTTAACACCTGAGAATAAACATGCTTTAAAGTGTCAACCAAAAGGTTGGTGAGTTCATTAGTTTATCATAATCATTTATTTCCATCATTTTAATAGACCACAAGAATTTCATTTACAGTTCTCATAAATATACGTCCCATGCATAGAGACAAAAATAATCATTCATATGGTGAACACCTGGTAACCGACATTAACTAGATACATATAAGAATATCCCCTATCATTCCGGGATCCTCCTTCGAACATGATATAAATTTCGAAGTACTAAAGCATCCGATACTTTGGATGGGGTTTGTTAGGCCCAATAGATCTATCTTTAGGATTCGCGTCAATTAGGGTGTCTGTTCCCTAATTCTTAGATTACCAGACTTTAATAAAAAGGGGCATATTCGATTTCGATAATTCAACCATAGAATGTAGTTTCAATTACTTGTGTCTATTTTGTCAAACATTTATAAAAGCGCATGTATTCTCAGTCCCAAAAATATAAAGGGTAAAAAGGCAAATGAAACTCACCATACTGTATTTCGTAGTAAAAATACATATAACGTCATTGAACAAGTGCAAGGTTGGCCTCGGATTCACGAACCTAAATTAATTATATATATTTATGTGTCGGTCAATATTTATCTAACAAATTAGGTCAAGTCATAGTGTACCACAATCCTAATGCTCGAGACTAATATGCAAAAGTCAACAAAAGTAAATTTGACTCAAAATAATTTCCAAAAATCTATACATGATTAATATATAGTTTAAATATCGTCGTTTTATATTTTTAAATATTTTTAAAAGATTTATTAGAGTAAATAATATAATTTATTTATTAATAAATAAAATTTTATATTAAATTTATATAATAAAATATACTTTTATATATATTAAGTAATAAAATTTATAGGGTTCATTTAATATCATAAAGATAATATGATAGGTATTATTAAAGTAAGATATTACACGTAGTAAAATATGTTTGTATCTCATATTTATTTGATAAAATAATATCTATAATGATAGTAAGTAAAAGTTGTATTATTTTGTAATAATAATTATTATTATAAAAATATCAATATTTATAATTACTAAGATGACATTATGATAAAACGATAATTCTAATTATGATAACTTTAATATTTACGATAATTTTTAATATTATCTTTAAAATAATAATTCTATTTAAAATAATAACAATAATGATATTTTATAGTAACAATGACATTTCTATTAAAATGATAATTTTTGTTAAAATGATAGTTTTAATACTAACGATACTTTTAATAATAATAGTAATGATAAAAAATAATAAGAACGATAATTTTATCTAAATCAATATCTTATAATATTTTAATTTCATCATGATACTCTTAATCATTATTTCCTAATCGTTTCATTTAATAGCTTTTAATCGTCTTTTATATCGTGTTCATAATAATGATAATAATAGTAATCAAAATAATTAGGTGTTACAAATATTTGTTTTAGTTACACTAATATTAATAATGATAGTTACTATAACATTACTAACGATAATACTAATAATTATCTTAATGATAATATAGTAATAATAATAATAACAATAACAATAACCATTTTTAAATAATGATATATATATTAATAATGATAATGATAATAATAATAATAATAATAATAATAATAATAATAATAATAATAATAATAATAATAATAATAATAATAATAATAATAATAATAATAATAATAATAATAATAATAATAATAATAATAATAATAATAATAATAATAATAATAATAATAATAATAATAATAATTGGATAATAATAATAATACTAATTATAACTTTAACGATAATAACGATAGTAATAATAAAAAAAATAACAATTTTTAATGATAAATCCCATTTATTGATAAAGATAATAATAATGATAATAATAAGATAAAACTGGAACGACGATAAAAGCGACGATAATAATCATCATTTTTAATAAAAATATCAAAAATTCAATTGATTATAACTTCTAATCCGTTCATCGAAACCATTCGATATCTAAAGGAAAAGTTCTTAATTTTCGCTAGCTTTCCAAGGACATGCATATCTTATACCTTATCTCAACCGCAAGAGTAACTAATTCAAGATTCAACCTAACCTGTCTAAGGGCAATATCAAAAGTACAAGCATGCATAATCCTAAATACTCTAGCACTAGTCAGGGATACACTATTAGTATGTAAAAGTTAAATTATGAGTACTCACGTATCAATATTGCAGGAAAGGTACGTAGACGCAACGGAAATGATAAACACTATATTGACCTCATGAGCATACCCATGAACCATACTCAATCACCTCCATAGCTATAACCCATAATTTCCTTAATCCTATCCTACTCGAAAAACAATTTCGAAATCACTCGGACAGCACTCCGTCGTAATATTTTATGTATACTAATAATATCTTGAAATAATACGGAGTAAATATATATATGTAAATCGATTGAGAGAGTTTAGAGAAAAATATTTTCAAGTATATATGAAATAATGAAACCTATTGAATTCTATTTATAATAGATTTTTGAATTATTAAAGTGAATTATTAAAGTATGAATTATTAAAGTGAATTATTAAAGTATGAATTATTAAAGTGAATTATTAAAGTATGAATTATTAAAGTGAATTATTAAACTATGAATTATTAAAGTGAATTATTAAAGTTAAAGTAAAGTAAAAATAAAGTAAAGGTAAAGTTTAAGTATAGTAAAAGTATAAAACTATGTACGTATAATACGCGTATAAATATATATAATATTAATTTAAATCGTTATATATATAATAAAATAAAATATAAATATCGTTATCTTTATCATTCTAGTTAAGTAATGAGTTGTCAAAAGTGGTTCTAGATATTTATAAAAGTTATATACGTTTTAATAATAAAGTTCTTTTTAAACTGAAAACGTTTTTGTATGTTTGAAACTAAATAGATCAATCGAGTCTTTATGAGATTCAATCTTCCACTATCCTTTGTCTAGTTCTCAATGATTGACAATTTGTTCTTATTTATAAATCAGTTTACCATTTATTGTTAAAATGGAAAGATTTCTCAAATCAACGTGGGCCATTCAACAGAGACTTGTAATCATAATTTAATATATCTGATAATTCAATCATTTGATCTTATCTTCTAATTCCATTGATAAACATTTTGAAATAGATACAATCATGTAAAGTATTTAATCTAATATTTTGTTTACGTTTCAAGTTATAATATATATACACATATACATATATAATCATATTCGTTTAATGGTTCGTGAATCGTTGGAACTTGGTCGAGGTTGAATGAATGTATGAACATAGTTTAAAATTCTTGAAATTTAACTTAACAAATATTGCTTATCGTGTCGGAAACATATAAAGATTAAAGTTTAAATTTGGTTGAAAATTTCCGGGTTGTCACAGTACCTACCTGTTAAAGAAATTTTGTCCCGAAATTTGAGTGGAAAGGTCGTGAATGATAATAAGTATGTTTTCATGATGCATACGGGCTGAAAATTAGAGTTTTATCATCAGCGAATAATTTGGATAAACAATCCATTTATATGAAGAGTACGAATGAAGCTAACATAGAAGAGTGAAATGAGTAAGTGTAGATTCATCTTATCATTTGACGTAGATATGATTGATTCCCAGATTTCAAGGGATTTGAAGAAAATCTTCTTAATAAGATTTAACTATCCGGTAATCAAGGGAATTAGGATCCGCTTTAAATGCGATCGTCCATTTTAATTGTTCTGTCGGATATTTTCTTATAAATTCACCTCCTTCGTTTCCTTACAACTCACACCTCCTGTTGATGCATTTTATGCAAGTCCCTAGACATCTACCCACGTCCATTGCAGGTACAACAGTTTACAGGCCACCATGATTGCTCGTTATTATCCTATCCGTGTTTGTATGTGGTTACAGGAACTGCAGGAACGAGATTTAGATGTTTGACTATGTTAGACTTAGTCAGACGTACGAGTGAAGCCTCACTAGTACGGCTGACAGGCTCATACGCACAGTTGATGCTGAGCTAAGTCACAATTACAACCTAAATGAGAAGACACGAGTGAGTGATCACCCGTACGGCTGATGAAGCCAACTCGTACGTGTGATGAATGAATCATATGGGTGAGTCAACAGCAGGGGTATATAAAGTCTTATGTTCTTCATTTTAGGTTAAGCCTCTCATTTGTTACACACACTCAGATCTAGTGAGCTCCTCCGATTCTCTCTCAGTCCAAATCACCCAGGTGGTGAATAATAGCTCTAGGTGTTGATCTAATCACACTTGATTTAGTTGTGGTTTGACTAAATTAATCAAAAAAAAAACTTAACCTTTTCACTAGAGGGTTTGATTCACTTATTCCGCCATTGTGTGAGTTAAATCTGTTGATTTCTAAGTTCCTAGTCATGTTTCATCACCTTCTATTCTTTCCCCCTCAACTCATATTTTAAAGTATTCATCAATATGCTCCATCCAGTTCTGATTCTCGATATACTTCTAACTTTCATATCGGTCATTCTTCTTTTTCATCTACCACCAGAAGAATCTATTTACTTCTACTATACTCTTGGGTTTATAGTGTTTCTAGTTCTCCCGTGTCTTTATATTGCTATATGCATCGATATATATGGTTTATAATTTCTGGTTTGTCGTTGGGCTTTATATGTTCCCTTATATTTCAAAGTCTCTGCTTCTGTCTTCTATAATCATTATCATTCACAGTTAATGCTCTCTTTTATTTGCTGCAATTTATACCCCAATTTCTATTTCGGAGTTTTGTCCTTTCGTTTCTTCTTCTTGCGATTAAGCACCGCTTGTAATGGTCCAGAATTCACAGATATAAATTTCAGAATGAACAATGTTAATGTTCTAGGAAGGAAATTGTGATGGCACGATCTTGACTTGTCAAATTACTAGAATACCTTGGAAAAGGCCGAATCATCAAGAAATATTTTCTTGATATTTTAGAGGTTAAATAGAATACAAGAGTCGTATAACATGGCACATGATGATGTTATGATCTGTGAATCATCACGTTCCATTTAGAAACTCAGCATGACTTACTGAAATATAATCACATTGATCAAGTGTCATTATTTTATACTAATTCATGCTTCAGTTCCCAACACTACTTCAAAATATTCCTA
Source organism: Rutidosis leptorrhynchoides (assembly GCF_046630445.1). NCBI lineage: Eukaryota > Viridiplantae > Streptophyta > Magnoliopsida > Asterales > Asteraceae > Rutidosis > Rutidosis leptorrhynchoides. The sequence continues at coordinate 386,775,549 of NC_092343.1, read as the reverse complement.
TTTTAAACTTGAATGTTTCAGAATTTAGAAACTAAAATAGTTTCTTTTATGATGTAATACAGATAGCGCGAAGAGGTAAATGATTTCAAATAAGAAAAATTAAGAAAATATCTTCAGAAATATGGAGGATATTTATAATGAAAGATATGATGATATTTTAGAATTTTTAATATCAGAGGATGATGAAGAATATTGTCCGCAGGGGTTTAGAGTCAGGAGCAAGGTATTCGTTAATGACGTCAGCAGGTACTGAATCATTTGGATCCTTTGAAGTCAGGTTCAGTCTTTGTAATTTGTCCACAGCCTCCTTCCTACTTTGCTCAATCCGTTTTTCAGTTTCAAAACTTCTCTTTTTCTGCGCTTTGCCAGCACACTTCATCATTATCATCCAGCTTTTACCATTTAAAGTCGTTTATAGTTTTTGCTGCTTCATCAGCATTTTTTTTCCATTTTCGGAGAACCAATTCGTAGTTCGGAGTGTTTTTCAGAAACTTCACATTCAAATTAAGTCCAGAAGATAGACGTTATATATATACACATATAACTGTTGGCGTAGACATACTGCGAGATTTCAAAATACTGATTGCTAATTCCCAATGATTCGTATGGCAATTCTCATTACAAGATGCGAATGAGTAAATGATGGGGTTTCAATGAATAATTATAATGACTTTTTGGAGAGGCTAAAGTCAAAGGGTAATGAAGTTGTTGGTACATCTACTAATAATGTGGTAGAATGTAAAAGGTTCTCTGGTAACGATGGTGTATATCTCAAGGTTATAATAAGGTTAGTCTAACTGAAAAGTCGAAGTTGACTTGCTGGAGCTGTGACAAAACTGGCTACTTTGAATAGGAGTCACAAAGTTATTTTTGCTAATAAATGCCAAAGAATCTGACGCGGATACGTTGTTTAAACTTTTACTTTGGTTTCAAGAGTTTTTCGGGTACATAACTGTGGGTAACATGTGGTTGGATCATCATCTCGATTGCTCATCATTCGAAGTGTCTTCAGAAATTTTTGAAGGGTTTGAACACAGATTGTAATCGTTAACATACATTTGATGTTCTAACATAGTTTTGAAGTCAAAATATAGCTTGTGAAAGATGTAAGGATCTAAGAGTGATGATTTTGGTCATATCTCAAGTTGAATATTGAGATTTCAAAATCAGAATATGTAATTAATATTTGAATGAGTATGGTTGTTTTGATTTCTATAAAAGAATGTATATTGTTGTGAAAGTAGGGAGTATAATGGATGATTTGCTGAATCAGATTCGAAGAATGTAACATATTAATTGTGAATTTATATATCTCTCGGGTATTACCTACCCGTTAAAAAAAAATTTCACAATTAATATTTTGTACAAAAGAATTTTATTACAGTCTTTATGAAAATATATATATGTATATTTTCTTCAGATGTAACATAGATTTAATGAGTTAATGTTAAATTAAACTCATTTGATTTAGGGTTGAAACTAGAATTGAATAATCCCTAAAGGCTTTAAAAAGTACATAACTTTTACGCAGTATTTCTTTAATGACATTGAAATTATGAATCAATACTTCGTTATTTGTTGATGTATGATGTTCGGTTCGTGGAATTCTTGTGAATTTCGCAAAGTACGAATGATGTTATCTGAAAAGTTTCGGGTACATCGACGATGAAAGTGTAAAATCAAATATATACTAGATTTATTATGAATTGGAATTTTTTGAATTGCGACAGAGATTGTAGTTAACGCTGGTTAAGTTGCGGCCGAAGGACGTACATTATTGCATATTTGTAATATGAATTAACCGAGTAGTTAAGATTCACACTCAATAGCTTAGCACGGAAAGATATAGATATATATATATATATATATATATATATATATATATATATATATATATATATATATATATATATATATATATATATATATATATATAATATACATATAATTTCTTCAGAGGGAATGAGTTAATTCTTCATAACTCGTTGATACAATATACACGTTATTGATTCGTAATGATGTCCACAGTGATTCTTGAACTGACGGAGTTTGTGATGTTATCGGTGTTGTTGATTCGGATGTTGACTGTACTGACGATGCTGGTAACGCTGACGGTACTGTTGATGCTGTTGGTAAAGCAAGTTTAGCTTGTTAATCACACACCATTTTTGTCAGGGTTTCTACTCTTCCTTCTATCATTTTGGTTTGCTTAACTGATTTATGGTTAGGGCTAGATTAGATAATCTCTAAGACTTTAGAGATTACATAATCGCCGCGGAAATGTTTCTCTAATGAAGTTATGAATTAATACTTCGTCAGTTATTGTTGTTGGTACTCCTTGGTATCTATGGTGCGTATGACGTTGATGCTCGTGGGACAGATTGTGAAGTTGAGGTTTACGACGCGGTTGTGGTTGAAGGTGGTAATGGTACTGTTGGCGTTGATGATGGTGGTACTGGTTATGCTGTTGATGCTGCTGCTGGTGTTTGTAATCTCTGTATCATATTCTCCAAAGCCACTACCCGAGCGCGAAGCTCGTTGACTTCTTCTATTATACTGGGGTGATTGTCGGTTCGGACGAGCAGATAAATAAAATCTAAAATTTGATGTAATATATAATCGTGACGAGATACTCTGGAAATGAGCGAGAAAATGGTGTTTCGGACAGGTTCGCCGGTAAGTGCTTCAGGTTCTTCGTCAAGAGGGCAATGTGGTGGATGGAAGGGATCACCTTCTTCTTGTCTCCAATGATTGAAGAGGCTACGAACCCATCCCCAATTCATCCAGAATAGGTGATGACTAATTGGTTGATCTATTCCAGTCACACTGCTTTCGGAGCTTGAATGGGATTCCATTTTGGAATCTGAGTGACTTGAACTGATGACGAATTCCATTTCGTACGATTGGATAAAGGATTTTTTTTTTCGATATGAAATGATTTTGGCTAACGGATGGTATTCTAATTATATAGAATATATATATATATATATATATATATATATATATATATATATATATATATATATATATATATATATATATATATATATATATATATATATATATATTATATATATAGATCAAAAGATTTCGTAGATTACGGAGGACTTTGCGGGATATGTCAGGCAAAGTTTAAAGTAACAGATACGATAAGATATGATTTAGCAGATATGCTAAGATATGAATTTTTGTCTATACACTATTCATGCAATCAATGCAGCAAGACGTGTCTTAGACTAAAAATGATAAGTAGGTAATTTTCTGAGGATGATAAGTAGTTAATTTTCGACACAAAATGATAAGCAAAACTTCTGACATGCAGACACGGTCGAAGTCCAGACTCACTAATGCATCCTATCGACTTATCAGTTAGACACACTAATGCAGACCTGGTTCGCTAAGACCACCGCTCTGATACCAACTGAAAGGACCCGTTCATATACATTATAATAGATTCACAATAGTTGATTACATTGCGAGGTATTTGACCTCTATATGATACATTTTACAAACATTGCATTCGTTTTTAAAAGACAAACTTTCTTTACATCGAAAATTGACAGGCATGCATACCATTTCATAATATCCACTATCCAACTATAAATTGATTTAATAATAATCTTTGATGAACTCAATGACTCGAATGCAACGTTCTTCGAAATATGCTATGAAAGACTCCAAGTAATATCTTTAAAATGAGCAAATGCACAGCGGAAGATTTCTTTAACACTTGAGAATAAACATGCTTTAAAGTGTCAACCAAAAGGTTGGTGAGCTCATTAGTTTATCATAATCATTTATTTCCATCATTTTAATAGACCACAAGAATTTCATTTACAGTTCTCATAAATATACGTCCCATGCATAGAGACAAAAATAATCATTCATATGGTGAACACCTGGTAACCGACATTAACTAGATACATATAAGAATATCCCCTATCATTCCGGGATCCTCCTTCAGACATGATATAAATTTCGAAGTACTAAAGCATCCGGTACTTTGGATGGGGTTTGTTAGGCCCAATAGATCTATCTTTAGGATTCGCGTCAATTAGGGTGTCTGTTCCCTAATTCTTAGATTACCAGACTTTAATAAAAAGGGGCATATTCGATTTCGATAATTCAACCATAGAATGTAGTTTCAATTACTTGTGTCTATTTTGTCAAACATTTATAAAAGCGCATGTATTCTCAGTCCCAAAAATATAAAGGGTAAAAAGGCAAATGAAACTCACCATACTGTATTTCGTAGTAAAAATACATATAACGTCATTGAACAAGTGCAAGGTTGGCCTCGGATTCACGAACCTAAATTAATTATATATATTTATGTGTTGGTCAATATTTGTCTAACAAATTAGGTCAAGTTATAGTGTACCACAATCCTAATGCTCGAGACTAATATGCAAAAGTCAACAAAAGTAAATTTGACTCAAAATAATTTCCAAAAATCTATACATGATTAATATATAGTTTAAATATCGTCGTTTTATATTTTTAAGTATTTTTAAAAGATTTATTAGAGTAAATAATATAATTTATTTATTAATAAATAAAATTTTATATTAAATTTATATAATAAAATATACTTTTATATATATTAAGTAATAAAATTTATAGGGTTCATTTAATATCATAAAGATAATATGATAGGTATTATTAAAGTAAGATATTACACGTAGTAAAATATGTTTGTATCACATATTTATTTGATAAAATAATATCTATAATGATAGTAAGTAAAAGTTGTATTATTTTGTAATAATAATTATTATTATAAAAATATCAATATTTATAATTACTAAGATGACATTATGATAAAACGATAATTCTAATTATGATAACTTTAATATTTACGATAATTTTTAATATTATCTTTAAAATAATAATTCTATTTAAAATAATAACAATAATGATATTTTATAGTAACAATGACATTTCTATTAAAATGATAATTTTTGTTAAAATGATAGTTTTAATACTAACGATACTTTTAATAATAATAGTAATGATAAAAAATAATAAGAACGATAATTTTATCTAAATCAATATCTTATAATATTTTAATTTCATCATGATACTCTTACTCATTATTTCCTAATCGTTTCATTTAATAGCTTTTAATCGTCTTTTATATCGTGTTCATAATAATGATAATAATAGTAATCAAAATAATTAGGTGTTACAAATATTTGTTTTAGTTACACTAATATTAATAATGATAGTTACTATAACATTACTAACGATAATACTAATAATTATCTTAATGATAATATAGTAATAATAATAATAACAATAACAATAACCATTTTTAAATAATGATATATATATTAATAATGATAATAATAATAATAATAATAATAATAATAATAATAATAATAATAATAATAATAATAATAATAATAATAATAATAATAATAATAATTGGATAATAATAATAATACTAATTATAACTTTAACGATAATAACGATAGTAATAATAAAAAAAATAACAATTTTTAATGATAAATCACTTTTATTGATAAAGATAATAGTAATGATAATAATAAGATAAAACTGGAACGACGATAAAAGCGACGATAATAATAATCATTTTTAATAAAAATATCGAAAATTCAATTGATTATAACTTCTAATCCGTTCATCGAAACCATTCGATATCTAAGGGAAAAGTTCTTAATTTTTCGCTAGCTTTCCAAGGACATGCATATCTTATACCTTATCTCAACCGCAAGAGTAACTAATTCAAGATTCAACCTAACCTGTCTAAGGGCAATATCAAAAGTACAAGCATGCATAATCCTAAATACTCGAGCACTAGTCAGGGATACACTATTAGTATGTAAAAGTTAAATTATGAGTACTCACGTATCAATATTGAGATTCAATATTGCAGGAAAGGTACGTAGACACAACGGAAATGATAAACATTATATTGACCTCATGAGCATACCCATAAACCATACTCAATCACCTCCATAGCTATAACCCATAATTTCCTTAATCCTATCCTACTCGAAAAACAATTTCGAAATCACTCGGACAGCACTCCGTCGTAATATTTTATGTATACTAATAATATCTTGAAATAATACGGAGTAAATATATATATATGTAAATCGATTGAGAGAGTTTAGAGAAAAATATTTTCAAGTTTATATAAAATAATGAAACCTATTGAATTCTATTTATAATAGATTTTTGAATTATTAAAGTGAATTATTAAAGTATGAATTATTAAAGTGAATTATTAAAGTATGAATTATTAAAGTATGAATTATTAAAGTGAATTATTAAAGTATGAATTATTAAAGTGAATTATTAAACTATGAATTACTAAAGTGAATTATTAAAGTTAAAGTAAAGTAAAAATAAAGTAAAGGTAAAGTTTAAGTATAGTAAAAGTATAAAACTATGTACGTATAATACGCGTATAAATATATATAATATTAATTTAAATCGTTATATATATATAATAAAATAAAATATAAATATCGTTATCTTTATCATTCTAGTTAAGTAATGAGTTGTCAAAAGTGGTTTTAGATATTTATAAAAGTTATATACGTTTTAATAATAAAGTTGTTTTTAAACTGAAAACGTTTTTGTACGTTTGAAACTAAATAGATCAATCGAGTCTTTATGAGATTCAATCTTCCACTATCCTTTGTCTAGTTCTCAATGATTGACAATTTGTTCTTATTTATAAATCACTTTACCATTTATTGTTAAAATGGAAAGATTTCTCAAATCAACGTGGGCCTTTCAGCAGAGACTTGTAATCATAATTTAATATATCTGATAATTCAATCATTTGATCTTATCTTCTAATTCCATTGATAAACATTTTGAAACAGATACAATCATGTAAAGTATTTAATCTAATATTTTGTTTACGTTTCAAGTTATAATATATATACACATATACATATATAATCATATTCGTTTAATGGTTCGTGAATCGTTGGAACTTGGTCGAGGTTGAATGAATGTATGAACATAGTTTAAAATTCTTGAAATTTAACTTAACAAATATTATTTATCGTGTCGGAAACATATAAAGATTAAAGTTTAAATTTGGTTGAAAATTTCCGGGTTGTCACAGGATAGATGGAATGAAAGGTTTGAATGTAAAATCCATCAAAAACCGTCGCCTATATGTGTGGTTGGGAAAATTGGTTTTTTTTTTATTTTAAAAAACAGCCTAGCCCGTCAGTCAATCGGAGCGGCGCTCCAGGTCAGCGCGCGGCGCACCAGGTCAGCGCGCGGTGCTCCAAATACCTGCGCGGCGCTCCATTAGGCATGAAATCCATGTCGAGGGTTTTCAACAATCTGGCACATCAGGTATGTACAGTCTGAGCGGCGCTCATAGGTATGGAGCGGCGCTCCAAGTACTGATAACCCAAAATTTCGCAATTTTAAGCAATTTTAGCCCAATTCCTCAACCTAAAAACCAACAAACAACCAAACCAAAAACCCGAGCACGATCGCATTGCACATATCATCAAACAAGCACAAAAACATACAAACTCTACAATAATGTGAAGTTTATTACCGAGTCATTCACAAGACTCATCCCCAACTTCAAGTAACGTTAGGATCGGGTTCAACGTGCACCCCGTCGTCAATATCCAACGGACCATCGAAATATTTCTTCACTCGATGTCCGTTAACTTTAAAGGTAGTACCACTCGCATTTTTCAACTGAATCGTACCGTATGGATACACCTTAACAACCTCAAATGGTCCCGTCCACCGGAACTTAAGTTTTCCCGGTAAATGCTTCAATCTAGAGTTAAACAAAAGCACTCTATCGCCCTCATTAAACTCTTTCGGACCCTTTAACCTTCTATCATGACATTGCTTGATTTTCTCCTTATAAATCAACGAATTTTCATACGCATCAAGGCGTAATTCACCAAGCTCATTCAATTGCCCCGCCCTTAGGCGTCCGGCCTCCTTTAAATCCAAATTGCACTTTTTAAGTTCCCACATTGCCTTATGCTCAATTTCTAACGGGAGACAGCACGCTTTTCCATAAACCAACCGATAAGGAGTGGTACCAATTGGTGTTTTGTAGGCGGTTCTAAACACCCACAAAGCTTCATCGAGCTTATTCGCCCACTCCTTCGGATTCGACCACACAGTTTTTTCAAGAATTCCTTTAAGAGCTCGATTGGTATTCTCAACTTGTCCGCTCGTTTGGAGATGGTAAGAAGTAGAAACTTTATGGAGAACTCCATATCACTTCAATACCTTCTCCATTTGGGCGTTACAAAAATGAGTACCCCTATCGCTAATTAATGCTTTAGGAGTTCCAAATCGAGAGAATAAACGCTGAATGAAAGAAATCACAACTCGTGCATCGTTGGTGGCTAAAGCTTGCGCTTCAGCCCATTTAGACACGTAGTCAATGGTAACGAGTATGTAACTATAATTATAAGATTTCGGAAATGGCCCCATAAAGTCAATTCCCCAAACATCGAATACCTCGCATACTTGGATGCTTTGTTGAGGCATCTCATCCCGTTTGGTGACTTTACCTGCCCTTTGACAAGTATCGCACGTTTTACAAATCAGGTGGGCATCTTTGAAGATTGTCGGCCAAAAGAAGCCGGCATCATAGACCTTACACCCCGTGATTTGGGGTCCAAAATGCCCACCGGTAGGCCCACTATGGAACTCGGTTAAAATTCGCATACACTCTTCACCGGAAACACACCGGCGGATAACCTCATCGGGACAACAACGAACAAGATAGGGATCCTCCCAGAAATAGTACTTAAGGTCACTAAAGAATTTCTTCCTCTTTTGATGTGACCACCCTTTTTCCAAGAATTTTCCCACGAGATAATTAGCAATGTCCACGTACCATGGCTCGTCCACCTTGTCCATCTTCATGAGATATTCATCGGAAAAATCATCATGGATACTCGACTCATGAAGGACTTTGAGATTTGGATTCTCGAGTCTAGACAAGTGGGCTGCCGCGAGGTTTTCAGCTCCCTTCTTATCCCGAATCTCGATATCGAATTCTTGCAAAAGCAAGATCCATCTCAGCAGTCGAGGTTTGGCATCCGGTTTGGCGAAAAGGTACTTTAGAGCATAATGGTCCGTAAAAACTATAGTCTTAGATAAGACTAAGTAGGACCGGAACTTATCAAACAAAAAGACCACCGCAAGGAGCTCCTTTTTAGTGGTAGTATAATTCAACTGTGCTCCTTGCAAGGTCGTGCTTGTATAATAGATGGGTCGGAAGTGTTTCTCGACCCTTTGGCCCAAAACAGAGCCAACAACAAAATCAGATGCATCACACATAAGCTCGAACGGAAGGGACCAATTCGGAGCAATTATGATGGGTGCATTGATAAGTTTCTCCTTAAGAAGTTTGAATGCCTTGTGACACTCTTCGGAGAAGTTCCAAGGTATGTCCTTTTCGAGGAGTTTGTTCATCGGGTTAGCGATTTTGGAAAAATCCATAATGAGCCGCCGGTAAAAACCGGCGTGCCCGAGAAAACTCCGAACTCCCTTAACATCGGTGGGAGGTGAAATGTACTTAATAGCAGTTACCTTTGCGGGATCCACCTCAATACCGTTCCTAAAAATCTTGTGCCCGAGAACTATGCCCCATTGTACCATGAAATGGCACTTTTCCCAGTCGAGCACAAGATTAGATTTCTCACACCTTACCAACATCCGCTCTAAATTAAGAAGGCATGAATCGAAAGTGTCACCGAAGACCGAAAAGTCATCCATGAACACTTCCATGCAATCTTCTATCATATCATGGAAAATAGCCATCATGCACCTTTAAAAAGTGGCCGGAGCGTTACAAAGACCAAAGGGCATGCGACGGTATGAGAATGTGCCATACGGGCACGTGAAAGTGGTTTTCTCTTGATCCTCGGGCGAGATAGGAATTTGAACATAGCCCGATAAACCATCAAGAAAACAATAAAAGCTATTTCCCGCTAACCTCTCTAGCATTTGATCCATGAAAGGTAACGGGAAGTGGTCTTTGCGTGTGGCATCGTTCAACTTACAATATTCAATACAAACACGCTACCCCGTAACAGGCCGAGTGGAAATTAACTCATTTTTATCATTAGTGGTAACAGTCATACCACATTTCTTAGGTACACAGTGTACCGGGCTAATCCACGGACTGTCAGAAATCGGGTAAATCAGACCTGCATCGAGGAGCTTAATGATCTCTTTCTTCACGACATCTTGCATGTGCGGGTTCAACCTCCTTTGACGTTGCACCACAGGTTTGGAATTATCTTCCATTAAGATTTTGTAGATGCAATAGGAGTGACTAATACCCTTGATGTCGTGAATGTTTCACGCAATGGCCAGTTTATGGGCCTTTAGCATGGTCACAAGTTCAGTTTTCTGACCTGTAGTAAGAGAAGAAGAAATAATTACCGGTAGCTTAAATTCCTCCTACAAATAAGCGTATTCCAAATGATCTGGAAGTGGCTTCAATTCTAACTCGGGAGGTTCTTCAATTGAAGACTTGCTCCGGTAATCCACATCACGTTCGAGTTCCTTGAACTCCTCCTCAGTAGGCTCATAGCCGTTTTCCATCAAGGCGGTTAAAATGTCCACCTCCTCAACCTGTAACTCCTCATCAATTTTAGCCAATGAGCATTCTCCTGAACCCTGTAACTCTGGGAATTCCTGTAAAAACTCAGATTGGACATCCACAGTGTTAAGAAAATAACATGTATCATCAGTGTAGGCAGGGTACTTTAAAGCATGGTCGATTGAGAATGTTGCACTCAAGTCATCTATCCTAAGGGTCAACTTTTGGTCATAAACATCGATGATACACCTAGCAGTATTCAAAAATGGCCAACCCAAAATAAGTGGAATCCTTTCATCCACTTCCATATCCAAAACCACGAAATCAGCCAGGAAAACCAATGACCCGGTCTTAACTAGAATAGTCTCTATAATTCCACGAGGGAATTTAATAGAGCGTTCAGCTAGCTGAATAGCCATACGCGTGGGTTTTAACTCCCCGGGGTCTAGCTGTAAATAAATAGAATAAGGCATCAAATTTATACTAGCCCCCAAATTCGCCAACGCCATCACACAGTCCAAATTACCAAGTAAACAAGGAATGGTGAAACTCTCAGGATCCTCAAGCTTCTCGGGAAGCTTTTTTGCAACTATCGCTGAGCATGCGGCATTCAACCTGACTGAAGACACGTTCTCCAGCTTCTCCCTGTTAGTTAGAAAATCCTTTAGAAACCTTGCATACTTTGGCATACCTGCAATCAAATCAATAAAAGGCATATTTATATTAACTTTTTTAATCAAGTCCATGAATTTGGACTTTTTCGCCTCCAGCTTCTCCAATCTCTGCTTCCTCGGGAATGGGAGCGATGGTTGATACTCTTTAACTACCGGCTTCGCAGCAACGGTTTCTGGTACCCTTACAACTTTCTCAATCACCTGTTTCAGCTCCATTTCCCCCTCCGGTTCACTAACAACAACCGGTTCACTATCCTTAGCTAACGGTACTCGCAAGTCATACTCATCGGGCTTCCTCGGTGAATCATATGCTAAACCACTTCGGGTGGTGATAGCATTAACGTGCCCATTCTTCGGGTTAGTATATGTTTTACTCGGTAACTCTCCCGGTTTCCTCTCATTACTCTGATTAGCAAGCTGACCAATTTGTTTCTCCAGATTCTGAATAGCCGCTTGTTGATTTCGAAACATTTGATCATTCTTCTCATTGTTTTGAGTAACAGTATTAACAAGCTGAGTTTGTGATATCACAAGCTTTTTGATCATAGCTTCAAGGTTGGACTTTTTTTCTTCGGCTTGGGGTTTCTGAAAATATCCGGGAGCTTGCTGTTGATATCCTCCACTAGATCCTGGCAGGAACATCGAACCTTGATTACCTTGAGGATTATAAGGATTGTTAAAATTCCTATTAAACTGCACACGTCCCTGAAACTGATTGTTGTTCTATTGACTAATATAAGTGATCTCTTCTTTTTGGTTCATAGTCAAACCTGCATCACAATCTTTTCCTAAATGTAATCCCCCGCAAAACTCAAAACCAACCTTAATACCATGCATGTCCTTATCCAACTTCTCCAAGTGTCTACCAAATTTGTCTAACTTAGCATTAATATACCCATAATCATCATAAGCACCAGTGGTTTCGGTTCTCTTAACTGAAGCTGAACGGGATGACTCATAATCTTGATGCCATTCATGAGTGTAAGCAGCTTGCTTTTCAATAATCTCTAGTGCCTCTTCTTCTGTCTTATCCATTAAAGTTCCACCTGCTGCTTGATCAATACTCTGACGAGTTGGTATGTCACAACCTTTGTAGAAAATCTGGACCTTTTGTAAGTCATTCAACCCGTATTGCAGACATGAGCATAACAAATTAGAATAACGGTCCCAAGCATCAAATAATATCTTACTGCACTTTTTCCTGAATTGCGAAATATCTGCTTGAAGTCTAGCAGCTCGAGACGCAGGGAAAAACTTTGCTAAAAACTTATCTACCAAAACTTCCCAAGAGGTAATCGCTCCCTCTGGTTGCTTATCTAACCATCTCTTAGCTTCTCCCTTAAGAGTCCAGGGAAAATGCCTTGTCTTGATCGAAGTATCAGCAACCTCGTGCAGCTTGAATAAGTTGCAAACATCATTGAAAATACGAAGATGCTCGTTAGCATCCTCACTATCCTTGCCATGAAATTGACAATCAGAAGAAATCAAACTCAGAATTGGTCCTGTGATTTGAAAAGGCTGAGTGATGTTTGGTTGAGTAATCGAATTGCCTTGACCAGCTCGGGTGGCCTTCAACTTTTCTGCCATATTCTGTGGACGAGGTGGTTGATCAGCCATCTCTTCAGTCTCGAAAGTATCTAATGAAAAGTAAGAGTCTTCTGCTTCGTGGATTTCAGGTGGTGTATCGGGCACCACAGTCTCAGCACTACTACCCAAATTAATTATATTATCACTTGAAGAAGCTGATGAATCCACTGTAGACTATCTCTCTTGACTTAACGCTCTAAATAACTCTCTTTCAGGTTCGTCAAATGGTTGAAGAATAGGAGAATCTGAAGAACGCGTATGTGGCATGCACTACCTGTTATCTGTGAAATCACAACTAACAACTGATTAAACGCACCGATTCAACTTAGAATAAGCGAAAAGTAATAATACACTATAATTAAAACTAAACTAAGAACAATTAGATAACAATCTTAATTTTCGACACAACTATCCCCGGCAGCGGCACGAAAAACTTGATGTGTAAAATCGCGTATATAAATTATGTTGGAAAATACCGGTTTAAAGATTTCTACACACTAACGGCCAGTGTACCCGATCGTGTAATAGTATAAAATCTGGTAGAATTTAAGATCGTTCCAAGGACAGTATTAAGTGAAACTTAAGATTATTAAACTAGATATAATGAACTAGACTTAAAGAAATAAGAAAATGACAAAGATAGGGTTTTCCATTTAACGACCGGATTGTTAATAGAAGGTGAAGAAAATAAAAGACAATATTTTTTTGTTTTTAAGTTTATAGAAAATAAATGCAGACTCAACAAAAAAATTAAAGATAGCTTTGAATTTCAACAGACAAAGAAATGTTCGCCTAGATCTTTTACCCTCAGTGTCGGATGATATAGTATTAAGCACAAGTTATATGGATAAAATGCATGTAATTACTAAGTCGGTTCATTTAGAGTCCTCTTTTACGAACACTCAAGCTAGGATTTATCGGCTTAGGGTTCTCTCTCACCAAAGACCTCTTTCGCTCGTGGCTAAGTAAATTAACTAATTCAAAGATTTAGATTAAATTGATTATGCGTTCGCTTCACACAATTCACCCCTTTTTTGTTCAACATATGTTATTCAATTTACCCCCTTGGTCTAGTAAGCAACCAATTAATTAAGACAAATCAATTGAAAATTAATGTACTAAATTGGAACAGGGTTCCCTTTGTCCAAACAAGTACACTAATCAATCTCATAACATACATCAACACCTATAAGTGTGGTTCTTTATCCAAACTCTAATTTATCATGCAAAAAATTATATAACTATAAAAGAAATCATCCAACACTAAGGTTATTAATCTAGATGAACATAAAGTATTTAGCTCATGACCATAATATGAATTAACCACAAACACAAATAATTAAACCACAAATAAATTATCATTCGCGTAGACACAAACAATTAAACATAAGTGGCAAAAATAAATATGTTTATACACAATCACAAGAAAATATGAGTAAATCTGAATTATCAAAAGTAAAAGAAAATTAAACCAGTTGTTGCTAGCTTCTTTTCCTTCTTCCTCTCGTGTGACCAACAGTAACAAAGCACACCCTTTCTCCCTTTTAATTTTGCTAGTCAACCAAAAATAACTTCCAGGTGGGTCCCATGGCAAGCTTACACAACTCGTCTTTGCTTCTTCCTTTTTGTGTCGACTAAAACCTACAAGGTGGGGTCCAACCTGCGGCTGGAAATAAATCCCACAAGGTGGGTTCCACGATTTACAAACAAGTTTGCCTCTTTTCTTTGTTTGTTGTTGTGCCGAACAAGAACCCAGAGTAGGTCCCATCTGCGGCTGCCACACCCCAAAACCTACGTATGTCCTTTTTATCTCCAAACAATTGTATTTAAAAGGCTTGCACCACTTGGGGCTCAAGATATTATTATTAGAATTTTAATTTAATTGAAGCCCAATCATTATAAGTCCATCAAATTATATTCAGCCCATCTTCAATATAAATAAATCAGCCCACTTGCTATCCCAATAATTAAGTGGCGCTTTTGTCACACAAGTAACGTTTTTCGTCTAAGCTTCTTTTCAGCTTCAATCTTCTTAACTTTATAACTCGATTATCTATTTTACTCCAAAAATTCATCAATACTCCATAATTATCTGAAATCAATTATAATTTATTAAGTATCGAAAGTTCGCATAATTAATTCAAATAAATACAAAATAACGACGATAGTGCCTATAAATAATATCTAAAAACATGTATAAAATTGGCACTATCAATGGTAGACGCCCGAATGTCAAATATTTCCGTGTCTTTGGTTGTATATGCAATGTGCTTAACGATTTTGACAGCCTCAGAAAGTTTGATCCTCATGGCGATCAGGCCATATTTCTCGGTTATTCTTCGAACAAAGTTGCCTATCGTGTCTATCACAAACGGACAAAGACGATCAAGGAAAGCATTAATGTAAGGTTCGATGAGTTATCGGGAATGGCTTTTGAACAACTCGGTTCAAAACCTGATCCTAACCTGGCTACTACTTCTTCCGCGCAAAATTCAATTTTCATGAAGAAGGGTGTTCCTACGGTAACAACAGAGGAATTGGATATCTTGGTTGATAGTCTTTATGCTCCTCAATGGAATTTAAATGTTCAAGCCGTACCGGTCACACAATCACAGTCAACTACTCAAGTCTTTTTGATGAAGATACAACACCAACTGATTCACCTGTTGCTTCTTCATCCTCCCTCTCACCTCCTATTACTAGTAATCTTGAACCAATTCAAGATTCGTCTGTTTATATAACTCCAGTTGTTTCTCCAGATACTCAAATGAATCCATTAGAAAGTGTTACATCAGCTCAAGCGGATCAACGCTCAACGTCAACAACGGTTGATATTTCCATGGTTACTACTGATGTACAACCTCTTCCACATAACAACTGATGGACTAAAATCCATCCAATAGATCTTATTATTGGTGATGCATCTGCTCCAGTCTCAACTCGAAGGGTTACTCGGAATATATGTCTATACACTGCCTTTCTTAGTAAGATTGAACCAACAACGGTTGCTCAAGCTTTACTAGATCTGAACTGGGTGGTTGTTATGCAAGAAGAGATCAATCAATTTGAACGGTTAAAAGTATGGCGATTAGTTCCAAGACCAACGGGTGAACGACCAATAGGGGTTAAGTGGATTTTTAAGAACAAGAAGGATTCTGATGGAATTGTGGTTCGAAATAAGGCACGTCTTGTGGCCAAGGGATATCCACAACAAGAGGGTATTGATTATGACAAAACGTTTGCTCCGGTTGCTAGGATTGAGGCTATTCGTCTTTTTCTTGCATTTGCTTCTCATATGAAGTTCACGGTGTTTCAAATGGATGTCAAAACTGCTTTTCTGAACAGTCATCTTCAAGAGGAATTTTATGTTGATCAACCAGAAGGCTTTGTCGATCCCATTCATCCAAACCACGTCTACTACTTGGAGAAAGCTTTGTATGGTCTAAAGCAAGCACTGCGTGCATGGTACGAGACTTTAACAAAGTATTTGCTGGATAATGGCTTCTCTCGTGGAACAATTGATACAAATCTATTCATCTATAAAAACCACGGTCACATTCTCTGGTTCAAATTTACGTTGATGACATTATTTTTGGTTCCACGTCCCCGGTCTTATGCAAAGAATTTGGTGACCTTATGGCCAACAAATTCGAAATGAGCATGCTTGACCAGCTTAATTTCTTCTTGGGGTTACAAGTAAAACAATTACCAAACGGGATTTTTATCAGTCAAACAAAGTATATCAATGATATGCTAAAACATTTTAAAATGACTTCTTTAAAACCAATGACAACCCCAATGAGGACTTTAATGGATGCTGATGCTAATGGGGAACCCTTTGACATTACGCTTTATCGAAGCAAGGTTGGTTCTTTAATGTATCTGACTGAAAGTAGACCAGATATTACACTTACTGTAACTGTCTGTGCCCGCTTTCAGTCGAACCCTAAGAAACCCACTCCAAAGCGGTTGTTAGGATTTTTCAGTACCTTAAAGGTACACCTAACCTTGGAATCTGGTATCCTCATGGATTCGATTTCAATCTCACTGCTTATACTAATGCAGATCATGGCGGCTGCCATGTTGATAAAAAGAGCACATCTGGATCAATTCAGATGTTAGGGAATAGGCTAGTTAGTTGGTCATTCAAAAAGCAGAACTACGTGTCTTTATCAACAGCTGAGTCTGAGTATATTGCTGCAGCTCATTGTTGTTCACAAGTTTTGTGGATGCAAACTCAACTTTTGGACTATGGCTTTAAGATTTCTAAGATCCCAATTTACTGTGATTCACAAAGTGCTATTGCAATTACAAGCAACCCGGTCCAACATTCTAAGACTAAACTCATAGATATTCGTTATCATTTCATTAAGGACCGTGTAGAAAAAGGGGATGTAGAGTTATACTTTGTGCCTACCAAAGTGCAATTAGCTGATATGTTCACTAAGCCCTTAGATGAACTTAGGCTAAAGTTCTTGATCAAAGAGATTGGCATAGTGGAATATAGTGCTTGGCATTCCTTAGATCTTTTGGGACTTCTAATTGGGATCTTGTGTTTAGGGGGAGTAAATACTTTCTAGGGGGAGCAACTGATTTCTTCTACTTTAGATATTATCTTTTAAGGGGGAGCCTTTAGATTTATGTTAACTTCCTGGGTTTATTTTTCAATGATTACGAAAGGGGGAGGTAACGCATTGATATCATATTTCAAGGGGGAGTTAATTCATTTTCTTGGGAACATATCAAAATGGTGATTTGTTTTTCTGTATATCACATTTAGAGGGGGAGAAAAAGGCAGAAAATGAAAAGAAAATTGATTTTCAAAAAGTGAATTTCATAAACTCTTTGTTTTATATCTGAAATAATTCACTAAGGCTTGTATACATCTCAGTACGCAACCCGTTTTAATAATTGGTATCACTTAAGATTTGTACTTTGTACATAATTCAAAGTTTTTATAAGTACAAATCTTGTTTTGAAAAAATTCATAAAAATTGAAAAGTTAAATCCAAAAAGATTTGAATTTTACTGAATAAATGCTAATTTTAGCATTATACCGAATCTGACAACCAACAGTACAGATTCGGTAAGTTCAAAATTTTCAAAAATTGTCTCAGAAATGTATTTCATTAAAAATGTGATAATCTTGAAAGATTTTTGATAAAAGATTGATCAAAATTTGAAGTTAATTTGTTTAAAATTAAAAAATGGACTGCATTCGGTAAATAAGGCTCATTCGGTAAGGCTCATGTTTTCAAAATCATTCGGTATCTATAAATAGGAGGGTCAAAGTCAAACTTTCCCTCACTTTATACTAATTGCATATCGAATCTGATTAATCTTACCGAGTCTGCCTAATCTACCGAGTCCCGTCTTCTGTATCTTTAAATTCTTGGTAATTCTTTGTTTTAATGGAATCTAAGATTCACATATTATAGATCTGAGATAATTGAGTACTTTTAAACCAGAAAAGATTGCAAATAACAAGATTGTGACACTTAATTTTGAAAAGTGTTGATTATACCGAATCTGAGTCGATTTTCTTAATTCTTAGATTAAACTCTTATGATTTGGATAATTAACATGAAATCTTGTCAAATCTATGTTAAATTAGTTGATCTATCAATTGACCGAATCTGATTACATGTTTAATTGAGTATTTGATGGATTCTGTACATACCGAATGTGTTCTTGATACAGTACCGAGTCTGTTCAAATAATTAACATGTTTTTCTGACTTGATTGAATTGTTAATTGAATATGATTATGTTTTTGCATGATATGAGACTGAATATGCATGTTTGGGTGATTATGTGTGATTTTTGAAGATACCGAATCTGTTCTTGGCATGATACCGAGTCTGTAATTTGGTACTTTAAAATAATGTGATTTTCAACTTGATAAATCTAACATGCTTTATTTAAGTCTTTGATATGAAAACTCAAGCTTATTTGGTTACCGAATCTGAAGTTTTCAAGGATACCGAATCTGCTTGAATTGTGCTTAAAATTGACTAAGTGTTGTTCTGATTCTTTGTGTCATATAATTGACTTAACATGATGATTGTGTAATGTGATGAATATCATATGAATGTCATGTTTGTCAATTACTTGTTCATATTTGGAATAAATGATTTTTACAACTTAGAAAAATCATAAAAATTATAAAATCTGGAAAAAAAAAATCATAAAAATTATAAAATCTGAAAAATACAAAGGATTTCAAAGGAGAATAAGAATAGAGATATGTGCTTTATTATAAATATCTTGTGGTCTTCTATTTCTTATTTATACAGCTAAATGGTGAACAATCACTTCATCAACTCTGAAACCAACATTCCCTGCAACTACTGGACTGCAATTCTAGAGAGGCATACATTATGGTCTGCTATGAGCTCTACTGCCAGTGTGGCTGTAACAGATCTAGAGCTTCTGAATAGAACGATTAGGTTTATGGAAGCTACACAACCTACTGCTGCTAATCCAGAAGGAGAACAAGCTCGATTTGAATTTGAGCTAAGAGGGGTACAAGGAATGAGGAGTATCACAAAGGCTGATTTCAGGAGGATCTTTCAGCTTCCTCTTGTACAGAATGCTCCTGCTTTCCCTGCTACTCAGCAGATGAAGTCCTCAATCTTTGATCTTGGTTATGTTGGAGCTACCAATGTTCCACCAGCTAAGTTTCAGAAGAAATACTTGCACTCAAGGTGGTATGTGATCTTCTCGATCATCAACAGATGCTTGCTGATGACAAGGAGTGGATCAGATAGCCTGACTATGCCAATGCTGAGATTGTTCTACTCTTTCACAAGAGTGAAAACTCCTGATTATGCAGAACTTCTATGGGATTTGGTTCAGGCCCAAGTTGATAAACCAAGGGGTTCATACATCCCTTGTGAAAGGTTTTTCTGTATCTTTATCCATGATGCTATAATGCTTGCAGAAATGCAAATATATTTGTACCAGGTACACATGGATTGCAGATGAAAAGATTTGGGGAGCTGAAGATGAATACCCTGATGATTTTCGACAACCAATTCACTGCACCGATTCCAAATTGGCTAGTGAGGCTAGCTGCACCCCACGACGCTCGAATGCGTTCATATTTTGAGGCTGTAGGAATACCTCTTCCGAACCCGGTACAACAAGTACAAGTTGAACCTGCCGCGGTTCCAGCCCCAGAGGTTGTAGAGGAACCTGTAGTACAACCACTCGGGCCAGCTAATCCTCCACTTAGGGTAAACCTCAAACGTTCTAGGGTAGCACACCAAGCTCAACCCGTGAGGATCAGGGAACCTAGGTCACCTAGGATTGAACCAACCCTTTCCACAACACCTGAGGTGAGCAGTGAAACCGATTCTTCAGCAACTGAATCATCTCCTGAACATTCTCCTAAGAGAACACGATTTATGCTCGATGAGATGATTCAGACTCCGCCAACCCAACGAGTAACTAGATCTAGGACTTCGACACCTATCGTCCGCCAAACAGTTACTCCAACCATTGGTGATATGGACCAAAACCTAGAGCCTATTAGGTCACCCTTACCCATTTCTGTATCACATCCAATAATAACAGTAAGCCCTACACTAAATGAAGCGCAACCTTCGGTAGGCAAGAGAGCTAAATGCACGGATGGTAAAAAGACCAATCAGCCCATCCAATCTAAACAGGACTTAATAATAAATCCTACCCAGCAAGATGCTTCGGCATCTAAGGAAGTAAAGTCTTCCTCTGCAGTAAAGTCTGCGTTGACTCAATTGATTGAGGAAACTCAATCATTGAAGTCCAAAACGGCTGAAGGGGAGTCGAAAAGTCTTGAAAAGGCACCCTGCGTATCGGCTGAAAGTCCTCCTGTGCCTCAACGTACAACAAGGTCTCGAGGTTCGACTTATCTTGATGAGGGAGATCTGCCGCGTCCCATGGAAACGAGTCAACATGACAATCCTTCGGGATATTTATCAGACTTCCAGCAGACAGATCCCTTGGTTCAAGAAATTGATCCATTGGTTCAAACCACTTCTCTTCCGGATTTTGAATCTCAGGGTCTGGAGGAAGAGTCTTTAACTGAAAGAGATGTGCCACCTCATGGTATATCAATGATTTCAGGAGTCGGAGATAGTAATATCTCTGCGAGAGCTAAACCGACGGGTAGTTCTGCTACTTTGTCAGAGTCCATGAGACTAACGTCATGGAGGCGGATGCTTCGAAAGAAACTTTTCCGGCGACAACTCCGGTTGTTGCCCAACCTGAAATGTCCCATTCTTATTGATTAAAAACGTTCCATATTAATTGATTTCGTTGCGAGGTTTTGACCTCTAAATGAGACGTTTTTCAAATACTGCATTCATTTTAAAACAAACCATAACCTTTATTTCATCAATAAAGGTTTAAAAAGCTTTACATAGATTATCAAATAATGATAATCTAAAATATCCTGTTTACACACGACTATTACATAATGGTTTACAATACAAATATGTTACAACGAAATAAGTTTCTTGAATGCAGTTTTTACACAATATCATACAAGCATGGACTCCAAATCTTGTCCTTATTTAATTATGCGACAGCGGAAGCTCTTAATAATCACCTGAGAATAAACATGCTTAAAACGTCAACAAAAATGTTGGAGAGTTATAGGTTTAACCTATATATATCAAATCGTAACAATAGACCACAAGATTTCATATTTCAATATACATCCCATACATAGAGATAAAAATCATTCATATGGTGAACACCTGGTAACCGACAATAACAAGATGCATATATAAGAATATCCCCATCATTTCGCGACACCCTTCGGATATGATATAAAATTTTAAAGTACTAAAGCATCCGGTACTTTGGATGGGATCTATCTTTAGGATTCGCATCAATTAGGGTGTCTGTTCCCTAATTCTTAGATTACCAGACTTAATAAAAAGGGGCATATTCGATTTCGATAATTCAACCATAGAATGTAGTTTCACGTACTTGTGTCTATTTTGTAAATCATTTATAAAACCTGCATGTATTCTCATCCCAAAAATATTAGATTTTAAAAGTGGGACTATAACTCACTTTCACATATTTTTTACTTCGTCGGGAAGTAAGACTTGGCCACTGGTCGATTCACGAACCTATAAAAATATATACATATATATCAAAGTATGTTCAAAATATATTTACAACACTTTTAATACATTTTGATGTTTTAAGTTCATTAAATTAGCTGTCCTCGTTAGTAACCTACAACTAGTTGTCCAAAGTTAGATGTACAGAAAAAAATTGATATATATTATCTTGAATCAATCCACGACCCAGTGTATACACGTCTCAGGCTAGATCACAACTCAAAGTATATATATTTTTGGAATCAACCTCAACCCTGTATAGCTAACTCCCACATTGATGCATATAGAGTGTCTATGGTTGTTCCAAATAATATATACACATGGGTCGATATGATATGTCAAAACATTTGCATACGTGTCTATGGTATCCCAAGATTACATAATATATTAGAATACATGTATAATACAATATAAGTTAGCTAGGATATGATTAATATAGATTTATTACCAATTTTCACGTTGCTACAACAAGAAAAATTATCCAATCTTGTTTTACCCATAACTTCTTCATTTTAAATCCGTTTTGAGTGAATCAAATTGATATGATTTCATATTGAACTCTATTTTATGAATCTAAATAGAAAAAGTATAGGTTTATAGTCAGAAATATAAGTTACAAGTCGTTTTTGTAAGAGGTAGTCATTTCAGTCGAAAGAACGACGTCTTGATGACCATTTTGAAAAACATACTTCCACTTTGAATTTAACCATAATTTTTGGATATAGTTTCATGTTCATAAGAAAAATCATTTTCCCAGAAGAACAACTTTTAAATCAAAGTTTATTATAGTTTTTAATTAACTAACCCAAAACAGCCCGTGGTGTTACTACGACGGCGTAAATCCGGTTTTACGGTGTTTTTCGTGTTTCCAGGTTTTAAATCATTAAGTTAGCATATCATTTAGATATAGAACATGTGTTTAGTTGATTTTAAAAGTCAAGTTAGAAGGATTAACTTTTGTTTGCGAACAAGTTTAGAATTAACTAAACTATGTTCTAGTGATTACAAGTTTAAACCTTCGAATAAGATAGCTTTATATGTATGAATCAAATGATGTTATGAACATCATTACTACCTCAAGTTTTCTGGATAAAGCTACTGAAAATGAGAAAAATGGATCTAGCTTCAAAGGATCCTTGGATGGCTTGAAAGTTCTTGAAGCAGAATCATGACACGAAAACAGTTCAAGTAAGATTTTCACTCGAAATAAGATTGTTATAGTTATAGAAATTGAATCAAAGTTTGAATATGAGTATTACCTTGTATTAGAAAGATATATTACTGTAAATAAGAAAGATTTCTTGAGGTTGTATGATCACTCTACAAGATTGGAAGTAAGCTAGCAAACTTGGAAGTATTCTTGATTTTATGAAACTAGAACTTGTAGAATTTATGATCAATACTTAGAACTTGAAGATAGAACTTGAGAGAGATCAATTAGATGAAGAAAATTAAAGAATGAAAGTGTTTGTAGGTGTTTTTGGTCGTTGGTGTATGGATTAGATATAAAGGATATGTAATTTTGTTTTCATGTAAATAAGTCATGAATGATTACTCATATTTTTGTAATTTTATGAGATATATCATGCTAGTTGCCAAATGATGGTTCCGACATATGTTAGGTGATTACATAGGCTGCTAAGATCTGATCATTGGAGTGTATATACTAATAGTACATACATCTAAAAGTTGTGTATTGTACGAGTACGAATACGGGTGCATACGAGTAGAATTGTTGATGAAACTGAACGAGGATGTAATTGTAAGCATTTTTGTTAAGTAGAAGTATTTTGATAAGTGTCTTGAAGTCTTTCAAAAGTGTATGAATACATATTAAAACACTACATGTATATACATTTTAACTGAGTCGTTAAGTCATCGTTAGTCGTTACATGTAAGTGTTGTTTTGAAACCTTTAGGTTAATGATCTTGTTAAATGTTGTTAACCCAATGTTTATAATATCAAATGAGATTTTAAATTATTATATTATCATGATATTATTATATACGAATATCTCTTAATATGATACATATACATTAAATGTCGTTACAACGATAATCGTTACATATATGTCTCGTTTCAAAATCATTAAGTTAGTAGTCTTGTTTTTACATATGTAGTTCATTATTAATATACTTAATGATATGTTTACTTATCATAATATCATGTTAACTATATATATACTATATAACCATATATATGTCATCATATAGTTTTTACAAGTTTTAACGTTCGTGAATCACCGGTCAACTTGGGTGATCAATTGTCTATATGAAACCTATTTCAATTAATCAAGTCTTAACAAGTTTGATTGCTTAACATGTTGGAAACACTTAATCATGTAAATAAAAATTTTATTTAATATATATATAAACATGGAAATGTTCGGGTCACTACAGTACCTACCAGTTAAATAAATTTCGTCCCGAAATTTTAAGCAGTTGGAGGTGTTGACGTATCTTCTGGAAATAAATGCGAGTATTTCTTCTTCATCTAATCTTCTCATTCCCAGGTGAACTCGGGTCCTATACGAGCATTCCATCGAACCTTAACAATTGGTATCTTGTTTTGCTTAAGTCTTTTAACCTCACGATCCATTATTTCTACGGGTTCTTCGATGAATTGAAGTTTTTCGTTGATTTGGATTTCATCTAATGGAATAGTGAGATCTTCTTTAGCAAAACATTTTTTCAAATTCGAGACGTGGAAAGTGTTATGTACAGCCGTGAGTTGTTAAGGTAACTCAAGTCGGTAAGCTACTGGTCCGACACGATCAATAATCTTGAATGGTCCGATATACCTTGGATTTAATTTCCCTCCTTTACCAAATCGAACAACGCCTTTCCAAGGTGAAACTTTAAGCATGATCATCTCTCCAATTTCAAATTCTATATCTTTTCTTTTAATGTCAGCGTAGCTCTTTTGTCGACTTTGGGCGGTTTTTAACCGTTGTTGAATTTGGATGATCTTCTCGGTGGTTTCTTGTATTATCTTTGGACCCGTAATCTGTCTATCCCCCACTTCAATCCAACAAATCGGAGACATGCACTTTCTACCATAAAGTGCTTCAAACGGCGCCATCTCAATGCTTGAATGGTAGCTGTTGTTGTAGGAAAATTCTGCTAACGGTAGATGTCGATCCCAACTGTTTCCAAAATCAATAACACATGCTCGTAGCATGTCTTCAAGCATTTGTATCGTCCTTTCGCTCTGCCCATCAGTTTGTGGATGATAGGTAGTACTCATGTCTAGATGAGTTCCTAATGCTTGCTGTAATGTCTGCCAGAATCTTGAAATAAATCTACCATCCCTATCAGAGATAATAGAGATTGGTATTCCATGTCTGGAGACGACTTCCTTCAAATACAGTCGTGCTAACTTCTCCATCTTGTCATCTTCTCTTATTGGCAGGAAGTGTGCTGATTTGGTGAGACGATCAACTATTACCCAAATAGTATCAAAACCACTTGCAGTCCTTGGCAATTTAGTGATGAAATCCATGGTAATGTTTTTCCATTTCCATTCCGGGATTTCGGGTTGTTGAAGTAGACCTGATGGTTTCTGATGCTCAGCTTTGACCTTAGAACAAGTCAAACATTCTCCTACGTATTTAGCAACATTGGCTTTCATACCCGACCACCAAAAATGTTTCTTGAGATCCTTGTACATCTTCCCCGTTCCAGGATGTATTGAGTATCTGGTTTTATGAGCTTCTCTAAGTACCATTTCTCTCATATCTCCAAATTTTGGTACCCAAATCCTTTCAGCCCTATACCGGGTTCTGTCTTCCCGAATATTAAGATGCTTCTCCGATCCTTTGGGTATTTCATCCTTTAAATTTTCCTCTTTTAAAACTCCTTGTTGCGCCTCCTTTATTTGAGTAGTAAGGTTATTGTGAATCATTATATTCATAGATTTTACTCGAATGGGTTCTCTGTCCTTCCTACTCAAGGCGTCGGCTACCACATTTGCCTTCCCCGGGTGGTAACGAATCTCAAAGTCGTAATCATTCAACAATTCAATCCACCTACGCTGCCTCATATTCAGTTGTTTCTGATTAAATATGTGTTGAAGACTTTTGTGGTCGGTATATATAATACTTTTGACCCCATATAAGTAGTGCCTCCAAGTCTTTAATGCAAAAACAGCTGCACCTAATTCCAAATCATGCGTCGTATAATTTTGTTTGTGAATCTTCAATTGTCTAGACGCATAAGTAATCACCTTCGTTCATTGCATTAATACACAACCGAGACCTTGCTTTGATGCGTCACAATAAATCACAAAATCATCATTCCCTTTAGGCAATGACAATATAGGTGCCGTAGTTAGCTTTTTCTTCAATAACTGAAACGCTTTCTCTTGTTCATCCTTCCATTCAAATTTCTTCCCTTTATGCGTTAATGCAGTCAAGGGTTTTGCTATTCTGGAAAAGTCTTGGATGAACCTTCTGTAGTAACCAGCTAGTCGTAAAAACTGGCGTATGTGTTTCGGAGTTTTCGGGGTTTCCCACTTTTCAACAGTTTCTATCTTTTCCGGATCCACCTTAATACCTTCTTTGTTCACTATGTGACCGAGGAATTGAACTTCTTCCAACTAAAATGCACACTTTAAAAACTTAGCGTACAATTCTTCCTTCCTCAATACTTCTAACACCTTTCTCAAATGTTCACCGTGTTCTTGGCCATTCTTTGAGTAAATAAGTATGTCATCAATGAAAACAATGACAAACTTGTCAAGGTATGGTCCACACACTTGGTTCATAAGGTCCATGAACACAGTTGGTGCATTAGTTAAACCAAACGGCATGACCATAAACTCGTAATGACCGTAACGTGTTCTGAAAGTAGTCTTTGGAATATCATCTTCTTTCACCCGCATTTGATGATACCCGGAACTTAAGTCAATCTTTGAATAAACAGTCGAGCCTTGTAGTTGATCAAATAAGTCGTCGATTCTCGATAGTGGGTAGCGGTTCTTGATGGTAAGTTTGTTCAACTCTCGGTAGTCGATACACAACCTGAATGTACCATCTTTCTTCTTGACAAACAAAACAGGAGCTCCCCACGGTGATGTGCTTGGTCGAATGAAACCACGCTCTAAAAGTTCTTGTAATTAGCTTTGCAGTTCTTTCATATCACTGGGTGCGAGTCTGTAAGGAGCTCGAGCTATTGGTACAGCTCCTGGTACAAGATCTATTTGAAATTCAACGGATCGATGTGGGGGTAATCCCGGTAATTCTTTCGGAAATACATCAGGAAATTATTTTGCGACAAGAACATCATTGATGCTCTTTTCTTCAGTTTGTACTTTCTCAACGTGTGCTAGAACAGCATAGCAACCTTTTCTTATTAGTTTTTGTGCCTTCAAATTACTAATAAGATGTAGCTTCGTGTTGCCCTTTTCTCCGTACACCATTAAGGGTTTTCCTTTTTCTCGTATAATGCAAATTGCATTTTTGTAACAAACGATCTCTGCTTTCACTTCTTTCAACCAGTCCATACCGATTATCACATCAAAACTCCCTAACTCTACTGGTATCAAGTCAATCTTAAATGTTTCGCTAACCAGTTTAATTTCTCGATTCCGACATATATTATCTGCTGAAATTAATTTACCATTTACTAATTCGAGTAAAAATTTACTATCCAAAGGCGTCAATGGACAACTTAATTTAGCACAAAAATCTCTACTCATATAGCTTCTATCCACACCCGAATCAAATAAAATGTAAGCAGATTTATTGTCAATAAGAAACGTACCCGTAACAAGCTCCGGGTCTTCCTGTGCCTCTGCCGCATTAATATTGAAAACTCTTCCGCGGCCTTGTCCATTCGTGTTCTCCTGGTTCGGGCAATTTCTAATAATGTGGCCCGGTTTTCCACATTTATAACAAACTACATTGGCATAACTTGCTCCGACACTACTTGCTCCGCCATTACTCGTTCCGACACCATTTGTTCCTTTCGTTCTGTTAACCCCTGGTCCGTAGACCTCACACTTTGCCGCGCTATGACCATTTCTTTTACACTTGTTGCAAAATTTGGTGCAGAACCCCGAGTGATACTTTTCTCACCTTTGGCATAGCTGCTTCTGATTATTGTTGTTGTTGTGATTATTATTGTTGTTGGGATGATTGTTGTAGTTGTTGTTGTTGTTGTTGTTGTTGTTGGGCCGTTTGTTGTAGTTGTGATTGATGTTGCGATTGTTGGGATAGTTGTTGCGATTAGTGTTGTAATTGCTGTTGTTGTTGTATTGGTGATTCTTATCACTGTTTTCCTCCCACTTTCTTTTGACTTGCTTCACATTGGCCTCTTCAGCAGTCTGTTCTTTAATTCTTTCTTCAATCTGGTTCACTAGTTTATGAGCCATTCTACATGCCTGTTGTATGGAGGCGGGCTCGTGTGAACTTATATCTTCTTGGATTCTTTCCGGTAATCCTTTCACAAACGCGTCGATCTTCTCTTCCTCATCTTCGAACGCTCCCGGACACAATAGGCATAATTCTGTGAATCGTCTTTCGCACGTGGTAATATCAAATCCTTGGGTTCGTAACCCTCTAAGTTCTGTCTTGAGCTTATTGACCTCGGTTCTGGGACGGTACTTCTCATTCATCAAGTGCTTGAATGCTGACCACGGTAGTGTGTAAGCATCATCTTGTCCCACTTGCTCTAGATAGGTATTCCACCATGTTAACGCAGAACCTATGAAGGTATGCGTAGCGTACTTCACTTTGTCCTCTTCAGTACACTTACTTATGGCAAACACCAATTCGACCTTCTCGGTCCACCGTTTCAATCCTATCGGTCCTTCGGTTCCATCAAATTCCAAAGGTTTGCAGGCAGTGAATTCTTTGTAGGTGCATCCTACACGATTTCCTGTACTTCTAGATCCAAGGTTATTGTTGGTATGTAGCGCAGCCTGTACTGCGGCTATGTTTGAAGCAAGAAAGGCACGAAATTCCTCTTCGCTCATATTCAAGGTGTGTCGAGTAGTCGGTGCCATTTCCTTCAAAATAGTCAAATGAAACGAGTTAATCATATAGAATATCAAGAGTAGTCAATAGTATTTCGTAGCGTAATATGAACTTATTTATAAAAGCTCTTTCTTCGTATTAGCATTTTATACTCTTTAATTCGGGTAGTACCTACCCGTTAAGTTCATACTTAGTATCTAACATACCATTTCAACTACTACAATTCTATATGAAAAACTAATCACAAAAACAAAAAAACAAAAATATATATATATATATATATATATATATATATATATAATTCAAGCCTTTATACAATAACTTGCAAACTTACAATACCGCTATTTTACATATAGCATGAAATATAGCACATAAAACTTTGATACAAAGTAGTTGCGAAGATAATTCTAGTTAATAAATAAGGCGTTCAGCAAAGGCAATAAAGACACGTAATTCATACGTCCAGAAACAAGTCATGCATTCTGGTTTTACTAATACCACTTCCCATCCTTGGTTTTGTGGAACATAACCGTTGTGACCGATAGTAAGACAATGTGTTGTAACGTCGTCAAAAGGATGAAGGTTACGTAATGACCAACAGTCTCGTAATAACCTAAAAACCTCATTTCTTACCCCAATTACCGACTCCGTCACTTGTGGGAACATTTTGTTTAATAGTTGTAGCCCGATGTTCTTGTTCTCACTTTGGTGAGAAGCGAACATTACTAACCAGTAAGCATAACATGCTTCTTTATGTTGCATGTTAGCCGCTTTTTCTAAATCACGAAGTCCTATATTCGGATATATTGAGTCAAAATAATTTCTTAACCCGTTGTGTAAAATAGCATTTGGGTTCCCCTCAATATATGCGTCAAAGTAAACACATCGTAACTTATGGATTTCCCAATGTGATATCCCCCATCTTTCGAACGAAAGCCTTTTATAAACCAAGGCATTCTTGGAACGTTCTTCGAATGTCTTACAAACTGATCTCGCCTTAAATAGTCGTGCCAAGGAATTCTGACCGACTCTAGACAAGATTTCATCAATCATGTCTCCGGGTAGGTCTCTTAAAATATTGGGTTGTCTATCCATTTTGTGTTTTTATACTGTAAAATAGACAAGAGTTAGATTCATAAAAAAATACTTATTAATACAAGCAATTTTTACATATATCATAAAGCATAAGCACACTATATTACATATATTACACCACACGAATACAACTATCTTATTCCGACTCGCTCGTTTCTTCTTCTTCTTCGGTTTTGGTTCATTTTGCCAAGTTTCTAGGGATATATGATGTTCCCCTAATACGAGCCGTCATTTTCCACATTGGTTTAGAAAAACCTGGTGGTTTAGAGGTTCCCGGGTTATTGTCACAACTTAAGAAATACGGGTGTTGACGATACATATAAAGTTCATCGGGTTTGGAATCAAATTTCTCTATTTTTATGCCCTTTCCCTTATTGTTCTACTTTGCCTTATTAAATTGTGTTGGGGTAATTTCTATAACTTCATCGAAATCCTTGTCGGGATCCGATTCGTCGTAGAATTGGTAATCCTCCCAATACTTTGCTTCCTTGGCGGAAACACCATTAACCATAATTAACTTTGGTCGGTTGGTTGAGGATTTTCTTCTACTTAACCGTTTTATTATTTCCCCCACTGGTTCTATTTCTTCTTCCAGTTCCGATTCTTCTTCCGGTTCCGATTCTTCTTCCGGTTCCGACTCTTCTTCCGGTTCCTCTTCGGGAACTTGTGAATCAGTCCACGAATCATTCCAATTTACATTTAACTCTTCATTATTATTAGGTGAGTCAATGGGACTTGTTCTAGAGGTAGACATCTATCACATAATATCAAACGCGTTAAGAGATTAATATATCACATAATATTCACATGTTAAAAATATATAGTTTCCAACAAAATTTGTTAAGCAATCATTTTTCAAGTAAACACGGTCGAAGTCCAGACTCACTAATGCATCCTAACAAACTCGATAAGACACACTAATGCAAAATTCTGGTTCTCTAAGACCAACGCTCTGATACCAACTGAAATGTCCCGTTCTTATTGATTAAAGACGTTCCATATTAATTGATTTCGTTGCGAGGTTTTGACCTCTATATGAGACGTTTTTCAAATACTGCATTCATTTTAAAACAAACCATAACCTTTATTTCATCAATAAAGATTTAAAAAGCTTTACATAGATTATCAAATAATGATAATCTAAAATATCCTGTTTACACACGACTATTACATAATGGTTTACAATACAAATATGTTACAACGAAATAAGTTTCTTGAATGCAGTTTTTACATAATATCATACAAGCATGGACTCCAAATCTTGTCCTTATTTAAGTATGCGACAGCGGAAGCTCTTAATAATCACCTGAGAATAAACATGCTTAAAACGTCAACAAAAATATTGGTGAGTTATAGGTTTAACCTATATATATCAAATCGTAACAATAGACCACAAGATTTCATATTTCAATATACATCCCATACATAGAGATAAAAATCATTCATATGGTGAACACCTGGTAACCGACATTAACAAGATGCATATATAAGAATATCCCCATCATTCCGGGACACCCTTCGGATATGATATAAAATTTTGAAGTACTAAAGCATCCGGTACTTTGGATGGGGTTTGTTAGGCCCAATAGATTTATCTTTAGGATTCGCGTCAATTAGGGTGTCTGTTCCCTAAATCTTAGATTACCAGACTTAATAAAAAGGGGCATATTCGATTTCGATAATTCAACCATAGAATGTAGTTTCACGTACTTGTGTCTATTTTGTAAATCATTTATAAAACCTGCATGTATTCTCATCCCAAAAATATTAGATTTTAAAAGTGGGACTATAACTCACTTTCACAGATTTTTACTTCGTCGGGAAGTAAGACTGGGTCACTAGTCGATTCACGAACCTATAAAAAATATATACATATATATCAAAGTATGTTCAAAATATATTTACAACACTTTTAATACATTTTGATGTTTTAAGTTCATTAAGTTAGCTGTCCTCGTTAGTAACCTGCAACTAGTTGTCTAAAGTTAGATGTACAGAAAAAAATTGATATATATTATCTTGAATCAATCCACGACCCAGTGTATACACGTCTCAGGCTAGATCACAACTCAAAGTATATATATTTTTGGAATCAACTTCAACCCTGTATAGCTAACTCCCACATTACTGCATATAGAGTGTCTATGGTTGTTCCAAATAATATATACACATGGGTCGATATGATATGTCAAAACATTTGCATACGTGTCTATGATATCCCAAGATTACATAATATATTAGAATACATGTATAATACAATATAAGTTAGCTAGGATATGATTAATATAGATTTGTTACCAATTTTCACGTTGCTACAACAAGAAAAATTATCCAATCTTGTTTTACCCATAACTTCTTCATTTTAAATCCGCTTTGAGTGAATCAAATTGATATGGTTTCATATTGAACTCTATTTTATGAATCTAAAGAGAAAAAGTATAGGTTTATAGTCGAAAATATAAGTTACAAGTCATTTTTGTAAGAGGTAGTCATTTCAGTCGAAAGAACGACGTCTTGATGACCATTTTGAAAAACATACTTCCACTTTGAGTTTAACCATGATTTTTGGATATAGTTTCATGTTCATAAGAAAAATCATTTTCCCAGAAGAAAAACTTTTAAATCAAAGTTTATCATAGTTTTTAATTAACTAACCCAAAACAGCCCGCGGTGTTACTACGACGGCGTAAATCCGGTTTTACGGTGTTTTTCGTGTTTCCAGGTTTTAAATCATTAAGTTAGCATATCATATAGATACAGAACATGTGTTTAGTTGATTTTAAAAGTCAAGTTAGAAGGATTAACTTTTGTTTGCGAACAAGTTTAGAATTAACTAAACTATGTTCTAATGATTACAAGTTTAAACCTTCGAATAAGATAGCTTTATATGTATGAATCGAATGATGTTTTGAACATCATTACTACCTCAAGTTTTCTGGATAAAGCTATTGAAAATGAGAAAAATGAATCTAGCATCAAAGGATCCTTGGATGGCTTGAAAGTTCTTGAAGCAGAATCATGACACGAAAACAGTTCAAGTAAGATTTTCACTCGAAATAAGATTGTTATAGTTATAGAAATTGAATCAAAGTTTGAATATGAGTATTACCTTGTATTAGAAAGATATCTTACTGTAAATAAGAAAGATTTCTTGAGGTTGGATGATCACTCTACAAGATTGGAAGTAAGCTAGCAAACTTGGAAATATTCTTGATTTTATGAAACTAGAACTTGTAAAATTTATGATCAATACTTAGAACTTGAAGATAGAACTTGAGAGAGATCAATTAGATGAAGAAAATTGAAGAATGAAAGTGTTTGTAGGTGTTTTTGGTTGTTGGTGTATGGATTAGATATAAAGGATATGTAATTTTGTTTTCATGTAAATAAGTCATGAATGATTACTCATATTTTTGTAACTTTATGAGATATTTCATGATAGTTGCCAAATGATGGTTCCCACATGTGTTAGGTGATCACATGGGCTGCTAAGATCTGATCATTGGAGTGTATATACTAATAGTACATACATCTAAAAGCTGTGTATTGTACGAGTACGAATACGGGTGCATGCGAGTAGAATTGTTGATGAACCTGAACGAGGATGTAATTGTAAGCATTTTTGTTAAGTAGAAGTATTTTGATAAGTGTCTTGAAGTCTTTCAAAAGTGTATGAATACATATTAAAACACTACATGTATATACATTTTAACTGGGTCGTTAAGTCATCGTTAGTCGTTACATGTAAGTGTTGTTTTGAAACCTTTAGGTTAACGATCTTGTTAAATGTTGTTAACCCAATGTTTATAATATCAAATGAGATTTTAAATTATTATATTATCATGATATTATGATGTACGAATATCTCTTAATATGATATATATACATTAAATGTCGTTACAACGATAATCGTTACATATATGTCTCGTTTCAAAATCATTAAGTTAGTAGTCTTGTTTTTACATATGTAGTTCATTATTAATATACTTAATGATATGTTTACTTATCATAATATCATGTTAACTATATATATAACCATATATATGTCATCATATAGTTTTTACAAGTTTTAACGTTCGTGAATCACCGGTCAACTTGGGTGGTCAATTGTCTATATGAAACCTATTTTAATTAATCAAGTCTTAACAAGTTTGATTGCTTAACATGTTGGAAACACTTAATCATGTAAATAACAATTTCATTTAATATATATATAAACATGGAAAAGTTCGGGTCACTACACAACCTCCATCAGAAGGGGATATCACGAATTTGACTAGTAGTACGTATCGCCCTACATATAAGAATAATACCGCACGTATATCCTTACCTGCCCTAACGGCAAATCAAACACTTCCACCGACATCGCCTTCAACAGTTGTTGTTGATGCTGATGTTGCTCATGGTTACACCGTTGTTTCACCAACTGGGTTACCTACTCGGATTTCAAATAGATATGGATTTAGATATCTCTCTGACAGTGAGGTGGAGGAACTATATCTTGCTGAGTTTGCTAAACGAATTGAACTTGATGAAGTTCACGAGACCATGATGATTTATCTTGAGCAAGCAAGAGTAGTATATCCTTTATCTCCATGTAAGTCACCTGGACCAATTCACATGCCTGACCATGACGATTTTGATCCCGACAATCTTCATGAGGGGGAGAATAGACAAGGTGGTTATCGGTCTAGTTGTTTTCAAAGACCTACTCATGAAGCTGGTTCATCTAGTCAACAAAAGGATCACGATGTTGTTGATATATCTGATTCTGAAAGTGATGAGATTGAGGAAATTCAATGTGAGAGTTTCCTAGATGAATCGGGATGTCAGAGAGAGGGTGACTCAGGGATGCTAATGATTATGGATTCAGCTGATCAAACTGAGAATATGACAGCTCAAGAGGACAATCAAAATTTTGATAATATTGAAAATATTTTGAAGGGGTCGTCGAGTGTTGCCAATGAATTCAATGAACATCAATTTATTAACTTGACATCTCCAACTGATGAATTTAGAATACACTTTGAAAAGGAGATTTTCTCTAATGGCAAGGAAGATACTACGAATCCTCCTGATCTAAATGTTCCATTTCAAATTGCAGAGAGTGTTCTTGAGCATGATGCTGATTTCCAACTTAGTGAGGATGAAGAGAAGATGATTCTTCGTTCACCATTCATTGAACAACAAGCTTATAGAATCTATGGTGATTCTAATATCGTTCTTTCTGCATCAATGAGTGTTCTGGGTGCATGGAAATATCATAAGAATCCGGAATATTTCAAAGCTTATCTGAGTGTTCGCGACAAATTCAAATTGAAGAATGAAGAGAAACTTCAAGAACGGCGAAATTCAGAGATCAAAAGCATCAATAAGATTTTGATGATTAACAAGGATGGAGTGAAGATGCCATTATTTCAAGTGACAAGAATGGATGATGAGGATTATCAGTTCTCTGAAGTGGATTTTGATAAACTGAGGATGGACGACATTATTTTCATCTACAATTACTTGATAGACTTGAATGAATCTGCAACAGTTTATCATGCTACTGCGATGAAGGCAGTCTATAGATTTATTCTTGACTCAATGAGATGGATGTCTGTTCACGAATTTCAAATGAGATTAGAATCTGGACACAAAAAGCTCGGAATCAAACCGCTAAATCAAGTGATTGAAGAGCTAAGATACATGTCCTTACTTGAAGTTAGTGATTGTCCATATGGGTTTGCATTTGTCAATTCTCACTATACAAAGGTCTTCATCAGAGTCCCAGATTTCAGAAGATACTCAGACGGAATGTTGATGTATGCTTTCAAATACTTAAGATAGAGACTGATCAATAACTGCTATTCAACTGAAGATAATGAGATTTTCAAATACATTCTTACGAGACTGAAGAGTCGTCTCAAAACAAGAGTGAACACACGAAGATATGAGAATCTCAAGGGATTCAAATCCAAAGTTCACTTCAGAGGAACAAAGTTCCTTTAGATGTTTTAAATAGGATTATATTGTAAAAGTTCACATTTAACACTAAGGGAGAGATTGTTAGGACCCCGAAGTTGTATAGTGTTAATGTGAAATATGCTTAAATGAAGGTTCCTTAGAAGAGGGCTATATAAGGAACCAAAGTAGTCCTAATTAGATAGTCATTGCATTGTAAACGAGTTCTAGAAGCTGTGGAATGTAAATCTTGTTAATTCTCTCTCATACTAAGTCTCCTTCACTCTTACCGAATCTCATTCTAACTTGTCTTTTCTTCTAATCTCAACATGATCTGACCTATCACTTAATGATTCGAAGTCTCATATTTATGGTGTTAGAACTAATGATGTCGATATTTAGGAATTACTTACCACCTCAGGTTGCTCTCGTGGATCGTTCCTGATTACTTATTTAGGCCTCCTGATTGGCGTTAATATGAATCGGGTCGGTAACTGGAAGCCATTGGTGGATCGTTTTAAGAAAAGATTGACAGGATGAAAAGCGAATATGTTATCGATTAAAGGAAGGTATGCATTGGTTAAGGCGGTCCTATGGAGTCTATAAATTTATTATCCTTCCATCTATAAATATAAATGCCCAGAGACGGTCATCAACAATTTGGAAAATATTAGAGCGTCATTTTTTTCGGGGTAGCACAGAGAACAATTATAAGATGCATTCGGTTCGTTGGGACCTTACAATGGATTCGTAGGAAAAAAAAGGTTTGAACATTGGGAGTTTACATGCATTTAATCAAGCACTCATTTGTAAATAGTTTTGAAGACTACGTACGTGTCCGGATGCATTGTGGTCAAAATTAGTATACGCAATACGTGGTTAAACAACGGGTTTAATTGGAGTTAACACTTCTAACCCGGTTGGTGGTCTAATATTGTTTGTTTGTTTAATTCGTGTGTAGAAAAAAGCTTGCTTCTGGATGATCTTCTGCGTTTAAAAGTGGGAGACGCCAATTCTATTACCTTTTGGAACGACAAGTGGAAGAATGGGTAGGTGATGAAAGAAAAATTCCCAAAGTTGTTTCATCTTGAGATCCATAAAAACTGCAAATTAGTTTATAGATGGGCCGACGGTGCTTGGAATTGGGCATGGGCCCGTGATTTTTCTGGATCACGCTTTGCATATTTGCTTAATAATCTGTTACAAGAAATTAGTTTGGAATATTTGGTTAATGATACGCTTACTCCTGCGCCTAGCACTCGTGTGTATCACATGTTGAGCGCACGCTCATGTGGATAGTCCTGCATGCAAAATATTGCGCGCGACAAAGCTTTGTTTTGTGCGCACGAAAACAATGTTATCCTTATTTTAGTCGTAACCCTTTCCTAATTATAATCTCGTTATTTACGTTAATTAATTAAAAAGGATCTGGGCTTTATTTACGGATATTTAGGTTTAGTGTTTCACTATATATACGTACGTTAAGCTCATTTATTGAATAATGTTTTTTTAGATACTCGACATACGATCAACTCCAAAAATATCTTATGGTAACAGGTATTTTTGTTGAGCATAAACCCTATGCAACCACCCATCGACCATTGTTACGGCCAAACCAACAATGGTAGACTAGCTTTAATCACCCTTTCGGAGATCATCATCTCTGGGTTATTCATGGTAAACCGGATCGAAGAGTTAAAACCACTTAGTCCGTAAATGCTCACACATTCCAATCAACATATATATCATGTCCTAGTTATAGATTTAAGTTCGATCAAATGACGCTAACTGTGGGACCATAAATAGAACTGCATAGAAGTTTGTAGGTCACTAACAATTAGCTAACAAACTTCTATCTTCTTGTTTGTGGATGTTCATGTGTAACAGGTAACGATAGCAATGGCAGGCGGTCATAAATCTGGTAACAATCAATCATCCCGTCTCTAGATAACTGGTTCGACATGATTGAAGCAATCAAACCCAGAATAGACAATTGCTAAGAAGAAGGCTCCAGAAAGAGAAACTAGCGATTTCCCAGGAAAATCGACGATGTCGTCAACTACTTTTCCTCCGGTATCGCAGGAAGAACCACTAAGGTAGCCACCTCGAATGTCAACTGAATACTAGCGACTAGATGATGACATGCAGAGAACTCCGCTTACAACTGTGGGTTCAATACCGATATATTCTACCCCAAATCCAACAGTTAATACTAGACCCGCCACTGATTCTGAAAGGCCCACAATGACGCCCGCAAGCGCATGCGAGCATCTGGCGGGAATAGGCATCGATGTTGGGGATCCGAATGATGTTGAAACTCCTTTAGACTATATTCGTCTGCAACGTGCAACTTCGCCTATCCCCAGGTTCGCAACCCTAATGAATCCCAATCTATCTTCAGGGTGCACCGCCGGTTCCCTAAGCGAAAGCAAGAAAAAGAGTCAGGACGATTTGCTTACAATATTGGCTTAAGCTGCACCTGAAGAGTACGCTCCGACATTCGAGGTGTCGATCAAAAGTAATGAGATACTAAAAAAAATTCTGCAGGTATAATGGGACGCAAGGTTAAGCCTTTCATGGAAACAGCACATGCGAATGAGAAGTTTGCATCCCATATCGCTAACAATGTGCCTGCAGCAGTGGCAACTATCCCATTAAATATGGGGTGGCATGATGGCACAACAGATCCCGATGATTTTTTGCAAAGATATGAAGGTACGACGCATGTTTAGGCTTTGAATGATGAAACAAAGTGTTTGGAGTTTCCGACTTTGCTGCAAGGGGTCGCTAGGGAATGGTTTAGTAATCTGCCACTTCCCCTAATTAATTGCTATAACGATCTCAGAGCGCACTTCTTGCTAAACTTTTATAATATGCGCAGAAGGAAAAGAACGCATGTTAAATGCCATAATATCAGGCAAGGAGCAAGGGAATGTTAGGGGCAGTTTATTGATCGGTACACTAAAGAGGTTGCAAAGATTCCTGGGCTACCTGAAAGCCAAAAGGTATATGGGTTTATACTTGGATTATACAGAGATCGACATCTTGCATTGTGGCAGCGTTTGCGCATGAAAGTACCCAATTTGCTGGCAGATGCAATAAAGGAAGCACCTGAGCATATGCCCGCGTGTGAGGATACTACACGTAGCAGTGGTAAAAGTTCATATTAAGGGTAACCAGATGTTTCAAAGTCAAGCATGATAATCACAACCAGGGATCTGGAATATCCCGATACAACAATAAGATTTCTAATAGATCTAAAAAGATAAATCTTGAGTGGAGCCAATGAGTTACTAATCCTTTATCTTTCGATGGTGCAGTTTCAAACAAAACCGAAATAGGTTAATGCATTATGTGCCAAGTTATCCATGCAATTGATCCTTTCTACTTTCTTCTTCACCATTTTGTTCTACATGTTAGTTCTGAATTGTTCATACTAGCCCAATATTTCTCTGGTTGTTGATACTCTCCAGTGGCGATTTCAGAAACGAAACACAATGTGGTCATGAATTTTTTTCGAGAACCATTTATATTTGAATGTTATTTTAATAGTTATTTACCTTTAAAAAAATTACAAATTCAAAGTATATATGAGATCCGACTAGTTAAATTTAGTGGTATCTTATAAAGTCTAAAGGAAATGCTATAAGTTCAAAAAATATATGGGGTCCCGTGGTTAAATTTAGTAGTGTCCTATATATTTTAAAAGGTATTTTCTAAACAAAATTTTTAGCTAGTGGTGTCCTGTGACCCCACGGGTCAAGCTTTATTGATACTCTCAAAATAGTGTACTGTTTGATTGGTTTTGTAATTGTGAAACTTACAGTGAATTGCTCCTAATGTTTCTCTGGTTGTTGATACTCTCAATAGTTCTCCGAAACCCACTAATATTTAATTGTTTTGTTTGTAGTACTTTGTGTTTTAAAATGTGCACCTATTATTTTTTATAGATATATGTGTAAGTATTATATACCGTAAGATAGAGAGAGTTTAGTTAAAGAAATGTAAAAACCTTTGGTGCTGATGTGAGAAAAGAAGTTCAGTTATGTAGTGTTAAGATATAGACACAACAATATCAATAACAAAATTCAATCGCACAAAAGTGGTGTATGAAGGAGGTAAGATGCAGACAATCCTTCCCACATTCCTAGAATACAAAGAAGTCATTTCTCTACCCAGAGTGAAACACCTCAAGAGTAGAGAAAGTCCACCCTCGCAATGTTCTCTGGATAGAGAGATTGCTTCCGAATGGACCTCCAGCCAATAAGTAGGTTGAAAAAAAAGTACGAAACTCCATGAAAATGGTAGAATCAAATTTTCATCTGCTTTAAACATGTCTAAAGTTCAATTTAGGCTCTAAGCGACAGTCAAGTCGTCAATAAATCGACGTTTGCTATTGACTCAATTAATAGATCCATTAGTGTTAATATATAGAGTGGTCTTAAATATTAACTCATCGTCAGTGTTTTTCACGGGTGTTTCACTAGACGGTGCCTATCCTGTTACATTTTTAGCGGCCGTGGAACTCTTTCACGAGTCGTTCGGTGTTAAATCTCAGTGTAAAATTTAATACTGGATTTAACACTGAGGCTAAAACAGGGAAAATGGTTCAGTGTTAAATATTAGTGTTAAATCATTATTTAATTATTAAATTTTAAATTTAATTATTTATTTTAATGAATATATATTTTATTTAATATATAATAAATATCATAAAACCATAAAATAAAAACTAAAATCCATTACATTAATTTAAAAACAATACAATAAAAACCCGAAATTAGAACTTATTAAAAAAAAAAAAAAAACAACTAGATTATCCGTCGTCTACTCCGACTAAGTGCCTTCGTCGTCATTCGCACCCGATCCCGATTGTAAATCCCTACGGGCATCGCGTCGAATTTTGTAAAAACAAACAACTTGATTGCTAGACATTTTTTTTTTGATTAAATTTTTTATGTATAGAAATGTAGAGAAAAAGAGTGAAAGATGTGTGAAAAAATGATGATAAATTGAGAGTATTTATAGGATATAAAATAATTTATTAAATAAAAAAAATAACAATTTCGACCGTTGAACGGGTCAAAATCCTCCAACGGCTCATTTTTACACCATTGGCTAGGTAACGGTGGCCACCGTTAAAGGCCTTTAACGCCGATTTACCGGCGGGCGAAGTGGTGTTTGCCACCGTCCCCACCGTTAAATCAAAGTAACAGCGGTTTTTGCAATCGACTCCTGGTGCTCTTAGGATAGCGGACAAATTAGTCATGAGTTAGACATATAGATTCAAATCCATGATAAAACAATTGTGATTTAGTCTAGCGAAATACAGAGTAATCAAATAAGACGACTTGACTGTTCAACATTAATTATTAATTATTATTATTATTATTATTATTATTATTATTATTATTTTATTATTATTATTATTATTATTATTATTATTATTATTATTATTATTATTATTATTAGAAATATGCTAAAGGAGGTGGGTTGTTTGGTCGTCCCATCAGCTGAAACGACATCCCCTCCCCGAGTTCATTTTCCACTTTAACCCTCCAAACTGTAATAAACTTGTAAAAAAACACCAAACTTCAGGGGTAAAACATAACCTGTCTTACTTAAAATAAAAACTGCACCCAACCACTTCAACACTCCGTATCTTACTGTTCGTCGCGAGTTCAATTTTTTCGACAGCACCGGTAGACTCGAAATAATTTTATGAACAAAACGAAACTAACTACGTTCGAAACGGACACTTTTTAGAAAACGCTAAACACAACGACTTCTACAACGGCGCTTAACACATTACGTTAAATATGAACACACATGCCGAAAGCCTCCCGCCGCATCGCACGGGCCGGATCCGGACTAACAATTAAACTAAAGATATAATTAGATGGACTTTTGTTTGGATCTTTGTTCCGAGTCTTTATTTTTTGATGAATATTTCGTGTTTTTTTATAAAGTTAATGTTTTTTGTCAAAAAAAAAAATAAAAAAAAATTAGATGGACTTTTCTAATGATCGTCGTTTAAATATTTATTATTTATACATTCATTAATTGTTTGAATATTTATAATACTCGTAATAATCATGTGGGTGGTTAATTGAGACTGTGTTCCAATCTATAGTTTTGGCGAAGAGTTTACAGATACATAATTGATATTTAAACTTTAATATATTTTTTTATTTACATTCCAGTTTTTCCCCTTACTTTTTAACTAATTTTTTGTCATACATGAAAAAAGTAGGATCACAAAAGACTTTTATCACATTATTCTTAGTCATTTATATACAATTAATTTAAGACATCTCAAAATGGTACCGCATTCTTCCGAGAAAGGTTAACATTTTTTTTATGGAGAGTGGCGTTAAATAGGCTCCCCACAAGGCTTAATTTATCGTCTAGAGGTTTGGAAATTCAATCTATCGGGTGCGTTTCTTGCAATGGATGGGTTTAATCATTAGACCACATTTTGTTCGAGTGTCCCATAGCGTTGGAGTTATGGAGGATGGTTAGAGTTGGTTCAATATTGCGATTCCAAGGTTTGTGAATTGGGATGAATGGCTCTCATGGTTCGATTTTAATTGGCAAGCTCACTCATCATCAAAGGAGGTAATGTTTACGGTTGTTGCTAGCTTGGTATGGCACGTTTGGAAGTTGCGTAACGGCGTGGTATTCAACTCAAAAAAGTTAAAAAAAAAAATTGCATTTTTGATTCTATTCAATTATATTCATTTAATTGGATTATTAGTAGAGGGAAATCAAACATAAGTTAGATTGATTGGCTTATTAAGCCATTGTAACTGTTGGTTGTAATCCCTCTAGCGTCTTTAGAGCACTATGAGTCGTTCAGTGTTAAATCTCAGTGTTAAATTTAACACCGGTTTTAACACTGAGACCAAAACAGGAGAAATCGTTCGGTGTTAAATTCATTATTTTAATATTATTATTTAATTTAATTTCATACTTTTATTTATTATCTAATTATATTTAACTAGAAAAAAATTTGACCGCGCGTTGCTGCGGTTGTATTCAACGCGCTGTCGAATTTGGATATACGTTGTTTGGTACCTAATATATCTAGTAGGTTGGGTTGTTTGTTTGACGTGTATGTATATGTATGAAATATAGCCCGAAATATTTAGTTTTTTTTACCGATGTCCGTTTCGCGTATAGTTAGTCGCGTTGGGTTCATAAAATTATTTCGAGTTGAACGGTGGTCTCGAAAAAATTTAACTCGCACCGAGCGAGAATATAGGGCCCGTTATTTAGTGTTTTTTTAACGACGTCCGTTCCGCGTATAGATAGTCGTGTTGTGTTCGTCAGTTTTTTTCGAGTTGAACGGTGGTCTCGGAAAAATTTAACTCGCACTGAGCGAGAAGATATGACCCGTTAAAAATTTGGGTGAAATTAGTTTCTTTTATTTTAATAAAATTATATATTTACACTTTCTACCCCTAAAAAGTGTAAACTTGATGGGCCGTTGTATAAATTGAATCAAAGTTGAGGGACCGTTTGTAGTGTGGACGCAAACTCAAAACGGTAACTCGATAAAACTGAAACTACAAAATTTTGGGGCACTTTTACCATATAGGAATAAAATAAAATAATATAATAATAATAATAATAATAATAATTAAAAAATATAATATAAATAAGAATAAGAATTATTGTGATACTTGGCCCAAATGATACTTGCCACTTTAAAAAATGCAGCCCTTTTTTGTAATTTTTTAATGGCCTAAATAATACTTGGCCCAAATTTTGACCCAGTTTTTATTTATAACACTAAATAGCTGCAACCAGTTTCTTCTTCACCTATTTTTACCTTCATCACCACCTACAAACACACACACATAAAGAAAAGAAAAAGAAAACAGCAAAAAAAAGGAAACAGCAGATAATTAATGGAAAAAGAAAAAAGAAAAAGGAACTAGTGTTACCCACCCGACAGTGAGCTCCGACGTTGGCATTTAACGGTGGTTTAACGCCGGTGGAGAATCAGCACATCCATCGTCCCCGGCATCAAATGTCCATAACAGTGAAAAAATGGGACACGAACCCTTCCACAAATTCAATTCCCATCAAACATAAAACTCCATACCCTTCCACAAATTCACACAAACAAGATGATCCAGTCAAACAAAATTATCAACATCCTTTGTTTACAAAAAAGGCTACGGTGTTTCTTGGTGGTCTGTCAAGATACACGAACCCATCAATTATAAAAAGTGTATTACAGAAATATGGTAATATACAGGGTATTTCATGGAAGCAGGACCGGTCTTTTGCCTTCGTCAGATTTGATAACTCGGTTCAAGCAAGCTCAGTTGTCTCAAACATGAACGGAAAGGTATTGAATAACAGATCCATCTTTGTAGGTTATGCCAAGAAGGATCTAAATATTAATGTGAATGCAAACTACCAATTTCCACAATCAACCAAACAACAAAACCCACACTCCAACAACCCTTTCGATCCAATCATAAATCTGTCCCTTAACTAAGAAACAGGTGATCGACTAGCATTAACAGCGATAATTATTGACAAAGCTCCAATTAATCTCCTCAAGGTTTTTAAATGGTTGAAAAGTCGTTTTATTTCTGTAAAATCGATGTCAGCCTGGGGACCGTATGGTTACATAGTGCAGTGCATCGATGAACAAAGTTTCAAACGTATGACAATGGGGCCCACAATTAGCGATTTAGAATTTTTGGAAGTTATACCGATGGCTCAGAGGAAGAACAAGTTTTTTTCGAATTGCCAAGGTCTTGATACAAGGAATTCCATTTGATTGTTGTT
This sequence comes from Rutidosis leptorrhynchoides, assembly GCF_046630445.1. Classification (NCBI taxonomy): domain Eukaryota; kingdom Viridiplantae; phylum Streptophyta; class Magnoliopsida; order Asterales; family Asteraceae; genus Rutidosis; species Rutidosis leptorrhynchoides. The sequence continues at coordinate 386,730,753 of NC_092343.1, read as the reverse complement.
CATCAAACTGCACAATCGAAGTGGCAAAGAGTTTTGGTAGAGTATTACATATTGATAGTAATTCCTATGATATGAAACGAGCTGATGTTATGCAAGCCATGGTTGAAATCAATGATCCGGGACCGATTAGAAAGTATGTCGAAGCTAATGTGGCTAATATAACTTCTTGCTATTTATGGGTTGAAGAAGTGTGTCATGATGAAGACATTGAGATTGTTAACGCTGAAATTATTGATGAATATAATGAGGCCCTTCAATGTACCAAGCAGGCCATGGAAAATCAAAATGGTTTGAATGTTAACTTGTCTCCGGTACCGGAATATTCACCGGAGGAAGGTGAAGTAATCGTTTCCGATGAAGTTTTGAATTTCAAAACCCCAACTAAAGTACATAAAACTGGCTCGGTAACGGAACCAAAGGTGGTACATTATTCAATGGAAAAAGTAACTAAAGCCATTGTGAATGAAAAGGAAAAAGCTGCAGAGGATATCAAAAGATCTTTGTTTGCTTCCAAAAGTAAAGAGAAAGGACAAAAGAAAGCTGCACATGGGGATATGCCTTGTACGACTAACCAACCTTTACACCAAAACTCGCCTTTTAATCTCAATGATATAGAATACCCTGCCCTTAGTCAAATATCCCCAAAAAACTTTTCAACCTCTAATTGCTTACAAACTGTTGACCCCATCTACCTCCTTAAAAAATTCGGATACTTTTGTCTCAAAGCTAACTGATTCAATTAAAGTGATTGATAATGATCAGTGCTTAGGTTTAAATTGCAAAGAGTCTTGTGAAAAGATTAAGGCTCGCTGTGTTCTTGAACAGGTTACACAAGATATGTCTATCAAGCTAAATAAGGTTAAAGACACAAAGAAAGATAAATCCAAAGAGAACAATTGGTTCGATCATATTCCTAATATTTCGGATATCTTTGATACAGAAAGTGAGATGCACCATGTGGTAGGACAAGAAACCAACTTCAATAAGAGTAAAATCAATGGTAAACAATTCGGTGCAAAAAAGCTCACTTTTAAAGAGGAAATGCAAAACTTCGATGCCTTAATGAAAAATATGGAAGATGATGAGCTTATCGTCAACTCTCCAAAATCATGAGGTTTGCCTCATGGAATACCCGGGGCCTCGAAAACAAGTCGTGCGGTTGGCGGGTAAGTTTAGTCAACTTCTTTCATGTTCTGTTTTTGGCAACCCATGAAACATTGGTGCAAAGTGTGTCACAACCTGTTTAGAATGAGGTATGGAAACAATATGCATATGATTCGGTTCAAGTTAATGCCTCAGGTAGATTGGGGGTATGGTGTCAATTTGGTGTACCGATTTCTTCAACTTAATAAAGTGTTGGAAAAGAAGCATTGGATTGCTTCTACTTGAGGTACACTCCAACAAATTCAATTGTTCTTGTTACAATATTTTCGATCCACAGCAAGAAAATAATAATTTTGTTTGGTCACTTTTAACCAAAATTACTCACTATTGGCCGGTACGTTTGTGTTATTTGGGAGATTTTTTCGCGGTTTGTAGTCCGGAAGAATGATGGCGTGAAGTGTACTTACTAATAGTATTGCTTCGTTCATACAATTTCAACATATCTCTAGTGAGGAATTTATCTCAAAGGCATATTTTTCCTTCCAATTTTTTCATAGTGAAGGGTGTGCTGCTTGATTGAAGAAGAGACTATAGAACTTCTTTTATTTCGTTGTTAATGGTCTTAATTTTTGGCCCGTGTCATTTCGTTAGTGGGAAATTTTGTGGGTTTTACCGTGATCGGTTGAAGACTTCTCTTTTGATTGGTATTATGACATGGGTTTTAAAGCTTCTAAGTTTTGGAAGTTAATTGGATCCGCTACAGTATGGTCCATTTGGATTGCTCAAATCAACTTTAATTTCAATGGCAATTTCACAAGTCGCTTGGTCATCATTCGAAACTTCAAGTTGAAGGTTCCTATGGGCTTCTAGTCTCAAATTGTGTAATGACTTTCAATCTTATGTTTGGGATCTAAATCCCTTCTTGTTATGTTTGTAGGCTTTATAATGCCTCTTTGTTTTGTTTTTTTCTTTCAATTCATGATTGAGCTAGTCTCCTTCATTGTATCTTTTGGTAGAGTCTTCATTGTTTTAATGAAGATCTCTACTTATTTCAATGTATTCAATTTTCGCTTTAAAAAAAAAAATGGGACGACTCCTGGTGCTGTTAGAGAGTTTTTTTGTGTTTATAAAAGTTCTGCCGTCCAAAAAAATAATACTCCCTCCGTCCCAATTAGATAGTCCTGTTTTTCCATTTTAGAATGTCCCAAATTAATAGTCCACTTCCATAAATAGAAAGGAAAGAAGATATTTGATTGGTGGATCTGGAGAGAAAAGATATTTCATTGGTTGAAAAATAAAGTTAGTGAGATTTTCTAAAAATGTGTGACTTTTGTCGGTGGACTATTAAATTGAGACGGGTGAGTAATAATAATTTTTTACTCTAATAAAATATGAATATACTCTTGCAGGAAGTCAAAACACAATTTCTAGACCCACCCCAATTAAAACCCATCCGTTCTTCCACTTTCATTTTCTCACTCCCAATTTGAAAAAAACCCCAATTAAATCTCTTTCCTTCAATCTTCCCCCAATTATTTTCTAATTTCATCTCCATCAAATTCTATCGATACATACACACTATACGTACATACAAATTCACATCATCCGTACACAATCTCAATAACACTTCCTGCACAAACATTGACGTTTAATTGTACGCAATTTTCTTCAACCAAACCCTTGATAAAACCTAGTTTTAATGTTAGTATAAGATAATAATATTAATAATAGTGATTAAATAAGTAATGTTGAAGTTATGGAGATGGTATCAAAATTGCCTATCAGTACATCCAATAAAAACACAGGTGATCAGTTCAGGTATAATTTGGGGACTTGGTGATATTGCTGCTCAGACTGTTACACATTCTACTGCTCTTCATTATAAAAAACCTAATTTAATTTCTGTAAGTTTTTTTTTTTTTTTTTTTTTTTTTTTTTTTTTTTTTTTTTTTGTGTGTGCTTAATTTTAAATATTGCTTGTGATTAGGTGTAATTTGTGTAATTGTACCTAATTGTATTTCTGCAAGGTTTTCTTTTTGTATCTTTTTCTTTTTTTAGGGTATTTGTGGTTGAATTTAGTTACTATTTGTTTGTGATTAAGATGCTTCTGATTTGGTGTTATGCGATTATCGACTGTATGGTTGTTGAATTTATTGGGGATTAGGTTTTGTTTTGTGAGTATTATTGATAGTTTAGTGGTTATTAATGAAATGTGGGCTGTTATATCTTGAAATGTGTGATGATACATGTATCTATATATATGAATCTTGATGTGGTAGAAGCTTGAAATTGTGCAATGCTGTAAGCTGTTGTTTGGTTTGTGACGAAAAAATAACTGTTTCTTATTTGGTTCATTTTGTAGTTAATATTGTGTGATTTAATGATTATTCCGTGGCTTGTTAGTTGTTGACGTAATGTGATACGTATGGAAATGTGTATCTATATATGCTAGTCTTGATGTTGTAGAAGCTTGATATGAAACAATGCTTTAACAGTTGCTTATTGTGTGACGAAAAAGTCGCTGTTTGTTTATTAGGGTTTATCACATAACATCGGTGATTTATGTAGAAGTAGTAATATTTTGCGTATTGGTTTCATAAATTGGATCGCTGAGTGTTCATAAGAGCTCTTAAAAAAGTACGGCTTCTTAACGTTTTGTGTATTGGTTTCTCGTTTGTGTAATTAGTAATAATTTGGAGAGTTGTTTAGCATTAATAGTTCAGTTGCTAGTGAAGCTTTAATAGTTTTCGGTTTATGTGATTTTAGAAATGTATTTGTTTGAATACCAAAATTGAAACTTGAGTTCAAGGGCATAAACTGGTCATGGGTGAATGGTACGTTGATATTTATGATTTATGATGTTGCTGATTCAACAGGAAGATGATAAAGAATTGTGTATCAATTGGAGACGTGTGGCTACTACAACCTTATTTGGAATGGCATTTGTTGGGCCAGTTGGGCACTTTTGGTTAGTTGTTTTTCTGAATTTACTAAGTTAACTATATGATACACTATATGCTAAGTTTGTTAGTTTACAATGATTACATACTGTTAGTCTTTATAGATATACCTTGTATAAATCAGTCAGATTTTTATCTACTCTAAGTCTCAAATTAAGGTGTTATTAAAGAGTGTTTTGAGTGTATGTGTCGTTTTGAAAAGGGAACAAAAACAAAAACTGTATTTTCTTTTTACCTGTGAGAACTTTTGAATAACCTCTTCCGTTTGATTGTTGTAAAAACTAAAAAACTGTAAAAATAGATGTTAGTGTTTTTCGGTTGTTTACTATTATTCTTGTGGTAATCATATGTTAATAGCACTGTTCTTTTAATTAATTAATTTGCATTATCATGAGCACATTAATCTTTGGAAAAATAATCATGCTAGAATTTACTATAACATCAAACCATTTTTTTGTAGGTATGAAGGTCTAGACCGATTTCTAAAGTTGAAACTTCAATACCAACCAAAATCCATACGATTTGTTGCGACAAAAGTAGCACTCGACGGGATCATATTCGGGCCCGTGGATCTATTCGTTTTCTTCTCTTACATGGGATTTGCATCTGGAAAAAGTTTTAATCAAGTGAAAGAAGACGTAAAACGAGATTTTCTTCCCGCATTGTTTTTAGAAGGCGGGATTTGGCCAATTGTTCAAGTGGCTAATTTTCGGTTTATACCAGTGAAGTATCAACTTTTGTATGTTAACTCATTTTGCTTGTTGGATAGTTGTTTTCTATCTTGGCTTGAACAACAACAGGATGCCGCTTGGAAACAATGGTTTAAACGGTTGGTGTTGAAAGAACATGATAAACAAGAGGGTTAATGGTTTTTTTTATCCGGTTTACATTTTCCGTTGAATATTTTGAAAAGTTTTTGGAGGAAGCTTTTACTTTGGTTCCATTTATGTGACTTTTTATTGTTTGTTGAATGGTTGGATACTTTAAAAATAGATCATAGGAAAGATTGTTGATCCTAATGCACAAAGTTGTGCCAATATCGGATCCCTTCGATTGCATATGTTCTGTAGCCTTTAGGTTGACCTGCTGACCGAATGACTGTTACGTTTTATATTTTTCATAATGCAAAAATCTTCGAAATTTTTTGCATATTGGGTCAACCCAACTGATGAGTCATTCTGCTCGGTGTAAACTGTGATTCGGTGAATATATTGGTCAGGAGAACATCGAACAGTTGCATAAACTTACACATTCTTTACTGAAGTTTCCGCTTAATCATTGTGTGATTATAACTTTGTGACGCAGTAGAAGTGGTTGCTTATATTGTGTTAGGGATGTCATCGGGCCGGGTTAGTAAGTAGTGGGTAAACGGGTTTCCGCACGGGTATTCGGGCGCCATTTACTTACGAACTATTGGGTAAACGAGTTTTTCCACGGGTATCTGAATCTTTTTTGGGTATAAGGGCCAGGTTATCGGGTTTACAGACCACATATATTGATTCAGGTCTTTTTTTCGGGTATACGGGCCGGGTAGTCGAGTTTGTGCTCGAATAAACTTAATTACATAATTCTAGTCCAATTTTAGTGTATTGTTTGTATCTATTGTTCGTATTGGTTAATAGTGATAGAACTAGTTAAATTTTAGTTCTCAAGTAGATCATCGGGTGCTTTTCAAAAAAAAAAAAAAAAAAAAAAGTAGATCATCGGGTCTCTACAGTTGGCTTTATGTTTTTCAACAGAAAAAATAAGTCCATCGACGCTTCGGCTTTATTAACCTCCTTTTTTTAATTGGACTTGCATATTGCATGTGGCAGATTACACATCAAAAATTATCAACGATAAGTAAAAGGCAAAAAAGTAAGTTGTTAACGACAATTCTTAAACTGTGTTTTGATCTAAGGACTATTAAATTGAGACGTTGGAAAAATTATATTACCAACTCCTTAATTGTCTTAAGCTCGTAGGTAAACAGGTACAAGAGCAACTGCTATAGGTAAATAGGTTGCTTGATATGGAGATAAAAAAAATTGGTCTACATGACTGCGAAGGTGCAGATCTTCCTGCTACCGATTCGAGGTCAGGCTACACGTCCTGATACAGATCTTCTGGCTAACGGTTTTAATGACCCGGTTTCTATCCGATGGTGGAACATGACTGTGAAGGTGCTACCATTCTCATTGAGCGATTAGACAAATCTGTTTCTCGGCATATGATCGAGTCTACATTCGTTAAAATCGGGCAGTGGTCGGAAATTAAATTCTGGCCTAGTAGAAGATATTGCTTTGTTTCATTGGCCGACGCATCTCATGCTTCTTTGGCCTTAAATTCCATGAACAGCTCACGTGTCTTTGGTCAGCCGATTTTTGTGGGTTAGCTAGTCCGGCGTGCTAATCGTTCATCCCTTTCTATTCATGGCCGTAATCGATTCTCCAGGCCGGTTAAACTCCTGTGTGAGATTGACACCAACACTCTTGTTACATACCGCCTTAAGCTTTGCATTTTGGTGGTCGACTCGGCCCCATTGGCGGACTTGAAACTTCAAGCTTTCATGATTAAGAATAAAACTTCGATTAACTCGGTAGCCAGAGTTGGTCATTTTGGAGCCATCTTGGAATGTGCTAATATAGTATCATTTTGTCTTCTTCAGATGAGTTTGTCCTTGTTACTCAGGTGCACGAGTTGACTCGAAATTACTTCTGGTTCACGTGGTTGGTACTCAAGGGTCTACCGTTCGCTTACGCCTCTGCCGAGAATGTCATTAAGATCGCGAGTCTTTTTGGTGTAGTTTTGAAGATTGCAAAAGTTTCCTCTAGTTTGGGTAACGTCGTTTCGTTTTTTGCATTCGTTAATACTGAAAATCCGAAACATTTGCACGATTTGATTGAGGTTGATCTCTAAGACGACTTGTTCTCGGTGGGTAACGTTTGGGTAAATGAGTTTAGCGCTTCATCGGAGTTTGAGTTAAATGTGTTTCCTGCCGATCTCTTTGCAATTTCGAATCGTATTGTGATTTCGGGTCATCCTGTTTACCGTCAGCAGGCTGAGTTAGTAACCGAAGCCTTACACGAGAATGGTTTGGACGGGGTCGATAGGGTTGGTGAAAATAATGATCAACTCGACCATGGGGATAACGAATTGTACGATTGTGGAGATAATGTTGCAACTGTTGGGATCCTATTTCGGATCATTAGGTGCGGTTGATGTGACGGCGTTAGTTACAAATTCGGGTGCGATTGATTTGAATTATGTGGGTCGATTTAATTTAAATTTGGCACCGATTTCGGACAAAGACGATGTTCCCGTTGTGGTCATGGAAGAAGTTGGTATTGTTAATGATAAGCCATCTCATGAAGATGATTTTCTTGTTGTGGTTATGGAAGATGTTGGTGTTGCTAGTGATAAACCAACTCATGTGGACGAGGTGGCAGCGCTTGTTGTGATCGAAACTTTGAAATCATGTTCCAAAAGGGGCAAGAATAAAATAAAGTCTTCGGCGGTTATTCCTACGGTGAGTGAAAAGTACGTGGCGGGATCTTCGAGCACTAATCATTTTGGTTTTTCAAGGTTTGGCGGATGCAGGTTTGATTCCTCAACAAACGGGTGTTCTTATTAGCGATAAGTCTTCCAACATTTTGACCTATTTTTTTTTCCAAATCGGCAAGACAAAGGTCGTCGTATTGATAAGATCGATGGGATGACGTCAAGACCGGATGAAAGATATCAAAAGAGTGCTTTCAATGTAGGCTAATCCGGCTCCTTTGGTTTCTATATCTGATGCTTGTTATATTGTCTCGTATGCTTTTATTTTGTCTGGTTTGGCACGTTTGCTAGGTTTCACTTTTGTGGTTGACGTTGTATTTTCATTGTGGTTCGTATAGAGTTAGCTAGGTCTCGGTATTCTTTTGTTCGGATTGGTTATATTAGTTTTTGGTTCCTCCATCTATTGATGAAAGTTCCTAGTAGTAATCATCATTTATGGAGAAGAAAAAAAAAGTTGAAATGCCGATTGTTGTGTATCCATCAAAGAAGTTCGTTAAAATTTCAGTTTGTGTGACTACGTTCGCAAACAAGAAAAAGACTACGATGAAAGTACTTTAACGCACAAGAGAAGAATATGAATAAAAAAATGAACAATAACAAACAGAAAATAACAGGTCTCCATTTTAATTGAAAAACATGAAGTGGTCTAGTGCTCAGAATGAACATAACATTAATTAACAGAACAGATACAGAGTACTCTAAAAAAACCAACAAAGATCTGAAGATCGATTTTCTGAAAACGACACATAAAAGTGTGCCAAACAAACGAGCAAACAAAATCGTACTTCATTTAAGTGCTGGAAGACGCTCCTCCTTTGCTCCTTGGCGTTGCCTGGGTACCTATTTTTCAATAAATAATATACGGTTACAAAAATACCTGTGAACAGTTATCTAACTAATCCAACTAATGACAACGGCATACCTTCCCTGAAGCCACTCTTGAACCGGCGAGGAACGTTACGAAGGTAACGCATACGGCCTGTTCCTGTCGTCTTCCTTCTAATTGCCTTTACACTCCAATTGTCTATAAAATACCAAAAAACAAAAACCGTAAACATACAAGTACATATAGTAACATTTATTGAGTTACAATCATTTTTTAGTATAAAAAAAGATGTTCATCTTAAAAAGGCATTAGGAACAATAACATTGGGCGTAAAAGGTTACAAACATTTTGAAAGTTCAGGTGTTAGCACATTTAAGGTTTAGTTTATTAAAGTTATCTCTCAAAACAGTGGATACAAAAAATTTAGAGTTACAAGATGACAATATCACTTACAGAGCATAATAAAAAAGATGACCCAGTAAAACTAAGTCAAGATTTGTGTACAAGTAAAATGTTATTAGTCACAACTTAATCCTAAAAAAGGGGGTGTCTAGAATTACATGTATTCAGCACAATAATATATAAACTGAATATAATATATTTAATTTAATATTTAATATAAAATATATACGTAATACATAATTTATACTAAAAATGTATTTGTTCATAATTTTCCATATCTAAATTTCAATTTTCAATCTTCACCCTCAACAAACCATGCATTGAAGAAACATAAGATCACAAATGAGACTCTTCAACAGCTCATGTCAAATTCAACAGTCAAGTCTTGATGTTGAACTTACTAATAACAGCATCAATGTTCAAATGTGACTTATATAAAACAAAACAGATTTGCAACAAAAGTTAGCCTTTTCTACAGTAATTATATGTGGTTCTTTTCTTTATATGCCTTTATTGTAATAATGTTGGAGCCATACAAGTTTTAAAGAGCATGCAACGGCACAATCGGCCGTGTTTAGAAAAAAAATCACAAAAAATATCTTAATGAAAAACTGCATGCATTTTCTTAGTTTTTTTAGTTTTCAAAAGACATATTCGATATCTATGTAATAAAAAAAAATTCTTTAGCTGTAACGAGCATGAGCAAGTACACATAAACAAAGTGGACAAATTGGAAATTTGTGTCATTGCAAAAATGATAAGAAGCTAGCTAAAAGTAACATTCCAAATAGAAAAAAAAAAGAAAACAAAAGTTACAATTCCAAATAAAATAAAATAAAGGTGTGTCATTAACAATAATTAACCATGGATAAACCAGTACTCTTGTGTCATATTTTTTCTTTATTATTACTATTATCTAAGGTAGAAAGGTAAAAGGTAGAATAGTTTTTCCTGTTAGGGCTACCCGGGAGGGCGAGTAATCCGACCCCATACTCTGATGTACGCAGCCCAGCAGGATTACAGATTACTCCCTGGCTGTTTACAACCCTTCCCTGGCCACCACAATTTATTCATCCTAGACAAAATTCGAACCTAAGACCTCTTGCGAGGAACTAAGGGCCCTACTGGGCTATCTTTGGGATGGTTTTTATTATTATTATCTGTTTATTACAATATTAAAAAAATACTCCAAACAAATAAAAGCCTAAATTCTTTTGATCTATATTGATTCATACATATTCCATCAAATCTCCATCTCCATTTTCAGTTAAAATACAACCACCAATCACATACAAAACAACATTGCAGCACTAAAACCTAAAACCCCTAAATTTAAAGCTAGAAACAAAACAAAACAAAACATTAATAATAATATAACATATTCAAAAATTACAAACAGAAAATCAAAAACCTGATCACAACATACACAAACACACAAATATACATATATATATATATATATATATATATATATATATATATTAATTTACTAAATTTTCAAGCATTTTCTATAGTAAATTTAGATTAAATCACATACAAAACAATACAATTCCATTGTCATCCAAACTAATCAACAATCACAAACATATAATATCAGATTCATACATTATCATATTCTTACAGCTAATCAAACATACTGATAACATCATCCACAAACACATAATATGTACATATTTATACACATATATCCATATTATATTATATATCAATATAAAAAGAGAGAAATGTATACATTTTCTGACGCGAGCAGCAGGATAAGCACAAGCAGAGCATCGACTCTTCTGCAAATGAAAACTGCGACGGCCACATCGAACACACAGTGTGTGTGTTTTGTTCCTTCTTTTACCAAAACTTCCTGTTCCTTTTGTCTTTTAATTTCAACACAATTTCAAACCAATGAACAGTACAAATATAAGTAAATAGCTAAATTTACAAATAATATCAAATAATTTATAATTAATTAAAGGAATGAATGAATTTGAGAATGAAAGTTACCATCTCTGCTAATAGAGAAACCCTAGGTCGGCTGCTTCAAAGGAAATGAGATGAAAGTTTGCGATGGAACTTAGAGTAGCAATTAGGGTTTTCTATTGACTTAAGTTGGGCCTTGTTGGACTGAGCCCAATAGCTATTTATCTATAAAGCGAATTTTAATTAAGGTCCCTTAAATTGATTATTTGGGGAAGAAAAAAAAAAAAAAAGAAGACGACGACAATTTTCGTCTCTCTTAATTTGCAAAAATCGCATTTGTTAGACTCTCATGTGCTATAAAATTATTTCGTTAGACTCTCATGTGCTGTAAAATTATTTTTCATGTGGTTACCCGCTCATTTCATGAGTCTTGCAGGTTTCAAACATTTATGTGTTTGAGCCTCACCTGAGGGAATTTTACCACACTCGATTTTTGTATAGATTCTTTGTGGGGATTTCTCCGAATGGGCAGTAAGACCGTAACATTTCGTCGAGGAAATGATCGGTGGTTGGGTTCCAACATCCCGTTCAGACTCCCGTCAGTGACTCCAACCACTGATAAAAAAATATTAGTCATTTTAGATAGAGGATATACCTAGTTTTGAGCAGGAACGTCCTCTTAGTCGTTGTAGAGTTTATAGGTTTTTCTGTCCTTGTTGGGATTGTGAGCTTCTTGCTGTGATTTTCGTTATTGTCAGAGATAATATTTTTCTAACCGTCTCTCCTGGTCTTTCACAGGCGAAGAACACCGTCCAGTGTTTTCGGACCGGCTTGAAGAGGTTTGGGCTTGACTTTTGTTTTGATTTTCGCCTTATTTCGGTTGCTCTTAGGGTTATATATATATATATATATATATATATACATATATATATATATATATATATATATATATATATATATATATATATATATATATATATATATATATATATATATATATATATATAGGGGTAGGATCAAGAGGGAAGTAACCAATCGGGGAGAAGCGGGGGAAGCAAATTTTTTTTTTCTTCGTTTTTTGAAAAAGCTTTGTTCACGAACATTATAGATGAGATGAAAATATGAACATTTAGTAGAGACATTTTGTGATAAATGTTTTTATTTTGGCGCGAAAACGCTCGAAGAAGTAATATATAACAATTATCGTGTTTTTCGAGCGTATGTTGAGGTTTTAGCTATTGGGGTTTAGATATTAGGGTTTATAGGGTTTAGATATTAGGGTTTAGAAATTTAGGGTTTAGGGTTTAAATTTAGGATTTAGATTGAGTTTTTAACACGAACGGTTTAGAGTTTAGGGTTTAGGGTTTGGTGTTTTGGGTTTAGATACTGCGTACATCTAAGTAAAATTCATCCTCCTCCTCGAATTAACACGAAAAATCTTATTCGTTTACTCATTTTAAATTTCTTAATTGTCTGATTTTTGCCAACTCTTATCCTACTAGATCGTGCCAACTCTTCTGGATAACATAAACCAAATATCTTGGTTGATGACAACCAAAACTTACTCTTGTTTTAGTCAATAAAGTCACTTTACAATAATATTAAAATGGTGTGATTTTGTATAAGAGAAAGAGCAGTGTGAGTAATGGTGTTAGTCCAAGTTTGTCATTAGTAATAGGCCTGCATGTCTTGCCCTTTTCAGGCATGTATGTAAAAGGTTAATTAATTATTACCCTGAGATTGTGGAGCATTCATGTAGGTCATATTCTCCAATAACCCATATATCTTCTTGTGTACTTTTCATTTTAAAGAAAATTCATCATATACATCACTTATCATTGTATATCACATATCATTGAGTGTAACGCGTATATGTTCAAGGTTTTTTTTTCTATTAAAATTACTTGTGAGTTGTATGGGCGACGATACACAGCATCAACCGGACATGTGTAAAATAACGATGTCTAACAATTCTTCTAACATTTTGAATGTATTTGTCAAGTCGTTATAACCGGATACATAATGATATCATCCATCATTAATATTCAAATGGTCCTTAGAACAATCGAGTACAGCTTCAAGTTGGGAGTACGACTCTTTTTTACGTGGGATAAAACTAAACATAAAATTACATTTATTATTTATTATATTTATAAATACATAAATTCTCAATTGGTTAAATTCGTGTGACGTGACACCTAGGTGCTATCTAGATATCGAACTCAAATTTTAAATGTCGCCATAATAAATGCTAAGAATTCTGAATAATTAAAATTACGGGGGAAAGGCCCAAATCTAAACAGTTGTTAAGGTCACTAGTCGTTAGTCATTCGAGAATTTTGATTTGTTTATTTTTCTTGAAAGTCAATGCCCCATATTTTCAAAAGAAATGATATTAACTAGTAACAATAGCCCGAGCCTTTCGGGTTACATATTCATATTTAACGTAGTGTTATGTATTTACAGAATTAAAAACACGTTGATGCGAATGTGTTTGGATGCACGTGGTTAGTACCTAATGGCCTACGCGTTTTTAACGCCAGAAAACCGCGTAAAAAAGGGGGACAGAACCATCGATATGATTTAGTTATTTTGAGTTGTTTATTATATGTGTATATATATGTATGAAAGATAGCCCGAAATGTTGAACGTTTAATATAATGTGTCCGTTTCGCGTATAGTTATTTACGTTCTGTTCGTAAAATTATTGCGAGTTGAAAGGTGGTGTCGGAAAAATTTAACTCGCGGCGAGCGAAAAGATACGACCTGTTAAAAATTTAGGTGGAGTTTGTTTAAAGTTTTTAAATAAAATAACAATTTACGTGTTATACCCCTGAAGAAATTGTAGATTGTATCATAGTTTAGGGGGACAGTTTTGTAAATTATTTTTTATTGCCGTTTGGTAAACTTGAAATGGGCAAAACGACCAAATTCTTGCCCACATTTAGTATATAGGATAAATTTCGCACGAGAACGCATGTATGCGTAGAAAATGATCGGGTTTGTCTTTTTTTATCCTGTCAGTAATTCCAAACTCGGCTTAAAAAAAATTACTTGAAAATGTAGTTAGTGATGATTAAATATTTCTTTTGAAGATTTTCAAGTATTTCATCAATGGGTCAACACTTAAAAGGATAGCTTACTATCGAAAATATTTTTTAGTTATATAACAATCTTGTTGAAAAGTCACTTTTAAATCAGTTAAGGCTGCGGTTAATAAAAATAATGATTATGTAATGCATGATTCGAATATGAATGATTTAAAAGTTATGACTGAATTTAGTTTGAACGATAATATTTTTTTTGATAATTATTCTGAATAAATAGTATGAACTGTTGAATATCACATAGTACGTATATTTTCCATGAATAAGAGATTACAGTGCAATGAATATAAATAGCTAGACTACCAATCATACCAGAACATTCTAATGGGCTAAGCCCGATACATGATCTGCATAATACATGAAATACAAGTGGGCTAACATCCCCCCGCAGTGTGAGCGGGAGTACGCCGGAGGCTCAGACTGGACCTGAATTCTTCAAATAGAGCAAATAGTAAGCCCTTTGTGAAGATGTCGGCAAACTGATATCTGGACGGAACATGAAGTACCCGCACCTGACCCTGAGCAACCAAGTCACATACAAAATGAATATCAATCTCGATGTGTTTTGTTCGTTGGTGTTGAACCGGGTTGGTAGAGAGGTAGACGGAGCTAACATTATCACAGTAAACCAATGTAGCCGAAGTAAGCGGACAATGAAGTTCACGAAGGAGATTACGGATCTAGGAAGTCTCTGCAACTGCGTTGGCAACCCCTCGATATTCTGCCTCTGCACTAGATCCGGACGACGTGAGCTGATGCTTAGAGGACCAGGATAGGAGGTTGTTGCCAAGAAAAACACAATACCCTGATGTGGAGCATCGAGTGGTGGGACAACCTGCCGAATTAGTATCAGAGTAAGAAACCAAGGTGGTGGGTGAGGACGCATATAGCTGAAGTCCTAGGTCAGTGGTACCCGAAATGTAACGGATGATCCCCCGGAGAGCATGCATGTGCTGTCGCGTGGATCATGCATGAATAGACACACCTGCTGAACGACATAGGAAATATCTGTATGGGTGAAAGTGAGATACTGTAAGGCACCTGCAAGGCTACGATACAAGGTCGGGTCCATAACGGGAGGACCATGGCTAGTAAGCTTGGCACCAGGTTCAACCGGTGTCTTGAACGGATGACATGAGAGCATGCTCAATGATCTCGGAGGCGTACTATTTCTGAGAGAGAAACATCCCAGACGCAGTACGAGTAGTGTGAATACCAAGAAAGTAGTGAAGCGGACCCAAGTCAGTCATGGAAAACTCCTTATGCAAGGAAGTAATAATCTGCTGTAATAGGATTGGGGACGAGGCAGTCAAAATGATATCATCAACGTAAAGAAGAAGATATTCCGTGTGAGAGCCCTGACGATGAATGAAGAGAGAGGTGTCACAACGGCTCTGGTGAAAACCAATCCTCTTAGCGTAACCTGCAAATCGCTGAAACCAGGCACGAGGTGCCTGCTTGAGATCATACAAGGATTTCTGCAGTAAGCAGACATGATCCGGATATCGGGGATCCCGAAATCTCAGGGGCTGGTGCATATAAACAGTCTCATTAAGTTGTCCGTGAAGGAAGGCGTTCTTGACATCTAGCTGGTGGGCCAGTGTCGAGAAACGGCTAAGCTGAGGACGGTACGTATCGATTCCGGTTTAACAACTGGACTAAAAGTCTCATCACAATCAATACCAACCTGTTGGTTGTGTCCGTTAGCGACAAGACGGGCCTTATACCTGCTTAAACTACCATCTGCATTAAACTTGTGCTTAAAGAGCCACATTGAGCGAACTATGTTCGTGTCCGATGGGCGAGGCACAAGAGTCCAAGTACTGTTTTTAATTAAGACATTATATTCATCAGTCATAGCTTGTTTCTAGTTGGGGTCATGGAGGGCGAGAGGGTAGGTGCGAGGGATAGGAGAAATGACAGAGGTATGAAGGTTAAGACGCTGGACGGGTTTGGTGGTGCCAAGACGCGCGCGAGTGATCATGGGGTGGGTAGGTTGAGGGGCAGCGGTAGCCTCAGTGGGAGGAGGCTGTGTCTCCGAGTCTGGAGTAGTGAGTGTAGTAGCCTCAATAGGAGGAGGTTGTGTCTCCGTGAGTGTAGGAGAGGTAGCGGTAGCCTCAATAGGAGGAGGTTGTGTCTTCGTGAGCATGAGAGAGGTGGCGGTAGCCTCAATACGAGGAGGCTGTGCCTCCGAGGGCTGAGGTGAGGGAGATAGATGGAGGGTTCAGGAGAAGAAGTTGGGAAGGGGATCCAAAAAGTCATAGGATGAGGGCTGGGTAGGAGTCATTGATCCAAATGGGAAATAGGTTTCATCAAAGGTGACATGTCGAGAGAGGATGATTTTGTTGGTGGTGAGATCGAGGCAACGGTAACCCCAATGATTAGAGGGGTATCCGAGAAATATGCACGGTGTGGATCGGGGCAAGTTTGTTGGTGGTGAGAAGGTGTGGGTAGCATAAGCATCCGAATACACGTAGGGTAGAGTAAGTGGGTTTCTGTTTATAGAGGCATGTGTAGGGTATCTCGTGGTTAATGGAGGAGGACGGTAGGATATTGAGAAGATGCGCAGCCATGTGAAGAGCTTCCACCCAATATGTAGGCGGAAGATGAGCTTGAAAGAGAAGTGTGTGAATAAGGTTGTTGATGGTGCGGAGCATGCGTTCTGACTTCCCGTTTTGCTGAGAAGTGTAGGGGCACGAGAAGCGGAATTGGATGCCATTTATTTGTAAGAGTTAGTGGAAGGCAGCGTTATCAAATTCGCCGCCATTGTAGCATTGGAAAGCTTTAATTTCTTTGTTAAATTGTGTGCGTATAAATGTGCGATATTGTATAAAGGTGTTAAGTGTATCAGATTTATTACGAAGCGGAAATACCCATACGAAGTGTGAATAATGGTCTAGAAAAATAATGTAATATTTTAAACCATCTAAATTAGAAACAGGAGAAGTCTATAAATCAGAATGTATTATATCAAATGCAGAATTAACAGTAGTACTCGAAACTAATAAAAGGCAGCAGGACATGTCACATGTTTGCCAAGTTGGCATGCATGGCAAAGCACGTGGGGCGTAGTTTTATTACAAATAATATCTTTATTGGTGACAAGTCTTCGAAATACATCATGTCCGGGATGTCCAAGACGCTGATGCTAAGTGGTTGGGCTTGTGAGTAGAGCAACTTGAGAGGAGTGAGTGGTGGGTGTCACATCGGAGGAGCATGTGTCGTGTCTGAAGATCCTTCACAGAAAAGCCAAATGGGTCAAATTCAACAGAAACTAAATTGTCACGAGTAAATTAACGAACATATATAAGGTTTTTAACAATGTTAGGAATGAGGACATAAAATGTGGCTGTGTATATCTGTGATGACCCGGGAATTTCCGACCAAATTTAAACTTAATCTTTATATGTTTCCGACACGATAAGCAAAGTCTGTATGGTTGAAATCTCGAAAACTTTGAACTGTGATCATGTATACATTTGACCTTTGAACTATTTATATGGATTCAATGGACCTTGATTATTCCCGACGATTCACGAACAATTAGTTACAAATAAATATATATAGATATATAAATAAGTGTGTGTATATATATAAATATAAATAGAAGTATATATAAAATAATTTGATATAATAAAATACAATTCAATCAAGTGGAATTAAAAATGTAAATTAATGAACAGAATGATTAGGTTGCTATGAATATATATATTTATGAAGTTTATATATAAATAATGGTATATATATATATATATATATATATATATATATATATATATATATATATATATATAGTAATATATGTAAATTATAAGTATTCAATAGTTGATAAAAGATATCATATATATTACATACTTAATCACATATGATATTAATATAATAAGTTCGATTGCCAGTCAAAAATATAGTTACTTTCATCATTACTATCAATAATATTAATATCAATATTTGTATTACTAATATTAGTATTATTTTCGTTATTATGATTAATATTCATACTAATATTAATGATAAGATCAGTATTAGGTATTTTATTATTTTCAATATCAATATAAAATATATAGAATTTAGCACATGTAAATTGTTATATTATTATTACTAAAAATTGTAATTTTTATTCAAAGTTAGTATTATCATTATTTTTAATACTTTAATCATTATTATCATTAATATTTTTTTTTTGTATTAATATTATTATTATTATTAATTCTATTGTTATTATTATTAGTATTTTTATTATTATTAATAAATCTATAATTATTAGTTATTAATATTAAATATATATATATATATATATATCTAAGTTGATACAGACATAATATAAAAGCAGATCATATCCCTATCAAGCTGTACTCGACTTTTACTTTCTGTGAGAGGGTTGTTATGGGTCGATTTCAATCCATATATACACACAAAAATTCAGTTCCATGTATCTACCAAAAACCTATATTTTTTTTTTTCTGTCTTTTATTCTGTGGAACGAATAAACATGTCGGCATCCAAAATTCTCTATAACAACGATCATATCATAATTGATTACGAAATTCATTCAATTTCTTACACTCACTAACAGGTATAACCATTACTGATTGATTATGTCTAAGGTAAAAAAAAATTTTTTTTTTTTTATATATCGTCACCTCTGTTATTTCAAGTTAAAATCAAAAGCTGGAATGCGAATGAATTTTCAAAAATCATTAATGCAGTTTGTTTAGGAATTATTCAAGTAACCTTTCTGTAAAATCTTATATTCCAATTCCTCTTATTCAATTGTAATTTTGAAGTCAAAGGTATTTTATAAAAAGTCAAAGATTTGTGTTCATCCCCAAATTTGAATTCATTTTAAGGTTTATGTTAAAATTGATGATTTATAAAGTTTACATGAAAGAATTAAAACCTAGTTCGTGATGAAAGATTTGTCCAAAACAAGCTCAATTGTAAAATCAATTTTTTTTTTACAAACCGCGAACAGCAGTTAACTGGGTTTTATATATTTTTTTATTTCATTTTTTTTATTTAACCAAACACTACCTGAAATATGTCTGTCATTTACAAAGTCGAAATCCAAATTTGGAAACTTGATGTTGGTTTTGTCGATGTTATTGAAATTGAAAAAGAAGATAAAATAGGGAATAAAAGTCATACGGTTTATAATATTTTCGATGTGGTTATAATCCATAAAATCGGCAACAGCCGAATGGTCATGGGTGTTTGTCGGGGTGCGAGAGGTCGCAGGTTCGAGTCCCGGCTCAGTCAGTTCATTCGTTTTAAAGCTCTTAAAGGTAGTTTCAATTTTTTAATTTGATTATTGTTATTATTATTATTATTATTATTATTATTATTATTATTATTATTATTATTATTATTATTATTATTATTATTATTGTTATTATTATTATTATTGTCTTTGTAATTGTTATTATTATCATTTATACTATTGTTATTGTGTTAACTATTATTATCACTAAAATTAATATTATGAGTATTTTTAACATGACTAATATTATTATTACCAATATTGTTATTATTACTACGAAAATTGTCATTATTTATAATGTTTAGAAATATCATTATTATTATTAATCAAATTTAGAGTATTATTATTATCATTGTTATTAGTATTGATAATATAATTTAATATGATTACTACAAGTATTACTAAAGTTATTATTATTATTAGAATTATTATTTATTTTATCACTTATTACTAATACGATAATAACTATTATAATTAGTATCATTATTATTATCATTATTGTCAATATTGTAAATATTATTATTAATAGTATTAGTATCATTTTGTTAGAGTTACTATTACTAGTAACATGAGCATTATAATAAATATTATCATTATTATCATTTTTTTACTATCACTAAAATTATCATTATTGTTATTATCAGTATCATCTATATAAATAAATTTTTTTTTTTAAATAATCATAATTACTAAAATAAAAGTTTTAATAATGTACTTAAAGTTATAATTATGACAATAAAGATTATATATATATGTAAATATATTTTGTACACATAATTTAACTATATTAACAGTTATATATATAATATGAAAATATATAAATAAATAATGAAACTTATCACTTATTAAATATATATAAATTACATCACTAATAATAATATATATAGCTACTCGATTACGATTCTAAATATTAATGAATATACAAATGATATAGGTTCGTGAATCCGAGGCCAAACCTGCATTGTTGAATATAGTCATATGTATTTTTACTACAAAATACATTGGGTGAGTTTCATTTGATTCCCTTTTACTCTTTACATTTTTGGGACTGAGAATACATGCGCTATTTTTACAACTGCTTTATTAAATGCTTTTGAAATATATTTAGAACTGAGAATACATGAAATGCTTTTATAACTGTTTTATGAAATAGACACGAGTAAATGAAACTACATTCTATGGTTGAATTATCGAAATCGAATATGCCCCTTTTTATTTAGTCTGGTAATCTAAGAATTAGGGAACAGACACCCTAATTGACGCGAATCCTAAAGATAGATCTATCGGGCCCAACAAGCCCCATCCAAAGTACCGGATGCTTTAGTACTTCGAAATTTATATCATGTCCGAAGGAGGATCCCGGAATGATGGGGATATTCTTATATGTATATTGTGAATGTCGGTTACCAGGTGTTCAATCCATATGAATGATATTTTTGTCTCTATGCATGGGACGCATGTTTATGAGAAATGGAAATATGAAATCTTGTGGTCTATTAAAATTATGAAATGATTATTTATGTTAAACTAATGAACTCACCAACCTTTTGGTTGACACTTTAAAGCATGTTTACTCTCAGGTACGAAAGAAATCTTCCGCTGTGCATTTGCTCATATTAGAGATATTAATTGGAGTCATTCATGACATATTTCAAAAGATGTTGCATTCGAGTCGTTGAGTTCATCAAGATTATTATTAAGTCAATTATATTTGGATATATTATGAAATGCTTTACATGCCTATCAACTGTCGATGTAACGAAAGTTTGTCTTTTAAAAACGAATGCAATGTTTGTAAAATTTATCATATAGAGGTCAATTACCTCGCGATGTAATCAACTGTTGTGAATCGTTTGTAATCGATATGGACTTCGTCCGGATGGATTAGGACAGGTCCTTTCAGTTGGTATCAGAGCGGTGGTCTTAGCGAACCAGGTCTGCAATAGTGTGTGTAACTGATAAGTCGTTAGGATGCATTAGCGAGTCTGGACTCCGACCGTGTCTACATGTCAAAAGTTTTGCTTATCATTTCGTGTCGAAAATTTCCTGCTTATCATTATTAGGGAATCACTTGCTTATCAATCTTAGTCTAGACACGTTTTACTGCATTGACTGCATGAATAGTGTATAGACAAAATTCATATCTTAGCGTATCTGATACTTTATATCTTAGTGTATCTGTTACTGTAACTTTGCCTGACAACTTCCGTAGATTCCTCCGTAACTTATGGGATTTTTGTATTATATATGCATATGTAAATTATGTATTGCAGGGTACTAATCTACATCCTATAATCTATTTCTTATCAAAAATCCTCCATCTGATCGTACGAGATGAATCCTGCAACCAGTTCGAGTCCCTCAGATTCCGATTGCTATGCCGATAGTTATTCCGACAGCTATTCCGACATAGATGTTCACCTGAGCTCCGAAAACAGCGTCATCGGCATGAATCAACCAATCAGCCATTATCAATTCATCTGATGGGTTCGTAGTCGATTTAATTAATGGAAATGCGCAGAAGGCAATCCCTTCCACCAACCGAATTCACCTCTTGACAATGAACCTGAAGCGTTTACCGGCGAACCTGTTCGAGACACCATTTTCAGTCTCATTTCCAGGGTAACTCGACAAGATTATATTCTATCCACAATTCTGAACCTTATTCATCCGCTCGTTCCGACCGACAATCATTCTGAAGTAATAAGTCAACGAACTTCACGCTCGAATAAGCAATTCGAAGAATATGGTGCAAAATGTACCAGCTTCAGCAACATCACCGGCACCAACAGTACCATCAATAACAACACCAGTACCATCAACAATCCATGCTTCAATATCATCATCTGTACTTTGAGTATGATCTTCGTTCTACGTATCGTTCTACCTCATTTATCTTCGTTCGACATGACGAATATGTAATCTCTAAAGTTTTAGAGATTAGTTATTCTAGTTCCAACCGAAAAGCAAATGAGTTTAATATCATATTAACTCATTAAATCCATGAATACATCTGAAGAAAATATATATATATGTATATATGTTTTCATAAAGATTGTAATTAAAAATTCTCTTGTACAAACTGTTAATGGTGAAAATATTTTAACGGGTAGGTAATACCCGAGTACTATTTAAATTTCACATTAATAAGTTACATTGTACGTTCTTCGAATCTGTTCCAACAGTCATATACTATCCTACTTACATCCACCGATATACAAATCCGTTCACCACCGAATAACCATATTCATCCAAATACATATTTGGATTTTGACCTATCAGAATCCAACAAGTGGCATAATGAAGAAATAATGGACACAATAAAAATTGATTAGAAACAGATTAATTAACAATATGAAATTCTATTAAGAATCCACGCTGACAAAATCCTAGCTAACTGTTAATTCCGTATTACCATTTAATTATCGCAATTTATTTATTGCAATTTATTTATCGCAATTTACATTCTCGCAATTTTATTTATCGTCATTTAATTTCTGTTATTTACTTTACGCACTTTATTTATCGTCATTTAATTTCTGTTATTTATTTTACGCACTTTAAATATCGGGACATGTATACAAGGTTTTGACATATCATATCGACGCATCTATATATATTATTTGGAATCACCATAGACACTCTATATGCAGTAATGATCGAGTTCTCTATACAGGGTTGAGGTTGATTCTCGAATAATATATATACTTTGAGTTGTGATCGAGTCTGAGACATGTACACGGGTCACGATAGTTATTAATCAATTCGAATATTATATATTAAATTATATATGAATTACTGGACTGTTACTGTGGAATATCAACTGTGGACTACCAACACTGGACAATTAAAATGAATTAAAATATTGATTATAACATATGAAACTAAACAATTCTTCAAGTTTGCCACTTGATTTCATCTTAAACCTCATTTGTATCTTGACGATTACAATCCGCGTTCAAACCTTTCATGATTCTTGAAAACACCTCAATCGAGAGGATGAACCAACTGCACATTTCCTATGGAAGAAAAGATCGATGCATATTATTATGCACCTGAAAACACTCGGAACTTGAGTAAACGTTTAATGCATAGCTGTGCTAATTCCTTTAGCGTTATTTTTATCGAAAATAAATTTGCAATCTCTTTCCAAATTAGCCAATTTTGTCACAGCTCCAACAAGTCAACTTCGACTTTTCATTCGAAACAACCTTATTATAACCTTGATATGTATACGTGCTCTTTTATTGTTACCGGGGAACCTTTCACATTTTACCATATTACCAACAGATGTACCAGCAACCTCGTTGCTTCTTGGTTTAAATCTCTCTGATAAATCATTATATTTATGCATTGAAACCCTATCATATACCCATCCGCATCTTGTAACAAATACTGCCATACCAATTACCAGGAATCAGCTATCAGTACTTTGAAAACTCACAGCATATCTACATCAACAGTTATATGTATCCATATAACATTTATCTCTTAGAATTATGATCTTTCATTCTGAAAAGTACTCGGTCACAAATCAATACTCTGAATGTTGAAAAAGCTGAATGAAGCAGCAGAAACCATAGACAACCGTAAAACGACCTTAATCATCGAAAGTTTGATGACAAAGAATAATATGTTGGAAAAGCTCAGAAAAGTTGGAACTGGAAAACGGATTGAGCTAACCACCGAAGAAGACCAAGGACAAATACAAGGACCAAACCCTATATTCAAAGGATTCAGGTAATTCTAGATCCGTTGAAATCTTTAGAGAATATCTTGTTCCGAAGTCATGTTAAAATCTTGAGGAAAATCTTTCTCCATCAACCATCGAACTTAGAAATTCCAAAATATCATCATCAATATCTTCGATATTTCTGAAGATATTTTCATAAATATTCTCGTCCGAAATTATATACCTCCTCGTGCTTCCTGTGCATCATTATATTGGAAACATTCAATAGAAAATTTAGTACCGAAAAGCGGATTATGCGAAACTATGAAAGAAACCGTGGACAAATCACAAAGAATAAGTTTGACTACAAAGAATCTAAATGGTTCAATGTCTGCTAAAGTCTTTAGCGAATATTTTGCTCATTACTCTAAACCCTTACGGACAATAGTCTCCATCATCCTCTGATCTTAGATATTCAAAGATATTATCGTATCTTTCATTATAAATATCCTTGATATTTCTGAATATATTTTTATAACTAATACTATCTGAAATCATTTATCTCTTGGTGCTATCAGTGTTACATCATATAGAAACTGTTAGTTTATATATTCTGTAAACTTTCGAGCTTAAAATATGAATGTTATTGAAGTAATGTTGGGAACTGATGCATGAGTTAGTTTAATATAATGACACTTGATCAACGTGATTATATTACAGTAAGTCATGCTGAGTTCTAATGGGACATGATGGTTCACAGTAGATCATACCACCATCATGTGTCATGTTACATAACACTTTCATTCTAATTAACTTCTGAACATATCAAGAAAGTATATTCTTGATAGCTCTATTCTCAATGATTCTGGTAATTTGACGAATCAAATCGTGCTATTACGTTCTTCCTTGATTATAACATTAAATTCATTCGAAACTCCGTACTTACAAATTCTAGATCATTACTCGTTTTACTGGAGATCGAGAGGAGATTAAAAAAGACGAAGAGCTCCAAAACATAAAGGAAGATATAAAACTCGACAACAACACTGAAATTACAATAATTAAAAATTAAAACATCAAGACAATTAAAAATTAAAAGATTTAAAATCAAACTACTCGTCGTCATCAATTGTCATCTGCAAAGTAGCGTTCACCAGTCATGTCACCATCCGTAAGGTACTCTGGAGACATCGGTATTTCTCTTGATGCCTCAACTGCTGCTTCAGCTGATTCATCGAGGTAACGATAACCCAACGTCTCTTCATCTTCAAGAACCGCATACAAAGAAATGCGTTTACCGCGATCTTCAATGGTATCTTTTATAAAGTACCATTGATCATTGGTACACAGAAAACTTGCCCTACAATCCGCATCATAATCGTCTTTATAAAAGAACACAGACGTGAATTCACACGGAACTTTTTCCTTCAGAAAGGATAGCAAGTCTTGTAAACCAACATCACGAATGTCGATATCTTCAAACGAAATACTGTCGCCCCACTTATATTCCTTCATTTGATTACGGAAATCACTTCCGTAATGAACATCGAATGAAACAATCATTGGGGGAAGTGTTAACATTTTGCAGTTTGGGAGTGTTTAATTTTGATTTTTGAGAAAGGTGGAAATATAAAAGAAATATATGTTTGAGTGTTTAAAATGAAGTATATGGTTGGTGTTTTTATAGTGTAAAAGTGACCGTTGGGATAGCCGTTGGAATTTTTTTTTTATTTTACTAACGGCTAAAAATTTGGGCAAGTTTTTGGGCGAAGGTGGACGATGCCCGTTGGGACCTCTCTCATGATAGTTTCATTCGTGCTCTTCGAATAATCAAATTATTTTATCTGTATTATTCAATAATGATAAAACCCAATTTATCAACTCATATTCATCATGAAAACATTTTTATTGTTAGCCATGACCACTTCACTCAAATTTCGGGACGAAATTTCTTTAACGGGTAGGTACTGTGATGACCCGGGAATTTCCGACCAAATTTAAACTTAATCTTTATATGTTTCCGACACGATAAGCAAAGTCTGTATGGTTGAAATCTCGAAAACTTTGAACTGTGATCATGTATACATTTGACCTTTGAACTATTTATATGGATTCAATGGACCTTGATTATTCCCGACGATTCACGAACAATTAGTTACAAATAAATATATATAGATATATAAATAAGTGTGTGTATATATATAAATATAAACAGAAGTATATATAAAATAATTTGATATAATAAAATACAATTCAATCAAGTGGAATTAAAAATGTAAATTAATGAACAGAATGATTAGGTTGCTATGAATATATATATTTATGAAGTCTATATATAAATAATGGTATATATATATATATATATATATATAGTAATATATGTAAATTATAAGTATTCAATAGTTGATAAAAGATATCATATATATTACATACTTAATCACATATGATATTAATATAATAAGTTCGATTGCCAGTCAAAAATATAGTTACTTTCATCATTACTATCAATAATATTAATATCAATATTTGTATTACTAATATTAGTATTATTTTCGTTATTATGATTAATATTCATACTAATATTAATGATAAGATCAGTATTAGGTATTTTATTATTTTCAATATCAATATAAAATATATAGAATTTAGCACATGTAAATTGTTATATTATTATTACTAAAAATTGTAATTTTTAATCAAAGTTAGTATTATCATTATTTTTAATACTTTAATCATTATAATCATTAATATTTTTTTTTGTATTAATATTATTATTATTAATTCTATTGTTATTATTATTAGTATTTTTATTATTATTAATAAATCTATAATTATTAGTTATTAATATTAAATATATATATATATCTAAGTTGATACAGACATAATATAAAAGCAGATCATATCCCTATCAAGCTGTACTCGACTTTTACTTTCTGTGAGAGGGTTGTTATGGGTCGATTTCAATCCATATATACACACAAAAATTCAGTTCCATGTATCTACCAAAAACCTATATTTTTTTTTCTGTCTTTTATTCTGTGGAACGAATAAACATGTCGGCATCCAAAATTCTCTATAACAACGATCATATCATAAGTGATTACGAAATTCATTCAATTTCTTACACTCACTAACAGGTATAACCATCACTGATTGATTATGTCTAAGGTAAAAAATTTTATTTTTTTTTATATATCGACACCTCTGTTATTTCAAGTTAAAATCAAAAGCTGGAATGCGAATGAATTTTCAAAAATCATTAATGCAGTTTGTTTAGGAATTATTCAAGTAACCTTTCTGTAAAATCTTATATTCCAATTCCTCTTATTCAATTGTAATTTTGAAGTCAAAGGTATTTTATAAAAAGTCAAAGATTTGTGTTCATCCCCAAATTTGAATTCATTTTAAGGTTTATGTTAAAATTGATGATTTATAAAGTTTACATGAAAGAATTAAAACCTAGTTCGTGATGAAAGATTTGTCCAAAACAAGCTCAATTGTAAAATCAATTTTTTTTTTTACAAACCGCGAACAGCAGTTAACTGGGTTTTATATATTTTTTTATTTTATTTTTTTTATTTAACCAAACACTACCTGAAATATGTCTGTCATTTACAAAGTCGAAATCCAAATTTGGAAACTTGATATTGGTTTTGTCGATGTTATTGAAATTGAAGAAGAAGATAAAATAGGGAATAAAAGTCATACGGTTTATAATATTTTCGATGTGGTTATAATCCAGAAAATCGGCAACAGCCGAATGGTCATGGGTGTTTGTCGGGGTGTGAGAGGTCGCGGGTTCGAGTCCCGGCTCAGTCAGTTCATTCGTTTTAAAGCTCTTAAAGGTAGTTTCAATTTTTTAATTTGATTATTATTATTATTATTATTATTATTATTATTATTATTATTATTATTATTATTATTATTATTATTATTATTATTATTATTGTTGTTGTTGTTATTATTATTATTATTGTCTTTGTAATTGTTATTATTATCATTTATACTATTGTTATTGTGTTAACTATTATTATCACTAAAATTAATATTATGAGTATTTTTAACATGACTAATATTATTATTACCAATATTGTTATTATTACTACGAAAATTGTCATTATTTATAATGTTTAGAAATATCATTATTATTATTAATCAAATTTAGAGTATTATTATTATCATTGTTATTAGTATTGATAATATAATTTAATATGATTACTACAAGTATTACTAAAGTTATTATTATTATTAGAATTATTATTTATTTTATCACTTATTACTAATACGATAATAACTATTATAATTAGTATCATTATTATTATCACTATTGTCAATATTGTAAATATTATTATTGATAGTATTAGTATCATTTTGTTAGAGTTACTATTACTAGTAACATGAGCATTATAATAAATATTATCATTATTATCATTTTTTTACTATCACTAAAATTATCATTATTGTTATTATCAGTATCATCTATATAAATAAATTTTTTTTTAAATAATCATAATTACTAAAATAAAAGTTTTAATAATGTACTTAAAGTTATAATTATGACAATAAAGATTATATATATATGTAAATATATTTTGTACACATAATTTAACTATATTAACAGTTATATATATAATATGAAAATATATAAATAAATAATGAAACTTATCACTTATTAAATATATATAAATTACATCACTAATAATAATATATATAGCTACTCGATTACGATTATAAATATTAATGAATTTACAAATGATATAGGTTCGTGAATCCGAGGCCAAACCTGCATTGTTGAATATAGTCATATATATTTTTACTACAAAATACATTGGGTGAGTTTCATTTGATTCCCTTTTACTCTTTACATTTTTGGGACTGAGAATACATGCGCTATTTTTACAACTGCTTTATTAAATGCTTTTGAAATATATTTAGAACTGAGAATACATGAAATGCTTTTATAACTGTTTTACGAAATAGACACGAGTAAATGAAACTACATTCTATGGTTGAATTATCGAAATCGAATATGCCCCTTTTTATTTAGTCTGGTAATCTAAGAATTAGGGAACAGACACCCTAATTGACGCGAATCCTAAAGATAGATCTATCGGGCCCAACAAGCCCCATCCAAAGTACCGGATGCTTTAGTACTTCGAAATTTATATCATGTCCGAAGGAGGATCCCGGAATGATGGGGATATTCTTATATGTATATTGTGAATGTCGGTTACCAGGTGTTCAATCCATATGAATGATATTTTTGTCTCTATGCATGGGACGTATGTTTATGAGAAATGGAAATATGAAATCTTGTGGTCTATTAAAATTATGAAATGATTATTTATGTTAAACTAATGAACTCACCAACCTTTTGGTTGACACTTTAAAGCATGTTTACTCTCAAGTACGAAAGAAATCTTCCGCTGTGCATTTGCTCATATTAGAGATATTACTTGGAGTCATTCATGACATATTTCAAAAGATGTTGCATTCGAGTCGTTGAGTTCATCAAGATTATTATTAAGTCAATTATATTTGGATATATTATGAAATGCTTTACATGCCTGTCAACTGTCGATGTAACGAAAGTTTGTCTTTTAAAAACGAATGCAATGTTTGTAAAATTTATCATATAGAGGTCAATTACCTCGCGATGTAATCAACTGTTGTGAATCGTTTGTAATCGATATGGACTTCGTCCGGATGGATTAGGACGGGTCCTTTCAATATCGGCTGTGTTTTAGACTAGGAATGAAGAAACAATTAATTGATATTTGGCTTTGTTTGATAATAACATAAGATGGGACGGATTTTCATTATTCAACATGAACTATGTAAAATTATCGAATAAACATTTTACATTAAAAATAAAATAATAAACTAGTTTGATAAGTGTTTAATATAATTTAAAATAGATATTAAGCAAAATTAAGGTGCTGAATAGAGTATTTCAACCATGTATGGTTCAAAACACATTTTTTATCTATCAGCAAATATCATTTGTTATTCAGATGTTAAAAATATCACGTTAAACAATGACACGCTCAATATTCTATGTTAAAGCATTTCACTAATAGATACTCCGTAATGAACACAACCTAAGTCAGATAAGTCATAACTATAATTAAGAAGAATTTCATGCATGTTCTTACAAACTATTCAAATTATGCCAATATCATTGTTCATTATAATTGTTGAATTTACTCCAATATCATATTTGTTCTATGTGCCTATAGTTTCTATTTGTATGTCGTTATGATATATGATCATATTTGTTTTCTAAAATCACTCTAGAATAAAGTGTAAAGCTTAATGGAGAGTGGTCCTAGCTAGCATGTAGTGATTGTATGGAATTTTGATACGTTGTATCGTTTTCATGTTTTAATAGGTTACAATCCTTTGATATTTCTTTTTTTCCCCCGAAAATACATATTATATATATATACAAAATCTGAGATGAGTTGGAAATACATTTGGGATAGATTTGATGATATATGTGAAACAAACCTGCGTTCAAACGAACGCCACAAATGACCAAGTAAAACCGGGCAAAAGTAACAAATACAAGTCCATAATAAACAACTAATATAAAACCATAAACTATTATGAAATAATAGAATCCTTTGATATGTTTCAGTAACTTCTATCAGTAACAAAATAAACTAGTTGGGCGATCTGGCTTTGCGCCGGTTCTTCACCCTTAATTAACATTAATTACATAGCTAATTATTGAGAAAACTATTTATCATTTTTTTTGTTTTATTTTTTATTTTGTCGAGGAAGGTCTCAAAATAGTTATGTGATTGAGTTGTAATAAGCGTGAAAATGATTATTCATCATTTTTTGTTTTAGTTTTCGTCTTGTCGAGAGAAAAGACCCAAACGCTCAATCAATAAAATGAGACGTACATCAACGATTGGTGCAACTTATTTAATAAAATAGGAAAAACTATTTATATAATATATATATATATATGTGTGTGTGTGTGTGTGTATATATATATATATATATATATATATATATATATTTATAATAACAATAAAACAGTTATTAAAAAATGAGTTACGTGGTTAATTTGTAATAAGAAAAATAGTGAAACGATAATATAGTTAAAAATTATGTGATTGATTTAATTATTATAATAAATAATAATATAATAATAGTAATAATAATAAAAATGAAAATAATAATAATGATGATGATGAATAGGTATTTATCTATATATCTAAAAGGCAAAGGTCAAATGAAGATAGTGAAAGTTATGTGGTTGATTTATAAAGAATAAGAAGTTTTATGGGTAAGTTGTTAAATATGAAAAGTTTGCGATAAGTTTATAAAAGTTATAAAGTTAAGTATTGTAAAGAGTTGGATTGAATTATTATAAATAAAGAGTTTGTTGTAAATTTGTGAAGCTTAGAAAGTTCATTATTCATTTGCCCTTTGCCTTTTAGATATATAGATAAATACATACAATACACATGGCGAACATATACGTCGTATATATAAGTGATAGAAATATCGAGATAAATCTCAAAAACACGCACAAATTTTCATAGATACCAAGAAAACATGTAAAAACCACGTGTACAAACAAAATTTGTCCAATAATATAGACATATACACACCTTTAATCATATTATTTTGTTGATCTCGAACTAACAACGAATGAAGTTGCAGTCGAGGTATATACGATATTTTCGATTAATAACGTAATAATTGAGTCAAGGTATATAAATTTTAACTTAATTATTCTATTTATTTAATCAAAGAGTTACATAATTAGCTTAAGCAAAATTAGCTAACAGGTTCAATACATATTACTCCTTTATCTAAAAGATAATGGGTTATGAGTAGTAACCAAATATGCATTAATCATTACAAGCTTATAAGGGTGGTCAGTATTTGGTTTGAAACCTGATGTTCTGCGAGGTGTATATGAAATAGCTTTATTTTTACTAGGAAATACTATTAAATACGATACAATTTTACACAAGATATTTATTTATTTATAGAATGGATATACTAAAACCTTGCTACAACACTTATAGGTAGTGTACCTAATCGTACAGTAATGTAGTTTTTAGTAAGTCCGGTTCGTTCCACAGGGAATCTTTTAAATAAAGCTTAACGCTATATTAGTTTTAATTTATAAAAATACAAATATATATAAGTAATATTATTATTATTATAAAAAGGGGGTTTTTACCGTTTAATGACTGGCTTGTCGATTTTAAAAACTTTAGTCGCAGTTAAAACCTAATGTATAATATTAAATAAATAAAAGACTTAATTTAAAGCTTAAAGTAAATAACGATAATGAAATTGCGATAAATAAAAGTGCGATAAAATAAAATTACGATAATTAAAGAGTACGAAAATTAAAAGTGCAATTAAATACAATGACAATAAATAAAAGTGCAATTAAATACAATAACAATAAATAAAAGTGCAATAATTAGAAGTGCAATTAAATATGAAAATAAAGAAATTATGCTTATTTAAACTTCCATAATCATGATGTTTGACGTGTTGATTTTAGTTTTATGCCCATGGGTTAATTGTCCTTTGTCCTGGATTATTTAATATGTCCGTCTGGTTTTTGTCCATAACAGTCCATCAGTCATAAATATAAAGTGCGAGTATCCTCGTCAAATTATCCTTATACCCGAAGTTAAATATTCCAACTAATTGGGGACTTAAACTGTAACAAGGTCTTAATACTTTGTTTAATAATTACACCAGGATATCGACTGCGTGTAACCCAAGGTTTTAATACTTTGTTATCAATTATGCCAAGTGTCCTTGTACATAATTTCACCCCTGTTTTAATAATTCCATAGACTATTAATCCATTCCAGTGTCCGGTTAAATGAACGATTATTCGTACATATAAATATCCCGCCCATCGTGTCCGATCGAGTGTATATGATTATTTATAGGTACATCCAATTGTAAATCTTTATATTAAAATTAACAAACTATCATTTAGTTAAACAAATATAAAGCCCATTAATAGCCCATAGTCTAATTTCCACAAGTGTCGTTCTTTTGTCCAAACCCCAATTATGGTACAAAGCCCAATTACCCAATTTTAGTATTTAGCCCAACATCATGATTACTTCATTTTAAATAAGCATAATAATAATTTAGCTACGAGACATTAATGTAAAAAGGTTGAACGTAACTTACAATGATTAAAAATAGCGTAGCGTTACACGGACAGAATTTCGAATTACACCCTTACAATATGCGCTAACATACCCTTATTATTAGAAATTAAAATTAAAATTAAAATTATAATATAAATATATATACATATACGCTGATGAATGAAGAGAAAAAGATGTGTAAAATTCGGCCGAATGCTCGGCCTTTTAAAGGTGGATTTCTGACTTTTTGGGATCCGCGAGTGCGGTGGATTTTGCTCTTCAGAGCTCCGCGAGTGCGGAGCTGTGGAATCCAGCTCACACAAGCTTGGCTCCTAGCTTGCCGACGGTTTATATAATATAATATAATATATATATTAATTTTAAGAATTAATTATATATTATATTATATTCATGTGCATAGTTGACTTGTAATTTTTAGTCCGTTGCGTCGAGCGTTGAGAGATGACTCTGGTCCCAGTTCCGGATTTTCGAACGTCCTTGCGTACAATTTAATATCTTGTATTTTGCGTTCCGCAACTTGTACTCTTGTAATTTTGAGACGTTTCTTATCAATAATTGGAACCTCTTTGATTGTACTTTGTACTTTTTAGCTTTTTTGTCATTTGCGTCTAAAATTCGCCGAATCTGTCTTTTGTCTTCACCTTTTATTATTTAAACGAATATTACTTGTAAATAGGACAACTGCAACTAAAAGCTTGTCTTTCTTGAGGAATAATGCTATGAAATATATGTTCGTTTTTAGCATTATCAAATATTCCCACACTTGAGCGTTGCTTGTCCTCAAGCAATATAGTCTTGAAATATACTAGAATCACTTCTTTATTCTTCACACTTTGTACATCAGTGATTTCTTTACGGCGGTATAAACAATGGTAGTAACGATGTGGTTTACAGTCCCACATGACTATAAAATTTAGATCCTTAAGGAAATTGGATCTTTATGAAAATATTTGATCTTTTGTAAATTCAATCTAGCTTTTACCCTAGATAAGTTTTCCGGAATAACCCTTCACCGGTGTTTGCAAATTGTTTTTGTGGGTTTGGTGAGTTTCAGATTTGAAAATTTTAGCTCAAAACTTGCGGTTTTGTGTCACCCACTTGCTAACCTTGTATTGGGAAAGCAACATGTCCAGTATACTTGTTCTGTATATTACCTTTTCGGTAAACAACCGTCCGGTTGTAAAGGAAAGCGTTGAACAAGCAACTGTTAAGGCAATGTCCCCTGACATGCTTTTAATTAT
Organism: Rutidosis leptorrhynchoides; assembly: GCF_046630445.1. Lineage (NCBI taxonomy): Eukaryota > Viridiplantae > Streptophyta > Magnoliopsida > Asterales > Asteraceae > Rutidosis > Rutidosis leptorrhynchoides. The sequence goes on along the minus strand of NC_092343.1, from coordinate 386,696,560 downwards.
GGTCTATAACGTGTCGGACGCAATTACTATCCTTTGTAGGAGCAATAGTAAAGATCACCCTTATAATTTTTCGATCTTGGCACAAGGTCTTGTGTTTGACCATGCTATGCAACCACCGTTCTTACGGTTGACACCCGATTTGGTTCAGGTGACCTAATGAATTCCAGGTGAATTTCTAGGATTTTACGTTCAATGGTAATGAACGCATTGAAAATGGGTTTTTAGAAAACAAATCGGTTTGTAATTTTGATCAAAATATTTTCTAGTTCAAGCTCGAGTTTAGATATCATCGAATTCTATGAGTTTGTAATTCTCAATCTTTAAGGTCAATCTCTTAGATTGAGTAATATCAGTCTTAAAAGCTGATTTTTGATCTTTAAGGAGATTATCCTTTCTGGGGATCTGATTCATTAGTCTTATCCAGCTAATTTGCACGGCGTCCTCCCCATTTTACGAGACAGATCCTCTCATGGTTAGGATAAGTCTGACCACTTGGCGACCCTGTTTGACGCTGAGGTCCGTGGATTTCCTGCTAATTTTAGAGATGACTTTTCTAGATTTTTCGTCAACCTACAGCTGGTCTGGACGACAACTTCATGACCTAAATCAAGAAGCGCATTTCTTTTTCGGAAGACTTTACTTCCTTTTTATGATGGAATTGATTCATCGTGTAGATCCATCTTTCTTACAGTAAATCGGGTAAAACTTTTTATTTTAGTCCAAAGCAAAAGTATCTTCAGTTATTTGTACAAAAATATATGACATATGTTTAAAATAACTTGGTAAATTTTCCCACACTTGGCTTTTATTTTCTTTTATTTGTCTTTTTATTTTCCTCTGTTCCATTTTAAATGAATTCTAACATTTTGGTTTGTTTCTCAATTTATGTCCTTTCCGAGGTAACAATAATTTCGGTGTTAACACCTAGTTTTATCGTTCATAAATATGTATAAACATGATTTTGAATTCATTTAATTGAAAATTTTGAAATTTTTTACTAGAATTGGGTAGTCAGTATATAAGACTAGGGCTGTTCTTTATTATCAGAGAGCACTAGATTCTAATACAACTACTGCGTTACTAGTATTTTTAATGGTAACCAAGTGTATAAGTTAAAAATTTTAAAAATCCGAAAGAATTTAACCCCTTCCCACACTTAAGATCTTGCAATGCCCTCATTTGCAAGAAAATAGTAACAATTTAAATTATTGAGGGTGATTAGCGTAGAATAATGATTAAATTTTACCAAAGTTTCCAAACATATTGGCGTTTGTTTGCTGAATGATAAATGGTGCACATCATTTGTTCATTCCGTCTGATGGTACATCACATTTGTTTTTCGTTTTGTCGTCAAAATTAATAGCTTTTGCTGAACTTAATGCCAGTCTTTAAAAATGCGTTGTTTTACCCTGTTTTGTACATGAGATAAACTACAAACACATATATACATATTTTTGAAGTTGGGTTTTCACACCACATTCAAAAATTTTTTTTTTATTAAAATCTAATAAAGTTAGAAAATTATAAAAGCTATTATAATAATAAAATAAGAAATAAGAAATAAGAAAATTAAGAATTAGTAACATTACAATAAAATAAACAAAAATATAAAATTACGGATGAGGAGGATGGTTCCAGTGTGGGTCCCAAGCGTATCCATAGATGTTGTAAAATGCTTGGGCCGGGTCATATGTAGGTGATAGTTATGCGAGGTGTATATGAAATAGCTTTATTTTTACTAGGAAAAACTATTAAATATGATACAATTTTACACAAGATATTTATTTATTTATAGAATGGATATACTTAAACCTTGCTACAACACTTATAGGCAGTGTACCTAATCGTACAGTAGTGTAGTTTTTAGTAAGTCCGGTTCGTTCCACAGGGAAAAATCTTTAAACAAAGCTTAACGCTATATTAGTTAAATTTATAAAAATACAAATATATATAAGTAATATTATTATTATAAAGGGGGGTTTTTACCGTTTAATGACTGGTTTGTCGATTTTAAAAACTTTAGTCGCAGTTAAAACCTAATGTAAAATATTAAAAATAAATACAACTTAATTTAAAGCGTAAAATAAATAACGATAATGAAATTGCAATAAATAAAAGTGCGATAAAATAAACTTGCGATAATTAAAAAATGCGATAATTAAAAGTACAATTCAATACAATAACAATAAATAAAAGTGCGATAATTAGAAGTGCAATTAAATATAAAATAAAGGAAATTAAATATGAAATAAAAGAATTATGCTTATTTAAACTTCCGTAATCATGATGTTTGACGTGTTGATTTTAGTTTTATGCCCATGGGTTAATTGTTCTTTGTCCTGGATTATTTAATATGTCCATACGAATTTGTCCATAATAGTCCATCAGTCATAAATATAAAGAGCGAAAGCCTTCGTCAAATTATTCTTATTCCCGAAGTTAAATATTCCAACTAATTGGGGATTCGAATTGTAACAAGGTTTTAATACTTTGTTTAATGAATACACCAGGTTATCGACTGCGTGTAAACCAAGGTTTTACTACTTTGTTAACAATTACACCAATTACCCTTTAATGTAATTCACCCCTGTTTCAACAAGTCTATTAACTATTAATCCAGTTCCGTGTCCGGTAAAATGAATAATTATTGGTATTTATAGATATCCCGCCCACCGTACCCAGTCAAGCGTATGTGGTTATATATAAATACGTCAAATTATAAGTTTGTATATTAAATTAACAAGGTATTGTTTAGTTAATATAAAACTCATTAATAGCCCATAGTCTAATTTCCACAAGTGTCGTTCTTTTATCCAAACTCCAATTATGGTACAAAGCCCAATTACCCAATTTTTATATTTTTAGCCCAACATCATGATTACTTCGGTATTAAATAAGCATAATAATAACTTAGCTACGAGACATTAATGAAAATAATATAAACATAACTTACAATGATTAAAAATAGCGTAGAGTTACACGGACAGAATTTCGACTTACACCCTTACAATATTCGCTAACATACCCTTATTATTAGAAATTAAAATTAAAATTAAAATATAAATATAAATATTTACGTATACATATATAGAGAGAGATTGATTTTTGGATATTTAAAACTCATCGAATGCGTTGGCTTTTATAGGAAGTTTCAGAATTGGGTACTCCGCGACTTGCGGCACTTTTCCCCTTCAAACTCCGCAACTCGCGGAGTTTGATTTTACAGCTCACTCCATTTTGGATCCTTTCTTGCCGACGGATTTTAAATATAATATAATATATATATTAATTTTAAGAATTAATTATATATTATATTATATTCATGTGCATAGTTGACTTGTAATTTTTAGTCCGTCGCGTCGAGCGTTGAGAGTTGACTCTAGTCCCGATTCCGGATTTTCGAACGTCCTTGCGTACTATTTTATATCTTGTACTTTGCGTTTTGAATCTTGTACTCTTGTAATTTCGAGACGTTTCTTATCAATAATTGGAACCTCTTTGATTGTATTTTGTACTTTTGAGCTTTTTGGTCATTTGCGTCTTCAATTCGTCGAATCTGTCTTTTGTCTTCACCTTTTATTATTTAAATGAATATCACTTGTAAATAGAACAATTGCAACTAAAAGCTTGTCTTTCTTGAGGAATAATGCTATGAAATATATGTTCGTTTTTAGCATTATCAAATATTCCCACACTTGAGCGTTGCTTGTCCTCAAGCAATATAGTCTTGAAATACTAGAATCACTTCTTTATTCTTCACACTTTGTACATCAGTGATTTCTATACGGCGGTATAAACAATGGTAGTAACGGTATGGTTTACAGTCCCACATGACTATAAAAATTTAGATCCTTTAAGGAAATTGGATCTTTATGAAAACATTTGATCTTTTCGAAAATTCAATCTAGTTTTTACCCTAGATAAGTTTTCCGGAATAACCCTTCACCGGTGTTTGCAAATTGTTTTTGTGGGTTTGGTGGGTTTCAGATTTGAAAATTTTAGCTCAAAACTTGTGGTTTTATGTCACCCACTTGCTAACCTTGTATTGGGAAAGCAACACGTCCAGTATACTTGCTCTGAATATTACCTTTTGGTAAACTACCGTCTGGTGGTAAAGGAAAGCGTTGAACAAGCGACTGTTAAGGCAATGTCCCCTGACATGCTTTTAATTATGGTCTATAACGTCTCGGACGCAATTACTATCCTTGGTAGGAGCAATAGTAAAGCTCACCCTTATAATTTTTCGGTCTGGCACAAGGTCCTGTCTTTAACCATGCCATGCAACCACCGTTCTTACGGTTGACACCCGATTTGGTTCAGGTGACCTAATGAATTCCAGGTGAATTCCTAGGATTTTACGTTCAAAGGTAATGAACGCATTGAAAATGAGTTTTTAGAAAACAAATCGGTTTGTAATTTTGATCAAAATATTTTCTCGTTCAAGCTCGAGTTTAGATATCATTGAATTCCATGAGTTTGTAATTCTCAATCTTTAAGGTCAATCTCAAGGATTGAGTAATATCAGTCTTAAAAGCTGATTTTTGATCTTTTAAGGAGATTATCCTTTCTGAGGGTCTGATTCATTAGTCTTATCAAGCTAATTTGCACGGTGCCCCCCATTGTACGAGACAGATCCTCTCATGGTTAAGATAAGTCTGACCACTTGGCGACCCTGTTTTATGCTGAGGTCCGTGGATTTTCTGCTGATTTTAGTGATGACTTTTCTAGATTTTTCGTCAACCTACAGCTGGTCTGAACGACAACTTCATGACCTAAATCAAGAAGCGCGTTTCTTTTTTCAGAAGACTTTACTTCCTTTTAATGATGTAATTGATTCATCGTGTAGATCCATCTTTCTTACAGTGAATTGGGTAAAACTGTTTAGTTTAGTCCAAAGCAAAAGTATTTTCAGTTATTTGTTACAGAAATATGTGACATATGTTTAAAATAACTTGGTAAATTTTCCCACACTTGGCTTTTATTTTCCTTTTTATTGCCTTTTTATTCTCCTTTATTCCATTTTAAATGAATTCTAACATTTTGGTTTGTTTCTCAATTTATGTCCTTTCCAAGGTAACAATAATTTCGGTGTTAACACCTAGTTTTATCATTCATAAATATGTATAAACATGATTTTGAGTTCATTTAATTGAAAATTTTGAAAATTTTTACTAGAATTGTGTAGTCAGTATATAAGACTAGGGCTGTTCTTTGTTTTCAGAGAGCACTAGATTCCAATACAACTACTGCGTTACTAGTATTTCTAATGGTAACCAAGTGTATAAAGTAAAAATTTTAAAATCCGAAAGAATTTAACCCCTTCCCACACTTAAGATCTTGCAATGCCCTCATTTGCAAGAAATCAGTAACAATTTAAATTATTGAGGGTGATTAGCGTAGAAAAATGATTAAATTTTACCAAAGTTTCCAAACATATCGTTGTTTGTGTTGAATGATAAATGGTGCATATCATTTGTTCATTCCGTCTTGTTGTTACATCACATTTATTTTTCATCTTGTCGTCAAAATTAGTTGCTTTTGCTGAACTTAATGCCAGTCTTTGAAAATGCGTTGTTTTACCCTGTTGTGTACATAAGATAAATTGCAAACATATATACATATTTTTGAAGTTTGGTATATTACCCCACATTCAAAAATTATTAAAATCTAAAAATAAAAGTTAGAAAATTATAAAAACTATTACAATATCAACATAAGTGCTTAAATGTAGTAACATTACAAAAATAAAATAAATAAAACTAAATAAACTAGGGTTGTTACTGATACCAGTAGGGGTTCCATGCATAACCGTATGTGTTATAGAATGCTTCAGCAGGGTTATAAGTGGGATACGGTGGTTGCATCTCTATAGACCAGGGAGGAAATATGGGCATTGGAGTAGGAATATAGTTTCTACCTATATGTTGGCAATGAGCTATGATTTGGTTTTGATGAACTTTCCAATCTTCAAATGCTCGATGTCTAGCATTTTCATACTCTTGTGAAGCTATAAACCTTTGCATTTCTATCATTTCATTTCCCCCTCCCACATTACCTGGCTGTTGATTTCTCTCAACCTGTGGATGTCTTCCATTATATCTTACTGCGGCGTTATTTCGCCTCTTCAAAACCTTAGCACCATGATATACATTTAAACCAATTGTATCGTGGGGTTCTGGTTCTTCGATTAATAATCCCCCCCGACTTATATCCACATTGAGATACTCAGCAATTAATGTAATAAATATACCACCTCCTATTATACTGTGCGGTCTCATCCCCCTAACCATAGCTGATAAATAATAACCCACACAATAAGGTATACTTACAGCGCTTTGTGGGTCTTGAATACACATGTGGTAAAACAAATCCTGTTCATTTACCTTTTCCTTATTCTTACCTCGTTGTGTAATCGAGTTCGCTAGAAACCTATGAATCACTCTTAACTCAGCTCTATCTATATCCAAATAAGAGTAATTTCCCCCTTTAAATCGGTGATGGCTAGTCATTTGACTCCATACACCATGCGTATCAAAATTTTCATCAATCTTCCTACTATTTAATATCAACCCTCGACAATCGGCAGATGCTAGCTCCTCAGGCGTATATATACGTAAGGCCTGAGCCATGTCTAGTAGAGACATGTGGCGCATCGAACCTCCTAACAAAAATCTAATAAAAGTTCGATCGGTTAAACTAGCTACCCGATCATTTATTTCTATACTACACAATAATTCTTCACACCATACTTAATATACAGGTCTACGCATGTTGAATAATCGTACCCAGTCGTTAAAAGTAGAATTACCATACCTCTGTGTAAGTAATTCTCTAATTGGCTCGGCCAATTCTACAGCTTCTAACGGTTCCCATTCTATTACCCTAGGTACTTCAACAGCTTTAGAATGAAGAGTGTGCAAGCCCCTTTGGTATTTTGGATAATCTATCCAACGTCTGTCTAATCTCAAGTTCGGGTGTAAATCTTCCACGTGCATATCTGAAAATGTCATAACTGGATGAGGTATATCTTGTTTGTAATAGCTATCAACATCCTGTTGTTCCGCATTCTCAGGAGGAGCAATGCGAGCTTGGGATGAAGATTCACCCCTTTCAGTCTGCAAAACACATCAAACACAATTTTTGTGCATCTAAATATGCATTAGTGTCAGCAAAATCATCAATCAAAATAATTACAATGACATGTTCAATTTATATCAAACTTATGCTCATTTTCATATTTTTATCAAATCTACACTTTTTCAAATAAGCATATACGAAAATGTTCGCCAAGTTCATAAGCATTCAACTCAAATAACATGTCAAAATAATCATTACTAGCAATTAAACAAGTTTCAAATGGCATTAACTCTCAAAAATCAAGTTCATGAATTTTAGACTTGAAAAAGTCCACTTTAATTCTCAAAAATCATGTTTAGGCTCAAAGTTTGGATCATTTAACTACCTAAACATGTTACACTACTTAATTTAGCAATAATTCATGACAAAAATCGGCCATAACCTGTTTATATCAAAAAGCCCCAAATTTGCTCAAGAACACAAACCCTAGATTACTCAAAATTTGAAGTTTAAGGCTTCTAATCATGTTAAATAGCATCAATCTAGGTTATACAAGCATAATACACAAACAATTTAAGTATAATTACACTAAAAAGTATTAAAATCGAATTGGGTATAAAATTGCTCAAGAACACTAAATTTTTGGATTAAAGGGTGTTTTGGTGTAGAAATTTACCGTTTTCCTTGAGTAATTCCTTGATAGCATTCTTCTCAACATGATTTTGTGAAAGATTTGATGAAAAATGGCCAAAAATTCGATTTTGTGTGTGTTTTGTTCGGGTGTTTTTCGCAGTTTTTGGGTTGGGGGTGTGTTGGGGACTGATCTGTTCTGCGTTATATTTTTTCTGGATTTTACATCTTCCGCGACTTGCGGTGTTTTTCTCTTTCAAACTCCGCGAGTCGCGGTGTTTGTATTTTTTTTTTTAATAAAAATCTTTAACTTATAAAACAATTAAGTAATTAATTTTAAAATTTTGTTTCCTTTGTTATTTAGGACGAGGTCGTTTCGGATCGATGTCCTAGTCCGTCCCTCGACAAAATTTTAAAATTTGTCTTTTTGAAGCGCGGTTTTAAAAGTAAAGATTTTTAGGTTTTTTTAATGTTTTTGGCATACTTTAATTCAATAAGATTAAAAATAATGATAATAAAAGTTCTCGTCCCTCCCTTGGGTAGAGCAATTTCGGTTCAACGACCTAGTCTTCAACTCACGACGAATTTTTAAAAATCATATTTTTAACTTAGCAAAATAAAGTAAATTTTTTGTTTTTAAATTCACACCAAACTTAAATTTAAAATGCATAAAATTAAAAAAAATTCACACCAAACTTAAATTTAAAATGCATAAAATTAAAAAAATTCACACCAAACTTAAATTTAAAATGCATAAAATTAAAAATTCATATTTTAAAAATTAAAAATTCACTCCAAACTTAAATGCATAAAATTAAAAATTCATACCAAACTTAATTAAAAATATTAATTTTCTAAATATTTACAATTTTAAATATATTGATTTAAAAAGTTTACAATATCAATTTAAGATTTATATATTAATTTTAAAAACATAAAAAAATAAAATTAAAAATCTTTTTGGCTTTTATCCCACTTTAATCAATCAAATATTATCAAAAATATGCGCCCCTCTTTTCGGTAAAGTAATTTTGGTTCCATGACCTAATTTAACTCATGGCGAATTTTTGAAATATTTTGGGTTAATTGATTAAAGATATTTATACCTTAAGAATAAATGTTAAATTTCGCAGTGATGTAATAAATTTTTGTATGATATCAATAATTTCGGTCGCAAGACCTAATTTCATCGAATACCAATTTAATACTTTATAGCGAACAAATTAGCGTTTATTATCAAAAGGTTAAAAATAAAAATAAAAATAAAAAATGAAAACTGTACAGACTTACCTGTGAAATATATTTCTTAGTGATATGCTCTAGCTCACTCATAAGATAGTCGGACTAATTGATTTTCCATGGCTACATAGGCGTAACCTCGAGCATTTAATGTTTTTTCTTCTAAACATATGAACGGTCCATCTCTGCATAAAGTAACAAATTCGCTATTTGAATAGGTTTGATTATTTGAACATTTACCTTCGTGTGACCATTTTCCGCATTTGTGACATTTTTCAAGGTGTCGTGCTCTCCTTTTCGCTGCGGATTTTGATTTTCCTTTACCAAATTGTAACTTATTATCTTCGCATCTGGATTCTTTTCTTACTCCGTCCAATTTACCTCTGATTAATGATACTATTTTACTTGGAAGTGTGTCATTATTACGTTTAGTGATCAAAGCGTGTAGCATTAGACCATGGTTTAATTCACAGGAAGTCTTCATTTTGTAAAAACCTAAAAAAAATAAAAATTCAGAATGGGGGGAGAAGACTAGTTCTTTAGGGTCTGCTAGGGAAAGACCATTCGGGTTCCATTTTCGAGAACTACACGAAAATAGAAAATCTAACTCTAACAGAAATACATAAACCTCCCTACACTTAGTTGAAATTGTGATTAACATTATTTTCAATTGAATCATCAACAACTTGTATATCTTTGACTTTTACTTCAATCCATTTGTTGATTTCCTCCGTAACTTTCACAAATTCAACTAACATCGCCTTTTCTTTTGGCGATAAATTGGATACTAATCGGTTACATAACTTAAAGTTTACCTTAATCTTAGCATCGTGAATCCGTTTATAAAGTTTCTTCGTTGAACTGTTAAAAATGGGTTTATCTAATTTCGTATCATCAACGGCATTCTTTGTGATTGGATCATCATTAAGTGTTTCTTCATCTTCCCCACACTTATGCGTTTTTATTGGTCTAACAGTTTTGGTTGGTGGAGATCTAAACTTTCGGTTCACAAAGGTGATCGATGTATCACCATCCCTAAGTGTCATTCTACCTTCTCTTACATCAATGAATGCCTCGGTGGTTGCTAAAAATGGGCGACCTAGAATTAGAGGAATATCAAGGTTTTCCTCCATATTAATCACTATGAAGTTGGCAACAAAGGTCAAACTTCCCACGTTAACAAGTAAATTATTTGCTATTCCAACCGGGTGTTTAATGGTTTGGTCAAATGATTGAACACCTATTTTGGTTGGTTTTAATTTACCCATGCCTAATCTTTTGTATAAGGAAAGAGGCATAATATTTGCACTTGCTCCTAAATCTGCGAGTCCATTATATACAGCACCATCATTAAGCAAGCAAGAAATGATAAATTCACCCGGGTCTCCCGCTTTAGTAAGTCGAGTTGGTTTGTAAACCTTTTTCGGGTGTTCTTTTCTTGGTTCTTTCACTTCTATTTGAACTTCTTGTTCACATTTTTCTTCGTTTCTTGGAATGGGAGGTTTGTATAAGAATTCTTCTTCATCACTCAAATTTGACTTCTCCCTATATTCCAATTTTGATTTTTCATATGTTGTTGATAACATATTTATGTTTTCATTTTGAAGGTTTTCTTGGGTGGTGAAATTATGATTAACTTCATTGTCAACTTCCATCGGACCATGTATGTAATGTTTAACTCTGTGACCATTAACTTTAAATTCAATCCCATTTGAATTTATTAATTCTACTGTTCCGTATGGGAAAACTCTTTTGACTATGAATGGTCCAGACCATTTTGATTTCAATTTTCCAGGAAATAGCTTGAATCGTGAATTGAAAAGAAGAACTCTGTCTCCTTCTTTAAATTCTTTTGAACTTCTGATTCTTTTATCATGCCATTTCTTTGTTCTTTCCTTATAGATTAACGAATTTTCATATGCTTCATGTCTTAATTCTTCTAATTCGTTTAATTGACTTAACCGTAGACGTCCGGCTTCATGTAAATCAAGATTACATGTCTTCAAAGCCCAAAATGCTTTGTGTTCAATTTCTACTGGAAGATGACATGCTTTTTCATAAACGAGTTTAAAAGGTGTGGTTCCAATTGGAGTTTTGTAGGCTGTTCTAAAAGCCCAGAGTGCATCCTCCAATTTAATGGACCATTCCTTCGGATTTGTACCTACGGTTTTCTCTAGAATACGTATTAAAGCTCGGTTGGTATTTTCAACTTGTCCACTTGTCTGTGGATGATATGCGGTGGAGATTTTATGAGTTACTCTATATATTTTAAGAACTTTCTCAAGTTGATTATTACAGAAATGAGTACCCCGATCACTTATTAAAGCTTTCGGTGTTCCAAACCTTGCAAAAAGACGTTTTAAAAAATTGACTACAACTCGTGCATCGTTAGTTGGGAGAGCTTGTGCTTCCGCCCATTTAGATACATAATCAATGGCTACGAGAATGTAGAGATTATTATGAGATTTTGGAAATGGACCCATAAAGTCAATACCCCAAATGTCAAATACTTCACATACTTGAATGACATTTTGTGGCATTTCATCACGTTGACTTATTTTTTCAGCCCTTTGACAAGCATCACAGGATTTGCAAAGAAGGTGTGCGTCTTTGTAAATTGTAGGCCAATAGAATCCAGCATCATAAACTTTTCTTGCTGTTAGTTGAGGCCCATAATGCCCTCTTGTTGGTTCTGTGTGACAATGGTTTAAAATTTTACTAGCTTCATCTCCAAATACACATCGGCATATTATTCCATCGGGACAACTTTTAAACAAATGTGGATCTTCCCAGAAATAGTGTTTTATATCACTAAAGAATTTTTTTCGTTTTTGGTACGATAATCCTTTTTCAAGGAATTCACATACTAAGTAGTTTGCATAGTCTGCAAACCATGGTATTTCATTATAATCTATCTTCAATAGATATTCATCAGGAAAGTTGTCTTGTATGGCCGATTCATTTAGAACTTCTAATTAGGAATTTTCAAGAAGAGAAAGATGATCAGCGGCGAGATTTTCTGCTCCTCTTTTATCTCGGATTTCAATATCAAACTCTTGTAAGAATCGTGGTTTAGCATCTTGTTTCGAAAATAGGTATCTAAGAGCAGAATGGTCGGTATAGACCACCGTTTTTGCTAGAACGAGATATTAACGAAATTTGTCAAAAGCAAAGACAATAGCAAGGAGTTCTTTTTCAGTAGTTGTGTAATTTGTTTGTGCTCCTTGTAACGTCTTACTAGCATAATATATAGGTTGAAATCGTTTTTCAATCCTTTGTCCTAAAACGGCTCCCATTGCAAAATCACTTGCATCGCACATAAGTTCAAACGGTAGATTCCAATTTGGTGTTATCATGATCGGCGCATTAGTGAGTTTCTCTTTAAGAATATTAAAAGATTTGATACATTCATCTGAAAAGATGAATGGAGCATCCTTTTCTAGGAGTTTATTCATAGGAATGGCAATTTTAGAAAAATCTTTTATGAAACGTCGGTAAAAACCGGCATGCCCTAGAAAACTCCTAACTCCTCTAACATTTGTGGGATGTGGAAGTTTAGCAATTACATCTACTTTAGCTCTATCCACTTCAATTCCTTCCTTTGAAATTTTATGTCCAAGAACGATGCCTTATTTAACCATGAAATGGCATTTCTCCCAATTAAGTACTAGATTTGATTGTTCGCATCTAATAAGCATTCGTTCCAGATTAACTAGACATGATTCAAATGTATCACCGAAGACTGAAAAGTCATCCATGAAAACTTCCATGCATTCTTCTATCATGTCTTGAAAAATCGCCATCATGCACCTTTGAAAGGTTGCAGGGGCGTTGCAAAGTCCAAATGGCATGCGTTTGTAAGTAAAAGTACCATAAGGGCACGTGAATGTGGTTTTCTCTTGGTCCTCGGGTGCTATTGGAATTTGAAAATATCCGAAAAAACCATCAAGAAAACAATAGTAACTGTTTTCGGCTAATCTTTCCAACATTTGATCAATAAAAGGTAAGGGAAAGTGATCTTTTCTGGTGGCGTCATTTAATTTTCTATAATCAATACATACACGCCATCCTGTTACAGTCCTAGTAGGAATAAGCTCATTTTTCTCATTTGTGATGACAGTCATGCCACCCTTCTTAGGTACGCATTGAACTGGGCTTACCCATGGACTATCAGAAATTTGATAAATTAAACCTGCATCAAGCAGTTTAATAATTTCTTTCTTAACTACATCTTGCATATTAGGATTTAGTCTTCGTTGGCGTTGCACATACGTTTTATGATCTTCTTCCATAAGGATTTTATGTGTGCAATACGAAGGACTTATTCCTTTAATATCATGAATCTTCCATGCAATGGCTGGTTTATGAGCTTTTAACACAGAAATGAGTTGCGATTTCTCATTTTCAGTAAGAGAAGACGATATTATTACAGGTAATTTAGATTCACCATGTAAATAAGCGTATTCCAAATGGTTTGGAAGTGGCTTTAACTCTAATGTCGGTGGTTCTTCTATCGATGATTTGTATCGATATCTGTCTTCTTCTTTTAGCATTTGAATTTCTTCTGTTGTTGGTTCATATCCATTAGCTATTAGTGTAGCTAACATTTCAGTTTCATCAATTGGTTCAGTTCCTTCTCCTAAAGAACATTCTCCCGTTCCTTGTAATTCTGGAAATTCTTCTAACAATTCTGCATGTGAATCTATAGTTTGAATATAATAACATGTATCATCTGCAGATTGCGGTTGTTGCATTGCTCTATCAACTGAAAATGTAACACTCTCGTCCTCTATACTTAGGGTCAGTTTCTTACCAAACACGTCTATCATTGCTTTAGCCGTGTTTAAGAATGGTCTTCCTAATATGAGAGGAACTTGAGAATCTTCTTCCATGTCCAGAACAACAAAATCTACTGGAAATACTAAAGTACCAACTTTAACTAGCATGTTCTCCATTATCCCTCTAGGATATTTTATTGATCTATCGGCTAGTTGTATACTTATTCTTGTTGGTTTCAATTCTCCAAGGTCTAGTTTAGCGTATAGTGAATACGGCATTAAATTTATACTAGCACCTAAAATACGGCATTAAATTTATACTAGCACCTAAGTCTGCCAATGCTTCTATTGAACTAAGACTACCCAGAAAACATGGAATTGTGAAACTTCCTGGATCAGATAATTTTTCTGGTATCTTATTCAACAGCACTGCTGAACAATTAGCATTCATAGTAACAGCCGAGTGTTCTTCCATTTTCTTTCTATTTGTGATCAGATCTTTCAGAAATTTAGCATATCTAGGCATTCCTGAAATCACATCAATGAAAGGAAGATTTACATTTATTTGTTTAAACATATCCAAGAATTTGGATTGCTCGGCTTCAAGTTTCTCTTTTTTCATTTTACTCGGGTAAGGAAGTGGTGGTTGGTATGGTTTAACATAAGGTTTAGCGTTAACTGTGTTATCTTCATTAACCTTTTCAACTACCGGTTCTTTTTCCTTATCTTGTTTAGGTTGTGGTTCTTGTGGAGTAGGAATAGCTTCATCAGAAATTACAGGTATTTCAGGTGGTTTAAGTGTTGAACCACTTCTTGTGGTAATGACTTTAGCTGTTTCATTCTGAGGGTTAGCATTTGCATCACTAGCTAAACTTTCCGGTTTTCTTTCACCTATTAACCTTGCTAGGTTACTTACTTCTTGTTCTAGATTTTGAATAGAAGCTTATTGATTTCTAAATGCTTGAGCATTTTGTTCATTAGTTTGTTTCTGAGATGTGAAAAACTGTGTTTGAGTTTCAACTAACTTCGTCATCATATCTTCTAAATTCGGCTTTTTATCATCGGTTTGTGGTGGTTTGTTTTGAAAATTAGGTCTTTGCTGATTGTAAGTATTGTTGGATACTTGTTGATTGCTAGGACCTTGTTGGTTGTTGTATGGAACATTGCGGTTATAATTCTGGTTTTGATTGTAGATCGGTCTTGGCGGTTGATAATTATTCTGATAATTATTTCCAGGCCTTTGGTTTATATATGAAATATTCTCTCTTTGTTCCATTGTTAGCTCAATACTGAGACAATCTTTTGTCAAATGTGGTCCTCCACACTGCTCACAACTAATGCGTATTGAGTGAATATCTTTAGTCATCTTTTCCATTCGTCTCTCGACATCATCTATCTTTACGGAAAAGGAATCTAAGTCATGGCTAGAATCGGCTCTAGCTGCTTTAGATGATCTAACGATATCTTTTTCTTGGTGCCACTCATGTGAGTGGGAAGCAGTGTTATCAATAATTTTGTAAGCATCAGTTTCAGTGTTCTTCATAATAGAACCACCAGCTGCTATATCGATGTCTTTCCTTGTAGTGATGTCGCATCCTTGGTAGAATATTTGTACTATTTGACAGGTGTCTAAACCATGTTGCGGACATCCTCTCAAAACTTTCCAAATCTAGTCCACGCCTCATATAGAGTTTCATTTGGCTTCTGTGTGAACGTAACAATTTCTCCTTGAAGTCTTACGGCTTTAGATGCCGGAAAGAATTGTTTAAGAAATTTTTCAACTAAAACATCCCATGTGTCAATCGCCCCTTCAGTTAACAATTCCAACCAATCTTTGGCTTCTCCCTTTAAAGTCCAGGGAAATAACATGAGATATATCTGTTCATCCTCCACTTCTCTTATTTTAAATAGTGTGCAGATCCTATTAAAGGTACGAAGATGTTCATTTGGATCTTCCTTCAGCGCACCACTAAATTGGCATTGATTAGTCACCATATGTAGAATTTGTCCTTTGATTTCATAATCTGGCGAATTAATGTCAGGATGAGTAATTGCGTGACCTTGGCCAGTGCGTTTAGCTCTCATTCGGTCTTCCATACTTAAAGGTTCCAGATTCTCCATAATTGAATTTGTTGAATCTGAATCAATAGAGGATTCTGATTTAATGGGTCGTTCCTCAACAATCTCTGTTTGAATGATTGGTGGTTCTGAAGGAAAAATTAATGGTTCAGGATCTATGAATTGTCCCTGAATATTCTCCGGATTCTCAATTGTGAGGTCGGGTTTAAAAAATGGATTATCGGAAATTTGAATTGGAGTACTTGGTCGACTGGATGACGATTCTAAAGAAAAATCAACGGCGGTAATATTAGGTAGATGTCTTGATCGAGTTACAGGTGGTGAACGTACAAAAGGTGGTAAACGTCTTGCTCAGTGCATTCACTGAATATCCTATTAATTTTTAAAAGGAAAGAAAAATTATATAAGTTATCCAATTAATAGACTTTTCTGATTTTGCCCACGTTTCGAATAGCCAAAAGATGCAGCAGAGGGGCAGGATTCGTTTGGTCTCAATATAATTGAGTACTGTTTGGCTCCAATAACCCAGTCCACGTACAAATCCAACTATTATTACGAATCAGAAAATTTTGATGTCTATCAATTTAACCACTTAAAATAAATTTTCGTAATTTTAAGAAATTTAGATAAGAAGTAGAATAAAAATCTATGTCCTAAAACTAGAATGGCGAGAAATAAGAAAGAAAAAGAGGGCGTCGAAAAAGGTCGAAAAAGAAAAGGGTTGAAAAATAAAAGGCGTCGAAAAAATAAGAAAGAGAAAAAATAAAAATAAAAATTGACTTATGAAACTTTAAAACACTCGACTAACCCAACCTTATTACTATTACTAACTTAAAATTAAAATTGCAAATTGAGATTACTAATTGGAGTGATAATTGATACATAGGTAAAAGGCGTCGAAAAATAAAAATAAGAAAGTAGCGCGTTGAAACTTAAAAAGGAACTAAAAACTAAAAATTAAATGTTGCGTCTAAAAATATTAAAGCTTACAAGTAAAACTATATTCCAAATGGCAATAACTTAAAAAGGTACTAAAACTTAAAAGGGCGTCGCAAAATTCTAAAGTACCTAAATCTTAGTCTAAAGAAAAAGCACTTAAGGGATTTTACGGCAAAGCCTAAAAATCTAGAAGTAAAAATAAGTATGGCAAAAACTATGGCTTAAAACTAAATATGGGCGAAAAATACAAAAAATTATGCTAAAACGAATAAAAACGGACAAAATAAAAAAAATATACTAAAAGTTGTAAAAAGTACAATTTTTTATAAAAATATTATTTTTATATTATTTATTTATTAAAACTATTAATTTTATAAACTAACTAAACTAATTAAACTAAATATATAAAATAATAAATAAACTAAACTAAATAATAAATAATTAAAACCTATTTAGGGTTTTAAATTTAATAATAAATAATAATAATAATAATTATACGTAATTAATGCCTGAATAGGGCTTCCTGTGTGCCCGTGTCAGACGGCTCCGCGAGTTGCAGTGACACGTACCAGCAAATACCGCGAGTCGAGGGAAATGAAAATTCAGATAACAGTCTGGTTTCGACAGGTTTCGGTTTTTTATTTATTTATATATATATATTTTTTTAATTTTCTGTTTTTAATTTAATTAATATATTTATATAATTTAAATAAAACTTATCTTTAACAACTAAGATAAAAATAAAATACTTTATAATTTTATAAATAAAAATCTAAAAAAAATAGATTTATATATATTTATTTTTTTCGGTTTTTTTTATGTTTTAAATAAACACAAAATATTTAAATAAAACTTATATTTTTATAAAATAAAAATAAAGAAACTTTATAAAACTTAAATATTTAACAAACTTTTAAAAATATTTATATTTTTGTTTTTCTTTTTATATTTTTGGATTTTTTTTTAAAACGTATTTTTACGAAAGCGTAATTTTTTTTTAATAAAAGTAAACTTAAAATAAAAATCTTTTTTTTTTATATATAGCGTTGCGCTTCCGGCTTTTAAGCCAGATTTTCCCCGGCAGCGGCGCCAAAAATACTTGATAGTTATGCGAGGTGTATATGAAATAGCTTTATTTTTACTAGAAAAAACTATTAAATATGATACAATTTTACACAAGATATTTATTTATTTATAGAATGGATATACTTAAACCTTGCTACAACACTTATAGGCAGTGTACCTAATCGTACAGTAGTGTAGTTTTTAGTAAGTCCGATTCGTTCCACAGGGAAAAATCTTTAAACAAAGCTTAACGCTATATTAGTTAAATTTATAAAAATACAAATATATATAAGTAATATTATTATTATAAAGGGGGGTTTTTACCGTTTAATAACCGGTTTGTCGATTTTAAAAACTTTAGTCGCAGTTAAAACCTAATGTAAAATATTAAAAATAAATACAACTTAATTTAAAGCGTAAAATAAATAACGATAATGAAATTGCAATAAATAAAAGTGCGATAAAATAAACTTGCGATAATAAAAAAATGTGATAATTAAAAGTGCAATTCAATACAATAACAATAAATAAAAGTGCGATAATTAGAAGTGCAATTAAATATAAAATAAAGGAAATTAAATATGAAATAAAAGAATTATGCTTATTTAAACTTCCGTAATCATGATGTTTGACGTGTTGATTTTAGTTTTATGCCCATGGGTTAATTGTTCTTTATCCTGGATTATTTAATATGTCCATACGGATTTGTCCATAATAGTCCATCAGTCAAAAATATAAAGAGCGAAAGCCTTCGTCAAATTATTCTTATTCCCGAAGTCAAATATTCCAACTAATTGGGGATTCGAATTGTAACAAGGTTTTAATACTTTGTTTAATGAATACACCAGGTTATCGACTGCGTGTAAACCAAGGTTTTACTACTTTGTTAACAATTACACCAATTACCCTTGAATGTAATTCACCCCTGTTTCAACAAGTCTATTAACTATTAATCCAGTTCCGTGTCCGGTAAAATGAATAATTATTGGTATTTATAGATATCCCGCACACCGTACCCAGTCAAGCGTATGTGGTTATATATAAATACGTCAAATTATAAGTTTGTATATTAAATTAACAAGGTATTGTTTAGTTAATATAAAACCCATTAATAGCCCATAGTCTAATTTCCACAAGTGTCGTTCTTTTATCCAAACCCCAATTATGGTACAAAGCCCAATTACCCAATTTTTATATTTTTAGCCCAACATCATGATTACTTCGGTATTAAATAAGCATAATAATAACTTAGCTACGAGACATTAATGAAAATAATATAAACATAACTTACAATGATTAAAAATAGCGTAGCGTTACACGGACAGAATTTCGACTTACACCCTTACAACATTCGCTAACATACCCTTATTATTAGAAATTAAAATTAAAATATAAATATAAATATTTACGTATACATATATAGAGAGAGATTGATTTTTGGATATTTAAAACTCGTCGAATGCGTTGGCTTTTATAGGAAGTTTCAGAATTGGGTACTCCGCGACTTGCGGCACTTTTCCCCTTCAAACTCCGCAACTCGCGGAGTTTGATTTTACTGCTCACTCCATTTTGGATCCTTTCTTGCCGACGGATTTTAAATATAATATAATATATATATATTAATTTTAAGAATTAATTATATATTATATTATATTCATGTGCATAGTTGACTTGTAATTTTTAGTCCGTTGCGTCGAGCGTTAAGAGTTGACTCTGGTCCCGGTTCCGGATTTTCGAACGTCCTTGCGTACTATTTTATATCTTGTACTTTGCGTTTTGAATCTTGTACTCTTGTAATTTCGAGACGTTTCTTATCAATAATTGGAACCTCTTTGATTGTATTTTGTACTTTTGAGCTTTTTGGTCATTTGCGTCTTCAATTCGTCGAATCCGTCTTTTGTCTTCACCTTTTATTATTTAAACGAATATCACTTGTAAATAGAACAATTGCAACTAAAAGCTTGTCTTTCTTGAGGAATAATGCTATGAAATATATGTTCATTTTTAGCATTATTAGTAGGATATGGTGGTCGGTTCTCTAAAGTTCAAGGAGCAAATTCGGGCATAACGGTAGGAATGTATTCTCTACCTACGTGTGTACAATGCCTTATGATTTGGCTTTGATGATACATCCAATCTTGAAATGCTTTTTGTCTAGCCATTTCATACTCGTGTCGAGCCATAAAAATTTGCATTTCCGTCATTGGATTACCCCCTCCCGGTTGACCTTGCTGTTGATCTCTCTCAACCTGTGGATGCGTGCCATCATAACGTGCTGCCGCGTTGTTTCGTTTCTTTAAGACCTTAGCACCATGATAAACACGCAAATCTATTCTATCGCGGGGTTCTGGTTCTGCCATTAATAATCCCCCTCGACTTCTATCCACACCGAGATATTTAGCAATCAAAGTAATAAATATACCACCTCCTATTATGCTACCACGCCTCATACCCCTAACCATAGTCAATAAATAATAACCCACACAAAAAGGTATACTTACAGCGCTGTGTGGGTCTCGAATACACATGTGGTAAAACAAATCCTGTTCATTTACCTTTTCCTTATTCTTACCTCGTTGTGTAATCGAATTGGCTAAAAACCTATGGATTACTCTTAATTCAGCTCTACCAATATCAAGATAAGAGTATAATCCCCCCTGGAATCGGCGATGGCTAGTCATCCTACTCTATACGTCATTCGTATCAAAATTCTCATCCACCCTCCTACCATAAACTATTAACCTCTGGCAATCAAAAGATGCTAGCTCCTCGGGCGTATATATACCTAAAGCCCGAGCCATGTCTAGTAAGGACATATGGCGCATCTCCCCTCCTAATAAAAATCTAATAAAACTACGATCGGTTAAAGTATCTACCCGATCATTTATTTCAATAGTACACAATAACTCTATACACCATTCTCTATATACAGGTCTACGCATGTTGAATAAATGTACCCAATCACTAAAAGTAGAATTACCATACCTTTGAGTAAGTAATTCCCTGATTGGCTCGGCCAATTCCACTACCTCTAATGGTGCCCAATCTATAACTCTTGGTACCTCAACATTATTAGACACAAGGTTGTGCAGGTTCTTTTGATATTTTGGATAGTCTATCCAATATCTATCAAATCTCAAATTCGGATGTAAATCTACCTCATGAATGTTTGAATATAAAACAATTGGGTGAGGCATATCTTGTCGGTAATGGTTATTAATTTCCTGTTGATTTGCATCTTCCGAAGGAGCATTGCGAGCCTGGGATGAAGATTCACCCCTTTCAGTCTGCAAAATATATCAAACACAATTTTTGTGCATCCAAATATGCATTAGTTTTAGCAAAATCATAAATATAAACAATTACAATGACATGTTTAATCCATATTAAACTCTATACACATTTTCAAAATATTAACAATTCTACACTTTTACAAATATACTTTTACAAAAATGTATACAAAGTTTCTTCGCATTTAACTTCTAAAACATGTCAAAAATAATCATTATAACAATTAAACAAGTTCCTCATGGCATTCATATCAATTAAATCAAGTTCATGCAATTTTGGTTCAAAAAGTCCACTTTAATCTTCATAAATCATGTTTAGGATCAAAGTTTTGATCATTTAGCAACCTAAACATGTTACACTACTCAATTTAGCATAAACTAACAACAAAATTCGGCCATAACCTGTTTATATCAAAAAGCCCTAATTTTGCTCAAGAACACAAACCCTAGATTACTCAAAAATTGAAGTTCAAAGCTTCTAATCATGTTAAATAGCATCAATCTAGGTTATACAAGCATAATACACAAACAATTGAAGCATTATTACACTAGAAAGCATCAAAATCGAATTATGTATGAAATTATTCAAGAACACTAAAAATTCGGATTAAATGGTGTTTAGGTGTAGAAATTTACCGATTTCCTTGAGTAATTCCTTGATAATAGTCTCTTCATTGTGATTTTAGCAACAAATTTGACGATTATTGGTGAAAAATTGCGAATTTGAGAGGTATTTGTGTGTGTTTTTTGTTAAAAATGAGTGAGGTGGTGAAGGGAACTGGTCTGTTCGACCAGATAACCCATTTGGGTTTTGTGACCTCCGCGAGTGCGGTGGTAGGCCCGTTTAAATCACCGTGAGTTGCGGTGGTTTTTTTTTTTTTTATATATAAAACCTTATAACTTTTTTTTTAAAAACATTTAATTAATTAAATTCTAAAAATTTTGTTTTCCTTTAGGAGCGAGGGTGTTTCGGATCGTTGTCCTAGTCCGTCCCTCGACAAAAAATTAAAATTTGTCAATTTAAAGCGCGGTTTTAAAAGCAAAGATTTTTGGGTTTTTTTAATGTTTTTCGCATACTTTAATTCAATAAGATTAAAAATAATGATAATAAAAGTTCTCGTCCCTCCCTCGGGTAAAGCAATTTCGGTTCAATGACCTAGTCTTCAACTCACGACGAATTTTAAAAATCAAATTTTTAACTTAACGAAATAAAGTAAAATTTTTTATTTTTTTTTATAATCACACCAAACTTAAATTAAAAATGCATAAAATTAAAAATTCACACCAAACTTATATTATATTTTTGTTTTCATACATTTATATTAAAAATATTAATTTTTCAAATATTTACAATTTTAAATATATATTAATTTAAAAAGTTTACAATATTATTTTAATATTAATTTTAAAAACAAAGTAAAAATAAAATTAAAAATCTTTTTGGTCTTTTATCCCACTTTAATCAATCAAATATTATCAAAAATATATGCCCCTCTTTTCGGCAAAGTAATTTCGGTTCAACGACCTAATTTAACTCATGACGAATTTTTGAAATATTTTGGGTTGATTGATTAAAGATATTTATACCTTAAGAATAAACGTTAAATTTCGCAGTGATGTAATAAATTTTTGTATGATATCAATAATTTCGGTCGCAAGACCTAATTTTATCGAATACCAATTTAATACTTTATAGCGAACAAATTATCGTTTATTATCAAAAGGTTAAAAATAAAAATAAAAATAAAAATGAAAACTGTACAAACTTACCTGTGAAATATATTTCTTAGTGATATGCTCTAGCCCACTCATAAGATAGTCGGACTAATTGGCTTTCCATTGCTACATAGACGTAACCTCGAGCATTTATCGTTTTTTCTTCTAAACATATGAACGGTCCGTCTCTGCATAAAGTAACAAATTCGGTGTTTGAATAGGTTTGATTATTTGAACATTTACCTTCGTGTGACCATTTTCCGCATTTGTGACATCTTTCAAGGTGCCGTGCTCTTCTTTTCGCTGCGGATTTTGATTTTCCTTTACCAAATTGTAACTTATTATTTTCGCATCTGGATTCTTTTCTTACTCCGTCCAATTTACCTCTGATTAATGATACCAATTCACTTGGAAGTGTGTCATTATTACGTTTAGTGATTAAAGCGTGTAGCATTAGACCATGGTTTAATTCACAGGAAGTCTTCATCTCGTAAAACCTAAAAAAATAAAAATTCAGAATGGGGGAGAAGACTAGTTCTTTAGGGTCTGCTAGGGAAAGACCATTCGGGTTCTATTTTCGAGAACTACACAAAAACAGAAAATCTAACTCTAACAGAAATACATATTATCCTTTAAAGACTTGATTCTCCCCACACTTAGTTATCTGTGGTGTCGAAATTGTGATTAACTTCGTTGTCAACTTCCATCGGACTATCTATGTAATGTTTAACTCTGTGACCATTAACCTTAAATTCAATCCCATTTGAATTTATTAATTCTACTGTTCCGTATGGGAAAACTCTTTTGACTATGAATGGTCCAGACCATCTTGATTTCAATTTTCCAGGAAATAGCTTGAATCGTGAATTGAAAAGAAGAACTCCGTCGCCTTCTTTAAATTCTTTTGAACTTCTGATTCTTTTATCATGCCATTTCTTCGTTCTTTCCTTATAGATTAACGAATTTTTGTATGCTTCATGTCTTAATTCTTCTAATTCGTTTAGTTGACTTAATCGTAGACGTCCAGCTTCATGTAAATCAAGATTACATGTCTTCAAAGCCCAAAATTCTTTGTGTTCAATTTCTACTGGAAGATGACATGCTTTTCCGTAAACGAGTTTAAAAGGTGTGGTTCCAATTGGAGTTTTGTAGGCTGTTCTAAAATCCCATAGTGCATCCTCCAATTTCATGGACCATTCCTTCGGATTTGATCCTACGGTTTTCTCTAGAATACGTTTTAAAGCTCGGTTGGTATTTTCAACTTGTCCACTTGTTTGTGGATGATAAGCGGTGGAGATTTTATGAGTTACTCCATATCTTTTAAGAACTTTCTCAAGTTGATTATTACAGAAATGAGTTCCCCGATCACTTATTAAAGCTTTCGGTGTTCCAAACCTTGCAAAAAGACGTTTTAAAAAGTTGACTACAACTCGTGCATCGTTAGTTGGGAGAGCTTATGCTTCCGCCCATTTAGATACATAATCAATGGCTACGAGAATGTAGAGATTATTATGAGATTTTGGAAATGGACCCATAAAGTCAATACCCCAAATGTCAAATACTTCACATACTTGAATGACATTTCGTGGCATTTCATCACGTTGACTAATTTTTCCGGACCTTTGACATGCATCACAGGATTTGCAAAGAAGGTGTGCGTCTTTGAAAATTGTAGGCCAATAGAATCCAGCATCATAAACTTTTCTTGCTGTTAGTTGAGGCCCATAATGCCCTCCTGTTGGTCCTGTGTGACAATGGTTTAAGATTTTACTAGCTTCCTCCCCGAATACACATCGGCGTATTATTCCATCGGGACAACTTTTAAACAAATGTGGATCTTCCCAGAAATAGTGTTTTATATCACTAAAGAATTTCTTTCGTTTTTGGTACGACAATCCTTTTTCAAGGAATCCACATACTAAATAGTTTGCATAGTCTGCAAACCATGGAATTTCATTATAATCTATCTTCAATAGATATTCATCAGGAAAGTTGTCTTGCATGGCCGATTCATTTAGAACTTCTAATTCGGGATTTTCAAGACGAGAAAGAAGATCAGCGGCGAGATTTTCTGCTCCTCTTTTATCTCGGATTTCAATATCAAACTCTTGTAAGAGTAAGATCCAACGTATTAATCTTGGTTTGGCATCTTGTTTCGAAAATAGGTATCTAAGAGCAGAATGGTCGGTATAGACCACCGTTTTAGCTAGAACGAGATATGAACAAAATTTGTCAAAAGCAAAGACAATAGCAAGGAGTTCTTTTTCAGTAGTTGTATAATTTGTTTGTGCTCCTTGTAACGTCTTACTAGCATAATAAATTGGTTGAAATCATTTTTCAATCCTTTGTCCTAAAACGGCTCCCATTGCAAAATCACTTGCATCGCACATAAGTTCAAACGGTAGATTCCAATTTGGTGTTATCATGATCGGCGCATTAGTGAGTTTCTCTTTAAGAATATTAAAAGATTTGATACATTCATCTGAAAAGATGAATGGAGCATCCTTTTCTAGGAGTTTATTCATAGGAGTGGCAATTTTAGAAAAATCTTTTATGAAACGTCGGTAAAAACCGGCATGCCCTAGAAAACTCCTAACTCCTCTAACATTTGTGGGATGTGGAAGTTTAGCAATTACATCTACTTTAGCTCTATCCACTTCAATTCCTTCCTTTGAAATTTTATGTCCAAGAATGATGCCTTCTTTAACCATGAAATGGCATTTCTCCCAATTAAGAACTAGATTTGATTGTTCGCATCTAATAAGCATTCGTTCAAGATTAACTAGACATGATTCAAATGTATCACCGAAGACTGAAAAGTCATCCATGAAAACTTCCATGCATTCTTCTATCATGACGTGAAAAATCGCCATCATGCACCTTTGAAAGGTTGCAGGGGCGTTGCAAAGTCCAAATGGCATGCGTTTGTAAGCAAAAGTACCATAAGGGCACGTGAACATGGTTTTTTCTTGGTCCTCGGGTGCTATTGGAATTTGAAAATATCCGGAAAAACCATCAAGAAAACAATAGTAACTATTTCCGGCTAATCTTTCCAACATTTGATCAATGAAAGGTAAGGGAAAGTGATCTTTTCTGGTGGCGTCATTTAATTTTCTATAATCAATACATACACGCCATCCTGTTACAGTCCTAGTAGGAATAAGCTCATTTTTCTCATTTGTGATGACAGTCATGCCACCCTTCTTAGGTACACATTGAACTGGGCTTATCCATGGACTATCAGAAATTGGATAAATTAAACCTGCATCAAGCAATTTAATAATTTCTTTCTTAACAACATCTTGCATATTAGGATTTAGTCTTCGTTGGCGTTGCACATACGTTTTATGACCTTCTTCCATAAGGATTTTATGTGTGCAATACGAAGGACTTATTCCTTTAATGTCATGAATCTTCCATGCAATAGCTGGTTTATGAGCTTTTAACATAGAAATAAGTTGAGATTTTTCATTTTTAGTAAGAAAAGACGATATTATTACAGGTAATTCAGATTCACCATGTAAATAAGCGTATTCCAAATGGTTTGGAACTGGCTTTAACTCTAATGTCGGTGGTTCTTCTATCGATGATTTATATCGATATCTGTCTTATTCTTTTAACATTTGAATTTCTTCTGTTGTTGGTTCATATCCATTATCCATAAGTGTAGCTAACATTTCAGTTTCATCAATCGGTTCAGTACCTTCTCCTAAAGAACATTCTCCTGTTCCTTGTAATTCTGGAAATTCTTCTAACAATTCTGCATGTGATTCTATAGTTTGAATATAGTAACATGTATCATCTGCAGATTGCGGTTGTTGCATTGCTCTATCAACTGAAAAGGTAACACTCTCGTCCTCTATACTTAGGGTTAGTTTCTTACCGAACACGTCTATCATTGCTTTAGCCGTGTTTAAGAATGGTCTTCCTAATATGAGAGGAACTTGAGAATCTTCTTCCATGTCCAGAACAACAAAATCTACTGGAAATACTAAAGTACCAACTTTAACTAGCATGTTTTCCATTATCCCTCTAGGATATTTTATTGATCTATCGGCTAGTTGTATACTTATTCGTGTTGGTTTCAATTCTCCAAGGTCTAGTTTAGTGTATAGTGAATACGGCATTAAATTTATACTAGCACCTAAGTCTGCCAATGCTTCTATTGAACTAAGACTACCCAGAAAACATGGAATTGTGAAACTTCCTGGATCTGATAATTTTTCTGGTATCTTATTCAACAGCACTGTTGAACAATTAGCATTCATAGTAACGGCCGAGAGTTCTTCCATTTTCTTTCTATTTGAGATTAGATCTTTCAGAAATTTAGCATATCTAGGCATTCCTGAAATTACATTAATGAAAGGAAGATTTACATTTATCTGTTTAAACATATCCAAGAATTTGGATTGCTCGGCTTCAAGTATCTCTTTTCTCATCTTACTCGGGTAAGGAAGTGGTGGTTGGTATGGTTTAACATAAGGTTTAGCTTTAACTGTGTTATCTTCATTAACCTTTTCAACTACCAATTCTTTTTCCTTATCTTGTTCAGGTTGTGGTTCTTGTGGAGTAGGAATAGCTTCATCAGAAATTACAGGTATTTCAGGTGGTTTAAGTGTAATACCACTTCTTGTGGTAATGGCTTTAGCTGTTTCATTCCGGGGGTTAGCATTTGTATAACTAGGTAGACTTCCCGATTTTCTTTCACCTATTAACCTTGCTAGGTTACTTACTTCTTGTTCCAGATTTTGAATAGAAGCTTGTTGATTTCTAAATGCTTGAGCATTTTGTTCATTGGTTTGCTTCTGAGATGTGAAAAATTGAGTTTGAGAGTCAACTAGCTTCGTCATCATATCTTCTAAATTCGGCTTTTTATCATCGGTTTGTGGTGGTTTGTTTTGAAAATTAGGTCTTTACTGATTGTAAGTATTATTGGATACTTGTTGATTACTAGGACCTTGTTGGTTGTTGTATGGAATATTTCGGTTATAATTCTAGTTTTGATTGTAAATCGGTCTTGGCGGTTGATAATTATTCTGATAATTATTTCCAGGCCTTTGGTTTATGTATGAAACATTCTCTTTTTGTTCCATTGTTAGTTCAATACTGAGACAATCTTTTGTCAAATGTGGTCCTCCACACTGCTCACAACTAATTCGTATTGAGTGTATATCCTTAGTCATCTTTTCCATTCGTCTCTCGACAACATCTATCTGTGCGGAAATAGAATCTAAGTCATGGCTAGAATCGGCTCTAGCTGCTTTAGATGATCTAACGATATCTTTTTCTTGGTGCCACTCATGTGAGTGGGAAGTAGTGTTATCAATAATTTTGTAAGCATTAGTTTCTGTTTTCTTCATAATGGAACCACCAGCTGCTATATCTATGTCTTTTCTTGTAGTGATGTCGCATCCTTGGTAGAATATTTGTACTATTTGACAGGTGTCTAAACCATGTTGCGGACATCTCTCAATAACTTTCCAAATCTTGTCCATGCCTCATATAGAGTTTCATTTGGCTTCTGTGTGAACGTAACAATTTCTCCTTGAAGTCTTACGACTTTAGATACCGGAAAGAATTGTTTAAGAAATTTTTTAACTAAAACGTCCCATGTATCAATCGCCCCTTCAGGTAACGATTCCAACCAATCTTTGGCTTCTCCCTTTAAAGTCCAGGGAAATAACATGAGATATATCTGTTCATCTTCAACTTCTCTTATTTTAAACAGAGTGCAGATCCTATTAAAGGTACGAAGATGTTCATTTGGATCTTCCTTCGGCGCACCACTAAATTGGCATTGATTAGTCACCATGTGTAGAATTTGTCCTTTGATTTCATAATCTGGCGCATTTATGTCAGGTTGAGTAATTGCGTGACCTTGGCCAGTGCGTTTAGCTCTCATTCGGTCTTCCATACTTAGAGGTTCCAGATTCTCCATAATTGAATTTGTTGAATCTGAATCACTAGAGGATTCTGATTTAATGGTTCATTCCTCAACAATCTCTGTTTGAATGATTAGTGGTTCCGGAGGAAAAATTAATGGTTCAGGATCTATGAATCGTCCCTGAATATTCTCCGGATTCTCAATTGTGAGGTCGGGTTCAAAAAATGGATTATCGGAAATTTGAATTGGAGTACTTGGTCGACTAGATGACGATTCTAAAGAAAAATCAACGGCGACAATATTTGATAGATGTCTTGATCGAGTTACAGGTGGTGAACGTACAAAAGGTGGTGAACGTTTTGCTCGGTGCATTCACTGAATATCCTATTAGTTTTTAAAAAGGAAGAAAAATTATATAAGTTATCCAATTAATAGACTTTTCTGATTTTGCCCACGTTTCGAATAGCCAGAAGATGCAGCAGAGGGGCATGATTCGTTTGGTCTCAATATAATTGAGTACTGTTTGGCTCCAATAACCCGGTCCACGTACAAATCCAACTATTACTACGAACCAGAAAATTTTGATGTCTATCAATTTAACCGCTTAAAATAATTTTTCGTAATTTAAAGAAATTTAGAGAAGAAGTAGAAAATTCTATGTCCTAAAAACTAGAATGGCGAGAAATAAGAAAGAAAAAGAGCGCGTCTGTATTAAAATTGGAGAAATAAGAAAGAAAAAGAGTGACTTATAAAACTTTAAAACACTCGACTAACCCAACCTTATTATTATCACTAACTTAAAATTAAAATTGCAAATTGAGATTACTAATTGGAGTGATAATTGATACATAGGTAAAAGGCGTCGAAAAATAAAAATAAGAAAGTAGCGCGTTGAAACTTAAAAAGGAACTAAAATCTAAGAATTAAAAGTTGCGTCTAAAAATATTAAAGCTTACAAGTAAAACTATATCCCAAATGGCAATATCTTAAAAAGGTACTAAAATAAAAAAAAAATGGCGTCGTAAAATTCTAAAGCACCTAAATCTTAGTCTAAAGAAAAAGCACTTAAGGGATTTTACGGCAAAGCCTACAAATCTAGAAATAAAAATAACTATGGCAAAAACTATGATTTAAAACTAAATACGACCGAAAAATACAAATATTACGCTAAAACAATTAAAAAGATACAAAATATAAAAATAAACTAAAAGTTGTAAAAATTACAATTTTTATAAAAATATTATTTTTATATTATTTATTTTATAAAACTATTAATTTTATAAATTATTTAAACTATTTAAACTAAATAATACAAAATAATAATAAAAACTAAATTATATAATAATAATAATACCCTAATTAGGGTTTAATTAATAATAATAATATATACTCCGTAATTAATGTTGTTTTAGGGTTGACTGTGGCCTGTCAGAAGACCTCCGCTAGTGCGGATAGTCCCAGTTCGAAACCTCAGCGAGTCGCGGAGGGTTAAATATAAGCTGAGAAAGGGTTCGTTTTTTTACCGGTTCAGTTTTTTTATTTTTTATTTTTTTGTTTAAAAAAAATGTTTTATAATATAACTATAACTTAGATTTTAAATAAAAATCACTTATTTTATAACTAAAAATAGCTTTTTTTTTTTTTTTTTAAAAACTTAAAGATATATATTTTTTATTTTTTTATATTTTTAATATTTAAAACTTATGTAAATATATTTTTACAAAAATAACGTAAAAACTAAATTTTTTTTATAATAGCGTCTCGCTTCGGCGTTAAGTGTTGTTCCCGGCAGCGGCGCCAAAAATACTTGATGTTCTGCGAGGTGTATATGAAATAGCTTTATTTTTACTAGAAAATACTATTAAATACGATACAATTTTACACAAGATATTTATTTATTTATAGAATGGATATACCAAAACCTTGCTACAACACTTATAGGCAGTGTACCTAATCGTACAGTAGTGTAGTTTTTAGTAAGTCCGGTTCGTTCCACAGGGAATCTTTTAAACAAAGCTTAACGCTATATTAGTTTTAATTTATAAAAATACAAATATATATAAGTAATATTATTATTATAAAAAGGGGGGTTTTTACCGTTTAATGACTGGTTTGTCGATTTTAAAAACTTTAGTCGCAGTTAAAACCTAATGTATAATATTAAATAAATAAAAGACTTAATTTAAAGCGTAAAGTAAATAACGATAATGAAATTGCGATAAATAAAAGTGCGATAAAATAAAATTACGATAATTAAAGAGTACGAAAATTAAAAGTGCAATTAAATACAATGACAATAAATAAAAGTGCAATTAAATACAATAACAATAAATAAAAGTGAAATAATTAGAAGTGCAATTAAATATGAAAATAAAGAAATTATGCTTATTTAAACTTCCATAATCATGATGTTTGACGTGTTGATTTTAATTTTATGCCCATGGGTTAATTGTCCTTTGTCCTGGATTATTTAATATGTCCGTCTGGTTTTTGTCCATAACAGTCCATCAGTCATAAATATAAAGTGCGAGTATCCTCGTCAAATTATCCTTATACCCGAAGTCAAATATTCCAACTAATTGGGGACTTAAACTGTAACAAGGTCTTAATACTTTGTTTAATAATTACACCAGGATATCGACTGCGTGTAACCCAAGGTTTTAATACTTTGTTATCAATTATGCCAAGTGTCCTTGTACATAATTTCACCCCTGTTTTAATAATTCCATAGACTATTAATCCATTCCCGTGTCCGGTTAAATGAACGATTATTCGTACATATAAATATCCCGCCCATCGTGTCCGATCGAGTGTATATGATTATTTATAGGTACATCCAATTGTAAATCTTTATATTAAAATTAACAAACTATCATTTAGTTAAACAAATTTAAAGCCCATTAATAGCCCATAGTCTAATTTCCACAAGTGTCGTTCTTTTGTCCAAACCCCAATTATGGTACAAAGCCCAATTACCCAATTTTAGTATTTAGCCCAACATCATGATTACTTCGTTTTAAATAAGCATAATAATAATTTAGCTACGAGACATTAATGTAAAAAGGTTGAACATAACTTACAATGATTAAAAATAGCGTAGCGTTACACGGACAGAATTTCGACTTACACCCTTACAATATGTGCTAACATACCCTTATTATTAGAAATTAAAATTAAAATTAAAATTAAAATTAAAATTATAATATAAATATATATACATATACGTTGATGAATGAAGAGAAAAAGATGTGTAAAATTCGGCCGAATGCTCGGCCTTTTAAAGGTGGATTTCTGACTTTTTGGGATCCGCGAGTGCGGTGGATTTTGCTCTTCAGAGCTCCGCGAGTGTGGAGCTGTGGAATCCAGCTCACACAAGCTTGGCTCCTAGCTTGCCGACGGTTTATATAATATAATATAATATAATATAATATAATATATTTATTTATTTTAAGATTTAATTATATATTATATTATATTAATGTGCATAGTTGACTTGTAATTTTTAGTCCGTTGCGTCGAGCGTTGAGAGATGACTCTGGTCCCAGTTCCGGATTTTCGAACGTCCTTGCGTACAATTTAATATCTTGTATTTTGCGTTCCGCAACTTGTACTCTTGTAATTTTGAGACGTTTCTTATCAATAATTGGAACCTCTTTGATTGTACTTTGTACTTTTTAGCTTTTTGGTCGTTTGCGTCTAAAATTCGTCGAATTTGTCTTTTGTCTTAACCTTTTATTATTTAAACGAATATTACTTGTAAATAGGACAACTGCAACTAAAAGCTTGTCTTTCTTGAGGAATAATGCTATGAAATATATGTTCGTTTTTAGCATTATCAAAACCATGGAACCCGAAAACCAAACCGAAACCAAATCAGGAAAAAACCAAACCGAATTTGAAAAACGGTTTTTGGATCGAGTCAAACCGAAACCGAATTTGAATTCGGTTTTCGGTTTTGAAAATTCTAAATTCGGTTTAACCGAAAACCGAATTCAAAACCGAATTCAAAATTTTTAAATATTTAAATTTGGGATCCAATCAATAAAATATGTTCTCACCCATATGACGATTTGGTAGCTCACATTATAATTATTTTACTCAAATTATTATGTTCTTCTTCTTAATAACAGAAGCAGTAAACGTCATAATTCAGTTGTAAATATTAATAAATCATCGAATTCTTTATAATTTAATGGTACGTCATTGTTTTAGAATATAAATAACCAAGACATCAGTAACGCCACAAAATAAACTAACATCGTTCTCAGTTTTTTTCATAATATTCGGTTTTAACCGAAAACCGAACCGAATCCGAATTCGAATTCAGTTTTTGGTTCTGTTCGGTTTTAACTTTGAATTCAGTTTTCGGTTTTGCCCAAAAAAATTTCAAAACTGAATACACCGAACCGAATAAATCGAAAACTGAACCGATGAACACCCTTACAAGCTTAAACACTGAATAGCAAAGAACACACTTGAAGCTAAGTCAGTCAATACACTCGACTAATTATTACTTGTAAGCACACTTCAATTGATGACGAATAGGGGTGTGCATGCTACGAAATTGAATCAAACTGTGACAATCGCTCCAAATTCATATGGACGAACACGTCATTCATTGATTTCATTGCGAGGTATTTGACCTCTATGTGATACGTTTTGTAACATTGCATTCGTTTGAAAAGGTATTTCATAAATGAATATATAAATTCCAGGTTTTTTTACATCTGATGATTCCTACGTATAGACAATCACCATTTAAATGGTTTACAATAATACATCTGTTGACAATACAGTCAAAATAAGATACATGGTAATGGTTTGATGAATGCAAGTTTCTTGTATATAGCATGTATGACTCCAAGCACATAACTTGTATCACGTATGAGCAAACAGCGGAAGACTTCTAGAAACCTGAGAATAAACATGCTTCAAGTGTCAACACAAAGGTTGGTGAGTTCATAGTTTTAATATTACACATAATCCGTATAACAATGTGGATTACAAAAGTTCAGTTGTTTTATTCAAAACGTTTATCATTATGTTTTAAATAAAAGGTGGATCACAAGATTTCAGTTGTTTCATCCGAAACGTTTATCAATCGGTTCTACAAAGTTGAGAACCCTGGTAACTAAACTTTAACGTTTATAATAAGTACCCCTCGTTTAACATGCAACCAACATGTACAATACACGCAATCCAACGTGTACTAACTTCAAATAGCATACGTCTGTTTTATAGTTCAGGCTAGAGTTTCTTTCTATACCTGGAACAGACGGGGATGTCAAGCCCTATGGATCCATATACTACTACTCGCGCCCACCAGTTCTTATAACTGGCAGTTAACAGTTACCAAAGCTAAGGGATTTTTGGTTCAAACTCAGTGTAGAATTTAGTATGTACTTGTATCCATTGCGTTTAAAATAAAGTGCATGTATTCTCAGCCCAAAAATATATATTGCAAAAGCAATTAAAAATGGAGCAAATGAAACTCACGCATATAAATATTGTAAAACGGTTAATAAAGCATTTGCATGTATTCTCAGCCCAAAAATGCAATGAGTAAAAAGGGAGCAAATGAACTCACGCATATAAGTATTGTAAATCAGTTAATAAAGCATTTGCATGTATTCTCAGCCCAAAAATGTAAAGGGTAAAAGGGATCATATGAAACTCATTGTTTAATATTGATATACAATATTGCAGGAAAGCACGTAGATGCATCGGAGATGATAAACACGAGGTTTGATCAAAAAAATACCCCCGAACATTACCCATAACCTCCTTGGCAATAACCCATAATTTCCTTAGCTCTAGCTTGCTCGAAAACTCATTTTGAAAATTACTTGGACAGCACTCCGTCGTAATATTTGATGTATATTATTATTTTTGTATCGCAAAAATAATAACACTAATAATAAAAAAAATAATAAGATTAATAATAATCTTATTAATAATAATAATAATAATAATAATAATATAAATAATAAATAAAATAAATACGGAGTAATATGTATGTGTGTGTTTTTTTTTCTTTCTTTACTCGGTAGAAAATGTTGCAATTTATAGAACCTGGCCTGAAATCTGGAGTCATGCGACTCGCATGGAAATGGCCTTCTGGCCATGCGACTCGCATGAGGACCAGGGACAGCTCACATTGTTTTGGCTCCTAGCTTGTCGACATAATATAAAATAAATATAAATATATAAATAATTAATATAATTATTTATATATTATATTTTATTCTTGTGCATAGTAGACTAGATATTTTTGGTCCGTTGCGTCGGGCGTTTCTTCTTGACTCGGGTCCCGGTTCCGGATTTTCAGACGTCCTTGCGTACTATTTTATATCGTGTACTTTGCGTTCCGCAACTTGTACTCTTGTCATTTTTAGACGTTCTTCATCAATAATTTGAACCTTTTTAATTGTATCTTGTACATTTGAGCATTTTGGACCTTTCCGTCTTCAATTCTTCGTTTTCGCCTTTTGTCTTCGCACTTATTAAATATAAACGAATATTACTTGAATATGGAACAATTACAACTAAAATCCTGTCTTTCTTAGGGGATAATGCTATGAAATATATGTTCCTTTTTAGCCTTATCAATAGCCTTAAATTATCCCTTAATTATATCACTCAAAGTGTATCTTAAACTTTCGAGTGTTTTGGTCATTTACTTCTATAAATCATCGTCTCGCTATTTGTTAAAATACATTTTTATAATAGCGTTTTACTGTAGCAAAGTCAAATTTTACTGTAGCAATTCACTGTAGCAAAGTCAATTTCACTGTAGCAAATAGTGATTTTCGAAAACACTGTAGCATTTTGAGTAATGTGGCAATTTGAAAACACTGTAACAAATTAGTGTTTAACTGGTTCATCTTAAACGCTTTAGTTAACTTATCTAAATATCAATTGAATCAATAAACGAATGTTACTATCGTTTATTATATATATGTATATATCTTTTTAATATACATAAATCAGTTTTTAAATGCACATTGGAAGTTATTTATAAATAAATTTTAATAATAAATATTTCAACTTATCATATACATTCAAATAGATATTTAAACCAATAAGTTTAATGTACGGTATCAAACAATTAATACATTGTTACCTTTTCATGTTATAGTATATATGTATCTATTTACATATAATTGTTCGCGAATCGTCGAAAACAACCGAAGGGTATTTAAATATATAAAAGTAATTCAAAAATTTTGAGATTCAGTTTTACAGACTTTGCTTATCGTGTCAGAAATGTTAATCATACAAAGATTAAGTTTAAATTTAGTCGAAATTTCTGGGTCATCACACAAATTAATTCGGTTTGGTTCTGTCCCAGGTCCCAATTTGTTTTAAAAGTCGAACTGATGACTGGACCATATATGTTCGGTCCGATTCGTTTAATTTAGTGTTATGTTTGGGAACGGTCCAGACCAAAGAGGCAAAATGTGGACCGAGGACTCTCGGTTCGGGATCTGCTCGGGTTTTTCATTTTCGGTTCGGTTCCTCGATTTTTCTCGAACTGTGCACAACCCTAATGACGAAGTCTTCTATTTATAGGCGTCCAGGTGCTTTTATTGTAACTATAAAAATCCACACTAAATGTTAGGCAAATATACGATGCGCTTTATCTGGCATAATAGTGAAAAGTCAGTAACAACTTTCGGCTGTAAACTTTTTTCTCTTTGCATGTACTCCCTCCGTTCCAAATCTATTGTCACGAGATAAAAACACACAGTTTAAGAAATGTACATGACATATGTGTTAAGGAAGGATGTCAGTTTATGCTTAACGATTACATTAATCTTAACCCATAACAATAAGTGTTTTGATGATGACACATGCACATAATTAGAGGTAATGGTAAACATCTTGACATAAATATAGAAGTTCACTAATCTACACTTACTCAAGTAAAAGACCAAAATCAAATAAAGCTTAAAAGGAAAACATAAGCCACACGGTTTAGTCCACGGTCGACCGCAGGTCAGACCGTGGAACCCTGCACCCTGGTTTGTGAAACCAGGTGTGGACGGTCGACTCCATGGTCAACCGTAGGTCGACCGCAGAATGTTCTGTCCAAAATTTTGATCAAATAAATTTTGACCACTTCGGGGCATCTATAATATATGAAACTTGTTTGAACATGCTTCGAATAGTTGCCCCTTCATACCCAATAGAATTTTGGTCACTAGAACGCCAATCTTGGTTAATCACTCCTAATGACTTCTTAATGACGATTTAACCTTGATTAAGAATAACACATAAGTGTTACAGGAAAATATGTTCTCCTAAAATGTATCTAGACATACTTAGGATGGTCATCAAGTCCCAACCAAGAGTTACTCCTTCCTTGTACATGTGTTGGAAATTAATGTATACTTATACATTAATCTTGCAAATGCCACATTGTAAGTAAAACTTACATAGCCTTAGTACAATGCTATGTCATCACTATATGTTTAATCCTAAATTAATTAGTGATCTCTTGCTACCCATTACATAAGTATTACTTGACTACTTGCTAGTAATACATGAGTTTTATTTGACTATGTGCTAAATGCCAACTTGATAGTAGTTACTTAATATATTTATTTATGAATTTTGTTTAAGTCTAGAAACAAGTTTAAGAATGGTCTAGTCTTGATTAACTTAATGTCTTACAACATGCTTAATTGATATTAGTTGTTTCACTTGTTAAGAAATTAAGAATACACTTAATTAATCCATAAACAAGCTTAAAGATGAATATTAATGTGCTTTGTGATTAAGTGAGTTATTGTCATCAATGACATATTGACCAACCAATAGGACTTTAGCAAATGTGTTAATTACAAACAAAAGATTATGACAAAACTAAGATTGCCTCAAATGATTATCATGACTTGTACCCAAAATGTAAGACTTATCACATTGAACATGACAAGTCACTATTAAGGCAATACATTCAAGATAAATGAACACTTAATGCATATAGTACTTGTATAGGATGTTGGGTATCTTTTGCAGGTATTAACTGAAGTAAAGAGTCCAAAGATTTGAGTTCAAAACTGATTCAAAAGGCTATACAACGGATACATGTTTTGGAATGTACCACGTGCGGTCGACCCATGGTCGACCGAGTGCTAAGCCGCAACAACGGCTATTTTATTTCTCTCCCCCTATAAATAGCAAGACTCGAAGAGCTTTGAAGATTTGACCCTCTTGCATGCTTCAACTCAAAATTCATCAAAGAATCACACGATCATAATTCATATATATTTTTGTGATTAGCAATAGAAGTTCTATGATCTCATAGTTTGTAGAAGGGTTGTAAACTTAATATCAAATTACTATATTTGTGAGTTTACTCAGTGTTGTATCATCCTTTGAATTGTCATAGGATTTTCATCACTAGAAAGGGCGAGTCTTATACTTTGTAATTAGAAGCATAAGCTAGCTTAGTTACATTCTTCCTTAAAGGGAATTAGGAAGTTGATTAATTCCATTGGGGATTAATATGTGTCCAAGGTGAAGGCAAGTTGATCTAAGTTAGAGGTAATCTTTCGACGGGATAGAAGGATTAAGTTTGTTGTCTACAGAGGAGCACAAGGCTTGTAAATCGGATCTCCACCGGATTTAGAGAAAGAGGCTTAGTAAAGCAAAACTCTCGATTAGTGAATTGAGAAGTGGATTCAGGTGGATTAGTTAACATCCACCCAAACCACTATAAATCCTTGTGTTTATGTTCTTTACTTTACATTCTGCATTACTTCAAACATAAACACTACACACATTGAGTTTGAGTTGATTAAGTTGATCAAAGATTGTTCAAATCTTGTTGATCATGGGAAAAGTTTTAAAATCGTATTAAGTAACTATTCACCCACCCTCTAGTTACTTACAATATGTATTTTTCTGTTAACTTCCAGTTTTACCCCTTGCTTTTTACCTATCGTCTTCGCAAATATTTTCCAATTAAAAGGGCCGCATTCTTCTAGAGAGGTTTTTTTATATATAAAAATGACCTTCTGGCAATTCCAAACCGACCGGTCCCACGACCAACATCTTAGAGAAAAATTGTATAACCCGTGCTTAAGGAGACATGGGGCTGGGATTAAACACATGACCTCCGCTTTATTTTGCATGTCCCCTAATCACTAGGCTAACATCGCGGGAATGTGTACGCAATTTGATTTTCATTCTCCAGTGATGTCATCATATAATACCAACTGTCACCACTAGCATTTAATCTTCGATCTTCAACTTTGTCTTCGACTTCATTGAACATTCATTGGATTAGACAACATATGAACAAACTTATGCCTTGGAGAATAGGGACATAAGTTGTCTAAATGTTTTTTGTGTTGGCTCACCATTTGTTGGCTTCTCGATCCATTAACTAACCTCATATTGGTTTGCAATTGTACCAACTACACATTCTCCTCTAATGACTACTATTTTTTTTGACTATTCTTTCTACTAGCTAGTCGATCCAGTACAACTCTTAACACTTAAACTTAGCTGAACAACTCTACTCAACTAGCTATTAACTATATTTTAGACTGTAAGGTTATGTTGGCTATACATAAATATATTTAAATTACATAATTACAAGTATCTATCGTCATTAAATCATATATAATAATTTTACTTCAGTTAACAAAGACGATTAACGTTGTTAAGAAATTTAACGAGGTTTGTTCAAATTTCTAACGAAAAGTTCAAAAGTTCGCGTATATATTGGGATTTATTAATTTTTGAAGAATTTCAAGTTCGATTCAATTCGATGACGTCGAAATAAAGTTTGTCTTCGTCCTTTCGGACAACACCGATTACGGAACAAAAACATGAGCATCATTTCAAAAATTTCAAGTTACGAGATGAGATTGAAGAATTAAATTCTCTTCTAGCTCAAAGCAAATTAAGAAAAAAAAAACAGTTGGAATCTAAAGTGTGTACACTACAAGATGAAAGACATACAAAGAACAAAATACATGTGTTGCACTTATCATCAAAGGACTCAAAGATGAGAATGCGGAATTTGTGTCTGAAATTTCAATGTTAAAAACTCAAATCTCAGAAACGGAATTGAGCTTATCCAAAAGAGATTTACCGTAAGAGAACCTACAACAAAAGTTTCTAACTAAAATTGAACATAATTCGAAACCGACAATGGTGTCGTTAGGTATACAAGTCGAAATCCCTGAGTGTACAATCCAGATAGTTCAGAATCAAAGTGTTCTTCTTCTATGGTTGAGAAGAAAGATCCTTCATTAACGATCTCCAAGGTTACAAAACCTCACAATTTTGCTTCTCATGGACAACGAGTTCATTCTAGTTACCAAAATCACACAAATCGACCATATTTGGAACCTACTTATAGACAAAATGGAGAAATCACGAAATTTCGTGATCAATAAGGATGGGTTGCTCATACACCAAAGCAACTAAGTTCAAAGAAACCAAGTAATATGTCAGATAAACCATTCAAAACCACTCCTTCAAAACCATTCAAGTACTCACTTGATAACTCCTAAATTATACAAGTTTTTCATAAGATTTTAAGGAGTTATCTTGGTATTTTAAAGACAAGTGCACTAAATGGAGTTGTCCATCGTTGTCAAACAACCTGAGAATGGTTTAGGTCTACGTTGTTCATATAGGATAGTATTGAACTAGAAAACTCATGTCGCAGGAGCATATGTGACAAAATGTGTAATATAGGTCTGTCATGCGAGTGACTGAAGTCACTCGTACGTGTGATAACTGTGAGTCGTACGGTTGAGGACTCAACCGTGCGTGTGAGCTGACAGTAGGCAGACGCTATAAATAGAGTTTTCCTTGTTCATTTGTAGTTGAGGCTTGTATCACCAAGATCACTTAAGTGTGTGTGAGGTGTGTGCTCCTCCTATTCACCTTCATGGTAGAGAGGATCCATGGTGGATTGATGCTCCAACCACCATGGAAATGACAAAGTGATTAGCTTAGATTCGTGTACTAGTTATTGTTATCGTTTATCATTATTATACATGTAATCTTGGTTATTATCAGCTGATAATTATTGCTTTGTTCATGTGTTCATTGTTCATCACATCTTATGACTTGATTTATGCTCAAATTAGTAATTGATTCTTGTTCCTTGATCTAAAGATCCTAGCAACTGATGCAAGGGATCAAACCACCATGGAAATGACAAAGTGATTAGTCTAATTCATGTAATCTTTATTATAATTCGTTTATCATTATTATACATGTAATTGTGACTATAATCAGCTGATTATTATTGATTTGTTCATTGTTAATCTCATATTCATCTTGTTCATCATATCTATCACTTATTTGATCCAAATTCGCAATCAATTCTTATTCCTTGATCTAAAGATCCTAGCAACTGATGCAAGGGATCCAACAGGTAAAAATGAAGAAAAAGGTACTTCTAATGTTTTATTCAAGAAATGTGTTAAACAGGATCAAAAATAGATAAAAGTTGCAAATTTCAAGGAAGCCGCCGGCATGGATTAAAGGAAGCTGCCGGCTTGGGTATGGAATCTAGAACATTCCAGAATATTCCAAAAAAGCACATAAATTCGAATGACTTGAAGAAAAGGCAATGAAGCCGCCGGCTTGACACCTAACCCGCCGGCTAGATACAGTTTCGTGTACTTAAAGCCCAAGAAATAACTAAAAAAGGCAACAAAATCTGCCTGCTTGGCCAGCACAGATACGCGTTTTCGGGCTTGAGGATTACATTTAACTTTGAGAAGGAGACCAAAGGAAGCCGCCGACTTCACCCTGAAGCCGCCGGATTGGCCAACCGAATTTGTACACTATAAATAGAGGTCATTTGTTACAGTTTTCAATATATGTTCAAGAGTTTTTAGAGTTTTTAGCCAGTTCGAAAATCCTTAGTTTTTAGGGTTTTATTCAAGTTTTCAAGTTGTAATTCAAGTACAATTTTTCAAGTATCAATCTTTCAAGTACAATCTTCAATTTACCTTTAAGGTATATGTCTATCTTATTTTATTATTATTCCTTTGTTTTAATTACTGTTCGTCTACCATGATGAACTAAACGTTCATAGTGGTTGCATGGACGAAAAACTGAACTTTATCAGGGAATCAGATGAAGCTTCCAGCTTCCTCAGTCCAAGCCGCCGGCTTGGCTGAGCAAAGCCGCCAGCTTCGTGCTTCATTCTGTACAGTTTCTGGTTTTTCCAGATCTGTATTAACTGAGTTTCTGTGATGATTATTTAAAATGTTTTGAATCTGCTATGTTTTAATAAACTTGTTTGCCATGCTTAATGATTAGATATAGTCAATCAAACTTGGTAATTGGATTGCATGCAACTAGATTAAACAACATTAGTAGTAATGAATTTGTTGAACTTGAATCACACTTATATAATAGAATTTAACATTGTTAGGCTTAGTCAAAGATCCTTTGTTTGGATGTGTTTATCTAATGATTGCATGAGAACTGGATAAAGATTAGCTTTTAGCTAGTAACTTGAGTTGATCTACTTAAGTTTAATAGCATATTTATTTGTTAATCTATTTGCATGTTAATTGATCCTCATCATAAGATTAAATTTATATGTATCACGTGATTGAATTGAACACTAAGAATTAAGATGTTGGCTTTGAACATCACTTAGCTAACATAGCTTTAAGTTCTACTTGTTGAATGATATGCAACACTTAGCTTAACCTTCTAGGGATAATAGTTGGTCTATGATTGTTATCTTGCTCTGTGTTGATATAAGTCATGAAAATTATCTAATATGATTTCCGTATAAGTTATTTAGTTCATGTAACTGCTTTTATTTATAATTGTGTATTTACTATTAATCTTTATTCTTTCTTAATAGTTTGTTATTTAATTCATTAAGAACGTATCTTCCATTATCTCTTTCCTAAGAGATAATATTCAAAATATAAACAACAACCAAAAACATAAACAATATACTTCTAGTTCTTTAATAAGAGCTAGACTACATAATAAACCAACTAAAATCGCATCTACGCTCTCTTGGGATGATAACTTAAAATACTACATCTGATCGGGTCTTGTTGCTCGTTAGGGTGTTAAAAGTGTATTAATTAAGGGTTATATAAATTTAAAAGTTTGAAAGGGCAAATTAAGCACTGCACACTTTTGCACACCATCACTCAAAGAGTTATTTTCCTTTAAGCCACGACCCGTGACCAAACCAAAACTCTTTCACACCGATATTCAACCACAGTGGAATGCAAGATCGATCATTCAAATCGATTATGCCTACAAATGGTACGCCAACTACAATTTCAAACCGATTTGGTTACATGATGGCGTATACACATCTAAGTGTATGCCCCGAACATCAAAGTTACCAATTCTTATATCAACCTATGTTACATGATGATCTTGTTGCGCGCAATCATCATGACGGGTAGAAATGATTCAAAGGTTGATATTCACCCATTACCAAAGCCTTTGCGAAATCAATTAAAGTAGTGAAACATAACCGGTGCTTGATGAAGGGGGAGTGAACAAAGACTCAAATTTCTTGGGGGAGGATATACAAGTTGATCTAAGACATTCAAACAAGAAGATTTTCTTAGTATCAACAAAGCAAAGAATTTGTAATGAACGTTGCTTGGAGAATCATTCTGGCAAAACAAATAACCTGCAATGAGTGTTACTTGGAGAATCATTCATGCATATAAAGAAGCTTCCACAAGAAGAGTTTTCTACATGTTCAAATTACCTTCTACGACAATTTCAAGGGAGAGTGATCAAAGAAAACCATAGAGTTTAAGACCGCAAAGACTTATCTTCTCAATACACATCAAATGGGAGAATGTTAAATCACATATAAGTGATGTGCATTAAGTATTAGCTAGGTGATGTAAGGGGTGATGATATGGTGATATAGATACCATCACCTCACTTAAAAAGAGAGAGTTTTTTAGTCACAATTACACACACAAAGTATGTGATCACCTCTCTCTCTCTCTCTCTCTCTCTCTCTCTCTCTCCAATTCTCCCAACTTTTGTAACCTAGACTTCTATGAATTTTGGCACGATGTTAATTAACAGTTAGTGCTACTGATCTGTTTTCATCTTGATCAATCTCAACATCATACATATTCATACACAATATATACTAGTATATTCATATACATCACAAAAACACTAATTCAACTAGAAATCTAACCTTTCAGTTATATTTGTCACTTATTAAGTTTACACTAGAGAAGTAATTCAATAGTTATAAATGCTTTTTTACAATTTGATTGACTATAGACCAATTAAATTTTAGTTTGTTAAAAACTCTACATGTTTGTTTTGCTCATCTTTAATCTTCTTTTGACACGTTTTTGTGATGACCCGAAATTTTTTGACTTATTTAAACCAATTCTCTATACGATTTATTATTTTAACACGCTAAACAAAGTCTGTTAGATTGAGTCTCAAAATTTTAGAACTGTTTCATATATACAATTACCTTTGATTACTCTCGACGATTCATGAACAATTATATGTATGTATATATATATGTACAAGTAAAAACGACTTTCCTACAGTAAAACCCTATTTGCTACAGTAAAACACTATTTGCTACAGTAAACACTATTTGCTACAGTAAAACACTATTTGCTACAGTGAAACCGTATTTTGCTACAGTGCTACAGTGAAAAACGACTTTGCTACAGTGATTTGCTACAGTAAACACTATTTGCTACAGTAAACACTATTTGCTA
The DNA here is from genome assembly GCF_046630445.1 of Rutidosis leptorrhynchoides. Taxonomy (NCBI): domain Eukaryota; kingdom Viridiplantae; phylum Streptophyta; class Magnoliopsida; order Asterales; family Asteraceae; genus Rutidosis; species Rutidosis leptorrhynchoides. Next base: position 386,652,126 of record NC_092343.1, on the reverse strand, counting down.
CAGTAAATACTATTTGTTGCTGTAAAACACTATGAGCCTAGGTCTGCTGGTTCTGAGAGATCACAAGCTGGTACTGATTCTACTGATATTGATCAGCAACCTTCTGTTGCTGCTCACTCATCTGAACCAGCTGATGATCAAGATGCTGTGTGTTCTACAACCAGCTATTTGATGAACCAGCATCCGATTGAGCAGATTATTTGCTACAGTAAAACACTATTTGCTACAGTAACACTATTTGATGTCGACAAACTACCAAACAAAAACAGAAAAGGCGGCCATGCGATCGCATGGCAAAAACACTGAAAACTCATGCGATCGCATGAGCTACAGTAAACGGAAAAGTAATATAAATACGCCTGTTTTGCTCGACGAATTATCACATTTTTTTTTTCTTCAGTAATAAAAATTTATATTTAAATTATAATTATAATTTTAAATTTAAGTTTAATAATAATAAAGTATATTCGAGGGTGTTTTAATTCGGGTTTTAAACCACTTTAAGCTAAGAAAATATTGGGTATTGTTCGGGGTATTGTTCTTGAATCCAAGGCCAACCATACAGTCGTCTACCATCATTACGTCTACGCAATTTGCCTACAATATTGAGTCTCAATATTGAACTGTGAGTTTATAGTCTCCCTTTTTAAATACTTTAAATATTTTTGGGCTGAGAATATATGCAATTTATTTTAAACGCGATAAGACACAAGTACATACTAAATTCTACACTGAGTTAAACCGAAAATCCCTTAGCTTTGGTAACTAGTAGCTGCCAGTACATAGGATATGGACTGGTGGGCGCGAATAATTGTATATGGATCCATAGGGCTTGACATCCCCGTCCGAGCTAGAGCACTAGCCTTTTAACGGACGTATGTTATTTGAGTTTAAGACACGTTGGTTTGCGTGTATTAAAACGAATGGGGTAATTATCACTATAGCGTTAAGTTTAGTTACCAGGGTGCTCTGTTACGTAGAATCTATTGATAAACTTTTGATGAAATCTTGTGGTCTATCTTTATATATGTTTATGACTCGAGCAATTAAACCTATAACTCACCAACATTCGTGTTGACTTTTTAGCATGTTTTATTCTCAGGTCCTTAGAATGCTTCCGCTGTGATGTGCTTGTTGCCTGCATGGAGTCTCTCATGCTTTGTACAAAGTTTATTGCATTCAAAATAAAACTGCGTTGTGTAATAAATAATAGGACTGTGATGTCAACCTGTAAATTAAAGACTTATGTATTTCGGGGTTTTGCTTATACCTAAGCACTCGCCCACATGTTTATAACTTTCTATGTTTAGAAAGTTACTTATTTTAATGAATGCAATATTTTATCAAAACGTATCATATAGAGGTCAAAACCTCACTGTGGAATCAATGATTAATGTGCCGCGTCAATAGCGATTTTGACGGGTCGTTACAGTTGGTATCAGAGCTTGAGGTCATAGGGAACCAGAAATTACATTATTGTGTTTAACTGGTAATTGTTAGGATGCATTAGTGAGTCTGGACTATAACCATATCTGTTTTTCCTGATTTTTGCTTATTATTTGGTCAAAAACATTATATGTGATATATTTATATGCTAACGTAATTGTTGTTTCAATTATGTGATAGATGACTTCTTCTAATCCTATCATTTTGTACGACTCGGAATCGGACACTGAATCTATTCTATCCACAACTGAAAAGGGCGTTTCAATACCTATTAAAGAAGAAATTGTGTTAGCCGGGGAATCTCAACTCCCGGTAAACCCAGAGGAGGTTCCAACTCCACCCAGCTTTAGTTTTCCGGAGCCACAATATCGTTGGCATGGACCCATGATCCCTGGAGTAAAAGAGGATCGTCCATTTCTAAACAAATATGGACATTGGTCCAGATATACCGCCGACGGGCGGGTTGTGCCGATTACGCCTGGCAGATTTCGGTTCATGACCACCGGTACATATTCTTGCAGTTCGTCATCATATTCTCCTACACATGACTCAGACAGTTCGTCATCAGACGAGATCAGTAAGGAGGAGGATTTCGCTAATGAAATAAAAGAGATCACTAAGGAGAAATTCCAACTTGCTATAGATAATAAAAACAACCACAATAATAAAATGTCCTTAATTATTAAAAAAGAACAGGACCATTCGATCCGTAACCACCCTTATTGTATTAAACCCACTGAGGCAACGGGTACCTCAAAACCCCAACTAAAAATAAAATACACTGCCAGAATGTCTGTCGGACCATGTGCACACAAACAATTGGCAGAGAGAACCAAATGGGAAGAAGTTTCTGATAGTTCTGAATGAACGACCTCGCAACCATAAATCTTCCATGCGCTATTTTATTGCTTATGTGTGCTACTCTATCTTGTTATATAAAATAAGCATATGTAAAATATCAGTATTGTATTGTATGGTATTGTATTATTTTGGTTTATTAATAATAAATGCATGGAATGATTATTTGTATTATTACTACTTCTTATTATTATTATTATTACATAATAATGTAGTAACTCGCTATAATTTTTTTATAGTGGAATATTATTAGGATTTTAGTAGTTAATTCCTTGTACTAGCTATTATGTATGAACTTAACGGGTAGGTAATACCCTAGAAATAATTATAAAATGCTAATAAGAAGAAAAGGCTTTTATAATAATTGGTTCATATTATTAATATGCTACGATTAACTATTGACAACTCATTTTACCTATAATATTCTATATGATTAAATTATATCTGTTGTGTTTATTGAAGAAACATGTCTCAAATGTCGGATGCTGAGTTTGAGCAACTAGTCGAGAAACGTGTGAATGAAAGAATTGCTGCAACCGAAGCAGCAAAAGCAACAGCCGAAGCAGCAGCCAAAGCAGCAGCTGTAAACACAAACTCACGAAACGGATGCTCATACAAAACTTTTCAAGGATGCAAACCACAGACGTTTAGTGGAACCGAGGGACCAGTCGGTCTAACCCGATGGTTTGAAAAGATGGAGTCCGTTTTCAAAATCAGTAATTGTGCGAACGGAGACAAGTCAAAGTATGCTTCGTGCACATTGCAAGATGGTGCACTTACTTGGTGGAACAATTATGCTAAAGCAGAAGGAATAGATACGGCATATGATATCTCTTGGGAAGAACTGAAAAAGATGCTAATCGAGGAGTACTGTCCTCGAAACGAGATCAGAAAAATGGAATCTGAGTTACGTAATCTGAAGGTTATCGGCGCGAATCTCAATAACTATGAAAAGCGTTTCATGGAACTAGCCTTGTTGTGTCCCGAATTGGTGCCAAACGAGAAACGAAAGATAGAAATGTATATTGACGGTTTATCGATCAATATCAAAGGAAATGTTACATCGTCCAAACCAAATACGATGCAGGAAGCCATGACTATGGCACACCAACTCATGGACCAGATCACAGAGAGTTCGATTAAGGCACCAATTACCGAAGTCAAGACAACTGAAGGAAAGAGGAAATGGGAAGACTATAAGGGCAAAAGTACTCACCTGAAGAAACAAGAAACTTTTAAAGGTAAACAAGATGGGGCAACTGCAAGTCCAAACTATAAGGGACCCCATCCGTTCTGCAAAAGATGTTACACACATCATGCAGGTTATTGTCAAGTGGTCTGTGATAAGTGCAACAAGAAAGGACATGTGGCGAAAGATTGTTATGCCACCGTTTCTGAAGTAAAGACAAAACTGACCGATGTCAAGAAATGTTTTGGGTGCGGGAAGTCTGGTCACTTTATAAATCAATGCCCTGATAAAGAGAAGAACAAAGAACCCGCACGTGGGAGGGCATTTAATGTTAGTGCCAGTAAAGCACGTGAGGATCCTAATCTTGTCACGGGTACGTTTACCGTTAATAATCAACTAGCTTCTATTATGTTTGATACGGGTGCTGATAGAAGTTATATGTGTAAAGACTTTAGTTTTAAACTAAAATGTGCATCATTACCTCTAGACGATAAATATACTATTGAATTAGCTAATGGTAAACTGATAAAAGCCGATAAAATTTGCCATGGTTGCGAAATGAATCTCGCTGGTGAAACCTTCAAAATCGATTTGATACCCGTAGAATTAGGAAGTTTTGACGTAATCGTTGGCATGGACTGGATGTCCAAAACAAGAGCGGAAGTTGTTTGCGCTGAGAAAGCAATTCGCATCCCTCGTAAGGATGAAACGTCATTAATGATTTATGGGGAGAAGAGCAACTCAAAGCTGAACTTTATCAGCTGTATGAAGGCCCAGAAACTTATAAGAAAAGGTTGTTATGCTATTTTGGCACATGTAAAGAAGATCGATACTGAAGAAAGAAGCATTAATGACATGCCGGTTGTAAGAGAATATCCCGGAGTATTTCCAGAAGAATTACCGGGGCTACCTCCACACAGATGTGTAGAATTCCAGATTGATCTCATATCAGGAGCTGCACCTGTAGCCCGATCTCCATATAGACTTGCACCTTCAGAAATGCAAGAATTACAAGACCAGTTGCAAGAATTATCGGACCGTGGATTTATTCGTCCTAGTTTTTCACCTTGGGGTGCTCCTATTCTGTTCGTCAAGAAGAAGGATGGATCTATGAGAATGTGCATAGATTACCGAGAATTAAACAAATTAACGATCAAGAATCGGTACCCATTACCGAGGATTGATGATTTGTTTGATCAATTGCAAGGAACAAGTGTTTATTCCAAGATTGATCTACGCTCCGGATATCATCAGCTGAGAGTGAAGGAAGAAGATGTTCCTAAAACCGCGTTCAGAACCCGTTACGGTCACTATGAATTTCTAGTCATGCCTTTTGGATTGACTAATACTCCAGCAGTATTCATGGATCTAATGAATCGCATCTGTAGACCGTATTTAGACAAATTTGTCATTGTTTTTATCGACGACATATTGATTTACTCGAAGAACAAGGAAGAACATGAGCAACACTTAAGACTGGTACTAGAGATACTCAAGAAAGAAGAATTGTACGCAAAATTTTCGAAGTGTGATTTCTGGTTACAAGAAGTACAATTTTTGGGACATGTTGTCAGTAAACATGGAATTAAAGTTGACCCTGCCAAGATCGAAGCCATTAGTAAATGGGAAACACCGAAGACTCCAACACAAATCCGCCAATTCTTAGGTCTTGCTGGTTACTACCGAAGATTCATTCAAGATTTCTCTAGAATCGCCAAACCCTTAACTTCATTGACTCAAAAGGGAAAGAAGTATGATTGGTCCACGGAACAGGAATCCTCATTCCAGTTGTTAAAGAAGAAGTTAACGTCTGCACCCATTTTGTCATTACCAGAAGGAAATGATGATTTCGTGATCTATTGTGACGCTTCGCGCCAAGGTTTAGGATGTGTATTAATGCAACGCACAAAAGTTATCGCATATGCCTCACGACAACTAAAAATTCATGAAAAGAACTATACAACACACGATTTGGAACTTGGAGCTGTAGTTTTTGCACTCAAAATATGGAGACACTATCTATATGGCACCAAGTGTAAAGTGTACACTGACCATAAGAGTCTTCAGCATATTTTTGATCAAAAACAACTCAATATGAGACAACGTCGCTGGGTAGAGTTGTTAAACGATTACGATTGTGAAATCCGTTACCACCCTGGAAAGGCTAATGTTGTAGCTGATGCCCTAAGTCGAAAAGAAAGAGTAAAACCTCTTAGGGTCCGAGCTTTAAATATTACAATTCGTACCGATCTCACAAAGCAAATTCAAGCAGCACAGTTAGAAGCTTTAAAAGAAGAAAATGAAAAAGGCGAAATGAGCAGAGGGTTAGAAAAACAGCTTGAGGTAAAAGCCGATGGAACCCTGTATTTTGCTGATAGGATATGGGTACCAAAATATGGTAATCTAAGGCAACTAGTACTAGATGAAGCACACAAAACGAGGTACTCAATTCACCCAGGAAACGGGAAAATGTACCACGATCTCAAGAAGTTTTATTGGTGGCCTAATATGAAGACAGAAATTGCTACTTATGTAAGCAAATGTTTGACGTGTGCAAAGGTCAAAGCTGAGCACCAAAAGCCGTCAGGATTACTGCAACAACCAGAAATTCCGCAGTGGAAATGGGAAAGAATAACTATGGATTTCATTACGAAATTGCCAAGGACTGCAAGTAGTCATGATACTATTTGGGTGATAGTTGATCGTCTAACTAAATCAGCTCACTTTCTACCAATAAAGGAGACAGACAGTATGGAGAAATTAGCACGCCTATATTTGAAGGAAGTAGTTTCCAGGCATGGTGTACCCATCTCTATCATATCTGATCGCGACACCCGATTCACATCACGTTTCTGGCAGTCATTACAAAAAGCATTGGGAACTCGATTAGATATGAGCACCGCTTATCACCCACAGACAGATGGTCAAAGTGAAAGAACAATACAAACATTGGAAGACATGTTACGGGCATGCGTGATTGACTTTGGAACCAGTTGGGATCGACACTTACCGTTGGCAGAATTTTCATACAATAACAGCTATCATACGAGCATCAACGCAGCGCCATTTGAAGCACTTTACGGTAGAAAGTGCAGATCTCCTATATGTTGGAGTGAAGTAGGAGAAAGACAACTTACTGGACCAGAAATTATTCACGAAACCACCGAAAAGATCATTCAAATACAACAGCGATTGAAAACGGCCATGAGTCGCCAAAAGAGTTATGCTGATGTAAGAAGAAAACCGTTAGAATTTCAAGTGGGCGACAAAGTCATGTTGAAAGTGTCACCCTGGAAAGGCGTTGTACGATTCGGTAAACGAGGAAAGCTAAGTCCTAGGTACGTAGGACCCTTTGAAATCACTGAAAGAATTGGAACAGTTGCTTATCGATTAAAGCTACCGCAAGAACTTAGTAGTGTTCACAACACATTTCACGTGTCAAATTTGAAGAAATGTTTAGCTGAAGAGGATGTCGTAATTCCTCTTGACGAAATACGAATCAATGATAAACTTCATTTTATCGAAGAACCTGTTGAAATCATGGACCGTGAGGTCAAACAATTAAAACAAAGCAAAATACCGATAGTTAGGGTTCGTTGAAACGCAAGACGAGGACCCGAGTTTACTTGGGAACGTGAAGATCAGATGAAGCAAAAGTATCCACATTTGTTCACTGATATCGCTCATGAAACAGGTACTACTCAAAATTTCGGGACGAAATTTTCTTTAAGGGGGAGGTACTGTGATGACCCGAAAATTTTTGACTTATTTAAACCAATTCTCTATACGATTTATTATTTTAACACGCTAAACAAAGTCTGTTAGATTGAGTCTCAAAATTTTAGAACTGTTTCATATATACAATTACCTTTGATTACTCTCGACGATTCATGAACAATTATATGTATGTATATATATATGTACAAGTAAAAACGACTTTCCTACAGTAAAACCCTATTTGCTACAGTAAAACACTATTTGCTACAGTAAACACTATTTGCTACAGTAAAACACTATTTGCTACAGTGAAACCGTATTTTGCTACAGTGCTACAGTGAAAAACAACTTTGCTACAGTGATTTGCTACAGTAAACACTATTTGCTACAGTAAACACTATTTGCTACAGTAAATACTATTTGTTGCTGTAAAACACTATGAGCCTAGGTCTGCTGGTTCTGAGAGATCACAAGCTGGTACTGATTCTACTGATATTGATCAGCAACCTTCTGTTACTGCTCACTCATCTGAACCAGCTGATGATCAAGATGCTGTGTGTTCTACAACCAGCTATTTGATGAACCAGCATCCGATTGAGCAGATTATTTGCTACAGTAAAACACTATTTGCTACAGTAACACTATTTGATGTCGACAAACTACCAAACAAAAACAGAAAAGGCGGCCATGCGATCGCATGGCAAAAACACTGAAAACTCATGCGATCGCATGAGCTACAGTAAACGGAAAAGTAATATAAATACGCCTGTTTTGCTCGACGAATTATCACATATTTTTTTTCTTCAGTAATAAAAATTTATATTTAAATTATAATTATAATTTTAAATTTAAGTTTAATAATAATAAAGTATATTCGAGGGTGTTTTAATTCGGGTTTTAAACCACTTTAAGCTAAGAAAATATTGGGTATTGTTCGGGGTATTGTTCTTGAATCCAAGGCCAACCATACAGTCGTCTACCATCATTACGTCTACGCAATTTGCCTACAATATTGAGTCTCAATATTGAACTGTGAGTTTATAGTCTCCCTTTTTAAATACTTTAAATATTTTTGGGCTGAGAATATATGCAATTTATTTTAAACGCGATAAGACACAAGTACATACTAAATTCTACACTGAGTTAAACCGAAAATCCCTTAGCTTTGGTAACTAGTAGCTGCCAGTACATAGGATATGGACTGGTGGGCGCGAATAATTGTATATGGATCCATAGGGCTTGACATCCCCGTCCGAGCTAGAGCACTAGCCTTTTAACGGACGTATGTTATTTGAGTTTAAGACACGTTGGTTTGCGTGTATTAAAACGAATGGGGTAATTATCACTATAGCGTTAAGTTTAGTTACCAGGGTGCTCTGTTACGTAGAATCTATTGATAAACTTTTGATGAAATCTTGTGGTCTATCTTTATATATGTTTATGACTCGAGCAATTAAACCTATAACTCACCAACATTCGTGTTGACTTTTTAGCATGTTTTATTCTCAGGTCCTTAGAATGCTTCCGCTGTGATGTGCTTGTTGCCTGCATGGAGTCTCTCATGCTTTGTACAAAGTTTATTGCATTCAAAATAAAACTGCGTTGTGTAATAAATAATTGGACTGTGATGTCAACCTGTAAATTAAAGACTTATGTATTTCGGGGTTTTGCTTATACCTAAGCACTCGCCCACATGTTTATAACTTTCTATGTTTAGAAAGTTACTTATTTTAATGAATGCAATATTTTATCAAAACGTATCATATAGAGGTCAAAACCTCACTGTGGAATCAATGATTAATGTGCCGCGTCAATAGCGATTTTGACGGGTCGTTACAGTTTTGCTATGGTGTTATAGTCTGTAAATGTTAATGCTTCTTCACATATTATGAAATCCTACTACAAGCGTTTTGTATGTTTCAGAGTTTCCTTTTTGTATATTATGAACTATGAATTACTTTATGTTGTTCGAAATAATAATTTTGAATATAATCATTGTTGTATGGCCGAATTTAGGAGTATTTAGTGAATTATTTGTAGTTTTTGTTTTGTATGTATTAAAGATGTTCATAGTTAACAATCTCACTTTAGTGGCACTTCAATTATTGCTTAATCTACATAGTAAACGGTAATCAACTAATTGGATGTCTTTCACAAAAGGGTTAGGCAATTGAAGTGGTAAAACAAAATTATAATTAGTCCAAAAATAAATGAATTAATCAAATTTAAATTAATGAGTTAAAATAAAATTTTAGAAATTTAATGGATGAAGATGAAATGATGACCATACATTGAATTCATAAGTTAGTTTTGGATGAATATCTACAATAAATATATGATCGAGTTTTAATGTCCATCATAAATCATAAATAGAGAAAAAAAGTTCATGACAATCATTTAAAGAAAACATATGAAATTTCAATAAAAGCTATTAATATTATCATTTATATTAAGAATTAAGAAACTCATAGGTTTTCTTCAGCACAACTGAGCAGTTAATCAACTACCATTAATAATATAAAGTCTATTAATTTAGTACGGAATAATAGTTTTATATATGGTTAGTAGTAGTCTAGCGAAATGGAGAGTCTTGGCTTCTTCATTGACATCGCCAACCTCATGACGTTATTACCAAACTTTCTAATGTAACCTCAACTTTCATATGTATATTATTCTAATGTGGAACAAGAGGTGTAATGCACAATACATACGACAAGACGTTCACATGAATAACTAATATTGTAATGCAGAACAAGACGTGCAACGCACAGTACGTACAACAAACGTAACCTAGCTATTACCTGCAACGTATGGACATTATCCACTAGTTTATACTAATTAGTCACTTCCCTATAACTTTTATGGTAGATAGATCCTATAACCATCACAAGATGGCATATAAACCCTGATTTTCGTGATAGATTTTAAAGTCAAAAGCGTCACATATTCAGGTAGTTAAGGAAATTGTTGAACACGATCTTAGGATCTCGGGATAATCTAATGAGCCTGTATACATTTGAGTAAACATAATCGTCAAATTCAAATGACTTGAACTTTCGTGTTTGACGATTAGAATTTAATGCGTACATTTTAAGCATGTGAAAATTTTCAAATAGTATAGAATATTCGCGCCCCTCCCTAGTGTCTCGCTAGCTAGGTGGTAACTTAATAAATTTTCAACGTTAAAAAAAGTATAGAATGTTCACAAATTTTCCATACGAATAATGTATAATGATATGATATGCATGAACATATATATCAATTTTAAAGTTATAGAAGTCACAAATATGAAATTGTCTCTAATTACAATTTTTTTTGTAACCAACTGATCAAGTAAACTCTTTGTTTGATATATTTATTTAACAACTATAAACATACACAATTACCACAATTGCAACGACAACCTAAAACCACCCAACAAACCCTCTTCACTCTCTATTTTCATCGATTTTTTTTTCCAAATAATTAAAGCAACTATATTGGTTTGATGTTCTCTCCCAAAAAGATCATTCAGTTGCAATTTAACCGAATGTGTATCATCTAACATGACTTAAAAGGCGAAAGAATATTTAAAATAATGAAAAGAACCCGTTCCAGAAGACAATAGTAAGATTAGGGTTGAAAGGTATATGATTTGCTTGTCGAATTCAAGTAGTTTGCTTCTACTTTCCAATATTTTCCAATGTCCTCGGCTATTCGTTTAGCATCCATTGAAGCGCCAAGTAAGCCACGTTTAGTGAACCCTACGGCGTAAAGCCCATGTTTACCTTTCCAACCGTTTGGAAATGATCTCCTAGGATATCCGTCTTTTTCCGAGAACATCTCTTTCTCCTAATGACAAAATACCTTTAGAAAGACAGTACAAAGAGTGGACAAAATGTATATTACGTGAAAAATACGTTTTTGATATACAAATATACGTTAAAAAAAAACAGTTTTCAAATTAAATTTAACGACTAAATTTTCAAATAAGGTAGTCACCCCAAATGTTCTTATAGTAATTGGTTGCAAGAATATGGAATTTTAGACAAGTGTTGCTAGCTTGAATCCGAATGATACACGGTCTAACTGAGTTATCTCGTGGTCATTTTTAACATTTTCTTATAGTAAATACTAGAAAAAAATTGGTCCGCACGTTGCAGCGGAACATTTTAATGTCTTTTACAAAATTAGTGTTGAGCGAGAACTGAGAAAAAAATTGCGTACAAAAAGAAAAAAAAAGAGTCATAGAGACTCAAACCCATGTGTCCTTTCTGTTACCAACTCATCATCTTACCACTTGCTCTAGCCAACCACTCATTATAAAAAGTTGAGTTTATTTATTATATATGTTTTTTTTTATATATATATATAACTCCGTTTCGAATATAAATAGTTACGTTTTATACGTAAAATTATTTCGAGTTGAACGGTGATAACGGAGAAACCTAACTCGCAACGGGGAAAAAAGATAAATTCCCTTAAAATATTGGGTGAGTTTTGTTTTGAAACTTACATTTTATCCCCCTTGGTTTATAAGGAATAAGAATAGTAGGGGGGTTAAGTGTGTAGTGTAATAAAAATTGTAAGGGCTAAGTATGTAATATGGCATTGGATTTGTCAATTGTAATTGTCGTTTTGCAATAGTTGAACGACCAAAACATGGGTGACAAATAGTATATATAGAACGACCAAAACATGGGTAGTGTAATAAAAATTGTAAGGGCTAAGTATGTAATATGGCATTGGATTTGTCAATTGTAATTGTCGTTTTGCAATAGTTGAACGACCAAAACATGGGTGACAAATAGTATATACAGAACGACCAAGGGTGACAAATAGTATATATAGAAATTTAAACTTATGATTTTTTGTGAGTATATCTATTACGATCACTAAATTATATTGTGATTGTTAAAATTTAAACAAAGTGTTGCACAATTTGCAAGGGTATGGGTGTTACAAAATAAGAAAGAAAAAAAATTAATATAAACTATGAAGCTTTGAAAACCATGATTCTATTTCTATCGTTTTAATAAGAAGAAATAAAATAATGGAGAAAAGTACCTTTAGCCAATGTGGTACGTTGCTTTTGTATCCTGTTGCAAGAATCATTGCATCAAAATTCTCTATTTTCCCGTTCACAAAATGTACATTATGATGCTCTATTCGTTGAACGCTTGGAAATATCTACATCCATTAAAGCACAATAAACGCTTAATTAGAACAACAAAAATTATATAGAGAATAGAATAATCTAGCGAAACATGTCAATAAAACCTTAGAATTATTATGTGAAACTTTTAAATGTTGAAATAATAAACGATTTATTACTCTAACAAATATGATTTATGTCACATTAACTTGGTTATGTTGCATGCAACTATATGTAAGTGGCAACTAAATTTATACCTATAGGAAAAGTAGCCGATTCAAATTGAAATTAATTGATAAGGATATAAGTCTATTAACATGTACGTATACAACAACAAAACACAATTTTACAAGAACCATGGAGATAAAATATAGATACACATTTCTCTACTCGAGGGTAAAGACGCTCGTTCATCGATCCTTAGACAGTAAAAGTCATTCATCTATTAAAGAGCACGCTTTAAGAATTAATAAGTACGAATGAAAATAAAAGAAGGTAGGCACAGATATATATATATATATATATATATATATATATATATATATATATATATATATATATATATATATATATGTATATATACACACACACACACAAATATCCAAGGCTCTAGATCTTGTCGAGTTCTATATTGATGAAACCTTAATTATTTATAGGTCAAATTAAGTTAAAAATGGCTAGTTAGAACACATGTTTGGATATAAAGAGAGATTGTGTAAATAGTGAAATAGACACTATGATCAAAACAAATCTAGAACCACCTGATGCAAAATTTTCCTATTACAAAAAGGGAAGTCCAAGGTACAAACACATGGGAAGAGATTTAACGAAATATTGGAAAGTACATTAAAGGTAGAAAAGCATCTATTAATAGTAACTAAGCATACCTTGATGTCTCCACTTTTGATCTTGGCTAGGGCCCCAACATCTAACACAGGCGTCTTTCCAGACAGGTTTTTTAGCTCGAGCGGTCCCACCTTCGGCCGGTCAAGTCCAAACCTAGCTGTGTTTCCAAGTATTAACCATGACACGACCAATAGAAATCGATCAACCAATCTCATTGGTAGCCACTTGAGCAACCACATTGACAATCCAAAAGTAGAATTTCCCAACATATCTCGTGGTAGGACATGAACCTGATTTTCGATTTAAACATACAATCATATCATTCGTTAGTTGACTTGTACCTTTCTCGAAAATTTGATATGTTAGTACTACTATACGATTTTAATTCAAGCAATACTCAATCATCCTTACACAAAGTCATAAAAAATAAGTTAGCGTATATGCATATATTTTTTATTGGCGATAAAACAAACTTGTATAAACCAATGGAACTTTCATAAAATATGAAAGAACCAACCAAAACCCGATACAATGAGAGTATAGTAACCACTCTTTATTTGTAATGGTGTACAAATCACTTCTTTATTTTATATTTTTTTTCCTTCCAAAAAAAAAAATTACAGTTTAAAAGGTTACGAGTTTAAATTTTATAATTTTTTTTTGCGAAAACATGATTAATAGTGAAAAAATAAAGTTATATAAATTTGAGAGGGTTGTGACAAGTTCTTTTGCATTCGTGGAGGGGTTACTTTCATGGAGGGCCATACACATACACACCATACATTATTGAAGGAGCCTTTACAGTTATGAAACACTGATATTCAGAGGCGGAGCCACCATATAAACTATGGTGGCACGTGACACCAGTCAAATGATTGTTAAATGGTTGTCCAATAAGTAAAAATTGGGGCTTTTAAGTAAGTGCACCCACTAAAAAAATTGGTGCTACCAGCAAAATCATATAAAAACTGATTTTCAAGTAATTTATATTGTTGGATGATGTCTTTAGTATAGAAATTTGTTAAAGAAAGTTAGAATTAACACAGTGAAGTGAAAGTAGAAAAAATAAAATATGGAGAAAGTGAAAACGATACACAGAGAGAGTTGATGAAGAAGACTTGTCCCACCTACTATTTTAGCTTTTGTTGTGATTGGGATGTGTACGGGGTATATAATACGCCATTTCTTCTTTACAACCCATGTTATTTTATTATTATAAAATTTAAACCCCTCAAATCCGATAGCTTTATAGATTTGGCCCTCTATATCTTTAGTTATTTACAAGAGACTAAAGCTATACAAAAATTCACATTTCTAAGTTTTTTTTTTTTTTTTTGCAAAGACCAACTCTTCTGCTTCAAAATTTGTATGAGCAAGGAATTTTAGGTAATTTTGCGAATTTGATGCCTATTTTTTTTATTTAATAGAAATCAACATGTAAATGAGCCACCTTACTTCGGAAAAAAAAAAATTTATTTAATAGAAATCAACATGTAAATGAGCCACCTTACTTCGGAAAAAAAACACTTGTCAGTATTACAGAGAAAAAAATCAGGCCCGGCCCGTAAGCGGTGCAAGATGCACAGGGCCCAAATTTTTTAGGGGCCAAATAGTGGACAATAAACATAATGCCAAGTATTATAGTTCGGTCCAAATTAATACAGTCCACTTAAATTCTTCATCGTTTATAACCAATGGACGATTAATTTATAGGGTATTTTTTTTACCATATTCAGCGATGTGGGATGAAAAAGACTTTCATCCAGACTGTTTTCCCCTCAAAACAAAACATACGAATATTTGATTGTAATCATCATTTTCCAATTTTCTTTCACACTCACCAAAATTTGCACCCAAATCTCATCTAGTATATAAAGTGAAAAACTAATAGGCAAAGTGAATAATTGTGTTATTTACAATTTCACATGCTGATATATATAAAATTTTCAAAATAGTCAAATTTTCTTGAATAATATTTGACACAATATTATTCGTTAGTTATTACGGTATTAAATTATAATGTTATATTCATTATGTTTATTGATATAGCGTTAGTTGTGGTTTTTTAAAATAGCTTATATCATTCGTTAGGGTCCACGAGCCTTTTTTTTTGCCTCGCTCGAGGCACCTAAATTCTCAGGACCGGCCCTGAAAACAATTATTAATTATTTTCAGAAAAAGAAAGATCGTAAGATGCATTTATAATAATAGGTAACTTAGGGTTTTTACGTTTGTAATGAATCATAGGTTGTTACTTGAAATTTTACGACTCGATATATTTGTTATTACTTTGCGCCACTAGTGACCCAAAATCCTGGCTTCGCCCCTGCTGATATTACCGTTATTAGTAACAATATTTTGTTAACGACATCTTTAAGAGTTTTCGAAAAAAATTAGAATTTTATAAATACTCCGTAGTATAAAGAATTTGTGATGATAAGAATACAAATATATGATTGCGTGTCATGACGCCTTAATGACACAATCTTTCGTTTCATTCTTATCATTTTTCTTGTTAATCCTATAAATTTTTATATAACTTCTAAAAGTGTTGTTAACACCTAAAAGAATAATAATCCGTAGGACATAGTATACATACTAGTTAATTACCAATTTTAGAGCGACAATTATTTAATTATATCTCAATATTCGCAATTGTCCTAAGGATTGTATATTTAAGATTTAATATTTGCATTTTTATTTACTTGGTAGTACGTATTTATTTAGTAAATTAAGGTGCTTTAATTTTCATGAATGTTACATGCGCGATTTGCTCCTATGTCATATATGCTTGAAATTACCAAGAAAGTGACTTTTAATTTGTTACTGATTTGTTCACTAATTACAAGATCTTTAAAAAATTACAAGATCTTTAAAAACGAAAAGAAATATTATTTTAAGGAATGAAAAAACTTTATTCGAACATGAAGATATATCTGTCGTTTAGTTGTCCATGATAGGAAATCTAGATTACTCATTGCTTATGATTGATAACTTGATATCTAAATATATTTTTTGGAATTTTTGTTTGCTTTCTTATTTGTAATTCCTTTCTAACATCTTGCAAGGAGTTTCTTTTATGATAAAAAATTTGATGTTAATAAAAAACTAATAAAAGTTTCAATTGCTAATTATTTATCTTGAATCTTTAAGTCCAAGTTGATTTTCATAACTTACTTCTAACTAGTTTTATCTTTTTTGTTAAATGTTACCCCTCCGTCACTATATTATTGTCCACTATTCCATTTTGGATGTCCCAAATTAATTGTCCACTTCCATAAATGGAAAGGAAAGAAGATATTTCATTGGTGGATCTGGAGAGAGAAGATGTTTCATTGGTGGAGAAATGAAGTTAGTGGAATTTTCTTAAATTGTGTGTTTTTTGTCTGGTGACAATAAATATGGGACGGAGGGAGTACAAGTTTTGCTAGCCTATCAAATAAAGTAGCGCTCGTAAATAAGAAAAATATCAAATAAATTCTCTAACAAAATGAAGTATAAGTAATTGAAGTTCATATTTATTTTTTAAAAGGCAAACTCACATGAATAATTCAAATTTCCCTCGCTGAATTTAAACTCACTTTTTATTTGGATGAGTTAACACGATACCAAAAGTTATTTAGCTTATCAAAGTTTAAATGAGGATGATAATTTGTACACTAACAAAATTTAATCATACACTATGAATCATGCAATACACTATTGCAATATATTACACTTTAAACACTTTACAGCATGGTAAAGTATGTATGACCAATTTTTGACTATGTACAAATTACCCTGTTATAGTAACAAAAATATCAACCAAGTTATGTTGCTTAATAAGTAAATATGAAATGATAGTTTGTTAAATAATTTATGAGTGAGTAAATTAAGAGGGAAATAAAATACTCACAGCATCTCTAACAACAAGTGAAGGCTTTGCATTATGATTGCAAAGATCTAAACAAACTTCCATTCCTGAATTTCCACACCCAACAATCAAAACTTTCTTCCCTTTATATTCGCTTCCACTTTTATATTCTGATGTATGTTTCACTTCACCATCAAAATCCACCATCCCTTTAATATCCGGCACCACCGCCTCCGCGTTTTCTCCGGTAGCCACCACTAACCACTGGCAAACATACTCCATTTCCTCCCCTTTTAACCCTACACTTTTCACTCTCCACATCCCTACACTCTCATCATACTTAGCACTTTCCACACTTTGTCCAAAAACCGGCTCGATTTGAAATCTTTTTGCATATGCTTCTAAGTACTCTACAAATTGTTGTTTATCCGGATACGTTGGATAATCTTTAGGAAAAGGCATAAGTGGCAACTCACAAAATTTTTTAGGAAGGTGTAATCGAAGACGATCATATGTTTTTAGTTGCCAAAGTGATGCAATACAATTCGACCGTTCAATAACGACGCTTGGGACACCTTTTTCTTTAAGGCACGCTGCTGCAGCGAGCCCTGATGGACCGGCACCAACGATGACCGGGCCATGAACCCATACTTGGCGTTTTAATTTATTATTAGAATATGAAAAGATATAGTGGGGATCATGAGCCATTTTACCTTGTATTTCTTTAAAGTTGTCCATCTTTATGTATGTGTTGATTGAATGATTCAAGAGAAATAAACTTGTGGGTTGGATTAGATGAGATTAATGAGAGAGTGATGGAGATAGTGATATATGAATACACAAATTCCTTTTGTTCATGGGAAGGGTGTTGTAATGAATTGAATTGGTTGAGTGTGTATATATGAGTGTCAAGTGGCATGGATGAACTAATGGGAGTGGGGACATATATATAGTTTCTTTTAAGAATATGATATTTTTCAGTTATATTAAGTTATGAAGTATGTGACCTAACTATATACTTTTGGTCGTTTCGAATATTAAGATGAATTTTAATATATGCACAAACTTGTTATTTTATCACAAGATAGCACATTTACAAGTGTTTCAAAAGAGTTATAAGGTCACTCCCTATCGTAACTAAACTATTCATCCTCTTAACCTTCCACATCAGCGCCACATCAACATCAATATTCTATAACTAACCCATAACTAAACACTCCCTATAATTGCTAAAAAAATACTCCTCTTAATATACAATGTACAAGCAATAAAGCATCAAGTCCAAACAATAAAAAGCCATTGGGACCCACAATTACTATAACCAACCTTCATACTTCCGTTAAATCCATGGTGGAAGCGGGTAACTAGCTCGTGCCTATGGTTCATTACGGGTAATGACGGGTAATGCGCGGGTAACGGACGGGTAACTAACCATAGGGGGTGGTCTAAACAATCGCATGAAATTTTCTTATGCTTTGTGCTTCTAAATAGAATATTTGCACAGTTTCCAAATAATTGAACTCAAGCATCTCATCAATTTACTGTTCACTTAAAAGAGTTGTACTTGACATATATAGGTTGATCGTGTTGAATGTGAAGAGTTAAATAAAGAGAAAAGGAATGTGCATGTAACATCTCGTGGATCGCTAACAAGGGCTGGCAGATCGCGAGCTGAATGTGTGATGACCCGGATTTTTTAGCCTACTTGATTATACTATTTACATGATTTAATAATTCTGACTTGATAAGCAATGAATTTTAATAAGTCTTAAATCTCCGGAAAGAGTTTTATATAAGCATTTGACCACCCTTTTATTTCTACGATTCACGAACGTCATAACTTGTATTAATTATATATATATATATATATATATGTATATATATATATGTATATATATATATATATATATATATATATATATATATATATATATATATAGATATAAAATTTAAAAATATGATAATTAAATATCTCATTAAGTATATTAACAAGGTATTATATATACATTTTCATACTACTAATTTAGAGAGTTTTCGAACAATATATATGTAACTATTCAAACGACGTAATTAACTTATGTTAAAATGTATTTACATACAATGTATTATGAGTATAAATACAACCTTAAAGTATTAAATACACTTAATAATATACAAAAACATATAAAGGTTAGCTATACTCGTATTTCCGTTCATTTTTCTCAAGAATCCTACTCGTATTCATACAGTATATATACACGTTTTATACGAAGCTTCTAGAATTATTTACTATTGATATATACTAATAAAAATCTGTATTAGTGGAGTATTATGTCATGCATGACATCATCAATCTTATTATGTCATACATGACATCATCAATTTAACTTATACTGGATATTAGTAAAAAAAAAGACAACATAAAGTATTTACTATTTGTATATACCAATAGTAACTTGCATGATTGATGTATTATGTCATGCATGACATCATCAATCTTATTATGTCATGCATGACCTCATGGTATTTAACTTATCCTAGATATTTGTCATAAAACAACAAAATACAACTAGTATATAAAGACCTTACATGGTAATTTTTTACACACATTTACATCCATTCTACTTTCAACTCTCTTCCAAGTATTCTCTTATTCTTTCTCTCTAAAAACACTCTCTAATATCCTCTCTTCAAGTTCTAATAAGCCTTCATTATCTACAACAAAAGCTAGTTACAAAAACAATCCATAAACACCATAGAAGTAGTAATCAAGAACACCTCCTTTGATTTAAGTTTTGCTTCCAAGTTTGGTTATCTTTAAGCACCCTTTCAAGGAGTCTTTCAAGCTCTAGAAATCCTCTTCATATTCAGCTACTTTCCTTTCTTAAATCAAGGTATTAGCCTTACCAAAACTCTTGTTCAATTCATATAATTATAGCTATCTATATAAGAGTTTATAAACTAGAACATAGTTTAGTTAATTCTAAACTTGTTCGCAAACAAAGTTAATCCTTCTAACTTGACTTTTAAAAACAACTTAACACATGTTTTATATCTATATGATATGCTAACTTAATGAGTTAAAACTTGGAAACACAAAGAACACCATAAAATCGGACATACGCCATCGTAGTAAAACCGGAGGCTGTTTTGGGTTGGATAATTAAAAACTATCATAATCTTTGATTTAAAAGTTGTTATTCTGGGAAAATGATATTTCATATGAACATGATAAAATATCCAAAAATCATGGTTAAACACAAAGTAGAAGTATGTCTTTCAAAATGGTCATCAAGATGTCGTACTTTCGACGGAAATGATTACCTCTTTAAAAATAGGCATGTAACCTGTAACTCTGACTATAAACCACCACTTTTTCAGTTTAGTTTTACAAATTTTAATTCGTTATGAAACCATAGCAATTTGATTCACTCAAAAAGGATTTATAATGAAGAAATTATGAGCAAAACAATATTGGTTAAAAATGGCTAAAATGACTACGTGATGATTTTACAAAAATCTATACTAACCATATCTTAGCTAACTTTTCTTATATTATACATGTATTCTAACATGTCATGGTTACACAATACGTTGGATAAATCAAAAGACACCACATACACAATACGTGTAACTACAATAGCGGTATTGTGGGTCATGATTGAGTCTTATACAATACGTGTATACTATGTCTTGATTATTTCAAGGTGATGTATCGATCTATATATTTACTACTAACCGTGGACTACTAATTGTGGACTACTAACGTTGAACTGCTAACTTGACAACTTAAAATACGTGATTGAAAATATAAACTTAAACAATCACACGTGATTGAAAATATGAACTTAAACAATCACACTGTAACATCCCGCCTTTTTCCGGTTACTTTCTGTTTAACTATTTTAAGGTCCGTTATATATTTATAACATCTTTCGTTAATACGCGTTTTAAATTATCTCGATTAGGTAATTCACGCACCCTATTCAAACTTGAGGGACTAAAATTGACACGGGGCAAACTAGTTGACTAGGTCAACTAGTCCACCCCAATCACCACCATTCAACCATCTCCATCTCTCTCTCTTTCTCTCTAGCAAGAACACACACACAATTACCAAATTCATTCAATCATCATCTAAATTCGATCTAGGAGGCTTACAACAAAATAAATTACATATTCGTAATCCTCTCTTCATCCTCTTCATTTTGGTACCAACTTCATCTCGTTTGGGTAACATTTCTAAAACTCTAGATTTCTCTAAATTCGTGTTTTTGACTTGAAATGGTGTTAGTTAGTGTCTATGGCTCAAGTCTAACATGATTATATGATTTATATGCTCGATCTCGTTGTTTTAGTGTAACTAGCATGAACTTGAATTTTGGTGTATTGTTCTTGAATTTTGGATGATCATATGTTGTTAGATGTTAAAAGTTCATGTTCTAATTGTGTTCCTAGTATCACTAGCTTCAATTTGATGTGTAGGTTGCTTTAGAAAAGTTCATGAACTTGATTTATGATTTTGGTGAATTTGGGTTAGGGTTTGATGAACTTGAAATGAACTTTTGATGTATCAAATGCCATGAAATATTGTTGATAAGTGTTTTGTTGCAACGTGTGTTTGATTACCTTCGAAACGGCATATCATACATGTAAATTGGTTACCCAAATCATGAAATGCGTTTTTAGAACTTGAACCTTTGATTATGAACGTTTAATGCGGTTTTGGGTTGTTGTAGGTGTTAAATTACTTGTTGAAATGTGTCTAGTCGTTTTCTTCGTCAAATTACCTTCCCAACGGTATAAAATACTTGACTTGATAGTTTGCGGATCATAAATTGTGTTTATTTGGTTTTTGGTTCGTGTACTTAGAAGCTTACTGCATCAGACTGGAATACCAATCTGGACGCCGTCCAGAAACTTGGACGCCGTCCCAGCCTTCAAAGCTGGACGCCGTCCAGCTATTTGGACACCGTCCCAGTCTTCAAAGCTGGACGCCGTCCAGACAATCTGGACGCCGTCCAGATACCCTGGCAGGCCACTGTCTTCGTTGGTCATTTTACGGAAAATGTTTGCTATGCTATGGACCTCCGATCCACATGTAACTTGTTCTAACATGCTCATATATGATTAAAAACCTCAGAAAAATAGTTCGGGACCCGACCCGAACGTGTTGACTTTTTTTGTTGACTTTGACCGACCAAGTTGACTTTTAATTAAACTTAACCAAATGTTTGTGCAATCGTTCTAACATGCTTTTATACTTGTACCTTGCATGAAACATGACAATTTGATTCACATGCTATTATGATCGAGTCTTAACGAGCCATAGGACTAATTGAACATCTTTGCCCTATCGTGTGTACCGTTATTGATACAACCTATTGTTTAGGTCAAGACTAGCATTGTTCTTTGCACACGTTTACTTGTTGAAGTACTTTACTACTCGTGCACTCAAGGTGAGATCATAGTCCCACTTTTACTCTTTTTGAACTTATATTTGGGATGAGAAAACATAAACATTTCTTTTACTAAGTGAACACAAGTACAGGAAAACAAACATTCTACATACGAGTTTAGAATGAAATCCTCAATTCGATTATCATTAGTTACACTTGCAGGGTGTAAGTGTAGGCGTGAACTTATGTTGTATGGCCATATGGGTTTGACAAACCCTCATCTCGGAAGGTTCGCTACCGTCCACAGATGAAATATATTTTCGAGAAACAGTGTTGTTCTAGCACTATGAATGGGGTATCAACGGACGGAATGTTAAGCCTTGATAATTGGGTGCTCGTGAATATTAACTTTTAGAATGTATTACTATTTTATCTTTGATGTAAATCTTGTGGTTCGACTTACTTTTACTCACTTACTTACTTAAACCTATGATTTCACCAACGTTTTCGTTGACAGATTTCTATGTTTTTCTCAGGTCCTTGAACGTTTTGTGATACATGCTTCCGCTCATTATTTTGATACTTGCATTGGATGTCGAGTATATATGCATACATGGAGCGTTTTTTGGCTACTTTTAAATTATGTCGCATAAGTTTCATTTGCACTTATAACTTTGTAACGTAACTTGTGGTGGAACAATTCTTATAAACTTTGAACAATCTTTACATTTGAAATGAATGCGACATATCTTTTGGTCAAACGTTGTTTTAAAGACTTATGACCACGTAACGGGACCTAAGTAGACGGCGCCGTCAATGACAATTTTGTCGAGTCGCTACAGATGGTATCAGAGCATTGGTTGTAGGGATTTAGAGTTCATTGGTGTCGACCCCGAGTCATAGGGTACATTGGTGAGTCTAGACTACTGATAATGCTAAAAACGAACATATATTTCATAGCATTATTCCTCAAGAAAGACAAGCTTTTAGTTGCAATTGTTCTATTTACAAGAGATATTCGTTTAAATAATAAAAGGTGAAGACAAAAGACAGATTCGACGAATTGAAGACGCAAACGACCAAAAAGCTCAAAAGAACAAAAGACAATCAAAGAGGTTCCAATTATTGATAAGAAACGTCTCGAAATCACAAGAGTACAAGATTCAAAACGCAAAGTACAAAATATAAAATTGTACGCAAGGACGTTCGAAAATCCGGAACCGGGACCAGAGTCAACTCTTAACGCTCGACGCAACGGACTAAAAATTACAAGTTAACTATGCATATAAATATAATATAATATATAATTAATTATATTAATTATATATATATTATATATATATTATAAACCGTCGGTAAACAAAGAGCCAAACTCCTCTGAGCTGTAAAAGTAACCTCCGCGACTCGCGGAGTTTGAAGGCAAAATTCACCGCGAGTCGCGGAGCCCCAAATTTCGAAAATCCCTATAAAGCCAACCGAATTCTGATCGCAAAATATAATCTTTTTCTCTCTTCTCTCATATATACGTAAAATATATATATATATATATATATATATATATATATATATATATATATATATATATATAATTTATATTTTAATTTTAATTTTAATTTTAATCCTAATAATAAGGGTATGTTAGCGAATGTTGTAAGGGTGTAAGTCGAAATTCTGTCCGTGTAACGCTACGCTATTTTTAATCATTGTAAGTTATGTTCAACCTTTTTATATTAATGTCTCGTAGCTAAGTTATTATTATGCTTATTTAAAACGAAGTAATCATGATGTTGGGCTAATTACTAAAATTGGATAATTGGGCTTTGTACCATAATTGGGGTTTGGACAAAAGAACGACACTTGTGGAAATTAGATTATGGGCTATTAATGGGCTTTATATTTGTTTAACTAAATGAAAGTTTGTTAATGTTAATATAAAGATTTACAATTGGGCGTCCCTATAAATTACCATATACACTCGATCGGACACGATGGGCGGGGTATTTATATGTACGAATAATCGTTCATTTAACCGGACACGGGAATGGATTAATAGCCACTAGAATAATTAAAACAGGGGTGAAATTACATTCAAGGGTAATTGGTGTAATTGCTAACAAAGTAGTAAAACCTTGGTTTACACGCAGTTGATAACCTAGTGTATTCATTAAACAAAGTATTAAAACCTTGTTACAATTTGAATCCCCAATTAGTTGGAATATTTAACTTCGGGTATAATAATAATTTGACGAGGACACTCGCACTTTATATTTATGACTGATGGACTGTTATGGACAAAAACCAGACGGACATATTAAATAATCCAGGACAAAGGACAATTAACCCATGGGCATAAAACTAAAATCAACACGTCAAACATCATGATTACGGAAGTTTAAATAAGCATAATTCTTTTATTTCATATTTAATTTCCTTTATTTTATATTTAATTGCACTTCTAATTATCGCATTTTTATTGTTATTGTATTTAATTGCACTTTTAATTATCGTACTTTTTAATTATCGCAAGTTTATTTTATCGCACTTTTATTATTCGCAATTTCATTATCGTTATTTACTTTACGCTTTAATTTAAGTCTTGTATTTATTTTTAATATTTTACATTTGGTTTTAACTGCGACTAAAGTTTTAAAATCGACAAACCGGTCATTAAACGGTAAAAACCCCCCTTTATAATAATAATATTACTTATATATATGTTTGTATTTTTATAAAAGTAAACTAATATAGCGTTGAGCTTTGTTTAAAAAAAAGATTCCCTGTGGAACGAACCGGACTTACTAAAAACTACACTACTGTAAGATTAGGTACACTGCCTATAAGTGTTGTAGCAAGGTTTAAGTATATCCATTCTATAAATAAATAAATATCTTGTGTAAAATTGTATCGTATTTAATAGTTTTTCCTAGTAAAATATAAGCTATTTTATATACACCTCGCATAAAGTCAAGTATTTTTTTGGCGCCGCTGCCGGGGAACACTCTTAAACGCCGGAAGCGCAACGCTAATATAAAAAAAAGGATTTTTTTTATTTTACTTTTATTAAAATTCGTTTTTGTAAAAATACGTTTTAAATATTCGAAAATATAAAAAGAAAAACAAAAATATAAGCATTTTTAAGATTTTGTTAAATATTTAAGTTTTATAAGTTTCTTTATTTTTATTTTAGTTTATAAAAATATAAGTTTTATTTTAATATCTTTTATTTATTTAAAAACAGAAAACAGAAAATAAAAAAAAAAAATAAAGAAAAAAACGCGTCGAATATTTAAACCTGTCAGCTGAATTCTGGAACCCCGCGACTCGCGGGGTTTGATGCTTTATTTGCCGCGACTCGCGGAGACTTTCTGACAGGCGACAAAAAACCCTAATCCAGCATTAATTACGGGTATTAATTAATTATTATTATTATTTAACCCTAATTATTATTATTATTATTAGTCTTATTTTAACTTTTACTTTTTAATTAATTTGTATTTTTAGTTTAAATTAGTTTTATTAAATTGTAAAATTAATAGTTTAATAAAATAAATAATATAAAAATAATATTTTTATAAAAATTGTACTTTTTACAACTTTTTGTATATTTTTATATTTTGTCCCTTTTTAATCGTTTTAGCGTAACTTTTGTATTTTTAGCTCATATTTAATTTTAAACTTAGTTTTTGCTATAGTTATTTTTACTCCTAGATTTTTAGGCTTTGCCGTAGAATTCCTTAAGTGCTTTTTCTTTAGACTAAGATTTAGGTGCTTTAGAATTTTGCGACGCCTTTTTAAGTTTTAGTTTCTTTTTAAGTAATTTCCATTTGAGATTTAGTTTTTCTTGTAAGCTTTAATATTTTTAAACACCTTTTATTATGTATCAATTATCATTCCAATTAGTAATCTCAATTTGCGATTATAATTTTAAGTTAGTTGTAGTAATAAGGTTAGGTTAGTTAAGTATTTTTAAGTTTTGATAAGTTTCTTTTATTTTTTTTTTCTTCGTCATTTTTTTCAACCATTTTTTTCTTTTTCTACCTTTTGCGACGAACTCTTTTTCTCTCTTATTTCTCGCCATTCTAGTTTTTAGGACTTAGAATTTTTTCTACTTCTTATCTAAATTTCTTAAAATTACGAAAATTTATTTTAAGTGGTTAAATTAATAGACATCAAAATTTTCTGGTTCGTAGTAATAGTTGGATTTGTACGTGGACCGGGTTATTGGAGCCAAACAGTCCTCAATTATATTGAGACTAAACGAATCCTGCCCCTCTGCTGCATCTTTTGGCTATTCGAAACGTGGGCAAAATCAGAAAAGTCTATTAATTGGATAACTTATTATAATTTTTCTTCCTTTTTAAAACTAATAGGATATTCAGTGAATGCACCGAGCAAGACGTTCATCACCTTTTGTACGGTCACCACCTGTAACTAGATCAAGACATTTAGCAAATATAACCGCCGTTGATTTTTCTTTAGAATCGTCATCCAGTCGACCAAGTACTTCAGTTCAAATTTCCGATAATCCATTTTTTGAACCCGACATCACAATTGAGAATCCGGAAAATATTCAGGAACGGTTCGTAGATCCTGAACCACTAAACCTTCCTCCGGAGCCACCAATCATTCAAACAGAGATTGTTGAGGAACGAACCATTAAATCAGAATCATCTAGTGATACCGATTCAACAAATTCAATTATGGAGAATCTGGAACCTTTAAGTATGGAAGACCGAATGAGAGCTAAACGCACTGGCCAAGGTCACGCAATTACTCATCCAGACATTAATGCGCCAGATTATGAAATCAAAGGACAAATTCTACACATGGTGACTAATCAATGCCAATTTAGTGGTGCGCCGAAGGAAGATCCAAATGAACATCTACGTACCTTTAATAGGATCTGCACACTATTTAAAATCCGAGAAGTGGAGGATGAACATATATATCTCATGTTATTTCCCTGGACTTTAAAGGGAGAAGCCAAAGATTGGTTGGAATCGTTACCTGAAGGGGCGATCGATACATGGGACGTTTTAGTTGACAAATTTCTTAAACAATTCTTTCCTGCATCTAAAGCCGTAAGACTTCAAGCAGAAATTGTTACGTTCACACAGAAGCCAAATGAAACTCTATATGAGGCGTGGACTAGATATGGAAAATTGTTAAGAGGATGTCCGCAACATGGTTTAGACACCTGTCAAATAGTACAAATATTCTACCAAGGATGCGACATCACTACAAGAAAAGACATAGATATAGCAGCTGGTGATTCTATTATGAAGAAAACCGAAACTGATGCTTACAAAATTATTGATAACACTGCTTCCCACTCACATGAGTGGCACAAAGAAAAAGATATCGTTAGATCATCTAAAGCAGCTAGAGCCGATTCTAGCCATGACTTAGATTCCATTTCCGCAAAGATAGATGCTGTGGAGAGACGAATGGAAAAGATGACTAAGGATATTCACTCAATACGAATTAGTTGTGAGCAGTGTGGAGGACCACATTTGACAAAAGATTGTCTCAGTATTGAATTAACAATGGAACAAAGAGAGAATATTTCATACATAAACCAAAGGCCTGGAAATAATTATCAGAATAATTATCAACCGCCAAGACCGATTTACAATCAAAACCAGAATTATAACCGAAATATTCCATACAACAACCAACAAGGTCCTAGCAATCAACAAGTATCCAATAATACTTATAATCAGCAAAGACCTAATTTTCAAAACAAACCACCACAACAAACCGATGATAAAAAGCCGAATTTAGAAGATATGATGACAAAGCTAGTTGAAACTCAAACACAGTTTTTCACATCTCAGAAACAAACTAATGAACAAAATGCTCAAGCATTTAGAAATCAACAAGCTTCTATTCAAAATCTGGAACAAGAAGTAAGTAACCTAGCAAGGTTAATAGGTGAAAGAAAACCGGGAAGTCTACCTAGTGATACAAATGCTAACCCCCGAAATGAAACAGCTAAAGCCATTACCACAAGAAGTGGTACAACACTTAAACCACCTGAAATACCTGTAACTTCTGATGAAACTATTCCTACTCCACAAGAACCACAACCTGATCAAGATAAGGAAAAAGAATCGGTAGTTGAAAAGGTTAATGAAGATAACACAGTTAAGGATAAACCTTATGTTAAACCATACCAACCACCACTTCCTTACCCGAGTAAAATGAAGAAAGAAAAACTTGAAGCCGAGCAATCCAAATTCTTGGATATGTTTAAACAGATAAATGTAAATCTTCCTTTCATTGATGTGATTTCAGGAATGCCAAGATATGCTAAATTCTTGAAAGATCTAATCTCAAATAGAAAGAAAATGGAAGAACTCTCGGCTGTTACTATGAATGCTAATTGTTCAGCAGTGCTGTTGAATAAGATACCAGAAAAATTATCTGATCCAGGAAGTTTCACAATTCCATGTTTTCTGGGTAGTCTTAGTTCAATAGAAGCATTGGCAGACTTAGGTGCTAGTATAAATCTAATGCCGTATTCACTATACGCTAAACTAGACCTTGGAGAATTGAAACCAACCAGAATAAGCATACAACTAGCCGATAGATCAATAAAATATCCTAGAGGGATAATGGAGAACATGCTAGTTAAAGTTGGTACTTTAGTATTTCCAGTAGATTTTGTTGTTTTGGACATGGAAGAAGATTCTCAAGTTCCTCTCATATTAGGAAGACCATTCTTAAACACGGCTAAAGCAATGATAGACGTGTTCGGTAAGAAACTGACCCTAAGTATAGAGGATGAGAGTGTTACCTTTTCAGTTGATAGAGCAATGCAACAACCACAATCTGCAGATGATACATGTTATTATATTCAAACTATAGATGCACATGCAGAATTATTAGAAGAATTTCCAGAATTACAAGGAACAGGAGAATGTTCTTTAGGAGAAGGTAATGAACCAATTGATGAAGCTGAAATGTTAGCTACACTTATAGCTAATGGATATGAACCAACAACAGAAGAAATTCAAATGCTAAAAGAAGAAGACAGATATCGATACAAATCATCGATAGAAGAACCTCCGAAATTAGAGTTAAAGCCACTTCCAAACCATTTGGAATACGCTTATTTACATGGTGAATCTGAATTACCTGTAATAATATCGTCTTCTCTTACTGAAAATGAGAAATCACAACTCATTTCTGTGTTGAAAGCTCATAAACCAGCCATTGCATGGAAGATTCATGATATTAAAGGAATAAGTCCTTCGTATTGCACACATAAAATCCTTATGGAAGAAGGTCATAAAACGTATGTGCAACGCCAACGAAGACTAAATCCTAATATGCAAGATGTAGTTAAGAAAGAGATTATTAAACTGCTAGATGCAGGTTTAATTTATCCAATCTCTGATAGTCCATGGGTAAGCCCAGTTCAATGCGTACCTAAGAAGGGTGGCATGACTGTCATTACAAATGAGAAAAATGAGCTTATTCCTACTAGGACTGTAACAGGATGGCGTGTGTGTATTGATTATAGAAAATTAAATGACGCCACCAGAAAAGATCACTTTCCCTTACCTTTCATAGATCAAATGTTGGAAAGATTAGCCGGAAATAGCTACTATTGTTTTCTAGATGGATTTTCCGGATATTTTCAAATTCCAATAGCACCCGAAGACCAAGAGAAAACCACATTCACGTGCCCTTATGGTACTTTTGCTTACAAACGCATGCCATTTGGACTTTGCAACGCCCCTGCAACCTTTCAAAGGTGTATGATGGCGATTTTTCACGACATGATAGAAGAATGCATGGAAGTATTCATGGATGACTTTTCAGTCTTCGGTGATACATTTAAATCATGTCTAGTTAATCTGGAACGAATGCTAATTAGATGCGAAAAATCAAATCTAGTACTTAATTGGGAGAAATGCCATTTCATGGTTAAAGAAGGCATCGTTCTTGGACATAAAATTTCAAAAGAAGGAATTGAAGTGGATAGAGCTAAAGTAGATGTAATTGCTAAACTTCCACATCCCACCAATGTTAGAGGAGTTAGGAGTTTTCTAGGGCATGCCGGTTTTTACCGACGTTTCATAAAAGATTTTTCTAAAATTGCCACTCCTATGAATAAACTCCTAGAAAAGGATGCGCCATTCATCTTTTCAGATGAGTGTATCAAATCTTTTAATATTCTTAAAGAGAAACTCACTAATGCGCCGATCATGATAACACCAAATTGGAATCTACCATTTGAACTAATGTGCGATGCAAGTGATTTTGCAATGGGAGCCGTTTTAGGACAAATGATTGAAAAACGATTTCAACCTATATATTATGCTAGTAAGACGTTACAAGGAGCACAAACAAACTATACAACTACTGAAAAAGAACTCCTTGCTATTGTCTTTGCTTTTGACAAATTTTGATCATATCTCGTTCTAGCAAAAACGGTGGTCTATACCGACCATTCTGCTCTTAGATACCTATTTTCAAAACAAGATGCTAAACCAAGATTAATCCGTTGGATCTTACTCTTACAAGAGTTTGATATTGAAATCCGAGATAAAAGAGGAGCAGAAAATCTCGCCGCTGATCATCTTTCTCGTCTTGAAAATCCCGAATTAGAAGTTCTAAATGAATCAGCCATACAAGACAACTTTCCTGATGAATATCTATTGAAGATAGATTATAAAGAAATCCCATGGTTTGCAGATTATGCAAACTACTTAGTTTGTGGATTCCTTGAAAAAGGATTATCGTACCAAAGACGAAAGAAATTCTTCAGTGATATAAAACACTATTTCTGGGAAGATCCACATCTGTTTAAAAGTTGTCCCGATGGAATAATACGCCGATGTGTATTTGGAGATGAAGCTAGTAAAATATTAAACCATTGTCACACAGGACCAACAGGAGGGCATTATGGGCCTCAACTAACAGCAAGAAAAGTTTATGAAGCTGGATTCTATTGGCCAACAATTTACAAAGACGCACACCTTTTTTGCAAATCCTGTGATGCATGTCAAAGGGCCGGAAAAATAAGTCAACGTGATGAAATGCCACAAAATGTCATCCAAGTATGTGAAGTATTTGACATTTGGGGTATTGACTTTATGGGTCCATTTCCAAAATCTCATAATAATCTATATATACTCGTAGCCATTGATTATGTATCTAAATGGGCGGAAGCACAAGCTCTCCCAACTAACGATGCACGAGTAGTAGTCAACTTTTTAAAACATCTTTTTGCAAGGTTTGGAACACCGAAAGCTTTAAAAAGTGATCGGGGTACTCATTTCTGTAATAATCAACTTGAGAAAGTTCTTAAAAGATATGGAGTAACTCATAAAATTTCCACCGCATATCATCCACAAACAAGTGGACAAGTTGAAAATACCAACCGAGCTTTAAAACGTATTCTAGAGAAAACCGTAGGATCAAATACGAAGGAATGGTCCATTAAATTGGAGGATGCACTCTGGGCTTTTAGAACAGCCTACAAAACTCCAATTGGAACCACACCTTTTAGACTTGTTTATGGAAAAGCATGTCATCTTCCAGTAGAAATTGAACACAAAGCATTTTGGGCTTTGAAAACATGTAATCTTGATTTACATGAAGCCGGACGTCTACGATTAAGTCAACTAAACGAATTAGAAGAATTAAGACATGAAGCATACGATAATTCGTTAATCTATAAAGAAAGAACGAAGAAATGGCATGATAAAAGAATCAGAAGTTCAAAAGAATTTAAAGAAGGAGACAGAGTTCTTCTTTTCAATTCACGATTCAAGCTATTTCCTGGAAAATTGAAATCAAGATGGTCTGGACCATTCATAGTCAAAAGAGTTTTCCCATACGGAACGATAGAATTAATAAATTCAAATGGGATTGAATTTAAAGTTAATGGTCACAGAGTTAAACATTACATACGTGGTCCGATGGAAGTCGACAACGAAGTTAATCACAATTTTGACACCACAGCTAACTAAGTGTGGGGAGAATCAAGTCTTTAAAGGATAATATGTATTTCTGTTAGAGTTAGATTGTCTGTTTTCGTGTAGTTCTCGAAAATGGAACCCGAATGGTCTTTCCCTAGCAGACCCTAAAGAACTAGTCTTCTCCCCCCATTCTGAATTTTTATTTTTACAAAATGAAGACTGCCTGTGAACTAAACCATGGTCTAATGCTACACGCTTTGATCACTAAAAGAAATAATGACATACTTCCGAGTGAAATAGTATCAGTAATCAGAGAAAGAATGGACGGAGTTAGAAAAGAATCCAGATGCGAAGATAATAAGTTACAATTTGGTAAAGGAAAATCAAAATCCGCAGCGAAAAGAAGAGCACGACACCTAGAAAGATGTCACAAATGCGGAAAATGGTCACATGGAGGTAAATGTTCAAATAATCAAACCTATTCAAATACCGAATTTGTTACTTTATGCAGAGACGGACCGTTCATATGTTTAGAAGAAAAGACACTGAATGCTCGAGGTTACGCCTATGTAGCCATGGAAAATCAATTAAACCGACTATCTTATGAATGGGATAGATCATATAACTAAGAAATCTATTCCACAGGTATGTCTGTACAGTTTTTATTTTTATTTTTATTTTTAACCTTTTGATAATAAACGCTAATTTATTCGCTAAAAAGTATTAAATTGGTATTAAATAAAATTAGGTTTGGCGACCGAAATTATTGATATCATTCAAAAATTTATTACATCACTGCGAAATTTAACGTTTATTCTTAAGGTATAAATATCTTTAATCAATCAACCCAAAATATTTCAAAAATTCGTCATGAGTTAAATTAGGTCTTGGAACCGAAATTACTTTACCGAAAAGAGGGGCGCATATTTTTGATAATATTTGATTGATTAAAGTGGGATAAAAAGAAAAAAAAAAGATTTTTAATTTTATTTTTACCATGTTTTTAAAAATTACTATTTAAATCTTAAATTAATATTGTAAACTTTATAAAAACAATATATTTAAAATTGTAAATATTTGAAAAATTAATATAAGTTTGGTATGAATTTATAATATGAATTTTTTAAATTAAGATCAGTGTGAACTTTTAATTTTTAAAATATGAATTTTTAATTTTATGCATTTCAAATTTTAAGTTTGGTGTGAATTTTTAATATTAATTTTGAATTTTATATTTAAGTTGTGTGAATTTAAAAACAAAAATTTACTTTACCTCATTAAGTTAAGAATATGATTTTTAAAATTCGTCGTAAGTTGAAGACTAGGTCTTTGAACCGAAATTGCTTTACCCGAGGGAGGGACGAGAACTTTTATTATCATTATTTTTAATCTTATTGAATTAGCGTATGCCAAAAACATTGAAAAAAATCCAAAAATCTTAGCTTTTAAAACAATCGCTACAAAAAGACAAATTTTAAAATTTTGTCGAAGGACGGACTAGGACATCGATCCGAAACGACCTCGTCCTAAATAACAAGGGAAACAAAATTTTAAAATTAATTACTTAATTGTTTTAATAAGTTAATGATTATAAAAAAAAAAAAATACCAAACTCCGCGACTCGCGGAGTTTGGAGCTTAAATCTCCGCGACTCGCGGAGGGACCGAAAATCAGAAAAAAAATAAAAAGAGCTGAACGATCAGTGCACCACACAACTCAAACACTGCGAAAAATAACAGCGAAAAAACCCCCAAAAACCCGAAAAATACATCCCAAAATCACAATTTTTAACCGTTAATCACCAAATCTTTTGCTAAAATCATGTTGAGAAGGATGCTATCTAAGAATTACTCAAGAAAAACGGTAAATTTCTACACTTAAACACCATTTAATTCGAAATTTGATGTTCTTGAGCAATTTTTTCCCCAATTTGATTTTGATGCTTTTTAGTGTAATTAGGCTTAAATTGTTTATGTATTATGCTTGTATAACCTAGATTGATGCTGTTTAACATGATTAGAAGCCTTAAACTTCAAATTTTGAGTAATCTAGGGTTTGTGTTCTTGAGCAATTTGGGGCTTTTTGATATAAACAGGTTATGGCCGATTTTTGTCATGAATTGTTGCTAAATTGAGTAGTGTAACATGTCTAGGTAGTTAAATGATCCAAACTTTGAGCCTAAACATGATTTTGAGAATTAAAGTGGACTTTTTCAAGTCTAAAATTCATGAACTTGATTTTTGAAAGATAATGCCATTTGAGACTTGTTTAATTGCTAGTAATGATTATTTTGACATGTTATTTGAGTTGAATGTTTATGAACTTGGCGAACATTTTCGTATATACTTATTTGAAAAATTGTAGATTTGATAAAAATGTGAAAATGAGCTTAAGTTTGATATAAATTGATAATGTCATTGTAATTATTTTGATTGATGATTTTGCTGACACTAATGCATATTTGGATGCACAAAAATTGTGTTTGATGTGTTTTGCAGAATGAAAAGGGTGAATCTTCATCCCAAGCCCACAATGCTCCTGCTGAGAATTTGGAACAACAGGAGATGGATAACTACTACAAGCAGGATATACCTCATCCAGTCATGACCTTTTCCGATATGCACTTGGAAGAGTTGCACCCGAACCTGAGATTTGACAGTCTTTGGATAGATTATCCAAAATATCAAAGGGGTTTACATACTCTTCATTCTAAGGTTGTTGAGGTACCGAGGGTCATAGAATGGGGACCCTTAGAAGCTGTAGAATTGGCCGGGCCAATTAGGGAATTACTTGTACAGAGGTATGGTAATTCTTCTTTTAATGACTGGGTATGTTTATTCACCATACGTAGACCTGTATATAAAGTATGGTGTGAAGAATTGTTATGTAGTATAGAGTTGAATGATCGGGTAGCTAGTTTAACCGATCGTTCTTTTATTAGATTTTTGTTAGGCGGTTCGATGCGCCACATGTCTTTACTAGACATGGCTCAGGCTTTACGTATATATACGCCTGAGGAGTTAGCGTCTGCCGATTGTAGAGGATTGATACTAAACGGTAGAAAGATAGATGAAAATTTTGATACACACGGTGTGTGGAGTCAAATGACAAGCCATCACCATTTCAAAGGGGGAAATTACTCTTATTTGGATATAGATAAAGCCGAATTAAGAGTGATACATAGGTTTTTAGCTAATTCGATTACACAAAGGGGTAAGAACAAGGAAAAAGTAAATGAACAGGATTTATTTTACCATATGTGTATTCGAGACCCACAAAGCGCTGTAAGTATACCATATTGTGTGGGTTATTATTTATCAGCTATGGTTCGGGGGATGCGACCACATAGCATAATAGGAGGTGGTATTTTTATTACTTTGATTGGTGAATATCTCGGTGTGGATATAAGTCGGGGGGGATTATTACTAGAAGAGCCGGAACCCCGCGATACTATAGGTTTAAATGTATACCATGGTGCGAAAGTTTTGAAGAGGCGAAATAACGCCGCAGTACGATACCATGGTAGACATCCACAGGTGGAGAGAAACCAGCAGCAAGGTAATGTAGGAGGGGGGAATGAGATGCAAGAAATGCATAGGTTTATAGCTTCTCAGGAATACGAAAATGCTAGACAGAGAGCATTTGAAGATTGGCAAGTTCATCAGAACCAAATCATAGCTCATTGCCAACATATAGGTAGAAACTATATTCCTACACCGAAACCCATCTTCCCTCCTTGGTCTATAGAGATGCAGCCACCGTATCCTACGTATGACCCTGCCGAAGCATTCTATAGCACCTATGGTTATGCCTGGAACCCCTATTGGTACCAATATCATCCTTAGTTTACTTATTTTTTTTTATTTTGTAATTTGTAATTATTGATACGTATAATACTTTTGTTAATATTGTAATCATTTTTATAATTATCTAACTTTTATTCTTAGATTTTAATAATTTTTGAATGTGGGGTAATATACCAAACTTCAAAAATATGTATATATGTTTGCAGTTTATCTTATGTACACAACAGGGTAAAACAACGCATTTTCAAAGACTGGCATTAAGTTCAGCAAAAGCAACTAATTTTGACGACAAGATGCAAAATATATGTGAAATAACAACAAGACGGAATGAACAAATGATGTGCACCATTTATCATTCAGCAAACAAACGCCAATATATTTGGAAACTTTGGTAAAATTTAATCATTTTCACACAAATCACCCTCAATAATTTAAATTGTTACTGATTTCTTGCAAATGAGGGCATTGCAAGATCTTAAGTGTGGGAAGGGGTTAAATTCTTTCGGATTTTAAAATTTTTATTTTATACACTTGGTTACCATTAAAAATACTAGTAAAGCAGTAGTTGTATTAGAATCTAGTGCTCTCTGATAATAAAGAACAGCCCTGGTCTTATATACTGACTACCCAATTCTAGTAAAATTTTTCAAAATTTTCAATTAAATGAATTCAAAATCATGTTTATACATATTTATGAACGATAAAACTAGGTTTTAACACCGAAATTATTGTTACCTCGGAAAGGACATAAATTGAGAAATAAACTAAAATGTTAAAATTCATTTAAAATGGAATAGAGGACGATAAAAAGGAAAATAAAAGCCAAGTGTGGGAAAATTTACCAAGTTATCTTAAACATATGTCACATATATCTGTAACAAATAACTGAAAATACTTTTGCTTTGGACTAAACTAAACTGTTTTACCCGATGAAAGAAAAGAAGAGATGGATCTACACGATGAATCAATTCCATCATTAAAAGGAAGTAAAGTCTTCCGAAAAAGACACGCGCTTCTTGATTTAGTTCAAGAAGTTGTCGTCCAGACCAGCTGTAGGTTGACGAAAAATCTAAAAAAGTCATCACTAAAATCAGCAGGAAGTCCACGGACCTCAGCATTAAACAGGGTCGCCATGTGGTCAGATTTATCCTAACCATGAGAAGGATTTATCTTGTACAATGGGGGGGCACCATGCAAATTAGCTGGATAAGACTAATGAATCAGATCCCCAGAAAGGATAATCTCCTTAAAGATTAAAAATCAGCTTTTAAGACTGATATTACTCAATCCTTGAGATTGACCTTAAAGATTGAGAATTACAAACTCATGGAATTCAATGATATCTAAACTCGAGCTTGAACGAGAAAATATTTTGATCAAAAATAAAACCGATTTGTTTTCTGAAAACCTATTTTCAATGCGTTCATTACCATTGAACGTAAAATCCTAGGAATTCACCTGGAATTCATTAGGTCACCTGAACCAAATCGGGTGTCAACCGTAAGAACGGTGGTTGCATAGCATGGTCAAAGACAGGACCTTGTGCCAGACCGAAAAATTATAAGGGTGAGCTTTACTATTGCTCCTACCAAGGATAGTAATTGCGTCCGACACGTTATAGACCATAATTAAAAGCATGTCAGGGGACATTGCCTTAACAGTTGCTTGTTCAACGCTTTCCTTTACAACCGGACGGTAGTTTATCGAAAGGTAATATACGGGACAAGTAAACTGGACGTGTTGCTTTCCAAATACAAGGTTAGCAAGTGGGTGACACAAAACAGCAAGTTTTGAGCTAAAATTTTCAATTCTGAAACCCACCAAACCCACAAAAATATTTTGCAAACACCGGTAAAGGGTTATCCCGGAAAACTTATCTAGGGTAAAAACTAGATTTAATTTTCAAAAGATCAAATGTTTTCATAAAGATCCAATTTCCTTAATGGATCTAAATTTTTATAGTCATGTGGGACTGTAAACCATATCGTTACTACCATTGTTTATACCACCGTATAGAAATCACTGATGTACAAAGTGTGAAGAATAAAGAAGTGATTCTTGTATTTCAAGACGATATTGCTTGAGGACAAGCAACGCTCAAGTGTGGGAATATTTGATAATGCTAAAAACGAACATATATTTCATAGCATTATTCCTCAAGAAAGACAAGCTTTTAGTTGCAATTGTTCTATTTACAAGAGATATTCGTTTAAATAATAAAAGGTGAAGACAAAAGACAGATTCGACGAATTGAAGACGCAAACGACCAAAAAGCTCAAAAGAACAAAAGACAATCAAAGAGGTTCCAATTATTGATAAGAAACGTCTCGAAATCACAAGAGTACAAGATTCAAAACGCAAAGTACAAAATATAAAATTGTACGCAAGGACGTTCGAAAATCCGGAACCGGGACCAGAGTCAACTCTTAACGCTCGACGCAACGGACTAAAAATTACAAGTTAACTATGCATATAAATATAATATAATATATAATTAATTATATTAATTATATATATATTATATATATATTATAAACCGTCGGTAAACAAAGAGCCAAACTCCTCTGAGCTGTAAAAGTAACCTCCGCGACTCGCGGAGTTTGAAGGCAAAATTCACCGCGAGTCGCGGAGCCCCAAATTTCAAAAATCCCTATAAAGCCAACCGAATTCTGATCGCAAAATATAATCTTTTTCTCTCTTCTCTCATATATACGTAAAATATATATATATAATTTATATTTTAATTTTAATTTTAATTTTAATCCTAATAATAAGGGTATGTTAGCGAATGTTGTAAGGGTGTAAGTCGAAATTCTGTCCGTGTAACGCTACGCTATTTTTAATCATTGTAAGTTATGTTCAACCTTTTTATATTAATGTCTCGTAGCTAAGTTATTATTATGCTTATTTAAAACGAAGTAATCATGATGTTGGGCTAATTACTAAAATTGGGTAATTGGGCTTTGTACCATAATTGGGGTTTGGACAAAAGAACGACACTTGTGGAAATTAGATAATGGGCTATTAATGGGCTTTATATTTGTTTAACTAAATGAAAGTTTGTTAATGTTAATATAAAGATTTACAATTGGGCGTCCCTATAAATTACCATATACACTCGATCGGACACGATGGGCGGGGTATTTATATGTACGAATAATCGTTCATTTAACCGGACACGGGAATGGATTAATAGCCACTAGAATAATTAAAACAGGGGTGAAATTACATTCAAGGGTAATTGGTGTAATTGCTAACAAAGTAGTAAAACCTTGGTTTACACGCAGTTGATAACCTAGTGTATTCATTAAACAAAGTATTAAAACCTTGTTACAATTCGAATCCCCAATTAGTTGGAATATTTAACTTCGGGTATAATAATAATTTGACGAGGACACTCGCACTTTATATTTATGACTGATGGACTGTTATGGACAAAAACCAGACGGACATATTAAATAATCCAGGACAAAGGACAATTAACCCATGGGCATAAAACTAAAATCAACACGTCAAACATCATGATTACGGAAGTTTAAATAAGCATAATTCTTTTATTTCATATTTAATTTCCTTTATTTTATATTTAATTGCACTTCTAATTATCGCATTTTTATTGTTATTGTATTTAATTGCACTTTTAATTATCGTACTTTTTAATTATCGCAAGTTTATTTTATCGCACTTTTATTATTCGCAATTTCATTATCGTTATTTACTTTACGCTTTAATTTAAGTCTTGTATTTATTTTTAATATTTTACATTTGGTTTTAACTGCGACTAAAGTTTTAAAATCGACAAACCGGTCATTAAACGGTAAAAACCCCCCTTTATAATAATAATATTACTTATATATATGTTTGTATTTTTATAAAAGTAAACTAATATAGCGTTGAGCTTTGTTTAAAAAAAAGATTCCCTGTGGAACGAACCGGACTTACTAAAAACTACACTACTGTACGATTAGGTACACTGCCTATAAGTGTTGTAGCAAGGTTTAAGTATATCCATTCTATAAATAAATAAATATCTTGTGTAAAATTGTATCGTATTTAATAGTTTTTCCTAGTAAAATATAAGCTATTTTATATACACCTCGCATAACATCAACTACAACCGGCATAGAGACTTGAAGTAGGAATTACTTGACTACTTGTGCATTTATACTCAAACGCTTCTACTCATATCTACTCTTAGTTCATCTTAATCTCACGTTGTTTAATTTGATTGACACGCCACCTTGACTATATGAAATGATGTCGAATGCACATATGAATCAGGGTAATATAATTTCCGGGATTATATTACGGTGACTCATATGAATGTTCCGACTTTGTGGCATAAAGAATTTAAGGCGAGTCAAGGAAAATTTTCTCTCTATCTTTATTCCATATCACGATTAGTATTATTTAGAATACTAACCAACGGTATTCTTTTGTTTTGAAGGAACAATGCCTCTTCGCCGTGCGCCACGCCGTGAAACTCCCGAACAAGCTCTACGACGCATGATAGCCACCTTCGTAGATGCGGCCATGGCCGGTCACTCTTCCAACAACAATAATAATAACAACAACAACAACAACAATGGAGCCAGTAACTCAAACGAGGGATGCTCCTATAAAGCTTTCGTGGGGTGCAAACCTCACACTTTCGATGGAACCGGAGGACCGGTTGCTCTCACTCGATGGTTTGAGCAAACGGAAGCCGTTTTTAGCATAAGCGGTTGTCGGGACCAAGACAAGGTCAAGTACTCCACTCACACTTTCTTCGGTGTCACTCTCACTTGGTGGAACACCTATGTACAATCGGTGGGTACCGATGAAGCCCACGCTCTCTCTTGGTCCGATTTGAAAGGAAAGATGATCACCGAATACTTTCCGCGCGAGGAAACCCGAAAGCCCGAACAAGAGCTAAGAACTCTAAAAGCGGTCGGAAACGATTTCAAGGCCTATAATCAACGATTTTCTGAACTAGCCTTGATGTGCCCAAACCTTGTGAACCCCGAGTCTTTAAGGGTTGAACTTTACATGGATGGTCTTCCAAAGAGCATCAAACACGGAGTAATGTCATCCAAACCCCCTAATCATCAAGAAGCTTTGAACATGGCCCGCAAATTAATAGAGACGGTGGACAAAATCGTAGTACCTGCACCTAAAGCCGAGGACAAGTCGGGTAACAACAAAAGAAAATGGGAAGCCACTCCATCAAGCGACTACAACAACAATACCTTCACCAAAAAGCCTTTCAACAACGACGGCAAGAAAGGTTATGCCGGAACTCAACCTTTTTGCAACAAATGTCACAAGCACCACTCAGGTGAATGCGGCAAGCTAATTTGCCACCGGTGCCAAGGAGTTGGTCATAAGGCCAACAATTGCACAAGCGCCGCCCCCATCGCTCGAAAGGGGCCCAATCCTCCAAAAACGGTCACTTGTTACGAATGTGGCCAAACGGGCCATTATAGAAATGCATGCCCGAAGAGGAAAGATAACCCCAATACGCGCGGCCGAGCTTTCAACATCAACACCGAGGAAGCCCGAGATGATAATGAATTAGTCACGGGTACGTTTCTTCTCAATAACACTTATGTTACTTGTTTATTCGATTCGGGTGCCGATAAGAGTTTTGTATCCAAGACTTTGACTCATTCTTTTAATACTCCACCACGTCCACTAGATACCACTTATACCATTGAAGTGGCCAACGGAAAACTATTGAGTGCCGACACATATTACCGGGGGTGTACTTTAAACATTTTGGGTAATGAGTTTGAAATCGACTTGATGCCCATGGAACTAGGTAGCTTCGATGTAATAATCGGTATGAATTGGCTAGCCAAAACGAAATCTCACATCCTTTGTGATCTTAACGCAATCCGAATCCCTATCGAGAATGGTGAACCTTTGATCGTCTATGGCGATAAGAGTTGCACCGGACTCAACCTCGTTTCGTGTATTAAAGTTAGAAAACTACTCCGTAAGGGTTGTTTTGCGATCCTTGCACACGTTAAGAAAGTCGAGTCCGATGAGAAGCACATCGATGATGTGCCAATTGTTAGTAACTATCCCGATGTATTTCCCGACGAATTGCCGGGTCTTCCACCTCATCGACCGGTTGAATTCCAAATCGATCTTATTCTGGGAGCCGCACCCGTAGCACGTGCACCATATAGACTCGCTCCATCCGAAATGCAAGAATTGCAAAGTCAAATCCGAGAACTACTTGATCGTGGTTTTATCCAACCTAGCCATTCACCTTGGGACACTCCGATTTTGTTTGTAAAAAAGAAAGACGGATCCCTACGAATGTGCATTGACTATCGTTAACTAAACAAATTGACGGTTAAGAACCGATATCCTCTTCCTCGCATCGATGACCTCTTTGATCAATTACAAGGGTCTTGTGTATATTCAAAAATCGATCTCCGCTCGGGTTATCATCAATTAAGGGTTAAGGGGGAAGATGTCTCCAAAACCGCTTTCCGAACTCGTTATGGTAGTTATGAATTTCTTGTAATGCCATTTGGTCTCACTAACGCACCGGCGGTGTTCATGGATCTTATGAACCGCGTGTGCAAACCGTATCTTGACAAATTCGTTATCGTGTTCATCGATGATATTTTAGTCTATTCAAAAAGCGAAGAAGAACACGAGGAACACCTCCGACTTGTGCTTGAACTTTTAAGACAAGAACAACTCTATGCCAAATTCTCCAAGTGTGAATTTTGGTTAAAGGAAGTTCAATTTCTTGGTCATGTTGTAAGTGACCAAGGTATTAAAGTCGATCCAACGAAAATCGAAGCCATTAGTAAATGGGAGACTCCCACTACTCCTACTCACATCCGTCAATTCTTGGGTCTCGCCGGGTACTATCGTAGATTCATCGAAAACTTCTCTTTGGTTGCACGTCCTCTAACCGCATTAACTCACAAGGTAAAGAAATTCATTTGGGCGACCGAGCAAGAATCCGCGTTTCAAATCTTGAAGACAAAGCTAACCACCGCTCCTATCTTGTCACTTCCCGAAGGTAATGATGATTTTGTTGTATATTGCGATGCCTCGAAACATGGTTTTGGGTGT
The DNA here is from genome assembly GCF_046630445.1 of Rutidosis leptorrhynchoides. Lineage (NCBI taxonomy): Eukaryota > Viridiplantae > Streptophyta > Magnoliopsida > Asterales > Asteraceae > Rutidosis > Rutidosis leptorrhynchoides. The sequence goes on along the minus strand of NC_092343.1, from coordinate 386,608,884 downwards.
GTATTGATGCAACGGAAGAAAGTCATTGCTTATGCCTCTCGACAACTAAAAATTCATGAACGGAACTACACGACTCATGATCTCGAACTTGGAGCCGTTGTCTTTGCACTTAAAATGTGGAGACACTATCTTTATGGAACCAAGAGTACTATCTTCACCGATCACAAAAGCCTTCAACACATCTTCGATCAAAAGCAACTAAACATGAGACAACGAAGGTGGATTGAAACCTTAAACGATTACGATTGCGAGCTTCATTACCATCCCGGGAAGGCAAATGTAGTAGCCGATGCCTTAAGTCGAAAAGAAAGAGCGGTGCCTCTTCGTGTCCGAGCCTTAAACATCACCATCCACACAAACCTTAATAGCCAAATTCGGGTAGCCCAAGATGAGGCTCTCAAGGACGAAAACATCTCTCTCGAACACTTGAACGTCCTCACCTCTCGATTCGAAGTTAAAGAAACCGGACTCCGATATTTCGCCGGAAGAATTTGGGTACCTAGTTATGGGGACTTGCGAAGCCTTATTTTAGACGAAGCCCATAAGTCAAGATATTCGATTCACCCCGGTGCCAATAAGATGTACCACGACCTCAAAGAACAATATTGGTGGCCGAACATTAAAAGGGACGTCGCTACTTATGTTGGAAAGTGCCTAACTTGCTCCAAAGTCAAAGCCGAACATCAAAGACCGTCCGGACTACTTCAACAACCCGAAATCCCGCAATGGAAATGGGAAAGGATAACGATGGATTTTATCACCAAACTACCAAAGACGGTTGGCGGTTATGATACTATTTGGGTCATTGTTGACCGACTCACCAAATCCGCGCACTTCCTAGCCATGAAGGAAACCGACAACATGGAGAAACTCGCACAACTCTACATCAAAGAAATCGTAGCCCGACACGGTGTACCCTTATCGATTATCTCCGACCGAGATGGCCGTTTTGTTTCTAGATTTTGGCGTACTTTGCAAGAAGCATTGGGAACGCGTTTAGACATGAGCACCGCATATCATCCACAAACCGACGGACAAAGCGAACACACAATTCAAACCTTGGAAGACATCCTACGAGCTTGCGTGGTTGATTTCGGAAAAGCTTGGGACAAGCACTTACCTCTCGCCGAGTTCTCTTACAATAATAGTTATCACGCGAGTATTAAAGCTGCACCTTTTGAAGCGCTATATGGCCAAAAATGTCGTTCACCTCTTTGTTGGGCCGAGGTAGGTGACGTGCAAATCACCGGACCCGAACTCATTCACGAAACCACCGAGAAAATCGTTCAAATCCGAGATAGGCTTAGGACGGCCCGAAGTCGTCAAAAGAGCTATACTGACAAACGACGCAACGATCTTGAATTTCAAATCGGTGACCGAGTAATGTTAAAAGTCGCACCTTGGAAAGGTGTAATCCGCTTTGGGAAACGCGGGAAGCTAAATCCGCGGTATATTGGTCCTTTCGAAATCTTGGAGCGTGTTGGAACCGTTGCTTATCGTTTAGATCTTCCGCCTCAACTGAGTTCCGTTCATCCTACTTTCCATATATCTAACTTGAAAAAGTGTTTAACCGAACCCGAACTCGTCATCCCTCTCGAGGAGCTTACTATCGATGACAAACTTCATTTTGTGGAGGAACCGGTTGAAATTGTGGACACCTCCGTCAAAATGTTAAAACAAAGCCGAATTCCAATTGTCAAAGTCTGTTGGAATGCCAAAAGGGGACCCGAGTTTACTTGGGAAAGACAAGATCAAATGCAAAGGAAGTATCCTCATCTATTCGTAAATTCGGAAATGCAAGATCTCGAGGAAGGAACAACGACTACTACGCCTACTTAAATTTCGGGACGAAATTTCTTTTAAGGAGTAGGTAATGTAACATCCCGCCTTTTTCTGGTTACTTTCCGTTTAACTATTTTAAGGTCCGTTATATATTTATAACATCTTTCGTTAATACGCGTTTTAAATTATCTCGATTAGGTAATTCACGCACCCGATTCAAACTTGAGGGACTAAAATTGACACGGGGCAAACTAGTTGACTAGGTCAACTAGTCCACCCCAATCACCACCATTCAACCATCTCCATCTCTCTCTCTTTCTCTCTAGCAAGAACACACACACAATTACCAAATTCATTCAATCATCATCTAAATTCGATCTAGGAGGCTTACAACAAAATAAATTACATATTCGTGATCCTCTCTTCATCCTCTTCATTTTGGTACCAACTTCATCTCGTTTGGGTAACATTTCTAAAACTCTAGATTTCTTTAAATTCGTGTTTTTGACTTGAAATGGTGTTAGTTAGTGTCTATGGCTCAAGTCTAACATGATTATATGATTTATATGCTCGATCTCGTTGTTTTAGTGTAACTAGCATGAACTTGAATTTTGGTGTATTGTTCTTGAATTTTGGATGATCATATGTTGTTAGATGTTAAAAGTTCATGTTCTAATTGTGTTCCTAGTATCACTAGCTTCAATTTGATGTGTAGGTTGCTTTAGAAAAGTTCATGAACTTGATTTATGATTTTGGTGAATTTGGGTTAGGGTTTGATGAACTTGAAATGAACTTTTGATGTATCAAATGCCATGAAATATTGTTGATAAGTGTTTTGTTGCAACGTGTGTTTGATTACCTTCGAAACGGCATATCATACATGTAAATTGGTTACCCAAATCATGAAATGCGTTTTTAGAACTTGAACCTTTGATTATGAACGTTTAATGCGGTTTTGGGTTGTTGTAGGTGTTAAATTACTTGTTGAAATGTGTCTAGTCGTTTTCTTCGTCAAATTACCTTCCCAATGGTATAAAATACTTGACTTGATAGTTTGCGGATCATAAATTGTGTTTATTTGGTTTTTGGTTCGTGTACTTAGAAGCTTACTGCATCAGACTGGAATACCAATCTGGACACCGTCCAGAAACTTGGACGCCGTCCCAGCCTTTAAAGTTGGACGCCGTCCAGCTATTTGGACGCCGTCCCAGTCTTCAAAGCTGGACGCCGTCCAGACAATCTGGACGCCGTCCAGATACCCTGGCAGGCCACTGTCTTCGTTGGTCATTTTACGGAAAATGTTTGCTATGCTATGGACCTCCGATCCACATGTAACTTGTTCTAACATGCTCATATATGATTAAAAACCTCAGAAAAATAGTTCGGGACCCGACCCGAACGTGTTGACTTTTTTTGTTGACTTTGACCGACCAAGTTGACTTTTAATCAAACTTAACCAAATGTTTGTGCAATCGTTCTAACATGCTTTTATACTTGTACCTTGCATGAAACATGACAATTTGATTCACATGCTATTATGATCGAGTCTTAACGAGCCATAGGACTAATTGAACATCTTTGCCCTATCGTGTGTACCGTTATTGATACAACCTATTGTTTAGGTCAAGACTAGCATTGTTTTTTGCACACGTTTACTTGTTGAAGTACTTTACTACTCGTGCACTCAAGGTGAGATCATAGTCCCACTTTTACTCTTTTTGAACTTATATTTGGGATGAGAAAACATAAACATTTCTTTTACTAAGTGAACACAAGTACAGGAAAACAAACATTCTACATACGAGTTTAGAACGAAATCCTCAATTCGATTATCATTAGTTACACTTGCAGGGTGTAAGTGTAGGCGTGAACTTATGTTGTATGGCCATATGGGTTTGACAAACCCTCATCTCGGACGGTTCGCTACCGTCCACAGATGAAATATATTTTCGAGAAACAGTGTTGTTCTAGCACTATGAATGGGGTATCAACGGACGGAATGTTAAGCCTTGATAATTGGGTGCTCGTGAATATTAACTTTTAGAATGTATTACTATTTTATCTTTGATGTAAATCTTGTGGTTCGACTTACTTTTACTCACTTACTTACTTAAACCTATGATTTCACCAACGTTTTCGTTGATAGATTTCTATGTTTTTCTCAGGTCCTTGAACGTTTTGTGATACATGCTTCCGCTCATTATTTTGATACTTGCATTGGATGTCGAGTATATATGCATACATGGAGCGTCTTTTGGCTACTTTTAAATTATGTCGCATAAGTTTCATTTGCACTTATAACTTTGTAACGTAACTTGTGGTGGAACAATTCTTATAAACTTTGAACAATCTTTACATTTGAAATGAATACGACATATCTTTTGGTCAAATGTTGTTTTAAAGACTTATGACCACGTAACGGGACCTAAGTAGACGGCGCCGTCAATGACGATTTTGTCGGGTCGCTACAGATGGTATCAGAGCATTGGTTGTAGGGATTTAGAGTTCATTGGTGTCGACCCCGAGTCATAGGGTACATTGGTGAGTCTAGACTACAACAGGCATATAGACTTGAAGTAGGAATTACTTGACTACTTGTGCATTACTTGACAAGTACTTAAATATATATTCTGCATTGAGTTGTACCTTTGTATATATCCCTAATAGTCTGGTTACAATTTGTTACATGTGATTAACATGTCAGCGCAAATCCTATTGATAGATCTATTGGGTTTGACAACCCCACTCGTGCTAGTTAGCACTAGTTCATAACGGGTGTTTAGTACTTCATTTTACTACACTTGGTACAGTGTATAGATAACTTTGAAAAGGGAATATGCACGGAAAACATCTGTTAAGTATAGTTACTGTTTGCTCAACAACATATAGAATATCTTTGCTGAAACATTTATAACATGAAATCTTGTGGTCTATTATTATATCTTATGCTGACTTTAAAACCTATATCTTACTAACCTTTGTGTTGACTGTTTAAGCATGTTTATTCTCAGGTCCTTAAGAAGTCTTCCGCTGTTGCATTATCTGAGCAAGCTGTGCATGGAGTCTCATGCTTTTGTTTAAATGAAGTGTTGCATTCAATAAAACCTTTGTCATGTATTGTATTCAACTGTTATGTCACATGTGTAGTATTTGGAAACTAATGTAATATGGGGATTATTCCTTAAATAATCGCCCATTTTTTTGAAACATGCATTATGTATAATAATGGGGTGCTTTTTATGAAACGATTACAATATTTTCTAAAACGTATCATATAGAGGTCAAATACCTCGCTATGGGACCAATGAATAACGTACATCGTTTATAGTATTATGGACGGGTCGTTTCAGAATGTTTGTGTTGGATCGAACCTTGTCAGTGATCTCGCGTTTGGAAGAAGAACCTCACATTTGTGATGTGGCTCACGAAACCCGAGGAAGAGCTCGTGAAACGCGAAGTTTGGATTAGCCTGCAAGTTTTTATTTCCTTTTATATACTCTCCGATATATCGTAACTCTAACCTCGTGTTTATGGTGTGCACAAAAATAATCGAAGAAAATATATCTGGTTTGCGACTGAGGAATAAACCCTTCTCTATGTTTGGAGTTGGGATATAACCACGTATTCAAAATTGTGATGATCAAAGGCTGCAACCTTTATCCTGGACTGTTGGTGATTAGAAGACCTCAAAATTGAAGGTCACAGATTCTTTGCTAACCAGTATTTACTAAATATAAAATAGCATATCTGATATAGGGTTTAATTTAGTTAAATACATAGTTAGGAGGTAGTTGAATATGTGTTATTGCTAACCAGTCTACTTCTAGCACCAATCTCATAATCACATTCAGCGACTCTGAAGTTGAATCTCCGGCAAAAGTACCAATCATCGACTTATCTGATAACGACGATGACCCGAAGGAAGGTGTATCAATCATCTATATAACTGATGACGATGATGACCTGGAGTCGGATGCATTTTTGGAAGATTCACAATTCCCAGAGGAACCAGAAGAGGAACCTGAGGAGAACGAAGTAAAAGAAATTACCGAGGAAGAATTTAATAAGGAAAAGAAACCTTTAATCGTCAACCCATAAATTCCAAAAGCAGAAACTAATAAAACAATTGTTGTACCAAGTACTCCCGATACTACCACACCTAGTCAACCATGTCTTACTAATACTACAGAAATGTCATCTACTGAACCCCAACCAAAACCTAGACTTACCACTGAAATATGCACTATGACAGTAGGGAAGCGAAAATTCTATGATTTCCCATATTTCTTTGAATTCCCAAGGAAGCCTCGTCGTTTCTAATCTGTTTTTGCAGCTATTCGACTTCACGCCTTATATAATAATATATCCTGTGCTATATTTCATCTTACATATGTTTTATGTAAAATAGTGGTATTGAATTATTGTAAAATATTGTACCAAAAGAATAAGCATGAAGTATTAATGCATTAAGTTTTTCATGATAGAATATTATCATGATTGTAGTAGTTAATTTGTGTACTAGCTATTAAGTATGACTTTAACGGGTAGGTTCTACCCGAGCTACAATTATAAAATGCTAATAAGAAGAAAAGGCTTTTATAATAAATGGTTCATATTATTAATATGCTACAAAGTACCATTGACTACTCATAATATTGTATATGATTAATTTATCTCTTTTGGCTATTTTTGAAGGAAATGGCACCTGTAACTAGACAAAATATGAGTACCGAGGAACTCCAAGCTTTTCTTATCACAACTGTGACTGCAGCAGTAGCTGCAATTAATAGCAATAACAATTTCGGGACATCTGGTGGGAGTCATCACCGTAACCATCATGATAACACCGCAGAAAATCGGGTAGGATGCTCCTACAAAACCTTCATAGGTTGTAAACCCTATGAATTTGAAGGAACGGAAGGTCCAGTTGGACTAAAGCGTTGGATTGAAACAGTAGAAGCTGTTTTTGCTATAAGTAATTGTGCAGAAGAAGACCATGTAAAATACGCTTCTCATACATTCAAAAGTAACGCTTTAACATGGTGGAATACCTACCTAGTAAACGTGGGGGAGAATACTGCTTACGCCTTACCTTGGGCAGCATTTAAACACTTGCTGTGTGAGCAGTATCGACCCAGGAACGAGATGAATAAATTAAAAACAGAGTTGAGGGAATTGCGCACCAAGGGTGTTAACATAACTACCTGTGAACAATGGTTCACAGAGCTAGCATTAATGTGTCCTGGAGTATTTGAAGACGAAGAAGCAAAAGTTGAACAGTTTGTGAAAGGATTACCTGAGATAATCTAAGAAAACGTAAGTGCATCCAATCCAACAACAATGCACGAAGAAAGCAAGATGGCCCATAAGTTAATGGATCAAATCAAAGAAAGAAACAAGGAAAAAGCAGCTGCTGAGGCCAAAACAAATGACCACAAGAGGAAAGGGAATGAAAATCGTGATAGGAATCACAACTATCAACACCACCACAAGAAACAGGAAGTCTCACAGGGTGTGAGTAGCAGGAGGAACCAGAATACCTACCAGGGGAAACAACCCCAATACCAAAAATGCAAGAGACACCACTTTGGGAATTGTACGGTGGTGTGTAAGAATTGCAACAAAGTAGGGCATCATATTCAAAATTGTAGGTTTCCTCTCACAGATGTTAATAAAGCCGCACTTGAAGCTGTTGTGTGTTATGGGTGCGGGAAAAAGGGCCATTACAAGAATAAGTGCTCAAACCAAAAGAGAGAAAATGGTCCAGTCCGTGGAAGAGCATTTAATATAAATGCTAACGATGCACAAGAAGACCCGAAGCTTGTTACGGGTACGTTTACTATCGATGAATTACCTGCCTATATTTTATTTGATACTGATGCCGATAGAAGTTATGTAAGTAAGGAATTTTTCTCTAAATTAAATTGTCCCTTAGTGCCCCTGGAGGATAAATGTATTGTAGAATTAGCAAATGGTAAACTAGTTAAAGCTGATAAAATCTGTCGTAAATGTAAGCTTAAATTAACTAGTGAGACATTTATAATTGATTTGATACAGGTTGAGTTGGGGAGTTTTGATGTAATTATTGGTATGGATTGGATGTCTAAGATGAGAGCGAAAGTTTTTTGTTATGAAAAGGCGATTTGTTTTCCCTGCGTAAACGGGAAACCATTGATGGTGTTCGGAGAGAAGGGTAATCATAAGCTAAACTTTATTAGCTGTTTGAAGGCCCAAAAGTGCATAAAGAAGGGGTGCTATGCTATTTTAGCACATGTGAAGAAGATTGACAAGAAGGAAAAGTGCATTAGTGACGTGCTTGTGGTAAGAGAATTTTCCGAAGTGTTTCCAGAAGAATTACCGGGATTACCTCAGCATAGATCTGTAGAATTTCAAATAGATCTAGTACTGGGAGCTGCACCGGTGGCTCGTGCTCCGTATAGACTCGCACCGTCTGAAATGAAAGAACTACAAAGTCAGTTGCAAGAATTACTAGATCGTGGATTTATTCTACCAAGTACTTCACCGTGGGGAGCTCCGATCCTGTTTGTTAAGAAGAAAGATAGATCCTTTTGAATGTGTATAGACTACCGCGAGTTAAATAAGCTAACTATCAAGAATCGGTAACCATTACCGAGAATTGATGACTTGTTTGATCAGCTGCAAGGATCACGTGTTTACTACAAAATCGACCTAAGATCAGGTTACCATCAGTTGCGAGTAAAAGAAGAAGATATTCCGAAGACCGCATTTAGAACACGCTACGGTCACTACGAATTTCTGGTCATGCCGTTCTGGTTGACAAACGCACCCGCTGTATTCATGGACCTCATGAATCGAGTATGTAGTCCGTATTTGAATAAATTTGTTATCGTCTTTATTGATGATATCCTTATTTACTCTAAGAATGAGCAAGAACACGAGCAACATTTAAGGTTGGTGCTGGAACTGTTAAGAAAAGAACAGTTATACGCCAAATTTTCTAAGTGCGCATTTTGGTTGAAGGAAGTATAATTCCTTGGTCACATCGTTAGTAGTCAAGGAATTCAGGTTGATCCTGCGAAGGTCAAAGCCATTGATAAATGGGAAACCCCGAAGACTTCGACACAGATACGCCAATTTTTGGGTTTAGCTAGTTATTATAGAAGGTTTATTCAAGATTTTTCCCGAATAGCCAAACCATTAACCGCATTAACCCACAAAGGGAAGAAGTATGAATGGGCCTTCGAGCAGGAAACTGCATTTCAGCTTTTGAAAAAGAAACTAACTTCGGCGCCAATTTTATCATTACCTGAAGGAAACGACGACTTCGTGATTTATTGTGATGCGTCGCGAAAGGTTTTGGATGTGTCCTCATGCAACGAACAAAGGTTATTGCTTACGCTTCTTGACAGTTGAAAACTCATGAACGGAATTATACGACACATGATTTGGAGTTAGGAACGGTTGTTTTTACATTGAAAATGTGGAGACACTACTTATATGGGGTTAAATGTATAGTGTACACTGATCACAAGAGTCTTCAACACATATTCGATCAGAAACAATTGAATATGAGGCAACGATGGTGGGTTGAGCTAATAAATGACTATGATTGTGAAATTTGTTATCATCCTGGGAAAGCAAATGTAGTAGCTGACGCTCTAAGCAAGAAAGAAAGAGAGCCGATTCGAGTACGAGCAATGAATATGAAAATTCGTACGAATCTCACTACACAAATAAAGGAGGCTCGAGCTCTTACTGAAGAAAACTTTGGGAATGAGATGCTCAAGGTTTTAGACAAGCAACTTGATATACGAGAAGACGGAACCCGATATTTAAATGGACGTATTTGGGTACCAAGGTTTAAAGGGTTAAGAAAATTGGTTTTGGATGAGGCGCATAAGACGAGATATTCGATACATCCTGGAGCTGGAAAGATGTATCAAGATCTTAAGGCACATTTTTGGTGGCCTAATTTAAAGGCGGATATTGCAACATATATAGGGGAGTGCTTAACTTTCTCCAAAGTTAAGGCGGAACACCAGAAACCATCAGGGTTGCTTCAACAACCAGAAATCCCAGAATGGAAATGGGAATGTATTACCATGGATTTCATCACGAAGCTACCAAAGACTGCATGGGGTTACAACACCATTTGGGTAATTGTCGATCGTCCCACCAAATCTGCACATTTCCTACCTATGAAGGAAATGGATAAAATGGAGATATTGGTACGATTATACATGAAGGAAGTCGTTTCAAGACATGGAGTACCTATCTCCATTATATCCGATTGCGACAGTAGGTTTACGTCAAGGTTTTGGCAATCACTACATGAAGCTCTAGGGATTCGTCTGGATATGAGCACTGCATATCATCCTCAAACTGATGGGCAAAGTGAAAGGACCATTCAGACTCTTGAAGACATGCTTAGAGTATGTGTGATCGATTTTGGAAATGGATGGGATAAATATTGACCATTGACAGAATTCTCGTATAACAATAGTTATCATACGAGTATTAATGCTGCACCATTTGAAGCACTTTATGGAAGAAAGTGTAGATCCCCTATCTGTTGGAATGAAGTAGGTGACAGACAACTGACTGGTCCTGAGATCATACAGGAGACTACTAAAAAGATTGTGCAAATCAAGGAGAGATTGAGAACCGCTCAAAGTAGACAAAAGAGCTACGCTGATGTTCGAAGAAAGCCATTGGAATTTCAGGTTGGCGACATGGTTATGTTAAAGGTGTCACCTTGGAAAGGTGTGATACGCTTTGGCAAGAGGGGTAAACTTAACCCAAGGTACGTAGGGCCATTTAAAATCATCGAACGCATTAGACCGGTGGCCTATCGACTTGAGTTACCTCAACAACTTTCCTGTTTACATAACACCTTTCATGTTTCAAACTTGAAGAAATGCCTTGCAAAAAAAGACCTCACTATTCCGCTCAAAGAAGTCCAAATCAATGAAAAGTTACATTTTATTGAAGAACCTGTCGAAATTATGGACCGGGAAGTCAAGCAACTCAAGCAAAGCAACATACCGATTGTTAGAGTCCGTTGGAACGCTCAGAGAGGACCCGAGTTCACTTGGGAACGAGAAGATCAGATGAAGCAGAAGTACCCACATTTGTTTACTGATATCATACGTTGAATAGGTATTACTCTAAATTTCGGGACGAAATTTCTTTAACGGGTAGGTACTGTGACGACCCGGATTTTTCCGCCTACTTGATTATACTATTTACTTGATTTAATAATTTTAACCTGATAAGCAATTAATTTTAATAAGTATTGAACCTCCGGAAAGAGTTTTACATAAGTATTTGACCACCCTTTTATTCCTACGATTCACGAACGTCATAACTTGTATTAATTATATATATATGTATATATATATATATATATATATATATATATATTTGTTTAATTTAAAAATATGATAATTAAATATCTTATTAAGTATATTAACAAGGTATTATATATACATTTTCATACTACTAATTTAGAGAGTTTTCGAACAATATATATGTTACTATTCAAACGATGTAATTAACTTATGTTAAAATGTATTTACATACAATGTATTATGAGTATAAATACAACCTTAAAAGTATTAAATAAACTTAATAATATACAAAAACATATAAAGGTTAGCTATACTCGTATTTCCGTTCATTTTTCTCAAGAATCCTACTCGTATTCATACAGTATATATACACGTATTATACGAAGCTTCTAGAAGTATTTACTATTGATATATACTAATAAAATCTGTATTAGTGGAGTATTATGTCATGCATGACATCATCAATCTTATTATGTCATACATGACATCATCAATTTAACTTATACTAGATATTAGTCAAAAAAGACAACATAAAGTATTTACTATTCGTATATACCAATAATAACTTGCATGATTGATGTGTTATGTCATGCATGACATCATCAATCTTATTATGTCATGCATGACCTCATGGTATTTTGCTTATCCTAGATATTTGTCATAAAACAACAAAATACAACTAGTATATAAAGACCTTACATGGTATTTTTTTTACTCACATTTACATTCATTCTACTTTCAATTCTCTTCCAAGAATTCTCTTAATCTTTCTCTCTAAAAACACTCTCTAATATCCTCTCTTCAAGTTCTAATAAGCCTTCATTATCGACAACAAAAACTAGTTACAAAAACAATCCATAAACACCATAGAAGTAGTAATCAAGAACACCTCCTTTGATTTAAGTTTTGCTTCCAAGTTTGGTTATCTTTAAGCACCCTTTCAAGGAGTCTTTCAAGCTCTAGAAATCCTCTTCATATTCAGCTACTTCCCTTTCTTAAATCAAGGTATTAGCCTTACCAAAACTCTTGTTCAATTCATATAATTATAGCTATCTATATAAGAGTTTATAAACTAGAACATAGTTTAGTTAATTCTAAACTTGTTCGCAAACAAAGTTAATCCTTCTAACTTGACTTTTAAAAACAACTTAACACATGTTTTATATCTATATGATATGCTAACTTAATGAGTTAAAACTTGGAAACACAAAGAACACCGTAAAACCGGACATACGCCGTCGTAATAAAACCGGAGGCTGTTTTGGGTTGGATAATTAAAAACTATCATAATCTTTGATTTAAAAGTTATTATTCCTGAAAATGATATTCCATATGAACATGATATAATATCCAAAAATCATGGTTAAACACAAAGTAGAAGTATGTCTTTCAAAATGGTCATCAAGATGTCGTACTTTCGACGAAAATGATTACCTCTTTAAAAATAGGCATGTAACCTGTAACTCCGACTATAAACCACCACTCTTTCAGTTTTAGTTTTACAAATTTCAGTTCGTTACAAAATCATAGCAATTTGATTCACTCAAGACGGATTTATAACGAAGAAATTATGAGCAAAACAATATTGGTTAAAAATGGCTAAGATGACTACGTGATGATTTTACAAAAATCTATACTAACCATACCTTAGCTAAATTTTCTTATATTATACATGTATTCTAACATGTCATGGTTACACAATACGTTGGATAAATCAAAAGACACCACATACACAATACGTGTAACTACAATAGCGGTATTGTGGGTCATGATTGAGTCTTATACAATACGTGTATACTATGTCTTGATTATTTCAAGGTGATGTATCGATCTATATATTTACTACTAACCGTGGACTACTAAGTGTGGACTACTAACATTGAACTGCTAACCTGACAACTTAAAACACGTGATTGAAAATATAAACTTAAACAATCACACGTGATTGAAAGTATGAACTTAAACAATCACATGTGATTGAAGATATGATATGAACTTGATATATTAATTTTTTTCACATGTATTATAATCTGAATCGTTATTATTGTTATAGGTTCGTGAATCCAAGGACGACGGCCATATTTTTAATAAGTTGAAAACTTATTATTAATATACTTTTACTACAGTGAGTATATAGTCCCATTTTTAAACTCTACAAATATTTTGGGATGAGAATACATGCATCTTTTGTTTTTCGAAATAGACACAAGTACTTAAATATATATTCTACGTTGAGTTGTACCTTTGTATATATCCCTAATAGTCTGGTAACTATTTGTTACATGTGGTTAACATGTAAGCGCGAATCCTATTGATAGATCTATTGGGTTTGACAACCCCACTCGGGCTAGTTAGCACTAGTTCATAACGGGTGTTTAGTACTTCGTTTTACTAGACTTGGTATAGTGTAGAGATAACTTTGAAAAGGGAATATGCACGGAAAACATCTGTTAAGTATATTTACTGGGCGCTCAACAACATATAGAATATCTTTGCTGAAACGTTTATAACATGAAATCTTGTGGTCTATTATTATATCTTATGCTGGCTTTAAAACATATATCTCACCAACCTTTGTGTTGACTGTTTAAGCATGTTTATTCTCAGGTCCTTAAGAAAGTCTTCCGCTGTTGCATTATCTGAGCAAGCTGTGCATGGAGTCTCATACTTTTGTTTAAATGAAGTGTTGCATTCAATAAAACCTTTGTCATGTATTATATTCAACTGTTATGTCACGTGTGTAGTATTTGAAAACTAATGTAACATGGGGATTATTCATTAAATAATCGCCCATTTGTTTGAAACATGCATTATGTATAATAATGGTGTGCTTTTTATGAAATGAATGCAATATTTTCTAAAACGTATCATATAGAGGTCAAATACCTCGCTATGTGACCAATGAATAACGTACCTCATTTATAGTATTATGGACGGGTCATTTCAGAATGTTTGTGTTGGATCGAACCTTGTCAGTGATCTCGCGTTTGGAAGAAGAACCTCACATTTAAGATCTGGCTCGCGAAACCCGAGGAAGAGCTCGTGAAACGCGAAGTTTGGATTGGCCAGCAAGTTTTGCGATTTATTTCCTTTTATATACTCTCCTATATATCGTAACTCTAACCACGTGTTTATGGTGTGCACAAAAATAATCGAAGAAAATATATCTGGTTTGCGACCGAGGAATAAACCCTTCTCTATGTTTGGAGTTGGGATATAACCACGTGTTCAAAATTGTGATGATCAAAGGCTGCAACCTTTATCCTGGACTGTTGGTGATTAGAAGACCTCAAAATTGAAGGTCACAGATTCTTTGCTAACCAGTATTTACTAAATATAAAACAACATATCTGATATAGGGTTTAATTTAGTTAAATACATAGTTGGGAGGTAGTTGAATCTGTGTTATTACTTTAGGGACTATTTCTCACATTTTAAAATAGTTACCACCGACCTAATCAGTTTAATATAGATCAGAGTTTCTGTTATTTTTTTATTCATTCAGTTATCATATTCATCATCTTATTCTCTCTGTAAATTTGGATCTTGAGTTTTCCAGTTAATTTTGGTACATAGATTGTGAACCTAGTGTGTTTGTAAGTCTGTTTGTGCAATTTCTTCATGGTATCAGAGCAGAGATGGAAGAATCTGTTCGATTGATTGTTCGTATTCAAGGATTTCAATCGATTTATGGTTTCTTCGAGTTCTCTTTGTTTATGGTGATTGTGCTGAAGATCAGATAGATTGGTGATAATATCTTCGCTAATCTGTTTATCGTTAGTCTGAATTCTTCTTTTTCAAAGAACTAGGGTTAGGGTTTCATATCAAAATCCTGCGGCTGGTTCTGTGGTCTAAGTCTTCTGCTGTGTTCATATGTTGATTCATTGCTTCTGTGCGTGGATTACTCTGTAACACCTCTAATTTCTCTTGTGTTGGTGGCAAGTACCTGACCCAAGGAGTTCACAATACGATTTGTAGATTAACTGCCTCTTGGTGTTCATATGTGGTCCATAGCGAAGGCCTCATGTTATTTCTTATTTTTATTCTTGTGTGCTATTATTTCTTATTCTTATTTGTCTTATTTTTAGTTGCTAAGTTTGTTCTTGATAGTAGAGAGGACCCATAGTAAGACCTGGACTGAGATCCTTTTGAGAACTCACTTATCTGGATCACTGGTTTTCCTTTAGGATTTTATTGCTCTTTATTTGTTCTGTAATTGTTTGCTATCAAGACTAAATCAGATGAGGCTGATGGATCAAAGATCACTCAAGTGAATGATCTTGATTTTGGAGTTCCATTGTATCTTCACCCTAGTGATAATAGTACAACTGCTCTTGTTACTTTAAAATTAAAAGGCACTGATAACTGATCAAGCATATTTTCACGGGGTCAAGGTGAACCTACGCTTGAGTGCATAAAGGGGTTTAAGGACTAACAATATTCGAACCTCCGACACTTAGTCGTGGATAACCCATATCGGTATCGTTTCGATACCGACAGGGTGGCCGATTTGAGAGTCCACCAACAATATAGCATATGAGGTTGAGTGGCCTAAAGACATGAAGGTTTTATAGTTCGAGACATACCTGAAAGTCTTTAAGATCGTAAGAAGCTTTATTCGTATGATGGAGATTTGTATGCTGTAGTTTACGTATGAGTAAACGAATGAATATATCTATTAGGGTTCATGAGCTATGTATTTATAGGCTCACGAATTAGGGTTTCGGTAGAATCTCTTCCCTAATTAAATGTGATCTTGTCTCAACTAACTTTCGTTATTTAAGGAAAAGAATCCATATCGGCTATACCGTACATTCTTCTAGAATGTACCGGACCCTTATGCAAGTGTACGAAACTCGCATCAGATGGTATAGGCGCATAATGTGCGGCTATACCCGTGCCACATACCTTATATGGCAGTTTGTGTGCGGTCTAGGGCTTTGAACGCGCAATCCGCATAGTCTTGCGGATATGCGTATCATTAAGTCCCACCAGTTCGATGTTATATACAATGCCAATAAGTGTATAACGTCGAACTAATAAAATAATAGCACCGAATAATTCCCAATGATTACCTCGAATCTTAGGATTGTGTATTTTAACGTATTGGCGAGACACATAGGACATTATATGCGTGTATGTGTAACCAACCGCCGTTTGCATTAAATTTCGTATAGTTGAAAAATTGTCCTTTCGACTGTAATTCCTTCACCCGAGGTGACAACTGTCACTATTTACCCTAAAGATAATGATGACAGCGTATGCAACTGTCTAAAGTTGCTATTGTACGCCGATTGTTAATTCACGTAGATTGTGACACGTGTACGCTGAAGAATTATCCATGTCATTTTCATTTATACTTGCCTATAAATAGCCAAATTACCCTTTTTGGGTTTTACACGCTCCTCTCAATTTTCAAATATTTGCTCTTTTTTCCGGCAGCCATTTACTTTTCCGTTCGTATTCAGTTATCCGAAGGTCCGTGCTTTCTTTTCTTCCTTCTTTTATTTACATTTTTTAATCTTGCACCGATCTGCCATGTCTTCTGACAAGAACGTCAAGGATATAGAGTCATCGATTAATGAATTGGAGATTCGCCGAATCGTGCAACAATATCCTCCTCTTGAGCAATATTCCCCGATTGCCCCCTTAAATGGGCAACGGGCTAATGAACCACCGGAGCTAATGATTGCAGTCTACGACAAAGTTATGGAGCTCGGTAACACCCGTATTCCTCCAACCCCTTTTTTCATGGACGTTCTTTGCCACTATTCGATCGGTATTAGCCAACTTCACCCATATGGTGCCAATTGCATTTCTATTTTTGAAATGTGGTGTCGTGCCAACGGTCAGAAGCTTTCTTTAGCCATTTTTACCAATCTGTTTCGTACCTCCATGAGTGATGAGAGCTGGTATTCTTTTGATAATGTTGCCAAGTTTTGTGTTACCCCAAAACAGGGTGTGAAGGGGGCGTGGAAAAAATCATTTTTCTTTGTTAAAGCTACTTGTATTTTTGAAGAGTTTAATAGCATTCTCGTCTGGTATTCTGGCAAGAAGGGGGAGAAAAATAAACCTCTACCGATTCCTGTTGAGGAAGACAAATTTTATAAGTCTTGCATTAATCTTCAGCTTCCATCTCGCGTTTATCCCAATGTCCCCTTAGTTATCGGCTGCATTTCAACCCACTGGGCACGTTCTGATAAGCGTCATGTTATAATTAAGAACAAGAAAGGTATATCCCTTTTTTAATTGCATTACATAGGGTGTATGTTTAATTCCCTTCTTATCATATTTGTATGTATTCATATATTTGCAGAGATAGACTTGAACGAGTTCATGCTGTTGAAGACGTCCGATGGCGTTGCTTATGGACAGAAATATCTGCATGATACTGACTCTGATGTGCACCCAGAAATTATCAAGGCTTCAACTAATTCAGCTGCTCCTGCTACTTCGAAGCGCAGGACAACCAGTCTACGTCAAGAGAGAGAAACCGACGTGTCTTCCTTTGTTGAAATTCAGCGATCCCCTGTTGTTGAAACTTCGAAAGCGGCCGGAAAAAGGCCAATCATAGGTAAGCGCCTTGTATGCTCTGTTTTAGAACATTTCTATTTTGCATTCATTATTATTATAGATATATTTTAATGTAATTCCTTATGTTGCAGATATTAGCAATCCGATTGAAATTGACCAAGAGGTGCAATCTATCAACCGTGCCCCTGCTTCAGAAGCCCAAGTATCCCAAACTGTTCTAAATTCTCCCGTTCTTCATCAATCAACTATAGATCCAAATGTTTCCTGCGAGCTTCCACCAATCCAAAGGCGCACCAACCTGTATTCGGACGCCTCTTCACTTGATACTAGCCGCAACAAGCGTGCTCGACTCAACATTCCGGCCAGCTTTTCTTAATCCCCTGACATGAATCTGGATTATTTTGAGGAGTTTTTTAAGATATCTGTCCCCACTTTTTCCCAACAATTCTCGCATCTAGGTGCATACGCTCCTTCCAATCTTGCTGCAAAGTTTGAGCATCTTTCTCCTGAGCAAGATCTTTTCGTTGATACGCAAGCCACGATGTTTAATCTTGCCAAAGATATTAGCCGTCTGAAACAAAAGTCTAATTCCATAATTCTTGGTCTTAAACATCTATCGCTTGAGCAAAGGGAGTTTGCTAAGCTTGATGCTGAGAAACAACAAATTTCTGAACAGCTTCATCAGGAGGTTGCTGCCCGTTTAAAAGTGGAAGATAGGAATACTCATCTTGAGGGTGAGTGCCAGCGTTTATTGAATGAAATCAAGCGTTCTGAAACTGTTCGTGCTGATCTTGAGTCGCAAGTGAATCGTCTGTCCCTACAACTTGGTACTGCATCATCGAAAAACTGCCAGTTTAAAAAACTGCTTGAGGAGTTGAATGTGGAGCGCCAAACAGTTGTTAGCGAGCGTGATGATCTAAAGACCAAGTGCTCAAGCCTCCAAGCTGAATGCTCAAGCCTCCAAGCTGAATACTCGAGCCTCAAATCTGAATACTCGACCCTAAGGTCCGGTCTTCCTGAGATTGTGAAGCATATTATGGCTTGTCTGAGTATTCGCATTCCGTTTGGTAAGGCTATAGTTGCTGCACGCACTCTTGGCGATCGCGCTTTTGGGATGTTGTGAAATCAAACCTTGCTGTGCCGGATATTATTCCGATACCCATTTCAGATGAGCTTGTGGAGGATGCTGACGGAAAGTGTACGGAAGCCTGTGCGGCTTTAGCAAGTTTAAAGATTCCTCGTTTGGAGGAATTGGCTGAAAATCGAAACTTTTCGTCCCGTCAAGTGGTTGACAATATGCTTGCATAGGTTGGCAGGTGGTGGGTTGGAGGGGCAGTGATTATCCGCTTCCCAATATGTTGTTTTTTCGCCAGCGAGGGATGGGCCCTGGTAGTTTAAGGGTTTCGCATCCCTATATCTATATTTATGTTTTTTGTTTTGAAAGCGGGATATACGTCTGATCGCTGCGGGTGAGGATTGTATATTCTCCTTAGTGTAGGGCACCATTCCAATTAAGCCACCCTTAGTATATTAGTAGGAAATAATTATTTTAAACGATATGAGAAAGAGTAGAATTCTATCCTTTATAGGTATCTGCCTTTTCTTATACGATGTTGGAGTATAAGAGATTTTCTGTTTGCTGAAGGTATTTTGATATAAATATTGCTCTACTTATCGTGTACGAATATTTGAATAGATTTTGCTATATGCGTTTCATATTTGTTTGCAAATTTATAAGCGGCGTATTTCCATTCGTATGCGCATTACAGCATGGGAATAAATGTCATTCGCATATGATGGGAGTGACCCTTCTATATGCGCATGATCTTTTTATTCTTACATATTATCAAAGCAAACCAATGCTTATACATATTATACTCTTGAGTTTTAAATTATTTGTACGCATTGATAAACCAATATCGAATCCGTCTATATAAGCAACCCAATGCTTATTTCAAGAGTCTTCCGGACAATCCAATGTCCGTGATATGAACAAGTAACCAAACTTGTATTTTATAGTCATGACTTTGCAAGTCTCCGTCTTGCGCGGTATACAAGCGTTTGAAACAAACTAATGTTTTACTACTGTTACCATTAGAGATAGTATTAGTAACCAAACTAAACTATGCCACTTGGGACTCGGAGTGTGTCCTTGTGCAGCTTAAGGGCATATAAGTAATAAAAATGCACAAATCATGGGCTTAAATTGCATGATTCAATTTATAATAAAAAAAATAATTCGAATGACAGAAATAGAAACATAACAAAATTTTAACAGATGTCTGGGTGATCAATCCTACTGTTACTATCTTTTGCTTTTTTGCGCCGTTTATTTTTACGCATGCAAGGCGCATCCTGTCAGTTTTCTTTCAAGCCCTTGTGCCCCTTTTTGTTGCATTTCCCAGTAACCATATTATTTGGGTTATTCACCACGCAATCACTTCTTGGATTTTTATTTTTCCTTACCGCTTTTAACGTGGCAGTGATATCATGTACTTTAACCCAATGTTGCTTTCGTGGCCTTTTTTCTTTTGACTCTCTTTCACTTCCCTTTATCTTTTCACGGACTATCTTCCTCGGTTTTTCGTTTGTATGGTGTTTAACCCACCCTTCGTTCGATTGTCGTTGTGTTAAACGCCATAAACCTCCTGTTGATATAATGTCCGAGAATAAATTTCAATTTCGCTTAGGGTAAATTTTTTTACTTTGTTGCTATTGTACGCAACTTACCTCTTTCTGACGACCATGTTTGAATGATGTCAGTAGATGTTTGGGTGCGCACACTTTGCTTTATAGCGAGCTCTTTAGGCACATCATTCTCTACAGTTATACTGGTTTTTGACGTTGCGCGCAAGCTACTTTTTGACTTTATATGTGCGCTCACCCTTGCATTTTTCTTTTGCATCGCAAGTTGCCACTCTTTGTCGTTAGGTAATTTTTCGACCCTTGCATGTGCGGATTTTTTCTTGTTCCTTGGTTTGCGGTTTCTCGCTAAACCAATGATGCGGGTACGGATCTTTTCTCCGCAGTTTCTTTTGATTCCCTGGTTCGTCTTTACACTTTTTCTAAGATTTTCCAAACCCTGCACCTTATAATAGTGTATAATATTTTTAAAACAAATAGTTACAACACAGTTTTTATGTACCTTTATTACGTAATTAAGCGTTTATCTTAATTGTTTATTACTTTAAAGTAAGCAACTTTGTTTGAAATACAAATTGGTGCTTGTACTTTTTTCTAGAAACTGTGACATTGCAACATTAAATATCGAATTGAAATATTTGTGTACCTGTGAGGGTAGCGTTTCTTGGGTCATTCACTGTTTACTTGACTCCACATCTTTTTCTCCCCGTCTTATGACTTTTTGCATCATTCTGTCCTTCCCATCCACTTCTGATTTTATAGTTACGACTCCCCATTTTGTTGGGAATCTTAACAAGCCATGTATTATGGATGGTATGGTACCTAGCTTCTGCAAGGTGTTCCTGCTTAATAGTGCATTGTGCTCAGCTCTCGATTTGACTACAGCGAATTCAATCTCAACATCCCTTCTCTTTTTATCATTGGTGTCGTCTTGTAGTTCTAACCCAACTTTAATTGTTCCTAATGACAGGACCATTTCACCAGCAAAACCAAACAAAGTAACTGCTTTCTTTTTCAGCTGCGACTTAAATGGCATAGGCAGCGACATGTAGCAATGTTCATACATTATATCTATACCGCAACCAGTGTCTACACACAATCCCTTAAGTTCCTGCTTGCAACTTTTGATGTATCCTTTAATTGCCACGGGTTTGTTCAACCAGTCCCTTTCACTTGCTTCAAATGAGATTTCTATTTTTTTCCAATCTCTAACCTTTCTTACTTTCGTCATCACGTTCTTATTTGTTACCATATTTATGGTTTTTTCTGCTTCTCCTGCTTTTGGTTCGCTTTTCTTTTGCCACAGATATTCTTTTTTCTGTCTTGACTTTTGACCTTCTACTTTAGCCGATATCTTTAAATGCTGCAACCTTCCCTTTTTTAGTTCTGCAACCACCCTCTCGATTAACTGCCTGCACTTATTAGTTTCATGACCAAAATCATCATGAAAATCACAAAATTTGGTTTTGTCCTTTTTTGCATAATCGGGTAGTGGTGTCGGAGCTTCGAACGTTTTACACACTGACTCGGTTGCCAATATTTCCTTTGGTGTTTTGCTGAGATCTTTTATGATTGCATAATTATCATCGTGAACACTCTTGTTTCTGTAATTGTCACCTCCTCTACTGTTGTTGTACCGTCGGTACTTATTGTTATTATTATAACTTCCACCTTTGAGAGGGCTATTATTATACCTCTTCGTAGATCCAGAGCTCTTGCTCTGAGCACGATGGTGATCATCATCATTATTACCTTTGCCCAGGTAGCTTTTTCCGCAATTCTGTGTTATATCTTCTTGCGCCCGCATGTAATCATGTGCCTCCTTTATTGCTTCCGCAAATATTTGTGGAACCTTCCTTCGCAACCTCTGCCACAAAGATAGGTGCCTTTCTGTATCAAGGCAGTGTATAAATCCTGACACCTTTTGGCTTTCTGGTAGATCTGGTATTTTAGCCACTTCCTTGGTGTACCTATCAATGATCTCACCCAAGGATTCTTTGGGTTTTTGCTTTATATCATGGCATTCCGCACGCGTTCTTCTACGCGCACGCAGACTATGAAAATTAAGTACAAACCGGGATCTTAAGTCTGCATACCCCGTTATGCTTCTGGGAGTTAAATTATTGAACCACTCCCGCGCCACTCCTTGCAACACGATTGGTAGCATATGACATGCTACCTCATCTCCCCAATTGTGGGTTCTTGCCGTTCCCTCAAACCTTTTTAGGAAATCATCGGGGTTAGATAACCCATCGTAGCTTCCTAATGTTAGCGGTATTACAGGTGATTGAGGGAACGGGTGATTCACTATATGTGTGGCGAATTTTTCTGTAGTGGGAGCCACCTCTAGAGATTGTCTTGCTTTATGCCCTTGCATTACTGCAAACCAATTTTGCATAAACTCATGGAATCGCGCTGGCTCATTGAGTGCTTGCGCTAAATGTAGAGGTGCAACTTGCTGCAATTGTGAAATAAAATTATTCGAGCTGTTTGGTTCCAGCGGATTATAAGGCGCACTCCCCTCATCACCCTGGTGTTGAGTTCGCATTAACCCACCGACATTTGGTTAGGGTGGTGCATAGGTCATCTTCGCTTGTAGCGGCGCTACTGTAATATACGAATCATCTAGGTTTCTCAAACCCAATCTTCTAATTTCTTCTTGCGCACTTTCCGGGGTAACCCTCGAAGTTTGAGTTTCTGGTTTCATCATTATGATAATTGGGATTGTTCCTACATACGTAGTTTTTGCTATTAGCTTGGCACCACTTGGCGGAGAGTCATACCCGTCGTCTGTTTCTTTAGAGCGTATATAGCTCATGTTGGCTGGAGATCCGAAACTTATTTTTTACGGAGACTTCGTGCGTCCCGTTTCCGTCACAGATGCATGTTTTGATATTTGTGCAGGTGTTCGTTGACCTGTAAATGTCAGAAAAGTCGGCTTCGGACCTTTGTTGCCCGCCATTGATCTGAATTAGGTGAACAACCTGAAATTGACCGATTAGTATGAACAAAAAATATTTTATTGAAAACACAAAAACGAATTAGATTCATTATGAATTTCCTTCTTATTTGCTCATATAACCGGTCCCACGGATGGCGCCAAATGATCAAGCATATTTTCACGGGGTCAAGGTGAACCTACGCTTGAGTGCATAAAGGGGTTTAAGGACTAACAATATTCGAACCTCCGATACTTAGTCATGGATAACCCATATTGGTATCGTTTCGATTCCGACAGGGTGGTCGATTTGAGAGTCCACCAACAACCTAGCATACGAGGTTGAGTGGCCTAAAGACATGAAGGTTTTATAGTTTGAGACATACCTGAAAGTCTTTAAGATCGTAAGAAGCTTTATTCGTACGATGGAGATTTGTATGCTGTGGTTTACGTATGAGTAAACGAATGAATATATCTATTAGGGTTCATGAGCTATGTATTTATAGGCTCACGAATTAGGGTTTTGGTAGAATCTCTTCCCTAATTAAATGTGATCTTGTCCCAACTAACTTTCGTTATTTAAGGAAAAGAATCCATATCGGCTATACCGTACATTCTTCTAGAATGTACCGGACCCTTATGCAAGTGTACGAAACTCGCATCAGATGGTATATGCGCATAATGTGTGGCTATACCCGTGCCACACGCCTTATATGGTAGTTTGTGTGCGGTCTAGGGCTTTGGATGCGCAATCCGCATAGTCTTGCGGATATGCGTATCATTAATGACTATAATGTTTGGAGTAGGAGTATGTTACTTGCTTTACAAACTAAAAATAAAGTATGGTTTATTGATGGAACTTGTGTTAAACATACTTCTGATCCTGTGCTTATGAGTCAGTGGGATAGATGTAATTTTGTGGTGTTGTCCTGGATTTTAAACTCTTTATCTGAGGATTTATTTGTTGGTAAAGTATTTAGTGTATCTGCTAAGGTTGTTTGGGATGAATTTAAAGAAACTTATGACAAGATTGATGGATCAATTACATATAATTTACATCACAAAATTAATTCTATAACTCAAAGTGGTTCTGCTGTTTCTGATTATTATCACAAGTTAAATTCTCTATGGAAACAATTTAATGCTTTGGTTAAACTGCCTACATGTGTTTGTGATGCAAATAAAGATTTTAAAACTCATAATGATCTTATCAAACTAATGCAGTTCTTAATGGGTTTATATGACAACCCGAAAATTTTCGACTAAATTCAAACCTAACTTTGACTAGTTTCGACGATTCACGAACAAATGATTATAAAAAGATATGTAAATATATATGTGTGTATATATACATCATTTATAACCATTATAATTATCAGTATTATAATTATTATTATTAATAATTATCGTTATCATTAATATAATTACTAATATAATATTAATATTATTAGAATTAGTATTATTATTAATATTGTTTTAAACAATATTATCATTTATTTTAACATTTACATTCATTATTATTATTATTATCAGTATTGTTATTATGATTAAAATCAATATTATTATTACTATTATTATTAAGAGTATTATCATTACTAATATTATTATTAATGATATTAAAAATATTATTAGTATTAACACTTTTACTAAAATTATTAAGATTATTATAAAAATCATACAACTTATTAATAATAATAATAATAATATTATTATTATTAGTATTATTAACATGATTATTATCATTATCATTAATAAAAATTTTATTATCATTTTTATAAATTATTATTATTATTATTGTTTCTATTATCATTATTATTATTATTATTATTATTACTTTTATTATTATTAATAATATTATAAAATTTCTATTATTAAT
Source organism: Rutidosis leptorrhynchoides (assembly GCF_046630445.1). Lineage (NCBI taxonomy): Eukaryota > Viridiplantae > Streptophyta > Magnoliopsida > Asterales > Asteraceae > Rutidosis > Rutidosis leptorrhynchoides. Next base: position 386,583,779 of record NC_092343.1, on the reverse strand, counting down.
ATCAATTACAAATAAATTAAAAGTCAAAAGATATGTACTAATTTTTTTTTTATTAAAAACGTGATCCTGATCCCAGCTTATTTTTATATTTTTTTATATTTTTTTAAGCATCATGTTCTTGACTTCTGCATTTTTTATTTATTTATCTGCTTTTATTTTTTTATAAGCGTGATATATTTTTTAATTATTGCTACTGGTCACAAATTTTGTTTTCAGTCGACTATATTCGATATAAATCAATCTATATGTATCTGTTTTGTAAAAAAAAAAGAATATATGCTTCGCTACATCTGTTCATGAAGTCAATATTGAAAAGCTCGATTTCGTTTTAAATTTCAAAATCTGTAATTGCAGTTTTGTTAGGAATAATTCAATCAAACTTCCTGCAAAATTTCATATTCCAATTCCTCAAAACGAATTCGAATTTTGAAGTCAAAGTTTAATTTCAAAAAGTCAACTGTTTCTTCTTCTTTTGAATTCACGAATTATATGTAGTTTCCAGTTTAATTGATGGTTACAGTTATAATGATGATTTGGAAAATATTTCGTGAAGGGATCGTGATCTAAAAATCTTTAAAAATCAAAATCAATTTATATTTTAAAAAAAAGTATCGAACAGCAGCTATTGCTGTCTTTTTTTTTTCTTTTTTTTTTCAAGAACACTTTTATTTTCTTTTAGTTTCATGTTCGTTTTAAAATCCTAAAAATAACCAATTATGAAATTCGTGTTATGATTTTTGACTCCTGGGTCGTTTGATGTAAGGAAGAAGGAGATGAGGGACAATTTACGAGTTATATGTATATAGAAGGGATATTTCATCAGAAAAATCAAAACAGACGAGTGGTAAGGAGTGTTAGCGGGTGAGCGAGAGGTCACGGGTTCGAGTCCCGTCTTGGGCATTTTTTTTAAGAAAAGCATATTAAGGTAGTTTTCATTCCTATTATTATTATTATCATTATTATTATTATTATTATTATTATTATTATTATTATTATTATTATTATTATTATTATTATTATTATTATTATTATTATTATTATTATTATTATTATTATCATTATTATTGATTGTTAATATTATTATTGTTATTATTGGTATTAATTATTATTGTTACTAGTATTAAAAGTATTATTCTTATTACTAGTATTATTATTATAATCATTAGTATTATCATTATAATTATTAATATTATTATTAAAACTATCATTATTATTATCGTTTTAAATATCACTATCATTATTATGATTAGAATTATTATTATTATTATTATTTTGAAAACAATACAAACTATTATTATCATTGTTATTAGTACTAGTATCATTTTATATAAGTATTATTATTAATGTTATCATTACTATTTTACTATTATTACTAATATGACTATCTTTATTAGCATTATTATTATTAAAAAGTATTATCATTTTTACAAAAATTATTATTTTTGCTATCATTAACACTATAGTATTATTATTATTATTTTTACTACTAATATCATTCTTATTATTACTAATACTATGATTATTATTGTAGATATTACAAAAAATTATTAATATCATTACTACTATAAACATATAACATTTTAATTATTATAAGAACTTTCACTTTTACAATTATTATAATTATTATTATTAATTTTACACCTTATTATGATTATTATCATTTTACAACTAGTATTATTATTGTTATTACAAAATAATACAACTCATTATTCATTATCATTATTAATATTATTTCATCAAACAAATACTTATATATGGAATATATATATATATATATATATATATATATATATATATATATATAGAAATATATATAAAAATTGAAATAATATATACAAACTTATTCGATTACCAGTATATGTGTTAATATATATATTTGATATAGGTTCGTGAATCCGAGGACAACTCTGCACTTGTTCAAGTGCCATCATACTCGTAAAATATGAAATACAGTATCGTGAGTTTTCATAGCTCCCTTTTTACATATATTTTTGGGCTGAGAATGCATGCGTAACTTTTATAACTGTTTTATACGTTAGACACAAGTACTAACTGTTAAACTATGCTATATCTGGCTATGTCCTGCAAGTCCCCACTCAAACCGACAAGGACAGTACAACTTGTCACAGGGCAAACTTTGAAACTGTTTAGTCTAAATATCACGAACTGGCATAACTTTTTGGTCCCTGCGAGATCAACTTTACTTTTTGGTCCCTGCGAGATCAACTTTACTTTTTGGTCCCTGCGAGATCAACTTTACTTTTTGGTCCCTGTGAGATCAACTTTACTTTTTGGTCCCTGCGAGATCAACTTTAACTTTTGGTCCCTGCGAGATCAACTTTATTAACTAAATCTTGTGGTATATATTTATTACTGAAATCATTATTTATGATAAACCTATGAACTCACTCAACCTCGTGTTGACACTTTAAAACATGTTTATTCTCAGGTTCTACATAATGCTTCCGCTGTGTATTTGCTAATTGAAAGCAACATTTCAACGAGTTATACATGGATAATTTGAAAGACTTGCATTTGCTAATTTGATGATGATTGCTTGCCATGCTTGGAGTCTTCATTACATATCATATCAATTAAAGACATTTAATGCGTTATTCATTAAATACATTGTAATCTATTTATCTTCCGCTGCAAAACTCAATAAAACATCTCATATAGAGTCGTTCTCGTTTATACAATTGTGATTTGATTTAATTAGTCACAAATACCTCAGGCCCTATTTGGGGGTGTGACAGAAATTGGTATCAGAGCAGTGTTGTTGTAGAGAACCAGGATTGCATTTTATGTATGCCTTATACAATTAGGTACCTTAGCAATATAGGACTACAACTTTCCTTGACTATAGTGCCTTTAATTGTTGCCTTTAATTGTTAAATGCTACATTATACTTTAGAAACTTTACGTATCTTAGAATGCCGAGCTAATCTAAGAATTCTGCTCACTTTCCTAAGTACTATCCAATTACGCCACCACATTTAAGTGCAACCCCATGAATTCTGAAATTCTTGACATTCCTATGTCATCTATCATGGTTTTGTGTATTACTTATGTATTACATGAAATATTTTTAAAACTCCTATATTTGTTACTATTCATACTCAAACGTATATAACTCCCTGTTATACTACGTACCTATATGCCTTATGCTTTATGCATCGGTTTGCAAATCGGGAAAATGTCATTGAGTTATCAAGAATCTCAAAGACATTATAATGTCATCACTATTCACATTCGTTACTTTTAAATCTTTGCTTTCTCGTTATTTTTGATCATTGAATTTTCTTGACGAGTGGCGTCTAAGAAACTCTAGAATGGAAGGGTTTGGATTACCGATTTAAAGGATCCTATAGCTCAAACCCCTAGACCTGAATAGACCATTACGAATTAAAAGTCTTTAATCGAAAGATTATCTGATTACATACTTATCATTTTATGATCTCGACACGTCATACTGCCATTATTAAAGTATAGACACATCATATCTTATTATATCTTATTATATATATCCCAGTAGATTTTGTCTGACACTTTTTCTAAATTTTCTCCGTAAATCACGAAAATCTTTTTACTATATATACGTATTCAAGGAGACAAATACATCATTCAGTATTCAACACCCATTTCATATCAAACCCTAATTCAAATCACATAATATGGATTACTCACTTGATTCCTCGAGCTTCAATGGCAGCGTAACCGGAAAAAACGAACCAATTAACCATCATCTATTTTGGATGAATTGGGGGTGGGTTCGTAGTCGACTCAATCAGTGGAGAAGTGAAGAAGGTGATCCTTTTCACCCACCACATTGTCCTATTGGTAAAGAACCTGAAGCACTTACCGGCGAACCAGTCTGAAACACCATATTCACCCTCATTTCCAGAACAGCTCGCCACGAGTATATATTATCTAGATTTCTAGATCTTATTCATCCGCTAGTCTGAACCACCAATCATCCAGGAGTAAGAGAAGAAGTCAACGAGCTTCGCGCTCGAGTAGTGGCTTTAGAAAATATGGTGCAAAACCTACGAACACCAGCAGCAGCACCAGCAGCATAACCATCACCACCAGTACCATCATCATCACCACCAACATCACCAGCTTCATCAACAACAACATCCGTATCCCACGCCTCAACATCACATTCGGTACCTCGGATATCAACATCATACGCCCCATAGATACCAAGGAATATTAGTAATAATGAGTTAAAATGTATTGACTCATTCTTCCTGAAGAATTATATATGTATACTTTATATATATATATATATATATATATATATATATATATATATATATATATATATATATATATATATATATATATATATATATATATATATATATATATATATATGGTTTAATAAATCATTTCGTACTAAGCTATTACGTGTGAATCTTAACTAGTATGTACTACTTGGTTAATTCATATCACTAATATGCTATGATGTACATCCTTCGTTAATGACTTAACGATCGTTAATCACTGCTTCAGCACAATAAACTCCATTTCATAATAAACCAAGTGTATTATTCAAATACATGTTTAATCTTACACTCCTATTTTCGATGTACTCGAAACTTTCAAGAAAACATTATTCGTGCCTTGTGAATTTCACAAGAATTCCACGAGCACCAACATCATATACCAAGGTATATCAATAACAATGAACGATGAAGTATTGATTCATAACTTCATTTAATCCGCGACAATTATGAAATCTCTAAAGTTTTGAAGATTATTTATTCTCGTTTCAACCACAAATCAAATGAGTTTAATATTATATTAACTCATTAAATCTATATTATATCTGAAGAATACATATATGAACGTATATCTTCATAAAGATTGTAACGTTCTTTTGTACAAACTGTTAATTGTGAAAATATTTTAACGGGTTGGTAATACCCGAGACATATTTATATCTCAGAGTAATATATTACATTTTACATTCTTCCATTCTGATTCAGCAATTATTAACTATACTTCTTACATTCAAAAGATATATATATATATATATATATCCGTTCACTAAAGAACAACCATTTTCATTTACATATTCTGATTTTGACATATCAGAATCCAAGTAAAGCTTTAGCAGGTGTTATCTTCCTAAAGATCACTACATTCATGAATTATATTCATTCGTATTCTATGTTGAATTATCACATCAAACCACCGAAATTATCATTCATTACATTTGAAATCAACAACGCCTATTCGTCAACCATTAGATCCGTTGACGATTACAATCAGAGTTTAATCATCTAAAAATAAAATTTCTTGAAACCATCTCGGATTAATAACCAACGATTCAAATATGGTTGCATTAAATGCAGAGGAAACATTGTAGAAGGTCTTAAGGGCCAAAAGTTTGATGATAAAGAATGGTATAAACTCAGATTTGGAACTGAAAAACGGATTGAGCAAACTATGAAGGAGGCTGTGAACAAATAACAAGGACTAAACCTGCCTTCAAAGAATCTAAATGATTCAGTATCTGCTGAAGTCATTAACGAATACCTTGCTCCTGACTCTAAACCTTTACGGACAAATCTTCTTTATCATCCTTCGATATTAGAAATTCTAAGATATCATCGTATCCTTCGTTATAAATATCCTCTATATTTCTGAAGATATCTTCATAACGATTCTTGTCCGCAATTAATTATCTCTTTGCGATATCTTTATTTCATCATAAAAGAAACTGTATTAGTTTCTATATTCTGTAAAATTCAAGTTTAAATTATAAATGTTTTGAAGAAGTGGTGGGAATTGAAGCATGAGTTAGTATAATATAATGACGTCAGGCCAACGTGATTATATTACAGTAAGTCATGCTAAATTTCTAATGGAAGATGATGATTCGTAAACAATACCGTCATCATTTTCCATGTTACACGACTCTTACATTCTACTTAACCTCTTAACATATCAAGAAAATATATTCTTGATAGTTCTATCCTCAGTGATTCTGGTAATTTAACAAATCAAATTGTGATATTACGTTCCTTTCTGCTTAGAACAGTAGGTTCATTCGAAACTTCATACCTACGAATTCTGGACCATTACTCGCTTTACTTAGAGTCGAGAAGAGAATAAAAAGGCAAAGAGCTCTGAAATATAAGGAAAAATATAAAGCCTGATAACAACACATAAATTATAAACCGTGTATATCAATACGTATTGCAACGTAAAGACACGGGAGAATTAAAAACATTATAATCCCAAGGGAATAGTAGAAGAAAAAAATTCCTCTGGTGGTAAAAAAAAGAAGATTGACTGTATATATATGGTCAATATAATAACAAGGATCAGAACTGGATTAAGCATTTCCTTAATCTTTGGAAGTATGAATTGAGGAAGAAAGTATAGAAGTGGTGAAGATAATGAAAAGGAAGAAGCTAATTTATAGCAAAATTCTAAACACAGCAATCGAGGCAATTCACCGCATTTAATCAAAGAAATCCCAAAATTCCGTAAATACCGGAGAATCAAATCTTATAGATTACGAAGATTTTCTTTAATCCCTTGAATTCCGGAAATCAACTTTAACTATGTCAAAAGTTAAGGCGAACATTTAATTTCCTCATTTCACTCTTTCGTGATAGCTTCGTTTATACTCTTCCTGTAATCGAATCGTTTCATCCATATTACCCAATGTTGATAAAACTCTATTTTTCAACTCATATTCATCATTAAAACATTCTTGTTGTAAACAATGACGATCTCTATCAAATTTCATGACCGTGATTTTCACGAACTCCTCTCTATTTTGTCTGCCCTAATATTGTGGCATAAAACGCTCAAAGTTTTAAATGAGCTCAATACTATTCATAACACATTTCATGTGTTCAGTTTACTAAAATGCTTGTATAGAACCATCATCCCTTCTGAGGATAACCTAGTCAAATGACACTCTTGTTAATCCTTTAGACAACCTCCGCATTAATGATAAAATGCACTTCATAGAAGAACCTGTAGAAATTATGCTTCGTATGATTTAAACACATGAAACAGAACAATATTCTATCTGTTGGAATTCACGCATGGCCCCGAGTATACCTGAGAACGTGAAGACCAAATAAAATGTAAATATCCTCGTCTATGTACGAACAACGCCGATTGATGGCAACAACTAAATTTCGGGACGAAATTTCTTTTAACGGGTAGGTACTATGACAACCCGGAAATTTTCGACTAAATTCAAACCTAACTTTGACTAGTTCCGAAGATTCACGAACAAACGATTATAAAAATATATGTAAATATATATGTGTGTATATATACATCATTTACAACCATTATAATTATCAGTATTATAATTATTATTATTAATAATTATCGTTATCATTAATATAATTACTAATATATTATTAATATTATTAGTATTAGTATTATTATTATTAATATTGTTTTAAACAATATTATCATTTATTTTAACATTTACAATCATTATAATTATTATCAGTATTGTTATTATGATTAAAATCAATATTATTATTATTATTATTATTATCAAGAGTATTATCATTACTAATATTATTATTAATGATATTAAAAATATTATTAGTATTAACACTTTTACTAAAATTATTAAGATTATTATAAAAATCATACAACTTATTATTAATAATATTATTATTATTATTATTAATAGTATTATTAACATGATTATTATAATTATCATTAATAAAATTTTTATTATCATTTTTATAAATTATTATTATTATTATTGTTTCTATTAACATTATTATTATTATTATTATTACTTTTATTATTATTAATAATATTATAAAATTTCTATTATTAATACGTAGTATCAATTACAAATAAATTAAAAGTCAAAATATATGTACCAAATTTTTATTTTTTTTTATTAAAAACGTGATCCTAATCCCAGCTTATTTTTATATTTTTTTAAGCCTCCTGTTCTTGACTTCTGCATTTTTTATTTATTTATCTGCTTTTATTTTTTTTATAAGCATGATATATTTTTTAATTATTGCTACTGGTCACAAATTTTGTTTTCAGTCGACTATATTCGATATAAATCAATCTATATCTATCTGTTTTGTAAAAAAAAAAAGAATATATGCTTCGCTACATCTGTTCATGAACTCAATATTGAAAAGCTCGAATTCATTTTAAATTTCAAAATCTGTAATTGCAGTTTTGTTAGGAATAATTCAATCAAACTTCCTTCAAAATTTCATATTCCAATTCCTCAAAACGAATTCGAATTTCGAAGTCAAAGTTTAATTTCAAAAAGTCAACTATTTCTTCTTCCTTTGAATTCACGAATTATATGTAGTTTCCAGAGTGTTATAATGATGATTTGAAAAATATTTCGTGAAGGGATCGTGATCTAAAAAGCTTTAAAAATCAAAATCAATTTATATTTAAAAAAAAGTATCGAACAGCAGCTATTGCTGTCTTTTTTTTTCTTCAAGAACTCTTTTATTTTCTTTTAGTTTCATGTTCATTTTAAAATCCTAAAAAACCAATTATGAAATTCGTGTTATGATTTTTGACTCCTGGGTCGTTTGATGTAAGGAATAAGGAGATGAGGGACAATTTACGAGTTATATGTATATAGAAGGGATATTTCATCAGAAAAAGCAAAACAGACGAGTGGTATGGAGTGTTAGCGGGTAAGCGAGAGGTCACGAGTTCGAGTCCCGTCTTGGGCATTTTTTTTAAGAAAAGCATATTGAGGTAGTTTTCATTCCTATTATTATTATTATTATTATAATTATTATTATTATTATTATTATTATTATTATTATTATTATTATTATTATTATTATTATTATTATTATTATTATTATTATTATTGTTAATTGTTAATATTATTATGGTTATTATTGATATTAATTATTATTGTTACTAGTATTAAAAGTATTATTCTTATATTAGTATTATCATTATAAATATTAATATTATTATTAAAACTATCATTATTATTATCATTTTAAATATCACTATCATTATTATGATTAAAATTATTATTATTATTATTATTTTGAAAACAATACAAACTATTATTATCATTGTTATTAGTACTAGTATCATTTTATATAAGTATTATTATTAATGTTATCATTATTATTATTACTAATATGACTATCTTTATTAGCATTATTATTATTAAAAAGTATTATCATTTTTACAAAAATTATTATTTATGCTATCATTAACACTATAGTATTATTATTATTATTATTATTATTATTATTATTATTATTATTATTATTTTTACTACTAATATCATTCTTATTATTACTAATACTATGATTATTATTGTAGATATTACAAAAAGTTATTAATATCATTACTACTATAAACATATAACATTTTAATTATTATAAGAACTTTCACTTTTACAATTATTATAATTATTATTATTAATTTTACACCTTATTATGATTATTATCATTTTACTACTAGTATTATTATTGTTATTACAAAATAATACAACTCATTATTCATTATCATTATTAATATTATTTCATCAAACAAATACTTATATATGGAATATATATATATATATATATATATATATATATATATATATATATATATATATATATATATAAGTATATATATACAGAAATATATATAAAAATTGAAATAATATATACAAACTTATTCTATTACCACTATATGTGTTAATATATATACTTGATATAGGTTCGTGAATCCGAGGACAACTCTGCACTTGTTCAAGTGCCATCATACTCGTAAAATACGAAATACAGTATCGTGAGTTTTCATAGCTCCCTTTTTACATATATTTTTGGGCTGAGAATACATGCGCAACTTTTATAACTGTTTTATACGTTAGACACAAGTACCAACTGTTAAACTATGCTATATCTGGCTATGTCCTGCAAGTCCCCACTCAAACCGACAAGGACAGTACAACTTGTCACGGGGTAAACTTTGAAACTGTTTAGTCTAAATGTCACGAACTGGCATAACTTTTTGGTCCCTGCGAGATCAACTTTACTTTTTGGTCCCTGCGAGATCAAATTTACTTTTTGGTCCCTGTGAGATCAACTTTACTTTTTTGTCCCTGTGAGATCAACTTTACTTTTTGGTCCCTGCGAGATCAACTTTACTTTTTGGTCCCTGCGAGATCAACTTTATAAACTAAATCGTGTGGTCTATATCTATTACTGAAATCATTATTTATGATAAACCTATGAACTCACTCAACCTCGTGTTGATACTTTAAAGCATGTTTATTCTCAGGTTCTACATAATGCTTCCGCTGTGTATTTGCTAATTGAAAGCAACATTTCAACGAGTCATTCATGGATAATTTGAAAGACTTGCATTTGCTAATTTGATGATGATTGCTTGCCATACTTGGAGTCTTCATTACATATCATATCAATTAAAGACATTTAATGTGTTGTTCATTAAATACATTGTAATCTATTTATCTTCCGCTGCAAAACTCAATAAAACGTCTCATATAGAGTCATTCTCGTTTATATAATTGTGATTTGATATAATTAGTCACAAATACCCCAGGCCCTATTTGGGGGTGTGACAGTTTAGATGACTCTTTTTCAACCATTAAAAGTAATATTTTAACCAGTGACCCTCTACCAAGTGTAAAATCCCGCAACTATTTCAAGAGAAGAATCTCATAGAGGTTCTTCTCAAGCTTCAACAAACAAAAGTCAAAGTTTAGCTTTTCTGGTTTCTAAAACATTTGATAATTCTAAAAGAGTTGGAAAATGTCCTAATCCAAACTTAAAGTGTACTAAATGTAATAGGGATGGTCATACTATTGATAGATGTTATGAAGTTGTTGGGTATCCTTCCTGGTGGGTTAAGGGATACAATACTAATAAGAATCAAGGACAAAAGGGTGGATATAAAAATAATAATGTTATGACCAATGATTGAGCTCAAATGTCTAATTCTGCTACTTATGCTCAAAACATTGACAACCAGAATTCTAGTTCTTATCCTTTTTCTAGTGAGTAGATAAATAAGCTGATGAGTCTTATCAAGGATAATAGTTTGTCTGGAAATTCTCATATTAATATGGGAGGTTATTTTAAAAACTATACTGTGTTCTTTAATGATAAGTTTTCTAAATTTTTTAAATAAAATAATACTTCTGTTAGTAATACCAATTATGGGTGGATTGTTGACTCTGAAGCTAGTCAACATATGACTGGTTCTAGGGATAATATGACTAATTTTGTTGATGTTTCAAGATTGAATTTAACTGTTAGTCATCCTAATGGAACTCTTGTTAAAATTGATAAAATTGGAAATTTAAAACTTAAAACAACTTAGTTTTACTTGATGTTTTGGTTATTAATGGATATTGTGTTAGTCTTTTGTTTGTTCATAAGTTGTGTAAAGACAATAAGTTGATTGTTAGTTTTAATGAATCTACTTGTTTTATTCAGGATTTAACTCTAAAGTTGAACACTGTGATTGGTAGTCAAAGTGATGGATTGTATTTGTTGTATATGTTACAAGGTATTTCTTGTTGCAGTCTGAGTTGTTTTGTTTCTACACAAGTCTGGCATTGCAGGCTTGGGCATCCTGCTAGTCAGGTTCTTAAAATTCTAGATCTTGATGATAACATTAATCATGTCTGTGATATCTGCCATAAGGCAAAGAAGTCTAGAAATCCCTTTCCTTTAAGTGATCATAAGTCCATGACTGTAGGTGAATTAATTCATCTAGACTTGTAGGGTCCTTATAAAGTAGTTAGCAGAGAGGGTTTTAAGTATGTTTTAACAGCTGTTGATGATTTTTCTAGATCTGTTTGGGTTTTCTTGTTAAAATCTAAAGATGAAACTGTTGACAATATTATATCTTTTATTCAATTATTGAACAATCAGTTTGGAGTTAAAGTTAAAAATATAAGAAGTGATAATGGGACTGAGTTTGCTAATCAAAACTTTAATTCTTTTTGTACTGAAAAGGGTATTATACATCAAATAACATGTGTTTATACTCCTCAGCAAAATGAGATTGCTGAAAAGAAGCACGAGCATCTTTTAAATGTTGCAAGATCTTTACTCTTTCAAAATTCCTCTTTATATGTGGACTGAATGTATTTTAACTGCAACTTATTTGATCAACATATTGCCTTATTCTGTATTGGGTGGAAAGTCTCCTTATGAGTGCATTTATAATAATAAAAAAAAAATCTAGTCTCTCTCATTTGAGAATTTTTTGATGTTTATGCTTTTCTACTATTTTAAATAATTCTGATAAATTTGCTAGCAAAGCTGAAAAATGTGTCTTTATTGGTTATTCAAATGTAAAAAAAAAGATACAATTAAAGACATGGTACTCCAGAATAATATGACTTGGCCCATTCATTGGCTTACCCAATTCCCTCACTTGTCAAACGCTACTGTTCCTATGTTGAATTCGGATCATGATGTTGTCAAGTGGCGAGATAATGAAGGTTCTGTTCAAGATCACTTGGTTTGGGATTATATCCGTAGCAAGGCAGCAACAGTCCCTTGGGTTTCGGTGGTATGGTTCAACCAAAATATTCCTAAACATGCGTTTGTGATGTGGTTGTTAATGCAAGAAAAACTCAAAACGCAAGATAAACTATGGAATTAGGATATTGCGTCTGATCAAGTGTTGGTGTGTGCTCTATGTGACCAAGTTCCAGATTCTCATGATCACTTGTTCTTTACATGTCCGTTCTCTCGTCAGGTTTGGAATCAAGTCAAACAGCTCATGGATTTTCCTATCTTCAGTGATTCATGGAAGGATTTTATGTTGTTGGTTAGCCCATTTTCCAAGCGAAGGATAGCTCGTATTATCGTTATATAGCTGTTGTTTGCGGCTACCATATATAGTGTGTGGCAAGAGAGAAATAATAGACTCTTCAAGAAGAAGAAAAGATCGGTGGATCAAGTGTATAAAGCTTCCTACGCTACGGTTAGACTGAAACTCATGTCCATCAAGTGGAAGTCAACTCCTCAGACACTTCGGCTAAAGTCAAATTGGAAAAACTCTTGATTGTTTTTTGCTCTGTCTATTAATTAAGCTATAGGCTCTAGTGATGTTTTTTTTTCTTGTTGCTCCTTGTAGCTTGGTTGTTTGAGAGGTTATAGGGCTCTCCTATAGCCGTGTTGAGCGTCATTGTAATCATTCTTTATTCTTTTTAATAAAGATTCGCCTGGTAAATCCCATTACCCAAAAAAAAAGGATACAAATTATATAGTCTTGATAGTAAAACTTATATTTTTTCTAGAGATGTAAAGTTTTATAAAACAGTTTTTCCTTTTAAATTGAAAAATATTAAAAAATTTCAAAAACATATTGATGTTAATTCTTAATACTTATCTTTCTTTAAGTCTGCTTTAAAACCATCCATTAATTCTCCAAGATCCAATGATGAAGGGAGAGTTGTTACTGATTCTGATGAAGCTAGTAGCAGTGATCAAAATGATACCACTAGTTCATCAAGTGAGGCTAGTAGCAGTGGTCACTTAGGTGATACCACTAGTCTAAATGAAGAATCATTCATCCCTGAGGGCAATAATGATAACTTTGTAGAAGAAACTTTTGAGACTAATACAGGAGATGACAATAGTGTTGATCAAAGTGTTTTAAGAAGGTCTGTTAGACCTAGAGTTTTTCCAAAAAAATAAATAAATGAATATGATGTTAATACAAGTTAAATATCCCATACAAAATATTAATAATTTTTCTAAAATTAATTCTGATACTTATCTTTGTTTTGTTTCTAACTTGGATAAGTCTGTTGAACCTCAAAGTTATTATGAAGCTAAAAATGATAAAAATTGGGTTATTGCAATGAATAGTGAGATGGAAGCTTTAAACAGGAATGATACTTGGGAAATTACTGAACTGCCCATTGGCAGAAAACCTATTGGTTGCAATTGGGTTTATAAAATAAAGTATAAAGCTAATGGTCAGATAGAAAGGTACAAGGCTAGGTTAGTTGCTAAGGATTTTAGCAAAAGAGAAGGAATAGACTTTGATGAAACGTTTTCTCATGTTGTTAAAATTGTTACTATTAGGTGTCTTATTAATCTCTCTGTTCAAAATGGATGGACTTTGTTTCAACTTGACATTATGGTGAACTTGATAAAGAGGTTTATATGTCTTTACATCTAGTTTTTTAAAGTGAATCTGATAACAGAGTATGCAAGTTAAAAAAATCTCTTTATGGTCTTAAACAGGCTCCTAGAAAGTGGAATGAGAAGTTAACTGGCTCTTTAATTGAGTTTGGTTTGGTTCAAAGCTTAAATGATTATTCTTTGTTTACTTATAACAAAAAGAATAAATTTATTGTTTTACTTGTATATGTGGATGATATTATTGTAACTGGTAATGATAATAATGAGGTTTTAAAAGGTTAAACATTTTCTTAAAATAAGTATTTGATTAAAGATCTTGGTGAACTGAAGTTTTTTCTTGGCATTGAGGTTGTTAAAAATAATTCTGGAAGGGTGTGTCTTTCTCAAAGGAAGTATTGTGTAACATCCCGCGTTTTTCCGTTAAATTTATTTTAACACCGTTTTTTTTTAATGACATCTCTCGTCACCTATATTTGTACACTTCATTAACTAGTGTTCTTGATAATCCCGTTACTCGATTACAACATCTCTCGTTAACTTGCGTTCTAAAAATATTCGATCGGTTAAATCCCGCACCCGCTTCTAAACTCGAGGGACTAAAATTGACACGGGGCAAACTAGTTGACTAGGTCAACTAGTCCACCCCAATCACCACCATTCAATCCCTCTCTCTCTCTCTCTCTTTCTTTCCTTTTTTTTTCTCTCAAGAACACAAACAAAATTCATCATCTAAATTCAGATCGGGAAGCAAACTTCAAAACAAATTACATATTCGTGATCCTCTCATCATCCTCTTCGATTTGGTACCAATTTCATCCATTTTGGGTAACATTTCTAAAACTCTAGATTTCTGTAAATTCGTTTTTTGATTTGAAATGGTGTTAGTTAGTGTCTATGGCTCAAGTGTAACATGAATATATGTTTTGTTTGCTCGATTTGTGGTTTGGAGTAACTAGTTTGAGTTTTTGAGATGGGTTTGCTTAATCCTTGATTTTGGATGAGTTAATGTTGTTAGATTGTTAAAGTGCATGTTTTAATTGTGTTACTAGTATCATTAGCCACATTTGGATGTGTAGGTTGATTAAGAAAACTTCAAAAACCCGATTAATGATTTTGTGATGTTTGACTAGGGTTTGATAGTTCTTGACATGAACTTTTGGATGCTTAAATGCCATGGAGTGTTAATTGTTAGTGTTTAGTAGTAATGTATGCTTCATTACCTTCAAAACGGCATATCGTATGTGTAAATTGGATTCCCGAATCATAAAATACGTTTTACGAACTTGAAACTTTGAAAATAAACCTTTCTTGATCAATTGACGAGTTTTCGGTTATTGTAAATGATGTTTTGATTGATGATATATGGTTAGTTGTATTCCTCGTCAAAATAACTTTTCGACGATATATGATAGGCATTATAAGTGTTTGCGGGTCAAGAATTGGGTTGGAAAAGGTTTTGGTTCGTGCACACTTGGAAAAACTGACCAGAATTCTCTGGCCAGGTAGTGGCGCGGCACGCCACATCCCCGCGCGGCGCGCAGAATCGCCTGGCCAGATTCTGCTCACTTTGTCACATTTCACGCGAAATGTTTGACTAGCTACCGACCTCCGATTCACATGAAACTTGTTCTAATATGCTTATATATGAATAAAAACCTCAGAAAAATAGTTCGGGACCGAACCCGAACGTGTTGACTTTTTCGTTGACTTTGACCAAGTTTGACTTTTAGTCAAACTTAACCAAACTTTTATACAATCATTCTAACATGCTTTTATACTTGTTTCTTGCATGAAACTTGACAACGTGATTCACATGCTATACTTAATCGAGTCGTAACGAGCCATAGGACTAATTGAACACATCTCGCCCGACCTTGTGTTGTAACCGGTCAATTGATATAACTTACTTGTTTAGGTCAAGGCTAAGCAACTTTCATGCACACGTTTACTTTGTGAAGTACATTTATACTCGTGCACTCGAGGTGAGATCATAGTCCCATCTTTCAACAACTTTTATACTTTTAAATTATGGGATGAGAAACATATACAGTTTTATACTACATACTTTTATACTTTGAACACAAGTACAAGGAAACAAACATTCCACAGCGAGTTAGAACAAAAATCCTCAATTCGATTATCATTAGTTACACTTGCAGGGTGTAAGCGAGAACTTATATTGTGTGGCCATACGGGTTTGACAAACCCTCATTACGGACGGTTCGCTACCGTCTACGGATGAAATATATTTTCGAGAAACAGTGTATGTTCTAACACTATTGTGATGGGGTTCTATGGAAGGAAACGTTAAGTCTTGATAATTGGGTGCTCGCGAATAATACTTTTGGAATGCAAACGATTTTGATAATCAACTATGGGAATACTAAATCTTGTGGTTCAAAAACAACGTTTACAAACACCTATGATTTCACCAACGTTTTTCGTTGACAGTTTTCTATATGTTTCTCAGGTTCATACTTGGCTATTTGATACATGCTTCCGCATACACTCATACTTGCTTGGAGTCGAGCATACATGCATACACTCTGATTACTTGCTTGGAGTCAAGCATACATACATACGCTAGTGATAGCACCTTTGGATTCAAACATATTGTTTACATACTTACGCTATTTATAGCAACCGTGACTTTCAACTTATATTATGTCGCAAGTTTATTTCATTTATACATTATACTTTTGTAAACTTAGACTTGTTGTCGAACGGTTTTGTAAACTAAACTTGCAAGTCTTGTACCTTTCAAATGAATGCGACATAATTTTGGTCAAACGAGTCTCATATAGGGACTACGACCACGCAACGGGACCTAAGTTAACGGCGCCGTCAATAACGGTTTTGGTCGGGTCGTTACAGATGGTATCAGAGCGTTGGTTGTAGGGAACTAGGACGTGCATTAGTGTGTCTAACAGAGTCATTAGGACGCATTAGTGAGTCTAGACTACAACCGGATAGTTAGCCATTGCATTCTGACATACATTTGCTATAGATAGCACTTACTTGACTACTTGTGCATTATACTTGAATCATTCTTAGGCAAACTTTTTAATGATACCCAACCTTCATTATACGAACTCGTATCCTGCCACTTTAGTTCGGGAACTCTGACTCCTTGGTTGTTATTCACCCCGTCTCATCTTAATATCCATGAGTATTGTAAAGTCACTGTCACTACTCTAGATGAGTATCGTCATCACTATTTATCGCTACGGTTGCGTACTACTCGCTATCATGACTCGTTACTCTTTTCATACCTAACTACGTTATTGTCTGATTCGAACCGCATTGACGTGAACAATCACTTATACACTTCCCTCTGGGAACGCATCTTTAGAGTTGCACTAATTCTTTCGATTCAATACGAATCATGTTTGAGACGTCGTTACATTTTGTTCATTTTAGATTTTCGCGATTACACGAACTTGAATCTATAGAGTGATGTGGGAATGGAGGTATGAGTTAGCGTAATATAACGACACTCGATCAACGTGGTTATATTACGGTAAGACATACCAAAGTTCTAGTGACACGTGATGGTGGTTAGACTCGATCAACCTAAACACCACCATGTGCCATGTACATGACTTCATCTTTTCATGTTTGGACATCCGAAAACTCCGAGAATATTGATAACAACCATACCGGGGACACCCCTTCGACTTTTGTCGAACTATACTTATGCTTCCGAATGAATTACCGATTCCTCTTGACTTCAACCGTATGTTACACGTGTATACTATCTCGTCCTCGCACAGTCTTATTGACTAATTACGATTTACTCGTTATGCTCACATCGGGGCGGAAATTTCTCTTGCATCACCCTCGTACTTCCGGTTCAGGAAATCTTTACTCTAAACTCTCAATGGAGGGAGAGACTCTCCACGTTATACTAGTATTCACCTCGAGGGTGAATAGTCCCGACGAACGTTTTTTTCAGAAACCGATGAGAACTTGCCCCGACGAACGTTTTTGGAAACTGATAAATCTTTCGCGACGCGAATTTTCTTGAGAAACTTGTCCTAACAAACTTGTTCAAATATACCTTACGGAATGTACCCCGTTTCGGATCGAGATCCTCGTTTCACTTCTAGATTTTGGAGTACCTTACAAAAAGCCTCGGGACCGCGTTTAGACATGAGTACCGCGTACCATCCACAACCCGACGGACCGAACAAACATGCGATTTAAACCTTGGAAACCATAATACGAATTTGTATTACCAACTTCAAATTTACTTGAGAAAAGTATTTTCCTTTAACCGAATCCTCGTACTACAATGATTTTCATTCGAGTTTTAACGTCACTCCTTTTGAAACCACATGTGACCGGAAACGTCATTCTCCTTTGTCGAACCAAGTAAACGATGATCAATTCACCGGGGCCGAGGTTATTCATGAGCAACCGAGAAAATTTATTCATATTCAGGCAAAACCCTACGCGACTCGTAATCACCAAGAGCTACGCCGATGTTAGACGTAAACATTTCAAATTCCACGTGGGAAACTGCGTCACGTTAAGAGTCGCACCTTGGAAAGGTGCAATCCGTTTCGGGAAAACGTAGGAAGCTAAATCCGCGATATTTTGATCCTTTAAATTCTTGGGGTGTTTTGGGCCCGTCGCTAGCCGTTTAGACTTTTCCGACTCATTTTGGGTCTCCGTTTATCCTACATTCGATGTATCAACTCAAAGACGTGTTTTGCGAAACGAGAACTAGTTATCTCCTTTGATGAACTCACTATCGACGATAACCCTCACTTCCTAGGAGGACCGGTTGAAACCATAAATCGTGAAGCCAAACCTTAAAACAACATATGATCCCGACCGTCAAAATTCGTTGAAATACCCTAGGACGTACTTCTCCCCCACTCGTAGAATTGGCAACGCAAGATCTCGAGGAAAGATTCAACAACTACTACTTCCAACTAAATTTCGGGACGAAATTTCTTTTGAGGCGTGGATAATGTAACATCCCGCGTTTTTCCGTTAAATTTATTTTAACACCGTTTTTTTTTTAATGACATCTCTCGTCACCTATATTTGTACACTTCATTAACTAGTGTTCTTGATAATCCCGTTACTCGATTACAACATCTCTCGTTAACTTGCGTTTTAAAAATATTCGATCGGTTAAATCCCGCACCCGCTTCTAAACTCGAGGGACTAAAATTGACACGGGGCAAACTAGTTGACTAGGTCAACTAGTCCACCCCAATCACCACCATTCAATCCCTCTCTCTCTCTCTCTCTTTCTTTCTTTTTTTTTTCTCTCAAGAACACAAACAAAATTCATCATCTAAATTCGGATCGGGAAGCAAACTTCAAAACAAATTACATATTCGTGATCCTCTCATCATCCTCTTCGATTTGGTACCAATTTCATCCATTTTGGGTAACATTTCTAAAACTCTAGATTTCTCTAAATTCGTGTTTTTGATTTGAAATGGTGTTAGTTAGTGTCTATGGCTCAAGTGTAACATGAATATATGTTTTGTTTGCTCGATTTGTGGTTTGGAGTAACTAGTTTGAGTTTTTGAGATGGGTTTGCTTAATCCTTGATTTTGGATGAGTTAATGTTGTTAGATTGTTAAAGTGCATGTTTTAATTGTGTTACTAGTATCATTAGCCACATTTGGATGTGTAGGTTGATTAAGAAAACTTCAAAAACCCGATTAATGATTTTGTGATGTTTGACTAGGGTTTGATAGTTCTTGACATGAACTTTTGGATGCTTAAATGCCATGGAGTGTTAATTGTTAGTGTTTAGTAGTAATGTATGCTTCATTACCTTCAAAACGGCATATCGTATGTGTAAATTGGATTCCCGAATCATAAAATACGTTTTACGAACTTGAAACTTTGAAAATAAACCTTTCTTGATCAATTGACGAGTTTTCGGTTATTGTAAATGATGTTTTGATTGATGATATATGGTTAGTTGTATTCCTCGTCAAAATACCTTTTCGACGATATATGATAGGCATTATAAGTGTTTGCGGGTCAAGAATTGGGTTGGAAAAGGTTTTGGTTCGTGCACACTTGGAAAAACTGACCAGAATTCTCTGGCCAGGTAGTGGCGCGGCGCGCCACATCCCCGCGCGGCGCGCAGAATCGCCTGGCCAGATTCTGCTCACTTTGTCACATTTCACGCGAAATGTTTGACTAGCTACCGACCTCCGATTCACATGAAACTTGTTCTAATATGCTTATATATGAATAAAAACCTCAGAAAAATAGTTCGGGACCGAACCCGAACGTGTTGACTTTTTCGTTGACTTTGACCAAGTTTGACTTTTAGTCAAACTTAACCAAACTTTTATACAATCATTCTAACATACTTTTATACTTGTTTCTTGCATGAAACTTGACAACGTGATTCACATGCTATACTTAATCGAGTCGTAACGAGCCATAGGACTAATTGAACACATTTCGCCCGACCTTGTGTTGTAACCGGTCAATTGATATAACTTACTTGTTTAGGTCAAGGCTAAGCAACTTTCATGCACACGTTTACTTTGTGAAGTACATTTATACTCGTGCACTCGAGGTGAGATCATAGTCCCATCTTTCAACAACTTTTATACTTTTAAATTATGGGATGAGAAACATATACAGTTTTATACTACATACTTTTATACTTTGAACACAAGTACAAGGAAACAAACATTCCACAGCGAGTTAGAACAAAAATCCTCAATTCGATTATCATTAGTTACACTTGCAGGGTGTAAGCGAGAACTTATATTGTGTAGCCATACGGGTTTGACAAACCCTCATTACGGACGGTTCGCTACCGTCTACGGATGAAATATATTTTTGAGAAACAGTGTATGTTCTAACACTATTGTGATGGGGTTCTATGGAAGGAAACGTTAAGTCTTGATAATTGGGTGCTCGCGAACAATACTTTTGGAATGCAAACGATTTTGATAATCAACTATGGGAATACTAAATCTTGTGGTTCAAAAACAACGTTTACAAACACCTATGATTTCACCAACGTTTTTCGTTGACAGTTTTCTATATGTTTCTCAGGTTCATACTTGGCTATTTGATACATGCTTCCGCGTACACTCATACTTGCTTGGAGTCGAGCATACATGCATACACTCTGATTACTTGCTTGGAGTCAAGCATACATACATACGCTAGTGATAGCACCTTTGGATTCAAACATATTGTTTACATACTTACGCTATTTATAGCAACCGTGACTTTCAACTTATATTATGTCGCAAGTTTATTTCATTTATACATTATACTTTTGTAAACTTAGACTTGTTGTCGAACGGTTTTGTAAACTAAACTTGCAAGTCTTGTACCTTTCAAATGAATGCGACATAATTTTGGTCAAACGAGTCTCATATAGGGACTACGACCACGCAACGGGACCTAAGTTAACGGCGCCGTCAATAACGGTTTTGGTCGGGTCGTTACATATTGTTTAGAGTTGTTAAATGATTTTGGTATGCTTGCATGTAAACCTATTAATACTCCTTTAGAAACCAATGTATCCATTGATGTAGATGAATCTGAAAATGATAAATTTGTTTCTAGTATCACTGAATATCAAAGACTAATTGGGAAACTTATTTATCTTACTTTAACTAGACCAGATATATCTTTTACTGTTTAATGTCTTAGTCAGTTTATGCATGCTCCATTACAGACTCATGTTAAACTTGCATATAGGGTTTTATGGTATTCATAGTCTGCACCTGGTAAAGGAGTTAACATTAATAAATCTGTATCTGATAATTGTGTGCTTACTGCTTATTCTGATGCTGATTGGGGTAAATTTCTAGAGTATAGAAAATCTGTAACTGGTTATTGTATTTTCTTAGTTGGTTCATTAATCTCTTGGAAAAGTAAAAACAAGCTATTGTGTCCAGATCTTCTACTGAATCAGAATATAGAGCTTTAGCTACAACAACTTGTGAGATTATTTGGATTATTAAAATTTTAAATGATCGTAACATTAAGTGTACTTTACCTGTTGAGTTATATTGTGATAATAGGTCTACATTACTTTTAACTGCCAATCCTGTTTTCTATGAAAGGTCAAAGCATTTTGAGATTGATCTTCATGTTGTTAGAGAAAAAACTTGTTCTGGGCTTATAAAACCTATTTTTTGTTGATTCTAAAGACCAAGTTGCTTATGTGTTTACAAAAGGGTTAAGTAAAAAAAATAGCATAATTTTATGTGCAATGGTTTTGGTTTGTTAGATTTATAGGATAAAGCTTGAGGGAGAGTGTTCAAAGTTGTGATGATCAAAGGCTGCAATCTTTATCCTGGACTGTTGGTGATTAGAAGACCTCAAGATTGAAGGTCACATATTCTTTGCTAACCAGTATTTACTAATTATAAAACAACATATCTGATATGGGGTTTAATTTAGTTAAATACATAGTTGGGAGGTAGTTGAATCTATGTTATTGCTTTAGGAACTATTTCTGTCATTTTAAAATAGTTACCACCAACCTAATCAGATTAATATAGATTAGAGTTTCTTTTATTTTTTTTATTCATTCAGTTATCATATTCATCATCTTATTCTCTCTATAAATTTGGATCTTAAGTTTTCTAGTTAATTTTTGTTCATAGATTGTGAACCTAGTGTGTTTGTAAGTCTGGTTGTGCGATTTATTCACCACGTTAAATCCTTGTGTCGTTTACATTTACTTTATTGTTTTACGCTTTAATTATTCATTTGTGGTTGTGGGTAGTGATTGGTGATCAATCACTTGTCCTTTTTGAGGTTCACATATCCTAACAAGTGGTATCAGAGCTTGAAGGTTTGAACATCGAGAAACAATGGCAGATTAAGAGCATGTTTCTATGATAAAAATTGATGATTTGGTTATCATCGACTTAATAAACGATGGATATATGGTTTGATTTGCAACATGTATCGAGACTAAGTGACTTAGTTGATCGCGGTGAACTCATAAGTTATGGTCTATGTATCCATGGAGTTGATCACACCAGGATTGTCGATTATTCTGGTTCCTTATGATGTAAATGGGCGCGCCTGATGCATTATGATGGTGATTATTAGCGAGGGGTACGGATTCAGGGTCAGATCAATAGGTTTGTTGTGGAGAGATTGGAACTCATAGGGTATTGTCGATTATTCTGGTGGGTTATGATGTAACTGGGCACGCCGGTTGCATTATGATGGTTAGCCAGGGGTACGGAGTCAGGGTCGGTCCAAGGGGTCCTTGTAGAGAGATTTTTTTGGAGATCCACGTGTCAAATCCGAGTTCATATTCTTTGTGATCCTGTACAAAGGGATGAATAGGCTATTAAATTTGGATGCTCATGCCCATGTGAAGGAGAAAATTCATAGTGAGTTCGTTAACTATTGGATCACCTTGAAGTTTGGACTGCAGGTGATAGACACATACATCTGTTTGTGGTAAAAACTTAGCGATGATCTAACCGTTAGATTTTGATATACGAATTTTGGAAGTTGCTGCATTTTTTGGATTTTATCGTGTTTGATGTCGCGAGTGGCGAGACAGTTTTTTCGTGTGGAAACTTCAGGTAATATGGGATAAATATCCGGGGGATGATGATTTGTAATGGGAGCTTGGGAGAGTGGTTTCTCTTAGATTTGGGCGGTTGGGTGACGAACAGAAACACAACCATTTAAAATTCGACACTAGGAGTTATCAGGGAGGTTTGGACACTTGCGTGTTTTGAAACGGGATGCTGAAAGTGATTGGTCGGATATTCTAAGGTATTTGGTGTGAAGACCCGTCCTTATCCATCTGGACGAAGTCACCAACATCTGGTTCCATTGCGATGATCGACTCCAAATAATGTCTTTAAAATGAGCAAATGCACAGCGGAAAGTTTCTTTCATACCTGAGAATAAACATGCTTTCAAGTGTCAACCAAAAGGTTGGTGAGTTCATAAGTTTATCATAAAACAATAAAATTCATCATTTTGATAGACCACAAGATTTAAATGTTGCATGGTACAAATGGGCCCGAATCCTATACCCACCTGTAATGTAAATGCGATATCTTTTAAATACAGTACACCTTTCTCATGTACACAACCATTTTTCATAAATCTTAGTAACCGTACACATATCTCGTGCACAAAAATAACATATACATAACCTGTGTATAAAAATCATTCTCTCGATATATAACATTCACATCAACTGGTGGCAATTATCATGTCCACATAATTCAATGGTGGCAATTATCATGTCCACATAATTCAATGGTGGCAATTATCATGTCCACATAATTCAATAATAATCCGCAGAACTTCTGTCTGCATAATAATTCATTCGAGGAATGTTTTGCTTGTGTCTATCTCGTCAAACATTTATAAAAGCATTTCATGTATTCGCAGTTCAAAATATATTTCCAAAGCATTTAATAAAGCAGTTGTAAAAACAGTGCATGTATTCTCAGTCCCAAAAATGTAAAGAGTAAAAGGGAGCAAATGAAACTCACCGTACGATATTTTGTAGTAAAAATATGCATACGACGGTACTGAACAATGTAGGGCTGGCCTCGGATTCACGAACCTATATCATTTGTATGTTTATTAATACATATAATAGGAATTGAACAAATTTATATATTATTATTAGTGATATATATGTTATTTATGATTTATGTGTTCCTTTAATAACTTAAATATATATTCAATTTATATATCTTACTAAAAAATATATAAAAATAGAGTTAGGTTATAGGTATTAGATATATTAATATAATTAAATATATTTATATAAGATCATTTATTTGCTAAATTAATAATCGTAATAATACTAGATTAAGGATAATAATAATAATGATAGTGATAATAGTAATAATAAAAATGTTAATTTTTAAAATGTTAATTTTAATAAAGATAATAACTTTAATAAAAAGATAATTTTACTAAAATGATTCTTTTATTAATAATATAGTTGTAGTAATAATAATAATGGTACTAGTAGTAGATATGATAATAACAATAATAATTATATTATCTATAATAATAATACTTTTTACTAATAATGATAATAATAATGATATTAGTAATAATAATACTTATATTAATTATCTTTAATCAATTTCGTAAAACATGTTCTTCATAATCATAAGATAAGTCGTAAAGTTTATTTCTTTTTCTAAGCTCATATCCATATCAAACTATATTTATAATCGTAATATAAGTATTAAAGTTTATAACTTTTATCAAAACATTTTAGTGCTCATAATGCTACTTAAATCATATCTTTAAATCATAACTTTAGTTCTATCTTTACATTTTAATCATAAACTTAACATTTTAATAACCTTTAGTCATGATAATGATATTGACAATAATAATAATAATAATAATAATAATAATAATAATAATAATAATAATAATAATAATAATAATAATAATAATAATAATAATAATAATAATAATAATAATAATAATAATACTAATAAAAATGCACAAAATGACTACCTCAAAGAAATGGGTTCAAAAAAAATAATGTCACCGTCCGGACTCGAACCCGCGACCTCTCAATAACCCAAACCACTCCTAAACCAATCCTCATTACTGCTTTTCTGTTATATTAGTGATTTTAAATTTATTTAACCTAACTTTCTGTTATCTTAATCTTCTTTAATCACAAATCGTAATCATCATCATCTTGATACTTCATAATCGTCACAGTCATTATCAACATCATAATCATATTCGTGATTCACTATTATTCTCATCACAACATGATACATCTCATCATCATCATTCATCTCGTGCATCATTCAACATCATGTATCATCACCTTCATTTGTCATCTCATCATCGAAATCCTAACTATTTTATCAATGTCAAACCTCGATTATCATTATCATGATTCATCATCATATATCTTCGCTAGTAATGCAGCTGTAGCATCTTCACCATCCTCGTTTCAGTACAAGAGGGACACGGTTGTTGGATCCCAGTTCGATAATTAACCCAACAAGAACTTGGCCCAATAAATATCACCATAAGAATCACGGCCCAAGTTCAAATGGGAATTGTTTAGGTTTTGCAGCTTAATCAAATAAAATAAATAAATAAATAAAAACATCCAGCTCGTTTCTAAATCCCACTATTACTTTATCATCCCACTAGCGACATATTGTCATTATTTAATCATTCAATAAAGTGTAAGTGATTTGTATCGATTTTCTTTTGGATATTATCAAAAGAATCAAAGGGATAAACAATTAAATAATTCCAGAGTGGTGGAGTATGGTGTTGCAAAGTGATGGCGGTGATTGGGATTTATGGGTTTCGTTTTGAATGGAAACAGGAAATCAATACAGCAACATAAGTTCATCAAGAGCATTAGTGACGGATTAAAGGGTGAGGGTTTGATGTTCTTCAAGTACAGGAGGTGGTTTGGGGGGCTGTTTGTTTAAGGTTGAAGAAGATAGATTTTTGGTTGAAAGAAGGTGATTAAAGGTGGTTGTTTTAAATGGGTTTACCATTGTGATCGTTTGTGATAATGGTGGACGGAGACTGCAGCAATATCAGCGAATATCCTCAAGATTTTTGTTTTGTTCTTCGGTGGTGGTTGCATGAATGGTGGAGTCGTTTTATTAGGAAGAGAGACAGGAGGTAAATATTAACAGGTTAGAGATATATATATGGTAATGATCGGTGGTAGTAGTTGCAGTTTTTCTAAGTTATTCGAACAAGATAGCGAGTAGAACAAATGGGTTCAAAGGAACATGGTGATGGAGGTGATAGGCTGATGGTTCATGATGATGGTTTTGAAGATGGCAGTGGGATGGCGGTTTTCAAGTGGTGGTGAGGTGATGAGTTTTGTTGGTGGTTTCCAACGGAAGGTGTTGGTTCACGTGGTTGTTTCGGTATCAACAGAAAAAGGAGAAAGAAAGAGAGGGAATGAGAGAGAGTGGTGTTCCTTTCCATATCTGTTATATGTATATGTATGTATTGAGATTGAGAATGGAAACAAGAAATGAAACGATACACACCATTAAATTTTACATTGTTTAATATAAACGTGAATACAACTATTCACCTTTAATCATAGCAGCCTTCAATTATGTAATTCCTAAAGACACCAGACAAAATTTAATAAAAAAAATTAAAAGTGGAGAGCTACTTGTAACAATTTTTGGATTTTGTTGGTGTTAAATTCTTGGTTCGTACGAAATTGGAGAATGAGGAAATCAATCTAACACAGTTGAAAGCTATTGTTATCTAATTTGGATTCCTTATGTATGATCTTATCTAATTTTATAATAAATACTAATTATAATTATATTAGTAATAATCTAAATAAAAATAATAATAATATTAATATTAATAATTAATAATTAATAATAAT
This sequence comes from Rutidosis leptorrhynchoides, assembly GCF_046630445.1. Taxonomy (NCBI): domain Eukaryota; kingdom Viridiplantae; phylum Streptophyta; class Magnoliopsida; order Asterales; family Asteraceae; genus Rutidosis; species Rutidosis leptorrhynchoides. The sequence continues at coordinate 386,556,269 of NC_092343.1, read as the reverse complement.
AATAAGAGTGATAATAATAATAAGTCACAATAATAAGATTTTAATGAAATTGATAATATTAATATTATTAATGATAATTATAATAATATTGCTAATTATATTATTATTAGTATTAGTAATATTTATATTTATATATATATATCAAATTTTATATCTATATATATGTATATATTTTAATGGTAACTTAATTATTTTATTTATTATTTTATCTTTTTAATTCCAATTGATTAATGTGTATCTTATTAATATATATATCTTTACATATTCATTTACAAATAATTGTTCGTGAATCGTCGGGCATAGTCAAAGGTTCACTAAATCCATATAAATAGTTCAAAGGTCAATGCATGCATGAACACAGTTCAAAGTTTATAAGATTTCAATAGTACAGACTTTGCTTATCGTGTCGAATTCATATAAAGATTAAGTTTAAATTTGGTCGGAAATTCCCGGGTCATCACAGTACCTACCCGTTAAAGAAATTTTGTCTCAAAATTTGAGTGAGGTCGTCATTGTTAACAATAAATATGTTTACCTAACGAATATGAGCTGATAAATAGAGTTTTATCATCATTGAATAATATGGATAAAAATAACTCGATTATTCGGAGAGTACGAATGAAGCTATCACCAAAGAGTGAAATAGGAAAGTAAAGATTCATCTTAACTTTTGATAGAGTCAGGGTTGAATTTAGAAAAATAAGGTGCTTCTAATCTTCTGACGTTGTCTGGATTGAATTCCGGAATTCAGGGGATTTAAGAAAATCTTCGAAATCTAAAAGATTTGATTCTTCGGTGAATAAGGAAATTAAGATCTCTATAATTAAATACGGTGATCTGCCTCGATTACTCTGTCTGATATTTCCACTATAAATTAAGCTCTTCCGTTCCATTATTCTCACCATTCCTATACTTTCTTTCTTAGTTCCTACATCTAAAAGATTGTAAAAATGCTTAATCCAGTTCTAATCCTTGATATTTTTCTCATTATCATTTCTGTCATCCTTCTTTTCAATCTTCCATCAGAAGGATCTGTTTACTTCTACTATTACCTTGGGGTGATACTATTCTTAATTATACCGTGTCTTTATATTGCTATCCGTATTAATATCTACGGTTTGTAATCTCCGTGTTGTTATTGCGCTTTATATTTTCTCTTATATTTTGGAGCTCTTTTCCTTTTTATTCTCTTCTTGACCTCTAGTAAAACGAGTAATGGTCCAGAATTCGTAAATATGGAGTTTCGAATGAACTTAATGTTCTAAACAAGAAAGAACGAAATCTCACGATTTGATTTGTCAAATTACCTGAATCACTGAGAATAGAACTATCAAGAATATAGTTTCTTGATATGTTCAGAAGTTAATCAGAATGAAAGAGTTATGTAACATGACACATGATGACGTTATAATCTGTGAATCATCATGTTCCATTTAAAAACTCAGCATGACTTACTATAATATAATCACGTTGATCAAGTGTTATTATATCATACTAACTCATGCATCAGTTCCCAACATTACTTCAATAACATTCATATTTTAAGCTCGGAAGTTTACAGAATATAGAAACTAATCAGTTTCTATATGATGTAACACTGATAGCATGAAGAGATTAATGATTTCAGATAAGAATAGTTATAAAAATATCTTCAGTAATATGGAGGATATTTATAATGAAAGATACGATGATATCTTAGAATTTCAAATATCGATGGATGGTGAAGAAAATTTGTCCGCAAGATTTTGGAGTCAGAAGCAAGGTATTCGTTAATGACTTCAGCATGTACTGAATCATTTAGATTCTTTGAAGTCAAACTTATTCTTTGTGATTTGTCCACGGCTTCCTTCATAGTTTGCTCAATCATTTTTTTTCAGTTTCAAACTTTTTCTGAGCTTTGCCAACCTACAATACTTTATCATCAACTTCCAACGATTAAGGTCGTTTACGGTTGTCTACGGTTTCTGCTGCTTCATTCAGCTTTTTCAACATTCAGAGTATTTGATTTGTAGTCTGAGTGCTTTTTAGGATTTCAGATGAAAGATCATAATTCTAAGAGATAAATGTTATATGTTTACATATAATTGTTGATGTGAAAACGTTGCGAGCCTCACAATACAGATTTGCTAATTCCCGGTAATTGGTATGGCAATTCTTGTTACAAGATGCGGATGAGTACATGATGAGACTTCAATAGATAAATTTAGTGATTTGTCGGAGAGATTTAACCCAAGGAACAACGAGGTTGCTGGTACATATGCTGGTAATATGGTGGAATATAATAAAAGGTTGCCCGGTAACAATAAAAGAGCACACATATAAATCAAGTTTATAATAAGGTTGTTTCGAACGAAAAGTCAAAGTTGACTTGCTGGAGCTGTGACAAAATTTGCTAATTTGGAAAGGGATTGCAAAGTTATTTTGGGTAATAATAACACTAAGGAATTAGCATAGCTACGTTTTAAACGTTTGCTCAGTTTTCGAGAGTTTTTCAGGTGCATAACTATATGCATAAATCTTTCCTTCCGTAGATGGAGTGCGGTTGGTTCATCCTCTCGGTTGAGGTGTTTTCCAAGAATCATGAAAGGTTTGAACGCGGATTGTAATCGTCAAGATACAAATGAGGTTTAAGATGAAATCAAGTGGCAAACTTGAAGAATTGTTTAGTTTCATATGTTATAATCAATATTTTAATTCATTTTAATTGTCCAATGTTATTAGTCCACAGTCGATAGTCCACAGTTGACAGTCCAATAATTCATATATAGTTTAATATATAATATTCAAATTAATTAATACGTGTCGTGACCCGTATACGTCTCAGACTCGATCACAACTCAAACTATATATATTATTGTAGAATCAACCTCAACCCTGTATCGAGAACTCGATCATTACTGCATATAGAGTGTCTATGTTTATTCCAAATAATATATATAGATGCGTCGATATGATATGTCAAAACCTTGTATACGTGTCCCGATATTTAAAATGCGTAAAATAAATAACAGAAATTAAGTGACGATTAATAAAGTGCGTAAAGTAAATAACAGAAATTAAATGATGATAAAAAAATTGTGAGAATTAAAATTGCGATAAATAAAATGTGATAATTAAATTGCGATAAATAAATTGCGATAAAATTAACAGTTAGCTAGGAACAGTTAGCGTGGATTCTTAACAAAATTTCTCATAGTTAATTTGTTTGTTTCTAACAAATTTTATTTTGTCCTATGTTTTCTTTATTATGCCACTTGTCGGATTCTGATAGGTTAAAATCCAAATATGAAATTGAATGAAAATGGTTATTCTGTAGTGAACGGATACGTGCATCGGTAGATGTAAATAGGATAGTAAATGACTGTTGAATCAGATTTGATAGAATGTACAGTGTAACTTATTAATGTGAAATCTAAATATTCCTCGGGTATTACCTACCCGTTAAAATATTTTCACCATTAACAGTTTGTACAAAGGAATTTTTAATTACAATCTTTATGAAAACATATATACATATTTATTTTCTTCAGATGTAATCATGGATTTAATGAGTTAATATGATATTAAACTCATTTGATTTACCATTAGAACAAGAATATATAATCTCTAAAACATTAGAGATTACATAATCGCCATGTCGTACGAAGATAAATGATGTAGAACGTCATGTAGAACGATGATTATACTCGAGGTACAGAATAAGATGTTGAGGCATGTGATGTTGATACTTGGATTGTTGGTGGTACTGATGTTGCCGGTGCTGTTGCTGAAGCTGGTAGATTTTGCACCACGTTTTCCAAATTGATTTCTCGAGTGTGAATTTCGTTGACTTCTTCGATTACTCCGGGATGATTGTCGGTAAGAACGAGCGAATGAATAAGGTTTAGGATCTAGCTTGTGATATAGTCGTGGCGAGATACTCTGGAAATGAGAGAAAATGGTATTACGAATAGGTTCGCCGGTAAGTGCTTCAGGTTCATCACCAAGAGGGCAATTTGGTTGGTGGAAAGGATCGCCTTCTTCGTGCCTCCATTGATTAAGTCGACGACTAAGAATCCATAAGATGAATTGGGGATGGCTGATTGATTGATTCATTCTGGTGACACTGCTTTTGGAGCTTATGTGAAACTCCATATCGGAATAGCTTTCGAATCTGAGGAACTTGAACTGGTTGCAGATTTCATCTTGCACGGTTAAATAAAGGATTTTCGATATGAAATGATTTTCGAATATCGGATGATATTCTAATTACATAGAATACCTAATACCTATATATAGTACAGTGTATCCCGTAGATTACGGAGGAAATTAAGGAAACATGTCAGACAAGGTATAATGTGATGGGATATGAATTTGTCTGTACACCATCTATGCAATAATTGCAATAAGACTTGTCGAGACTAGAAATGATAAATAGATATTTTTCGACAAAGCATGGTAAGTAAAACTTTTGACATGCAGACCAGGTTCAAGTCCAGACTTATTAATATATCCTAACAACTACTAGGTCGAAGTCCAGACTCACTAATGCATCCTAACAACTACCTATTAGACACACTAATGCAAGATCTGGTTCACTAAGACCACCGCTCTGATACCAACTGTGAAGACCCGTCCTTATCCATCTGGACGAAGTCACCAACATCTGGTTCCATTGCGATGATCGACTCCAAATAATGTCTTTAATATGAGCAAATGCACAGCGGAAAGTTTCTTTCATACCTGAGAATAAACATGCTTTCAAGTGTCAACCAAAAGGTTGGTGAGTTCATAAGTTTATCATAAAACAATAAAATTCATCATTTTGATAGACCACAAGATTTAAATGTTGCATGGTACAAATGGGCCCGAATCCTATACCCACCTGTAATGTACATGCGATATCTTTTAAATACAGTACACCTTTCTCGTGTACACAACCATTTTTCATAAATCTTAGTAACCGTACACATATCTCGTGCACAAAAATAACATATACATAACCCCTTGCCATCACTGTGGTACCTGGGAGGAGGTACTTTGCCGGTACAGGTCTCTTTCGGGGTGGGATTGGTGGGTGCTACGGCACACAGGGTTAGCGTGTCCCTGCCAACTTACACGTTGTTTGACCTTAACATATACATAACCTGTGTATAAAAATCATTCTCTCGATATATAACATTCACATCAACTGGTGGCAATTATCATGTCCACATAATTCAATGGTGGCAATTATCATGTCCACATAATTCAATGGTGGCAATTATCATGTCCACATAATTCAATAATAATCCGCAGAACTTCTGTCTGCATAATAATTCATTCGAGGAATGTTTTGCTTGTGTCTATCTCGTCAAACATTTATAAAAGCATTTCATGTATTCGCAGTTCAAAATATATTTCAAAAGCATTTAATAAAGCAGTTGTAAAAACAGTGCATGTATTCTCAGTCCCAAAAATGTAAAGAGTAAAAGGGAGCAAATGAAACTCACCGTACGATATTTTGTAGTAAAAATATGCATACGACGGTACTGAACAATGCAGGGCTGGCCTCGGATTCACGAAGCTATATCATTTGTATGTTTATTAATACATATAATAGGAATTGAACAAATTTATATATTATTATTAGTGATATATATGTTATTTATGATTTATGTGTTCCTTTAATAACTTAAATATATATTCAATTTATATATCTTACTAAAAAATATATAAAAATAGAGTTAGGTTATAGGTATTAGATATATTAATATAATTAAATATATTTATATAAGATCATTTATTTGCTAAATTAATAATCGTAATAATACTAGATTAAGGATAATAATAATAATGATAGTGATAATTGTAATAATAAAAATGTTAATTTTAATAAAGATAATAACTTTAATAAAAAGATAATTTTACTAAAATGATTCTTTTATTAATAATATAGTTGTAGTAATAATAATAATGGTACTAATAGTAGATATGATAATAACAATAATAATTATATTATCTATAATAATAATACTTTTTACTAATAATGATAATAATAATGATATTAATAATAATAATACTTATATTAATTATCTTTAATCAATTTCGTAAAACATGTTCTTCATAATCATAAGATAAGTGGTAAAGTTTATATCTTTTTCTAAGCTCATATCCATATCAAACTATATTTATAATCGTAATATAAGTATTAAAGTTTATAACTTTTATCAAAACATTTTAGTGCTCATAATGCTACTTAAATCATATCTTTAAATCATAACTTTAGTTCTATCTTTACATTTTAATCATAAACTTAACATTTTAATAACCTTTAGTCATGATAATGATATTGACAATAATAATAATAATAATAATAATAATAATAATAATAATAATAATAATAATAATAATAATAATAATAATAATAATAATACTAATAAAAATAAACAAAATGACTACCTCAAAGAAATAGGTTCAAAAAAAATAATGTCACCGTCCGGACTCGAACCCGCGACCTCTCAATAACCCAAACCACTCCTAAACCAATCCTCATTACTGCTTTTCCGTTATATTAGTGATTTTAAATTTATTTAACCTAACTTTCTGTTATCTTAATCTTCTTTAATCACAAATCGTAATCATCATCATCTTGATACTTCATAATCGTCACAGTCATTATCAACATCATAATCATATTCGTGATTCACTATTATTCTCATCACAACATGATACATCTCATCATCATCATTCATCTCGTGCATCATTCAACATCATGTATCATCACCTTCATTCGTCATCTCATCATCGAAATCCTAACTATTTTATCAATGTCAAACCTTGATTATCATTATCATGATTCATCATCATATATCTTCGCTAGTAATGCAGCTGTAGCATCTTCACCATCCTCGTTTCAGTACAAGAGGGACACGGTTGTTGGATCCCAGTTCGATAATTAACCCAACAAGAACTTGGCCCAATAAATATCACCATAAGAATCACGGCCCAAGTTCAAATGGGAATTGTTTAGGTTTTGCAGCTTAATCAAATAAAATAAATAAATAAAAAAAACATCCAGCTCGTTTCTAAATCCCACTATTACTTTATCATCCCACTAGCGACATATTGCCATTATTCAATCATTCAATAAAGTGTAAGTGATTTGTATCGATTTTCTTTGGGATATTATCAAAAGAATCAAAGGGATAAACAATTAAATAATTCCAGAGTGGTGGAGTATGGTGTTGCAAAGTGATGGCGGTGATTGGGATTTATGGGTTTCGTTTTGAATGGAAACAGGAAATCAATACAGCAACATAAGTTCATCAAGAGCATTAGTGACGGATTAAAGGGTGAGGGTTTGATGTTCTTCAAGTACAGGAGGTGGTTTGGGGGGCGGTTTGTTTAAGGTTGAAGAAGATAGATTTTCGGTTGAAAGAAGGTGATTAAAGGTGGTTGTTTTAAATGGGTTTACCATTGTGATCGTTTGTGATTATGGTTGGTGATAATGGTGGACGGAGACTGCAGCAATATCAGCGAATATCCTCAAGATTTTTGTTTTGTTCTTCGATGGTGGTTGCATGAATGGTGGAGTCGTTTTATTAGGAAGAGAGACAGGAGGTAAATATTAACAGGTTAGAGATGTATATATGGTAATGATCGGTGGTAGTAGTTGCAGTTTTTCTAAGTTGTTCGAACAAGATAGCGAGTAGAACAAATGGGTTCAAAGGAACATGGTGATGGAGGTGATAGGCTGATGGTTCATGATGATGGTTTTGAAGATGGCAGTGGGATGGCGGTTTTCAAGTGGTGGTGAGGTGATGAGTTTTGTTGGTGGTTTCCAACGGAAGGTGTTGGTTCACGTGGTTGTTTTGGTATCAACAGAAAAAGGAGAAAGAAAGAGAGGGAATGAGAGAGAGTGGTGTTCCTTTCCATATATGTTATATGTATATGTATGTATTGAGATTGAGAATGGAAACAAGAAATGAAACGATACACACCATTAAATTTTACATTGTTTAATATAAACGTGCATACAACTATTCACCTTTGATCATAGCAGCCTTCAATTATGTAATTCCTAAAGACACCAGACAAAATTTAATAAAAAAAATTAAAAGTGGAGAGCTACTTGTAACAATTTTTGGATTTTGTTGGTGTTAAATTCTTGGTTCGTACGAAATTGGAGAATGAGGAAATCAATCTAACACAGTTGAAAGCTATTGTTATCTAATTTGGATTCCTTATGTATGATCTTATCTAATTTTATAATAAATACTAATTATAATTATATTAGTAATAATCTAAATACAAATAATAATAATATTAATATTAATAATTAATAATTAATAATAATAATAAGAGTGATAATAATAATAAGTCACAATAATAAGATTTTAATGAAATTGATAATATTAATATTATTAATGATAATTATAATAATATTGCTAATTATATTATTATTAGTATTAGTAATATTTATATTTATATATATCAAATTTTATATCTATATATATGTATATATTTTAATGGTAACTTAATTATTTTATTTATTATTTTATCTTTTTAATTCCAATTGATTAATGTGTATCTTATTAATATATATATCTTTACATATTCATTTACAAATAATTGTTCGTGAATCGTCGGGCATAGTCAAAGGTTCACTAAATCCATATAAATAGTTCAAAGGTCAATGCATGCATGAACACAGTTCAAAGTTTATAAGATTTCAATAGTACAGACTTTGCTTATCGTGTCGAATTCATATAAAGATTAAGTTTAAATTTGGTCAGAAATTCCCGGGTCATCACATTTGGTATATGCGGGCTAATTTTAGGCTTTTCTTAGTAAGAAAATTAGTTAGAACGGTGTCGGATCATTCGTCTAGCGCTCGAGTGTTGGTTAATGGTTAGTTCAACAAAATGGGCGGCTTTTTCGGGGTGACCAATTAGTAATCTTTAGGTGATGGAGGGAGTGTATAATATTGTAAGACCCGGAACTTGAGCTTTGATATTGTTGAGGGTGTTAGGAACTCAGTGGGAGTTTGGTAAATGACTGAGGTATCGAGCTAATTGGAGTTTGTCGGCTAGTGGGAGTTGTGGAGACGGTTGTACGAAGTTAGTCTCTAATTATTCACAGGATTAGTGTGTTTATTCTGGATAACACTAGGGCTTCAAATACTTGCTTTATCTTCCAATGGCAAAGAAATTTGCTACTAACCAGTGTACGAACCAGTTTCTTCATGAGTACCTGCGATTTAATGGTTACTCGTAAAAAAAGAGAGCATCCTTAAGAATTAGAATATGGGTCTGTGAAATTCATAGTGCTATGACGATGAGTCAATGTGCCAGTGTGAAAGAGAAAGTTAAAAGTGGTAGATTTTAAAGTAGTAACTATTATATTGGATCATCAGTCATCGGTGTTTTGATGTCGAAAGACTTCCTTCCCTCGTAGTATAGCAATGCGGAAGTGCGGTGTGACCCGAATGGTTTACCCGGCGATATCAAAAGGATTTATAGTCAGCTAATCGGGAGTTTCTATAGGTGTGTTTGAGCAACGTTCACAGTGGAGGCGGTTTTTTTACTTTCATTTGAAGATTAGTGATCGGAGTTTGTTCAAAATCTTCAAATTGTGAGATTGTTGAGAGTGAAGAGTTAAAACAAAGGGAATTATAAAACACATGTAACATCTCACGGATCTTTAACAGGGGCACGTAGATCGCAGCTGGAAGTTTGTATTGGATAGAACCCTGCCTCTGAACTAGCGTTTAGAAGAAGGACCTCGCGTTTGAGATGCGGCTCATGAAACGCAAAGTTTGGATTGTACAGCAAGTTTTGCGTCATGTTTCCTTTTATGTACTCTCATATATATTGTACCTCTAGCATGTTGTTTATAGTGTTCACGAAAATTATAGAAGGAAATCGTTGGTTTACGCTTGTGAATTAAACTTTTTCCATATTTGGAGTTGAAATATAATAACGTTAAATTCTTGTGTAGTTTATGTTTACTTTATCATTTTATGCATTAATTATTCACTTGTTAATAAAACAGCAAAAAAAGGAGAGTCATATGTAGCAATTGTTGGATGGTGTGTTTCACTTCTTAATGACATAATGATTTGCAATTTGTTATCTACACAAGGATGGCAAATACGCTATTTTATCTTGGCAGTGTTTCTTTTTTGAATTCGCAACTTGTTTTTTTTCTATGCATATTAGTCAATTATATTTCTAATATATATAATAAATATACATAATATCAATATCAATACTGGTAATATAGGGTACAAACAAGTTTAAATAGACATGATTCAATCTTGAGTCAGTTGATAGGTTGTACGAAAGTGGTTTCACAAACTAACAAAATCTAACTAGTTGATCACTCTGATTATCTACACACTCAATAACAAACAGATAAAAAAAACAAGCATGAATATGATATGTAATTAAAATGTGTAGTATAGTCCCCAAACCCAAAACCCTAAACCCTAAATCCTAAACCATAAACTCTAAACCCTAAACTTTAAACCGTTCGTGTTAAAAACTCAATCTAAATCCTAAATCTAAACCCTAAACCCTAAATATCTAAACCCTAATTTCTAAACCCTGAAAATACGCTCGAATAACACGATAATTGTTATATATTATTTCTTCGAGCGTTTTTCCGCCAAAATAAAAACTTTTATCACAAAGTGTCTTTTTAAAATGTTCATATTTTCATCCAATCTATAATGTTAATGAACAAATTTTTTTCAAAAAATGAAAAAAAAAAATTTGTTTCCCCCCAATTTGTTACGCGTCTCCATTGTTCTTACCACTATATATATATATATATATATATATATATATATATATATATATATATATATATATATATATATATATATAGAGAGAGAGAGAGAGAGAGAGAGAGATTTAATCAAGAGGGAAGCACTTTTTTGGGGGAAATAAATTTTTTTCATTTTTTCGAATTTTTTTTCAAGCATCAAGATCACATGAAAATATGAACAATTAAAAAATACATTTTGTGATGAATGTTATTATTTTGGCGGTAAAACGCTCGAAGAAAAAAATGAAAACATTCTTGATTCTGAGTTTTTTTTTTAAGAGGTTAGAAATTAGGGGTTTAGAAATTAAGGGGTTAAAAATTAGGGTTTAGCTATTAGGGTTTACAAATTAGGGTTTTGGTTTACAAATTAGGGTTTAGATTGAATATTTTAACACGAACGATTTAGAATTTTGGGTTTATGGTTTTGGGTTTATGGACTAAACCCAAAACACTAAATCCTAAACCCTAAACTCTAAATTGGGCTAAATTTTGAAAAATACACTTCATACAAGATGAAAACAAAACGATGCAAATAAACTCAGAATCAAAACATTCAATGCATTGAATGTTTTCATTATTTTCTTCGAGCGTTTTACCGCCAATATAATAAAATTCGTCACAAAGTGTCTTTTTTAAATCTTCATATTTTTACCTAATTTTGATGTCCGAAAAGAAAAATTTCGAAAAAACCAAAATAATAAAAAAAAAAAAATTATTTTCCCTACTCCCCTCAAAAAAGTGCTTACCTCTATATATATATATATATATATATATATATATATATATATATATATATATATATATATATATATATATATATATATATATATATATATATATATATATATATATATATATATATATACATATATATATATATTGGATCTAGAGGGAAGTAACCAATCGGGGAGAAGCGGGGGGAAGCAAAAACTTTTTTTTTCTTCGTTTTTTGAAAAACTTTGTTCACGAACATTATAGATGAAATGAAAATATGAACATTTAGTAGAGACACTTTGTGATAAATGTTTTTATTTTGGCGGAAAAACGCTCGAAAAAGTAATATATAACAATTATCGTGTTTTTCGAGCGTATGTTGAGGTTTTAGCTATTGAGGTTTAGATATTAGGGTTTAGATATTAGGGTTTATAGGGTTTAGATATTAGGGTTTAGAAATTTAGGGTTTAGGGTTTAGGGTTTAGATTTAAGATTTAGATTGAGTTTTTAACACGAACGGTTTAGAGTTTAGGATTTAAGGTTTAGGGTTTGGTGTTTTGGGTTTATGGAATAAACCCAAAACACCAAACCCTAAACCCTAAACTCTAAATCGGGCTAAATTTTACTTCATAAAACATGAAGAAAAAAAACGTTCGTATTCTTCACGAACAATATTATCTTGAATGTTATTTTTGTCGATCGTTTTCCCGCATAAATAATAATATTCATCACGAAGTGTCTCTTCTAAATGTTCATATTTTCGTGTGATCTTGATGCCGGAAAAACAAATTCCAAAAAAAACGAAATTTTTTTTTTTTTGCTTCCCCCCGCTTCCCCCCGATTGGTTACTTCTCCATTGATCCTGCCCCTGTATATATATATATATATATATATATATATATATATATATATATATATATATATATATATATATATATATATATATATATATATTCTATTATATTGCTAAAATGATGATGTCATCATTATTAGGCTAATTCCTTAATTAAGAAAAAATAAAAAAAATAAAAAAATCTATACATGGTGGGTGATGTCATTAATATAAATAATTTTGAATTAAAATTAAATCTTATTAATTGATTATTATTATTAAATCTTACTAATAATTATTTTCATTATTAAAATTAAATTATTTAATTAATTTTAATTAATTATTTTGAATTGAGTACGAGAACGTATAAAAGTTAGGTAGAAGGAAACCAATTCTACATTTATATTTTAATTTACACTTTTAAAATAAAATGACAACCAATATTATCACTTATAATTGGATGTGGATTGTTTAATATGCATTTTAGGTGTTTGATGAAATATTCAGCTGACGAGTTTCTTAGTCGGACTATGTGGTTCCACGGGTCATTAAACTAAATAACTTTAGCATTTACGTTCACTTAATACCTTAAACATATCATTAAACTGTTTCGTTTAAACAAACTCGTGGTTTCACGTGTCATTTCACTAGGGTGTATATATATATATATATATATATATATATATATATATATATATATATATATATATATATATATATATATATATATATATATATATATATATATATATATATAGGGGCTGGATCAATGGGGAAGTAACCAATCGGGGGGAAGCAATTTTTTTTCTTCATTTTTTTTGAATTTTTTTTTTCGGCATCAAGATCACACGAAAATATGAACATTTAGAAGAGACACCTCGTGGTGAATGTTATTATTTAGGCGGAAAAACGATCGACAAAAATAATATTCAAGATAATATTGTTCGTGAAGAATATGAACGTTTTTTTTTCATGTTTTGTGAAGTAAAATTTAGCCCGATTTAGAGTTTAGGGTTTAGGGTTTAGGGTTTGATGTTTTGGGTTTATTCCATAAACCCAAAACACCAAACCCTAAACCCTATACCCTAAACTCTAAACCCTAAACTTTAAACCGTTCGTGTTAAAAACTCAATCTAAACCCTAAATCTAAACCCTAAACCCTAAATTTCTAAACCCTAATATCTAAACCCTATAAACCTAATATCTAAACCCTAATATCTAAACCCCAATAGCTAAAACCTCAAAATACGCTCGAAAAACACGATAATTGTTATATATTACTTCTTCGAGCGTTTTCCCGCCAAAATAAAAACATTTATCACAAAGTATCTCTACTAAATGTTCATATTTTCATCTCATCTATAATGTTCGTGAACAAAGTTTTTTCAAAAAACGAAAAAAAAAGTTTTTGCTTCCCCCCGTTTTCCCCCGAATGGTTACTTTCCTCTTGATCCTACCACTATATATATATATATATATATATATATATATATATATATATATATATATATATATATATATATATATATATATATATATATATATATATATATATATATATATATGTTAGCATTAATTGAACTCAGTTTTGATTTAAACTGAATTTAAAAGATGGATAAGGAAATTAAATTTATACTGTATTTGTTAACCAAACTGAAAACCGAAATTCAAATTTGGTTGTATTTTTTTTATTTGTATTCGCTTTTAATTTTCGGATTATAGGCTTGAAAGTTGAAACTGAACATATTCTTTTTTTTTTTTTTTTTTCTTTCTAAAACTAATGTTTTTGGTTAATTCTTCCGTCCCAATTACATTCATTTAGCAGTGATACAGATGCTGTAAATTTCAAACGACAAGTTAAACTAAAGTTAAATAAGGATGAAATTTGCAATTCACCTAGTGCTAATATAGTGCTTAACTTGAAAGTTCGTTTCGATAATGCACCTTTTAATATTACAAAAAAACTAAACGATCATTTGATGAGTTATTTGTTTAATTTGTATATTTCTTGAAAAGTTGATTTGATATCACTAGGCACTAGCTAGTTACATCTTCATGAAAGAATATATCCAATCCAAAATGGTTATCAAAGTACGATATTATACCGTTGATCACTATTAAATATTAGAAATTTAAATATTAAATATATTATAGAATAGCCTTTATACTAACTTCAACTTAAGTACCTACAATCTTTTTGTACCCATTTTTAGGGAGCTATTTTTAAATCTCCGAAACATTATGTGGTAAGGAATTATTCCTCTATACCTGTTCAAGAACAACTTAAAAGTGAGAATCAAACTACTGAATAGGGAATATAAATTAAACTATCTTTAATATGATTATTGTTAATTAAAAGGACAATCTTGATAGGATAAAAACCATTTTATTATGACTTTTATGGCTCATGAGCATCGATCCCAATTCACAAAAATACACCGTTCATTATAAGGTAAAAGAGTTCCATCATAGATATTCTATTGAGAGCAAATTATGTTTTTAAAATGAGTTATTGAAAAAAACACTAATCAACCCGCATTCAAAAATCTTTCTAACGAAACATATATAATGACTTTTCATCAAATATTATTTTTAAATTATTTGTCTTTGTATATTACAATAATTACATATAAAAATATACAAATGGCAATCCCAAACTCACACTTGTTGCATTTACCTTTGTTGCATTTACCTTTAGCGTATACTCTAGTATAAATGGTGTACCCTACTGGTAATTTGTTAAGTACAGGCAGAAAGTGTAACATGTTTAATATATGCAAGCGACTACAAGTAATAAGGAATGTCAATGGATGAGATACGAATCAGATGATCTCATATTCATACCAGTATTCATTTCAAAATTTTTAATTAATATTCATATCTATATCCATTTGACTTTATTCCGTTCGTCCACAACCATATCATTGGAACAGCGAGTAAATGAAAGTTCATTAACAAAAATTTAATACATTGTTAAAATATTTTATATTATGAAATGAATTAATAAAGTATATTACTAATAAAAACAAAATATAATAATTTAAATACACATCATCAACGTGTATTGTTGTCGTTAATTGAGAAAAAATATGTTACAATTATATATATATATATATATATATATATATATATATATATATATATATATATATATATATATATATATATATATATATATATATATATATATATATATATATATATATATATATATATATATATAAACCATCCAGGCATAGCCTGGGTGGCCACCAGGACTTCCAATAAAGCAAGAGGTCACGTGTTCGATTTCCTTCAAGGCAAAATACCTTGGAGCGAGCTCCATTTAGTGACTGATTAACTAGAGGATGCTTTGCCTGGTAGCGGTGGAGGCCTGGCTTCCCGTTTACCCGGGGTTTACCAACTAGAGGGGAGTCATTATGGCTCGTCGCTAGGGGGTTCCTCGTAAAATATATATATATATATATATATATATATATATATATATATATATATATATATATATATATATATATATATATATATATATATATATATATATATATATATATATATTAACAAGTGTAAATGTTTATCTTCAATATTATTAGTTAGCAGCACATGCTTAGAGCTGATTTTATTGTTATTTAAAATTGATTAAACTTATGGAAATTGAACATGGATAAGGTGGATATCTAATGAATTAAACATATATACTCTTTCTGAATTTACCTTGGATCTTTAATATAAATTTTGAACTTTCGACCACCAGACTACTTCGAGTTCAATCATATCATCTAATTAATCTGATTAAATATATCATATAATTTGCGGTACAACGGACCTTAGGTTTATTGAATTCTCGGAAGAATATGATTTTGACATTGGATGATAGCTGACGATGAATGCTTTTCGGTTTGTAGCACAAGAGGCCATATTGATGGCATATTATTAGATTGGGTCGATCCATCCACTCGTTGGTGTAAATTCCTTCCACGTTAAAGTAAATATTCTATTGGATACTTATTTTGGACATGTTATCTACTCGGCTCAACCTCTTGCGGTGGATTGGAGGTAGAAGATATTGGTTGCGTCTCGTGTTGTCATAGGATCATGTCTATTCAACAAATGTAGTTTTTTTTTTTCCCGAGGTGGCAAAGGACTTACGGATGAGAGTTAGTATATGGGTGCATCTTTCATGTCTATTTTCACCACAATGTCTGAGTGGATTGAGTGGTTTGAAAGTTGGAGGGATGCAGTTGAGTTGAAAAAGAGACTTTAAATCATTGTGGCTTTTACCTTGTAGCATATATGAAGGTTTCGAAATAGCATATTTTGCACTTCTCAACTAACAAAAAAATGCTTGTTATTTAATATTATTTTTAGTTCGTCTTTTAATGTGTTGATAGTAGAAGTAGTTGTAATGTTTTTTTGGAAAACTTTTAATTTTCAAAGTCTTTTTAATTGATCGGCGTTGAAGTACTAGTCTAAAATAAACTAAATACTCTCGGCTAGTTAAGATAAGTAAGATTCGTTTTACATGAGAGTTGTTGGTTAAAAATAAGCACTTCTTAGGTTTGAATTGAGGAATAAACTAATTTGCAAAAAAAGAAGGATATATATATATATATATATATATATATATATATATATATATATATATATATATATATATATATATATATATATATATATATCTTCCTGCAAAGGATGTATTACAAAATTTCAAACAAAATACGTTGAAAATCAACGTCACATTGGCGACGTAGAGCTTGACGGTGAAGTGCGACGCTGACTTACGCCGGGGCGGAGTCACGATGCCGAGATATCGGCGTCGGATTTGGTAAACGACGAAAAAAATCTCACGACACCTGGTGCTCTTACCTCTGCTTTATGAGTAATAAAGGTTAAAAATAGATTCTTGACGCTATAATTAGAATATGATTATCTTTCTCTCTAGTTAGAGATTTATGAATAGTTGAGACCCAACTTCAGTTTTCATGAGATGCAACTTTAATTAGGGTTTTGTCTTAATTAACAAATGAGTAGTATCTAGTGATTATTGTAATTATAAGTTTAAGTATAGTTACGAGCGTGCTTGGATATTACTATTACTTTAACCAAGTTAATTCATTGCTTAAGTTCGCATTCTTTTCTTTTAATCGACAAAATTAAACCGAAAGTAACAAGATTAGCATGTTATATTGATATCTTAATTATTTGCCACCGAAGTTATGATTGCTAAATCTTCAAAAGAAAGTACTTCATTTAAGACGTTTTAAATAAAAAAAAATTAATATAAGGTGTTAAAGGTTAGGCACTATCGCCTGAATTATTTATAAAAACATTAATTTAATAGTCTGCATTAAAAGGGTCCAAAATCGTAATAACTTCGCCGTGAAGCTTGAAATAGAAAATGAGTACGGAAAGAGTTTCAAGAATCACGTGATTTATAATAAGTAGTTACCACTTTATTATTATTATTATTATTATTATTATATTATTATTATTATTATTATTATTATTATTATTATTATTATTATTATTATTATTATTATTATTATTATTATTATTATTATTATTATTATTATTATTATTATTATATCAAATAAGATGTTAAATTGTTA
This sequence comes from Rutidosis leptorrhynchoides, assembly GCF_046630445.1. NCBI lineage: Eukaryota > Viridiplantae > Streptophyta > Magnoliopsida > Asterales > Asteraceae > Rutidosis > Rutidosis leptorrhynchoides. The sequence continues at coordinate 386,538,326 of NC_092343.1, read as the reverse complement.
CATTATCATGATATTATGATATATAATATATCTTAGTATGATATATATACAGTTCTGTATTATTATTATTATCTATCTATAGTATCTAATATATTTCCAAAATTATAATGTAAAAACTAAAAATAAAAAATGTAAGCATAAAAATAATTCAAATAAAAAAAAATTTAAAACATCTTGATGATGTCAATATTTTATATTACTTTAATTAAAAAAAATAACACGAAATCTTTTATATATGGAAATATCCTACAGAACACCCAATAAACACATTTACAAATGTTAAAGCATCTTGTACAAGTACAACTTTTATATAATAAATGTATTTTAATTTTCTAAAGAAATTCAAAAGACATTTATTATTACTAATAATTATTATTAAAAATATAAATACTCAACTTTGAACTATTATTATTATTATTTATTTTTTATTAAAATAATTATATTATTAATATTCAAACATTGATTCTCTTTATGAGATTAATTACGTTATATATGTATGCGAAAATACATGGCTATATATATTTGTAAAAATAACGACACATTTCTTAGTCGAACGGGTCATTAAAATAAATGACTTTAGCATTTACATTTCCTTAATACCTATAACATGTTATTAAATTGTTTCGTTTAAACAACCCTTCGTGATTTCACGGGTCATTTTACTAGTTATTATCATTATCATATATACTAAAACTGGTCCAGAAATGTTCCGTTTCAACAAGATCAAAATGACACCACTCAACAAATTAACAACATACCCCCTAAACTATGCTAAATTCGTAAATTTTTCAGGAGTAAAAAGTGTAAAAAAATTATTTTATTAAAAAACTTAATCAAACTTCACCCAAATTTTTAACGGCTCGTATCTTCCCGCTCACTAAGAGTTAAATTTCTCTGACACTACCGACTAACTCAAAATAATTTTACGAACGCAATGAAACTAACTATACGCGAAACAGAGGTTTTTTAAAAAACACTAAATATTTTAGGCTATCTTCCATACATATGTGTCATTCCAACAAGGTCAAAATGACACCACCAACAAATTTACAAAATACCCCCCAAACAATGCTAAATTTGCAATTTTTTTAGGGGTAAAAAGTGCAAAAATTTTATTTTATTAAACAAACTCCACCCAAAGTTTTAACGGACCGTATCTTCCCGCTCGTTAAGAGTTAAATTTCTCCGACACCACCAACCAACTCGACATAATTTTACGAACGCTACAAAACTAACTATACGCGAAATGGATGCTTTTTAAAAAAAAGCTAAATATTTCGGGTTATCTTCCGTACATATGTATACGTGTATGATAAACAACCCAAACTAGCTACATCATATCGATGGTACTACCCACGCGTATCCAAACACACCCGCAACAAAGCATTTTTAATTATGTAAATACATAACACTACGTTAAATATGAATATGCAACCCAAAAGTTCCTGCAGCATCGCGCGGGCCGATTCTTACCAGTTATTATGATTATTATTATTATATTATATTATTATTATTATTATTATTATTATTATTATTATTATTATTATTATTATTATTATTATTATTATTATTATATTATTATTATTATTATTAATATTATTATTATTATTATTATTATATTATTATTATTATTATTATCATATTATTATTTTAATAGTTTTAACTATTTTAATTGTTATATTATTATTATTATTATTATTATTATTATTATTATTATTATTATTATTATTATTATTATTATTATTATTATTATTATTATTATTATTATTATTATTATTATTATTATTATTATTATTATTATTATTATTTATATTACTATTTATATTATTATTATTACATATATTATTTATTACTATAGTATTTATTATTTATTATCTAGTATTTGCTGAACATTATGCTTATATTCGAACCGCTGTCCGTGCCTCTTTTAAATATATAGAACCAAGTGTGACAACCTAGAAAATTTCGACTAATTTTAAATTAAACTCTCGATACGATTTAATATTTTTGACACGATAAGCAAAGTCTGTTAGGTTGAGTCTCAAAATTTTTGAACTGTTTCAATTACCCTTCGACTGTTCTCGACGATTCACGAACAACTATTTGTAAATATATAGATATATATATATATATATATATATATATATATATATATATATATATATATATATATATATATATATATATATATATATATATTATATATATATATATATATATATATATTAAAAATATAAATATATATATTAATTCTAAATATAATTTGAAATATTATATTATTTAGTTATTATGAAAGATAACTTAAGATAACTAAAACTTGTTATGTAATTATATATGAATATTGTAATATAAGTAATTTATAAATATTATATATAGAAATTTGTAATAATCCATTTTTTTTTGTAAATAATTATGTATTAATATTAATTTGTTATATTAATATTATTATTAGTATTAATAACATTATTATTGATAATCATTATTATTAATATCATTATTATTATTATTATTATTATTATTATTATTATTATTTATTAATATTAAATATAATAAAATACGAATAATCTGTTAACTATCAACTTCAACTTTTATTTTCTTGATTTCTATGGTATGAGATTACATGTCAAAACCATAGAAGTTAAATGAAAAAAGGAAGTGTCGGTACAATCAAACAAGATATAGACTGCTTTTAATTTCAATTATCCGTGAATTTATCTAAAGAGTACTATTGAACACTGTATCTAATTGAATGTAGTTGATTATTGGTTGGTGATTAATATCTATCTATCCTAATATCTATCTATCCCCTATTATATATCTATATATATATATATATATATATATATATATATATATATATATATATATATATATATATATATATATATATATATATATATATATATATATATATACATACATACATATGCAGAACACCAAATTTCCTTCCGTTCCTCTTCTTGATTCGACAAACTTCATCAAACATAACCATGAAACCCACTTCAAAACCGAGCCACACACACATCATGTAACAAACCATTATCGGCCACCTTCGTGATCATTTTGCTCGATATCACTGTTTTCTATTCGGAAACCCACAACAGGACCATACCATCTATCTTTCTCTTCTCTCTATCCTGGTAAACTTCGTGAAACCCACTTCATCACTTCACCGTCATCATCACCCAACCTATCGCCACCTTCACCACTCAACCACACCACCACAACCGACTATCACCTATGAACAAACACCATCGGTTAACCACCAACAGAAACCAACCCAAACGCCACCATGATTGAACAAATTTTTCGAACTAGGATTCCCACTCTTGTTCTTCTGTTTCTTAGAATATCAAGGACCAACACAACCATCAACAAACAACCACTTACAAATGTGCATTGTTCGAAATAATCTAAACCCATCACTGCTACGGTTGCTACGCTGATCGTTTCTAATTCCTGTCAAACGCCAAACCACACATCCACCTTCACGTTCTTCATGGTTTGCAGCTCCATAGAACCACCACCAAAACCACCTTCACTTTCACCATATTCAACCACCTTTCTTCTCCCTTCTCTCTCTCTCTCTCTCTCTCTCTCTATATATATATATATATATATATATATATATATATATATATATATATATATATATATATATATATATATATATATATATATATATATATATATATATATATATATATATATATATATATATCTATATCTCTCTCATGTTTTCTATTTAATTTCGCTGTGCTATAGTCGATTAAATAAACTCATTTACAACAGCTGTAACTGTGTATACTTCGGTATCTACTATTGTTTCGACACAACAACCACCATAAACCCACCTCTACTAGTTTTCTACTAGGATCAAACACCCATCGAATCACCTCTCAATCTCTCTCTCTTCTCTATTGTTGCTCACCATAACCGCTGTCATTTTTTTCTGCTTCATTCGTCGCTACTGCAGCTGTTTATTCTTCCTGTTTAAATGAACCATGAACAAGTATAATTGCTATTGCTTGCTTTCTTATTGACGACATTTATTAAACAAAGAAGACCCCACTTGACAACACTTTGGCTAGTGGGTTACAGGGGTGGATACTAATTCAATAATGAAACGATAGAATGATGGTGATACAGCTGGATTTAAGTATTTGTTTTTTTTTCTGTTTCTTGATCGTTCAAAAACCAACAGCCATGTGTATTTTTCTTGGGCTTATTAAATCGCTAGATGGGCTTTATGATCCATTAATCATAACGGGCCATGTGTGTTTCCTCTTTTGGGCTTATTGAGTTGGGTTATATGAATTGGGCTGCCATGTTGCTTCGATGATGATAATGGTATTATGATATTAGATGACGAAGTGATTAGGATTAGGAAAAGATAATGATATTGATTATGTAAAAATGATGACGATAATGAAACTGATATAGACGATGACAATGGAAAATTTAGATAATTTGGTTTGTATTCATGATGAAGAAGATGGAATAAGAAAACAGGTTAAGATAATTAGTTTGGGTATTAAATCAGATGTGAAGTAACAGCGGAGTAGTTTAGGTTGTTATCGGGTTAGCGGGAGGTTGCGGGTTTAAACCCGGACTTGGGCATTTTTTAAGGGCTACTTCTTTGAGGTAGTATTACTATTACCATTATTATTATTATTATTATTATTGTTATTATTACTATTATTATTAATATCATGATTTTTATTATTATTATTATTTATATAGTTTATATTATTATCATTTATGTAAGTATTATAAGTATTATTATTATTATCATAGTTATTATTATTATTATTATTATTATTATTATTATTATTATTATTATTATTATTATTATTATTATTATTATTATTAGTATTATTATTATTATTAGTATTAACATGATTTTAAGATTTTTATTATTATTATTAACATTAGTATTAGTATTATCATTAAGAATTAATATAAGGATTATCATTATTATTATTAACCTATAACATTTTTATTTATTTTTACTAGTATTATCATTATTATTAGTATTATAAGTATTTTCATTTTTATTAACATTATTATTATTATTATTATTATTATTATTAACATTATCATTATTATTAAAATTTCATCATTTTTGTTAAAATTATTATTTTATATATAGTTATTAATATATAATATTATAAAAATAATGCAACTTAACATTATTAACTTTGTTATTATCATGGTTACTATTACTATAATTATTATTATTATTATTAAAAATATTTACTATTATTATTATTAAAAGATAATACAACTTTTTATTTAATATTACTAATGTATCAAATAATTATTAAAACTATACTCAATACATATAACTTTACAATATTAATATTTTTATATATAAAATGAATATATTTAATTTATTAAGGAAACCTATAAACTGTTTAATATAAAAATTCATATCACTAATTATATATAAATTTGTCCGATTACAATTATACATGTTAATATATATACTTGATATAGGTTCGTGAATCCGAGGCCAACCCTGCATTGTTCAGTTCCGTCGTATGCATATTTTTACTACAAAATATCGTATCGTGAGTTTTAATTGCTCCCTTTTAAATGCTTTTGCAATATATATTTTTGGAACTGAGAATACATGCGCTACTTTTATAAATCTTTGATGAAATAGACACAAGTACTTAAAAACATTCTACGATTGAATTTTTATGAATACACCGGATATCACCCCTTTTTGCTTGGTAGCCTAAGAATTAGTGTTTATTATAATTGTCACTAATTGACGCGAATCCTAAAGATAGATCTATGGGCCTTGGCAAGCCCCGGTCAGAGAATTTGAACTGCTTTAGTACTTCGACTTTTAGTTTACAACCGCCATCTTTAAAAGGAATGACCTGTTTGTAAGGTGTATACAACCGTCATTTTTTAAAGGGATGGCCTGTTTGTATGATGTTAGCATAACGACCGTGTCGGAATGCTGGGGGATATTCTATATGCATTTTGTTAATGTCGGTTACCAAGGATTCATCGGCTGAATGACTTTTATACACAGGTTATGTGTATTATTTTATACTCGGGTTACGTGTGCAATTAAATATTTGAAATCTTGTGGTCTATTAAAATGATGGATATGAATATTTATGATAAACTAATGAACTCACCAACCTTTTGGTTGACACGTTTAAGCATGTTTATTCTCGGGTATGAAAGAAATCTTCCGCTGTGCATTTGCTCATTTTAAAGATATTACATGGAGTCATTCATGGCATATTTAGGTCAGTACCTCGCAATGGGACCAAATGTTGATGACTACGTCCAGGTGGATTAGGACGGGTCACTACACCAAGTACATTATGATGTATAATGAGAACTGGACTTGGAATAAATAAATAAAACAATATTAAAATTAAATTAGGAACATATCATTATTTTTAAAATCGGTATAATTTTCTATGTTTATTGTCTTTAAACAAATTCATGGTATAGCTGTGAGCTTCTGTTCGAATTCTTAGTATAAAGGTGAGTTTCTGTACGAATTCATGGTATAAAGGTGAGTTTCTGTACGAATTGTAGATGTATCCCAGGTATGTGGGCTAATACTATGGCTTCTATTAATGAATTATGTGAATAGAATATTGTCCTTTTGAATACGCATAGCAAAAAAGTAGGCAAAAAGTTTTGAAAGGATCAATGGCTCAGAAACGATCTGTTGTGCGACGAGTATAACTGATTGTTTCATCTGGATTTCAATCATTTATGTATTTATTTATGACATGATAGTAGATGGAAAGTGGATGTGGGAGTGGTCAAGAATGATTTATGGAGGTAAAGATCAGTTGCAAACTTTAAATAATGATTCAGAAGATGTATCGTTAGGAGATGACAAAGATACATGAAATTGGGCTCTTGGAGCGGATGGTTACTTCACGGTCCATGAAACTCGTAAGTCTATAGACGAGCTATTATTGCCTTCTGTGTATGATTATTTCAAATGGTCCAAAATTATTCCTTGTAAAGTGAATGGTTCTTTGGATATTGGGTTTGGATTGATTATCTACATGGTTGCTTACTAGAGGGGGTGAATAGTTACTTAATGGTTTCTTAAAATTTCATAGAAATCTTTAACAATCAAAACATAAGTTTTAAGTGTGGAATCATTTGTGTTTGTTAATGCAAGTATGTAAAGAATGTAAGTGCACAAACACAAGAATTTATAGTGGTTCAGGAGGATGTTAACTAATCCTCCTGAATCCACTCCCCGATTCACTAATCGGGAGTTAGCTTCACTAAGTATTTCTCCAAACTCGGTGTAAATCAGTTTACACCAATAGTTCTTTAAAAAGCCATACCAACTTACTTAGATTAAACTTGTCTTCACCTTGAACAAGTATTAATTCTCAATGGAATTAATCATCTTCCTAGATCCCTTTAAGGAAGAAGAATTACTAAGTCGAGTGGTGTTCTTATTACAAGAACAATTCTACTAACTCAATCTCTCATAGTTATTCAATAAGTCACACCTATCTTACTTAGATTAAACTTGTATTCACCTTGAACAAGTATTAATTCTCAATAAAATTAATCAACTTTCTAGATCCCTTTAAGCAAGTTGAATCACTAAGTAAGATGGTGTTTCCTATCATAAGAACTATTTAGCTTCTTTGACCCCCTAAGGAAGTATCTCACAAAGTAAACTTAAAGATACAAATGATAAGTATAAAGTTTATAATGTAATTCTACTTAGTGTAAGTATAATCTATCTTTCTCTCTTGTAATCTCTTCATACATATGTGCTTGAGGCTTGGGAGATTAATTGATATGACTTTGAAAGATGTTGGAAAGAGGTGATATTCTAGTTTGGCAAAGTGGTGTATTTTATAGTCCAAGAAAAACTTGACAGAAAAAACTGTGGTCGATGCACGGACGACCTTGCAGTCGACCTCGGAGCCTCTGTTAGCTTTTCAACATATTCTTTGGAGCTCCTTTTTCTTTGAATTTTTTGATTCTTTACCCAATACAGTAGAAACTCTATAAAATAATACACTTGGGACCACCAAAATTTATTAATTAAAAGAGTTATAAATTAATCGATAAATTAATAATTATTAATTTATATATTAATTAATATTTTATTAATTTATAGTAGAATACTTAGTTTACAAACTGTGATGGCCCGCCAAAATCCCTATCGACGCAGTACATCATTCATCGGTCCAATTGCGAGGTTTGCCCTCTATATGATACGTTTTACAAACATTGCATTAATTTCAAAAGACGCGCTTTCTATATAAGAAAGTTTTAAAATCTGTATACATTTTTAAAGCATGTATATAAATGTTTTCGACTTGTGGTGATTTCTACATATAGACAATCCCAATAAATGATAGTTCATAATAATACATCAGTTGACTAAACAGTCAAAATATAATACATATTAATGTTTGAATGTAAAGTTTCCTTGAAAAATATGCTACGTAAGACTCCATGCACATAGGAGTTAAACAGCGAAAGCTTCTTTAATACCTGAGAATAAACATGCTTTAAAGTGTCAACCAAAAAGGTTGGCGAGTTCATAGTTTTATCATAAATAATGATTTTCAATAGTTGTAATAGACCACAAGATTTTAGTTTCATAAATAACCATACACTCGCAAGTGTAAAAAAAGCATTCTATAAGTTGTAGGCACCCGGTAACAAGCCTTAACATTCATGTTTTACCCTCTGAAAGTACACCGAATCAGGTGTGTTATATAAACCTCAAAGTACTAAAGCATCTCATAGTCAGGATGAGGTTTGTCATGCCCAATAGATCTATCTTTAGGATTCGCGCCTACCAGTCATACACCAGTAGTTATAGTTACCAAGCTAAATGGATATTTCTGGTTTAAACCCACGTAGAATTAGTTTTAGTACTTGTGCCTATTTCGTAAAACAGTTATAAAATATGCATATATTCTCAACCCAAAAATATATAATGCAAAAGCATTTAAAAAGGGAGCTATGAAAACTCACGTATCAATATTGTGGTTCAATATTGTAGGAAAAGTATCTAGACGCAACGGAAATGATAAATGCAAGGTTGGCCTTTGATTCACGAACAATACCCCCGAACATTACCCATAACCTCCTTAGCTATAACCCATTTGAAAACCCGTTTGAAATCACTTGAACATAACCCCGTCGTAGTATTTTATGTGTATACTAATAATAATAATAATACTACTACTAATGATAATAATAAGATTAATAATAATAATATTAATCTTAATAATAATAATAATAATAATAATAATAATTATTATAATAATAAAATTGTGATGATGAATATGATACGTAGTAAATATCTATTTCTATGTGAAAATGAATTGAACTAGAAATTGAAGTTGTGTGAAATTATTGGTGTCGATCATTCATATATATAGATTAATAAAATAATAATATAATAATTTTGAAATAAAATATAATAATATTATAACAATCAATAATTCAATATAATAATAAAAAATTAAAATTTGAAAACGTGTGAATTTAAAAAGTAGCCGCCTTTGTCTCATTCTACCGACAGTTTTCACGGACCGGTATTTTGTACTCTGTTGCTAATAATTGACGGGTAAAAATATGGATAAAAATTCCACTTTTAATATTTGTGTGTGTGTGTATATATATATATATATATATATATATATATATATATATATATATATATATATATATATATATATATATATATATATCTGTTTTGGTCTTAAGCTTTATAAAATTAGTTGTAAAAAGGTTCGTTTATAAAGTTTATAAGCGTAATATGTGTTTTCCTAGTTTTTGACTGGACAAAGATATATAATATAATATAAATTTAATATAATAATATAATGAATATAATAATATTGAAATAAAATATAATAATATAATAATAAATTTAGAATCAAATTTGAATCGTAAATTTTTTAAAAAGTCGTATTTATTAAATACTTCAAGGATATATTATGTAACTTATAATTAACAATTTCTATCATGTCGCTTTTATGTGAATAGTAAATGAATTAATTTCGTTTCATTTACTATTCAATAAATAGTAAATGAATAAATTTAAATTTAACTATTTAAGCTACACGTTGTTGTACGTTGTGCTTTACAAATTGTACATTTTTAATTTAACTTCGTTTCTTAAAAAAAAATTACAAAAATTATATCATAAAAATAAAACGACTTAATACGTAAAATTTTTAATTTGAAATAGCATCGTTTAATAGTAAATTTTTTATCATTTCATATATAAATATTATAAAATTTAGTTTTCTAGAACTAATTATATTCAAAATCATTTTATTAAGAGGTTATAATAATAGAAATTATTATTTCATAAAATATATTCATTTAAGAAAGTAAAATCATATATAAATCATGACGGGTTCGAGTTTTAAATTGTAGGTTGTTCGTGAATCGTAGGGTAAAGTCTAATGGTTAATTAAATGTATGAAAAAATATTTTAATGCAACACATCAATTTGCTTATCTTGTCGGAGTTATCAGAGTTTAAATTTGACCGAAATTTTTAGGTCATGACACAAACACCTTTCAACCTTTCACTTATTTATTGTATACAATGCATGTATATCAAATGAACGGCCCAATTTGAAAGAAACCTTCAATCTCCCACCTTATTATGCTTCTTGTGTTCAATGTATCACTTTATGGACTTTAAAAATATTTTCTATATAAATACAAGATCAAAATAGGTTAACACAAACAAATCATACACACAACATGGCTTCCCATCTTAAAGGTGTGAAAAAAACAACAATGAAAGACGAGATTCGAAGAGCATTATGCAAGCATAACAAGGATAATCTAAGTCTCACTCAAAAGTAATTACAAGAATGGGTTCATAGTAACTATGGTTTGTAGGTGAGTCAAGCGACAATATCGAATACAGTTAAGCGGTCTTTAGAGTATCTCTCACTTACTCCCGAAAGAGGCGATGTTAAGCGACACAAACCGGCAAAATTTCCTGACCTAGAAAAATCTCTCTATGAATGGATTCTTGAATATCAAGAAACCTTCATAAATCATTCATGTAATATGTTATATACTGTATAAGGAATTATTAGTTTATATTTTATATGGGGTCTAAAGAAATTATCAAAATTGTATTATCTTATAATTTTAGCGAATTATAAATTTAGCACCCTATCCCTAAGTCGGAACCGGCAAAAAATATTAACTTAGAGAGTTTATTAAATAATCGAGTATTAATTTATCGAGTTTCTACTGTATAAAGCCTTCAAATGATGCTTAATACACCTGGAAGTCCTAAACCTTCATCTTATACTTTGGATGCATTTATACCTTGCATTGTGTCATTGATTTCCTAATATGGCAAATGCAGATTTTTATCTCTTGACAAAACCACAAGCTTCCAAAGTTCATATTACAAGTCTTGAAAGCTTTTGTCAACATTTTATTACAAGTATATGCATTCATTGGTTAATTGCAACACTCCAAATAAGACCCATTTTTTTACATGAAGACTCTTAGGGAATTAGACTAATCATAAAGAGATAAGCATACTTAAGCATGTAAGTAATGCTTAATGATTAATCAAGTGGAGAGCATCTCTTTATTTGGGACTTAATGACCATCCTAATCATGTCTACATATATTTTAGATTTAAAGGATGACTTGCAAAAGGACATTTAGCAACACTTATGTGTTTAACCTTAATCACAAGCTAAAGTGTCATTAAGACGTCATTAGGTGAGATTAAGCGAGATTAACATCATAGAGACCAAAACTCTTTTGAATATAAAGAGGGCAACTATTCTAAGTATGTTGAAAAAAATTTCATGAATTATAGATGCCCCGAAGTGGTCAAACTTTATTTGGTCAAGAAATTAGAACAGAACAAACTGCGATCGACCCACGTCAGTCGTGGAGTTGACCTTGTACCCGGTTTCTCATAAACCGAGGTACAGGACAGCTACGGTCTGACCTGTGATCGACCGTGGCCCCATCCGTGTACTTTTTGGTTTTTTCAAAGGATTCTTTTCACTTGTTTATTATGTGTATTGGTCGTTTGATAGAAATCATGTAGGCTCGTGAACTTGTGTTGTTCTATATGCTTTTAAACACTTAAGACTTGGTGTCATCATCAAAAAAAAGTGATTAACATTTGAATATTATCATTGGATCACTAACCAACAGCTTTAGTAATGAAAAGCATCAAGATTGAGTCCACGGGTTATGCGGTCTGTAATAGAAAAATGGAAACTTGGGATCACCTTTTATATTCTTGTGATTTGGCACAAGATATATTAAAGAGAATAAAGGTTAGGATCGTCATGGATATTACACTATTCTCATCTTCCTTGATCGTGATACCATTGTTATCACGTTTAACTTTATGCCAAGGATTACATCCGCCACTCCCATATCTTTCATTAAGAACTTTGATGACAAAAACTATTTTGTCTTATCAACTTGATCTTGGTCGGTCCCAAAGATCAACATGTCATCAACATATAAGAAAATGATCACACATTTACCATTTTGATCAAATTTACTATATACACACTTTCTTGATTAATTTAATATAAGCAATGAGACAATACCACATCATCAAACTCTTGATGCCATTTGTTTAGGTGCGTGTTTAAGTCCATACAAAGACTTAATCAATTTACACACCTTTTCCTTTTGTCCAGGCATTACAAAACCTTCTGGTTGTTTCATGTATACATCTTCTTCCAAATCACCATTTAAAAAGGCTGTTTTCACATCCATTTGGTGAATCACTAGATTATAAGTTGATGCAAGAGTAATCAACAATCTAATAGTGGTAATACGAGCAACTAATGCATAGGTATCAAAAAAGTCTATGCCTTCCTTTAGTCTAAAGCCTTGGATAACCAATCTAGCTTTAAAGTTATCAATCATCCCATCAACCTTCATCTTCTGTTTAAAGATCCATTTATTGCCCAATGGTTTACATCCCAATGTAAGTCAACTAATACCCAAATGTTATTTTCGATATAGAAATTATCTCGTCGTGAACCGCTTCTTTCCAAAAAACAGCATCACAGGATCTCATTGCTTTATCATAGGTTCTAGAATCTTCCTCTATATTGTGACAATATTAGAGTTGAGATTGAACATAATCTCTAGGTCCTTCAACTAAATATAGTTAAAAGTCGAAACCATATGACTTAGGGGTTCTAGTTTTACTCCCTATACGAGGTCCAAGTGTCTCATTAGAAATTTCATCCAATTGAGCTCCTTGGGAGGTTTCATTTGCAACAGGTACCATGTCCTTTGGTCTAGTATTAATGTAAACCTTGAATCATCAAAAATAGCATCTCTAGATTCTATCACGGTATTAACCGAAATTGAGTCATTAGGTTCAATGACATAGAATCTATAAGCCTTGGAATGTTCCAGTGAAAATGGAATCAATACCTTTCTCACCCAATGTTTTCCTTTTGGGTTCCGATAGTCTCACGACTGCCCGACACCCCCACACACGCAAATAATGCAAATTGGGTCGATTATTATACCAAAGTTCATAAGGTGTGGTCTTTGCCTTTTTGTTAAGAACCCTATTCAAAATATAACAAGTCGTTAACATGTTTTCACCCCAAAAGCTTCACTCAAACTGGAATAGGACATCATGAAATTAGCCATTTCTTTAACTGGCAATATTCTTCCTTTCGGCTACACCATTTTGTTGTGGTGTATAAACATCCGTTGAAACGACCCAACCCATCGTTAAACCGGCCCATATTTTTTTTTTATAATGCTTTAATACTATTAACATTTAGGTCCCAATTATGTTTCCAAGAACAACTTCATTACAATAGTAAGTTTAATCAACTTTAAGACATACATGACATAAGTTGAAATACAAACCGGGCATACAACCCACGACCCGTTTGACAAAACCAAAAGGTAATCTTTGGCCCGACTATTTTACTTTTTAACAAAACTGAGCATGGTGATTGGGAACGCTACCTAATCCTAATCAAAAGTCTAAAGCATAATCTTCTAAAGTAACCCGCAAGCACTAGTCCCCTTGCTTACCCAAGCCGCCACCTTACGAACCTATAAAAATGTAAACAACGAGAGGGTAACCTAATGCTTAGTGAGTGAGAATATACTACATCCATATATATGCACAAAATGGACACGCCACACAATAATAATCAAATAGCACATACCGAAGTCCGAGCCTAAAGGCACGCTAATCTAAGCATACCGTACGATCGCTATACAACAAGCTAATAATATCAACAATGTAAGTACACCAACAACGATATGTACAACGCCAATAATCTACACCCGGAGGGTTAGCTACATCACAACAAACAATTCAACAATATATATATATATATATATATATATATATATATATATATATATATATATATATATATATATATATATATATATATATATATATATATATATATATATATATATATATATATATATATAACAATGCGTAAATCGCCAAAGGTTAACCCCTTAACCCATCACCACATGAAGATTGGCCAAAACTACACGAGCCTTAGTAAATCCGTGCCACACATGACTACTGTAGTGACCTGAACTTTTTCACGATTATATATTAAATGAAAACTATATTTACATGATTAAATGTTTCCAACATGTTAAGCAATCAAACTTGTTAAGACTTGATTATTTGAAATAGGTTTCATGTAGACAATTGACCACCCAAGTTGACGGGCGATTCACGAACGTTAAAACTTGTAAAGACTATATGATGATATATATATATAGATATATATATATAGTTAACATGATATTAGGATAAGTAAGTATCTCACTAGGTATATTAATAATGAGTTATATACATAAAAATGAGACTACTAAGTTAAGAAACTCGAAACGATATATATATATAACGATTATCGTTATAACAACGTCTTACTAAATACATATGTATCATATTAAGATATTGTTACACTATATTTAACACGATAAAATGATAATTATATATATCATTAAGTATGTTAACAATGAACTACATATGTAAAACAAGACTACTAACTTAAGAATTTCGAAACGAGACATATATGTAACGATTATCGTTGTAACGACATTTTAATGTATATATATATATATATATATATATATATATATATCATATTAAGATATATTCATATATCATAATATCATGATAATGTAATAATTTAACATTTCATTAGATATAATAAACAATGAGTTAACAACATTAAATGAGATCGTTAACTTAAAGGTTTCAAAACAACACTTACATGTAACGACTAACGATGACTTAACGACTCAGATAAAATGTATATACATGTAGTATATTAAGAGGTATTAGTACACTTTTTAAAGACCTCAAGACATATATCAAGGTACTTCTACTTATCAAAAATGCTTACAATAGCATTCTCGTTCATTTTCATCAACAATTCTACTCGTATGCACCCGTATTCGTACTGGTACAATACATAGCTTCTAAATGTATTTACTATTGGTATATACACTTCAATGATCAGCTATTAGTAGCCCTTGTGAGTCACCAACACATGTGGGAACCATCATTTAACATCTAGCTTGAAATATCTCACAAAGTTACAAACTAATGGAGCCTATATGGAGAGCTAACATTCATGTGAATGATTCCCATCACAAACACATTCACTTTGCAATTTTCTTGAATCAAATTGCTCTCTCTCAAGTTTTCTCTCATTTTTCTAAGTGTTCTTCATCACCTTCATCATAATCTAGCTCAATCTAGCTCAATCTAGTTAACTTAGATCAACTTACAAAATAACTACTCAAGAACACATCAAGAACACTTTCAAGTTTGCTAGCTCACTTCCAATCTTGCAAATCCATTTCAAGTGATCATCCAACCTCAAGAAATCTTTCTTATTTAAAGTAGGATATCATTTTAATTCAAGGTATTACTCATATTCAAACTCTGATTCAATTTCTATAACTATAACGATCTTATTTCGAGTGGAAATCTTACTTGAAATTGTTTTCGTGTCATGATTCTACTTCAAGAACTTTCAAGCCATCCAAGAATCCTTTGAAGCTAGATCAATTGTTGTCACTTCCAGTAGGTTTACCTACTAAACTTGAGGTAGTAATGATGTTCATAACATCATTCGATTCATATATATATATATAACTATCTTATTCGAAGATTTAAACTTGTAATCACTAGAACATAGTTTAGTTAATTCTAAACTTGTTCGCAAACAAAGTTAATCCTTCTAACTTAACTTTTAAAATCAACTAAACACATGTTCTATATCTATATGATATGCTAACTTAATAATTTAAAACCTGGAAACACGAAGAACACCGTAAAACCGGACATACGCCGTCGTAGTAAAACCGCGGGCTGTTTTGGGTTACATAATTAAAAACTATGATAAACTTTGATTTAAAAGTTGTCCTTCTCGGAAAATAATTTTTCTTATGAACATGAAACTATATCCAAAAATCATGGTTAAACTCAAAGTGGAAGTATGTTTTTCAAAATGGTAATCAAGATGTCATTCTTTAGACTGAAATGACTACCTCTTACAAAAATGACTTGTAGCTTGTATTTCCGGCTATAAACTTATAATTTTTCTATTTAGTTTCATAAATTTCAGTTCATTTTGAAACCATAGCAATTGGATTCACTCAAAACGGATTTAAAATGAAGAAGTTGTGGGTAAAACAAAATTGGATATTTTTGCTTGTTTTAGCTACTTGAAACTTTGTAACAAATCTATGCTAACCATAACTTAACTAACTTATATTGTATTATACATGTATTCTAACATATATTATGTAATCTTGATAGACCATAGACACGTATACAATGTTTTGACATATCATATCGACGTCATCTATATATATTATTTGGAATAATCATAGACACTCTATATGCGGTAATGATCGAGTTAGCTATACAGGGTTGAGGTTGATTCCAAAATAATATATATACTTTAAGTTGTGATTGAGTCTGAGACTTGTATACACCAGGTCGTGGATTGATTCTAGATAATATATATTAATTTATTTCTGTACTACTAACTGTGGAAAATTAATCGTGGACTACTAACGTTGGACAATCAACTTAACAAACTTAAATCGTTAAAACATAATAAACTATGGTATGAATATATTTCGATCGTACTTTGATATATATGTATATATTTGTTATAGGTTCGTGAATCGACCAGTGGCCAAGTGTTATTTTCCGACGAAGTGATAATCTGTGAAAGTGAGTTATAGTCCCACTTTTAAAATCTATTATTTTTGGGATGAGAATACATGCAGTTTTATAAATGTTTTACAAAATAGACACAAGTAATCAAAATTACATTCTATGTTGAATTATCGAACCGAATATGCCCCTTTTTAGTTTGGTAGCCTAAGAATTGGTGTTTATGATAATTGCCACCAATTGACGCGAATCCTAAAGATAGATCTATTTGGCCCAACAAGCCTCATCCGAGTTACGGATGCTTTAGTACTTCGATTTATTATGTCTGATGAGAGTCCCGGAATGATGGGGATATTCTATATGCATCCTGTTAAGGTTGGTTACCAGGTGTTCACCATATGAATGATTTTTATGCAGATTGCTATATGCATGCATGTTGTTTATGAGAAATAAAAATATGAAATCTTGTGGTCTATTATTACGATTTGATAAATATATAGGTTAAACCAATAACTCGCCAACATTTTTGTTGACGTTTTTAAGCATGTTTATTCTCAGGTGATTATTAAGAGCTTCCGCTGTTGCATGCTAATTTAAGGACAAGATTGGAGTCTGCATGCTTGTATAAGATTGTTTTAAAACTGCATTCGAAGACTTAAGTTGATGTGTAATATTATTGTAAACCATTATGTAATGGTCGGGTGAAAAATGCTATATTTTAGATTATCATTATTTGATAATCATCGTAACGTTTTTAAACCTTTATCGATAAAATAAAGGTTATGGGTTGTTTTAAAAATCAAATGCAGTCTTTGAAAAACGTCTCATATAGAGGTCAAAACCTCGCAACGAAATCAATTAATATGAAATGTTTATAATCGATATGAACGGGACATTTCAACTACTATCTTCAATACCATCACAACATCGAGGTTGGCCGAAACTACACGAGCCTTAGTGAATCCGCACCACATGTGACCACTACCTCAATAAGATGACCGAATCTGCACGCGTCATCGTGAATCCACACCACACATGACTCACCTCCCAAATCAAAACCCACTTTTCCGGGATTATATAAATCCACATCATCAGGGTTACTCAACCGCAACTCAAATACCAACCCTTCGCCATCGGGGTTATATAAATCCACATCACAAGCCCATGTGATAACGTACACACAAAGTGTGCACCTCGCCAAAGGTGGTCAACCAAAATGCATAACCGTGCCAATTGGACCTATTACACAAGTCCATCAAATCCACCTATATGTGAAGTGAGCTCTATAGCCGAGGATCACTTCTCCCAACCCGCACCCATCCTATACATACATATGTACATAGTATATTGACCCTCACCTTGAAATCTTGATCGATGCAAAACCAAAATCCACAATCGCCAATTGAAAGCACCTATCCCATTTATCACATAACAAACAACATCATTAGGGTGACCGACCCATATTGACAACTAGTGCAATTTCAACCCAAATGCACTTCCACGCATAAACCGCGCCCAAACTAATCAATAATCACTAACACACGTGAGAATGGTCCTAATACACCAATTAAACCAAATCATAAGTGTTAAACACTTATCTTGCCCAAACTGACACGTAAACCCTAATTTTGACTCATTTCAAAATTAGTCAACCCAAATACACCCAAATGGGTTCCAATACTTCTAAAATCACTAAACTAAGTGATTACACCCAAAATCAAAGCCTGATCATGACCAAAACGTCAACCAACCCAAAACCCGCCAAGTATCAAAAATAACTAGTCAACATAAACCCACTTCATCATCTAAAAGGGTTTCACAACTAACAAGCTCAAAACCCTAACTTGAATATCAAATCATAAAGATGAAATTCGGAGTTGAGACTTACCAATACCACCAAAATGATGCCGTTGACGAGTATAACAACTTTAATACTTGAGACTTGACCCGATTCACCTTTCTTCTTCCTCAAATGGAGCTCTCTCTCTCTAAACTCTCTTCCTCTCTCTAGGGTTGAAGATGAGTGTGTTTGTGGTGTAAAATGAGATAAGGATAAGCTTTGGAACTGATCTCAAGCATATAACTCATTCCCCAAGTGAAAAGACACAAATACCCCCAATTAAATCCCAAAAACGAGCTCAAAATAGACATTCAGCGTGTCTGTCGCGTTTCGCGACTCCCTGTCGCATTTCACAACACATCCAAATGCGATACACCCAGCAGAAACGCGTCTATGTGGTCAAGCCTCAAGAAAATTCAGCCGTCGCATTTTGATTCTGTATGTCACGGATCGCGACATCCCCAAACGCGATATACCATGTTGAAATGTGATGGGTGACCTGATTCACCCCATTTCCAGTTTTAAGAACATCCAAAGTCAAACGTGGTTAAGTAAAATACGTCCAAAGATAAAATACTTACCTTGGAACATGTGCAAGGAAAAATGGGGTGTTACAACTCTCACCCACTTAAATTCAATCACGTCCCCATTGTAAGACCCGATTATTTATTTTACAGAAGTGTATTAGAGTGCATGAAGTGTGGGGAAAATTGTGTGAGTAAACCGAAGACAGAACCTGTTCAGCCCTTCGTGCGCGCCGCGCAGGGGTGATGGTGCGCGCCGCGCACTGTCCCTGCGACAGAACCCCAGTTTTTCTATTTTGAGTTTAATGAAGGGCATTATGGTCTTTTCACTTGAGGGTCGGGTTTAGGCCATAAAGGCAGATTGGTGGACTCTTTCAAGTCCACAATCTTATCTTCATCTCTTCCACACACTCTCAAACCCTAGAGTGAGAAATAGAGCTTAGAGAGAGAAAGCTTCATTTGGGGAAGAAGGAGCTTGAATCAAACGAAGTTGCAAATGTTAAAGTTGTTCACCTTGTTCACGGATACGTTGTGGTGGTATTGGTAAGCTCTAACTCCGAGTTTTCATAGTTTGATTTAGTGTTCATAATTGGGGTTTTGAAATGGGTGTTCTTGAAATAAACCCATTAGTTGTTAATTGGATGTTTGAGCTAGTAAATGGTGTTAATAACCATTGTTGGTTGGTTTGAGTTTGTTAATGAAGATGATTAGTTGTTAATCATGTTTGATTGTTGGAATCACTAGTTAATTAAGATTATAAGTGATTAGAAGTGTAAACTTGCAAATGGGCGTTGACTTGAGTTTGGGTCAAAATGGATTTTTGTGTCCTAATGATGCAAGTAAGTGTTTTGATGTTGAACCTTGAGCATAAGGAGGTGTTTGAACATAATCATTAGTTAATTTTTATTATGGGTGTTTTGGGCGAGTTTTGACTTAGTCAAAGTGATGCATGTGCAAATGGGTCGATATTGCACTTATGGTGTTTTGTGTATAAGCTAGTGTATTTAGCTTATTCGGTTGTAAATTACTTAGGTGATTTGCATCGGACGATTAGGAGCTCAAGCGGAAGTTGCCTTACTTGAAATCAAGGTGAGTGGAATATTTATACATGTATGTATGTGGTTTATTTACTCGTACGCGATGTGGGCCTTTGGCACCACACCGTGAGTATTGGGCATTATGTCACAAGTTGGTGGCTTATTTGGTATTCGGGTGAAGAGAACTACGGGTTGGTAGTATCTTGCTAGGTGTCTCACGAGTCGGTGACACCTCTTGGAGGTTTACAAGTCGGTGACCTCATATGTATTGACGGGTGGTGCACTAGTCGGTGACACCCCATAGTGTTCACAAGTCGGTGACACTTGGTGGTACTTCACAAGTCGGTGATGCCACATGGCGTTCACGAGGCGGTGACCCATAAGTAATAGTGGTGATTCACAAGTCGGTGACACCTTATGATGAGTCACAAGTCGGTGACATTTCTTAGTGATCACAAGTCGGTGACACTAGGTGGGGCTTCACAAGTCGGTGATGCTACATGGTGATTCACAAGTCGGTGACACCATATGACGAGTCACAAGTCAGTGACATGGTACGAGTGAGACTCGATGATCTTGGTCGGCTACAAGTCGGTAGTAGTAAGCAGTGAACGGTTAGCGTGTTTATGCCCTTTTATGTTTAGTATATTATCGTGTTGAATTATATACTAACGTTGTTGCTAGTCGTGTGTTTGTTGATGCTAACTCGTTTGTTCGTTGTATGTAATGGTTTTGTAGGTGGATGCGTGTAGGTAAATTACATATGTATATGTATAAGTATTGCATTCACTAAGCATTAGCTTACCCTCTCGTTGTTTACCATTTTATAGGTTCCGGCGTGGATAAGGGTAAGGGCATTCGTTCGGACTAGAGATCCCGCTTGATGCTAGGGGACGCTTTTGGCTTTAGTAGCTCTTGGAGTTTGACCGATAGTTGGGTAGTTTAATCCCAAACGCCATGCTCATTGTGTAGTTTGGAACTTAAACTTTTTGGTGGTCGAAACTCTAAACTTGTATTAAACTTGTATTTTGGGTCGTGTGGGCCCGGCTTGTAAAACATCGTTTTATGTTTGATTCGTGTTAGTTTTACATATATAAGTTTGCCGTGAAAAGCGTTCGGTCTAAATATGTCGGGAAGTGGTCCATCTTTTTACGAGTTAAAAACAGTTTGATCAGAGCCTGGAACGCCTTGTGCGCGCTGCGCACCACACCTGTGCAGCAGTTTAATTTTTTTTTTGGGACTGTTTTTGGTCGGTTATCGGAGGCGGGTTGTTACAAGTGGTATCAGAGCATGGTCTAAGGGATTTAGGTGACTTGAGATAGGCGCCTAGACTTAGACTTTTGTGTGTGCTATTATGCGGGACTTGTAGGATTGCGGGTCGGTTCGGGATTTAGTTAGTGCCTTAGAGAATGAGTGAACTAGCTATGTATTGATTATGTTGTTATTAATCCCGTTGTTTGCGTTGAATATCTAGCGAGATAGTTGTTGTATTCATGAGCTCGGCATGGCGTGTGAGCGTAATAATGCTTCGCGACCATTATTACGGTTGCAAGCCAAGTCATGCAAGTGATGTACAACAAGTGTTGAACTAGATGGGATGTACGAACTGTGGCATATTATATGTTTG
This sequence comes from Rutidosis leptorrhynchoides, assembly GCF_046630445.1. NCBI lineage: Eukaryota > Viridiplantae > Streptophyta > Magnoliopsida > Asterales > Asteraceae > Rutidosis > Rutidosis leptorrhynchoides. The sequence continues at coordinate 386,516,090 of NC_092343.1, read as the reverse complement.
TAAACGATTGATCGTGGTGGTGTGTGTAAGTTATTCATGTTGTGTTCCTAACCGAGTTCATTTCTTAGAATGATTACAAGGAGCAAACAAGCCAACGAAGATCAAGACGAAGACGTTGAGTTCACGGCTAAGGTTGAGGCCATCTTTAAACGTCAAAAAGCGAAGTTTCTCGAGGATGTTAGAAAAGTTTTTCGGGAATCGGTTGATGGGCAATTAACCGATCTAATTGATGAAAGGGTGAAGGTCGCAATCGAGGAAGCGCTTGATGCTAGAAATATTTATCCCCGAGGCGAAGGGAGTGAAGGAAATGGGAGGCGGGACTTCCATTACAAAAACTTCAAGGATGCACAACCTCCTATGTTTAATGGGGTAAGGGATCCATTGAAGAGTACATGTTGGGTTTCAGACATCGAGGGGGCTTTCCGTACTAGTGAATGTCCTCCCGAGAAGAAAACAAGGTACGGTTCTAGTATGTTACGCGAAGAAGCCAAGTTGTGGTGGGATGACAAGATTCAATTGTATGGCGAGGAACAATGTATGAGCTTGTCATGGGATGAGTTCAAAAAGGAGTTCTTTGATGAATACCGAACTTCTTCCGACCTTGATAGAATCCGGGAAGAGTTACACAATTTGCGACAAGGTTCGATGGACTTGGTTACTCTCAAGTCTACCTTCTTGGCAAAGACTCGTTTTTGTCCGGAGTATGTTGGTGACGATCACAAGTTGATGAAAGATTTCTACCGTACCATGAATGACGAGTTGAAGGGTAAGATTAGTCGGGGAATGGCTAAGTCTTTTGAAGAGTTGTTTGAGTTGGCGCGGGGTTTCGAACCGGAGGTGTCAAAGCCAAGTGTGTCCGATGTTAGTAAACGGAAGTTCGAAGCGGCGACGTTTTCGACCAAGAAGAGTAAAAGCGCTACCGAAGGTGTCAGAAGCGTAAAGATGAATGACACGGGTGGTTCTAAATTCGCGTGTTATAATTGTGGGCAAACAGGGCATAAGTCTCGTGATTGTCCGTCGGGTAAGGTCACATGTTTTAAGTGCCGGAAGGAGGGACACCGGAAGTCGGAATGTCCCGAGAGGAATAGTGACGGAGCGCAAAAATCTAGCGACGCTTGATTCAGGTACTATTCGATTTTAGTACTATCTTTATGCGGGTGATTTTGGATAATGATTGAGTTTATCCATGTGTTGTAGTGACTAGCTAGGTCGAGTTAGTCCATTGCGGTTTGATTAGCCATGTCGGGTTAACCAATTGGATGTTGGATGTTGACCGAGGCGGGTTAACCAAGTGATTTTGACTAACCGGGTCGGGTTAATCAATTAAATGATAAGTGTTGACCGAGTCGGGTTGACCTAGTGTGTTTGACTTAACCAAGTCTGGTTAATCAATTGTTGTTAGGCGTTGACCGGGGCGGGTTGACTAAGGGTATTTGACTAACCGAGCCGGGTTAATCAAATTATTTTTAGGGGATTAACCAAGTCGGGTTGACCGAGATAGTTTGACTAACCAAGTCGGGTTAATCAATAAGTTGTTGGGAGTGTTGACCAAGTCGGGTTGACCAAGTGAGTTCGAATTAACCGAGTCGGGTTAATCAATTTGGTGATAAGTGTTGATCGAGGCGGGTTGACCGAGCGTATTTGACTAACCGGGTCGGGTTAATTAATTCTTGTTAAGGGTTGGCCGAGGTAGGTTGACCGGGCGAGTTGGAGGCCTAACCGAGTCGGGTGAAACCGTGATTTGATTAGAGGGTTACTTGTATTGCTCTCCATAAGGTTTAGCGTAGTAATGGTATGCCGTTCGAGAGGCGTTCACGTTGACTTTGTATGTGTGCGAGTATAGTCATGGTGGTTGACTATCTTTGTTTGTGTGTAAGTGACCGCGTTAACGGTCGAGACGGTACGGGTAGGTGATGTCGAACGAGGTGTATATAAAATAGCTTATATTTTACTAGAAAATACTATTAAATACGATACAATTTTACACAAGATATTTATTTATTTATAGAATGGATATACTTAAACCTTGCTACAACACTTATAGGCAGTGTACCTAATCGTACAGTAGTGTAGTTTTTAGTAAGTCCGGTTCGTTCCACAGGGAAATCTTTAAACAAAGCTCAACGCTATATTAGTTTACTTTTATAAAAATACAAATATATATATAGGTAATATTATTATTATAAAGGGGGGTTTTTACCGTTTAATGACCGGTTTGTCGATTTTAAGACTTTAGTCGCAGTTAAAACCTAATGTAAAATATAAAATAAATACAAGACTTAAATTAAAGCGTAAAGTAAATAACGATAATGAAATTGCGAATAATAAAAATGCGATAAAATTAAATTGCGATAATTAAAAGTACGATAATTAAAAGTGCGATTAAATAAAATAACAATAAATAAAAGTGCGATAATTAGAAGTGCAATTAAATATAAAATAAAGGAAATTAAATATGAAATAAAAGAATTATGCTTATTTAAACTTCCGTAATCATGATGTTTGACGTGTTGATTTTAGTTTTATGCCCATGGGTTAATTGTCCTTTGTCCTGGATTATTTAATATGTCCGTCTGGTTTTTGTCCATAACAGTCCATCAGTCATAAATATAAATTGCAAGTGTCCTTGTCAAATTATTATTATACCCGAAGATAAATATTCCAACTAATTGGGGATTCGAATTGTAACAAGGTTTTAATACTTTGTTTAATGAATACACCAGGTTATCGACTGCGTGTAAACCAAGGTTTTACTACTTTGTACACAATTACACCAATTACCCTTGAATGTAATTTCACCCCTGTTTTAATTATTCTAGTGGCTATTAATCCATTCCCGTGTCCGGTTAAATGAACGATTATTCGTACATATAAATACCCCGCCCATCGTGTCCGATCGAGTGTATATGGTAATTTATAGGGACGCCCAATTGTAAATCTTTATATTAACATTAACAAACTTTCATTTAGTTAAACAAATATAAAGCCCATTAATAGCCCATAGCCTAGTTTCCACAAGTGTCGTTCTTTTGTCCAAACCCCAATTATGGTACAAAGCCCAATTACCCAATTTTAGTAATTAGCCCAACATCATGATTACTTCGTTTTAAATAAGCATAATAATAACTTAGCTACGAGACATTAATATAAAAAGGTTGAACATAACTTACAATGATTAAAAATAGCGTAGCGTTACACGGACAGAATTTCGACTTACACCCTTACAACATTCGCTAACATACCCTTATTATTAGAATTATAATTAAAATTAAAATATAAATTATAAATATAAATATATATTACTCGTATATATTGAGAGAGATTGAGAAAAAAAGATATGTAAAATTCGATCAGAATTCGGTTGGCTTTATAGCCAGAAATGAATTTTGGGGCTCCGCGACTCGCGGCAAAAAGCCCTTCAAACTCCGCGAGTCGCGGAGAGGTATTTTCATTTCACACCCTTGGAGTTTCTGGCTGCCGACGGTTTTAATAATATATATATATAATATATATATAATTAATATAATTAATTATATATTATATTATATTTATATACATAGTTAACTTGTAATTTTTAGTCCGTTGCGTCGAGCGTTAAGAGTTGACTCTGGTCCCGGTTCCGGTTTTTTGAACGTCCTTGCGTACAATTTAATATCTTGTACTTTGCGTTTTGAATCTTGTACTCTTGTGATTTCGAGACGTTTCTTATCAATAATTGGAACCTTTTTGATTGTCTTTTGTTCTTTTGAGCTTTTTGGTCGTTTGCGTCTTCAAATCGTCGAATCTGTCTTTTGTCTTCACCTTTTATTATTTAAACGAATATCACTTGTAAATAGAACAATTGCAACTAAAAGCTTGTCTTTCTTGAGGAATAATGCTATGAAATATATGTTCGTTTTTAGCATTATCAAATATTCCCACACTTGAGCGTTGCTTGTCCTCAAGCAATATTGTCTTGAAATACTAGAATCACTTCTTTATTCTTCACACTTTGTACATCAGTGATTTCTATACGGCGGTATAAACAATGGTAGTAACGATATGGTTTACAGTCCCACATGACTATAAAAATTTAGATCCATTAAGGAAATTGGATCTTTATGAAAACATTTGATCTTTTGAAAATTAAATCTAGTTTTTACCCTAGATAAGTTTTCCGGAATAACCCTTTACCGGTGTTTGCAAAATATTTTTGTGGGTTTGGTGGGTTTCAGATTTGAAAATTTTAGCTCAAAACTTGCGGTTTTGTGTCGCCCACTTGCTAACCTTGTATTTGGAAAGCAACACGTCCAGTTTACTTGTTCCGTATATTACCTTTCGGCAAACTACCGTCCGGTTGTAAAGGAAAGCGTTGAACAAGCAACTGTTTAAGGCAATGTCCCGTGACATGCTTTTGATTATGGTCTATAACGTGTCGGACGCAATTACTATCCTTGGTAGGAGCAATAGTAAAGCTCACCCTTATAATTTGTCGGTCTGGCACAAGGTCCTGTCTTTGACCATGCTATGCAACCACCGTTCTTACGGTTGACACCCGATTTAGTTCAGGTGACCTAATGAATTCCAGGTGAATTCCTAGGATTTTACGTTCAATGGTAATGAACGCATTGAAAATAGGGTTTTCAGAAAACAAATCGGTTTATAATTTTGATCAAAATATTTTCTCGTTTAAGCTCGAGTTTAGATATCATTGAATTCCATGAGTTTGTAATTCTCAATCTTTAAGGTCAATCTCTAGGATTGAGTAATATCAGTCTTAAAAGCTGATTTTTAATCTTTAAGGAGATTATCCTTTCTGGGGATCTGATTCATTAGTCTTATCCAGCTAATTTGCATGGTGCCTCCCCATTGTACGAGATAAATCCTTCTCATGGTTAGGATAAATCTGACCACTTGGCGACCCTGTTTAATGCTGAGGTCCGTGGATTTCCTGCTGATTTTAGTGATGACTTTTCTAGATTTTTCGTCAACCTACAGCTGGTCTGGACGACAACTTCATGACCTAAATCAAGAAGCGCGTGTCTTTTTCGGAAGACTTTACTTCCTTTTAATGATGGAATTGATTCATCGTGTAGATCCATCTCTTCTTTTCTTTCATCGGGTAAAACAGTTTAGTTTAGTCCAAAGCAAAAGCATTTTCAGTTATTTGTTACAGATATATGTGACATATGTTTAAAATAATTTGGTAAATTTTCCCACACTTGGCTTTTTATTTTTCTTTTTATCGTCCTCTATTCCATTTTAAATGAATTTTAACATTTTAGTTTGTTTCTCAATTTATGTCCTTTCCGAGGTAACAATAATTTCGGTGTTAAAACCTAGTTTTATCGTTCATAAATATGTATAAACATGATTTTAATTCATTTAATTGAAAATTTTGAAAAATTTTACTAGAATTGGGTAGTCAGTATATAAGACTAGGGCTGTTCTTTTTTATCAGAGAGCACTAGATTCTAATACAACTACTGCTTTACTAGTATTTTTAATGGTAACCAAGTGTTTAATATAAAAATTTTAAAATCCGAAAGAATTTAACCCCTTCCCACACTTAAGATCTTGCAATGCCCTCGTTTGCAAGAAATCAGTAACAATTTAAATTATTGAGGGTGATTTGTGTGAAAATGATTAAATTTTTACCAAAGTTTCCAAATATATTGGCGTTTGTTTGCTGAATGATAAATGGTGCACATCATTTGTTCATCCCGTCTTTTTGTTATTTCACATATATTTTGCATCATTGTCGTCAAAATTACTTGCTTTTGCTGAACTTAATGCCAGTCTTTGAAAATGCGTTGTTTTACCCTGTTGTGTACATAAGATAAACTGCAAACATATATACATATTTTTGAAGTTTGGTTTATTACCCCACATTCAAAAATTATTAAAATCTAAGAATAAAAGTTAGATAATTATAAAAATGATTACAATATTAACAAAAATATTAAAAATAATAGTTTTTAATATTTTTTTTTTTTTTTTTTTTTTTTTATTTTTTATAATCTTTAACTTATAAAACAATTAAGAAATTAATTTTAAAATTTTGTTTCCCTTGTTATTTAGGACGAGGTCGTTTCGGATCGATGTCCTAGTCCGTTCCTCGACAAAATTTTAAAATTTGTCTTTTTGTAGCGATTGTTTTAAAAGCTAAGATTTTTGGGTTTTTTAATGTTTTTGGCATACTTTAAATCAATAAGATTAAAAATAATGATAATAAAAGTTCTCGTCCCTCCCTCGGGTAAAGCAATTTCGGTTCAAAGACCTAGTCTTCAACTTACGACGAATTTTAAAAATCATATTTTTAACTTAATGAGATAAAGTAAATTTTTGTTTTTAAATTCACACAACTTAAATATAAAATTCAAAATTAATATTAAAAATTCAAAATTCACACCAAACTTAAAATTTGAAATGCATAAAATTAAAATTTCATATTTTAAAACTTAAAAATTCACACCAAACTTAATTTAAAAATTCATAAATTCATACCAAACTTATATTAATTTTTCAAATATTTACAATTTTAAAAATATTGTTTTTACAAAGTTTACAATATTAATTTAAGATTTAAATATTAATTTTAAAAACATGGTAAAAATAAAATTGAAAATCTTTTTGTCTTTTTATCCCACTTTAATCAATCAAATATTATCAAAAATATGCGCCCCTCTTTTCGGTAAAGTAATTTCGGTTCCAAGACCTAATTTAACTCATGACGAATTTTTGAAATATTTTGGGTTGATTGTTTAAAGATATTTATACCTTAAGAATAAACGTTAAATTTCGCAGTGATGTAATAAATTTTTGAACGATATCAATAATTTCGGTCGCCAAACCTAATTTTATTTAATACCAATTTAATACTTTTTAGCGAACAAATTAGCGTTTATTATCAAAAGGTTAAAAATAAAAATAAAAATAAAAACTGTACAGACATACCTGTGAAATAGATTTCTTAGTTATATGATCTATTATATTCATAAGATAGTCGGTTTAATTGGTTTTCCATGGCTGCATAGGCGTAACCTCGAGCATTCATTGTCTTTTCTTCTAAACATATGAACGGTCCGTCTCTGCATAAAGTAACAAATTCGGTATTTGAATAGGTTTGATTATTTGAACATTTACCTCCATGTGACCATTTTCCGCATTTGTGACATTTTTCTAGGTGTCGTGCTCTTCTTTTCGCTGCGGATTTTGATTTTCCTTTACCAAATTGTAACTTATTATCTTCGCATCTGGATCCTTTTCTAACTCCGTCCATTCTTTCTCTGATTACTGATACTAATTCACTCGGTAGTATGTCATTATTTCTTTTAGTGATCAAAGCGTGTAGCATTAGACCATGGTTTAGTTCACAGGTAGTCTTCATTTTGTAAAAACCTAAAAAAAATAAAAATTCAGAATGGGGGGAGAAGACTAGTTCTTTAGGGTCTGCTAGGGAAAGACCATACGTGTTCCATTTTCGAGAACTACACGAAAACAGACAATCTAACTCTAACAGAAATACATATTATCCTTTAAAGACTTGATTCTCCCCACACTCAGTTAGCTGTGGTATCGAAATTATGATTAACTTCGTTGTCGACTTCCATCGGACCATGTATGTAATGTTTAACTCTGTGACCATTAACTTTAAATTCAATCCCATTTGAATTTATCAATTCTATCGTTCCGTATGGGAAAACTCTTTTGACTATGAATGGTCCAGACCATCTTGATTTCAATTTTCCAGGAAATAGCTTGAATCGTGAATTGAAAAGAAGAACTCTGTCTCCTTCTTTAAATTCCCTTGAACTTCTGATTCTTTTATCATGCCATTTCTTCGTTCTTTCTTTATAGATTAACGAATTTTCGTATGCTTCATGTCTTAATTCTTCTAATTCGTTTAGTTGACTTAATCGTAGACGTCCAGCTTCATGTAAATCAAGATTACATGTCTTCAAAGCCCAAAATGCTTTGTGTTCAATTTCTACTGGAAGATGACATGCTTTTCCATACACAAGTCTAAAAGGTGTGGTTCCAATTGGAGTTTTGTAGGCTGTTCTAAAAGCCCAGAGTGCATCCTCCAATTTAATGGACCATTCCTTCGGATTTGATCCTACGGTTTTCTCTAGAATACGTTTTAAAGCTCGGTTTGTATTTTCAACTTGTCCACTTGTTTGTGGATGATATGCGGTGGAGATTTTATGAGTTACTCCATATCTTTTAAGAACTTTCTCAAGTTGATTATTACAAAAATGAGTACCCCGATCACTTATTAAAGCTTTCGGTGTTCCAAACCTTGCAAAAAGACGTTTTAAAAAGTTGACTACAACTCGTGCATCGTTAGTTGGGAGAGCTTGTGCTTCCGCCCATTTAGATACATAATCAATGGCTACGAGTATATATAGATTATTATGAGATTTTGGAAATGGACCCATAAAGTCAATACCCCAAATGTCAAATACTTCACATACTTGGATGACATTTTGTGGCATTTCATCACGTTGACTTATTTTTCCGGCCCTTTGACATGCATCACAGGATTTGCAAAGAAGGTGTGCGTCTTTGTAAATTGTAGGCCAATAGAATCCAGCTTCATAAACTTTTCTTGCTGTTAGTTGAGGCCCATAATGCCCTCCTGTTGGTCCTGTGTGACAATGGTTTAAAATTTTACTAGCTTCATCTCCAAATACACATCGGCGTATTATTCCATCGGGACAACTTTTAAACAGATGTGGATCTTCCCAGAAATAGTGTTTTATATCACTGAAGAATTTCTTTCGTCTTTGGTACGATAATCCTTTTTCAAGGAATCCACAAACTAAGTAGTTTGCATAGTCTGCAAACCATGGGATTTCTTTATAATCTATCTTCAATAGATATTCATCAGGAAAGTTGTCTTGTATGGCCGATTCATTCAGAACTTCTAATTCGGGATTTTCAAGACGAGAAAGATGATCAGCGGCGAGATTTTCTGCTCCCTTTTTATCTCGGATTTCAATATCAAACTCTTGTAAGAGTAAGATCCAACGGATTAATCTTGGTTTAGCATCTTGTTTTGAAAATAGGTATCTAAGAGCAGAATGGTCGGTATAGACCACCGTTTTTGCTAGAACGAGATATGATCGAAATTTGTCAAAAGCAAAGACAATAGCAAGGAGTTCTTTTTCAGTAGTTGTATAGTTCGTTTGTGCTCCTTGTAATGTCTTACTAGCATAATATATAGGTTGAAATCTTTTTTCAATCCTTTGTCCTAAAACGGCTCCCATTGCAAAATCACTTGCATCGCACATTAGTTCAAATGGTAGATTCCAATTTGGTGTTATCATGATTGGTGCATTAGTGAGTTTTTCTTTAAGAATATTAAAAGATTTGATACATTCATCTGAAAAGATGAATGGCGCATCCTTTTCTAGGAGTTTATTCATAGGAGTGGCAATTTTAGAAAAATCTTTTATGAAACGTCGGTAAAAACCGGCATGCCCTAGAAAACTCCTAACTCCTCTAACATTGGTGGGATGTGGAAGTTTAGCAATTACATCTACTTTAGCTCTATCCACTTCAATTCCTTCTTTTGAAATTTTATGTCCAAGAACGATGCCTTCTTTAACCATGAAATGGCATTTCTCCCAATTAAGTACTAGATTTGATTTTTCGCATCTAATTAGCATTCGTTCCAGATTAACTAGACATGATTTAAATGTATCACCGAAGACTGAAAAGTCATCCATGAATACTTCCATGCATTCTTCTATCATGTCATGAAAAATCGCCATCATACACCTTTGAAAGGTTGCAGGGGCGTTGCAAAGTCCAAATGGCATGCGTTTGTAAGCAAAAGTACCATAAGGGCACGTGAATGTGGTTTTCTCTTGGTCTTCGGGTGCTATTGGAATTTGAAAATATCCGGAAAATCCATCTAGAAAACAATAGTAACTATTTCCGGCTAATCTTTCCAACATTTGATCTATGAAAGGTAAGGGAAAGTGATCTTTTCTGGTGGCGTCATTTAATTTTCTATAATCAATACATACACGCCATCCTGTTACAGTCCTAGTAGGAATAAGCTCATTTTTCTCATTTGTGATAACAGTCATGCCACCCTTCTTAGGTACGCATTGAACTGGGCTTACCCATGGACTATCAGAGATTGGATATATCAAACCTGCATCTAGCAGTTTAATAATCTCTTTCTTAACTACATCTTGCATATTAGGATTTAGTCTTCGTTGGCGTTGCACATACGTTTTATGACCTTCTTCCATAAGGATTTTATGTGTGCAATACGAAGGACTTATTCCTTTAATATCATGAATCTTCCATGCAATGGCTGGTTTATGAGCTTTCAACACAGAAATGAGTTGTGATTTCTCATTTTCAGTAAGAGAAGACGATATTATTACAGGTAATTCAGATTCACCATGTAAATAAGCGTATTCCAAATGGTTTGGAAGTGGCTTTAACTCTAATTTCGGAGGTTCTTCTATCGATGATTTATATCGATATCTGTCTTCTTCTTTTAGCATTTGAATTTCTTCTGTTGTTGGTTCATATCCATTAGCTATAAGTGTAGCTAACATTTCAGCTTCATCAATTGGTTCATTACCTTCTCCTAAAGAACATTCTCCTGTTCCTTGTAATTCTGGAAATTCTTCTAATAATTCTGCATGTGCATCTATAGTTTGAATATAATAACATGTATCATCTGCAGATTGTGGTTGTTGCATTGCTCTATCAACTGAAAAGGTAACACTCTCATCCTCTATACTTAGGGTCAGTTTCTTACCGAACACGTCTATCATTGCTTTAGCCGTGTTTAAGAATGGTCTTCCTAATATGAGAGGAACTTGAGAATCTTCTTCCATGTCTAAAACAACAAAATCTACTGGAAATACTAAAGTACCAACTTTAACTAGCATGTTCTCCATTATCCCTCTAGGATATTTTATTGATCGATCGGCTAGTTGTATGCTTATTCTTGTTGGTTTCAATTCTCCAAGGTCTAGTTTAGCGTATAGTGAATACGGCATTAGATTTATACTAGCACCTAAATCTGCTAATGCTTCTATTGAACTAAGACTACCCAGAAAACATGGAATTGTGAAACTTCCTGGATCAGATAGTTTTTCTGGTATCTTATTCAACAGCACTGCTGAACAATTAGCATTCATAGTAACAGCCGAGAGTTCTTCCATTTTCTTTCTATTCGTGATTAGATCTTTCAAGAATTTAGCATATCTTGGCATTCCTGAAATCACATCAATGAAAGGAAGATTTACATTTATCTGTTTAAACATATCCAAGAATTTGGATTGCTCGGCTTCAAGTTTTTCTTTCTTCATTTTACTCGGATAAGGAAGTGGTGGTTGGTATGGTTTAACATAAGGTTTATCCTTAACTGTGTTATCTTCATTAACCTTTTCAACTACCGGTTCTTTTTCCTTATCTTGATCAGGTTGTGGTTCTTGTGAAGTAGGAATAGTTTCATCAGAAGTTACAGGTATTTCAGGTGGTTTAAGTGTTGTACCACTTCTTGTGGTAATAGCTTTAGCTGTTTCATTCCGGGGGTTAGCATTCGTATCACTAGGTAAACTTCCCGGTTTTCTTTCACCTATTAACCTTGCTAGGTTACTTACTTCTTGTTCCAGATTTTGAATAGAAGCTTGTTGATTTCTAAATGCTTGAGCATTTTGTTCATTGGTTTGTTTTTGAGATGTGAAAAACTGCGTTTGAGTTTCAACTAGCTTCGTCATCATATCTTCTAAATTCGGCTTTTTATCATCGATTTGTTGTGGTGGTTTGTTTTGAAAATTCGGTCTTTGCTGATTGTAAGTATTATTGGATACTTGTTGATTGCTAGGACCTTGTTGGTTATTGTATGGAATATTTCGGTTATAATTCTGGTTTTGATTGTAAATCGGTCTTGGCGGTTGATAATTATTCTGATAATTATTTCCAGGCCTTTGGTTTATGTATGAAATATTCTCTCTTTGTTCCATTGTTAATTCAATATTGAGACAATCTTTTGTCAAATGTGGTCCTCCACACTGCTCACAACTAATTCGTATAGAGTGAATATCCTTAGTCATCTTTTCCATTCGTCTCTCGAAAGCATCTATCTTTGCCGATATGGAATCTAAGTCATGGCTAGAATCGGCTCTAGCTGCTTTAGATGATCTAATGATGTCTTTTTCTTGGTGCCACTCATGTGAGTGGGAAGCAGTATTATCAATAATTTTGTAAGCATCAGTTTCGGTTTTCTTCATAATAGAACCACCAGCTGCTATATCTATGTCTTTCCTTGTAGTGATGTCGCATCCTCGGTAGAATATTTGTACTATTTGACAAGTGTCTAAACCATGTTGCGGACATCCTCTTAACAACTTTCCATATCTTGTCCACGCCTCATATAGAGTTTCATTTGGCTTTTGTGTGAACGTAACAATTTCTGCTTGAAGTCTTACGGCTTTAGATGCAGGAAAGAATTGTTTAAGAAATTTATCAATTAAAACGTCCCATGTATCGATCGCCCCTTCAGGTAACGATTCCAACCAATCTTTGGCTTCTCCCTTTAAAGTCCAGGGAAATAACATGAGATATATCTGTTCATCCTCCACTTCTCGTATTTTAAATAGTGTGCAGATCCTATTAAAGGTACGTAGATGTTCATTTGGATCTTCCTTCGGCGCACCACTAAATTGGCATTGATTAGTCACCATGTGTAGAATTTGTCCTTTGATTTCATAATCTGGCGCATTAATGTCTGGATGAGTAATTGCGTGACCTTGGCCAGTGCGTTTAGCTCTCATTCGGTCTTCCATACTTAAAGGTTCCAGATTCTCCATATTTGAATTTGTTGACTCGGTATCACTAGATGGTTCTGATTTAATAGTTCGTTCCTCAACAATCTCTGTTTGAATGATTGGTGGTTCCGGAGGAAAGTTTAATGGTTCAGGATCTATGAACCGTTCCTGAATATTTTCTGGATTCTCAATTGTGAGGTTGGGTTCAAAAAATGGATTATCGGTAATTTGAACTGAAGTACTTGGTCGACTGGATGACGATTCTAAAGAAAAATCAACGGCGGTTATATTTGTTAAACGATGTCTTGATCGAGTTACAGGTGGTGAACGTACAAAAGGTGATGAACGTCTTGCTCGGTGCATTCACAGAATATCCTATTAGTTTTTAAAAGGAAAGAAAAATTATAATAAGTTATCCAATCAATAGACTTTTCTGATTTTGCCCACGTTTCGAATAGCCAAAAGATGCAGCAGAGGGGCAGGATTCGTTTGGTCTCAATATAATTGAGGACTGTTTGGCTCCAATAACCCGGTCCACGTACAAATCCAACTATTACTACGAACCAGAAAATTTTGATGTCTATCAATTTAACCACTTAAAATAAATTTTCGTAATTTTAAGAAATTTAGATAAGAAGTAGAAAAAATTCTAAGTCCTAAAAACTAGAATGGCGAGAAATAAGAGAGAAAAAGAGTTCGTCGAAAAAGGTCGAAAAAGAAAAATTGTTGAAAAATAAAAGGTGACGGAAAAATAAAAGAAACTTATAAAAACTTAAAAATACTTAACTAATTTAACCTTATTACTACAACTAACTTAAAATTATAATCGCAAATTGATATTACTAATTGGAATGATAATTGATACATAGTAAAAGGTCTAAAAATATTAAAGCTTACAAGAAAAACTAAATTTCCAAATGGAAATAACTTAAAAAGAAACTAAAACTTAAAAAGGCGTCGCAAAATTCTAAAGCACCTAAATCTTAGTATAAAGAAAAAGCACTTAAGGAATTCTACGGCAAAGCCTAAAAATCTAGGAGTAAAAATAACTATAGCAAAAACTAATTTTAAAATTAATTATGAGCTAAAAATACAAAAGTTACGCTACAACGATTAAAAAGGTACAAAATATAAAAATATACAAAAAGTTGTAAAAAGTACAATTTTTATAAAAAAAATTATTTTTATATTATTTATTTAATAAAAACTACTAATTTTACAATTTTAATAAAACTAATTAAATAAAATACATATATAAAGTAAAAAGTAAAAATAAAACTAAAATTAATAATAATAATAATAATAATTAAGTTAAATAATAATAATAATAAATTAAAACTCCGTAATTAATGCAACTTTAGGGTTTTGTCCGTGTGTCAGAAGACCTCCGCGAGTTGCGGTGAATAAAGAGGAAAACCCCGCGAGTCGCGGGGTTCAGGAATTCAGTTGACAGGTTTTGTTTTTACGCGTTTTTCTTTATTTTTTTTTTTTTTTATTTTCTTTTTTCTGTTTTTAGTTTAAATAAACGATTTTTAATAAAATTTATATTTTTATAAATTAAAATAAAGATAAAGAAACTTATAAAACTTAAATATTTAACAAAATCCTAAAAATACTTATATTTTTGTTTTTCTTTTTATATTTTTGAATAATTAAAACGTAATTTTTACAAAAACGACTTTTAATAAAAGTAGATAAAAATCTTTTTTTTTTTTTTTTTTATTAGCGTTGCGCTTCCGGCTTTTAAGAGTAATTCCCCGGCAGCGGCGCCAAAAATACTTGATGTCGAACGAGGTGTATATAAAATAGCTTATATTTTACTAGAAAATACTATTAAATACGATACAATTTTACACAAGATATTTATTTATTTATAGAATGGATATACTTAAACCTTGCTACAACACTTATAGGCAGTGTACCTAATCGTACAGTAGTGTAGTTTTTAGTAAGTCCGGTTCGTTCCACAGGGAAATCTTTAAACAAAGCTCAACGCTATATTAGTTTACTTTTATAAAAATACAAATATATATATAGGTAATATTATTATTATAAAGGGGGGTTTTTACCGTTTAATGACCGGTTTGTCGATTTTAAGACTTTAGTCGCAGTTAAAACCTAATGTAAAATATAAAATAAATACAAGACTTAAATTAAAGCGTAAAGTAAATAACGATAATGAAATTGCGAATAATAAAAATGCGATAAAATTAAATTGCGATAATTAAAAGTACGATAATTAAAAGTGCGATTAAATAAAATAACAATAAATAAAAGTGCGATAATTAGAAGTGCAATTAAATATAAAATAAAGGAAATTAAATATGAAATAAAAGAATTATGCTTATTTAAACTTCCGTAATCATGATGTTTGACGTGTTGATTTTAGTTTTATGCCCATGGGTTAATTGTCCTTTGTCCTGGATTATTTAATATGTCCGTCTGGTTTTTGTCCATAACAGTCCATCAGTCATAAATATAAATTGCAAGTGTCCTTGTCAAATTATTATTATACCCGAAGATAAATATTCCAACTAATTGGGGATTCGAATTGTAACAAGGTTTTAATACTTTGTTTAATGAATACACCAGGTTATCGACTGCGTGTAAACCAAGGTTTTACTACTTTGTACACAATTACACCAATTACCCTTGAATGTAATTTCACCCCTGTTTTAATTATTCTAGTGGCTATTAATCCATTCCCGTGTCCGGTTAAATGAACGATTATTCGTACATATAAATACCCCGCCCATCGTGTCCGATCGAGTGTATATGGTAATTTATAGGGACGCCCAATTGTAAATCTTTATATTAACATTAACAAACTTTCATTTAGTTAAACAAATATAAAGCCCATTAATAGCCCATAGCCTAGTTTCCACAAGTGTCGTTCTTTTGTCCAAACCCCAATTATGGTACAAAGCCCAATTACCCAATTTTAGTAATTAGCCCAACATCATGATTACTTCGTTTTAAATAAGCATAATAATAACTTAGCTACGAGACATTAATATAAAAAGGTTGAACATAACTTACAATGATTAAAAATAGCGTAGCGTTACACGGACAGAATTTCGACTTACACCCTTACAACATTCGCTAACATACCCTTATTATTAGAATTATAATTAAAATTAAAATATAAATTATAAATATAAATATATATTACTCGTATATATTGAGAGAGATTGAGAAAAAAAGATATGTAAAATTCGATCAGAATTCGGTTGGCTTTATAGCCAGAAATGAATTTTGGGGCTCCGCGACTCGCGGCAAAAAGCCCTTCAAACTCCGCGAGTCGCGGAGAGGTATTTTCATTTCACACCCTTGGAGTTTCTGGCTGCCGACGGTTTTAATAATATATATATATAATATATATATAATTAATATAATTAATTATATATTATATTATATTTATATACATAGTTAACTTGTAATTTTTAGTCCGTTGCGTCGAGCGTTAAGAGTTGACTCTGGTCCCGGTTCCGGTTTTTTGAACGTCCTTGCGTACAATTTAATATCTTGTACTTTGCGTTTTGAATCTTGTACTCTTGTGATTTCGAGACGTTTCTTATCAATAATTGGAACCTTTTTGATTGTCTTTTGTTCTTTTGAGCTTTTTGGTCGTTTGCGTCTTCAAATCGTCGAATCTGTCTTTTGTCTTCACCTTTTATTATTTAAACGAATATCACTTGTAAATAGAACAATTGCAACTAAAAGCTTGTCTTTCTTGAGGAATAATGCTATGAAATATATGTTCGTTTTTAGCATTATCAGTAGGGTATAAGTCTTGGTGGCACCAAGCATCGCCATTGTAAGTGAAAGTTTGCTAGGCCTGCTTTGTGTCCTAGGTAGATCTCGACTAGCAGTTGATTGCTAGGGAGTTGTGGCGTTGAGCCGTAATGTTCATTGGGTTTGGGTGACTTCGAATAGTCAAGTGTCATATAACGCCGAGGATGGACCCCGAAAGGGGCAAGTGAATGAGACTCGGTGGTAGTAATGGGAGTTGCATAACACTACGTCAGGTGCCCTCCATATACCTGCACGTGGAATGCTTCACTCTGGTGGTGTGATTACTTTGTACTTGGGTACCGGTGAGGAAACCCGAAGGTACGATCATGGTTTATTGCGACGACTAGCGGGCATTGACGTTTAGCCGATTCGGAAAGACTAGGTTCGAGTATCTTGTGGTAAGTCCGCGGAAAATTTTGAGTATGACCGACGTTGGTACCGGTCATGTATGTTGTGGAATGTTGAAATTTCGCAAGGTATTATCATCTTGACGATGATAAGGTAGGGTTAAAACCCTAAGTGGGGGAGTATGTACCCGGAGGGTACGATGCTTCTTTGTATTGGTAGGTGTGTTTGAGCCATTTGCCGTAAGTTCTCTCGTTTTGAGAGCCAACTAGAGACGTAGAGTGTTAGTTTGGACTGTCTCATGTAGGGGCGTGTTAGGATAGAGTGCGTTCGGGAACGAACTCTCTAGAGTATTGGCGATGGGCGTTAGAACTCTAAGTCGTGAGTTGGAGTATGCCAAGGAAATCTTGAAGGTTAATTGTGCAATTGGAACGTTGCATGGTGGTAAAGTGTGATCGATAGGATGCACGGTGGCCTCAAAGGTTCCGAGATTGTGTGAGAACTCGAAGACTTGTGGAAAATGAGTTGTTTTCGTTCGCGATGAGGTTTATATCGCGAGGACGCGATCCAATTTAAGTGGGGGAGAGTTGTAAGAACCGATTATTTATTTTACAGAAGTGTATTAGAGTGCATGAAGTGTGGGGAAAATTGTGTGAGTAAACCGAAGACAGAACCTGTTCAGCCCTTCGTGCGCGCCGCGCAGGGGTGATGGTGCGCGCCGCGCACTGTCCCGGCGACAGAACCCCAGTTTTTCTGTTTTGAGTTTAATGAAGGGCATTATGGTCTTTTCACTTGAGGGTCGGTTTTAGGCCACAAAGGCAGATTGGTGGACTCTTTCAAGTCCACAATCTTATCTTCATCTCTTCCACACACTCTCAAACCCTAGAGTGAGAAATAGAGCTTAGAGAGAGAAAGCTTCATTTGGGGAAGAAGGAGCTTGAATCAAACGAAGTTGCAAGTGTTAAAGTTGTTCACCTTGTTCACGGCTACGTTGTGGTGGTATTGGTAAGCTCTAACTCCGAGTTTTCATAGTTTGATTTAGTGTTCATAATTGGGGTTTTGAAATGGGTGTTCTTGAAATAAACCCATTAGTTGTTAATTGGATGTTTGAGCTAGTAAATGGTGTTAATAACCATTGTTGGTTGGTTTGGGTTTGTTAATGAAGATGATTAGTTGTTAATCATGTTTGGTTGTTGGAATCACTAGTTAATTAAGATTATAAGTGATTAGAAGTGTAAACTTGCAAATGGGTGTTGACTTGAGTTTGGGTCAAAATGGATTTTTGTGTTCTAATGATGCAAGTAAGTGTTTTGATGTTGAACCTTGAGCATAAGGGGGTGTTTGAACATAATCATTAGTTAATTTTGATTATGGGTGTTTTGGGCGAGTTTTGACTTAGTCAAAGTGATGCATGTGCAAATGGGTCGATATTGCACTTATGGTGTTTTGTGTATAAGCTAGTGTATTTAGCTTATTCGGTTGTAAATTACTTAGGTGATTTGCATCGGACGATTAGGAGCTCAAGCGGAAGTTGCCTTACTTGAAATCAAGGTGAGTGGAATATTTATACATGTATGTATGTGGTTTATTTACTCGTACGCGATGTGGGCCTTTGGCGCCACATCGTGAGTGTTGGGCATTATGTCACAAGTTGGTGGCTTATTTGGTATTCGGGTGAAGAGAACTACGGGTCGGTAGTATCTCGCTAGGTGTCTCACGAGTCGGTGACACCTCTTGGAGGTTTACAAAGTCGGTGACACCCCATAGTGTTCACAAGTCGGTGACACTTGGTGGTACTTCACAAGTCGGTGATGCCACATGGCGTTCACGAGGCGGTGACCCATAAGTAATAGTGGTGATTCACAAGTCGGTGACACCTTATGATGAGTCACAAGTCGGTGACATTTCTTAGTGATCACAAGTCGGTGACACTAGGTGGGGCTTCATAAGTCGGTGATGCTACATGGTGATTCACAAGTCGGTGACACCATATGACGAGTCACAAGTCGGTGACATGGTACGAGTGAGACTCGATGATCTTGGTCGGCTACAAGTCGGTAGTAGTAAGCGGTGAACGGTTAGCGTGTTTATGCCCTTTTATGTTTAGTATATTATCGTGTTGAATTATATACTAACGTTGTTGCTAGTCGTGTGTTTGTTGATGCTAACTCGTTTGTTCGTTGTATGTAATGGTTTTGTAGGTGGATGCGTGTAGGTAAATTACATATGTATATGTATAAGTATTGCATTCACTAAGCATTAGCTTACCCTCTCGTTGTTTACCATTTTATAGGTTCCGGCGTGGATAAGGGTAAGGGCATTCGTTAGGACTAGAGATCCCGCTTGATGCTAGGGGACACTTTTGGCTTTAGTAGCTCTTGGAGTTTGACCGATAGTTGGGTAGTTTAATCCCAAACGCCATGCTCATTGTGTAGTTTGGAACTTAAACTTTTTGGTGGTCGAAACTCTAAACTTGTATTAAACTTGTATTTTGGGTCGTGTGGGCCCGGCTTGTAAAACATCGTTTTATGTTTGATTCGTGTTAGTTTTACATATATAAGTTTTCTGTGAAAAGCATTCGGTCTAAATATGTCGGGAAGTGGTCCATCTTTTTACGAGTTAAAAACAGTTTGATCAGAGCATGGAACGCCTTGTGCGCGCCGCGCACTTTCAGTGGAGCGCGCCGCGCACCACACCTGAGTAGCAGTTTAAATTTTTTTTTTGGGACTGTTTTTGGTCGGTTATTGGAGGTGGGTTGTTACACCCATGATCCTAGTCACTTAACCAATCCGGACCTACACTCTACGGTCCTTTGACAAACATTCCAATCCGACTTCCACCACATTCCCTATTAACCCGAAGATCATTCCATTTACCAAATACATGTTTGCACGTATTCTAAGACATGTAACGCATACAACATCCGAAGTCATAACGATCACCTAGAATACGCGGAATCACCATGTATTCTTCCAACTCCTCTAGGCAATTCTTCTCAAAGAGTCACCTTCAACAACTAAATCGTCACCCGCGATTTATCGAATCCGCAAATCCGAGCACAAGAACTTGCTCACTCCCTCACATCGGAAAACTCAACCAATCTCGTACTGAGATATCAACTCCTTAGCGTACCCATGCCAAGTACAATGCTAAAGTATCCACATGCCAAAATAAGGTCAACAATCAAACCGATGAAGACCGAATAAAAGCGAATCCTTACGGATAACACTTACCACTTAACATCCCTTGTAGTGCGCAAACACCGCTAATACGCAACTACCGCAAATATGTGAGCAAAACACGTCTATTGTATCACTAATCACCCAACATGGTCCTCACGACCGAACCACCGATGTATAAAACAACCAATAGTTCTCGAATCCAACATCACGAAGGCTGGCCGAACTACACGCGCCTTAGCGAATTCGCACCACACGCGACTCACTACCTCCACCGCAACACAATCGGGATTGGCCGAACATACACGCGCCCTAGTGAATCTGCACGACATAAGAGTCACTATCCCAATAGAATGACCGCATCTACACGTGTCATTGTGAATCTACACCATACGCGACTCACTTCCCGAAATCACAACACAGGAATGGTACTCCCATTCCCCACCAGTACTCGCATTTCCCGATAATGTTATACCATGCCGATATAACACTACTCCCAATGTGAAGTTAGAGGACCGAGTCAACGGCCATAACCCACCAATCACATACGCTCTTTTGGCCTCAATCAACGAGTGGTGTAGCATTGCGCACTGCACACATCATAGTGAATCCTAACAGAATGCACTAACCAATCACCACAAGCAAAAGTATATACGCATACTTAGAAACATTCCACTCACTTGGAAATCTTTGCACACGCATCACACGTTCGTGTACACAACGCCACCACAATCGAGCAAGAACCACCTATATTGCACATAGACACAAAACAATAATTCTCTAGAAGAGAATCCGACACGCACATCCCTTAACCGGGGATCTCACCTTGCTCGTCAAACACGCCCATTATGTAATGAATCGGAAAATTTCGACTAAATTTAAACCAAACTCTCGATACGATATTATTTTTTTTTTGACACGTTAAACAAAGTCTGTTAGGTTAAGTCTCAAAAATTTTGAACTGTTTCATATATTCAATTGACCTTCGACTGTTCTCGACGATTCACGAATAATTAATTGTAAATAGATATGTGTGTATATATATATATATATATATATATATATATATATATATATATATATAAATAATAATGTGAAATATAATTTGAAGTATTACATGTTGTTGTTATTAAAAATTAATTATGTAAAATAAAATAATATACGATGTAATGAGAAATATTATTAATTGTAAATATATAAGATTGGATATTAAATTTATTTGTTTGAAAATATATATTTAATATATTTAGTTATATAATAAAACCTGATATTAAAATGTATTTATATATACATATAGTATATTGAAAATAAATGATTTCGAGCTTAAATAGTAAATGATTGTAACGCTCGGTTATCTTATCATTAGTGTTCATATAGATCTAATACGAGATTATAAAGATTGGAAATAAAAGTTAGCCCGTAAATAGATTACGAAGATTATAGGCTTGATAGAAATACTTTTACCTTTTTAATTTAAATGTTAGTACTCCGTACATATTAATTGGAACACTAAAACAAATAATTAACGAACCTTTTTGATCAGGTTTCAAATAGTTAATGATTGGAATAATTAAATATATTTAAGCTAAAAATTTGGGATTTTTAGGAACACTTTTATGCGTTAACTGTTTAGCAATGGATAAAATATAATACTTCGGGTTAAAAGTGTCAGCGTAAGAATTAAGATTACCGGCTGCTTAACTATTTTGCACAGTATAAATGAGATATTATCATTCTGTTTACTGTTCTTCCTTTTGTCCTCTTAATATGAATATGAGAATGAATTCTATATAACTATACACCTACATATACATACACACACATACACACACACACACACACCATATCCATCTATCTTCCTCTTTCTCTGTACGCCCACGAATCACCACTGCCATCACCACCACTCTACAACCTTCGGCCACCATCACTAAAACATGTACCACCATGATCTTCCCCACGAATAACCACAAATCCAATTAAATATTATAGTTGTTTGAACTATTTCTGCATCTGTTTCTGTTTGAGTTCACAACCAGGAGACATCGATCACAATCCCAACCCACAACAAACCATCACCACCCATTATAACCTCTTTTACTACTGTTTTACTCGTAAAGAATCACCATCAAAAGTCACCACCTTAAACCACCAAACCTGAAATCGTTGGGCTGCTGCTATGCTTGTTTTTCTTCTGTCTTTCTGTTTTACACACACGCAACAACCCACCGTCATCATCTAACAAAACTTAATGTGTCGTTCCTGTTTTCTGTTTTCTGCTTTGGATCGAACAAACACAAACCCACATGTCATTTTTTTGGAACCCTCACCAAACCATGGTTGTTACTTATGTTCCTGTTTCAAATTCGTCCTCGGAACACCACCGTAAAACCATTAAAACACCAAGTTATTTCTTCTAACTAATTTGTCTCTATTTCTATCGTAAGAACCCAACACAACCACCACCTTGTTGTTGTTTTCTAAATTGCAACCCAAAATAGTTTTTGCTGTGTTACCTGTTCAAACCCAAACCAAAACCATCGAGACCCACATGATCATCAAACTAACCTGCAACCTTGCTTTTCTATTTCTGTTTTTTGAAACAGTGAACGCGAAAGAGGAAGAGGATGATGCTACAATGATTGTTTTTCTGTTTCTATATTTTATTTCTTTCGATGCTCACAAGCTGCTACATTTTATTCCTGCTTCTTTTTCTGCTAAACGATGATAATGATAATGATGATAAATAACGAGATGATTAAAAGATAAAAGGAGAGATGATGATCGATATAATTGATATTTAGTGGTAGGATTGCTATGGCCGAATCCTTACCATCGAACTGTGCAGATGGGGTACCCAAATACACTCGTGTTTTCCAGCTCACCCTAATTTCTCTTTTAACTGCTCATTTAATAACATAAAATAGCGGATCCTTTTATTACCTTGTAACTTGGGCCACTAGCTTTTCGATTGGGCCAAGACAATCCGAATAACTATTGGGCCGTGACCCAACTCAGGCCTCTGTTGGGCTGTGAACGAAATTCTGGTTACCTATTGGACTGAACTTTGGCCCGTACCCATTTATTGTATAACTAGAAGCTATATGATGTTAATTATGAAAAATATACGTGATGATGATCATGAAGATCATGACATGAAGATAATAATACGCATGATGATAAGCGTTGATGATGAGTGATGTTATGGTCATGGTTTTATGATGATGTAATGACAAAGATGATGGAATAATGATGATAAAGATAATTTGATAAACTGATAATCGTGAAGTTACGTTGACAAATGTCTAGATGATACGTGATATAGAATTAAGATGTTGATGGTTCAAATAAGTAAAAGTGGGGATTAATTCAAGAAACAAGCGAAGAGTGCAGTGGTCTGAAAGGTGTGTGTTTAACCGAGATTTCTCGGGTTTGAGCCTGGGCGCAGGCAGTTTATTTTTTTTTTTAAAGCTCTCCCTATTAAGGTAGTATTATTATTATTATTATTATTATTATTATTATTATTATTATTATTATTATTATTATTATTATTATTATTATTATTATTATTATTATTATTATTATTATTATTATTATTATTATTATTATTATTATTATTATTATTATTAATTATTATTATTATTATTATTATTATTATTATTATTATTATTATTATTATTATTATTATATTTGTTATTGTCGTTATTATAATTAAAATTACTTAATATTATTACTAAGACTAATAACATGATTTTTATTATTATCATTAATATAAATTATATTATCATTATTATTACTAGTAAAATCATTAAGTATTAGTATTATTATTATTATTATAGTTATTAGTATTATCAGTATTACTAAAAGTATCATTATTTTTAAATCTATCATTTTTATTAAAACTAGTATTATCATTATTAATATTACTAAGTATCATTATTATTAATATTAGTATAAGAATTCTCATTTAACATTGATATCAGTATTATTATTAAAATGACTATTAAAATGCTATTAAAATTATCATTATTAATAAAATTACCATTATTATTAAAAATATTTTCTTTATAAAAACTATCATTTGAAATGTCCCGTTCTTATTGACTAAAAACGTTCCATATTAATTGATTTCGTTGCGAGGTTTTGACCTCTATATGAGACGTTTTTCAAAGACTGCATTCATTTTTAAAACAAACCATAACCTTTATTTCATAAATAAAGGTTTAAAAATCTTTACGTAGATTATCAAATAATGATAATCTAAAATATCCTGTTTACACACGACCATTACATAATGGTTTACAATACAAATATATTACATCGAAATCAGTTTCTTGAATGCAGTTTTTACACAATATCATACAAACATGGACTCCAAATCTTGTCCTTATTTTAGCATGCAACAGCGGAAGCTCTTAGTATTCACCTGAGAATAAACATGCTTTAAACGTCAACAAAAATGTTGGTGAGTTATAGGTTTAACCTATATATATCAAATCGTAACAATAGACCACAAGATTTCATATTTCAATACACATCCCATACATAGAGATAAAAATCATTCATATGGTGAACACCTGGTAACCGACATTAACAAGATACATATATAAGAATATCCCCATCATTCCGGGACACCCTTCGGATATGATATAAATTTCGAAGTACTAAAGCATCCTGTACTTTGGATGGGGTTTGTTAAGCCCAATAGATCTATCTTTAGGATTCGCGTCAATTAGGGTGTCTGTTCCCTAATTCTTAGATTACCAGACTTAATAAAAAGGGGCATATTCGATTTCGATAATTCAACCATAGAATGTAGTTTCACGTACTTGTGTCTATTTTGTAAATCATTTATAAAACCTACATGTATTCTCATCCCAAAAATGTTAGATTTTAAAAGTGGGACTATAACTCACTTTCACAGATTTTTACTTCATCGGGAAGTAAGACTTGGCCACTGGTTGATTCACAAACCTATAACAATATATACATATATATCAAAGTATGTTCAAAATATATTTACAAAACTTTTAATACATTTTGATGTTTTAAGTTTATTAAGTCAGCTGTCCTCGTTAGTAACCTACAACTAGTTGTCCACAGTTAGATGTACAGAAATAAATCGATAAATATTATCTTGAATCAATCCACGACCCAGTGTATACGTATCTCAGTATTGATCACAACTCAAACTATATATATATTTTGGAATCAACCTCAACCCTGTATAGCTAACTCCAACATTCACATATAGAGTGTCTATGGTTGTTCCGCAATATATATATAGATGGGTCGACATGATAGGTCGAAACATTGTATACGTGTCTATGGTATCTCAATATTACATAATATACAATATAAGTTGATTAGGTTATGGTTGGAATAGATTTATTACTAACTTTCACGTAGGTAAAATGAGTAGTTTTTATCAATCTTGTTTTACTCGCCATTTCTTCGTTTCTAATCCGTTTTGAGTGATTCCAGTGGCCACGGTTTCGTATTGAACTTAACTTTATGAATCTAAACATAAAAAGTATAAGTTTATAGTCGGAAATACAAGTTACAAGTCGTTTTTGAAAGAGGTAGTCATTTTCGTCGAAAGAACGACATCTTGATGACCATTTGAAAAACATACTTTCACTTTGAGTTTAACCATGATTTTTGGATATAGTTTCATGGTCATAAGAAAAATCATTTTTCCAGAAGTATAGCTTTTAAATCAAAGTTCTTCTTAGCTTTTAATTATCCCAACCAAAACAGCCCCCAGTTTTACTACGACGGCGTATATCCAGTTTTATGGTGTTTATCGTGTTTCCGGGTTTTAAATCATTAAGTTAGCATATCATATAGATATATAACATGTGTTTAGTTGATTTTAAAAGTCTAGTTAGAAGGATTAACTTTATTTGCGAACAAGTTTAGAATTAACTAAACTATGTTCTAGCGATTACAAGTTTATAACGTTGAATAAGACAGCTTTTTATGTATGAATCGAATGATGTTATGAATATCATTACTACCTCAAGTTCCTTGGATAAACCTACTGGAAATGAGAAAAATGGATCTAGCTTCAAAGGAACCTTGGATGGCTTGAAAGTTCTTGAAGCAGAATCATGACACGAAAACAATTTCAAGTAAGATTTCCACTCGAAATAAGATTGTTATAGTTATAGAAATTGAATTAAAGTTTGAATATGATTATTACCTTGTATTAGAAAGATAACCTACTGTAAGTAACAAAGGTTTCTTGATCTTGGATGATTACTTGGAATGGATTTAGAAAACTTGGAAGTAAACTTGCAATCTTGGAAGTATTCTTGATTTTATGAAACTAGAACTTTTGGAATTTATGAAGAACACTTAGAACTTGAAGATAGAACTTGAGAGAGATCAATTAGATGAAGAAAATTGAAGAATGAAAGTGTTTGTAGGTGTTTTTGGTCATTGGTGTATGGATTAGATATAAAGGATATGTAATTTTGTTTTCATGTAAATAAGTCATGAATGATTACTCATATTTTTGTAATTTTATGAGATATTTCATGCTAGTTGCCAAATGATGGTTCCCACATGTGTTAGTTGACTCACATGGGCTGCTAAGAGCTGATCATTGGAGTGTATATACCAATAGTACATACATCTAAAAGCTGTGTATTGTACGAGTACAAATACAGGTGCATACGAGTAGAATTTTTGATGAAACTGAACGAGGATGTAATTGTAAGCATTTTTGTTAAGTAGAAGTATTTTGATAAGTGTCTTGAAGTCTTTCAAAAGTGTATGAATACATATTAAAACACTACATGTATATACATTTTAACTGAGTCGTTAAGTCATCGTTAGTCGTTACATGTAAATGTTGTTTTGAAACCTTTAGGTTAACGATCTTGTTGAATGTTGTTAACCCATTGTTTATTATAACAAATAAGATGGTAAATTATTATATTATCATGATATTATGATATATAATATATCTTAGTATGATATATATACAGTTAAATGTCGTTACAACGATAATCGTTACATATATGTCTCGTTTCAAAATCATTAAGTTAGTAGTCTTATTTTTACATATGTATTTTATTGTTAATACACTTAATAATATATTTACTTATCATTTAACATAATTAACCAAGTGTATCAATATCTTAATATGATTCATATGTACCTAGTAAGACGTTGTTATAACGATAATCGTTATATATATCGTTTTCGAGTTTCTTAAATTAATAGTCTCATTTTTATGTATATAACTCATTGTTAAAATACCTAATGAGATACATACTTATAATAAAATCATGTTAACTATATATATAACCATATATATGTCATCGTATAGTTTTTAAAAGTTTTAACGTTCGTGAATCACCGGTCAACTTGGGTGGTCATTTGTCTATATGAAACCTATTCCAATTAATCAAGTCTTAATAAGTTTAATTGCTTAACATGTTGGAAACACTTAATCATGTAAATATCAATTTCATTTAATATATATAAACATGGAAAAGTTCGGGTCACTACAGTACCTACCAGTTAAATAAATTTCGTCCCGAAATTTTAAGCAGTTGGAGGTGTTGACGTATCTTCTGGAAATAAATGTGGGTATTTCTTCTTCATCTAATCTTCTCGTTTCCAGGTGAACTCGGGTCCTCTACGAGCATTCCATCGAACCTTAACAATTGATATCTTGTTTTGCTTAAGTCTTTTAACCTCACGATCCATTATTTCGACGGGTTCTTCAATGAATTGAAGTTTTTCATTGATTTGGATTTCGTCCAATGGAATAGTGAGATCTTCTTTAGCAAAACATTTCTTCAAATTTGAGACGTGGAAAGTGTTATGTACAGCCGCGAGTTGTTGAGGTAGCTCCAGTTGGTAAGCTACTGGTCCGACACGATCTATAATCTTGAATGGTCCAATGTACCTTGGATTTAGTTTCCCTCGTTTACCAAATCGAACAACGCCTTTCCAAGGTGAAACCTTAAGCATGACCATTTCTCCAATTTCAATCTCTGGGCGGTTTTCAATCTTTGTTGAATTTGGATGATTTTCTCGGTAGTTTCTTGTATTATCTCCGGACCCGTAATTTGTCTATCCCCTACTTCACTCCAACAAATCAGAGACCTGCACTTTCTACCATAAAGTGCTTCAAACGGTGCCATCTCAATGCTTGAATGTTAGCTGTTGTTGTAGGAAAATTCTGCTAACGGTAGATGTCGATCCCAACTGTTTACGAAATTAATAACACAAGCTCGTAGCATGTCTTCAAGCATTTGTATCGTCCTTTCGCTCTGCCCATCAGTTTGTGGATGATAGGCAGTACTCATGTCTAGACGAGTTCCTAATGCTTGCTGTAATGTCTGCTAGAATCTTGAAATAAATCTGCCATCCCTATCAGAGATAATAGAGATTGGTATTCCATGTCTGGAGATGACTTCCTTCAAATACAGTCGTGCTAACTTCTCCATCTTGTCACCTTCTCTTATTGGCAGGAAGTGTGCTGATTTGGTGAGACGATCAACTATTACCCAAATAGTATCAAAACCACTTGCAGTCCTTGGCAATTTAGTGATGAAATCCATGGTAATGTTTTCCCATTTCCATTCCGGGATTTCGGGTTGTTGAAGTAGACCTGATGGTTTCTGATGCTCAGCTTTGACCTTAGAACACATCAAACATTCTCCTACGTATTTAGCAACATCGGCTTTCATACCCGGCCACCAAAAATGTTTCTTAAGATCCTTGTACATCTTCCCCGTTCCAGGATGTATTGAGTATCTGGTTTTATGAGCTTCTCTAAGTACCATTTCTCTCATATCTCCAAATTTTGGTACCCAAATTCTTTCAGCCCTATACCGGGTTCCGTCTTCCCGAATATTAAGATGCTTCTCCGATCCTTTGGGTATTTCATCCTTTAAATTTCCCTCTTTTAAAACTCCTTGTTGCGCCTCCTTTATTTGAGTAGTAAGGTTATTGTGAATCATTATATTCATAGATTTTACTCGAATGGGTTCTCTGTCCTTCCTACTCAAGGCATCGGCGACCACATTTGCCTTCCCCGGGTGGTAACGAATCTCAAAGTCGTAATCATTCAACAATTCAATCCACCTACGCTGCCTCATATTCAGTTGTTTCTGATTAAATATGTGTTGAAGACTTTTGTGGTCGGTATATATAATACTTTTGACCCCATATAAGTAGTGCCTCCAAGTCTTTAATGCAAAAACAACCGCTCCTAATTCCAAATCATGCGTCGTATAATTTTGTTCGTGAATCTTCAATTGTCTAGACGCATAAGCAATCACCTTCGTTCGTTGCATTAATACACAACCGAGACCTTGCTTTGATGCGTCACAATAAATCACAAAATCATCATTCCCTTCAGGTAATGACAATATAGGTGTCGTAGTTAGCTTTTTCTTCAATAACTGAAACGCTTTCTCTTGTTCATCCTTCCATTCAAATTTCTTCCCTTTATGCGTTAATGCAGTCAAGGGTTTTGCTATTCTGGAAAAGTCTTGGATGAACCTTCTGTAGTAACTAGCTAGTCCTAAAAACTGGCGTATGTGTTTCAGAGTTTTCGAGGTTTCCCACTTTTCAACAGTTTCTATCTTTGCCGGATCCACCTTAATACCTTCTTTGTTCACTATGTGACCGAGGAATTGAACTTCTTCCAACCAAAATGCACACTTTGAAAACTTAGCGTACAGTTTTTCTTTCCTCAATACTTCTAGCACTTTTCTCAAATGTTCTTCGTGCTCTTGATCATTCTTTGAGTAAATAAGTATGTCATCGATAAAAACAATGACAAACTTGTCAAGATATGGCCCACACACTCGGTTCATAAGGTCCATGAACACAGCTGGTGCGTTAGTCAATCCAAACAGCATAACCATAAACTCGTAACGACCATAACGCGTCCTAAAAGCAGTTTTTGGAATATCATCCTCCTTTACTCGCATTTGATGATATCCAGAACGTAAATCGATCTTCGAATAAACCGACGAGCCTTGTAGTTGATCAAATAAGTCGTCAATTCTCAGCAGTGGATAACGGTTTTTGATGGTAAGTTTGTTCAACTCTCTGTAGTCAATACACAACCTAAATGTACCATCCTTCTTCTTGACAAACAAAACAGGAGCTCCCCATGGTGATGTGCTTGGTCGAATGAAACCACGTTCTAATACTTCTTGAAGTTGGCTTTGCAGTTCTTTCATCTCGCTGGGTACGAGTCTATAAGGAGCACGAGCTATTGGTGCAGCTCCTGGTACAAGATCTATTTGAAATTCAACATATCGATGTGGAGGTAGTCCCGGTAATTCTTTCGGAAATACATCGAGAAATTCTTTTGCGACGGGAACATCATTGATACTCTTTTCTTCAGTTTGTACTTTCTCGACGTGTGCTACAATAGCATAGCAACCTTTTCTTATTAGGTTTTGTGCCTTCAAATTACTAATAAGATGTAGCTTCATGTTGCCCTTTTCTCCGTACACCATTAAGGGTTCTCCTTCTTCTCGTACAATGCGAATTGCATTTTTATAACATACGATCTCTGCTTTCACCTTCTTCAGCCAGTCCATGCCAACTATTACATCAAAACTCCCTAACTCTACTGGTATCAAATCAATCTTAAATATTTCGCTACCCAGTTTAATTTCTCGATTCCGGCATATATTATCTGCTGAAATTAATTTACCGTTTGCTAATTCGAGTAAAAATTTACTATCCAACGGCGTCAATGGACAACTTAATTTAGAACAAAAATCTCTACTCATATAGCTTCTATCCACACCCGAATCAAATAAAACGTAAGCAGATTTATTGTCAATAAGAAACGTACCCGTAACAAGCTCCGGGTCTTCCTGTGCCTCTGCCGCATTAATATTGAAAACTCTTCCGCGGCCTTGTGCATTCGTGTTCTCCTGGTTCGGGCAATTTCTAATAATGTGGCCCGGTTTTCCACATTTATAACAAACTACATTGGCATAACTTGCTCCGACACTACTTGCTCCGCCATTACTCGTTCCGACACCATTTGTTCCTTTCGTTCTGTTAACCCCTGGTCCGCAGACCTCACACTTCGCTGCGCTATGACCATTTATTTTACACTTGTTGCAAAATTTGGTGCAGAACCTCGAGTGATACTTTTCACACCTTTAGCATAGCTGCTTCTGATTGTTGTTGTTGTTGCGGTTGTTATTGTTGTTGGGATGATTGTTGTTGTTGCTGTTGCTGTTGTTGTTGTTGTTGTTGTTGTTGTTGGGCTGTTTGTTGTAGTTGCGATTGATGTTGCGATTGTTGGGATAATTGTTGCGATTATTGTTGTAATTGCTGTTGTTGTTGTATTGGTGATTCTTATCACCGTTTTCCTCCTACTTTCTTTTGACTTGCTTCACATTGGCCTCTTCAGCCGTCTTTTCTTTAATTCTTTCCTCAATCTGGTTCACTAGTTTGTGAGCCATTCAACATGCCTGTTGTATGGAGGCGGGCTCGTGTGAACTTATATCTTCTTGGATTCTTTCCGGTAATCCTTTCACAAACGCGTCGATCTTCTCTTCCTCATCTTCGAACGCTCCCGGACACAATAGGTACAATTCTGTGAATCGTCTTTCGTACGTGGTAATATCAAATCCTTGGGTTCGTAACCCTCTAAGTTCTATCTTGAGCTTATTGACCTCGGTTCTGGGACGGTACTTCTCGTTCATCAAGTGCTTGAATGCTGACCACGGTAGTGCATAAGCATCATCTTGTCCCACTTGCTCTAGATAGGTATTCCACCATGTTAACGCAGAACCTGTGAAGGTATGTGTAGCGTACTTCAATTTGTCCTCTTCAGTACACTTACTTATGGCAAACACCGATTCGACCTTCTCGGTCCACCGTTTCAATCCGATCAGTCCTTCGGTTCCATCAAATTCCAAAGGTTTGCAGGCGGTGAATTCTTTGTAGGTGCATCCTACACGATTTCCTGTACTGCTAGATCCAAGGTTATTGTTGGTATGTAGCGCAGCCTGTACTGCAGCTATGTTTGAAGCTAGAAAAGTACAAAATTCCTCTTCATTCATATTCACGGTGTGTCGAGTAGTCGGTGCCATTTCCTTCAAATAGTCAAATGAAACAAGTTAATCATACAAAATATTAAGAGTAGTCAATAGTATCTCGTAGCATAATATGAACTCATTTATAAAAGTTTTTTCTTCATATTAGCGTTTTATAAGTTTAAATTCGGGTAGTACCTACCCGTTAAGTTCATACTTAGTAGCTAATATACAATTCAACTACTATAATTCTATATGAAAAACTGATTATAATAATATTTCGCGTTCAAACTTTTACACAATATTTTACAAACTTACAATACCGCTTATTTTACATATAGCATGAAATATAGCACACGATAACTTTGATACAAGATAGTTGTGAAGATAATTCTATCTAGTACACAAGTCGTTCAGTAAAGGCAATAAAGACACGTAATTCATACGTCCAGAAACAAGTCATGCATTCTGGTTTTACTAGGACTACTTCCCATCCTTGGTCTTGTGGAACATAACCGTTATGGCCGTTGATAAGACAGCATGTTGTAATGTCGTCAAAGGGACGAGGGTTACGTAATATCCAACATTCTCGTAATAACCTAAAAACCTCATTTCTTACCCCAATTACCGACTCCGTCACTTGTGGGAACGTTTTGTTTAATAGTTGTAGCCCGATGTTCTTTTTCTCACTTTGGTGAGAAGCGAACATTACTAACCCGTAAGCATAGCATGCTTCTTTATGTTGCATGTTAGCCGCTTTTTCTAAATCATGAAGTCCTATATTCGAATACATTGAGTCAAAATAATTTCTTAACCCGTTGCGTAAAATAGCATTTGGGTTCCCCGCAATATATGCGTCAAAGTAAACACATCGTAACTTATGGGTTTCCCAATGTGATATCCCCCATCTTTCAAACGAAAGTCTCTTATAAACCAAGGCATTCTTGGAACGTTCTTCGAATGTCTTACAAACTGATTTCGCCATAAATAGTTATGCCGAAGAATTCTGACCGACTCTAGACAAGATTTCATCAATCATGTCTCCGGGTAGGTCTCTTAAAATATTGGGTTGTCTATCCATTTTGTGTTTTTATACTGTAAAATAGACAAGAGTTAGATTCATAAAAAAATACTTATTAAAACAAGCAATTTTTACATATATCATAAAGCATAAGCACACTATATTACATATATTACACCACACGAATACAACTATCTTATTCTGACTCGCTCGTTTCTTCTTCTTCGGTTTTGGTTCGTTTTGCCAAGTTTCTAGGGATATATGATGTTCCCCTAATACGAGCTGTCGTTTTCCATAACGGTTTAGAATAACCTGGTGGTTTAGAGGTTCCCGGGTCATTGTTACAACTTAACGGCTTCGGGGGTTGACGATACATATAAAGTTCATCGGGGTTGAAATTAGATTTCTCTATTTTTGTGCCCTTTCCCTTATTATTTTCTTTTGCCTTTTTAAATTCAATTGGGGTAATTTCTATAACATCATCGGAATTCTCGTCGGAATCCGATTCATCGGAGAATTGGTAATCCTCCCAATATTTTGCTTCCTTGGCGGAAACACCATTGACCATAATTAACCTTGGTCGGTTGGTTGAGGATTTTCTTTTACTTAACCGTTTTATTATTTCCCCCACCGGTTCTATTTCCTCCTCCGGTTCCTCCTCTTCCGGTTCTGATTCTTCTTTCGATTCTGATTCTTCTTCCGGTTCTTCTTCGGGAACTTGTGAATCAGTCCAATATATATTCGACTCTTTGTTATTATTAGGTGAGTCAATGGGATTTGTGCGAGAGGTAGACATCTATCACACAATATCAAACATGTTAAGAGATTAATATATCACATAATATATACATGTTAATAATATATAGTTTCCAACAAAAATGTTAAGCAATCATTTTTAAAGAAAACACGGTCGAAGTCCAGACTCACTAATGCATCCTAACAAACTCGATAAGACACACTAATGCAAATTTTCTGGTTCTCTAAGACCAACGCTCGGATACCAACTGAAATGTCCCGTTCTTATTGATTAAAAAAGTTCCATATTAATTGATTTCGTTGCGAGGTTTTGACCTCTATATGAGACATTTTTCAAAGACTGCATTCATTTTTAAAACAAACCATAACCTTTATTTCATAAATAAAGGTTTAAAAAGCTTTACGTAGATTATCAAATAATGATAATCTAAAATATCCTGTTTACACACGACCATTACATAATGGTTTACAATACAAATATGTTACATCGAAATCAGTTTCTTGAATGCAGTTTTTACACAATATCATACAAACATGGACTCCAAATCTTGTCCTTATTTTAGTATGCAACAGCGGAAGCTCTTAGTATTCACCTGAGAATAAACATGCTTTAAACGTCAACAAAAATGTTGGTGAGTTATAGGTTTAACCTATATATATCAAATCGTAACAATAGACCACAAGATTTCATATTTCAATACACATCCCATACATAGAGATAAAAATCATTCATATGGTGAACACCTGGTAACCGACATTAACAAGATACATATATAAGAATATCCCCATCATTCCGGGACACCCTTCGGATATGATATAAATTTAGAAGTACTAAAGCATCCGGTACTTTGGATGGGGTTTGTTAGGCCCAATAGATCTATCTTTAGGATTCGCGTCAATTAGGGTGTCTGTTCCCTAATTCTTAGATTACCAGACTTAATAAAAAGGGGCATATTCGATTTCGATAATTCAACCATAGAATGTAGTTTCACGTACTTGTGTCTATTTTGTAAATTATTTATAAAACCTGCATGTATTCTCATCCCAAAAATATTAGATTTTAAAAGTGAGACTATAACTCACTTTCACAGATTTTTACTTCGTCGGGAAGTAAGACTTGGCCACTGGTTGATTCACAAACCTATAACAATATATACATATATATCAAAGTATGTTCAAAATATATTTACAAAACTTTTAATACATTTTGATGTTTTAAGTTTATTAAGTCAGCTGTCCTCGTTAGTAACCTACAACTAGTTGTCCACAGTTAGATGTACAGAAATAAATCGATAAATATTATCTTGAATCAATCCACGACCCAGTGTATACGTATCTCAGTATTGATCACAACTCAAACTATATATATATTTTGGAATCAACCTCAACCCTGTATAGCTAACTCCAACATTCACATATAGAGTGTCTATGTTTGTTCCGCAATATATATATAGATGGGTCGACATGATAGGTCGAAACATTGTATACATGTCTATGGTATCTCAAGATTACATAATATACAATATAAGTTGATTAGGTTATGGTTGGAATAGATTTATTACTAACTTTCACGTAGGTAAAATGAGTAGTTTTTATCAATCTTGTTTTACTCGCCATTTCTTCGTTTCTAATCCGTTTTGAGTGATTCCAGTGGCCACGGTTTCATATTGAACTTAACTTTATGAATCTAAACATAAAAAGTATAAGTTTATAGTCGGAAATACAAGTTACAAGTCGTTTTTGAAAGAGGTAGTCATTTTCGTCGAAAGAACGACATCTTGATGACCATTTGAAAAACATACTTTCACTTTGAGTTTAACCATGATTTTTGGATATAGTTTCATGTTCATAAGAAAAATCATTTTTCCATAAGTATAGCTTTTAAATCAAAGTTCTTCTTAGCTTTTAATTATCCCAACCAAAACAGCCCCCGGTTTTACTACGACGGCGTATATCCAGTTTTATGGTGTTTATCGTGTTTCCGGGTTTTAAATCATTAAGTTAGCATATAATATAGATATAGAACATGTGTTTAGTTGATTTTAAAAGTCTAGTTAGAAGGATTAACTTTATTTGCGAACAAGTTTAGAATTAACTAAACTATGTTCTAGTGATTACAAGTTTATAACGTTGAATAAGACAGCTTTTTATGTATGAATCGAATGATGTTATGAACATCGTTACTACCTCAAGTTCCTTGGATAAACCTACTGTAAATGAGAAAAATGGATCTAGCTTCAAAGGGTCCTTGGATGGCTTGAAAGTTCTTGAAGCAGAATCATGACACGAAAATAATTTTAAGTAAGATTTCCACTCGAAATAAGATTGTTATAGTTATAGAAATTGAATTAAAGTTTGAATATGATTATTACCTTGTATTAGAAAGATAACCTACTGTAAGTAACAAAGGTTTCTTGATCTTGGATGATTACTTGGAATGGATTTAGAAAACTTGGAAGTAAACTTGCAATCTTGGAAGTATTCTTGATTTTATGAAACTAGAACTTTTGGAATTTATGAAGAACACTTAGAACTTGAAGATAGAACTTGAGAGAGATCAATTAGATGAAGAAAATTGAAGAATGAATGTGTTTGTAGGTGTTTTTGGTCGTTGGTGTATGGATTAGATATAAAGGATATGTAATTTTGTTTTCATGTAAATAAGTCATGAATGATTACTCATATTTTTGTAATTTTATGAGATATTTCATGCTAGTTGCCAAATGATGGTTCCCACATGTGTTAGTTGACTCACATGGGCTGCTAAGAGCTGATCATTGGAGTGTATATACCAATAGTACATACATCTAAAAGCTGTGTATTGTACGAGTACAAATACGGGTGCATACGAGTAGAATTTTTGATGAAACTGAACGAGGATGTAATTGTAAGCATTTTTGTTAAGTAGAAGTATTTTGATAAGTGTCTTGAAGTCTTTCAAAAGTGTATGAATACATATTAAAACACTACATGTATATACATTTTAACTGAGTCGTTAAGTCATCGTTAGTCGTTACATGTAAATGTTGTTTTGAAACCTTTAGGTTAACGATCTTGTTGAATGTTGTTAGCCCATTGTTTATTATAACAAATGAGATGGTAAATTATTATATTATCATGATATTATGATATATAATATATCTTAGTATGATATATATACAGTTAAATGTTGTTACAACGATAATCGTTACATATATGTCTCGTTTCGAAATCATTAAGTTAGTAGTCTTATTTTTACATATGTATTTCATTGTTAATACACTTAATAATATATTTACTTATCATTTAACATAATTAACCAAGTGTATCAATATCTTAATATGATTCATATGTACCTAGTAAGACGTTGTTATAACGATAAACGTTATATATATCGTTTTCGAGTTTCTTAAATTAATAGTCTCATTTTTATGTATATAACTCATTGTTAAAATACCTAATGAGATACATACTTATAATAAAATCATGTTAACTATATATATAACCATATATATGTCATCGTATAGTTTTTAAAAGTTTTAACGTTCGTGAATCACCGGTCAACTTGGGTGGTCATTTGTCTATATGAAACCTATTCCAATTAATCAAGTCTTAATAAGTTTAATTGCTTAACATGTTGGAAACACTTAATCATGTAAATATCAATTTCATTTAATATATATAAACATGAAAAAGTTCGGGTCACTACAGTACCTACCAGTTAAATAAATTTCGTCCTGAAATTTTAAGCAGTTGGAGGTGTTGACGT
This sequence comes from Rutidosis leptorrhynchoides, assembly GCF_046630445.1. Classification (NCBI taxonomy): domain Eukaryota; kingdom Viridiplantae; phylum Streptophyta; class Magnoliopsida; order Asterales; family Asteraceae; genus Rutidosis; species Rutidosis leptorrhynchoides. Next base: position 386,478,423 of record NC_092343.1, on the reverse strand, counting down.
ATCTTCTGGAAATAAATGCGGGTATTTCTTCTTCATCTGATCTTCTCATTCCCAGGTGAACTCGGGTCCTCTACGAGCATTCCATCGAACCTTAACAATTGATATCTTGTTTTGCTTAAGTCTTTTAACCTCACGATCCATTATTTCGACGGGTTCTTCAATGAATTGAAGTTTTTCATTGATTTGGATTTCGTCCAACGGAATAGTGAGATCTTCTTTAGCAAAACATTTCTTCAAATTTGAGACGTGGAAAGTGTTATGTACAGTCGCGAGTTGTTGAGGTAGCTCCAGTTGGTAAGCTACTGGTCCGACACGATCTATAATCTTGAATGGTCCAATGTACCTTGGATTTAGTTTCCCTCGTTTACCAAATCGCACAACGCCTTTCCAAGGTGAAACCTTAAGCATGACCATTTCTCCAATTTCAAACTCTGGGCGGTTTTCAATCTTTGTTGAATTTGGATGATTTTCTCGGTAGTTTCTTGTATTATCTCCGGACCCGTAATCTGTCTATCCCCCACTTCACTCCAACAAATCAGAGACCTGCACTTTCTACCATAAAGTGCTTCAAACGGTGTCATCTCAATGCTTGAATGGTAGCTGTTGTTATAGGAAAATTCTGCTAACGGTAGATGTCGATCCCAACTGTTTCCGAAATTAATAACACAAGCTCGTAGCATGTCTTCAAGCGTTTGTATCATCCTTTTGCTCTACCCATCAGTTTGTGGATGATAGGCAGTACTCATGTCTAGACGAGTTCCTAATGCTTGCTGTAATGTCTGCCAGAATCTTGAAATAAATCTGCCATCCCTATCAGAGATAATAGAGATTGGTATTCCATGTCTGGAGACGACTTCCTTCAAATACAGTCGTGCTAACTTCTCCATCTTGTCATCTTCTCTTATTGGCAGGAAGTGTGCTGATTTGGTGAGACGATCAACTATTACCCAAATAGTATCAAAACCACTTGCAGTCCTTGGCAATTTAGTGATGAAATCCATGGTAATGTTTTCCCATTTCCATTCCGGTATTTTGGGTTGTTGAAGTAGACCTGATAGTTTCTGATGCTCAGCTTTGACCTTAAAACACGTCAAACATTCTCCTACGTATTTAGCAACATCGGCTTTCATACCCGGCCACCAAAAATGTTTCTTAAGATCCTTGTACATCTTCCCCGTTCCAGGATGTATTGAGTATCTGGTTTTATGAGCTTCTCTAAGTACCATTTCTCTCATATCTCCAAATTTTGGTACCCAAATTCTTTCAGCCCTATACCGGGTTCCGTCTTCCCGAATATTAAGATGCTTCTCCGATCCTTTGGGTATTTCATCCTTTAAATTTCCCTCTTTTAAAACTCCTTGTTGCGCCTCCTTTATTTGAGTAGTAAGGTTATTGTGAATCATTATATTCATAGATTTTACTCGAATGGGTTCTCTGTCCTTCCTGCTCAAGGCGTCGGCTACCACATTTGCCTTCCCCGGGTGGTAACGAATCTCAAAGTCGTAATCATTCAACAATTCAATCCACCTACGCTGCCTCATATTCAGTTGTTTCTGATTAAATATGTGTGGAAGACTTTTGTGGTCGGTATATATAATACTTTTGACCCCATATAAGTAGTGCCTCCAAGTCTTTAATGCAAAAACAACCGCGCCTAATTCCAAATCATGCGTCGTATAATTTTGTTCGTGAATCTTCAATTGTCTAGACGCATAAGCAATCACCTTCGTTCGTTGCATTAATACACAACCGAGACCTTGCTTTGATGCGTCACAATAAATCACAAAATCATCATTCCCTTCAGGTAATGACAATATAGGTGCCGTAGTTAGCTTTTTCTTCAATAACTGAAACGCTTTCTCTTGTTCATCCTTCCATTCAAATTTCTTCCCTTTATGCGTTAATGCAGTCAAGGGTTTTGCTATTCTGGAAAAGTCTTGGATGAACCTTCTGTAGTAACCAGCTAGTCCTAAAAACTAGCGTATGTGTTTCGGAGTTTTCGGGGTTTCTCACTTTTCAACAGTTTCTATCTTTGACGGATCCACCTTAATACCTTCTTTGTTCACTATGTGACCGAGGAATTGAACTTCTTCCAACCAAAATGCACACTTTGAAAACTTAGCGTACAGTTTTTATTTCCTCAATACTTCTAGCACTTTTCTCAAATGTTCTTCGTGCTCTTGATCATTCTTTGAGTAAATAAGTATGTCATCGATGAAAGTTCCATGAACACAGCTGGTGCGTTAGTCAATCCAAACGGCATAACCATAAACTCGTAATGACCATAACGCGTCCTAAAAGCAGTTTTTGGAATATCATCCTCCTTTACTCGCATTTGATGATATCCAGAACGTAAATCGATCTTCGAATAAACCGACGAGCCTTGTAGTTGATCAATTCTCAGCAGTGGATAACGGTTTTTGATGGTAAGTTTGTTCAACTCTCTGTAGTCAATACACAACCTAAATGTACCATCCTTCTTCTTGACAAACAAAACAGGAGCTCCCCATGGTGATGTGCTTGGTCGAATGAAACCACGTTCTAATAGTTCTTGAAGTTGGCTTTGCAGTTCTTTCATCTCGCTGGGTACGAGTCTATAAGGAGCACGAGCTATTGGTGCAGCTCCTGGTACAAGATCTATTTGAAATTCAACATATCGATGTGGAGGTAGTCCCGGTAATTCTTTCGGAAATACATCGAGAAATTCTTTTGCGACGGGAACATCATTGATACTCTTTTCTTCAGTTTGTACTTTCTCGACGTGTGCTACAATAGCATAGCAACCTTTTCTTATTAGTTTTTGTGCCTTCAAATTACTAATAAGATGTAGCTTCATGTTGCCCTTTTCTCCGTACACCATTAAGGGTTCTCCTTCTTCTCGTACAATGCGAATTGCATTTTTATAACATACGATCTCTGCTTTCACCTTCTTCAGCCAGTCCATGCCAACTATTACATCAAAACTCCCTAACTCTACTGGTATCAAATCAATCTTAAATATTTCGCTACCCAGTTTAATTTCTCGATTCCGGCATATATTATCTGCTGAAATTATTTACCGTTTGCTAATTCGAGTAAAAATTTACTATCCAATGGCGTCAATGGACAACTTAATTTAGAACAAAAATCTCTACTCATATAGCTTCTATCCGCACCCGAATCAAATAAAACGTAAGCAGATTTATTGTCAATAAAAAACGTACCCGTAACAAGCTCCGGGTCTTCCTGTGCCTCTGCTGCATTAATATTGAAAACTCTTCCGCGGCCTTGTCCATTCGTGTTCTCCTGGTTCAGGCAATTTCTAATAATGTGGCCCGGTTTTCCACATTTATAACAAACTACATTGGCATAACTTGCTCCAACACTACTTGCTCCGCCATTACTCGTTCCGACACCATTTGTTCCTTTCGTTCTGTTAACCCCTGGTCCGTAGACCTCACACTTCGCCGCGCTATGACCATTTCTTTTACACTTGTTGCAAAATTTGGTGCAGAACCTCGAGTGATACTTTTCACACCTTTGGCATAGCTACTTCTGATTGTTGTTGTTGTTGTTGTTGCGGTTGTTATTGTTGTTGGGATGATTGTTGTAGTTGCTGTTGTTGTTGTTGTTGTTGTTGTTGTTGTTGTTGGGCTGTTTGTTGTAGTTGCGATTGATGTTACGATTGTTGGGATAATTGTTGCGATTATTGTTGTTATAACAACCCTCATATTTCCATACCTGAATCGACTAATTTGACTATAGGGTTGTTATCCATACGTAATATATAATTAAATTTGACATTGATCAAATATTTATTTTTAGTCGACACTTTTTGTTAACTAAAGTTTACACTAATTATATAAAATAACTTTAGTTAATATTAATATTAATGCGTATTATATTTAAAACTATATGAAACATAATTATTAATTAAATGATAAGTTATTTTAATCATTATATATATATATATATATATATATATATATATATATATATATATGTGTGTATATATATATATATATATGATAGTGCTCCAAATGAACATATATTTAGTATCAATATCCCTCCAATATGTAAAGATTTCAGTTGCAATTGTTCCATTTTCATGTAATATTCATTTATATTAAATAAGTGCGAAGACAAAAGGCGAAAACAACGAATTGAAGACGCAAAGGTCCAAAAAGCTCAAAAGTACAAGATACAATTAAAAAGGTTCAATTTATTGATAAGGAACGTCTAAAAATGACAAGAGTACAAGTTACGAAACGCAAAGTACAAAATATCTCAGCGTACGCAAGGACGTTCGAAAATCCGGAACCGGTACATGAACCAACTCTCAACGCTCGACGCAACGTAAAAAAAAATTACGAGTCTACTATGTATATAAATATAATATAATATATAAATAATTATAAAAATTATTTATATATTATATATATTTAAATAAAAACCGTCGGCAGCCTTGGATCTTGAACTTGTGGGCTGGTTTTGAAACCTCCGCGACTTGCGGAGCTGGAAGGCCAAAATGGCCGCGACTCGCGGAGCAGTGAATTTCAGTTCTGGCTATAAAAGCTCTCGAGTTCTGCATGTAAAATAAATAATAAAAATAATAATAATACTCCGTGTGTAATAATAATAATAATAAACAAATATATATATATATATATTATATATATATATATATAGATTAGTGGTATATTAGATTAGATTGGGTTATGTAAATGTTATTTTTCGGGTTTTAAAATCGGAACTCTGTCCATGTAACACTACGCGATAAATACTCAATGTAAGCTATGTTCTTCCTTTTTAAATTTATGTCTCGTAGCTAAGCCGTTATTATGCTTATTTAAATTGAAGTAATCATGATGTTGGGCTAAATACTAAAATTGGGTAATTGGGCTTTGGACCATAATTGAGGTTTGGGCAAAAGACCGACACTTGTGGAAATTGAACTATTGACTATTAATAGATGGGGGGTATTGTCTAATTGAGTGACAACTCATTGGAGTCTGTCGAACCTATCTTCAAATTAATTAACCTAATAATTAATAATGATTATGGTTGTCCTATTTAGTGATGTTCATATGGAATCTGTTATAATCATTTAATTAATCAATTGGGTTGGGTAATTGATTATTCATTCTGATCAAGTGGATGAATTAATATTCATAAACTAATTAAAACAGGGGTGGATTACATACAGTGATAACTGGTGTAATTGTTGACAGAAGTGATAACTGCGTCACAGTTTAAATCCTTAATCAGTTGGAATATTTGACTTCGGGTATAAGGGTAATTTGACGAGGATACTCGCACTTTATTTTTATGACCGATGGACTATTATGGACAAAAACCAGATAGACGTATCAAATAAACCAGGACAAAGGACAATTAACCCATGGTAATAAATTAAAATCAACACGTCAAACATCATGATTACGGAAGTTTAAATAAGCATAATTCTTTTATTATATTTCTCATCGTATCTTTATTTACTGTCATTTTATTACTCGCAATTTTATTTACTGTCATTTTATTTATTGTCATTATTTTACGCACTTTAATTATCGTCATTTATCTTTACGCTTAAAATATAGAATCGACAAACCGGTCATTAAACGGTAAAACCCCCCTTTTATAATAATATTACTACTTATATAATTATATATATTTTGTATAAATATAGTTAAAAATATAGTAAGTATCACCAGCTCCCTGTGGAACGAACCGGACTTACTAAAAACTACACTACTCTACGATTAGGTACACTGCCTATAGTGTTGTAGCAAGGTTTAGGTATATCCCATCCGTAAATTAATAAAACTTGTGTCATATTTTGTAGTATTTTGTATTAAAAATAATACTATTTCGTACCCCCACGCTACCACATCAAGTTTTTGGCGCCGCTGCCGGGGACTTGGCGAAACGCTATATTTTTAATATATATTTGTATAAATATATTTTTAGAAAAACAATAAAAAAAAAAAAAGTCGAATTTCAAACTGTACCAGAGTTGAATTCTGGAATCCCGCGACTCGCGGGGTTTGCAGCTTCAGGAACCGCGACTCGCGGAGCCGTCTGACACGAACCTGGTCCAGCAATTAATACGATTTAGGTTTTAATTATTTATTATTATTATTATTAAACCTAATTAGGTTTTATATATAATATTATTTAGTTTAAGTTTTTAATTAATTTGTAATATTAAGTTTTAATTAGTTTTATTTATATATAAAAATTAATACTATTATAAAAAAATAATATTTTTATAAAAATTGTATTTTTTACAACTTTTTGTATATTTTTATATTTTGTCCCTTTTTATTTGTTTTTAGCGTAATATTTGTATGTTTTTCGCTCATATTTAGTTTTAAACTTAGTTTTTGCCATAGTTATTTTTACTTCTAGATTTTTAGGCTTTGCCGTAAAATCCCTTAAGTGCTTTTTCTTTAGACTAAGATTTAGGTGCTTTAGAATTTTGCGACGCCGTTTTTATATTTTAGTACCTTTTTAAGTTATTACCATTTGGGATATAGTTTTTCTTTTAAGCTTTAATATTTTTAGACACAACTTTTAATTCTTAGTTTTTAATTCCTTTTTAAGTTACGACGCGCTATTTTCTTATTTTTATTTTTCGACGTTTTTCGACGCGCATTCTTTTTCTTTCTTATTTCTCGACGCTTTAGTTTTTAGGACTTAGAAATTTTCTCTATTTCTTATCTAATATCTCAAACAGAAAGAAAAATTATTTAAGTGGTTAAATTAATGGACGTTGACATTTTTCTGCTTCGTAGTAATAGTTGGATTTGTTAGTAGCTGAGTTGTGGCTTTTCCGATTTAAAGGTGCCTGGCTCCCTGCTACATCTTTTGGCTATTCGAAACGTGGGCAAAAGCAGAAAAGTCTATTAATTGGACAACTTATATAAGTTTTTCTATTTTTATAACTAATAGGATAATTAGTGAACGCACCACATTGTAGCTAAAAATTTGTCCATCGCAATAAAATGGAAAATTTTGAAAACAGGGCCTTGGAAACTCTTTTTGAACTCCAAAATCAATTAAATCAATACCCTCAAATGAGTGTTGATAACAATTCATTCGGTCAATCTTGGATCGCGAACGACGAAACAATAACTGGTTGTGAAATCTGTGGAGATTATCACTCAACATGGGAATGTTATTATTACGTTCCTATGGAAAATTACGCACCCACGGAACCTGAATGGAATGATTATGAAGAATACAATTCAAATTGGGATTATTCCCAAGAATATTTCCAAACTCAACAACCAGTAGACGAGGAAAATTACGTGTCTGAAAATTTATTAGACAATATGAAAATCAAACTCGAAGAACTCAATGCTCAAAATGAACAAATGAGAGAGTTTGTAAACCGGCAAGCTGAAACTCTATCAGACTACACACCTGTTGATCTGAGGAGTCGTGTGCAAGAAAATCTCATATCATCGAATTTTGATGAATTCGAGAGCTCCGAAATCACCAACTATCCCGATGATACTTTTTATTCAGTCTTACCAATTTCACAACATATCGACACAATAGCCTCTACCGACGAAATCATCGATCCATCAATGGATAAAGAAGAAGTAAGGGTGACAAATTGGTACTCTTGGGAATACGATAACGTTGAAAATTTTACCCCCAAGGCCAAACCGAACTTCATCATTCCACAACCTTCCAAACCAATATTCTCAATAGACGAGTCATCCACCGGAAATGAACTACGAGCTGTAATAGATAATGACACCTCGGATTTCACCCAATTGGGTAATAGAGGTGAAAACTTTGATCCTGAGAATAAAAGGAAGGAAATATTAGGAATTGTCCACCCTATAGAAATAAGTATGTCGGTGTATATCGATCCATTTGACCAAGAACGAGAAAAGAGACATATCCATTTACTAAAAGCTACACTTAAAAAAGAATTAGGTAGTGACGATCGGGTGGGTCTAAACTTTAAACCCATTGATATATTTTATACCACCCGAGATGTAAATAACTGGCTCACTATTTTAATTCGTGAAACTTATTCTACCGACTTCACATGTCGTCAGCTAAGTGTGGGGAAGTCTAACCCCACTTAACGTTAAATTAGGGGTTCGGGTTAGTGTATAACTCGTTAATAAACATGCATAATAAATTAGGGTAAAAAAACGCATTTTTAAAAAATTAGCAAACAGTTCAGAAAAGCAACCGTTTTTTAAGGAAAAAAAAACATAGGTGATAAAACAAGAAGGAATGAACGATGAGGCGCGCCATCTATCATTCGACGAGTTTTGTAATTACAAACTGGGTATTTTTAATCACTTTTCTACACTAATCACCCTCATGAATTTATAATTATAGTCTGATTTCATGCAAATGAGGGCATTGCATGATCTCAAGTGTGGGGAAGGGTTATAAATTCTCTCGGGTTTGCACTTAGTTTATTTTCTAAATTTTGTGAAAATTTTAAAAAAAATTTCAACTAAATGAATTCAAAATTATGTTTATACATATTTATGAACGATGAAAACTAGGTGTTAATACCGAAATTATCGTTACCTCGGAAAGGACATAAATTGAGAAACATCCTAAAACGCTTGAATTCATTTAAAATGGAATAAAGGAGAATAAAAAGGCAAAGAAAGAAACTAAGTGTGGGGAGAATGTATCAAGTTATTCAATTAAAAACTATATATCACATGTTTCTGTAAAGTTATTGCAGGTGCTTTTGTTTTGGACTAAATTAACTGTTTTACCCGATTTACTGTAATATATTTGAAAGAAACGATGGATCTACACGATGAATCAATTCTATCATTAAAAGGAAGTAAAGTCTTCCGAAAAAGACACGCGCTTCTTGATTTAGGTCATGAAGTTGTCGTCCAGACCAGCTGTAGGTTGACGAAAAATCTAGAAAAGTCATCACTAAAATCAGCAGGAAATCCACGGACCTCAGCATAAAACAGGGTCGCCAAGTGGTCAAACTTATCCTAACCATGAGAGGATCTGTCTCGTAAAATGGGGGGGCACCGTGCAAATTAGCTTGATAAGACTAATGAATTAGATCCCCAGAAATGATAATCTCCTTAAAGATCAAAAATCAGCTTTTAAGCCTGATATTACTCAATCCTTGAGATTGACCTTAAAGATTGAGAATTACAAACTCATGGAATTCAATGATATCTAAACTCGAGCTTGAACGAGAAAATATTTTGATCAAAAATAAAACCTATTTGTTTTCTGAAAACCCATTTTCAATGCGTTCATTACCTTTGAACGTAAAATCCTAGGAATTCACCTGGAATTCATTAGGTCACCTGAACCAAATCGGGTGTCAACCGTAAGAACGGTGGTTGCATAGCATGGTCGGAGACAGGACCTTGTGCCAGACCGAAAAACTATAGGGTGATCTTTACTATTGCTCCTACAAAGGATAGTATTGCATCCGACACGTTAAAGACCATAATCAAAAGCATGTCACGGGACATTGCCTTAACAGTTGCTTGTTCATCACTTTCCTTTACAACCGGACGGTAGTTTACCGAAAGGTAATATACGGGACAAGTAAACTGGACGTGTTGCTTTCCTAATATAAGGTTAGCAAGTGGGTGACACAAAACCATAAGTTTTGAGCTAAAATTTTCAAATCTGAAACCCACCAACCCACAAAAATATTTTGCAAACACCGGTGAAGGGTTATTCCGGAAAACCTGTCTAGGGTAAAATCTAGCATGAATTTTCAAAAGATCAAATGTTTTTATAAAGATCCAATTTCCTAACGGATCTAAATTTTCATAGTCATGTGGGACTGTAAACCACAAATGCTACTATCATTGTTTATACCGCCGTATCAAAATCACTGATGTACAAAGTGTGAAGAATAAAGAAGTGATTCTAGTGTGTTTTATTTCAAGACTGTATTGCTTGAGGACAAGCAACGTTCAAGTGTGGGGATATTTGATAGTGCTCCAAATGAACATATATTTAGTATGAATATCCCTCCAATATGTAAAGATTTCAGTTACAATTGTTCCATTTTCATGTAATATTCATTTATATTAAATAAGTGCGAAGACAAAAGGCGAAAACAACGAATTGAAGACGCAAAGGTCCAAAAAGCTCAAAAGTACAAGATACAATTAAAAAGGTTCAATTTATTGATAAGGAACGTCTAAAAATGAAAAGAGTACAAGTTACGAAACGCAAAGTACAAAATATCTCAGCGTACGCAAGGACGTTCGAAAATCCGGAACCGGTACATGAACCAACTCTCAACGCTCGACGCAACGGAAAAAAAAATTACGAGTCTACTATGTATATAAATATAATATAATATATAAATAATTATAAAAATTATTTATATATTATATATATTTAAATAAAAACCGTCGGCAGCCTTGGATCTTGAACTTGTGGGCTGGTTTTGAAACCTCCGCGACTTGCGGAGCTGGAAGGCCAAAATGGCCGCGACTCGCGGAGCAGTGAATTTCAGTTCTGGCTATAAAAGCTCTCGAGTTCTGCATGTAAAATAAATAATAAAAATAATAATAATACTCCGTGTGTAATAATAATAATAATAAACAAATATATATATATATATATATATATATTATATATATATATAGATTAGTGGTATATTAGATTAGATTGGGTTATGTAAATGTTATTTTTCGGGTTTTAAAATCGGAACTCTGTCCATGTAACACTACGCGATAAATACTCAATGTAAGCTATGTTCTTCCTTTTTAAATTTATGTCTCGTAGCTAAGCCGTTATTATGCTTATTTAAATTGAAGTAATCATGATGTTGGGCTAAATACTAAAATTGGGTAATTGGGCTTTGGACCATAATTGAGGTTTGGGCAAAAGACCGACACTTGTGGAAATTGAACTATTGACTATTAATAGATGGGGGTATTGTCTAATTGAGTGACAACTCATTGGAGTCTGTCGAACCTATCTTCAAATTAATTAACCTAATAATTAATAATGATTATGGTTGTCCTATTTAGTGATGTTCATATGGAATCTGTTATAATCATTTAATTAATCAATTAGGTTGGGTAATTGATTATTCATTCTGATCAAGTGGATGAATTAATATTCATAAACTAATTAAAACAGGGGTAGATTACATACAGTGATAACTGGTGTAATTGTTGACAGAAGTGATAACTGCGTCACAGTTTAAATCCTTAATCAGTTGGAATATTTGACTTCGGGTATAAGGGTAATTTGACGAGGATACTCGCACTTTATTTTTATGACCGATGGACTATTATGGACAAAAACCAGATAGACGTATCAAATAAACCAGGACAAAGGACAATTAACCCATGGTAATAAATTAAAATCAACACGTCAAACATCATGATTACGGAAGTTTAAATAAGCATAATTCTTTTATTATATTTCTCATCGTATCTTTATTTACTGTCATTTTATTACTCGCAATTTTATTTACTGTCATTTTATTTATTGTCATTATTTTACGCACTTTAATTATCGTCATTTATCTTTACGCTTAAAATATAGAATCGACAAACCGGTCATTAAAAGGTAAAACCCCCCTTTTATAATAATATTACTACTTATATAATTATATATATTTTGTATAAATATAGTTAAAAATATAGTAAGTATCACCAGCTCCCTGTGGAACGAACCGGACTTACTAAAAACTACACTACTCTACGATTAGGTACACTGCCTATAGTGTTGTAGCAAGGTTTAGGTATATCCCATCCGTAAATTAATAAAACTTGTGTCATATTTTGTAGTATTTTGTATTAAAAATAATACTATTTCGTACCCCCACGCTACCACATCAATATATATATATATATATATATATATATATATATATATATATATATATATATATATATATATATATATATATATATATATATATTTAGCTTATAAAAAAGAGATTTTTTTTATAAATTAAATAATGACCCCATGAATTTTGACTAAATATTTTCAAAAACAAAAACTTATTAAAAACATTTTTAACATGTTTTTATTTTTTGTCAAAATTGGCACCTTTATTTTATTTATATTTTTTCTTTTCACCAACCATTTTTTTTCTATAAATACCCACTTTCATTTCATAAAAACTTGTATCAAATCTTTGGAAAAACTCTCTCACAAATTTGGGAAAGTACTTGAGGTATTTTCTATTTTTTTATCGAATTGCTTTTATTTTTTTGTATATTCTTTAAAAATTTGAATTTAATATATATAAATTATTTTTACATGTTATAATTAGTATTATAAGTATTATGATGTATAAAAATAATTTTGATAATTTATGGAATATTATTTATAATTAAATACGAATTATGTAGTATTTAAACATAAAAACAATATAAAATTCGTAATAAAATATTAAATAGTAATAAAAATAATTATAAATTTTTTTTGAGATTATTATAATTTTATAAACAAGTGAAAATTATTAAACTTAAATAAATGGGACTATTAGTATTTAAAATGAATTTACTTTTGCATTATTCTAAACCGAGAGAAATAATAAAGAAAATACAAAATAAATACAAACGTGTATTAAATATTTTTATTAAATTTTTATATGATTAGTAGCATCACTAGATACTTTAAAAAAATATAAAAATTATTATTAAATTATTTTTCCTATTTATTTAATTATAGGCCGATTACAATGGTTAAATAATTAGAAAACATTAAATAAATAATATTTTGATATAAAATTCGATTTAATAATTTTTATATTATTTTTACATAATATAGAACCTGTAAAAAATATAAAATTATTTATCTAGGTCGATTTAATATTTATTACCTAATTAAATTTGATTAATATAAACCGAGTATATATATAAAGAAAAGTGGGAAATAAATACAAAAACTTGATAAAATTATCTTGATAAAATATCCTACTGAATTGTATAATTAACTAAGTTTATAAATATTATAAATATAATATTTAATGAATTAATATTCGAATTAACATATATTAGTATGATTTTCGATTAACATAAGTATATTACATATACTAAATTAATATTATTATTATAACTTACGGTTAATAACTAAGTATACTGTATAATAAAGTATAATGCTTATAATGTAAGTTAATAACAATACATTATTAATAAACACTTATTTTATAACTATACTAATTTAATAATAATAACTTATAGTATATAATATAAGATAATCAAATTGTTAATACATTAATAAATATAATATAACATATATAATAACATATAAACCTAAAGTAAAGGTTAATCAAAGATAATGTACAATTCATGTGAACTTCATCACTACTCACGGTCGTAAGTGAATGATGTCTAGGTTGCCATTTATGGGTAAGCTTGTGGATCTCGAATGCCATGACTTAGATTCTGGTCAAGAGTCCTGAGCCCACGGTTACATCTGGTCATTCCTGACTTATTTGATAGGAACGAAGTTTGAGTAAAGTTGTACAACGTCTTGCTAAAGATTAACCCGAACTTTCTAAAATTGAAAAATTACTATAAGTGGAAACTTTCCATAAATAGTAACCTTCCGAAAATGTAAATTCTTTAGTGAACCATTACTATCAATATAGTACTATATACTATTGTCTGTTAGGCAATGTCTGATCATACGTTCTATCTCTAGGTTGAGATCTCGGTCACGTCCTTCCGTTCAATTCTTTCGTGGAATACTCTTTTGTGCTACTAAGGTGAACTTCATAGCCCCACTTTTTACTGTTTCATAATTGTTTTATAACTTTTGGGGTGAGACACATGCTTGCTTTATAACTATTTTACACTTAGACACAAGTACTAAATTGTTAACTATGCTGTCATGCTTTGATTCATGCTAAATCCCTACCGTAATATCGTCAATTGCTACGTTTAAATGCAAACTTAATTATTGTGAGTAGGCCTATTGAGAGTAACGTCTCTAACCATTCGACCGTTGGTCTTTGGTTACATAATAATGATTCCACGACACTGACAGTACAAGGTGTCATAGGGTAAACTTGTTTAGTAGCGATATTACAAAATGCAGCAACACTTTTAGATTGATATTTCTATATCAATCAACTTTAAACTAAATCTTGTGGTCTAAAACTTTGGATATTATTTATAAACCTGTGAATTTCACTCAACCTTTTTGGTTGACACTTTAAGCATGTTTTGTCTCATGTGATGATTGAGCTAGCTGTTTGCAACTTTGTGATGATAGATTTGATGCTTGCATGGAGTCCACATCGCATATTATATTTTAGTTCATAAACATTTATTTTACGTTTTAATAATAATGTAAACATGTATTACTGCTTCCGTTGTTTTATTAACAAAGGTTTTATTTAAAAAGTCTCATATAGAGTCATTCTCGTTTATACAATTGTGTTATGATATGATTGGTCACAATTACCCCTGGTCCATTTTGGGGGGTGTGACAGATTGGTATCAGAGCATGTTGTTGTAGAGAACCAGGATTGCATCTTATGTGTGCCTTATACAATTAGGTACCTTAGCAATGTAGGACTACAACTTCCTTTGACTATAGTGCCTTTAATTGTTACCTTTAACTGTTAAATGCTACACTATACTTTAGAAACTTTACTTATCTTAGAATGCCGAGCCAATCTAAGAACTCTGCTCATTCTCCTAAGTAGTATTCAATTCCGCCACCACATTTAAATGCGACACCGTTCTCGACATTCCTATGTCATTTATCATGGTTTTGTGTATTACATATGTATTACATGAAATATTATCCATGAATTTTTTAAACTCCTATATTTGTTACTATTCATACTCAAACGTATATAACTCCCTGTTATATCACGTACCTATATGCTTTATGCCTTTATGCATCAGTTTGCGAACCGAAAAATGTCATTGAGTTATCGAGAATCTCAAAGACATTAGAATGTCATCACTACTCATATTCATTACTTTTATACCTTTTATTTCTCGTTATTGAATTTTCTTGATGGATGGCGTCTACGAAACTCTAGAATGGAAGGGTTTGGATTACCGATTTAAAGGATCCTATAGCTCAAGCCCCTAGACCTGAATAGGCCATTACGAATTAAAAGTCTTTAATCGAAAGATTATCAGATTACATACTTATCATTTTATGATCTCGACACGTCATACTACTATTATTGGATTATAGACACATCATATCTTATTATATCTTATCATATCAATCTTAATAAACTTTGTCTAACACTTTTCCTAAATTTCCTCCGTAAATTACGGAAATCTTTTTGCTATATATACGTATATCAAGAAGACAAATATATCATTCAATATTCAACACTCATCTCATAACAAAAACCCTTATTCCGATCAGATAATATGGATTTCTCACATGATTCCTCGAACTCCTCGAGCTCCAATGGCAGCGTAACCGGAATGAACCAACCAATTAGTCATCATCTATTTTGGATGAATTGGGGATGGGTTCGTAGTAAACTTAATCAATGGAGACAAGAAGAAGGTGATCCCTTCCACCAACCGAATTCACCTCTTGGTGAAGAACCAGAAGCACTTACCGACGAACCCGTTCGGAACACTATTTTCACCCTCATTTCCAGGGTATCCAGTCACGAATATATAATATCTAAAATTCTAGATCTTATTCATCCACTTGTCCGAACCGCCAATCACCCCGGAATAATAGAAGAAGTCAATGAGCTTCGCGCTCGAGTGGTGGCTCTGGAGAATATGGTGCGAAATCTACGAGCACCAGCAGCAGCACCAGCAGCATAACCAGCATCACCACCAGTACCAACAGCATCACCACCAACAACATCAGCTTCACCAACAACAAACACCATAATCTGTACCTCGGATATCAACATCATACGCCCCATAGATACCAAGGAATATTAGTAATAATGAGTTAAGATGTATTGACTCATTCTTCCTGAAAATTATATATGTATACTTTATATATATATATATATATATATATATATATATATATATATATATATATATATATATATATATATATATATATATATATATATGGTTTGGAACAATAATAAATCTTTTCGTATTAAGCAATTACGTGTGAATCTTAAATAGTATGTATTACTTGGTTAATTCATATCACTAATATGCTATGATATACATTCCTCGTTAATCACTGCTTCATCACAATAAACTCCATTTCATAATAAACTAAGTGTATTATTCAAATACATGTTTGGTTTTACACTTTTATTTTCGATGTACTCAAAACTCTTTAGAAAACATCATTCGTGCCTTGTGAATTTCACAAGAATTCCACGAGCATCAACATCATATACCGAGGCATATCAATAACAATGAACGATGGAGTATTGATTCATAACTTCATTAAAGAAAGATTCTGCGATGATTATGTAATCTCTCAAGTTTTGAAGATTATTTATTATCTCTTCAACCGCAAATCAAATGATTTTAATAGTATATTAACTCATTAAATCTATATTATACGTGAAGAATACATATATGAACGTATATCTTCATAAAGATTGTAATTAAAAATCCTTTTGTACAAACTGTTAATTGTGAAAATATTTTAACGGGTAGGTAAAACCCGAGAAATATTTATATCTCACATCAATATCTTACATTGTACATTCTTAAAATTCTGATTCAATAATTAGTAACTATACTACTTACATCCACATATGTATCCGTTCACTAAAGAACAACCATTTTCATACAAATTTAATTACCTATTCTGATTTGGACATATCGGAATCCAAGTAAAGCTTTAGCAAGTGTAATCTTCCTAAAGATCACTACATTCATGAATTATATTCATTTGTATTCTATGATGAATTATCACATCAAACCACCGAAATTATCGTTCATTACTTTTGAAATCAACAACGCCTATTCATCAACCATTAGATCCGTTGACGATTACAATCAGCGTTTAATCATCTAAAAATGAAATTTCTTGAAACCATCTCGGATTGATAACCGATGAATCAAATATGGCTGCATTAAATGCAGAGGAAACAGTAAAATTGTAGATGGTCTCAATGGCCAAAAGTTTGATAATAAAGAATGGTACGTTGGAAAAGCTCAAAAGAAAATTTGGAACTGAAAAACGGATTGAGCTAACCATGGAGGAGACCAAGGACAAATACAAGGACCAAACCCTATATTCAAAGAATCCAAGTAATTCTGGATCCGATGAAATCTTTAGAGAATATCTTGCTCCGAAATTATGTTAAAAGCTTGCGAAAAATTTTTCTTCATCAACCTTCGAACTTAGAAATTCCAAAATGTCGTTATAAATATCCTCTATATTTCTGAAGATATTTTCATAACGATTCTTGTCCACAATTAAGTATCTCTTTGCGATATCTTTATAAAGGAAACTATTTTAGTTTCTATATTCAGTAAAATTCAAGTTTAAATTATAAATGTTTTGAAGAAATGTTGGAAATTGAAGCATGAGTTAGTATAATATAATGACGTCAGGCCAACGTGATTATATTACAGTAAGTCATGCTAAATTTTTAATGGAAGATGATGATTCATAGACTTTATAATCATTATTTGCCATGTTATACGACTCTTACATTCTACTTAATCTCTGAACATATCAAGAACATATATTCTTGATAGTTCTATCCTCAGTAATTCTGGTAATTTACCCAATCAAATCGTGATATTACGCTTAGAACATTAGGTTCATTCGAAACTTCATACCTACAAATTCTGGACCATTACTCGCTTAACTTAGAGTCGAGAGTATAATAAAAAGGTAAAGAGCTCCGACATATAAGGGAAAATACAAAGCCCGATAACAACACGGAAATCACAAATCGTGTATATCAATGCGTATAGCAACATAAAGACACGGGAGAATTAAAAACACTATAACCCCAAGAGCATAGTAGAAGTTAACAGATTCCTCTGGTGGTAAAAGAAAAAGAAGCATGACTGCATATATGGTCAATATAATAACAAATATCAATACGGGATTGAGCATATTAACAAATCTTTTGGAAGTATGAATCTAGGAAGAAAGTATAGAAGTGGTGAAGATAATGAAACGGAAGAAGCTAATTTATAGCAAAATTTCCAAACACAGCAATCGAGGCAATTCACCGCATTTAATCAAAGAAATCCCAAAATTTCGTAAATACCGGATAATCAAATCTTATAGATTACGAAGATTTCCTTTAATCCCTTGAATTCCGGAAATCAATCATGACTACGTCAAAAGTTAAGGCGAACATTTAATTTACTCATTCACTCTTTTACGATAGCTTCGTTTATACTCTTTCTATAATCGAATCGTTCTATCCATATTATTCAATAGTGATAAAACTTTATTCTTCAACTTATATTCATCATTACAATATTCTTGTTGTAAACAATGATGATCTCTATCAAACTTCATGACTATAATTTTCATGAACTACTCTCTGTTTTGTCTACCCTAACATTGTGGCATAAACGCTCAAGATTTAAATGAGCTCGATATTATTCATAACACATTTTATATATCCAATTTACTGAAATGACTTGTATAACCTCATCATTTTTAATGATCTCCGCATTAATAATAAAATGCACTTCGTAGAAGAACTTGTAGAAATTATGGTATGTATGATTTTAATTCTTGAAACAGAACAATATTCTATCCGTTGGAATTCACGCAAGGCCCCGAGCATACCTGGGAACGTGAAAACCAAATAAAACGTAAATATCCTCGTCTATGTACGAACAACACCGATTAATGGCAACAACTAAATTTCGGGACGAAATTTCTTTTAACGGGTAGGTACTATAACAACCCTCATATTTCCATACCTGAATCGACTAATTTGACTATAGGGTTGTTATCCATACGTAATATATAATTAAATTTGACATTTATCAAATATTTATTTTTAGTCGACACTTTTTGTTAACTAAAGTTTACACTAATTATATAAAATAACTTTAGTTAATATTAATATTAATGCGTATTATATTTAAAACTATATGAAACGTAATTATTAATTAAATGATAAGTTATTTTAATCATTATATATATATATATATATATATATATATATATATATATATTTAGCTTATAAAAAAGAGATTTTTTTATAAATTAAATAATGACCCCATGAATTTTGACTAAATATTTTTAAAAACAAAAACTTATTAAATGTTATAATTCAGTAGGCTTATAACTACCTTTAATGGTTATAAGAACAAAGAGAGAAAAAGATAGAAGAAGGAGAGAAGAAATATTGATATTGATATTTCAAGAGAAATGGTGCACCTTAAATGGTTACCATACATGTCTATTTATAGTATAAAATATTACTATGCAAGAAATATAATAATAATAAAATTAACATCCAATCTAGATATTTTATAACACTCCCCCTTGGATGACAATTTTATTAGAGAATAACTAGTACTGCCTCGTTAAAAACCTTGCTAAAGAAAACCCATTGGGATAAAACTTTAGCTAAGGGAAAAAGAGTGCAGCATAGAGTTGACTCCCCCTCAAGTAGGCAACGTCTGAGTTGTTACTTCTTCTGAACATGCCTCATGTCAATATTATGAACGTGTGTTCTGAAAATAGCAGTTGGCAGTGCTTTGGTATAAAGATCGGCAGAGTTGTTGATTGAACGTATCTCATTTTAATCTGGTTGTCTTTTACGAGATCTTGAGTATATGAGAAGAATCTGAGGTTTTCATCTGAAACTGTATCATCTAAATCTTTTATGTACAAGTTTAGCCCCTGTGATTTGTCTACAGTCTCCTTCATGGTTTGCTCAAACCCTTGTTTCAATTCCTATTCTCTTGTAGTCTTTTCTGAGCCTTACCAACATACCATTCTTTTCCATCAAACTTATGACCGTTAAGATCGTCTATGGTTTTGGCGCCTCATCAACATTTATATTTTGTTCTGTC
Organism: Rutidosis leptorrhynchoides; assembly: GCF_046630445.1. NCBI lineage: Eukaryota > Viridiplantae > Streptophyta > Magnoliopsida > Asterales > Asteraceae > Rutidosis > Rutidosis leptorrhynchoides. The sequence continues at coordinate 386,458,513 of NC_092343.1, read as the reverse complement.
ACTTTTGATACTCTTCTTTCATTTGTATTATGCAAGCTGCATTATCTTCATATATAGTTATTGGTGAAGATAGTTGTTGGTCTTTTATAGCGTTCTAGTCCACAAGAATCATTAATGATTTGTGTCATTGATCTCAACCAAACACATTTTCGAGTAGTTTCATATAATACAATCACTTCGTCATGATTTGATGATGTTGCAACAAGTGTTTATTTTAAGAACGCCATGATTTTGTGGTACCTCCATTTAGGAATACATATCGAGTTTGAGATTTATCTTTATGAGGATTTGATGAATGACCTGCATATACATAATCAACCAAATCTTGTTTTGAAGCGTTAGAATAAAATAATTTTAAATAAGCAGTTCCTCAAGGGTATCAAAATATGTGTTTGATCCCGCTCCATTGTCATTTGAGCTGAATCTTGCCAACAAATTAACTGCAAGAGAAATGTCAGGTCTTGTACAATCTATAAGATACATAAGAACCTCAATTGCACTAAAAATGGAACTTCCGATCTGTTAAGATTTTCATGATCTTCGCAGGGATGGAATAGATCAGTGTCAATATTGAGTGATCTAACAACAATGAGTTTGTCTTTAAAAAAAATGTTTTAAAATCTTTTCGGTATAAGTTGTTTGATGTACAAGTAAACCATTAGGCATATGCTGAATTTGCAATCCAAGGTAATACTTGGTTTTTTTTAAGATCTTTCTTTTCAAAATAATTCTTTAGAAATTGAATGATTTCATAGATTTCTTTATTTGTTCATATGATGTTAAGAACATTGACATAAACAACTACGATCACATATCCGAACATTGTTTTTATAAAACATACGTGCAAAATAAGTTTATATGTATACCCTTTTTTTTATCAAGTAGTCATTTAATCGGTTATACCACATACGTCCCATTTGTATAAACCCATTTAGAAATCTTTGTGATTTAATGGAATATATTCCCTTGGGTTTTACATTAGATGCTTATGATACCTTAACCCTTTAGGTATATTCATTTATATCACTATTAAGTGATCCATACAGATAAGTAGTAACAACATTCATGAGATGCATTTAAATAACTACCAGGTTGATTAAGTATATAATAAGTAATTGTATCCATTACAGGAGGATAATTTTTCCTCCTAATTCATTTCTGGTCTTTGTGGGAAATATTGAGTTACAAGTCTAGTTTTGCCTTGTAACTTCATTTGCACATTTCTTTTCGGATAAAAATTCATTTGTATCCCATACGTTTCACATCTTTAAAAGTGATAACGATTGATCCGAAAACTTTTCTTTTATCGAGCGATTCTAATTCAGCTCTTATTGCTCCTTTCCATTGAGCTCAATCATGTCCATTTTGTTTATTTAATGACAGATTTTAGTTCCAGATCATCATCTTTATTCATGATGTCATTGTAACATTATATGAAAATATCTCATAGAGATTTTAGTTTCATTTCGGTTCCATAATATTGCATAATTTATCGCAATTTTAGTATTTACATTTATCAATATCCTCTGCAGAAGGAATATTGATTTGTGGTTCTTCTTGAACACTTTCTCTTACCTCATTATCAGCTGATTTTCTTTTTCGAGGATTTTTATCTTCGGAACCAATTGATCTTCCACGTTTGATGCGTGGCAAAGACTCAACAGTGACATTATTGCCAGCTTTTGGAATTTCAGTTCGAGCTGGAGCATTTATCGCTGGTATATATGATTTAGTCACTTTTTTATATCTGTAAATGCATAAAGTAATTAATTTGCAAGTTCTTGCATATGCATTATTTTTGAACTTTCGTTCACATTCTTTTGGCCGAGTTCAATATACCTTAATTGATGTTCACATCATGAAGCATCATTTTATTTTTTATTTTTATTTCTCCCCCTAATCTAGGGAACAATGTTTTATTAAAATGACAATCAGCAAAACGTGCTGTAAAAACATCACCCATCATGGGTTCAATATATCTTATGATTGAAGATGTTTTATATCCAAAATATATTATCATCTTTCTTTGAAGAACCATTTTATTGTGTTGTGGTGATACAATTGGAACATACACTGCACAACCAATGTTTTAAGGTAGAAAATATTTGGCTCTTGGCCAAAATCAAGTATTAAGTGAAAATATTTACGACTTCCACATGGTATAATGCGAATTAATGTCGCAGCATGTAAATTTACATGTCCACATATAAATATTGAGAGATTTGTACTCATTATCAATTGTCTAGTTATTAGCTGTAAGCGTTTATCTATTGATTCAGCTAAACCAATTTTGTGTATGCACATGAGCAACTGGATGTTCAACAACAATCCCTGTAGATATATAATGATCATTAAATGCTTGAGATGTTAACTCACCAGCATTATCAAGTCTCATCCTTTTAATGGTGTAATCAGAATAATGTGTTCTCAATTTAATAATTTGTGCAAGAAACTTTGCAAATGCCATATTACGGCTTGATAACATACAAATATGAGACCATCCGCTAGATGCGTCTATTAGAACCATGAAATATCAAAATGGTTCACATGATGGATGAATTGGTTCATATATCTTACCTTGAATTCTTTCAAGAAACATTTGTGATTCTTTTTCACAATATACTTTTCATTAATCACCATATGTGCTTTCCATTAATCACCATATGTGTTTTTTTTTTTTATAAATCACCATATGTGTTTTTTTTTTTATCATATATCCTTTTCACCATATACGCTTTTAATCATATGCGCTGTGTTTTTCACCATATGCGCTTTTAATCATATGCGATTTTCATCATATGCGTTGTGCTTTTCATCATATTCGCTTTTTATCATATGCGCTTATCATATGCGATGCGCTTTTTATCATATGCGCTTTTTATGTGAATAGTAAATTAATTAATTTCGTTTTACTATTCATATGAATTAATTTAGATTTACTATTTTGTTAATTGAGTAATATATATATACATCATATACTTGTGACTCCGAAGGCTCAAATGAATTTGACCATATAGTTATACGTTGTACCTTGCACATTAATTTTCAGTAGAAGCTTTAGATGCATATTATTTTCAGTAGAAGCTTTAGATGCATTTTTTTTTTAATTACCAAATACCACAAACACTTTGTTTGCGTTTGTTCATAGTCATCAATGAAAACCATTTTCTTTAATTTTATTTTATACAATAAAATTAACGCATCATTATTCTTTTCAAAAACAATAATCTATTGTTATTGTTCACTTGTGCCATGTTTAACAACAAAAGTCAACAACCTCTGTCTTGTTTGTTGTGGCAACCAAAAACAACCTTTGCTTTTGTTACCGAGAATCCAAGACCAAAAAAACAATTAATTTTTAATTAATCTTTTATCAAAACCATAAATGATTTTATTGATCTACGTTGATATGGCCATAAAGAATTGACGGCTGACCTACTTTTGTAAGTGTATTTTGGCTATCATCCCGAAAACGCACAACGACCTTTTTTTTTATGAACTATTTGTTTCATATCTAGCTTAGGCAATTATTGTGAACATTTGGTCCCTATAAGAGCATTTATTTTTTAGACTTTTAGTTGATTTGTACTTGTCACAATTAGGGATAGCACCCGCGGGTCGTGGATGCGGATCCATTGGATCCATCACCCGTACCCGCGGATTTTTTTTAAGAGACATCCAATTGAACCCTTGTTCGTTGAAACAATTTGACTATATTTTTACTCCCATTATTAAACGGGCCATTTTGATGCACACTCTTAAAAAAATAATTTGTTTTTTAAGTTTTATTATTCAACCTCCTTTTTTCAACGGTCACGTTTTTAACAAAACATTTGACAAGTTTGGAAAAAAGTTTTTTATTGATTATCATCAAAAGTTTTCTATTGTCACTCTACTGGATGGAATTATGGCATACAACCAAAATTGCAACCCAACACTACATAAGAACAAAAAGGTTGTTTTTAATTAACATATGTATATGTGTTAAACTCGGAATAATAATAACTTATTTTAGAAAATTAACATAAGACATGTTGAAACATTTTTGTCACATTTAGCTCATCAAGTCTAATACTTATCATTGATAGATTTTATCACGTCTAGGAGATGTTTACTTTTTTCTTGTATTAAGTCCTACTTTCATTTACCTTTGTTTGGAAAAAAGTTTTTTTTTACTTTGCTTTCCCCCTTTCTGTAAAACTCATTTAAACACTTTCTTTGTTTTTTTTTTTTTTAAAAAAAAACTTCCTTTTTTTTACGTTACCCGTAAATTATAAATATATAAAAAAAACTTTTTGTTTAAATTTTTTTTTCTAGTTTTTAAAAGGCCACTTGACCAATTTTTTAATTCTTTCACAACACCTGATATCGTGATCGTGACCTTTCACCAAAGCAAGAGATATTCTTGATAAACTAAACACGGACTCGTGTTTGAAATTGTCGGCCACAAAAAAAATCATTTGATAAAAGTATATATTTTTTTTAGTTATAGAAGGAGGCCACTTCATTTTCAATACTTCATTTTTGACAAAAAACTATTCCATTTTACCATCCCCTTTTTTTTCTTACTTTAACTTTTAAGATATACTTTTAATAAAAATACAAACTACTTTTTCTTATTTTAACTTTTAAGATTTACTTTTAATAAAAATACAAACTACTTTTTATATTTTAACTTTTAAGATTTACTTTTAATAAAAGTACAAACTACTTTTTCTTATTTTAACTTTTAAAATTTACTTTTAATAAAAATACAAACTATTTTTTTATTTTAACTTTTAAAATTATAAATTTAAGAATAAACATTAGTATGCATGAAATAAATAATGATTAATTGCATAAGTAATCATAAATGTTAGATAACATATAAAGACCCCGTCGTATTCGTATTGATCGGAATTAATCTCGACCCATGGTACCGTGTTGTCAAATGACGTGTTGCGTACATAAAGTACCGTGTTGTCAAATGACGTGTTGCGTACAATCATGAGGTCTTATCAACATAAATATAAATGTTAGTGAAGTTAATAAGACTTAGATTACAGAAAATATAATTCAGATGGTATAACCGACCATATATAACTTAAATAACATAAATATAAATGTTAGTGAAGTTAGTAAAAGTTAGATTACAGAAATATAATTCAGGTGGTATAACCGACCATATATAACTTAAATAACATAAATATAAATGTTAGTGAAGTTAGTAAAAGTTAGATTACAGAAATATAATTCAGGTGGTATAACCGACCATATATAACTTAAATAACATAAATATAAATGTTAGTAGTCCAAAATTTGATATATTCGAGTCTGAAAATTATTAATAATTTCATACCTTGATTAGTGATTCGTGATCGTTTGAGATATCTTTTAATTACACTAAGCTTTTCGTGCTGATAACGTGTTATAATTCAGTAGGCTTATAACTACCTTTAATGGTTATAAGAACAAAGAGAGAAAAAGATAGAAGAAGGAGAGAAGAAATATTGATATTGATATTTCAAGAGAAATGGTGCACCTTAAATGGTTACCATACATGTCTATTTATAGTATAAAATATTACTATGCAAGAAATATAATAATAATAAAATTAACATCCAATCTAGATATTTTATAACATTAAAAACATTTTTAACATGTTTTTATTTTTTGTCAAAATTGGCACCTTTATTTTATTTATATTTTTTCTTTTCACCAACCATTTTTTTTCTATAAATACCCACTTTCATTTCATAAAAACTTGTATCAAATCTTTGGAAAAACTCTCTCACAAATTTGGGAAAGTACTTGAGGTATTTTCTATTTTTTTATCGAATTGCTTTTATTTTTTTGTATATTCTTTAAAAATTTGAATTTAATATATATAAATTATTTTTACATGTTATAATTAGTATTATAAGTATTATTATGTATAAAAATAATTTTGATAATTTATGGAATATTATTTATAATTAAATACGAATTATGTAGTATTTAAACATAAAAATAATATAAAATTCGTAATAAAATATTAAACAGTAATAAAAATAATTATAATTTTTTTTGAGATTATTATAATTTTATAAACAAGTGAAAATTATAAAACTTAAATAAATGGGACTATTAGTATTTAAAATTAATTTACTTTTGCATTATTCTAAACCGAGAGAAATAATAAAGAAAATACAAAACAAATACAAACGTGTATTAAATATTTTTATAAAATTTTTATATGATTAGTAGCATCACTAGATACTTTAAAAAAATATAAAAATTATTATTAAATTATTTTTCCTATTTATTTAATTATAGGCCGATTACAATGGTTAAATAATTAGAAAACATTAAATAAATAATATTTTGATATAAAATTCGATTTAATAATTTTTATATTATTTTTACATAATATAGAACCTGTAAAAAATATAAAATTATTTATCTAGGTCGATTTAATATTTATTACCTAATTAAATTTAATTAATATAAACCGAGTATATATATAAAGAAAAGTGGAAAATAATTACAAAAACTTGATAAAATTATCTTGATAAAATATCCTACTGAATTGTATAATTAACTAAGTTTATAAAAATTATAAATATAATATTTAATGAATTAATATTCGAATTAACATATATTAGTATGATTTTCGATTAACATAAGTATATTACATATACTAAATTAATATTATTATTATAACTTACGGTTAATAACTAAGTATACTATATAATAAAGTATAATGCTTATAATGTAAGTTAATAACAATACATTATTAATAAACACTTATTTTATAACTATACTAATTTAATAATAATAACTTATAGTATATAATATAAGATAATCAAATTGTTAATACATTAATAAATATAATATAACATATATAATAACATATAAACCTAAAGTGAAGGTTAATCAAAGATAATGTACAATTCATGTGAACTTCATCGCTACTCACGGTCGTAAGTGAATGATGTCTAGGTTGCCATTTATAGGTAAGCTTGTGGATCTCGAATGCCATGACTTAGATTCTGGTCAAGAGTCCTGGGCCCACGGTTACATCTGGTCATTCCTGACTTATTTGATAGGAACGAAGTTTGAGTAAAGTTGTACAACGTCTTGCTAAAGATTAACCCGAACTTTCTAAAATTGAAAAATTACTATAAGTGGAAACTTTCCATAAATAGTAACCTTCCGAAAATGGAAATTCTTTAGTGAACCATTACTATCAATATAGTACTATATACTATTGTCTGTTAGGCAATGTCTGATCATACGTTCTATCTCTAGGTTGAGATCTCGGTCGCGTCCTTCCGTTCAATTCTTTCGTAGAATACTCTTTTGTGCTACTAAGGTGAACTTCATAGCCCCACTTTTTACTGTTTCATAACTGTTTTATAACTTTTGGGGTGAGACACATGCTTGCTTTATAACTATTTTACACTTAGACACAAGTACTAAATTGTTAACTATGCTGTCATGCTTTGATTCATGCTAAATCCCTACCGTAATATCGTCAATTGCTACGTTTAAATGCAAACTTAATTATTGTGAGTAGGCCTATTGAGAGTAACGTCTCTAACCATTCGACCGTTGGTCTTTGGTTACATAATAATGATTCCACGACACTGACAGTACAAGGTGTCATAGGGTAAACTTGTTTAGTAGCGATATTACAAAATGCAGCAACACTTTTAGATTGATATTTCTATATCAATCAACTTTAAACTAAATCTTGTGGTCTAAAACTTTGGATATTATTTATAAACCTGTGAATTTCACTCAACCTTTTTGGTTGACACTTTAAGCATGTTTTGTCTCAGGTGATGATTGAGCTAGCTGTTTGCAACTTTGTGATGATAGATTTGATGCTTGCATGGAGTCCACATCGCATATTATATTTTAGTTCATAAACATTTATTTTACATTTTAATAATAATGTAAACATGTATTACTGCTTCCGCTGTTTTATTAACAAAGGTTTTATTTAAAAAGTCTCATATAGAGTCGTTCTCGTTTATACAACTGTGTTATGATATGATTGGTCACAATTACCCCTGGTCCATTTTGGGGGGTGTGACAGTTGTAATTGCTGTTGTTGTTGTATTGGTGATTCTTATCACCGTTTTCCTCCTACTTTCTTTTGACTTGCTTCACATTGGCCTCTTCAGCCGTTTGTTCTTTAATTCTTTCCTCAATCTGGTTCACTAGTTTGTGAGCCATTCTACAAGCCTGTTGTATGGAGGCGGGCTCGTGTGAACTTATATCTTCTTGGATTCTTTCCGGTAATCCTTTAACAAACGCGTCGATCTTCTCTTCCTCATCTTCGAACGCTCCCGGACACAATAGGCACAATTCTGTGAATCGTCTTTCGTACGTGGTAATATCAAATCCTTGGGTTCGTAACCCTCTAAGTTCTGTCTTGAGCTTATTGACCTCGGTTCTGGGACGGTACTTCTCGTTCATCAACTGCTTGAATGCTGACCACGGTAGTGCATAAGCATCATCTTGTCCCACTTGCTCTAGATAGGTATTCCACCATGTTAACGCAGAACCTGTGAAGGTATGCGTAGCGTACTTCACTTTGTCCTCTTCAGTACACTTACTTATGGCAAACACCTATTCGACCTTCTCGGTCCACCGTTTCAATCTGATCGGTCCTTCGGTTCCATCAAATTCCAAAGGTTTGCAGGCAGTGAATTCTTTGTAGGTGCATCCTACACGATTTCCTGTACTGCTAGATCCAAGGTTATTATTGGTATGTAGCGCAGCCTGTACTGCGGCTATGTTTGAAGCTAGAAAAGTACGAAATTCCTCTTCATTCATATTCACAGTGTGTCGAGTAGTCGGTGCCATTTCCTTCAAATAGTCAAATGAAACAAGTTAATCATACAAAATATTAAGAGTAGTCAATAGTATCTCGTAGCATAATATGAACTCATTTATAAAAGTTTTTTCTTCATATTAGCGTTTTATAAGTTTAAATTCGGGTAGTACCTACCCGTTAAGTTCATACTTAGTAGCTAATATACAATTCAACTACTACAATTCTATATGAAAAACTGATTATAATAATATTTCGCGTTCAAACTTTTACACAATATTTTACAAACTTACAATACCGCTTATTTTACATATAACATGAAATATAGCACACAATAACTTTGATACAAGATAGTTGTGAAGATAATTCTATCTAGTACACAAGTCGTTCAGTAAAGGCAATAAAGACACGTAATTCATACGTCCAGAAACAAGTCTTGCATTCTAGTTTTACTAGGACTACTTCCCATCCTTGGTCTTGTGGAACATAACCGTTATGGCCGTTGATAAGATAGCGTGTTGTAATATCATCAAAGGGACGAGGGTTACGTAATATCCAACAGTCTCATAATAACCTAAAAACCTCATTTCTTACCCCAATTACCGACTCCGTCACTTGTGGGAACGTTTTGTTTAATAGTTGTAGCCCGATGTTCTTTTTCTCACTTTGGTGAGAAGCGAACATTACTAACCCGTAAGCATAGCATGCTTCTTTATGTTGCATGTTAGCCGCTTTTTCTAAATCATGAAGTCCTATATTCGGATACATTGAGTCAAAATAATTTCTTAACCCGTTGCGTAAAATAGCATTTGGGTTCCCCGCAATATATGCGTCAAAGTAAACACATCGTAACTTATGGGTTTCCCAATGTGATATCCCCCATCTTTCAAACAAAAGTCTCTTATAAACCAAGGCATTCTTGGAACGTTCTTCGAATGTCTTACAAACTGATTTCGCCGTAAATAGTTGTGCCGAAGAATTCTGACCGACTCTAGACAAGATTTCATCAATCATGTCTCCGGGTAGGTCTCTTAAAATATTGGGTTGTCTATCCATTTTGTGTTTTTATACTGTAGAATAGACAAGAGTTAGATTCATAAAAAAAAATACTTATTAATACAAGCAATTTTTACATATATCATAAAGCATAAGCACACTATATTACATATATTACACCACACGAATACAACTATCTTATTCCGACTCGCTCGTTTCTTCTTCTTCGGTTTTGGTTCGTTTTACCAAGTTTCTAGGGATATATGATGTTCCCCTAATACGAGCTGTCATTTTCCACATTGGTTTAGAAAAACCTGGTGGTTTAGAGGTTTCCGGGTCATTGTTACAACTTAAGGGCTTCGGGGGTTGACGATACATATAAAGTTCATCGGGGTTGGAATTAGATTTCTCTATTTTTGTGCCCTTTCCCTTATTATTTTCTTTTGCCTTTTTAAATTCAGTTGGGGTAATTTCTATAACATCATCGGAATTCTCGTCGGAATCCGATTCATCGGAGAATTGGTAATCCTCCCAATATTTTGTTTCCTTGGCGCAAACATCATTGACCATAATTAACCTTGGTCGGTTGGTTGAGGATTTTCTTTTACTTAACCGTTTTATTATTTCCCCCACCGGTTCTATTTCCTCCTCCGGTTCCTCCTCTTCCGGTTCTGATTCTTCTTCCGGTTCTGATTCTTCTTCCGGTTCTTCTTCGGGAACTTGTGAATCAGTCCAATATATATTCGACTCTTCGTTATTATTAGGTGAGTCAATGAGATTTGTGCGAGAGGTAGACATCTATCACACAATATCAAACATGTTAAGAGATTAATATATCACATAATATATACATGTTAATAATATATAGTTTCCAACAAAAATGTTAAGCAATCATTTTTAAAGAAAACACGGTCGAAGTCCAGACTCACTAATGCATCCTAACAAACTCGATAAGACACACTAATGCAAATTTTCTGGTTCTCTAAGACCAACGCTCGGATACCAACTGAAATGTCCCGTTCTTATTGATTAAAAACGCTCCATATTAATTGATTTCGTTGCGAGGTTTTGACCTCTATATGAGACGTTTTTCAAAGACTGCATTCATTTTTAAAACAAACCATAACCTTTATTTCATAAATAAAGGTTTAAAAAGCTTTACGTAGATTATCAAATAATGATAATCTAAAATATCCTGTTTACACACGACCATTACATAATCGTTTACAATACAAATATGTTACATCGAAATCAGTTTCTTGAATGCAGTTTTTACACAATATCATACAAACATGGACTCCAAATCTTATCCTTATTTTAGTATGCAACAGCGGAAGCTCTTAGTATTCACATGAGAATAAACATGCTTTAAACGTCAACAAAAATGTTGGTGAGTTATAGGGTTAACCTATATATATCAAATCGTAATAATAGACCACAAGATTTCATATTTCAATACACATCCCATACATAGAGATAAAAATCATTCATATGGTGAACACCTGGTAACCGACATTAACAAGATACATATATAAGAATATCCCCATCATTCCGGGACACCCTTCGGATATGATATAAATTTCGAAGTACTAAAGCATCCGGTACTTTGGATGGGGTTTGTTAGGCCCAATAGATCTATCTTTAGGATTTGCGTCAATTAGGGTGTCTGTTCCCTAATTTTTAGATTACCAGAATTAATAAAAAGGGGCATATTCGATTTCGATAATTCAACCATAGAATGTAGTTTCACGTACTTGTGTCTATTTTGTAAATCATTTATAAAACCTGCATGTATTCTCATCCCAAAAATATTAGATTTTAAAAGTGGGACTATAACTCACTTTCACAGATTTTTACTTCGTCGGGAAGTAAGACTTGGCCACTGGTTGATTCACAAACCTATAACAATATATACATATATATCAAAGTATGTTCAAAATATATTTACAAAACTTTTAATACATTTTGATGTTTTAAGTTTATTAAGTCAACTGTCCTCGTTAGTAACCTACAACTAGTTGTCCACAGTTAGATGTACAGAAATAAATCGATAAATATTATCTTGAGTCAATCCACAACCCAGTGTATACGTATCTCAGTATTGATCACAACTCAAACTATATATATATATTTTGGAATCAACCTCAACCCTGTATAGCTAACTCCAACATTCACATATAGAGTGTCTATAGTTGTTCCGCAATATATATATAGATGGGTCGACATGATAGGTCGAAATATTGTATATGTGTCTATGGTATCTCAAGATTACATAATATACAATATAAGTTGATTAGGTTATGGTTGGAATAGATTTATTACTAACTTTCACGTAGGTAAAATGAGTAGTTTTTATCAATCTTGTTTTACTCGCCATTTCTTCGTTTCTAATCCGTTTTGAGTGATTCCAGTGGCCAAGGTTTCGTATTGAACTTAAATTTATGAATCTAAACATAAAAAGTATAAGTTTATAGTCGGAAATACAAGTTACAAGTCGTTTTTGAAAGAGGTAGTCATTTCCGTCGAAAGAACGACATCTTGATGACCATTTGAAAAACATACTTTCACTTTGAGTTTAACCATGATTTTTGGATATAGTTTCATGTTCATAAGAAAAATCATTTTTCCAGAAGTATAGCTTTTAAATCAAAGTTTTTCTTAGCTTTTAATTATCCCAACCAAAACAGCCCCCGGTTTTACTACGACGGCGTATATCCAGTTTTATGGTGTTTATCGTGTTTTCGGGTTTTAAATCATTAAGTTAGCATATCATATAGATATAGAACATGTGTTTAGTTGATTTTAAAAGTCTAGTTAGAAGGATTAACTTTATTTGCGAACAATTTTAGAATTAACTAAACAATGTTCTAGTGATTACAAGTTTATAACGTTGAATAAGACAGCTTTTTATGTATGAATCGAATGATGTTATGAACATCATTACTACCTCAAGTTCCTTGGATAAACCTACTGGAAATGAGAAAAATGGATCTAGCTTCAAAGGATCCTTGGATGGATTGAAAGTTCTTGAAGCAGAATCATGACACGAAAACAATTTCAAGTAAGATTTCCACTCGAAATAAGATTGTTATAGTTATAGAAATTGAATTAAAGTTTGAATATGATTATTACCTTGTATTAGAAAGATAACCTACTATAAGTAACAAAGGTTTCTTGATCTTGGATGATTACTTGGAATGGATTTAGAAAACTTGGAAGTAAACTTGCAATCTTGGAAGTATTCTTGATTTTATGAAACTAGAACTTTTGGAATTTATGAAGAACACTTAGAACTTGAAGATAGAACTTGAGAGAGATCAATTAGATGAAGAAAATTGAAGAATGAAAGTGTTTGTAGGTGTTTTTGGTCGTTGGTGTATGGATTAGATATAAAGGATATGTAATTTTGTTTTCATGTAAATAAGTCATGAATGATTACTCATATTTTTGTAATTTTATGAGATATTTCATGCTAGTTGCCAAATGATGGTTCCCACATCTGTTAGTTGACTCACATGGGCTGCTAAGAGCTGATCATTGGAGTGTATATACCAATAGTACATACATCTAAAAGCTGTGTATTGTACGAGTACAAATACGGGTGCATACGAGTAGAATTTTTGATGAAACTGAACGAGGATGTAATTGTAAGCATTTTTGTTAAGTAGAAGTATTTTGATAAGTGTCTTGAAGTCTTTCAAAAGTGTATGAATACATATTAAAACACTACATGTATATACATTTTAACTGAGTCGTTAAGTCATCGTTAGTCGTTACATGTAAATGTTGTTTTGAAACCTTTAGGTTAACGATCTTGTTGAATGTTGTTAACCCATTGTTTATTATAACGAATGAGATGGTAAATTATTATATTATCATGATATTATGATATATAATATATCTTAGTATGATATATATACAGTTAAATGTCGTTACAACGATAATCGTTACATATATGTCTCGTTTCGAAATCATTAAGTTAGTAGTCTTATTTTTACATATGTATTTCATTGTTAATACACTTAATAATATATTTACTTATCATTTAACATAATTAACCATGTGTATCAATATCTTAATATGATTCATATGTACCTAGTAAGACGTTGTTATAACGATAATCGTTATATATATCGTTTTCGAGTTTCTTAAATTAATAGTCTCATTTTTATGTATATAACTCATTGTTAAAATACCTAATGAGATACATACTTATAATAAAATCATGTTAACTATATATAACCATATATATGTCATCGTATAGTTTTTAAAAGTTTTAACGTTCGTGAATCACCGGTCAACTTGGGTGGTCATTTGTCTATATGAAACCTATTCCAATTAATCAAGTCTTAATAAGTTTAACTGCTTAACATGTTGGAAACACTTAATCATGTAAATATCAATTTCATTTAATATATATAAACATGGAAAAGTTCGGGTCACTACATCATTTTTATCTAATCATTATTATCATTTTTATTAAAAACTATTATATTACTATCATTATTATTATTAGTAGTATTAAAATTATTATTACTATTATTATACTTATTCTAGTATTATTATAAATATTATTTTGCAAACTAAAGAAATTTATATAAAAAAAAAAGAAAAATATATATATTACATAAGTATACTAATATTACTTAATATTATGATATAATATTATTTATATTGATGTAACGTTAACTAAATTATATATCAAATAAGCATTATAATATATCATAGGTATTAATAAAATTATATATAAATATTAATCTTAATGCATAACTAAATATATATAAATTTGTTCGATTACAATTATGTATGTTAATATATATATAAATGATATAGATTCTTGAATCCGAGGCCAACCTTGCATTGTTCAGTTCTGTTGTATCCATATTTTTACTACAAAATATCGTATCGTGAGTTTCATTTGCTCCATTTTTAAATGCTTTTGCAATATATTTTTGGGACTGAGAATACATGCGCTGCTTTTATAAATGTTTTACGAAATAGACACAAGTAATTGAAACTACATTCTATGGTTGGATTATCGAATCAGAGAAGCCCCTTTTTAGCTTGGTAGCCTAAGAATTAGGTAACGGAAATGGCCCCTAATTGACGCGAATCCTAAAGATAGATCTATGGGCCTAACAAACCCCATTCTGGAATTTGAAATGCTTTACTACTTTGATTTTATCATGTCCGATGAGAGTCCCGGAATGATGGGGATATTTTATATGCATCTTGTTAATGTCGGTTACCAGGTGTTCAATCCATATGAATGATTTTTATTTAGATTGCTATAAGCCTGTATGATGTTTATGAAAAATGGAAATGAAAAACTTGTGGTCTATTAAAAATATGGAAATGGTGGATTATGATAAACCTATGAACTCACCAACCTTTTGGTTGACACTTTAAAGTATGTTTATTCTCAGGTATGAAAGAAATCTTTCGCTGTGCATTTGCTCATTTTAAAGATATTACATGGAGTCGTTCATGGCATATTTAGGACAGTACCTCGCAATGGGACAAAATGTTGAAGACTTCGTCCAGGTGGATTAGGACGGGTCGTCTCACATTATCTCTCAACGAGATTCACCACGTTACCACCTCGGTGATAATTTAAGTCCAAAACCGTAAGTACAATTTATTCCAAAACGTACTCTTACCACAATCGACCAACGTAGGTCTCAATGCTAGCTTCGAATCCGTACGAGCATCGTCTAATACCAACACACTAAAACATCTTCGTGAGAGAGTTCAAACTCCCCCACTTAGAACTTTGTTCCATAACCACATCATCGAGATAAAAGTATCCCGCGAAACCACTATCCACTCATTGTTGACTTAGTCAACCGTCGAGTTCGTCTCCGTCTCACCGAGACTCATACAACCAACACGCTAAAGATAGACAAGATCCATCCGTCTTGTATTCCATAATATACCCATCACGATACCTTGCTCCAACCTTGAGCATACGAAGGATTTCGGATCGTCCTTCTCCACTTCATTCAAATCGTTCATTAACACGAACACAAAACATCACTCTTGTAATCGTCCGATTGCTATGGCTTGTCAAATTCCGCTTAGTCACTCATGTACCTAAGGGTTTCTATAGGGTACCCTAAGTATAATGTAACCACAACCATCGAAGTCGCACATCACTCCAGCAGGTATAAAAAGGAACCGGAAATCACATCACGTAGACTCCATTACCAACATACATCGAGATCAAGCACTCGATTTCTAGGGTTCCATCCACCTGATGAACCTCATGGTTCGCCATCCTCAACACAAAAGTGAACACGTGCTTAAGATCGGAACACCAAAGCCCATTCCCATGGCTTGGTAGAAACATTTCCCAAACACTAAGGAATGCTTGGTTGCACCGAGTCTTACGCCCTTCGTCCGTCAATCCATACAACACAGTAGGTTAATTCCATTAAGAATGTCACCCATAACAATAATATGCACCACACAATGCATTTACAGCCCGAACTCATCGGCACATAATAAATAATCAAAATACATATTTATTAAAACGAAAAGTACCTTAACGTCTTCTCGTCACACCCGTCCCCGCTAACTCGGGACACTCCGACTTGCGATGTCCTTCTATTTGGCAATTGAAGCACACCGTGCCATCACCATTTGGCACCGAACAATCCCAAAACTTGTGACCTCTCACACCACAATTGTAACATCTAGACGCACTAGAATCCAATATACCCGTCCGTATACCACCCGTACTCACACTTGCACCCTTAGTTCTCTTACTTGGAGCACCATACGAAAAAACCCTTCTCTTACTTGAAAGTTCACAAACTATCGATCGAGAATGCGATTCGAAACCCCTAGCCACGGCGAATAACTCCGCGAACGAGTTCACTTGACCAAGGCTAATCTTGCTCCGCAAGTCATCATTCAAAGTTCGATAGAAATCTCCCATCAACATACTATCACTTCCGTTATACTCCGGGCAAAAACGAGCCTTCGCCATAAAGGTCGTCTTGAGAGTATTCAAATCCATAGAACCTTGTTGCAAATTGCGCAACTCGTCACGCAATTCTGCCAAATCGGCTTGCGTCCGGAACTCCTCGAAGAATTCCTTCTTAAAATCGTCCCACGATAACCCCATAAATGATTCACCACCAACAATATCAATTTTACCATCCAACCAATCCTTCGCCCTACCCTGCAACAGGCTAGTAGCAAGTCTTGTCCTCTTCTCGGGAGGGCATTCAATAGTGCGAAAACACCCTTCGACATCCGAGATCCATGTCGTGCTTATCAAAGAATCCGGTTTTCCGTCATACATCGGGGGTTTAGTCCTCATGAAGCTCTTATGACAACGCTCCATTTCACCACTACTTCGAAATTCGGAATACTTCTTATCTATTTCTTCTCATAACGCACCCAATTGTTCCGCAACGACGGCCGCAACTCTAGCGTTAAACTCATCGTCGCTCGCCTCGATCCCGTTTCTCGTTGTCATTCTAAAGTACGCAAAACGATTAGACCATGAACGTATAAACCACACGCACAACACCGCCCCATCTTGCTCAACACTCGTTGTACTTCACTTATTAAACACGATTTGCACCCATAACAATGGTAGCTAGTTATTATTACGCGCACATGCCATATCAACTTGTTAGTACAACGACCGCCTCGCTCGATGATATAAACCAACACAAACAAAAATTCTCCGCGATATAAACACACGCAAGAATGATATCACGATACAAGCCACAATCCTAGTTAGTTCACCTACACACTAAGGCACTAACCAAATCCCTGTCTGACCCGTTCACCTACAAGTCCCTCAACAAATAAGCACACATAAAAGTCTAAGTCTAGGCACCTATCTCAAGTCGCCTAAATCCCTTAGACCATGCTCTGATACCACTTGAAATGACCTAACCCGTCGTTAAACCGGCCCATATATTTTTTTATATAATGCTTTAATACTATTAACGTTTAGGTCCCAATTATGTTCCCAAAAACAACTTCATTACAATAGTAAGTTTAATCAACTTTAAGACATACATGACATAAGTTGAAATACAAAACGAGCAAACAACCCACGACCCGTTTTACATAACCAAAATGTAATCTTTGACCAGACTATTTTACTTTTTAACAAAACTGAGCATGGTGATTGGGAACGCTACCCAATCCTAATCAAAAGTCTAAAGCACAATCTTCTAAAGCAACCCGCAAGCACTAGTCCCCATGCTTACCCAAGCCGCCACCTTGCGAACCTATAAAAATGTAAACAACGAGAGGGTAAGCTAATGCTTAGTGAGTGAGAATATACTACATCCATATATATGCATAAAATGGACACGCCACACAATAATAATCAAATAGCACATACCGGAGTCCGAGCATAAAGGCAAGCTAATCTAAGCATACCGTACGATCACTATACAACAAGCTAATAATATCAACAATGTAAGTACACAAACAACGATATTTACAACGCCAATAAGCTACACCCGGAGGGTTAGCTACATCACAACAATACAACAATATATATATATATATATATATATATATATATATATATATATATATATATATATATATATATATATATATATATATATATAACAATCCGTAAACCGCCCAAGGTTAACCCCTTAACCCATCACCACATAAATATTGGCCAAAACTACACGAGCCTTAGTAAATCCGCACCACACGCGACTACTATCTTCAATACCATCACAACATCGAGGTTGGCCGAAACTACACGAGCCTTAGTGAATCTGCACCACACGTGACCACTACCTCAATAAGATGACCGAATCTACACGCGTCATCGTGAATTCACACCACACGTGACTCACCTCCCAAATCAAAACCCACAGTTCCGGGATTATATAAATCCACATCATCGGGGTAACTCAACCGCAACTCAAATACCAACCCTTCGCCATCGGGGTTATATAAATCTACATCACAAGACCATGTGATAACGTACACACAAAGTGTGCACCTCGCCAAAGGTTGTCAACTAAAATGCACAACCGTGCCAATTAGACCTATTACATAAGTCCATCAAATTCACCTATATGTGAAGTGAGCTCTATAGCTGAGGATCACTTCACCCAACCCGCACCCATCCTATACATACATATGCACAAAGTATATTGACACTCACCTTGAAATCTTGATGGATGCAAAACCAAAATGCGCAATCGCCAATGGAAAGCACCTATTCCATTTATCACATAACAAACATCATCATGAGGGTGGATTACAAACCAACCCATATTGACAACTAGTGCAATTTCGACCCAAATGCACTTTCAAGCATAAACCGCGCCCAAACTAACCAATAATCACTAGCACAAGTGAGAATGGTCCTAATACACCAAATCATAAGTGTTAAACACTTATCTTGCCCAAATTGACACCTAAACCCTAATTTTGACCCATTTCAAAATTAGTCAACCCAAATACACCCAAATGGGTTCCAATACTTCCAAAATCACTAAACTAAGTGATTATACCCAAAATCAAAGCCTAATCTTGGCCAAAACGTTAACCAACCCAAAACCCGCCAAGTATAAAAAATAACTGGTCACCATAAACCCACTTCATCATCTAAAAGGGTTTCACAACTAACAAGCTCAAAACCCTAACTTGAATATCAAATCATAAAGATGAAATTCGGAGTTGAGACTTACCAATACCACCAAAATGATGCCGTTGACGAGTAGAACAACTTTAATACTTGAGACTTGACCCGATTCACCCTTCTTCTTCCTCAAATGGAGCTCTCTCTCTCTAAACTCTCTTCCTCTCTCTAGGGTTGAAGATGAGAGTGTTTGTGGTGTAAAATGAGATAAGGATAAGCTTTGGAACTGATCTCAAGCATATAACTCGTTCCCCAAGTGAAAAGACACAAATACCCCCAATTAAATCCCAAAAACGAGCTCAAAATAGACATTCAGCGTGTCTATCGCGTTTCGCGACTCCCTGTCGTGTTTCGTGACACATCCAAATGCGATACACCCAGCAGAACTGCGATAATGTGGTCAGGCCTCAAGGAAATTCAGCCTTCGCGTTTTGACTCTGTCTGTCGTGAATCGCGACATCCCCAAACGCGGTATACCATGTTGAAACGTGATGGGTGACCTGATTCACCCCATTTCCAGTTTTAAGAACATCCAAAGTCAAACGTGGTCAAGTAAAATACGTCCAAAGATAAAATACGCACCTTGGAACATGTGCAAGGAAAATGAGGTGTTACAGCCGTGGTTTGTTGAATTATACCTATTGGTTGAATATAATTTGTCCTAGTGTTCACCACCTCTATCGATACGCATGGTCTTACTTGATTCATTATGTTGCAATTCTACTTCTGCTTTATAGATCTTAAATTTACCTAAGGCTTCATCTTTAGCATGCAAAAGATATATATAACAAAACCTAGATGCATCATCTATAAATGTGATCACATACTTCTTGTTACCCATAGAAGAGGTAGCATGGAAGTCGCATAGATCACTAAGAATTAATTTTAAATCTAAAAGATTTCTGTTTATTTATTAGAAATATTGTCTAATTATATTAGTCAACATACAAGTTTTGCTGTTTTCCAAATTTAAATCAAAACTTGGTATCAAATCCTCCTTAAACATTTCATACAATCTTTTATAATGTACAAGTCCAAAATGTGCATGCCATAAACAGGAATCTTTAGAGATATAATTAATCATACAAGCAGAATTCATGGCAATAAGAACATTCATGAGATTAAGCATAAATGATATTGTCCAAAAAGTCACATTTTTACCCCGATACTACGACCCAAATAATTAAAGTAATCTACTTTATTGAAGAATTGAGTGTTTATTTGATTTATATTGTAGATCAACTAATTATGAAGATGATGCAAGAAGAATAGAAGAAAACAGGCTTAAAACGAAGAATCTTTAGCGAAAATGGTGAAAATCAAGTTGCGACCTTGGAAACTAAGTTACGATCCCGGAAACAGAAAACCATAGCCACCCGGCCTCCTTACCCGGGCACCATACCCAGACTGCCACAAGATACACGGGCTGTCAAGGCTCCCAAGCCACCCGACTGGCATACCCGAGCAACCAATGCACCCGGCTAGCTCACCCGACTCGTGTACACGACCTGTCACTTATACCCAATATCTATACCCGACCTTGCAGGCCCAGAAGCCCTATTAATAGGGCCCAATTGTTGTCATTTCAACACACTTCCCTTTTCACACTTACCTCTTTCACCACAATAAGTTTCTCACTCTAGTTTTCTCTTACTAGAAAGCTAGATACTTTTAAGGCTTTCTCACCTTTAGAGGAGTTGAGTACCTAAAGGTGAACGTCGAATATTGTACTAGGAGCGGTGTAGAGAATGTCAGCACTTGTAACAGTCAAGACCTCGTTTGTATACGGTGAACGCTTTTCTTGATTTAATAATATGATTTTGTTATCTTAGATTTCTTTTATTGTATGCTTACTATCAGATGCTTGTCAGATTCAAAATATACTTGTCAAATTAAAACACTTGTTTTTAACCACATTTATTTAAAATGGGGTTAAAAATCAAATTCTATCTTAAATCGGGTACATACAATACATTATTGAGAGTAATTATTATCCGAAATTAAATTTCAATACAACACAACCACGACCTAAAACATTAGCTATAGATTTGTTGCCCAAATGAAGCACATCATTGTCCGGTACAAAAGTCTTAAACCAACAACGATCCTTGTTAGCATGACAAATGGCACCCAAATCAATCCAACAATCAACATTATCATCCTACACATAAAATGCCTCAGAAATATGTGACACATAATTCTTAACAGGATTTAACACATCAAGAGTTTGACCTTGGTTTGAAACCGTATCCTTAAACCCTTGAACCTCACTCGAAGTGTTTGCTCCATCAATATTTTTCACTCGGCAATCCCTTTTGAAATGACCGAATTTACCCCACCTCCAACAAGTCTTTTTATCCTTCTTGTTGGGACCACTTTTATTACCATCAAATTTCCTTTTTTTTTACATTTTACTTTTTGTGGTTGTTGTTTTTGTTCCCACAGTTAATATCCTTTATCATGTTGATAGAAGATGATATCGGTTCCTTACCCTTTCCTTTGCCACCCTCTTGTACCCGTATTGATTCCTTAATACGCAAGTTGCCACCCAAATCAGTCAAATTCATTTCTTCCTTTTTGTGTTTCAAGGTGTATTTAATTCTTGCCAAGATGGCGACAATTTATCAATAATACATGACACCGAAATGGATTCATCTATTTTCAAGTCATGTTGAGCAAATTGTCCCAAAATCGTAAGGATTTCATGATATTGCTCCATAACCGGCCTTGGGGCTACCATTTTGTAATTATTGCTAACAAGAAACTTCCTACTAGAAGCATCTTCGGACATGTACTTGGTCTCCAACATATCCCACAAATCCTTAGTCGACCTAACAGATTGATAAACATCATATAAAATATCGGACATACCATTCACGATGTGGCCTCGCCAAATGAAATCATCATTATCCCACTTGTTTGTTTCTCTTCTGGGTTTGTACCAAGGTTTCATTCTCCATTTCTTCGGGCATAGGGGTTGATAAAACATACACAACCTTCAAGGTTATCAATAAAAACTTCATGTTTTTCTGCCATCTTCTAACATCCACTGCTTCAAACTTCTCAAGTTTAGCAAACTTGGAAGTCATTTCCTTCACGGATTCACCGCCAATATCTCTTGCAAATACTTGATTAGAATGTTAAAAAAATGTGTTGGGTTGAGAATATGATATTCGGATTGTTCCTTGAATCCCATTGTCACTTTCCTAATCAAGTACTTTGACCCAATTAGCCACGGGTTACACGAAATCAAGATTTGAGTAAGACAAGGAATGGATAATCATCTTAGCAAAAAGATAATTATCCAACACAATCGTAGAAAGTATTTTCTGGATGTTTATACTAGTCGAAAAAGTGCAATGAAGTGTTACAACCTTTGGTAAATGGCCATAATTAAATGACACAACCCTTTGTAATGAACATTATTGAAATGATGCAATTATACCCTAATAAAGCATGTAAACATGTCCCAAAACGTTCAGACAAACAAGGGAACTATTTGTGAACCGTTGCAACTTGTATATGAAAAGTTGCAATCAATTTGCTGAACCTGCAGAGAGATGTGGCGCATCCTCATAGTGATGTGGCGCATCCTCATAGTGATGCGTCACATCACTTGCCTTTCCAGCATACATGCGGCACATCATCCTAAGGTGTGGTGCTGTTCATTGATTATTTTATGGCCTCTCTACGTTATACGACGCGACACATCAAGAAAGGATGTGGACGCATCCATGCTACATGATTCGGAGCATCTTGCAATGATGCGGCGCATCCGTGCCCGTTCAGCCAATCTTACTTTGTTTATGTACAAACTAGTTTCTGAGTCAAGCTATCTCTTTAACTCTTTGACAGACGTGTACTTCACACTCTCCAAATCCGTTCTAGAGTAACAAAGATAGCTTTCACTTTCAACTTAGCAAATCCAATATACTAAAACGATTCATTGGATCACACTAAAATCACCATCAATTTATACTCCATCCTTCTCAATTTAAAAGTTCTATTTTGACTTTTCAAGTTTATTTTGCCAACTTTGACATAAGATATTTTGATTTCTTTTATATATATTTAATGAAATTTATATAAATGAAAACACGTTTAAAGTTCAATACATTGATATAAATTTCATTAAATAATACATAAAGTAAACAAAAATATTTTAAGTCAGAGTTGGTAAATAAAGACTTTAAAAGTCAAAATAGAACTATTAAATTGGAGCGGAAGGAGTAGTAGAGCATAAGCTTATTTTTTAATAAGTTTGAATTACTGATATTAATTAATTAAGTCATGAAATTTAGAGCCTATGAAAAATATATTTTTTTTACAAAAAAATTAAGCTAGTTGAACTAGCTTATAAAATAAGCTCTTAGCTTATTAAATAAAATGTTACATTATTACCTTTAATATAACTAATTATCATATTTTTATTATCTTATTTAGAGTCAAGTTATAGTTATAAGCTTTCAGCTTCAGTTATTTCGTTAAACACTTGTAAAATTTAATAAGCTACCTACTCATTTGTCTTTCAAAAGTAAGCTTTAAATACCAGTTTCATCTCCGACTGCAACTTCAACTTCAACTCCGACTACAAAGTCTAACAACTATTTTCACATTTAATTAGTATATTAACTTTTTCTAATATTTCAGTTTATTTTGATTTTTTGGTTTTATTCAATAAAAACTTAAGAATCTTCATTTTTGTCTTTTTCAAAGTATGTTTTTGTTTTTATTTTTATTTTGGGTGCACATTAAAGACACTTTTTGAAAGTGTAATAGTTGACAAATTCTAGCTCAATCATTCGTTGACTTGTATAGTAGTAAATAAAAAAGTAATGCCTCTTCACACTAAGCTATCAAGTCCTAATCATCTTCCTAATAAAATAAACTCCAACAAATCATGTAATTAAGGATGATTAATTTATGTTC
Organism: Rutidosis leptorrhynchoides; assembly: GCF_046630445.1. Taxonomy (NCBI): domain Eukaryota; kingdom Viridiplantae; phylum Streptophyta; class Magnoliopsida; order Asterales; family Asteraceae; genus Rutidosis; species Rutidosis leptorrhynchoides. The sequence goes on along the minus strand of NC_092343.1, from coordinate 386,434,145 downwards.
AGTTAAGTTAAGCACTCCGAATTTAGGTTAACTGAGATTCGCTTCTCACAAAGTGAAAATGACCAACCAAAATATAGTCCCTGAAAAGAGAGAATAGGTTGAATACATTACGTTTTGTGATCGGGATTTGGGCATATGTTACTAAAAAAAGTTTTGATTAAAAATTTACAAGTATAATTGTTGTGATTTGTATCAGAGTTGTAAACCTCGGTCAACTCGATCGAGTTTTCGGCGAGTTCTCGATTTAGATCACCACCCGAATTTGCGGTGCCCAACTCGGTCATTGACCGAGTTACGGAGGTCAACAACCGAGTTTCTTGGTCAACTCGGAGACTTCTCGATCAACTCGACCAACTCGGGGTGTTCTCGGTCAACTCGGCAACTCCATCAAAACTTCGGAAAATTTCGGTCAAAAACTCAACAAATTGATCAAAGTTATTAGAATTTATATTAGAACACGTATATTTATATTAAAATAACTAAAAGGTCAACGTAATTTAGCATTCGAGTTCTGCCCGAGTAGCCGAGAACTTCCCAAAAAATTTCAGTCGAGTTCTCTTCGAGTTCCGAGTTCTGTAACCTTGTATCACCTTTATAGTTGAGTTTCAGCGGGGGTAAACACTAATAAAAACCTTAGTTTTTGGTTTAAAAAAAAATTAGTGATTTTTTTTTATCCGTTAAATTCAGGTGGATCGAATACCCCCTCTGAGTTACTCTAAGCTCCGCCCTGCTACGGAGTATTTTTTTTATGTGGACAATCCCTGTGCTTTCCATATAAAGTTAATAGTCGGTATTAAATATCTGTTAAAATATTTTCAATAACATCTACTACACGCCCAACATGTGACTAATTTTTATCGCCATTGGTTTTCCTTTATCTTTTCCATTTCACCTAGATCAATTCAATTCAAGCCTAACTTTTTTTTTAACAGCGATTGGGATCACCCGATGGGGACTTTAACCACCCGTTGCGATCATCTCCCGTGTCGACTATGCCGATGCAGCGATAAACCCCGCCCCCATCGCTGCCCGGGAGGAAACCTTGAAACCGATCCAAAGGCACGGCCAAGTAAAACCCCCTCCCCTTTACCCCCCAAACGATATGGGAAAGGTACCATGGGTGGATACTTCATGGCAGGAATGAAATTGTGTTTTTATTATGTCGTCAACGGGGATCGAACTCCTGACCTCCCCTAAAGGAGGCAGGCCACCAACCGCTGGACCACATCACAATTTCCAATTCAAGCCTAACTTGCCGCTTCACACTCAAACACAAGAGAACTCCGGTTAGCTAAATACACACACATATCTACATTTAGCAAAAGTAGTACGAGCTCAAAGATAGAGTTTTTAAATTATCATATACGATCAGCTCCAAGCCTCCAACACGTACTAAGATGGCTACTTTATGTTTGCGTGTTCAAAAGTGAAAAACAAAAAGGGCCAATAACAAATTTAAGCTTATGATGATATATGTAATGATTGCGAAAATTTGCTACTAATAAATTAGTTAAATTGAGGGATTAGTGTTCTTTTATTTGCATATATTTAGAAGCAAAAAAGAAAAAGAAAAAAAGACATAATAATGGGAGGGATCCCATGATAGATGATCGTGCAAAAAATAGTATCTACTCGATCAAGACGTGTTGGTTAATAAAGTAGTTCAATCTAGCATTCCACGAGTTGATGTAATTGTTTAATCGTTATTTTATTCTATAAATTTTTATTTTTAATTTTATAATTGCAACAAGAAAAGTCTTGATACGGTAATCATTGTCGAGCGTCCAAATGCGATGTTAGAATCCATCCACTCGATCATTTCTTAGGACGAATATTACAGTCTTACCGTCCCTTAGGAGAAATCCCCTACGACCAATCTATATGGACATCACATGTGGTAAAACTCCCTCGAGGGAGGCTCGAACGCAATACATCCGAGACCTTTGATACCCATTAAATAGGCGGGTAACCTCAAAGGAAATATTTTATAGCTATTCGAACATAATAATCATATGAATCAATGATTGTTTTCATCCGTGAGTAAAAATTCTTTATCTTCTTTCTACTAGAATTACAAAGTATTTCCGTGACATAATAAAAGGGTAAAATTGACCCTTCTGAACGACTCGGGAGCAACATGATAGAAAAATGGGTAAATGATAAGTAGTACTAGTATTTATTTGCAAAGAGTAAGGATTATAAACTTGTGCAATAACTCCTACAATCAAATGTTTAAAATAAGAATTGTATTGCTTTGAATATGAATATTTTACTGAATTCAGTTGTCTTTACATTTTGAAGATAAATGCTATCTTATACAGAAAATAGCCAACGGCTCTATGCCTAAATCATTAAGAAAATAAAGTATGTTCTCCTTTTTGTAAAAGGTTGCTTTTGTAAAAAATGGGAAATGATGAGCTTGATCCCACATTCTATTTTATTTCTAACACTCCCCGGCAAGTTGAATAGTGGGGTTTCCGATGTTCAACTTGGAGAGTATTTCTTTGAAGAGTCTTCCGTTGACTGACTTGGTTAAGATATCTGCTAGTTGGTCTTCTAATCGGACGTGAGGTAGAGATATGATTTCGGCTTCTAATTTTTCTTTAATGAAGTGTCTGTCAATTTCTATATGTTTGGTTCGATCGTGTTGAACTGGATTTTCTGAAATTGCAATTGCCACTTCGTTGTCACACATGATCTTGATCGAAGTATTAGGAGGAAAACCAATTTTTGTCAAAAGTTTCTTGATCCATAAAGCCTCGGTTACACCTCGTGAAATTCCCCGAAATTCAGCTTCAACACTAGACAGGGCGACAACCTTTTGTTTCTTGCTTTTCCAGGTAACCAAATTCCCTCCAACAAGGGCAAAGTATCCGGATGTTGATTTTCTATCTCCCTTTTCTCCTCCGTAACCCGCATCGGTGAATATTTGTGCTTTTAGATGATTGTTTTTCTCGAACAGGACTCCATCTTCTGCAGTGCCTTTTAGATATTTGATAATCCTCCATACTGCATCCATATGGTGTTGTTGGGGTTGATGCATGAATTGACTAACAACTCCAACAGCATGTGATATATCTGGACGAGTGTGAGCTAGGTAGATAAGTTTTCCCACGATTCTTTGATATTGACTTCGATCCGGTGCTTTGGAATCATCTTCTATATATAACCTTAGGTTTGGAATCATAGGAGTATCCGCGGGTTTGCAGTCGACCATTCCTTTTTCTGCAAGAAGATCAAGTATATATTTCTTTTGACATATAAAAATCCCTCTTTTTGAACGTAAAACTTCAATTCCCAGAAAGTATTTCAGACCTCCAAGGTCTTTCATTTCAAATTCTTTAAAAAGGTTAGCTTTTAAGTTTGTAATTTCCTCTTGATCATTTCCTGTGATAATCATGTCGTCAATATAAATAATGAGACATGTGATAAGGTTTCCTCTTTTTTTTTTAAATAAAGTATGGTCGGAATTACTTTGTTTAAACCCGTAATTTTTCATAGCTATAGTAAAACGCCCAAACCAAGCCCGAGGGGATTGTTTTAAACCATAAAGAGATTTTTTAAGATGACAAACTTACCTTTATTTGAATTCTGATGTGAAACCGGGAGGACCTTCCATATAGACTTCTTCTTTGAGTTCTCCATGTAGGAAGGCATTTTTAACATAAAATTGGTGAAGTGGCCAGTCTTTGTTTGCGGCAACGGAGAAAAGAATTCTAATAGTATCAATTTTTGCAACTGGTGAGAAAGTTTCCGAGTAATCAACGCCATAGGTTTGAGTGTACCCTTTGGCAATAAGCCGCGCTTTATATCTTTCTACAGATCCATCGGCTTTGTGTTTGATTGTGAATACCCATCGACATCCTACCGGTTTCTTTAATTCTGGAAGGACACATTTTTCCCAAGTATTATTTACCTTGAGAGCCTCCATTTCATCTTCCATTGCTTTCCTCCAGTATGTTGATTTTAGAGCTTGTTCAACCGTTGTTGGGATTTCTTCAGAGTATAATGCGGAAGTGAACTTTGTTGCTTCTTTTGATAGATTTCCTCTAGCAATATTTGCCATTTGATATCTTGATTTTGAGGCTGTTCTCTTGGGAGAGTATCTCCTGGGAGGAATCCCTCGGTTGATTCTTGGAGGAAGAACATATCGTTCCCGTTCTTGTTGTTGTGTTTCATTTTCAGGATATACTTGATCGCTATTTTCCTGTAAAATCTCCTCTAAATTTTCATGATTAGTTATATCAGGAGATTTGGTGTTTACCTCTGTATGGTCGGGAAGATCATTAACCGTAGTACTGACTGGAGGAGGACTTTATGGAGTGGTATGATGAGTTACTTCTTCAGATGATGGAATATCTAGCCAACTCACAGCGTCACCAGAGTCTGTCTCCCCCTGACTTGTGTGTTGGGTATAGAAGTATTCAGTTTCCAAAAAATCACAATTCATTGTAGTGTACATGTGTTTCCTTTTTGGACTATAGCATCTATACCCCTTTTGATTTACCCCGTATCCCACAAATACACATTTTTCAGCACACGCATCTAATTTGGTTCGTTCTATTTTAGGAATGTGAACAAAAACCGTGCACCCAAATATTCGAGGTCTTGGGGTGAGATTAGATGGAGGTTTATAAAATTTAGTTAAGGCTTCAAGAGGGTTCTTAAGTTCTAGAGCTCTAGTTGGGAGTCTATTTACAAGATAAGTTGCGGTGGCAAGAGCTTCAGGCCAAAAAGACCTTGGAACATTAGATTCAATCATTAAAGCACGGGTTATTTCTAATAAAATACGATTTTTCCTTTCAGCCACCCCGTTTTGTTGAGGTGTGTGTGGACACGTGGTTTGATGAATAATACCCCTTTCTTCACAAAAAAGTTTCATTTGACTGTTGACAAATTCACCACCATTATCGGATCTTAAAACTTGTATTTTGCTTTGGAATTGTGTTTGAATCATATTGGAAAAAGTAGTAAATTTATCAAATACTTCGGATTTGTTAGTTAAAAAATATGTCCAAGTCATACGAGTACAATCATCAATAAATAAAAGAAAATATCGAAAATTGTGCCCCCATTAACCCTTGCGGGTCCCCATACATCGGAGTGAACTAAAGCAAAGGGACTTTCGATCTTTGTATTACTAGTTTTAAACGAGTTTTGATGGCTTTTGGCCAAAATACAAGTTTCACACTCAATACTATTATTTGAAGAAAATAAATTAGGAAATAAAATGCGCAAATATCCAGCAGACGGATGACCAAGACGTCTATGCCACAACCATGCTTCTCTATCTGGAGTTCCGTGAGCTAGCATGATCCTACCATCTTTAGTGACCTCATCCACATAGTACAGACCATCCCGTTCAGTACCACGCCCAATTATCTCCCCCGTTCTGATGTCCTGTAAGATACAGAATGTAGGGTGTAATAAGACGGTACAATTAAGTTCTTTTGTCACGTGACTAACAGAAAGTAATTTATGGGAAAGATCGGGAACATAAAGACAATTTTTTAAATTTAAATTTGGTGAAATTTCAACTGTTCCCCCGCCCTTGACTTGTATAATACCGCCATTAGCGGTTTTAATTTTGGTTTTGTATTTATAATAATATCATTTTTATTAAAAGTCATAGTATCGGTGGCACCACAATCAATAATCCACTCATTACTTTTGGTTTTATTAGAAACAATATTAGTTGACGAAACGTTATTTTTAACTTTAAAAAATCTTTAGTGTTATTTAAAAAATGTTTTGTTTTAAAACAAGTTTTGTTAAAAAACGTTTTACACTCAAAAGTTTTGTTATTTTTACATATTTATTTGAAGCATTATTTTCGGTGGTGGGTGTCGACTCATCATCTATCTCATCATCTCCTTTTAACCTACCCACTTTATTTATCTCATCATCGATACCCACTTTATTTGAAGCATTATTTTCGGTGGTGGGTGTCGACTCATCATCTATCTCATTATCTGTATTTACCCTACCCACTTTATTTATGTTGGTGGGTATGAAATTTGGGAATTTAAACCCTAATCCCAACCCCTTGTTACCTTCACCGGATGATGATGATGGTGGATCGGCAGCAAGTAAACCAAAACCACCTTGAGAGGTGGTGCCGGTTTCGTTATCTCCTTGTTTGCCTCTGGTTGTAGCCGTCATTACCATCGAAGCTTTTCCCTTTTTGTGTCCATCAGGCCACCAATCGGGATATCCAACGATTCTGAAGCATTGAACTTTGGTATGTCGTTTCATACCACACTCTGTACATTTAAGGTTGTCTTTATCCCGGGATGATGACGTGGAGTCTGACCGGCGCTGTTGATTTCTTGATAGCAACCCATGGCCGTCGAAATCCTTGGATTTTGATGCCGGTGCTACCAGGCCAGTGGCTATGCCAGATTGGGTAAGGGCATCCGTTTTATTGTTAAATATAAATTGGTGTGCATTTTCTTTTCGAATGGCAGCGTAAGCTCCTTCGACAGTGGGTAATGGATCGGTTCTTAATAGCTCACGTTTGATATTGACATATTTATGATCTAAAGAATTTAAAAACTGGAATAGTTTTTGTTCTGACCTGATGTTATTATACTTGACAATATCATTCGGATGTTCCATTGGATTTGGATCCCTTATGTCGATTTCACCCCAGATTCCTTGCAATTTCAACCACAGTTCTTCAATTGATTTACCATCTTGCCTGATATTATTGGCTTTGACATGTAAATCAAAGGTTTGAAGCATGTCTTTTCCAGAACTGTAGGTTGTTATTAGAGCATTCCATAGTGTTTTTGCTGTTGGAAACTGAGTAAGATTGCTTGCAATCTGTGGCTCTATGTTTTGAATGATCCAGGAAAAGACCACCAAGTCTTCCTGGTTCCACTTCTGGTTGTTGCTTGTTGGTTGATCTTCTGTTAAGTGATTGAGGAGGGCCTCGAATTTACCTCCGATGGCAACCTTGATCATACGAGACCAAAGTGAATAATTTGAGTTATTAAGGGTAACACTTATTTTTAAAGAATCAGGATGCCTTTGTGATTGATTTTCATTGTTGGTTTGAAGAATTCTAGCCAATTGACTAGTTAATTCTGTGATAAGTTGAGTTTGGATGTCATCGTTTCCAGACATTGTAACCACTCAAAGCAGGAAAAAAGAAGGCAAATGATTGAGTTACAGTGATTTGAATGATCCTAGATCATCAACACTTGCTCTGATACCATGTTTAAAATAAGAATTGTATTGCTTTGAATATGAATATTTTACTGAATTCAGTTGTCTTTACATTTTGAAGATAAATGCTATCTTATACAGAAAATAGCCAACGGCTCTATGCCTAAATCATTAAGAAAATAAAGTATGTTCTCCTTTTTGTAAAAGATTGCTTTTGTAAAAAATGGGAAATGATGAGCTTGATCCCACATTCTATTTTATTTCTAACATCAAAAACTTATATTGGCATGTCAAACCCAACAATATGCTATTTCCATAAACATAAGAAAGCAAACATTTACATATTCGGTAGATAGAAAATACGGAGTATTAAATAGTCTCAAAACCGTGCATAATTATGATTAAAATTGATAATAAAAATATGATGTTACTAATGAATGAGACGAGTACAGATGTTCCTCGGTTTGACTTTCGATTTCCTCAGTTTATTCGGTTTGGTTGGTTCAATTTTGATTTTTCTGTAAGCAAAATGAAATCCAAATTGAAACCAAATTTACATTTCAAAAACGAAACTGAAAACCAAAATACTAAAAAATCATAAGATATTAACGAGTAGCTTAATATTAGCTCGAGTGCAACAAAGGGAGATTTTAAAGATAACGTGATTTAATTCTCTAGTACAATTAACATGAATAATCATAATAGAGATGAAGATCATATCTTAAGAGGATGCTTAAATTTTGTGCCTAATGTCAAATGTTATGGACTATTCAACACCAAAGGGTGAACACTAACCCGAAAACCATGAAGAGTAAGCAAGAATTCGTTAAGAGAATTTGTGAGAGTTTATACAAGTGACAACGTGTGTCAAAATGAAGGCCTATGGTAGGCATTTATAAAAATACTATAAAGTAAGTGGAACAGGCTAATTGATGATGTATTGGTAGGTTTTACTGACCTAATCCTAGATAGAGATGATCACACTAAGAACTCGTAAATATCATGATGAGGAAATCATGAAAAGATTTACAGCGGTTGAAGGTAGTCATCTAATTATCACTGAAAATGTATCGAGAAATAATTGTTCAGGACCTCAACAAACGGTTAAGGTCTCCCCTACTACGATTTATACTCGGTATAGAAGGATGGCTTAGTAAGTCCGCAAGGTGAGTTTACTTTGTCTAGGATGCATACCAGTTTCTATTTACCTTTAATGCTTGGACCGAAACTCTACACACATACATGTTGGATATCCAAAGGTGGGGTACTGTTCTCTTTATGAACGGGTTGAGAAGTGCAATCTTGTATCACAGACAATGAATGATTTGAATATGTGACATCAAAGAGAAGAAGACTTCAATGCCAAAAGGGTAAAAATATGTCTTCGTGAGATTCAACTTAAGTCAAAGACTGTGCTGCATCATCGTCATAGTTGTATTTATCTTTATGTTTTATTTTTAATTGCAAGGTTTAAAGGACAACATCAGAAAATCCAAAATATATATATATATATATATATATATATATATATATATATATATATATATATATATATATATATATATATATATATATATATATATATATATATTGCTTCTGTTATATTTGTAAATAAAGATGGTGCACCACATATCAACAATTAAGGATTCAGAATTGAATAAAGTTATCTACGTCCAAGACAAGAGATGTTTAAAGCGGAGAACTTCCGTGAATGAGTTAAGTTATCTACATCCGAGGGGAGAAGATTATCAGATATAGAGAACTCAAATCATTCTGTCCATAACGCTAGCACTTAGTAGGACTTAACATCTACTGTCTGTGGTATGGGTTTGTACCAATTGGCCTAGATAGCAGGGGACATTTTCTAAAGGATATTATGACATATCATTCCATCACTCAAATATATCACTATCATTCATCATTATACGTTTTCCTTTCAAGCATGGGGTTTATAGCGATTGGTACCTAAATGCGTCATTTCAGAGTATTCAATAAAATAGAGACAAGCAATACTATCTGAAACGAAAAGCATGAGTTTAAGGTAGAAACTCATGGCATACAGGGTTGCTAGAAACACCGTGAGAATGTTTCTGTTCAATTAAATCGAAAGTATATTGATGTGATAACGGACATCGTCAATACTTTGTGCTCAATTCAGTATCTAATAAATCGTGCAATCTCAAATGAGGACTAAGTCGTTGATCATAATCTAGCATTGTAAAATGTGAAAGTAATTAATTTAACGTGATCATCGAAGCCTGGGGTGAAAGTTGTGAATGCTTAATGAGGATTGATACCAATAATCTGAAAATTGTCATGTATATGCTAATTCATTGAAATTGATTGAACTTTAAAAATCATGCCACTAAGTTCAGTCCTGATCCTTGAATCTAAAAGATTAATCGACTCACAAAAATATGTGATATATGGTAAGCTATACTATTTTGATGAATGAATGATAATGCATGTGCTTATTCAGTGATTGTTAATTTCTTGATCATTCAAGTGATTAGTTTACTAGATGCTTGACTTTACTTGTGTGAACTGCGAATTATACAGATGTTGCATTGTAAGCATGATTAGATAATTATTCTTCATGAGTAATTGGCACTTGTATATGTTCTTACATTTCTTGTTTGCATGTTGTTTATGAAAAATCCAAAAATACTTGCATATTTGTTCTGTTGCATATAGTCATAATTCCATAGTGTTACGAATCAGTTCTCAATGTTTACTGTGAAAGGAACATTGTGATATCAAGTTTTAAATTTGAAAATTTAATGCTTAAAAGAACAAAATGTGATAACTTTATGGGAGAGATCAGCCCTAGGGAGATTTTAAGTGAAACGGGCAGGGTAATTTCGGAAAATTTTAAGTTTTAAAATTCAACTCGGACCTTCGCCCGATGGTAAGAGACCATCGACCGATGGTAAGTGCCCATCGACCGATGGACCAGACCATCGGATAAGCTCTTGTGCGTGGGTCGAGACCATTGCCCGATGGTCTCTGAAGGGTATATAAAGGATTCAGGAATGAACGCGTTAGTCACTTGTGAGTTTTTGAGACAAATTTCACCAAAATTCAATCGATTACGAAGCAAGTTTTTGACCGATCATATTGTGCATCTTTCCTTCGTGATTACAGCGCCCCTAATAAGGTAATCTAACTCTCTCTCCTTCCAAACTTATGATTGATTTTAGGGTTTTAATAAACCGAACCGTTTTCATTCGATTCTCCATCTTGTGGATATGTTAGTGTTAATTGTTGATGTTATAATTTTGATCGGTGCTATCAGAAGCTTATACAGCTAGATCTTAACCAAAAGAACTCTGATTTAGTGGATTTCAATTTATGTGGGCTACAGTTTTGATGAACTACTATCGGTCGTTGGTCCTCTGAGCATCGCCCGATGGAGTCCCACCTCAGGTCGAGGGTCTTGACCTTCGACCAATCGTCCCAACTTAGATCCGGTAGTGTCAATCAGGCGTTGGTCTTCACCAACTACCTGAGAGTCTACACCATCGACCGATGGTCTATGCTTTAGGCCGACGGAATAGTTTTTTTATTAAAAAGTTTGTTTTGTCAGATAACTACATGATCAACTTAATTTAACTAATATTTGTACGTGTAGTTTATATAAGTATGTCCAGGTGGATATTTTCTTGGAAACTGGATATTCAATGTTGACCGTAGGAGGGTTTTGGATAGACATCGACCTATTCAAGTTGAATCTAAGGTCATCGCGGCTTGTACCACACATGAACTTTGGCAAGGACTCGACAGTCCATCTTTCCTAAATATAGGTGACTATCATTGTCCAAAGTTGGTTCGAGAATTCTATACCAACATGGCAATGGAAGATGGTAGACAAAAATATGTTCATGCTAGTTTATTTGGACAATAGTTTAAGTGGTCTATTGAGGAATTTTCTGATATGTTAAAGGTTCCATAATGGGGAATCAAGTACTTTTGTCCTAGCAAAGACCTGAGGAAAGTTCCTGGCAAGTTTAGTGCCTTAGGGTTGGTAACACAACTATGTAGACCCGGGTATGTGATGAGTGAAGGTAGAGTAGAGATAGAATAAAGTGACATCCGAGATGATCTGTTACCTCATCTGAGGATTATCAAGAGAAATATTACTTTTAGAGATGTTAGCGATGATGTGCTAAGTGTTACTGAAGCAATGCTTTTGTTTTGTCTCAAGGAACGCATAAAAGTGAACATGGGATAGATCATCATTCATACATTTAAAGATATTCTCGAGTCAGACTAACCACTTCCGTACGATGTTTCACATTACCTGTTTGAGGAACTGGATTTGATCAAAGATAGTTATAAAATGAAACCAGTGTCCGATGATTCCATTGTGGAATGATCTGCCAACCAGTTTTTGGTTGCCTGACTTTTTTTTTGGATATTATGTTTGTTTTTGAATTTAAAATTCTAGCATGTTAGCATTGGGACAGTGATTACAATATGTAATAACTTAAGTTGTAATGACTATTTATGTTGATGTGATTTGTAGTTATTATTTGCTCAGTGGTTGATATGGTAGTATTACATTATGATGTGTGTGTTTATGATTCTATTATTTGCTGTTTGTGAAGTCTATATGCTTATATGTTGTGTAATACCCTAGCTATATCTGTTAAGCTTTGTTAACTGTCCGTTAAGTATTTAACGGTGTTTACCTTCGATTCGTGTATTTAATTGAATTAAATGCATACTTGAGTTCATGATGAACTAACATATTTAATATATAATTATATTAGCCGAAAAACTTATTTCATATTTTGAAATACTGAGAAAACAACACGGTTTTGAAAACTGCAACAGAGGTCTCACGAGACTGTCGGGTAATTGAAATTACCAAAACTTTTAATCTTGGACATCATCATCAAACTAATTAAATAAATAAACTTACAACGTTCAAGAAATAAATCGTATATTATAAAATAAGAAAATTAAACTTGTTAAGTCATGTATATTTGAAAAAGGTTTTTACATAAATGTTGACCACCCAGTTTGTCCGACGATTCACGAACGTCATAACTTATTTTAATTGTTTAATTATGTATGTATATGTGTATATATATATATATATATAACTTGAAAATATGATAAATAAGTATCTTATTAAGTATATTAACAATGGGTTATATATATAAATTGAGACTACTAACTTAGTGGTTTCGAAACGATATATAAATGTAACGTTTAACAACATAATAACTCCTAAGTTAAAATGGATATATATGTATTGTATTAAGAAGTATTAATACACTTTTGAAAGACTTAAATGCATATATTAACATACTTATACTCAACTAAGATAGCCATACTCATATTCGCATTCGATTTCCTCAAGAATTCTACTCGTATTCATACGGTATTTGTACCTGTATTATACGCAGCTTATAAAAGTATTTTCTATTGGTATATACTAATAGAAATATGCATTAATGGAATAATATGTCATGCATAATATGTCATGCATGACTTAAAACATTTTAACTTATACTATATATTTTCACTAAAAATCAAATTTATAAGCTTATAAATAAGCACCATTTTTAACTCATTTTTACTTCACATTTTCTTAAACTAAAAAACACATTCGAATGCTCTCATATCATACTTCAATCTCAGCAACTTTTCTCTTCATAATCAAGGTAAAATACTTCTCAAAATTCTTGTTCAATTCCTTATATAGTTGCTATCTTATTATGCTTATAAAACTTATAAAAACTAGAACTTGTTTTGGTGAATACCAAACTTGTTTGAAAACTAAGTTAATCCTTCTAACTTTACTTTTAAAACACTTACATATATGTATTATGACAATATATAAAACTAATATAAGGATATATAACTTGAATATATGAAGCACACCTTAAAACTGAACATACGCCGTCGTAGAAAAATCGGGGTCTGTTTTGGGTTGGATATTTAAAACCTATCTTAAACTTTGAATTGGAAGTTCATATTCTGGAAAAATGTTATTTCGCATGGACATGATAACACATCCAAAAATTAAGGTTATACTCAAAGTGGAAGTATGTTTATCAAAATGGTCATCAAGATGTCGTTCTTGAGACGTATATGACCACCTTCTTTTAAATTGATATGTAACCTGTAATCTCGACTTAAAACCTATAATTTTACAGTTTAGTTTTGGAAAATTGAGTTTATTACAAAACCATAGCAATTCGATTCACTCGAATCCGATTTGTAACGAAGAAATTATGGGCAAAACAATATTGGTTAGAAAGGGCTAGTTTTAGCTACGATTTTGATTTGATAAAATATATACGAACCATATCCTAGCTAACTTTTCCTATATCCTACATGTATTTAAACATGTCATGACTATTTCCTTGTAATATACTAGTCTTGGTTAATTCTGAGACAATATAATATAGTCTTGATTAGTTAAGACTATATGTATGCAATACGTTCGGATAAATCATAAGACACCATGTATACAATACGTCTGGGTTAATTCTAAGACAACATGTGTACAATGGGTCGTGATTAAGTCTTGAATAATACGTATAAAATACATCGTGATTAAATTCTAAGATTATATATTGGACTATTGGACTATATTTGGACTACTTACTTGACAACTTAAATCATCACACATAATTGAAAATATTATATATATATATATATATATATATATATATATATATATATATATATATATATATATATATATATATATATATATATATAATTGTTATAGGTTCGTGAATCCTGTCGAAGGCCAAGTCTTATTTTTCAACTTATTGAAAAATCTTGTTATTTACCCTCCTCAAATCACAAGTGAGTCTACAGTCCCATACACTTTTACTTTTTGGGATGAGATAACATGATGTTTTAAACTGTTTTACGCATTAGACACGAGTACAAAACTGAATATACACAATGAGTTCGATCCAAAAGCCTCTAGCTTGAATATATTAATTACTTTGTAACGCTCGAACTATAAGGACGGAACCGTAGGTTTAACAAACCTCACTCAACGAACAGGGTGCTTATAACTTTGTAACTGAATGCTTGATCAACGTTTGCGATATGGGGTAAAGGAAGACGTGTAGCACATTTAAGCTATCTGCGGGTTACAGCTTTATATTTAAGTGCTCATAACTGTTGTATAATTTTTACTGCTTTGAACTAAATCTTGTGATCTAACAAAGATAAACTTATTTACTTAAACCTGTAGATTCACTCAACATTTTTGTTGATCATTTTCATGTTTTATCTCAGGTTCTTAAAGTACTTAGCTTCCACATTGCTTTGATGACTATGTGCTTACGTGGTGCTTACACTGGATTGGAGTCCTGCATGGGTCTTTATGTCAAGAACTATATCAATCGCATTTAAAACTGTTTCTTATTAAATAATGTTTATGGATTATTTACTATTGTCATTACATTAAATGTTTTGGATTATTTTACTTTAATGACAATGTTTTTGAAATAAATGCGATTACTTTTCAAAAAAACGTCTCATATAGAGGGCGTGACCGTTAACTGTGGGACCAGAAGTTAATATTCCGTTAGTGTGTTCTGACCGGGTGTTACATTTGGTATCAGAGCTGATGGTTGTAGGGAACTAGGATTTGCATTAGAGTGTCCGTATGAGTCTTTAAGACACCTAAGCAAGTCTAGACTATGACCCGTACCTAGAATTGTTGTAAATTACTACACTACTACGTATGCCTTGTTTATGTTATGTGTTGTGTGGTAATATATTTATACGTTGTTATGTTGCATGATAATCTACTGCTTAAACTTTTATCATATATACTTATACTAGTATTTACTACTACTACTAGCTAACACTACTCACTACTATCCACTGCTATCACTACTAAATCTCTACGATTTACTACTACTTACTATGCATCACTACTCGTTGCTAGTATTTTGATTATACCCTTGTTAATTATTCGAACTAGCATGTTATGCTATTCTGTGTCGAAGTGCTCCCTATAGTGAAGAACATCAGGGTCGCAATGCTCTAATTTGTGAAAGGTGCAAAAAGGCGGGCTACATGGCCAAGGACTTTAGAGATAGAGCTCCAGTTCTTTTTGTTAAGAAGAAGGATGGATCTATGAGAATTTGTGTTGATTACAAAGAACTGAATAAGCTGACTATCAAGAATAGATATCCGTTACCGAGGATCGATGATCTGTTTGATCAGTTGTAATTATCAGGATGTTACTCTAAGATTGATCTGAGGTCGGGTTACCATCAATTGAGAGTAAAGGAGAAAGATATATCGAAGATAGTATTCAGAACACACTATTGACATCATAGAATCTGGATACTGAAATTTGGCGGACTAAGGGAACTAGTGCTAGATGAGGCACACAAGTCAAGATAAATGTATCAAGATCTTAAGGTACTATATTGGTGGCCCAATCTGAAAGTCGATGTTGCTACCTACGTTGTTAAATGCTTGACATGTGCTAAGGTCAAGGCAGAACATCAGAGACCGTCAGGACTGCTAACACAGCTAGAGATTCCCCAGTGGAAATGGGAATGCATTGCAATGGACTTCATTACTAAGTTACCCAAGACTGTGGGAGGTTACTATACTATTTGGGTTATCGTTGATCGTCTCACAATATCAGCTCATTTTCTACCAATTAAGAAAACGGATAAGATGGAGAAGTTGGCACAAGTTTACCTAAAATAAGTGGTTTCCCGACATGGAGTGCAGATATCTATTATCTCCGACAGAGACAGCAAATTTACGTGTAGATTTTGGCAGACATTGCAAAAGGCAATGGGAACTCGACTTGATATGAGTACAGCGTATCATCTATGGACAGATGGCCAAAGTGAAAGAACCATCCAAACTCTAGAGGACATGTTGAGAGCATGTGTTATTGATTTTGGGAACGGATGGGATACACACTTACCGTTGGCAGAATTCTCGTACAACAATAGTTATCACGCGAGTATTAAGGCCGCATCTTTCGAGATGCTATACGGGAGGAAGTGTAGATCACCGATATGTTGGAGTGAATTAGGAGATAGTCAATTGATAGGTCATGATATTATTCACGAGACTACTGAAAATATTGTACAAATTCAAGAGAGGTTGAAAACTGCTCGAAGCCGACAAAAGAGCTATGCTGATAATTGAAGAAGACCTCTAGAATTTCAAGTTGGTGACAAAGTCATGCTGAAAGTATCGCCCTGGAAAGGTGTAGTTCGTTTTGGGAAAAAGGGCAAATTAAGTCCAAGGTATGTTGGACCATTTGAGATTACTGAATGGATTGGACCCGTAGCATATAGATTGAGTTTACCTCAAGAACTTAGCGAGATTCATGATACGTTTCACGTGTCAAACTTGAAGAAATGTTTGGTAGACGAGAATTTGATAATTCCTTTGGACGAGATACAAGTAGATCCTAAACTTCATTGCATAGAAGAACCTGTTGAGATCATGGACCGTGAGGTCAAATGCCTAAAGTATAGCAACATACCGATTGTGAAAGTTTGATGGAACGCACGCAGAGGACCAGAATTCACATGGGAATGTGAAGACCAGATGAAGCAAAAGTATCCGCAACTGTTTCCTAACGAGACAACTTCGGCGACGTGCACTAAATTTCGAGACAAAATTTCATCAACGGGGAGGTAATGTAATACCCTAGCTATTTTGATGACGTGACTATTTCCTTGTAATATACTAGTCTTGGTTAATTTCGAGACAATATAATATAGTCTTGATTAGTTAAGACAATATGTATGCAATACATTCGGATAAATCATAAGACACCATGTATACAATACGTCTGGGTTAATTCTAAGACAACGCGTGTATAATGGGTCGTGATTGAGTCTTGAACAATACGTATACAATACGTCTTGATTAAATTCTAAGATTATATATTAGACTATTGGACTATATTTGAACTACTAACATTGGACTACTAACTTGACAACTTAAATCATCACACGTAATTGAAAATATTATATGAATATAATTGTATTATATTCTGATATATATATATATATATATATATATATATATATATATATATATATATATATATATATATATATATATAATTGTTATAGGTTCGTGAATCATGTCAAAAGCCAAGTCTTACTTTTCAACTTATTGAAAAATCTTGTTATTTACCCTCCTCAAATCACAAGTGAGCCTACAGTCCCATATACTCTTACTTTTTAGAATGAGATAACATGTTGTTTTAAACTATTTTATGCATTAGACACGAGTACAAAACTGAATATACACAATGAGTTCGATGCAAAACCTCTAGCTTGAATATATTAATTACTTTGTAAGGCTCGAACTATAAGGACGGTACCGCAGGTTTAACAAACCTCACTCAATGAACTGGGTGCTTATAACTTTGTAATTGAATGCTTGATTAGCGTTTTCCATATGGGGTAAAGGAAGACGTGTAGCGCATTTAAGCTATCTGCGGGTTAAATCTTTATATTCAAGAGCTCATAACTGTTGTATAATCTTTGCTGCTTTGAACTAAATCTCGTGGTCTAACAAATATAAACTGATTTACTTAAACCTGTAGATTCACTCAACATTTTTGTTGATCATTTTCATGTTTTATCTCAGGTTCTTAAAGGTACTTAGCTTCCGCATTGCTTTCATGACTATGTGCTTACATGGTGCATACACTGGATTGGAGTCATGCATGAGTCTTTATGTCAAGAACTATATCAATCGCATTTAAAACTCTTTCTTATTAAATAATGTTTATGGATTATTTACTATTGTCATTATATTAAATGTTTTGGATTATTTTACTTTAATGACAATGCTTTTGAAATAAATGCGATTACTTTTCGGAAAAACGTCTCATATAGAGGGTGTGACCGTTAACTGTAGGACCAGAAGTTAATATTCCATTAGTGTGTTCTGACAGGGTGTTACATGTTGGCTGCTCATCTATGTTCTTTTTTCAATTGTTATTGAAAATGTCAGGAATACAAGGAGAACAGCTACCAGGGTCGGACACTGAATCATCTTCGAGTGGGGGACCTTATGCTATTGACTCAATACGATTGAAAGCGTGTAAAGACGTTAATCTAACAGCTTATCTTAATGAGGGAAGTCCGAATGCGGCTAAGTACAAGGGTGTTATACAATTTCTGAAGAGGTCAAGAATTGCTACTTCTATCTCTGTACCGTGTACTACATACTACTCGCATCAGCGAGAATTCTAGAGAAATGCAAAGGTTGAGGTGGAAGATGGAAATCATGTTATTCTGAGCAGTGTGGCTGGTAGTGAGGTGAGAATAACTAAACAGATGATACAATAAGAGTTTTTATTTGAGGATTCTGATGAGATGCCAAAGGCTTTGTCAAAGACTAAGATCACCGGATGCATTTTACGGTGCATATATAAGGGATATATTTCAAAAGCTATGATAATGCTAAAAACGAACATATATTTCATAGCATTATTCCTCAAGAAAGACAAGCTTTTAGTTGCAATTGTTCTATTTACAAGTGATATTCGTTTAAATAATAAAAGGTGAAGACAAAAGACAGATTCGACGAATTGAAGATGCAAACGACCAAAAAGCTCAAAAGTACAAAAGACAATCAAAGAGGTTCCACTTATTGATAAGAAACGTCTCGAAATTACAAGAGTACCAGATTCAAAACGCAAAGTACAATATATTAAATTGTACGCAAGGACGTTCGAAAATCCGGAACCGGGACCAGAGTCAACTCTCAACGCTCGACGCAACGGACTAAAAATTACAAGTTAATTATATATATAAATATAATATAATATATAATTAATTATATTAATTATATATATATTATATTTATAAAATAAATCGTCGACAAACAAAGAGCCAAAAGCTGGTGAGCTGTATTTACAAACTCCGCGACTCGCGGAGTTTGAAGGCAAAATGGGCCGCGAGTCGCGGAGACCCAAAGTTTGAAACTCCCTATAAAGCCAACCGAATTCTGATCATTTTTCATATCCTATATCTATATCTCTCTCAATATATACGTAAAAATATATATATAATTTATATTTTAATTTTAATTTTAATTTTAAACCCTAATAATAAGGGTATGTTAGCGAATGTTGTAAGGGTGTAAGTCGAAATTCTGTCCGTGTAACGCTACGCTATTTTTAATCATTGTAAGTTATGTTCAACCTTTTTAATTTAATGTCTCGTAGCTAAGTTATTATTATGCTTATTTAATCCGAAGTAATCATGATTTTGGGCTAAAAATATCTAAAATTGGGTAATTAGGCTTTGTACCATAATTGGGGTTTGGACAAAAGAATTGGGCGTCCCTATAAATTACCATATACACTCGATCGGACACGATGGGCGGGGTATTTATATGTACGAATAATCGTTCATTTAACCGGACACGGGAATGGATTAATAGCCACTAGAATAATTAAAACAGGGGTGAAATTATGTACAAGGACACTTGGTATAATTGATAACAAAATATTAAAACCTTGGATTACACTCAGTCGACATCCTGGTGTAATTATTAAACAAAGTATTAAAATCTTGTTACAGTTTAAGTCCCCAATTAGTTGGAATATTTAACTTCGGGTATAAGGATAATTTGACGAGGATACTCGCACTTTATATTTATGACTGATGGACTATTATGGACAAAAACCAGACGGACATATTAAATAATCCAGGACAAAGGACAATTAACCCATGGGCATAAAACTAAAATCAGCACGTCAAACATCATGATTACGGAAGTTTAAATAAGCATAATTCTTTTATTTCATATTTTATTTCCTTTATTTTATATTTAATTGCACTTCTAATTATCGCATTTTTATTGTTATTGTATTTAATTACACTTTTAATTATCGTACTTTTTAATTATCGCAAGTTTATTTTATCGCACTTTTATTCGCAATTTCATTATCGTTATTTACTTTACGCTTTAATTTAAGTCTTGTATTTATTTATTATTTTACATTTGGTTTTAACTGCGACTAAAGTTTTAAAATCGACAAACCGGTCATTAAACGGTAAAAACCCCCCCTTTATAATAATAATATTACTTATATATATATATTTGTATTTTTATAAAAGTAAACTAATATAGCGTTAAGCTTTGTTTAAAAAGATTCCCTGTGGAACGAACCGGACTTACTAAAAACTACACTACTGTACGATTAGGTACACTGCCTATAAGTGTTGTAGCAAGGTTTAAGTATATCCATTCTCTAAATAAATAAATATCTTGTGTAAAATTGTATCGTATTTAATAGTATTTCCGGCTAAAATTAATAGCTATTTTATATACACCTAGCGAAACATCAAGTTATTTTTGGCGCCGCTGCCGGAGAATCGCTTAAAAGCTGGAAGCGCAACGCTAATATATAAAAAAAAAGATTTTTAGTTTACTTTTATTAAATTTCGTTTTTATAAAAATACGTTTTAAATATTCAAAAATATAAAAAGAAAAACCAAAATATAAATATTTTTAGGAGTTTGATAAATATTTAAGTTTTATAAAGTTTCTTTAGTTTGTAAAAATATAAGTTTTATTTAATTTATTTTATAAATATATTTTATAAATATAAAAAAAAATGCGTCAAATAAAAAACTGTACCTGAGTTGAATTCTGGATCCCCGCGACTCGCGGAGTTTTCTTCTTGGAATACCGCAACTCGCGGAGCTAACCTGACACGCCGACAGAACCCTAATCAGGCATTAATTACGAATTATTATTATAATTATTATTATAAAACCCTAATTAGGTTTTAATTAAATATTTATTTTAGTTTTTATTAATATTTTGTTTAATTAGTTTAATTAAATTGTAAAATTAATAGTTTTAATAAATAAATAATATAAAAATAATATTTTTATAAAAATTGTACTTTTTACAACTTTTTGTATATTTTTATATTTTGTCCCTTTTTAATCGTTTTAGCGTAATATTTGTATTTTTAGCTCATATTTAGTTTTAAACTTAGTTTTTGCCATAGTTATTTTTACTTCTAGATTTTTAGGCTTTGCCGTAAAATTCCTTAAGTGCTTTTTCTTTAGACTAAGATTTAGGTACTTTAGAATTTTGCGACGCCTTTTTAAGTTATTTCCATTCGGGATATAGTTTTTCTTGTAAGCTTTAATAATTTTAGACGACTTTTACCTATGTATCAATTATCATTCCAATTAGTAATCTCAGTTTGCGATTATAATTTTAAGTTAGTTGTAGTAATAAGGTTAGGTTAGTCAAGTATTTTTAAGTTTTATAAGTTTCTTTTATTTTTCCGTCGCCTTTTATCTTTCTTTCTTATTTTTCTTTTTCGACCTTTTTCGACGAACTCTTTTTCTTTCTTATTTCTCGCTATTCTAGTTTTAGGACATAGATTTTTATTCTACTTCTTATCTAAATTTCTTAAAATTACGAAAATTTATTTTAAGTGGTTAAATTAATAGACATCAAAATTTTCTGGTTCGTAGTAATAGTTGGATTTGTACGTGGACCGGGTTATTGGAGCCAAACAGTCCTCAATTATATTGAGACCAAACGAATCCTGCCCCTCTGCTGCATCTTTTGGCTATTCGAAACGTGGGCAAAATCAGAAAAGTCTATTGATTGGATAACTTATTATAATTTTTCTTTCCTTTTTAAAACTAATAGGATATTCAGTGAATGCACCGAGCAAGACGTTCACCACCTTTTGTACGTTCACCACCTGTAACTAGATCAAGACATTTAGCAAATATTACCGCCGTTGATTTTTCTTTAGAATCGTCATCCAGTCGACCAAGTACTCCAGTTCAAATTTCCGATAATCCATTTTTTGAAACCGACCTCACAATTGAGAATCCGGAGAATATTCAGGAACGATTCGTAGATCCTGAACCACTAAACTTTCCTCCGGAACCACCAATCATTCAAACAGAGATTGTTGAGGAACGAACCATTAAATCAGAATCCTCTAGTGATTCCGATTCAACAAATTCAATTATGGAGAATCTGGAACCTTTAAGTATGGAAGACCGAATGAGAGCTAAACGCACTGGCCAAGGTCACGCAATTACTCATCCAGACATTAATGCGCCAGATTATGAAATCAAAGGACAAATTTTACACATGGTGACTAATCAATGCCAATTTACTGGTGCGCCGAAGGAAGATCCAAATGAACATTTACGTACCTTTAATAGGATCTGCACACTATTTAAAATAAGAGAAGTGGAGGATGAACAGATATATCTCATGTTATTTCCCTGGACTTTAAAGGGAGAAGCCAAAGATTGGTTGGAATCGTTACCTGAAGGGGCGATCGATACATGGGATGTTTTAGTTGAAAAATTTCTTAAACAATTCTTTCCTGCATCTAAAGCCGTAAGACTTCAAGCAGAAATTGTTATGTTTACACAGAAGCCAAATGAAACTCTATATGAGGCGTGGACAAGATTTGGAAAGTTATTAAGAGGATGTCCGCAACATGGTTTAGACACCTGTCAAATAGTACAAATATTCTACCAAGGATGCGACATCACTACAAGAAAAGACATAGATATAGCAGCTGGTGGTTCTATTATGAAGAAAACCGAAACTGATGCATACAAAATTATTGATAACACTGCTTCCCACTCACATGAGTGGCACCAAGAAAAAGATATCGTTAGATCATCTAAAGCAGCTAGAGCCGATTCTAGCCATGACTTAGATTCCATTTCCGCAAAGATAGATGCTGTCGAGAGACGAATGAAAAAGATGACTAAGGATATTCACTCAATACGAATTAGTTGTGAGCAGTGTGGAGGACCACATTTGACAAAAGATTGTCTCAGTATTGAATTAACAATGGAAAAAAGAGAGAATATTTCATACATAAACCAAAGGCCTGGAAATAATTATCAGAATAATTATCAACCGCCAAGACCGATTTACAATCAAAACCAGAATTATAACCGAAATATTCCATACAACAACCAACAAGGTCCTAGCAATCAACAAGTATCTAACAATACTTACAACCAGCAAAGACCTAATTTTCAAAACAAACCACAACCCGATGATAAAAAGCCGAATTTAGAAGATATGATGACGAAGCTAGTTGAAACTCAAACGCAGTTTTTCACATCTCAAAAACAAACTAATGAACAAAATGCTCAAGCATTTAGAAATCAACAAGCTTCTATTGAAAATCTGGAACAAGTAGTAAGTAACCTAGCAAGGTTAATAGGTGAAAGAAAACCGGAAAGTCTACCTAGTGATACAAATGCTAACCCCCGGAATGAAACAGCTAAAGTCATTACCACAAGAAGTGGTACAACACTTAAACCACCTGAAATACCTGTAACTTCTGATGAAGCTATTCCTACTCCACAAGAACCACAACCTAATCAAGATAAGAAAAAAGAACCGGTAGTTGAAAAGGTTAATGAAGATAACACAGTTAAGGCTAAACCTTATGTTAAACCATACCAGCCACCACTTCCTTATCCGAGTAAAATGAAGAAAGAGAAACTTGAAGCCGAGCAATCCAAATTCTTGGATATGTTTAAACAGATACATGTAAATCTTCCTTTCATTGATGTGATTTCAGGAATGCCTAGATATGCTAAATTCTTGAAAGATCTAATCTCAAATAGAAAGAAAATGGAAGAACTCTCGGCTGTTACTATGAATACTAATTGTTCAGCAGTGCTGTTGAATAAGATACCAGAAAAACTATCTGATCCAGGAAGTTTCACAATTCCATGTTTTCTGTTTCTATAAATATCCGTACACTCGCAAGTGTATAAAAGTATTCTATAAGTTGTAGGCACCCGGTAACAAGCTTTAACGTTCATGTTTTACCCTCTGAAGTACACCAGATCAGGTGTGTTTAAAATAACCTCGAAGTACTAAAGCATCCCATAGTCAGGATGGGGTTTGTCAGACCCAATAGATCTATCTTTAGGATTCGCGCCTACCGTACATAGATAAGTAGTTTAATGTTACCAAGCTAAGGGTATATTTCTGGTTTAAACCCACATAGAATTAGTTTTAGTACTTGTGCCTATTTCGTAAAACATTTATAAATCAGCGCATGTATTCTCAGCCCAAAAATATATATAAAAAGGGAGCAAATGAAACTCACAATACTGTATTTCGTAGCAATTATGTATATGACGGCACTGAACAAGTGCAGTGTTTGTCTCGGATTCACGAACCTATATTAAGTATATATATTTATATGTTGGTCAATATCTGTCTAACAACTTAGGTCAAGTCGTAGTGTATCACAATCCTAATGCTCGAGACCGACATGCAAAAGTCAACAAAAGTCAACTTGACCCAAAATGACTTCCAAAATCTATACATGTTTATTATATAACTTATATATAGTAGTTTTATATATTTAAATATATTTATCAGATCTTATTATACTAAATAATACAAGTCATTTATTAATAAATAAAAATTTATATTAAAATTCATATATGATAAAAATATACTTTTATATATCTCAAATAATAAAATTTATAAAATTCACTTAATATCATAAAAATATAGTGGTATGTATTATTAATGTAATTACATTACGTTTGGTAAAAATATCTTTGTACGCATATTTATTTGATAAAATAATATTGATAATAATAATAATGATAAAAATAATAAAATGATAGTTTCAATAAAAATATTAATTTTTAGTAATAAAGATAATTTTAGTAATAACATCAACTGATAACAGTTATAATAATCGTTTTAATAATAATATTAAAATTAATGATAATTCAGTTGACCATATCTTTTAATCCGTTCATCGAAACCACACGATTTCTAAATGAAAAGTTATTAATTTTTTTCTTCAGATTTTCAACGACATGCATATCATATAACTTATCTCAGTAGCATATGTATCAAATTCGTGATTTATCATAAACTAATTAACGACGAAACTAAGCATGCAAACATGCATAATCATATATACTCGAGCACTAGTCAGGGATACACTATTAATATATAAAAGATAAGATATGAATGCTCACGTATCAATATTGTGATTCAATATTGCAGGAAAGTACGTAGACGCAACGAAAATGATAAACGTTAGGTTGACCTCACTAGCAATACCCTCGATCAATACCCATAACCTTCATAGCTATAACCCATAATTTCCTTAGCTCTATCCCATTTGAAAACTTATTTTGAAATCGTCTGAATATAACTCCGTCGTAGTATTTTATGTATACTAATAATATCTTGAAATAATACTAAGTAAATATATATATATATATATATATATATATATATATATATATATATATATATATATATATATATATATATGTAATTCGATTGAGAGAGTTTAGAGAAATATATTTTCAAGTTTTTATGAAATAATGAAACCTATTGAATTCTATGTATAATAGATTTTTGAATTATTAAAGTGAATTATTAAAGTATGAATTATTAAAGTGAATTATTAAAGTATGAATTATTAAAGTATGAATTATTAAAGTGAATTATTAAAGTATGAATTATTAAACTGAATTATTAAAGTATGAATTATTAAAGTGAATTATTAAAGTATGAATTATTAAAGTGAATTATTAAAGTATGAATTATTAAAGTGAGTTATTAAAGTATGAATTATTAAAGTTAAAGTAAAGTAAAAGTAAAGTAAAGGTAAAGTTAAAGTATAGTAAAAGTATAAAACTATGTACGTATAATACGCGTATAAAAATATATATAATATTAATTTAAATTATTATATATATATATATATTTAATAAAATAAAATATAAATATCGTTATCTTTATCATACTTGTTAAGTAATGAGTTGTCAAAAAAAAAATAGATTTCTTAAATCACAGTGGACCTCATAACATAGGCCCGTAATCATATCATAATGTATCTGATAATTCAATCATTTGATATTATCTCTTAATTCTGTCAATAAATATATCGAAACAAATATGTTTATGTAAAGTAGCATATATCTAATACTTTGTTAATGTTTTCAGTTAATATTATATATTATATATACATATCTATATACACATAATTGTTCGTGAATCGTCGAACATGGTCAAAGGGTAATTGATTACATGAATGTAGTTCCAAACTTTTTGAGATTCAACATTACAAATTCTGCTTATCGTGTCAGAAACATATAAAGGTTAAGTTTAAATTTGGTCGGAAATTTCCGGGTCGTCACAGTACCTACCCGTTAAAGAAATTTCGTCCCGAAATTTGATCGAGGTCGTCATGGCTAACTATAAAAATGTTTTCATGACGAATATGAGTTGATAAATAGAGTTTTATCATCATTGAGTAATATAGATAAAACAATTTGATTACGCGAAGAGTATAAGTGAAGCTATCGCATGAGAGTGAAATGAGTAAACGTATATTCGTTTTAACCGATGACGTAGTTATGATTGATTTCCGGAATTCATGGGATTTAAAGAAAATCTTTGCAATAAGATTTGGTTCTTCGGCGATTAAGGAAATCAGGATCTTCTTTAATTAAATGCGATAATCTGTCTCGATTTCTCTGTCTGATATTTTACTATAATTCCACCCCCTTCGTTTCTTTATTTCCGCAGCTCACACCTTCTAGTCTTTCTCTCCAATTCATACTTTAAAGCATTCGTTAATATGCTTCATCCAGTATTGATTCTTGATATACTTTTAACTTTTATATCTGTCATTCTTCTTTTTCATCTACCACCGGAGGAAGTTATTTTCTTCTACCATTACCTTGGGGTTATTGTGTTTTTCATTCTCCCGTGTCTTTATATTGCTATACGCATTTATATACACGGTTTGTAATTTCGGGGTTATTATCGGGCTTTATATTCTCCATTATATTTTGGAGCTTCATGCTTTCGTTTTCTCTTCCCGATCTTAAGTCAAGCGGATAATAGTCCAGAATTCGTAGATATGAATTTTTGGATGAACATAGTTAATGTTCCAAGAAGAAAATCGTAATGGCACGATCTTGATTTGGCAAATTACCAGAATATCCGAAAATATAGAGCTATCAAGATGATATGTTCTTAATATGTTTGAAAATTGGGTAGAATGTAAGAGTCGTGTAAACAGTACATGATGACGGTATGTTCTGTGAATCATCACGTTCCATTAGAAACTCAGCATGACTTATTGTAATATAATCACGTTGATCAAGTGTCATTATATTATACTAACTCATGCTTCAGTTCCCAACACTACTTCAAAAACATTCCTATTTTAAATTCAAATTTTTTTTTTTTAAATTTAGAAACTAACACAGTTTCTTTTTATGTTGTAACGCAGATATTGCGAAGAGATAAAAGATATCGGATAAGAATAGTTGTGAAAATATCTTCAGGAATATCGAAGATATTATAATAAAAGATACGATAATATGGATGATGAAGAAGATTTGTCTGTAAAGGTTTAGAATAAGAAGTAAGGTATTTGCTAACGATTTCAGTAGACACTGAATCATTTGGATCCTTTGAAGGCAGGTTTAGTCTTTGTGATTTGTCCACAGCCTCCTTCATGGTCTGCTCAATCCGTTTTCTAGTTTCAAACCTTCTCTTTTTCTCAGCTTTACCACCATACTATTCTTTATCATCAAACTTTTGACTGTTAAAGTCGTTTACAGTTTTTGCTGCTTCATCAGCATTTTTTCAATTTCGGAGAACTAGTTCATAGTTTGGGATGTTTTTCAGAAAATTCACATTCGAAGTATGTAAGTCTAGGAGATAGACGTTATATGTATACATATAACTTTTGACGTAAAATTGTCGCAAAATTCAAAATACTGATTGCTAATTCCCAGTAGTTGGTGTGACAATTATTGTTACAGGATGTAGGTGAGTACATGATGGGGTTTTAATGAATAAGTATAGTGGCTTTTCGGAGAGGCTTAAGTCGAAGGTTAATGAAGTTGTTGATAAGTTTACTGCTAATGTGGCGAGATATGAAAGGTTCCCCGGTAACCATGATGAAGGGGTAATTGTTATAATAAGGTTTATTCGTATAAACAAATGAAGGTGATTTGCTAGAGCTGTGACAAAACTGTCTATTTTGAAAAGAGATTGAAAAATTATATTTGGTAATAAATATCAAAGGATCTGACACGGATACGTGTTAAACTGTAACTTTGGTTTCGAGAGCTTTTCAGGTGCATGACAGTGGGTAATGTTTGGTTGGATCATCATCTCGCATGTCTTTAGGAATTTCGAAGTGTTTGAACACATATTGTAATTGTTAATATACATATGATGTTCTAAGATTTTGAATGATACAAATATTTTTATGAGTTCCATGAATAGAAATGAGGTTCTAGGACAGTTTTGAAGTCAAAGTATAGTTTTGAAAGATGTAGGAATCTAAGAGTGATGATTTCGGTTATATCTTGAATCGAATTCTGAGATTTCAAAATCAGAATATGTAATTAGATTTTGAATGAGTATGGTTGTTTTGATTTCTATAAAAGAATGTATATTGTTGTGAAAGTAGGGAGTTAAATGGATGATTTGCTGAATCAGATTCGAAGAATGTAACATATTAATTGTGAATTTATATATCTCTCGGGTATTACCTACCCGTTAAAAAAAAATTCACAATTAATATTTTGTACAAAAGAATTTTATTACAGTCTTTATGGAAATATATATGTGTATATTTCTTCAGATGTAATATTGATTTAATGAGTTAATATTAAATTAAACTCATTTGATTTATGGTTAAGGCTAGGATAGATAATTTCTAAACTTTAGTAATTACATAATCGCCGTAGAATGTTTCCCCAATGAAGTTATGAATCAATACTTCATCGTTGTGGTATTCTTTGGTATCTACATGGCGTATGACGTCGATGCTCGTGGGACAGATTGTGAAGTTGAGGTTTGCGATGCGGTTGTTATTGGTGGTGGTAATGGTACTGTTGATGTTGTTGATGGTGATACTGGTTATGCTGCTGGTGCTGCTGCTGGTGTTTGTAACCTTTGCACTATATTCTCCAAAGCCACTATCCGAGCGCGAAGCTCGTTGACTTCTTCTATTACACCGGGGTGATTGTCGGTTCGAACGAGCGGATAAATAAGATCTAGAATTTGGTGTAGTATATAATCATGACGAGATACTCTGGAAATGAGAGAGAAAATGGTGTTTCGGACAGGTTCGCCGGTAAGTGCTTCAGGTTCATTGCCAAGAGGGCAATGTGGTGGATGAAAGAGATCGCCTTCTTCTTGTCTCCAATGGTTAAGTAGATTACGAACCCATCCCCAATTCATCCAGAATAGATGATGGCTAATTGGTTGATCCATTCCGGTCACGCTGCTTTCGGAGCTCATGTGGAAATCCATATCGGCATAGCTGTCGGAATTCGAGGAACTCGAACTGGTTGAGGGATCCATCTTGTATGATCAGGGAAAGAATTTTTTTTGGTATGAAATAGATTGTAGAATTTAGATTTGGTATTCTTCAATATATAATTTACATATGTATATATAATACCAAAATCCCATAAATTACGGAGGAATCTTTGAAAGATGTCAGTCAAAGTTCACAGTAACAGATATGCTAAGATAAGAATTCGTCTATACACTATTATGCAATAAATGTAGGAACACGCGTCTAGACTTAAGAATGATAAGCAGGTAATTTCCTAAGGATGGTAAGTAGATGATTTCCGACTAAAAATGATAAGCAAAACTTTTGACATGCAGACACGGTCGAAGTCCAGACTCACTAATGCATCTTAACAACTATCAGTTAGACACACTAATGCAAGACCTGGTTCGCTAAGACCACCGCTCTGATACCAACTGAAAGGACCCGTTCATATACATTATAAACGATTCACAATAGTTGATTACATCGCGAGGTATTTGACCTCTATATGATACGTTTTACAAACATTGCATTCGTTTTTAAAAGACAAACTTTCTTTACATCAAAAATTGACGGCATGCATACCATTTCATATTACATCCAACTATAATTGACTTAATATTAATCTTAATGAACTCAACGACTCGAATGCAACGTCTTTCAAAGTATGTCTTGAATGACTCCAAGTAATATCCTTAAAATGAGCTAATGCACAGCGGAAGAATTCTTTAATACCTGAGAATAAACATGCTTTAAAGTGTCAACCAAAAGGTTGGTGAGTTCATTAGTTTATCATAATCCATCATTTCCGTAATAGTAATAGACCACAAGATTTCAGTTTCTATAAATATCCGTACACTCGCAAGTGTATAAAAGTATTCTATAAGTTGTAGGCACCCGGTAACAAGCTTTAACGTTCATGTTTTACCCTCTGAAGTACACCAGATCAGGTGTGTTTAAAATAACCTCGAAGTACTAAAGCATCCCATAGTCAGGATGGGGTTTGTCAGACCCAATAGATCTATCTTTAGGATTCGCGCCTACCGTACATAGACAAGTAGTTTAATGTTACCAAGCTAAGGGTATATTTCTGGTTTAAACCCACATAGAATTAGTTTTAGTACTTGTGCCTATTTCGTAAAACATTTATAAATCAGCGCATGTATTCTCAGCCCAAAAATATATATAAAAAGGGAGCAAATGAAACTCACAATACTGTATTTCGTAGCAATTATGTATATGACGGCACTGAACAAGTGCAGTGTTTGTCTCGGATTCACGAACCTATATTAAGTATATATATTTATATGTTGGTCAATATCTGTCTAACAACTTAGGTCAAGTCGTAGTGTATCACAATCCTAATGCTCGAGACCGACATGCAAAAGTCAACAAAAGTCAACTTGACCCAAAATGACTTCCAAAATCTATACATGTTTATTATATAACTTATATATAGTAGTTTTAT
The DNA here is from genome assembly GCF_046630445.1 of Rutidosis leptorrhynchoides. NCBI lineage: Eukaryota > Viridiplantae > Streptophyta > Magnoliopsida > Asterales > Asteraceae > Rutidosis > Rutidosis leptorrhynchoides. The sequence goes on along the minus strand of NC_092343.1, from coordinate 386,403,135 downwards.
ATATTTAAATATATTTATCAGATCTTATTATACTAAATAATACAAGTCATTTATTAATAAATAAAAATTTATATTAAAATTCATATATGATAAAAATATACTTTTATATATCTCAAATAATAAAATTTATAAAATTCACTTAATATCATAAAAATATAGTGGTATGTATTATTAATGTAATTACATTACGTGTGGTAAAAATATCTTTGTACGCATATTTATTTGATAAAATAATATTGATAATAATAATAATGATAAAAATAATAAAATGATAGTTTCAATAAAAATATTAATTTTTAGTAATAAAGATAATTTTAGTAATAACATCAACTGATAACAGTTATAATAATCGTTTTAATAATAATATTAAAATTAATGATAATTCAGTTGACCATATCTTTTAATCCGTTCATCGAAACCACACGATTTCTAAATGAAAAGTTATTAATTTTTTTCTTCAGATTTTCAACGACATGCATATCATATAACTTATCTCAGTAGCATATGTATCAAATTCGTGATTTATCATAAACTAATTAACGACGAAACTAAGCATGCAAACATGCATAATCATATATACTCGAGCACTAGTCAGGGATACACTATTAATATATAAAAGATAAGATATGAATGCTCACGTATCAATATTGTGATTCAATATTGCAGGAAAGTACGTAGACGCAACGAAAATGATAAACGTTAGGTTGACCTCACGAGCAATACCCTCGATCAATACCCATAACCTTCATAGCTATAACCCATAATTTCCTTAGCTCTATCCCATTTGAAAACTTATTTTGAAATCGTCTGAATATAACTCCGTCGTAGTATTTTATGTATACTAATAATATCTTGAAATAATACTAAGTAATATATATATATATATATATATATATATATATATATATATATATATATATATATATATATATATATATATATGTAATTCGATTGAGAGAGTTTAGAGAAATATATTTTCAAGTTTTTATGAAATAATGAAACCTATTGAATTCTATTTATAATAGATTTTTGAATTATTAAAGTGAATTATTAAAGTATGAATTATTAAAGTGAATTATTAAAGTATGAATTATTAAAGTATGAATTATTAAAGTGAATTATTAAAGTATGAATTATTAAAGTGAATTATTAAATTATGAATTATTAAAGTGAATTATTAAAGTATGAATTATTAAAGTGAATTATTAAAGTATGAATTATTAAAGTGAGTTATTAAAGTATGAATTATTAAAGTTAAAGTAAAGTAAAAGTAAAGTAAAGGTAAAGTTAAAGTATAGTAAAAGTATAAAACTATGTACGTATAATACGCGTATAAAAATATATATAATATTAATTTAAATTATTATATATATATATATATTTAATAAAATAAAATATAAATATCGTTATCTTTATCATACTTGTTAAGTAATGAGTTGTCAAAAAAAAATAGATTTCTTAAATCACAGTGGACCTCATAACATAGGCCCGTAATCATATCATAATGTATCTGATAATTCAATCATTTGATATTATCTCTTAATTCTGTCAATAAATATATCGAAACAAATATGTTTATGTAAAGTAGCATATATCTAATACTTTGTTAATGTTTTCAGTTAATATTATATATTATATATACATATCTATATACACATAATTGTTCGTGAATCGTCGAACACGGTCAAAGGGTAATTGATTACATGAATGTAGTTCCAAACTTTTTGAGATTCAACATTACAAATTTTGCTTATCGTGTCAGAAACATATAAAGGTTAAGTTTAAATTTGGTCGGAAATTTCCGGGTCGTCACAGTAAGAAACTGACCCTAAGTATAGAGGATGAGAGTGTTACCTTTTCAGTTGATAGAGCAATGCAACAACCACAATCTGCAGATGATACATGTTATTATATTCAAACTATAGATGCACATGCAGAATTATTAGAAGAATTTCCAGAATTACAAGGAATAGGAGAATGTTCTTTAGGAGAAGGTAATGAACCAATTGATGAAGCTGAAATGTTAGCTACACTTATAGCTAATGGATATGAACCAACAACAGAAGAAATTCAAATGCTAAAAGAAGAAGACAGATATCGATATAAATCATCGATAGAAGAACCTCCGAAATTAGAGTTAAAGCCACTTCCAAACCATTTGGAATACGCTTATTTACATGGTGAATCTGAATTACCTGTAATAATATCGTCTTCTCTTACTGAAAATGAGAAATCACAACTCATTTCTGTGTTGAAAGCTCATAAACCAGCCATTGCATGGAAGATTCATGATATTAAAGGAATAAGTCCTTCGTATTGCACACATAAAATCCTTATGGAAGAAGGTCATAAAACGTATGTGCAACGCCAACGAAGACTAAATCCTAATATGCAAGATGTAGTTAAGAAAGAGATTATTAAACTGCTAGACGCAGGTCTAATTTATCCAATCTCTGATAGTCCATGGGTAAGCCCAGTTCAATGCGTGCCTAAGAAGGGTGGCATGACTGTCATTACAAATGAGAAAAATGAGCTTATTCCTACTAGGACTGTAACAGGATGGCGTGTATGTATTGATTATAGAAAATTAAATGACGCCACCAAAAAAGATCACTTTCCCTTACCTTTCATTGATCAACTGTTGGAAAGATTAGCCGGAAATAGTTACTATTGTTTTCTAGATGGATTTTCCGGATATTTTCAAATTCCAATAGCACCTGAAGATCAAGAGAAAACCACATTCACGTGCCCTTATGGTACTTTTGCTTACAAACGCATGCCATTTGGACTTTGCAACGCCCCTGCAACCTTTCGAAGGTGCATGATGGCGATTTTTCACGACATGATAGAAGAATGCATGGAAGTTTTCATGGATGACTTTTCAGTCTTCGGTGATACATTTGAATCATGTCTAGTTAATCTTGAACGAATGCGTATTAGATGCGAACAATCAAATCTAGTACTTAATTGGGAGAAATGCCATTTCATGGTTAAAGAAGGCATCGTTCTTGGTCATAAAATTTCAAAAGAAGGAATTGAAGTGGATAGAGCTAAAGTAGATGTAATTGCTAAACTTCCACATCCCACCAATGTTAGAGGAGTTAGGAGTTTTCTAGGGCATGTTGGTTTTTACCGACGTTTCATAAAAGATTTTTCTAAAATTGCCACTCCTATGAATAAACTCCTAGAAAAGGATGCTCCATTCATCTTTTTAGATGAATGTATCAAATCTTTTAATGTTCTTAAAGAGAAACTCACTAATGCGCCGATCATGATAACACCAAATTGGAATCTACCATTTGAACTAATGTGCGATGCAAGTGATTTTGCAATGGGAGCCGTTTTAGGACAAAGGATTGAAAAACGATTTCAACCTATATATTATGCTAGTAAGACGTTACAAGGAGCACAAACGAACTATACAACAACTGAAAAAGAACTCCTTGTTATTGTCTTTGCTTTTGACAAATTTCGATCATATCTCGTTCTAGCAAAAACGGTGGTCTATACCGACCATTCTGCTCTTAGATACCTATTTTCGAAACAATATGCTAAACCAAGATTAATCCGTTAGATCTTACTCTTACAAGAGTTTGATATTGAAATCCGAGATAAAAGAGGAGCAGCAAATCTCGCCGCTGATCATCTTTCTCGTCTTGAAAATCCCGAATTAGAAGTTCTAAATGAATCGGCCATACAAGACAACTTTCCTGATGAATATCTATTGAAGATAGATTATAAAGAAATTCCATGGTTTGCAGACTATGCAAACTATTTAGTATGTGGATTCCTTGAAAAAGGATTATCGTACCAAAGACGAAAGAAATTCTTCAGTGATATAAAACACTATTTCTGGGAAGATCCACATCTTTTTAAAAGTTGTCCCGATGGAATAATACGCCGATGTGTATTTGGAGATGAAGCTAGTAAAATATTAAACCATTGTCACACAGAACCAACAGGAGGGCATTATGGGCCTCAACTAACAGCAAGAAAAGTTTATGATGCTGGATTCTATTGGACTACAATTTACAAAGACGCACACCTTCTTTGCAAATCCTGTGATGCTTGTCAAAGGGCCGGAAAAATAAGTCAACGTGATGAAATGCCACAAAATGTCATACAAGTATGTGAAGTATTTGACATTTGGGGTATTGACTTTATGGGTCCATTTCCAAAATCTCATAATAATCTATATATACTCGTAGCCATTGATTATGTATCTAAATGGGCGGAAGCACAAGCTCTCCCAACTAACGATGCACGAGTTGTAGTCAACTTTTTAAAACATCTTTTTGCAAGGTTTGGAACACCGAAAGCTTTAATAAGTGATCGGGGTACTCATTTCTGTAATAATCAACTTGAGAAAGTTCTTAAAAGATATGGAGTAACTCATAAAATCTCCACCGCATATCATCCACAAACAAGTGGACAAGTTGAAAATACCAACCGAGCTTTAAAATGTATTCTAGAGAAAACCGTAGGATCAAATCTGAAGGAATGGTCCATTAAATTGGAGGATGCACTCTGGGCTTTTAGAACAGCCTACAAAACTCCAATTGGAACCACACCTTTTAGACTTGTTTATGGAAAAGCATGTCATCTTCCAGTAGAAATTGAACACAAAGCATTTTGAGCTTTGAAGACATGTAATCTTGATTTACATGAAGCCAGACGTCTACGATTAAGTCAACTAAACGAATTAGAAGAATTAAGACATGAAGCATACAAAAATTCGTTAATCTATAAGGAAAGAACGAAGAAATGGCATGATATAAGAATCAGAAGTTTAAAAGAATTTAAGGAAGGAGACAGAGTTCTTCTTTTCAATTCACGATTCAAGCTATTTCCTGGAAAATTGAAATCAAGATGGTCTGGACCATTCATAGTCAAAAGAGTTTTCCCATACGGAACGATAGAATTAATAAATTCAAATGGGATTGAATTTAAAGTTAATGGTCACAGAGTTAAACACTACATAGACAGTCCAATGGAATTCGATGATGAAGTTAATCACAATTTTGACACCACAGCTAACTAAGTGTGGGGAGAATCAAGTCTTTAAAAGATAATATGTATTTATGTTAGAGTTAGATTGTCTGTTTTCGTGTAGTTCTCGAAAATGGAACCCGAATGGTCTTTCCCTAGCAGACCCTAAAGAACTAGTCTTCTCCCCTCATTCTGAATTTTTATTTTTTTTTAGGTTTTTACAAAATGAAGACTGCCTGTGAACTAAACCATGGTCTAATGCTACACGCTTTGATCACTAAACGTAATAATGACACACTTTCGAGTGAAATAGTATCAGTAATCAGAGAAAGAATGGACGGAGTTAGAAAAGAATCCAGATGCGAAGATAATAAGTTACAATTTGGTAAAGAAAAATCAAAATCCGCAGCGAAAAGAAGAGCACGACACCTAGAACGATGTCACAAATGCGGAAAATGGTCACATGGAGGTAAATGTTCAAATAATCAAACCTATTCAAATACCGAATTTGTTACTTTATGCAGAGACGGACCGTTCATATGTTTAGAAGAAAAGACACTGAATGCTCGAGGTTACGCCTATGTAGCCATGGAAAACCAATTAAACCGACTATCTTATGAATGGGATAGATCATATAACTAAGAAATCTATTTCACAGGTATGTCTGTACAGTCTTTATTTTTTTTTATTTTTAACCTTTTGATAATAAACGCTAATTTGTTCGCTAAAAAGTATTAAATTGGTATTGAATAAAATTAGGTTTGGCGACCGAAATTGTTGATATCATACAAAAATTTATTACATCACTGCGAAATTTAACGTTTATTCTTAAGGTATAAATATCTTTAATCAATCAACCCAAAATATTTCAAAAATTCGACATGAGTTAAATTAGGTCTTGGAACCGAAATTACTTTACCGAAAAGAGGGGCGCATATTTTTGATAATATTTGATTGATTAAAGTGGGATAAAAAGCCAAAAAGATTTTTTATTTTATTTTTACCATGTTTTTAAAATTAATATATAAATCTTAAATTAATATTGTAAACTTTATAAAAACAATATATTTAAAATTGTAAATATTTGAAAAATTAATATAAGTTTGGTGTGAATTTATAATATGAATTTTTAAATTAAGTTTGGTGTGAAATTTTTTTTTAAAAATATGAATTTTTAATTTTATGCATTTCAAATTTTAAGTTTGGTGTGAATTTTTAATATTAATTTTGAATTTTATATTTAAATTGTGTGAATTTAAAAACAAAAATTTACTTTATCTCATTAAGTTAAAAATATGATTTTTAAAATTCGTCGTAAGTTGAAGACTAGGTCTTTGAACCGAAATTGCTTTACCCAAGGGAGGGACGAGAACTTTTATTATCATTATTTTTAATCTTATTGAATTAAAGTATGCCAAAAACATATCTTAGCTTTTAAAACAATCGCTACAAAAAGACAAATTTTAAAATTTTGTCGAAGGACGGACTAGGACATCGATCCGAAACGACCTCGTTCTAAATAACAAGGGAAACAAAATTTTAAAATTAATTACTTAATTGTTTTAATTAGTATAAGATGTTAAAAAAAAAAAAAAAAAACAAACTCCGCGACTCGCGGAGTTTGAAGGTATATACCCCGCGACTCGCGGAGGGATCGGATTATAGAAAAAAAATAAAAGGAGCTGGAACAGCTCAGTTGCACACCTCAAACAAGAAAAACACTGCGAAAACACTGCGCAAAAACCCGAAAAATACACCCCAAAATCACAATTTTTAACCGTTAATCATCAAATCTTTTACTAAAATCATGTTGAGAAGGATGCTATCAAGGAATTACTCAAGCAAAACGGTAAATTTCTACACCTAAACACCATTTAATCCGAAAATTAGTGTTCTTGAGCAATTTTTTCCCCAATTTGATTTTGATGCTTTTTAGTGTAATTATGCTTAAATTGTTTATGTATTATGCTTGTATAACCTATATTGATGCTATTTAACATGATTAGAAGCCTTAAACTTCAAATTTTGAGTAATCTAGGGTTTGTGTTCTTGAACAAATTTGGGGCTTTTTGATATAAACAGGTTATGGCCGATTTTTGTCATGAATTGTTGCTAAATTAAGTAGTGTAACATGTTTAGGTAGTTAAATGATCCAAACTTTGAGCCTAAACATGATTTTGAGAATTAAAGTGGACTTTTTCAAGTCTAAAAATTCATGAACTTGATTTTTGAGAGATAATGCCATTTGAAACTTGTTTAATTGCTAGTAATGATTATTTTGACATGTTATTTGAGTTAAATGCTTATGAACTTGGCGAACATTTTCGTATATGCTTATTTGAAAAAGTGTAGATTTGATAAAAATGTGAAAATGAGCTTAAGTTTGATATAAATTGATCATGTCATTGTAATTATTTTGATTGATGATTTTGCTGACACTAATGCATGTTTGGATGCACAAAAATTGTGTTTGATGTGTTTTGCAGACTGAAAGGGGTGAATCTTCATCCCAAGCTCGCAATGCTCCTGCTGAGAATGCGGAACAACAGGAGGTGGATAACTACTACAAGCAGGATATACCTCATCCAGTCATGACATTTTCTGATATACACTTGGAAGATTTGCACCCGAACCTGAGATTTGACAGACTTTGGATAGATTATCCAAAATATCAAAGGGGTTTGCATACTCTTCATTCTAAAGTTGTTGAGGTACCGAGGGTCATAGAATGGGGACCATTAGAAGCTGTAGAATTGGCCGGGCCAATTAGGGAATTACTTGCACAGAGGTATGGTAATTCTACTTTTAATGACTGGGTACGTTTATTCACCATGCATAGACCTGTATATAAAGTATGGTGTGAAGAATTGTTGTGTAGTATAGAATTAAATGATCGAGTAGCTAGTTTAACCGATCGATCTTTTATTAGATTTTTGTTAGGAGGTTCGATGCGCCACATGTCTTTACTAGACATGGCTCAGGCTTTACGTATATATACGCCTGAGGAGTTAGCATCTGCCGATTGTAGAGGGTTGATACTAAATGGTAGAAAAATAGATGAAAATTTTGATACACACGGTGTATGGAGTCAAATGATAAGCCATCACCGATTCAAAGGGGGAAATTACTCTTATTTGGATATAGATAGAGCTGAATTAAGAGTAATTCATAGGTTTTTAGCTAATTCGATTACACAAAGAGGTAAGAACAAGAAAAAGGTAAATGAACAGGATTTGTTTTACCATATGTGTATTCGAGACCCACAAAGCGCTGTAAGTATACCTTATTGTGTGGGTTATTATTTATCAGCTATGGTTAGGGGGATGAGACCGCATAGCATAATAGGAGGTGGAATTTTTATTACTTTGATTGCTGAATATCTCGGTGTGGATATAAGTCGGGGGGGATTATTAGTCGAAGAACCAGAACCCCGCGATACAATAGGTTTAAATGTATACCATGGTGCGAAAGTTTTGAAGAGGCGAAATAACGCCGCAGTACAATACCATGGTAGACATCCACAGGTTGAGAGAAACCAACAGCAAGGTAATGTAGGAGGGGGAAATGAAATGCAAGAAATGCAAAGGTTTATAGCTTCACAGGAGTACGAAAATGCTAGACAGAGAGCATTTGAAGATTGGCAAGTTCATCAAAACCAAATCATAGCTCATTGCCAACATATAGGTAGAAACTATATTCCTACACCAAAACCCATATTCCCTCCCTGGTCTATAGAGATGCAACCACCGTATCCTACGTATAACCCTGCCGAAGCATTTTATAGCACCTATGGTTATGCTTGGAACCCCTATTGGTATCAGTATCATCCCTAGTCTACTTAGTTTTATTTATTTTGTAATTTGTAATGTTGATACGTTTAATACTTATGTTAATATTGTAATAGTTTTTATAATTTTCTAACTTTTATTCTTAGATTTTAATAATTTTTGAATGTGGGGTAATATACCAAACTTCAAAAATATGTATATATGTTTGCAGTTTATCTTATGTACACAACAGGGTAAAACAACGCATTTTCAAAGACTGGCATTAAGTTCAGCAAAAGCAACTAATTTTGACGACAAGATGCAAAATATATGTGAAATAACAACAAGACGGAATGAACAAATGATGTGCACCATTTATCATTCAGCAAACAAACGCCAATATATTTGGAAACTTTGGTAAAAATTTAATCATTTTCACACAAATCACCCTCAATAATTTAAATTGTTACTGATTTCTTGCAAATGAGGGCATTGCAAGATCTTAAGTGTGGGAAGGGGTTAAATTCTTTCGGATTTTATAATTTTTATCTTAAACACTTGGTTACCATTAAAAATACTAGTAAAGCAGTAGTTGTATTAGAATCTAGTGCTCTCTGATAATAAAGAACAGCCCTAGTCTTATATACTGACTACCCAATTCTAGTAAATTTTTTTAAAATTTTCAATTAAATGAACTCAAAATCATGTTTATACATATTTATGAACGATAAAACTAGGTTTTAACACCGAAATTATTGTAACCTCGGAAAGGACATAAATTGAGAAACAAATCAAAATGTTAAAATTCATTTAAAATGGAATAGAGGACAATAAAAAGGAAAATAAAAGCCAAGTGTGGGAAAATTCTCCAAGTTATTCAAAACATATATCACATATTTTTGTACAAATAACTGAAAATACTTTTGCTTTGGACTAAACTAAACTGTTTTACCCGATGAAAGAAAAGAAGAGATGGATCTACACGATGAATCAATTCCATCATTAAAAGGAAGTAAAGTCTTCCGAAAAAGACACGCGCTTCTTGATTTAGGTTAAGAAGTTGTCGTCCAGACCAGCTGTAGGTTGACGAAAAATCTAGAAAAGTCATCTCTAAAATCAGCAGGAAATCCACGGACCTCAGCATTAAACAGGGTCGCCAAGTGGTCAGATTTATCCTAACCATGAGAAGGATTTATCTCGTAAAATGGGGGGCACCATGCAAATTAGCTGGATAAGACTAATGAATCAGATCCCCAGAAAGGATAATCTCCTTAAAGATCAAAAATCAGCTTTTAAGACTGATATTACTCAATCCTTGAGATTGACCTTAAAGATTGAGAATTACAAACTCATGGAATTCAATGATATCTAAACTCGAGCTTGAACGAGAAAATATTTTGATAAAATTACAAACCGATTTGTTTTTTGAAAACCCTATTTTCAATGCGTTCATTACCATTGAACGTGAAATCCTAGGAATTCACCTGGAATTCATTAGGTCACCTGAACTAAATCGGGTGTCAACCGTAAGAACGGTGGTTGCATAGCATGGTCAAAGACAGGACCTTGTGCCAGACCGAAAAATCATAAGGGTGAGCTTTACTATTACTCCTACCAAGGATAGTAATTGCGTCCAACACGTTATAGACCATAATTAAAAGCATGTCAGGGGACATTGCCTTAACAGTTGCTTGTTCAACGCTTTCCTTTATAACCGGACGGTAGTTTATCGAAAGGTAATATACGGGACAAGTAAACTGGACGTGTTGCTTTCCAAATACAAGGTTAGCAAGTGGGTGACACAAAACCATAAGTTTTTAGCTAAAATTTTCGAATCTGAAAACCACCAAACCCACAAAAATATTTTGCAAACACCGGTAAAGGGTTATTCCGAAAAATTTATCTAGGGTAAAAACTAGATTTAATTTTCAAAAGATCAAATGTTTTCATAAAGATCCAATTTCCTTAATGGATCTAAATTTTTATAGTCATGTGGGACTGTAAACCATATCGTTACTACCATTGTTTATACCGCCGTACAGAAATCACTGATGTACAAAGTGTGAAGAATAAAGAAGTGATTCTAGTATTTCAAGACGATATTGCTTGAGGACAAGCAACGCTTAAGTGTGGGAATATTTGATAATGCTAAAAACGAACATATATTTCATAGCATTATTCCTCAAGAAAGACAAGTTTTTAGTTGCAATTGTTCTATTTACAAGTGATATTCGTTTAAATAATAAAATGTGAAGATAAAAGACAGATTCGACGAATTGAAGACGCAAACGACCAAAAATCTCAAAAGTACAAAAGACAATCAAAGAGGTTCCAATTATTGATAAGAAACGTCTCGAAATTACAAGAGTACAAGATTCAAAACGCAAAGTACAAGATATTAAATTGTACGTAAGGACGTTCGAAAATCCGGAACCGGGACCAGAGTCAATGAAATGTCCCGTTCTTATTGATTAAAAACGTTCCATATTAATTGATTTCGTTGCGAGGTTTTGACCTCTATATGAGACGTTTTTCAAAGACTGCATTCATTTTAAAACAAACCATAACCTTTATTTCATCAATAAAGGTTTAAAAAGCTTTACGTAGATTATCAAATAATGATAATCTAAAATATCCTGTTTACACACGACCATTACATAATGGTTTACAATACAAATATGTTACAACAAAATAAGTTTCTTGAATGCAGTTTTTACACAATCTCATACAAGCATGGACTCCAAATCTCGTCCTTATTTAAGTATGCGACAGCGGAAGCTCTTAATAATCACCTGAGAATAAACATGCTTAAAACGTCAACAAAAATGTTGGTGAGTTATAGGTTTAACCTATATATATCAAATCATAATAATAGACCACAAGATTTCATATTTCAATACACATCCCATACATAGAGATAAAAATCATTCATATGGTGAACACCTGGTAACCGACATTAACAAGATGCATATATAAGAATATCCCCATCATTCCGGGACACCCTTCGGATATGATATAAATTTCGAAGTACTAAAGCATCCGGTACTTTGGATGGGGTTTGTTAAGCCCAATAGATCTATCTTAAGGATTCGCGTCAATTAGGGTGTCTGTTCCCTAATTCTTAGATTACCAGACTTAATAAAAAGGGGCATATTCGATTTCGATAATTCAACCATAGAATATAGTTTCACTTACTTGTGTCTATTTTGTAAATCATTTATAAAACCTGCATGTATTCTCATCCCAAAAATATTAGATTTTAAAAGTGGGACTATAACTCACTTTCACAGATTTTTACTTCGTCGGGAAGTAAGACTTGGCCACTGGTTGATTCACGAACCTATAACAATATATACATATATATATCAAAGTATGTTCAAAATATATTTACAACACTTTTAATATATTTTGATGTTTTAAGTTTATTAAGTCAGCTGTCCTCGTTAGTAACCTACAACTAGTTGTCCACAGTTAGATGTACAGAAATAAATCGATAAATATTATCTTGAATCAATCCACGACCCAGTGTATACGTATCTCAGTATTGATCACAACTCAAACTATATATATTTTGGAATCAACCTCAACCCTGTATAGCTAACTCCAACATTCACATATAGAGCGTCTATGGTTGTTCCGAAATATATATAGATGTGTCGACATGATAGGTCGAAACATTGTATACGTGTCTATGGTATCTCAAGATTACATAATATACAATACCAGTTGATTAAGTTATGGTTGGAATAGATTTGTTACCAATTTTCACGTAGCTAAAATGAGAAAAATTATCCAATCTTGTTTTACCCATAACTTCTTCATTTTAAATCCGTTTTGAGTGAATCAAATTGCTATGGTTTCATATTGAACTCTATTTTATGAATCTAAACAGAAAAAGTATAGGTTTATAGTCGGAAAAATAAGTTACAAGTCGTTTTTGTAAAGGTAGTCATTTCAGTCGAAAGAACGACGTCTAGATGACCATTTTAGAAAACATACTTCCACTTTGAGTTTAACCATAATTTTTGGATATAGTTTCATGTTCATAATAAAAATCATTTTCTCAATATAACAACTTTTAAATCAAAGTTTATCATAGTTTTTAATTAACTAACCCAAAACAGCCCGCGGTGTTACTACGACGGCGTAAATCCGGTTTTACGGTGTTTTTCGTGTTTCCAGGTTTTAAATCATTAAGTTAGCATATCATATAGATATAGAACATGTGTTTAGTTGATTTTAAAAGTCAAGTTAGAAGGATTAACTTTTATTTGCGAACAAGTTTAGAATTAACTAAACTATGTTCTAGTGATTACAAGTTTAAACCTTCGAATAAGATAGCTTTATATGTATGAATCGAATGATGTTATGAACATCATTACTACCTTAAGTTCCTTGGATAAACCTACTGGAAAAGAGAAAAATGGATCTAGCTTCAACGGATCCTTAGATGGCTCGAAGTTCTTGAAGCAGAATCATGACACGAAAACAAGTTCAAGTAAGATCATCACTTGAAATAAGATTGTTATAGTTATAGAAATTGAACCAAAGTTTCAATATGATTATTACCTTGTATTAGAATGATAACCTACTGTAAGAAACAAAGATTTCTTGAGGTTGGATGATCACCTTACAAGATTGGAAGTGAGCTAGCAAACTTGAAAGTATTCTTGATTTTATGAAACTAGAACTTTTGGAATTTATGAAGAACACTTAGAACTTGAAGATAGAACTTGAGAGAGATCAATTAGATGAAGAAAATTGAAGAATGAAAGTGTTTGTAGGTGTTTTTGGTCGTTGGTGTATGGATTAGATATAAAGGATATGTTATTTTGTTTTCATGTAAATAAGTCATGAATGATTACTCATATTTTTGTAATTTTATGAGATATTTCATGCTAGTTGCCAAATGATGGTTCCCACATGTGTTAGGTGACTCACATGGGCTGCTAAGAGCTGATCATTGGAGTGTATATACCAATAGTACATACATCTAAAAGCTGTGTATTGTACGAGTACGAATACGGGTGCATACGAGTAGAATTGTTGATGAAACTGAATGAGGATGTAATTGTAAGCATTTTTGTTAAGTAGAAGTATTTTGATAAGTGTATTGAAGTCTTTCAAAAGTGTATGAATACATATTAAAACACTACATGTATATATATTTTAACTGAGTCGTTAACTCATCGTTAGTCGTTACATGTAAATGTTGTTTTGAAACCTTTAGGTTAACGATCTTGTTGAATGTTGTTAACCCATTGTTTATTATAACAAATGAGATATTAAATTGTTATATTATCATGATATTATGATATATAATATATCTTAGTATGATGTATATACTGTTAAATGTCGTTACAACGATAATCGTTACATATATGTCTCGTTTCGAAATCATTAAGTTAGTAGTCTTATTTTTACATATGTAATTCATTGTTAATACACTTAATAATATATTTACTTATCATTTAACATAATTAACCAAGTGTATCAATATCTTAATATGATTCATATGTACCTATTAAGACGTTGTTATAACGATAATCGTTATATATATCGTTTTCGAGTTTCTTAAATTAATAGTCTCATTTTTATGTATATAACTCATTGTTAAAATACCTAATGAGATACATACTTATAATAAAATCATGTTAACTATATATATAACCATATATATGTCATCGTATAGTTTTTACATGTTTTAACGTTCGTGAATCACCGGTCAACTTGGGTGGTCAATTGTCTATATGAAACATATTTCAATTAATCAAGTCTTAACAAGTTTAATTGCTTAACATGTTGGAAACATTTAATCATGTAAATATCAATCTCAATTAATATATATAAACATGGAAAAGTTCGGGTCACTACAGTCAACTCTCAACGCTCGACGCAACGGACTAAAAATTACAAGTTAATTATATATATAAATATAATATAATATATAATTAATTATATTAATTATATATATATTATATTTATAAAATAAATCGTCGGCAAACAAAGAGCCAAAAGCTGGTGAGCTGTATTTACAAACTCCGCGACTCGTGGAGTTTGAAGGCAAAATGGGCCACGAGTCGCGGAGACCCAAAGTTTGAAACTCCCTATAAAGCCAACCGAATTCTGATCATTTTTCATATCCTATATCTATATCTCTCTCAATATATACGTAAAAATATATATATAATTTATATTTTAATTTTAATTTTAATTTTAAACCCTAATAATAAGGGTATGTTAGCGAATGTTGTAAGGGTGTAAGTCGAAATTCTGTCCGTGTAACGCTACGCTATTTTTAATCATTGTAAGTTATGTTCAACCTTTTTAATTTAATGTCTCATAGCTAAGTTATTATTATGCTTATTTAATCCGAAGTAATCATGATGTTGGGCTAAAAATATCTAAAATTGGGTAATTAGGCTTTGTACCATAATTGGGGTTTGGACAAAAGAACGACACTTGTGGAAATTAGACTATGGGCTATTAATGGGATTTATATTTGTTTAGCTAAATTATAGTTTGTTAATGTTAATATAAAGATTTACAATTGGGCGTCCCTATAAATTACCATATACACTCGATCGAACACGATGGGCGGGGTATTTATATGTACGAATAATCGTTCATTTAACCGGACACGGGAATGGATTAATAGCCACTAGAATAATTAAAACAGGGGTGAAATTATGTATAAGGACACTTGGTATAATTGATAACAAAATATTAAAACCTTGGATTACACTCAGTCGACATCCTGGTGTAATTATTAAACAAAGTATTAAAATCTTGTTACAGTTTAAGTCCCCAATTAGTTGGAATATTTAACTTCGGGTATAAGGATAATTTGACGAGGATACTCGCACTTTATATTTATGACTGATGGACTGTTATGGACAAAAACCAGACGGACATATTAAATAATCCAGGACAAAGGACAATTAACCCATGGGCATAAAACTAAAATCAACACGTCAAACATCATGATTACGGAAGTTTAAATAAGCATAATTCTTTTATTTCATATTTTATTTCCTTTATTTTATATTTAATTACACTTCTAATTATCGCATTTTTATTGTTATTGTATTTAATTGCACTTTTAATTATCGTACTTTTTAATTATCGCAAGTTTATTTTATCACACTTTTATTCGCAATTTCATTATCGTTATTTACTTTACGCTTTAATTTAAGTCTTGTATTTATTTATTATTTTACATTTGGTTTTAACTGCGACTAAAGTTTTAAAATCGACAAACCGGTCATTAAACGGTAAAAACCCCCCCTTTATAATAATAATATTACTTATATATATATATTTGTATTTTTATAAAAGTAAACTAATATAGCGTTAAGCTTTGTTTAAAAAGATTCCCTGTTGAACGAACCGGACTTACTAAAAACTACACTACTGTACGATTAGGTACACTGCCTATAAGTGTTGTAGCAAGGTTTAAGTATATCCATTCTCTAAATAAATAAATATCTTGTGTAAAATTGTATCGTATTTAATAGTATTTCCTGCTAAAATTAATAGCTATTTTATATACACCTAGCGAAACATCAAGCTACTATCAAGAGAAGTGGTTTCACGCCTCCTTATTTTTATCTGTCTCTAGTGATTCTTAGATGTTTGAGTACTTTGCAAGGAGGGTTTGATGATCTGAGCGAGTTATATCAAGTGATGTTTACTACGTTGGTCCTGAGAGCGGATTTCAATTTCTTGGGGGTGATTTTTAATTTAATGATTGAGAATGTTTCCAGTAAATCTCACTTGGTGTATCCAAGGTTTCTGCAAATCCTTATAAACAAACAAACAACAAATTTGGTTAGGTCAAGGAAGGATGCTATTAAGCTGAATCATATGACAGATCTTACATTCAATCGACTCAATCAGAAGAAGGGTAGTGACGATGGCAAGCTGGTGTGTCATTTGGAAAGAGAAAACTATAATTGTCCTCCAGGAAAGAAGTGGGGGAATGAGAACAGCAATTTCGATAAGGAACCAGAGTTTGAAATCTGTTGGTGATAAGAACGTGAATCGTTTGGCAGATGAAGCTCGCGATGAAATATTGGAGGAAAGTTAATCGAGTGTTGTTTAATCTGGGAAACAAAAGTTAGTAAAAGATGAAGGCTCATAAGTACCTAATAAGTTGAAACAAAATAGGAGGTTTAAACTTGTTTTGAGAAAGGATGCCGGTGGATCCTCCGTTGCAATACAATAAG
This sequence comes from Rutidosis leptorrhynchoides, assembly GCF_046630445.1. Lineage (NCBI taxonomy): Eukaryota > Viridiplantae > Streptophyta > Magnoliopsida > Asterales > Asteraceae > Rutidosis > Rutidosis leptorrhynchoides. Next base: position 386,386,151 of record NC_092343.1, on the reverse strand, counting down.
CTCCACAACAATCTCCACAAAAAGCACAACAACAACAACCATCGCCATCTACTACACAGCAGGTCTCATAGGATACGGTATCTACTCCTAATCCTATCACACCTCCACATGTTGGTCCTGTTACTGGTGCTGATTCATCGTCTATCTAATCGTTAAATCAGCTTTATATTCAAGCGATGGCAGATCAACTGAGGCTTAAGAAGGATATGGATGAGAAGTTTGAGAAACTCCGGAATGAGAATAAGGAAAAGTCTTAAGAGGTGGTGAAGTTAACTGAGCAAGTTAAGTCACTTCAAAAGACAGTCGGTGATCAAGCTTTGATGATTGTTGACGCTAAAAAGGTTGTAGCAGATGCTAAGGCTTAGGAAGAAGCAGCAACATCTAGACTAAATGCTTGGGATGAAAAGTTTAAACTCATCGAAGTTAATGATGTAGAACCTGATAATCAATTGGTTGATGCACCAGGATTTTCAGCAGTAACAACACTGTCAGTAATTCCTATTTAAATTGATTATAGCTTTAGTGATTTCTTTGCTAAACAGAATGAGCTAAAGCATTCTGTTGTTTATAATGATCTAGAAGAGGGAGAGATCCCTCACAGCTACACTAGAGCAGAGCTGGACAAAATGGTGCGTCTAGAGCAAGAAGAGAAGAAAATCTGCTGACGCATTATCCACTGATCCTCAATCTAAGGATGAGTCTTTTGGTACAGAGGTTTTAGAAGGTTTTAGTGAAAAATATGTTGATGATGTAGTTGAAAATGTTACAGTTGAAGATTTTCCAACTTATCAAAATGATAAGAATGAAGATCTCTCGGTTTTGATGAACTTTTTAGAACAAATGATGAATAATAGAAAGTGTGAAGAGAAGGAGAAAACTGGGGTTTTGTCTAAAGGGTTTTTGCCTTTGAAGCTCAACAAAGAAAAAGTGGAAGTGTTGGAAGATGAATGGAGGATCTTGTTACAAATAAGGCAGTATTGTGAGAAGCTTAAGCTTGAGCCCAAATATTTAAAGATGATAAGTCTAAAGCGATCTCAAGCAGCGAAAGGAAGAATCATCGCCTTGGCATACATAGCAGAATTCAACATTTTTGCAATCAAGAAGGTGTTTGGTGTTGATTATATTAAGCATGGTCATGAGTTTAAGTAACTTCCATAATATGACCACAGTTTCTAAGGATTAGCTATAAGGTTGATCCAAAGACAGGTCAATCTCTGAAAATTGTCAAGTACAAGCCTGCTAAGACTATGAAGAAAGTTCCTTTGAGGAAAATTCCTTAGAACTTCAGTCAGAGATTTAGATGGTGGTACTATGATGACCGATCTAAGGAAGCAGTAATTGTTCTGGAGAAGAAGACTGAGCATGATGAAGATAACATCAGAGTGTTGGATACGATTTCGTTGCAAAATTGTACAGAGGCTGATATCTTTACTCTATATTATAATCGAATGTTGTATCGCAGGGAGAATCGAGTGTAAGATGAGCAGTATATGAAGGTTGCCAAGCTGTGTTACTTGAAGAATTCGGTTACGGATCCATTTGAGTGAAAAGAATGACTGAAGAATTTTTATAGAACTACGTCTTATGGATGGTTTGTTGGTGCATGTATTGTAATCCCCAATTATATGTTTGATAAACGTCTATTTTAGTCATTTCATGTATGAACAATTACGTTTGAATGTTGGTTATCGCTTATTAATATTTATCTTGTTTAACCAATACCTTAGGATGAGTTTAGAGTTGTTGGTTGGCAACTCTGACCATCACCCGATGGAAGGCACCTTCGGACACGTCTCCTCTATTTATACTCAACTGCAGTGACCATCGGGTGATGTCCCTTGACCATCGGCCGATGGTCCTCGTCCCTCGTCTGGTGGTGCCTTCCATCGTGTGATGGTTAAGGTTGCCAACCAACAACTCTAAACTCATCCTAAGATATCGGTTAAAAAAGATAAATATTAATTAGTGATAACCAACATTCAAACATAATTGTTCATACATGAAATGGCTGAAATAAACGTGTATCAAACATAGAACTGGGGATTACAATACATGCACCAACACCTAGCTTCCAGTAGAAAAATCATGCATATCCCTTAACTACCGATATTTTTATAAAATATAAAAAAAATATTGATTAGTGAAACATGAAATCAATTGGAGTTCGAATGGAACAACGAGATCTATGCGACCATTAAGTATCTGCTCCAAGAATCTTGATCACTTATGCACATGATAACCTTGTGTTGTAGCTCATGTGATAGTGGTCTACCTCTCTTAACGAGAGGTCAGGAGTTCGACTCCTGTGGGGTACAACATTGCATACAATGTTGCCTCTTTACCCTCGAATTCCACCCAAAGGTGCCTTCCACACATCGTGTTGCGGGGGCAGTGGGCGAGGGGGTATTTTACCACTCATGCCCTTGGATTTAGTCGGGTTTCCTTCTGAGTACCAGTTGGGGCGGGTTATGCAACTATGAGAGATGAACGCGTGAGTGGTTAAGTCCTCCTAGGTGATCTCTTACGATTGTTAAAAAAAACTATGCACATGATTATCCACTTTTTAGAGGGATGTGACTCTATAACATCGTTTTTTATTTGCACGACAGCACACCTTGTATTGTATGGTATAAAAGTACAAAAGGACATTTATTTTGACGTGACTAAAAATCAATAGTGTATAAATCATTATTTTCCAAATAGAAGCATACTCATGTTTACTTTTAAATCAGTTGTACTATTTGATTTTCGAATTTGTTCAATGTTATTATGCTTCATTGTGACATCTTTTTTGTAGTTCATATGGCTACTCAGGAATAACATTATGTTGGCGCCAACAAGTTGAAGAAATGCTCCGTTTACGACAACATTCGTTTATCGTCTTTTCTATGGTATTGTAATAGAGGCCATTTTAATATTTCTTGAAATAATTGCTTGTTAAATATGTTGTAATCCCCTTGTATTTTATGTTCGGGCTCCCATAGTTTCTCACTAGAGAGTCGTCATTAATAAATCTATCTGCTTGTCAAAAAAAAAAAAAAAAAAAAAAAAAAACTTAAGAGTTTGGATTATGCCTTGATTTAATTTACAAATATATAAATTGCAAACCATCAATAGTTATACCTGTCATAGGGAAGCCTTTTCCATTTCATTATGATCTATTATGTTGTTGAATCTTACAAAATTATACTAAGACTATTTCTAACCCTGCATGTGACATCACATGCAGGTTTGCACATTTTGTCAAAAGTGCAATCTGCAAGTGACATGGTAGTGTCAAATATTTGACCCTCAATAACCTAAAATGTCAAATGTTAGTGTCAAATTTTGTAGAGTCCACCACTTATCATTTTCTTTTTATTTTTTGAATAATAATTAAGTAAATTAATGCATTATATAAAATAAAATACATATTTAATATTAAAAATACATAAATTAAAATACATATTAAATATTAAAAAAGATGTTGGGGGAGAATGTGGGTTAACAGGGGAAGAATGTGGGTTAACATAGGATTATGCTTAATGACTATGCTAATCTTATCCCATAACAATAAGTGTTTTGATGATGACATATGCACATAACTAAATCATCAAGTTCACTAATCTACACTTGATCTAGCAAAAGACCAAAAACCAAAGAAAGCCTAAAATGAGAAACAGGGAACACGGTTGAACCACGGTCGATCGCGGGTCAGACCGTGGAGACCGGCACCCAGATTTACGAAATCAGGAATGCACGGTCGAATCCACGGCTGATCGTGGGTCGACCGCAGAAACCTCTTACCAGATTTTGACCGAAAAATGTTTGACCACTTCTGGGCATCTATATTTTATGAAACCTATTCAAACATGCTTAGGATAGTTGCCTTCTTCATTCCAAAAGGAATTTTGTTCACTAGAACACTAATCTTGGTTAATCAAGCCTAATGACACCTTAATGACGATTAAGCCTAGATTAAGGATAACACATAAGTGTTATAGGAAAACATGTACATCTAAAATATATCTAGACATACTTAGGATGGTCACTAAGCCACAACCAAGAATTGCTCTTTCCTTGTACATGTGTTGGATAATAATGTATGCTTATACATTAATCTTGCAAATGCCACTTTGCAAGTAAAACTTACTTAGTCTTAGTTTAATGATATGTTATCACTTTATGCTCAATTCTAAGATTACTTAATTATCTCTTGATAATCCTTACATGAACATTACTTGACTACTTGTTTTTAGTAAATGTGTATTACTTGACTAAGTGCTAAGTGTTAAATGATATGTAGTAAGTTAATATGTATATGTATCAAACTTGTCTCGCTATTTGTTACAAGATGGAACTATTATTTGGACTAATTCATTATATGCATATGTTACTTGGATAGATTTGTAAAATGTCATAATCTAGTAAACTTAAAAGACAATGAAATATTAACATACATAGGTTTGCTTAAGTCTTAAATTAAGTTTATGAGTAAGTTTAAACATGATTAACTTAATGTCTTGCAACATGCTTAATTGTTATTACGTGCTTAATTTGTCAAGACATCATTAACACACTTATTTAATTACAAACAAGTTCAGATTTGAATAATAGCATGCTTTGTGATTAAAGTGAATTTGTGTCATCAATGACATGTTGAACAACAAATAAAGATTTAGCAAATGTGTTAATTACAAATAATGGATTATGACAAAACTGACATTGCCTCCAATGATTATCATGTCTTGTATCCAAGAATGATATACTTTCCACTTTGGACATGATAAGTTACTATCAAAGCAATCCATCCAAGGTAAATGGATATTTAATGCATGTAGTACTTGTATAGGATGTTGGTTATCTATTGCAGGTGTTAAATGAAGTAAAGTGTTCAAAGAGTGTTGTCCAAAACTGATTCAAACGGCTATACAATGGATATATGTTTTGGACTGAAGCACGCACGGTCGACCCGCGGTCGACCATGAGTCAAGCCGCAGATAGGGCTGACCTTTTTATCTCTCCATATAAATAGAAAAACTTGAAGAACTTTGAAGACTTGGACCTCTTGCATGCTACAACTCAAATTCATCAGAGTATCACAAGAACACAATACTTCTTCATATGTTTGTGATTTAGCAAGAGAAGTTTTATAATCTCATATATTATAAAGGGGTTATTATAAAATTACTTTCAAATTATTATCTTTGTGAGTTTACATAGTGTTGTATTAATCCTTAGAATTGTCTTAGTATTGTCATCACCAAAAAAGGGAGAGTCTTTGTACTTTGTAATAAGAGGCATATGCTAGCTTAGCTATCATCTTCTTTAAAGGGAACTATGGGGTCGATTAATCTCATTGGAGGTTAATACTTGTCCAAGTTGAAGACAAGTTAATCTAAGTTAGAGGTAATTCTTCAAAGGGATAGAGGGATTAGGTTTGTTGTCTAAGGAGAAGTACAAGGCTTGTAAATTGGATTTTCCACCGGATTTGGAAAAAGGTGCTTAGTGAAGCAACAATTCCCGATTAGTGAATCGGGGAGTGGATAGGTGGATTAGGTAACATCCACCCGAACCACTATAAATCCGTATGTTTATGTTCTTTACTTTACTTTCCGCATCATTACAAACATAAACACACCACACATTAGTTTGAGTTGACTAACGTGATCAATTATTTTCATATCATATTGATCATCAAAAAAGTTTCAAAAATCGTATTAAGTAACTATTCACCCTCCCTCTAGTTACTTACAAAAGACATAAATTAATTTTTTATTGAAATTCAACATTACATAATTTAAAGATTACATGAGATTTGACACAACATAGAATTAATAAAACATCAAATAAACTAATTCGCAGTCCGAAATGTCATTGGAAGGTTTCAGATATGCTCGACTAGATCCTTGTATAGTTGGTTGTGCACGTCCCTATCCTTTATTTCTGTTGCGATGATGTCTCGATCTCGTCCTCTATTTGGAACACATTCCAGTCTTCGGTAATGAATTGTTCTTCTCACGTAGATAGAGCAAATCCATTAACTTTAAGAATCATGTTATGTAGTATGACACAATAATCCATTACTCTTCGCATCATGTTTATTGACATAGTGCACGCAGCTAGGCGTAAAATATGAAACTGACCTTGAAGAATCCCAAATACCCTCTCTGAATCCTTTCGGGCACTAGCTTGAAATCTAGTAAACTTGATCGTGTCCTCTTCAGTGGAATATGAATATCCTTTTATTAGAGTCGCCTAATTGGGAATATATACCGTCTGCAAGGTAATATCCTTTGGTATAGTGATGACCATTTACCTCAATTGGTGCAGATGGAGCTGTTCCGTTCTTCAGTAAACATTTATATCATTGTTAAAACTCTTCATCCCAAAAAAAAGCATGCCAAATCCACAAGTCATATGAAGCAACTGCTTCAAGCATAAGGGTTGGTTTCTTGTGATCACCCCGAGTGTATTATCCTTTTAAAGCAACATGATAATTCCTCCACTCCCATGCATACAATCTATACTCCCGAGCATACCCCTAGAACCATGTCTCTCCTCGTGTGTACTATATAATCTTGCAACATCGGCGTTGGAAGATCTCATATATTCACTTAACAAGAATTTAAGGAAAACAGTTACCTGAAAAGATCTTTAAATGACAAGAATTGTTTTAAAGATGAAATTGTTTTGAAAACTAGTCACAAATCTAGTAAACACAAACTACGTACTCTAAGTCCAAGGCCAATTATCAAAAAGGTTGAAAACCTAGGAAGGGTAAACAAATCTAGCAAGTCTATAGGAGGAATAAGTCAAGGGTTGGGTAATCTTAGGATAAATGAAATTCAATAATCAAAAACTAAGAAAAGAGGATTGTGCATTTAAAACTTAGTATGTTTTAAGTCGTTGTGTCACAATTTTAGAATTGCACATTCTCTAAATAGTTAAAAGATTTTCTCAGTAAAATTATGCTTAACTTAGGAATATATGCTTACTTGAATGGATTGCATGCTAGTTGTAGGACAATGTGCCTTATTTTTATAATATATGTGTAACTATATATATATATATATATATATATATATATATATATATATATATATATATATATATATATATATATATATCATTGATGATAAAACATTGGTTGGATGTGATCATACAATGTTAAGCAAAGAAAGCTTGTCCTCAAGTATTCTTTGAAATCAACAAACTTGCCAAAACGCGCTCGATGTGAAGAAACAGACAAGAATCCACTATTCCCTGCTGCACGGTCAACCCACGACAGACCGCAGAGTAAACCGCAGAAAATCACCACGGTCCACCCCACGTTCGACCGCAGTTCGATAGCACGGGTACAGACGGGTGTTTAAACCTTGTTCTTGACTCATTCCATATTTTCATTCAAAAATCATTTTTATTTCCCTCTCCTCCACGGCTCAAGATCTCCGACCGCACACCAATGAATCTAATTCTTCTCATCTCTAGTCTTCAATCTCGGTAAGATTAATCTATGAATTCTCCTTGTTCAATTGTGTTAGTATGATGAATTCTTCAAACATTTCTTGAAGAAACCCCAATTCAATATTCCCACTCAAATTGATGCTAATAAGCAATTGTGTTCATGAAAACTTCAAAAGCCTTTAAAATTGTGATTAACGTTGCATTAATTTAAGACTTTGAATTCTAGGGCTCATCATATAACTAGATTAGGTTTTCATGAGTTCATTGTTCACATGATTTAAACACGTTGTCATAATGAAGAAGTAATAATGTAGAAATTGATAACATCAAAACACTTGTGTTGATTAAAATCAAGTTTGCAATTGATAAGTCATGAAACTAGAACTTGCAAACACGAATCCATGTGAACATTATGAAAACCACAAATAATCTAAAGTGCAAACGCATTGTCACCAAAAGAGGGTGAGAATGTGAAGAATGTTGACATCAAAACATTAAGTATTGATGATAACTAAGTTTGCAAATCATTGTATTGTATGAATAATGTGAGAACACTTGTTCATATAGTTGTAAACACATTCTTATCAAAAGAGGATAAGAATCTGAAGAAAATCTAGCACAAGAACACTAGTGTACTCATGTTAGCCAAGTTTGCAAAACATTGATAACACAATTGTGTCATTTGTACGTTCACTTTGATTTAAATTAAAGTGTTGTTGTACAGGAAAATGACAAGCAAAGGAAAGGGAATCTATAATCCTCCTCCAAACACAAAAAGATCCGTGTATAACCGAGAATTCATAAGTACTCAGAAACTTGCTGAAGGAAGGACGATCAAAATTGAAGATTTTCCTGAAATGATTCATGCATTTTCAAACTTGGGGTAGGATGCGTTCCTTAATCTAGAGGGACCCATATACCCTACTTTGGTTCGTGACTTCTATGCTGCTTCACATTTGAAGGAGTAATCTCATTCAGAATCGGCGACCACCGACATACGGTTTCTCTTGAAGACTTTGGAAGTATACTGGAAGTCCCTACAATTGGAAAATGCTTCTTCCATACGAGCCACAGTCTCACTTATCTTCCCTCCTTTATAAACGTTGACCAAGCAATTAAGAAGCTATGTTTGAAGAACGTGTTAAGAAGTGAGCTGCTTGAAAATGGGGTTCTTGGGAAGCACTTGCATCAAAAGTATGACATTTGGAATAAAGTGATCGATTACAACATCTACTGCCAATTGGGAAATCATGCAAATGTTCATGCCACCTAAATTGCTCTTCTCTGGTGTCTAGAAAAAAGAGAACGTGTTAACATGGCTTATCTCATGGCAATAAGAATGAGTGATGTTCCTAAGGACACTTCTAGGGCACTTTCGTATTGGATGCATCTCAACAAGATATTTGATTATCTTAAGATCACCCATCCTGATCATCATTCTCCATCTCTTCGGCCACTTAGCAGGGGTACAATCACAAAAATGGGATACGAGTCAGAAGGACACATTGAAGATAATAAATCTGATATAATCGAGCAAGTATATGAAGATATAGTAAATGCTCGTGTCAACTTAGACAACATATCAGATGAGGAAGAAATCTTGGAAGAATCAAGAGATCCTTTCTATAGTTTAGATCCCAATTCAAAAATGGAGAGAATCTACTTAAACCAACTCAAGAGGGAAAGGTACCAATCCAAGATCAAGAAGTTGATAACGAAGGTGATGAAAGTTATATCGTGCCAAAGAAATGATGATGTAAACTATTCAAGGCATGTTGGAGAAGGAATCCGAAGACACAAATAGTAAAATCATGATTTCTATTAATTTAATGACTATTCGTTATTTTAAACATTCAATGGAGTGTCTTAATAAATTGTTATCTATTGAGTGATTAACAGATGTTGTGGGGTCAACTCCACGGTCGACCGCAAGCTGGACCGCAGACCATCTGTCAATATTTTTGTGGAAGAATTTAATGCACAATAAATCTTTCAAACAAAGATTTGTGTGCATTCAGTAGGCTAAATCATATCATACATAAATTATCGTTCTTAACTATGATTCATTTTCTTAAAAGTTTCAATTACTTCAAAAAGGAAAAATGCTTGAATGACTCTTCCCTTTATAAATAAGGTATCAACATGCAAGCTCTTCACAATTCTATCATTCACAATGAATCATTCAAACAAATCACCCAATGATCATTTTCTAATCGACTTAACCTCGTCAGTTTTCGATTCATTCGACAATTTTCCTTTATCTTCCCCCGAAGATGTTAAGAATTTGGTTAACCAAAACAGGCTATTAGTTAGCTCACGACTAATAGCCGAAGGTAGCCAAGTTATAGTTGACCACTTACCTGAATTTCTCGTTGAAAACTTCGCAACAATCCAATGGGATGCATTCTTAACCCTCAATGGTCTCGTTCACTCTACCATCGTTCGCGAGTTTTACGCCAACTATGAACTAACTCCTACAAACGAAATCAAATTTCATTTATTTCATAGGGAATACTCCATGACTCTTCAAGAGTTTGAAAAGATAATGCGTGCTCCCTGTGAAAGTGTTGAATTCTTCAACCATAGCCCAAACCTTAATCGTCTTCCAATATTTGTGTCAAAAGGTGACATCATACGAACCTTTTGCCAAGCTCCCATCAACCATATCTCAATCATAAACGAGGGTCTCCATGCTTACCATCTTGCACCTAAATATGACCTCTGGTTACAAGTCATAAACAAGAATGTGTATTGTAAAGCCGAAAGTCTCTTTCCTCAAATACATGCCAGTGAAGCCGCTCTCCTATGGTGTCTCAAGCACCATATTCCTGTCAATATGGCATTCACCATGGCAAGTAGGATGAATGGACTTGTGCATGATGATTCTCTTCCTCTTCTATATGGAGCTCATCTCACCAAGCACTTCAGGTACTTGAAAGTTCAAGAGCTACACTTTGACGGTCTAACCACCTCTCCAATCAATTATGATTCGGTTAGACCATTCAATGAAGTCACAGAGGATGAAAATACACCTGCATGGAGCACAACCGGGCCGGAAGAAAGCATGGAAGAAGATCAGTTCATCTCCATTCGATCACCAATCCAAAGGGCCGTGCTTCATCGTCAGAATCAACGAACCCACAAGCTCCTAAGAAAGTTCTTAGCAAAATTCACTTGTGAGGGAAGCACTTCGCACCCTTATGATCGACTCTAAAACAACCTCAATGTATTTCTCATGCTTATCTCATGTGAAATCCTACACATGTTGTCTTCGTATGTTGTTTTGAATAAGAGCACTTGCTCTATGTATGCTTCTTTATTTGTTCTCATCATGTTAGATGTTTATGTGTGCACTTGTTCTAAGGTATGAATAAAATGTTATGTGTTTTTATGTGTTGTGGTTGTTATTGTTTTCCACCATGTACGATTCAAGGGGGAACATTTGTCTTAGAGCGAACTTTGTTCTAGGGGGAGCTAACCTTTTTGCTTCGACAAAAGGGGAAAAAGTTGCAAAGTGATGTTAACACTTGCATATATTTATAGATAAATGTCCACCATCACTTATGTGTTTGTCATCATCAAAAAGGGGGAGAATGTTGTGGGGAGAATGTGGGTTAACATGGGATATTATTTAATGACTATACTAATCTTAACCGATAACAATAAGTGTTTTGATGATGACATATGCACATAACTAAAGGTGATGGTAGAAATCTTGACATAAATCATCAAGTTCACTAATCTACACTTGATCTAGCAAAAGACTAAAAACCAAAGAAAGCCTAAAATGAGAAACGGGGAACACGGCTGAACCACGATCGATCGCAGGTCAGACCGTGGAGACCTGTACCCAGATTTACGAAATCAGGGATGCACGGTCAACTCCACGGATGACCGTGGGTTGACCGTAGAAACCACTGACCGAATTTTAATCAAAAAATGTTTGACCATTTCCGGGCATCTATAATTTATGAAACCAGTTCAAACATGCTTAGGATAGTTGCCTTCTTCATTCCCAAAAGAATTTTGTTCACTAGAACACTAATATAGGTTAACCACACCTAATGACACCTTAATGACGATTAAGCCTAGATTAATGATAACACATAAGTGTTATAGGAAAACATGTACATCTAAAATATATCTAGACATACTTAGGATGGTCACTAAGTCCCAACCAAGAATTGCTCTTTCCTTGTACATGTGTTGGATATTAATGTATTCTTATACATTAATCTTGCAAATGCCACTTTGCAAGTAAAACTTACTTAGTCTTAGTTTAATGCTATGTTATCACTATATGCTTAATTCTAAGATTACTTAATTATCTCTTGCTAGTCCTTACATGAACATTACTTGACTACTTGTTTTTAGTACATGTGTATTACTTGACTAAGTACTAAATGCTAAATGATATGTAGTAAGTTAATATGTATATGTATCAAACTTGTCTTACTATTTTTTACAAGATGGAACCAGTATTTGGACTACTTCATTATATGCATATGTTACTTGGATAGATTTTTAAAATGTCATAATCTAGTAAACATAAAAGACAATGAAACATTAACACACATAGGTTTGCTTAAGTATAAAATTAAGTTTATGAGTAAGTTTAAACTTGATTAACTTGATGTCTTGCAACATGCTTAATTGTTATTACATGCTTAATTTGTAAAGACATCATTAACACACTTATTTAGGTACAAACAAGTTCAAATTTGAATACTAGCATGCTTTGTGATTATAGTGAGTTTGTGTCATCAATGACATGTTGACCAACCATGTGTTAATTACAAATAATGGATTATGACAAAACTGAGATTGTCTCAAATGATTATCATGTCTTGTATCCAAGAATGATATACTTTCCACTTTGAACATGATAAGTCACTATCAAAGCAATCCATCCTAGGTAAATGGATATTTAATGCATGTAGTACTTGTATAGGATGTTGGTTACCTTTTGCAGGTGTTAAATGAAGTAAAGTGTCCAAAGAGTGTTGTCCAAAACTGATTCAAACGGCTATACAACGGATATATGTTTTGGACTGAAGCATGCGCTGTCGACCCTCGATCGACCGTGAGTCAAGCCACGGACAGGGCCGACCTTTTTATCTCTCCATATAAATAGCAAGACTTGGAGAACTTTGAAGACTTCGACCTCTTGTATGCTACAACTCAAATTCATCGGAGAATCACAAAAACACAATACTTCTACATATGTTTGTGATTTAGCAGGAGAAGTTTTATAATCTCATAGATTCGAAGCACTACGAATCTGTTCCAACTTTCAATTTGAAGTAATTCGCGATTTTAGATTTTTTTCATTGGATATTACCTCAATTTTAAAAATTTTAAACACGCAATCCTTTTCTTGCGCAAAAATTAAATTGGAATCCTTTTCGGGCATCTATTTTTTAGGGTTACCTTGATTGTCAAATTTGGTAACTTATGTTACCTTTTTGGGCCATTTGGCCATCAATATGATATGAACAATAATTGATCACGTTAGTTAACTCAAACTAATGTGTGGTGTGTTTATGTTTATAATGACGTGGAAAGTAAAGTAAAGAACATAAACACAAGGATTTATAGTGGTTCGGGTGGATGTTAACTAATCCACCTTAATCCGCTCCCTGATTTACTAATCGAGATTTGTTGCTTCACTAAGCACCTTTCTCCAAATCCGGTGGAGAATCCGATTTACAAGCCTTGTACTTCTCCTTAGACAACAAACCTAATCCCTCTATCCCTTTGAAGAATTACCTCCAACTTAGATCAACTTGTCTTCAACTTGGACAAGTATTAACCTCCAATGAGATTAATCAACCCCATAGTTCCCTTTAAGGAAGATGATAGCTAAGCTTATGCCTCTAATTATAAAGTACAAAGACTCTCCCTTTTTCAGTGATGACAATTCTAAGGATTAATACAATACTATGTAAACTCACAAAGATAATAATTTGAAAGTAAGTTTACAAGGACCCCTTTTATAGCATTTGTTGTGAAGCAAGTTCATCCAAAACATCACGAAATACAACGAATCGAGATGAACAAGTCGTTTTGTTCAAACGACTTGTTCATCTCGATTCGTTGTTTTTCGTGATGTTTTGGATCAAGTTGCTTCACAAAAGATGCTAATCGAAGCACTACGAATATGTTCCAACTTTCAATTTGAAGTAATTCGCGATTTTAGATTATTTTTTTTCATTGGATATTACCTCAATTTTAAAATTTTTAAACACGCAATCCTTTCTTGCGCAAAAATTAAATTGGAATCCTTTTCGGGCTTACACGATTTGGGGGTTACCTTGATTGTCAAATTTGGTAACTTATGTTACCTTTTTGGGCCATTTTCCCATATTGATCATCGAAAAAGTTTCAAAAATCGTATTAAGTAACTATTCAACCCCCCTCCCCTTCTCTAGTTACTTACAAAGGACATAAATTAATTTTTTATTAAAATTCAACATTACATAATTTAAAGATTACATGAGATTTCACACTACATAGAATTAATATAACATCAAATAAACTAATTCGCAGTCCGAAATATCGTTGGAAGGTTCCAGATATGCTCGACTAGATCCTCCGTTAGTTGGTTGTGCACGTCCCAATCCCTTATTTCTGTTGCGATGATGTCTCGATCTCGTCCTCTATTTGGAACACATTCCATATGATTCTCCATGTCTTCGGTAATGAATTGCTCTTCTCACTTAGATAGAGCAAATCCATTATCTTCAAGAATCATGTTATGTAGTATGATACAACAATTCATTACTCTTCGCATCATGTTTACTAACAAAGTGCACGCAGCTAGGCGTAAAATATGAAACTGACCTTGAAGAACCCCAAATATCCTCTCTGCATCCTTTCGGGTACTAGCTTAAAATCTAGGAAACTTGATCGTGTCCTCTTCAGCGGGATATGAATACCCTTTTATTAGAGTCGCCTAATTGGGAATATATACCGTCTGCAAGGTAATATCCTTTGGTATAGTGATGACCATTTACCTCAATTGGTGCAGATGGAGCTGTTCCGTTCTTCAGTAAACATTGTTGAAACTCGTCATCCCAAAAAAACCATGCCAAATCCACAAGTCATATGAAGCAACTGCTTCAAGTATAAGGGTTGGTTTCTTGTGATCACCCCGAGTGTATTATCCTTTTAAAGCAACATGACAATTTCTCCACTCCCAATGAATATAATCTATACTCCCGAGCATACCCCTAGAACCATGTATCTCCTCGTGTGTACTATATAATCTGGCAACATCGGCGTTGGAAGATCTCATATATTCACTTTTGAACAAAGTGATGACACACTTACAAAAGTAATCTAGACATAGTATAGATGATGACTCAATCATTTGTAAATATTCGTTCCACGTATCGGGAGCGGTTCCATACGCCAATTGGCATATAATCGAAGTACATTTTTGTAGAGTAGTAAAAGTAGGCCTACTAATAGCATCATGTGATGATCCTTCCAAATCCATATGGACGAATACATCATTCATTAATTTCATTGCGAGGTATTTGACCTCTACATGATACGTTTTACAAACATTGCATTCTTTTGAAAAGGTATACCATAAATGAATATTTAAATCCAAGGTTTTTGACATCTGATGATTTCTACATATAGACAATCACCGTAAATAATGGTTTACAATAATACTTCCGTTGACAATGCAGTCAGAATAAGATACAAGATGATGATTTTGTGAATGCAACGTTTTCTCGAATAAAGCATGTATGACTCCATGCACATAGCTTGTATAACATATAAGCAAACAGCAGAAGACTTCTAGGAACCTGAGAATAAACATGCTTGAAAGTGTCAACACAAAGGTTGGTGAGTTCATAGTTTTAATGTTTCGCATAATCTGAATATAAAGGTGGATCACAAGATTTCAGTTGTTTCATCCAGAAACGTTTATCAAAATATTCTACAAGATTAAGCACCCTGGTAAGTAAACTTTAACGTCTATATAATAAGTACTCCTTTTTTTACATACATGCAACCAACCTGTACAATACATGCCAACCAACGTGTATTAAACTCAAATAGCATACGTCTGTTTTATAGTTCAGGCTAGGGTTTCTATACCTGGAACAGACGGGGATGTCAAGCCCTATGGATCCATATACCACTATTCGCGCCCACCGGTTCTTATAACCGGTAGCTACTAGTTATCAAAGTTAGGGGATTTTCCGTTCAAACTCAGTGTAGAATTAAGTATGTACTTGTATCCATTGCATTTAAAATAAAGCGCATGTATTCTCAGCCCAAAAATATAGATTGCAAACGTAATTAAAAAGGGAGCAAATAAAACTCACCTTAGTAGCACATAAGGTCATTTACTGAAATGTGATCGAAACTCGGAATGCAAAATAACCGTAGATCTCAACCTAAAGAACATATGTTGGTCAATACATGTCTAACAAGCTAGGTCAGGTCATAGTGTATCACAATCCTAATGCTCGAGATCGACATGCAAAAGTTAACAAAAGTTATCTCAAAAGTTAATCTGACCCAATATGATCTTTAAATCTATACATGTTTATTAACATAGTATAAGTCTTGATAATTGAACGAATTTATAGTTTATCAAACTCAAAATATTATTTATTTAAGGAGCTATATTATATTTGAATTATCATGGCAATTGAAAATATTTTATTATTTCACATAGTTTTTCAATACTTGTAAAATCAGATTATAATGTTTATAAAGCTTTAAAACATGATAAGACAATCAACTTTGACAATTGTTCAACAAAACGAGATGTGCCTTATATAAAATTTCATTTACTCGATTAGTAATATCTAAAAATCAAATTTATCAATCTCATAGACAAGTTGTCTAAATATTAATTTACAGTTTCAAACACAATTTCAATTAATGTCAAATATAATTCAGTTGACCATATCTTTTAATCCGTTTATCGAAATCACGCGATTTCTAAATGAAAAATTATTAATTTTTCGACAGCTTTCCAACGACATGCATATCATATACTTTTATCAATAACATATGTATCAAATTCGTGATTCATCATAAACTATCTAATGACAAAATTAAAGCATACAAGCATGTATAAACATATATACTCGAGCACTAGACATGGATACACTATTAATATATAAAAGATAAGATATGAATGCTCACGTATCAATATTGTGATTCAATATTGCAGGAAAGTACATAGATGTAACGGAGATGATAAACACTAAGTTTGACTTGCGAACAATACCCACGAACATTACCCATAACCTCCATAGCTATAGCTCATAGTTTCCATAGCTCTATCCTACTCGAAAAACTCGTCTTGAAATAACTCGCTCATAACCCCGTCGTAGTATTTTATGTATAGTATTAATAATAACATTACCTACTAATACGAATACTAATATTAATAAGATTAATATTCATAATCTTATTATTAATAATATTAATAATATTAATAATATAATTATATATATAAAGAGAAAGAGATCGAGATAGATAGATAGACTGGAACCAAAAATTGAGCTTTTATAGAACCTTTTCTGGAATCGACACTCATGAGATAGCATGAGTGTCCAATGATATCTCCATGCGTTCACATGGATCAAATGGCCAGCTAACATTCGTAGACATTTTCTTGCCGACACATATGTTTATAATAAATATATTATTTAATATATAATATATTTAATCTTTAGAATTAATTAAATATTATATTATATTTTCATGCATAGTTGATTTGTAATTTTTACACCGATGTGTTGTACGTTGACTCTCGACTTACGTACCGGTTCCGGTTTCTCGAACGTATTCTCGTATGCTGAGAAAACTAGTACTTTACGTTTCGCGACGTGTACCTTTATCAATAATTAGACTTATTTCACCAATGAGTATACTAATTAAAATGTAACTTATACTTTTGAGTGTTATGGTCATTTGCTTCCTAAAATCATCGTCCTAATATATATATAATAATATTATTTTAAATCTAAACGTTTTATGACTAAGTTATTATTATATTTTTATCACATTATAAAATATATATTTTTATATATTTTTATTCATGTCTAGTTACAAATATTTGTTCATGAATCGTCAGTCAAAATCATATAAATTTTAAATTTAAATTTGGTCCAAAATTTTTGGGTCGTCACAGTACCTACCCGTTAAAGAAATTTCGTCCCGAAATTTGATTAGGATCGTCATGTCTAACAATAAAAATGTTTTTATGACGAATATGAGTGGATAAATAGAGTTTTATCATTATTGACTAATATAGATAGAACGATTTGATTATGTGAAGCGTACGAGTGAAACTGTCACAAAAGGTTGAGATAGAGATTTAACTTTGGACGTAGTCACGGTGGATTTCTGGATTTCAAGGGATTTAGAGGAAAATATTCGTAATAAGATTTGATTATTCGGTAGTTAAGGAGATAAGATCTTCCTTGGTTAAATGCAATAATCTGTTTTGATTGCTCTGTCGGATATTTCACTATAAATCCACTCCCTTCTTTTTCTTATTTCCACAGCTCACACATTCTTTTCTTTCTCCCTCAATTCATACTTTAAAGCATTCGTCAATATGCTCCATTCAGTTCTGATTCTTGATATACTCTTAACTTTCATATCTATCATTCTTCTTTTTCATCTGCCGCCGGAAGAATCTATTCACTTCTACTATACTCTTGGTTTTATAGTGTTTTTAGTTCTCCCGTGTCTTTACGTTGCAATACTTATTGATATACACGGTTTGTAATTTATGTGTTGTCGTCGGGCTTTATATCTTTCCTTATTTTTCGGAGTCCCTGGTTCTGTCTTTCTATAATCATTGACATCCACAGTTAATGCTCTCTCTTATTTGCTGCGATTTATACTCCCATTTCTATTTCGGAGCTTCATGCTTTTGTTTTCTTCTTCCCGACTTCAAGTCAAGCGAATAATGGTCCAGAATATGTAAATATTAATTTCGGAATAAACATAATTAATGTTCTAAGAAGGAAATTGTAATGACACGATCTTGACTTGTCAAATTACCAAAATATCCGGAAAAATAGAACTATCAAGAAGATATGTTCTTAATGTGTTTGGAGATGAGGTAGAATGTAAGAGTCGTGTAACATGGCACATGATGACGTTATGATCTGTGAATCATCACGTTCTATTTAGAAACTCAGCATGACTTATTGTAATATAATCACGTTGATCAAGCGTCATTATATTATACTAACTCATGCTTCAGTTCCTAACACTACTTCAAAAACATTCATAATTTAAACTCGAAGGTTTCAGAATTTAGAAATTAAAATATTTTCTTTTATGATATTACACAGATAGCACGAAGAAGTAAATGATTTCGGATAACAATAGTTATGATTATATCTTCAGAAACATCAAAGATATTTATAATGAAAGATATGATGATATCTTAGAACATTGAAGATCAGAGGATGATGAAGAATATTGTCCGCAAGGGTTTTAGAGTAAGGAGCAAGGTATTCGTTAATGACTTCAGCAGATACTGAATCATTTGGATTCTTTGAAGGCAGGTTTAGTCTTTGTGATTGGTCCACAGCCTCCTTCATAGTTTTCTCAATCCATTTTCCAGACCAATCCTTCTCTTTTTCTGAGCTTTGCCAACACACTATTCTTTATCATCAAACTTTTGACTGTTACAGTTGTTTACAGTTTCTGCTGCTTCATTCAGCTTCTTCAAAGTTCCAAGAACTAGTTCACAGTTTAGGGTGTTTTTCAGAAACTTCACATTCGGAGTATGTAAGTCCAGGAGATAGACGTTATATGTACACATATATCTGTTGGCGTAGACATGCTGCAAAATTTCAAAATACTGATTGCTGATTCCCAATAATTGACATGATAATTCTTGTTACAAGATGCGGATGAGTAAATGATGAGGTTTCGATAAATATAATGATTTTTCGTAAAATCAAAGATCAATGAAGTTGTTGATAAGTTTACTGCTAATGTGGTGAAATAAATAAAAAAATTTTGGTAATAATGATGAAAGGGTAATCATTATAATAAGGCTTATTCGAATGAACAATTGAAGTTGGTTTGTGTAAGACCCAAATATTTCACCGTACATATGCGTAAATATGATCTTTGAAGTGTGGGTGTTCGTTTCATAATTTAAAAAGAAGGCAGAATCTGGTCTGGGCGTTTGGCGCGCCGCGCGGCCTTTTGGCGCGCCGCGCCGTTTGTCTGTGACAGATTCCTTCTTTCTTTTAAATTAGATATTTTGAGGGCAATTTGGTAAATTCACAAAAGGGCCGACTTTAAGGCCTTAGATCAGTTTATGGAGCCTCATTAACTCCATTTCCATCTACTTCAACCTCATCCAATCAATTCTAGAGAGAGAGTGATAACCTAGTGAGAGAAAACTCATTTTGGAGAAGAAGAATGAGGATTCTTGCTTAAGCTCAAGTTCTAAAGTTGTCCATCTACTCTCTAGCTACGTTTTGGTGATAGTGATATGCTCTAATCTTGATTTCTTGATTTTAATTTGATTATGGGTTAGGGTTTGGGTAGTGTTGCACATAAAACCCATTTGTTAGTGAATTAGGGGTTTTGGGTGAAATTGGGTCATGTAGACTCAAAGTTGACTAACTAGGGTTTTCAAAGTATTAATGTATGTTTATGAGCTTAAATTGGTTAGTCGAATTACTAGCACACTTATATATATATATGAAAAGGGGTGTTAAGTGGGTTAGTGGATGACCCAAAATGGGTGTATTGACTTTAAATGGTCAAATGGGTCATGATGGACCTAAGTGGGTAAATGTATGTGTTTGATGCATAAACCTTGTATTGGAAAGTGTCTTAGGACCTAACTTGGATAATGATTAGGGTTTTAGGGATGTTAACCCAAATATTAGGGTTAGGGTTACAAATGGGTCAAAATTGCACCATGGGTCAAGATAACCCTAGAATGGAGTTTTAGTGGGTTGACCAACTTGAGTTTGTGATTGATATTATGTATAATGTAATAGGTACGTTACATTGAAGGTTCTCGGACTTGATTATCTTTCACCGAAGGCGTAAGGTGAGTGGAATAATTATATGTGTAGGTATATAATGTATCTATTTGTTGCAGCGTGAGATGTAAAGTGTCGAGGTGCTAAGACACCACGTTTCACGTGATGAGTGAAGCATCGAGGTGTTAAGATGCCACTCGGGGTGAAGCATCGAGGTGTTAAGATGCCACCTAGGGGTGTAGTGTCGAGGTGTTAAGACACCACTTCGTAACTTAATGAGTGAAGCATCGAGGTGTTAAGATGCCACTCGGGGTGAAGTACCAAGGTGTTAAGGTGCCACCCTAGGGGTTAGTGATACGAGGTGTTAAGTACCCTAACGGATGTTATGAACACCGATGGCGTTTTCGTGAGCGCCATTCCCTTGTACGATAGGTTAACCATGGTTATTTGTGTTGTAAGTGTAAGCATAATATATTATTCGAATTATATTATATGCGTTGCTATGCTAGCTTGTGGTATTGGAGATTTCTAGCTTGTATTCGAGATTATAAGCTAATTGTGTTGCTAGCATGTATGCGGTATTTGAGTAAGTGATTTGCAAGTAGGTATATTATATATGTATGTGTATAATTATCGCATTCACTAAGCTTTACTTACCCTCCCGTTGTTTACCTTTTTATACGTTCGGTTGTGGACAAGGGTAAGGGCATCATCTTGGATTAAAGATCCCGTCGTTGTTAGAGAATGCTTTTGGGATATTTAGCTTTTGGAGTTTGACCGAGGCTTGGGTAGTTTAATCCCAAACACCATGCTCGTAGTGTAGTTTGGTACTTAAACTTTTGATGGTCGAAACTCATATTTTGAATTAAACTCGTAAAACGGCCGATGTGGGCCCCGCTTCATAAAACTCATTTTATTAATGGAATGTGTTAGTTTTACATATTTGAATATGTTGTTAAAAGCGTTTTGTCTAATTATGTCGGGAAGTGGCCAATCTTTTTAGCATTTCAAGACTTTTGGGACAGACCAGAATGGCGCGCCGCGCCATATGCTGTTCCAGCAAAAAAAAATATTTGATATTTTTCTGCGGGTTCGTTTGTGTTTTGGTTTGGGTTGTTACAGTTTGTTGGAGCTGTGACAAAGCTGTCTATTTTTAGAAGGAATTGAAAAGTTATTTTAGCTAATAAATGCCAAAGAGTCTGACACGGATACGTGTTAAATTATGACTTTGGTTTCGAGGGTTTTTCAGGTACAAGACTGCGGTTAACATGTGGTTGGATCATCATCTCGATGAGTCATTATTTGAAATGTCTTCAGGAATTTTGAGGGATTTGAACATAGATTGTAATCGATAATATTCATATGATGTTCTAGGATTTTGAATGATACAAATACTTTTCTGGGTTCTATGAATAGAAATGATGTTCTAGCACAGTTTTCAAGTAAAAGTATAGCTTCAAAAGATGTAGGAATCTAAGAATGATGATATCGGTTATATCTCAACTTGGATTCTGATGTGTTAAAATTGAATTTGAATGAGTATGGTTGTTTTGATTTTTATGAAAGAATATATCTCGTTGTGAAAGTAGTGAGTATAGTTGATGATTTGTTGAATCAGAATCGAAGAATGTAACATATTAATTGTGAATTTATATATCTCTCGGTTATTACCTACCCGTTAAAATATTCTCACCATTAACAGTTTGTACAATAGATTTTTCTTAGTTACCATCTTTATGAAAATATACCTACATATATATTTTTTTTAGATGTAATCATGTGTTCAATTAGTTAACATAATATTAATCTCATATGGTTTTCGACTAGGACTAGAATATATAATCTCTAAAACTTTTAGAAACTACATATTCTCTGCAGAATATTTCTTCGATGAAGTTATGAATCAATACTTCATCGTTTGTTGTTGTTGGTATTCCTTGGTATCTATGGTGCGTATGACGTTGATGTTCGAGGTATGGTTTATGATGTCGAGGTGTGGGATGCGGATGTTGTTGTTGGTGGTGGTGGTAATGATACTGTTGGTGGTGATGATGGTGGTACTGTTGATGCCGGTGATGTTGCTAGTGCTTGTAACCTTTGTACCATATTCTCTAAAGTGACTACCCGAGCGCGAAGCTCGTTGACTTCCTCTACTACACCGGGATGATTGGCTGTTCGGACGAGAAGTTGAATGAGATCTAGAATGTGAGATAGTATATAATCATGACGAGATACTCTGGAGATGAGAGAGAAAATGGTATTGCGAAGAGGTTCGCCGATAAGTGCTTCAGGTTTTTCGCCAAGAGGGCAATGTGGTAGATGGAAGGGATCGCCTTCTTCTTGTCTCCAATGATTGAGTAAACTATGAACCCATCCCCAATTCATCCAGAATAGATGATGGCTAATTGGTTGATCCATTCTGGTCACACTGCTCTCGGAGCTCGAGTGAAAATCCATATCGGAATAGTTGTCAGAATCTAAGGAATTTGAACTAGATACGTGATCCATCTTGTATAATCAGGGAATTGAATTTTGATATGAGATAGATTATAGGATTTAGTTTGGTATTCTCCGATACATAATTTACATATGTATATATAATACCAAAATCTCATAAATTAAGGAGAAATTTTCGAAAGATGTCAGGAAAAGTTTACAGTAACAGATACGCTAAGATATGAATTAGTAGATACGCTAAGATATGAGTTTTGTCTATACACTATTCATACAATAACTGCAGGCAAACGTGTCTAGACTTAAGAATGATAAGCAGGTAATTTCTGACAAGAAATGATAAGTAAAACTCGGTAAAAACAGATACGGTCATAGTCCAGACTCACTAATGCATCCTAACAATTACCAGTTAAACACACTAATGCAAATTCTGGTTTCCTATGACCACAAGCTCTGATGTCAACTGTGATGATCCTTCCAAATCCATATGGACGAATACGTCATTCATTGATTTCATTGCGAGGTATTTGACCTCTATATGATACGTTTTAGAAACATTGCATTCTTTTGAAAAGGTATACCATAAATGAATATTTAAATCCAAGGTTTTCGACATCTGATGATTTCTACATATAGACAATCACCGTAAATAATGGTTTACAATAATACTTCCGTTGAAAATGCAATCAGAATAAGATACATGGTGATGATTTTGTGAATGCAACGTTTTCTCGAATAAAGCATGTATGACTCCATGCACATAGCTTGTATAACATATAAGCAAACAGTGGAAGACTTCTAGGAACCTGAGAATAAACATGCTTGAAAGTGTCAACACAAAGGTTGGTGAGTTCATAGTTTTAATGTTTCGCATAATCTGTATATAAAGGTGGATCACAAGATTTCAGTTGTTTCATCCAGAAACGTTTATCAAAATATTCTACAAGATTGAGCAACCTGGTAACTAAACTTTAACGTCTATATAATAAGTACCCCTGTTTTAACATACATGCAACCAACATGTACAATACACGCCAACCAACGTGTACTAAACTCAAATAGCATACGTCTGTTTTATAGTTCAGGCTAGGGTTTCTATACCTAGAACAGACGGGGATGTCAAGCCCTATGGATCCATATACCACTATTTGCGCCCACTGGTTCTTATTGTCACGTCCTCCAGATAGGGCCTGGAAGAATAACGTGACTTAATATATCAAATCACAGTTGTATAAACGAGAACGACTCTACATGAGATGTTTTGTTGAGTTTTGCAGCGAAAGATAAATATGTCTTTAATTGATATGATATGTAATGAAGAGTCCAAGCATAGCAAGCAATCATCATGAAAGCAGTAGATATACAGCGGAAGCAATATTTAAGTACCTGAGAATAAACATGCTTAAAAAGTCAATACGAGGTTGAGTGAGTTCATAGGTTTGTCATAAATAATGATTTCAGTAATAGTGTTAGACCCTAAGATTTGTTTTCATAAGTAGATCACTCAAATCCAGTCAAGTTGATCTCCCGCGGGATCAAAAAGTTATGCCAGTGCGTGATATTTAGACTAAACATTGTTTGCCCCGTGACAAGTTGTTCTGTCCTTGTCGTTTAATTTCATTATCAAGTAATACAAAGACTTAGTCAAATGTATCGGGGACGTTACTCCCGATAGGCCTATCCCCAATAATTAAGAATGTCGCAGCAATTAAAAATATCACTGTAGGGACTTAGTCGGACATAGCCGGGTATAGCATAGTTTTAACAGTTGGTACTGATATTTAGACTAGACTTTCAAGTTTGCCCCGTACAAGTTATCGTTTATACTTGTCGGTTGGGGACTTGCTGGTCATAGCCCAACATATCACAGTTTAATAGTTGATACGTGTAAAACAGTTATAAAAGTTGCGCATGTATTTTTAGCCCAAAAATATATAAAAAGGGAGCAGATGAACTCACATTAAATAGCACTTGAAGTATTCCACGCAAGAAGGAAAGTAAAGTAAGTAAGTGATCTGGATATCAACCTTGAGGTATAACGTTTGATTAGTTAATGTCTAACTTGACATAAAGTATTTTTATTAATATAGCAACTATATTGACAGTGACGGTTTTCGAGAAAAGTTCCTATTTCTCAAAAGTTTCTATTTTTGGAAACCTACTATTTATGAAAAACGTCCACTTATAGTAAGCTTCTAGTTTAAGAATGTTCGGGTTATAATTCTTAACAAAGATGTTGTACAATCTCGCCCAAACTTCGTCGCTAACATGCAAGTCACTCGAATGATCTATTGTTACCGAGCGGTCCAGGATCTCTTGAACAGAATCTAAGTCTTGGCATTCGAGATCCACAAGCGTCCTATAATGGTAACAAGGATCACCCTAGGCCACAAGTAGCGGTGATGGTTGTAGTCTTTGTACGCGATCTTTAATTATAACCTTCACGTTAGGTGCGTATATACATATATATTCATTAATTCGATTTTAATTATAACTCCTATATATTAATTCATAAAAATACTTTTATAATTTTTAGTAACATATATTACTAATTATAACATGTTATTTATTTTTATTTTAATTGCATATAATTTATAACATTATTTACATGTTTCGGGTAAAAATAAATAAACTGAAGTAAATAGTAAAAAGTAAAAAGTAAAAAGTAAAAAGTAAGAAAAGAATACTTACTAGTAGTAATTCTTCAAAGAGAGAATGAGAGAAATTTTGTTGTGAGTTTGAATGAGAAATGAGGGGTATTTATACTTGAAAAAATTAGGTAAAAAGAATAAAATAATTAAAAGAAAAAGAAATATTTTAATTTTTAATGGGATTTTAAAATTCAAAAGTATTAAATGTTAGGTCATGAGATAATGCACAAAATAAAATAATAAAAGTAGTTTTCCATTATAATTTTTAATTAAAAAGTAATTTATTTATTTTATTAAAAAAATCATTTATTTTAAGGATTTTTTTATATATATTTTTTTTTAAAATAAACAAATTGATTAACTACTTTTCCAAGAATATTTGTCAATATTTTTTTTATTCATAATAACAATACTGATAATAAAGATATTAATTATTGATATCTTGTTTAAAAAAGATATTAATAATAATAATATTAATATATCAAATTAATGCGTAATTATTTACAAATAATTGTTCGTGAATCGTCGGAATTAGTCGAGGTTAAATGAAATCATATAAAGATTTTTGTTTAAATTTTGCCAGAAATTTACGGGTTGTCACAGTATCCCCCTGTTAATAGAAATTTCGTCCCGAAATTTAGTTGTTGCCATCAGTCGGCGTTGTTTGTAAACAGGTGAGGATATTTTCGTTTTATTTGGTCTTTACGTTCCCGGGTATGCTCGGGGACTTTCGTGAATTCCAACTAATAGGATATTGTTTTGTTTCTAGCGTTTAAATCTTACGATCCATAAATTCTACGAAGTGCATTTTATTATTAATGCGGAGGTTATCTAAAGGATTTAACAAGAGTGTCATTGATTAGGTTTTCCTCAGAAAGAAATGATGACGTTATACAAGCATTTCAATATACATGAAATGTGTGATGAATAATAGGGTAGACAAAATAGAGAGGAGTTCATGAAATGTGTAATTTAAACCTTGAACGTTTATGCCACAATATTAGGGTAGACAAAATAGAGAGGAGTTCATGAAAATCATAATCATGAAATTTGATAGAGATCGTCATTCTTTACAACAAGAATGATGAATATGAGTTGAAAAATAGAGTTTTATCGACATTAAATAATATGGATAAAACGATTCGATTATAGAAAGAGTATAAATGAAACTATCACAAAAGAGTGAAATGAGGAAATTAAATGTTCACCTTAACTTTTGATATGGTTAAAGTTGATTTCCGGAATTCAAGGAATTTAAAGAAATCTTCATAATCTTTATAAGATTTGATTCTCCGGTAATTAAGAAAATTAGGATTTTCTTTAATTAAATGCGGTGAATTGTCTCGATTGCTGTGTCGAGAATTTCGCTATAAATTAGCTTCTTCCGTTTCATTATCTTCCTCACTTCTATACTTTCTTCCTCAATTCATACTTCCAAAAGATTTCTTAATATGCTCAATCTAGTTCTTGTTCTTGACCTTATATTGGTTATCACCATAATCTTCCTTCTTTTCCAACTCCCACCAGAGGAGTGTGTTTACTTCTATTATGCTCTAGGATTTATCGTGTTTTTAGTTCTCCCGTGTCTTTATATTGCTATATGCATTGATATACACGGTTTGTAATTTCAGTATTGTTATCGGGCTTTATATTTTTCCTTATTTGTTGAAGCACTTTGCCTTTTTATTCTCCTCTCGACTCTAAGTAAAGCGAGTAATGGTTCAGAATTTGTAGGTATGAAGTTTTGAATAATCATAACATACAAAGTAGAAAGGAAAGGTAATAGCACGATTTGATTTGTCAAATTACCAGAATATCCGGAAAAGACCGAATCATCAAGAAAAATATTTTCTTGATATGTTTTAGAGTTTAAATGTAAGAGTCGTGTAACATGGAAAATGATGATTACAAAGTCTATGAATCATCATCTTCCATTAAAAATTTAGCATGACTTACTGTAATATAATCACGTTGGTCTGACGTCATTATATTAAACTAACTCGTGCTTCAATTCCCAACACTTCTTCAAAATATTTATAATTTAAACTTGAATATAGAAACTAAAAAAGTTTCCTTTATGATGTGATAAAGTTATCGCAAAGAGATAATTAATTGCTGACAAGAATCGTTATAAAGATATCTTCAGAAATATAGAGGATATTTATAACGAAAGATACGGTGATATCTTAGAATTTCTAAGATCCAATGATGAGGAAAATTCTTATGTTTCCTCTGCATTTAATGCTACCATATCTGAATCATTGGTTATTAATCCGAGATGGTTTCAAGAAATTTTATTTTTAGATGATTAAACGCTGATTGGAATCGTCAACGGATCTAATGGTTAACGAATAGGCGTTATTGATTTTAAAAGTAATGAATGATAATTTCGGTGGTTTGATGTGATAATTCATCATAGAATACGAATGAATATAATTCATGAGAATTAGAATTGAAGAATGTACAATGTAACATATTAATGTGAGATATAAATATTTCTAGGTATTACCTACCCGTTAAAATATTTTCACAATTAACAGTTTGTACAAAAGAGTTTTAATTACAGTCTTTATGAAAATATACATACATATATATTTTCCTTCAGATGTAATCATGGATTTAATATAATATTAAACTCATTTGATTTACGGTTGAAACGAGAATGAATAATCTCCAAAACCTTTAGAGATTTCATAATTGTCGCGAAATATTTCTCTAATGAAGTTATGAATCAATACATTCATCGTTACACTTGATTTATTATGAAATGGAGTTTATTGTGTTGAAGTAGTGATTAACAATTTTTAAGTAATTAACGAAGGGTGTACGTCATAGCATATTAGTGATATGAATTAACCAAGTAGTACATACTAGTTGAGATTCACACGTAATTGCTTAGTACGACAAGATTTAATATTGTTCCAAATCATATATATATATATATATATATATATATATATATATATATATATATATATATACACACACACACACACACATAAGGTATACATATATAATTCTTCACGAAGAATGAGTCAATACATCTTAACTTATTATTACTAATATTCCTTGGTATCTATGGGCGTATGATGTTGATGTTTGAGGTACTGAGTGTGATGTTGAGGCGTGGGATGCGGATGTTGTTGTTGATGAAGCTGATGCTGTTGGTGGTGATGTTGATGGTACTGATGGTACTGGTGGTGATGCTGGTTATGCTGCTGATGCTTGTAGAATTCGCACCATATTCTATAGAGCCACCACTCGAGCGCGAAGCTCATTAACTTCTTCTACTATTCCGGGATGATTGGCGGTTGGAACAAGGAGGTGAATAAGATCTAGAATCTTCGATATTATATATTCATGACGGGATACTGTGACGATCGCTCCAAATCCATATGGACGAACACGTCATTCATTGATTTCATTGCGAGGTATTTGACCTCTATGTGATACATTTTGTAACATTGTATTCGTTTGAAAAGGTATTTCATAAATGAATATATAAATTCCAGGTTTTTAACATCTGATGATTTCTACGTATAGACAATCACCATTTAATGGTTTACAATAATACATCTGTTGACAATACAGTCAAAATAAGATACATGGTAATGGTTTGGTGAATGCAAGTTTCTTGTATATAGCATGTATGACTCCAAGCACATATCTTGTATCACGTATAAGCAAACAGCGGAAGACTTCTAGAATCCTGAGAATAAACATGCTAACAAGTGTCAACACAAAGGTTGGTGAGTTCGTAGTTTTAATATTACACATAATCCGTATATCAATGTGGATTACAAAAGTTCAGTTGTTTTATTTAAAACGTTATCAATAGGTTTTACATAAAAGGTGGATCACAAGATTTCAGTTGTTTCATCCGAAACGTTTATCAATCGGTTCTACAAAATTGAGCACCCTGGTAACTAAACTTTAATGCTTATATTATTTGTACCCTTTGTATAATCATCTTAATAATACACGCAAACCAACGTGTACGCTTCTCAAATAGCATACGTCCGTTAAAAGGCTAGCGCTCTAGCTCGGACGGGGATATCAAGCCCTATGGATCCATATAATACTACTCGCACCCACCAGTTCTTATAACCGGCAGTCACTAGTTACCAAAGCTAAGGGATTTTCGGTTCAAACTCGGTGTAGAATTTAGTATGTACTTGTATCCATTGCGTTTAAAATAAAGTGCATGTATTCTCAGCCCAAAAATATAGATTGCAAAAGCAATTAAAAAGGGAGCATATGAAACTCACGCATATAAATATTGTATATCGGTTAATAAAGCATTTGCATGTATTCTCAGCCCAAAAATGTAGAGAGTAAAAGGGATCTTATGAAACTCACAGTTAAATATTGATATACAATATTGTAGGAAAGCACGTAGATGCATCGGAGATGATAAACACGAGGTTTGATTCACAAAAAAAAATACCCCCGAACATTACCCATAACCTCCTTGGCAATAACCCATAATTTCCTTAGCTCTAGCTTGCTCGAAAACTCATTTTGAAAATTACTTGGACAGCACTCCGTCGTAATATTTTTTGTACATTATTATTTTTGTATCGCAAAAATAATAACACAAAAAAAAATAATAATAATAAGATTAATAATAATCTTATTAATAATAATAATAATAATAATAATAATAATAATAATAATAATAATAATAAATAATAAATAATATTACGGAGTATATATATATTTGTGTATGTGTGTGATTTAAATCGAGCGAAAACACTGAAATTTATAGATGTGGCCTGAAATCTGGAGTCATGCGACTCGCATGGAAATGGCCTTCTGGCCATGCGACTCGCATGAAGACCAGGGACAGCTCACATTGTTTTGGCTCCTAGCTTGTCGACATAATATAAAATAAATATAAATATATAAATAATTAATATAATTATTTATATATTATATTTTATTCTTGTGCATAGTAGACTAGATATTTTTGGTCCGTTGCGTCGGGCGTTTCTTCTTGACTCGGGTCCCGGTTCCGGATTTTCAGACGTCCTTGCGTACTATTTTATATCGTGTACTTTGCGTTCCGCAACTTGTACTCTTGTCATTTTTTAGACGTTCTTCATCAATAATTTGAACCTTTTTAATTGTATCTTGTACATTTGAGCATTTTGGACCTTTTCGTTTTCAATTCTTCGTTTTCGCCTTTTGTCTTCGCACTTATTAAATATAAACGAATATTACTTGAATATGGAACAATTACAACTAAAATCCTGTCTTTCTTGGGGGATAATGCTATGAAATATATGTTCCTTTTTAGCCTTATCAATAGCCTTAAATTATCCCTTAATTATATCACTCAAAGTGTATCTTAAACTTTCGAGTGTTTTGGTCATTTACTTCTATAAATCATCGTCTCGCTATTTGTTAAAATACATTTTTATAATAGCGTTTTACTGTAGCAAAGTTACTGTAGCAAAGTCAAATTTTACTGTAGCAATTCACTGTAGCAAATAGTGATTTTCGAAAACACTGTAGCATTTTGAGTAATGTGGCAATTTGAAAACACTGTAACAAATTAGTGTTTAACTGGTTCATCTTAAACGCTTTAGTTAACTTATCTAAATATCAATTGAACCAATAAACGAATGTTACTATCGTTTATTATATATATGTATATATCTTTTTAATATACATAAATCAGTTTTTAAATACACATTGGAAGTTATTTATAAATAAATTTTAATAATAAATATTTCAACTTATCATATACATTCAAATAGATATTTAAACCAATAAGTTTAATGTACGGTATCAAACAATTAATACATTGTTACCTTTTCATGTTATAGTATATATGTATCTATTTACATATAATTGTTCTCGAATCGTCGAAAATAATCGAAGGGTATTTAAATATATAAAAGTAGTTCAAAAATTTTGAGATTCAGTTTTACAGACTTTGCTTATCGTGTCGAAAATGTTAATCATACAAAGATTAAGTTTAAATTTGGTCAGAAATTTCCGGGTCATCACAGTACCTACCCGTTAAAGAAATTTCGTCCCGAAATTTGAGTGAGGTCGTCATGGCTAACAATAAAAATGTTTTAATGACGAATATGAGTTGATAATAGAGTTTTATCTATGTTTGAATAATATGGATAAAATAATCCAGTTACTCGAAGCGTATGAGAGAAGTTATCGTAATCAAGTGAAATGGAGAATAGAGATGCGTCTTATCTCTTGATGTAGTAACGATTGATTTCCGGATTTTAAGGAATAGAAAATCTTCATAATTTAAATAAGATTTGATTTTTCGGAATTTGCGGAAATTAGGATTTTCTTTGATTAAATGCGTAATCTGACTCTATTACTCCGTCCGATATTTTGCTATAAATTGACCTCTTCCGTTTCATTTATTTTCAACACTCCTATAATTTTCTTTATTATTTCATACATCCCAATAGATTGTGAAAATGCTTAATCCAGTTCTGATTCTTGATATTTTCCTGGCTATCGTATCCTTCATTCTTCTTTTTCATCTGCCACCAGAGGAAGTTATTTTCTTCTACTATTACCTTGGGGTTATAGTGTTTTTCATTCTCCCGTGTCTTTATATTGCTATACGCATTGATATACACGGTTTGTAATTTCGGGGTTGTTTTCGGGCTTTATATTTTCCATTATATTTCGGAGCTTCATGCTTTCGTTTTCTTTTCCCGACTTTAAGTCAAGCGAATAATGGTCCAAAATTCGTAGGTATGGATTTTGAAATGAACATAATTAATATTCTAAGAAAGAAACGGTAATGGCACAATCTGACTTGTCAAATTACCAGAATACCTCGAAAAAGACCTTAATCATCAAGAAAAATATTTTCTTGATATGTTTAGAGGTTAAATAGAATGAAAGAGTTATGTAACATGGTTCATGATGAGGGTATGATCTGTGAACCTTTATCACGTTCCATTAGAAACTCAGCATGACTTACTGTAATATAATCACGTTGATCAAGTGTCATTATATTATACTAATTCATGCTTCAGTTCCCAACACTACTTCAAAACATTCAAATTTTAAACTTGAAGGTTTCAGAATTTAGAAACTAAAATAGTTTCTTTTATGATGTAATACAGATAGCGCGAAGAGATGAATGATTTCAGATAAGAATGCTTATGAAAATATCTTCAGAAATATCGAGGATATTTAAAAGATACGATGATATCTTAGAATTTCTAATGTCGAAGAATGATGAAGAAGATTTGTTCGTAATGGATTTTGAGTTAGTAGCAAGGTATTCGTTAATGACTTCAGCAGATACTGAATCATTTGTATTCTTTGAAGACAGGTTTAGTCTTTGTGATTTATCCACAGCCCTCCTTCATACTTTGCTCAATCCGTTTTCCAGTTTCAAACCTTCTTTTTTTTCTCAGCTTTACCATCATATTATTCTTTATCATCAAACTTTTGACTGTTAAGGTCGTTTACAGTTTTTGCTGCTTCATCAGCATTGTTCTAATTTCAGAGAACTAGTTTCATAGTTTGGGGTGTTTTTCAAAAACTTCACATTCGAAGTATGTAATTCGAGGAGGTAGACGTTATATGTACACATATAACTGTTGGCGTAGACGTGCTGCAAGATTTCAAAATACTGATTGCAAATTCCCGATAGTTGGAATGGCAACTATTGTTACAAGATGTGGATGAGTACATGATAGGGTTTCAATGTATATATAGTGATTTCCGGAGAGTTTCAAATAGCAGAGTGACGGAGTCGCTGGTACATTTACTGCTAATATGGTGGAACATAAAAGGTTCCCTAGTAACAAAAACGTATATGCCAAAGTTATAAGTCTGAAAGGTCGTCGTTGACTAGTTGAATGGGTGATAATACTGGATACTTTTAAAAAGGAATTGCAAGGTTATTTTCAGTAATGATAATGCCGAAGGATTTATCACAGATACGTGTTAAAGTTTTACTTAGGTTTCGAGAGCTTTCCAGATATATGATTATAATTACAAATCTTTCTTCTCGTAGATATCGTGTAGTTGGTTTGTCTTCTCGTTTGTTCATTAGTTGAAGTGTTTCCAAGAATTTCGATGGGTTTGAACGCAAAATGTAATCATATGATGTTCTAGTACTGTTCTGAATTCAAAGCATGGTTTTCGAAGCATGGTCTTGAAAGATGTAGGAATCTAAGAGTGATGTTTTTCGTTTAATCTTGACTTGGATTCTGATCTATCGAAATCAGAATATGAAATTGAATGAAAATGGTTATTCTGCGATGAACAGATACGTATATCTATAGGTTTGAGCAGTATAGTTAATGATTGTTGAATCAAAATTGAAGAATGTATAGTGTAACATATTAATGTGGAATTTATATATTTCTAGGGTATTACCTACCCGTTAAAATATTCTCATCATTAACAGTTTGTACAAAAGGATTTTCAATTACAATCTTTATGAAAATATATGTATGTATATTTCCTTCAGATGTAATATAAATTTAATGAGTTATTAAACTCATTTGATTTTCGGTTGGAACTAGAAACGAATAATCTCTTCTATATTAAAGATTACATAATCGTCGCAGGATATTTCTCCAATGAAGTTATGAATCAATACTTCATCGTTTATGGTTATTAGTATTCTTCGGTGCCTACGGTGCATATGAGGTTGATACTCGTGGAACAGATTGTGAGGTTGAGGTTTCCGGTGCGGATGTTGTTGTTGGTAATGGTACTGTTGTTGGTTGTGCTGCTGGTACTGGTGGTGCTACCGGTGCTGCCTGTGATGCCTGCAAATTGTGCATCATATTCTCCAAAGCCACAACTCGAGAGCGAAGCTCGTTAACTTCTTCTATTATTCCGGGATGATTGGCGGTTGGTACGAGAGGATGAATAAAGTTTAAAATTCTAGTTATCATATAATCGTTGCGAAATATCATGGAAATTAGGGTAAAGATAGTGTTTCGAACGGGTTCGCCGGTAAGTGCCTCAGGTTCCTCACCAAGAGGTGAATTCGGTTGGTGGA
Source organism: Rutidosis leptorrhynchoides (assembly GCF_046630445.1). Classification (NCBI taxonomy): domain Eukaryota; kingdom Viridiplantae; phylum Streptophyta; class Magnoliopsida; order Asterales; family Asteraceae; genus Rutidosis; species Rutidosis leptorrhynchoides. The sequence continues at coordinate 386,351,574 of NC_092343.1, read as the reverse complement.
AAGGATCGCCTTCCTCTTGTCTCCATTGATTAAGTTGATTACGAACCCATCCCCAATTCATCCAGAATTGGTGATGACTGATTGGTTGATTCATTCCGGTTACACTGCTTTCGGAACTCAGGTGGAAATTCATATCGGAATCCGAAGAACTCGAATTACTTGTAGAATTCATCTTATACGGTTAGATAAAGAATTTTCGATGTGAAATGATTTTCGGATATCGGATGATATTCTAATTACATAGAATACCTTTATATAGTACAAAGGATCCGCAAATTACGGAGAAACTTTCGGAAACTGTCAAGTAAAGGTAACAGTAACAGATACGCTAAGATATTCATTTTGTCTATACACTAGTCATGCAATCCATGCAATAAGGTGTGTCTAGACTACAAATGATAAGCAGGTAATTTTCCACACAAGGAATGATAAGCAGGTAATTTCTAACAAAAAAAATTATAAGCAACAACTTTTATCATGCAGACATGGTCGAAGTCCAGACTCACTAATGTATCCTAACAATAACCGGTTAGACACACTAATGCAAATTCTGGTTCGCTAAGACCAACGCTCTGATACCAACTGTGACGATCGCTCCAAATCCATATGGACGAACACGTCATTCATTGATTTCATTGCGAGGTATTTGACCTCTATGTGATACATTTTGTAACATTGTATTCGTTTGAAAAGGTATTTCATAAATGAATATATAAATTCCAGGTTTTTAACATCTGATGATTTCTACGTATAGACAATCACCATTTAATGGTTTACAATAATACATCTGTTGACAATACAGTCAAAATAAGATACATGGTAATGGTTTGGTGAATGCAAGTTTCTTGTATATAGCATGTATGACTCCAAGCACATATCTTGTATCACGTATAAGCAAACAGCGGAAGACTTCTAGAATCCTGAGAATAAACATGCTAACAAGTGTCAACACAAAGGTTGGTGAGTTCGTAGTTTTAATATTACACATAATCCGTATATCAATGTGGATTACAAAAGTTCAGTTGTTTTATTTAAAACGTTATCAATAGGTTTTACATAAAAGGTGGATCACAAGATTTCAGTTGTTTCATCCGAAACGTTTATCAATCGGTTCTACAAAATTGAGCACCCTGGTAACTAAACTTTAATGCTTATATTATTTGTACCCTTTGTATAATCATCTTAATAATACACGCAAACCAACGTGTACGCTTCTCAAATAGCATACGTCCGTTAAAAGGCTAGCGCTCTAGCTCGGACGGGGATATCAAGCCCTATGGATCCATATAATACTACTCGCGCCCACCAGTTCTTATAACCGGCAGTCACTAGTTACCAAAGCTAAGGGATTTTCGGTTCAAACTCGGTGTAGAATTTAGTATGTACTTGTATCCATTGCGTTTAAAATAAAGTGCATGTATTCTCAGCCCAAAAATATAGATTGCAAAAGCAATTAAAAAGGGAGCATATGAAACTCACGCATATAAATATTGTATATCGGTTAATAAAGCATTTTCATGTATTCTCAGCCCAAAAATGTAGAGAGTAAAAGGGATCTTATGAAACTCACAGTTAAATATTGATATACAATATTGTAGGAAAGCACGTAGACGCATCGGAGATGATAAACACGAGGTTTGATTCACAAAAAAAAATACCCCCGAACATTACCCATAACCTCCTTGGCAATAACCCATAATTTCCTTAGCTCTAGCTTGCTCGAAAACTCATTTTGAAAATTACTTGGACAGCACTCCGTCGTAATATTTTTTGTACATTATTATTTTTGTATCGCAAAAATAATAACACAAAAAAAAAAAAAATAATAATAAGATTAATAATAATCTTATTAATAATAATAATAATAATAATAATAATAATAATAATAATAATAATAAATAATAAATAATATTACGGAGTATATATATATTTGTGTATGTGTGTGATTTAAATCGAGCGAAAACACTGAAATTTATAGATGTGGCCTGAAATCTGGAGTCATGCGACTCGCATGGAAATGGCCTTCTGGCCATGCGACTCGCATGAAGACCAGGGACAGCTCACATTGTTTTGGCTCCTAGCTTGTCGACATAATATAAAATAAATATAAATATATAAATAATTAATATAATTATTTATATATTATATTTTATTCTTGTGCATAGTAGACTAGATATTTTTGGTCCGTTGCGTCGGGCGTTTCTTCTTGACTCGGGTCCCGGTTCCGGATTTTCAGACGTCCTTGCGTACTATTTTATATCGTGTACTTTGCGTTCCGCAACTTGTACTCTTGTCATTTTTTAGACGTTCTTCATCAATAATTTGAACCTTTTTAATTGTATCTTGTACATTTGAGCATTTTGGACCTTTCCGTTTTCAATTCTTCGTTTTCGCCTTTTGTCTTCGCACTTATTAAATATAAACGAATATTACTTGAATATGGAACAATTACAACTAAAATCCTGTCTTTCTTGGGGGATAATGCTATGAAATATATGTTCCTTTTTAGCCTTATCAATAGCCTTAAATTATCCCTTAATTATATCACTCAAAGTGTATCTTAAACTTTCGAGTGTTTTGGTCATTTACTTCTATAAATCATCGTCTCGCTATTTGTTAAAATACATTTTTATAATAGCGTTTTACTGTAGCAAAGTTACTGTAGCAAAGTCAAATTTTACTGTAGCAATTCACTGTAGCAAATAGTGATTTTCGAAAACACTGTAGCATTTTGAGTAATGTGGCAATTTGAAAACACTGTAACAAATTAGTGTTTAACTGGTTCATCTTAAACGCTTTAGTTAACTTATCTAAATATCAATTGAACCAATAAATGAATGTTACTATCGTTTATTATATATATGTATATATCTTTTTAATATACATAAATCAGTTTTTAAATACACATTGGAAGTTATTTATAAATAAATTTTAATAATAAATATTTCAACTTATCATATACATTCAAATAGATATTTAAACCAATAAGTTTAATGTACGGTATCAAACAATTAATACATTGTTACCTTTTCATGTTATAGTATATATGTATCTATTTACATATAATTGTTCTCGAATCGTCGAAAATAATCGAAGGGTATTTAAATATATAAAAGTAGTTCAAAAATTTTGAGATTCAGTTTTACAGACTTTGCTTATCGTGTCGAAAATGTTAATCATACAAAGATTAAGTTTAAATTTGGTCAGAAATTTCCGGGTCATCACAGATACCCTGGAAAGAAGAGATAAAATGGTGTTTCGGACTGGTTCGCCGGTAAGTGCTTCAGGTTCTTCGCTAAGAGGTGAATTCGGTTGGTGGAAGGGATCACCTTCTTCTTGCCTCCATTGATTGAGTCGGCTACGAACCCATCCCCAATTCATCCAGAATAAATGATGGCTGATTGGTTCGTTTGTTCCGGTTACGCTGCCGTTGGAGCTCGAGGAGTTCGAGGAATCCATATTATGTGTTTGGAATAGGGTTTGATATGGAATGGGTGTTGGATACTGAATGATATATTCATCTCCTTGAATACGTGTATATAGCAAAAAGATTTTCGTAATTTACGGAGGAAATTTAGGGAAAGTGTTTGACAATGTTTATGGAGATAGATAGAATAAGATATGATAAGATATGATGTCTCAATACTCCATTTATGCAATAATTGCAGTATGACGTGTCGAGATAAAAATGATAAGAATGTAATCAGATAAACTTTCGACTAAAGACTTTTAATTCATAATGGCCTATTCAGGTCTATGGGCTTGAGCTATAGGATCCTTTAAATCGGTAATCCAAACCCTTTCATTCTAGAGTTTCGTAGACGCCATCCGTCAAGAAAATTCAATGATCAAAAATAACGAGAAAGCAAAGATTTTGAAAGTAATGAATATGAATAGTAGAGATTTCAAGAATCATGGATAACATTTCATGTAATACATATGTAATACACAAAACCATGATAGATGACAAAGGAATGTCGAGAATTTCTGAAATCATGGTGTCGCATTTAAATATGGTGTCGGAATTGGATAGTACTTAAGAGAATGAGCAGAGTTCTTAGATTGGCTTGGCATTCTAAGATAAGTAAAGTTTCTAAAGTATAGTATAGTATTTAACAGTTAAAGGCAACAATTAAAGGCACTATGGTCAAGGATAGTTGTAGTCCTACATTGCTAAGGTACCTAATTGTATAAGGAACACATAAAATGCAATCCTGGTTCTCTACAACAACCTGCTCTGATACCAATATGTCACGTCCTCCAGATAGGGCCTGGAAGAATAACGTGACTTAATATATCAAATCACAGTTGTATAAACGAGAACGACTCTACATGAGATGTTTTGTTGAGTTTTGCAGCGGAAGATAAATATGTCTTTAATTGATATGATATGTAATGAAGACTCCAAGCATAGCAAGCAATCATCATCAAAGCAGAAGATATACAGCGGAAGCAATATTTAAGTACCTGAGAATAAACATGCTTAAAAAGTCAACACGAGGTTGAGTGAGTTCATAGGTTTGTCATAAATAATGATTTCAGTAATAGTGTTAGACCACAAGATTTGTTTTCATAAGTAGATCACTCAGATCCAGTCAAGTTGATCTCCCACAGGATCAAAAAGTTATGCCAGTGCGTGATATTTAGACTAAACGTTGTTTGCCCCGTGACAAGTTGTTCTGTCCTTGTCGTTTAATTTCATTATCAAGTAATACAAAGATTTAGTCAAATGTATCGGGGACGTTACTCCCGATAGGCCTATCCCCAATAATTAAGAATGCCGTAGCAATTAAAAATATCACTGTAGGGACTTAGTCGGACATAGCCGGGTATAGCATAGTTATAACAGTTGGTACTGATATTTAGACTAGACTTTCAAGTTTGCCCCGTACAAGTTATCGTTTATACTTGTCGGTTGGGGACTTGCTGGTCATAGCCCAACATATCACAGTTTAATAGTTGATACGTGTAAAACAGTTATAAAAGTTGCGCATGTATTCCCAGCCTAAAAATATATAAAAAGGGAGCAGATGAACTCACATTAAATAGCAGTTGAAGTATTCCACGCAAGAAGGAAAGTAAAGCAAGTAAATGATCTGGATATCAACCTTGAGGTATAACGTTTGATTAGTTAATGTCTAACTTGACATAAAGTATGTTTATTAATATAGCAACTATATTGACAGTGACGGTTTTCGAGAAAAGTTCCTATTTCTCAAAAGTTTCTATTTTTGGAAACCTACTATTTATGAAAAACTTCCACTTATAGTAAGCTTCTAGTTTAAGAATGTTCGGGTTATAATTCTTAACAAAGATGTTGTACAATCTCGCCCAAACTTCGTCGCTAACATGCAAGTCACTCGAATGATCTATTGTTACCGAGCGGCCCAGGATCTCTTGACAAGAATCTAAGTCTTGGCATTCGAGATCCACAAGCGTCCTATAATGGTAACAAGGATCACCCTACAAGTAGCGGTGATGGTTGTAGTCTTTGTACGCTATCTTTAATTATAACCTTCACGTTAGGTGCGTATATACATATATATTCATTAATTCGATTTTAATTATAACTCCTATATATTAATTCATAAAAATACTTTTATAATTTTTAGTAACATATATTACTAATTATAACATGTTATTTATTTTTATTTTAATTGCATATAATTTATAACATTATTTACATGTTTCGGAAAAAAAAAACCAAAGTAAATAGTAAAAAGTAAAAAGTAAGAAAAGAATACTTACTAGTAGTAATTCTTCAAAGAGAGAATGGGAGAAATTTTGGTGTGAGTTTGAATGAGAAATGAGGGGTATTTATACTTGAAAAAATTAGGTAAAAAGAATAAAATAATTAAAAGGAAAAGAAATATTTTAATTTTTAATGGAATTTTAAAATTCAAAAGTATTAAATGTTAGGTCATGGGATAATGCACAAAATAAAATAATAAAAGTAGTTTTCCATTATAATTTTTAATTAAAAAGTAATTTATTTATTTATTTATTTTTTTATTAAAAAAATCATTTATTTTAAGGATTTTTTTTATATATATTTTTTTTAAAATAAACAAATTGATTAACTACTTTTCTAAGAATATTTGTCAATATTTTTTTTATTCATAATAACAATACTGATAATAAAGATATTAATTATTGATATCTTGTTAAAAAAGGATATTAATAATAATAATATTAATATATCAAATTAATGCGTAATTATTTACAAATAATTGTTCGTGAATCATCGGAATTAGTCGAGGTTAAATGAAATCATATAAAGATTTTTGTTTAAATTTTGCAGGAAATTTACGGGTTGTCACATTATAACCGGCAGCTAATAGTTACCAAAGCTAAGGGATTTTCCGTTCAAACTCAGTGTAGAATTAAGTATGTACTTGTATCCATTGCGTTTAAAATAAAGTGCAAGTATTCTCAGCCCAAAAATATAGATTACAAAAGCAATTAAAAAGGGAGCAAATAAAACTTACCTTAGCAGCACATAAAGTCATTTACTGAAATGTGACCGAAACTCGGAATGAAAAATAACCGTAGATCTCAACCTAAAGAACATATGTTGGTCAATACATGTCTAACAAGCTAGGTCAGATCATAGTGTATCACAATCCTAATGCTCGAGATCGGCATGCAAAAGTTAACAAAAGTTATCTCAAAAGTCAATCTGACCCAATATGATCTTTAAATCTATACATGTTTATTAACATAGTATAAGTCTTGATAATTGAACGAATTTATAGTTTATCAAACTCAAAATATTATTTATTTCAGGAGCTATATTAAATTTGAATTATCATGGCAATCGAAAATATTTTATTATTTCACATAGTTATTCAATACTTGTAAAATCAGATTATAATGTTTATAAATCTTTAAAACATGATAAAACAATCAACTTTGACAATTGTTCAACAAAACGAGACGTGCCTTATATAAAAATTCATTTACTCGATTAGTAATATCTAAAAATCCAATTTATCAATCTCATAGAAAAGTTGTTTAAATATTAATTTACAGTTTCAAACACAATTTCAATTAATGTCAAACATAATTCAGTTGACCATATCTTTTAATCCGTTTATCGAAATCACGCGATTTTTAAATGAAAAGTTATTAATTTTTCGACAGCTTTCCAACGACATGCATATCATATACCTTTTATCAATAACATATGTATCAAATTCGTGATTCATCATAAACTATCTAACGACAAAATTAAAGCATACAAGCATGTATAAACATATATACTCGAGCACTAGATATGGATACACTATTAATATATAAAAGATAAGATATGAATGCTCACGTATCAATATTGTGATTCAATATTGCAGGGAAGTACGTAGATGTAACGGAGATGATAAACACTAAGTTTGACTTGCGAACAATACCCACGAACATTACCCATAACCTCCATAGCTATAGCTCATAGTTTCCTTAGCTCTATCCTACTAGAAAAACTCGTCTTGAAATAACTCGCTCATAACCCCGTCGTAGTATTTTATGTATAGTATTAATAATAACATTACCTACTAATACGAATACTAATATTAATAAGATAAATATTCATAATCTTATTGTTAATAATATTAATATTAATAATATAATTATATATATAAAGAGAAAGAGATCGAGATAGATAGATAGACTGGAACCAAAAATCGAGCTTTTATAGAACCTTTTCTGGAACCGACACTCATGCGATAGCATGAGTTTCCAATGATATCTCCATGCGTTCGCATGGATCAAATGGCCAGCTAACATTCGTAAACATTTTCTTGCCGACACATATGTTTATAATAAATATATTATTTAATATATAATATATTTAATCTTTAGAATTAATTAAATATTATATTATATTCTCGTGCATAGTTGATTTGTAATTTTTACACCGATGTGTTGTACGTTGACTCTCGACTTACGTACCGGTTCCGGTTTTTTCGAACGCATTCTCGTACGCTGAGAAAACTAGTACTTTACGTTTCGCGACGTGTACCTTTATCAATAATTAAACTTATTTCACCAATGAGTATACTAATTAAAATGTAACTTATACTTTTGAGTGTTATGGTCATTTGCTTCCTAAAATCATCGTCCTAATATATATATATATATATATATATATATATATATATATATATATATATATATATATATATATATATATATATATATATATTATTTTAAATCTAAACGTTTTATGACTAAGTTATTATTATATTTTTATCACATTATAAAATATATATTTATATATATTTTTATTCATGTCTAGTTACAAATATTTGTTCGTGAATCGTCGGTCAAAATCATATAAATTTTAAATTTAAATTTGGTCGAAAATTTTCGGGTCGTCACACATCATAACCTTGCGTGAAATAACTAAAATATTCGGAAATATTAGTACTTTGGTAATTAGTTATACCTTGCACAATTCGAAGGAATAATTGTATCCGCATACGAACACCGCCTTTTAAACTTTTTTTGCGCATATATTGGCGACTCACAAAAATAATCTCTCCACAATCGGGATGCAGCCTCTTCACGATCTCTAGGAATGTAAGCTCGACCTCGTGGAATACGCAGTGTGGAATCGACTTCGGAGTCATCCTCTTCTATTTGTTGAATAAGTTGAACAAGGCGAAATCTTCTGAATCGGAATTGGAACCGCGTAACCTCGAACCCATGAGTAAAATGTAAGATTTAAGATGGATGAATATTTGAAGTTTTAAAAGAAAAAAAAAAAGGAGGTGGATGAGGAAGATGGTTGTGAAGATATATGTGTGTATTTGGTGTTATATAGATTAAAATGTTTAAATAAATTAAATTTTGAAAGAAAAAAAAATTTAATTCCAACGGATATATATCCGTTGAAATTACAGAACGAATCAGAAGTTACCACGCATCCATAACCCTTCCTCATCCTTCCGCCAGATTATCAATTGACGCCCTTGCGCGTTAGTTTTTGACGCCATGTTATAGGCATCAGGGGCGTCAAACTTGGCCAACTCAGTTGACGCGGACCCTTCTGACGCCGCGTCAAAACCAGTCTAATAAAAAACATTTAGTATAACACGAGTATAAACATCTAGTATAACATGAGTATAGATACTCGTTCTGTCGAACTAGTCTGATTACCATCATATCATATCATATCATACTATTATATATATATTTTTAATTTCGTTATTTTACTCCTGCAACTTTCTTTGTATCATCTAAAACCTCTGGTGCTCCATTAATCTTTTAATTAGTTACAATCTTTTTAAGTTCAAAAGCTTGGATTAGACGTGAGTAGGGACAAATTAACTATTTTCCTCTTTATTTTAAGCTATAAATAAAGTACTTTCTTATAAGCCTTTAAACTTTTTTCAATTAGTTGTAGTCCCACAAGCAAAGTTATATAATTTGAACATTATTATGCCTTCTTTTAATCATTTATTTATGAAGGTTTATAAACATTAACTAGTGAAATGATTCGTGAAACTACGGGTTTATTTAAACAAAACAGTTTAATGATATATTTTAGATATTAAGTGAATTTACAAGCTAAAATCATTTAGTTTAATGACCCGATGGATTCCGACTAAGAAACTTCTCGTTGTTTTACAAACACATTAATATACTTAACTTGGTCGGAATAAACGAACTACATTTATTCTCTCACTATCATCTTCCAATTTTCATCACAATTACTATTTTCCTTTTCATAAAAGCCTACGTTACAACCTTTTATTGAGACGTGTATTTTCGCATACATATATAACGTAATTAATCTCGTAAAGAGAACTCATATATATATGAATCTGAATAATAATATAATTATAATTATAAATAATAATAATAATATATAATAAAATTTGCTCAAAAATTGAGTATATATATATATATATATATATATATATATATATATATATATATTTTTTATTTTTTTTTGAAAGGCAAGTTTTTGGCATCGAATACTCTCATTTGCCACGCACGCACGCGCTTTCGGGCAAGAAACCCGAACCGCATTACAGGGATCCGAACCTTATACCATCCCGAGGGGCAGGCGGTCGGACCTGGGTCCTGAATACGGGTCGGTAAAACCTTTCCCGGGGCAATTCGGCTTTCAGGAAATGAATCCCACGAATATTTTAAAGGGGAGGGACTCGAACTTAAGACCTGCCCACCCCCATCCCAATGCACAAGTGCAAAGGGGTGAACCACTAGACCACAAGGTTTTAATAATAATTATTAGTAATATCAAATGCCTCTTGAAATTTTATCAAAAATAAGGTTGTACAATATGCCTCAAAGTTTTGTGTTAATGGAGTGTTTTGTAAAAGATTGTACAATTTAATTTAAAGTTTGTATATATGGTCATGTGAGTGTGTTATTATATGAATGTACATAAGACTTCAAATATTGTACATATGATCATTGAGGTGGGTCAACTTCACAAGTCAACAAATCAATAATCTTCATCCCCATTCCCCAATGTATAAAAATTTACACACAGTATCATCGGTCATACATTTAATCATCGGATTAAAATACTAATTTTGCTCATACATACACCTTCTTAATCCAATAAATTTCTAATTATTGATCTATATTTTCAATTAGCTGAATGAATATGTGAACAATTACTTGTAATAATTAATAATTAATGAGAGTGGATTTTTTTCTCCGAAAAACATGAAATAAATAAGTAGATTTAATTTAATTAGTAATTAATTAGATTAATGATATCAGTTTAAGGGCTTAGATTTTTTTCTTTTTCTTTTGGATTTTTGTTAACAAAACAATTAACATAATAATGACATCATTATTATAGGAATTTAATAATAACTATAGATACTACTCGTTATTTTAGTAGAAAAAAACGTTAGTTTTCATTTATTTTCTTTGATTAAATAAATTTAAATACAAAGCTTATAGAGAAGGCTTCATTGTTAATGATGCCTAATTTAGTTGATAATTAGTGAGCATTTTTGAGAAATTGGTCAAAATGACTTCATATATCCAAAAGTGTTTCAATGTCCCCTGAAATTTTGAAATTGCAATAATGTGCCCGGACCACGCACCACGCACCACGCATGATCTATGTAACTTGTTGCGGATGCGTGGTCACCGAGATAATGACCGAGACAACCATTTTTCCTCGAGAACACGCATCACGAACCAAGCACTTTGAATGAAAGAACTTTGAGATCGTAGCTCCGCACTAAGATACAAGCATCATGCATGATGCGTGATCAAAAATCATTATTGTAATTACGTTTTGAGAGCATATTATTAAAGTTTTTAAGAAACAGAGGGCATTCTAACCAATTTCCCATAAATTATTATGTCGAAATAGAAACACAAAAAGAAAAAGGCCCCAAAATCTATTTTTCTATCTACTGGGCTTGGAAAAGAAATGGGATGAGTGGGCTTGACCGCTTGAGGAAGCCCAACTGATCGAGCTCTTTAGTTTGCTTCTCAATCTAGACTTTAATGAGAAACAGTGTCTATAAACTGATGATGTGGAAATGATAAATTGAAGAGAGAAAGAACAAAGAGGTATAAAGTTTAATAAAACCCATCACAATAGAAAAATTGGGATTGAATTTAGAAGTAGATTTTGTCTGGGTTAAGGTGGTGTGGAACAAGCACGTGCCTTCAAAAATGGCTATTTTTCATTAGCTTTCTTTTCGTGGAGGCGTGCCGGTTAAAGAAGTTTTGAGGTATAGAATTTGCATTCGGGATGGTATTGATGACAAATGTTCAAAGTGTTCGGAGAAAGTTGAATCTATACAATATCGTTTATTACATTGTCCATGGGTGTTCAAGGCTTGATCGGCTCTTTTTAAGGGGTGGAATGTTTATTGGTTTTCAATGGTGTTTCTAAATGTTGGACGGGGATTGTTGAAGCGTCAAGCTAAAAGTTTCTCTATTGTTGGTGAACGCGAGCAAAGCCGAAAGTCATTAATTTTATGTTTGGCAAACTCAACCATGGGTTGTTATTTGAAGGATCAGTTTCGCCCATTTCATGTTACTGTTTTGATTTTATAAGCTTTCTTATGTTTTGATTGCCTGGAAAATTTGGATAGTTTCTTTTCTTATAGTCATGTAAGGCTAGTGTAATGTAATGGCCATGTAGTATGTGGACATGTGGTTTATAGTTGGCTGCTTGCTGACTTTCTTTGTAATGGTTTTTTCACTTTTTGTGAAAATATATTAATATACTTCATCTTTTGCCAAAAAAAAAAAAAAAAAAAAAAAAAAAAGAAACTTTCATCAAAGTAAATGTTGGATTAAATTCTTTCATTTATAAACTTTCATCAAAGTAAAATGTTGGATTAAAAATTTTCATGTATTGTTTAAGACTTTATTTATTTTCTTTTTTATAGTTTAAGACTTTAATTAAGTCAAAAGATTATTTTAAAAAACGTTATGGGAGGTAATTTGTCCACTACATCTTTTTTCTATTATATTATATCATCAAATTATTAGACAATAAGAACCCCCCAAGTTATTATGCTTTATTCACGAATTATTTATAAATTGCATATGAAACCTTATACCTAATTTAACCATAATGGACTTAAACTCACAACCCGACTTGGCCCAACTAGCTTAAACCCTAATAATATTCTAATACCCCTCGCAGTCTAACATCGAAATCGCAAAAGTTCGGACCGCACACTAAATAATAAAGTAACAAATAAAATATAACTTTTTTTAATTGCCGCATTACATAATAATAGCTTATAACCCGCGACTTCGCAGAATTATGAAAAAATGATTATTAAATTGCTAAATTTTTGAAAGAAATGTATCTAATTAAGTGTACAAAAGTAGGGATGAGCTCAGCTTATGAAAAAGCTACAACATTCATGTTTATTTACACTAAGTCACTAACAGCTAATTAAAGCATTTTATATAACAATGTCAAGAATCAAACCTTGTTTAACATCCCATCACATAACTTAAACGACTCATGAATTTCAACCATAGACCATAAAGCATCGTTAAATTATTAGGTCTAAACATATTTTGTAACCATCCCGAAATGAATGTTTTTGCATAATCGATTTTTCCAAGCCTACATAAACCTGCAATATCCACATCGTACACAACATTGTTGGGAATACAAGTATCTTCTGCTTTTGATCAACTATACTTAGACATTTGTGAAACTTTGACTTTTTAGAGAAACTTTCAAAATTATTGTCTGAGTAAAAGCACAAAATCCATGATATTTATGCAAAAGCATCTCATTGAGTATTTTTTTTTTTTTATATATATTTTTTAACTTTACTCACCTTTTTAAAAGAAAGCTATAAACCAATAATCTAAGATGTATTTGATTTGTGATTTAAAAGGGTATTATAGAGTTATACAATAATCATCATTATTACCATAACAAAGATATCCGATAAAAAAAAAAATTTCAAGTCTTCACAATTGACTGATTTTTTGCTTCCCATCTTCATGGCAATACACTCATCAAAGTTCTCGCCCACAACACGGTCGTAACTATTTCCATAATAACTGTTACACTTCTAAAAATTTGTGCCATCGTACACATAACGGATTTTGTCTGGAAAACCCCTTCACCCAACACCTACAACTACAAATAGCATAGAGGCAAAATTCATAACATCAACAAAGCAAGAATAGAAATTTGACAAGTGACCATTTAAACCGTTCCTTCACGAAACCCACTTTGCAATATCAGATTCTTTAAAGTATAAATTTACAAGTTTACCAATTTTGTATTCCGTGACACGTTTTACTCAATTTTTTTTTTTTTTTTGGAAAAGCAGACAGTTTTATTAATAAAATTAAGAAGGGCACAAGAAGGCAAATGAAACCCCATTAAAGATCCAAACAAGAACTAAATTTAATAAACTTTCACATGCCCCGCCCATTTTAGTACACCTTATGAAAACTGTAAAGTACATTTATATACCTGAGGGTCGTGGTCTTTGAGCATGTACTCTTGCTTTATGAAACTACACATCGTGTACACTCCCATGAACGAATGTGCAAGATTCCGCACAATGATAACATTGACCCTGTATAGAGTCAGATCAATCAATATTAATAACTCCTTGTTTATATAGTTAAAGAGCAAAAAATCATTCCATATTACACCTATACTTACTTGATCTGAATGGAATATGTACACGTACATCAGTACATGCATAAGTGTCTGGACCTCCTCAATCGTAATTTTCTTAAAATCATTAACATCACCCACTGCAGTCCTTACCACCGGTGCTAACAACTCTAGTGTTTGTGAATCAAGAAAAGCTTATCCATCATCTGAACCATTGTCAGCTTGTAATCTATAAATATATAAGACCGAGAATGGATGAGCATGGTGCTATCAAACATTGTACAAACATAGCAGACTGTTTAGTAATATAACTATAAAACTATCAATATATAAATGAGATTCTAAAATATGTAGCTGAAATTGGGTCATCCTTTATGAAAATACTTAAATGAGTTATTATAGTAGTTGCACAAAAGTATCATACAAATTGTAAATGAGATATTAAAAAAGTTGATATCATTATACTTACTGCAATATAATTGCTGCAATTGGGTCTACTTCTTGATCAGTGAAGATTCGACAACCAAATAGTTGATTGCTTAATTGTGGCTCACCTAGTCACCTGTTAAAAAAAAAAATTTATTCAATTTGTAACTTACCTTCCAATTTTTTTTTTTTTTAAACATAAACATATGTTGCAATATTGAAGGGGGTTGATGAACCTTTGTGTTTCGGTAGAAGCTAACCTTACTTAGAGCGATTAACCAAAAATGGTGCACAATCTTCAAACATGAATTTCTTAACGCCTGCAACTATTGTGTTCCCCTGTCTTGTCGTGTCTGGTAAGTTCGCAATTATAAGAATAACACAAGAAGAAAAAAAATTACATAATCGGATGTGTAGTAACTGATCTAATACGCAACATGTATAGCATTTTGTAAACAACTGTAATCTTCTTGTTAAAAGTATAGTTCATTTCCTATAGTTGTACATGTAACCAAAAAACAAATTATATACCCACATAATATAAAAAAAAAATCAAATAAAAAGAATATCTAAGTATGGTTTAGAATCATCTCGTGGCGCAAAATTTCTTTTGGATTGTTGAACTAAGTGTGTGCCCATATAACAACGATTTTCACACAGATCTTGCAACTTTCTGCATTCTAAATAAATGTCTGTTACTGCCAAGTGTCAGCAAACCTTGATAAAAACTCTAATAAATTAGCATAAATAATAACCTTAAAGAAAAGTTCCTTAAAAAAAAAAAAAAAAAAAAAAAAAAAAAGTTCCTTATAGTAAGATCAAAGTTCAGTAGATTAACTCTTATATGATTTGTTGTAACTTGTAACCAACAAACCTTTTCTCACTGTGAGGATTGTCTACTCCACCATAATGGCTCCCTGTGTCATTGACGTAAAACCGCTTAAAGAAAACTATATAGGAACAAAACCTTAAACTAATAATATTGTTAAAAAACCTTTAACGAAAAGGTCAATCTTTAAATATAAAACCTTTCAACAAAGCATTCCGAATATTGATCATACAAGATCCAGATTACTAACTATTAAAAAGGTGAAAGAACACAAAAACAAAATTTAAGTGTTTCAAACTATTAATGATACCCGTGTTTTTTAGGGTATTTGTGTCATTAAACAATACAATTAGATGAAAGAGACAATTGTTGAGTGATAAGGAAATCTATTCTATGATTTTTATTGAAAGATGGGAGTTAATCCAATGGTCCTCTTTTTGCCATCTCAAATTTTGAAAGGCTGATTAGCTAAAAGCAACTTTGTTATTATATATAATATAGAATATAGATATAGATAGATAGATATAGATTTGCTTGAATAGTTGCATATTTTTTTAACGGCTTCTTTTTTTCGTAGGGTTTTTTTTTCTTTTATGATGTGACTTGTTGTGCATTAAAGTCATTAGATACTTGCAATATAGTGAACATTAGAAGCGAACAAATTTTGATACATACATTGATAGCTCTAGTTCGGTTCAATTATAGCTAAAAAAATTCGCCCTGTTTTTTTATCAGCCAGTTACTAAATCCATATAGTTACTTTAAAATTTTGGTTTAGTTAGATGCGCTGGCAAGCAAAGACTAGCATTTAAACCCATTATTATCATAATAACCATCTCATTAATGTTGGCATTTGTAAGTCAAAAGTTCCTAACATTCATGAATGCACCATATTCCTTTCAATTCACAATATAATCAAGTAAATACAAATCGATGTATATGTATTGGACGATTAGTATTACCCGGTTAAGTCGGGACTAGTCATATGTTGTTTAACCGACTTTGACTGAATTTGACCCTTTGATCGATGTTTACCGACATTGACGCATGAATTTTAACCGACTTGGATTATTCGCTTTGACTGATTTTGACCCTTCGATTGATGTTTACCGACACTGACGGATGAATTTTGACCGACTTCGATTGTTCGGGACGAGCTACTTGAAAATCCCGAATAGTCGAGAACGGCTGATAATATGTACAACCTGTAGTGATTTAGAGGTCTGCACAAACAGATGAATAACTATAGCACGAGATCAACCAACAAGATATACTCGAAAGCATGTAAATAACACGAGCGGTTTACGTGGAAGCCCTCAATTTAATGAGAGGAAAAACCACGGGCAAACGAGCAACGATCCACTATATGTTAAACTGAGTACAACGGATCCAACAGTGTATATGCTGTTGGAATAGCAGAGATAAAAAACGTATGGGAAACTATGTGCGTGAGTAGGTATATTTTTTTCGGCCAGGGCTTATGGGTTTATATATATACCCGTACAATATGAATGAGACGTGAATTGTAATTTAGTAAGGAGTCAGGAGTCCCAACACAACTCAACTAAATATCCAACTCCTAAACTTGAGGAGCAAGCCGTAAAAGTGGTGTTTTGGATCACGACACAACAATTCTTCACCTTGAGCTTAAACGCATAGTTCCCCTTGCTGTCGTTGAAATGTCCCGTTCTTATTGATTAAAAACGTTCCATATTAATTGATTTCGTTGCAAGGTTTTGACCTCTATATGAGACGTTTTTCAAAGACTGCATTCATTTTAAAACAAACCATAACCTTTTTTTCATCAATAAAGGTTTAAAAAGCTTTACGTAGATTATCAAATAATGATAATCTTAAATATCCTGTTTACACACAACCATTACATAATGGTTTACAATACAAATATGTTACAACAAAATAAGTTTCTTGAATGCAGTTTTTACACAATATCATACAAGCATGGACTCCAAATCTCGTCCTTATTTAAGTATGCGACAGCGGAAGCTCTTAATAATCACCTGAGAATAAACATGCTTAAAACGTCAACAAAAATGTTGGTGAGTTATAGGTTTAACCTATATATATCAAATCATAATAATAGACCACAAGATTTCATATTTCAATACACATCCCATACATAGAGATAAAAATCATTCATATGGTGAACACCTGGTAACCGACATTAACAAGATGCATATATAAGAATATCCCCATCATTCCGGGACACCCTTCGGATATGATATAAATTTCGAAGTACTAAAGCATCTGGTACTTTGGATGGGGTTTGTTAAGCCCAATAGATCTATCTTTAGGATTCGCGTCAATTAGGGTGTCTGTTCCCTAATTCTTAGATTACCAGACTTAATAAAAAGGGGCATATTCGATTTCGATAATTCAACCATAAAATGTAGTTTCACGTACTTGTGTCTATTTTGTAAATCATTTATAAAACCTGCATGTATTCTCATCCCAAAAATATTAGATTTTAAAAGTGGGACTATAACTCACTTTCACAGATTTTTACTTCGTCGGGAAGTAAGACTTGGCCACTGGTTGATTCACGAACCTATAACAATATATACATATATATCAAAGTATGTTCAAAATATATTTACAACACTTTTAATATATTTTGATGTTTTAAGTTTATTAAGTCAGCTGTCCTCGTTAGTAACCTACAACTAGTTGTCCACAGTTAGATGTACAGAAATAAATCGATAAATATTATCTTGAATCAATCCACGACCCAGTGTATACGTATCTCAGTATTGATCACAACTCAAACTATATATATTTTGGAATCAACCTCAACCCTGTATAGCTAACTCCAACATTCACATATAGAGTGTCTATGGTTGTTCCGAAATATATATAGATGTGTCGACATGATAGGTCGAAACATTGTATACGTGTCTATGGTATCTCAAGATTACATAATATACAATACAAGTTGATTAAGTTATGGTTGGAATAGATTTGTTACCAATTTTCACGTAGCTAAAATGAGAAAAATTATCCAATCTTGTTTTACCCATAACTTCTTCATTTTAAATCCGTTTTGAGTGAATCAAATTGCTATGGTTTCATATTGAACTCTATTTTATGAATCTAAACAGAAAAAGTGTAGGTTTATAGTTGGAAAAATAAGTTACAAGTCGTTTTTGTAAAGGTAGTCATTTCAGTCGAAAGAACGACGTCTAGATGACCATTTTAGAAAACATACTTCCACTTTGAGTTTAACCATAATTTTTGGATATAGTTTCATGTTCATAATAAAAATCATTTTCTCAGAATAACAACTTTTAAATCAAAGTTTATCATAGTTTTTAATTAACTAACCCAAAACAGCCCGCGGTGTTACTACGACGGCGTAAATCCGGTTTTACGGTGTTTTTCGTGTTTCCAGGTTTTAAATCATTAAGTTAGCATATCATATAGATATATAACATGTGTTTAGTTGATTTTAAAAGTCAAGTTAGAAGGATTAACTTTTGTTTGCGAATAAGTTTAGAATTAACTAAACTTTGTTCTAGTGATTACAAGTTTAAACCTTCGAATAAGATAGCTTTATATGTATGAATCGAATGATGTTATGAAAATCATTACTACCTTAAGTTCCTTGGATAAACCTACTGGAAAAGAGAAAAATGGATCTAGCTTCAACGGATCCTTGGATGGCTCGAAGTTCTTGAAGCAGAATCATGACACGAAAACAAGTTAAAGTAAGATCATCACTTGAAATAAGATTGTTATAGTTATAGAAATTGAACCAAAGTTTGAATATGATTATTACCTTGTATTAGAATGATAACCTACTGTAAGAAACAAAGATTTCTTGAGGTTGGATGATCACCTTACAAGATTGGAAGTGAGCTAGCAAACTTGAAAGTATTCTTGATTTTATGTAACTAGAACTTGTAGAATTTATGAAGAACGCTTAGAACTTGAAGATAGAACTTGAGATAGATCAATTAGATGAATAAAATTGAAGAATGAAAGTGTTTGTAGGTGTTTTTGATCATTGGTGTATGGATTAGATATAAAGGATATGTAATTTTGTTTTCATGTAAATAAGTCATGAATGATTACTCATATTTTTGTAATTTTATGAGATATTTCATGCTAGTTGCCAAATGATGGTTCCCACATGTGTTAGGTGACTCACATGGGCTGCTAAGAGCTGATCATTGGAGTGTATATACCAATAGTACATACATCTAAAAGCTGTGTATTGTACGAGTACGAATACGGGTGCATACGAGTAGAATTGTTGATGAAACTGAACGAGGATGTAATTGTAAGCATTTTTGTTAAGTAGAAGTATTTTGATAATTGTATTGAAGTCTTTCAAAAGTGTATAAATACATATTAAAACACTACATGTATATACATTTTAACTGAGTCGTTAAGTCATCGTTAGTCGTTACATGTAAGTGTTGTTTTGAAACCTTTAGGTTAACGATCTTGTTAAATGTTGTTAACCCAATGTTTATAATATCAAATGAGATTTTAAATTATTATATTATCATGATATTATCATGTATGAATATCTCTTAATATGATATATATCCATTAAATGTCTTTACAACGATAATCGTTACATATATGTCTCGTTTAAAAATCATTAAGTTAGTAGTCTTGTTTTTACATATGTAGTTCATTGTTAATATACGTAATGATATGTTTACTTATCATAGTTCATGTTAAATATATATATATATATCCATATATATGTCATCATATAGTTTTTACAAGTTTTAACGTTCGTGAATCACCGGTCAACTTGGGTGGTCAATTGTCTATATGAAACATATTTCAATTAATCAAGTCTTAAAAAGTTTGATTGCTTAACATGTTGGAAACATTTAATCATGTAAATATCAATCTCAATTAATATATATAAACATGGAAAAGTTCGGGTCACTACAGTACCTACCCGTTAAATAAATTTCGTCCCGAAATTTTATGCTGTTGAAGGTGTTGACGAATCTTCTGGAAATAGATGCAGGTATTTCTTCTTCATCTGATCTTCACGCTCCCCGGTGAACTCGGGTCCTCTACGAGCATTCCATCGAACTGTAGCGACCCGACCAAATCATCATTGACGGCGCCGTCTACTTAGGTCCCGTTACGTGGTCATAAGTCTTTAAAACAACGTTTGACCAAAAGATATGTCGCATTCATTTCAAATGTAAAGGTTGTTCAAGTTTACAAGAATAGTTCCACCACAAGTTACGATACAAAGTTTTAAGTACAAATGAAACTTATGCGACACAATTTAAAAGTATCCAAAAGACGCTCCATGTATGCATATATACTCGACATCCAATGCAAGTATCAAAATAATGAGCGGAAGCATGTATCATGTATCGTTCAAGGACCTGAGAAAATCATAGAAATCTGTCAACGAAAATGTTGGTGAAATCATAGGTTTAAGTAAGTAAGTACAAGTGAACCACAAGATTTGCATCAAAGAAATAATAGTAATACATTCCAAAAGTTTGTTTCACGAGCACCCAATTATCAAAGCTTAACATTCCATCCATTGTATACCCCATCCATAGTGCTAGAACAAACACTGATTCTCGAAAATATATTTCATCCGTAGACGGTAGCGAACCGTCAAAGATGAGGGTTGTCAACCCATATGGCCATATAACATAAGTTCTCGCTTACACCCGGCAAGTGTAACTAATGATAATCGAATTGAGGATTTTTGTTCTAAACTCGTATGTAGAATGTATGTTTTCCCGTTCTTGTGTTCACTTAGTTCAAAAGAATCGTTTATGTTTTCTCATCCCAAATATAAGTTCAAAAAGAGTAAAAGTGGGACTATGATCTCACCTTGAGTGCACGAGTAGTAAAGTACTTCGACAAGTAAACGTGTGCAAAGAACAATGCTAGTCTTGACCTAAACAATAGGTTTGTATCAATAACGGTAAACACGATAGGTCAAAGATGTTCAATTAGTCCTATGGCTCGTTACGACTCAATAATGTAGCATGTGAATCAAGTTGTCATGTTTCATGCAAGATACAAGTATAAAAGCATGTTAGAACAATTGCACAACCATTTGGTTAAGTTTGATTAAAAGTCAAACTTGGTCAAAGTCAAAGTCAACGGGGTCGGATCGGGTATCCGACAATTTTTCTAAGTTATATAATCATATATGAGCATGTTGGCCAAGTTTCATGTTAATCGGAGGTCCGTAGCATAGCAAACATTTTTACGTCAAAAGACAACCCAAACAGCCAGTTTTAGTACAATGGGACGGCGTCCTAATTGGCTAGACGGCGTCCCACAATGAAGGGTGGGACGTCGTCCTGATATCCTAGACGGCGTCTAGGTTCAAAAGGTGGGACGGCGTCCCCAGTATCTGGACGGCGTCCTGATCGGTTCCCAGGCCCTGTTTGCTGTATTCCTCAAATGGACGAACCAAAACACAAACAATCACATTTTATGATCCGCAAACAATTAGAACATGTATTTTATATCATCGGAAAGCTCTTTCGACAAGGAACGCAACTAAGCACTTTTCTTCAAGCAAAAACATCATATACTATAACCGAAATCCCGTCAAGTGATCAATAGAGGTTTATTTTCAAGTTTCAAGTTTATCAATTGTAATTTAAGTTTCGGGAATCCAATTTATACATATGATATGCCGTTTTGAAGGTAATGAAACATGTAATACAACTAAACACTTATCAATAACATTAACAAGCATTCAATGCATCAAAAGTTCGTTTTAAGAGTTGTCAACCCTAACCAAAAGTTCACAAAATCAATAATCGCGTTTATGAAGTTTCTTTAATCAATCTATACATCAAAATGAAGCTAATGAT
Source organism: Rutidosis leptorrhynchoides (assembly GCF_046630445.1). Lineage (NCBI taxonomy): Eukaryota > Viridiplantae > Streptophyta > Magnoliopsida > Asterales > Asteraceae > Rutidosis > Rutidosis leptorrhynchoides. The sequence continues at coordinate 386,329,367 of NC_092343.1, read as the reverse complement.
ACTAGTAACACTTTTAAAACATGCACATTAACAATCTAATAACATTTGATCATCCAAAATCAATGATTTAGCAAGAAATTTTCATAATGAACTAGTTACACCAAAAACAACAAATCGAGCATACAAATTACATACACGACATCACAATGAGCCATAGACACTAATTAACATACTTTTAAGTCAAGAACACAAATTTAAAGAAAACTAGTGTTTTAGAAATGTTACCCAAACAAGATGAAGTTGGTACCAAAACGAAGAGGATGAAGAGAGGATCACGAATATGTAATTTATTTTGTTGTAAGCCTCCTAGATCGAATTTAGATGATGATTGAATGAATTTGGAAATTGGGTGTGTTCTTGCTAGAGAGAAAGAGAGAGAGAGAGAGAGAGATGGTTGAATGGTGGTGATTGGGGTAGACTAGGTGACCTAGTCAACTAGTTTGCCCCGTGTCAATTTTAGTCCCTCGAGTTTGTAGTCGGGTGCGGAAAATACCTAAACGGAATATTTTAAAACGCGTATTAACGGGAGATGTTATAGACATGTAACGAAGTTTAAATTAGTATAACGGAAAAGAAAACGGAAAAAGGCGGGATGTTACACGAACCTTAACAATTGGTATCTTGTTTTGCTTAAGTCTTTTAACCTCACGATCCATTATTTCGACGGGTTCTTCGATGAATTGGAGTTTTTCGTTGATTTGGATTTCATCTAACAGAATAGTGAGATCTTCTTTAGCAAAACATTTCTTCAAATTCGAGACTTGGAAAGTGTTATGTACAGCCGCGAGTTGTTGAGGTAACTCAAGTCGGTAAGCTACTGGTCCGACACGATCAATAATCTTGAATGGTCCAATATACCTTGGATTTAATTTCCCTCGTTTACCAAATCGAACAACGCCTTTCCAAGGTGCAACTTTAAGCATGACCATCTCTCCAATTTCAAATTCTATATCTTTTCTTTTAATGTCAGCGTAGCTCTTTTGTCGACTTTGGGCGGTTTTCAATCGTTGTTGAATTTGGATGATCTTCTCGGTAGTTTCTTGTATAATCTCCAGACCCGTAATCTGTCTATCCCCCACTTCACTCCAACAAATCGGAGACCTGCACTTTCTACCATAAAGTACTTCAAACGGCGCCATCTCAATGCTTGAATGGTAGCTGTTGTTGTAGGAAAATTCTGCTAACGGTAGATGTCGATCCCAACTGTTTCCGAAATCAATAACACATGCTCGTAGCATGTCTTCAAGCGTTTGTATCGTCCTTTCGCTCTGCCCATCAGTTTGTGGATGATAGGCAGTACTCATGTCTAGACGAGTTCCTAATGCTTGCTGTAATGTCTGCCAGAATCTTGAAATAAATCTGCCATCCCTATCAGAGATAATAGAGATTGGTATTCCATGTCTGGAGACGACTTCCTTCAAATACAGTCGTGCTAACTTCTCCATCTTGTCATCTTCTCTTATTGGCAGGAAGTGTGCTGATTTGGTGAGACGATCAACTATTACCCAAATAGTATCAAAACCACTTGCAGTCCTTGGCAATTTAGTGATGAAATCCATGGTAATGTTTTCCCATTTCCATTCTGGGATTTCGGGTTGTTGAAGTAGACCTGATGGTTTCTGATGCTCAGCTTTGACCTTAGAACACGTCAAACATTCTCCTACGTATTTAGCAACATCGGCTTTCATACCCGGCCACCAAAAATATTTCCTGAGATCCTTGTACATCTTCCCCGTTCCAGGATGTATTGAGTATCTGGTTTTATGAGCTTCTCTAAGTACCATTTCTCTTATATCTCCAAATTTTGGTACCCAAATCCTTTCAGCCCTATACCGGGTTCCGTCTTCCCGAATATTAAGATGCTTCTCCGATCCTTTGGGTATTTCATCCTTTAAATTTCCCTCTTTTAAAACTCCTTGTTGCGCCTCCTTTATTTGAGTAGTAAGGTTATTATGAATCATTATATTCATAGATTTTACTCGAATGGGTTCTCTGTCCTTCATGCTCAAGGCATCGGCTACCACATTTTCCTTCCCCGAGTGGTAACGAATCTCAAAGTCGTAATCATTCAACAATTCAATCCACCTACGCTGCCTCATATTCAGTTGTTTCTGATTAAATATGTGTTGAAGACTTTTGTGGTCGGTATATATAATACTTTTGACCCCATATAAGTAGTGCCTCCAAGTCTTTAATGCAAAAACAACCGCGCCTAATTCCAAATCATGCGTCGTATAATTTTGTTCGTGAATCTTCAATTGTCTAGACGCATAAGCAATCACCTTCGTTCGTTGCATTAATACACAACCGAGACCTTGCTTTGATGCGTCACAATAAATCACAAAATCATCATTCCCTTCAGGCAATGACAATATAGGTGCCGTAGTTAGCTTTTTCTTCAATAACTAAAACGCTTTCTCTTGTTCATCATTCCATTCAAATTTCTTCCCTTTATGCGTTAATGCAGTCAAGGGTTTTGCTATTCTGGAAAAGTCTTGGATGAACCTTCTGTAGTAACCAGCTAGTCCTAAAAACTAGCGTATGTGTTTCGGAGTTTTCGGGGTTTCCCACTTTTCAACAGTTTCTATCTTTGCCGGATCCACCTTAATACCTTCTTTTTTCACTATGTGACCGAGGAATTGAACTTCTTCCAACCAAAATGCACACTTTGAAAACTTAGCGTACAATTCTTCCTTCCTCAATACTTCTAACACCTTTCTCAAATGTTCACCGTGTTCTTGGTCATTCTTTGAGTAAATAAGTATGTCATCAATGAAAACAATGACAAACTTGTCAAGGTATGGTCCACACACTCGGTTCATAAGGTCCATGAACACAGCTGGTGCATTAGTTAAACCAAACGGCATGACCATAAACTCGTAATGACCGTAACGTGTTCTGAAAGCAGTCTTTGGAATATCATCTTCTTTCACCCGCATTTGATGATACCCAGAACGTAAGTCAATCTTTGAATAAACAGACGAGCCTTGTAGTTGATCAAATAAGTCGTCAATTCTCGGTAGTGGGTAGCGGTTCTTGATGGTAAGTTTGTTCAACTCTCGGTAGTCGATACACAACCTGAATGTACCATCTTTCTTCTTGACAAACAAAACAGGAGCTCTCCACGGTGATGTGCTTGGTCGAATGAAACCACGCTCTAAAAGTTCTTGTAATTGGCTTTGTAGTTCTTTCATCTCGCTGGGTGCGAGTCTGTAAGGAGCACGAGCTATTGGTGCAGCTCCTGGTACAAGATCTATTTGAAATTCAACGGATCGCTGTGGGGGTAATCCCGGTAATTCTTTCAGAAATACATCGGGAAATTCTTTTGCAATGGGAACATCATTGATGCTCTTTTCTTCAGTTTGTACTTTCTCGACGTGTGCTAGAACAGCATAGCAACCTTTTCTTATTAGTTTTTGTGCCTTCAAATTACTAATAATATGTAGCTTCGTGTTGCCCTTTTCTCCGTACACCATTAAGGGTTTTCCTTTTTCTCGTATAATGCGAATTGCATTTTTGTAACAAACGATCTCTGCTTTCACTTCTTTCAACCAGTCCATACCGATTATCACATCAAAACTCCCTAACTCTACTGGTATCAAATCAATCTTAAATGTTTCGCTAACCAGTTTGATTTCTAGATTCCGACATATATTATCTGCTGAAATTAATTTACCATTTGCTAATTCGAGTAAAAATTTACTATCCAAAGGCGTCAATGGACAACTTAATTTAGCACAAAAATCTCTACTCATATAGCTTCTATCCACACCAGAATCAAATAAAACGTAAGCAGATTTATTGTCAATAAGAAACGTACCCGTAACAAGCTCCGGGTCTTCCTGTGCCTCTGCCGCATTAATATTGAAAACTCTTCCGCGGCCTTGTCCATTCGTGTTCTCCTGGTTCGGGCAATTTCTAATAATGTGGCCCAGTTTTCCACATTTATAACAAACTACATTGGCATAACTTGCTTCGACACTACTTGCTCCGCCATTACTCGTTCCGACACCATTTGTTCCTTTCGTTCTATTAACCCCTGGTCCGTAGACCTCACACTTCGCCGCGCTATGACCATTTCTTTTACACTTGTTGCAAAATTTGGTGCAGAACCCCGAGTGATACTTTTCACACCTTTGGCATAGCTGCTTCTGATTGTTGTTGTTGTTGCGGTTATTATTGTTGTTGGGATGATTGTTGTAGTTGCTGTTGTTGTTGTTGTTGTTGTTGTTGTTGGGCCGTTTTTTGTAGTTGCGATTGATGTTGCGATTGTTGGGATAATTGTTGCGATTATTGTTGTAATTGCTGTTGTTGTTGTATTGGTGATTCTTATCACCGTTTTCCTCCCACTTTCTTTTGACTTGCTTCACATTGGCCTCTTCAGCAGTCTGTTCTTTAATTCTTTCTTCAATCTGGTTCACTAGTTTGTGAGCCATTCTACATGCCTGTTGTATGGAGGCGGGCTCGTGTGAACTTATATCTTCTTGGATTCTTTCCGGTAATCCTTTCACAAACGTGTCGATACTCTCTTCCTCATCTTTGAATGCTCCCGGACACAATAGGCATAATTCTGTGAATCGTCTTTCGTACGTGGTAATATCAAATCCTTGGGTTCGTAACCCTCTAAGTTCTGTCTTGAGCTTATTGACCTCGGTTCTGGGACGGTACTTCTCGTTCATCAAGTGCTTGAATGCTGACCACGGTAGTGCGTACGCATCGTCTTGTCCCACTTGCTCTAGATAGGTATTCCACCATGTTAACATAGAACCTGTGAAGGTATGCGTAGCGTACTTTACTTTGTCCTCTTCAGTACACTTACTTATGGCAAACACTGATTCGACCTTCTCGGTCCACCGTTTCAATCCGATCGGTCCTTCGGTTCCATCAAATTCCAAAGGTTTGCAGGCAGTGAATTCTTTGTAGGTGCATCCTACACGATTTCCTGTACTGCTAGATCCAAGGTTATTGTTGGTATGTAGCGCAGCCTGTACTGTGGCTATGTTTGAAGCTAGAAAAGTACGGAATTCCTCTTCATTCATATTCACGGTGTGTCGAGTAGTCGGTGCCATTTCCTTCAAAATAGTCAAATGGAACAAGTTAATCATACAGAATATTAAGAGTAGTTAATAGTATTTCGTAGCATAATATGAACTCATTTATAAAAGCTTTTTCTTCATATTAGCGTTTTATAAGTTTAAATTCGGGTAGTACCTACCCGTTAAGTTCATACTTAGTAGCTAATATACAATTCAACTACTACAATTCTATATGAAAAACTGATTATAATAATATTTCGCGTTCAAACTTTTACACAATATTTTACAAACTTACAATACCGCTTATTTTACATATAGCATGAAATATAGCACACAATAAATTTGATACAAGATGGTTGTGAAGATAATTCTAGCTAGTACACAAGTCGTTCAGCAAAGGCAATAAAGACACGTAATTCATACGTCCAGAAACATGTCATGCATTCTGGTTTTACTAGGATTACTTCCCATCCTTGGTCTTGTGGAACATAACCGTTATGGCCGTTGATAAGACAGCGTGTTGTAACGTCGTCAAAGGGACGAGGGTTACGTAATGTCCAACAGTCCCGTAACAATCTAAAAACCTCATTTCTTACCCCAATTATCGACTCCGTCACTTGTGGGAACGTTTTGTTTAATAGTTGTAGCCCAATGTTCTTGTTCTCACTTTGGTGAGAAGCGAACATTACTAATCCGTAAGCATAACATGCTTCTTTATGTTGCATGTTAGCCGCTTTTTCTAAATCACGAAGTCCAATATTCGGATATATTGAGTCAAAATAATTTCTTAACCCATTGCGTAAAATAGCATTTGGGTTCCCCGCAATATATGCGTCAAAGTAAACACATCGTAACTTATGGATTTCCCAATGTGATATCCCCCATCTTTCGAACGAAAGCCTTTTATAAACCAAGGCATTCTTGGAACGTTCTTCGAATGTCTTACAAACTGATCTCGCCTTAAATAGTTGTGCCGAAGAATTCTGACCGACTCTAGACAAGATTCATAAAAAAAATACTTATTAATACAAGCAATTTTTACATATATCATAAAGCATAAGCACGCTATATTACATATATTACACCACACGAATACAACTATCTTATTCCGACTCGCTTGCTTCTTCTTCTTCTTCTTCGGTTTTGGTTCGTTTTGCCAAGTTTCTAGGGATATATGATGTTCCCCTAATACGAGCCGTCATTTTCCACATTGGTTTAGAAAAACCTGGTGGTTTAGAGGTTCCCAGGTCATTGTTACAACTTAAGGACTTCGGGGGTTGACGATATATATAAAGTTCATCGGGGTTGGAATTAGATTTCTCTATTTTTATGCCCTTTCCCTTATTATTTTCTTTTGCCTTTTTAAATTCAGTTGGGGTAATTTCTATAACATCATCGGAATTCTCGTCGGAATCCGATTCATCAGAGAATTGGTAATCCTCCCAATATTTTGCTTCCTTGGCGGAAACACCATTGACCATAATTAACCTTGGTCGGTTGGTTGAGGATTTTCTTTTACTTAACCGTTTTATTATTTCCCCCACCGGTTCTATTTCTTCATCCGGTTCCGATTCTTCTTCCGGTTCTGATTCTTCTTCCGGTTTCGATTCTTCTTCCGGTTCTGACTCTTCTTCCGGTTCCTCTTCGGGAACTTGTGAATCAGTCCACGAATCATTCCAATTTACATTTGACTCTTCATTATTTTTAGGTGAGTCAATGGGACTTGTTCTAGAGGTAGACATCTATCACATAATATCAAACGCGTTAAGAGATTAATATATTACATAATATTCACATGTTAAAAATATATAGTTTCCAACAAAATTTGTTAAGCAATCATTTTTCAAGTAAACACGGTCGAAGTCCAGACTCACTAATGCATCCTAACAAACTCGATAAGACACACTAATGCAAAATTCTGGTTCTCTAAGACCAACGCTCGGATACCAACTGAAATGTCCCGTTCTTATTGATTAAAAACGTTCCATATTAATTGATTTCGTTGCGAGGTTTTGACCTCTATATGAGACGTTTTTCAAAGACTGCATTCATTTTAAAACAAACCATAACCTTTATTTCATCAATAAAGGTTTAAAAAGCTTTACGTAGATTATCAAATAATGATAATCTAAAATATCATGTTTACACACAACCATTACATAATGGTTTACAATACAAATATGTTACAACAAAATAAGTTTCTTGAATGCAGTTTTTACACAATATCATACAAGCATGGACTCCAAATCTCGTCCTTATTTAAGTATGCGACAGCGGAAGCTCTTAATAATCACCTGAGAATAAACATGCTTAAAACGTCAACAAAAATGTTGGTGAGTTATAGGTTTAACCTATATATATCAAATCATAATAATAGACCACAAGATTTCATATTTCAATACACATCCCATACATAGAGATAAAAATCATTCATATGGTGAACACCTGGTAACCGACATTAACAAGATGCATATATAAGAATATCCCCATAATTCCGGGACACCCTTCGGATATGATATAAATTTCGAAGTACTAAAGCATCCGGTACTTTGGATGGGGTTTGTTAAGCCCAATAGATCTATCTTTAGGATTCGCGTCAATTAGGGTGTCTGTTCCCTAATTCTTAGATTACCAGACTTAATAAAAAGGGGCATATTCAATTTTGATAATTCAACCATAGAATGTAGTTTCACGTACTTGTGTCTATTTTGTAAATCATTTATAAAACCTGCATGTATTCTCATCCCAAAAATATTAGATTTTAAAAGTGGGACTATAACTCACTTTCACAGATTTTTACTTCGTCGGGAAGTAAGACTTGGCCACTGGTTGATTCACGAACCTATAACAATATATACATATATATCAAAGTATGTTCAAAATATATTTACAACACTTTTAATATATTTTGATATTTTAAGTTTATTAAGTCAGCTGTCCTCGTTAGTAACCTACAACTAGTTGTCCACAGTTAGATGTACAGAAATAAATCGATAAATATTATCTTGAATCAATCCACGACCCAGTGTATACGTATCTCAGTATTGATCACAACTCAAACTATATATATTTTGGAATCAACCTCAACCCTGTATAGCTAACTCCAACATTCACATATAGAGTGTCTATGGTTGTTCCGAAATATATATAGATGTGTCGACATGATAGGTCGAAACATTGTATACGTGTCTATGGTATCTCAAGATTACATAATATACAATACAAGTTGATTAAGTTATGGTTGGAATAGATTTGTTACCAATTTTCACGTAGCTAAAATGAGAAAAATTATCCAATCTTGTTTTACCCATAACTTCTTCATTTTAAATCCGTTTTGAGTGAATTAAATTGCTATGGTTTCATATTGAACTCTATTTTATGAATCTAAACAGAAAAAGTATAGGTTTATAGTCGGAAAAATAAGTTACAAGTCATTTTTGTAAAGGTAGTCATTTCAGTCGAAAGAACGACGTCTAGATGACCATTTTAGAAAACATACTTCCACTTTGAGTTTAACCATAATTTTTGGATATAGTTTCATGTTCATAATAAAAATCATTTTCTCAGAATAACAACTTTTAAATCAAAGTTTATCATAGTTTTTAATTAACTAACCCAAAACAGCCCGCGGTGTTACTACGACGGCGTAAATCCGGTTTAACGGTGTTTTTCGTGTTTCCAGGTTTTAAATCATTAAGTTAGCATATCATATAGATATAGAACATGTGTTTAGTTGATTTTAAAAGTCAAGTTAGAAGGATTAACTTTTGTTTGCGAACAAGTTTAGAATTAACTAAACTTTGTTCTAGTGATTACAAGTTTAAACCTTCGAATAAGATAGCTTTATATGTATGAATCGAATGATGTTATAAACATCATTACTACCTTAAGTTCCTTGGATAAACCTACTGGAAAAGAGAAAAATGGATCTAGCTTCAACGGATCCTTGGATGGCTCGAAGTTCTTGAAGCAGAATCATGACACGAAAACAAGTTCAAGTAAGATCATCACTTGAAATAAGCTTGTTATAGTTATAGAAATTGAATCAAAGTTTGAATATGATTATTATCTTGTATTAGAATGATAACCTACTGTAAGAAAAAAAGATTTCTTGAGGTTGGATGATCACCTTACAAGATTGGAAGTGAGCTAGCAAACTTGAAAGTATTCTTGATTTTATGTAACTAGAACTTGTAGAATTTATGAAGAACACTTAGAACTTGAAGATAGAACTTGAGAGAGATCAATTAGATGAATAAAATTGAAGAATGAAAGTGTTTGTAGGTGTTTTTGGTCGTTGGTGTATGGATTAGATATAAAGGATATGTAATTTTGTTTTCATGTAAATAAGTCATGAATGATTACTCATATTTTTGTAATTTTATGAGATATTTCATGCTAGTTGCCAAATGATGGTTCCCACATGTGTTAGGTGACTTACATGGGCTACTAAGATCTGATCATTGGAGTGTATATACCAATAGTACATACATCTAAAAGCTGTGTATTGTACGAGTACGAATACGGGTGCATACGAGTAGAATTGTTGATGAAACTGAACGAGGATGTAATTGTAAGCATTTTTGTTAAGTAGAAGTATTTTGATAAGTGTATTGAAGTCTTTCAAAAGTGTATAAATACATATTAAAACACTACATGTATATACATTTTAACTGAGTCGTTAAGTCATCGTTAGTCGTTACATGTAAGTGTTGTTTTGAAACCTTTAGGTTAACGATCTTGTTAAATGTTGTTAACCCAATGTTTATAATATCAAATGAGATTTTAAATTATTATATTATCATGATATTATCATGTTTGAATATCTCTTAATATGATATATATCCATTAAATGTCTTTACAACGATAATCGTTACATATATGTCTCGTTTAAAAATCATTAAGTTAGTAGTCTTGTTTTTACATATGTAGTTCATTGTTAATATACTTAATGATATGTTTACTTATCATAGTATCATGTTAAATATATATATATCCATATATATATCATCATATAGTTTTTACAAGTTTTAACGTTCGTGAATCACCGGTCAACTTGGGTGGTCAATTGTCTATATGAAACATATTTCAATTAATCAAGTCTTAACAAGTTTGATTGCTTAACATGTTGGAAACATTTAATCATGTAAATATCAATCTCAATTAATATATATAAACATGGAAAAGTTCGGGTCACTACAGTCGTTGCCATACCCCGTAGGGTTTTAAATCCGAGTGATACCAACTAAGTCCAGACACTATTGGAACTTAGTTGGTGGTAGTACTTTTGTAAGCATGTTAGCCGGATTCTCACTTGTATGTACCTTCCCGACAATTATTTCACCCTTTTCAACTATGTCTCGAACAAAATGGTATCTCAAATCAATATGCTTGGTCTTGGAATGGTACTTGTGATTTTTCACTAAGTGTACGGCACTTTGGTTATCACAGCATACCGTAAGGACTTCTTGAGGCAGCCCTAATTCGCTAATCATACCGCGGACCCATATGTCTTCTTTCACACCTTCGATAGTTGAAATATACTCGGCTTCCGTCGTGGAGAGTGCAACTACTGGTTGTAAATATGAGTACCAACTTATAACCGACCCACAATGATAAAATACATAAGATAATAGACACTTTCGTTTGTCTAGATCACCAGCATAATCAGAGTCCACGAATTCCCGCAAACCATTTGTCCCGGCTCTTTTTTTCTCAAAAGATAAACCAACATTGCTTGTACCTTTTAAGTAACGAAGTATGTGTTTAACCATCTCCCAGTGGTACTTGCCAGGATTATGCATATATCAGCTTACAATACTAACGGCATGAGCCAAGTCAGGGCGAGTGCACACCATGGCATACATCAAACTTCCAATAGCGTTTGCATAGGGAACCTTAGCCATGTATTCCTTGTCCTTGTTAGTAATTGGACATTGATCAGCAGAAGCTTTAAAGTGAGGCGCAAGAGGAGTAAGTACCGATTTGCTTTGACTCATGTTGAAACGCTCTAGTACCTTCAAGATGTAGTCGTGTTGAGATATAGTTAGCTTCCCAGCCTTCCTATCTCGACAAATTTCCATTCCTAAAATTCGTTTTGCAGGGCCTAGATCTTTCATCTCGAACTCCTTATTTAGTTGATCTTTTAACTCCATGACATGAGAAACCGTTGATGATGCAATAAGCATGTCGTCCACATATAAGACTAGATATAGTACCGACTTATCATCGAATTTCTTTATGTATACGCACTCGTCATAACTACTTCGAGAGTAACCGTGACCTAACATGAAAGCATCAAATCTGCGGTACCACTGACGTGGTGATTGTTTTAACCCATAGAGTGATTTCTTTAGTTTGCACACATGATCTTCCTTTCCGGGTACTTCAAAACCTTCAGGTTGTCGTATATATATTTCTTCTTCAAGGTTGCCATGAAGGAACGCTGTTTTAATGTCCATTTGCTCTAATTCCAAATCCATCAAAGCTACTATGGAAAGTACAATACGTATAGACGTGTGACGTATAACGGGCGAGAAAACCTCAGTAAAATTAATGCCCTCATGCTGATCAAAACCTCGAACCACAAAGCGAGCCTTGTACCTTTTGCTTTCGACTCCAGGTATACCTTCCTTTATTTTGAACAACCATTTACTACTGATGGCTCTCTTGTTCTTGGGGAGTTTAATGAGATCCCAAGTTTCATTATTATGGAGACTTTCTACCTTTTCTTCCATGGCAGTGACCCATTTATTACCCTCGACACTTGATACAGCTTCTTTATAAGATCTTGGTACTGAATGCTCGATTTCAGATGCAGCGAAAAAGCTGTAAGTAACCATATTACATTCATATTCATCGAATCTTAGTGGCCTGCTAATTTTCCTTCTTTCACGATCTCGGGCTAGTAAGTACTCTGGTTGTTGTGTTGGAGTAGTTTCGGATTGAGGGACAGTAATATTTTGGGTATCTTCGCGTTCCTTGTTTTCAACCTCAAGCTCCACCTTAACCGTGGAAGAATCAGTTGCTTCATTGTTCGAATTTGGTTCATGAACGTTATGTTCGGGGTTTAACAGTGCTTCCTCATTAAAGGTTACATCACGGCTATGGATAATTTTCTTGTACTTCGGGTCATGGCACCACACTCGATATCCTTTTACGCCAGCACCATAGCCCAAGAATACACACTTAACCGCTCGTGGTGCCAATTTCCCTTCACTTATATGAACATATACCAGGCACCCAAAAATTTTAAGATGTGCATAATTAACTTGGTTACCGGACCGCAACTCTTCGAGAACTTTGTCTTCAAGTGATCGGTGAGGTGAGCGATTTATCAGATATGTGGCAGTTGTGGCAGCTTCTACCCAAAAACTCTTGTCTAACTTTGAGTGAGAAAGCATGAATCTTACCTTCTCCATTATGGTTCGATTCATTCTTTCAGCGACTCCATTTTGTTGGGGAGTTCGTATAAGTGAATGGTGCCTGGCAATACCTTCCTTTCGGCAATAAGAGTTGAACTCTTCACCACAGAATTCGAGTCCATTATCGGTACGAAGTACTTTGATCTTACGTTCAGTTTGGTTTTCAATCTAAACCTTCCATTCCTTGAATGTATGAAATACCTCATCTTTACTCTTTAAGAAGAAAGACCACACCTTATGAGAGTAGTCGTCAATGATAGTTAGCATGTAACGCTTTCCACCACGTGACGTGACCGGTGATGGCCCCCACAAATCAGAGTGAAGGTAGCCGAGTGGGGCTTTGGTTTTGTATACTCCCGAACCAAAACTAACTTTCTTTTGCTTACCAAACATGTAGTGCTCACAGAATTCAAGATTACAACTTTGCTTGAGTAACCCTTTCTTTGCTAATATATTCATTCCTTTTCCCCCCATGTGACCCAAACGATAGTGCCAGAGTGTGGATTCGTCAGGGGTTACCTTTCCTGTTGAAATGCCCCGTTCATATCGATTATAAATGATTCACAATAGTTGATTTCATTGCGACGTACTTGACCTCTATATGATACATTTTACAAACATTGCATTCGTTTTTAAAAGACGAACTTTCTTTACATCGAAAGTTGACGGCATGCATACCATTTCATAATACATCCAACTATAATTGACTTAATGATAATCTTGATGAACTCAACGACTCGAATACAACGTCTTTTGAAATATGTCATGAATGACTCCAAGTAATATCCCTAAAATGAGCAAATGCACAGCGAAAGATTTCTTTCATACCTGAGAATAATCATGCTTTAAAGTGTCAACCAAAAGGTTGGTGAGTTCATAGGTTTAACGTAAACAATAAAATTCATCATTTTGATAGACCACAAGATTTAAATATAGTACACATATCTCGTGTACTAAACCATTTTTCATAATGCTTGGCAGAGTAGGTTCGTATCCTTTTCTCCCCCGTAGGTTGCCTCGCGATATTTAATAATCGTACACATATCTCGTGCACAAAAATAATACACATAACCTGTGTATAAAAATCATTCTCTCGATACATAACATTCACTTTGCTTTCATTGCTTAACATGGTAACCGACCTTAACATATCATGCACATCAATAATATCCCCAATACAGAACATCTCGTCTGTATAATATATAAACTTCGAAGTACTAAGCATCACGCCCACTAGCTCTTCCGTCTAGTGAACATTCTGGGTGGGGGTGTTAAACCCGGTAGCTACCTTTAGGATTCGCGTGAATTAAGGCCATACCCGTTTTCTAATTCTTAGGTTACAAAGCAATAATAAGCAGAGGAAAAATTCACAACAACTAGTGGCAATTATCACGTCCAAGTAATTCAATAATAATCCACAGAACTTCTGTCTGCATAATAATTCATTCGAGGAATGATTTGCTTGTGTCTATCTTGTCAAACATTTATAAAAGCATCTCAAGTATTCTTAGTCAAAAAAATATAGATTGCAAAAGCATTTAATAAAGCATTTGTAAAACGGTTATAAAAACAGCGCATGTATTCTCAGTCCCAAAAATGTAAAGAGTAAAAGGGAATCAAATGAACTAAAGATACGATATTTGTAGTAAAAATATGCATACGACGGAACTGAACAATGCAAGGTTGGCCTTGGATTCACGAACCTATATCATTTATATATATATATATATATATATATATATATATATATATATATATATATATATATATATATATATATATATTAATACCTATACTTGTAATTGAACAAGGATATATATTATTATTAGTGATATAATTTTATTTTAATAACTTATATACATTTTATATAAAAATATTAAGTTTCGTTATGTTATATGTAATAAATATTTTTATATATTTATATATATATATTATTTGTTAGTTAAAACAGTACTTTAGTAATACTAAGGTAATATTTGAAATAATAATAGTGTTAATACTAATATTAATAAAAATGATAATATTATTTATAATTCTATTAATAAATATATTACTGATTGTTTTCATTAATCAATCTCATAATAATGATAATATTAGCAGTTTTTAATAAAATGAATAACTGTATAATAATGATCATGAAAATATTAATTTTTGATAATAATACTTAGTTCTTAATAATAATAAGAATTATAAAGATATCTATTTTGTTAATTATGGTAATAAGTTTGATTATAACCATTCTAATAATCATATTAACAATAATAATGATATTATTACTAATACTTTTGTTAATATTACAATAATAATACTAACAATTTGTAAAATGATACTGATAATAATATTTATAATAATAATTTGTATTATGTTCATAATAAGGATAATAATAAATATAATAATGATCATAATTATAATAATGATACATATATTAATATTGGTAATAATAATAACAATAATACTAAGTAATGATAATAATATTAGTAATAATAACAATTATAACAATAATAATTAATACTAGCAATAATAATAATAATAATAATAATAATAATAATAATAATAATAATAATAATAATAATAATAATAATAATAATAATAATAATAATAATGAAAATGATAATAATAATAATAATAATACTAGTGAAAAATGATGCTACCTTCAAAGAAATTGGCCCCAAAAAAAAAACTTCCACAACAGGGACTCGAACCCGGGACCTCTAGCTAAACCGACAACTACCCAAACCATTCCTCCATTTCATTTTTCTTGATTAAAACCCATTCCGTTAATATATATATATATATATATATATATATATATATATATATATATATATATATATATATATATATATATATATATATATATATTGTCCATCTGATTTCATCTTCTTCGTTAAAACACCAAATCGTCCAGGAGCAGTTTAAAGATCATAACAGCTAGATTAATTGTTTGATTTAAAGTTTGAAAATCGAACTCTAGTAGAAGATTGGATTAATTATAACAGAAAAAGAAAAATTTTAAAAAATTACAGTCGTGAAGAACACTTATGAACTTCAAGATCAAATTCAAATTCTAGGACGTTTTAGCTTATGATTTCTGAATGAAATAGGTTTTAAATTGTTCCAGGAAACTTTCTGGACCTTCAATTTAATCTAAAACATCGAAACAAACTCTAATTTCTTGATGATCAAAACGTTTGACTTTTTAAAATTAAACTTTGACCTCAAAATTCTTACTTGATACTAAAAATTGGGATTTGAATCTTCCCAGAAAGTTTAAATGGAAGATTTAGAGCTGAACTGCATTAACACATTTTGAAATTTATTACGAAATCTTTTTAATTGAAAAATGAAGAAGAAACAGGGCAGTTCGACTGATTTCTTCAATTTTTGATTTAATTTTGACAATTTAAAAGAGGTTAAAGATACTTGAGATTGTGGATTGCTAATGTAGGTCGACAGATATCATTTACACTGAAATTGGTCTGGTTTTATAGCAATTATCATCGACAGAAGGAATCACCCAGGCAAAAGAAAATAAAAAATAAATATAAAAAGAAGATAACGACCCTAACCAGATTTTGGTTGCATCTGTGATATAATCTCAGCTAAATAACAAATCTGGAGATATCAAACAAAATTTCAAAAGTATGATGTTGAAAAGAAACAGAATTCGTTCGCTGTAACATTATTTATCTAATATTATTATGTAATAAATAAAATTACTAATAATAATAAAAATAAAATTAATAATAATAATAATAATACCAAAATATTACTAATTATAATAATAAAAATAATGATATCAGAAATTTTAAATAAAAGATAGCTTGTTAGTTATTCATAATAATAATCATGATACTATGGTTAATAGTGATAATCATAATCATAATAATACTAATAAAAATATAACAAATTACATGTAACAATTTTTATGTTATAATTTTAATGATACTAATAATAGTTATAATAACATTTAATGTATTAACTATATTTTAACTTATAATTTAATATATTACAATTATTAATTATATCCTATTTATAATATATATTATATAGTAATATATATATATATATATATATATATATATATAATATTTAATATTTATAAATTTTACAAATGTTACAATATATTAATTGTTAGTAGAAATCTTTTATATATACATATATGTATATATATATATGTATATATATATATATATATGTATATATATATATATATATGTGTGTGTGTATATATATATATGTATATATATATATATATATATGTGTGTGTGTGTATATATATATATATATATGTATATATATATATATATATATATGTATATATACAGATTTGTAATAATATTTTATATCTATTTATATTTTCATTTTAATAGTAACTTACTCATTTTGTTTGTTATTTTACATTTTTAATTCTAATTGATTAAAGTATATTTTATTAATTCAAAATATTTTATATATATTTATATTTAAATTTATATATATATATACATAATTATTTGTTCGTGAATCGTCGGAAACAGTCGAGGGTAATTGCATACATAATAGTAGTTCAAAGGTTAACTGAATCCATGTACACAGTTCAAAAATTTTGAGACTCAACATTACAGACTTTGCTTATTGTATCGAAATCATATATAGATTAGGTTTAAATTTGGTCGAAAATTTCTGGGTCGTTACAGTACCTACCCGTTAAAGAAATTTCATCTCGAAATTTGATCGATGTCGTCATGGCTAACAATAAAAATGTTTTCATGACGAATATGAGTTGATAAATAGAGTTTTATCATTATTAGTTAATATAGATAAAACGATTCTATTATGTGAAGCGTACGAGTGAAGCTGTCACAAAGACTGAGATGGAGATTTAACTTTTGACGTAGTCATGGTGGATTTCTGGAATTCAAGGAATTTATAGAAAATCTTTGTAATCTATAAGATTTGGTTCTTCGGTAATTAAGGAAATTACGATCTTCTTTAATTAAATGCGGTAATCTTCCTCGATTGTTTCGTCTAATATTTCACTATAAATCCACCCTCTTCATTTCCTTTATATTTTGGAGATTCATTCTCTTGTTTTCTCTTCCCGACTTTAAGTCAAGAGAAAAATAGTCCAGAATTCGTAGGTATGAAATTTCGAATTAACATGACTAATGTTCTAAGAGAGAGATTGTATTGGTACGATCTTGATTGGTTAAATTACCAAAATTCAAGAGAAAATATAGAACTATCAGGAAGATATGTTCTTGATATGTTTGTAGATTAGATAGAATGTAAGATTCGTGTAACATGGCACATGATGATGTTATGGTCTGTGAATCATCACGTTTCATTAGAAACTCAGCATGACTTATTGTAATATAATCACGTTGATCAAGTGTCATTATATTATACTAACTCATGCATCAATTTCCAACACTACTTCAAAATCATTCATAATTTAAATTCGAATTTTTCAGAATTTAGAAACTAAAGCAGTTTCCTTTCTGATGTAACACAGATAACACGAAGAGATAAATGATTTCAGATAAGAATAGTTATGAAAATATCTTCAGAAATATCGAGGATATTTATAATGAAAGATACGATGATATCTTAGAATTTCTAATATCGAAGGATGATGAAGAAGATTTGTTCGTAAAGATTTAGAGTCAGGAGCAAGGTATTCGTTAATGACTTCAGCAGATTCTGAATCATTTTGATTCTTTGAAGGCAGATTTAGTCCTTGTGATTTGTCCACTGCCTCCTTCATGGTTTGCTCAATCCGTTTTCCAGTTCCAACATTTCTGAGTTTTGCCAACATATTATTCTTTATCATCAAACTTCTGATGGTTAAGGTCGTCTACGGTTGTCTACAGTTTTTGCTGCTTCATTCAGCTTTTTCAACATTTGGTGTATTGATTCATAGACTGGGTGCTTTTCAGAATTTCAGAACGGATGATCAAAATTCCAAGAGATAAATGTTATATGTATACATATAACTGTTGATGTAGTATCATTGCGAGATTCAAAATACTGATTGCTAATTCTCGGTTATTGGTATAGTAATTCTCGTTACAAGATGTGGATGAGTATATGATAAGGTTTTTATGAACAAATATAATGGTTTTTCGAAAGGACTCAAGCTAACGAATAATGAAGTTGCTAGTAAGTTTACAGTTAATGTGGTGGAATATAAACGGTCCTCCCGGTAACGATGACGAAAGGCAAACTTATATATCAAGGTTATAATAAGACTAATCCGAATGAAAAGTAGAAGTTGACTTGCTGGAGCTGTGACAAAATTGGCTAATTTGAAAAAAATTGCAGTGTTATTTTCGGTAATAACAATGCCAAAGGAGCTAGCACAGATACATGTTAAACGTTTACTCAGGTTCTGAGTGTTTTCAGGTGCATAACTATATGCATCAATCTTTTCTTCCGTAGATGAAGTGTGGTTGGTTCATCCTCCCGATTGAGGTGTTTTCAAGATTCATGAAAGGTTTGAACGCAGATTGTAATCGTCAAGATACAAATGAGGTTTAAGATAAAATCAAGTGGCAAACTTGAAGAAATGTTTAGTTTCATATGTTATAATCAATATTTTAATTCATTTTAATTATCTAATGTTAGTTGTTCACTGTTAGTAGTCCACGGTTAGAAATTCAATAATTCATATGTAGTTTAATATATAATATTCGAATTAATTAATACGTGTCGTGACCCATTGTATACACGTCTCAGACTCGATCACAACTCAAGGTATATATATTATTTTAGAATCAACCTCAACCATGTATAGCTAACTCGAACATTAACGCATATAGAGTGTCTATGGTTATTCCAAATAATATATATAGATGACGTCGATATGATATGTCAAACCATTGTATACGTGTCCCGACGATATTTAAAGTGCGTAAAATAAATAACAGAAATTAAATGACGATAAATAAAATTGCGAGAATTAAAATTGCGATAAATAAATTGCGATAAATAAAATATAATAAGGAATTAACAGTTAGCTAGGAACAGTTAGCTAGGATTTTGTTAGCGTGGATTCTTAACAAAAATTTTCATAGTTAATTTGTTTGTTTCTAACAAATTTTATTTTGTCCAATGTTTTCTTCATTATGCCACTTGTCGGATTCTGATAGGTCAAAATCCAAATATGAAATTGAATAAAAATGGTTATTCTGTGGTGAACGGATACGTATATCTGTGGGTGTAAGTAGGATGGTAAATGACTGTTAAATCGAATTCGAAGAATGTACAGTGTAACTTATTAATGTGAAATCTAAATATTCCTCGGGTATTACCTACCCGTTAAAATATTTTCACCATTAACAGTTTGTACAAAAGAATTTTTAATTACAATCTTTATGAAAACATATATACATATATATTTTCTTCAGATATAATCATGGATTTAATGAGTTAATATGATATTAAACTCATCTGATTTACGGTTAGAACTAGAGTACATAATCTCTAAAACATTAGGGATTACATAATCATCATGTCGAACGAAGATAAATGAGGTAGAATGATACGTAGAACGAAGATAATCGATGTAGGGCGTCATGGAGTACAATGATTATGCTGGAGGTACAGATAAGGCGTGTAGTGTTGAGGCTTGTGATGCGGATGTTGTTGGTGGTGGTACTGTTGCTGTTGATGGTGCTTGAAATCTTTGCACTATATTTTCCAAGGCCAATACTCGAGCACGAAGCTCATTGACCTCTTCTATTACACCAGGATGATTGTCAGTTCGGACGAGCGGACGAATAAGATCCAAAATTTGAAATAGTATGTAATCATGGCGAGATATTCTGGAAATGAGAGAGAAAATGGTATTACGAACAGGTTTGCCGGTAAGTGCTTCAGGTTCTTCGCTAAGAGGGCAATATGGTGGATGAAATGGATCACCTTCTTCTTGTCTCCAATGATTTAGTAGACTACGAACTCATCCCCAATTCATCCAGAATAGATGATGGCTAATTGGTTGATCCATTCTGGTCACACTGCTTTCGGAGCTTGAGTGAAACTCCATATCAGAATCTGAGGGACTTGAACTAGTGGCGAGTTCCATTTCGTACGATTGAATAAAGAAATATTCGATATGAAATAATTTCCGGCTATCGGGTGGTATTCTAATTATGTAGAATATCTATATATATAGAACAAAAGATTTCGTAGATTACGGAGGAATTTACGGAATATACTAGGCAAAGTTTACAGTAACAGATATGCTAAGATATGAATTTTGTCTATACACTATTCATGCAATCAATGCAGTAAGATGTGTCTAGACTAAGAATGATAAGCAAATGATTCCTTAAGAATGATAAGCAGGTAATTTTCGACACAAAATGATAAGCAAAACTTTTGACATGCAGACACGGTCGAAGTCCAGACTCACTAATGCATCTTAACAACTATCAGTTAAACACACCAATGCAAGACCTGGTTTGCTAAGACCATCGCTCTGATACCAACTGAAATGCCCCGTTCATATCGATTATTAACGATTCACAATAGTTGATTTCATTGCGAGGTACTTGACCTCTATATGATACATTTACAAACATTGCATTCGTTTTTAAAAGACGAACTTTCTTTACATCGAAAGTTGACGGCATGCATACCATTTCATAATACATCCAACTATAATTGACTTAATGATAATATTGATGAACTCAACGACTCGAATGCAACGTCTTTTGAAATATGTCATGAATGACTCCAAGTAATATCCCTAAAATGAGCAAATGCACAGCGGAAGATTTCTTTCATACCTGATAATAATCATGCTTTAAAGTGTCAACCAAAAGGTTGGTGAGTTCATAGGTTTAACGTAAACAATAAAATTCATCATTTTGATAGACCACAAGATTTAAATACAGTACACATATCTCGTGTACTAAACCATTTTTCATAATGCTTGGCAGAGTAGGTTCGTATCCTTTTCTCTCCCGTAGGTTGCCTCGCGATATTTAATAACCGTACACATATCTCGTGCACAAAAATAATATGTGGCGACCCGGAATTTTCCGACCAAATTTAAACTTGATCTTTATATGATTTCGACACGATAAGAAAAGTCTGTAATGTTGATTCTCAAAAATTTTGAACCGTTTCATATGTTCAATTGACCATCGACTGTTCTCGACGATTCACGAACAACTATTTGTAAATATATATTTAAATAAATATATATAATTTGAAATATAATTTATGATGTAATTGCTAGAAATTAATTATGTAAAAATAATAATTATTATTTAAAACATATCTATCTATATATACATAAAAGTATATTAAAAATAAATATTAAATGATTGTAATACTCGTTTAATGTGCCGATTGATATTAAGCAAGTTTAATTCGAACTCATATGATTTTAAAATAAACGGTGATCCAAAAATGAGTTCTATAACTTTTAGGCTTACTAAAAATGTATTTAGGATCTAGTTATTAAATTTTAACACTTTTTATATTTTACCCATAATCGAGAAGGACAGTTGATGTAATTTTTATTTAATAAATTAATGATCGAATTTTATACCATAATGACCAAAATAAATAAATATAGTTAATTTAAAAATTTGAGATTTTTCCAAAGACTTTTATCCACCACTAATTAACAACGGAGCCCGATATTCCAGTCCGTAAATTTAAAGTGAAATAGTGTCGGCAGAGAAAATATCTGTGAGTGAATTATTAACCTTATGTTCACTGAATTTGATTGATTAAATGTTTTCCACTACCATCTATCTCAGTTATCTATCATCTATATATGCATATGCATATGAGAATTATTAACAACCCATCACCAACTTTTATTTTTGCTATTTCTTTGATCACCAACAACAATAGTCTACCATCATCAAATGAACAACATTTAAACCGTTGATCATCACTAGATCACCTTAAACCACCATCATCGAACTCGTTTCAATTGTTGTTGTATTCTTTTAGGCTCTTCTTGATCAACACCGCCAACACCCTTTTTTTTATTGCACCATCGAGTTGTGTTCCTACCACAACCGTTATTATTTCAAGTTTGATAAATGAACACCATCCACCACCTTCTAGACCATCGTCAAACCCATCTATTTCCGCTTTCTTTCGTGAGCACACCACATTGGTCTTATTTTTCTCAAACACCACCACCATCGAATATTTTTTTTACCGCTGCAGCGTTTTCTTTTCTTTCTAATTCAACCATCTACCACCACCATATATAACTCAAACCTAATTAAAACTGCTGCTGCACGAGTTTGGCTTCGGTTTACCGTAAAGCCCATCACAACAGCCACCTCAAATACCACCTTTTATATATTCTTTTTCTTTCTTTCATTGCTGCTACTGCAGCCTATGTTACTGTTTCTAATTGTGTTAAACAATCACACGCCATCTCTTTACCTGCTATTGTTACAGCTTACGTTGATGCTTCTGTTTTCCAACCAAACCGCAACTATTATTATTATTAAATGATGATAAAAATAGATAATTATGTTAATGATCGTGAAAATAGGATGATTATGGAGATCCACTTGTTAAAGTGGTAGGGTTGCTATGCTTGATATTTTTATCGGCTGGGAAACAACATTCTTGGATTCTAAATCCCACAGGTTCTTTATTTTAAATCAACCTATAATCGGACTGCTATATAATCGATTTCAGTTTGGGATTTTTAACGGGCTTGATATAATCTTGTGTAGTTTGGTCTGATTATAGTGGGGCTAATGGTTATTGGGCCTATATCATGAAATCACCTCATAAACACTATTACAGCAACGTTTCATCTCATGTTCCGCTGTCTGATTAAGTTTACGAGTTGATAATGATGATGAGGTATGTGATGATGTTGATGACGAGCAATAAGGATAGGATGATAAATCACGATTATGATCATGGAAGATGATTATGATCATGTAAATGATGGTAATGATGATGAGATAATTATGTTAATTAGGTTATGTTATGATGATAGATAACGATGATAATATGAATATGATGATGGTATGAATGATGATTATAATGATAGATGATGATGATGTTAACGTATGATGATGATGATGATGGTTACGGTTACCATGATGATGATGATAAAACTGATATATAATATAAATGTATTAAAATAATTATTATAACAGAAAAGTGCGGTAGATCAGATGGTTAGTGGTGTTTGTGATTATCTAGAGGTCCTGGGTTCGAAACTAGGAGTGTGCAAATATTTTTTCCCAATAAAAGTTATCCTAAGAGTGTGGGCCTGTTGGGCCGTGATCCTGTAGTGTATTGGGCCGTGTTCCTGTTACTTAAGTTAGTGGGCTATAATCCAATTTCTATTTTTCAGTTGAGCTGAATCAAAGATGAATATATAGGTTAAATAAAAGCGTTGGGTGAATATAATTAGAAAAACTGAATAGCTCAGGCGGTTAAGGATGTTATCTGGTTAGCGGGAGGTCGCGGGTTCAAACCCGGGCTTGGGCATTTTTTTAAGAGCTACTTCTTTGAGGTAGTATTACTATTACCTTTATTATTGTTATTATTATTAATTATTATTAATTATTATCATTATTATTATTATCATATTTTTGTCATTTTATTAAGATTAACATTATTAGTAAAAATTATTATTTTTATCCTTATTATCATAATTAGTATTATTATTACTCAGTATTAGTATTAGGTATTAATATCAATATTATTGATTTTATTATAAAAATAAAAAAACTTATTATTATTAACATTATCATTATCAAGATTTTTATATATTATTATCATTGTTTTTACTATCACTACTATTATTTATTATTATTATTAGTATTACTATTATTATAAAAATATTACTACTTTCTATTATAAATATTATTTTACCAAATAAAGTAGTAGTTATATAAAAACATATCTCAATATAATTCTATATTTATATATATAAATATATTAATCTTAATACATTATATAATATAAATAAACTCAGTTGATTAAATGTGATATGTGTTAATATATATACATGATTTAGGTTCGTGAATCCGAGGCCAACCTTGCATTGTTCAGTTCCGTCGTAGTCATATTTTTACTACAAAATATCGTATTGTGAGTTTCATTTGCTCCCTTTTTAAATGCTTTTGCAACATATATTTTTAGGACTGAGAATACATGCGCTGCTTTTATAAATGTTTTACGAAATAGACACAAGTAATTGAAACTATATTCTATGGTTGAATTGTTATACCGGATATCGCCCTTGTTGAACTTGGTAGCCTAAGAATTAGTGTTTATTATAATTACCACCAATTGACGCGAATCCTAAAGATAGATCTATGGGCTTTGACACGCCCCAGTCAGAGAATTTGAACTGCTTTAGTACTTCGATGTTTATATGTTTAGGGATATTCTAGATGCATTTTGTTAATGTCGGTTACCAGTTGTTCAATCCATATGAATGAATTTTAAACACTTGCAAGTGTATGTTTATTGATTAAATGAAATCTTATGGTCTATTAAAATTATGGAAATGATTAATTACGATAAACTAATGAACTCACCAACCTTTGGCTGACACTTGAAAGCATGTTTATTCTTAGGATTGAAAGAAATCTTCCGCTGTGCATTTGCTCATTTTAGAGATTTTACTTGGAGTCATTCATGACATATTTCAAAAGACGTTGCATTCGAGTCGTTGAGTTCATCAAGATTATTATTAAGTCAATTATAGTTGGATATATTATGAAAGGGTATGCATGCTGTCAACTTTCGAAGTAATGAAAGTTTGTCTTTTAAAAACGAATGCAATGTTTATAAAATGTATCATATAGAGGTCAAGTACCTCGCGATGTAACCAAATGTAATGTATTCGTCCAAATGGAGTAGTACGGGTCTTTACAGGTGGTACCAGAGCTGGTTTAAGCTGTGTCGTTGGCTTAATCATAGAGAGGGTTCTCACAGTGTTACCTGTGACGAAGCATTGGCTGTTACTCCTCGCGGTCCGAATATGGTTGGCTTTGCTGAGAGGCAGGGCTGTAAAATCAGTGTCTGAGGTACGCTGAGTGGTCACCAGGCGGTTAGCTGGGAAGGCACTGAGTGTGATGTGTCCCCACTATTTATAGGTAGTATCAGAGCGGTGGTCTTAGCGAACCAGGTCATGCATTAGTGTGTCTAACTGATAGTTGTTTAGATGCATTAGTGGGTCTAGACTTCGACCGTGTCTGCATGTCAAAAGTTTTGCTTATCATTTCGTGTCGAAAATTACATGCTTATCATTCTTAGTCTAGATATGTCTTACTGCATTGATTGCATGAATAGTGTATAGACAAAATTCACATTTTAGCGTATCTGATACTGTAAACTCTGCCTGTCATATTCCGTAAATTTCCCCGTAATCTACGAAATCTTTTGTTCTATATATATAGATATTCTATATAATTAGAATACTACCCGATAGCCGGAAATCACTTCATATCGAAAATTCTTTATTCAATCGTACGAAATGGAACTCGTCACTAGTTCAGGTTTTTCGGATTGCGACAGCTATTCCTACATGGATGTTCACCTAAGCTCTGAAAGCAGTGTCACCAGAATGAATCAACTACTCAGCCATCCCCAATTCATCTGATGGGTTCGTAGTCGACTTAATCAATGGAGATGCGAAGAAGACGATCCCTTCCACCAATCGAATTCACCTTTTGGCGAAGAACCTGAAGCACTTACAGACGAACCTGTTCGAAACACCATTTTCACACTCATTTCCAGAGTATCTCACCACGATTATATTCTATCCAAAATTCTAAACCTTATTCATCCGTTCGTTCCGATCGACAATCATCCCGGAATAATAGAAGAAGTCAACGAACTTCGCGCTCGAGTAATCAATTTGGAGAATATGGTGCAAAATTTACCAGCTTCAGCAACATCACCGACACCAACAGTACCATCAGTAACAGCACCAGTACCATCAACAATCCCATGATTCAACATCACAATCTGTACCTCGAGCATCAACGTCATACGTACCATAGATACCAAGGAGTACCAACAACAACAACAACAACAACCGATGAAGTATTAATCTATAACATCATTGGAGAAACATTCTGTAGCGATTATGTAATCCCCAAAGCCTTAGAGATTATTTATTCTAGCTCAAACCGAAAAGCAAATGAGATTAATATCATATTAACTCATTAAATCCATGATTACATCTGAAGAAAATATATATGTATATATGTTTTCATAAAGATTGTAATTAAAAATTCTCTTGTACAAACTGTTAATGGTAAAAATATTTTAACGGGTAGGTAATACCCGAGGAATATTTAGATTTCACATTAATAAGTTACACTGTACAATATTCGAATCTGATTTGACGGTCATTTACTATCCTACTTACATCCACAGATATACAAATCTGTTCACCACAGAATAACCATTTTTTATTCAATTTCATATTTGGATTTTGACCTATCAGAATCCAACAAGTGTCATAATGAAGAAAACATTTGACAAAATAAAATTTGTTAGAAATAAACAAATTAACTATGAGAAATTTTGTTAAGAATCCACGCTAACAAAATCCTAGCTAACTGTTCCTAGCTAACTGTTAATTACTTATTGTACATTTTAATTATCGCAATTTAATTATCGTAATTTACTTATCGCAATTTTAATTCTCGCAATTTTATTTATTGTCATTTAATTTCTGTTATTTATTTTACGCACTTTAAATATCGGGACACGTATACAAGGTTTTGACATATCATATCGACGCATATATATATATATATTATTTGGAATAACTATAGACACTCTATATGCGGTAATATTCGAGTTAGCTATACATGGTTGAGGTTGATTCAAAAATAATATATATACTTTGAGTTGTGATTGAGTCTGAGACATGTATACAATGGGTCACGATACGTATTAATTAATTCGAATATTATATATTAAACTATATATGAATTATTGAATTACTAACTGTGGACTATCAACTGTGGATTACCAACATTGGACAATTAAAATGAATTAAAATATTGATTATAACATATGAAACTAAACAATTCTTCAAGTTTGTCACTTGATTTCATCTTAAACCTCATTTGTATCTTGACGATTACAATCTGCGTTCAAACTTTTCATGATTTTTGAAAACACCTCAATCGAAAGGATGAACCAACCACACTTCATCTATGGAAGGAAAGATTTATGCATATAGTTATACACCTGAAAAACTCTCAGAAACTGAGTAAACGTTTAACACATAGCTGTGCTAATTCCTATAGCGTTATTATTACCGAAAATAACTTTGCAACCCTTGTTCGAGATAACCAGTTTTGTCGCAGCTCCAGCAAGTTAACTTCAATTATTCGTTCGAATCAACCTTATTATAAACTTGATATCTGTGCTTGCTCTTTTATTGTTACCGGGGAACCTTTTATATTCCACCATATTACCAGCAACCTCGTTGCTCTTTGGCTTAAATCTCTCCAACAAATCACTATATTGAAATCTTATCATATACTCATCCACATCTTATAACGAGAATTACCATACCAATTACCAAGAATTAGCAATCAGTATTTTGAATTTCGCAGCGTTCCTACGTCAACAGTTATATATCTATATATAACGTATATCTTCTGGACTAATCGATTTCAATTCGGAATCTATGAATTCCTAAAAAGCACTCTAGCTTACGAATCAGATCTCTGAGTTCTGAAAAAGCTGATGAAGCAGCAAAAAACTAAAGACTGTTAAACAGTCAAAAGTTTTATAATAAAGAGCGACATACTGAAAAAGCTCAAAAGTTTTGATACAGAAAAACAAATTGAGAAAACCATGAAGGAGGCTATGGACAAATCACAAAGACTAAACCTGCCTTCAAAGAATCCAAATGATTCAGTATCTGCTGAATTCATTAACGAATACCTTGCTCCTGACTCTAAACCTTTACGGACAAATCTTCTTCATCATCTTTCGATATTAGAAATTCTAAGATATCATCGTATCTTTCATTATAAATATCCTCAATATTTCTGAAGATATTTTTATAACTATTCTTATCTGAAATCATTTATCTCTTCGCGATATCAGTGTTACATCAGAAAGAAAACTGTTTTAGTTTCTAAATTCTGAAGAAAAAAAATTTGAATTTAAATTATGAATGTTTTTGAAGTAGTGTTGGGAACTGAAGCATGAGTTAGTATAATATAATGACACTTGATCAACGTGATTATATTACAGTAAGTCATGCTGAGTTTCTAAATGGAACGTGATAATTCACAGACTATAACGTCATCATGTGCCATGTTACACGACTCTTACATTCTACCTAAATCTCCAAACATATCGAGAACATATCTTCCTGATAGATCTATCTTTTCTCTTGAATTATGGTAATTTAACCAATCAAGATCGTGCTATTACAATATTTCTCCTTTAGAACATTAGTCATGTTCATTCTAAACTTCATACCTACAAATTCTGGACCATTATTCGCTTGACTTAAAGTCGGAAAGAGAAACAAAAGTATGGAACTACATAATATAAAGAAATGAAGAGGGTGAATTTATAGTAAAATATCCGACAGAGCAATCGAATTAGATTATCGCATTTAACCAAAGAAGATCTTAACTTCCTTAATTACCGAAGGATCAGATCTTATTACGAAGATTTCCTCTAAATTCCTTGAATTTCGGGAATCACCCATGACTACGTCACCAGTTAAGATGAACCTGCATTTATTCATTTCACTCTTTTGCAATAGTTTCATTCGTACTATTCACATAATCGAGTTGTTTTATCTATATTATTCAATGATGATAAAACTCTAAATTCTAGCTCATATGCGTCTTAAAAACATACTTATTCTCATCCATGACCATCCCAATCAAATTTCGGGACGAAATTTCTTTAACTGGTAGGTACTGTGACGACCCAGAATTTTTTGACCAAATTTAAACTTGATCTTTATATGATTTCGACACGATAAGCAAAGTCTGTAATGTTGAGTCTCAAAAATTTTGAACTGTTTCATATGTTCAATTGACCATCGACCGTTCTCGACGATTCACGAACAACTATTTGTAAATAGATATGTATATATTTAAATAAATATATATAATTTGAAATATAATTTATGATGTAATTGCTAGAAATTAATTATGTAAAAATAATAATTATTATTTAAAACATATCTATCTATATATACATAAAAGTATATTAAAAATAAATATTAAATGATTGTAATACTCGTTTAATGTGCTGATTGATATTAAGCAAGTTTAAATCGAACTCATATGATTTTAAAATAAACGGTGATCCGAAAATGAGTTCTATAACTTTTAGGCTTACTAAAAATGTATTTAGGATCTAGTTATTAAATTTTAACAATTTTTATATTTTACCCAGAATCGAGAAGGCAGTTGATGTAATTTTTATTTAATAAATTAATGATAGAATTTTATACCATAATGACCAAAATAAATAAATATAGTTAATTTAAAATTTTGAGATTTTTTCGAAGACTTTTATGCATCACTAATTAACAACGGAGCCCGATATTCCAGTCCGTAAAGTTAAAGTGAAATAGTTTCGGTAGAGAAAATATCCGTGAGTGAATTATTAACCTTATGTTCACTGAATTTGATTGATTATATGTTTTCCACTACCATCTATCTCAATTATCTATCATCTATATATGCATATGTATATGAGAATTATTAACAACCCATCACCAACTTTTATTTTTGCTACTTCTTCGATTCCAACCAATCTTTGGCTTCTCCCTTTAAAGTCCAGGGAAATAACATGAGATATATCTGTTCATCCTCCACTTCTCGGATTTTAAATAGTGTGCAGATCTTATTAAAGGTACGTAGATGTTCATTTGGATCTTCCTTCGGCGCACCACTAAACTGGCATTGATTAGTCACCATGTGTAGAATTTGTCCTTTGATTTCATAATCTGGCGCATTAATGTCTGGATGAGTAATTGCGTGACCTTGGCCAGTGCGTTTAGCTCTCATTCGGTCTTCCATACTTAAAGGTTCCAGATTCTCCATAATTGAATTTGTTGAATCGGTATCACTAGATGATTCTGATTTAATGGTTCGTTCCTCAACAATCTCTGTTTGAATGATTGGTGGTTCCGGAGGAAAGTTTAGTGGTTCAGGATCTACGAACCGTTCCTGAATATTCTCCGGATTCTCAATTGTGAGGTTGGGTTCAAAAAATGGATTATCGGAAATTTGAACTGAAGTACTTGGTCGACTGGATGACGATTCTAAAGAAAAATCAACGGCGGTTATATTTGCTAAATGTCTTGATCTAGTTACAGGTGGTGAACGTACAAAAGGTGGTGAACGTCTTGCTCGGTGCATTCACTGAATATCCTATTAGTTTTTAAAAGGAAAGAAAAATTATAATAAGTTATCCAATTAATAGACTTTTCTGATTTTGCCCACGTTTCGAATAGCCAAAAGATGCAGCAGAGGGGCAGGATTCGTTTGGTCTCAATATAATTGAGGACTGTTTGGCTCCAATAACCCGGTCCACGTACAAATCCAACTATTACTACGAACCAGAAAATTTTGATGTCTATTAATTTAACCACTTAAAATAAATTTTCGTAATTTTAAGAAATTTAGATAAGAAGTAGAATAAAAATTCTAAGTCCTAAAAACTAGGATGGCGAGAAATAAGAGTGAAAAAGAGTTCGTCGAAAAAGGTCGAAAAAGAAAAAAATGGTTGAAAAATAAAAGGTGACGAAAAAATAAAAGAAACTTATAAAAACTTAAAAATACTTGACTAACCTAACCTTATTACTATAACTAACTTAAAATTATAATCGCAAATTGAAATTACTAATTGGAATGATAATTGATACATAGTAAAAGTCGTCTAAAAATATTAAAGCTTACAGGAAAAACTAAATCCCAAATGGAAATAACTTAAAAAAGAAACTAAAACTTAAAAAGGCGTCGCAAAATTCTAAAGCACCTAATACTTAATCTAAGGAATAAGCACTTAAGAGAGTTTACGGCAAAGCCTAAAAATCTAGGAGTAAAAATAACTATAGCAAAAACTAAGTTTAAAATTAAATATGAGCTAAAAATACAAATATTACGCTAAAATGATTAAAAAGGGACAAAATATAAAAATATACAAAAAGTTGTAAAAAGTACAATTTTTATAAAAATATTATTTTTATATTATTTATTTTATTAAACTATTAATTTTACAATTTTTATAAAACTAATTAAACAAAATATAAAATAAATAAAAAGTAATAGTTAAAATAAAACTAATAATAATAATAATACATAACAAGGGTTTATATTATTAATAATTAATAATAATTCGTAATTAATGCTGGTTTAGGGTTTTTGTCCGTGTGTCAGGTAGCCTCCGCGAGTTGCGGTAATTTATAAAGAAAACCCCGCGAGTCGCGGGGTTCAGAATTTCAGCTGACAGGTTTTATCTTCAACGCGTTTTTCTTTATTTATTTATTTTTTATTTTCTGTTTTTAATTTTTATATAAATAAAAGATATTAAAATTAAACTTATATTTTTATAAACTAAAATAAAAATAAAGAAACTTATAAAACTTAAATATTTAACAAAATCTTAAAAAAAAATACTTATATTTTTGTTTTTCTTTTTATATTTTTGAATAATTAAAACGTATTTTTACAAAAGCGAATTTTAATAAAAGTAAACAAAAAATCTTTTTTTTTTTATTAGCGTTGCGCTTCCGGCTTTTAAGATAGTCCCCGGCAGCGGCGCCAAAAATACTTGATGTTATGCGAGGTGTATATAAAATAGTTTATATTTTACTAGGAAAAACTATTAAATACGATACAATTTTACACAAGATATTTATTTATTTATAGAATGGATATACTTAAACCTTGCTACAACACTTATAGGCAGTGTACCTAATCGTACAGTAGTGTAGTTTTTAGTAAGTCCGGTTCGTTCCACAGGGAAATCTTTAAACAAAGCTCAACGCTATATTAGTTTACTTTTATAAAAATACAAACATATATATAAGTAATATTATTATTATAAAGGGGGGTTTTTACCGTTTAATGACCGGTTTGTCGATTTTAAGACTTTAGTCGCAGTTAAAACCTAATGTAAAATATTAAATAAATAAAAGACTTAATTTAAAGCGTAAAGTAAATAACGATAATGAAATTGCGAATAATAAAAATGCGATATAATAAAATTGCGATAATTAAAAAGTACGATAATTAAAAGTGCGATTAAATAACAATAAATAAAAGTGCGATAATTAGAAGTGCAATTAAATATAAAATAAAGGAAATTAAATATGAAATAAAAGAATTATGCTTATTTAAACTTCCGTAATCATGATGTTTGACGTGTTGATTTTAGTTTTATGCCCATGGGTTAATTGTCCTTTGTCCTGGATTATTTAATATGTCCGTCTGGTTTTTGTCCATAACAGTCCATCAGTCATAAATATAAAGTGCGAGTGTCCTCGTCAAATTATTCTTATACCCGAAGTTAAATATTCCAACTAATTGGGGATTCGAATTGTAACAAGGTTTTAATACTTTGTTTAATGAATACACCAGGTTATCGACTGCGTGTAAACCAAGGTTTTACTACTTTGTTAACAATTACACCAATTACCCTTGAATGTAATTTCACCCCTGTTTTAATTATTCTAGTGGCTATTAATCCATTCCCGTGTCCGGTTAAATGAACGATTATTCGTACATATAAATACCCCGCCCATCGTGTCCGATCGAGTGTATATGGTAATTTATAGGGACGCCCAATTGTAAATCTTTATATTAACATTAACAAACTTTCATTTAGTTAAACAAATATAAAGCCCATTAATAGCCCATAGTCTAATTTCCACAAGTGTCGTTCTTTTGTCCAAACCCCAATTATGGTACAAAGCCCAATTACCCAATTTTAGTAATTAGCCCAACATCATGATTACTTCGTTTTAAATAAGCATAATAATAACTTAACTACGAGACATTAATATAAAAAGGTTGAACATAACTTACAATGATTAAAAATAGCGTAGCGTTACACGGACAGAATTTCGACTTACACCCTTACAACATTCGCTAACATACCCTTATTATTTAGAATTATAATTAAAATTAAAATTAAAATATAAATTATATATATATATATATATATATCGTATAGATAGAGAGATGAGAGAAATAGAATATGAAAAATGATCAGAATTCGGTTTGCTTTATAGCCAGAGTTGAAATTTGGGGCTCCGCGACTCGCGGTGAAAACCTCTTCAAACTCCGCGAGTCGCGGAGAATGAAATTACAGCTCAGTCCTTGGAGTTTTCTCTGCCGACAGTTTTTTTATTTATAAATATAATATATATATAATTAATATAATTAATTATATATTATATTATATTTATATACATAGTTAACTTGTAATTTTTAGTCCGTTGCGTCGAGCGTTAAGAGTTGACTCTGGTCCCGGTTCCGGATTTTCGAACGTCCTCGCGTACAATTTAATATCTTGTACTTTGCGTTTTGAATCTTGTACTTTTGTAATTTCGAGACGTTTCTTATCAATAATTGGAACCTTTTTGATTGTCTTTTGTACTTTTGAGCTTTTTGGTCGTTTGCCTCTTCAATTCGTCGAATCTGTCTTTTGTCTTCACCTTTTATTATACAAACGAATATCACTTGTAAATAGAACAATTGCAACTAAAAGCTTGTCTTTCTTGAGGAATAATGCTATGAAATATATGTTCGTTTTTAGCATTATCAAATATTCCCACACTTGAGCGTTGCTTGTCCTCAAGCAATATCGTCTTGAAATACTAGAATCACTTCTTTATTCTTCACACTTTGTACATCAGTGATTTCTATACGGCGGTATAAATAATGGTAGTAACGATATGGTTTACAGTCCCACATGACTATAAAAATTTAGATCCATTAAGGAAATTGGATCTTTATGAAAACATTTGATCTTTTGAAAATTAAATCTAGTTTTTACCCTAGATAAGTTTTCCGGAATAACCCTTTACCGGTGTTTGCAAAATATTTTTGTGGGTTTGGTGGGTTTCAGATTTGAAAATTTTAGCTCAAAACTTGCGGTTTTGTGTCACCCACTTGCTAACCTTGTATTTGGAAAGCAACACGTCCAGTTTACTTGTCCCGTATATTACCTTTCGGCAAACTACCATCCGGTTGTAAAGGAAAGCGTTGAACAAGCAACTGTTAAGGCAATGTCCCCTGACATGCTTTTAATTATGGTCTATAACGTGTCGGACGCAATTACTATCCTTGGTAGGAGCAATAGTAAAGCTCACCCTTATAATTTTTCGGTCTGGCACAAGGTCCTGTCTTTGACCATGCTATGCAACCACCGTTCTTACGGTTGACACCCGATTTAGTTCAGGTGACCTAATGAATTCCAGGTGAATTCCTAGGATTTTACGTTCAATGGTAATGAACGCATTGAAAATAGGGTTTTCAGAAAACAAATCGGTTTATAATTTTGATCAAAATATTTTCTCGTTTAAGCTCGAGTTTAGATATCATTGAATTCCATGAGTTTGAATTCTCAATCTTTAAGGTCAATCTCTAGGATTGAGTAATATCAGTCTTAAAAGCTGATTTTTAATCTTTAAGGAGATTATCCTTTCTGGGGATCTGATTCATTAGTCTTATCCAGCTAATTTGCATGGTGCCCCCCCATTGTACGAGATAAATCCTTCTCATGGTTAGGATAAATCTGACCACTTGGCGACCCTGTTTAATGCTGAGGTCCGTGGATTTCCTGCTGATTTTAGTGATGACTTTTCTAGATTTTTCGTCAACCTACAGCTGGTCTGGACGACAACTTCATGACCTAAATCAAGAAGCGCGTTTCTTTTTCGGAAGACTTTACTTCCTTTTAATGATGGAATTGATTCATCGTGTAGATCCATCTTTTCTTTTCTTTCATCGGATAAAACAGTTTAGTTTAGTCCAAAGCAAAAGTATTTTCAGTTATTTGTTACAGATATATGTGACATATGTTTAAGATAACTTGGTAAATTTTTCCACACTTGGCTTTTATTTTCCTTTTTATCGTCCTCTATTCCATTTTAAATGACTTTTAACATTTTGGTTTGTTTCTCAATTTATGTCCTTTCTGAGGTAACAATAATTTCGGTGTTAAAACCTAGTTTTATCGTTCATAAATATGTATAAACATAATTTTGAATTCATTTAATTGAAAATTTTGAAAATTTTTACTAGAATTGGGTAGTCAGTATATAAGACTAGGGCTGTTCTTTATTATCAGAGAGCACTAGATTCTAATACAACTACTGCTTTACTAGTATTTTTAATGGTAACCAAATGTATAAAGTAAAAAATTTTAAAATCCGAAAGAATTTAACCCCTTCCCACACTTAAGATCTTGCAATGCCCTCATTTGCAAGAAATCAGTAACAATTTAAATTATTGAGGGTGATTAGTGTGAAAATGATTAAATTTTACCAAAGTTTCCAAATATATTGGCGTTTGTTTGCTGAATGATAAATGGTGCACATCATTTGTTCATTCCGTCTTGTTGTTATTTCACATATATTTTGCATCTTGTCGTCAAAATTAGTTGCTTTTGCTGAACTTAATGCCAGTCTTTGAAAATGCGTTGTTTTACCCTGTTGTGTACATAAGATAAACTGCAAACATATATATATATTTTTGAAGTTTGGTATATTACCCCACATTCAAAAATTATTAAAATCTAAGAATAAAAGTTAGATAATTATAAAAATGATTACAATATTAACAAAAATATTAAATGTATCAATAATTACAAATTACAAAATAAAAAAAAAAAAAAAAGTAAACTAAGGATGATATTGGTACCAATAGGGGTTCCAGGCATAACCATAAGTGCTATAGAATGCTTCGGCAGGGTCATACGTAGGATATGGTGGCTGCATCTCTATAGACCAAGGAGGGAAGATGGGTTTCGGTGTAGGAATATAGTTTCTACCTATATGTTGGCAATGAGCTATGATCTGGTTCTGATGAACTTGCCAATCTTCAAATGCTCTCTGTCTAGCATTTTCGTATTCCTGAGAAGCTATAAACCTATGCATTTCTTGCATCTCATTCCCCCCTCCTACATTACCTTGCTGCTGGTTTCTCTCCACCTGTGGATGTCTACCATGGTATCGTACTGCGGCGTTATTTCGCCTCTTCAAAACTTTCACACCATGGTATACATTTAAACCTATAGTATCGCGGGGTTCCGGCTCTTCTAGTAATAATCCCCCCCGACTTATATCCACACCGAGATATTCACCAATCAAAGTAATAAAAATACCACCTCCTATTATGCTATGTGGTCGCATCCCCCGAACCATAGCTGATAAATAATAACCCACACAATATGGTATACTTACAGCGCTTTGTGGGTCTCGAATACACATATGGTAAAACAAATCCTGTTCATTTACTTTTTCTTTGTTCTTACCCCTTTGTGTAATCGAATTAGCTAAAAACCTATGTATCACTCTTAATTCGGCTCTATCTATATCCAAATAAGAGTAATTTCCCCCTTTGAAACGGTGATGGCTTGTCATTTGACTCCACACACCGTGTGTATCAAAATTTTCATCTATCTTTCTACCGTTTAGTATCAATCCTCTACAATCGGCAGACGCTAACTCCTCAGGCGTATATATACGTAAAGCCTGAGCCATGTCCAGTAAAGACATGTGGCGCATCGAACCGCCTAACAAAAATCTAATAAAAGAACGATCGGTTAAACTAGCTACCCGATCATTCAACTCTATACTACATAACAATTCTTCACACCATACTTTATATACAGGTCTACGTATGGTGAATAAACATATCCAGTCATTAAAAGAAGAATTACCATACCTCTGTACAAGTAATTCCCTAATTGGCCCGGCCAATTCTACATCTTCTAAGGGTCCCCATTCTATGACCCTCGGTACCTCAACAACCTTGGAATGAAGAGTATGCAAACCCCGTTGATATTTTGGATAATCTATCCAAAGTCTGTCAAATCTCAGGTTCGGGTGCAACTCTTCCAAATGCATATCGGAAAAGGTCATGACTGGATGAGGTACATCCTGCTTGTAGTAGTTATCCACCTCCTGTTGTTCCAAATTCTCAGCAGGAGCATTGCGGGCTTGGGATGAAGATTCACCCCTTTCATTCTGCAAAACACATCAAACACAATTTTTGTGCATCCAAATATGCATTAGTGTCAGCAAAATCATCAATCAAAATAATTACAATGACATTATCAATTTATATCAAACTTAAGCTCATTTTCATATTTTCATCAAATCTACACTTTTTCAAATAAGCATATACGAAAATTTTCGCCAAGTTCATAAGCATTCAACTCAAATAACATGTCAAAATAATCATTACTAGCAATTAAACAAGTCTCAAATGGCAGTATCTTTCAAAAATCAAGTTCATGAATTTTAGACTTGAAAAAGTCCACTTTAATTCTCAAAATCATGTTTAGGCTCAAAGTTTGGATTATTTAACTACCTAGACATGTTACACTACTCAATTTAGCAACAATTCATGACAAAAATCGGCCATAACCTGTTTATATCAAAAAGCCCCAAATTTGCTCAAGAACACAAACCCTAGATTACTCAAAATTTGAAGTTTAAGGCTTCTAATCATGTTAAACAGCATCAATCTAGGTTATACAAGCATAATACATAAACAATTTAAGCTTAATTACACTAAAAAGCATCAAAATCAAATTGGGAAAAAAATAGCTCAAGAACACCAAATTTCGGATTAAATGGTGTTTAGGTGTAGAAATTTACCGTTTTTCTTGAGTAATTCTTAGATAGCATCCTTCTCAACATGATTTTAGCAAAAAATTTGGTGATTAACGGTTAAAAATTGGGATTTTTGGGGGTGTTTTTCGGGTTTTTCGGGTGCAGAATTCGCTGTGTTTTTGTTGTTTTGGGTTGGGGACTGATCTGTTCTGCAGTTATATTTTTTTTCCGGTTTTTAGTCTCTCCGCGACTCGCGGAGATTTAAGCTCCAAACTCCGCGACTCGCGGAGTTTGGTATATTTTTTTTTTTTTTTTTCAATGTTTTTGGCATACTCTAATTCAATAAGATTAAAAATAATGATAATAAAAGTTCTCGTCCCTCCCTCGGGTAAAGCAATTTCGGTTCAAAGACCTAGTCTTCAACTTACGACGAATTTTAAAAATCATATTCTTAACTTAATGAGATAAAGTAAGTTTTTGTTTTTAAATTCACGCAACTTAAATATAAAATTCAAAATTCAAAATTAAAAATTAAAAATTCACACCAAACTTAAAATTTGAAATGCATAAAATTAAAAATTTATATTTTAAAAATTAAAAATTCACACCAACTTTAATTTAAAAATTTATAAATTCATATCAAACTTATATTAATTTTTCAAATATTTACAATTTTAAATATATTGTTTTTACAAAGTTTACAATATTAATTTAAGATTTAAATATTAATTTTAAAAAACATGGTAAAAATAAAATTAAAAATCTTTTTGTCTTTTTATCCCACTTTAATCAATCAAATATTATCAAAAATATGCGCCCCTCTTTTCGGTAAAGTAATTTCGGTTCCAAGACCTAATTTAACTCATGACGAATTTTTGAAATATTTTGGGTTGATTGATTAAAGATATTTATACCTTAAGAATAAACGTTAAATTTCGCAGTGATGTAATAAATTTTTGAATGATATCAATAATTTCGGTCGCCAAACCTAATTTTATTTAATACCAATTTAATACTTTTTAGCGAACAAATTAGCGTTTATTATCAAAAGGTTAAAAAAAATAAAAATAAAAACTGTACAGATATACCTGTGGAATAGATTTCTTAGTTATATGATCTATCCCATTCATAAGATAGTCGGTTTAATTGGTTTTCCATGGCTACATAGGCGTAACCTCGAGCATTCAGTGTCTTTTCTTCTAAACATATGAACGGTCCGTCTCTGCATAAAGTAACAAATTCGGTATTTGAATAGGTTTGATTATTTGAACATTTACCTCCATGTGACCATTTTCCGCATTTGTGACATCGTTCTAGGTGTCGTGCTCTTCTTTTCGCTGCGGATTTTGATTTTCCTTTACCAAATTGTAACTTATTATCTTCGCATCTGGATTCTTTTCTAACTCCGTCCATTCTTTCTCTGATTACTGATACTAATTCGCTCGGTAGTATATCATTATTTCTTTTAGTGATCAAAGCGTGTAGCATTAGACCATGGTTTAGTTCACAGGCAGTCTTCATTTTGTAAAAACCTAAAAAAAATAAAAATTCAGAATGGGGGGAGAAGACTAGTTCTTTAGGGTCTGCTAGGGAAAGACCATTCGGGTTTCATTTTCGAGAACTACACGAAAACAGACAATCTAACTCTAACAGAAATACATATTATCCTTTAAAGACTTGATTCTCCCCACACTTAGTTAGCTGTGGTGTCGAAATTGTGATTAACTTCGTTGTCGACTTCCATCGGACCATGTATGTAATGTTTAACTCTGTGACCATTAACTTTAAATTCCATCCCATTTGAATTTATTAATTCTATCGTTCCGTATGGGAAAACTCTTTTGACTATGAATGGTCCAGACCATCTTGATTTCAATTTTCCAGGAAATAGCTTGAATCGTGAATTGAAAAGAAGAACTTTGTCTCCTTCTTTAAATTCTTTTGAACTTCTGATTCTTTTATCATGCCATTTCTTCGTTCTTTCTTTATAGATTAACGAATTTTCGTATGCTTCATGTCTTAATTCTTCTAATTCGTTTAATTGACTTAATCGTAGACGTCCGGCTTCATGTAAATCAAGATTACATGTCTTCAAAGCCCAAAATGCTTTGTGTTCAATTTCTACTGGAAGATGACATGCTTTTCCATAAACAAGTCTAAAAGGTGTGGTTCCAATTGGAGTTTTGTAGGCTGTTCTAAAAGCCCAGAGTGCATCCTCCAATTTAATGGACCATTCCTTCGGATTTGATCCTACGGTTTTCTCTAGAATACGTTTTAAAGC
The DNA here is from genome assembly GCF_046630445.1 of Rutidosis leptorrhynchoides. NCBI lineage: Eukaryota > Viridiplantae > Streptophyta > Magnoliopsida > Asterales > Asteraceae > Rutidosis > Rutidosis leptorrhynchoides. The sequence continues at coordinate 386,288,831 of NC_092343.1, read as the reverse complement.
TCGGTTGGTATTTTCAACTTGTCCACTTGTTTGTGGATGATATGCGGTGGAGATTTTATGAGTTACTCCATATCTTTTAAGAACTTTCTCAAGTTGATTATTACAGAAATGAGTACCCCGATCACTTATTAAAGCTTTCGGTGTTCCAAACCTTGCAAAAAGACGTTTTAAAAAGTTGACTACAACTCGTGCATCGTTAGTTAGGAGAGCTTGTGCTTCCGCCCATTTAGATACATAATCAATGGCTACGAGTATATATAGATTATTATTAGATTTTGGAAATGGACCCATAAAGTCAATACCCCAAATGTCAAATACTTCACATACTTGGATGACATTTTGTGGCATTTCATCACGTTGACTTATTTTTCCGGCCCTTTGACATGCATCACAGGATTTGCAAAGAAGGTGTGCGTCTTTGTAAATTGTAGGCCAATAGAATCCAGCTTTATAAACTTTTCTTGCTGTTAGTTGAGGCCCATAATGCCCTCCTGTTGGTCCTGTGTGACAATGGTTTAAAATTTTACTAGCTTCATCTCCAAATACACATCGGCGTATTATTCCATCAGGACAACTTTTAAACAGATGTGGATCTTCCCAGAAATAGTGTTTTATATCACTGAAGAATTTCTTTCGTCTTTGGTACGATAATCCTTTTTCAAGGAATCTACAAACTAAGTAGTTTGCATAGTCTGCAAACCATGGGATTTCTTTATAATCTATCTTCAATAGATATTCATCAGGAAAGTTGTCTTGTATGGCCGATTCATTCAGAACTTCTAATTCGGGATTTTCAAGACGAGAAAGATGATCAGCGGCGAGATTTTCTGCTCCTCTTTTATCTCGGATTTCAATATCAAACTCTTGTAAGAGTAAGATCCAACGGATTAATCTTGGTTTAGCATCTTGTTTTGAAAATAGGTATCTAAGAGCAGAATGGTCGGTATAGACCACCGTTTTTGCTAGAACGAGATATGATCGAAATTTTGTCAAAAGCAAAGACAATAGCAAGGAGTTCTTTTTCAGTAGTTGTATAGTTCGTTTGTGCTCCTTGTAATGTATTACTAGCATAATATATAGGTTGAAATCGTTTTTCAATCCTTTGTCCTAAAACGGCTCCCATTGCAAAATCACTTGCATCGCACATTAGTTCAAATGGTAGATTCCAATTTGGTGTTATCATGATCGGTGCATTAGTGAGTTTTTCTTTAAGAATATTAAAAGATTTGATACACTCATCTGAAAAGATGAATGGAGCATCCTTTTCTAGGAGTTTATTCATAGGAGTGGCAATTTTAGAAAAATCTTTTATGAAACGTCGGTAAAAACCGGCATGCCCTAGAAAACTCCTAACTCCTCTAACATTGGTGGGATGTGGAAGTTTAGCAATTACATCTACTTTAGCTCTATCCACTTCAATTCCTTCTTTTGAAATTTTATGTCCAAGAACGATGCCTTCTTTAACCATGAAATGGCATTTCTCCCAATTAAGTACTAGATTTGATTTTTCGCATCTAATTAGCATTCGTTCCAGATTAACTAGACATGATTTAAATGTATCACCGAAGACTGAAAAGTCATCCATGAATACTTCCATGCATTCTTCTATCATGTCGTGAAAAATCGCCATCATACACCTTTGAAAGGTTGCAGGGGCGTTACAAAGTCCAAATGGCATGCGTTTGTAAGCAAAAGTACCATAAGGGCACGTGAATGTGGTTTTCTCTTGATCTTCGGGTGCTATTGGAATTTGAAAATATCCGGAAAATCCATCTAGAAAACAATAGTAACTATTTCCGGCTAATCTTTCCAACATTTGATCTATGAAAGGTAAGGGAAAGTGATCTTTTCTGGTGGCGTCATTTAATTTTCTATAATCAATACATACACGCCATCCTGTTACAGTCCTAGTAGGAATAAGCTCATTTTTCTCATTTGTAATGACAGTCATGCCACCCTTCTTAGGTACGCATTGAACTGGGCTTACCCATGGACTATCAGAAATTGGATATATCAAACCTGCATCTAGCAGTTTAATAATCTCTTTCTTAACTACATCTTGCATATTAGGATTTAGTCTTCGTTGGCGTTGCACATACGTTTTATGACCCTCTTCCATAAGGATTTTATGTGTGCAATACGAAGGACTTATTCCTTTAATATCATGAATCTTCCATGCAATGGCTGGTTTATGAGCTTTCAACACAGAAATGAGTTGTGATTTCTCATTTTCAGTAAGAGAAGACGATATTATTACAGGTAATTCAGATTCACCATGTAAATAAGCATATTCCAAATGGTTTAGAAGTGGCTTTAACTCTAATTTCGGAGGTTCTTCTATCGATGATTTATATCGATATCTGTCTTCTTCTTTTAGCATTTGAATTTCTTCTGTTGTTGGTTCATATCCATTAGCTATAAGTGTAGCTAACATTTCAGCTTCATCAATTGGTTCATTACCTTCTCCTAAAGAACATTCTCCTGTTCCTTGTAATTCTGGAAATTCTTCTAATAATTCTGCATGTGCATCTATAGTTTGAATATAATAACATGTATCATCTGCAGATTGTGGCTGTTGCATTGCTCTATCAACTGAAAAGGTAACACTCTCATCCTCTATACTTAGGGTCAGTTTCTTACCGAACACGTCTATCATTGCTTTAGCCGTGTTTAAGAATGGTCTTCCTAATATGAGAGGAACTTGAGAATCTTCTTCCATGTCCAGAACAACAAAATCTACTGGAAATACTAAAGTACCAACTTTAACTAGCATGTTCTCCATTATCCCTCTAGGATATTTTATTGATCTATCGGCTAGTTGTATGCTTATTCTGGTTGGTTTCAATTCTCCAAGGTCTAGTTTAGCGTATAGTGAATACGGCATTAGATTTATACTAGCACCTAAGTCTGCCAATGCTTCTATTGAACTAAGACTACCCAGAAAACATGGAATTGTGAAACTTCCTGGATCAGATAATTTTTCTGGTATCTTATTCAACAGCACTGCTGAACAATTAGCATTCATAGTAACAGCCGAGAGTTCTTCCATTTTCTTTCTATTTGAGATTAGATCTTTCAAGAATTTAGCATATCTTGGCATTCCTGAAATCACATCAATGAAAGGAAGATTTACATTTATCTGTTTAAACATATCCAAAAATTTGGATTGCTCGGCTTCAAGTTTTTCTTTCTTCATTTTACTCGGGTAAGGAAGTGGTGGTTGGTATGGTTTAACATAAGGTTTATCCTTAACTGTGTTATCTTCATTAACCTTTTCAACTACCGGTTCTTTTTCCTTATCTTGATCAGGTTGTGGTTCTTGTGGAGTAGGAATAGTTTCATCAGAAGTTACATGTATTTCAGGTGGTTTAAGTGTTGTACCACTTCTTGTGGTAATAGCTTTAGCTGTTTCATTCCGGGGGTTAGCATTTGTATCACTAGGTAGACTTCCCGGTTTTCTTTCACCTATTAATCTTGCTAGGTTACTTACTTCTTGTTCCAGATTTTGAATAGAAGCTTGTTGATTTCTAAATGCTTGAGCATTTTGTTCATTAGTTTGTTTTTGAGATGTGAAAAACTGCGTTTGAGTTTCAACTAGCTTCGTCATCATATCTTCTAAATTCGGCTTTTTATCATCGGTTTGTTGTGGTGGTTTGTTTTGAAAATTCGGTCTTTGCTGATTATAAGTATTATTGGATACTTGTTGATTGCTAGGACCTTGTTGGTTGTTGTATGGAATATTTCGGTTATAATTCTGGTTTTGATTGTAAATCGGTCTTGGCGGTTGATAATTATTCTGATAATTATTTCCAGGCCTTTGGTTTATGTATGAAATATTCTCTCTTTGTTCCATTGTTAATTCAATACTGAGACAATCTTTTGTCAAATGTGGTCCTCCACACTGCTCACAACTAATTTGTATTGAGTGAATATCTTTAGTCATCTTTTTCATTCGTCTCTCCACAGCATCTATCTTTGCGGAAATGGAATCTAAGTCAAGGCTAGAATCGGCTCTAGCTGCTTTAGATGATCTAATGATGTCTTTTTCTTGGTGCCACTCATGTGAGTGGGAAGCAGTGTTATCAATAATTTTGTAAGCATCAGTTTCGGTTTTCTTCATAATAGAACCACCAGCTGCTATATCTATGTCTTTCCTTGTAGTGATGTCGCATCCTTGGTAGAATATTTGTACTATTTGACAGGTGTCTAAACCATGTTGCGGACATCCTCTTAACAACTTTCCATATCTTGTCCACGCCTCATATAGAGTTTCATTTGGCTTTTGTGTGAACGTAACAATTTCTGCTTGAAGTCTTACGGCTTTAGATGCAGGAAAGAATTGTTTAAGAAATTTGTCAACTAAAACGTCCCATGTATCGATCGCCCCTTCAGGTAACGATTCCAACCAATCTTTGGCTTCTCCCTTTAAAGTCCAGGGAAATAACATGAGATATATCTGTTCATCCTCCACTTCTCGGATTTTAAATAGTGTGCAGATCTTATTAAAGGTACGTAGATGTTCATTTGGATCTTCCTTCGGCGCACCACTAAACTGGCATTGATTAGTCACCATGTGTAGAATTTGTCCTTTGATTTCATAATCTGGCGCATTAATGTCTGGATGAGTAATTGCGTGACCTTGGCCAGTGCGTTTAGCTCTCATTCGGTCTTCCATACTTAAAGGTTCCAGATTCTCCATAATTGAATTTGTTGAATCGGTATCACTAGATGATTCTGATTTAATGGTTCGTTCCTCAACAATCTCTGTTTGAATGATTGGTGGTTCCGGAGGAAAGTTTAGTGGTTCAGGATCTACGAACCGTTCCTGAATATTCTCCGGATTCTCAATTGTGAGGTTGGGTTCAAAAAATGGATTATCGGAAATTTGAACTGAAGTACTTGGTCGACTGGATGACGATTCTAAAGAAAAATCAACGGCGGTTATATTTGCTAAATGTCTTGATCTAGTTACAGGTGGTGAACGTACAAAAGGTGGTGAACGTCTTGCTCGGTGCATTCACTGAATATCCTATTAGTTTTTAAAAGGAAAGAAAAATTATAATAAGTTATCCAATTAATAGACTTTTCTGATTTTGCCCACGTTTCGAATAGCCAAAAGATGCAGCAGAGGGGCAGGATTCGTTTGGTCTCAATATAATTGAGGACTGTTTGGCTCCAATAACCCGGTCCACGTACAAATCCAACTATTACTACGAACCAGAAAATTTTGATGTCTATTAATTTAACCACTTAAAATAAATTTTCGTAATTTTAAGAAATTTAGATAAGAAGTAGAATAAAAATTCTAAGTCCTAAAAACTAGGATGGCGAGAAATAAGAGTGAAAAAGAGTTCGTCGAAAAAGGTCGAAAAAGAAAAAAATGGTTGAAAAATAAAAGGTGACGAAAAAATAAAAGAAACTTATAAAAACTTAAAAATACTTGACTAACCTAACCTTATTACTATAACTAACTTAAAATTATAATCGCAAATTGAAATTACTAATTGGAATGATAATTGATACATAGTAAAAGTCGTCTAAAAATATTAAAGCTTACAGGAAAAACTAAATCCCAAATGGAAATAACTTAAAAAAGAAACTAAAACTTAAAAAGGCGTCGCAAAATTCTAAAGCACCTAATACTTAATCTAAGGAATAAGCACTTAAGAGAGTTTACGGCAAAGCCTAAAAATCTAGGAGTAAAAATAACTATAGCAAAAACTAAGTTTAAAATTAAATATGAGCTAAAAATACAAATATTACGCTAAAATGATTAAAAAGGGACAAAATATAAAAATATACAAAAAGTTGTAAAAAGTACAATTTTTATAAAAATATTATTTTTATATTATTTATTTTATTAAACTATTAATTTTACAATTTTTATAAAACTAATTAAACAAAATATAAAATAAATAAAAAGTAATAGTTAAAATAAAACTAATAATAATAATAATACATAACAAGGGTTTATATTATTAATAATTAATAATAATTCGTAATTAATGCTGGTTTAGGGTTTTTGTCCGTGTGTCAGGTAGCCTCCGCGAGTTGCGGTAATTTATAAAGAAAACCCCGCGAGTCGCGGGGTTCAGAATTTCAGCTGACAGGTTTTATCTTCAACGCGTTTTTCTTTATTTATTTATTTTTTATTTTCTGTTTTTAATTTTTATATAAATAAAAGATATTAAAATTAAACTTATATTTTTATAAACTAAAATAAAAATAAAGAAACTTATAAAACTTAAATATTTAACAAAATCTTAAAAAAAAATACTTATATTTTTGTTTTTCTTTTTATATTTTTGAATAATTAAAACGTATTTTTACAAAAGCGAATTTTAATAAAAGTAAACAAAAAATCTTTTTTTTTTATTAGCGTTGCGCTTCCGGCTTTTAAGATAGTCCCCGGCAGCGGCGCCAAAAATACTTGATGTTATGCGAGGTGTATATAAAATAGTTTATATTTTACTAGGAAAAACTATTAAATACGATACAATTTTACACAAGATATTTATTTATTTATAGAATGGATATACTTAAACCTTGCTACAACACTTATAGGCAGTGTACCTAATCGTACAGTAGTGTAGTTTTTAGTAAGTCCGGTTCGTTCCACAGGGAAATCTTTAAACAAAGCTCAACGCTATATTAGTTTACTTTTATAAAAATACAAACATATATATAAGTAATATTATTATTATAAAGGGGGGTTTTTACCGTTTAATGACCGGTTTGTCGATTTTAAGACTTTAGTCGCAGTTAAAACCTAATGTAAAATATTAAATAAATAAAAGACTTAATTTAAAGCGTAAAGTAAATAACGATAATGAAATTGCGAATAATAAAAATGCGATATAATAAAATTGCGATAATTAAAAAGTACGATAATTAAAAGTGCGATTAAATAACAATAAATAAAAGTGCGATAATTAGAAGTGCAATTAAATATAAAATAAAGGAAATTAAATATGAAATAAAAGAATTATGCTTATTTAAACTTCGGTAATCATGATGTTTGACGTGTTGATTTTAGTTTTATGCCCATGGGTTAATTGTCCTTTGTCCTGGATTATTTAATATGTCCGTCTGGTTTTTGTCCATAACAGTCCATCAGTCATAAATATAAAGTGCGAGTGTCCTCGTCAAATTATTCTTATACCCGAAGTTAAATATTCCAACTAATTGGGGATTCGAATTGTAACAAGGTTTTAATACTTTGTTTAATGAATACACCAGGTTATCGACTGCGTGTAAACCAAGGTTTTACTACTTTGTTAACAATTACACCAATTACCCTTGAATGTAATTTCACCCCTGTTTTAATTATTCTAGTGGCTATTAATCCATTCCCGTGTCCGGTTAAATGAACGATTATTCGTACATATAAATACCCCGCCCATCGTGTCCGATCGAGTGTATATGGTAATTTATAGGGACGCCCAATTGTAAATCTTTATATTAACATTAACAAACTTTCATTTAGTTAAACAAATATAAAGCCCATTAATAGCCCATAGTCTAATTTCCACAAGTGTCGTTCTTTTGTCCAAACCCCAATTATGGTACAAAGCCCAATTACCCAATTTTAGTAATTAGCCCAACATCATGATTACTTCGTTTTAAATAAGCATAATAATAACTTAGCTACGAGACATTAATATAAAAAGGTTGAACATAACTTACAATGATTAAAAATAGCGTAGCGTTACACGGACAGAATTTCGACTTACACCCTTACAACATTCGCTAACATACCCTTATTATTTAGAATTATAATTAAAATTAAAATTAAAATATAAATTATATATATATATATATATATATATATATATCGTATAGATAGAGAGATGAGAGAAATAGAATATGAAAAATGATCAGAATTCGGTTTGCTTTATAGCCAGAGTTGAAATTTGGGGCTCCGCGACTCGCGGTGAAAACCTCTTCAAACTCCGCGAGTCGCGGAGAATGAAATTACAGCTCAGTCCTTGGAGTTTTCTCTGCCGACGGTTTTTTTATTTATAAATATAATATATATATAATTAATATAATTAATTATATATTATATTATATTTATATACATAGTTAACTTGTAATTTTTAGTCCGTTGCGTCGAGCGTTAAGAGTTGACTCTGGTCCCGGTTCCGGATTTTCGAACGTCCTCGCGTACAATTTAATATCTTGTACTTTGCATTTTGAATCTTGTACTTTTGTAATTTCGAGACGTTTCTTATCAATAATTGGAACCTTTTTGATTGTCTTTTGTACTTTTGAGCTTTTTGGTCGTTTGCCTCTTCAATTCGTCGAATCTGTCTTTTGTCTTCACCTTTTATTATACAAACGAATATCACTTGTAAATAGAACAATTGCAACTAAAAGCTTGTCTTTCTTGAGGAATAATGCTATGAAATATATGTTTGTTTTTAGCATTATCAACAGCTTACGTTGATGCTTCTATTTTCCAACCAAATAACAACTATTATTATTATTAAATGATGACAAAGATAGATAATGATGTTAATGATCGTGAAAATAGGATGATTATGGAGATCCACTTGTTAAAGTGGTAGGGTTGCTATGCTTGATATTTTATCAGCTGGGAAACAACATTCTTGGATTCTAAATCCCACAGGTTCTTTATTTTAAATCAACCCACAATCGGACTGCTATATAATCGATTTTAGTTTGGGCTTTTTTAACGGGCTGTAATCTTGTGTAGTTTGGTCTGATTATAGTGGGGCTAATGGTTATTGGGCCTATATCATGAAATCACCTCATAAAAACTATTACAGCAACGTTTCATCTCATGTTCTGCTGTCTGATTAAGTTTACGATTTGATAATGATGATGAGGTATGTGATGATGTTGATGACGAGCTATAAGGATAGGATGATAAATCACGATTATGATCATGGAAGATGATTATGATCATGTAAATGATGGTAACGATGATGAGATAATTATGTTAATTAGGTTATGTTATGATGATAGATAACGATGATAATATGAATATGATGATGGTATGAATGATGATTATAATGATATATGATGATGATGTTAACGTATGATGATGATGGTTATGGTTACGATGATGATGATGATGATAAAACTGATATATAATATAAATGTAATTAAAATGATTATTATAACAGAAAAGTGCGGTAGATCAGATGGTTAGTGGTGTTTGTGATTATCTAGAGGTCCTGGGTTTGAAACTAGGAGTGTGTAAATATTTTTTTCCCAATAAAAGTTGTCCTAAGAGTGTGGGCCTGTTGGGCCATGATCCTGTAGTGTATTGGGCCGTGTTCCTGTTACTTAAGTTAGTGGGCTGTAATCCAATTTCTATTTTTCAGTTGAGCTGAAACAAAGAGGAATATATGGGTTAAATAAAAGCGTTGGGTGAATATAATTAGAAAAACTGAATAGCTCAGGCGGTTAAGGATGTTATCTGGTTAGCGGGAGGTCGCGGATTCAAACCCGGGCTTAGGCATTTTTTTAAGAGCTACTTCTTTGAGGTAGTATTACTATTACCTTTATTATTATTATTATTATTATTATTATTATTATTATTATTATTATTATTATTATTATTATTATTATTATTATTATTATTATTATTATTATCATTATTATTATTATCATATTTTTGTCATTTTATTAAGATTAACATTATTAGTAAAAATTATTATTTTTATCCTTATTATCATAATTAGTATTATTATTACTCAGTATTAGTATTAGGTATTAATATCAATATTATTGATTTTATTATAAAAATAAAATAACTTATTATTATTAACATTATCATTATCAAGATTTTTATATATTATTATCATTGTTTTTACTATCACTACTATTATTTATTATTATTAGTATTATTATTATTATAAAAATATTACTACTTTCTATTATAAATATTATTTTACCAAATAAAGTAGTAGTTATATAAAAACATATCTTAATATAATTCTATATATATTTATATATATATATATATATATATATATATATATATATATATATATATATATATATATATATATATATATATATATATACATATATATATATAAATATATTAATCTTAATACATTATATAATATAAATAAACTCAGTTGATTAAATGTGATATGTGTTAATATATATACATAATTTAGGTTCGTGAATCCGAGGCCTACCTTGCATTGTTCAGTTCTGTCATAGGCATATTTTTACTACAAAATATCGTATTGTGAGTTTCATTTGCTCCCTTTTTAAATGCTTTTGCAATATATATTTTTGGGACTGAGAATACATGCGCTGCTTTTATAAATGTTTTACGAAATAGACACAAGTAATTGAAACTACATTCTATGGTTGAATCGTTATACCGGATATCGCCCTTGTTGAACTTGATAGCCTAAGAATTGATGTTTATTATAATTGCCACCAATTGACGCGAATCCTAAAGATAGATCTATGGGTTTTAACACGCCCCAGTCAGAGAATTTGAACTGCTTTAGTACTTCGATGTTTATATGTTTGGGGATATTCTAGATGCATTTTGTTAATCTCGGTTACCAGGTGTTCAGTCCATATGAATGAATTTTAAACACTTGCGAGTGTATGATTATTGATTAAATGAAATCTTGTGGTCTATTAAAATTATGGAAATGATTAATTACGATAAACTAATGAACTCACCAACCTTTGGTTGACACTTGAAAGCATGTTTATTCTCAGGATTGAAAGAAATCTTCCACTGCCATTTGCTCATTTTAGAGATATTACTTGGAGTCATTAATGACATATTTCAAAAGACGTTGCATTCGAGTCGTTGAGTTCATCAAGATTATTATTAAGTCAATTATAGTTGGATATATTATGAAATGGTATGCATACCGTCAACTTTTGATGTAATAAAAGTTTGTCTTTTAGAAACGAATGCAATGTTTGTAAAATTTATCATATAGAGGTCAAGTACCTCGCGATGTAACCAAATGTAATGTATTCATCCAGATGGAGTAGGACGGATCTTTACATAATACACATAACCTGTGTATAAAAATTATTCTCTCGATACATAACATTCACTTTGCTTTCATTGCTCAACATGGTAACCGACCTTAACATATAATGCGCATCAATAATATCCCCAAAACAGAACATCTCGTCTGTATAATATATAAACTTCGAAGTACTAAATATCACGCCCACTAGCTCTTCCGTCTAGTGAACATTCTGGGTGGGGGTGTTAAACCCGGTAGCTACCTTTAGGATTCGCGTGAATTAGGGCCATACCCGTTTTATAATTCTTAGGTTACCAAACAATAATAAGCAGGGGAAAAATTCACAACAATTAGTGGCAATTATCACGTCCAACTAATTCAATAATAATCCACAGAACTTCTGTCTGCATAATAATTCATTCGAGGAATGTTTTGCTTGTGTCTATCTCGTCAAACATTTAAAAAAGCATCTCAAGTATTCTTAGTCAAAAAAATATAGATTGTAAAAGTATTTAATAAAGCATTTGTAAAACGATTATAAAAACAGCGCATGTATTCTCAGTCCCAAAAATGTAAAGAGTAAAGGGAATCAAATAAACTCACGATACGATATTTTGTAGTAAAAATATGCATACAACGGAACTGAACAATGCAAGGTTGGCCTTGGATTCACGAACCTATATCATTCATATATATATTAATACCTATACTTGTAATTGAACAAAGATATATATTATTATTAGTGATATAATTTTTATTTTAATAACTTATATTCATTTTATATAAAAATATTAAGTTTCGTTATGTTATATGTAATAAATATTTTTTATATATTTATATATATATTATTTGTTAGTTAAAACAGTACTTTAGTAATGCTAAGGTAATATTTGAAATAATAATAGTGTTAATACTAAAATTAATAAAAATGATAATATTATTTATAATTTTATTAATAAATATATTACTTATAGTTTTCATTAATCAATCTCATAATAATGATAATATCAGCAATTTTTAATAAAATGAATAATTTAATAATAATAGTCATGAAAATATTAATTTTTGATAATAATACTTAATTCTTAATAATAATAATAAGAATTATAAAGATATCTATTTTGTTAATTATGGTAATAAGTTTAATTATAACCATTCTAATAATCATATTAACAATAATAATGATATTATTACTAATACTTTTGTTGATATTACAATTATAATACTAACAATTTGTAAAATGATACTGATAATAATATTTATAATTATAATTTGTATTATGTTCATAATAATGATAATAATAATAACAATGATCATAATAATAATAATAATAATAATAATAATACATATATTAATATTGGTAATAATAATAACAATAATACTAAGTAATGATAATAATATTAGTAATAATAACAATTATAACAATAATAATTAATACTAGCAATAATAATAATAACAACAACAATAATAATAATAATAATAATAATAATAATAATAATAATAATAATAATAATAATAATAATAATAATAATAATAATAATAATAATAATAATAATAATAATAATGATAATAATGAAAATGATAATAATAATACTAGTGAAAAATGATGCTACCTTCAAAGAAATTGGCCCAAAAAAATACTGCCACAACAGGGACTCGAACCCGGGACCTCTAGTTAACCCGACAACAACCCAAACCATTCCTCTGTTTCATTTTTCTTGATTAAAATCCATCCCGTTAATATATATATCTAATCCCTCTGTCCATCTAATTTCATCATCTTCCTTAAAACACTAAATTGTCCAGGAGCAGTTTAAAGATCATAACAGCTAGATTAATTGTTTGATTTAAAGTTTGAAAAACGAACTCTAGTAGAAGATTGGATTAATTATAACAGAAAAAGAAAAATTTTAAAAAATTACAGTCGTGAAGAACACTTATGAACTTCAAGATCAAATTCAAATTCTAGGACGTTTTAGCTTATGATTTCTGAATGAAATAGGTTTCAAATTGTTCCAGGAAACTTTTTGGACCTTCAATTTAATCTAAAACATCGAAACAAACTCTAATTTCTTGATGATCAAAATGTTTGACTTTTTAAAATTAAACTTTGACCTCAAAATTCTTACTTGATACTAAAAATTGGGATTTGAATCTTCGCAGAAAGTTTAAATGGAAGATTTAGAGCTGAGCTGCATTAACACATTTTGAAATTTATTACGAAATCTTTCTAATTGAAAAATGAAGAAGAAACAGGGCAGTTCGACTGATTTCTTCAATTTTTGATTTAATTTTGACAATTTAAAAGAGGTTAAAGATACTTGAGATTGTGGATTGCTAATGTAGGTCAACAGATATCATTTACATTAAAATTGGTCTGGTTTTATAGCAATTATCATCGACAGAAGGAATCAACCAGGCAAAAGAAAATTAAAAAAATAAAAAGAAGATAGCGACCCTAAACAGATTTTAGTTGCATCTGTGATATAATCTCAGCTAAATAACAAATCTGGAGATATCAAACAAAATTTCAAAAGTATGATGTTGAAAGGAAACAGAATTCGTTCGCTGTAACATTATTTATCTAATATTATTATATAATAAATAAAAATACTAATAATACTAAAAATAGAATTAATAATAATAATAATAATACCAAAATATTACTAATTATAATAATAAAAATAATGATATCAGAAATTTTAAATAAAAGATAGCTTTTTAGTTATTCATAATAATAATCATGATACTATGGTTAATAATGAGAATCATAATCATAATAATACTAATAATAATATAACAAATTACATGTAACAATTTTTATGTTATAATTTTAATGATACTAATAATAGTTATAATAACATTTAATGTATTAACTATATTTTAACTTATAATTTAATATATTACAATTATTAATTATATCCTATTTATAATATATATTATATAGTAATATATATATATATATATATATATATAATATTTAATATTTATAAATTTTACAAATGTTACAATATATTAGTTGTTAGTAGAAATTTTATATACATATATATATATATATATATATATATATATATATATATATATATATATATATATATATATATATATATATATATATATATATATATATATATATTTGTAATAATATTTTATATCTATTTATATTTTCATTTTAATAGTAACTTACTCATTTTGTTTGTTATTTTACATTTTTAATTCTATTGATTAAAGTATATTTTATTAATTCAAAATATTTTATATATATTTATATTTAAATTTATATATATATACATAATTATTTGTTCGTGAATCGTCGGAAACAGTCGAGGGTAATTGCATACATAATAGTAGTTCAAAGGTTAACTGAATACATGTACACAGTTCAAAAATTTTGAGACTCAACATTACAGACTTTGCTTATTGTATCGAAATCATATAGAGATTAGGTTTAAATTTGGTCGGAAATTTCCGGGTCGTCACTCCTGTGGCCAATGTTGCGGAGCCAGTGATGGTAGAGCCTTGCAAGATATATAGCCCAGATGATTGAAGGGCCTTCATAGATATCATTGACCCTTTCTTTATCTTCATAACTCCACCTTCACCCGAGTACTTATATCCGTTTGCCTCAAGGGTGCTTAATGATATGAGGTTGCGTTTCAAGTTAGGGACGTGACGAACCCCAACTATTGTTCTGATGACACCATCATACATCTTAACTTAAATTGTGCCTTTACCAACAACGTCGCAAACAGTGTGATTTTCCATAAAAACGCTTCCTCCGTTATACGACTCGTATGAATGGAACCATGACCGATGAGGGGTCATGTGAAAAGTGCACCCGGAATCTATAATCCATTCATTTTCAATTTTTTAGTGTCGATGGCTAGATATAGATCACCATCAGTTTCACCTTCGGCAACCGTAGCTTCAGCTGGTTTTTCAGATTTGTCCTTGTTATTTGCTGCAGCTTCGCGTTCCAATTTATTTTTCAGTTTGTAGCATTCAGATCCAACATGACCCGGTTTCTTGCAATACTTACATGATTTATTTGTAGTTCTGCCACGAGACTGAGATCTATGTTTCTTTTTATTTTGGTTGCTCTCACATCGCTCAAAAGTTCGCCCTCTAGCCATTAACCCTTCGTCGACTTCAGGTTCATCATCATCATATTTCTGTTTGGATAGTAATGCCGATTTCACGTCGTCAAAGGATAACGTTTCATGGTTACCATAGAGCATAATCTCCTTGAAGTGTTTGTACGATGATGATAGAGATATGATCAGTAAAACCGCCTTATCTTCATCGTCGATAGTGACTTCCAGGTTTTCAAGGTCGATTAATATGCTGTTAAATTCATCCAAGTGATCTTTAATAATCGAGCCTGGTTTCATTCGGATGGTGTACAAATGGTCCTTTAGTCGAAGCTTGTTTGCCAAACTCTTTGTCATGTACAGTGACTCGAGCTTAAGCCATAGACTAGCAGCTGTTTTTTCATGAATGACTTCGCGGAGAACCTCACGAGTCAGAAACAATTGTATGGTGGCGAGAGCTTTCTCATCAAGTTCTTCCCAATCATCGTCGCTCATAGTAGCAGGTTTGTGAGCCACACCTTTCAGGGCTTTCTTGAAACCCTGATGCGTGAGGATCGCCTGCATCTGGACCTTCCATATAGCAAAGCTAATCTTGCCGTCGAATTTGTCTATATCGAATTTGGTGACCATCGTGTCCAAAGCTCTTGATACCACTTGTAGTGATTTAGAGGTCTGCACAAACAGATGAATAACTATAGCACGAGATCAACCAACAAGATATACTCGAAAGCAAGTAAATAACACGAACGGTTTACGTGGAAACCCTCAATTTAATGAGAGGAAAAACCACGGGCAAACGAGCAACGATCCACTATATGTTAAACTGAGTACAACGGATCCAACAGTGTATATGCTGTTGGAATAGCAGAGATAAAAAACGTATGCGAAACTATGTGCGTGAGTGGGTATATTTTTTCGGCCAGGGCTTATGGGTTTATATATATACCCGTACAATATGAATGAGACATGAATTGTAATTTAGTAAGGAGTCAGGAGTCCCAATACAACTCAACTAAATATCCAACTCCTAAATTTGAGGAGCAAGCCGTAAAAGTGGTGTTTTGGATCACGACACAACACAACCATATGAACAAGTAACAACTAATGTAATTGTAACTATAAAACTGTCAAAATTGGAATCGTAAAAATCTTTTCTAACTTTCACCGTTGATGAGGAAAAGAAACAACCATAAAGAATCGGGTAAATTTTGCGAGTTTATATCTTTGAAAGAAATAAATTTTGCACTTTCAATTCACGAAAGATAAATGGAGAGTTTTACCTTATTTTCTTATTTTCTTGCATATAAAAATAAATAGATTTTATATTACTTTAATATGTGAGTTTGAGGGCATATGTTCCAACATACTCCACCATATATGCAACTAATGATCATGAATAACATAAATGTACAAAGCATCGAGATAGACATTCACTTGTTCAGAATCTCGTCGACCCTGTCAAGTTTGCATCCCCATGTTCTCTCACACTACAGTATTTGGATATCTTTACCATTTAGGACTACCAACTGATCCGTCTCGTTACAGTATTCACTATTCAGATATCTTTACCGAAGGACTAGCATAAACTCTTTTTAGCATTCGCCATATTACCACTCCAACTGCGAGATGTTAACGAACCTATATAGCTTTAGTCGTTATCTGTTCAAACCACTTATCGGGTTAGGCTCATGTAATATTTTGTTAGAAACTGGGGTTGTAATTGATAATCTGATTGGTTCTTGAATCGGGTAATACTTTCTAAATTAAGTATTTCGATCTCATAAGCCTCGGGTATCACGAAATCCTAATTGAGATAAAACAAGAACAAGATTATAGTCCAGACAAGAAGATTCTAATCAGAACGTATAGAGAGTTCTTTGTCTTTATGTTAATTCGTAATGAAAGCAAATATGCCAAAAAACTTATATATTAATTTGGCAGTTAAAATGAAAGGATGCAACCCTTCATTTGACAGGAAAAACCGTTATTGAACAGTCATGTCTTTTGGCGGGAAAAACGGTTGGAAGACATCTTTTGAAGGGAAAAACTGTTATCGACACTTGCCCGCTCACCTGGGAGGAGCGGGACCCCAGCCAAGGGCGCTGCCCGTTGGACCCCGCCAGGGCGCTGCCACTTGGACCCCGCAACGGGGCGCAGACCCCTTGACCCCCGCTATATTCGCGACAATGTCTGGCAAACTCTTACAGGCGTGCGCTTTACATTCTCCGAACCCGTTGTTAAGTATAACTAGTTCACCCTTGCGTTCAAGTAAATCCCAATTAACCAAGATGACACTAAAATCATCAACATATTCTATATATTTATTGGTAATGAGGACCCTCTATGAACGAGCACATTAGCTCCCTCATAGCAGGTAAACCTCAGACATCGGGAACCTAGACGTCACCCCATTGCCAGGTAAAACACCATAATATTCTATATATAGTGTCTTATACTGGGAATTAAACCTAATTAACAAGTATACCATTATTGTAACAAAACGTACAGCCCTTATTCGTATACATACATGTTAGCATACATAAAAATTGTAGGTAGGTGGCCACAATTAAAACTAGTTGTCCTTATTGGTGAGTGTTATGTTATGAATTAAATTAATAAACCTACTCAATGTACGTACCACTTTATAAATCAACCCAAGTTATGCATCAGACATCATCAGTATCCTAACAACCTGATACAGTTTCAGTTTCAGTTTCTTTCAATGAAGTTTAGTCTTTTTCAAGTTGTTACATTACTTTCTGTAAGTATATACTACATGATACTTTGGGCAAAAATGATTTGCTATATGCTTTTATCAAACACTACAAACACTAATTATTTCATTTAATATGTGTATTTATTTGATTGATTACTAAATTTTATTAATTTATTTTTGTGTGTGTGTTTTTTATTTGTGGTTTGGTTATCAGTTAGCAGTTGTAGGAAGTCATGGTGCAGTGACACCTGAAGTGTACTGGAAATCTGTCCTACCAAATACTACCATGCCAAATTCAATCAAGGAACTTTTGGACACTACAGGTTATCTACTTAAGTTATTTTTATCCTTATTTTGTAGCCTCATGGTAGAATAACTATTAACTAACATAATTATCGAGCCACTTAGCCGAATAAACAATCTTTTTTTACTCCGTTAGATCAGGGTCCGAGCCACCATAGGGCAGTCACGGTTAGCCGCCCTCGATGATTGAATATTTTTTCTACTTTATATCAGTACAAGAAATGTGGTCATTTAATTTGTGGCTATTTTGTAGTGACGATTTTTTATTTTGAACAATAATAATGCTATTTAGTAACAATTGAAAAAAGTCGTCACTGGATTTTGGTCGACCAAACAAATGGTCAGTATTGTTGATTAAGAGATTAACAAAGCTATAATGATAATTGTATTGATCAGTTTTTGATTTAAGACTTTGAATTGATACAATTGTATTATATGAACATTTACAACTGCTAAGGGCTTGGTTTTATACACAAGTATTACAACAGCTATTTCTAAATATGGTTAGGCTCCACTAAGACTTTTGGAACCACCATAGCATAAAAGGAAAAGCTGATATTGGCAGCCTGCTGTTAGCCGTTTACTTGTTTGCATTGAACCAGTCATGTGATCTTCTAAATTAGGAGATGATGAAGTCAAATACTTCTGATCCTAAAGTCAAATTACCTAAATAGGTAATTTGACTTTTGTCGACTGACATCTTTTATTTTAACACTCACCCTCAAGTTGAATGGTGGGATTTCCAACATTTAACTTGCTGAGAACATCGCTGAAGAGTCTCCCGTTGACTGACTTGGTGAGGATATCAGCTAGCTGATCTTCGGATCTAATTGATGGAAGGGAAATGACTTCATCATCTAATTTTTGTCTAATAAAATGTCGATCAACTTCCACATGTTTGGTTCGGTCATGTTGAACTGGATTTTCTGATATGGCAATGGCTGCTTCGTTATCACATAATATCTGAATGCTATCTTCAGGTGAAAATCCGATCTCTGTTAGTAATTTTCGGGTCCACAATGTTTCTACAACTCCTTTGGCTATCCCTCTAAACTCTGATTCTGCACTTGATAGAGAAACAACCTTTTGTTTCTTGCTTTTCCATGCAACTAAATTACCTCCAACTATTGTAAAGAATCCGGATGTAGATCTTCTATCCCCTTTTTCTCCAGCCCAACTTGCATCTGTATATATTTGAGTTCTTAGATGCCCATTTTTCTTGAAAACAACTCCATGATCCGCTGTTTTCTTCAAATATCTGATGATTCTCATTACGGCTTCCATATGGTGAACCTGTGGTTGATGCATGAATTGACTCACAACTCCAACTGCATGTGCTATATCAGGTCGAGTATGAGCAAGATAGATGAGTTTTCCCACCATCCTTTGGTATTGCCCTTTATCAACAAGATCAGCTTCATCTTCCATATATAGCTTCTGGTTTGGAATCATCGAAGTATCAGCTGGTTTGCAATCAATCATACCTGTTTCTGCAAGAAAATCAAGAACATACTTCTTTTGACAGATAAATATTCCCTGTTGGGATCGTAACTCCTCAATCCCCAAAAAATATTTAAGTCTGCCTAAGTCTTTCATTTTAAATTCTTTAAATTCTTTAAATAAGTTTAATTTTAAGTTAGAAATTTCTTGTTTATCATTTCCTGTTATTATCATATCATCAACATAGATGATTAAACATGTAATCAACTTTCCTTTTCGTTTAAAGAAGAGAGTATGATCCGAGTTACTTTGTTTGAAATAGTATTTTTTCATAAATAAAGTAAATCTCCCAAACCAAGCCGTGGGGATTGTTTTAACCCATATAAAGCCTTTTTAAGTCGACAAACTTCCCTGTTTTTGAAGTTGTCACTGAATCCTGGTGGTGCTTCCATATAGACCTCTTCCTTTAATTCGCCATGTAGAAAAGCATTTTTCACATCAAATTGGTGAAGTGGTCAATCTTCATTTGCAGCGATAGAAAAGAGAACTCTAATGGTATCAATTTTTGCAACTGGTGAGAAGGTTTCTGAGTAATCGATCCCATATGTCTGAGTGTATCCTTTCGTAACCAGTCGAGCTTTATATCTTTCAATAGTTCCATCTGGTTTGTATTTTATTGTAAACACCCATCGATTCCCTACTGGTTTTTTTCCTTGAGGTATGACACATTTTTCTCATGTGTCACTTTTCTGGAGTGCTTCCATTTCTTCCATGGCCTTCTTCCATTTCTCAGATTTCATGGCTTGATCAACACTTGTTGGGATTTCTTCAGAGTATAAAGCAGAGTTGAATTTATGTGCTTCATTGGATAGGTTTCCTTGTGCAATATTAGCCATAGGATACCTTGATCTTTGTGCTTCTCTTTCTGGAGAATATCTCTTTGGTGGTACTCCTCTGTTGGTTCTTTGTGGTAAAACATATCTTTCTGTGTTTTCAGCGGGAATTGAACTGTTTTGTCCTCCTTGTTCATTACTTGAGGAGGTTTCATTTGATTCAATGCTTGGTGATTCGGGATCAGGATTTGGTATTTCAGGGTCAGGATTTGGTGTTTCGGGATCAGGATTTGGTGTTTCGGGATCAGGATTTGGTGTTTCGGGATTTGGTATTTCAGGATCGGGATTTGATGTTTGTGTCTGAATGTTAGGTATCCAGGTTATCCAACTGAGAGTGTCATTATCCTCTTTCTCCCCCTCACTCGTGAGTTGGGTATCATAAAAATATTCGGTTTCGACAAAGTCACAGTTCATTGTAGTAAAAACATGACGTCTTTTGGGACTATAACACCTATACCCTTTTTGGTTAATTCCATAGCCTACCATGACACATTTTTCCGCACATGGATCCAGTTTGGTACGTTCATTTTTTGGAATGTGGACAAATACTGAGCACCCAAATATTCGAGGTTCAATGCTAAAAGAGTTCGGAAGAGTATGAAATTGAGAGAGAGTATCTCTCGGAGTTTTTGTGCCCAAAACTTTCGTAGGTAGACGGTTAATCAGGTAGGTAGCGGAAGCAAGAGCTTCGGGCCAAAAACTTTTCGGGACTTTTGATTCAATTAATAAAGCTCTTGTCATTTCTAAGAGTAGCCGAATTTTTCGCTCGGCCACTCCATTTTGTTCGGGAGTATGAGCGCAAGATGTTTGATGAATAATTCCGTTGTTTTCGCAAAAGTGTTTCATTGACGTGTTGACAAATTCCCCTCCATTATCGGATCTCAAGATTTGAATATTTTTATTAAACTGAGTTTGAACCATTTTATAAAAATGACTGAATTTTTCGAACACTTCAGATTTGTGGGTTAAAAAATAAGTCCAAGTCATTCGGGTGTGATCATCAATAAATAGTACAAAGTACCGAAGGTTTTTCCCCCCATTAACCAGAGCCGGACCCCATACTTCAGAATGAATTAAAGTAAAAGGTGCATTGTTCTAGAATTACTTGGTTTAAACGTACTTCGGTGGCTCTTGGCCAAAATACAAGTTTCACACTCTAAATTAACATTTGATGGAACAAAACTAGGAAATAAAGCATATAAATATCCGGCTGATGGATGACCCAACCTCCTATGCCATAACCAAGCTTCCCTCGAAGGTGTTCCATGAGCAAGTGACACGGTTCCTTGTTGAGAAACTTCGTCGACATAATATAACCCCCCCTTTTCAGTGCCACGTCCAATTACAAGTCCCGTCCGGATGTCTTGCAAGATGCAGAACATCGGATACATTAAGACTTTACAGTTTAATTCTTTTGTAGCACGACTTACCGATAACAACTTATGAGATAAATCTGGAATATGTAGACAATTAGGTAGTTTAATTGTTGGTGAAATTTCAATAGTTTCACCACTTTCGACATGAATAATCTCACCGTTAGCGGTTTGAATTTTATTTCTTTTAGGTTTGGTTTTAAAAACAATATCGTTTTTATCAAATGTCATAGTATCCGTTGCCCCACAATCAAAAATCCATGAATTAGTTTTAAAACTTTTTGAGACTATATTGGCTTCGGATTGGGACACTTCATCATTTTTTATTTTAGTCAAGACGGAGTAATTATTATGGCAAGGAATAATAAATTCGGGTCTTTTCATACTAGTTTCCGGTTTTGTTTCGGGTCCACGTTTACTTAAAGCATTTATAGTTTGTTTAATCCTATTTTCCTTAAAGATTTTTGGCCCAAACCTATTTTTCATGACTGGCCGAGAACTTAGTCCACTAAAGTTGCAATGTGTACTAGACTGTGTACTAGTTTGATCTGGCCCGTCACTTTTATTATTATTTTGTTTTGGCCCATCACATTTATTTAAGCCCAATAATTTATTAAATCCATTAACTAATCTATTAGGATCAGATGCGTGGATCTTTTTTCTTTTTTCAAAGTCAGAAACGTGCTTCCTTTTTTCAAAGTCAGAAACGTGTAGCTTGCTTGTTTTTCCCAAAACCAAACTCGTGACTGAGTTTTCCCTTTCCCAATTTTTGCTCGTGACTTATCTTTATCTTCCCTAGATTTGTCTCTTGACTTATCTTATTAGGGTTACAATCTTTAAACAAGGAGGAAAAGGTTTTGGAAAACTTACCTTGTTCGATTTTGGGAGCAGCAACACCTCCAAACCCTAATTCGGATTCTGTGGTGGTTGATGGTGGTTCAGCTGCCGTCGCCTCTGCCGTTGCTACTTTTTCTGGCTTCATCAACCAATCCGGGTATTCCTTTAATTTGAAGCATTCATCTTTTGTATGTTGGGTTTTACCACATTCAGTGCTTTTGAGATTTGATTTATCCACTTTTGGTGGATATCTACTTTGATTCACTTGTATTGGATGAACGGGCTCCTTGCCGTCGGTTGCAGCCACTCTGGTTGCATTTCCATGATAGGTTGAGGATCCATTCTGTGATAACCCTAATTTTTGATCCAATACCTTTAAAAACTGAATGCCATTTTTCAAAAAATTAGCCAATTGACTAGTTAAGTCATTAATTTGGCTTATATGGGTTGATTTGGCTGGGGTTGGTGATGTTTGGCTGCCGCCTTCATCAGGCATGGTGGCCATTTAAATATGGTAAATGATTTAAGCAAAAAATGAGTGTAATGATCCTTGGATCTACACCATTAGCTCTGATACCATGTTGATTAAGAGATTAACAAAGCTATAATGATAATTGTATTGATCAGTTTTTGATTTAAGACTTTGAATTGATACAATTGTATTATATGAACATTTACAACTGTTAAGGGCTTGGTTTTATACACAAGTATTACAACAGCTATTTCAAAATATGGTTAGGCTCCACTAAGACTTTTGGAACCACCATAGCATAAAAGGAAAAGCTGATATTGGCAGCCTGCTGTTAGCCGTTTACTTGTTTGCATTGAACCAGTCATGTGATCTTCTAAATTAGGAGATGATGAAGTCAAATACTTCTGATCCTAAAGTCAAATTACCTAAATAGGCAATTTGACTTTTGTTGACTGACATCTTTTATTTTAACAAGTATAGTGATCAATTTTAGTATTTTGGTTTTTAATAGTGTTTTGTGACAAATCTATAGTGGCGAGAAATGGACAACATATTTTGATCTCTAACTTGATTTAGTGACAAATTTTGTGTTATTAGGTGATGAATAACCCTTGTCACAAAAGCCATTTTTTCTTGAAGTGTATGCAAGATTAGTGTAATTAAATATAAAGTTGCTAATTAGCCTCATCGGTTATTATGGAAGTATTTATGCCCTAGTCGAGACATATTTCTGGAGCCGCCACTACGTAGATTACTCATGATGGTGACTTTGTGTACATGATTTGTATAAATATTTTAACCAAGTAATTTGTGTGCGTCGCAGGAGTTGGGGACGACGGTTTGTCCGAAAGCACGAGAGAACCCGGAAGTGGGACAGATGTGGGGATAGGAAGAGGCGGTATAGGCGTGCAATCGGGACCGCAAGGGAGACGCGCAAACGTTGGTGTCGGAGGCGACGGTATTGGGGTGCATTATGGCAATAATGGATCCGTAGGTGTACGCCCCGGACCAAATCCGTTCGTGTATAACTACGCTGCGTCAAAAGATCAGCTCAAAGATGATCCTAACGTAGCGTTGTTTTTCTTGGAAAAGGACTTGCATAAACGCAAAGAAATGAGCCTAAATTTCACGAAAAGAGAAGATCAAAAATCGACATTTTTACCTAGGGAAGTTGCTAATTCGATACCATTTTCGTCTGACAAACTTCCTCAAATTTACGATGAGTTCTCAGTCAAACCGGGATCACAGGAAGCAGAGACCATGAAACAAACGATTAACGAATGTGAGAACAAAGGTATTAAAGGCGAGGAGAAATATTGTGCGACTTCGTTAGAATCAATGGTGGATTTTAGTACTAAAAATTTAGGTAACAAGGTAAAAGCGGTTTCAACGGACGCTAATGAAAGTAGTCCGTTACAAAAGTACAAAATTGAAGATGTTAAAAGGATGAACGGAACTAAAGCTGTAGTTTGTCATATGCAAAACTACGTGTACGCTGTGTTTTATTGCCATAAAACACAGCATACTCGAGCTTATGTTGTTTCAATGGTGGGTGAGGATAAGAGTAAAGTGAATGCGGTTGTGGTTTGCCATACTGACACTGCAAAATGGAACCCGAAACATTTGGCTTTTCAAGTGCTTAAAGTGAAACCAGGAACTGTACCAGTTTGTCATTTCTTACCTGAAGATCATGTTGTTTGGGTTCCGTATTAATAAAAGTGGCATTTATAGATAAACTACATAAACACATGAGGTATGCAAGTGTGTGTTTCATGAATGTGTAAGGTGTATAAGGTTGACTAGTGTACTATTTTTATTAAGATGTTCAACTTTAGTTTTTCACCATGTTTATAGCTCAGGAGTCAGGAATAAATATGGTTTGTAATAAAATTTGTTACTTGTATGTACGTGTTTAATATGTACGTGTTTAATGTTCAAATCGTCCGGGTTTAAGTTGTGAGAACGGGTAAATAGATTTCAAAAAATTACTGTTCAGACTATTCATTGTTCATGAACTATGAGTATTTTTACTCAGTATGCCGCATAATCAAATCAAATTATACCACCGAAGCTTGGCTTGAGTGGTATGAGGTGGGATTCAACTTGGGGTACTGCCAACCCAGGTTCAATTCCCACTCCAAGCAGGGAGTTTCTAACCTTTGATGGTACTGTCAACATCAATGCGATTTGGGAAAGTCTCTGAGGAGTTTTCCCAACCTTCGATGGTACTGCCAACATCGTCGCGAATTGGGTTTCCTCCTAACGCGTGTGTGTGTGACAAATGACAGTATTCGATGTCGATATCGCCGTTAAAAAAAATCAAATCAAATTATACTAGATTATACCGTGTTTTGTTTTTTTTTTTTTTTTTTTTTTTTTTTTTGCTATATGCCTATATGAGATATAAATAATAATAACAACTAGCAAAAAGCAGTGCTGCCACGATTTTTAACTACTAAGATAGTATTGTCTACAAAAGTATCATTTTAAGTACTAATAGTTATGTATTGTCTACCGAAATTCTATTACATTGAGTTGAAATACTCAATCCTAAGTAGAGACCATAACGACCGGGTTCAGATGATTCTCTCAATTGTTGCCGCTTGTACTGATCATACGATTCATCCTGAAAATTTAAATCAAACAATGAACTACTAAAAAAAATCCACAAAGATATCTTTCTTGTACACATTTCCGCTTGTAGTAAAAAAAGAACAATGTAACTTTCGTCGTATCATTCATACCAACAATACATCAATTTATTGTAGTAAAACATGTGAAAACCTAAGATCGATATGTAAAAACTGTTGGGAAGTTATCCCACATCGGCCATGAGACAAAACAAATGTATGCATATAAGTCTAAGGGGAAGTCTCTCTATTACCAATTGGTTTTTGAAAATGATTGACTCTTGGACTATATTGTAGCACATGTTGTTGGACTATCGATTTATTAATTCTGTCATGGTGTTGGGAAGTTATCCCACATCGGCCATGGGACAAAACAAATCCCCCCCTCTATTACCAATTGATTTTAGAAAAGGATGGACTCTTGGGCTATATTGTAGCACATGTTGTTGGACTATCGATTTATTAATTCTGTCAAAAACTACCATATTCAAATACGCATTTTGCAAATCCATAACTTTAGTTTATAAACTAAAGTATTTGAGCACAATGCCTTGAATCAAGTCAGCTAAGTTGCTTAAGGTATTGGAACTTTTTCATAATTGAAAATGGCTATTTTACCACCTTAACTCCATACCTTATTCTTAAAAAAAATACTACGTAATTCAATTTCTTTACCAATTAAATAGTGTGAGTCTAACCTCTGTGTGTACACGAAAACCGCATACGGCTGTACATATGGAACCCGTCTTCTAACCATATATCTGGTCACCTCTATTACCGCATACAACGGCAGTAACGGTGACTTTAACAACGGTGGATGGAACCCGTACAACCCTACCTCCTTTGCAACTTCCCAACAACGATGAAAATCTAAACTATTAGAAGACGTTTTCAGCCATTCCTCATACCAAAACACGGCGCAAAAAAACGACACGCACACTGACAATCATCAATGTCGTCATACAATTCGTAACCCTTAAAACAGATATAAGGAAAAAATCCAACAAACAAAATATAAGAACCATAAAACGTAATGCAAACAGTACCAATAACACACTAACATCAAACACTAACGTACCAGTAGAATTAGAGGATCCCACAAATGTGAAACCATCATTACCACTTTCATTGCTTTTGCCAAAAATAGTAGTCACACAGCCATCGGCCCCAACTGATGACTTCTTAACACATTTTTTTTTTCTATTCGCTTCCACAAAAGTGTTATCCCCTCCCTTAGGTGCCATTAGTTCGTTTTCACAACCAAATCGAAACACAAAAAACAGGATATATACAACAAATGAAGAATTCAGACAAACACAAAGCAAAATTCAGTAAATAATTAAATTATAGTGTTTGGCAAATATCATTCTAAAATCAATTATTTGCGTTTTTGTACGATTAGAACGCAGTTTTGAAGAAGTAAGTACCACCTTACTGTTTGAAAACGCAATTTTGAGATATGTTGTCAATGCCCAAGATACCCTTATTGGATCAACTGGTTAGTCTCTACATTTATTTTTATCTTTTTCCTTTTCACTCACCAATAAACAATAAAGTATATAGTATGCTGCGATTTACAAGCAAATAAATTCATACTGTATTTCATTTCCTCAGTTTATTCTCCATTTCATTCAATTCTATATGTATCAGTTTATTTATAAATTATAAATTATATTATACGGAGTATATATATTATCAATAGGAAACTGCTCATTACGTACTTTTGTTAGTTTATTATTTCTCAATGACATCTATATCATTCAACTTAGATAATTTGTCAAAAATAATTAAGAGTATTACTAGTAGTTCTTAAATATAAAGCTACAATTAAAATTGTTAGTCGATCATTTTTCTTACGGAGTATTAAGTTATAGTAAAATATTTATTTAAGTTAAATTTAATAAATAGTTATATGTAAGATTTATACAATTCAATAATACATGGATGTCCCTTTTTGTCATTTTAACAATTAAGTATGTAAACAATTTAATTTGACAAACACTTGAGAAATGAATTATCTGATTATTGCGATATCAAACAGCAGAATCAAATCCAAACACTATGTTCGTTTAACACGTCTTGCTATCGCTGATTATTTGATTATGCTTACTTAAAACGCATAATCTATTTTCAAAATGCAATCACAAACACCCCTTAGGAACTAATAATCCACATTCAAAATAGTAATTATCAACTGATAGGAAACGGTCAAATATACAATTAATAACCCAAATAGTACTAATCCAGATAGATTCAAAATAGTCAACTAATAACCCAAATAGATCAAGACATTGATAATCAACTAATAACCCAAATAGATTCAAAATAGTCGGGTAATAATATCAAGGTTATATTTGGAAATATAACAATCAGATTGACAATCAATTATATATGGATGAACGTTAGTATACAACAATCATATTTATATAACAATTATAAACTGTAATATATTCACTACGTATGTAATATGGAGTATATATAAACTGTCAATTGCTAACACATGCACAAATGCATTCAATGATCAAGTAGCAATAAGCAAGAATGTTGCTGACACATGAAAACAAACACCCTGAATAAGGCTGGTCATCCTTAGTGTCACTACAACGGGAATTAGGGCGAATAGACATGGAGTTGGAGCAATCATCAAACATGCTACTACTGTAATTTGCAAATCTATACGCAATATATGAAACTTGATTTTTGTTATGGATTCTGTTAAGGGCCGTTAGGAAACGTTATGTGACACGTTATATCTGTTAAGTAAGGTAGTGTGCAGGGCACGTGAGCAGCTGGTTAATGAATCTAACAGATGGCACGGGCTAAGCACGTGCATCGTTCCCAAATGGTTTCAATTGGAGCTGTAGCAACAGAATCGATAGCACTCTTGTCTGATTAGCATAAATACGTAGCCAATTTCAGTTAGTAATTAGTTATTCTGTTTGTATTGAACTTTCTTTCTTAATCTGTAACCCTAATTTTGACATTCATATCGATAAAGATTCAACTCCATTGCTGTTCTTGAGCTCCAGCTTTCAGGTTTTATCTTACTGTTTAACTCCGATTCATAGTCCAGGTTAAACATAACATTGGTATCAGAGCTATAATCCTGCGAATTGTATACGATTTACAGGAATTATGGTGATGGCGACTCGCAATACCGCCGGCGAAGAAAATCCGGTGGATTTCATGAAGACGACGTTGGCTGAATTGAATAAGGTCATCGTTGATTTGAAGACACAATTAAATAGCAAAATCGATGGGATAAGTACTGAAATCAATGGAAGAATTGATGGTGTAGTTATGCAACAACAATACATCACAAATGATACGCAAAGAACTAGAAATGGTGAAGGTACATCCAATCGTGGCCATCAACAGTTGGATAGGTTATCCAAGATTGAATTTCCAAAGTTTAAAGGTGAAGATGTTACTGGTTGGCAGTATAGGTGTAAACAATTTTTCACAGTAGACAGAATTGAAGAAGAAGATAAAGTGAGAATTGCTTCAATTCATATGTTTGGTAAGGCACTAAGTTGGCATCAACATTTCATCAAGATCCATGGAGAGGAGGTGGAATGGAACATTTATGAAGAGGCATTACTCAAAAGGTTTGGTACTAGCATTGAAGATCCATTAGCAAAGTTAAAGAATCTAAGGTAAAATGGAACAGTTCAAGCTTATTATGATGAATTTGAAAGGCTGTTGAATAAGGTGGAGATTAGTAGTAAGCATGCAATAAGCTTGTTTTTGGCTGGTTTACAAAAAGAAATCGAGTTGAAGGTTAGAATGTTCAAGCCAAGAACATTGGAAGATGCCTTTTGTTTGGCCAAATTGCAAGAGGATACCATGGCTGTCATCAAAAGAAGATACACACCACTGCTTCCTGCTCCAAAAAATGGTATTACCTCTTATAGCCCTAAACCATCTGTATATACACCTTTAACCAACAAAGCTACTACCACATCCAATGTACAGACACACTTAACTTTACCAAGCCCGAATTATACTGCAAACCAAAGGGGTAATGGTAAAAGGTTAACTCAGAAAGAATTGGAAGATAAAAGAATGAAAGGGTTGTGTTTCTACTGTGACCAGAAGTATATGCCAGGGCACAAGTGTAGTAGCCAAGTGTATTACTAGAGGTAATTGGTGAAGGTTGCTATGATGAGACACTTGCAGATCCTGAAATGTGCAGTGATGAACAACTGGGTGATGATGATGGTAATTAATTAGATGACAGTCCACAAATATCTTTGAATGCTTTAACTGGAACAAGTACATATCAGACCATGAGGATGACTGGACACATCAAGAAACAAGGTGTTCACATCTTGATTGATTCAGGAAGTACTCACAACTTCTTGGATGTTGAAATGGCCAAAAGAGTTGGTTGCTCATTAAAAGATATTGATCCAATGCATGTGATAGTTCCAGAGGGGCACAAAATCATTACAACAAAATATTGCAACATAGAATGGAAGTTAAGTGATGCTACTTTCACAAGTAGTATGGTGGTTATACCCCTAGGAGGCTGTGATATGGTGCTTGACATTCAATGGTTAAGTACACTAGGGGAAATAAGGTGGAATTTTGAGCAACTACTCATGACCTTTTATCATAATAAGAAGAAGGTGGAGCTGAGGGGTACCAGAAGGCAACCTATAAAGTGGGCAGAAGGGAATAAGGTAATCAAGGGGTTGAGTCAAAATCAAGCCCAACTTTCTTCAATGTACCTATATGTGTATCCAGTGACACTGTTTCACTTATCTGCTAATCAACAACAGCAGCCTAATGAAGAACTGGACACACTTTTGACAGAATTTGAAGATATCTTTGCTACACCAACTAAGTTACCCCCTAAGAGATCTCATGATCATAGAATACCACTCAAAGAAGGTACCCAACCCATAAATGTTAGGCCTTATAGGCACCCACCCACACAGAAGAATGCCATTGAAGAAATGGTGGGGGAATTGTTGGGTACAGGGGTGATTAGACCTAGTCAAAGTCCATTCTCTGCTCCTATAGTGATGGTGAAGAAAAAGGATGGTAGTTGGCGTATGTGTGTGGACTATAGGGAGTTGAACAAGAGTACAGTCAAAGATAAATTTCCTATACCAATAATTGAGGAGTTGATAGATGAGTTGAATGGATCTAAACTGTTCTCTAAACTGGACCTTAGGTCTGGTTATCACCAGATTCGAATGTTTGAAGGGGATATAGCTAAAACTGCATTCAGAACACACGAAGGACACTATGAATTTTTAGTGATGCCCTTTGGTCTTACTAATTCTCCATCAACCTTCCAATCTTTGATGAATCATGTATTCAAAAAGTATCTCAGGAGGTTTGTGCTTGTGTTTTTTGATGTTATATTAGTATACAGTCCCACACTTGATGCTCATTTACAACATCTGAGGTTGGTTTTGCAAACTATGAGAGAAAACACTTTATATGCTAAAAAGTCAAAGTGTGTGTTTGTCACCACTCAAGTGGAATACTTAGGGCATGTGATTTCTGAAAAAGGAGTAGCCACAGATCCTTTGAAGATTGAAGCTATGAAACAGTGGCCAGTGCCTAAGAATCTTAAACAATTAAGAGGGTTTCTAGGCTTAACTGGATACTATAGAAGATTTGTGCAAGGGTATGCTACCATTGCTCAACCCTTGACGCAACTACTCAAAAAGGATGCATTTCAGTGGACAGACCAGGCTACTGCAGCTTTTGATCAGTTGAAACAAGCTATGCAGCAAGTTCCAGTTTTAGGGTTACCAGACTTTAATAAGGAATTTGTGGTGGAGACAGATGCTTCAGGTGTAGGCTTAGGGGCAGTTTTAACACAAGATGGGCACCCTTTAGCTTATCTCAGCAAAACTCTATCTGCACGCCATCAATCTCTTTCAACTTATGAAAAGGAATTTCTAGCTGTGATCATAGCTTTGGAGAAGTGGAGGGGTTATTTGCTTGATAGGCATTTTAAAATAAAAACTGATCACATCAGTCTCAAGTACCTGTTAGATCAAAGAATCTCAACACCAACTCAAATGAAGTATTAGCCCAAATTGTTAGGTTATGATTATGAAATACTCTACAAGAAGGGTAGTGACAATGTGGTAGCTGATGCCTTGTCCAGAGTGCAAGGGATAAGTTAACTGTATCAAATTCATTTGACATCAATATCTGACAGCTTAAGTGATGAAATCTATAAGAGTGTGCAAAATGACATTGATTTACAGCAGTTAGTCACTAAGTTGAAGAGTGGAGAATTACAGTCTAATTCATATGCACTGCAGGGTGATAAACTGTACAGGAAGGGGAAGTTGGTAGTGGGAGTAGACAAGGCATTGAGACTGAAGTTGTTGACTCATTTTCATAGTGATCCGGTGGGTGGACATTCTGGGGTTAATGCAACTGCAAAAAGATTGTCTGCCGCTTTGTATTGGAGGAAAATGAAGCAGCATGTGGAAGATTATGTAAGGGAATGTGTGATTTGTTTGAAGAATAAAGCTGATTTAACCAAATATTCAGGTTTGCTGCAGCCATTACCTATTCCTCAAAGAATCTGGACTGAAATTTCCATGGATTTCATTGAAAGTTTGCCTGTGTCTCATGGAAAGAGTGTTATATTTGTGGTTGCGGATAGGCTAAGTAAATATGCACACTTTATGGCCTTAGCACATCCCTTCACTGCCTTACAGGTGGCACAAGTTTTCCTTGATAATGTATACAAGTTGCATGGCATGCCCAAGGTTATAGTGAGTGATCGGGATAAGGTTTTTACTAGTATATTTTGGCAAGAGCTGTTTTCCAAGTTGAAGGTTTAATTGTATTTATCAACTGCATACCACCCCCAAACAGATGGGCAGACTGAAATTGTGAACAAATGTGTGGAAAGTTATTTGAGGTGCATGACAGGAGAGAAACCAAGGGATTGGACTAATTGGTTAGCTTTGGCGGAGTATTGGTATAACACTAACTATCACACAGCCATTAACACCACACCTTATGAAGTGGTTTATGGCCAAGCTCCACAAGACACTGTTTTGTATACTAAAGGGCATAGTATGGTTGATGCAGTGGATAGGTCATTACAAGCTAGAATGGAGGCAATTGCTTTGCTTAAGTATCATTTGCAGAGAGCTCAATCTAGAATGAAACATTATGCTGATCAAGGAAGGACTGATAAAGAATTTCAAGTAGGCCAATGGGTGTATGTGAAATTACAGCCTTATAGGCAGATGACTTTGAGGCAACACACATTCCATAAGCTATCTCCTAAGTATTATGGCCCATTTATCATTGTGGAAAAAGTAGGAGCTGCAGCTTATAAACTGTAATTGCCAAATGACTCTCAAGTTCACCCTGTATTTCACATTTCTCAGTTGAAATTGCATAAGGGCACTACTCAACCAGTTCCAGGTGAAATGCCTGCCATGGATCACACGTCAGCAATTGCATCTAAACCTGTACAGATATTGGACAGGAAGTTGATCAAAAGGGGAAATGCAACTGCTATGAGCTTGCTAATTCATTGGTCTGATGGTCGGCCAGAAGATGCTACTTGGGAATTGGCAGATGAATTTGTTCGTCGATTTCCCCAATTTCAAATTTGATAAACCCTAATTCTTGAGGTCAAGAATTATTTGAAGAAGAGGGGATTGTTATGGATTCTGTTAAGGGCCGTTAGGAAACGTTAGGTGACACGTGGTATCTGTTAAGTAAGGTAGTGTGCAGGGCACGTGAGCAGCTGGTTAATGAATCTAACAGATGGCACGGGCTAAGCACGTGCATCGTTCCCAAATGGTTTCAATTGGAGCTGTAGCAACAGAATCGATAGCACTCTTGTCTGATTAGCATAAATACGTAGCCAATTTCAGTTAGTAATTAGTTATTCTGTTTGTATTGAACTTTCTTTCTTAATCTGTAACCCTAATTTTAACATTCATATCGATAAAGATTCAACTCCATTGCTGTTCTTGAGCTCCAGCTTTCAGGTTGTATCTTACTGTTTAACTCCGATTCATAGTCCAGGTTAAACATAACAATTTTCAAGTTATATCAATTACTTGAATCTCATCTCCCAACAAATAATCCGATACTTTCAAAAAAGGAAACAAAAGAAACACTACACTGAATCAATTCGTTTCCTTAAGAATAACAACATTCGGGGCTTTTGAGTTGAAACATAAACTTCTTATTCCATTGGAGATAATAACAGCGGTAACTAATGAACTGGGGGTTTGTTCATTCACGTGGCTTGCATTGTAAAACTCCAGAAACCTGTTGGTTTAATGTGTACGTCATAACACAAATCTATACTACCGCTTATATACGGGCCTATGGGGTTACACACAATGAGCACTTAGATATCCAGTTATATGTATATATTGTATGTACATATTAATAATCACCAAATAGAGAGAGATGATATTGGACGTTATTAACTAGTTGAGTTAATTACTGATAATTAATAACTATGAATTATTAATTATGATATATTAATAACTTAAATCTAAATAATTAATATAAATGTATGTTTTGCCCCTTGGGTTGTTGAAGAAGTTTTGCCTCTTGAGTTTGTTTGACCAACACAAAATCAATAAGCCAATACAACATATCTACCTCTTTTGTTTTGAAAAAGTAAATAAATATATAATATGTATATTTTTGTTTGGACGTCACAAAAGGAAAAAAGAAAATGGCTTGTAGTCTCTTTTTGAATTAGTGGAAATGATTAATAAAATCAAAAGGGTTGTGATTATTGGATACAACAAAGAAAACAACAACAAAGGGTTGTTGTGTTGAACTTTGGAACCCACATAACCGACACACAATATATATACATATCTCTCTATTTATCGATTGGTCTATATATACAATGGTAGCCACACAAAAAATGCTGAACATTTTTTCCTTTCGGTTAGCAACAAGAAGAAAATTAGTTTCTTGCTTCTGAGTTAATTATATTTGGCGTTTGCAAATTTAATACGGAGTATTTTGTTTTGTGCCTGACTACGACAAAGTATAACATAGATAGAAAATTTGGTGATTCAAAGATCTAGCAGTCTCCGGATTTTCGTTTGACGTGCTTGTGTGGATCAACCGTAGAGGTGTTCTACTTTGGACACTAGTTTCAATCAACTTCGTGGACATCAATTTGCAAAGGTATATATCTAAACTCCTCTTTGTGAATTTATTATTTAACAATTACTATTGGTGTAATTGGATCTTGTTGGAACCGATAATCGTGTGAATGTTTTATTGAAAGTTTATAAATAATAAAAGATGATTATTTTCACGTTCCGCTCGTTTATAAAATTTAAAAGTACACACGGTTTTCCATCAGTGGTATCAGAGCCGCTTTTACACCGTTTTAATTATCGGGTGTTTATTCTTTAGATCTAGCTTTGTGGTGTATTGGTGAAAGTCGAAACCTTTTTGGTTTTTAAAGTCAACGCGATTGATTTATACTTAACCTCATGATGCACAAATATGATTGAAAGAATATCACTATTTTAAATTGTAGATTTAATTGTTATGGCTTGATTATTTATTATAATTGTTGATTGTTGTATTCCATGGTTATACACATGCATTGTAACCATGGACAAGTCATATATAGGTTTTAATAATGTAGTTATTAAAATTGTGATTGCAAACATAGCCCGTAATGCCCCGACCTATGTGTTTGATTATATGTGATTGTTGTGATTGTTGATTACGAAAATATTATATCATGTTGATTATTTATTTTATTAGAAAGGCCATTTTGAAGCCAAAGTTGTATTATATTTATTTTTCACTTTTATAGTATTGTATTTAAGTTTATTTCAATTTGTAGAAGTACTAGTTTAGTTGTATTTTCAAATTTAAATAAATGTAACAAGATGAAGATTAAAGATAAAGATGCAACACTGAGATTGGCTTAAAAGATGGCGAATAGATCAAGTTAACAACGATGACGTTCGAAAAGTTTTCACGTGGTTCTTAAATCAAGTGGAAGCTATGATATTATCCTTAGTTTGACCTCTTGATCCCATGTCTGCTCATGGGATCAAGCATAGGATTTTTGGGCTAGGCTATGTATGTATGTATGTATGATTGTGTTTTATTTTACGCATTTATATTTAATTGTTGATTATAATATATGCTAAATTTTTTTTATGAAAACATCAAATAAAACTAGTAACGAGTTTCAAAGATTTAAATTGATGATTTTAAAAAGTTAAACTCTAACGAGTTTAAAGTTAAATGTTTTTTGAAACTCAAATAATATATATGGGCGATATCTTTTTAAACTGTTTTAAAACGATACACAATGTGTATTTGTTATTTTTATATATAAAATAAAATAACAAACTAGATGCATAAACACGATTGACATATATATAATTGGTTAAAATAATTTTTTTAATAAAAGGTTTAACAAATCTTGTGTGCATGCATTATTCGTTAACACAAACATTTTCAAAATACCCGTCAAATTTAAGTCATGCCATCCAATGAGCTTGCAAACACTCCTCGTTATTTTTTAATTACGGTGAGACCTAATCGAATTATAGCCACGAGGTAGATTTTCAGTTACGAGTGAGACTAGGCTGAATTTCTACTGTTTCCAAATTGGACAACTTAATTGTATTCACGGTGAGACCTGAGTTCGAGGCAAGGATGGGACAAACATGCCAATAGATAATAGTGGTTTGTTAGACTACACATATCTCAAGGTCCCATAAAGATCTAAGAGTTGCACTTGTAATGCAATTGGTACCCGATACCTACTAATAGACTCCATAACTGCTAGCTGATCAACAGATGTGGCTATGGAACCTCTATGTGGATCTTAGGCTTCCGTAAATTAATTATTTTTAAATACATAAAAACTTGGGTAGTTAATTTATTAAAGCTTAATATCGAAAACACTTAATTGAATCTTATATATGTTGTAGATGTCAAATAATCAAAACGTAAATCAAAACACACTTCCTTCTTTGTTGGAGAAGGATAAACTCAATGTTCAAACTTCCTAGACTGGCAATGCAACCTGAGAACTGTTTCTCAAGCATAAATGGAAGTTGAACAAAATTTAGAACCCTTTATCCGTTCTTCCTGCTGTGGCAGTTGCTGCTGCTCAGCAAAATGCTTATCGAATGTTGTAAGATGATAAGGAAGAAATAGGATGGAAGGGTGAAAAAGAATAAGTCGAATACTTTGTGGAAGGGATATGGTAAA
Source organism: Rutidosis leptorrhynchoides (assembly GCF_046630445.1). Lineage (NCBI taxonomy): Eukaryota > Viridiplantae > Streptophyta > Magnoliopsida > Asterales > Asteraceae > Rutidosis > Rutidosis leptorrhynchoides. The sequence goes on along the minus strand of NC_092343.1, from coordinate 386,251,859 downwards.
TCATTTGCCATGAAAATATTCCACCTTCCAAGAAAGAAATCCCAACAAAAGACGTCGAATGTTTCCATTGTGGAAAGGTTGGCAATTGGAGAAGGAATTTGTCCTATCTACCAATCTGAGCTGAGAAAAGGCAATGCTAGTAAGACTAGAAAACTAAGGTATATTTCATATATAGTTATATACTTCTTATAGTGATTCTTGGATATTTGTTAACTGGTTATGGCCTTCACACCTGTAACAATATGAAGGGAATGAGAAGAAGTAATAAACTAAAGAAAGGCACACTGGATTTGCGAGTGGGCAATGGGAATCAAGCTTCGGTTCAAGCCATTGGTCACTATGAGCTTATTCTTGCAAGTGATCTTATTGTTTTGTTAGAACAATGTTATAATGCTCCTAGTATTATGAGCAATATAGTTTTAAAGATGTTCGTTTTGAACTTGCATTTACGCACTTTGATATTTCAATTTCTAAGGATAATATTTTTTTAATGCCTATCCAAGTGATGGTATTTTTGAAATTGATATGCATGGTGTGATTTCAAATGAGAATTCTATGTATACATGTACCGTCAAGCGATTCAAGCAACGCTTGAATAAGACCTATATATGACATTGTCGTTTTGGTCATATAAACAACACATTTCAAAACTCCATTCTTATGGACTTTTGGAATCAAATGGCTTTGATTCATTTGATGTATGTGAGTAATGTTTATGTGAAAGGATGACTAAGGCTCATTTCTCCGATTTAGGTGAAAGAGCTACATATTTTTTAGGACTAATACATATTGATGTATGTTGTGACAACCCGAAAATTTTCGATCAAATTTAAACTTTATCTTTATATGAATTAATATTTCCGACACGATAAGCAAAGTCTGTAATCTTGAAATCTCAAAAACTTTGGACTGTGTTCATGTTATCAATTACCCTTCAACTGTTTTCGGCGATTCACGAATTAGTAATTGTAAATAAATATGTGTGTATATATATATAAATAATAATTCAAAATACAATTTGGAGTATCATATTATTATTATTATATATTATATTATATATATTTAGATACATGCATCTGAACCGTACTGCTGTCTTCTCCTAAAACAAACAAATCACCTTAGTTATTACTATTATATCTTCTTCAACTCCAATATTGCACATGTCAAAATCAATCAATTGAAGATACAAGATAATTTGAATATGTATAATGATTCTTTCTTTTATTTAATAACTTCGCTTTTTATATACACAACATGTATACAAGTAACATTAATTCCTCACGTAAGATGACAATAACATCCAATAACTATCTTAATGATAAATTAATTCAAACCACATATCTATATCATATCAATATTTTTTTTAAAATTAACTTTTATATATGCTTACAATAGTTAGGACTTTATGTTTATTGAATCGCTCATGAGATATAATGATGATAATTATTGTAAGATCCATCATTGAAAAAATGGTGTCATTTAGTGGACAACAATTCACGAGATGTAAAATAAAATTAAAATATAGTTATTATATTAATATTGTTATTATTACTCTCGTTAAAATTATTGAAATAAATATTAGTATTAATATTAAAAATCAGTATTAGTAATATTACTATATATAATATATAGATATGAAATTTTATACAATTAAAATGTTATAAATACTGATATTATATGTATCATTATTAATATTATTTTTATTATAATTAGTAAAAGAATTATAATTATAATTATTATTATGATTATTATTATTATTATTATTCAAATTATTAAAATTATTATAAATATTGTTACTGACATCATTATACAACTAATTACCACTATCACTAATAAAACTATTATTATTATTATCATTGTTATATTAGTATTTTTATTATTATTATTAATATAAATATAAATGGTATATTAACTGTTAATATGTTTATTTATTTGTTAATATTAATTACTCCGCATATAATATATAAAAACAGATATATAAACGCGTTTATATCACCATCACCATCATCTTTATTTTTATTTCATTTTCTTCCTCCTGCTGTGTGATTCTGTCAATCCCAAATCTTCACTACCAAACAACTCTCGAATAATCCTTGTCGCTGCGTCAATCATTCAAATTCACCCTATGTAATTCTCTGCTGCTATTCGGGAAATCAGAGAGAAATTCAAAGAAACAAACCCTTTCCTTCTTTTCGCAACCGTTTTCATCAATAGCTCAACTCGGAATCAATTATCAAAATTTATTAATACAGAGTTGTTATGATCCATCTGGCGAAACTCTCTGCAAATTTTCAAGATGTGATGTAGCAAATTGAATGTTAATTTGATAGTCAAAGTTTTATGTCTAAAAGTCAAATCGAAGTTCTTCAATCAAATTGGAAGATTGTAGATTGTTTCAGGCTGTAATTTTGGGTGTCGAGTATATAAGAAGTGATTTATAACAGCTTTCATTTTGGGATTATAGCCTGAAACGATCGATTAGGATGAATCGAATTTAAAGGTATATATATATTCGTCCCTGTTCTATTACAGATATATATATTTTTTTCTTTTCTTGGAAATCAACGCACCTTCTTAAATGATGACCGACGATGGTGATGAACCCTTGTTAATCTTGTTTGAATTTAACACAATTTCACTAAATTGTCACATACCTGCTATTATATTGTTACCTTGCTGCTGCTATATCTTATATTTTTCTATTTGAACCAAATAAAACCAAACACCACACCATGACTACTGCCACAATCAAACCATAAACCACCACCCACATCACTTAAACTGCTACATCTGTTTTGCTGTTAAAACCGGGACCCAAACCAGAAAACCACCTCCATATAAGTGTTTCACAACTTGACTGCTGCTGCTATTTCTTTTCTGTTTTGCAATCGAAATGTGAAGAAGATAATGATGATGATTATCATGATTGAGATGATAATGCGTGGTGTTCCTATCACCAGATAAACCCCACAACCACTAATCCATCGTGCTATTTAAATTAAAACATGTTGTTGGACTTGTGTATACTTGGGCTTATGATATTGTTTGTTGGACCACCATGTTCCTGTTTTTCTTTTGGACCGTAATCTTGTTTGTATTGGTGGTTCGAAACCCATCTTATGTTCTCTGTTGGGCCGAAGATATGGTGATGATGTTCACAGTAGTAAATACGATGATGAAGATGAGATAATAATGGTTATAAGAAAATGGGTATGATGTGATGATGATGAATGATATGATTGATGATGATTCAAAATAGAAAACAAATTTAAAAGATATTAAAACCTTAATAATAATGGAAAAATTAATACGGAGTAATGGTTATGGATGTTATAGGGAGGTCGCGGGTTCAAACCCGGACTTGGGATTTTTTTTAAGGACTACTCTTCTATGAGGTAGTATTACTATTACAATTATTATCATCATCATCATCATCATCATTATTATTATTATTATTATTATTATTATTATTATTATTATTATTATTATTATTATTATTATTATTATTATTATTATTATTATTATCATCGCATCATTATTAGTATTAAAATAGGTATTAATATTTACATTATCATTTTAATTATTATGATTAATAGTTATTATTAAGTATTATTATTATTATCATTATCATTATTATTATTAAAATAAGTATTATTAATATTAATATCATTATTATTATCATTATAAGTAAAAAAATTTATTATTATAATTATCATAGTTATTATTATTACTACTATTATTATTATTATTATTATCATTATTATTACAAATAAAATTTTTATTTAAAATTATCATTTTTGTTAGGATTATAATTATTATTAAAAATAGCATTTTTAATATTAATATTATAATTATTATTATTATTATTATTATTATTATTATTATTATTATTATTATTATTATTATTATTATTATTATTTTAACATTATTTTTATTAGTATTGTTATTATTATTATTATAATTATTATTATTAGGCTAATTATTATTATCATAAAAAGAAACAACTTCTTATTTATTATTATTAATATTATTTTATCAAATAACTATTAGTTATATAAAACCTTACTTAATACATATAATATAACTATATTTTATTTATTTAAAGTACATAAAATGAATACATTTACGAAACATACAAATTATTAATATAAAATGTTATCACTAACAAATATATATATATATATATATATATATATATATATAAACAAATATATATATATATATATATATATAAACTTGTACGATTACAAGCATGTGTGTTAATATATATATAAATGATATAGGGTCGTGAATCCGAGGCCAACCCTGCACTTGTTCAGTGCCGTCACATGTATTTTTACTACAAAATATAGTATCGTGAGTTTCATTTGCTCCCTTTTTAAATGCTTTTGCAATATATATTTTTGGGACTGAGAATACATGCGCTTTTATAACTGTTTTACGAAATAGACACAAGTAATCGAAACTACATTCTATGGTTGAATTATCGAATCGAATATGCCCCTTTTTAGTCTGGTAATCTAAGAATTAGGGAACAGACACCCTAATTGACGCGAATCTTAAAGATAGATCTATGCGCACTAACAAGCCCCAGTCAGAGAATTTGAACTGCTTTAGTACTTCAAACTTATCATGTCCGAAGGGAGTCCCGGAATGATGGGGATATTCTATGCATCTTGTTAAGGTCGATTACCAGGTGTTCAATCCATATGAATGATTTTTGTCTCTATGTATGGGACGTATATTTATGGGAAATGGAAATTGAAAATCTTGTGGTCTATTAAAATTATGGAAATGATCGATTATGATAAACTAATAAACTCACCAACCTTTTGGTTGACACTTTAAAGCATGTTTATTCTCAGGTATTAAGGAAATCTTCCGATGTGCATTTGCTCATTTTAAAGACATTATTTGGAGTCATTCATGGCATATTTCAAAAGATGTTGCATTCAAGTCGTTGAGTTCAATAGAGATTATTATTAAGTGAATGACAGATTAGATCATTTATAGTTGGATATTATGAAATGGTATGCATGCCTGTCAACTTTCGATGTAATGAAAGTTTGTCTTTTTAAACGAATGCAATGTTTGTAAAATGTATCATATAGAGGTCAGATACCTCGCAATGTAATCATATGTTATTGTATTCGTTCTTATGGATTAGGACGGGTCTTTACATATGTGGCCCTTTACAACAATGTCTAGAAATGGTAAGTCTTACTTCGTTTCAATAACTGATGGTTATAGTAGATATGGTTATGTTTTAATTGCTGAAACATAAACATGAAGTTTTTGAAATGTTCAAAATCTTTCAAAATGAAGTAAAGAGTCAGCTTGGAAATATCATTAAATCACTTCACTCTAATGGATGAAATGTTTTAAGAGTTTTTTGGACCACCTGTAGAATTGCGGGATTGTCTTACAATTCACTCTACCTCACACACCATTACTCAATGGTGAGTCTGAATTGAGGAATCGAACTTTACTTGATATAGTTTGATCTATGATGAGTCTAACTACTCTACCACCGTCTTTTGGGGTTATGCATTAGAGTCTACTGCAAGCATACTCAATATGGCTCCAACCAAGAAGGTAGAAAAGACACCATATGAAGTATGACATGGGAAGATTCTCAAGTTATCTTATTTGAAATTATGGGGTTGTGAAGTATAGGTGAAGCATGACACTTCAAACAAATTAAAACTTCAAACAAATTTAAACCCGGAAGTATTAAATTTCACTTTATGGGATACTCAAAGGAAACAATGGGTTACTACTTCTACTACGAAGCTGAAAACAGAGTGTTTTCTGTTCGGTCTTTTAACGACCCGTCCTAACCTATCTGGACGAATACATTACATTTGGTTACATCGCGAGGTACTTGACCTCTATATGATGCATTTTACAAACATTGCATTCGTTTTGAAAAGACAAACTTTCATTACATCGAAAGTTGACGGCATGCATTCCATTTCATAATATATTCAACTATAATTGGCTTAATAATAATCTTGATGAACTCAACGACTCAAATGCAACGTATTTTGAAATATGTCATGAATGACTCCAAGTAATATCTCTAACATGAGCAAATGAACAGCGGAAGATTTCTTTCATACCTGAGAATAAACGTGCTTAAAAGTGTCAACCAAAAGATTGGTGAGTTCATTAGTTTATTGTAATCAAACATTTCTATAATTTTAATAGACCACAAGATTTCCTTTATTCAATAATCATACACTCGAAAGTGTTTAAAAATCATTCATATGGATTGAACACTTGGTAACCGACATTAACATCATGCATATAGAATATCCCCAAAACAGAAATCCATCTGTATAATATAAACACGAAGTACTAAAGCATACCATTTTCCAGTATGGGGGGAGTTAGTGCCCGTAAATCTACCTTTATGATTCGCGTCAATTAGGGTGTCTGATCCCTAATTCTTAGGTTACCAAGCTAAAAGGGGTGATATTCGAATCGATAATCCAACCATAGAATGTAGTTTCGATTACTTGTGTCTATTTCGTAAAACATTAATAAAAGCAGTGCATGTATTCTCAGTCCCAAAAATATATATTGCAAAAGCATTTAAAAAGGGAGCAAATGAAACTCACGATACAATATTTTGTAGTAAAAATATTCATACGACGATACTGAACAAGTGCAGGGTTGGCCTCGGATTCACGAACCTATATCATTTGTATGTATATTAATACACATAATTTTAAATCAAACAAATATATATATATATATATATATATATATATATATATATATATATATATATATATATATTTCTGATTAATATTATATTAAGAACACCTAATTTATTATATATGATTATTTATATAAAATTTGTTAATACGATTAATACATACTTATATGTAATGTAAATATAACTTTTATTATGTTACATGCACTAAATATCTTTTTATTTATATATATCATTTGTTTATAAAAATAGTAATTTTAATTATACTAAGTTAATATTGGTAATTATAAAAATGATGATAATATTATTACTAATGTGTTTATGTTACCAATAATAGTTCTAATATTTATAAAATGATAATAATACTTCTGATAATATTAAGAATAATACTATTTAATAGTAATGATAAAAATAACAATAATACTAAATAATAATAATATTTGATATTGATAATAATATTAGTATAATTTCTAAAATTGTAATAATAATAATAAAGATAGTAAACTACCTCAAGGATAGAGCATTTTCTAAATAAAAAAAATAACTGGAGACGGGCTCGAACCCACGACCTCCCACTAACCCGCACCATCTCCAAACCATTCGCCCATTTATACTTTTCTGGTTAAACCTCATACCCCTAAGTATTTAACCCATGTTAACCTTGTTTCTAATTTCTTCTCCCCCTTCACAAAATTCAGTCGACTGGGATAATCCAAATCATAACAACGAACGATCTTACTTATTCTAAGATTAGTATTTGAGTTGGTAACGACTTGTAATGTAACATCATTATTCACAGACAATTCAAAACAACAACAAAATATAAATATATACCTGATGTATAACGCGAAGAACAAAAACAAAACTCAAATTCAAATTTTGAATTCCAAATCGTTTTAGACTATAATTATAACATGAAAGAGGTCTTAAATCGTTTATGTAAACTTTTTGAATCATCAATTGATCCTAAAACAGAAACACGAACTCGAATTTGCTCCAAGAACACTTGTTGACTTTTTTTAATTTTGAAACTTTGACTATCAAATTTGTGATCAATATAAAGAATTGGAAATTGAGTTTTTGCGGATAGTTTAAATAAAAGATTCCTAACCTTTCTGCATTATTAGATTTTGAAGAAAAATTCGATTTGGAGTTTTTGATTTAAATGTGAACGAACAGAGCAAGTAGACTGGGTTTCACTCAGTTCCTATTTAATTCACTTGATATTTGCAGTTTAGATTGATAATAGAGATGGAAAAATTGAATAAGTCTTTTCCCATAAAATGATTTTATCGATTGATTATATAGAATCATTTGAGTCGACAGGAAAACTGAGCAGATTATAAAAAAAATATATGAAAACGACTTGCAACAGCTTCTTGGTTGTATCCTGTGATTCAATCCTAACTTGTACGATCTTAAAGACAGAAAACAAAATTTGCAATAGTATGATTGAAACGTTAAACTGCATTTGATTCTGTGATTAAATAACTCCTTATATAATTAATCTAATTTAGTAATTATAATATTAATACAATAATTCAGATTTTTATAATATATATCAGTATATATATATATATATGTATGTATGTATGTATATTTGTATTTTTATAACTGTATAAATACATATATGTATTTACCTAATACAATTAATCTTATTAATTAATAGAATTAACTATAATAATAATACTCTTGATATTATAAATAATAATAATAGAGATAGAGATTTATAATAATAATAGTAATAATAATACTATGATAATAATAATAACCATAAAATTTATAACAATAATATTATTAGTAATAATAAAAAAACAATTCCTTCACTTCTCCCAATAATTTAAATTAAAGGTAGCCTCCTTCATCCGCCGTGAGTTCCGTCCACCGGCATCATCGCCGGTGGTCGGGAGTTTCTTTTTTTCCTCCGTTGCTTCCTTTTTTCTTCGTCTTCTCATTTCCTTCTTCGATTTTTACATAAGAGTTTGTCTCCTTCTCACTAACCCTTGTCGTTTTATATCCGACGAATCCGGTTGGATCTCACCGGATTCTGAAGATGTAAAGGGTTTGCTAGTGTGGTGGGCTGCTTCTACTTTCATTAGCCGGTCGATTCTCGCCTCTGTTTTTCGTTGTGCAAGCTGGATCTCTAGTTCGCCCCTATTCTACTATTTTTAAATCGATGTCTGATTTAGCTCTTGTTGTTCATTTAGCTGTGTATGACAGGTTGCTATGTCTTTTATCCTGCATATTCGTGTTGAGAGGTGGTTATTGAGATGTATTCGTGGTATTTTCTTTTCGTGAGTCGGTTATTTTCGGGTTGATTCAGAATATGCTAGTTTCAGGTAGTCTGGATATACTCTACTAGAAGTTTGGTTCTTTACAAGACGTGATTTCAGATATGTATGCTACAAATATTGAAAGAATCGAGTAGCCCCATTCGAATTTCGAGGTGGTGTTTTTACATTTTCATTATGTTTTCGTGTGTAGTAGTCGAGTGGTTTATGGCGGTTTCGGGGTTAGTTCGAGTTTTTTAGGGTTGTTTTTAAGATCTAATGAATACCAGTAAACTTGGGTGTTTTTTGTGTATTGGTCATCGGGAGCCTAGATATCCAGATCTCTTTCTCTATTTGATATGCATACTACCTGAACGAATTAATTTGCAATTCGATGATGAGAATCTTATTAGGTTTCTTTTTAGATCGTGGTGTTTGGGGTGGTGTTTGGAGATTTATGTTTGTGAAATTAGACAAGTGGCTCGGGGTTATTTGAATGTTCGTTTTCTTGAGGTTTCATATTCGTGGATTTTCGTTGATTCAATGGTTCGAGGGTATAAATCGTAGATGATGTGATTTGACGATTAAGTTTTCTCTCTTTATTTATATTTCTACATCGACGATACCACCACTTGGTTAGATTGGGCGTTCGAGACTGTTTGGGTCTTTATCGTTGTGTTGGACGTGGTTTGTTGCTCTAAGTTTACAAGCTCTCTACCGGGTGATTGCCCTTAAAGTGGTTTTATGTGGTGTTGATTTAGTTGAGGAGTAGATTACTAGATTGTTAGATTGCAGTCTTGTACTTTTTCGAGGTCATTGTTGGTCGTGAAGTCATGATTGTCGAGTTTATCTTTGTACTTTTTCGAGGTCAGTGTTGGTCGTGAATTCGTTGTGTTGATCGTGAAGTCGTGATTGTCGAGTTTATCATATTGCGTTGTAATTACTAGCTTCTTGCTAGTCCTATTTTATTATTTATAAAATTATTGCCTTTCAAAAAAAAATATTATTAGTAATAATAGTATTAATTATCATAATACTAATATTATTAATGATTATAATAATATTAGTAATAATAATAACAATTTATATATCAAACTTCATATCTATGTTATATATATATATATATATATATATATATATATATATATATATATATATATATATATATATATATATATATTGAAAATAATAATAAAACTGATTTTAATATTAATAAAAATATTGAAAGTAACTATAACAATTATATTTAATTATATTTTTAACCCGTAATCAAACTTAATATTACATATTATTAATTATGACATATATATATAATAACATATATATAACATTTAATATTTATATATATTACAATATACATATAACATTAACTATGTATAGAAATCATATATATTTACATGTAGATTTATTTTAATCACAACTTTATTATTTTATATATTATTTTACATATTCAATTCAAATGATTAAATTGTTTTCTATTATTTCAAATTATTATATATACTTATATATATATATACTTATATATATATATATATATATATATATATATATATATATATATATATATATATATATATATATATATATATATATATATATATATATATATATATATATATATATATATTTACATATTTATTTACACACAATTGTTCGTGAATCGTCGGGAATAGTCAAAGGTCAAATGATTCAATGTAAACAGTTCAAAAGTTTTAAGACTCAACATTATAGTCTTTGCTTATCGTGTCGGGAACATATAAAGATCAAGTTTAAATTTGGTCGAAAATTTTCGGGTCGTCACAGTACCTACCCGTTAAAGAAATTTCATCCCGAAATTTGATTGAGGTCGTCATGGCTAACAATAAGAATGTTTTTATGACGAATTTTGGTTGTCAAATAGAGTTGTATCATTATTGAGTAATGTAGCTAAAATGATTCGATTATGTGAAGCGTACGAGTGAAGCTGTCACAAAAGAGTGAGATGATTTAATGCAGGTTTGACTTAACCGGTGACGTCACGGTGAATTTCCAGAATTCAAGGGATTTAAAGAAAATCTCCAAAATATATATATGATTTGGTTCTTCGGTGAATAAGGAAAGTAGGATCCTCTTTAATTAAATACGGTAATCTGCCTCGATTGCTCTGTCGGATATTTCACTATGAATCCACCCTGTTCATTTCCTTTATATTTTGGGAGTTCCATCTTGGGAGTTCCATACTTTTGTTTTCTCTTCCCGACTTTACGTCAAGCGAATAATAGTCCAGAATTCGTAGGTATGAAGTTTTGAATGAACATGACTAATGTTCTAAGAGAGAGATTGTAATAGCACAATCTCGATTGGTTAAATTATCAGAATTCAAGAGAAGAGATAGAACTATCAGGAAGATATATTCTTGATATGTTTGGAGATTAGATAGAATATAAGAGTCGTGTAACATGGCACATGATGATGTTATGACCTGTGAATCATCACGTTCCATTAGAAACTCAGCATGACTTACTGTAATATAACCACGTTGATCAAGTGTCATTATATTATACTAACTCATGCTTCAGTTCCCAACACTACTTCAAAAACATTCATATTTTTAAATTTGAATTTTTTCAAAATTTAGAAACTAAAATAGTTTCCTTTCTGATGTAATACAGATAGCGCGAAGAGATAAATGATTTCAGATAAGAATAATTATGGAAATATCTTCAGAAATATAGAGGATATTTATAATGAAAGATACGATGATATCTTAGAATTTCTAATATCAGAGGATGATGAAGAATATTGTCCGCAAGGGTTTAAAGTCAGGAGTAAGGTATTCGATAATAACCTTAGCAGACACTGAATCATTTTGATTCTTTGAAGGCAGATTTAGTCATTGTGATTTGTCCACAACCTCCTTCATAGTTTGCTCAATCCGTTTTCCAGTTCCAAACCTTCTCTTTTTCTGAGCTTTGCCAACATACTATTCTTTATCATCAAACTTTCGACTGTTATATTCGTTTACAATTTATGTTGCTTCATTAGCACTTTCTAACTTTCAGAGAACTGATTCGTAAACTGGGTGTTGTTCAGAATTTCAGAATGAAAGATCATAATTCTAAGAGATAAATGTTATATGTAAACATATAACTGTTGATGTAGTAACGTTGCGAGATTCAAAATACTGATTGCTGATTTCAGGTAATTGGTATAGCAATTCTCGTTATAAGATACGGATAAATATATGAATAGGTTTTAATGAACAATATAATGGTTCTTCAGAGAGACTTAAGTCAATGAGGAGTGAAGTTGTTAGTAAGTTTCTGCTAATGCGGTGGAATATAGATGGTTCCCCGGTAACGATGATGAAGGGCGAACTTATCTATCAAAGTTATAATAGAGTTTATTCGAATGAAAAGTCAAAGTTGATTTGCTGGAGCTATGACAAAATTGGCTAATTTGGAAAGGGATTGTAAAGTTATTTTCGGTAATAACAACGCCAAAGGAGCTAGCACAGATACGTGTTAAACGTTTACTCGGGTTTTGATTGTTGATAATGCTAAAAACGAACATATATTTCATAGCATTATTCCTCAAGAAAGACAAGCTTTTAGTTGCAATTGTTCTATTTACAAGTGATTTTCGTTTAAATAATAAAAGGTGAAGACAAAAGACAGATTCGACGAATTGAAGACGCAAACGACCAAAAAGCTCAAAAGTACATAATACAATCAAAGTGGTTCCAATTATTGATAAGAAACGTCTCGAAATTACAAAAGTACAAGATTCAAATCGCAAAGTACAAGATATTAAATTGTACGCAAGGACGTTCAAAAATCCGGAACCGGGACATGAGTCAACTCTCAACGCTCGACGCAACGGACTAAAAATTACAAGTCAACTATGCACATAAATATAATATAATATTTAAATAATTCTTAAAAATTATTTATATATTATATTTATATTTAAATCCGTCGGCAAACAAAGAGCCAAGGCTGAGTGAGCTGTAAAAATGAACTCCGCGACTTGCGGAGTTCGAAGACTAAAAGAACCGCGACTCGCGGAGCTCACCTGTACGAAAATTCCTATAAAAGCCAGCGAATTCTGATTTTCGTTTTAATTTTAATTTTAATTTTAATTATAATTCTAATAATAAGGGTATGTTAGCTAATGTTGTAAGGGTGTAAGTCGAAATTCTGTTCGTGTAACGCTACGCTATTTTTAATCATTGTAAGTTATGTTCAACCTTTTTAATTTAATGTCTCGTAGCTAAGTTATTATTATGCTTATTTAAAACGAAGTAATCATGATGTTGGGCTAATTACTAAAGTTGGGTAATTGGGCTTTGTACCATAATTGGGGTTTGGACAAAAGAACGACACTTGTGAAAATTAGACTATGGGCTATTAATGGGCTTTATATTTGTTTAACTAAATGATAATTTGTTAATTTTAATATAAAGATTTACAATTGGACGTCCCTATAAATAACCATATACACTCGATCGGACACGATGGGCGGGGTATTTATTTGTACGAATAATCGTTCATTTAACCGGATACGGGAATGGATTAATAAGTCTATGGAATTATTAAAACAGGGGTGAAATTATGTACAAGGACACTTGGCATAATTGTTAACAAACTATTAAAACCTTGGGTTACACGCAGTCGATAACCTGGTGTAATTATTAAACAAAGTATTAAAATCTTGTTACAGTTTAAGTCCCCAATTAGTTGGAATATTTAACTTCGGGTATAAGGATAATTTGACGAGGATACTCGCACTTTATATTTATGACTGATGGACTGTTATGGACAAAAACCAGACGGACATATTAAATAATCCAGGACAAAGGACAATTAACCCATGGGCATAAAGCTAAAATCAACACGTCAAACATCATGATTACGGAAGTTTAAATAAGCATAATTATCTTATTTCATATTTAATTTCCTTTATTTTATATTTAATTGCACTTCTAATTATCGCACTTTTATTTATTGTTATTGTATTTAATTGCACTTTTAATTATCGTACTTTTTAATTATCGCAAGTTTATTTTATCGCACTTTTATTTATCGCAATTTCATTATCGTTATTTACTTTACGCTTTAAATTAAGTCTTTTATTTATTTAATATTTTTACATTTTGTTTTAACTGCAACTAAAGTTTTAAAATCGACAAACTTGTCATTAAACGGTAAAAACCCCCCCTTTATAATAATATTATTACTTATATATATATTTGTATTTTTATAAAATAAAACTAATATAGCGTTAAGCTTTGTTAAAAGATTCCCTGTGGAACGAACCGGACTTACTAAAAACTACACTATTGTACGATTAGGTACACTGCCTATAAGTGTTGTAGCAAGGTTTAAGTATATCCATTCTATAAATAAATAAATATCTTGTGTAAAATTGTATCGTATTTAATAGTATTTCCTTGTAAAATTTAATAGTATTTTATACCCCTTAGCTTTAACATCAAGTATTTTTGGCGCCGCTGCCGGGGAACTCAATTTCTTGCTTAAACGCCGGAAGCGCAACGCTAAATATATAAAAAAAAAAATTATTTTTAGTTTACTTTTATAAAAAGACGCTTTTGTAAAAATACGTTTTAAATATTCGAAAACATAAAAAGAAAAACAAAAATATAAATATTTTTAAGAGTTTGTTAAATATTTAAGTTTTATAAAGTTTCTTTATTTTTATTTTATAAAAATATAAGTTTTATTTAAATATTTTTTTATTTAAAACATAAAATCAAAAACCGAAAAAAAAAATTATATATAAATCTAGTTTTAAGATTTTTATTTATAAAATTGAAACATATTTTTATTTCTATTCTAGTTTTTAAAATATAAGTTTTATTAAATTTATATAAATATTTTAATTAAATTAAAAATAGAAAAATATAATTTAATAAAAATTATTTAATTACGTCGAAACGTGTCAACCGAAACAGCCTGTCATCCGGAATTTCGAACCCCGCGACTCGCGGATGTTTTTGCCACGTGGAACTGCGACTCGCGGAGGAACCCTGACACGGGTACACAGAACCCTAATCAGGCATTAATTACGGGTTTTTATTTTTATTATTTAAATTTAACCCTAATTAGGTTTAATTATTTTAATTAATTTAGTTTAGTTTATTTATTATTTTGTATTTTTAGTTAAATTAGTTTAATTAAAATTTAAAATTAATAGTTTTATAAAATAAATAATATAAAAATAATATTTTTATAAAAAATTGTACTTTTTATAACTTTTAGTATATTTTTATATTTTGTCCCTTTTTATTTGTTTTTAGCATAACTTTTGTATTTTCCGTTCATATTTAGTTTTAAGACATAGTTTTTGCCATAGTTATTTTTACTTCTAAATTTTTAGGCTTTGCCGTAAAATCCCTTAAGTTCTTTTTCTTTAGACTAAGATTTAGGTGCTTTAGAATTTTGCGACGCCTTTTTAAGTTTTAGTACCTTTTTAAGATATTGCCATTTGGGATATAGTTTTACTTGTAAGCTTTAATATATTTAGACGCCTTTTACCTATGTATCAATTATCATTCCAATTAGTAATCTCAATTTGTGATTATAATTTTAAGTTAGTGATAGTAATAAGGTTGAGTTAGTCGAGTGTTTTTAAGTTCTATAAGTCATTTTTTTTTATTATTTCTTATTTTTCGACGCCTTTTATTTTTCAATCCTTTTCTTTTTCTTTATCGACGCTCTCTTTTTCTTTCTTATTTCTCGCAATTCTAGTTTTAGGACATAAACTTTTATTCTACTTCTTATCTAAATTTCTTAAAATTACGAAAATTTATTTTAAGTGGTTAAATTGATAGACATCAAAATTTTCTGGTTCGTAGTAATAGTTGGATTTGTACGTGGACTGGGTTATTGGAGCCAAACAGTACTCAATTATATTGAGACCAAATGAATCCTGCCCCTCTGCTGCATCTTTTGGCTATTCGAAACGTGGGCAAAATCAGAAAAGTCTATTAATTGGATAACTTATATAATTTTTCTTTCCTTTTAAAAACTAATAGGATATTCAGTGAATGCACCGAGCAAGACGTTCACCACCTTTTGTACGTTCACCACCTTTTGTATGTTCACCACCTGTAACTAGATCAAGACATCTAGAAAATATTACCGCCGTTGATTTTTCTTTAGAATCGTCATCCAGTCAACCAAGTACTCCAATTCAAATTTCCGATAATCCATTTTTTGAAACCGACCTCACAATTGATAATCCGGAGAATATTCAGGGACAATTCATAGATCCTGAACCATTAATTTTTCCTCCGGAACCACCAATCATTCAAACAGAGATTGTTGAGGAACGAACCATTAAATCAGAATCCTCTAGTGATTCCGATTCAACAAATTCAATTATGGAGAATCTGGAACCTTTAAGTATGGAAGACAGAATGAGAGCTAAACGCACTGGCCAAGGTCACGCAATTGCTCATCCTGACATTAATGCGCCAGATTATGAAATCAAAGGACAAATTCTACATATGGTGACTAATCAATGCCAATTTAGTGGTGCGCCGAAGGAAGATCCAAATGAACATCTTCGTACCTTTAATAGGATCTGCACACTATTTAAAATCCGAGAAGTGGAAGATGAACAGATATATCTCATGTTATTTCCCTGGACTTTAAAGAGAGAAGCCAAAGATTGGTTGGAATCGTTACCTGAAGGGGCGATTGATACATGGGACGTTTTAGTTGAAAATTTTCTTAAACAATTCTTTCCGGCATCTAAAGCCGTAAGACTTCAAGGAGAAATTGTTACGTTCACACAGAAACCGAATGAAACTCTATATGAGGCGTGGACAAGATTTGGAAAATTATTAAGAGGATGTCCGCAACATAGTTTAGACACTTGTCAAATAGTACAAATATTCTACCAAGGATGCGACATCACTACAAGAAAAGACATCGATATAGCAGCTGGTGGTTCTATTATGAAGAAAATCGAAACTGATGCTTACAAAATTATCGATAACACTGCTTCCCACTCACATGAGTGGCACCAAGAAAAAGATATCGTTAGATCATCTAAAGCAGCTAGAGCCGATTCTAGCCATGACTTAGATTCCATTTCTGCAAAGATAGATGCTGTCGAGAGACGAATGAAAAAGATGACTAAGGATATACACTCAATACGAATTAGTTGTGAGCAGTGTGGAGGACCACATTTGACAAAAGATTGTCTCAGTATTGAATTAACAATGGAACAAAGAGAGAATGTTTCATATCTAAACCAAAGGCCTGGAAATAATTATCAGAATAATTATCAACCGCCAAGACCGATTTACAATCAAAACCAGAATTATAACCGGAATATTCCATACAACAACCAACAAGGTCCTGGTAATCAACAAGTATCAAATAATACTTACAATCAGCAAAGACCTAATTTTCAAAACAAACCACCACAAACCGATGATAAAAAGCCGGATTTAGAAGATATGATGACGAAGCTAGTTGAAACTCAAACGCAGTTTTTCACATCTCAAAAACAAACCAATGAACAAAATGCTCAAGCATTTAGAAATCAACAAGCTTCTATTCAAAACTTGGAACAAGAAGTAAGTAACCTAGCAAGGTTAATAGGTGAAAGAAAACCAGGAAGTCTACCTAGTGATACAAATGCTAACCCCCGGAATGAAACAGCTAAAGCTATTACCACAAGAAGTGGTACAACACTTAAACCACCTGAAATACTTGAAAATTCTGATGAAGCTATTCCTACTCCACAAGAACCACAACCTGAACAAGATAAGGAAAAAAAACCGGTAGTTGAAAAGGTTAATGAAGATAACACAGTTAAGGCTAAACCTTATGTTAAACCATACCAACCACCACTTCCTTACCCGAGTAAGATGAAAAAAGAGAAACTTGAAGCCGAGCAATCCAAATTCTTGGATATATTTAAACAGATAAATGTAAATCTTCCTTTCATTGATGTGATTTCAGGAATGCCTAGATATGCTAAATTCTTGAAAGATCTAATATCGAATAGAAAGAAAATGGAAGAAGTCTCGGCTGTTACTATGAATGCTAATTGTTCTGCAGTGCTGTTAAATAAGATACCAGAAAAACTATCTGATCCAGGAAGTTTCACAATTCCATGTTTTCTGGGTAGTCTCAATTCAATAGAAGCATTGGCAGATTTAGCTGCTAGTATAAATTTAATGCCGTATTCACTATACACTAAACTAGACCTTGGAGAATTGAAACCAACAAGAATAAGTATACAACTAGCCGATCGATCAATAAAATATCCTAGAGGGATAATGGAGAACATGCTAGTCAAAGTTGGTACTTTAGTATTTCTAGTAGATTTTGTTGTTCTGGACATGGAAGAAGATTCTCAAGTTCCTCTCATATTAGAAAGACCATTCTTAAACACGGCTAAAGCAATGATAGACGTGTTCGGTAAGAAATTGACCCTAAGTATAGAGGACGAGAGTGTTACCTTTTCAGTTGATAGAGCAATGCAATAACCGCAATCTGTAGATGATACATGTTATTATATTCAAACTATAGATTCACATGCAGAATTGTTGGAAGAATTTCCAGAATTACAAGGAACAGGAGAATCTTCTTTAGGAGAAGGTAATGAACCAATTGATGAAGCTGAAATGTTAGCTACACTTATAGCTAATGGATATGAACCAACAACAGAAGAAATTCAAATGCTAAAAGAAGAAGACAGATATCGATATAAATCATCGATAGAAGAACCTCCAATATTAGAGTTAAAGCCACTTCCAAACCATTTGGAATACGCTTATTTACATGGTGAATCTGAATTACCTGTAATAATATCGTCTTCTCTTACTAAAAATGAGAAATCACAACTCATTTCTGTGTTGAAAGCTCATAAACCAGCCATTGCATGAAAGATTCATGATATTAAAGGAATAAGTCCTTCGTATTACACACATAAAATCCTTATGGAAGAAGGTCATAAAACGTATGTGCAACGTCAACGAAGACTAAATCCAAATATGCAAGATGTAGTTAAAAAAGAAATAATTAAACTGCTAGATGCAAGTTTAATTTATCCGATTTCTGATAGTCCATGGGTAAGCCCAGTTCAATGCGTGCCTAAGAAGGGTGGCATGACTGTCATTACAAATGAGAAAAATGAGCTTATTCCTGCTAGGACTGTAACAGGATGGCGTGTATGTATTGATTATAGAAAATTAAATGACGCCACCAGAAAAGATCACTTTCCCTTACCTTTCATTGATCAAATGTTGGAAAGATTAGCCGGAAATAGTTATTATTGTTTTCTTGATGGATTTTCCGGATATTTTCAAATTCCAATAGTACCCGAAGACCAAGAGAAAACCACGTTCACGTGCCCTTATGGTACTTTTGCTTACAAACGCATGCCATTTGGACTTTGCAACGCCCCTGCAACCTTTCAAAGGTGCGTGATGGCGATTTTTCATGACATGATAGAAGAATGCATGGAAGTTTTCATGGATGACTTTTCAGTCTTCGGTGATACTTTTGAATCATGTCTAGTTAATCTGGAACGAATGCTTATTAGATGCGAACAATCAAATCTAGTACTTAATTGGGAGAAATGCCATTTCATGGTTAAAGAAGACATCGTTCTTGGTCATAAAATTTCAAAAGAAGGAATTGAAGTGGACAGAGCTAAAGTAGATGTAATTGCTAAACTTCCACATCCCACCAATGTTAGAGGAGTTAGGAGTTTTCTAGGGCATGCCGATTTTTACCGACGTTTCATAAAAGATTTTTCTAAAATTGCCACTCCTATGAATAAACTCCTAGAAAAAGATGCTCCATTCATCTTTTCAGATGAATGCATCAAATCTTTTAATATTCTTAAAGAGAAACTCACTAATGTGCCGATCATGATAATACCAAATTAGAATCTACCGTTTGAACTTATGTGCGATGCAAGTGATTTTGCAATGGGAGCCGTTTTAGGACAAAGGATTGAAAAACGATTTCAACCTATATATTATGCTAGTAAGACATTACAAGGAGCACAAACAAATTACACAACTACTGAAAAAGAACTCCTTGCTATTGTCTTTGCTTTTGATAAATTTTGTTCATATCTCGTTCTAGCAAAAACGGTGGTTTATACCGACCATTCTGCTCTCAGATACCTATTTTCGAAACAAGATGCCAAACCAAGATTAATCCGTTGGATCTTACTCTTACAAGAGTTTGATATTGAAATCCGAGATAAAAGAGGAGCAGAAAATCTCGCCGCTGATCATCTTTCTCGTCTTGAAAATCCAGAATTAGAAGTTCTAAATGAATCGGCCATACAAGATAACTTTCCTGATGAATATCTATTGAAGATAGATTATAATGAAATTCCATGGTTTGCAGACTATGCAAACTACTTAGTATATGGATTCCTTGAAAAAGGACTGTCGTACCAAAAACGAAAGAAATTCTTCAGTGATATAAAACACTATTTCTGGGAAGATCCACATCTATTTAAAAGTTGTCCATATGGAATAATACGCCGATGTGTATTCAGAGATGAAGCTAGTAAAATTTTAAACCATTGTCACACAGAACCAACAGGAGGGCATTATGGGCCTCAACTAACAGCAAGAAAAATTTATGATGCTGGATTCTATTGGCCTACAATTTACAAAGACGCACACCTTCTTTGAAAATCCTGTGATGCTTGTCAAAGGGCCGGAAAAATAAGTCAACGTGATGAAATGCCACAAAATGTCATTTAAGTATGTGAAGTATTTGACATTTGGGGTATTGACGTTATGGGTCCATTTCCAAAATCTCATAATAATCTCTATATTCTTATAGCCATTGATTATGTATCTAAATGGGCGGAAGCACAAGCTCTCCCAACTAACGATGCACGAGTTGTAGTCAACTTTTTAAAACGTCTTTTTACAAGGTTTGGAACACCGAAAGCTTTAATAAGTGATCGGGGTACTCATTTCTGTAATAATCAACTTGAGAAAGTTCTCAAAAGATATGGAGTAACTCATAAAATCTCCACCGCATATCATCCACAAACAAGTGGACAAGTTGAAAATACCAACCGAGCTTTAAAACGTATTCTAGAAAAAACCGTAGGATCAAATCTGAAGGAATGGTCCATTAAATTGAAGGATGCACTCTGGGCTTTTAGAACAGCCTACAAAACTCCAATTGGAACCACACCTTTTAGACTCGTTTATGGAAAAGCATGTCATCTTCCAGTAGAAATTGAACACAAAGCATTTTGGGCTTTGAAGACATGTAATCTTGATTTACATGAAGCTTGACGTCTACGGTTAAGTCAACTAAACGAATTAGAAGAATTAAGACATGAAGCATACGAAAATTCATTAATCTATAAAGAAAGAACGAAGAAATGGCATGATAAAAGAAACAGAAGTTCAAAAGAATTTAAAGAAGGAGACAGAGTTCTTCTTTTCAATTCACGATTCAAGCTATTTCCTGGAAAATTGAAATCAAGATGGTCTGGACCATTCATAGTCAAAAGAGTTTTCCCATACGGAACGATAGAATTAATAAATTCAAATGGAATTGAATTTAAAGTTAATGGTCACAGAGTTAAACACTACATAGATAGTCCGATGGAAGTCGACAACGAAGTTAATCACAATTTCGATACCACAGCTAACTAAGTGTGGGGAGAATCAAGTCTTTAAAGGATAATATGTATTTCTGTTAGAGTTAGATTTTCTGTTTTCGTGTAGTTCTCGAAAATGAAACCCGAATGGTCTTTCCCTAGCAGACCCTAAAGAACTAGTCTTTTCCCCCCATTCTGAATTTTTATTTTTTTTAGGTTTTTACGAAATGAAGACTGCCTGTGAACTAAACCATGGTCTAATGCTACACGTTTTGATCACTAAACGTAATAATGACACACTTCCGAGTGAAATAGTATCAGTAATCAGAGAAAGATTGGACGGAGTAAGAAAAGAATCCAGATGCGAAGATAATAAGTTACAATTTGGTAAAGAACAATCAAAATCTGCAGCGAAAAGAAGAGCACGACACCTAGAAAGATGTCACAAATGCGGAAAATGGTCACATGGAGGTAAATTTTCAAATAATCAAACCTATTCAAACACCGAATTTGTTACTTTATGCAGAGACGGACCGTT
Organism: Rutidosis leptorrhynchoides; assembly: GCF_046630445.1. NCBI lineage: Eukaryota > Viridiplantae > Streptophyta > Magnoliopsida > Asterales > Asteraceae > Rutidosis > Rutidosis leptorrhynchoides. The sequence goes on along the minus strand of NC_092343.1, from coordinate 386,229,718 downwards.
CATATGTTTAGAAGAAAAAACACTGAATGCTCGAGGTTACACCTATGTAGCCATGGAAAATCAATTAAACCGACTATCTTATGAATGGGATAGATCATATCACTAAGAATACTATCTCACAGGTAAGTCTGTACAGTTTTTTTTTTTTATTTTTTTTTTCATTTTTAACCTTTTGATAATAAACGTTAATTTGTTCGCTATAAAGTATTAAATTGGTATTGAATAAAATTAGGTTTGGCGACCGAAATTATTGATATCATATAAAAATTTATTACATCACTGCGAAATTTAACGTTTATTCTTAAGGTATAAATATCTTTAATCAATCAACCCAAAATATTTCAAAAATTCGTCATGAGTTAAATTAGGTCATGGAACCGAAATTACTTTACCGAAAAGAGGGGTGTATGTTTTTGATAATATTTGATTGATTAAAGTGGGATAAAAAGCCAAAAAGATTTTTAATTTTATTTTTACCATGTTTTAAAATTAATATATAAAAATTAAAATAATATTGTAAACTTTTTAAATCAATATATTTAAAATTGTAAATATTTGAAAAATTAATCTTTTTAATATAATTTTGTATGTATAAAAACAAAAATATAATATAAGTTTGGTGTGAATTTATAATATGAATTTTTAATTAAGTTTGGTGTGAATTTTTAATTTTATGCATTTTAAATTTAAGTTTGGTGTGAATTTAAAAACAAAAATTTACTTTATGTCGCTAAGTTAAAAATATGATTTTTAAAATTCATCGTAAGTTGAAGACTAGGTCTTCGAACCGAAATTGCTTTACCCGAGGGAGGGACGAGAACTTTTATTATCATTATTTTTAATCTTATTGAATTAAAGTATGCCAAAAACATTAAAAAAAACCCAAAAATCTTAGCTTTTAAAACAATCGCTACAAAAAGACAAATTTTAAAATTTTGTCGAAGGACGGACTAGGACATCGATCCGAAACGACCTCGTCCTAAAAGAAAAGAAAACAAAATTTTAAATTTATTTTATTTTTGTTTTATAAGTTAAGATTTATAAAAAAAAAAAAAAAAAAAAAAAAAAAAAAAAAAAAACCAAACACCGCGACTCGCGGTATTTGAAACTGCCAAACGCCGCGACTCGCGGAGAGACCAAAATACAGAAAAAAAAATAAAATCGCTAGAACTGATCAGTCCACACACCACACACAAAAACTACGAACAAAACACCCGAAAAACACACACTAAAACCTCCAAAAATCGAAATTTTTCGCCGTTTTTCATCAAATTTTTTACTAAAATCATGTTGAGAAGGATGTTATCAAGGAATTACTCAAGAAAAACGGTAAATTTCTACACCTAAACACCATTTAATCCGAAAATTAGTGTTCTTGAGCAATTTTTTCTCCAATTCGATTTTAATGCTTTTTAGTGTAATTATGCTTAAATTGCTTGTGTATTATGCTTGTATAACCTAGATTGATACTATTTAACATGATTAGAAGCCTTAAACTTCAAATTTTGAGTAATCTAGGGTTTGTGTTCTTGAGCAATTTGGGGCTTTTTGATATAAACAGGTTATGGCCGATTTTTGTCATGAATTGTTGCTAAATTAAGTAGTGTAACATGTTTAGGTAGTTAAATGATCCAAACTTTGAGCCTAAGCATGATTTTGAGAATTAAAGTGGAATTTTTCAAGTCTAAAATTCATGAACTTGATTTTTGAGAGATAATGCCATTTGAAACTTGTTTAATTGCTAGTAATGATTATTTTGACATGTTATTTGAGTTGAATGCTTATGAACTTGGTGAACATTTTCGTATATGCTTATTTGAAAAAGTGTAGATTTGATAAAAATATGAAAATGAGCATAAGTTTGATATAAATTGGACATGTAATTGTAATTATTTTGATTGATGATTTTGCTGACACTAATGCATATTTGGATGCACAAAAATTGTGTTTGATGTGTTTTGCAGACTGAAAGGGGTAAATCTTCATCCCAAGCTCGCAATGCTCCTGCTGAGGATGCGGAACAACAGGAGGTGGATAACTACTACAAACAAGATATACCTCATCCAGTTATGACATTTTCTGATATGCACTTGGAAGATTTGCACCCGAACTTGAGATTTGACAGACGTTGGATAGATTATCCAAAATACCAAAGGGGTTTGCATACTCTTCATTCTAAAGCTGTTGAAGTACCTAGGGTAATAGAATGGGCACCATTAGAAGCTGTAGAATTGGCCGGGACAATTAGAGAATTACTTACACAGAGGTATGGTAATTCTACTTTTAACGATTGGGTACGATTATTCAGCATGCGTAGACCTGTATATAAAGTATGGTGTGAAGAATTGTTGTGTAGTATAGAAATAAATGATCGGGTAGCTAGTTTAACCGATCGATCTTTTATTAGATTTTTGTTAGGAGGTTCGATGCGCCACATGTCTCTACTAGACATGGCTCAGGCTTTACGTATATATACGCCTGAGGAGTTAGCATCTGCCGATTGTAGAGGGTTGATATTGAACGGTAGGAAAATTGATGAAAATTTTGATACGCATGGTGTATGGAGTCCAATGACTAGCCATCACCGATTTAAAGGGGGAAATTACTCTTATTTGGATATAGATAGAGCAGAGTTAAGAGTAATTCATAGGTTTTTAGCCAATTCGATTACACAACGAGGTAAGAATAAGAAAAAGGTAAATGAACAGGATTTGTTTTACCACATGTGTATTCGAGACCCACAAAGCGCTGTAAGTATACCGTATTGTGTGGGTTATTATTTATCAGCTATGGTTAGGGGATGAGACCACACAGTATAATAGGAGGTGGTATATTTATTACATTAATTGCTGAGTATCTCAATGTGGATATAAGTCGGGGGGGATTATTAGTCGAAGAACCAGAACCCCGCGATACAATAGGTTTAAATGTATACCATGGTGCGAAGGTTTTGAAGAGGCGAAATAACGCCGCAGTACAATACCATGGTAGACATCCACAGGTTGAGAGAAACCAACAGCCAGGTAATGTGGGAGGAGAAAATGAAATGACAGAAATGTAAAGGTTTATAGCTTCACAAGAGTATGAAAATGCTAGACATCGAGCATTTGAAGATTGGCAAGTTCATCAAAACCAAATCATAGCTCATTGCCAACATGTAGGTAGAAACTATATTCCTACTCCATCGCCCGTATTTCCTCCCTGGTCTATAGAGATCCAACCACCGTATCCTACGTATAACCCAGCCGAAGCATTTTATAACACATATGGTTATGCATGGAACCCCTACTGGTATCAGTATCATCCCTAGTCTACTTAGTTTTGTTTATTTTATAATTTGTAATGTTGATACATTTAATACTTATGTTGGAATTGTATTAGTTTTTATAATTTACTAATTTTTATTTTTAGATTTTAATAATGTTTGAATGTGGGGTAATATACCAAACTTCAAAAATATGTATATATGCTTGCAGTTTATCGTATGTACATAACAGGGTAAAACAACGCATTTTCAAAGACTGTCATTAAGTTCAGCAAAAGCAACTAATTTTGACGACAAGATGCAAAAAAAATGTGATATAACAACAAGACGGAATGAACAAATGATATGCACCATTTATCATTCAGCAAACAAACACAAATATGTTTGGAAACTTTGGTAAAATTTAATCATTTCTACGCTAATCAGCCTCAATAATTTAAATTGTTACTGATTTCTTGCAAATGAGGGCATTGCAAGATCTTAAGTGTGGGAAGGGGTTAAATTCTTTCGGATTTTTAAAATTTTTACTTTATACACTTGGTTACCATTAAAAATACTAGTAAAGCAGTAGTTGTATTAGAATCTAGTGCTCTCTGATAATAAAGAACAGCCCTAGTCTTATATACTGACTACCCAATTCTAGTAAAATTTTTCAAAATTTTCAACTAAATGAATTTAAAATCATGTTTATACATATTTATGAACGATAAAACTAGGTGTTAACACCGAAATTATTGTTACCTTAGGAAAGGACATAAATTGAGAAACAAACCAAAATGTTAGAATTCATTTAAGAATGGAATAGAGGACAATAAAAAGGAAAATAAAAGCCAAGTGTGGGAAAAATTACCAAGTTATCTTAAACATATGTCACATATTTCTGTAACAAATAATTGAAAATACTTTTGTTTTGGACTAAATTAACTGTTTTACCCGATTTACTGTAATGAAAGATGGATCTACACAATGAATCAATTCCATCATTAAAAAGAAGTAAAGTCTTCCGAAAAAGACACGCGCTTCTTGATTTAGGTCATGAAGTTGTCGTCCAGACCAGCTGTAGGTTGATGAAAAATCTAGAAAAGTCATCTCTAAAATCAGCAGGAAATCCACGGACCTCAGCATCAAACAGGGTCACCAAGTGGTCAGATTTATCCTAACCATGAGAAGGATTTATCTTGTAAAATGGGGAGGGCGCCGTGCAAATTAGCTTGATAAGACTAATGAATCAGACCCTCAGAAAGGATAATCTCCTTAAAAGATCAAAAATCAGCTTTTAAGCCTGATATTACTCAATCCTAGAGATTGACCTTTAAGATTGAGAATTACAAACCCATGGAATTCAATGATATCTAAACTCGAGCTTGAACGAGAAAATATTTTGATCAAAATTACAAACCGATTTGTTTTCTGAAAACCCATTTTCAATGCATTCATTACCTTTGAACGTAAAATCCTAGGAATTCACCTGGAATTCATTAGGTCACCTGAACTAAATCGGGTGTCAACCGTAAGTGAAATGTCCCGTTCTTATTGATTAAAAACGTTCCATATTAATTGATTTCGTTGCGAGGTTTTGACCTCTATATGAGACGTTTTTCAAAGACTGCATTCATTTTAAAACAAACCATAACATTTATTTCATCAATAAAGGTTTAAAAAGCTTTACGTAGATTATCAAATAATGATAATCTAAAATATCCTGTTTACACACGACCATTACATAATGGTTTACAATACAAATATGTTACAACAAAATAAGTTTCTTGAATGCAGTTTTTACACAATATCATACAAGCATGGACTCCAAATCTCGTCCTTATTTAAGTATGGGACAGCGGAAGCTCTTAATAATCACCTGAGAATAAACATGCTTAAAACGTCAACAAAAATGTTGGTGAGTTATAGGTTTAACCTATATATATCAAATCATAATAATAGACCACAAGATTTCATATTTCAATACACATCCCATACATAGAGATAAAAATCATTCATATGGTGAACACCTGGTAACTGACATTAACAAGATGCATATATAAGAATATCCCCATCATTCCGGGACACCCTTCGGATATGATATATATTTTGAAGTACTAAAGCATCCGGTACTTTGGATGGGGTTTGTTAGGCCCAATAGATCTATCTTTAGGATTCGCGTCAATTAGAGTGTCTGTTCCCTAATTCTTAGATTACCAGACTTAATAAAAAGGGGCATATTCGATTTCGATAATTCAACCATAGAATGTAGTTTCACGTACATGTGTCTATTTTGTAAATCATTTATAAAACCTGCATGTATTCGCATCCTAAAAATATTAGATTTTAAAAGTGGGACTATAACTCACTTTCACAGATTTTTACTTCGTCGGGAAGTAAGACTTGGCCACTGGTTGATTCACGAACCTATAACAATATATACATATATATCAAAGTATGTTCAAAATATATTTACAACACTTTTAATATATTTTGATGTTTTAAGTTTATTAAGTCAGCTGTCCTCGTTAGTAACCTACAACTAGTTGTCCACAGTTAGATGTACAGAAATAAATCGATAAATATTATCTTGAATCAATCCACGACCCAGTGTATACGTATCTCAGTATTGATCACAACTCAAACTATATATATTTTGGAATCAACCTCAACCCTGTATAGCTAACTCCAACATTCACATATAGAGTGTCTAAGGTTGTTCCGAAATATATATAGATGTGTCAACATGATAGGTCGAAACATTGTATACGTGTCTATGGTATCTCAAGATTACATAATATACAATACAAGTTGATTAAGTTATGGTTGGAATAGATTTGTTACCAATTTTCACGTAGCTAAAATGAGAAAAATTATCCAATCTTGTTTTACCCATAACTTCTTCATTTTAAATCCGTTTTGAGTGAATCAAATTGCTATGGTTTCATATTGAACTCTATTTTATGAATATAAACAGAGAAAGTATAGGTTTATAGTCAGAAAAATAAGTTACAAGTCGTTTTTGTAAAGGTAGTCATTTCAGTCGAAAGAACGACGTCTAGATGACCATTTTAGAAAACATACTTCCACTTTGAGTTTAACCATAATTTTTGGATATAGTTTCATGTTCATAATAACAATAATTTTCTCATAATAAAAACTTTTAAATCAAAGTTTATCATAGTTTTTAATTAACTAACCCAAAACAGCCCGCGGTGTTACTACGACGGCGTAAATCCGGTTTTACGGTGTTTTTCGTGTTTCCAGGTTTTAAATCATTAAGTTAGCATATCATATAGATATATAACATGTGTTTAGTTGATTTTAAAAGTCAAGTTAGAAGGATTAACTTTTGTTTGCGAACAAGTTTAGAATTAACTAAACTATGTTCTAGTGATTACAAGTTTAAACCTTCGAATAAGATAGCTTTATATGTATGAATCGAATGATGTTATGAACATCATTACTACCTTAATTTCCTTGGATAAACCTACTGGAAAAGAGAAAAATGGATCTAGCTTCAATGGATCCTTGGATGGCTTGAAGTTCTTGAAGCAGAATCATGACACGAAAACAAGTTCAAGTAAGATCATCACTTGAAATAAGATTGTTATAGTTATAGAAATTGAACCAAAGTTTGAATATGATTATTACCTTGTATTAGAATGATAACCTACTGTAAGAAACAAAGATTTCTTGAGGTTGGATGATCACCTTACAAGATTGGAAGTGAGCTAGCAAACTTGAAAGTATTCTTGATTTTATGTAACTAGAACTTGTAGAATATATGAAGAACACTTAGAACTTGAAGATAGAACTTGAGAGAGATCAATTAGATGAATAAAATTGAAGAATTAAAGTGTTTCTAGGTGTTTTTGGTCGTTGGTGTATGGATTAGATATAAAGGATATGTAATTTTGTTTTCATGTAAATAAGTCATGAATGATTACTCATATTTTTGTAATTTTATGAGATATTTCAAGCTAGTTGCCAAATGATGGTTCTCACATGTGTTAGGTGACTCACATGGGCTGCTAAGAGCTGATCATTGGAGTGTATATACCAATAGTACATACATCTAAAAGCTGTGTATTGTACGAGTACGAATACGGGTGCATACGAGTAGAATTGTTGATGAAACTGAACGAGGATGTAATTGTAAGCATTTTTGTTAAGTAGAAGTATTTTGATAAGTGTATTGAAGTCTTTCAAAAGTGTATAAATACATATTAAAACACTACATGTATATACATTTTAACTGAGTCGTTAAGTCATCGTTAGTCGTTACATGTAAGTGTTGTTTTGAAACCTTTAGGTTAATGATCTTGTTAAATGTTGTTAACCCAATGTTTATAATATCAAATGAGATTTTAAATTATTATATTATCATGATATTATCATGTATGAATATCTCTTAATATGATATATATACATTAAATGTCTTTACAACGATAATCGTTACATATATGTCTCGTTTAAAAAACATTAAGTTAGTAGTCTTGTTTTTACATATGTAGTTCATTGTTAATATACTTAATGATATGTTTACTTATCATAGTATCATGTTAACTATATATATATATATCCATATATATGTCATCATATAGTTTTTACAAGTTTTAACGTTCGTGAATCACCGGTCAACTTGGGTGGTCAATTGTCTATATGAAACATATTTCAATTAATCAAGTCTTAACAAGTTTGATTGCTTAACATGTTGGAAACATTTAATCATGTAAATATCAATCTCAATTAATATATATAAACATGGAAAATTTCGCGTCACTACAGTACCTACCCGTTAAATAAATTTCGTCCCGAAATTTTAAGCTGTTGAAGGTGTTGACGAATCTTCTGGAAATAGATGCGGGTATTTCTTCTTCATCTGATCTTCACGCTCCCAGGTGAACTCGGGTCCTCTACGAGCATTCCATTGAACCTTAACAATTGGTATCTTGTTTTGCTTAAGTCTTTTAACCTCACGATCCATTATTTCGACGGGTTCTTCGATGAATTGAAGTTTTTCGTTGATTTGGATTTCATCTAACGGAATAGTGAGATCTTCTTTAGCAAAACATTTCTTCAAATTCGAGATGTGGAAAGTGTTATGTACAGCCGCGAGTTGTTGAGGTAACTCAAGTCGGTAAGCTACTGGTCCGACACGATCAATAATCTTGAATGGTCCAATATACCTTGGATTTAATTTCCCTCGTTTACCAAATCGAACAACGCCTTTCCAAGGTGCAACTTTAAGCATGACCATCTCTCCAATTTCAAATTCTATATCTTTTCTTTTAATGTCAGCGTAGCTCTTTTGTCGACTTTGAGCGGTTTTCAACCGTTGTTGAATTTGGATGATCTTCTCGGTAGTTTCTTGTATAATCTCCGGACCCGTAATCTGTCTATCCCCCACTTCACTCCAACAAATCGGAGACCTGCACTTTCTACCATAAAGTGCTTCAAACGGCGCCATCTCAATGCTTGAATGGTAGCTGTTGTTGTAGAAAAATTCTGCTAACGGTAGATGTCGATCCCAACTGTTTCCGAAATCAATAACACATGCTCGTAGCATGTCTTCAAGCGTTTGTATCGTCCTTTTGCTCTGCCCATCAGTTTGTGGATGATAGGCAGTACTCATGTCTAGACGAGTTCCTAATGCTCTGTAATGTCTGCCAGAATCTTGAAATAAATCTGCCATCCCTATCAGAGATAATAGAGATTGGTATTCCATGTCTGGAGACGACTTCCTTCAAATATAGTCGTGCTAACTTCTCCATCTTGTCATCTTCTCTTATTGGCAGGAAGTGTGCTGACTTGGTGAGACGATCAACTATTACCCAAATAGTATCATAACCACTTGCAGTCCTTGGCAATTTAGTAATGAAATCCATGGTAATGTTTTCCCATTTCCATTCCGGGATTTCAGGTTGTTGTAGTAGACCTGATGGTTTCTGATGTTCAGCTTTGACCTTAGAACACGTCAAACATTCTCCTACATATTTAGCAATATCGGCTTTCATACCTGGCCACCAAAAATGTTTCTTAAGATCCTTGTACATCTTCCCCGTTCCAGGATGTATTGAGTATCTGGTTTTATGAGCTTCTCTAAGTACCATTTCTCTCATATCTCCAAATTTTGGTACCCAAATTCTTTCAGCCCTATACCGGGTTCCGTCTTCTCGAATATTAAGATGCTTCTCCGATCCTTTGGGTATTTCATCCTTTAAATTTCCCTCTTTTAAAACTCCTTGTTGCGCCTCCTTTATTTGAGTAGTAAGGTTAGTGTGAATCATTATATTCATAGATTTTACTCGAATTGGTTCTCTGTCCTTTCTGCTCAAGGCGTCGGCTACCACATTTGCCTTCTTCGGGTGGTAACGAATCTCAAAGTCATAATCATTCAACAATTCAATCCACCTACGCTGCGTCATATTCAGTTGTTTCTGATTAAATATGTGTTGAAGACTTTTGTGGTCGGTATATATAATACTTTTGACCCCATATAAGTAGTGCCTCCAAGTCTTTAATGCAAAAACAACCGCGCCTAATTCCAAATCATGCGTCGTATAATTTTTCTCGTGAATCTTCAATTGTCTAGACGCATAAGCAATCACCTTCATCCGTTGCATTAATACACAACCGAGACCTTGCTTTGATGCGTCACAATAAATCACAAAATCATCATTCCCTTCAGGCAATGACAATATAGGTGCCGTAGTTAGCTTTTTCTTCAATAATTGAAACGCCTTCTCTTGTTCATCCTTCCATTCAAATTTCTTCCCTTTATGCGTTAATGTAGTCAAGGGTTTTGCTATTTTGGAGAAATCTTAGATGAATCTTCTATAGTAACCAGCCAATCCTAAAAATTGACGTATATGCTTCGGAGTTTTTGGGGTTTCCCACTTTTCAACGGTTTCGATCTTTGCCGGGTCCACCTGGATACCTTCTTTGTTCACTATGTGACCGAGGAATTGAACTTCTTCCAACCAAAATGCACACTTTGAAAACTTAGCGTACAGTTTTTCTTTTCTCAATACTTCTAGCACTTTTCTCAAATGTTCTTCGTGCTCTTGATCATTCTTTGAGTAAATAAGTATGTCATCGATGAAAACAATGACAAACTTGTCAATATATGGCCCACACACTCGGTTCATAAGGTCCATGAACACAGCTGGTGCGTTAGTCAATCCAAACGGCATAACCATAAACTCGTAATGACCATAACGCGTCCTAAAAGCAGTTTTTGGAATATCATCCTCCTTTACTCGCATTTGATGATATCCAGAACGTAAATCGATCTTCGAATAAACCGATGAGCCTTGTAGTTGATCAAATAAGTCGTCAATTATCGGCAGTGGATAACGGTTTTTGATGGTAAGTTTGTTCAACTCTCTGTAGTCAATACACAACCTAAATGTACCATCCTTCTTCTTGACAAACAAAACAGGAGCTCCCCATGGTGATGTGCTTGGTCGAATGAAACCACGTTCTAATAGTTCTTGCAGTTGGCTTTGCAGTTCTTTCATCTCGCTGGGTGCGAGTCTATAAGAAGCACGAGCTATTGGTGCAGCTCCTGATACAAGATCTATTTGAAATTCAACAGATCGATGTGGAGATAGTCCCGGTAATTCTTTCGGAAATACATCGGGAAATTCTTTTGCTACGGGAACATCATTGATGCTCTTTTCTTCAGTTTGTACTTTCTCGACGTGTGCTAGAACAGCATAGCAACCTTTTCTTATTAGTTTTTGTGCCTTCAAATTACTAATAAGATGTAGCTTCATGTTGCCCTTTTCTCCGTACACCATTAAGGGTTTTCCTTTTTCTCGTATAATGCGAATTGCATTTTTGTAACAAACGATCTCTGCTTTCACTTCTTTCAACCAGTCCATACCGATTATCACATCAAAACTCCCTAACTCTACTGGTATCAAATCAATCTTAAATGTTTCGCTAACCAGTTTAATTTCTCGATTCCGACATATATTATCTGCTGAAATTAATTTACCATTTGCTAATTCGAGTAAACATTTACTATCCAACGGCGTCAATGGACAACTTAATTTAGCACAAAAATCTCTACTCATATAGCTTCTATCCGCACCCGAATCAAATAAAACTTAAGCAGATTTATTGTCAATAAGAAACGTACCCGTAACAAGCTCCGGGTCTTCCTGTGCCTCTGCCACATTAATATTGAAAAATATTCCGCGGCCTTGTCCATTCGTGTTCTCCTGGTTCGGGCAATTTCTAATAATGTGGCCCGGTTTTCCACATTTATAACAAACTACATTGGCATAACTTGCTCCGACACTACTTGCTCCGCCATTACTCGTTCTGACACCATTTGTTCCTTTCGTTCTATTAACCCCTGGTCCGTAGACCTCACACTTCGCCGCGCTATGACCATTTCTTTTACACTTGTTGCAAAATTTGGTGCAGAACCCCGAGTGATACTTTTCACACCTTTGGCATAGCTGCTTCTGATTGTTGTTGTTGTTGTTGGGGTTGTTATTATTGTTGGGATGATTGTTGTAGTTGCTGTTGTTGTTGTTGTTGTTGTTGGGCCGTTTGTTGTAGTTGCGATTGATGTTGCGATTGTTGGGATATTTTTGCGATTATTATTGTAATTGTTGTTGTTGTTGTATTGGTGATTCTTATCACCGTTTTCCTCCCACTTTCTTTTGACTTGCTTTACATTGGCCTCTTCAGCCGTCTGTTCTTTAATTCTTTCCCCAATCTGGTTCACTAGTTTGTGAGCCATTCTACATGCCTGTTGTATGGAGGCGGGCTCGTGTGAACTTATATCTTCTTGGATTCTTTCCGGTAATCCTTTCACAAACGCGTCGATCTTTTCTTCCTCATCTTCGAACGCTCCCGGACACAATAGGCACAATTCTGTGAATCGTCTTTCGTACGTGGTAATATCAAATCCTTGGGTTCGTAACCCTCTAAGTTCTGTCTTGAGCTTATTGACCGCGGTTCTGGGACGGTACTTCTCGTTCATCAAGTGCTTGAATGCTGACCACGGTAGTGCGTACGCTTCGTCTTGTCCCACTTGCTCTAGATAGGTATTCCACCATGTTAACGCAGAACCTGTGAAGGTATGCGTAGCGTACTTCACTTTGTCCTCTTCAGTACACTTACTTATGGCAAACACCGATTCGACCTTCTCGGTCCACCATTTCAATCCGATCGGTCCTTCGGTTCCATCAAATTCCAAAGGTTTGCAGGCAGTGAATTCTTTGTAGGTGCATCCTACACGATTTCCTGTACTGCTAGATCCAAGGTTATTGTTGGTATGTAGCGCAGCCTGTACTGCGGCTATGTTTGAAGCTAGAAAAGTACGGAATTCCTATTCATTCATATTCACGGTGTGTCGAGTAGTCGGTGCCATTTCCTTCAAAATAGTCAAATGGAACAAGTTAATCATACAGAATATTAAGAGTAGTTAATAGTATTTCGTAGCATAATATGAACTCATTTATAAAAGCTTTTTCTTCATATTAGCGTTTTATAAGTTTAAATTCGGGTAGTACCTACCCGTTAAGTTCATACTTAGTAGCTAATATACAATTCAACTACTACAATTCTATATGAAAAACTGATTATAATAATATTTCGCGTTCAAACTTTTACACAATATTTTACAAACTTACAATACCGCTTATTTTACATATAGCATGAAATATAGCACACAATAAATTTGATACAAGATGGTTGTGAAGATAATTCTAGCTAGTACACAAGTCGTTCAGCAAAGGCAATAAAGACACGTAATTCATACGTCCAGAAACAAGTCATGCATTCTGGTTTTACTAGGATTACTTCCCATCCTTGGTCTTGTGGAACATAACCGTTATGGCTGTTGATAAGACAGCGTGTTGTAACGTCGTCAAAGGGACGAGGGTTACGTAATGTCCAACAGTCCCGTAACAATCTAAAAACCTCATTTCTTATGAAATGTCCCGTTCTTATTGATTAAAAACGTTCCATATTAATTGATTTCGTTGCGAGGTTTTGACCTCTATATGAGACGTTTTTCAAAGACTGCATTCATTTTTAAAACAAACCATAACCTTTATTTCATAAATAAAGGTTTAAAAAGCTTTACGTAAATTATCAAATAATGATAATCTAAAATATCCTGTTTACACACGACCATTACATAATGGTTTACAATACAAATATGTTACATCGAAATCAGTTTCTTGAATGCAGTTTTTACACAATATCATACAAACATGGACTCCAAATCTTGTCCTTATTTTAGTATGCAACAGCGGAAGCTCTTAATATTCACCTGAGAATAAACATGCTTTAAACGTCAAAAAAAATGTTGGTGAGTTATAGGTTTAACCTATATATATCAAATCGTAACAATAGACCACAAGATTTTTTATTTCAATACACATCCCATACATAGAGATAAAAATCATTCATATGGTGAACACCTGGTAACCGATATTAACAAGATGCATATATAAGAATATCCCCATCATTCCGGGACACCCTTCGGATATGATATAAATTTCGAAGTACTAAAGCATCCGGTACTTTGGATGGGGTTTGTTAGGCCCAATAGATCTATCTTTAGGATTCGCGTCAATTAGGGTGTCTGTTCCCTAATTCTTAGATTACCAGACTTAATAAAAAGGGGCATATTTGATTTCGATAATTCAACCATAGAATGTAGTTTCACGTACTTGTGTCTATTTTGTAAATCATTTATAAAACCTGCATGTATTCTCATCCCAAAAATATTAGATTTTAAAAGTGGGACTATAACTCACTTTCACAGATTTTTACTTCGTCGGGAAGTAAGACTTGGCCACTGGTTGATTCACGAACCTATAACAATATATACATATATATCAAAGTATGTTCAAAATATATTTACAACACTTTTAATATATTTTGATGTTTTAAGTTTATTAAGTCAGCTGTCCTCGTTAGTAACCTACAACTAGTTGTCCACAGTTAGATGTACAGAAATAAATCGATAAATATTATCTTGAATCAATCCACGACCCAGTGTATACGTATCTCAGTATTGATCACAACTCAAACTATATATATTTTGGAATCAACCTCAACCCTGTATAGCTAACTCCAACAATCACATATAGAGTGTCTATGGTTGTTCCGAAATATATATAGATGTGTCGACATGATAGGTCAAAACATTGTATACGTGTCTATGGTATCTCAAGATTACATAATATACAATACAAGTTGATTAAGTTATGGTTGGAATAGATTTGTTACCAATTTTCACGTAGCTAAAATGAGAAAAATTATCCAATCTTGTTTTACCCATAACTTCTTCATTTTAAATCCGTTTTGAGTGAATCAAATTGCTATGGTTTCATATTGAACTCTATTTTATGAATCTAAACAGAAAAAGTATAGGTTTATAGTCGGAAAAATAAGTTACAAGTCATTTTTGTAAAGGTAGTCATTTCAGTCGAAAGAACGACGTCTAGATGACCATTTTAGAAAACATACTTCCACTTTGAGTTCAACCATAATTTTTGGATATAGTTTCATGTTCATAATAAAAATCATTTTCTCAGAATAACAACTTTTAAATCAAAGTTTATCATAGTTTTTAATTAACTAACCCAAAACAGCCCGCGGTGTTACTACGACGGCGTAAATCCGGTTTTACGGTGTTTTCCGTGTTTCCAGGTTTTAAATCATTAAGTTAGCATATCATATAGATATAGAACATGTGTTTAGTTGATTTTAAAAGTCAAGTTAGAAGGATTAACTTTTGTTTGCGAACAAGTTTAGAATTAACTAAACTATGTTCTAGTGATTACAAGTTTAAACCTTCGAATAAGATAGCTTTATATGTATGAATCGAATGATGTTATGAACATCATTACTACCTTAAGTTCCTTGGATAAACCTACTGAAAAAGAGAAAAATGGATCTAGCTTCAATGGATCCTTGGATGGCTCGAAGTTCTTGAAGCAGAATCATGACACGAAAACAAGTTCAAGTAAGATCATCACTTGAAATAAGATTGTTATAGTTATAGAAATTGAACCAAAGTTTGAATATGATTATTACCTTGTATTAGAATGATAACCTACTGTAAGAAACAAAGATTTCTTGAGGTTGGATGATCACCTTACAAGATTGGAAGTGAGCTAGCAAACTTGAAAGTATTCTTGATTTTATGAAACTAGAACTTTTGGAATTTATGAAGAACACTTAGAACTTGAAGATAGAACTTGAGAGAGATCAATTAGATGAAGAAAATTGAAGAATTAAAGTGTTTGTAGGTGTTTTTGGTCGTTGGTGTATGGATTAGATATAAAGGATATGCAATTTTGTTTTCATGTAAATAAGTCATGAATGATTACTCATTTTTTTTGTAATTTTATGAGATATTTCATGCTAGTTGCCAAATGATGGTTCTCACATGTGTTAGGTGACTCACATGGGCTGCTAAGAGCTGATCATTGGAGTGTATATACCAATAGTACATACATCTAAAAGCTGTGTATTGTACGAGTACGATACGGGTGCATACGAGTAGAATTGTTGATGAAACTGAACGAGGATGTAATTGTAAGCATTTTTGTTAAGTAGAAGTATTTTGATAAGTGTCTTGAAGTCTTTCAAAAGTGTATGAATACATATTAAAACACTACATATATATACATTTTAACTGAGTCGTTAAGTCATCGTTAGTCGTTACATGTAAATATTGTTTTGAAACCTTTAGGTTAACGATCTTGTTGAATGTTGTTAACCCATTGTTTATTATAACAAATGAGGTGTTAAATTGTTATATTATCATGATATTATGATATATAATATATCTTAATATGATATATATACATTTAAATGTCGTTACAACGATAATCGTTACATATATGTCTCGTTTCGAATTCCTTAAGTTAGTAGTCTTGTTTATATGTATATAACTCATTGTTAATATACTTATGGAGATACTTACTTATCATAATCTCATGTTAACCATATGTATATCCATATATATATCGTCATGTCATTTTTACAAGTTTTAACGTTCGTGAATCGCCGGTCAACTTGGGTGGTCAATTGTCTATATGAAACATATTTCAATTAATCAAGTCTTAACAAGTTTGATTTCTTAACATGTTGGAAACATTTAATCATGTAAATATCAATCTCAATTAATATATATAAACATGGAAAAGTTCGGGTCACTACAGTACCTACCCGTTAAATAAATTTCGTCCCGAAATTTTAAGCTGTTGAAGGTGTTGACGAATCTTCTAGAAATAGATGCGGGTATTTCTTCTTCATCTGATCTTCACGCTCCCAGGTGAACTCGGGTCCTCTACGAGCATTCCATCGAACCTTAACAATTGGTATCTTGTTTTGCTTAAGTCTTTTAACCTCACGATCCATTATTTCGACGGGTTCTTCGATGAATTGAAGTTTTTCGTTGATTTGGATTTCATCTAACGGAATAGTGAGATCTTCTTTAGCAAAACATTTCTTCAAATTCGAGATGTGGAAAGTGTTATGTACAGCCGCGAGTTGTTGAGGTAACTCAAGTCGGTAAGCTACTGGTCCGACACGATCAATAATCTTGAATGGTCCAATATACCTTGGATTTAATTTCCCTCGTTTACCAAATCGAACAACGCCTTTCCAAGGTGCAACTTTAAGCATGACCATCTCTCCAATTTCAAATTCTATATCTTTTCTTTTAATGTCAGCGTAGCTCTTTTGTCGACTTTGAGCGGTTTTCAACCGTTGTTGAATTTGGATGATCTTCTCGGTAGTTTCTTGTATAATCTCCGGACCCGTAATCTGTCTATCCCCCACTTCACTCCAACAAATCGGAGACCTGCACTTTCTACCATAAAGTGCTTCAAACGGCGCCATCTCAATGCTTGAATGGTAGCTGTTGTTGTAGGAAAATTCTGCTAACGGTAGATGTCGATCCCAACTGTTTCCGAAATCAATAACACATGCTCGTAGCATGTCTTCAAGCGTTTGTATCGTCCTTTCGCTCTGCCCATCAGTTTGTGGATGATAGGCAGTACTCATGTCTAGACGAGTTCCTAATGCTTGCTAATGTCTGCCAGAATCTTGAAATAAATCTGCCATCCCTATCAGAGATAATAGAGATTGGTATTCCATGTCTGGAGACGACTTCCTTCAAATACAGTCGTGCTAACTTCTCCATCTTGTCATCTTCTCTTATTGGCAGGAAGTGTGCTGATTTGGTGAGACGATCAACTATTACCCAAATAGTATCAAAACCACTTGCAGTCCTTGGCAATTTAGTGATGAAATCTATGGTAATGTTTTCCCATTTCCATTCCGGGATTTCGGGTTGTTGAAGTAGACCTGATGGTTTTTGATGCTCAGCTTTGACCTTAGAACACGTCAAACATTCTCCTACGTATTTAGCAACATCGGCTTTCATACCCGGCCACCAAAAATGTTTCTTGAGATCCTTGTACATCTTCCCCGTTCCAGGATGTATTGAGTATCTGGTTTTATAAGCTTCTCTAAGTACCATTTCTCTCATATCTCCAAATTTTGGTGCCCAAATCCTTTCAGCCCTATACCGGGTTCCGTCTTCCCGAATATTAAGATGCTTCTCCGATCCTTTGGGTATTTCATCCTTTAAATTTCCCTCTTTTAAAAATCCTTGTTGCGCCTCCTTTATTTGAGTAGTAATGTTATTATGAATCATTATATTCATAGATTTTACTCGAATGGGTTCTCTGTCCTTCCTGCTCAAGGCATCGGCTACCACATTTGCCTTCCCCGGGTGGTAACGAATCTCAAAGTCGTAATCATTCAATAATTCAATCCACCTACGCTGCCTCATATTCAGTTGTTTCTGATTAAATATGTGTTGAAGACTTTTGTGGTTGGTATATATAATACTTTTGACCCCATATAAGTAGTACCTCCAAGTCTTTAATGCAAAAACAACCGCGCCTAATTCCAAATCATGCGTCGTATAATTTTGCTCGTAAATCTTCAATTGTCTAGATGCATAAGCAATCACCTTCATTCGTTGCATTAATACACAACCGAGACCTTGCTTTGATGCGTCACAATAAATCACAAAATCATCATTCCCTTCAGGCAATGACAATATAGGTGCCGTAGTTAGCTTTTTCTTCAATAACTGAAACGCTTTCTCTTGTTCATCATTCCATTCAAATTTCTTCCCTTTATGCATTAATGCAGTCAAGGGTTTTGCTATTCTGGAAAAGTCTTGGATGAACCTTCTGTAGTAACCAGCTAGTCCTAAAAACTGGCGTATGTGTTTTGGAGTTTTCGGGGTTTCCCACTTTTCAACAGTTTCTATCTTTGCCGGATCCACCTTAATACCTTCTTTGTTCACTATGTGACCGAGGAATTGAACTTCTTCCAACCAAAATGCACACTTTGAAAACTTAGCGTACAATTCTTCCTTCCTCAATACTTCTAACACCTTTCTCAAATGTTCACCGTGTTCTTGGTCATTCTTTGAGTAAATAAGTATGTCATCAATGAAAACAATGACAAACTTGTCAAGGTATGGTCCACACACTCGGTTCATAAGGTCCATGAACACAGCTGGTGCATTAGTTAAACCAAACGGCATGACCATAAACTCGTAATGACCGTAACGTGTTCTGAAAGCAGTCTTTGGAATATCATCTTCTTTCACCCGCATTTGATGATACCCGGAACGTAAGTCAATCTTTGAATAAACAGACGAGCCTTATAGTTGATCAAATAAGTCGTCGATTCTCGGTAGTGGGTAGCGGTTCTTGATGGTAAGTTTGTTCAACTCTCGGTAGTCAATACACAACCTAAATGTACCATCCTTCTTCTTGACAAACAAAACAGGAGCTCCCCACGGTGATGTGCTTGGTCGAATGAAACCACGCTCTAAAAGTTCTTATAATTGGCTTTACAGTTCTTTCATCTCGCTGGGTGCGAGTCTGTAAGGAGCACGAGCTATTGGTGCAGCTCCTGGTACAAGATCTATTTGAAATTCAACGGATCGATGTGGGGGTAATCCCGGTAATTCTTTCAGAAATACATCGGGAATTTCTTTTGCAATGGGAACATCATTGATGCTCTTTTCTTCAGTTTGTACTTTCTCGACGTGTGCTAGAATAGCATAGCAACCTTTTCTTATTAGTTTTTGTGCCTTCAAATTACTAATAAGATGTAGCTTCGTGTTGCCCTTTTCTCCGTACACCATTAAGGGTTTTCCTTTTTCTCGTATAATGCGAATTGCATTTTTGTAACAAACGATCTCTGCTTTCACTTCTTTCAACCAGTCCATACCAATTATCACATCAAAACTCCCTAACTCTACTGGTATCAAATCAATCTTAAATGTTTCGCTAACCAGTTTAATTTCTCGATTCCGACATATATTATCTGCTGAAATTAATTTACCATTTGCTAATTCGAGTAAAAATTTACTATCCAAAGGCGTCAATGGACAACTTAATTTAGCACAAAAATCTCTACTCATATAGCTTCTATCCGCACCCGAATCAAATAAAACGTAAGCAGATTTATTGTCAATAAGAAACGTACCCGTAACAAGCTCCGGGTCTTCCTGTGCCTCTGCCGCATTAATATTGAAAACTCTTCTGCGGCCTTGTCCATTCGTGTTCTCCTGGTTCGGGCAATTTCTAATAATGTGGCCCGGTTTTCCACATTTATAACAAAATACATTGGCATAACTTGCTCCGACACTACTTGCTCCGCCATTACTTGTTCCGACACCATTTGTTCCTTTCGTTCTATTAACCCCTAGTCCGTAGACCTCACACTTCGCCGCGCTATGACCATTTCTTTTACACTTGTTGCAAAATTTGGTGCAGAACCCCGAGTGATACTTTTCACACCTTTGGCATAGCTGCTTCTGATTGTTGTTGTTGTTGCGGTTATTATTGTTGTTGGGATGATTGTTGTAGTTGCTGCTGTTGTTGTTGTTGTTGTTGTTGGGCCGTTTGTTATAGTTGCGATTGATGTTGCGATTGTTGGGATAATTGTTGCGATTATTGTTGTAATTGCTGTAGTTGTTGTATTGGTGATTCTTATCACCGTTTTCCTCCCACTTTCTTTTGACTTGGTTCACATTGGCCTCTTCAGCCGTCTGTTCTTTAATTCTTTCCTCAATCTGGTTCACTAGTTTGTGAGCCATTCTACATGCCTGTTGTATGGAGGCGGGCTCGTGTGAACTTATATCTTCTTGGATTCTTTCCGGTAATCCTTTCACAAACGCGTCGATCTTCTCTTCCTCATCTTCGAATGCTCCCGGACATAATAGGCACAATTCTGTGAATCGTCTTTCGTACGTGGTAATATCAAATCCTTGGGTTCGTAACCCTCTAAGTTCTGTCTTGAGCTTATTGACCTCGGTTCTGGGACGGTACTTCTCGTTCATCAAGTGCTTGAATGCTGACCACGGTAGTGCGTACGCATCATCTTGTCCCACTTGCTCTAGATAGGTATTCCACCATGTTAACGCAGAACCTGTGAAGGTATGCGTAGCGTACTTCACTTTGTCCTCTTCAGTATACTTACTTATGGCAAACACCGATTCGACCTTCTCGGTCCACCGTTTCAATCCGATCGGTCCTTCGGTTCCATCAAATTCCAAAGGTTTGCAGGCAGTGAATTCTTTGTAGGTGCATCCTACACGATTTCCTGTACTGCCAGATCCAAAGTTATTGTTGGTATGTAGCGCAGCCTGTACTGCGGCTATGTTTGAAGCTAGAAAAGTACGGAATTCCTCTTCATTCATATTCACGGTGTGTCGAGTAGTCGGTGCCATTTCCTTCAAAATAGTCAAATGGAACAAGTTAATCATACAGAATATTAAGAGTAGTTAATAGTATTTCGTAGCATAATATGAACTCATTTATAAAAGCTTTTTCTTCATATTAGCGTTTTATAAGTTTAAATTCGGGTAGTACCTACCCGTTAAGTTCATACTTAGTAGCTAATATACAATTCAACTACTACAATTCTATATGAAAAACTGATTATAATAATATTTCGCGTTCAAACTTTTACACAATATTTTACAAACTTACAATACCGCTTATTTTACATATAGCATGAAATATAGCACACAATAAATTTGATACAAGATGGTTGTGAAGATAATTCTAGCTAGTACACAAGTCGTTCAGCAAAGGCAATAAAGACACGTAATTCATACGTCCAGAAACAAGTCATGCATTCTGGTTTTACTAGGACTACTTCCCATCCTTGGTCTTGTGGAACATAACCGTTATGGCCGTTGATAAGACAGCGTGTTGTAACGTCATCAAAGGGACGAGGGTTACGTAATGTCCAACAGTCCCGTAACAATCTAAAAACCTCATTTCTTACCCCAATTACCGACTCCGTCACTTGTGGAAACGTTTTGTTTAATAGTTGTAGCCCGATGTTCTTGTTCTCACTTTGGTGAGAAGCGAACATTACTAATCCGTAAGCATAACATGCTTCTTTATGTTGCATGTTAGCCGCTTTTTCTAAATCACGAAGTCCAATATTCGGATATATTGAGTCAAAATAATTTCTTAACCCGTTGCGTAAAATAGCATTTGGGTTCCCCGCAATATATGCGTCAAAGTAAACACATCGTAACTTATGGGTTTCCCAATGTGATATCCCCCATCTTTCAAACGAAAGTCTCTTATAAACCAAGACATTCTTGGAACGTTCTTCGAATGTCTTACAAACTGATCTCGCCTTAAATAGTTGTGCCGAGGAATTCTGGCCGACTCTAGACAAGATTTCATCAATCATGTCTCCGGGTAGGTCTCTTAAAATATTGGGTTGTCTATCCATTTTGTGTTTTTATACTGTAAAATAGACAAGAGTTAGATTCATAAAAAAAATACTTATTAATACAAGCAATTTTTACATATATCATAAAGCATAAGCACACTATATTACATATATTACACCACACGAATACAACTATCTTATTCCGACTCGCTTGTTTCTTCTTCTTCGGTTTTGGTTTGTTTTGCCAAGTTTCTAGGGATATATGATGTTCCCCTAATACGAGCCGTCGTTGTCCACATTGGTTTAGAAAAACCTGGTGGTTTAGAGGTTCCCGGGTCATTGTTACAACTTAAGGACTTTGGGGGTTGACGATACATATAAAGTTCATCGGGGTTGGAATTAGATTTCTCTATTTTTATGCCCTTTCCCTTATTATTTTCTTTTGCCTTTTTAAATTCAGTTGGGGTAATTTCTATAACATCATCGGAATTCGCGTCGGAATCCGATTCATCGGAGAATTGGTAATCCTCCCAATATTTTGCTTCCTTGGCGGAAACACCATTGACCATAATTAACCTTGGTCGGTTGGTTGAGGATTTTCTTTTACTTAACCGTTTTATTATTTCCCCCACCGGTTCTATTTCTTCATCCGGTTCCGATTCTTCTTCCGGTTCCGATTCTTCTTCCGGTTCCGACTCTTCTTCCGGTTCCTCTTCGGGAACTTGTGAATCAGTCCACGAATCATTCCAATTTACATTTGACTCTTCATTATTATTAGGTGAGTCAATGGGACTTGTTCTAGAGGTAGACATCTATCACATAATATCAAACGCGTTAAGAGATTAATATATCACATAATATTCACATGTTAAAAATATATAGTTTCCAACAAAATTTGTTAAGCAATCATTTTTCAAGTAAACACGGTCGAAGTCCAGACTCACTAATGCATCCTAACAAAATCGATAAGACACACTAATGCAAAATTCTGGTTCTCTAAGACCAACGCTCGGATACCAACTGAAATGTCCCGTTCTTATTGATTAAAAACGTTCCATATTAATTGATTTCGTTGCGAGGTTTTGACCTCTATATGAGACGTTTTTCAAAGACTGCATTCATTTTTAAAACAAACCATAACCTTTATTTCATAAATAAAGGTTTAAAAAGCTTTACGTAGATTATCAAATAATGATAATCTAAAATATCCTGTTTACACACGACCATTACATAATGGTTTACAATACAAATATGTTACATCGAAATCAGTTTCTTGAATGCAGTTTTTACACAATATCATACAAACATGGACTCCAAATCTTGTCCTTATTTTAGTATGCAACAGCGGAAGCTCTTAATATTCACCTGAGAATAAACATGCTTTAAACGTCAACAAAAATGTTGGTGAGTTATAGGTTTAACCTATATATATCAAATCGTAACAATAGACCACAAGATTTTTTATTTCAATACACATCCCATACATAGAGATAAAAAATCATTCATATGGTGAACACCTGGTAACCGACATTAACAAGATGCATATATAAGAATATCCCCATCATTCCGGGACACCCTTCGGATATGATATAAATTTCGAAGTACTAAAGCATCCGGTACTTTGGATGGGGTTTGTTAGGCCCAATAGATCTATCTTGAGGATTCGCGTCAATTAGGGTGTCTGTTCCCTAATTCTTAGATTACCAGACTTAATAAAAAGGGGCATATTCGATTTCGATAATTCAACCATAGAATGTAGTTTCACGTACTTGTGTCTATTTTGTAAATCATTTATAAAACCTGCATGTATTCTCATCCCAAAAATATTAGATTTTAAAAGTGGGACTATAACTCACTTTCACAGATTTTTACTTCGTCGGGAAGTAAGACTTGGCCACTGGTTGATTCACGAACCTATAACAATATATACATATATATCAAAGTATGTTCAAAATATATTTACAACACTTTTAATATATTTTGATGTTTTAAGTTTATTAAGTCAGCTGTCCTCGCTAGTAACCTACAACTAGTTGTCCACAGTTAGATGTACAGAAATAAATCGATAAATATTATCTTGAATCAATCCACGACCCAGTGTATACGTATCTCAGTATTGATCACAACTCAAACTATATATATTTTGGAATCAACCTCAACCCTGTATAGCTAACTCCAACATTCACATATAGAGTGTCTATGGTTGTTCCGAAATATATATAGATGTGTCGACATGATAGGTCGAAACATTGTATACGTGTCTATGGTATCTCAAGATTACATAATATACAATACAAGTTGATTAAGTTATGGTTGGAATAGATTTGTTACCAATTTTCACGTAGCTAAAATGAGAAAAATTATCCAATCTTGTTTTACCCATAACTTCTTCATTTTAAATCCGTTTTGAGTGAATCAAATTGCTATGGTTTCATATTGAACTCTATTTTATGAATCTAAACAGAAAAAATATAGGTTTATAGTCAGAAAAATAAGTTACAAGTCGTTTTTGTAAAGGTAGTCATTTCAGTCGAAAGAACGACGTCTAGATGACCATTTTAGAAAACATACTTCCACTTTGAGTTTAACCATAATTTTTGGATATAGTTTCATGTTCATAATAAAAATCATTTTCTCAGAATAACAACTTTTAAATCAAAGTTTATCATAGTTTTTAATTAACTAACCCAAAACAGCCCGCGGTGTTACTACGACGGCGTAAATCCGGTTTTACGGTGTTTTTCGTGTTTCCAGGTTTTAAATCATTAAGTTAGCATATAATATAGATATAGAACATGTGTTTAGTTGATTTTAAAAGTCAAGTTAGAAGGATTAACTTTTGTTTGCTAATAAGTTTAGAATTAACTAAACTATGTTCTAGTGATTACAAGTTTAAATCTTCGAATAAGATAGCTTTATATGTATGAATCGAATGATGTTATGAACATCATTACTACCTTAAGTTCCTTGGATAAACCTACTGGAAAAGAGAAAAATGGATCTAGCTTCAACGGATCCTTGGATGGCTCGAAGTTCTTGAAGCAGAATCATGACACGAAAACAAGTTCAAGTAAGATCATCACTTGAAATAAGATTGTTATAGTTATAGAAATTGAACCAAAATTTGAATATGATTATTACCTTGTATTAGAATGATAACCTACTGTAAGAAAAAAAGATTTCTTGAGGTTGGATGATCACCTTACAAGATTGGAAGTGAGCTAGCAAACTTGAAAGTATTCTTGATTTTATGTAACTAGAACTTGTAGAATATATGAAGAACACTTAGAACTTGAAGATAGAACTTGAGAGAGATCAATTAGATGAAGAAAATTGAAGAATGAAAGTATTTGTAGGTGTTTTTGGTCGTTGGTGTATGGATTAGATATAAAGGATATGTAATTTTGTTTTCATGTAAATAAGTCATGAATGATTACTCATTTTTTTGTAATTTTATGAGATATTTCATGCTAGTTGCCAAATGATGGTTCCAACATGTGTTAGGTGACTCACATGGGCTGCTAAGAGCTGATCATTGGAGTGTATATACCAATAGTACATACATCTAAAAGCTGTGTATTGTACGAGTAGGAATACGGGTGCATACGAGTATAATTGTTGATGACACTGAACGAGGATGTAATTGTAAGTATTTTTGTTAAGTAGAAGTATTTTGATAAGTGTATTGAAGTCTTTCAAAAGTTTATAAATACATATTAAAACACTACATGTATATACATTTTAACTGAGTCGTTAAGTCATCGTTAGTCGTTACATGTAAGTGTTGTTTTGAAACCTTTAGGTTAACGATCTTGTTAAATGTTGTTAACCCAATGTTTATAATATCAAATGAGATTTTAAATTATTATATTATCATGATATTATCATGTATGAATATCTCTTAATATGATATATATACATTAAATGTCTTTACAACGATAATCGTTACATATATGTCTCGTTTAAAAATCATTAAGTTAGTGGTCTTGTTTTTACATATGTAGTTCATTGTTAATATACTTAATGACATGTTAACTTATCATAGTATCATGTTAACTATATATATATATATATATCCATATATATGTCATCATATAGTTTTTACAAGTTTTAACGTTCGTGAATCACCGGTCAACTTGGGTGGTCAATTGTCTATATGAAACATACTTCAATTAATCAAGTCTTAATAAGTTTGATTGCTTAACATGTTGGAAACATTTAATCATGTAAATATCAATCTCAATTAATATATATAAACATGGAAAAGTTCGGGTCACTACAGTAAGAACGGTGGTTGCATAGCATGGTCAAAGACAGGACCTTGTGCCAGACCGAAGAATTATAAGGGTGAGCTTTACTATTGCTCCTACCAAGGATAGTAATTGCGTCCGACATGTTATAGACCATAATTAAAAGCATGTCAAGGGACATTGCCTTAACAGTTGCTTGATTCAACGCTTTCCTTTACAACCGGACAGTAGTTTATCGAAAGGAAATATACGAAGCAAGTAAACTGGACGTGTTGCGTTCCTAATACAAGGTTAGCAAGTGGGTGACACAAAACCGCAAGTTTTGAGCTAAAATTTTCAAATATGAAACCCACCAAACCCACAAAAATAATTTGCAAACACCGGTGAAGGGTTATTCCGGAAAACTTATCTAGGGTAAAAGCTAGATTTAATTTTCAAAAGATCAAATGTTTTCATAAAGATCCAATTTTCTTAATGGATCTAAATTTTTATAGTCATGTGGGACTGTAAACCATATCGTTACTACCATTGTTTATACCGCCGTATAGAAATCACTGATGTACAAAGTGTGAAGAATAAAGAAGTGATTCTAGTATTTCAAGACTATATTGCTTGAGGACAAGCAACGCCCAAGTGTGAGAATATTTGATAATGCTAAAAACGAACATATATTTCATAGCATTATTCCTCAAGAAAGACAAGCTTTTAGTTGCAATTGTTCTATTTACAAGTGATTTTCGTTTAAATAATAAAAGGTGAAGACAAAAGACAGATTCGACGAATTGAAGACGCAAATAACCAAAAAGCTCAAAAGTACATAATACAATCAAAGTGGTTCCAATTATTGATAAGAAACGTCTCGAAATTACAAGAGTACAAGATTCAAATCGCAAAGTACAAGATATTAAATTGTACGCAAGGACGTTCAAAAATCCGGAACCGGGACATGAGTCAACTCTCAACGCTCGACGCAACGGACTAAAAATTACAAGTCAACTATGCACATAAATATAATATAATATTTAAATAATTCTTAAAAATTATTTATATATTATATTTATATTTAAATCCGTCGGCAAACAAAGAGCCAAGGCTGAGTGAGCTGTAAAAACGAACTCCGCGACTTGCGGAGTTCGAAGACTAAAAGAATCGCGACTCGCGGAGCTCACCTCGACGAAAATTCCTATAAAAGCCAGCGAATTCTGATCGTAAAAATATCCAAAAAATCTCTCTTTCTCTATATGTAAACGTAATATATATATATATATATATATATATATATATATATATATATATATATATATATATATTTTAATTTTAATTTTAATTTTAATTATAATTCTAATAATAAGGGTATGTTAGCGAATGTTGTAAGGGTGTAAGTCGAAATTCTGTTCGTGTAACGCTACGCTATTTTTAATCATTGTAAGTTATGTTCAACCTTTTTAATTTAATGTCTCGTAGCTAAGTTATTATTATGCTTATTTAAAACGAAGTAATCATGATGTTGGGCTAATTACTAAAATTAAGTAATTAGGCTTTGTACCATAATTGGGGTTTGGACAAAAGAACGACACTTGTGGAAATTAGACTATGGGCTATTAATGGGCTTTATATTTGTTTAACTAAATGATAATTTGTTAATTTTAATATAAAGATTTACAATTGGACGTCCCTATAAATAACCATATACACTCGATCGGACACGATGGGCGGGGTATTTATACGTACGAATAATCGTTCATTTAACCGGACACGGGAATGGATTAATAAGTCTATGGAATTATTAAAACAGGGGTGAAATTATGTACAAGGACACTTGGCATAATTGTCAACAAAGTATTAAAACCTTGGGTTACACGCAGTCAATAACCTGGTGTAATTATTAAACAAAGTATTAAAATCTTGTTACAGTTTAAGTCCCCAATTAGTTGGAATATTTAACTTCGGGTACAAGGATAATTTGACGAGGATACTCGCACTTTATATTTATGACTGATGGACTGTTATGGACAAAAACCAGACGAACATATTAAATAATCCAGGACAAAGGACAATTAACCCATGGGCATAAAGCTAAAATCAACACGTCAAACATCATGATTACGGAAGTTTAAATAAGCATAATTATCTTATTTCATATTTAATTTCCTTTATTTTATATTTAATTGCACTTCTAATTATCGCACTTTTATTTATTGTTATTGTATTTAATTGCACTTTTAATTATCGTACTTTTTAATTATCGCAAGTTTATTTTATCGCACTTTTATTTATCGCAATTTCATTATCGTTATTTACTTTACGCTTTAAATTAAGTTTTTTATTTATTTAATATTTTTACATTTTGTTTTAACTGCAACTAAAGTTTTGAAATCGACAAACCGGTCATTAAACGGTAAAAACCCTTCTTTATAATAATAATATTACTTATATATATATATATATATATATATATATATATATATATATATATATATATATATATATATATATATATATATATATATATATATATATATATATATATTTGTATTTTTATAAAATAAAACTAATATAGCGTTAAGCTTTGTTAAAAGATTCCCTGTGGAACGAACCGGACTTACTAAAAACTACACTACTGTACGATTAGGTACACTGCCTATAAGTGTTGTAGCAAGGTTTAAGTATATCCATTCAATAAATAAATAAATATCTTGTGTAAAATTGTATCGTATTTAATAGTATTTCCTTGTAAAATTTAATAGTATTTTATACCCCTTAGCTTTAACATCAATTGTATTCAGGTGCATAACTATATGCATCAATCTTTTCATCCGTAGATGAAGTGCGGTTGGTTCATCCTCTCGATTGAGATGTTTTCAAGAATCATGAAAGGTTTGAACGCAGATTGTAATTGTCAAGATACGAATAATGTTTAAGATGAAATCAAGTGTCAAACTTGAAGAAATGTTTAGTTTCATATGTTATAATCAATATTTTAATTCATTTTAATTGTCCAATGTCATTAGTCCAAGGTTAGGAGTCCACAATTAGTAGTTCAACAATTCATATATAGTTTAATATATAATATTTGAATTAATTATTACGTGTCGTGACCCGTTATATACATGTCTCAGACTCGATCACAACTCAATGTATATAGATTATTTAGAATCAACCTCAACCCTGTATAGCTAACTCAAGCATTACTGCATATAGAGTGTCTATGGTTATTCCAAATAATATATATAGATGTATCGACATGATATGTCAAAACCTTGTATACGTGTCCCGATATTTAAAATGCGTAAATAACAATATTTAAATGACAATAAATAAAGTATGTAAAGTAAATAACAGAAATTAAATGATGATAAATAAAATTGCGAGAATTAAAATTGCGATAATTAAATTGCGATAAATAAATGTAATAAGGAATTAACAGTTAGCTAGAATTTTGTTAGCGTGGATTCTTAACAAAATTTCTCATAGTTAATTTGTTTGTTTCTAACAAATTTTATTTTTGTCCAATGTTTTCTTCATTATGCCACTTGTTAGATTCTGATATGTCAAAATCCAAATATGAAATTGAATGAAAATGGTTATTCTGCGGTGAACGGATACGTATATCTGTGGATGTAAGCAGGATAGTAAATGACTGTTGAATCAGATTGGAAGAATGT
This sequence comes from Rutidosis leptorrhynchoides, assembly GCF_046630445.1. Lineage (NCBI taxonomy): Eukaryota > Viridiplantae > Streptophyta > Magnoliopsida > Asterales > Asteraceae > Rutidosis > Rutidosis leptorrhynchoides. Next base: position 386,199,776 of record NC_092343.1, on the reverse strand, counting down.
ACAGTGTAACTTATTAATGTGAAATTTAAATATTCCTTGGGTATTACCTACCCGTTAAAATATTTTCACAATTAACAGTTTGTACAAAAGAATTTTTAATTACAATCTTTATGAAAAACATATATACATATATATTTTCTTCAGATGTAATCATGGGTTTAATTATGATATTAAACTCATTTGGTTTACCGTTAGAACTAGAATATATAATCTCTAAAACATTAGAAATTACATAATCGTCATACAGAACGAAGATAAATGATGTAGAACGATTCATAGAACGATAATAATCGACGTAGAACAAGATGTAGAACGAAGATTATGCTCGAGGTATAGTTTGTGATGTTGAGGCGTGTGTTGCGGATATTGTTGTTAGTGGTACAGGTACTGTTGGTGCTGATGTTGGTGGTGCTGCTGGTGCTTGTAAGTTGTGTACCATATTCTCCAAATTGATTACTCGAGAGCGAAGCTCGTTGACTTCTTCAATTACTCCAGGATGATTGTCGGTTGGGACGAGCGGATGAATAAGGTTTAGAATGGTGGATATTATGTAATCGTTGCGAGCTATTCTGGAAATAACGGTGAAAATGGTGTTTCAGACTGATTTGTCGGTAAGTGCTTCAGGTTCTTCACCAAGAGGTGAACTCGGTTGGTGGAAATGATCGCCTTCTTCGCATCTCCATTGATTAAGTCGGCTACGAACCCATCAGATGAATTGGGGATGGCTAATTGGTTGATTCATTCTGGTGACACTGCTTCCGGAGCTTAGGTGAATATCCATGTCGAAATAACTGTCAGAATAACTATCGGAATAGCTATCGGAATCTGAGGGACTCGAACTGGTTGAGGGATTCATCTCATACGATCAGATAAGGATTTTCAATAAGAAATAGATTATAGGATGTAGATTAGTACCCTGCAATACATAATTTACATATGCATATATAATACTAAAATCCCATAAGTTACGGAGGAATCTACAGAATATGTCAGACAAAGTATACAGTAAAAACTACGCTAAGATATGAATTAGCAGATACACTAAGATATGAATTTTGTCTATACATTATTCATGCAGTCAATGCAGTAAGATGTGTCTAGACTAAGAATGATAAGCAAGTGATTCCCTAAGAATGATAAGTAGGTAATTTTCGACACGAAATGATAAGCAAAACTTTTGACATGCAGACACGGTCGAAGTTCAGACCCACTAATGCATCTAAACAACTATCAGTTAGACACACTAATGCAAGACCTTGTTCGCTAAGACCGCCGCTCTGATACCAACTTTAACTCATGTGGGGACAACCACCGTCCCACCCAGTGCCTTAACTATCCGGCGACCACTGAGTGTACCTCAAATACTGATTTTAGGGCCTGCTTCTCGGCAACTGCCAACCCTCGTAAGGGATCGCAAGGAGTAAGAGCCAATACTTCACCACATGTCACACTGTGAGGACCTCCTTTACGACTAACCCACCACACATGGACACAATTATACCAGCTCTGATACCAACTTTAACGACCCGTCCTAATCCATCTGGACGAATACATTACATTTGGTTACATCGCGAGGTACTTGGCCTCTATATGATACATTTTACAAACATTGCATTCGTTTTGAAAAGACAAACTTTCATTGCATTCGTTTTGAAAAGACAAACTTTCTTTCATACCTGAGAATAAACATGCTTAAAAGTGTCAATCAAAAGGTTGGTGAGTTCATTAGTTTATCGTAATCAAACATTTTCATAATTTTAATAGACCACAAGATTTCCTTTATTCAATAATCATACACTCGCAAGTGTTTAAAAATCATTCATATGGATTGAACACCTGGTAACCGACATTAACATCATGCATATAGAATATCCCCAAAACATAAATCCATCTGTATAATATAAACACAAAGTACTAAAGCATACCATTTTCCAGTATGGGGGGAGTTAGTGCCCGTAGATCTACCTTTAGGATTCGCGTCAATTAGGGTGTATGTTCCCTAATTCTTAGGTTACCAAGCTAAAAGGGGTAAAATTCGATTCGATAATCCAACCATAGAATGTAGTTTCGATTACTTGTGTCTATTTCGTAAAACATTTATAAAAGCAGCGCATGTATTCTCAGTCTCAAAAATATATAGTGCAAAAGCATTTAAAAAGGGAGCAAATGAAACTCACGATACAATATTTTGTAGTAAAAATATTCATACGACGATACTGAACAAGTGCAGGGTTGGCCTCGGATTCACGAACCTATATCATTTGTATGTATATTAACACACATAATTTTAAATCGAAAATATATATATATATATATATATATATATATATATATATATATATATATATATATATATATATATATATATATATATATATATATATATATATTATTTTTAAATTATATTTTATATATATATTTGTCTGATTAATATTATATTAAGATATATATATATATATATATATATATATATATATATATATATATTATATTTTTAAATTATATTTTATATATATATATATATATATATATATATATATATATATATATATATATTTGTCTGATTAATATTATATTAAGAACACCTAATTTATTATATATGATTATTTATATAAAATTTGTTAATACGATTAATACATACTTATATGTAATGTAAATATAACTTTTATTATGTTACATGCACTAAATATCTTTTTATTTGTATATATATCATTTGTTTATCAAAACAGTAATTTTAATTATACTAAGTTAATATTGGTAATTACAAAAATGATGATAATATTATTACTAATGTGTTTATGTTACCAATAATAGTTCTAATATTTATAAAATGATAATAATACTTCTGATAATATTAAGAATAATACTATTTAATAGTAATGATAAAAATAACAATAATACTAAATAATAATAATATTTGATATTGATAATAGTATTAGTATAATTTCTAAAATTGTAGTAATAATAATAAAGATAGTAAACTACCTCAAGAATAGAGCCTTTTCTAAAAAAAAATAACTGGAGCCAGGCTCGAACCCACGACCTCCCGCTAACCCGCACCATCTCCAAACCATTCGACCATTTATACTTTTCTGGTTAAACCTCATACCCCTAAGTATTTAACCCATGTTAACCTTGTTTCTAATTTCTTCTCCCCCTTCACAAAATTCAGTCGACTGGGACAATCCAAATCATAACAACGAACGATCTTACTTATTCTAAGACTAGTATTTGAGTTGGTAACGACTTGTAATGTAACATCATTATTCACAGACAATTCAAAACAACAACAAAAATATAAATATATAACTGCTGTATAACGCGAAGAACAAAAACAAAACTCAAATTCAAATTTTGAATTCCAAATCGTTTTAGACTATAATAATAACATGAAAGAGGTCTATAATCATTTATGTAAACTTTTTGAATCATCAATTGATCCTAAAACAGAAACACGAACTCGAATTTGCTCCAAGAACACTTGTTGACTTTTTTTAATTTTGAAACTTTGACTATCAAATTTGTGATCAATATAAAGAATTGGAAATTGAGTTTTTGCAGATAGTTTAAATAAAAGATTCCTAACCTTTCTGCATTATTAGATTTTGAAGAAAAATTCGATTTGGAGTTTTTGATTTAAATGTGAACGAACAGAGCAAGTAGACTGGGTTTCACTCAGTTCCTATTTAATTCACTTGATATTTGCAGTTTAGATTGATAATAGAGATGGAAAAATTGAATAAGTCTTTTCCCATAAAATGAATTTATCGATTGATTATATAGAATCATTTGAGTCGACAGGAAAACTGAGCAGATTATAAAAAAAATATATGAAAATGACTTGCAACAGCTTCTTGGTTGTATCCTGTGATTCAATCCTAACTTGTACGATCTTAAAGACAGAAAACAAAATTTGCTATATTATGATTGAAAAGTTAAACTGCATTTGATTCTGTGATTAAATAACTCCTTATATAATTAATCTAATTTAGTAATTATAATATTAATACAATAATTCAGATTTTATAATATATATATCAGTATATATCAGGATATATATATATATATATATATATATATATATATATATATATATATATATATATATATATATATATATATATATATATCTATATATTTGTATTTTTATAACTGTATAAATACATATATGTATTTACCTAATACAATTAATCTTATTAATTAATAGATATAACTATAATAATAATACTCTTGATATTATAAATAATAATAATAATAGAGATTTATAATAATAATAGTAATAATAATACTATGATAATAATAATAACCATAAAATTTATAACAATAATATTATTAGTAATAATAGTATTAATTATCATAATACTAATATTATTAATGATTATAATAATATTAGTAATAATAATAACAATTTATATATCAAACTTCATATCTATGTTATATATATATATATATATATATATATATATATTGAAAATAATAATAATACTGATTTTAATATTAATAAAAATATTGAAAGTAACTATAACAATTATATTTAACTAGAAAAAAGACGGACCGCGCGTTGCGGCGGTCTATTTTGGATGTACGTTTATGGTGGCTGCATTTGGATATCTACGTAGCTTATATTATCCGATTAAGTTTACAAAAGTGATATGTATATAAACAGAATGAGAAGTGGCACTAATATTTACATGTTTACGCTTACAAAAGTGCAACAAATAATACATGAAGATAAGGACCTGATGCAGTATTCATTGGCCTTCAAGTGTTTTATTTTATTATAGATGCATTTGTGGGTGTAATTAGTACAAATATGTCAACTTTGATGAGCACACATATTCAAATTCAAAAACAATCATGAAAAGAATGTGTTATTGTACATGATTCAAATGAAATCTTTAAATATTTACCACTAAGGAAATAACATCAAATCTTTGACACTTCAAGCAGATATCCTAATATAAAAGGATAATATTGCAATTATTCTTTAGAATATAATAAAATCAACTATTTGAGATTATGAAATTTAAATACTTATAAGGTAAATCGGTTTTGTTAAATGCTTGTAGCTAATCCATAACCAATTATTTAAAATATAATCAGAAAAACAATACCTGGACAAATGAGTTACCGTAAAGAAGTGAAAAAAGAAGTGAAAAAAGCAAATGCAGATTTGTGGACAATGGTTACAAAAATCGTTGGCCGTACAATTGTTTTTGAGTGCACTCCAGCTGATCAGCAGCAGTTGCAGAAGCACTACCACCACCACCACCACCACCACCACCAGCTACTCAACAATAGCAATAGCATCAACATCAACAGCAGCTTGTTGTTGTGTCTTTGTTAACGTTTCTGTTTCTTGACACGTGTAGAAACGTAACACCTACACACAAAACACTTGATTTTATACTAATAAACTAAAATAACATAAAGATTAACAATCAACCACTACAACGGAAGACAAAATTGTTAGAACTTACATTGAAACATCTAAACATTAAATTCTAGTTTCTGCAGCTTTCTGCTTTGTGTGTTTCTTTTTCCTGGTAGAAAAGAACGTTTTTGAAATAGATGTTTTAAACACATTTATAAAATAAACATCAATCATACGGTTACAGTCGTAGTCAATCATATAGTTACAATATTAGATTTTTTTACCAAATTGTTAAAGAATAGCATAACAAAGAACACCACTATCACACATAAATTTACCAACATGTGTATTAAAAGAACATCAATATCACACATAAATCTACCAAAATATGCTGACCAAGAGTGTATAATATATATAGTCAATAATTTGAGTGTTAACAAATATAAAAATTTATAATCATTTAGTTATTACTTTGGATGTATGCAATAGCTACTCAATAAGTAAGGAACATAACCTAAAATATAGTAAACTCAAAAGGTAGTAGCTGATAAACATTTGGGATACATATTGGTGTCACTTCCCAATTATAAACACATATATAGCTGCAACAAAAACAAACTTCCTATAATACCCTGAATAAATACTTGATGACCCATTTTGATCCACTTAGTGTGAATTTAACCCATTTTCAGGTGAAGTTTATGAGATTGGGAAAAAAAATATGTTTTGTGACACTCATTTCAACTTCCTATAATACCCTGAATAAATACTTGATGACTCATTTTGATCCACTTAGTGTGAATTTAACCCATTTTCAGGCGAAGTTTATGAGATTGAAAAAAAAAATATGTTTTGTGACACTCATTTCTAATACGGCTCAAGTAGGATAAACAATACAAACTTTTAAGTTAGTGAAATGTGCAATACATACCAAGTCAACAAATACATACTAAGTCAGCGAAAGTAAAAATAAAAAATAAAAGATAAAAATTGTCAAATAAATAAAGAAACATGAATAAAAATCTCACCTTTCGAAGATAAGAGACCTACAAAGAAATCGTTAACAACCTAAAGACGCACAATAGTGAGAATAACAGAGCATGAAACAAATACACTCATAAACAGAAGTAACAGAAATATGAGGAATACCTGTATTAACAGCAGCAATAAATAACCAATCTGAAAAAATCGTCAATGAGACCGAAAAAAATCAACTTAACCAACCTTTGAGCGATTAAAAAAGGATGTTTACTTTTCTCCAATTCAAACAAATACACTCAAAATAATCAAATGATGGTGCCCTTTTAACACCACTTACACCATCAATCCCTTTTCATACCAAAGAAGCGAATAAATGACACATGCATGCTATAAATCATCCAAAAAACAGAGAAAAATAAGCCAATATATATCACCATTTATGAAAGCTAAACATGTTTTTACACACTGGAGATTATAACAATCAAAGATATAACTTAAAGCGTTAACAGTAAATTTGGACATATTTTTTTAAGGTTAATAAAACAAACGAAATTTAGGCAACACTTGAGAAAGGAAGCTTACTTTCATTTAAATCTTTAGGCCATTGGGAAATGCGTTTTTCGTTCGAAGTAGCGATAGTTGGAACTGTTGGAAAGCTTTTGGGACCAATATCCGATCCATTAAGCAAATGAAATTTCAGGTTCAAAGAATCTTGAACGCCAGACATCTCACAACTGTATTGTTAAGCGAAATTTGTAATTAAAGACCTTTCCTCACAACTGAAAACTTTCACAAATTTGTAATTAAATATTTATATTTATGGTTGTGTGTAATCAACAATAAATCAATCATTTACATATTTCCATACAAAATCCCAATTTTCATCATCATGGGTTCCTAAAAAAAAAAAAAAAAAAAAAAAAAAAAAAAAAAAAAAAACTAGATTCAAAACCTAAAATTTGATTCGACGCAAATTATTTAAAGGACTTAAAAAAAACCGGCAACAATGTAAGCTTACAGTCGTTGCGATGAAAATATACTTGATGTCAAACAATCATGATTAAATACACATCAATTAACAACCTGAAACAATAACGTAAAAAGGCGAAAAGTGGATCTCACCGTTGATACATCAAACTGCCTAATCGGAACCCCTTCTGCTCCATCCTGGTATACCTGCTTTGCGGTGCAAATTGTGCAATGACAATCAAAACACTGTCTACACTCACTTGAGCAACATAATTTAAAAGAATGAATACTATCCACGCTTTGAATGTTTATTTACCTTTAGTCCCTCCTGCAATTCATAGATTAGTCAATAATAATAGAAGGAACGACAAAAAAAATTTAATAAGGAAAAAATAAATAAAAAGAAATGAGGCTCAGATCTGTGTTTAAAATCAAGCAAGAGAACACGAATCGTCGTGGCTGCAATCTTTAGATTGCCCCGCCAAGATACGAACTCATTTTTCTCGTTGCTCGACCTAACTCCCACATATTTATCATCACAGCCTATTTTATTAAACCTTCTTAAGTTGTGAGTACCAAAAGGCACTGCCACTGATAGAAATTCCAACTGAACAATGGTGTTGCAAATCATAGAAAAGTGTATCTTTTTTTACTACAATCATTTAGCAACAAAGAGGCTACCACGTCCTAAGACGGCAACCAAACTCCGGATAGTAGCTGGAATTTCATAACAAATCAGCATAAATAGAATATTTGCATCATAAACATGTAATTAGTCACCATGGCTGCAACTAATATGTTGCCTTGCCATGAGGTGACGGAGGGCAAACATACTTTAGCATCACATATTTAGCAAGCTGTGAAAATGTAACAAAAATAAAATATTAGAATAAAAGAATACTTGAGCTCCCAAATTAGTATTCTCATCCCATCCCCATAATAATCAATAGAGAAGTCAATGTATATTACACTCTACTACGTTAAACATAACAGATAAGTACTTTAATAACAACAGCATAAACCTAATAGTACTTTTGTAATAAAACCTACATTTTAACATACCATCAACAAACATACAGAGCAAGAACTAATATATTTGCACCAATATTTTTGTTAACAACACCACTTTTGATATAAATCTATTAAAGATCCAAATGTTAAACAATAAGGTGATCAAATAATCATTTTTACTACACTTAATTTAAGATATTCTTATCTGTTGGGTTGTTGTTGAGTTAATAATACAAAGAACTGACTTTTGAATGTAAAATTATACTGTATAAAGAATACATCCTATACCCATGTCGTTAGTATTCATAACACAATATCGACAGTTTTTATGTTGGACAAAATAAGAAATAAGAGCATTATAAGCGTAGAAAATAGCATAGCAGATATACCGTTCATCGTTTACAACAGCGAGGAGGGCGGCACCGGTAGCACAGAAACGGCAACAATACAAATGATGATTTAAGTCAACCACCACAAACCCTAATTTCATAACTAAATCTTCAATCGATTGAAAGGTGCGGATGCAAACCGTAATCAAAAAAACCACAGCCAAATCAAATCGCCAACGTAGCACCATATAGGGTGAAATCAATTCAAATTTTCTATAGATTAAATCGGGGCTTAATTTAGGCCAAACCATGGTCGATTAAAGCCACAACAGATGAAATCTGGGCTTAAAACCACCGGAAAACATCGATTTCGTCCCCGTCGAACACGTCGTTTTTTCTTCCGTCGGATGTAGAAAGGGGGTAGAGGAAAATGGAAAAGAAAAGTAATGGTGAGAAAGAATAGGGAAGAAGAGTCTGGAAGGAAATATAAAAGGGTTTGGAAATTGTCGTTTGATAAGCTGTGGGAGTGTGAAACGACCAAATTTTGGGTGCCAATTAGTATATAGGAATAATTATATTTTTAACCCGTAATCAAACTTAATATTACATATTATTAATTATGACATATATATATAATAACATATATATAACATTTAATATTTATATATATTACAATATACATATAACATTAACTATGTATAGAAATCATATATATTTACATGTAGATTTATTTTAATCACAACTTTATTATTTTATATATTATTTTACATATTCAATTCAAATGATTAAATTGTTTTCTATTATTTCAAATTATTAAATATACTTATATATATATATATATATATATATATATATATATATATATATATATATATATATATATATATTTACATATTTATTTATACACAATTGTTCGTGAATCGTCGGGAATAGTCAAAGGTCAAATGATTCAATGTAAACAGTTCAAAAGTTTTAAGACTCAACATTATAGTCTTTGCTTATCGTGTCGGAAACATATAAAGATCAAGTTTAATTTTTGGTCGAAAATTTTCGGGTCGTCACAGTACCGTCACAGTACCTACCCGTTAAAGAAATTTCGTCCCGAAATTTGATCGAGGTCGTCATGGCTAACAATAAGAATGTTTTATGACGAATTTTGGTTGTCAAATAGAGTTGTATCATTATTGAGTAATGTAGCTAAAATGATTCGATTATGAGCGTACGAGTGAAGCTGTCACAAAATAGTGAGATGATTTAATGCAGGTTTGACTTAACCGGTGACGTAGTCACGGTGGATTTCTGGAATTCAAGGGATTTAAAGAAAATCTCCGAAATCTATATATGATTCGGTTCTTCGGTGAATAAGGAAATTAGGATCCTCTTTAATTAAATGCGGTAATCTGCCTCGATTGCTCTGTCGGATATTTCACTATGAATCCACCCTGTTCATTTCCTTTATATTTTGGGAGTTCCATACTTTTGTTTTCTCTTCCCAACTTTACGTCAAGCGAATAATGGTCCAGAATTCGTAGGTATGAAGTTTTGAATGAACATGACTAATGTTCTAAGAGAGAGATTGTAATAGCACAATCTCGATTGGTTAAATTACCAGAATTCAAGAGAAGAGATAGAACTATCAGGAAGATATATTCTTGATATGTTTGGAGATTAGATAGAATATAAGAGTCGTGTAACATGGCACATGATGATGTTATGACCTGTGAATCATCACGTTTCATTAGAAACTCAGCATGACTTACTGTAATATAATCACGTTGATCAAGTGTCATTATATTATACTAACTCATGCTTTAGTTCCCAACACTACTTCAAAAACATTCATATTTTTAAATTTGAATTTTTTCAGAATTTAGAAACTAAAATAGTTTCCTTTCTGATGTAATACAGATAGCGCGAAGAGGTAAATTATTTCAGATAAGAATAATTTTGGAAATATCTTCAGAAATATAGAGGATATTTATAATGAAAGATACGATGATATCTTAGAATTTCTAATATCAGAGGATGATGAAGAATTTTGTCCGCAAGGGTTTAAAGTCAGGAGCAAGGTATTCGATAATAACCTTAGCAGACACTGAATCATTTGGATTCTTTGAATGCAGATTTAGTCCTTGTGATTTGTCCACAGCCTCCTTCATTATATATGCCATGTTATGTACTAAAATGATGTCTCGTTATTTTTGAGTTTGACGAGTCGTTTTCAACAAAATCTAGGTTAAGAACATTTGATTGTTGTTAAGCATATTCTTAAGTATTTGTAGAGTACTAAAGATATGTTCTTGGTTTACGATGATTTGGAAAAGGAGTTAAGTATTAACCATAATACATATGCTAGTTTCCAAACTGATCGAGATGATTCTCGATCCCAGTCAGGTTGTGTCTTTGTCATGATGGACGAGACAGTTAATTGAAAGAGCTCAAAGTAGAGCATTGTTGCACATTCTACAACAAAAGCAGAATACATTGTTACCTGAGATGCTGCTCAGAAAGTTATCTGGATAAGGAAGTTTGTTGTTGAACTCGAAGTAGTTACCAACATTAAATCTTCTATGAAAATGTATTGTGATAGTTCGTCGCGCATTATACTTGCGAAAGAATCACATATACATTAATTCATCTGACACATTCTTCAAAAGTTTGACTACATTCATGAAGTCGTTGAGAAGAATAATATTAGTATTCTTAAGGTTCAAACAGATGATATCATGGCTGAACCATTCACGAAGCCCTTGATGCACAACCAGCATGATGATCATGCTAGTAATATTGGACTTCGTTAAGCTACTAATCTTTTTCATTTGTAATTTAGTATTTAGATATTTTTTAGAACGATAAGAAATTTTATCTTAATGAATTGAGATACTTGGTATGGTCGTTTTCATTTATATCATTGTGTTCTATATTAGCATGTTTAGTCCATGAATAATTGTTGATTATTCTAAAATCTCCATAATCGGTCATGTTATGGGAGTAACATGAATTAAGATTATTATGAAATTTGGTTTTATTCACTGATGGTGAATAGTTAACTAGCTGAGGCCAAAATTCATATGTATTCATTGATGATGAATATTGAAATGACCCAATCATGAGATGTCACTACATGGATCATCGTCAATAGTGAATCTCATAATGGCTATGTCTTTGTGTCCTTAGACCTGAGATGTATATGTTTGGTTTTTGATTGTATGACATATTATACTTTGATATGGTTAAACGCTATCCTGAACAAGGTAGTTATAAAGGCCATCATCGGGTATGATGTGGAGTACATGACGAACGCATATAATCAAAATGGGATTTATTCCTCTATATGAGAGTATGATACCACTGGGCCCCTCGATGAAAGTGAATGGATATTTACACGGCCGTGTCCAAGCTATATTGATTGTAGATCAATTTTAACTTGGTGATCACATTCAAATTTTCTAGATCGAGAAACGTAATTGGTTGACAAATGAGAATGACTGGATCCCGATATCGGCAATAAAGGGACAATAGACACTCAATCATTAAAATCAGTTTTAAATAATGATTGTTCATTTAGCTGAAACAAACACTTGTATATTTTCGGCGGCATTGACGTGTTGCTAGACACCAATATATGTCTGTATAGTTTTCTAGATGTTATGTCATGCACAAGTGAAAGTTTGTTGGTTTAATGTGCACGTCATAACACAAATCTATACTACCGCTTATATACGGGCATATGGGGTCACACACAATGAGCACTTAGATATCCGGTTATATGTATATATTGTATGTACATATTAATAATCACCAAATAGAGAGAGATGATATTGGACGTTATTAACTAGTTGAGTTAATTACTAATAATTAATAACTATGAATTATTAATTATGATATATTAATAACTTAAATCTAAATCTAAATAATTAATATAAATGTATGTTTTGCCCCTTGGGTTGTTGACGAAGTTTTGCCTCTTGAGTTTGTTTGACCAACACAAAATCAATAAGCCAATACAACATATCTACCTCTTTTGTTTTGAAAAAGTAAATAAATATATAATATGTATATTTTTGTTTGGACGTCACAAAAGGAAAAAAAGAAAATGGCTTGTAGTCTCTTTTTGAATTGGTGGAAATGATTAATAAAATCAAAAGGGTTGTGATTATTGGATACAACAAAGAAAACAACAACAAAGGGTTGTTGTGTTGGACTTTGGAACCCACATAATCGACACACAACATATATACATATCTCTCTATTTATCGATTGGTCTATATATACAATGGTAGCCACAAAAACAAATGCTGAACATTTTTTTCTTTCGGTTAGCAACAAGAAGAAAATTAGTTTCTTGCTTCCGAGTTAATTATATTTGGCGTTTGCAAATTTAAATACGGAGTATTTTGTTTTGTGCCTGTCTACCACAAAGTATAACATATATAGAAAATTTGGTGATTCAAAGATCTAGCAGTCTCCGGATTTTCGTTTGACGTGCTTGTGTGGATCAACCGTAGAGGTGTTCTACTTTGGACACTAGTTTCAATCAACTTCGTGGACATCAATTCGCAAAGGTATATATCTAAACTCCTCTTTGTGAATTTATTATTTGACAATTACTATTGGTGTAATTGGATCTTGTTGGAACCGTTAATCGTGTGAATGTTTTATTGAAAGTTTATAAATAATAAAAGATGATTATTTTCACGTTCCGCTGCGTTTATAAAATTTAAAAGTACACACGGTATTCCATCAAAACCAACCGTATTTATCTTGTTCCTTTTCGTTTAATCGAATTGTTGGTCGCTAATTTCAGGCCGTTACAAAAAAAAAAAAAAAAAAAAAAAAAAAAAAATTATGTAGCCTGACTTTGAATTTTCAAAGTAAAAACATTCCCATCTTTTTGTAACTTCTACTCTCAAGTTCAAAGCTATATACCAAATATAATAAGTTCAACGTTTGAAAATCAAGAATCGCAACAACAATAAAGATATTATACCTTTTGCAATAACGGTGCTTGTTGTAGATGTTGACTCTTGGGATACACCCATTTTACAAAATCAGATTTAGACGCAATCTTTGTCCAAAAAAAACTCTTTGAGGTAAGCCTACAAATAAAAACACATTTGCAGAACCCACAATCGGTGATGACAGGGAAACAAAGCATATGAAAACAACAAACACGCAATTAAGTAAAAACATAGATGCAGTAGCAATGAAGATCGAACGCACCAAAAAGCTGGTTGTAAGCCGAATGTATTAACATCGAATTAAATACAACCATCTCCTTGTTTATTCATAAGCTGAATTAGCTTTACTTTGTGTGTACTAACTGTATTGAATGCAACACAACAAAACTCAAAAACTCAAACAAACAAATAGTCGTTTGTTTTTGGAATTAAGTTTAAACAAAGACGAACCTCAAACCCATTCGGAGTTGCAGGGGCAGCAGCAAAATCAGCAGAGGCGTCTTTGGACATAGGCAAGATAGGCAACCGCCTAGGGCCCAAAAAGTTTGAAGGGCCCAAAATTATATATATATATATATATATATATATATATATATATATATATATATAGTGGTAGGATCAAGAGGGAAGTAACCATTCGGGAGGAAGCAAAAACTTTTTTTTTTTTCGTTTTTTGAAAAAACTTTGTTCACGAACATTATAGATGAGATGAAAATATGAACATTTAGTAGACACTTTTTGATAAATGTTTTTATTTTGGCGGGAAAACGCTCGAAGAAGTAATATATAACAATTATCGTGTTTTTCGAGCGTATTTTGATGTTTTAGCTATTGGGGTTTAGATATTAGGGTTTATAGGGTTTAGATATTAGGGTTTAAAAATTTAGGGTTTAGGGTTTAGATTTAGGGTTTAGATTTAGGATTTAGATTGAGTTTTTAACACGAACGGTTTAGAGTTTAGGGTTTAGGGTTTAGGGTTTGGTGTTTTGGGTTTATGGAATAAACCAAAAACACCAAACCCTAAACCCTAAACCCTAAACTCTAAATCGGGCTAAATTTTACTTCACAAAACATGAAAAAAAAACGTTCATATTCTTCACGAACAATATTATATTGAATGTTATTTTTGTCGATCGTTTTTTCGCCTAAATAATAACATTCATCACGAGGTGTCTCTTCTAAATGTTCATATTTTCGTGTGATCTTGATGCCGGAAAAAAAAATTCAAAAAAAACGAATTTTTTTTTTGCTTCCCCCCAATTGGTTACTTCCCCATTGATCCTGCCCATATATATATATATATATATATATATATATATATATATATATATATATATATATATATATATATATTCAAAATATTCTATTTAATTAAATAAAAAATTATCAATTAAAGTTGTAATATTGTTATTTTAAATAGTTAAATGCATTGTAAGTATATATAAATTGATAAATTCAAGTATTATCTTTTTATATGTATTAAAAAATTAAACGTGTGAGGGCCCATTTTTCTTTTCGCCTAGGCCTTCGAATTGTTGAGACGGCCCTGAAAATCAGTAACTAAAAACAAACACAGTTATAAAATTTGAAAATAAGAACAACACTGAACAAAAACGACGTTCAAATAAATTATAAAACATCAGCACAAATAAATTAAAAACCCTTAAAACAGTAATAAGCATAAACCTTTAAAAGAATATACCTTCAATCTCATCACCAATCTCACGATTCCTTTTTGTTCGCCGATCTTTAAGGTCACCGGAGTTGATTCAATATCAGACATAAAATGGCACTCATCCACGGGACAATCGAAACCTGTGGATTACCTTAAAATTAAAATAATTCCAATCAAATAAGAAAACACAGAAAAAACCCTAAAAACAACAAATCAAAGACTAAGAAACACCTCAGGCGCCGCGAAGTGTGACGGTTGGTGGTAGGTGGTGACGGCGGGCAGCGATTGTAGCGCAGCAGTTTAGCGATGGTGGATTGTGACCGAAGGTGAGCGAGCGGTAGTGGTGGCTTTTCTGTAGAGAAGCCACCAATGAAGATGACGGTGTTGCTTTTTTTTTTTTGGGGGGGGGGGGGGGGGGAGTCCGAACGGAATGAAGATGACGGTGTGGTTTAGGTTTAGTTTTTTTGTTTTGAATTGAGAGATTAGAGGTGGATAATGTTGAGAGGAGGAAGAGAAGAGAGGGGGAAGGAAGTAGGTGAAGGTAGGTGACTATGGTGAATCAGGAGGAAAAGTGTTTTTTATATAGGATGGCAGATGTCGTTTGGAGTAAGTTTGTGAAAGGAATGATCAAATCTTGGGTGGCTATTAGGCCACTTCCTATCGTAACTAAACTATTCATCATCTTAATCTTCCACATTAGCGCCACATCAACATCAACATTCTATAACTAACTCATAACTAAACACTCTCTATCATGGCTAAAACAATACTCCTCTTAATATACAACGTACAAGCAATAAAGCATCAAGTCCAACAATAAAAAGCCACTGGGACCCACAATTCCTATAACTAACCTAAACACTTCCATTAAATCCATGGTGAATGCGGGTAACTAACGCGGATAACTAATCCGTGCCTATGGTTCATTACGGGTAACTACGGGTAATGAGCGGGTAATGACGGGTAATGGAACCATAGGGAGAGATCTTAGCTTAGGTAGAAATAGAAATAGAAATGATATAAATATCATAGATATAAATAGGTGAATAAAAAATAATAATATGAATATAAATAGTAAAATAAAAAAGAACCTAAGAAACTAAAAGTGAAATTAAAGCATACAGTCTATTATCCAAGCACGATTTATGTAACTTTGTCTAACATTTAAAATACTGGAAATTTAACATCCAAAAAAACCCTAAACCCCCAAAACTCATCGAACAAATTGATTAAACACACTGATTTAAAATTAAATCTTTTATTGATCATCAATAGTCAATTAATTAAAAAAAATCACAGAAACACAATACAAATGGAGTTCAGATCGAAGGAAATGGTGAAGAAAATAATGAAAATATCGGCGGCGAAAAGAATTTGAATACCGGAGTGAAAGAATCTTTGAAAAAATGTTTGCCGGAAAGTAAGGTGGTGATGGGTAGAGCTCACCGTGGAATCTTTGCCGGCCGGCATATTCAGTTCGGAAATTCAGTCAGTGACAAAGGTGGAAACAAGTTAGTATAAACTAGAAAAAATTCGACCGCGCGTTGCTGCGGTTGTGTTCAACGCGCGATCATATTTGTATATACGTTGTTTGGTACCTAATATATCTAGTAGGTTGGGTTGTTTGTTGGACGTGTACGTATATGTATGAAATATAGCTCGAAATATTTAGTGTTTTTTTGACGATGTCCGTTTCGCGTATAGTTAGCCGCGTTGTGTTCGTAAAACAATATCGAGTTGAACGGTGGTCTCGGAAAAATTTAGCTCGCACCGAGCGAGAATATAGGGCCCGTTATTTAGTGTTTTTTTAACGATGTCCGTTTCGCGCATAGTTACTCCCGTTGTGTCCGTCTGATTTTTTCGAGTTGAACGGTGGTCTCGGAAAAATTTAACTCGGACCGAGCGAGAAGATAGGGCCCGTTAAAAATACGGGTGGAATCATTTTCTTTTGTTTTTTTTAAAATTATATATTTACGCTTTTTACCCCTAAAACGTAGAAAGTTGGGGGGTCGTTTTGTATATGAAGCCGAATTTGAGGGGCCGGGTGTAGTGTGAACGCAAACTCAAAACGACATTCGAATAAAACTGAAACTACAATTTTGCCCATGCATATTAGTATATAGATAAAACTGAAACTACGATTTTGCCCATGCATATTAGTATATAGGGGTAATAGTTGCTTTGAATTTATGTTTTCTTCCAGTTGAATTCAACAAGCAATTGGGCCGGCCTGCAACGCTGGGCTCAATTGATTTTAAAACTAGGTGGACGTAAGTGCTTAAAAAAAGCCAACTGCAGGAATCGAACCTGCAACCTCTTAATAGTGATAGACACCGCAAAGCCACCCAACCACCTACGCATTTCTGTTGTTATGTTACAACTAATAATATTTATTAAGTCAAAAAAGTAGGTAAGAAAAGTCAAAAAGTTACTGTAGATACTGTTCATATGCGTTTTTTTTATCTTTTTCTATTTTCTAAATGAATCTATTCCTTTTTCTATTTTCTAAATGAATCTATAGATAATTTGAGTTTTATTTTCTTCATATGGGCATTAAGGTAGTAAGAATGTAAGATTATAGTAGTATGATTTGTAATAAGTTGATATTTATTTGCATTTTTTTCAATATATTGTTAATTTGATAGTGTATGTTAGGTTAATTTATGAAAGTCTGGATCATGGTTACCAACCATGCCACAAATGTGATAAGCTTTTTAATTATAGATTAAAAAAAAGTCAACAACAGGATAGACATACACTGTCTATACATTGTTTCATAATTACAATATTTAATGTTCTGAATTTTTTACAATATATATTTATAGTATCTTCATAGTTTTATGGTTTTCATAGTATGAACATTAGATTATGTTAATCTAGTAATATTGATGTAACAGGACTCGAAGAAACTGGAAGCCGAACATACAAGAAAAGCGGTTATTCAGTTATATTATTGATCGGCACATTCGAGTCAAAGTAACAACACACGCACTTCGTTGTATGGACAAAGCAGGTGGAATCGATGAGTATTTACCAAAAACACCGTACAAGAAAATGGACACCGAAATGTGTCTTTTATGGAAATCTAAAATCGAAAAAATGTATCAAGAACTTGGAAACATGGAGGTCCTTTTTTTTCCACATGAAGAAGAAACTAAATTTGCAGAGGAATTTAAAGAAATGAGAATCGAACAACGGATTGCACGTAAGCAGGGGAGGCCCGTAGGGGGAGCAAAGTGATCGACCGCTCAGGGCCCAGTTTTTTAATATATACTGATATAATCGAAAATTTGAGAAGTCGTTGAACTAGGAAAACACAACTGAAGCAGCGAAACAAAGAACAATATGTTCAAAAACAACAATCAAAAGTCTCAGAAAAAAAGAGAAATCAAAGTCCACTAACATTTTAACAAGGCCGAAATGGCCTTTTTTAAATAGTTTATATTATTTGTTAGGATACAAGGGCCTTTTTCTCCACCACGATCTAGGGCCATAAATTCTCGGGACGAGAACCGGCCCTGCACATAAGGATGCAAGAAGAAAAGTTTACGGTTGGGTTTCAAAGCCGGAGCAAATTGTGGATGGGAACGAAGAAGATGTTGAAGTAACGCATCATGACGAACTCGTTGCTAATTCTTAGTCATGTTTTGAGTTGGGGTTTTTTTTTTTTTTTTTCATGAAGATTTTTTTATTTATTTCTAATTTATTAAGGAATATAGCATTGTAATAAGCTTTTGTATCAATAAAAAGTTGCAAGTTTAGGGTTACATATATTTTATTAAAAAGGATAAGTTATCATAAACATGAGCTGTTTTAGTTGCATATATAGACACTTATCAGCTAGATCTCACATTTATATGGAAATTTAGGAAGCAACATGCTTTATACAGAGCTCATCTTTGCAACAATATTTACACTTGTATCACTATTTTTAGTTAGGTATAATAAAATCTGCAGATTGGGATCTAGTGAATTTCTGGTCATGATTTGAAAAGAAATAATGAAAGAAGTAAGTCCTTTAGCAACTATTTTTTTTATGGCAAGTATTTGGAATCACGGTGGGGAATAACCCACCCACCCGATCATTTTTTAACGTACACACGCGTTATTAGACGGAAACTTGAACCTCATTACAGAAAATCGATCCTTAAAAACCATCCCGAGGGATAGGAAAAGCTGGGCCAAAACCCTGAAATACGGGTCAGTAAAACCTCCTCCGGGGTCACTCCATAAATCGGGTAAATTCCATGGAGTCAGTGGCGAAAACAGAAATTTTTTTCACCGGGAGCAAAAAAAAATTAATAGCACCCCCAACTCAAAACTCATGATCCAAAAGGTTGTATTTTCATAAAAGAATGGAAGAAAAGAAAAAAAAAAGTTAAGTGAATGTGAACCCGGAGGATTTTTGGCAAAATATGGAAGCTTTTGAAGCAAAATCAAATTTTAAGCCTCAAAATTTCAAATTCAAGGGAGGCAAAAAAAAAAAAAAAAAAAAAAAAAAAAAGCAGCAAAATTTTAATACTAAAAATTTCAAATCCACTAGAGACAGGTACCACCTCAGCCTCTATGCAGTTTCGTCAATGTTTTAAGGGGGACTCGAACTTGAGACATCCCACTTCCATTTAACACATAAGGTGTTAGGTGTACTACTAGCCCACAAGGGTGTACAATTAGCACCTTTTAATTAACTAAAATTTTCTACTTGGTTCATACGAGTTAGGTCTCCACGCTCAAGTTGTTGCAATTGTTCATTATCTTTTGAAAATTTGTACTTTCCCCATGTCGCTCTTGCATGATCATGGGTGGTTAAAACACAAAAACAGTGTGAGTGTAAGATATAAGTAAATTCTCTGTATGTTAATGTTAGTAAAAAGTCATGTTTGTGAAGGTATTTCATATGCCCGAGAGACATATTAAATCAATGTGGCTAATATGTTATGATCCAAGTCGGGTCATACCCAATAACAAGCTTACCGACACCTTATACGTATTTGATCTTAACGGTTGGATCATTAAACAAATACGCGACACTTGAATTTTAGAAAATGGTTTCTAAAGAAAAATTACTTGATGTATTTACTTATATATATAAATTATGGAATAATTTATATATATAGAAGAATTAATTATTTATAGGTTAAATAATTAATTGTTTTATGTTACATTTTATAAAAATGGGTTTTGTAAAATTATGTACACATAAATAAAATGTGCAAGCATTATATAAGTTTATTTTTTATAAAAGTTAGTTTTATAAAAATTCAAATTTATATTACATTTAAGTGGCATGGGAGGTTGGTTGCATGGGTTGTGATTGGCTCCTTTTGTAAGCCTTTTGCTTCTACATATGCAACCTAACTAGTCCACTTAAGGCATGCTTCACACTCTTCCATCAATCAAGTTAAACAAGCAAAAAAAATCTGCACTCCTTCCTCCTTGCTGGCCGAAACTTTTGGGTGCAAAAGAGGTGTTCAAAATTTTTTTTTTGCAAGCTAATTTCAAGTGTTATTAAATCCTAACTAAAGGCTAGGGTGTTGGTGATAAGTTTGGGGTATTATCTCTTGAGGTTTCACACTTTTGAAGCTCCATTCATCTTCATCTTCTTCATCATCTTGTTACAACCCTCAACTAGCTTGAGGAGGTAAAATACTAAACCCACTTGTTGTATGTAAGCATATTATTTCAAGACTTGATATATTTATGGAATTTGTCTTTTAAAATGGTTGAAATATAACATGATACTTGCATGCTTCCGCTTACTTTATCTTCATAAATTGGTTTTATGAACTTATTAAAATGTAGAACATATTTCTTTAAAAGTATGTCAAATTCCATCAATGGTATCTAGAGCCAAGGTCTTTGAAATATGCTTCTTGTTTATGACTTTTAAACCCATTTTCTTTACAATCTAACCACATGCATGAAACTAGATTGTAAAAAAAATTTGGGTTTTGGGTGGGGTTTCTTTTTGGCCGAATTTTTGGAGTCCCAAAATGGGTTTGGAGCTTCAAGTTTGGCCAAGTTTTGTTGTTGTTTTGGTTCACAATCATGCATTGACCTTGTGGTTGGATTTGTGTTTGATTTGGTTGATTATTCATTCTTATGGTTTGTAATAATTATTCATTCATTTGGTTTGTAATAATCTTGTAATTTTATGATGTAATTTATTTTATTTGGTATGTAAAATAGATTAGGTTGTAATTTTCTTTTCTAGAAAAAAAATGTATTAGGTTATATATTTTGTAAAAGAAAAGTGAAGATTCAAGAAGATTACAAGATGGAGCATAAGGATGCAAGAGTTAGTGGGAGATTTGTTAATCTCCTACTTTGTGGTTTTAACCCTTTAGGTAACACTTGTTTTGGCTAAACAAATGTTTACCACTTTGGCATGATTGTGGACTTTTATTTTGCATGCTTGTATGATTTTGTGTATGTGTTTGGTTGATACAAGTTCACATGAACAACTTGCAAAAAAATGACATTATAATTGGTTATAATTAAAACAACAAAAGGACATTAATAATTGGTTATTAAGGACATGATGATAATGTATATAAAATGGTTTATATCAAGTAAAATTTGGTTATTTTACTAATGACATGAAATAGGTTTTTCATTATATACCATACATCAAATGCATGTTGGTGTATGGCAAAATGTTTTCTTAAACTAGAATTTAAGAAAGACTAAAAAATCCCTTAACAACTAAAATAAGGAAAACAAGTTAAACGCCATCCTATTGTGGGACACTTGAACATAGTAGTGAACTCATAATGGGATAAAGGTCACCTAACCGTTATGAGCAAACTAATATGGTTAAGGTAAAATTCACATGATTGTGGGATAAAGGTCACCTAACCACTTGCTTGTTAATTTTACATGTTAACACAAGTAGGACGACTTGATTTGGGAATCATGAACTTAGGGTCACCGAAGCATGAGGAACAAATAGGTGTTGATGGGATTAATATTCCATGCAAAAGGATTGCATGATCCCATAACTTAGAAGTTGCAAAAGGATTGCAATTGTCATATAAATGACTACCTAGCTAAATCAAATGACGGGATAAAGGTCACCTAATCAAAATTTGATTTACCGTTGGATTCTAAGATTTAATTAAACAATTGAAATATAAAAGGGTATTGTTTATTAAATTTAAAATCAATACTTAAAAGAACTTTGTTGAATTTTGTAGATGGCCGCTAATAACAACAACAACATGCAAAACGCACCAATTAACCTAAACAACCTATCATTAAGGTCTCTCTTAGAGAAAGACAAACTCAACCATACCAACTTTATGGATTGGTTCCGCAATCTTCGGATTGTCCTCAAACAAGAGGATAAAGCGTATGTACTTGAGGACCCCATTCCCGATCAACCGGATGAGGATGATGTGGAGGCAATGGCCTTTTACGATAAGTATTGCCACGACTCCCTTCAAGTCTCATGCCTAATGCTTGGGACTATGATTCCCGAACTCCAAAAGGATTTCGAGCATCATAGTGCATACGACATGATAACGCAATTGAAGGAGATGTTCCTTCAACAAGCGCGTGTCGAGCGCTTCGAGACCGTTCGGGCGCTACATGCTTGTCGTATGGACGATACCCAATCGGTTTCATCTTATGTCCTTAAGATGAAAAGCCTTATTGATCGTGCTAACCGTCTTAACCTAAACATATCAAATGAGTTAGCCACCGATCTTATCCTTAACTCCATATCAAAAAGGTTTGATCAATTTGTAATTAATTACAATATGAATGGGAGGGATAAGAGCATAGGTGAGCTCCACGGTATGCTTAGAACGGCGGAAACTAGCATGGGTAAAAGGGCTTTACCCGTGTTAGCAATCGATCAAGGTGGGTCCAAAGGTAACACCTCTAAGCCAAAGGTAGCTAAGAGAAAAGGACCCGCCTATCAAGGCAAGGGAAAGGGGAAGATGGTTACCCCAACCAAGAATAAGAACAAAAAGCAAAAGGTTACGGAAAAGGCAAACCCCAAGGAAGACCCATGTTTCGGTTGCGGTGAGATGGGTCATTGGAAACGAAATTGTCCGGTCTACCTTAAGGAGTTGAAGGAAAAGAGGGATGCGGGGCAATCCTCAGGTAATATATATATGGTATATATAGAGCTTAGTATTACTTCTTCTAATACATGGGTATTAAACACTGGATGTGGAACTCACATTTGCAATTCTTTGCAGGGGTTCAAAAGAAGTAACAAGCAAACGGGAACATCAAGTCTCTTCATGGGGAATGGAGCTAAAGTGCAAGTGAAAGCTCAAGGATACTTTGTGTTAAAACTTCCAAGTGGCTTGAATGATGTTTTGTATGCACCCGACTTATGTCGAAACATTATTTCTGTTTCCCGTTTGAGACAATGTGGTTTTAATGTTAATTTTATTAATGATGATATCCATGTTTATTTAGATAATGTATTCTATTTCAAGGCTTCGCCTTCAAATGGAATTTATGAATTGGTTCATGATGACACATCATCTAGTAGCTCAATGTACCATACAAGCACCAAGAAACTCAAAAGGGATTTGAGTGATTCCTACTTATGGCATTGTCGCCTTGGTCACATAAACAAGAACCGAATGCATACACTTCAAAAGAATGGACTTTTGAAATCAAATGAGATGGATTCGTTTGATGTATGTGAGTCTTGTTTACAAGGCAAGATGACTAAAGCACCTTTCAAAGGGACCTATGAAAGGGCTAAAGACTTATTGGGATTAATACATTCGGATGTGTGTGGACCCTTTAAGCCCATGACAAGGAATGGTGAAAGATACTTTGTTACTTTCATTGATGACTTTAGTCGTTTCAGATATGTCTACTTATTAAGACACAAGGACGAAACGTTTGAAGCATTCAAAGAATACCAAAACGAAGTACAAAATCAACTCAATAAGACAATTAAGGTACTTCGTACCGATAGAGGAGGTGAATACCTAAGCGATGCTTTCCAAGATCATCTTAGGAGTTGTGGGATCATCTCACAACTTACTCCACCCGGAACACCCCAACTTAATGGAGTTTCCGAAAGGAGGAACCGAACCCTAATGGATATGGTTCGATCTATGATGGCAAGAAGCTCGTTACCTCTATCATTTTGGGGTTATTGTCTAAGCTCCGCAGTTCGTATTTTAAATATGGCCCTGATGTCAAAGCAGAGGGGTATAAAATACTATTAAATTTTAGCAGAAAACACTATTAAATACGATACAATTTTACACAAGATATTTATTTATTTATAGAATGGATATACTTAAACCTTGCTACAACACTTATAGGCAGTGTACCTAATCGTACAGTAGTGTAGTTTTTAGTAAGTCCGGTTCGTTCCACAGGGAAATCTTTAAACAAAGCTCAACGCTATATTAATTTACTTTTATAAAAATACAAACATATATATAAGTAATATTATTATTATAAAGGGGGGTTTTTACCGTTTAATGACCGGTTTGTCGATTTTAAGACTTTAGTCGCAGTTAAAACCTAATGTAAAATATAAAATAAATACAAGACTTAAATTAAAGCGTAAAGTAAATAACGATAATGAAATTGCGAATAATAAAAGTGCGATAAAATAAACTTGCGATAATTAAAAAGGACGATAATTAAAAGTGCAATTAAATAACAATAAATAAAAGTGCGATAATTAGAAGTGCAATTAAATATAAAATAAAGGAAATTAAATATGAAATAAAAGAATTATGCTTATTTAAACTTCCGTAATCATGATGTTTGACGTGTTGATTTTAGTTTTATGCCCATGGGTTAATTGTCCTTTGTCCTGGATTATTCAATATGTCCGTCTGGTTTTTGTCCATAACAGTCCATCAGTCATAAATATAAAGTGCGAGTGTCCTCGTCAAATTATTATTATACCCGAAGTTAAATATTCCAACTAATTGGGGATTCGAATTGTAACAAGGTTTTAATACTTTGTTTAATGAATACACCAGGTTATCGACTGCGTGTAAACCAAGGTTTTACTACTTTGCTAACAATTACACCAATTACCCTTGAATGTAATTTCACCCCTGTTTTAATTATTCTAGTGGCTATTAATCCATTCACGTGTCCGGTTAAATGAACGATTATTCGTACATATAAATACCCCGCCCATCGTGTCCGATCGAGTGTATATGGTAATTTATAGGGACGCCCAATTGTAAATCTTTATATTAACATTAACAAACTTTCATTTAGTTAAACAAATATAAAGCCCATTAATAGCCCATAGTCTAATTTCCACAAGTGTCGTCCTTTTGTCCAAACCCCAATTATGTTACAAAGCCCAATTACCCAATTTTAGTAATTAGCCCAACATCATGATTACTTCGTTTTAAATAAGCATAATAATAACTTAGCTACGAGACATTAATATAAAAAGGTTGAACATAACTTACAATGATTAAAAATAGCGTAGCGTTACACGGACAGAATTTCGACTTACACCCTTACAATATTCGCTAACATACCCTTATTATTAGAATTATAATTATAATTAAAATTAAAATATAAATTATATATATATATATATATATATATATATATATATATATATCGTATATATGAGAGAAGAGAGAAATAGATTATGAATTGTGATCAGAATTCGGTTGGCTTTATAGGGATTTTCGATTTTTGGGGCTCCGCGACTCGCGGCAAAATCCTCTTCAAACTCCGCGAGTCGCGGAGAATGAATTTACAGCTCACACCCTTGGAGTCTTTCTCTGCCGACGGTTTTATAATATATATATAATTAATATAATTAATTATATATTACATTATATTTATATACATAGTTAACTTGTAATTTTTAGTCCGTTGCGTCGAGCGTTAAGAGTTGACTCTGGTCCCGGTTCCGGATTTTCGAACGTCCTTGCGTACAATTTAATATCTTGTACTTTGCGTTTTGAATCTTGTACTCTTGTAATTTCGAGACGTTTCTTATCAATAATTGGAACCTTTTTGATTGTCTTTTGTACTTTTGAGCTTTTTGGTCGTTTGCGTCTTCAATTCGTCGAATCTGTCTTTTGTCTTCACCTTTTATTATTTAAACGAATATCACTTGTAAATAGAACAATTGCAACTAAAAGCTTGTCTTTCTTGAGGAATAATGCTATGAAATATATGTTCGTTTTTAGCATTATCAAATATTCCCACACTTGAGCGTTGCTTGTCCTCAAGCAATATTGTCTTGAAATACTAGAATCACTTCTTTATTCTTCACACTTTGTACATCAGTGATTTCTATACGGCGGTATAAACAATGGTAGTAACGATATGGTTTACAGTCCCACATGACTATAAAAATTTAGATCCATTAAGGAAATTGGATCTTTATGAAAACATTTGATCTTTTGAAAATTAAATCTAGTTTTTACCCTAGATAAGTTTTCCGGGATAACCCTTTACTGGTGTTTGCAAAATATTTTTGTGGGTTTGGTGGGTTTCAGATTTGAAAATTTTAGCTCAAAACTTATGGTTTTGTGTCACCCACTTGCTAACCTTGTATTTGGAAAGCAACACGTCCAGTTTACTTGTCCCGTATATTACCTTTCGGTAAACTACCGTCCGGTTGTAAAGGAAAGCGTTGAACAAGCAACTGTTAAGGCAATGTCCCGTGACATGCTTTTGATTATGGTCTATAACGTGTCGGACGCAATTACTATCCTTGGTAGGAGCAATAGTAAAGCTCACCCTTATAATTTTTCGGTCTGGCACAAGGTCCTGTCTTTGACCACTATGCAACCACCGTTCTTACGGTTGACACCCGATTTAGTTCAGGTGACCTAATGAATTCCAGGTGAATTCCTAGGATTTTACGTTCAATGGTAATGAACGCATTGAAAATAGGGTTTTCAGAAAACAAATCGGTTTGTAATTTTGATCAAAATATTTTCTCGTTTAAGCTCGAGTTTAGATATCATCGAATTCCATGAGTTTGTAATTCTCAATCTTTAAGGTCAATCTCTAGGATTGAGTAATATCAGTCTTAAAAGCTGATTTTTAATCTTTAAGGAGATTATCCTTTCTGGGGATCTGATTCATTAGTCTTATCCAGCTAATTTGCATGGTGCCCCCCACATTGTACGAGATAAATCCTTCTCATGGTTAGGATAAATCTGACCACTTGGCGACCCTGTTTAATGCTGAGGTCCGTGGATTTCCTGCTGATTTTAGTGATGACTTTTCTAGATTTTTCGTCAACCTACAGCTGGTCTGGACGACAACTTCATGACCTAAATCAAGAAGCGCGTGTCTTTTTCGGAAGACTTTACTTCCTTTTAATGATGAAATTGATTCATCGTGTAGATCCATCTCTTCTTTTCTTTCATCGGGTAAAACAGTTTAGTTTAGTCCAAAGCAAAAGTATTTTCAGTTATTTGTTACAGATATATGTGACATATGTTTAAAATAACTTGGTAAATTTTCCCACACTTGGCTTTTATTTTCCTTTTTATCGTCCTCTATTCCATTTTAAATGAATTTTAACATTTTAGTTTGTTTCTCAATTTATGTCCTTTCCGAGGTAACAATAATTTCGGTGTTAAAATCTAGTTTTATCGTTCATAAATATGTATAAACATGATTTTTAGTTCATTTAATTGAAAATTTTGAAAAATTTTACTAGAATTGGGTAGTCAGTATATAAGACCAGGGCTGTTCTTTTTTATTAGAGAGCACTAGATTCTAATACAACTACTGCTTTACTAGTATTTTTAATGGTAACCAAGTGTATAAAGTAAAAATTTTTAAAATCCGAAAGAATTTAACCCCTTCCCACACTTAAGATCTTGCAATGCCCTCATTTGCAAGAAATCAGTAACAATTTAAATTATTGAGGGTGATTTGTGTGAAAATGATTAAATTTTACCAAAGTTTCCAAATATATTGGCGTTTGTTTGCTGAATGATAAATGGTGCACATCATTTGTTCATTCCTTCTTGTTGTTATTTCACATATATTTTGCATCTTGTCGTCAAAATTAGTTGCTTTTGCTGAACTTAATGCCAGTCTTTGAAAATGCGTTGTTTTACCCTGTTGTGTACATAAGATAAACTTGCAAACATATATACATATTTTTGAAGTTTGGTATATTACCCCACGTTCAAAAATTATTAAAATCTAAGAATAAAAGTTAGATAATTATAAAAATGATTACAAGATTAACAAAAGTATTAAACGTATCAATAATTACAAATTACAAAATAAAAAATAAAAAAAATAATAAGTAAACTAATGATGATATTGGTACCAATAGGGGTTCCAGGCATAACCATAGGTGCTATAGAATGCTTCGGCAGGGTCATACGTAGGATATGGTGGCTGCATCTCTATAGACCAAGGAGGGAAGATGGGTTTCGGTGTAGGAATATAGTTTCTACCTATATGTTGGCAATGAGCTATGATTTGGTTCTGATGAACTTGCCAATCTTCAAATGCTCTCTGTCTAGCATTTTCGTATTCCTGAGAAGCTATAAACCTATGCATTTCTTGCATCTCATTCCCCCCTCCTACATTACCTTGCTGCTGGTTTCTCTCCACCTGTGGATGTCTACCATGGTATCGTACTGTGGCGTTATTTCGCCTCTTCAAAACTTTCGCACCATGGTATACATTTAAACCTATAGTATCGCGGGGTTCCGGTTCTTCTACTAATAATCCCCCCCGACTTATATCCACACCGAGATATTCACTAATCAAAGTAATAAAAATACCACCTCCTATTATGCTATGTGGTCGCATCCCCCGAACCATAGCTGATAAATAATAACCCACACAATATGGTATACTTACAGCGCTTTGTGGGTCTCGAATACACATATGGTAAAACAAATCTTGTTCATTTACTTTTTCCTTGTTCTTACCCCTTTGTGTAATCGAATTAGCTAAAAACCTATGTATCACTCTTAATTCGGCTCTATCTATATCCAAATAAGAGTAATTTCCCCCTTTGAAACGGTTATGGCTTGTCATTTGACTCCACACACCGTGTGTATCAAAATTCTCATCTATCTTTCTACCGTTTAGTATCAATCCTCTACAATCGGCAGACGCTAACTCCTCAGGCGTATATATACGTAAAGCCTGAGCCATGTCCAGTAAAGACATGTGGCGCATCGAACCGCCTAACAAAAATCTAATAAAAGAACGATCGGTTAAACTAGCTACCCGATCATTCAACTCTATACTACATAACAATTCTTCACACCATACTTTATATACAGGTCTACGTATGGTGAATAAATGTACCCAGTCATTAAAAGAAGAATTACCATACCTCTGTACAAGTAATTCCCTAATTGGCCCGGCCAATTCTACAGCTTCTAAGGGTCCCCATTCTATGACCCTCGGTACCTCAACAACCTTGGAATGAAGAGTATGCAAACCCCTTTGATATTTTGGATAATCTATCCAAAGTCTGTCAAATCTCAGGTTCGGGTGCAACTCTTCCAAGTGCATATCAGAAAAGGTCATGACTGGATGAGGTATATCCTGCTTGTAGTAGTTATCCACCTCCTGTTGTTCCAAATTCTCAGCAGGAGCATTGCGGGCTTGGGATGAATATTCACCCCTTTCATTCTGCAAAACACATCAAACACAATTTTTGTGCATCCAAATATGCATTAGTGTCAGCAAAATTGTAACGACCCGGAAATTTCCGACCAAATTTAAACCTTATTCTTTATATATTTCCGACACGATAAGTAAAATCAGTAATATTGAGTCTAGAAAGTTCGAAATCTATATTCGGATAATCAGTTACCTTTTGACCATGCCTGACGATTCACGAACTGTTATGTGTATAAATATATATATATATAATATTGTTATGAATCTTTATACGATTCCTATTAATAATTACTAATATATTATAAAATATAAAATATTTGTATAATAAATTATATAATATATCACATGAAAAATTTGTTGTTGTAGTTACTTTCGCTATATTTATTTAAATACATAACAATATTACTAACGTGATGATTTAAATATAAAAAATTTGACATATACAAACTGTTATATTAATATTAATATTATTATTATCTTATTAATATTATTATAATTAGTATTAGTATTAAAGAATAATAATATTAATATTATAAATCTTATAATTATTATTATTATCAGTATTATTATTTGTTATTTCTATTAATAAAATTATTATTAATATAATTAGTATTATTAATATTAATATTTACACTCACACATAAAATTTGATACATTTAATTTATTATTAGAATTAGTAGTAAAAATTATAATTTTTTTTAGTCTTTATGATTATTTGTTATTATCATTTTCCTTTATCAATATTATTATTAATATATAAAGAGTATTATATTTAATAAAATTAATTAATCTGTATATCTTCCAAGTGTTTAGGGATTTTCCGTTTTGTATATTTTTATTTTTATTTATTTACTTATTTACAAACTAAACTACAGATTTGAAATCATAATATTTTATAACCTGTATTATATGAGGAGTAATATAGATCGAGCACTGTTACAGATATAAATGAAAACGTGTAATCAGTTATTGCCATCCCTATCAATTTTTTTTTTATTATTTTTTTTCCTCTGGCTTCTGTTCTTCTCGTGAGCAACTTGTCGGATAAACTCTACAATATAAGGCAATCAATCCTAATAACTGCTGGATACCATTTACCAAAATTTTTTTTTTTAACAGAAGGCAAGCCTTCGGTCCTCTGTACGTTCTTCATCTTTGCTCAAAACTGAATTCGAATAATCTAGCAAAATCTAATATTGCTATTGTGTTAGGAATCGTGTACTTAATCTTTTTGCCAAGTCTCAAATTCCAATTTCTCAAAACAAGAACGAATTCAAGAGTTAAAGTTTTACTTTCAAAATTCAACAGATTCGTTCATCAAGAAATTCGAGTTTAATTCGATGTTTTAAATTAATTTAAGGTTACAGAAAGTTTCTATAAGGGATGTTGAACCTATTTCATTTAGGAAGTTTGTCCTAAAACGTTCTCAAAATCACAATTGAGTTTTAAAGATTGAATCCCTTTTTCGCGTAATATACAGCAGGTTGCTGTATCGTTTTATTTTTTTGTGTTAATTTAATTTAAGAAAATTTAACGAATTCTGTGCTATCTAAACTCTTAAAGCTGTTAAACAAATTAATTAGGGTGGGATGGTATCACCTGGTCGATTACCCCACGAAGAAGATGATGAAAATTGAAACATTTAAAATACGGGTTATAATAAATTTTGAGGAGAAGATAACCAGAAAATAGGCGTTAGCCGAATGGTAGAGGGTGTTGGGTTTAAACGGAAGGTCTCGGGTTCGATTCCTACATGGTGCAATCTTTTTATTAAAGGCTTTTAAGGTAGTTTAATTTTTCTTTTCATTTTATTATTATTATTATTATTATTATTATTATTATTATTTTGTTATTAGTAGTCTGATTATTATTATTAAGTAATTTTATTATTAAAAGTATTAACAATATTACTATTATTATCAATGTTATGATTAAAGGTTGTTAAAATATTAAGAGAAATATAAGCACACACACACACACACACACACATATATATATATATACATATATATATATCAGAAAGCGAATAATAATTCAGTTAGGATTATGATTTGAATATAATATGTATAATATGAATATAGATATAAAATAGGTATCGATAAAAGATACATATATTTTACAACATTATTAATATTTCACATTACTATATTTTTTTTTATGAAAATGATATTAACTAAGTTATATATTAAAAACACATTAATTAATTTATAAATATATTAGTATCATGTAACAACTATACTATAAATTTGTATTACTAATAAACTTGTTTGATTACGATGATACGTTTTAATTTATATACAAATAATATAGGTTCGTGAATCCAAGGCCAACCCTACACTTATTCAATGATGTTATATGTATTTTTACTACAAAATACATTAGGTGAGTATATAGATCCCTTTTAAACTTTAAATATTTTTGGGCTGAAAATACATGTGCTATTTTTTATAAATGATTTACGTTATGGACACAAGTGACTAAAATTACGTTCTACATGGGTTTGAATCAAAAATCCCCTAGCTTGGTAACTTTAACTATTGGTTTATGAACTGGTAGGCGCGAATCCTAAAGATAGATCTATCGGGTTTTACACCCCCACCCAGATGTTGTTCTAGTCACTACTAAACTAGAAGAACGGATGTTTAGTACTTCGAGGTTAACGGAACGCACTTGATTCGGTGCACATATTATTATAACTCAGGGGTACACACTCTTGTTAAGGCTAGTTACCGGGTGCCCACTGCTTGGAATGCTTTTCATACACTTGCGAGTGTATTATGTTTATAAATATGAAATCTTGTGGTCCATAGTTATAACGCTGCTAGCATCAAACCTATATATCTCACCAACTTTATGTTGACTTTTTAAAGCATGATATTCTCAGGTACGAATTAAGACTTCCGCTGTGCATTAGCTCATACTAAGGATATTACTTGGGAGTCGATCATTGCAATGGGATCAACTGTTGAAGATTTCGTCCGAGAGGATTAGTTTCGGATTCTTACAGTTGGTATCAGAGCGGTGGTCTTAGTGAACCAGGTCTTGCATTAGTGTGTCTAACTAGTAGCTGTTAGGATACATTAGTGAGTCTGGACTTTGACCGTGTCTACCTGTCAAAGAGTTTTGCTTATCATTTCTAGTCATAAATTATTTGCTTATTATCCTTAGGGAATTGCCTGCTTATCATTCATAAGTCTAGACACGTCTTACTGCATTTAGTGCATCGATAGTGTATAGACAAAATTCGTATCCTAGCGTATCTATTGCTATAGACATTGCCTGACGAATTTCAAAGATTCTCCGCAAATCACGGGATTTTGAGTATTATAAATACATATGTAAGTTATGTATTGAAGAATATCAAACCCAACTTCTATAATTTATTCCAAACTAAAAATTCATTCCCCGACTATACAAGATGAACTCCGCGTCCAGTTCGAATTCCTCCGACTCCGACAGCTACGCTGATATGGATTTTCATTCGGGCTCCGAAGGCAGCGTCACCGGAATGGATCAACTAATTTCCCATCATCTATTCTGGATGAATTGGGGATGGGTTCGTAGTGTACTAAATTATTGGAGACAAGAAGAAGGTGATCCCTTTCACCCACCAAATTGCCCTATTGACGACGAACCTGAAGCACTTACCGGCGAACCTGTTCGAGAAACCATTTTCTCTCTCATTTCTCGAGTATCTCGTCACGATTATATCCTATCCCATATTTCGGATCTTGTTCATTCGCTCACCCCAACCGCCAATCATCCTGGTATACTAGCAGAAATTAACGAACTTCGCGCTCGTGTGACGGCTTTGGAGAACACGGTGCGAAGGTTACAAACATCAGCAGCAGCACCAGCAGCATAATCTGTATCATCACCATCAACGCCGACAGTACCCTTATCACCCCCAACCACAACCACGTCGTAAACCTCAATATCACAATCTGTACCTCGGATAACAACATCACACGCCTCAATAACCCCATCGGTACTTAGAGTATGATCTTCGTTCTACATATCGTTCTACATCGATTATCTTCGCTTTACATATTGTTCTACCTCATTTATCTTCGGTCGACATGACGATTATGTCATCTCTAATGTTTTAGAGATCATGTAATCAAGTGCTAACAATAAATCAAATGAGTATAAAATCTTATTGACTCATTAAATCCATAATGACATCTGAAGAAAATATATATGCAAGTATATTTTCATAAAGATCGTAATTAAAAATTCTTTCGTACAAACTGTTAATGATGAAAATATTTTAACGGGTAGGTAATACCCGAGGAATATTTAGATTTCACATTAATCAGCTACACGGTACATTCTTCGACTCTGATTCAACAGTCAGTCACTATCCTACTTGTATCCATAGATATACGTATCCGTTCACCACAGAATCCATTTTCGTTCAATTTCATATTTGGATTTTGACCTATCAGAATTCAACAAGTGGCATAATGAAGAAAACATTGGACAAAATAAAATTTGTTAGAAACAAACGAATTAACTAATTGAAATTTTGTTAAGAATCCACGCTAACTGTTCCAGCTAACTGTTCCTAGCTAACTGATTACATTTTATTTATCGCAATTTAATTATCGCAATTTTATTTATCGTCATTTAATTTCTGTTATTTACTTTACGCATTTAATTTATCGTCATTTAATTCCTGTTATTTATTTTTACGCACTTTAAATAACGGGACACGTATACAAGGTTTCGACTTATCATATTGACCCATCTATATATATATTTCGGAACAACCGTAGACACTCTATATGTGAAGGTGGGAGTTGGCTATACAGGGTCGGAGTTGATTCCAAAATATATATATACTTTGAGTTGTGATCGACACCGAGACCGGTACACGGGTCACTATACGTATTATTTAATTCGAATATTATATATTAAATTATATATGAATCATTGAACCATCGGACTATTGGACTGCTAACTTTGGACAATTAAAATGAATTAAAATATTGATTATAACATATGAAACTAAACAATTCTTCAAGTTTGCCACTTGAATCCATCTTAAAACCTCATTTGTACTTTGATAAATACAAACCGCGTACAAATCTTTTCATGATCCTTGAAAACACCTCGGTCGAGAAGTTGAACCAGCTGCACCTCGTCTATGGAAGAAAGATTCATGCATAAAGTTATGCACCTGAAAAACTTTTGAAATCGAAGTTATAGTTAAAACCTATTCGCGTCGAATTCCTTATCATTCATTAGCAAAAACAACCGTACGATTCCTTTTCAAGTAGCCAATTTTGTCACAGCCCCATTTCGACTTCTCAGTAAGACTACTCTCATTACAACTTCAATATATATACACGTTGTTCTTCCGCCATCGTTACCGGAGAATCTTTTATATTCCACGACATCATGTACCGGCAGCTCGTCATCCCTTTGGCAAAATCAACAATCAGTATTTTGAAAATCTCGTAGAACTTCTTCAGTTATACCTAAAACGTTTATCCCTAAGAAATTCATACTTCGAATATGAAGTTTCTGAAAAACACTCTGGACTATGAAATAATTCTTGAAATGCTGATAAAGCAGCAAAAACCGTAAACGACCTTAATAGTCAAAAGTTTACGATGAAGTACATTATGTTGGAAAAGCCCAGAAAAAGAGAAGTGTTGAAACTAAAAAAAAACGGATTGAGCAAAGTATGAAGGAGACCGTGGACAAATCATGAAAACTAAACCAGACTTCAAAGAATCCAAACGATTCGATGTCTACTGAAATCGATAGTAAGAACCCTACTCCTTGTTCTAAACCTTTTCATATGATATTTTTCATCAACATCTTATCTTAGATATTATAAGGTATTTTCATATCTACCGTTATACATATTCTCCATATTTCTGGAGATATTCTCATAGCTGTTCCTATCCGAAATCATGTATTTCTCCGTAATATCTGCGTTACAATATAAAAGAAACTGTGTTAGTTTCTAAGTTCTAAAACCTTCGAATTTAAAATAGGAATGTTCTGAAGCAGTGTTGGGAACTGATGCATGAATTAGTATAATATAATGAAACTTGATCAACTTCATTATATTACAGTAAGTCATGTTAAGTTTCTAATGGAATGTGATGATTCACAGTACCATCATCATGTGCTATGTTACACGGCTCTTACATTCTATCCAATTCCAAAACATATTAAGAACAAATCATCTTGATAGTTCTACTTTCCTGGATATTCGGGTAATCTAACAAATCAAAATTTTGTTATTACCATTCCTTTCTGAGAACATTAACTATGTTTATTCCCAATCTCATACCTACGAATTCCGAACCATTGCTCGCTTGGCTTGAGGACGGGAAGAGGAAATGAAAGAATGAAGCTTCAATAGAAATAAGAGTAGAAGATGTGGGATATAGAAATAAGGGAATGAAGGGGGTAGTTTTATAAGTGAAATATTCGACAAAGAAATCACAACAGATTTGCCGCATTAAATCAGACGAGATTCTGTTTCCTAAATCGCCGAAGAACCAAATCTTATTACGAAAGATTTTCTTTAAATCTCGTGAATTCCGGAAATCAATCATAACCACGTCCTCAGTTAAAACGATACCATATTACTCATTTCACTCTTTGGTGATAGCTGCACTCATACGCTTCACCTGATCGAAATGTTTTATCTATATATATCAATAATGATAAAACTCTGTTATTATCTCATATTCGTCATGAAAACATTCCTATTGAACCTCTACCAAATTTCGGGGACGAAATTTCTTTAACGGGTGGGTACTGTAACGACCCGGAAATTTCCGACCAAATTTAAACCTTATTCTTTATATATTTCCGACACGATAAGTAAAATCAGTAATATTGAGTCTAGAAAGTTCGAAATCTATATTCGGATAATCAGTTACCTTTTGACCATGCCTGACGATTCACGAACTGTTATGTGTATAAATATATATATATAATATTGTTATGAATCTTTATACGATTCCTATTAATAATTACTAATATATTATAAAATATAAAATATTTGTATAATAAATTATATAATATATCACATGAAAAATTTGTTGTTGTAGTTACTTTCGCTATATTTATTTAAATACATAATAATATTACTAACGTGATGATTTAAATATAAAAAATTTGACATATACAAACTGTTATATTAATATTAATATTATTATTATCTTATTAATATTATTATAATTAGTATTAGTATTAAAGAATAATAATATTAATATTATAAATCTTATAATTATTATTATTATCAGTATTATTATTTGTTATTTCTATTAATAAAATTATTATTAATATAATTAGTATTATTAATATTAATATTTACACTCACACATAAAATTTGATACATTTAATTTATTATTAGAATTAGTAGTAAAAATTATAATTTTTTTTAGTCTTTATGATTATTTGTTATTATCATTTTCCTTTATCAATATTATTATTAATATATAAAGAGTATTATATTTAATAAAATTAATTAATCTGTATATCTTCCAAGTGTTTAGGGATTTTCCGTTTTGTATATTTTTATTTATATTTATTTACTTATTTACAAACTAAACTACAGATTTGAAATCATAATATTTTATAACCTGTATTATATGAGGAGTAATATAGATCGAGCACTGTTACAGATATAAATGAAAACGTGTAATCAGTTATTGCCATCCCTATCAATTTTTTTTTTATTATTTTTTTTCCTCTGGCTTCTGTTCTTCTCGTGAGCAACTTGTCGGATAAACTCTACAATATAAGGCAATCAATCCTAATAACTGCTGGATACCATTTACCAAAATTTTTTTTTTTAACAGAAGGCAAGCCTTCGGTCCTCTGTACGTTCTTCATCTTTGCTCAAAACTGAATTCGAATAATCTAGCAAAATCTAATATTGCTATTGTGTTAGGAATCGTGTACTTAATCTTTTTGCCAAGTCTCAAATTCCAATTTCTCAAAACAAGAACGAATTCAAGAGTTAAAGTTTTACTTTCAAAATTCAACAGATTCGTTCATCAAGAAATTCGAGTTTAATTCGATGTTTTAAATTAATTTAAGGTTACAGAAAGTTTCTATAAGGGATGTTGAACCTATTTCATTTAGGAAGTTTGTCCTAAAACGTTCTCAAAATCACAATTGAGTTTTAAAGATTGAATCCCTTTTTCGCGTAATATACAGCAGGTTGCTGTATCGTTTTATTTTTTTGTGTTAATTTAATTTAAGAAAATTTAACGAATTCTGTGCTATCTAAACTCTTAAAGCTGTTAAACAAATTAATTAGGGTGGGATGGTATCACCTGGTCGATTACCCCACGAAGAAGATGATGAAAATTGAAACATTTAAAATACGGGTTATAATAAATTTTGAGGAGAAGATAACCAGAAAATAGGCGTTAGCCGAATGGTAGAGGGTGTTGGGTTTAAACGGAAGGTCTCGGGTTCGATTCCTACATGGTGCAATCTTTTTATTAAAGGCTTTTAAGGTAGTTTAATTTTTCTTTTCATTTTATTATTATTATTATTATTATTATTATTATTATTATTTTGTTATTAGTAGTCTGATTATTATTATTAAGTAATTTTATTATTAAAAGTATTAACAATATTACTATTATTATCAATGTTATGATTAAAGGTTGTTAAAATATTAAGAGAAATATAAGCACACACACACACACACACACATATATATATATATACATATATATATCAGAAAGCGAATAATAATTCAGTTAGGATTATGATTTGAATATAATATGTATAATATGAATATAGATATAAAATAGGTATCGATAAAAGATACATATATTTTACAACATTATTAATATTTCACATTACTATATTTTTTTTTATGAAAATGATATTAACTAAGTTATATATTAAAAACACATTAATTAATTTATAAATATATTAGTATCATGTAACAACTATACTATAAATTTGTATTACTAATAAACTTGTTTGATTACGATGATACGTTTTAATTTATATACAAATAATATAGGTTCGTGAATCCAAGGCCAACCCTACACTTATTCAATGATGTTATATGTATTTTTACTACAAAATACATTAGGTGAGTATATAGATCCCTTTTAAACTTTAAATATTTTTGGGCTGAGAATACATGTGCTATTTTTTATAAATGATTTACGTTATGGACACAAGTGACTAAAATTACGTTCTACATGGGTTTGAATCAAAAATCCCCTAGCTTGGTAACTTTAACTATTGGTTTATGAACTGGTAGGCGCGAATCCTAAAGATAGATCTATCGGGTTTTACACCCCCACCCAGATGTTGTTCTAGTCACTACTAAACTAGAAGAACGGATGTTTAGTACTTCGAGGTTAACGGAACGCACTTGATTCGGTGCACATATTATTATAACTCAGGGGTACACACTCTTGTTAAGGCTAGTTACCGGGTGCCCACTGCTTGGAATGCTTTTCATACACTTGCGAGTGTATTATGTTTATAAATATGAAATCTTGTGGTCCATAGTTATAACGCTGCTAGCATCAAACCTATATATCTCACCAACTTTATGTTGACTTTTTAAAGCATGTTATTCTCAGGTACGAATTAAGACTTCCGCTGTGCATTAGCTCATACTAAGGATATTACTTGGGAGTCGATCATTGCAATGGGATCAACTGTTGAAGATTTCGTCCGAGAGGATTAGTTTCGGATTCTTACAAAAATCATCAATCAAAATAATTACAATGACATTATCAATTTATATCAAACTTAAGCTTATTTTCATATTTTTATCAAATCTATACTTTTTCAAATAAGCATATACGAAAATTTTCGCCAAGTTCATAAGCATTCAACTCAAATAACATGTCAAAATAATCATTACGAGCAATTAAACAAGTCTCAAATGGCATTATCTTTCAAAAATCAAGTTCATGAATTTTAGACTTGAAAAAGTCCACTTTAATTCTCAAAATCATGTTTAGGCTCAAAGTTTGGATCATTTAACTACCTAGACATGTTACACTACTCAATTTAGCAACAATTCATGACAAAAATCGGCCATAACCTGTTTATATCAAAAAGCCCCAAATTTGCTCAACAACACAAACCCTAGATTATTCAAAATTTGAAGTTTAAGGCTTCTAATCATGTTAAACAGCATCAATCTAGGTTATACAAGCATAATACATAAACAATTTAAGCATAATTACACTAAAAAGCATCAAAATCAAATTGGGGAAAAAATTGCTCAAGAACACCAAATTTCGGATTAAATGGTGTTTAGGTGTAGAAATTTACCGTTTTTCTTGAGTAATTCTTAGATAGCATCCTTCTCAACATGATTTTAGCAAAAAATTTGGTGATTAACCGTTAAAAATTGGGATTTTTGTGGTGTTTTTGGGTGGTTTTTCGGAGTGTTTTTCGTGCAGAATTCTGTTTTGAGTTTGTGGAGTGTGAAACTGAGCTGTTGCAGCTCTTATTTTTTTCTGTAATCCGACTCCTCCGCGAGTCGCGGAGATTTACCCTCCAAACTCCGTGACTCGCGGAGTTTGGTATTTTTTTTTTTTTTATAATCATTAACTTATTAAAACAATTAAGTAATTAATTTTAAAATTTTGTTTCCCTTGTTATTTAGGACGAGGTCGTTTCGGATCGATGTCCTAGTCCGTCCTTCGACAAAATTTTAAAATTTGTCTTTTTGTAGCGATTGTTTTAAAAGCTAAGATTTTTGGGTTTTTTCAATGTTTTTGGCATACTTTAATTCAATAAGATTAAAAATAATGATAATAAAAGTTCTCGTCCCTCCCTCGGGTAAAGCAATTTCGGTTCAAAGACCTAGTCTTCAACTTACGACGAATTTTAAAAATCATATTCTTGACTTAATGAGATAAAGTAAATTTTTGTTTTTAAATTCACACAACTTAAATATGAAATTCAAAATTAATATTAAAAATTCACACCAAACTTAAAATTTGAAATGCATAAAATTAAAAATTCATATTTTAAAAATTAAAAGTTCACACCAAACTTAATTTAAAAATTCACATTATAAATTCACACCAAACTTAATTTTTAAAAATTCATATTATAAATTCACACCAAACTTATATTAATTTTTCAAATATTTACAATTTTAAATATATTGTTTTTACAAAGTTTACAATATTAATTTAAGATTTAAATATTAATTTTAAAAATATGGTAAAAATAAAATTAAAAATCTTTTTTTTTGTCTTTTTATCCCACTTTAATCAATCAAATATTAACAAAAATATGCGCCCCTCTTTTCGGTAAAGTAATTTCGGTTCCAAGACCTAATTTAACTCATGACGAATTTTTGAAATATTTTGGGTTGATTGATTAAAGATATTTATACCTTAAGAATAAACGTTAAATTTCACAGTGATGTAATAAATTTTTGAATGATATCAATAATTTCGGTCGCCAAACCTAATTTTATTCAATACCAATTTAATACTTTTTAGCGAACAAATTAGCGTTTATTATCAAAAGGTTAAAAATAAAAATAAAAATAAAAACTGTACAGACATACCTGTGAAATAGATTTCTTAGTTATATGATCTATCCCATTCATAAGATAGTCGGTTTAATTGATTTTCCATGGCTACATAGGCGTAACCTCGAGCATTCAGTGTCTTTTCTTCTAAACATATGAACGGTCCGTCTCTGCATAAAGTAACAAATTCGGTATTTGAATAGGTTTGATTATTGGAACATTTACCTCCATGTGACCATTTTCCGCATTTGTGACATCTTTCTAGGTGTCGTGCTCTTCTTTTCGGTGCGGATTTTGATTTTCCATTACCAAATTGTAACTTATTATCTTCGCATCTGGATTCTTTTCTAACTCCGTCCATTCTTTCTCTGATTACTGATACTATTTCACTCGGTAGTATGTCATTATTACGTTTAGTGATCAAAGCGTGTAGCATTAGACCATGGTTTAGTTCACAGGCAGTCTTCATTTTGTAAAAACCTAAAAAAAATAAAAATTCAGAATGGGGGGAGAAGACTAGTTCTTTAGGGTCTGCTAGGGAAAGACCATTCGGGTTCCATTTTCGAGAACTATACGAAAACAGACAATCTAACTCTAACAGAAATACATATTATCCTTTAAAGACTTGATTCTCCCCACACTTAGTTAGCTGTGGTGTCGAAATTGTGATTAACTTCGTTGTCGACTTCCATCGGACCATGTATGTAATGTTTAACTCTGTGACCATTAACTTTAAATTCCATCCCATTTGAATTTATTAATTCTATCGTTCCGTATGGGAAAACTCTTTTGACTATGAATGGTCCAGACCATCTTGATTTCAATTTTCCAGGAAATAGCTTGAATCGTGAATTGAAAAGAAGAACTCTGTCTCCTTCTTTAAATTCTTTTGAACTTCTGATTCTTTTATCATGCCATTTCTTCGTTCTTTCTTTATAGATTAACGAATTTTCGTATGCTTCATGTCTTAATTCTTCTAATTCATTTAGTTGACTTAATCGTAGACGTCCAGCTTCATGTAAATCAAGATTACATGTCTTCAAAGCCCAAAATGCTTTGTGTTCAATTTCTACTGGAAGATGACATGCTTTTCCATAAACAAGTCTAAAAGGTGTGGTTCCAATTGGAGTTTTGTAGGCTGTTCTAAAAGCCCAGAGTGCATCCTCCAATTTAATGGACCATTCCTTCGGATTTGATCCTACGGTTTTCTCTAGAATACGTTTTAAAGCTCGGTTGGTATTTTCAACTTGTCCACTTGTTTGTGGATGATATGCGGTGGAGATTTTATGAGTTACTCCATATCTTTTAAGAACTTTCTCAAGTTGATTATTACAGAAATGAGTACCCCGATCACTTATTAAAGCTTTCGGTGTTCCAAACCTTGCAAAAAGACGTTTTAAAAAGTTGACTACAACTCGTGCATCGTTAGTTGGGAGAGCTTGTGCTTCCGCCCATTTAGATACATAATCAATGGCTACGAGTATATATAGATTATTATGAGATTTTGGAAATGGACCCATAAAGTCAATACCCCAAATGTCAAATACTTCACATACTTGGATGACATTTTGTGGCATTTCATCACGTTGACTTATTTTTCCGGCCCTTTGACATGCATCACAGGATTTGAAAAGAAGGTGTGCGTCTTTGTAAATTGTAGGCCAATAGAATCCAGCATCATAAACTTTTCTTGCTGTTAGTTGAGGCCCATAATGCCCTCCTGTTGGTCCTGTGTGACAATGGTTTAAAATTTTACTAGCTTCATCTCCAAATACACATCGGCGTATTATTCCATCGGGACAACTTTTAAACAGATGTGGATCTTCCCAGAAATAGTGTTTTATATCACTGAAGAATTTCTTTCGTCTTTGGTACGATAATCCTTTTTCAAGGAATCCACAAACTAAGTAGTTTGCATAGTCTGCAAACCATGGGATTTCTTTATAATCTATCTTCAATAGATATTCATCAGGAAAGTTGTCTTGTATGGCCGATTCATTTAGAACTTCTAATTCGGGATTTTCAAGACGAGAAAGATGATCAGCGGCGAGATTTTCTGCTCCTCTTTTATCTCGGATTTCAATATCAAACTCTTGTAAGAGTAAGATCCAACGGATTAATCTTGGTTTAGCATCTTGTTTTGAAAATAGGTATCTAAGAGCAGAATGGTCGGTATAGACCACCGTTTTTGCTAGAACGAGATATGATCGAAATTTGTCAAAAGCAAAGACAATAGCAAGGAGTTCTTTTTCAGTAGTTGTATAGTTTGTTTGTGCTCCTTGTAACGTCTTACTAGCATAATATATAGGTTGAAATCGTTTTTCAATCCTTTATCCTAAAACGGCTCCCATTTCAAAATCACTTGCATCGCACATTAGTTCAAATGGTAGATTCCAATTTGGTGTTATCATGATCGGTGCATTAGTGAGTTTTTCTTTAAGAATATTAAAAGATTTGATACATTCATCTGAAAAGATGAATGGAGCATCCTTTTCTAGGAGTTTATTCATAGGAGTGGCAATTTTAGAAAAATCTTTTATGAAACGTCGGTAAAAACCGGCATGCCCTAGAAAACTCCTAACTCCTCTAATGAGACGACCCGACCCAATCCATAGGGACGAATACAATAACATATGATAACATTGCGAGGTACTTGACCTCTATATGATACATTTTACAAACGTTGCATTTATTCTTAAAAGGCAAACTATCATTACATCAATATTTGACATTTTCGTCTAACATTTCATAATATCCAAATGACCTAATCTATCATTTACTTATTAATATTCTCTATTGAACTCCAATGACTCGAATGCAACGTCTTTGTATCATGGCTTAAAAGGTCCCAAGTAGTATCCTTAACATGAGCTAATGCACAGCGGAAGACTTAATTCATACCTGAGAATAACATGCTTTAAAACGTCAACATAAAGTTGGTGAGATATATAGGTTTGATGCTAGCAGCGTTATAACAATGGAACACAAGATTTCATATATAAACATTTTAATAAAAATAT
This sequence comes from Rutidosis leptorrhynchoides, assembly GCF_046630445.1. Lineage (NCBI taxonomy): Eukaryota > Viridiplantae > Streptophyta > Magnoliopsida > Asterales > Asteraceae > Rutidosis > Rutidosis leptorrhynchoides. The sequence goes on along the minus strand of NC_092343.1, from coordinate 386,155,346 downwards.
TCTAAGTGGTTGAGCACTTGGTAACCATACTTAACATTTAATCACGTCGCATATTCCCTTTATTATGAAATCTTACTACACTGTACCAAGTGTAGTCACGAAACGAAGTACTGTGCAACCGTTGAATACTGGTCGTCCAGTCCGGTTGGGGTTGTCAGGCCCGATAGATCTATCAACAGGATTCGCGTTTACAATACCGCTGTAAATAATAGTTACCAAGCTACAGGGAAGTATGCCAGTGGTACAACTCAACGTAGAATATATTTTTCAGTTACTTGTGTCCATATCGTAAAACATAAAATACATGTATTCTCATCCCGAAATACTTAGAGTTTAAAAGTGGGACTATATACTCACTTTTGTCTTGAAGATATGTAATTTCGACTTGGTCTCCGATTGATATCACGAACCTATCCATATATAATATATCAATACCTTTTCTTTTTAAACAATCGTCACATATATATACTTGTTATACTTTTAATACTTTTAATAATTCCTTAGTCCGTAGTTAGCAGTCCGTTGTTAGTAATTCAATTTTAATGGTTCATATTTAGATGTTTAATAAACCCCCAATGAAATAAATAAAACCCCCATCGTATATGTATTGGTCGAGATTAATCTTGACCCACGGTACCGGTGTTGTCAAATGACGTGTTGCGTACAATCATGGGATCTTATGATTAATCTTCTCGTATTGTTTACGGGTGATCCTGAACCATATAAAATTAAATTATGAGTATATATATATAAAATATCATGTTATTTTAGAAAGATGTGATTTATTTAATTTTTCTCCAATTATTTTCGTGGCTAAACTAGTCTTGGATATCCGATTTTGTTTTGGTCATAGTTTCTTCGTTACAACTCCGTTTTTATTGGTTCAACTTGCCACTTCCTTGGATCGAGTCCCTCTTTAAGAATATGAACTGTAAATACCTTAGTTTGTATTCGAAATCACAGGTCATAGGTCAAACTTTGGTGAAACTTATGAAGTTAATCATTTTCCCTTATGTAAACAACATTAAATAATTATTTTTCTAAAAATACTTACACTTTGAGTTAAATCATGAAATTTTTATGTGTTATCATATTCATAAGAAATATCATTTTTCCATAATATAAACCTCCAATTCAAAGTTCAAGATGGTTTTTAATTATCCAACCCAAAACAGCCCCCGGTTGCACTCCAACGTCGTAAAAACAGTTTTTAAGGTGTTCTTTGAAAAACCAAGTTTTACCTTGTTAAGTTAGCATATATTTATGATATATTACAGGTCTTGAAGTATTTTAAAAGTTAAGTTAGAAGGATCTATTTAGTTTGCAAACAAGTTTGAAAACATTCAAACTATGTTCTTGTTGTTAAAATTTTATACCACAAAATAAGATAGCTATATATATATGAATCGAATAAGGTTATGAACAAAGTTACTACCTCAAGTTACTTGGACAAGATTGCTGTAAAAGAGGAGTAAAAACCTAGAACCAAAAGAGTGATGGAGTTGGATCAAAAGATTGGAAGTAAACTTGTATAGTTGGAAGAATTTTTGAAGTGTTCTTGAAAGGATTTTCTTATGATGTTTAAATGTTGTTTTTGAAGCTAGTTCATGATGAAAATTTGCTGGAGTGTTTAAGGGATTTTTTTTCTCTTAAAAGAGTGTGTTTTAGCTAGAGAAAATGTGTAGTAAAAATGAAAATGGAATGGAGTATAAATGGTGGTGTAAAAGGTGTATAAGTTTGTAATTTTGTGAAAAAAAATCTTTTAATCATGTGAAATTGTCATACTAGATAACAAAAGTAGTTACCTTATACATAAGGCATGAACAAGGGCTGGTTGGTGGTGATTTGATGTGTATATACTAATAGTAAATACGTATAGAAGCTAGGTATGATACGAGTACATATACTCTAGATATACGTATGGAAATCTTGTGAAAAATGGAATGAGGATTCAAATATAGCTATCTTTTATGAATACACTTATATGGTTTTATGTATTTAAGTCTTTAAAAAGTGATTAAATACATTACATATACGATATATGTATAAACATTATAGGTTATAAGTATTTAAGTCAAATAACGTTACATATGGTTATCGTTTTGAAAACTTAAGTTAGTAGTTTCAAAATATACTTATAACTTATTGTTATTATTACAAAATGAGGTATTAAAACATCCTTAGATCATGATAAATATGTATATATACATATATATACACAAACGTATAATTATCATATGTTATATAGTTCGTGATATCATCGGTCAACTAGACGGTCAAACGTTGTGTAAAAATCTTTTTTTAAAAATATAAATCTCAACAATTTGGATTGCTTATCATGTTGGTAAGGTTTAATTTATGTAAATATTAATCTTATAAGTGTAAAACGATCGGAAAAATCCGGGTCGTTACAGTACCCACCCGTTAAAGAAATTTCGTCCCGAAATTTGGTAGAGGTTGTCATAAATAACAATAGGAATGTTTTCATGACGAATATGAGGTATTAATAGAGTTTTATCATTATTGGAAGATATGGATAAAATGATTCGATCATGTGAAGCGCACGAGTGAAGCTATCACAAAAGAATGAAATGAGTGAATATGGAATTGTTTTAACCGATGTCGAGATTAGGATTGATTTCCAGAATTTAAGGGATTTAAAGAAAATCTTATGTAATAAGATTTGGTTCTTCGATGATTTAGAAAACAGGATCTCCTTTGATTTAATGCGATAATCTGTTTCGATTTCTTTGTCGGATATTTCACTATAAATCCACCTCCTTCCCTTTCTTACTTCCATACCTCACATCTCTTACTATTCCTCCTCTAATTCATACCTTAAGGTATCCTTTAAAATGCTTCATCCCGTTCTGATTTTTGTTATACTTCTAACTTTCATATCTTTCATTCTTCTCTTTCATCTACCGCTAGAAGAATCTATTCACTTTTATGATTTTCTTGGAATTATAATGTTTCTAATTCTCCCGTGTCTTTACGTCGCCATACGTATTGATATACACGGTTTGTAGTTTCTGGGTGGTTATTGGGTTTGATATCTTTCCTTATATTTCGATGCTCCTGCTTCTGTTTTCCATAATCATTGTCATCCATAGTTAATACTCTCTCCTATTTGCTGTGATCTATACCCCAATTTCTATTTTAGGACTTTGTCCCTTCGTTTCTTCTTCCCGTCCTTGAGTCAAGCGATCAATAGTTTGGAATTCGTAGGTATAACATTCGGAATGAACATAGCTAATGCTCTAAGAAAGAAATGGTAATGGCACGATTTTGATTTGTCAAATTACCAGAATATCCAGGAAAATAGAACTATCAAGATGATTTGTTCTTAATACGTTTCGGAATTGGATAGAATGTAAAAGCCGTGTAACATGGCACATGATGACGATACTGTGAATCATCACATTCCATTAGAAACTTAACATGACTTGCTGTAATATAATGAAGTTGATCAAGTTTCATTATATTATACTAATTCATGCATCAGTTCCCAACACTGCTTCAGAACATTCCTATTTTAAACTTGAAGGATTTAGAAACTAACACAGTTTCCTTTATATTGTAACACAGATATTACAGAGAGATAAATGATTTCAGATAAGGTTAGTGGTGAAAATATCTTCAGAAATATTGAGGATATTTATAATGAAAGATATGATAATATCTTGGAATTTCTAATGTCGAAGGATGATGATGAAGATTGACCCGTAAGGATTTAGATTCAGAAGCAAGGTGTTTGCTACAGAATCGTCATAATTCTTTATGTACAAGTTTAGTCCTTGTAACTTGTTCAGAGTCTCCTTCATGGTTTGCTCAATCCGATTTTCAGTACCAATTTTCTATCGAGCGTTCCTAACACTTCCTTCTTTTATCATCAACTTTTGGTCATTAAGACCTTCTACAACATGCTGCTTCGTCAGTATTTTCAAAGTTATCGGATCTGGGTCATTGGTTATCAAACCAAGATGGTTTAAGGAGAATTGTATTTTTAGATGATTAAACGCTGATGGTAATATGATGGAATATAAAAGGTTCTCCGGTAACGATGGCGAAAGAACAACGTATATATATATCGAGATTGTAATAAGAGTAGTCTTACTGAGATATCGAAGTGGAGCTGTGACAAAATTAGTTAATTGAAAAAGGAATCGCGTGATTGTTTTTGCTAATGGATGATAAGGAATTCGATGCGGATACGTTTTAACTATAACTTCGAGTTCAAAAATGTTCAGGTGCATAACTGTATGCATAAATCTTTCTTCCGTAGACGAGGTGCGGCTGGTTCAACTTCTCGATCGAGATGTTTTCAAGAATCATGAAAAGTTGTGAATGCGAATTGTAATCGTCAAGATACAAATGAGGTTTAAAATAGAATCAAGTGGCAAACTTGAAGGACTGTTTAGTTTCATATGTAATAATCATCATTTTAACTCATTTTTAATTGTCCAAAGTTAGGAGTCCAATAGTCCGATTGTCCAATGGTTCAATAAATTCATATATGAACTAAATATATAATATTCGAATTACTTAATACGTATCGTGACCCGTGTACCGGTCTCGGTGTCGATCACAACTCAAAGTATATATATATTTTGGAATCAACTCCGACCCTGTATAGCCAACTCCCACCTTCACATATAGAGTGTCTATGGTTGTTCCGAAATATACATATAGATGGGTCAATATGATAAGTCGAAACCTTGTATACGTGTCCCGTTATTTAAAATGCGTAAAATAAATAAATATATATCATGACCCATTATACAACGTGTTGTCTCAGAATTAATCCGACGTGTTGTTGTACATGTGTCCCGACGGTATGCAAAGTACAGAAATTAAAATTGCAAGAATGTAAATTGCGATAAATTAAATATTAATCAGTTAGCTGGGAACAGTTAGCCGGAACAGTTAGCGTGTAATCCTATCACAATTTCAATTAATTAATTCATCTGTTTCTAACAATTTTTATTTTGCCATGTTTCTTCATTATGCCACTTGTTGGATTCAGATAGGTAAAAATCCAAATATGAAATTTAAATGGAAATGGTTAATCTGGGGTGAACGGATACGTATATCGGTAATTGTAAGTAGGATAATAAATGATCGTTGAATCAGATTCGAAGAATGTACAGTGTAACTTGTTAATGTGAATTCTAAATATTCCTTGGGTACTACCCACCCGTTAAAATATTTTCATCATTAACAGTTTGTACGAAAGAAATTTTTAATTACAATCTTTATGAAAATATATTTGCATATATATTTTCTTCGGATGTAACTATGAATTTAATGAGTCAATAAAATATTCAACTCATTTGATATATCGTTATTACTAGATTACATAATCTCCAAAACATTAGAGATTACATAATCATCATGTCGAACGAAGAACGATACGTAAAGAAGAGGTAATCGGTGTAGAATGATATGTAGAACAAAGATTATATTCGAAGTTCAGATGATGATGTTGAGGTACGTGGTGCGGATGTGATTGTTGGTGGTGGTAATGATACGGTTGGTGTTGATGCTGATGATGCCGTTGACGTCGATGATGCTACTGGTACTGAAGATTTCGAGGTTGATGTTGTTAACGGTACTGGTTATGCTGCTGGTGCAGCTGCTGGTGTTTGTAACCTTCGCACCGTGTTCTCCAAAGCCGTCACACGAGCGCGAAGTTCGTTAATTTCTGCTAGTACACCAGGATGATTGGCGGTTGGAGTGAGCGAATGAACAAGATCCGAAATATGGGATAGGATATAATCGTGACGAGATACTCGAGAAATGAGAGAGAAAATGGTTTCTCGAACAGGTTCGCCGGTAAGTGCTTCAGGTTCGTCGCCAATGGGGCAATTTGGTGGGTGAAAGGGATCACCTTCTTCTTGTCTCCAATAATTTAGTATACTACGAACCCATCCCCAATTCATCCAGAATAGATGATGAGAAATTGGTTGATCCATTCCAGTGACGCTGCCTTCGGAGCCCGAATGGAAATCCATATCAGCGTAGCTGTCGGAGTCGGAGAAATTCGAACTGGATGCGGAGTTCATCTTGTATAGTCGGGGAAATGAATTTTTGGTTTAGAATAGATTATAGGAGTTGGGTTTGGTATTCTTCAATACATAATTTACATATGTATTTATAATACTCAAAATCCCGTGAATTACGGAGAATCTTTGAAATTCGTCAGGCAATGTCTATAGCAACAGATACGCTAGGATACGAATTTTGTCTATACACTATCGATGCACTAAATGCAGTAAGACGTGTCTAGACTTAAGAATAATAAGCAGGCAATTCCTAAGGATGATAAGCAGATGATTTTCGACTAGATATGATAAGCAAAACTTTTGACATGTAGACACGGTCAAAGTCCAGACTCACTAATGCATCCTAACAACTACCAGTTAGACACACTAATGCAAGGCCTGGTTCACTAAGACCAACGCTCTGATACCACATGAGACGACCCGACCCAATCCATAGGGACGAATACAATAACATATGATAACATTGCGAGGTACTTGACCTCTATATGATACATTTTACAAACGTTGCATTTATTCTTAAAAGGCAAACTATCATTACATCAATATTTGACATTTTCGTCTAACATTTCATAATATCCAAATGACCTAATCTATCATTTACTTATTAATATTCTCTATTGAACTCCAATGACTCGAATGCAACGTCTTTGTATCATGGCTTAAAAGGTCCCAAGTAGTATCCTTAACATGAGCTAATGCACAGCGGAAGACTTAATTCATACTTGAGAATAACATGCTTTAAAACGTCAACATAAAGTTGGTGAGATATATAGGTTTGATGCTAGCAGCGTTATAACAATGGAACACAAGATTTCATATATAAACATTTTAATAAAAATATTCTAAGTGGTTGAGCACTTGGTAACCATACTTAACATTTAATCACGTCGCATATTCCCTTTATTATGAAATCTTACTACACTGTACCAAGTGTAGTCACGAAACGAAGTACTGTGCAACCGTTGAATACTGGTCGTCCAGTCCGGTTGGGGTTGTCAGGCCCGATAGATCTATCAACAGGATTCGCGTTTACAATACCGCTGTAAATAATAGTTACCAAGCTACAGGGAAGTATGCCAGTGGTACAACTCAACGTAGAATATATTTTTCAGTTACTTGTGTCCATATCGTAAAACATAAAATACATGTATTCTCATCCCGAAATACTTAGAGTTTAAAAGTGGGACTATATACTCACTTTTGTCTTGAAGATATGTAATTTCGACTTGGTCTCCGATTGATATCACGAACCTATCCATATATAATATATCAATACCTTTTCTTTTTAAACAATCGTCACATATATATACTTGTTATACTTTTAATACTTTTAATAATTCCTTAGTCCGTAGTTAGCAGTCCGTTGTTAGTAATTCAATTTTAATGGTTCATATTTAGATGTTTAATAAACCCCCAATGAAATAAATAAAACCCCCATCGTATATGTATTGGTCGAGATTAATCTTGACCCACGGTACCGGTGTTGTCAAATGACGTGTTGCGTACATAGAGTACCGGTGTTGTCAAATGACGTGTTGCGTACAATCATGAGATCTTATGATTAATCTTCTCGTATTGTTTACGGGTGATCCTGAACCATATAAAATTAAATTATGAGTACATATATATAAAATATCATGTTATTTTAGAAAGATGTGATTTATTTAATTTTTCTCCAATTATTTTCGTGGCTAAACTAGTCTTGGATATCCGATTTTGTTTTGGTCATAGTTTCTTCGTTACAACTCCGTTTTCGTTGGTTCAACTTGCCACTTCCTTGGATCGAGTCCCTCTTTAAGAATATGAACTGTAAATACCTTAGTTTGTATTCGAAATCACAGGTCATAGGTCAAACTTTGGTGAAACTTATGAAGTTAATCATTTTCCCTTATGTAAACAACATTAAATAATTATTTTTTTAAAAATACTTACACTTTGAGTTAAATCATGAAATTTTTATGTGTTATCATATTCATAAGAAATATCATTTTTCCATAATATAAACCTCCAATTCAAAGTTCAAGATGGTTTTTAATTATCCAACCCAAAACAGCCCCCGGTTGCACTCCAACGTCGTAAAAACAGTTTTTAAGGTGTTCTTTGAAAAACCAAGTTTTACCTTGTTAAGTTAGCATATATTTATGATATATTACAGGTCTTGAAGTATTTTAAAAGTTAAGTTAGAAGGATCTATTTAGTTTGCAAACAAGTTTGAAAACATTCAAACTATGTTCTTGTTGTTAAAATTTTATACCACAAAATAAGATAGCTATATATATATATGAATCGAATAAGGTTATGAACAAAGTTACTACCTCAAGTTACTTGGACAAGATTGCTGTAAAAGAGGAGTAAAAACCTAGAACCAAAAGAGTGATGGAGTTGGATCAAAAGATTGGAAGTAAACTTGTATAGTTGGAAGAATTTTTGAAGTGTTCTTGAAAGGATTTTCTTATGATGTTTAAATGTTGTTTTTGAAGCTAGTTCATGATGAAAATTTGCTGGAGTGTTTAAGGGATTTTTTTTCTCTTAAAAGAGTGTGTTTTAGCTAGAGAAAATGTGTAGTAAAAATGAAAATGGAATGGAGTATAAATGGTGGTGTAAAAGGTGTATAAGTTTGTAATTTTGTGAAAAAAAATCTTTTAATCATGTGAAATTGTCATACTAGATAACAAAAGTAGTTACCTTATACATAAGGCATGAACAAGGGCTGGTTGGTGGTGATTTGATGTGTATATACTAATAGTAAAGACGTATAGAAGCTAGGTATGATACGAGTACATATACTCTAGATATACGTATGGAAATCTTGTGAAAAATGGAATGAGGATTCAAATATAGCTATCTTTTATGAATACACTTATATGGTTTTATGTATTTAAGTCTTTAAAAAGTGATTAAATACATTACATATACGATATATGTATAAACATTATAGGTTATAAGTATTTAAGTCAAATAACGTTACATATGGTTATCGTTTTGAAAACTTAAGTTAGTAGTTTCAAAATATACTTATAACTTATTGTTATTATTACAAAATGAGGTATTAAAACATCCTTAGATCATGATAAATATGTATATATACATATATATACACAAACGTATAATTATCATATGTTATATAGTTCGTGATATCATCGGTCAACTAGACGGTCAAACGTTGTGTAAAAATCTTTTTTTAAAAATATAAATCTCAACAATTTGGATTGCTTATCATGTTGGTAAGGTTTAATTTATGTAAATATTAATCTTATAAGTGTAAAACGATCGGAAAAATCCGGGTCGTTACATCTAACATTGGTGGGATGTGGAAGTTTAGCAATTACATCTACTTTAGCTCTATTCACTTCAATTCCTTCTTTTGAAATTTTATGTCCAAGAACGATGCCTTCTTTAACCATGAAATGGCATTTCTCCCAATTAAGTACTAGATTTGATTTTTCGCATCTAATTAGCATTCGTTCCAGATTAACTAGACATGATTTAAATGTATCACCGAAGACTGAAAAGTCATCCATGAATACTTCCATGCATTCTTCTATCATGTCGTGAAAAATCGCCATTATACACCTTTGAAAGGTTGCAGGGGCGTTACAAAGTCCAAATGGCATGCGTTTGTAAGCAAAAGTACCATAAGGGCACGTGAATGTGGTTTTCTCTTGGTCTTCGGGTGCTATTGGAATTTGAAAATATCCGGAAAATCCATCTAGAAAACAATAGTAACTATTTCCGGCTAATCTTTCCAACATTTGATCTATGAAAGGTAAGGGAAAGTGATCTTTTCTGGTGGCGTCATTTAATTTTCTATAATCAATACATACACGCCATCCTGTTACAGTCCTAGTAGGAATAAGCTCATTTTTCTCATTTGTAATGACAGTCATGCCACCCTTCTTAGGTACGCATTGAACTGGGCTTACCCATGGACTATCAGAAATTGGATATATCAAACCTGCATCTAGCAGTTTAATAATCTCTTTCTTAACTACATCTTGCATATTAGGATTTAGTCTTCGTTGGCGTTGCACATACGTTTTATGACCTTCTTCCATAAGGATTTTATGTGTGCAATACGAAGGACTTATTCCTTTAATATCATGAATCTTCCATGCAATGGCTGGTTTATGAGCTTTCAACACAGAAATGAGTTGTGATTTCTCATTTTCAGTAAGAGAAGACGATATTATTACAGGTAATTCAGATTCACCATGTAAATAAGCGTATTCTAAATGGTTTGGAAGTGGCTTTAACTCTAATTTCGGAGGTTCTTCTATCGATGATTTATATCGATATCTGTCTTCTTCTTTTAGCATTTGAATTTCTTCTGTTGTTGGTTCATATCCATTAGCTATAAGTGTAGCTAACATTTCAGCTTTATCAATTGGTTCATTACCTTCTCCTAAAGAACATTCTCCTGTTCCTTGTAATTCTGGAAATTCTTCTAATAATTCTGCATGTGCATCTATAGTTTGAATATAATAACATGTATCATCTGCAGATTGTGGTTGTTGCATTGCTCTATCAACTGAAAAGGTAACACTCTCATCCTCTATACTTAGGGTCAGTTTCTTACCGAACACGTCTATCATTGCTTTAGCCGTGTTTAAGAATGGTCTTCCTAATATGAGAGGAACTTGAGAATCTTCTTCCATGTCCAAAACAACAAAATCTACTGGAAATACTAAAGTACCAACTTTAACTAGCATGTTCTCCATTATCCCTCTAGGATATTTTATTGATCTATCGGCTAGTTGTATGCTTATTCTGGTTGGTTTCAATTCTCCAAGGTCTAGTTTAGCGTATAGTGAATACGGCATTAGATTTATACTAGCACCTAAGTCTGCCAATGCTTCTATTGAACTAAGACTACCCAGAAAACATGGAATTGTGAAACTTCCTGGATCAGATAGTTTTTCTGGTATCTTATTCAACAGCACTGCTGAACAATTAGCATTCATAGTAACAGCCGAGAGTTCTTCCATTTTCTTTCTATTTGAGATTAGATCTTTCAAGAATTTAGCATATCTTGGCATTCCTGAAATCACATTAATGAAAGGAAGATTTACATTTATCTGTTTAAACATATCCAAGAATTTGGATTGCTCGGCTTCAAGTTTCTCTTTCTTCATTTTACTCGGGTAAGGAAGTGGTGGTTGGTATGGTTTAACATAAGGTTTATCCTTAACTGTGTTATTTTCATTAACCTTTTCAACTACCGGTTCTTTTTCCTTATCTTGATCAGGTTGTGGTTCTTGTGGAGTAGGAATAGTTTCATCAGAAGTTACAGGTATTTCAGGTGGTTTAAGTGTTGTACCACTTCTTGTGGTAATGGCTTTAGCTGTTTCATTTCGGGGGTTAGCATTTGTATCACTAGGTAGACTTCCCGGTTTTCTTTCACCTATTAACCTTGCTAGGTTACTCACTTCTTGTTCCAGATTTTGAATAGAAGCTTGTTGATTTCTAAATGCTTGAGCATTTTGTTCATTAGTTTGTTTTTGAGATGTGAAAAACTGTGTTTGAGTTTCAACTAGCTTCGTCATCATATCTTCTAAATTCGGTTTTTTATCATCGATTTGTTGTGGTGGTTTGTTTTGAAAATTAGGTCTTTGCTGATTGTAAGTATTATTGGATACTTGTTGATTGCTAGGACCTTGTTGGTTGTTGTATGGAATATTTCGGTTATAATTCTGGTTTTGATTGTAAATCGGTCTTGGCGTTTAATAATTATTCTGATAATTATTTTCAGGCCTTTGGTTTATGTATGAAATATTCTCTCTTTGCTCCATTGTTAATTCAATACTGAGACAATCTTTTGTCAAATGTGGTCCTCCACACCGCTCACAACTAATTCGTATTGAGTGAATATCTTTAGTCATCTTTTCCATTCGTCTCTCCACAGCATCTATCTTTGCGGAAATGGAATCTAAGTCATGGCTAGAATCGGCTCTAGCTGCTTTAGATGATCTAACGATATCTTTTTCTTGGTGCCACTCATGTGAGTGGGAAGCAGTGTTATCAATAATTTTGTAAGCATCAGTTTCGGTTTTCTTCATAATAGAACCACCAGCTGCTATATCTATGTCTTTTCTTGTAGTGATGTCGCATCCTTGGTAGAATATTTGTACTATTTGACAGGTGTCCAAACCATGTTGCGGACATCCTCTTAATAACTTTCCATATCTTGTCCACGCCTCATATAGAGTTTCATTTGGTTTCTGTGTAAACGTAACAATTTCTGCTTGAAGTCTTACGGCTTTAGATGCAGGAAAGAATTGTTTAAGAAATTTGTCAACTAAAACATCCCATGTATCGATCGCCCCTTCAGGTAACGATTCCAACCAATCTTTGGCTTCTCCCTTTAAAGTCCAGGGAAATAACATGAGATATATCTGTTCATCCTCCACTTCTCGGATTTTAAATAGTGTGCAGATCCTATTAAAGGTACGTAGATGTTCATTTGGATCTTCCTTCGGCGCACCACTAAATTGGCATTGATTAGTCACCATGTGTAGAATTTGTCCTTTGATTTCATAATCTGGCGCATTAATGTCTGGATGAGTAATTGCGTGACCTTGGCCAGTGCGTTTAGCTCTCATTCGGTCTTCCATACTTAAAGGTTCCAGATTCTCCATAATTGAATTTGTTGAATTTGTTAAAATATAAATTATATATATATATATATATATATATATATATCGTATATATGAGAGAAGAGAGAAATAGATTATGAATTGTGATCAGAATTCGGTTGGCTTTATAGGGATTTTCGATTTTTGGGGCTCCGCGACTCGCAGCAAAATCCTCTTCAAACTCCGCGAGTCGCGGAGAATGAATTTACAGCTCACACCCTTGGAGTCTTTCTCTGCCGACGGTTTTATAATATATATATAATATATATATAATTAATATAATTAATTATATATTATATTATATTTATATACATAGTTAACTTGTAATTTTTAGTCCGTTGCGTCGAGCGTTAAGAGTTGACTCTGGTCCCGGTTCCGGATTTTCGAACGTCCTTGCGTACAATTTAATATCTTGTACTTTGCGTTTTGAATCTTGTACTCTTGTAATTTCGAGACGTTTCTTATCAATAATTGGAACCTTTTTGATTGTCTTTTGTACTTTTGAGCTTTTTGGTCGTTTGCGTCTTCAATTCGTCGAATCTGTCTTTTGTCTTCACCTTTTATTATTTAAACGAATATCACTTGTAAATAGAACAATTGCAACTAAAAGCTTGTCTTTCTTGAGGAATAATGCTATGAAATATATGTTCGTTTTTAGCATTATCAGGCCCCAACCAAGAAAGTGGAACGAACTCCTCATGAGATGTGGTTTGGAAAACCTCCCTCTCTTTCATACTTGAAAGTATGGGGATGTGAAGCTTATCCTAAGCGCCATGTAGCTAATAAGTTACATGCTCGATCCACAAAGTGTATCTTCATAGGATATCCCAAGGATGATATGGGATACTATTTCTATGATCCGACCGAGCAAAATGTATTTATTGCTCGAAAGGCGGAATTCCTTGAAACCAAATTCCTTATGGAAGGTGATGGTGAAAGAAAAATTGATCTTGTAGAGGTACAAGATCAAGTTGATGATACACAAATGGTTGGCACTAGTACTCAACATGAGGATGTTGAAAATGATCAAGTGGATGATCAAAATACACAAGACGTTCGAAGATCTAGTAGAATTAGTAATCCTCCTGAGAGATATGGATTTCTCGTGGATGGTTGCTATACGGTTGATTTGGATGAACCGACAAACTACGAAGATGCTTTATCAAGGATTGATAAAGACAATGGCAGGAAGCCATGAACGCCGAGATGCAATCCATGTATGAAAACCAAGTTTGGGAACTTGTTGTGCAACCTCCTAGCTCCAAGCTAGTTGATTGCAAATGGCTTTTCAAGAAGAAAACCGACATACATGGAAACTTGGATACATACAAAGCTAGACTTGTAGCAAAAGGTTTCACTCAAACTCAAGGGGTTGATTATGATGAAACTTTCTCGCCTGTGGCAATGCTAAAGTCTATTAGGATATTATTTGCCATAGCTGCTCACTATGACTATGAAATATGGCAAATGGATGTCAAAACCGCTTTCCTAAATGGATATCTTGAGGAAGATGTCTATATGGTACAGCCCGAAGGTTTTGTTGATCCGAAAAATCCTAAAAGGGTATGCAAGTTAAAGAAATCAATCTACGGATTGAAACAAGCATCTAGAATGTGGAATCACCGTTTTAATGAAGAGGCAAAGAAATTTGGCTTCATTAAAAATGGTGATGAAGCTTGTGTATACAAGAAGGCTAGTAGGAGCTCTATAATGTTCCTTGTGCTATATGTGGATGATATATTATTATTTGGGAATGATATTACCACAATGCAAGAAGTCAAAACTTGGCTAAAGAGTTGCTTCTCCATTAAGGATCTTGGAGAAGCACAATACATATTGGGGATAGGGATCTATAGGAATAGATCCAAGAGATTGATAGGTTTAAGTCAAAGTACATACATTGATAAAATCTTGAAAAGGTTCAAGATGAAAAACTCTAAGAAAGGTTTGGTACCTATTCAAAGAGGAACCGTTCTCAGTTCATCTCAGTGTCCTACCACGAAAGATGAACAAGAGAGAATGAAGAAAGTCCCATACGCATCTGCTATTAGGTCTATCATGTATGCAATGATATGTACTAGACCGGATGTGTCATGCGCTCTAAACTTGACAAGTAGATACCAGAACAACCCAGGAAACAGTCATTGGATTGCTGTTAAAAGTATATTGAAATACCTTAGGAGAACTAAGGATATGTTTCTAATATATGGGTCTGGTGAGGAGGAACTCGCTGTAAAAGGTTACGTGGACGCGAGCTTCTAAACTGACCGAGATGACTCTCGATCACAATCCGGTTATGTCTTCATGTTAAATGGTGGTGCGGTCTCTTGGAAGAGTTCGAAACAGGAGGTTGTTGCGTTATCCACTACAGAGTCGGAGTACATTGCCGCCTCACTGGCAGCTCAGGAAGCTGCATGGATGAAGAAATTCATCGACGACTTAGGAGTGGTCCCTTCCATTCAGGACCCTCTTGAGATCTTTTGTGACAACGAGGGTGCGATTGCTCAAATCAAGGAACCTCGTGCTCATCAAAAGACTCGTCACATTGAGCGGAGATTCAACTACATCAGGGATGAGGTTGAAAAGGGAAAGATATGTATTCACAAAGTTCACACAGATCAAAATGTTGCGGATCCACTCACGAAGCTTCTACATGGGCCAAAACATGAGGAACATGTTTGTGCATTAGGGCTTCGATATTCTAGTGATTGGAAATGATCTATTTTATGTATTGTAACGGAACGAATTAGTTCAAACTCATTAATATAATTATGGTATTAATTTAATTATGAGTCATGTTCCAATTTTGCATATTTTATCCATGAATAAACTATTATTCTGAATTCCGTAGTTGATCACATTTGTGGGAACAAGTGTGAGGTCTAGACTATTATGAACTTGGATTGGTCAACATTCAAATGGTGAATGTGGGGCAAGGTTGCAACCAAGGTTCATAGATATTTGTGGGACACAAATATTGGAAGACCCGCTCTCAAGATTTACTGTATGGAGCCTTTGTGGTTGATCACATGTAATCTTGAGTAAAGGAGAATATCATTATATCCTCTGATCTGAGACACATATTGGGTTCAGATATTCACCGAATATTGTGCCTTGATTCTTTCCTTCGCTATTCTGAAAAGGTAGCTCATAAGGGAGGCTTCAGGTATAGTACTAAGTGTAGTGTCTAGAACGTATGTAGTCAAGATGGAATTTGTCCCTCTTATTCGTTGAGAGTTAGATGTCTAAGGCCTGATAAAGTTAAATCTATAAGAGAGTGATCATTCTATATCTCTTGGATTTAACATGACATCTAGGACAAAAGGATATATTGAAAGATTCACCTAATCATATTCGGGATGGGAACTCGAAAGGGATGATGTTATTGAATGGCACTAAGTCATAACATATCAGGGGTGATGGACGGTCGTTAGGTGGTATCCATCACTTGCATTAATTTCTTATGTTTCTCGTGCAAGTGGGAGATTGAAGGTATTTCATATGCCCGAGAGACATATTAAATCAATGTGGCTAATATGTTATGATCCAAGTCGGGTCATACCCAATAACAAGCTTACCGACACCTTATACGTATTTGATCTTAACGGTTGGATCATTAAACAAATACGCGACACTTGAATTTTAGAAAATGGTTTCTAAAGAAAAATTACTTGATGTATTTACTCATATATATAAATTATGGAATAATTTATATATATAGAAGAATTAATTATTTATAGGTTAAATAATTAATTGTTTTATGTTACATTTTATAAAAATGGGTTTTGTAAAATTATGTACACATAAATAAAATGTGCAAGCATTATATAAGTTTATTTTTTATAAAAGTTAGTTTTATAAAAATTCAAATTTATATTACATTTAAGTGGCATGGGAGGTTGTGGGTTGCATGGGTTGTGATTGGCTCCTTTTGTAAGCCTTTTGCTTCTACATATGCAACCTAACTAGTCCACTTAAGGCATGCTTCACACTCTTCCATCAATCAAGTTAAACAAGCAAAAAAAATCTGCACTCCTTCCTCCTTGCTGGCCGAAACTTTTGGGTGCAAAAGAGGTGTTCAAAATTTTTTTTTGCAAGCTAATTTCAAGTGTTATTAAATCCTAACTAAAGGCTAGGGTGTTGGTGATAAGTTTGGGGTATTATCTCTTGAGGTTTCACACTTTTGAAGCTCCATTCATCTTCATCTTCTTCATCATCTTGTTACAACCCTCAACTAGCTTGAGGAGGTAAAATACTAAACCCACTTGTTGTATGTAAGCATATTATTTCAAGACTTGCTATATTTATGGAATTTGTCTTTTAAAATGGTTGAAATATAACATGATACTTGCATGCTTCCGCTTACTTTATCTTCATAAATTGGTTTTATGAACTTATTAAAATGTAGAACATATTTCTTTAAAAGTATGTCAAATTCCATCGGTTTGAACATACCATTAGATAATTGCATTGTTTCTAATTAATTCGACATGATTCATTTCTTCAAATTGAATGCAAGCAAGTTCACGGTGAATTCTTTTCATAATATGTAATTAAAAAATTGAGGTACTTTCTAAAAATTATCACCCCCATCGTACATTCTTTTCTGTTTTATTTTAATAAATGAAAGTATACGAGTATCTACTCTAGATAACTTCAAACGCACTTATATCAACTTTTGTCACCTACATAACAGCCTTTGTGACCGAAAAGATTTTGAGCATAATGAATGGAAACTTTGCTTCAAGCCGTTTATGAAAAGGCGTGATTCGTACACCACCTGTTTTTAGCAGTACTCTACCAAACATGTTTTATAGTGTTGTACAGTACAACACTATAAAACATCTTTAGTGGTGTACGACTAAAAACATGTGGTGTACGAATCACTCCGCCTTTATGAAAAGATTTTTTGTTATGTCAGAATGACTATCTAATGGTTAATGACGACAACCGAAAAATCCACATGTATTGCTAAAGAATATATCATTTTAATATGCTAATAGGGACTAACTATTCCAGTTCTCACCAGCAGATTAGAACTTGGGGGGAAAAAAAATACTAAAATAGTCAATTTCGAGTTCTCTCTCACTTTTAATCTATGTCTATGTCAGACAAGTCTTTTCATCAATAGAAAAAAATTCCGTCTAAACACTAGGTGGATTAATTAGGCTGATTCCTGAACCAATAAAAACATGTCACGTGTGTAATTCAATCCGCCTAACTTTGAATTTGAGGCGGATAAAATTACAATAAATAACGGGTTTGTGAGTTTTCACTTTGAATTTGGATCTCAGATCTTTCATACGGGTTTATGAGTTTTCTTGATTTTATCTACTCGTTTTGTAAAAAGCGTTATGCTTTTCTCTCAATAAGATTACAATAAATAACGGGGTATGAAGGTAAAAGGAATTTATGTCGATCTTGTAATGGTGAGGGGGTTTAATGGAGTGATAGGTTAGGCGAAATCTCAATCCTCATGTGTTTCGTTAGGCGAGATCTTAAATAGAAAAACGGGGTGAAGTAAAAAGTTACACTTGGTGCAATTTTGTTGGACTTCAAGAATCCGCCTAGTCCACCTAATGTTTGGGCGAAATGTTTGTCTATTGATGAAAATACTAGTCTGACATTGACTTTAAGTGACAGAGAACTCTTAAAATGACTAATTTTGTTGTGCATGTGAAGATATTCCCTTGAAGTCATCAACCTTGACACTCTCGTATATAATATATAATAATAATAATAATAATAATAATAATAATAATAATAATAATAATAATAATAATAATAATAATAATAATAATAAAGTCAATGTCGAGAATCAAATAAAATTTAATATAGAGAATATCTTCAGTTCAATTTCAATCTCTAAACGTGATTCAACCACTCAATTGAACTTCAAAATCAAAAAATAAAATAAAATAAAACCAAAATTGATACCAAAATCGTAAGAACTACCAGTCGTCTTCAACTCGGGCTTTTGCGTAGATCTGCGCCACCTGTTCCATTCCCTCTTTCAGCTACAAGCACATTGGAACGAAGGCTCTCTTTATGCATACGGAGAGATATGATTTGATGGATTGAGGGTTGTAGCAGCTAGCAAGAAGATTTTGGGAGAAGATAGAGTTGTTTCATTACTCAATTGAATTTGTGCCCACAAGGTGTTTGTTAAAAGTCCCCTATGAATTTTTTCTTGGATTCATGGTTATAATTTTATTGGTGTATGGGGACTTTGTCTCTGTCATTTTAGCTATGCACTACAACTAAAGGTTGTGTGCAGTTATGTCGCATGCCACAGTGAAGTTTCATTGTCCCTTTGTGGGTCTTAGTGGCTGTCAAAATAGGAGTGGAAATGGGATTGTTAGAAGTTCTCTTATCAAGCATCTTAGTGATCGTCATTGTGGTATCGATGCGCGGGATATCACTCGACATTCTCTTACTTCTAATTTGGGTGTTTATACTGAGGCTGATGTTACTTTTAGGCGTATGGGGATTTGGTTATGTGGTGTTTGCTACAAAACACACACGGTACATGCTAAGTGCCGTCATGGTAGGGGCCCGGATGTGCCGCCCCCCGATGAGGAAAATGGTGTTGTTCGTTTTGTGCTTCATAATTTTTTCAAGCCACTAGCTCCCTCTTCTCCTGCTCGACTTTGTATTGAGGATGGTTCGGTGCGTGATCATAACGATGGTTTTGACGTGGCTTTCCTGGATCAGTTGTTCTCTAAGGGGTTTCGCACGGTTAAGTCTATCCCTCCCAAGTGTCGTTTGGGGTTTTCTCGGGTTTTGAAAGGTGCTCTTGATAAGGTGATCTCTAAGCCTGATGACATTTCTAGTTGGGTCTCTTTGTTGGTGTTACCCCTTTGTACCCTTAAAACCTTTCGGCCACGGAGTAGTCGTGAGTCTAGGTCTTCGATAAAGCGTCGGCATCAGGAAGAGAATATTTCCCGTGCTATTTGCTCTTGGGGGACAGCGGGTGGGAGTTTACAGCTTGTGAGGGAGTATTTGGCAGAGGATTCTCCTATGTTGTCAGTGGTTGATGATGAGGTCCTTGATTTGGAAGAGCGTAATATTAAGCAGTGTCGTAGGAAGATTTGTGATGGCCATTACACCGCTGCAGCTCGTGTTCTTTCTTCATCAGGCGTTGCTCCTTATAATGACGCCACACTGGCGGACTTGCTGTCTAAGCACCCTTCTTCTATCGCTCCATCCTTGCCTGATATGATGGTTGATCACCTTCACCTCGTTACGACTTCTGCTGTTGTTTTGGGCCAGATTAAAAGTTTTCCTCGGGGCACTTCATGTGGTAGGGATTGTTTACGTGCACAACACCTTATGGATTGCTTGAGTGGTGCTGCTGTGGCAGTCTCGGATGAATTGGTTGGCTCTATTACCGGAGTCGTTAATCTCTTTCTAGCTGGAAGGTGCCCTATGGAATTAGGAGAGTATATTGCTAGTGCTCCCCTCACACCGCTTGTCAAGTCCGGCGGTGGTCTTCGTCCTATAGCTGTGGGTACTGTTTGGCGACGTCTTGTTTCGAAGGTTGGCGCTGCTATGGTTGGCCAGTCTTTGGGAAGTTACTTCGATGGTCTTCAGTTTGGTGTTGGTGTTTCTTCAGGTGGTGAGGCTATTCTTCATGCTGTGAATCGGCTGATTGAGGATCGTGGCTCTGATGTTGGCCTCTCTATGTTATTAGTTGATTTTCAAAATGCCTTCAATCTAGTTGATCGTACGGTCATGTTACGTGAAGTTCGCCGCCTTTGTCTGAGCCTTTCTCGGTGGGTTGAATTTTGCTACTCTAATCCAGCCAGATTGTATTATGGGAACCACACATTATGGTCTTCTCAGGGGGTGCAACAGGGTGATCCCCTTGGTCCGCTGCTTTTTGCTTTGGTCCTACAACCCTTGGTTTCTAAAATCAGAGATAATTTTGAGGTTTGTCTTCAGGCGTGGTATTTGGATGATGGTACTATTATTGGGGACACTTTGGTGGTGGGGAAGGTTTTGCATTTGATTATGGAGGATGGGCCTCGTTTTGGGCTGCATCTCAACGTTGAAAAAACAGAAATTTTCTGGCCTACGGAGGACCCTCGCAGCAGGCAAGTAGGTGTCTTTCCTCCTAATATTGCTCGGCCTTTAAATGGTGTTAAGTTGCTTGGGGCCCCCGCAAGTTCCGATCCTGGTTTTAGTAGTGAACTGGTGATGCAAAGGGTGACCAAGTCCATTGCGCTTATGGATAAGGTTGCTAAGCTTGATGATCCTCAGTGTGAGTTGTTGTTGCTTAGGGCATGTACGGGAGTTTCTAAACTCTACTTTTCCTTGCGTACTTGTCCTCCTA
The DNA here is from genome assembly GCF_046630445.1 of Rutidosis leptorrhynchoides. Classification (NCBI taxonomy): domain Eukaryota; kingdom Viridiplantae; phylum Streptophyta; class Magnoliopsida; order Asterales; family Asteraceae; genus Rutidosis; species Rutidosis leptorrhynchoides. Next base: position 386,134,314 of record NC_092343.1, on the reverse strand, counting down.
GTATATTTGAGGCGGCTCAACGCGCTTTCGATGGAGCCCTTCGATCTTCCTTGGAGCGTATTGTTACTGCTTCAGGGCCTGGGTTTGGTGATTGGCAGTGGCGGCTTGCCACCTTGCCATTTGCATTTGGAGGGCTTGGTGTTTATTCTGCGGGAGATGTTCGTCATTATGCTTTTCTGGCTTCTCGATTACAGTCTGCTGGATTGCAGACCAAGCTACTACGTCATGCGAGTATTGTTGGTCTTGGTCGTGCTTTTGAAGATGCATTGGGTCTGTTTAATAAAACAGTTGGGTTTGATATTTTAGGTAATCCGAGTGAGGTCGCTGCCCCAATACTCATGAAGAAATTGGCAGATGTTTATTTCACAAAGGTTACCGCTTCTGCAGAATCCACTTTTTCGTTATCTCCCCGACAATCGGCCTTATGGAAATCACAGCAGAGTGATCACACCTCTGCTTGGCTAAGGGCAGTCCCTATTTTGGGGTTGGGTCAGACGATGAACGCAAAGACTTACCGATGTGTGTTGTGCTACCGGTTAGGTGTTCCATTGTTCTCTATCTCGACGGCATGCTCTGCCTGTTCAAGGGTTTTTACTGGGGATATTTTCGGGGATCACGCGGTGTCTTGTGCTGGTATGGTGGGTATTAAGCATCGACATAATATTGTCCGGGATTCCCTTGTTGATGTTTGTTATCGATCTGGGATTTCAGCGAGAAAGGAGGTTGACATTGGGTTGTCTGGAGGGAACGACAGGGCCCTCAGACCTGCAGATGTGTTACTTTATTCCTGGGATTGTGGTCGCGATGTTTGTGTTGACTTGACAGGATCTTCTCCTTTGACACAGTCTGGGCTTTCTGACTTTGTCCCTGGACGTGCTGTGATTGATGCGGCTCGTCGGAAGCGGGTCAAGTACGAATCTAGTTGTCTGGCGATTGGTTATGGTTTCATTCCTTTCTCATTTTCTTCCCTTGGGGAATTAGAGAAGGATGCTGTTTCTTTGCTAAAGCGGGTTCAGAAGAGTTCGATGGCGCAAGATATTGGTGCCGGTGCTGCTGCTCATATTTTTACTAGGATAGGTTTTGCTATTGCTAGAGGTGTGGGGGCCCAGATTGTCTCTAGGCTTCCCACTAATTTTTTTGTAAGTTTTAAAACTTTTAAGTTTATTATAATAATAATAATAATAATAATAATAATAATAATAATAATAATAATAATAATAATAAAAAAGTATTTTCATAGAGGGCCCGAAATAGGCCTTCTTTTCATTGTGCTCTAAAATCTTTCATAACAGAAAAGGCTGCCAGCTACGTAACAAACATTAATATTAGTGCTTAATGTTGTCTAGAATACATACTTTATCATAATGATAATAAGGTACCATATATAATGGTAATATTGGTAAAATGTATCTCAATTTTATTTTGGAGTAATTAGTTATAAGAAATATCATGCATAACTAACTCAAGAGAAGAACATTTTGAAAGAGATGTTAACGGTAAACTGAAAAGGGCGGGATCTGGAGGTTGATTTTTCTTAAAACATTTGATTTAGTTTTCGTCTTTATCAGGTAGTATTCGGCCTAGTAGTTGCTAGTTTATTTTAACGTTTATCGGGTTATTAGGGGGCTCGTTTATATAGATAGTTTTCGTGTAGTTAGTTACTTTCTAGGTGTGAGCTCCCCGTTACCCCCGTTTGTTTGTATTCCTTGTTGAGGGCGTTTTCCCTTGAAAAACTGCTCGATCCTAAATGAGTTTTCGTTTCTTTTGTATTAAAAAAAAATAAAAAAATAAAAAAAATCTTACTATCTACATGCTATGATTTATTTTTAACACATAAATCACAAAATATAAACTTGGATGTAATTTATGCTAAATGACAAGTCTATTACAAACGTTACACTTATCTGAATGCTAAAATTCCGTATAAGCTTAAAATATTTCCAAGCACAAAGACTCGTACACAGGTACTTAAGACTCATATTTTCATATTTAAATGTCTTTTGAGTTGCTGGACATTGTTGAGATTGTTCATTATCTTTTGAAATTCGTACTTTTCTTGTGCCCCTCTTGCATGATCTTGGTTCACGGATTTCAAATCCATGTACCAAACGCCACCAAAACTTTAGCTGTTAAAGTTAATCTCGATAGGGATTCTTAACCTTCTCATACTTGCATGACGATATTGAAAACTCTCATGTTCGAAAATTGATAAATTGATTCTTAGTGCAACATAATCGGTCTGGCTACATATTTTGAGAGCGATATGGACAATGACTTACTAAAACGAACTGATCACCCTGCAACAAAATCTGTCTTTAAAGATGATTATTGAACGTGTGAATCATTTGAAAGTGTAAAAATAAATAAATAAAACCTTTACATACTTTTGTGAAAATAAAAACTAAAACCAGCTGCAACAAATATGAGGTTCCATCATAACACAGCTTGTCATGAATACAAGAAACTTTCATTGTTAAGTATAAGATTGCAATCACTAATCGTACAGTATACGAACATATGTATCTAACACAGACGAACAAAAAAAACAAAAACAAAAAACTTATTTTACATTTTTACCACAACCTGAAAAACTTCAAAAACGACATCCCCAAAATGATGACTAGGCACGTAAACACTACAATCCATAAATAATTCACTTAAACTGGTTTTCATCAACAAACCCCACTCCAAAATCGTACCTATATGATTACCAAAACCCGCATCACCTGATGACGATCTCATCTGTTTTTTGCGTTTGACTTTTTCCATGAGTAAAGGTGCAACCACAATCGTTTCATTGGTCAATATAAGTACAAAAAGCTGTTTAAATACTATGATAGCCTTTATAGTATTGCTGTTCATAATATGGAAACGGCCTGCATATGACAGAATAACTAAAAACGCAGCTACGACGTTTTGGTAACTAGTCCATTTCGACCCCATCTCGGCGTCTAATAAGTCGGTCAACGGTCAAAACTTAGGTCAAAATGGACGTTTACAGATGCAAAAATGGAACGTTTACAGTCAAAATGCATGTCGAACCCGTTTGACTACTTTCAGTTTTAAGCTAACTTTTAATTTTCCCGCTTAACCAGTTAGAGATCAACACAAACCAAACTTGCTAAGTTATAAGTATATATGGTCAACTTCACAAATAATTAACAGACCAACTTCACTCATTTGATTTTTTAACCTTTTTTACAATTACAATCAAGAAGAATAACATACAGATCTTAATAAACTACTAATCCAACTTGGCAACACAGCCTTAAGGATCATGTGAGTTCTAATGAAAATCAACCACCTTATCCCATACAATCATAAGATGAATCTCCTATCAATATACATTAAAAGCATTTTTATATACACTGATATGTATGGTGTGTGTTGTAGCAATACACACTTCAACTTTCTATTTTAGATAAATATTTATTCTTACCCATTGGAGTTTTTAGAGATAAACCATAACCCGAATCGATCCATTCATAAAATGTGATGAGGTTACCACCTCAACGTGTACTACTATATAAAATGGTTGATTTGGATTGTTGAACTTTGTAGATCAACTCCAAGTAAGACAACTAGATGACACAACAACAACAACAACAACAACAACCAATCCAACAGGTATGGGGAAGGTGAGATGTAGACAATCCTTCCTCTACCCTAGAATAGAAGAGAAGTCGTTTCTCTAACCACGGGTCGAGAAAAAAAATTTCTACCCAGATAAAGACATCCTCCTCTCTACTCCATGGTAGAGAGATTGCTCCGTGAGAACCTCCGGCAAAAAAAAAAGATGCTACGAAAATGATAGAATCAAAATTTCAGAACAACAACAAAACCCAATACCACATGAGTGGTGTATGGGGGGGTGAGATGTAGACAATCCTTCCCCTACCCGAGAATAAAAACAAGTCATTTCTCCACCCAGAAAAGATAGAGAAAGTCGTCCCTCTCTTTAATCGACGGCGGATAAAGAGATTGCTTCCGAGTGGACCTCCAGCCAAAAAGTAGGACTTTTTTTTTTAAAATAAAAAATAAGAAATAGTAAAATAAAATAAAAAAATAGTAAAATAAAATAAAGACGCCATGAAAATGGTAGAATCAGATTTTCATGGGTTTAAAAGCTAGCCAGAAAATCAATTTAGGCTCTAAGCGGCAGTCAAGACGCCACTTAGTCGACGTTTGGTGTTGCCTCAATAAATAGAGCCAAGAGAATCAAAATTTCATGGGTGTTAAAGTCTGCCTGAAGAAAATCAATTTAGGCTCTAAGCGGCAGTCAAGACGCCAATAAATCGGCGCTTGCAGTTGCCTCAATAAATAGAACCAAAAGATATTGAAAACAAAACACGAAAGGCATGTCAGGTGGCAGTTGTTGCGCAAGCAAAGAGCCAATCACCCGTAACAAAACCAAACACAACTAGATGACAGTTTTCCTATATTATATCAATAATATATATTACCACGTATATATTTTCATTCTAATTTTATTGATGTATTTATCAATTTACTCCTAATAACATCGGACTAGTTCAGATTGCCAATTACATATATTGTGTATATGATATGATTTATTAACCCTCGGTAAATAAGTGAAAAACCTGACCCATCTCAACATGTAACAATTCTAGCCCGCTTCAACCGTCTAAAAATTCTAACGCATTTAACCCATCTAAACCGTCCACGATAAAAAAAACCCGGCTCAATCGACCCATCTAAAAAATCTATCTGACCCGTTTACCCGTCAGAAAATTCAACCCTTTTAAATACGTCTAATAAACAAACCCGTTTCGCCCCGTCAAAAAATCTAGTTCGTCCCGTCAAAAATTCAAATCTGTTTGACACATCTAAAAAGTCTCACCCGTCAAAAAATTTGTCTCCGTTTAAAAAACCGACTCGTTTAACCCGTTAAAATTATATGATTCCCTTCCCTCCAAAAAGTTGGATCGCCCTCGCCCACCAATTAATTAAATATAATATATACTAAATTACTAATAAACTTATATTCGAGGAATGCTCATATTCTATGTAAGAAATTAAAGACACAAATTTCTATTGTCACGACCAACTACTTGCAAGTAGACATTTTCGGCAAAACATTAACAAACTTTATCTTTTTCTTTGAAACTCAAATAATACCGACACACTTCTAGTCATCTTTCAAACTAGAAAACACAAGCCATATGAGTTAACAAGTATCGACATCTCTTTTATATTACCATACGGGAAAAAAAAAAAAAAAAAAAAAGGCTAAAAATTAAAAGCACATGTTTTGGATTCATTTGTAGGAACCAATCAACTATACTTCCAACTATTAACTATTGTTTTTTTATGTAGCAATCTATAACACATGGAGATACTTGTTAACCCGTATGGCTCATGCGTTCTAGTTTGAATGGTGACTGAAAATGTGTTGGTATTACATGAGCTACAGAGAGAAAAACAAAGCAGCTAAATGTTTTGCCGAAAATATCTAATTACAAAAATTCATTTGTGATAATAAAAAAAATTTCTCTTCAATTTCTTCCGTAGAAAATAAACACTCCTCCGCTATAAGTTTACTGGTATTTTAGTACTAACTTTGTCTCGTTATAAATGTCTAACTTTTTGCAAACAAATATAAAAATTACCACTAACTTAATTCTCCGACACTCAAAAATCTTCTCTTCTGATTGTTTGAAATACAAAGTGGACACTTGAATTGTGACATTCCAAAACTGTGATTTGGACAATTGTGGTAGAGGAGAAAGTATATACTCCATATTATATTTAATTAGGGGGTGACCCAACTTTTGAGAGGGAACGAAAGCAAATATTTTCAGCTTTTTAAACAAGTCGAAACGGTGTCAGATTCTTTGACTGCTCAAAACGGGTCAGACTTTTTAAATGGGTTAATTGTTGTGCTTCATGATAGATAACGATAAATCAACAAATCCACATCAAAATATACGTATCCAACAAAATAATAACACAAAAACGTGAAGAATAGATACTAAGATGAACACACACAGATTAATCATGTTACAAGGCACACATAGAGATGAGCAAACAAATCAGGGTACTTTTTGTCTGGTAAAACAAGGCCGGAAAATGAAATCCGGCGAAGAAAAATTCCGGCGAATAAAATTCCGGCGAGGCTGAAAAAGCCACCAGGTCAACGATCCAACCCAGAACCGAGACGAAAAGACACAGGAACGTCAGCAAACCGTAGAAAAAAGAAGGGAAAACAGCAACAACAAAAAAAGTTAAGAGGCCGGACCATCGGCGAGATGCCGGTGGTCGGAGAAGTACCTAACAGCAGAGCTACAAACCGTCAAAGATGCGACGATGAGGATGACGGCGGATATTTGGAGGTTTAGGGTTGGTAATTGCAGCAGGAAGGATTTAGGGTTAAATGTTGATGACGGCTCCATAGGGAAATTAGGTTTTTTTTTTTTTTTTTTTTTGGTAGAGGATAAGTCAATAAGTCAAACCCTTGAAGATTTGGTTTGAATAAACGAGTTTTGGTTTTTACAGTAAATAAAAAAATACTGTAGCACTGTACTCCTTAACAGAAGTTAATTCAATTCAATTCAATTCAATATTTTATTTACACAAATAATTTAGTCTAGAAAAATTCGTACCAGATGGCTATAAAAATGCGTACCAGTGGTGCCCATTCAGTGATTTGAGCGGGAAATGGATAATGAACTCTGGATGCTTTTATCATATGACACCAAATAAATACTTCCTTAAAGAGTTTCATGAAATTGAATTTGGTACAGTTATGTTTGGTGATGACAAGGCTTGTGAGATTAAAGGAATTGGCATTGTTACATTATATTATATTATATCTATATATCTAACAGACATACTGAAAATGAATAGTAATCAGGGGTATTTCTGAATTCTCATTTTTTTTTTGAATTATTTAAATTCCGTTTCACCAACATAGACCCCTAGACTTTTTTAAAAAATTCAAATCAACCCCCCAAACAGGGGGTAAAGTGTCAAATGATCATTTTCATAAAAAAATCTTAAATAGACTCCTCTCAAATCTTCAACGGGTCATATCTTCTCGCTCGCAACGAGTTAAATTTTTCCTACACCATCGTTAAACTCGAAATAATTTTAGGAACACAATGTCACTAACTATACGCAAAACGGACGTTTTTTAAAAAACACTAAATATTTGGGGTACTTTTCATACACGATTTTGCGTTAAATTTTTAAAAGTCGACAATTGCATAGCGAAATGCGGAGATGTACATATATTGTTAATTTAACATAACATTTAAATCTTTCACGAGCTATACCTTTTAGTTCAACTCGAGTTGCACTTCAACGACATCATCGTTAGCCACGAAATAATTTTACAAACTAAACGCAATAAAAGACATTGAAAACCGAACAACCCGACGCGAAGCTAGGGTTCGAAACCTAGTTGTAATCAAATGATGGTAAGGAGAGTAATCTTGAAAATGTAAGATACGGAGTACATTCTAAAGTAGAAAATAAATATGATATCATTAAGAGGCTTTGAAAGTAAGGCTATAAGGTGAATATAAATGAAATATTATAGAATGTTGTCTTCAAAAACAGTTCGTGGAACACGGCATCGATCTTGGCAAACGTTCAGGCTACAAGCTTCGGGTGGATCTCTAAACGGCTCAAAATTTCCAAGCTAATTTGGAGTCAATGGCTTATAAATCCAGCCTCTTTCGTTTCGGGGTCAATTAATAGGTCGGGAATAGGTTAATCTCTATTTTTTTTTAGGTAAGCAAGGAAACGCGAGCACATTGGCTCCCCCATATAAGGTAAAACCTCGGGTAATCAAGCCCCCCCGAGCGCGGGACCTGGTACCTGGTGAATTGCGCATTATGCGTACCCTCTTGTCACACTCCCTTTTTGAACAATTTGGTAGAGCCAAGGATTGAATCCGGGTAGTGTGCTTCATTGGGCAATTCGGTGGTCACTCAGGTAGCTTAGTTTCATTTTGTATGTGTTTTGGCTATTGCGCATAGCATGTGTCCTTTGGGTCATTTTCTTTGGTTGTAATTCTTCGTTGTACTTTTTTTGATTTCTAATATAATGCTTGCTTTTCAAAAAAAGAAAATATCAAAGAATGTTAAGGGTTCCTTGATTCCTTGGTGGTTCTACAAGGGAAAAATGTTAACATTAACATCTATTTCTTCAAAGGTCAAGTAATGAAAAATGAAGAAGTTATGGTAGAAGATAAGAAAAGATAGTACTGCTATGATATGGCATAAAAAGGATGGTCATGTTAGCTATCAAGGCCTAGCAAAATTGAATAAAAAGCAAGTGTTTGGAAAAGTTGCTTTGAACAATAATTTTGTGAACACTAGGTGTATGGCAAGTCTTAGAGGGTAAAGTTTAATGTTGGACATTAGTCCACATTTGCTAGGTCACAATTTGTGACTCACATTTAGTAGACAAATACAAATTATCTTTTGCATGGTTATGTAGTCAAAGATGGTAGTAATTTGGGATTTTGCATGGTAGCAACTTGTTTATTGTTTTCATATGTCAAGTTGGTTGTTGATGTAGCAAAGTTTGATTTGGTTTTCCTACAAGTCAAAGAAGAAATGCAACAAGTGGCTAGAAATGTTCAAGTAGAGTGTATGCATGTATATCTTCATCTATAAATAGGTGATAGTTCAAAAAGGAGAGAGCATCACAAAGAGAAAGAAAAACATAGTTGATAGGTTTATCAACGGAGTGTGTTTATTGTGAGGCTGAGAGTTTATTCTTGTAAGGATTGTAAAAGAGTGTACGGGAAACTTAGATTTTAAACTAAAATCTAAGGGTCTTAGGTTTGGGTTTAACTCATAGTGTACTTTTTTCTTGTATCGGGTTCTTTTATATTATAAGAATAAAAGGAACTCTTGGGGTGGACGTAGGCAGGGTTTTGCCGAACCACGTTAAATCGTCGTGTTATCAGTTACTTTATTTTGCTTTCTTTTATTTCTCGTAAGTTTGTCTCAAACAATTATATCCTCACTTCCGCTAGTGTGGGTGCGTTGGGCAAGTTGTCATAACAAGTGGTATCAGAGCGTATCCAGGTTTATCGGATATTTTTTGGTTTGAGATGGCGGGAAATAGCGATATGCAGTTTAAGGTGGAGCCATTTGATGGAACCGGGAATTTCACCTTGTGGCAAGCAAGGGTGAAGGATGTCCTGGTTCAACAGGGCTTGGCAAAGCCGTTGAAGGGTAAAAAGGACGGAAAGCCAGAAAAGATGACGGATGACGATTGGAATGACATCGAGGAAAGATGTGTCAGTACCATTCACCTTTCCATCAGTGATAAGATCATTATTAATGTCAGTGGCGAGACTACCGCGACGGGGTTGTGGGTGGCTCTCGAGAAGTTATATCTCGGGAAGAACATGACTACAAAGCTAAGCTTTAAGCGTGATCTGTATCGGTTGAAGATGGAGGAAGGTGGGAATATCATTGAACACATGAATGTGTTTAATGGTCTGGTTGATCAACTTTCAAAAGTTGATGTTAATATTGAGGAAGAAGATATGAAATGACCCGTTCATATTAATTATAAACGTTTCATATTAATTGGTTTTTTTGCGAGGTTTTGACCTCTATATGAGACGTTTTTCAAATCTTGCATTCGTTTTTAAAAACAACCATAACCTTTATTATTGAATAAAGGTCTTAATGACATAATTTAGATTGTCTATCAAAGACAATCTCCTCAAATAAATAAGTTTTTACACAACCCATTACAATATGATCAAATATATTACAACAAATACTCCGAATGCAAGTTTAAACAATATAAACAATTATGCCGACTCCAAATCTTGACCTTGGGTTGGCATACGACAGCGGAAGCATTTTTAATATTCACCTGAGAATAAACATGCTTAAAATGTCAACAAAAATGTTGGTGAGTCATAGGTTTAATTTCTATATAATAGTCATAACATTTAATAAGCCACAAGATTTCATTTAATTAAATGTGCAGGATCATTACAACTGCAAAAATCATTCATACGATGAGTCGCCTGGTAACCGACCTTAACATAGAGTGCTTAAGATATCTGGCATCATACATTCCACTATTCAAATGTATGACAAGAACCCTTCGAAGTACTAAAGCATTTCCACTATTCGAAAATGGGTGTGGTTGGTGCCCGTAGATCTACCTTTAGGATTCGCGTCAATTAGTGTTTTTCACTAATTCTTAGGTTACCAAGCATAATAATAATAAGTACAGATATCCGGTATAACAAAACAACCGTAGAATGTAGTTCCATGAACTTGTGCTTATTTTGTAAAACATTTAAAAATTTTGCATGTATTCTCATCCCAAAATAATTTAGATAGTAAAAATGGGACTATAACTCACCTGTGAAGATTTTCGAATAGATGGTGATAAGACTTGGCCTTTTGACAAATTCACGAACCTAATAATAATACTCTTGTGTCAAGATATATATATATATATATATATATATATATATATATATATATATATATATATATATATATATATATATATATATATATATATATATATATATATATAATTAATATTCCATACTTATGATACTTGTGATAATTTTAATTGTTCATTGTTAGTAGTCCAACGTTAGTAGTCCAATAGTCCAATAGTCCAATAGTCCAACAGTATAAATATATATATAAATATAAATGCGTATATTGTGTTAGAATTCACTAACACTATAATATATTGTCTTAATATAATAAGACACATAATATGTATATTGTCTGAAGCAATCCGCGACCCGTTGTATACATGTCTCAGGCTCGATCACAACTCAAAGTATATAATATTTTGGAATCCACTTCGACCCACAGCTAACTCGAGATTACTGCCAATGGTGTCTAATAGTTCGTTCCAATAATATATATAGAAGAAGTCAAAATGATATGTCAAAACTTTGTATACGAATCCACGGTGATCAAGTCATATATATATATATATATATATATATATATATATATATATATATATATATATATATATATATATATATATATATATATATATATATATATATATATGGTGCCTTACGATCTTTATTAACACTATAATATATTATCGTAGAACTTAATCACGACTATTATAAATTGTATTTCCATAAGTTCGGGAACAAGGCATGTATAAATACATGTAGGATACAAGGTAAGTTAGCTAGGATAAGGTTAGCATCCATTTTTATAAATCATGTCCGTAGCTAAAAATTAAGAAAAATATCCAATTTTGTTTTACCCATAATTTCTTCGTTACAAATCCGTTTTGAGTGATTCGAGTTGCCATGGTTTTGTATCGAACTCAACATTATTAATCTTAACATAAAAAGTATAGGTTTATAGTCTAAAATATAGCTTAGGTGTCAAATAAGAGAAGATAGTCGTATCCGTCGTAAGAACGGCATCTTGATGACCCTTTTTTAAAAAAAACATACTTCCACTTAGAGTTTAACCATGGATTTTGGATATATTTCATATCCATGTAAAATAAGATTTTTCACCAAAGGAAATCTTTTAATTCAAAGTTTAAGATAGGTTTTTAAAATTAAACCCAAAACAGCCCCCGTTCGACTAAGACGGCGTATATTCGATTTTAAGGTGTTCTTCGTGTTTACAAGTTTTATATCCTTATGTTAGCTTGACATACTGTCATAATACATGTGTTGAAGTATTTTAAAAGTTAAGTTAGAAGGATTAAGTTTGTTTGCGAACAAGTTTAGAATCAACTAAACTATGTTCTAGTTGTTGTACGTTATAAACTCATAATAAGATAGCTATATGAATATGAATCGAATAAGATTATGAATAAGGTGACTACCTTAAATCAATTGAACAAAGTTGCTGAGATAGAAGTGATGTTCTTGATCTTAAAAGAGTTGTTGGCTTGGTTTAAAAAAATTGAAAGTAATCTTCTTGATTTTGATGGTGTTCTTGAAGTGTTCTTGGAATGGTTTTCTTATAATGATTTAAGCTTGATTATTGGAATGGTTTATGAAATATATGATGAAAGGTTACTGAATTGAAAGTGTTCTTTGAGTAGTGTGTGTTTTGAGATAAATGGAATGAAGATTAAAATGAAGTGAGGTGTTTATATATACACATGTATAGATATAGATATAGATATAGATATGTGATGTGTATGTTTTTGTTTCTTGCATTTTAGTCATACAAGAGGTTAAATGCTTTATCCCCACATGTTTGATACTGATTGAGGGTGGCTAAGGAGGGTATTTTTGGTATTTCTTATTGATATATACTCATAGTAATTAAGTATAGAAGCTGGGTATGATACATGTATAAATACCGAATGAATACGAATAGAATTCTTGATGGAATTGAATGAGAATATAAGTATAGCTATCTTTGTTGAGTATAAGTATGTTAGTATATATGTTTAAGTTCTTCATAAGTGTATTAATACATATTAATACAATACATATACATATATTTTAATTTAGAAGTTACTACAACGTTAATCGTTATATATATGTATATAGTCTTGAAGTCTTTAAGTTAGTAGTCTCATTTTATATATATAACTCTTTGTTAATATATTTAATGAGATACTTAAATATCATTTTAACATGTCATAAATATATATATCCAAATATATATTCTATTTAATGATTATCACCAATTATGACGTTCGTGAATCGTCATACAGACTGGGTGGTCAAACATTTGCATAAAATCCATTTCAAATATATATATCTTGATAAGTTTGATTGCTTAACATGTTGGAAACATTTAATTATGTAAATATTAATCTTATATATAGCAGAAAAATCCGGGTCGTTACATTACACACCCGTTAAATTAAATTTCGTCCCGAAATTTAGAATAATACCTAGTTAACGTGCGATATCGGGAAAAAAATGTGGGTACTTCAACTTCATTTGGTCTTCTCGTTCCCAAGTAAATTCAGGTCCTCTACGAGCATTCCATCGAACCTTAACGATTGGTATCTTACTTTGTTTGAGTCGTTTGACCTCACGATCCATAATTTCGACGGGTTCTTCAACGAAATTTAGTTTCTCGTCAATTTTAATCTCGTCTAAAGGAATAATGAGATCTTCGGTAGCTAGGCATTTCTTCAGGTTTGAAACATGAAAGGTGTTGTGAATCTTTTCTAATTGTGGAGGTAGCTCAAGTCGATAGGCCACCGGCCCAATGCGTTTTTTAATTTTGAATGGCCCAATGTATCTTGGGCTCAATTTTTCCCGTGTTCCAAAACGAATAACACCTTTCCAAGGTGATACCTTAAGCATAACCATATCACCTTCCTCAAACTCTAAAGGTTTTCTTCTAACATCTGCATAGCTCTTTTGTCAACTCCGGGCTGTTTTCAATCGTTGCTGAATCTGAATGATTTTATCGGTGGTTTCTTGGATAATTTCCGGACCTGTAATCTGTTTATCCCCCACATCACTCCAACAAATCGGAGACCTACACTTCCTAGCATAAAGTGCCTCGAATGATGTTGATAATGCTAAAAACGAACATATATTTCATAGCATTATTCCTCAAGAAAGACAAGCTTTTAGTTGCAATTGTTCTATTTACAAGTGATATTCGTTTAAATAATAAAAGGTGAAGACAAAAGACAGATTCGACGAATTGAAGACGCAAACGACCAAAAAGCTCAAAAGTACAAAAGACAATCAAAAAGGTTCCAATTATTGATAAGAAACGTCTCGAAATCACAAGAGTACAAGATTCAAAACGCAAAGTATAAGATATTAAATTGTACGCGAGGACGTTCGAAAATCCGGAACCGGGACCAGAGTCAACTCTTAACGCTCGACGCAACGGACTAAAAATTACAAGTTAACTATATATATAAATATAATATAATATATAATTAATTATATTAATTATATATATATTATATATATATATATTTAAAACCGTCGGCAGCAGGAAACTCCAAGGGTGTAAAATGTAAATACCTCTCCGCGACTCGCGGAGTTTTAAGGGTATTTGGCCGCGAGTCGCGGAGCCCCAAAAATCAAGTCTGGCTATAAATCAACCCGAATTCTGATCAAAATCATCATCATTTTTTCTTCTCATTCATACGAAGTAATATATATTTATATTTATAATTTATATTTTAATTTTAATTATAATTCTAATAATAAGGGTATGTTAGCGAATGTTGTAAGGGTGTAAGTCGAAATTCTGTCCGTGTAACGCTACGCTATTTTTAATCATTGTAAGTTATGTTCAACCTTTTTATATTAATGTCTCGTAGCTAAGTTATTATTATGCTTATTTAAAACAAAGTAATCATGATGTTGGGCTAATTACTAAAATTGGGTAATTGGGCTTTGTACCATAATTGGGGTTTGGACAAAAGAACGACACTTGTGGAAACTAGACTATGGGCTATTAATGGGCTTTATATTTGTTTAACTAAATGAAAGTTTGTTAATGTTAATATAAAGATTTACAATTGGGCGTCCCTATAAATTACCATATACACTCGATCGGACACGATGGGCGGGGTATTTATATGTACGAATAATCGTTCATTTAACCGGACACGGGAATGGATTAATAGCCACTAGAATAATTAAAACAGGGGTGAAATTACATTCAAGGGTAATTGGTGTAATTGTTAACAAAGTAGTAAAACCTTGGTTTACACGCAGTCGATAACCTGGTGTATTCATTAAACAAAGTATTAAAACCTTGTTACAATTCGAATCCCCAATTAGTTGGAATATTTATCTTCGGGTATAATAATAATTTGACAAGGACACTTGCAATTTATATTTATGACTGATGGACTGTTATGGACAAAAACCAGACGGACATATTGAATAATCCAGGACAAAGGACAATTAACCCATGGGCATAAAACTAAAATCAACACGTCAAACATCATGATTACGGAAGTTTAAATAAGCATAATTCTTTTATTTCATATTTAATTTCCTTTATTTTATATTTAATTGCACTTCTAATTATCGCACTTTTATTTATTGTTATTTTATTTAATCGCACTTTTAATTATCGTACTTTTAATTATCGCAATTTAATTTTATCGCATTTTTATTATTCGCAATTTCATTATCGTTATTTACTTTACGCTTTAATTTAAAGTCTTGTATTTATTTTATATTTTACATTAGGTTTTAACTGCGACTAAAAGTTTTAAAATCGACAAACCGGTCATTAAACGGTAAAAACCCCCCTTTATAATAATAATATTACTTATATATATATTTGTATTTTTATAAAAGTAAACTAATATAGCGTTGAGCTTTGTTTAAAGATTTCCCTGTGGAACGAACCGGACTTACTAAAAACTACACTACTGTACGATTAGGTACACTGCCTATAAGTGTTGTAGCAAGGTTTAAGTATATCCATTCTATAAATAAATAAATATCTTGTGTAAAATTGTATCGTATTTAATAGTATTTTCTGCAAAAATTTAATAACTATTTTATATACACCCCGCTGCACATCAAGTATTTTTGGCGCCGCTGCCGGGGAACCATCTTAAAAGCCGGAAGCGCAACGCTAATATAAAAAAAAAAAAAAGATTTTTAGTTACTTTTATTAAAAATTCGTTTTTGTAAAAATACGTTTTAAATATTCGAAAATATAAAAAGAAAAACAAAAATATAAGTATTTTTAGGATTTTGTTAAATATTTAAGTTTTATAAGTTTCTCTATTTTTATTTTAGTTTATAAAAATATAAGTTTTAATTTTAATATCTTTTATTTAATTAAAAAACAGAAAACATAAATAAAAAAAAAAAAAAATAAAGAAAAACGCGTAAAAAGTGAAACCTGTCAGCTCAAATTCTGAACCCCGCGACTCGCGGGGATTTCTTCTCTCTTTGCCGCGACTCGCGGAGACCTTCTGACACACGGACAAAACCCTAATTTCGCATTGATTACGGGTTTTAATTATTATTATTATTATTTAACTTAATTATTATTATTATTATTATTATTAATTTTAGTTTTTTTTTTTACTTTTTACTTATGTATTTAGTTTTAATAAGTTTTTATTAAATTGTAAAATTAATAGTTTAGTAAAATAAATAATATAAAAATAATATTTTTATAAAAATTGTACTTTTTACAACTTTTTGTATATTTTTATATTTTGTACCTTTTTAATCGATGTAGCGTAATATTTATATTTTTAGCTCATATTTAATTTTAAACTTAGTTTTTGCTATAGTTATTTTTACTCCTAGATTTTTAGGCTTTGCCGTAGAATTCCTTAAGTGCTTTTTTTTTAGACTAAGATTTAGGTGCTTTAGAATTTTGCGACGCCTTTTTAAGTTTTAGTTTCTTTTTAAGTTATTTCCATTTGGGACTTAGTTTTTCCTGTAAGCTTTAATATTTTTAGACCTTTTACTATGTATCAATTATCATTCCAATTAGTAATTTCAATTTGCGATTATAATTTTAAGTTAGTTGTAGTAATAAGGTTAAATTAGTTAAGTATTTTTAAGTTTTGATAAGTTCCTTTTATTTTTCCGTCACCTTTTATTTTTCAACCATTTTTTCTTTTTCGACCTTTTGCGACGAACTCTTTGTCTTTCTTATTTCTCGCCATTCTAGTTTTTAGGACTTAGATTTTTATTCTACTTCTTATCTAAATTTCTTAAAATTACGAAAATTTATTTTAAGTGGTTAAATTAATAGACATCAAAATTTTCTGGTTCGTAGTAATAGTTGGATTTGTACGTGGACCGGGTTATTGGAGCCAAACAGTCCTCAATTATATTGAGACCAAACGAATCCTGCCCCTCTGCTGCATCTTTTGGCTATTCGAAACGTGGGCAAAATCAGAAAAGTCTATTGATTGGATAACTTATTATAATTTTTCTTTCCTTTTAAAAACTAATAGGATATTCTGTGAATGCACCGAGCAAGACGTTCATCACCTTTTGTACGTTCACCACCTGTAACTCGATCAAGACATCGTTTAACAAATATAACCGCCGTTGATTTTTCTTTAGAATCGTCATCCAGTCGACCAAGTACTTCAGTTCAAATTTCCGATAATCCAGTTTTTGAAACAAACCTCACAATTGAGAATCCAGAAAATATTCAGGAACGGTTCATAGATCCTGAACCACTAAACTTTCCTCCGGAACCACCAATCATTCAAACAGAGATTGTTGAGGAACGAACCATTAAATCAGAATCATCTAGTGATACCGAGTCAACAAATTCAATTATGGAGAATCTGGAACCTTTAAGTATGGAAGACCGAATGAGAGCTAAACGCACTGGCCAAGGTCACGCAATTACTCATCCAGACATTAATGCGCCAGATTATGAAATCAAAGGACAAATTCTACACATGGTGACTAATCAATGCCAATTTAGTGGTGCGCCGAAGGAAGATCCAAATGAACATCTACGTACCTTTAATAGGATCTGCACACTATTTAAAATACGAGAAGTGGAGGATGAACAGATATATCTCATGTTATTTCCCTGGACTTTAAAGGGAGAAGCCAAAGATTGGTTGGAATCGTTACCTGAAGGGGCGATTGATACATGGGATGTTTTAATTGACAAATTTCTTAAACAATTTTTTCCTGCATCTAAAGCCGTAAGACTTCAAGCAGAAATTGTTACGTTCACACAAAAGCCAAATGAAACTCTATATGAGGCGTGGACAAGATATGGAAAGTTATTAAGAGGATGTCCGCAACATGGTTTAGACACCTGTCAAATAGTACAAATATTCTACCAAGGATGCGACATCACTACAAGAAAAGACATAGATATAGCAGCTGGTGGTTCTATTATGAAGAAAACCGAAACTGATGCTTACAAAATTATTGATAACACTGCTTCCCACTCACATGAGTGGCACCAAGAAAAAGACATCATTAGATCATCTAAAGCAGCTAGAGCCGATTCTAGCCATGACTTAGATTCCATTTCCGCAAAGATAGATGCTTTCGAGAGACGAATGGAAAAGATGACTAAAGATATTCATGCAATACGAATTAGTTGTGAGCAGTGTGGAGGACCACATTTGACAAAAGATTGTCTCAGTATTGAATTAACAATGGAACAAAGAGAGAATATTTCATACATAAACCAAAGGCCTGGAAATAATTATCAGAATAATTATCAACCGCCAAGACCGATTTACAATCAAAACCAGAATTATAACCGAAATATTCCATACAACAACCAACAAGGTCCTAGCAATCAACAAGTATCCAATAATGCTTATAATCAGCAAAGACCTAATTTTCAAAACAAACCACCACAACAAACCGATGATAAAAAGCCGAATTTAGAAGATATGATGACGAAGCTAGTTGAAACTCAAACGCAGTTTTTCACATCTCAAAAACAAACCAATGAACAAAATGCTCAAGCATTTAGAAATCAACAAGCTTCTATTCAAAATCTGGAACAAGAAGTAAGTAACCTAGCAAGGTTAATAGGTGAAAGAAAACCGGGAAGTTTACCTAGCGATACAAATGCTAACCCCCGGAATGAAACAGCTAAAGCTATTACCACAAGAAGTGGTACAACACTTAAAACACCTGAAATACCTGTAACTTCTGATGAAACTATTCCTACTCCACAAGAACCACAACCTGATCAAGATAAGGAAAAAGAACCGGTAGTTGAAAAGGTTAATGAAGATAACACAGTTAAGGATAAACCTTATGTTAAACCATATCAACCACCACTTCCTTATCCGAGTAAAATGAAGAAAGAAAAACTTGAAGCCGAGCAATCCAAATTCTTGGATATGTTTAAACAGATAAATGTAAATCTTCCTTTCATTGATGTAATTTCAGGAATGCCAAGATATGCTAAATTCTTGAAAGATCTAATCACGAATAGAAAGAAAATGGAAGAACTCTCGGCTGTTACTATGAATGCTAATTGTTCAGCAGTGCTGTTGAATAAGATACCAGAAAAACTATCTGATCCAGGAAGTTTCACAATTCCATGTTTTCTGGGTAGTCTTAGTTCAATAGAAGCATTGGCAGACTTAGGTGCTAGTATAAATCTAATGCCGTATTCACTATACGCTAAACTAGACCTTGGAGAATTGAAACCAACCAGAATAAGCATACAACTAGCCGATAGATCAATAAAATATCCTAGAGGGATAATGGAGAACATGCTAGTTAAAGTTGGTACTTTAGTATTTCCAGTAGATTTTGTTGTTTTGGACATGGAAGAAGATTCTCAAGTTCCTCTCATATTAGGAAGACCATTTTTAAACACGGCTAAAGCAATGATAGACGTGTTCGGTAAGAAACTGACCCTAAGTATAGAGGATGAGAGTGTCACCTTTTCAGTTGATAGAGCAATGCAACAACCACAATCTGCAGATGATACATGTTATTATATTCAAACTATAGATGCACATGCAGAATTATTAGAAGAATTTCCAGAATTACAAGGAACAGGAGAATGTTCTTTAGGAGAAGGTAATGAACCAATTGATGAAGCTGAAATGTTAGCTACACTTATAGCTAATGGATATGAACCAACAACAGAAGAAATTCAAATGCTAAAAGAAGAAGACAGATATCGATATAAATCATCGATAGAAGAACCTCCGAAATTAGAGTTAAAGCCACTTCCAAACCATTTGGAATACGCTTATTTACATGGTGAATCCGAATTACCTGTAATAATATCGTCTTCTCTTACTGAAAATGAGAAATCACAGCTCATTTCTGTGTTGAAAGCTCATAAACCAGCCATTGCATGGAAGATTCATGATATTAAAGGAATAAGTCCTTCGTATTGCACACATAAAATCCTTATGGAAGAAGGTCATAAAACGTATGTGCAACGCCAACGAAGACTAAATCCTAATATGCAAGATGTAGTTAAGAAAGAGATTATTAAGCTGCTAGATGCAGGTTTGATATATCCAATTTCTGATAGTCCATGGGTAAGCCCAGTTCAATGCGTGCCTAAGAAGGGTGGCATGACTGTCATCACAAATGAGAAAAATGAGCTTATTCCTACTAGGACTGTAACAGGATGGCGTGTATGTATTGATTATAGAAAATTAAATGACGCCACCAGAAAAGATCACTTTCCCTTACCTTTCATAGATCAAATGTTGGAAAGATTAGCCGGAAATAGTTACTATTGTTTCCTAGATGGATTTTCCGGATATTTTCAAATTCCAATAGCACCCGAAGATCAAGAGAAAACCACATTCACGTGCCCTTATGGTACTTTTGCTTACAAAAGAATGCCATTTGGACTTTGCAACGCCCCTGCAACCTTTCAAAGGTGTATGATGGCGATTTTTCATGACATGATAGAAGAATGCATGGAAGTATTCATGGATGACTTTTCAGTCTTCGGTGATACATTTAAATCATGTCTAGTTAATCTGGAACGAATGCTAATTAGATGCGAAAAATCAAATCTAGTACTTAATTGGGAGAAATGCCATTTCATGGTTAAAGAAGGCATCGTTCTTGGACATAAAATTTCAAAAGAAGGAATTGAAGTGGATAGAGCTAAAGTAGATGTAATTGCTAAACTTCCACATCCCACCAATGTTAGAGGAGTTAGGAGTTTTCTAGGGCATGCCGGTTTTTACCGACGTTTCATAAAAGATTTTTCAAAAATTGCCACTCCTATGAATAAACTCCTAGAAAAGGATGCTCCATTCATCTTTTCAGATGAGTGTATCAAATCTTTTAATATTCTTAAAGAAAAACTCACTAATGCACCGATCATGATAACACCAAATTGGAATCTACCATTTGAACTAATGTGCGATGCAAGTGATTTTGCAATGGGAGCCGTTTTAGGACAAAGGATTGAAAAACGATTTCAACCTATATATTATGCTAGTAAGACATTACAAGGAGCACAAACGAACTATACAACTACTGAAAAAGAACTCCTTGCTATTGTCTTTGCTTTTGACAAATTTCGATCATATCTCGTTCTAGCAAAAACGGTGGTCTATACAGACCATTCTGCTCTTAGATACCTATTTTCAAAACAAGATGCTAAACCAAGATTAATCCGTTGGATCTTACTCTTACAAGAGTTTGATATTGAAATCCGAGATAAAAAGGGAGCAGAAAATCTCGCCGCTGATCATCTTTCTCGTCTTGAAAATCCCGAATTAGAAGTTCTGAATGAATCGGCCATACAAGACAACTTTCCAGATGAATATCTATTGAAGATAGATTATAAAGAAATCCCATGGTTTGCAGACTATGCAAACTACTTAGTTTGTGGATTCCTTGAAAAAGGATTATCGTACCAAAGACGAAAGAAATTCTTCAGTGATATAAAACACTATTTCTGGGAAGATCCACATCTGTTTAAAAGTTGTCCCGATGGAATAATACGCCGATGTGTATTTGGAGATGAAGCTAGTAAAATTTTAAACCATTGTCACACAGGACCAACAGGAGGGCATTATGGGCCTCAACTAACAGCAAGAAAAGTTTATGAAGCTGGATTCTATTGGCCTACAATTTACAAAGACGCACACCTTCTTTGCAAATCCTGTGATGCATGTCAAAGGGCCGGAAAAATAAGTCAACGTGATGAAATGCCACAAAATGTCATCCAAGTATGTGAAGTATTTGACATTTGGGGTATTGACTTTATGGGTCCATTTCCAAAATCTCATAATAATCTATATATACTCGTAGCCATTGATTATGTATCTAAATGGGCGGAAGCACAAGCTCTCCCAACTAACGATGCACGAGTTGTAGTCAACTTTTTAAAACGTCTTTTTGCAAGGTTTGGAACACCGAAAGCTTTAATAAGTGATCGGGGTACTCATTTCTGTAATAATCAACTTGAGAAAGTTCTTAAAAGATATGGAGTAACTCATAAAATCTCCACCGCATATCATCCACAAACAAGTGGACAAGTTGAAAATACCAACCGAGCTTTAAAACGTATTCTTGAGAAAACCGTAGGATCAAATCCAAAGGAATGGTCCATTAAATTGGAGGATGCACTCTGGGCTTTTAGAACAGCCTACAAAACTCCAATTGGAACCACACCTTTTAGACTTGTTTATGGAAAAGCATGTCATCTTCCAGTAGAAATTGAACACAAAGCATTTTGGGCTTTGAAGACATGTAATCTTGATTTACATGAAGCTGGACGTCTACGATTAAGTCAACTAAACGAATTAGAAGAATTAAGACATGAAGCATACGAGAATTCGTTAATCTATAAAGAAAGAACGAAGAAATGGCATGATAAAAGAATCAGAAGTTCAAAAGAATTTAAAAAAGGAGACAGAGTTCTTCTTTTCAATTCACGATTCAAGCTATTTCCTGGAAAATTGAAATCAAGATGGTCTGGACCATTCATAGTCAAAAGAGTTTTCCCATACGGAACGATAGAATTGATAAATTCAAATGGGATTGAATTTAAAGTTAATGGTCACAGAGTTAAACATTACATACAGGGTCCGATGGAAGTCGACAACGAAGTTAATCACAATTTCGACACCACAGCTAACTGAGTGTGGGGAGAATCAAGTCTTTAAAGGATAAATATGTATTTCTGTTAGAGTTAGATTGTCTGTTTTCGTGTAGTTCTCGAAAATGGAACACGTATGGTCTTTCCCTAGCAGACCCTAAAGAACTAGTCTTCTCCCCCCATTCTGAATTTTTATTTTTTTTAGGTTTTTACAAAATGAAGACTGCCTGTGAACTAAACCATGGTCTAATGCTACACGCTTTGATCACTAAACGTAATAATGACATACTACCGAGTGAAATAGTATCAGTAATCAGAGAAAGAATGGACGGAGTTAGAAAAGGATCCAGATGCGAAGATAATAAGTTACAATTTGGTAAAGGAAAATCAAAATCCGCAGCGAAAAGAAGAGCACGACACCTAGAAAAATGTCACAAATGCGGAAAATGGTCACATGGAGGTAAATGTTCAAATAATCAAACCTATTCAAATACCGAATTTGTTACTTTATGCAGAGACGGACCGTTCATATGTTTAGAAGAAAAGACAATGAATGCTCGAGGTTACGCCTATGCAGCCATGGAAGACCAATTAAACCGACTATCTTATGAATATAATAGGTCATATAACTAAGAAATCTATTTCACAGGTATGTCTGTACAGTTTTTATTTTTATTTATTTTTAACCTTTTGATAATAAACGCTAATTTCTTCGCTAAAAAGTATTAAATTGGTATTGAATAAAATTAGG
Source organism: Rutidosis leptorrhynchoides (assembly GCF_046630445.1). Lineage (NCBI taxonomy): Eukaryota > Viridiplantae > Streptophyta > Magnoliopsida > Asterales > Asteraceae > Rutidosis > Rutidosis leptorrhynchoides. The sequence continues at coordinate 386,111,094 of NC_092343.1, read as the reverse complement.
TTTGGCGACCGAAATTATTGATATCGTTCAAAAAAAAAATTTATTACATCACTGCGAAATTTAACGTTTATTCTTAAGGTATAAATATCTTTAATCAAATCAACCCAAAATATTTCAAAAATTCGTCATGAGTTAAATTAGGTTTTGGAACCGAAATTACTTTACCGAAAAGAGGGGCGCATATTTTTGATAATATTTGATTGATTAAAGTGGGATAAAAAGACAAAAAGATTTTTAAATTTATTTTTACCATGTTTTTAAAATTAATATTTAAATCTTAAATTAATATTGTAAACTTTGTAAAAACAATATTTTTAAAATTGTAAATATTTGAAAAATTAATATAAGTTTGGTGTGAATTTATAATATGAATTTTTAAATTAAGTTTGGTGTGAATTTTTAATTTTTAAAATATTAATTTTTAATTTTATGCATTTTAAATTTTGAGTTTGGTGTGAATTTTTAATTTTAATTTTGAATTTTATATTTAAGTTGTGTGAATTTAAAAACAAAAATTTACTTTATCTCATTAAGTTAAGAATATGATTTTTAAAATTCGTCGTAAGTTGAAGACTAGGTCTTTGAACCGAAATTGCTTTACCCGAGGGAGGGACGAGAACTTTTATTATCATTATTTTTAATCTTATTGATTTAAAGTATGCCAAAAACATTAAAAAATCCAAAAATCTAAGCTTTTAAAACAATCGCTACAAAAAGACAAATTTTAAAATTTTGTCGAAGGACGGACTAGGACATCGATCCGAAACGACCTCGTCCTAAATAACAAGGGAAACAAAATTTTAAAATTAATTTCTTAATTGTTTTATAAGTTAAAGATTATAAAAAAAAAAAAAAAAAAAAAAAAAAAAAAAAAAAGTAACTCCGCGACTCGCGGAGTTTTAAGTGAAAACCTCCGCGACTCGCGGAGGGACAAAATTACAAAAAAAAAAATAAAACTAGCTGCACGATCAGTTCACTCCCACAAACAAAAACACAGCAAAAATACTGCGAAAACACCTCGAAAAAACCCGAAAATCACCCCCAAAAATCTCAATTTTTAACCGTTAATCACCAAATTTTTTGCTAAAATCATGTTGAGAAGGATGATATCTAGGAACTACTCAAGAAAAACGGTAAATTTCTACACCTAAACACCATTTAATTCGAATTTTAGTGTTCTTGAGCTAATTTTTACCCAATTTGATTTTGATGCTTTTTAGTGTAATTAGACTTAAATTGTTTATGTATTATGCTTGTATAACCTAGATTGATGCTGTTTAACATGATTAGAAGCCTTAAACTTCAAATTTTGAATAATCTAGGGTTTGTGTTCTTGAGCAATTTGGGGCTTTTTGATATAAACAGGTTATGGCCGATTTTTGTCATGAATTATTGCTAAATTGAGTAGTGTAACATGTCTAGGTAGTTAAATGATCCAAACTTTGAGCCTAAACATGATTTTGAGAATTAAAGTGGACTTTTTCAAGTCCAAAATTCATGAACTTGATTTTTGAAAGATAATGCCATTTGAGACTTGTTTATTTGCTAGTAATGATTATTTTGACATGTTATTTGAGTTGAATGCTTATGAACTTGGCGAAAATTTTCGTATATGCTTATTTGAAAAAGTGTAGATTTGATAAAAATATGAAAATGAGCTTAAGTTTGATATAAATTGATAATGTCATTGTAATTATTTTGATTGATGATTTTGCTGACACTAATGCATATTTGGATGCACAAAATTTGTGTTTGATGTGTTTTGCAGAATGAAAGGGGTGAATCTTCATCCCAAGCCCGTCATGCTCCTGCTGAGAACTTGGAACAACAGGAGGTAGATAACTACTACAAGCAGGATGTACCTCATCCAGTCATGACCTTTTCAGATATGCACTTGGAACAGTTGCACCCGAACCTGAGATTTGACAGACTTTGGATAGATTATCCAAAATATCAACGGGGTTTGCATACTCTTCATTCCAAGGTTGTTGAGGTACCAAGGGTCATAGAATGGGGACCCTTGGAAGCTGTAGAATTGGCCGGGCCAATTAGGGAATTACTGGTACAGAGGTATGGTAATTCTTCTTTCAATGACTGGATATGTTTATTCACCATACGCAGACCTGTATATAAAGTATGGTGTGAAGAGTTGTTATGTAGTATAGAGTTGAATGATCGGGTAGCTAGTTTAACCGATCGTTCTTTTATTAGATTTTTGTTAGGCGGTTCGATGCGCCACATGTCTTTACTGGACATGGCTCAGGCTTTACGTATATATACGCCTGAGGAATTAGCGTCTGCCGATTGTAGAGGATTGATACTAAACGGTAGGAAAATAGATGAAAATTTTGATACACACGGTGTGTGGAGTCAAATGACAAGCCATCACCGTTTCAAAGGAGGAAACTACTCTTATTTGGATATAGATAGAGCCGAATTAAGAGTAATACATAGGTTTTTAGCTAACTCGATTACACAAAGGGGTAAAAACAAAGAAAAGGTAAATGAACAAGATTTGTTTTACCATATGTGTATTCGAGACCCACACAGCGCTGTAAGTATACCATATTGTGTGGGTTATTATTTATCAGCTATGGTTCGAGGGATGCGTCCACATAGCATAATAGGAGGTGGTATTTTTATTACTTTGATTGGTGAATATCTCGGTGTGGATATAAGTCGGGGGGATTATTAGTAGAAGAGCCGGAACCCCGCGACACTATATGTTTAAATGTATACCATGGTGCGAAAGTGTTGAAGCGGCGAAATAACGCCGCAGTACGATACAATGGTAGACATCCACAGGTAGAGAGAAACCAGGAACAAGGTAATGTAGGAGGGGGGAATGAGATGCATAGGTTTATAGCTTCTCAGGAATACGAAAATGCTAGACAGAGAGCATCTGAAGATTGGCAAGTTCATCAGAACCAGATCATAGCGCATTGCCAACATATAGGTAGAAACTATATTCCTACACCGAAGCCCGTCTTCCCTCCTTGGTCGATAGAGATGCAGCCACCATATCCTACGTATGACCCTGCCGAAGCATTCTATAGCACTTATGGTTATGCGTGGAACCCCTATTGGTACCAATATCATCCTTAGTTTACTTATTTTTTTTGTAATTATTGATGTATTTAATATTTTTGTTAATATTGTAATCATTTTTATAATTTCTAACTTTTATTCTTAGATTTTAATAATTTTTGAATGTGGGGTAATAAACCAAACTTCAAAAATATGTATATATGTTTGCAGTTTATCTTATGTACACAACAGGGTAAAACAACGCATTTTCAAAGACTGGCATTAAGTTCAGCAAAAGCAACTAATTTTGACGACATGATGCAAAATGTATGTGAAATAACAACAAGACGGGATGAACAAATGATGTGCACCATTTATCATTCAGCAAACAAACGCCAATATATTTGGAAACTTTGGTAAAAATTTAATCATTTTCACACAAATCACCCTCAATAATTTAAATTGTTACTGATTTCTTGCAAATGAGGGCATTGCAAGATCTTAAGTGTGGGAAGGGATTAAATTCTTTCGGATTTTAAAATTTTTATATTAAACACTTGGTTACCATTAAAAATACTAGTAAAGCAGTAGTTGTATTAGAATCTAGTGCTCTCTGATAATAAAGAACAGCCCTGGTCTTATATACTGACTACCCAATTCTAGTAAAATTTTTCAAAATTTTCAATTAAATGAATTCAAAATCATGTTTATACATATTTATGAACGATAAAACTAGGTTTTAACACCGAAATCATTGTTACCTCAAAAAGGACATAAATTGAGAAACAAACTAAAACGTCAAAATTCATTTAAAATGGAATAGAGGACGATAAAAAGAAAAATAAAAAGCCAAGTGTGGGAAAATTTACCAAGTTATTTTAAACATATGTCACATATATTTGTAACAAATAACTGAAAATACTTTTGCTTTGAACTAAACTAAACTGTTTTACCCGATGAAAGAAAAGAAGAGATGGATCTACACGATGAATCAATTCCATCATTAAAAGGAAGTAAAGTCTTCCGAAAAAGACACGCGCTTCTTGATTTAGGTCATGAAGTTGTCGTCCAGACCAGCTGTAGGTTGACGAAAAATCTAGAAAAGTCATCACTAAAATCAGCTGGAAATCCACGGACCTCAGCATCAAACAGGGTCGCCAAGTGGTCAGATTTATCCTAACCATGAGAAGGATTTATCTCGTATAATTGGGAGGCACCGTGCAAATTAGCTGGATAAGACTAATGAATCAGATCCCCAGAAAGGATAATCTCCTTAAAGATTAAAAATCAGCTTTTAAGACTGATATTACTCAATCCTAGAGATTGACCTTAACGATTGAGAATTACAAACTCATGGAATTCGATGATATCTAAACTCGAGCTTAAACGAGAAAATATTTTGATCAAAATTATAAACCGATTTGTTTTCTGAAAACCCTATTTTCAATGCGTTCATTACCATTGAACGTAAAATCCTAGGAATTCACCTGGAATTCATTAGGTCACCTGAACCAAAACGGGTGTCAACCGTAAGAACGGTGGTTGCATAGCATGGTCAAAGACAGGACCTTGTGCCAGACCGAAAAAAATTATAAGGGTGAGCTTTACTATTGCTCCTACCAAGGATAGTAATTGCATCCGACACGTTATAGACCATAATCAAAAGCATGTCACGGGACATTGCCTTAACAGTTGCTTGTTCAACGCTTTCCTTTACAACCGGACGGTAGTTTGCCGAAAGGTAATATACGGAACAAGTAAACTGGACGTGTTGCTTTCCAAATACAAGGTTAGCAAGTGGGTGACACAAAACCGCAAGTTTTGAGCTAAAATTTTCAAATCTGAAACCCACCAAACCCACAAAAATATTTTGCAAACACCGGTAAAGGGTTATTCCGGAAAACTTATCTAGGGTAAAAACTAGATTTAATTTTCAAAAGATCAAATGTTTTCATAAAGATCCAATTTCCTTAATGGATCTAAATTTTTATAGTCATGTGGGACTGTAAACCATATCGTTACTACCATTGTTTATACCGCCGTATAGAAATCACTGATGTACAAAGTGTGAAGAATAAAGAAGTGATTCTAGTATTTCAAGACAATATTGCTTGAGGACAAGCAACGCTCAAGTGTGGGAATATTTGATAATGCTAAAAACGAACATATATTTCATAGCATTATTCCTCAAGAAAGACAAGCTTTTAGTTGCAATTGTTCTATTTACAAGTGATATTCGTTTAAATAATAAAAGGTGAAGACAAAAGACAGATTCGACGAATTGAAGACGCAAACGACCAAAAAGCTCAAAAGTACAAAAGACAATCAAAAAGGTTCCAATTATTGATAAGAAACGTCTCGAAATCACAAGAGTACAAGATTCAAAACGCAAAGTATAAGATATTAAATTGTACGCGAGGACGTTCGAAAATCCGGAACCGGGACCAGAGTCAACTCTTAACGCTCGACGCAACGGACTAAAAATTACAAGTTAACTATATATATAAATATAATATAATATATAATTAATTATATTAATTATATATATATTATATATATATATTTAAAACCGTCGGCAGCAGGAAACTCCAAGGGTGTAAAATGTAAATACCTCTCCGCGACTCGCGGAGTTTTAAGGGTATTTGGCCGCGAGTCGCGGAGCCCCAAAAATCAAGTCTGGCTATAAATCAACCCGAATTCTGATCAAAATCATCATCATTTTTTCTTCTCATTCATACGAAGTAATATATATTTATATTTATAATTTATATTTTAATTTTAATTATAATTCTAATAATAAGGGTATGTTAGCGAATGTTGTAAGGGTGTAAGTCGAAATTCTGTCCGTGTAACGCTACGCTATTTTTAATCATTGTAAGTTATGTTCAACCTTTTTATATTAATGTCTCGTAGCTAAGTTATTATTATGCTTATTTAAAACAAAGTAATCATGATGTTGGGCTAATTACTAAAATTGGGTAATTGGGCTTTGTACCATAATTGGGGTTTGGACAAAAGAACGACACTTGTGGAAACTAGACTATGGGCTATTAATGGGCTTTATATTTGTTTAACTAAATGAAAGTTTGTTAATGTTAATATAAAGATTTACAATTGGGCGTCCCTATAAATTACCATATACACTCGATCGGACACGATGGGCGGGGTATTTATATGTACGAATAATCGTTCATTTAACCGGACACGGGAATGGATTAATAGCCACTAGAATAATTAAAACAGGGGTGAAATTACATTCAAGGGTAATTGGTGTAATTGTTAACAAAGTAGTAAAACCTTGGTTTACACGCAGTCGATAACCTGGTGTATTCATTAAACAAAGTATTAAAACCTTGTTACAATTCGAATCCCCAATTAGTTGGAATATTTATCTTCGGGTATAATAATAATTTGACAAGGACACTTGCAATTTATATTTATGACTGATGGACTGTTATGGACAAAAACCAGACGGACATATTGAATAATCCAGGACAAAGGACAATTAACCCATGGGCATAAAACTAAAATCAACACGTCAAACATCATGATTACGGAAGTTTAAATAAGCATAATTCTTTTATTTCATATTTAATTTCCTTTATTTTATATTTAATTGCACTTCTAATTATCGCACTTTTATTTATTGTTATTTTATTTAATCGCACTTTTAATTATCGTACTTTTAATTATCGCAATTTAATTTTATCGCATTTTTATTATTCGCAATTTCATTATCGTTATTTACTTTACGCTTTAATTTAAAGTCTTGTATTTATTTTATATTTTACATTAGGTTTTAACTGCGACTAAAAGTTTTAAAATCGACAAACCGGTCATTAAACGGTAAAAACCCCCCTTTATAATAATAATATTACTTATATATATATTTGTATTTTTATAAAAGTAAACTAATATAGCGTTGAGCTTTGTTTAAAGATTTCCCTGTGGAACGAACCGGACTTACTAAAAACTACACTACTGTACGATTAGGTACACTGCCTATAAGTGTTGTAGCAAGGTTTAAGTATATCCATTCTATAAATAAATAAATATCTTGTGTAAAATTGTATCGTATTTAATAGTATTTTCTGCAAAAATTTAATAACTATTTTATATACACCCCGCTGCACATCAGATGTCGCCTCAATACTAGAATGATAGTTGTTGTTGTAGGAAAACTCAGCTAACGGTAGATGTCGATCCCAACTGCTTACAAAATCAATAACACATGCTCGTAGCATGTCTTCGAGTGTCTGAATCGTCCTTTCACTCTGCCCATCAGTTTGTGGATGATAGGCAGTACTTAAATCTAGACGAGTTCCCAACGCTTCGTGTAATGCCTGCCAGAATCTGGAAGTAAATCTGCTATCACAATCAGAGATAATAGAGATTGGTATACCATGTCTAGAAACAACTTCTTTCAGGTATAATCGTGCTAATTTCTCTATACCATCCTCTTCTTTTATTGGCAGAAAGTGTACTGACTTAGTAAAACGATCGACTATTACCCAAATCATATCATAACCACCTGCGGTTCTCGGTAACTTAGCAATGAAATCCATGGTAATGTTTTCCCATTTCCATTCTGGGATTTCAGGTTGTTGGAGTAGACCTGATGGTTTCTGATGTTCAGCTTTGACTTTAGAACAAGTCAAACATGCTCCTACATATGTAGCTATATCGGCCTTCATTCCTGGCCACCAAAAGTTTCTCTTGAGGTCTTGGTACATTTTCCCCGCTCCGGGATGTATTGAATATCTGATTTTATGTGCTTCATCTAGTACCACTTTCCTCAAATCCCCATTCTTTGGTACTCAAATTCTTTCAGCTAAATACCTGGTTCCGTCTTCCCGAATATTAAGCTGTTTTTCTAATCCTTTGGGTATTTCCTTTCCAAAAATTCTTTCCTTCAAAACCTCCTGTTGTGCCTCTTTTATTCGAGTAGTAAGATTAGTATGAATAATCATGTTCATAGCTTTTACTCGAATAGGTTCTCTTTCCTTTCGACTCAAGACATCAGCTACCACATTCGCTTTCCCCGGGTGGTAACAGATTTCACAATCATAATCATTTAGCAACTCAACCCACCTACGCTGCCTCATATTTAGTTGCTTTTGATTTAAAATATGTTGGAGACTTTTGTGGTCGGTGTATACAATAAACTTAACCCCATATAGATAATGTCTCCACATCTTTAATGCAAAAACAACGGCGCCCAATTCCAAATCATGTGTGGTGTAGTTTTGTTCATGAATTTTGAGTTGTCGAGAAGCATATGCAATCACCTTCTTACGTTGCATAAGAGCACACCCAAAACCCATTCTTGATGCGTCGCAGTAGATAACAAAATCTTCCATTCCGTCAGGTAACGATAAAATAGGTGACGTAGTCAACTTTTTTTTCAACAATTGGAAGGCACCCTCTTGTTCGGAAGTCCATTAATACTTTTTCCCCTTGTGTGTCAAGGCAGTTAAAGGTTTGGCTACTCGGGAGAAATCTTGAATAAATCTCCTATAATAACCGGCTAAACTCAAAAATTGACGTATTTGCGTTGGAGTTTTCGGGGTTTCCCAATTTTTGATGGCTTCGATCTTAGCGGGATTAACTTTGATTCCCTTACTGTTGACTACGTGGCCAAGAAATTATACTTCATTTAACCAAAAAGCGCACTTAGAGAATTTTGCATAAAGTTGTTCTTTTCTTAACAACTTTAATACAAGTCTCAAGTGTTGTTCGTGTTCTTGGTTATTCTTCGAATAGATAAGAATGCCATCAATAAAGACAATAACAAACTTATCTAAATATGGACTACATACTTGGTACATGAGATCCATGAAAACTGCGGGTGCATTGGTTAGACCGAATGGCATAACCATGAATTCGTAATGGCCATAACGAGTTCTGAAGGCTGTTTTTGGTATATCAGCTTCTTTAACCCTCAGTTGATGATAACCCGACCTTAAGTCGATTTTGGAGTATACGCTCGAACCTTGGAGTTGATCAAATAGATCGTCGATTCGGGGTAAAGGGTATCGGTTTTTGATGGTTACTTTGTTCGGCTCACGGTAATCGATACACATGTGAAAAGACCCATCTTTCTTTTTAACGAACAAAATTGGAGCTCCCCATGGTGACGTACTCGGTCGGATAAAACCACGTTCTAATAATTCTTGTAGCTGACTTTGTAATTCTTTCATTTCGGTGGGCGCAAGTCTATATGGAGCACGGGCTATTGGTCCGGCTCCTGGTACAAGATCTATTTGGAATTCAACGGATCGGTGTGAAGGTAGTCCCGGTAATTCGTCCGAAAACACCTCAGGAAATTCTCTTGCAATGGGAACGTCATCGCTTTTCTTTTCTTCTTTTTCAACCTTCTCGACGTGTGCTAGTACGGCATAGCAACATTTTCTTATTAATTTGCGCGCCTTCAAACTACTAATAAGATTTAATTTGGCATTACCTCTTTCTCCGTACACCATTAAGGGTAATCCGTCTTCTCTCAGAATGCGAATCGCCTTCTCATGACAAACAACTTCGGCTTTCACCTTGGACATCCAGTCCATTCCAATAATTACGTCGAAGCTTCCCAATTCCACCGGTATTAAATCAATTGCAAACGTTTCGCTAATTTTTAGATTTCGGCAAATTTTATCAACCTTAATTAGTTTACCGTTTGCTACTTCAACTATACACTTTTTATCCAAAGGCGTTAACGGGCAATTTAATTTGGCACAAAATTCTCTACTCATATAACTTCTATCGGCACCCGAATCAAATAAAACATAAGCAGGTGTATTGTTGATAAGAAACGTACCCGTAACAAGCTCCGGATTTTCCTGTGCTTTCTCCCCATTAATGTTGAAGGATCTCCCACGGCCTTGCTTATTTTCATTCCTGCACTGGTTTATGGTATGGCCCGGTTTTCCACATCCATAGCAAACAACGCTGTTATTATTTGTTCTGGCATTATTTACTCCTTTGTTTCTATTTGGTCCGTAGACTTCACACTTTACCGCAATATGGCCATTCCTATTACACTTGGTACATAATTCTCTACAAAACCATTCCGGATGAAACGTATCACACCTGGGGCATATAGTCCTTTGCTTTTTGTTGTCGTTGTTGTTGTTGTTAGGGTTATTGTTGTTGAGACGTTTGTTGTTGTTATTGTTGTGATTGGGATTGTTGTTGTTGTTATTATTATTGGGATGGTTGTTGCGGTTATTGTTGCGGTTGTTGTTGCGATTATTGTTGTTGTTGGGGTGGTTGCGATTGTTGTTGTAATTGTTGTTTTGATTGTTGTTGTTGTACTGGTGACCCTGATCACCGCTTTTCTCCCACTTTCTTTTCCCCTGTTTCATTATGGCCTCTTCGGCCGCTTCTTTCTTTATCCTTCCTGTAATTTGGCCTATCAATTTGTGGGCTATACGGCTTGCTTTCTGCATTGTTGCAGGGTCATTAGCACCTACATGCTCTTAGATTCGTTCCGGCAACCCTTTTATGAATGCTTCAATTTTTGCTTCTTCGTCCTCAAATGCTCCAGGACACATTAAAGCCAGTTTGAAACGTCACTCGTAGGTAGTGACATCTAACCCTTGGGTTGTCAGTGCTTTAAGCTCTGCCTTGAGCTTGTTGATTTCGGTTCTGGGACGGTACTCTTCCGTCATCATGTGCTTGAAAGCAGACCATGGAAGTGCGTAGGAGGTATTCTGTCCTACGTAATCCATGTAGGTATTCCACCATGTCAAAGCAGTACCCCTGAAAATATGTGTGGCATACTTAACTTTATCCTCTTCTGCGCAGTTGCTGATTGCGAACACGGCTTCAACCTTCTCTGTCCACCATTTTAGTCCAACGGGTCCTTCAGTTCCTTCAAACTCATTGGGTTTGCAGGCCATAAAAACTTTGTAGGAACATCCTACCCGGTTGCCATTGTTTCCTCCACTGCTGAAACCTGATTGGTTATTGTTGTTCATTGCATTCACCACTGCAGCCATATTTGCAGCGAAAGCTTGAAGTTCTTCTGTGTTCAATTGTTGTTGTCTAGTAGCTGGAGGAGCCATTTCCTTCAAAAATAGCCGACTGAGTTAATCATATAGAATTTTAGAAGTAGCCAAAAAGTATTTTGTAGCTTAATATGAACTTATTATTATAAAAGCCTTTTCTTCATATTAGCATTTTATAACTATAATAATGTTCATACTTAGCAGCTAACACACAAATTAACTACTAAAATTCTAATATGAAAAACTATGGTAAGTTATTACATTACTACGTAATAATAACTTGTAATAATAATAAACCTTCCATGCTTATTCTTATTATTATACAATCATAAGGAAAATTACATTGCGGATTTTCTTACAAACTTAAACACACAATATAATACATATTATATAATGCATGGAATACAGTTTAGCTGCCGATGGTTCAAGAACGGCGAGATTTCTTAGATGTTGACGTTGTTTCTTTCTCGGTCAAACGTTTGTATTTTTGTTTGGATAGTTCTTTTTCCAATTCCTCCCAATTGGTTCTTTCGGCTAATTGTTTGGGAGCAAAACCAACAGTCGTTATACGAGCGGTCATTTTATAAACTGGTCTCTTAGGTGGTTCAGGTGGATGATCACAAACATTTTGGGTCATAATAGGTTCATCGGGTTTGGGATTGGGTATAACAGCCAAAGATTTTCCCAAATCACGTTGTGGTTCGGTAATTTCCACAACTTCTTCAGGATCCTCTTCTTCGGGTTCCTCTTCGGGATCTTCTTCTAGATCCTCTTCTGGAACCTCTACTGGCAATTGTGAATCTTTCCAATTTTCCCAACAATTTTCTACTTTAATGGTAGCACCAAAAGTTAACTTTTCCGTTGGTTCATAAGTCGTATGCTTTGACTCAGCCTCCGAATCACTTGATAAGTAAATGAAATCTAAATCACTAGAGATGCTTATATGATTGGATGAAGTCATCTATCACATAATAGCAGGCACGTTAAGAGAATGATATATCTTATAATATTTATATGTTAATAATCTTATGTTTCCAACAATTATATTAAGCAATCATTTTTAAAACAATTACGGTCGAAGTCCAGACTCACTAATGCATCAAAAATCAGTTAGACACACTAATGAAAATTTTTTTGATTCTCTAAGACCAACGCTCGGATACCAACTGAAATGCCCCGTTCATATTAATTATAAACGTTTCATATTAATTGGTTTCTTTGCGAGGTTTTGACCTCTATATGAGACGTTTTTCAAATCTTGCATTCGTTTTTAAAAACAACCATAACCTTTATTATTGAATAAAGGTCTTAATGACATAATTTAGATTGTCTATCAAAGACAATCTCCTCAAATAAATAAGTTTTTACACAACCCATTACAATATGATCAAATATATTACAACAAATACCCCGAATGCAAGTTTAAACAATATAAACAATTATGCCGATTCTAAATTTTAACCTTGGGTTGGCATACGACAGCGAAAGCGTTTTTAATATTCAACTGAGAATAACATGCTTAAAACGTCAACAAAAATGTTGGTGAGTCATAGGTTTAATTTCTATATAATAGTCATAACATTTAATAAGCCACAAGATTTAATTAAATTAAATGCGCAGGATCATTACAACTGCAAAAATCATTCATACGATGAGTCGCCTGGTAACCGACCTTAACATAGAGTGCTTAAGATATCTGGCATCATACATTCCACTATTCAAATGTATGACAAGAACCCTTCGAAGTACTAAAGCATTTCCACTATTCGAAAATGAGGGTGGTTGGTGCCCGTAGATCTATCTTTAGGATTCGCGTCAATTAGTGTTTTTCACTAATTCTTAGGTTACTAAGCATAATAATAATAAGTACAGATATTCGGTATAACAAAATAACCGTAGAAAGTAGTTTCATAAACTTGTGCTTATTTTGTAAAACATTTAAAATTTTTGCATGTATTCTCATCCCAAAATAATTTAGATAGTAAAAATGGGACTATAACTCACCTGTGATGATTTCCGAATAGATGGTGATAAGACTTGGCCTTTTGACAAATTCACGAACCTAATAATAATACTCTTGTGTCAAGATATATATATATATATAATTAATATTCCATACTTATGATACTTGTGATAATTTTAATTGTCCATTGTTAGTAGTCCAACGTTCGTAGTTCAATAGTCCAATAGTCCAACAGTATAAATATATATATAAATATAAATGCGTATATTGTGTTAGAATTCACTAACACTATAATATATTGTCTTAATATAATAAGACACATAATATGTATATTGTCTGAAGCAATCCGCGACCCATTGTATACATGTCTCAGGCTCGATCACAACTCAAAGTATATAATATACTGGAATCCACTTCGACCCACAGCTAACTCGAGATTACTGCCAATGGTGTCTAATAGTTCGTTCCAATAATATATATAGAAGAAGTCAAAATGATATGTCAAAACTTTGTATACGAATTCACGGTGATCAAGTCATATATATATGGTGCCTTACGATTTTTATTAAGACTATAATATATTGTCGTAGAACTTAATCACGACTATTATAAATTGTATTTTCATAAGTTCGGGAACAAGACATGTATAAATACATGTAGGATACAAGGTAAGTTAGCTAGGATAAGGTTAGCATCCATTTTTATAAATCATGTCCGTAGCTAAAAATTAAGAAAAATATCCAATTTTGTTTTACCCATAATTTCTTCGTTACAAATCTGTTTTGAGTGATTCGAGTTGCCATGGTTTCGTATCGAACTCAACATTATTAATCTTAACAGAAAGTATAGGTTTATAGTCGAAAATACAGCTTAGGTGTCAAATAAGAGAAGATAGTCATATCCGTCGTAAGAACGACATCTTGATGACCCTTTTTAAAAAAACATACTTCCACTTAGAGTTTAACCATGGATTTTGGATATATTTTATATCCATATAAAATAAGATTTTTCACCAAAGGAAATATTTTAATTCAAAGTTTAAGATAGGTTTTTAAAATTAAACCCAAAACAGCCCCCGTTCGACTAAGACGGCGTATATTCGATTTTAAGGTGTTCTTCGTGTTTACAAGTTTTATATCCTTATGTTAGCTTGACATACTGTCATAATACATGTGTTTAAGTATTTTAAAAGTCAAGTTAGAAGGATTAAGTTTGTTTGTGAACAAGTTTAGAATCAACTAAACTATGTTCTAGTTGTTGTACGTTATAAACTCATAATAAGATAGCTATATGAATATGAATCGAATAAGATTATGAATAAGGTGACTACCTTAAATCAATTGAACAAAGTTGCTAAGATAGAAGTGATGTTCTTGATCTTGGAAGAGTTGTTGGCTTGGTTTAAAAAAATTGGAAGTAATCTTCTTGATTTTGATGGTGTTCTTGAAGTGTTCTTGGAATGGTTTTCTTATAATGATTTAAGCTTGATTCTTGGAATGATTTATGAAATATATGATGAAAGGTTACTGAATTGGAAGTGTTCTTTGAGTAGTGTGTGTTTTGAGATAAATGGAATGAAGATTAAAATGAAGTGAGGTGTTTATATATACACATGTATAGATATAGATATAGATATGTGATGTGTATGTTTTTGTTTCTTGCATTTTAGTCATACAAGAGGTTAAATGCTTTTTCCCCACATATTTGCTACTGATTTAGGGTGGCTAAGGAGGGTATTTTTGGTATTTCTTATTGGTATATACTCATAGTAATTAAGTATAGAAGCTGGGTATGATACAGGTATAAATACCGAATGAATACGAATAGAATTCTTGATGGAATTGAATGAGAATATAAGTATAGCTATCTTTGTTGAGTATAAGTATGTTAGTATATATGTTTAAGTCCTTCATAAGTGTATTAATATATATTAATACAATACATATACATATATTTTAATTTAGAAGTTACTACAACGTTAATCGTTATATATATGTATATAGTCTTGAAGTCTTTAAGTTAGTAGTCTCATTTTATATATATAAATATTTGTTAATATATTTAATGAGATACTTAAATATCATTTTAACATGTCATAAATATATATATATCCAAATATATATTCTATTTAATGATTATCACCAATTATGACGTTCGTGAATCGTCATACAGACTGGGTGGTCAAACATTTGCATAAAATCCATTTCAAATATATATATCTTGACAAGTTTGATTGCTTAACATGTTGGAAACATTTAATTATGTAAATATTAATCTTATATATAGCGGAAAAATCCGGGTCGTTACAAGATAAGACCCTTATTCTTCTTACCTCTCTTCCCAGTTCATATGATATATTAGTTACTACGATTCTTTACGGAAAAGCTACTGTAAAGATGGAGGAGGTAGTACCGGAACTCTTATCTCAGGATAAGAGACGAAGATCCAATGACCGTTTTGAGTATGAATTTCCTATGGTTGGTCATGGAAAGGGAAGGTTTTTCGAAAAAAGATCTGGTGATAAAAGTAGGTCCAGATCAAGAGACGAAATGAAGGGTGTCCAGTGCTTTAAATGTCAAGAGTGGGGTCACTACAAGAAAGATTGTCAACTCTAGAAGAATGGTGAAGATTAATCTGGGGGTTCATCAGCTGCAGTAGCAGTTAATGAATCGGTTAATTTCGGAGATGTTCTCACAATCTCCAAAAGTTCTACTTCTGCTCAAGATGAATGGATTTTAGATTCGGGTTGTACGATGCATGTATGTTCCAAAAAAGCTTATTTTGATACGCTAATAGTAAAGAAGGCTGGAGTGCTGACTTTAAGTGATGGTTCAACATGTGATGTTGAGGGTGTTGGCATGGTGAAAATAAAATTGTTTCACGGAGCTGCTTACACTTTTAGTGGTGTGGCATACGCACCAAAGATGTGCAAGAATCTAATTTCCCTAAGCCAGTTGAATTCTCAAGGATACGGCTATTCGGCCGTAGGTGGAGTTATGAAAATCACACCTGGCGTGAAGGTCCTGATGATTGGAGAGAAGTATGAGGGTTTATATCGTCTGGTGGTGAGTACCAAATGTACTCGTGTCTCGAAAGTTTGGAAAGTGTGCACACGGAAAATTGATCGGGAACATGTGACGACATGTTTGATCAAGTTAGATGATGGTGAGAAAGGAAATCCTACGGAAGGAGAGGTGATTCGAGACTCCTCTCAGGAGTCAACCATGTAAGTTGACAGGGTCAGCTGCACATGAATATTGGCCGTTTTATTTGAATCCGAGTTCAGGACCGAGGTGATTCAAGGTGTGTGCAGTGGTGATAAGGAGGCCAATGGTGAAAGTACTAGGTGATAGTATTTTTGGTGATAAGGAAAATAAATGTTCGTCAAGGTGGAGATTGTTGGACATTAGTCCACATTTGCTAGTTCACAATTTGTGACTCACATTTAGTAGACAAATACAAATTGTCTTTTGCATGGTTGTGTAGTCAAAGATGGTAGTAATTTGGGATTTTGCATGGTAGCAACTTGTTTATTGTTTTCATATGTCAAGTTGGTTGTTGATGTAGCAAAGTTTGATTTGGTTTTCCTACAAGTCAAAGAAGGAATGCAACAAGTGGCTAGAAATGTCCAAGTAAAGTGTATGCATGTATATCTTCATCTATAAATAGGTGATAGTGCAAAAAGGAGAGAACATCACAAAGAGAAAGAAAAACATAGTTGATAGGTTTATCAACGGAGTGTGTTTATTTGTGAGGCCGAGAGTTTATTCTTGTAAGGATTGTAAAAGAGTGTACGAGAAACTTAGATTTTAAACTAAAATCTAAGGGGCTTGGGTTTGGGTTTAACTCATAGTGTACTTTTTCCTTGTATCGGGTTCTTTTATATTATAAGAATAAAGGGAACTCTTGGGGTGGACGTAGGCAGGGTTTTGCCGAACCACGTTAAATCGTCGTGTTATCAGTTACTTTATTTTGCTTTCTTTTATTTCTCGCAAGTTTGTCTCAAACAATTATATCCTCGCTTTCGCTAGTGTGGGTGCGTTGGGCAAGTTGTCATAACATTTAACAAATGTACGCACAATACACAAG
The DNA here is from genome assembly GCF_046630445.1 of Rutidosis leptorrhynchoides. Taxonomy (NCBI): domain Eukaryota; kingdom Viridiplantae; phylum Streptophyta; class Magnoliopsida; order Asterales; family Asteraceae; genus Rutidosis; species Rutidosis leptorrhynchoides. Next base: position 386,094,006 of record NC_092343.1, on the reverse strand, counting down.
ATTTAATTATATGGTTATGTACATCGTGATTTGTTTTTTTTAATGGAACATAGTGAATAGTGATGATTTGTAGGGTCCACCAAGGATTGAATAACTAGGTGGAGCAGGATATTTTATGTCAATTATAAATAACTAGTTAAAAGACACGTGAATACACGGGTTTGTTTAAAGCACAAATTTTAAAAATAGATTACAAAAATGATATTAGCAAATTCACTATACGAAATAACCTTTTAATTAATACTGAACAGACAATATACACTCTTCCCCGTCATCAACAAAAATGTAACCGGTCAAAACAACAGAACTCGAAAGATGTAAATCAATATTCTATGTTGAAGTACTTTACAACATCTTATGATCAAAATTTCATTAGGTGGTAAGTATTTTATAACATCAACCTATCGAAATTTCATGACACAAATTATTCACTTACAAAAATGTACACTCATCCCCATCATCTACGAAAATGTAACCGGTCAAAACTGTAGGATTAATGTGCAAGGTACAACATATAACTATATGACCAACATCATTTGAGCCTTCGGGGTCACACACATATACACCGAGACGTCAAATAAAATATATATATATATATATATATATATATATATATATATATATATATATATATATATATATATATATATATATATATATATATATATATATATATATATATGATGTATATATATTACTCAAGTAACAAAATAGTAAATCGAAATTAATTCATTACTATTCATATGCATAGTAAATGAATCGAAATTAATTAATTTACTATTCACATGAAAGCAGCATGATAGAAATTATTAAATATAAGTTACATAACATACCCCTGAAGTATTTGTTAAATATGACTTTATGATACATATATTCGTAATTTGAGTTCACGGGTGAAATAATAAAAATAAAATATCTATATATGTGTACCATATTACGGAGTAATTAATCAATCATTCTAATGCTTTTCGATGAACTAAAAAGAAAACACATATTACATATTTTGGTTCATAATATTAATCAAAGGTTGATTAATTATTACTTGGGTTTGGACTAGCATCCATTGACGTTGTTTGAAGTGTAGTGTGGACTATCCAAAGAGACGATTATACTTTTGATCGTAAGTTTCTCTCAGTCTCAATCAGTTTCTTCAAGAAAGGTATATCGTTTACTCACTTTGTGAATTACATATTTTGACAATTATTAGTGGTGTAACTGGATCATTGGGAAAGATTAATCGTGTGCATGTTTCATTAAATAAGTGAAAATTTAATCTTGTTAAATTTAGTTCATAAAATAATAAAAGATTATTATTTTAACTATCCGCTGCGTTAATCTGTTTTGGTAAAAGTACACACGATTTTCCATCAGTGGTATCCGAGTCGCTTTTACACTATCTTAATTATCGTGTGACTATTCTTTAGATTTAGCTTTGTGGTATATTGGTGAAAGTCGAAACGTTTTTAGTTTTTAAAGTCAACTCGGTTGATCTAGACTTAACCTCATGACGCACAAATATGATTGAAAGAATATCACTATTTTAAATTGTAGATTTAATTGTTATGGCTTGAATATTTATTATAATTGTTGATTGTTTTATTCCATGGTTATACACACGCATTGTAACCATGGACAAGTCATATTTAAGTTTTAATAATGTAGTTATTAAAATTGTGATTGCACACATAGCCCATAATGCCCCGACCTATGTATGATTGTTGTGATTGTTGATTACGGCAATATTATGTCATATTGATTATTTATTAGGAAGGCCATTTTGAAGCCCAAGTTGTATTATATTTATTTTCCATTTTCATAGTATTGTATTTAAGTTTATTTCAATTTGTAAAAGTACTAGTTTAGTTGTATTTTCAAATTTAAATAAATGTAACAAGATGAAGATTGAAGATAAAATACAACATGCTTTTGGCTTAGAAGATGGCGAACAGGTCAAGTTGACCACAATGGCGTTTGTCAAGTTTTCACTTGATTCTTGAATCAAGTGGGAGCTACGATATTACCCTTAGTTTGACCTCTTGATCCTATGTCGGCTCATGGGATCAAGCATAGGATTTTTAGGCTAGGCTATGTGTGTGTGATGCATGGTATGGTTGTGTTTTATTTTTACGCATTTATATTTAATTGTTGATTATAATATATGCTAAATGTTTTTGATGAAAACATCAAATAAAACTAGTAACGAGTTTCAAAGGTTAAAATTGATGATTTTAAAAAGTTAAACTCTAACGAGTTTAAATTTAAATATTTTTTTGAAACTCAAATAATATATATGAGCGACATCTTTTAAAAATATTTTAAAATGATACACAATGTGTATTTGTTATTTTTTTATATATAAAATAAAATAACAAACTTGACGCATAAACACGATCGACATATATAAAATTGGTTAAAATGTTTTTTAACAAATTGTAGCGAATCTTGTGTGCATGCATTATTCGTTAACACAAACATTTTTAAAATACCCGTCAAATTTAAGTCATGCCATCCAATGAGCTTGCAAACACTCCTCGTTATTTTTTGATTACGGTGAGACCTAATCGAATTATAGCCACGAGGTGGATTTTCAGTTACGAGTGAGACTAGGCTGAATTTCCACTGTTTCCAAATTGGACGACTTAATCGTATTCACGGTGAGACCTGAGTTCGAGGCAAGGATGGGACAAACATGCCAATAGATAATAGTGGTTTGTTAGACTACACATATCTCAAGGTCCCATAAAGATCTAAGAGTTGCATCTGTGATGCAATTGGTACTCGCTACCTACCAGTAGACTCTATAACTGCTAGCTGATCAACAGATGTAGTTATGGAACCTCTATGTGGATCTTAGGCTTTCGTAAATTAATTGTTTTTAAATATATTAAAACTTGGGTAATTAATTTATTAAAGTACAATATCGAAAAAACTAAAATTGAATCTTGTTCTCTTGTAGATGTCAAACAATCAAAACGTAAACCAAATCAACCTCCGTTCTTTATTGGAGAAGGAGAAACTCAATGGTTCAAACTTTCTCGATTGGCATCGCAACCTGAGAATTGTTCTCAAATTTGAAAGGAAGTTGAACAAAATTGAAGAACCCTTACCCGAAGCTCCTCCTGAGACAGCTACTGCTGCTCAAAAGAATGCTTATCAGAAGTTGTTTGATGAGCAAGAGAAGATAGCTTTAATCATGCTTGGTAGTATGACTTCTGACCTCCAAAAGGAAATGGAAGATCGTACAGCATATGATATGATGACTGAGCTGAAAAATATGTTTCAGAAACAGGCTAGTCAAGAGTTATATGAAACTTATAAGCTTCTTCAAACATGCAAAATGGAGGAGGGTCAATCAGTGAGCTCTCATGTCTTAAAAATGAAAAGCTACATTGACCGATTGGAAAAACTTGGAACTACCTTGCCGCCTAACTTGGCCGTGAACACGATTTTGGTTTCACTACCAAAATCGTATCACCAATTTGTGATGAATTACAATATGCAAGGTTGGGAGAAATCTCTGGCAGAAGTGCACTCGATGCTCAAAACTGCTGAACAGGATATTCCATATAAGGTTTCCAATCCAGGTGTCCTTATGATTAGGGAAGGTAGGGTGAAAAAGAATAAGCCGAAAACTTGGAGAAAAGGAAAAGGCAAGTCAATTGCTAAGAAAAAGATTCCATCACCTCCCAAGAAAAAAACCCAGCGAAAGACGACGAATGTTTCCACTGTGGAAAGGTTGGCCACTGGAGGAGGAACTGTCCTTCCTACCTATCTAAGTTGAGAAAAGGCAAAGCTGGCCAGACCAGCAAATCAGGTATATTTCATATACAGTTATATACTTTTTCTAGTGATTCCTGGATTTTTGATACTGGTTGTGGTACTCACATCTGTAACAATATGCAGGGAATGAGAAGAAGTAAGAGACTGAAGAAAGACACACTAGACTTAAGAGTGGGCAATGGGGCTCGAGCTGCTGTTGAAGCTATTGACACCTATGAGCTTACTTTACCTAGTGGTCTTATTGTTTTGTTGGAACAATGTCATTATGCTCCTAGTATTACGAGCAATGTAATTTCAGTTTCTCTTTTGAAAAATGTTGGTTTTGAACTTACATTTACGCACTTTGGCATTTCAGTTTCTAAGAATAATGTATTTTATTTTAATGCTATTCCACGTGATGGTATTTTTGAAATTGATATGCATGGTGTAATTTCAAATAATAATTCTGTATATACATGTACTGCCAAACGAGTCAAGAAAGACTTGAATAATACCTATCTATGGCATTGTCGTCTTGGTCATATAAACAAACAACGCATTTCAAAACTCCAATCTGATGGGATTTTGGAATCAACTGGCCCTGAGTCATTTGATGTATGCGAGTCATGTTTATGTGGAAAGATGATAAAGGCTCCTTTCTCCGGTTTAGGTGAAAGAGCTAAAGATCTTTTAGGACTAATACATACTGATGTATGTGGCCCTTTTAGAACTATGTCTAGAAATGGTGAAACATACTTCGTTACATTTACTGATGATTATAGTAGATATAGTTATGTTTACTTACTGAAACATAAACATGAAGTTTTTGAAACGTTCAAAATCTTTCAAAATGAAGTAGAGAATCAACTTGAAAAGACCATTAAAGCCCTTCGTTCTGATCGGGGAGGGGAATATATGAGTCAAGAGTTTTTGGACCACCTGAAGAATTGTGGGATTGTCTCACAATTCACTCCACCTTATACACCACAGCACAATGGTGTGTCGGAGCGGAGGAATCGAACTTTACTTGATATGGTTCGATCTATGATGAGTCTAACTACTCTACCGATGTCTTTTTGGGGTTATGCATTAGAGTCTGCTGCACGCATACTCAATATGGTTCCAACCAAGAAGGTAGATAAGACACCATATGAGTTATGGCATGGAAAGAGTCCTAAGTTGTCTTATTTGAAAGTCTGGGATTGTGAAGCGTATGTGAAACGTGACACTTCAAACAAGTTAGAACCCAGAGGTATCAAATGCCACTTTGTGGGATACCCAAAGGAAACAATGGGTTACTACTTTTACTACCAAGCTGAAAACAAAGTGTTTACTGCTCGGTTTGCTGAATTCTTTGAAAGAGATCTTCTCTTACAAGAAGTCAGTGGGAGTAAAGTAGATCTTGAGGAAATTCAAGAATCACAAAGTAACATACCTTCTGAAGTCACTAGCCAACCGCACGTTGAAGCTGGACACACTGTTGGTGAGCCAGAACGTGTTGTACCTATACTTCGTAGATCTAGTAGAACTCTTCATCAACCTGAGAGGTTAAATCTTCTAATTAATTCAGATGTACCTCATCTAGGGGATTATGATGAACCCTCTAGCTATGGTGAAGCCATGTCAGATCCACAATCTGACAAATGGGGAGATGCTATGAAGGCAGATATGCAATCTATGAAAGATAATCAAGTATGAGACTTGATTGATCTTCCACCCAATTGCAATACAGTGGGCAGTAAATGGGTCTTTAAGAAGAAGGCTGACATGGACGGTAATGTAAACACTTTTAAGGCTCGATTGGTGGCAAAAGGTTATACTCAAACTCAAGGAATTGATTATGAGGAAACTTATTCACCAGTCGCGAGCATTAAATCAATTAGGATACTTATTGCCATAGCTGCTTTTCATGATTATGAAATATGGCAAATGGATGTCAAAACTGCTTTCCTAAATGGTGACCTAAGCGAGGACGTATATATGGTTCAGCCGGAAGGGTTTGTGAATCCTAAGCATCCTACTAAAGTATGCAAGCTTCTAAAATCTATTTATGGATTAAAGCAAGCATCCAGGAACTGGAATCTTAAGTTTGATCAGAAAATCAAAGAGTTTGGTTTTTCTCAAAACCAAGATGAGCCCTGTGTTTACATTAGAGCTAGTGGGAGCAAAGTTGTCTTCTTGATCTTGTATGTTGATGACATACTACTTATTGGAAATGACATTCCAACTTTGCAAGATGTCAAATCTTGGCTTGGAAAATGTTTTGCTATGAAAGATCTTGGAGAAGCTAAGTATATTCTTGGAATCAGGATCTGTAGAAATAGATCCAAAAGGCTTACTGGTTTGAGTCAAAGTACATACATTGACAAAAACTTGAGAAGATTTAACATGCAAAACTCCAAGCGCGGAGCATTGCCCATGCAAAAGGGCATAACCTTGAGCAAGTCTCAAAGTCCTATCACACCTGATGAGATAAGACGAATGAAATGTGTTCCGTATGCTTCGGCTATAGGATCCATTATGTATGCCATGTTATGTACTAGACCTGATGTCTCGTTAGCTTTGAGTTTGACGAGTCGTTATCAACAGAATCCAGGTGAAGAACATTGGATTGCTGTTAAGAGCATTCTTAAATATTTGCGAAGAACTAAAGATATGTTCTTGGTTTACGGTGGTTTGGAAGAAGAGTTGAGTATTAGATGTTATACAGATGCTAGTTTCCAAACTGATCGAGATGATTCTCGATCCCAGTCAGGGTATGTCTTTGTCATGAATGGCGGGGCAGTTGATTGGAGAAGCTCAAAGCAGAGCACAGTTGCACAGTCTACAACGGAAGCAGAATACATTGCTGCCTCAGAAGCTGCTCAAGAAGCTGTCTAGATAAGGAAGTTTATTGCTGAACTCGGAGTAGTTCCCAGCATTGAATCCCCTATGGAAATGTACTGTGATAATTCAAGTGCTATTATACTTGCGAAAGAATCACGTGTACGTAAAGGTAGCAGACACATTCTTCGAAAGTTTGACTACATTCAAGAAGTCGTTGAGAGGAATGATATTAGTATTCTTAAGGTTCATACAGATGATAATGTGGCTGACCCGTTCACGAAGCCCATGACACACAACAAGCATGATGATCATGCTAGTAGTATTGGACTTCGTTATGCTGCTGATATTTTTAATTTGTAATTTAGTATTTGGATATTTTTGGAACATTAAACAGTTTTATCATAATGAATTGATATATTGATGGTATGATCGTTTTCATATATATCATTGTGTTCTATATTAGCATGTTTAATCCATGAGTAATTGTTAATTATTCAAAATCTCCATAATCAATCATGTTATGGGAATAACATGAATTAAGATTAATATGAAGTTTTGGTTATATTTATTGATGATAAATAGTTAACTTGTTGAGACCAAATTTCATATGTATTCATTGATGATGAATATTGGAATGACCCAACCATGAGATGTCACTACATGGATCGTAGTCAGTAGTGAATCTTTTAGTAATTATGTCTTTGTGTCCTTAGACTTGAGATGCACGCCCATCTTGATGAGTGTAGCATTGTACTTTGATATGGTTAAACGCTGTCCTGAATAAGGCTGTTATAAAGGCCATTATTGGGTATAATGTAAAGCTCGTGATAGACACGTGTATGCAATATAGGATTTGTTCCTCCGAAATGTTTGGAGTTAGATACTTTTGAGCTCCTCGATGAATGAATAAGATATCTGTGTGGCCGCACCCAGATGTAATTAAGATGATACTTAATTAATTTGGTGATCTAATTCAGTTCTAAGATCGAGAAACAAAATTGTTAAACAAATGAGAATGACCGATGATCCATATCTCAAGTTTAACTAAAGTTATCTGAAACAAAAGGACGAATGAAATTTAACACTTACCATAAACAGTTTCGAGAAACTACCCTCACATGAATTTGGGGACAATGACGTGTTGCTAGACGCTTACAATTGTTTGTATAGTTACTTGATGTTGTGCCATGCACAAGTGGGAGTCTGTAGGATTAATGTGCAAGGTACAACATATAACTATATGGCCAACATCATTTGAGCCTTCGGGGTCACACACATATACACCGAGACGTCAAATAAAATATATATATATATATATATGATGTATATATATTACTCAAGTAACAAAATAGTAAATCGAAATTAATTCATTTACTATTCATATGAATAGTAAATGAATCGAAATTAATTAATTTACTATTCACATGAAAGCGACATGATAGAAATTATTAAATATAAGTTACATAATATACCCCTGAAGTATTTGTTAAATACTACTTTATGATAACGGGTGAAATAATAAAAATAAAATATCTATATATGTGTACCATATTACGGAGTAATTAATCAATCATCCTAATGCTTTTCGATGAACTAAAAAGAAAACACATATTACATACCTTGGTTCATAATATTAATCAAAGGTTGATTAATTATTACTTGGGTTTGGACTAGCATCCATTGACGTTGTTTGAAGTGTAGTGTGGACTATCCAAAGAGACGATCATACTTTTGATCGTAAGTTTCTCTCCGTCTCAATCAGTTTCTTCAAGAAAAGTATATCGTTTACTCACTTTGTGAATTACATATTTTGAAAATTATTAGTGGTGTAACTGGATCATTGGGAAAGATTAATCGTGTGCATGTTTCATTAAATAAGTGAAAATTTAATCTTGTTAAATTTAGTTCATAAAATAATAAAAGATTATTATTATTATTATTATTTTAACTATCTGCTGCGTTAATCTGTTTTGGTAAAAGTACACACGATTTTCCATCAAAAACAACATAACATAAAAAGTGTAAGCTAATATTCTATGTTAGAAGTACTGCACAACATCTTATGATCAAAATTTCATAAGGTATTATCGGTTGAAGTACTCTGAACATCTTATGAAACCAAATTCCATTTCTTATAGCCGGATAGAATTCATTTAAAACTGAAACCAACATTCACAAAATGATGTTCAAAGAGAATGATGATGAATATAATGGCAATAAAAACACTAAAGAAAATATAAAGAATGCTTACTTTTGCGGTAGAATCGGTTGCAAAGCCAAAAACGAAAATACTCCATTTGCCCTTTTGCTCTCTTAAATTGTGCACACGCTCAATTGGTTGCAAGTCCCTCGTAATGATCTTGGCACATTGCCTCGTCAGTTTGCTAGCTAATAATGCATCTTAAATCAAACACGTTTTCAAAATAACACAGTTTGCTATTATTGCCTATATGCTGCTTTAACTCTTTCTTTACAATGGCATGATGTTGTTGTGTTGTCTCAAATATGAGCATTAAAGTATTATAAGCCATATTCTTTGTAAGAAGAATTTAAATGTGTTTAAAATATAACTTTAGAACTTCAAAACAATATGCTAAGATGTCTTACAACAAACTTTAAAACAACTTAAAAGATTTAAATGGGTCTAAATGGCCATTTTATACAAAGTCAAAAAGCATTAATCATATATCAAGATATATGAGTCCTAATTTTCTAAAAGAGTAAATGGGTCAATACAAATATGACAAAAAAATCATATAAGATAAGCAGTTCAAAATGGGTCTATAATGTTATAATTAGATAAACCACATGAAATATAAAATTAAAAATATCATCAAGATCAATTAAATGCATTTTTTTAGCTAAACTCTAGCACCAATTCAAAATGCATAAACACATAGACTAATCAAACACACCTTCAAATGCATGAAAATAAGACTACAAATGCAAGTTGACCAAAATGTTACTCTCTCCATCCCATAAAAAATGCATCTCATATATGTATCAATGTATGTATGTGCATCTTATACTATCTTTCAGGTGCATTCATTGAATAACTGAAAAAACTGGAATGCAATTTACCTTCTCATCCAATCTTTCTATGTCCACTGCAGCACCATCAATTGTAGAGTACGAAGTCGAACCCTTTTGACCAACCTGATGCACCATCGTTAAAACTACAGGTCTGCAACATAACAAAAATTAGAATCAAAATTTCAAATAAGAGCACACTACTACGTAATAATTACAGATGAACCAAAACATTAACAACTTCACCTAACTTTACAAAGCATTATCAAAGCCCTTCATCAATTTTACGTTTACTCAGACCTGTATTTAGCAGCATCAACAACAATTTTATAGCATACACATCACATAGTTGAGAAAAAAATCTACCAACACAAGAAAACATATTAGAAACATTACGACATGGCGAGCACTTGCACAGTATACTTGGAAGATAAAAAGTAGTTATAAAAAATCTACAATATAAATAACCTATGATTATATATATTTAAAATAAGAAAAAGAAAATGAAAGCAAGTAGCATCAAATAATGTAGATTAATTCAAACTTACTGATCAAAGATCAAAAAGTTAATACCCATTATAAGTTCAAACCATTTAAATTTAAGGTGGCAATTTGAACCCATTTAAATTTAAGGTGGCAATTTGAACCCATTTAAAGTGTCAACCTGACTTGTTGACTCATGACCGAGTATATATGAATTTCATACAGTTTCTAAAGCTAAAATGGGTCTAAAACCTCTACTGCTAATCGAATTTCTAAGATTATTATAAAAGAAACATCATAGAAGCAGAAGATGGACTCTGCATATACACACAACAAAACGTTATATGTTACCTATATTGCACATGGAAATATTAGTAATATATTGAATTTTACTTTTAATGCACATGTAAATTGAAATGCAAAGTAATTAAAAATACATATATGATGCTGCAAAAAAAGTAATAATTTATTCAACTAATGGTTTCATATAACAGCAGTTTCGAAATTATAAACATACATTACTCTGCACAAATACAGGTAGCCTTTGAAACATTTTATCACTTATATCTGCCAACATCATTCACAATTGATGAACACACCTATATCTAACATAGATTAGTTTGAAAGTCAATAAAAAATAAACAAAGACAAATGATTAACAACAAATTGTAAAATAAGTAAACATTAGATATAGATATATACCTCTGTTATCTTTGATCACCTATATCAAGTTGGTTAGTCTATGCGTCAGACCAAGAGCTCTTGCACTTAAAGATCTCAATTTTAAAGGTAAAGGCCTGCAAAATTAAAAAACGGTTATAAACTTAACAAATGTTCATAGTATATAAGAAACAACCTGTAAAAATCTCTTAAAAGAAGATGATAGTTCAAAAGGTACAAAACTAATTCGCAAATACCCGATTCATTCGCAAGGGAAAAACAATGCGAATAAATAATCATTTAGACTTATTGATATTTTCTTCACTATCAGATAATTTTCGGAATTTCTTTTCGTCACAATGGGCAGTAACAACAGCCAAAATCATTTAACACCCAAAAATCACTCAAAGTCAAAATCCTACTAACAAAAGTCAAGATTAGGGTTCTTACCAAATCTTTGAGGGATGGAAATGGTAATGAAATGCAGAAAAATCAGCTCCATGGCGTTAGGTCAAGCCCCAATTGCGATTTCTCAAAAACCCTAGTTTCCAATTCCTCCAAAAATTGAAGCATCCAAGCTTTCTCTCACTAAACCCACGTCTCTCTCTCTCTCTCTCTATGTTTCTGATTCGTTCTTCTTCAAAATGAGCATATAAAAATCTAATTTGCCTTGTAAATTTATGTTTATAACTTGACGTGAGGAATAATTGTTGAAAGATTTCAACAATTGGGTTCTTTAGGGTTTTTTTAAATTTTGAAATAGAGTTGGGAAGATGACTGGATGTATTTGAGAAAAATTGTAGTCAGGCTTTGTCAGGCACGCGTGAAGATATTGTGCCGTCCCATATTTTTTTTTTTTTTTTTTTTTTGTTGCTATTCTTTCTTTAGTATTAAGGTGTAAAAAATAATTAAAGAAAAAAAAAATCTTGTATGACATCAGCAAGTGCCCCCTCCTTTTTTTCTTCCTTTTTTGATTTTTTTAAAGCTTGATTAAAGCTTTTTTATGACATCATTTTATTAGACAAATATAAGATTAGAATAGACTAGTTAAATGACTATAAATTACGAGTTTGTTAAAATAATTCAAAAAATACTATTAATTGTTAGAACTTTAAACATAATATTATATTAAAATTTGTATGATTTATATGCATTAAAGTCTACCCTGTAATACTCCGTATGTAATTATATGGATTAACAGACCCACACAAATATTTAAAATATAAACATGCATCAAATTTTGAATCACGATTTATCATTTTGTGTGCAATTACATATATTTCCAAAATATATTAAAATGTCAAAAAACAACCATAAATACAAAGGAGGAAATCAAATGATTAAAATAAACATGTAGTTTGATACAAATAAACACTTTTACTATCACTTGAATCCAGAAACCAAAGACTACAATAGATTGTTACGGACGCAAAACCACATGCATATAACCATATATCCAAAGAAAATCACAAAAATGAGCTTACAATAGATTGTCATTACCAATAGAAACTAAAGACTACAATCCAAGGACGGAGGATAGAAGGGGACTAGAGGGGGTTGAGGCCACCCAAAAGTTTGACCAAGAGATATGGATTACTCCATATATATTACAATGAGCAATAGCGCTACCAGTGGCGGAACTTGGACGAATATCTTGGAGGGGCGAAAAACTAAACCTTATACATATATATGGTACTACCATAAATGAAAATTAATCAACAATCTTTTTTGGATTTAATATAGTTTATGCTCGTAATAGTCAATTAGTTGGTTAATAAAAGGTTCAAAATTTTAAACTAGTAATAATCATAATTTTTAATTATATCTTATAAAATTTAAGGATTATAGCTTATATTAGAACATACATTATTGGATTAGGAGATGGAACAAAATTTAAAATGCAATTAAATTTGTAGAAATATAAATCGAAATAGAAATTAGTTTATATACACTAGTAAAGACAAAGTGAAAATGAAAAGACCATAATTTAAAAAACTTTTTTTACTATTTGTGAGTGGGCAGTGGTAGTTGAATGAAAAATGAAAGTAATACGTACAAGTCAAAGGAAAACAATAGAGAGAAAACCCCTTTTTCTTCATCCTCCCAATCTATCCATCTTCGTCATCACCCATCTCTTTTTTCTACAAAACATCATCCTAGTTTATAATTTACCCAAAAATCGAAAAAAATAACACTACTTACCCGAAATTCAGGGGGGGACGATTTCCCCTCCACGTCTCCACTAAGATCCGCCCCGCTACATATTAAATTATTTAGCCTCACTAATTATATTATGTTGCATGACTTGTTTTTTCTTTTTTGAAAAGCAAGATATATATATATATATATATATATATATATATATATATATATATATATATATATATATATATATATATATATATATATGCACGATCCATGGATAAGCTTAAAAGGAGTACAAACGGGATAAGCAAAATAAAATTTTTTTTTTTTTAATTTTTTTTACATTCATAAATCTGCATTAAAATGCACCTCTAATCAATTTTTTTCATAAAAAAAAGTTCAAAATCTTTCAAAAATCGATGATGAATGGTAAAATTAACCATTCATCGGGTTAATTTATCATTCATCTTGTTTACGATGAATGATAAAATTAATCAATGCTAAAAAAAATCAGATGAATGGTTAATTTAACCATTCATCTGTTTTTTTTATCATTCATCATAAACAGATGAATGGTTAAATTAACCATTCTTCTGCTTTTTTTTTTTAGCATTGATTAATTTTATCATTCATCGCGAACAAAAAGAATGATAAATTAACCAGATGAATGGTTAATTTTACCATTCATCATCAATTTTTACCATTCATCATCGATGTTTACCATTCATCATCGATTTTCGAACGATTTTGTTAAAAAACTTTTTAAAATTTTTTCGTTTTCTTCTATTTGCATATTAAATGATCGTTTTTTTTATAAAAAAAAATTTTGAAATTTTACTTATCCAGTTTGTACCTCATTTAGTGCTTATCCATGGATTGGTCCAATATATATATATATAAAATGATACAAGACGAAGACACCGGTCGTACAAGGAGGGACCGGGTCGCAAAGTTTCACACACAAAAACTAGGATGCAAAGACCGCATCCAACACGACAAATGCATGACTTGTTTCTTTGGCATTAAAGTATTTTCAGTAAGAGATCTTTTCTAAAACTTCCTAGTGTTCGAAAAAACTTGAAACACGTTTCACATAGATCTTTTCAATTTGGAGTTAAATAATTCCAGAACTCTTATGATTTGTTAAACTATATTAGTGCATGTTTTATAGATATTCTGTACTAAATTTTTCTCTCAAATTAAGGTGAAAGGTTTTTTAAATACAGTTGAAAAACACAACTTTACAATCAGGTGAACAATTTATCTAAAAACATTTTACAAATTAACTTTTGCAACAAAAAAATAAATAAAAACAGTAAAAAATTGGTTGTGAAACTTTCAAAGATAGTTTATTATCAATTGAGAAGTGATAATGCTCACTTAAATACAATCTAAAATGATTTTGGCCCCTCTAAGTTAATAGTTCAAGCTGCTACACGTCTCTGCTACAAATTGAATATTCAACCGCCTTAACATAAAATGATAACTTAGTTGCAAGTTTGAGAAGGATTAAAGTCAAAAATAGGCTACAAACTTACACAAATGTACCAATGTCACCCACAAACTCATTTACGTCCTACTGTCGCCTACAAACTTTGAAAAAATGTGCTAATCTCAACATTTTGGCGTTTTGACATGTTACATACTAATTTTGACCTGATAATTTTTTTTTTTTTAAGAATTAAGATCCAATCCACGAACGACACGTGTTAATTTTGACCAGTTTAGCCGGTAGCAAGTCATTTTTGTTTACATTGGTACACTTTTTGAAAGTTTTTGTTTACATTGGTACACTTTTTGAAAGTTTGTAGGCGACAGTAGAACGGAAATGAGTTTGTGGGCGAAATCGGTATATTTGTGTAAGTTTGTAGCCTATTTTTGGCTTTAACCCGTTTGAGAACATACGGGCAATTTGAGTAATTAGTCGTCTTGCATTTGGAGCTTTTAAGCTGCATAATTGTGAAAATGGATGTAAAACACATCTACAAGTGTTGGGAAATTACGGCCTCACTAATTCTCAACAAACGCCCAATGAAAAAACAGTAACGAAATAAGAACAATACATAACACAAGATTTAACGTGAAAACTCCAAAACAGAAGAAAAACCACCGGTCCCCAAAGAGAGAAATACACTATATCACAAATTGTTACAATGATATAGACGACTCTCTTAAGCCAACTACACTCTCCAAAATATTTAGCTAACACAACTCTCAAACAAGGGTAAGAAAGAAAGAAAGAAATAATCAAATACTTAAAGTGTATTGATTGGTGCAATTTGGAAGTAATCCCATAAGCTCCTTTTATAACCAAAGAGATTACTTCTCACTCTTTCCATCCACCGATGTGGGACTAAGCAAAAAACATTTCTTCTACTAGCCAAAAAATCAAACCAACAAATCTCCACCTTTTGGATAGAAGAAGATAACCATGCTTCCACATTGCAAGGATAACCGATGTAGACGCTTCCTCGACGACAACTTCAAGATCCTCATCTTCATGTCGTTGACATTATCTCTCAAGAGACAAAACTTGCATCTTCATCGAACATTGTCAAGACCCGACAATCATTGTCATCACTGACAATCATAACTCTTAACAAGAATTATCATACTCCACCATTAAGAGTATAGCACTTAGAATATCACATTTCAAGCATTTCACCTCGGCACATGTTGTTGAACAACCAGCTGAGACTTTATGGTGCAACTTCCTGTTTGGCTTTCCCTGGAAGTTTCATCAGCTACAACATCAGTTTCCACCACACAACCTGCATCAATGCCAAACCAATGCCCATGTGCAATTGTGAAACCGCTAACGAACATCCATTTCCATGGTGGCGCGGACACACCATGAGGATGGTGTGACTTCAGAGGAATTCGTCACTCTCTATAACGGAGACAATGTTAGCGTCTTTGGAGCCATTTGCCGGATTAGCTCCACCTGGACAATTAACCCTTACATGCCCAGTCTTCCCGCACCTCCAGCATACCAGATTCTTCCCAGAGTTTCTCTTTCGCCTATCCGAACACAACACTATCGTATCTCCTGATGACGAGACCCCGTTACCTTCCAGTCTTTTCTCCTCGGATAGGAGCTTGCTAGTAACGTCTTCAAACTTCAGAGTTTTCTTCCCATACATCAAAATAGGTTTCATGTGTTCATAAGACGATGATAAAGATAATATCAACCTCAAAGCTTTATCTTCATCATCCGTTTTAACTCCAATAGCCTCCAGTTCTGAAACAATACCGTTAAGAATACTTAGATGATCTGAAATCTTTGAACCCCCATCCATACGCAGAGTATGAAATTGTTCTTTAAGACACAACCGATTTGAGATGCCCTTGCCCTAGTACAACTGCTCTAGTTTAACCCAAAGCTCCTTTGCCGTTGATAACCCGTGCACATTTGCAAGCACGTTCTTTGCAAGACACAAACGAATCGCACTTGCTGCCCTCAAATCCATATCATCCCATTCTTCTTCATCGAACTTACTGGCTAGAATCACTGCCGGGAACAAAGGTGGGTTTACCTTTCAATGCCTTGTGTAACCCGAACTGAATCAACACATCCTTGACTTGAACCTGCCATAAGCCAAAATTGATCATCCCATCAAATTTCTCTACATCAAACTTCATTTAACTGAACTTCGACATCATATCCGTATCCTATAAACAACACTTTCTCTGATTTTGCTCACGTTTCGAATAGCTAAAAGATGTAGCAGGTAGCCAGGACCCTTTAAATCGGAAATCCACAACTCGCCACTAATAAATCCAACTATTACTACGAATCAGAAAAAATATTGTCTAACCAGATACCCTATACGATCAATAGAACTCGTTTCTGATGTGGACGATCCACTCCCGTGGCAACCACAGAGCATACTCCGACTCCTATAATCGAGACCCCCCCGTCAAACCTGACGCTCTGATACCAGTTGTTGGAAAATTACGGCCTCACTAATTCCCAACAAACGCCCAATGAAAAAACAGTAAAGAAATAAGAACAATACACAACACAAGATTTAACGTGGAAACTCCAAAACAGGAGAAATATCACCGGCCCCCAAACAGAGAAATACATTATATCACAAATTGTTACAATGATATAGACGACTCTCTTAAGCCAACTACACTCTCCAAAATATTTAACTAACACAACTCTCAAACAAGGGTAAGAAAGAAAGAAATAATCAAATACTTAAAGTGTATTGATTGGTGCAATTTGGAAGTAATCCCATAAGCTCCTTTTATAACTAAAGAGATTACTTCCCACTCTTTTCATCCACCGATGTGGGACTAAGCAAAAAACATATCTTCTACTAGGCAAAAAATCAAACCAACAACAAGTTGGTTCATAATTGTAGATTTAAAGTTGGGTCCAACATTTTATCAAACATCGTCATGCACATTCTAATCACCAAGCTCCTATACATTTTTATATATTAAGTCTGCAACTTGTCTTCCTAAGACTCAAAACACAATGCTTCACCTGAATCGGTCATACTCATTATCGACATATTAAAATTATCTAAGGGAATAAACTTTAAAAAAAAAAAAAAGATTTACATACCTTTGAAATCGTGTTCACAAAATAAGTAGCACAAAGTTCTACAAAACTTATCCCACATGAAAAAACAAAAGATATGTTATATAGAGTGCTGCATAACATATTCCACACAAAAGTCAAATGACAAAATCTCAAACACGCATTTAGACAAACTGTTGACGTGCATAATATAAATGTTCATCATGAAATCATCACCTCAACATCATTTTAGTCATGATTAACACTTACATATAACAAAATCAAAGAAAACAATATATTAAAGGCAAACATTAAATGAAAATGAGAGTAAAAAGGTCAAAAAATAAGAGTATTTATATTTATATTTATATTTATATAACCTGATTATGGCAGCGTTACTGCGATAATAATTTGTAGGAGTATGAATCATGTGTTCAAATCCCTTGTACTTTCGGAAAGCATAAAACCTAATAAAGAAGATGTCACTCACAATCAGTAAAGAAAAGAAACGTCGTTGGTAATCGATTTGAATAGAAGAAGCAAAAAAAAAATCTAAGGTCGGAAAAAAAATCTACACATCAGAAGATTCAAAGAAGAAGAAGGATAAATGACTTACTTTGTTATTTTAAAAAAGAGAGTGCAAGTAAATGAACAGAGGATTAAGAAAAATGAAGAAGAAGGTTGAATCAAACTTGAATATGGAAGAATAAGATGAAGGGAATGAAGAACGCTAAATTGAACTGCTCAATACTCCGTATTAGATGAAGTGGTACATCTAGCTAATTTAAAAAGAGCCAATTAAAAGAGAGGCTTGATTTGTGATTTTTGAGTTGTGTGCATTCGACAGTAAAATATCACGGTGTATATTGAAATTTAAAAAACAAATTTTTTTTTTTTTGCTTATTTTTTTGTGAATTTTTCTTAACTTTTAATTTTTTTGATGACATCACTAACCACATCTTAAAAATTTTCTTTTTGCTTTTTATTTATAAGAAAAAAATGTCTATTTATGACATCATCTTATTTGTGTTTTATAAGAATATATATATATATATATATATATATATATATATATATATATATATATATATATATATATATATATATATATAGAATAGATATATAGATTACTCAAGAAAACTGTGTATATATACTTAAGCACAAGGAATCAAGGATGACTCAAGGGTTGAAAAAATTCTCCTGTTCTTTTGCCCGGGAAAGAGGATTGATTTTAGAGAAACCTCAAGCCAGTAAGAAAAAAAAATAGAAATGCAAAGTACATAGATATATTTATAAAACTTTCCTTATAAAAATGAAAACATTTAAAAAGCAACATTTCATCTAAACCATTCCATTAAAATACTAAAAAAGATTCAACCATCATCTTTGTATAACATAACCACTATCATACCAACTAAACATGCATAATCAACAACACCAAAAATGATCAAAAAGTCAACCTGATCAATAACCCAATGGTCAATCCATCTCCTTAAGAACTCTTCCTAACAATATCATTAAATACTACAACCTGTTAGAATACTGGAACAAAATCAAGATTACCATTTTAGGCAATTGACTTTAGGATCAGAAGAAAGCATTCTTCATCATTTCCACATTGAGAAGATCACAAGACAACACATAACACAAGATTTCAACGGATATAATTCAGCATCTTTCCATAAAAGTGGAGTGGTTCCAAAAGTAATAATGGTGTAGTGACCTGAACTTTTTCATGTTTATATATATTAAATGAAATTGTTATTTACATGATTAAGTGTTTTCAACATGTTAAGCAATCAAACTTGTGAAGACTTGATTAATTGAAATAGGTTTCATATAGACAACTGACCACCCAAGTTGACCGGTGATTCACGAACGTTAAAACTTGTAAAAACTATATGATGACATATATATGGTTATATATATAGTTAACATGATATTATGATAAGTAAACATATCATTAAGTATATTAACAATGAACTACATATGTAAAAACAAGACTACTAACTTAATGATTTTGAAACGAGACATATATGTAACGATTATCGTTGTAACGACATTTAATGTATATATATATCATATTAAGAGATATTCGTACATCATAATATCATGATAATATAATAATTTAAAATCTCTTTTGATATTATAAACATTGGGTTAACAACATTTAACAAGATCGTTAACCTAAAGGTTTCAAAACAACACTTACATGTAACGACTAACGATGACTTAATGACTCAGTTAAAATGTATATACATGTAGTGTTTTAATATGTATTCATACACTTTTGAAAGACTTCAAGACACTTATCAAAATACTTCTAATTAACAAAAATGCTTACAATTACATCCTCGTTCAGTTTCATCAACAATTCTACTCGTATGCACCCGTATTCGTACTCGTACAATACACAGCTTTTAGATGTATGTACTATTGGTATATACACTCCAATGATCATCTCTTAGCAGCCCATGTGAGTCACCTAACATATGTGGGAACCATCATTTGGCAACTAGCATGAAATATCTCATAAAATTAAAAAAATATGAGTAATCATTCATGACTTATTTACATGAAAACAAAATTACATATCCTTTATATCTAATCCATACACCAACGATCAAAAACACCTACAAACACTTTCATTCTTCAATTTTCTTCATCTAATTGATCTCTCTCAAGTTCTATCTTCAAGTTCTAAGTGTTCTTCATAAATTCCAAAAGTTCTAGTTTCATAAAATCAAGAATACTTCCAAGATTGCAAGTTTACTTCCAAGTTTTCTAAATCCATTCCAAGTAATCATCCAAGATCAAGAAACCTTTGTTACTTACAGTAGGTTATATTTCTAATACAAGGTAATAATCATATTCAAACTTTAATTCAATTTCTATAACTATAACAATCTTATTTCGAGTGGAAATCTTACTTGAAATTGTTTTCGTGTCATGATTCTGCTTCAAGAACTTTCAAGCCATCCAAGGATCCTTTGAAGCTAGATCCATTTTTCTCATTTCCAGTAGGTTTATCCAAGGAACTTGAGGTAGTAATGATGTTCATAACATCATTCGATTCATACATAAAAAGCTGTCTTATTCAATGTTATAAACTTTTAATCACTAGAACATAGTTTAGTTAATTATAAACTTGTTCGCAAATAAAGTTAATCCTTCTAACTAGACTTTTAAAATCAACTAAACACATGTTCTATATCTATATGATATGCTAACTTAATGATTTAAAACCCGGAAACACGATAAACACCATAAAACTGGATATACGCCGTCGTAGTAAAACCGGGGGCTGTTTTGGTTGGGATAATTAAAAGCTAAGAAGAACTTTGATTTAAAAGCTATACTTTTGGAAAAAATATTTTTCTTATGAACATGAAACTATATTCAAAAATCATGGTTAAACTCAAAGTGAAAGTATGTTTTTCAAAATGGTCATCAAGATGTCGTTCTTTCGACGGAAATGACTACCTCTTTCAAAAATGACTTGTAAGTTGTATTTCCGACTATAAACTTATACTTTTTCTGTTTAGATTTATAAAGTTAAGTTCAATACGAAACCATGGCCACTGGAATCACTCAAAACGGATTAGAAACGAAGAAATGGCGAGTAAAACAAGATTGATAAAAACTACTCATTTTACCTACGTGAAAGTTAGTAATAAATCTATTCCAACCATAACCTAATCAACTTATATTGTATATTATGTAATCTTGAGATACCATAGACACATATACAATGTTTCGACCTATCATGTCGACCCATATATATATATATATTGCGGAACAACCATAGACACTCTATATGTGAATGTTGGAGTTAGCTATACAGGGTTGAGGTTGATTCCAAAATATATATATATAGTTTGAGTTGTGATCAATACTGAGATACGTATACACTGGGTTGTGGATTGATTCAAGATAATATTTATCGATTTATTTCTGTACATCTAACTGTGGACAACTAGTTGTAGGTTACTAACGAGGAGAGCTGACTTAATAAACTTAAAACATCAAAATGTATTAAAAGTTTTGTAAATATATTTTGAACATACTTTGATATATATGTATATATGGTTATAGGTTTGTGAATCAACCAGTGGCGAAGTCTTACTTCCCGACGAAGTAAAAATCTGTGAAAGTGAGTTATAGTCCCACTTTTAAAATCTAATATTTTTGGGATGAGAATACATGCAGGTTTTATAAATGATTTACAAAATAGACACAAGTACGTGAAACTACATTCTATGGTTGAATTATTGAAATCGAATATGCCCCTTTTTATTAAGTCTGGTAATCTAAGAATTAGGGAACAGACACCCTAATTGACGCGAATCCTAAAGATAGATCTATTGGGCCTAACAAACCCCATCCAAAGTACTGGATGCTTTAGTACTTCGAAATTTATATCATATCCGAAGGGTGTCCCGGAATGATGGGGATATTCTTATATATGCATCTTGTTAATGTCGGTTACCAGGTGTTCACCATATGAATTATTTTTTATCTCTATGTATGGGATGTGTATTGAAATATGAAATCTTGTGGTCTATTGTTACAATTTGATATATATAGGTTAAACCTATAACTCACCAACATTTTTGTTGACGTTTAAAGCATGTTTATTCTCAGGTGAATACTAAGAGCTTCCGCTGTTACATACTAAAATAAGGACAAGATTTGGAGTCCATGTTTGTATGATATTGTGTAAAAACTGCATTCAAGAAACTGATTTCGATGTAACATATTTGTATTGTAAACCATTATGTAATGGTCGTGTGTAAACAGGATATTTTAGATTATCATTATTTGATAATCTACGTAAAGCTTTTTAAACCTTTATTTATGAAATAAAGGTTATGGTTTGTTTTAAAAATGAATGCAGTCTTTGAAAAACGTCTCATATAGAGGTCAAAACCTCGCAACGAAATCAATTAATATGGAACGTTTTTAATCAATAAGAATGGGACATTTCAGTTGGTATCCGAGCGTTGGTCTTAGAGAACCAAAATTTTGCATTAGTGTGTCTTATCAAGTTTGTTAGGATGCATTAGTGAGTCTGGACTTCGACCGTGTTTACTTGAAAAAAAAAAAGATTGCTTAACAAATTTTGTTGGAAACTATATATTTTTAACATGTGAATATTATGTGATATATTAATCTCTTAACGTGTTTGATATTATGTGATAGATGTCTACCTCTAGAACTAGTCCCATTGACTCACCTAATAATAATGAAGAGTCAAATGTAAATTGGAATGATTTGTGGACTGATTCACAAGTTCCCGAAGAGGAACCGGAAGAAGAGTCGGAACCGGAAGAAGAATCGGAACCGGAAGAAGAATCGAAACCGAAAGAAGAACCAGTGGGGGAAATAATAAAACGGTTAAGTAGAAGAAAATCCTCAACCAACCGACCAAAGTTAATTATGGTCAACGGTGTTTCCGCCAAGGAAGCAAAATATTGGGAGGATTACCAATTCTCCGATGAATCGGATCCCGACGAGGATTCCGATGATGTTATAGAAATTACCCCAACTGAATTTAAAAAGGCAAAAGAGAACAATAAGGGAAAGGGCATAAAAATAGAGAAATCTGATTCTAACCCCGATGAACTTTATATGTATCGTCAACACCCGTATTTCTTAAGTTGTAACAATAACTCGGGAACCTCTAAACCACCAGGCTTTTCTAGACCAATGTGAAAAACGACGGCTTGTATTAGGGGAACATCATATATCCCTAAAAACTTAGCAAAAAGAACCAAGTTCGAAAAAGAAGAAATGAGTGAGTCGGAATAAGATAGTTGTATTTGTGCGGTGTAATATATGTAATATAGCGTGCTTATGCTTTACGATATATGTAAAAATTGCTTGTATTAATAAGTATCTTTTATGAATCTAATTCTTGTCTATTTTACAGTATAAAAACACAAAATGGATAGACAACCCAATATTTTAGAAGACTTACCCGGAGACATGATTGATGAAATCTTGTCTAGAGTCGGTCAGAATTCCTCGGCACAACTATTTATGGCAAAATCATTTTGTAAGACATTCGAAGAACGTTCCAAGAATGCCTTGGTTTATAAAAGGCTTTCGTTTGAAAGATGGGGCATATCACATTGGGAGACCCATAAGTTACGATGTGTTTACTTTGACGCATATATTGCGGGGAACCCAAATGCTATTTTACGCAACGGGTTAAGAAATTATTTTGACTCAATATATCCGAATATAGGACTTCATGATTTAGAAAAAGCGGCTAACATGCAACATAAAGAAGCATGTTATGCTTATGGGTTAGTAATGTTCGCTTCTCACCAAAGTGAGAAAAAGAACATCGGGCTACAACTATTAAACAAAACGTTCCCACAAGTGACGGAGTCGGTAATTGGGGTAAGAAATGAGGTTTTTAGGTTATTATGAGAATGTTGGTCATTACGTAACCTTCTCCCTTTTGACGACGTTACAACACGTTGTCATACTATCGGTCACAACGGTTACGTTCCGCAAGACCAAGGATGGGAAGTGGTATTAGTAAAACCAGAATGCATGACTTGTTTCTGGACGTATGAATTATGTGTCTTTGTTGCCTTTGCTGAACGCCTTATTTATTAACTAGAATTATCTTCGCAACTACTTTGTATCAAAGTTTTATGTGCTATATTTCATGCTATATATAAAATAGCGGTATTGTAAGTTTGCAAGTTATTGTATAAAGGTTTGAATATGATATATAATTTTTTTTTTTGTGATTAGTTTTTCATATAGAATTGTAGTAGTTGAAATGGTATGTTAGCTACTAAGTATGAACTTAACGGGTAGGTACTACCCGAATTAAAGAGTATAAAATGCTAATATGAAGAAAGAGCATTTATAAATAAGTTCATATTACGCTACGAAATACTATTGACTACTCATGATATTCTATATGATTAACTCGTTTCATTTGACTATTTTGAAGGAAATGGCACCGACTACTCGACACACCTTGAATATAAGTGAAGAGGAATTTCGTGCCTTTCTTGCTTCAAACATAGCCGCAGTACAGGCCGCGCTACATACCAACAATAACCTTGGATCTAGCAGTACAGGAAATCGTGTAGGATGTACCTACAAAGAATTCACTGCCTGCAAACCTTTAGAATTTGATGGAACCGAAGGACCGATCGGATTGAAATGGTGGACCGAGAAGGTCGAATCGGTGTTTGCCATAAGTAAGTGTACTGAAGAGGACAAAGTGAAGTACGCTACGCATACCTTCACAGGTTCTGCGTTAACATGGTGGAATACCTATCTAGAGCAAGTGGGACAAGATGATGCTTACGCACTACCGTGGTCAGCATTCAAGCACTTGATGAACGAGAAGTACCGTCCCAGAACCGAGGTCAATAAGCTCAAGACAGAACTTAGAGGGTTACGAACCCAAGGATTTGATATTACCACGTACGAAAGACGATTCACAGAATTTTGCCTATGGTGTCCGGGAGCGTTCGAAGATGAGGAAGAGAAGATCGACGCATTTGTAAAAGGATTACCGGAAAGAATCCAAGAAGATATAAGTTCACACGAGCCCGCCTCCATACAACAGGCATGTAGAATGGCTCACAAACTAGTGAACCAGATTGAAGAAAGAATTAAAAAACAGACTGCTGATGAGGCCAATGTGAAGCAAGTCAAAAGAAAGTGGGAGGAAAACGGTGATAAGAATCACCAATACAACAACAACAGCAATTACAACAATAATCGTAACAACCATCCCAACAATCGCAACATCAATCGCAACTACAACAAACGGACCAACAACAACAACAACAACAACAACTACAACAATCATCTTAACAATAATAATAACCGCAACAACAACAACAATCAGAAGCAGCTATGCCAAAGGTGTGAAAAGTATCTGATATCATGCGAGGTGTATATAAAATAGCTTTATATTTTAGCAGAAAATACTATTAAATACGATACAATTTTACACAAGATATTTATTTATTTATAGAATGGATATACTTAAACCTTGCTACAACACTTATAGGCAGTGTACCTAATCGTACAGTAGTGTAGTTTTTAGTAAGTCCGGTTCGTTCCACAGGAAAAATCTTTAAACAAAGCTTAACGCTATATTAGTTTACTTTTATAAAAATACAAATGTATATATAAGTAATATTATTATTATAAAGGGGAGTTTTTACCGTTTAATGACCGGTTTGTCGATTTTAAAACTTTAGTCGCAGTTAAAACCAAATGTAAAATAATAAATAAATACAAGACTTAATTTAAAGCGTAAAGTAAATAACGATAATGAAATTGTGAATAATAAAAGTGCGATAAAATAAACTTGCGATAATTAAAAAGTACGATAATTAAAAGTGCAATTAAATATAATAACAATAAAAATGCGATAATTAGAAGTGCAATTAAATATAAAATAAAAGAAATTAAATATGAAATAAAAAAATTATGCTTATTTAAACTTCCGTAATCATGATGTTTGACGTGTTGATTTTAGTTTTATGCCCATTAGTTAATTGTCCTTTGTCATGGATTATTTAATATGTTCGTCTGGTTTTTGTCCATAACAGTCCATCAGTCATAAATATAAAGTGCGAGTGTCCTCGTCAAATTATCCTTATACCCGAAGTTAAATATTCCAACTAATTGGGGACTTAAACTGTAACAAGATTTTAATACTTTGTTTAATAATTACACCAGGATGTCGACTGAGTGTAACCCAAGGTTTTAATATTTTGTTATCAATTATACCAAGTGTCCTTGTACATAATTTCACCCCTGTTTTAATTATTCTAGTGGCTATTAATCCATTCCCGTGTCCGGTTAAATGAACGATTATTCGTACATATAAATACCCCGCCCATCGTGTCCGATCGAGTGTATATGGTAATTTATAGGGACGCCCAATTGTAAATCTTTATATTAACATTAACAAACTATCATTTAGTTAAACAAATATAAAGCCCATTAATAGCCCATAGTCTAATTTCCACAAGTGTCGTTCTTTTGTCCAAACCCCAATTATGGTACAAAGCCCAATTACCCAATTTTAGTAATTAGCCCAACATCATGATTACTTCGGATTAAATAAGCATAATAATAACTTAGCTACGAGACATTAAATTAAAAAGGTTGAACATAACTTACAATGATTAAAAATAGCGTAGCGTTACACGGACAGAATTTCGACTTACACCCTTACAACATTTGCTAACATACCCTTATTATTAGGATTTAAAATTAAAATTAAAATTAAAATATAAATTATATATATATATATATATTTACGTATATATTGAGAGAGAGAGATAGATTATGGATTGTGAAAATGATCAGAATTCGGTTGGCTTTATAGGGAATTGAGTTCAGGGGTACTCCGTGACTCGCGGCAATTTTTGCCTTCAAACTCCGCGAGTCGCGGAGTTTGAAAATACAGCTCACCAACTTTGGAGTCTTTCTTGCCGACGGATTTTTATTATTTATATAATATATAAATAATTATAAGAATTATTTAAATATTATATTATATTTATGTGCATAGTTGAATTGTAATTTTTAGTCCGTTGCGTCGAGCATTGAGAGTTGAATCTGGTCCCGGTTCCGGATTTTCGAACGTCCTTGCGTACAATTTAATATCTTGTACTTTGCGTTTTGAATCTAGTACTCTTGTAATTTCGAGACGTTTCTTATCAATAATTGGAACCTCTTTGATTGTATTTTGTACTTTTGAGCTTTTTGGTCGTTTGCGTCTTCAATTCGTCGAATCTGTCTTTTGTCTTCACCTTTTATTATTTAAACGAATATCACTTGTAAATAGAACAATTGCAACTAAAAGCTTGTCTTTCTTGAGGAATAATGCTATGAAATATATGTTCGTTTTTAGCATTATCAGTATCACTCGGGGTTCTGCACCAAATTTTGCAACAAGTGTAAAAGAAATGGTCATAGCGCGGCGAAGTGTGAGGTCTACGGACCAGGGGTTAACAGAACGAAAGGAACAAATGGTGTCGGAACGAGTAATGGAGGAGAAAGTAGTGTCGGAGCAAGTTATGCCAATGTAGTTTGTTATAAATGTGGAAAACCGGGCCACATTATTAGAAATTGCCCGAACCAGGAGAACACGAATGGACAAGTCCGCGGAAGAGTTTTCAATATTAATGCGGCAGAGGCACAGGAAGACCCGAAGCTTGTTACGGGTACGTTTCTTATTGACAATAAATCTGCTTACGTTTTATTTGATTCGGGTGCGGATAGAAGCTATATGAGTAGAGATTTTTGTGCTAAATTAAGTTGCCCATTGACGCCTTTGGATAGTAAATTTTTACTCGAATTAGCAAATGGTAAATTAATTTCAGTAGATAATATATGTCGGAATCGAGAAATTAAACTGGTTAGTGAAACATTTAAGATTGACTTGATACCAGTAGAGTTAGGGAGTTTTGATGTGATAATCGGTATGGACTGGTTGAAAGAAGTGAAAGCAGAGATCGTTTGTTACAAAAATGCAATTCGCATTATACGAGAAAAAGGAAAACCCTTAATGGTGTACGAAGAAAAGGGCAACACGAAGCTACATCTTATTAGTAATTTGAAGGCACAAAAATTAATAAAAAAAGGTTGCTATGCTGATCTAGCACACGTCGAGAAAGTACAAACTGAATAAAAGAGCATCAATGATGTTCCCGTCGCAAAAGAATTTCCCGATGTATTTCCGAAAGAATTACCGGGATTACCCCCACATCGATCCGTTGAATTTCAAATAGATCTTGTACCAGGAGCTGCACCAATAGCTCGTGCTCCTTACAGACTAGCACCCAGCGAGATGAAAGAACTGCAAAGTCAATTACAAGAACTTTTAGAACGTGGTTTCATTCGACCAAGCACATCACCGTGGGGAGCTCCTGTTTTGTTTGTCAAGAAGAAAGATGGTACATTCAGGTTGTGTATCGACTACCGAGAGTTGAACAAACTTACCATCAAGAACCGCTACCCACTACCGAGAATCGATGACTTATTTGTTCAACTACAAGGCTCGTCTATTTATTCAAAGATTGACTTACGTTCCGGGTATCATCAAATGCGGGTGAAAGAAGATGATATTCCAAAGACTGCTTTTAGGACGCGTTATGGTCATTACGAGTTTATGGTTATGCCGTTTGGATTGACTAACGCACCAGCTGTGTTCATGGACCTTATGAACAAAGTGTGTGGACCATACCTTGACAAGTTTGTCATTGTTTTCATTGATGACATACTTATTTACTCAAAGAATGACCAAGAACACAGTGAACATTTGAGAAAGGTGTTAGAAGTATTGAGGAAGGACGAATTGTACGTTAAGTTTTCAAAGTGTGCATTTTGGTTGGAAGAAGTTCAATTCCTCGGTCACATAGTGAACAAAGAAGGTATTAAGGTGGATCCGGCAAAGATAGAAACTGTTGAAAAGTGGGAAACCCCGAAAACTCCGAAACACATACGCCAGTTTTTAGGACCAGCTGGTCACTACAGAAGGTTCATCCAAGACTTTTCCAGAATATCAAAACCCTTGACTGCATTAACGCATAAAGGGAAGAAATTTGAATGGAAGGATGAACAAGAGAAAGCGTTCTAGTTATTGAAGAAAAAGCTAACTACGGCACCTATATTGTCATTGCCTGAAGGGAATGATGATTTTGTGATTTATTGTGACGCATCAAAGCAAGGTCTCGGTTGTGTATTAATGCAACGAACAAAGGTGATTGCTTATGCGTCTAGACAATTGAAGATTCACGAACAAAATTATACGACGCATGATTTGGAATTAGGCGCGGTTGTTTTTGCATTAAAGACTTGGAGGCACTACTTATATGGGGTCAAAAGTATTATATATACCGACCACAAAAGTCTTCAACACATATTTAATCAGAAACAACTGAATATGAGGCAGCGTAGGTGGATTGAATTGTTGAATGATTACGACTTTGAGATTCGTTACCACCCGGGGAAGGCAAATGTGGTAGCCGACGCCTTGAGCAGGAAGGACAGAGAACCCATTCGAGTAAAATCTATGAATATAATGATTCACAATAACCTTACTACTCAAATAAAGGAGGCGCAACAAGGAGTTTTAAAAGAGGGAAATTTAAAGGATGAAATACCCAAAGGATCAGATAAGCATCTTAATATTCGGGAAGACGGAACCCGGTATAGGGCTGAAAGAATTTGGGTACCAAAATTTAGAGATATGAGAGAAATGGTACTTAGAGAAGCTCATAAAACCAGATACTCACTACATCCTGGAACGGGGAAGATGTACAAGGATCTCAAGAAACATTTTTGGTGGCCGGGTATGAAAGCCGATGTTGCTAAATACGTAGGAGAATGTTTGATGTGTTCTAAGGTCAAAGCTGAGCATCAGAAACCATCAGGTCTACTTCAACAACCCGAAATCCCAGAATGGAAATGGGAAAACATTACCATGGATTTCATCACTAAATTGCCAAGGACTGCAAGTGGTTTTGATACTATTTGGATAATAGTTGATCGTCTCACCTAATCAGCACACTTCCTGCCAATAAGAGAAAATGACAAGATGGAGAAGTTAGCATGACTGTATTTGAAGGAAGTCGTCTCCAGACATGGAATACCAATCTCTATTATCTCTTATAGGGATGGCAGATTTATTTCAAGATTCTGGCAGACATTACAGCAAGCATTAGGAACTCGTCTAGACATGAGTACTGCCTATCATCCACAAACTGATGGGCAGAGCGAAAGGACGATACAAACGCTTGAAGACATGCTACGAGCATGTGTTATTGATTTTGGAAACAGTTGGGATCGACATCTACCGTTAGCAAAATTTTCCTACAACAACAGCTACCATTCAAGCATTGAGATGGCGCCGTTTGAAGCACTTTATGGTAGAAAGTCTAGGTCTCCGATTTGTTGGAGTGAAGTGGAGGATAGACAGATTACGGGTCCGGAGATAATACAAGAAACTACCGAGAAGATCATCCAAATTCAACAACGGTTGAAAACCGCCCAAAGTCGACAAAAGAGCTACGCTGACATTAAAAGAAAAGATATAGAATTTGAAATTGGAGAGATGGTCATGCTTAAAGTTGCACCTTGGAAAGGCGTTGTTCGATTTGGTAAACGAGGGAAATTAAATCCAAGGTATATTGGACCATTCAAGATTATTGATCGTGTCGGACCAGTAGCTTACCGACTTGAGTTACCTCAACAACTCGCGGCTGTACATAACACTTTCCAGGTCTCGAATTTGAAAAAATGTTTTGCTAAAGAAGATCTCACTATTCCGTTAGATGAAATCTAAATCAACGAAAAACTTCAATTTATCGAAGAACCCGTCGAAATAATGGATCGTGAGGTTAAAAGACTTAAGCAAAACAATATACCAATTGTTAAGGTTCGATGGAATGCTCGTAGAGGACCCGAGTTCACCTGGGAACGAGAAGATCAGATAAAGAAGAAATACCCGCACTTATTTCCAGAAGATACGTCAACACCTCCAACTGCTTAAAATTTCGGGACGAAATTTATTTAACGGATAGGTACTGTAGTGACCCGAACTTTTCCATGTTTATATATATTAAATGAAATTGTTATTTACATGATTAAGTGTTTCCAACATGTTAAGCAATCAAACTTGTGAAGACTTGATTAATTGAAATAGGTTTCATATAGACAATTGACCACCCAAGTTGACCGGTGATTCACGAACGTTAAAACTTGTAAAAACTATATGATGACATATATATATGGTTATATATATAGTTAACATGATATTATGATAAGTAAACATATCATTAAGTATATTAACAATGAACTACATATGTAAAAACAAGACTACTAACTTAATGATTTTGAAACGAGACATATATGTAACGATTATCGTTGTAACGACATTTAATGTATATATATATATATCATATTAAGAGATATTCGTACATCATAATATCATGATAATATAATAATTTAAAATCTCTTTTGATATTATAAACATTGGGTTAACAACATTTAACAAGATCGTTAACCTAAAGGTTTCAAAACAACACTTACATGTAACGACTAACGATGACTTAACGACTCAGTTAAAATGTATATACATGTAGTGTTTTAATATGCATTCATACACTTTTTAAAGACTTCAAGTCACTTATCAAAATACTTCTACTTAACAAAAATGCTTACAATTACATCCTCGTTCAGTTTCATCAACAATTCTACTCGTATGCACCCGTATTCGTACTCGTACAATACACAGCCTTTAGATGTATGTACTATTGGTATATACACTCCAATGATCAGCTCTTAGCAGCCCATGTGAGTCACCTAACACATGTGGGAACCATTATTTGGCAACTAGCATGAAATATCTCATAAAATTACAAAAATATGAGTAATCATTCATGACTTATTTACATGAAAACAAAATTACATATCCTTTATATCTAATCCATACACCAACGACCAAAAACACCTACAAACACTTTCATTCTTCAATTTTCTTCATCTAATTGATCTCTCTCAAGTTCTATCTTCAAGTTCTAAGTGTTCTTCATAAATTCCAAAAGTTCTAGTTTCATAAAATCAAGAATACTTCCAAGATTGCAAGTTTACTTCCAAGTTTTCTAAATCCATTCCAAGTAATCATCCAAGATCAAGAAACCTTTGTTACTTACAGTAGGTTATCTTTCTAATACAATTTAATAATCATATTCAAACTTTAATTCAATTTCTATAACTATAACAATCTTATTTCGAGTGGAAATCTTACTTGAAATTGTTTTCGTGTCATGATTCTGCTTCAAGAAGTTTCAAGCCATCCAAGGATCCTTTGAAGCTAGATCCATTTTT
The DNA here is from genome assembly GCF_046630445.1 of Rutidosis leptorrhynchoides. NCBI lineage: Eukaryota > Viridiplantae > Streptophyta > Magnoliopsida > Asterales > Asteraceae > Rutidosis > Rutidosis leptorrhynchoides. The sequence goes on along the minus strand of NC_092343.1, from coordinate 386,061,677 downwards.
CTCATTTCCAGTAGGTTTATCCAAGGAACTTGAGGTAGTAATGATTTTCATAACATCATTCGATTCATACATAAAAAGCTGTCTTATTCAACGTTATAAACTTGTAATCACTAGAACATAGTTTAGTTAATTATAAACTTGTTCGCAAATAAAGTTAATCCTTCTAACTAGACTTTTAAAATCAACTAAACATATGTTCTATATCTATATGATATGCTAACTTAATGATTTAAAACCCAGAAACACGATAAACACCATAAAACTGGATATACGCCGTCGTAGTAAAACCGGGGGCTGTTTTTGGTTGGGATAATTAAAAGCTATACTTCTGGAAAAATGATTTTTCTTATGAACATGAAACTATATTCAAAAATCATGGTTAAACTCAAAGTGAAAGTATGTTTTTCAAAATGGTCATCAAGATGTCGTTCTTTCGACGGAAATGACTACCTCTTTCAAAAATGACTTGTAACTTGTATTTTTGACTATAAACTTATACTTTTTCTGTTTAGATTCATAAAGTTAAGTTCAATACGAAACCGTGGCCACTGGAATCACTCAAAACGGATTAGAAACGAAGAAATGGCGAGTAAAACAAGATTGATAAAAACTACTCATTTTACCTACGTGAAAGTTAGTAATAAATCTATTCCAACCATAACCTAATCAACTTATATTGTATATTATGTAATCTTGAGATACCATAGACACGTATACAATGTTTCGACCTATCATGTCGACCCATCTATATATATATATTGCGGAACAACCATAGACACTCTATATGTGAATGTTGGAGTTAGCTATACAGGGTTGAGGTTGATTCCAAAATATATATATATATATAGTTTGAGTTGTGATCAATACTGAGATACGTATACACTGGGTCGTGGATTGATTCAAGATAATATTTATCGATTTATTTCTGTACATCTAACTGTGGACAACTAGTTGTAGGTTACTAACGAAGACAGCTGACTTAATAAACTTAAAACATCAAAATGTATTAAAAGTTTTGTAAATATATTTTGAACATACTTTGATATATATGTATATATGGTTATAGGTTTGTGAATCAACCAGTGGCCAAGTCTTACTTCCCGACGAAGTAAAAATCTGTGAAAGTGAGTTATAGTCCCACTTTTAAAATCTAATATTTTTGGGATGAGAATACATGCAGGTTTTATAAATGATTTACAAAATAGACACAAGTACGTGAAACTACATTCTATGGTTGAATTATCGAAATCGAATATGCCCCTTTTTATTAAGTCTGGTAATCTAAGAATTAGGGAACAGACACCCTAATTGACGCGAATCCTAAAGATAGATCTATTGGGCCTAACAAACCCCATCCAAAGTACCGGATGCTTTAGTACTTCGAAATTTATATCATATCCGAAGGGTGTCCCGGAATGATGGGGATATTCTTATATATGCATCTTGTTAATGTCGGTTACCAGGTGTTCACCATATGAATGATTTTTATCTCTATGTATGGGATGTGTATTGAAATATGAAATCTTGTGGTCTATTGTTACGATTTGGTATATATAGGTTAAACCTATAACTCACCAACATTTTTGTTGACGTTTAAAGCATGTTTATTCTCAAGTGAATACTAAGAGCTTCCGCTGTTACATACTAAAATAAGGACAAGATTTGGAGTCCATGTTTGTATGATATTGTGTAAAAACTGCATTCAAGAAACTGATTTCGATGTAACATATTTGTATTGTAAACCATTATGTAATGGTCGTGTGTAAACAGGATATTTTAGATTATCATTATTTGATAATCTACGTAAAGCTTTTTAAACCTTTATTTATGAAATAAAGGTTATGGTTTGTTTTAAAAATGAATGCAGTCTTTGAAAAACGTCTGATATAGAGGTCAAAACCTCGCAACGAAATCAATTAATATGGAACGTTTTTAATCAATAAGAACGGGACATTTCAAATGGAGCCTAACTCCACTTAGATATAGCCGTTAGGATTTTGTTGTATAAAGAAACCCTTTGTAATTTCATTGAAACCAATTCAGTTCAATAAAAAAAACAATCACTGATCAATAGTTTACAACAATTACAGCTTTCAATTCTCAATTGTAACATGGTATCAGAGCTAACGGTGAAGATCTAGGATCAATTCACTCGTTTTAAGCTTCAATCATTTACCAAAAATAAGCTCCCATGTCAAAATTGACGGTAGCTTAATATGTCAGAACAGAATAACAACTTATTAAACCAAGCTACCATGTCAAAGATTGACGGCAGCTTGGTCAATAATTGAAATCAATTCATAAATGGTCAAACGAGTTACCTGAGTGCTCTCTGTAAACCACAAACCTTCGTCACCAATACAGAAACCGTCACCTTGGTTTCGACACCAATAAATCACCATCAGTCACTAGAATAGCCGATATGTGTGTATTGTGGTGTGTCAAATCACACAGTAATTCAGTGTTTCAAACTTATCGGTTATCCCAAATGGTGGGACAAGAACAACCATAAAAAGGGCAAGGTTATGATTACGGCAGCAATGGTCGGCAATAATGGTAGCACCACCACCAGAACGGACCAGAAAAGCTACAAGTCATCTTAAACCACAACAAGAGGTAATCTAAACTCTCATTCATCTAAGAAAACGACTGAATGGGTGAGGGTAAAACCCTCAAACCCTAAGGTCGAATATAGTTGCTATCAACCGGCCGGAGTAAAACGGGAAATCCCTAATCGCTTCAAAATGGCCGGAGCAAGAAATTTCAGCCTGAAATCGGTTGGCGATGAAGCAACATGGGAAAACCCTAATCGCTTTCATTGCCTTCAACATATAATCGAGAAAGGGAGTTTAAACTCACAGATGAAAGATGAGATAAAATTGGTTGGCAATATTTCGAGATCTTCACAAATGGAAGATGAAATTAAAAGGGATGGGAATGAGATAAAGTGTAAAGCAGATCACTCTTCCTAAATTAAAAACTCTTCAAGTATTAAAGAGCTAAAAGAAAAAGAATGGTCAAATGACCTTTCAAGAAATGAGGGGTCAGGAGTCAAAAAATGGGACGATATTTTACTAAATAAAGAGTCCATAAATAATTTTGAAGATAAATCACTTTTTGAAGAAAAATTCTCAAATGACCCAAATATGACCAAGTCCACCTACTGTACATCCCATGTTGAAAAAAAGTCTTTAAATCTAAAAAATAACCATTCTTGTGGAAAAATTAATGTTGTCACGAATAACACAAAAAGTAACGAATGGATTTTTGATTGTGGTGCTACCCACACCATGAGTTTTGAAAAATCCGATTTTTATGCTCAATCAAAACCTCGAGTTAGTAAAATTCAAACGGCCAATGGAGGTGTTGTACAAGTTGAAGGGGGTGAAAAAATTGAAATTACTCCGACTATGAACTTATCTAATTGTTTATATATTCCAACCTTTTCACATAAACTTTTATCCGTTAGTCACGTTACAAAAGAATTAAATTGTTCCGTTTTACTTCGCCCCACTTTCTGTATCCTTCAAGATATCCGAACTGGGGTGATTATTGGGCGTGGCACCGAACGGGACGGGTTGTACTATGTGAACGAAGTAACCCAACAAGGTACCGTGATACTTGCTCACGGAACACCTACGAGGGAAGCTTGGTTATGGCATAGGAGGTTGGATCACCCATCAATCGGATACTTACATGCTTTATTTCCGAGTCTTTTTCCATCAAATGTTAACTTAAATTGTGAAACTTGTATTTTGGCTAAAAGCCACCGAAGTACTTTTAAACCAAGTATTACAAGGAAAGATGCACCGTTTTCTTTAATTCATTCGGATGTAAGGGGACCTGCACCGGTTATTGGGGGGGAAAATTTCCGGTACTTTGTCTTATTTATTGATGATCATTCACGCATGACCTGGATTTACTTTTTAACTCACAAATCAGAAGTGTTTGAAAATTTTTCCCATTTTTATAAAATGATACAAACCCAATTTAATAAATACAAATTTTGAGATCCGATAATGTGGGTGAGTTTGTCAATACTCCAATGAAACATTTTTTCGACAAAAAACGGAATTATTCACCAAACATCTTGTGCTCATACTCCCGAACAAAAAGGTGTAGCCGAACGGAAAAATCGACTACTTTTAGAAATGACAAGAGCTTTATTAATTGAATCTAAAGTTCCGAAGAGTTTTTGGCCCGAAGCCCTTGCTTCCGCTACCTATCTTATCAACCGTTTACCTACCAAAGTTTTGGGCACAAAAACTCCTAAAGATACCCTTTCCCAATTCCATACTCTTCCGAATTCATTTAGCATTGAACCTCGAATATTTGGGTGCTCGGTCTTCGTACATATTCCAAAATACGAGCGTACCAAGCTTGATCCATGTGCGGAGAAATGTGTCATGGTTGGCTATGGAATAAACCAAAAAGGATATCGGTGTTATAGTCCCAAAAGACTTCATGTTTTTACTACCATGAACTGTGACTTTGTCGAAACTGAATATTATTATGATACCCAACTCACGAGTGAGGGGGGGGGGGGGGGGGGGAAAGGATGATGACACTCTAAGTTGGATACAATGGATACCTAAAACTGATAATGTCCAAATTCCAACACCAAATCCAAATCCCGAAAATCCAAATCCCGACAATATCCAAAATCCAAATCCCGATAATATCCAAACAGTTACACCAAATCCCGAAACACCAACACAAGATCCCGAAACACCAACATTAAATATCCAAACAGTTACACCAAATCTCGAAACACCAACACAAGATCCCGAAACCTCCTCAAACAATGAACATCCAATTCAAGAGGAACAAAACGATTCAACTACTTCCGCTACCACAAATACTTCACCTAATACCAACCCAAATCCAAATGAAACCTCGGAGAAATATGTCTTGCCACAAAGAACCACCAGAGGTATTCCACCAAAACGATACTCTCCAGAAAGGGAAACCCCAAGATCAAGGTATCCTATGGCTAACATTGCACAAGGAAACCTATCAAGTGAAGCTCAAAAATTCAATGCTGCTCTTTACTCTGAAGAAATCCCTACAACAGTGGACCAAGCAATGAAATCAGAAAAGTGGAGAAAAGCAATGGAAGAAGAAATGAAAGCACTCAAGAAAAGTGACACATGGGAAAAATGTGTTATTCCTCAAGGGAAAAAACCCGTAGGAAATCGATGGGTGTTTACAATAAAATACAAACCAGATGGTACCATTGAAAGATACAAAGCCCGGCTAGTTGCCAAGGGATATACTCAAACATATGGAATAGATTATTCCGAGACTTTCTCACCAGTTGCAAAAATTGATACCATCAGGGTTCTTTTCTCCGTTGCTGCAAATGAAGAATGGCCACTTCACCAATTTGATGTGAAGAATGCCTTTCTGCATGGTGAACTGAAAGAAGAAGTCTATATGGAAGCTCCTCCAGGATTCTCCGAAAACTTCAAAAATGGGGAAGCTTGTCGACTTAAGAAATCTTTATATGGGTTAAAACAATCCCCACGGGCTTGGTTGGGGAGATTCACACTATTTATGAAAAAATATGATTTTAAAAAAGCAACTCGGATCATACTCTCTTTTTTAAACGAAAAGGAAATTTAATTACATGCTTAATCATTTATGTTGACGATATGATAATAACAGGAAATGATAAAGATGAAATTTCTAACTTAAAAATGAACTTATTTAAAGAATTTGAAATGAAAGATTTGGGCAGACTCAAATATTTTTTGGGGATTGAGGTATTACGATCCCAACAGGGAATATTTATCTGTCAAAAGAAGTATGTTCTTGATTTTCTTGCAGAAACAGGTATGATTGATTGCAAACCAGCTGATACTCCAATGATTCCAAACCAGAAGCTATGTATGGAAGATGAAGCTGATCTTGCAGATAAAGGGCAATACCAAAGGATTGTGGGAAAACTCATCTATCTTGCTCACACTCGCCCTGATATAGCACATGCAGTTGGAGTTGTGAGTCAATTCATGCATCAACCACATGTTCACCATATGGAAGCCGTAATGAGAATCATCAGATATTTGAAGAAAACAGCGGGTCATGGAGTTGTATTCAAAAAGAATGGGCACCTTGAAGCACAAATTTATACGGATGCAAGTTGGGCTGGAGAAAAATGAGATAGACGGTCAACTTCAGGTTTCTTCACAATAGTTGGAGGAAACTTAGTTGCGTGGAAAAGTAAGAAACAAAAGGTCGTGTCCTTATCAAGTGCTGAATCAGAATTTAGAGGTATCGCAAAGGGAGTGGTGGAGGCATTATGGATTCGAAAACGCTTGACAGAAATAGGATTCCCTCCAAATGAAGCAATTCAAATCTTATGCGACAATGAAGCAGCAATTGCCATTTCAGAGAATCCAGTTCAGCACGACCGAACCAAGCATGTGGAAATAGACCGACATTTTATTCGAGAAAAGCTAGATGACGAAATCATCTCTCTCCCATCTATTAGATCAGAAGACCAACTAGCCGACATCCTCACCAAATCAGTCAATGGAAGACTCTTCAGTGAAGTTCTTGGCAAGTTGAATATCGGAAATCTCACTATTCAACTTGAGAGGGAGTGCTAGAATACTGGAACAAAATCAAGATTACCATTTTAGGCAATTGACTTTAGGATCAGAAGAAAGCATTCTTCATCATTTCCACATTGAGAAGATCACAAGACAACACATAACACAAGATTTCAACGGATATAATTCAGCATCTTTCTATAAAAGTGGAGTGGTTCCAAAAGTAATAATGGAGCCTAACTCCACTTAGATATAGCCGTTAGGATTTTGTTGTATAAAGAAACCCTTTGTAATTTCATTGAAACCAATTCAGTTCAATAAAAAAAACAATCACTGATCAATAGTTTACAACAATTACAGCTTTCAATTCTCAATTGTAACACAACCATGTTCCTTCTGCAAAAAAAAAAAAAAAAAGATCTTGACCCAAAATATATATCTCGAGCCCAAAACAAACCGCTCCATTTAAAACTATACATACCAGACCCGTTTCTTAATGATCACCATCTTCACATGAAACATCATCTTCTAAATCAGGAACAACAACATGCTCAATTGCAGTATTGCGATTAGGTCTTTGTCTCAATTGTTTCTTGGTACCAAAGTTTTGATATTGTTTGTGTTCTCTTTTGGCAACAAAACTGCGATTTACTTTGCGGATATTGTTTGTGTTCTCTTTGTTGTCTTCATCAGTATCTTCAACAAAGTCAGCAACAATTTCAACAGTTATGTTTTTGTCATATGTTTCTTCATCAGAATCATCTACGGTTTCAAACTCGATGTTCTCAGATTTGGTGGACCCCTCAGTTTCTTGCTCAAATTTGTTAGCTACTAAAGTTTCTTTCACAATCTGTTGTGTATCTTCAGTTATCATCATCCTGAAACACAGATGAAAGAAATATGCACAGGTACTGTTTAGTAGTATATTTACTACAAGTGGTTATTTTGACCCGTTAGCTTATAAATGGGTCAATTTAGGTTGTGCTTCATCTCAAAAGGGTCATTTAAATGAACACAGAAGGGTTAATTGAGTCAAAATTGTTATAACTTCCTCACACAACTTTTAGTATAGTAATATATTTACTACAAGTGGTTATTTTGACACATTTTCTTATAAATGGGTCAATTTAGGTTGTGTTTCATTTCAAAAGGGTCATTTAAAAGAACAAACAAGGGTCAAAATGAGTCACATTTGTTGAAACTTCCAAAAACAACTTTTAGTATAAAAGTAGTTATTTGACCCATTTTCTTGGTCAACTTGGGTTCTATTTCATCTCAAACATAAAAAGGAATATAGAAGAGTCGAATGGGTCAAAATGGTTATAACTTCCTAACACAACTTTTATTGCAGTAATATATTTAATACAAGTGGTTATTTTGACCCATTTTCTTATAAATGGTTCAACTTAGGTTGAGTTTCATTTCAAGAGGGTCATTTAAAAGAACATACAAGGGTCAAAACTGAGTCAAATTTGTTGAAACTTCCTAAGACAACTTTTAGTATAAAAGTGGTTATTTGACCCATTTTCTTGGTCAACTTGGGTTGTGTTTCATCTCAAACATAAAAAGGAACATAGAAGAGTCGAATGAGTCAAAATGGTTATAACTTCCTAACAAAACTTTTAGTACAGTAATAAATTTACTACAGGTGGTTATTTTGTCCCATTTACTTATAAAAAGGTCAATTTGGGTTATGTTTCATTTCAAAAGGGTCATTTAAAAGAACATACAAGGGTCAAAAATGAGTCAAATATGTTGAAACTTCCTAAGATACTTTTTAACTCAAATTCAATAGAGTTATTAGACTATAATTGATAATTTAGAACTGACCCATATTTGCCATTATCGTTTTCGTCTGATTCTTCACACGCATCTTCAGAAACATCTTCAGTTTCAGTGGTCTCACCATCTACGGGTTGAATTTCATGCTTTGGATCCTCGATTTTTTTTTTCTGACCCAATTGTTCATCTCTGGTTTTTGTTCTCCTATTAACAAAACATGAGAAAATACAGTTTTACCATCTATAAGAATATCTGAAATTCCTTTTTTGAACTTTTTTTAAAAATAATTTGAAGTATATTTCAAGTGAGTTGGTGGACTAAATTATGAAAGCATAAAATAAACACAACTTACTTGGGTTCTGGTATGGCCTCACTGATAGCTTTGTCATATTCAGTTTTTTTTTTCTTTTTTTTTTTGTTTTTTTTATTATTTTTTTTTTTGGAATTACCAAATATGGGTTCAAATTAAACTAAAGAGTAAATCTACTCCCTTTTCTACCGAACGTAAATTCGTTAAGTAAGTTTCATATATTGACTACCTAATAGAATTAAGGTGATTCAAGAAAATGTTTAAATTGCATACATTAATTTAACTAATTTAACCGTCAATTAACAAAATTGGTAAAGGAAAATATTCATACCAAAAGTGTAGTTAGTAGGTTTACGAATACGGCAAGAACGTATAATTCCAGATCTAATAAAATTATTGATAACCATTGGATCTTCGGTCCAGCGGTACTGCGGTTACACTTGTGTACTCGCAGGGCTAGAGGTCTCGGGTTCGAACCTCGTCACCCGCTCTAGGAATTGAAATATATTCCTTGAAGGTGGCCCAAAGGGAAGGTTTTACCGACCCGCTCCGGGACTAAGGTCCGGCCCGCCTGCCCCTCGGGATTGTTTAAGGGTCGGATCCTCAGAGTGTGGTTCGGGTTTCCTGCCCGAAAGCGCGTGTGTGTGCAAATGATGAGTGTCGTTGAAATAAATGATAGGCTGATACAAGCTTGCCTTTCAAAAAAAAAATAAAAAAAAAATTATTGATAATCTTCTCCCCATTCTTTTTCTGCATTTCTCTTTGTTTCTTCTGTAAACGATACAAAAAATGTGACATCAGATTTATAATCTTTAACTGTACGATGTGCATTTTTAGTAAAAAAGTTTTGAAAATATAACCTTATGGAGTTTAGTAAGAACAGGAATGGCGTCATTTAAAACAGCTTTACTAACAGCAATTTCCAGCTTTGATTTACTAGATGAGTATTCATCCTGCCATTAACCAAAGATAACAGAGGGTAATTGTCTAATATGTCCCTAATGCAATCATAAAACCCGTAATACATCTTCAAACTCAGTCAAAATCGGTCAAACTCAGTCAAACTTGGTCAAATTTGGGCAGACTCAGTAGACACGGCCAAACTCAGAGAGTATTTGGATGTTGACCAATTTGACTTTGACTGGCTCATTCAAAAGTATATGGTCAACTTTACAAATAAATTATTGACCGAATTCACTCATCCAACTTGCCACAACTTTTTGAAACTCCTCGAGATTAGTTGCAACTGTTTCCCATTGACAATCGATAGTTGATGATGTTCCTTTTTTCTTGTAAGTATTTACTTCCTTATACAATCTAAAACCAATAGTTTCATTGCCATCCAACCTATTCAAAACAGAAAAAAAAAAAAAAAAAAAAGAAAGAAAAAAAAAAGAAAAAAGAAAAAAGAAAAAAAAAGATGAGTTATCAATATTAATTACACTTGGCAAACCAACCAATTTAGACCAGACCCATTTGGACCTGTCTGAAAATTTTGACCTGACAGACCCATGACCCGTTTTAAACCAAACCCATTTTGACCCGTTACCCAAACTGACCCAACCTGACCCGTTTTCCAAGTATAATATTTATCATGATTTGAGTCAAAGCAGTTGTTACCAATATGAGGTCCCTTTTCCATCTTCACCAATATTACTTTTTTGGAATGTAGAAGCGTCTTTCTTGATTTTTAATTCATCATTGATGTATGACACCACATCATGTTGCTACAATAAAAAACAAGCACACGTTTAAAAGAGTAACATAACAGAAAGTGTATTAATATCATCAACAGAAAAAAATATTTTTAATGATACCATGTAGTTCATACTCTATTTTGAGAAAACAGTAACAATACTTTAATGCAAGCACTAAAAAGGGTATGAATCTAACTACTAACAATAATTTCATATCAACTTGGCCAGAACATACAAACACTCACAAGCGTTTCTTTACTAGCATAGCATTACATCCAATATGTTCTTTAAATGAAAGCACTAACTATTGTTACATATAAAACTTAGTCGCTATATATGGTAGAACGGATAATGATCATGAGTGAAGTATTGAAGTTTCTAAAATGGGTCTGTATTTATTATATCTAGGACAAAGTAAGAGCATATATAATAGCTAACAAACTTTCTAAAATGGCTCACGTGGATCTCTAACCCGAGTGTTCTTCTGTTCTAGTAATATGGGTTGCTCTCCTTGCAACTTGCCTAGTTTTTAATTTGTTTGTCACTTAATTCTCGTTTTCGTGTTGGTTACTTGGGAGATTCAGTTACTTGTAAGAATCCCCGGGGATATGTATTCTCCTAGTGTGTTTTAATGAAATTTTTGCCTTTCAAAAAAAAAAACAAACTTTAATAATATAATGGACAGCATAAAAGTAAAAAAAATAAGGGTTAGATATAATACATCAGCTCGAATCTCACAGAGTGCTTTAAGAACTACAAGACGAATTGTAGGATCAAGTTTATTGTATGTTGTCATCTCCTCCCTGCATAACCCATTAACAACAGATAAAAAGATAAAAAGATAAAAAAAACTTAATGCTAATTAATCTATTACTACAAAAATGTATATTTAGGTTTAAAAGATAAAGATGGAGTACCCTTTAGCTGCAGTTAATGGAAATTCCCCCTCGGCAACCTGAAAACCATGAATATATATATATATATATTTTGAAAGGCAAGTAAGATTTTAATATAAATAAAAGAAGTACACGAATTACACTAGCAAGTAGCTAGAAAAGACACAGACCGCACAAACGCACACGAGACCACATACAAACTCACGAATAAAACTCACAAAACAACAAAGCTCGGAACATTAAAGGGACATTAGCACGAAGACACTAAAAAACACCCGACGACAAGTAAAGGAGACTATGAATCCGAATCCGATGGTGCGCAGGAGGAACAACATGAGCAACAACCAACTTCAACATGAGCAAAACCATGAATATTTATGTTATCGCATTATAGAAACTTAAAAAAAGGAAGAAAAAAAAAACATTTTTTTGTTGTACAGATTTTAAAATATAAAGTGGCATACCCATGGCCACCACATGGAAAGTTTCTTAGAGAGGACCATAACCCAAGCATCAGGTTCCTTTAATTTTGCATGTACTGGTGGAATTCCCTATTTTCAGCATTATGTGAATTTAAAGATAAAATAGAGTGCAAATTATTATATCAACATGAGAAACAAGGATTAGCTTCAGAAAAAACTGAAATGAAATGCATACGATAACATTAAACAAACATTGAAAGACAGAAAAAACAGCATATGTAGATATAAGATGATATGTGTGGATATAGATATAACTGTAATAGTAGTTTCAGTGTCTACAACAAGATTGTGTTGGTAGTAGACATATTAATTATAAACGAACACACATAATATATTATAAATATCAAAATATTGAAAGTGATAAATGAACAATGGAACGAAAATTAAGTGTACAGATAGATGGTTAAAGAAACAAAAAAACCCCTTCAAATAGAAATTATACATAAATAATGGACCATTAAATCGTTCCCTGTCCCAAGCACAGTATGAAAAAAAAAAAAATATATATATATATATATATATATATATATATATATATATATATATATATATATATATATATACATAGATATATTTATAAAACTCTCCTTATAAAAATGAAAACATTTAAAAGGCAACATTTCATCTAAACCATTCCATTAAAATGGAGTACTAAAAAAGATTCAACCATCATCTTTGTATAACATAACCACTATCATACCAACTAAACAGGCATAATCAACAACACCAAAAATGATCAAAAAGTCAACCTGATCAATAACCCAATGGTCAATCCATCTCCTTAAAAACTCTTCCTAACAATATCATTAAATACTACAACCATATTCCTTCTTCAAAAAAAGATGTTGACCCAAAATATACATTTCCAACCCAAAACAAACCGCTCCTTCTAACACTGTACATATACCAGACCCGTTTCTTAATTATCACCATCTTCGCACGAAATTTCATCTTCTGAATCAGGAACAACAACAGACTCGATAGCGGTATTGCGATTAGGCCTTTGCCTCAATTGTTTCTTGGTACCAAAGTTTTGAATCTGTCGAACAGAACGATCACCAATCACAGTAAGCTTTTTGCTTGCTATTCTTTTTGCAACAAAACTGTGATTTACTTTGCGGATATTGTTTGTGTTTTCTTTGTTGTCCTCATCAGTTTCTTCAACAGAGTCAGCAGCAACCTCATCAGTTATGTTTTTGTCATCTGTTTCTTCATCAGAATCATCTACGATTTCAAACTCGATGTTTTCGGATTTGGATTTGGTTGACCCGTCAGTTTCTTTTTTCTCAATCGGTTGTTCATATCCAGTTTTCATTATCCTGAAACACAGATCAAAGAAATATGCACAAGTCCTGTTTAGTGGAGTAGTATATGATATATTTACTACAATTTGGTTACTCTGACCCATTTTATTATAAATGAATCAATGAGTCAAAATTGTTATAACTTCCTAACACAACTTTTAGTATACAAGTGGTTATTGACCCATTTTCTTGGTCAACTTGGGTTGTGTTTCATCTCAAACAATAAAAAGAACATAGAAGAGTCGAATGAGTCGAAATGGTTATAACTTCCTCACATAACTTTTAGTGCAGTAATATATTTAGTACAAGTGGTTATTTTGACCCATTTTCTTATAAATGGGTCAATTTAGATTGTGTTTCATTTCAAAAGGGTCATTTAAAGGACCTACAAGGATCAAAATGTGTCACATTTGTTGAAACTTCCCAAGACTTGACCCATTTTATTGGTCAACTTGGGTTCTGTTTCATCTCAAACATAAAAAGGAACATAGAAGAGTCTTGAGTCAAAATGGCTATAACTTCCTAACACAACTTTTAGTACAGTAATATATTTACTAGAAGTGGTTATTTTGACCCAGTTTCTTATAAATGGGTCAATTTAGGTTGTGTTTCATTTCAAAAGGGTCATTTAAAAGAACATACAAGGGTCAAAATGAGTCAAATTTGTTGTTCCTAAGACAACTTTTAATGCATGCTTGTTAAATCAAATTTATAGTTATTAGAATATATGAGAATTTAGAACTGACCCGTATTTGCCATTATCGTTTTCGTCTGTTTCTTCACCGGCATCTTCAGAAACATCTTCAGTTTTAGTGGTCTCACCATCCGCGGGTTGAATTTCATGCTTTGGATCCTCACGTGCTACAATTTCATTTTTCTGACTCATTTGTTCATCTCTGGTTTTTGTTCTCCTATTAGCCAAACATGAAAAACTACAGTTTTAACGTCTATACGAATATGTGAGATTCCAAGCTTAAACTTTTTTAAAAAAATTTTGAAGAATATTTCAAGTGAGTTGGTGGACTAAAGTACGAAAGCATAAAGAAAAGCAAGTGCAAATAATAAACACAACTTACTTGGTTTCTCGTATGGCCTCGCTGATAGCTTTGTCATATTCATCTGCAAAAATCATTTCAAATTCTTTTTATATTAATTTTTTTTGGATTTACCATATATAGGTTCAAAGTTTCCTAAATAGTAAATCTCCTACCTTTTTTACCGTATGTAAACTCACTAAGAAAGTTTCATGTATTCACTACCTTATCCAAATTCAGATGATTCAAAAACATGTTTAAATTTCATACAGTGAATTAACTGTCTATTAAGATAAATGGTAAAGAAAACTGTACATACCAAATGTGTAGTTGGTAGGTTTTCGAATACGACAAGAACGTGCAATTCCAGATCTGCAGAAATTATTGATAATCTGCTCTCCGTTCTTTTTATGCAATTCCCTTTGTCTCTTCTGTAAACGGTACGAAAAAGTGACATCAGATTTCTGATATCTTATTGTATCATGTGCATTTTAGTAAAGCAGTTTTGAAAAATAACCTTATGAAGTTTAGTAAGAACAGGAATGGCATCTTTTAAAACAGTTTCACTAACAGCAATTTCCAGCTTTGATTTACTAGATGAGTATTCATCCTGCCATCAACCAAAGATAAGAAAGAAGATAAATGTATAATATGCCCCTAATTCACAAAACTTGCTTGAAAATGATTAATGTAAAAATGGGACTGTTACAGTCAAAATGAGTTTTTTTTCGTGGGAAATGAACCAGGCTGGGTTGGATCGGCTGAAAATTTTTGATGATGTAAAGTATTTAACTGATTTATATTACATAAAAGCCAAGATTGCAAAAATCGCTACTCGGGGAGTACTCGGTCGGGACTTTTTAGGGAGTACTCATCAACTCAAGGAGTATTCAAAATGTTGACCAAGTTTGACTTTGACAGAATTTTACCAAATTTGACTGACTTTTTCCAAGTAATCCCAAGTTTTGGCCGAGTATTGACAGATTTTGTTGAGCAACCACGAGTTTTGGACGAGTCCGGCAGAGTTTTACCGAGTTTGACCAGGTTTGACCGAGTAATCGCCGAGTGATTCCGAGTTTTGCAACGCTGATAAATCCGTAATACATCTTTAATCATAAAATAATTCAGAAGACTTTATACATTAAAAGTGCATCTCAAACCCATTTGGCCAGTTTCAGTATGAAGCTAACTTTTGATTGACAACCATTTAACCAGTTAGAGATAAATATAACCTAGACTGGCTCATTCAAAAGTATATGGTCAACTTTAAAAATAAATTACAAACCGATTTCACTCATCTAACTTACCACAACTTTCTGAAACTCTTCTAGATTAGTTGCAACTGTTTCCCATTGACAACCGATAGTTGACGATGTTCCTTTTTTCCGGAAAGTGGTTACTTCCTTAAACAATCTAAAACCGAGAGTTTCATTGCCATCCAACCTGTTCAAGATCCAAAAAGTAACATGAGTAATCAATATTAATTATAACTGGCAAACCAACCAATTTAGACCTGACCCGTTTGGACCTTTTTAAAAATCTGACCCATTTGATCCCATGACACATTTTGACCCAAACTCATTTCGACCCGCTACCCAACCGACCCAACCAACCTGTTTGCCAAGTATGATATTTATCATGCTTTGATTCAAAGCAGCATTAGATCTTACCAATATGAGGTCCCTTTTCCATCTTCCCCGATATTACTTTTTTGGAATGTAGAAGCGTCTTTCTTGACCTTTATTTCATCATTGATGTATGACACCACATCATGTTGCTGAAATAAAAAAACAAGCACGCGTTACAAGAGTAACATACTGGGAGTATATCGATATCATGAATAAAAGTATAGTTTTAATGATACCAAGTAGTTCACACTCTAGTTTGAGACAACATTGTAACAATACTTTAACACAAGCACTAAAAGAGTATGAAACTAACTACTAACAAAAATTTGATGTCAACTAAGACAAGATATACGAACACTCACAAGTGAATTTATTATTAGCATAGCATTACATCCAATATGTTCTTTAAATGCAAGCACTAACTATTGATACATATAGAACTTAATCGCTCCATATGGGTAAACAGATAAAGGGTACTAAATGAAGTATTGAAGTTTCTACAATGGGTATGTATTTATTATATCTAAGACAAACAAAGTAAGAGCATACTAGCTAACAAACTTAAAATTAATATCATCATCATCAACTGTAATAAAGGGAAAAAATAAGGGTCAGATATAGTACATCAGCTCGGATCTCACAGAGTGCTTTAAGAACTACAAGACGTATTGTAGGATCAAGTTCATTGTATGTTGTCATCTCCTCCCTGCATGACCCCATAACAACAAAAAAGAAACGTATTGCTAATCAAACCATTACTACAAAAATGTATTAGGTTTATAAGATAAAAGTATAAAGTACCCTTTAGCTGCAGTTAAAGGAAAGTCCCCCTCGGCAACCTAAAAATCATAAATATCGATGTTAATATATTGTAAAAGCTAAAAACATTTTTGTGTTGTAAAGATTCAAATATTAAGTGACATACCCATGGCCACCACATGGAAAGCTTCTTAGAGAGCACCATAACCCAAGCATCAGGTTCCTTTAATTTTGCATGTACAGGTGGAATTCCCTATTCAGCATTATGAGAACGAAACATAAAATAGAGTGCAAATTATGAAATCAACATGAGCAACAAGGATTAGCTTCAGTAAAACTGAAATGAAATGCATACAATAATATCAAACAAACGAGACGAAAAACAGCATATATAGATAAAGCATATATAGATATATAGATATAAAGATATAATTGTGATAGTAGTTTCAGTTTCTGCATCATAAATATCAAATACCGAAAGTGATAAATGAACAACGAGACGAAAATTAAGTGAAAAGAGAGACGGTTAAGAATAAAACAGTTGAAGGCGATTGTATTACTGCAAGTGATAAAGCATCAAACTATAACTAGGATGTAAATGGTATAAATACACAAAAGTGGTATCATGCAAGCATGTAACAGATGACCTCTTTCAACATAAATATACACATAAGAAAACTAATCATTTTGATGCTCTTGTTGCTTACCTAAGCAGTATGCATCAATAGCATGACTCGTCAAATGATATTCAACTATTACTTAGTTAAAGAAACGAAAAGATTCCTTCAAATGGAAATATTACATAAATAATGGACCATTAAATCGTTCCCTATCCCAAGTTAAAAAAATCGTATATTTGATTAGGTAACTATTTGGGTAAAACTTGAAATGATAAATGTGTCCTCAAGTGCTAGAGTAATCTGTTATATATGCAAATCTTCTTTTTACCTAAATATCCATTCTCATATATGCATTTATACATGAACTCAAACAAGCATGGCATCATTCATATAACATATATTCTCATTAAAACAAAGTATGATGTTTTGATGCTCATAAGTCATATCTAAAGCTTATTATTCAGAAACAGTAATAAATCTTTACGCAGAAATATAACAATTGCATGATTCATGCTTTTATAAACTAACACCTGTTTCAAACCTGTTGGTTGACTTCCTTAAGCATAGCACAAAATATAAAAAAACCACAACAGAGGCTACATATAACAAAAGGAGTAACAACGTAATAAGCTTAAGCTATAAAAAAAAATAGAAACCTTTAAAAGTGATATATGAAGCTGAGCGAGACATTTGTTTGGTTGAATAAGTGCCATCTCAATCTCTTCAGCAGATAACTTCAGATTAGTTTCTATAACAGGCTCAAACACCTGTATAAAACACAATATACTCATATCACACCTTATGGACACCAAATAATTATAATAATCATACACACAGTAACACAATATGCAATAAAATGATAAATACGCCCTCGATTGCACGATAAATCATTCAAAACTTCAATAACCCCTTTAGGCTTCAATCAACCATCCTTACCAATTTTTATGTGTCCTGTAACACCTAATTTCAAAATATTCATCATCCAACCTAAAAATCAGATCATCGATGCATTTCAATAATGAAGTCATTATTCTCTATATACATTAATGCACCAAACGCACAAACTTTTTTTTAGGTTTTAATCAACATTTATTTATTAAAAAATGAAATTAACAGTTTTAACACTACTCATTCACATACAGGTGTAGCATGAAACAGAATCAATAGATATACAACAATCTACACGATGTAATAAGAAAAAATTAAACTTTATAAGTAACGAAATTATAAATTATAAATTATAAATCAAAATTAACGATTAATCATACATTAAGGAAATTGAGAACGGAAGCAAACTCCCAACGATTTCGAAGCACATTTCGTGCAGATTCAAGCTCCGGCTGCAATTTATCACCGTTTTCGTTCATTTTTGTGAATATAGAAACCCTAGAACGAGCGACTGTGTGTGTTTGGGTGTGAGTGTGTGGTTTTTTGAGGGATCGATGTAAATACTGGACTAGATATTTCCCGCTCAAAGATGTCTAGTGAATTTATTTTTGGTGTAAGAATAGTCCCTAAACTATTAAATTTTATACAGGTTTAGCCCCTTTGAAGTTACGTACTTTCATTTCTGTGCAAACTTTTAATTTGTTTTACAACCTTAGTTGAAATTTTAATTTTTAAACGATTCCTCTTGCACCCATTTGTTTTTTTTTTTTCTTTTTTTTTTTTTTTAAGAAAATCTCGTATTTAACCCTCCTAAACTTATGAATTACATTTATTCTTAAAGTACAATTTTTCAATGCATGATGTACAAAAATTTTAATGGATATTTGATGCAAAATATGAGTTTAGAAGGAAGAAATACGAGATTGTTTTTTTTTTCCTCGAAAAACAAATACTAGTGTTTGTACAATTCTTTGCAATCCTTGTCGATGGAGCAAGGATATTGAGATCTGATCACTGAATGGATGATATAACAGGATATGATGATGAATGTATGCTTGTTGGCGGTTCCCCGAAGGTAGTACGAAGGTATCGTACTTTACGCCACCAAGATACGAAGGTAACTCATTGAGAGTATTGTATGTGAGTAATTGAAACCTCCTCTCAACTCCAGAGATCATGTTCTCCTTTTATAGGGTTAGGCAATAGCTCTATCACCAGCTTTCTAGGTGGGATCAGTCTCCAAGACGATCTCTGATGATACAAAGGGGACTTTCTCTTCGGCCGACTGTAACTCCTGCTGGTTCAAGAAAGCTACCCTGCAACATTCCTCTTTTGTTATTTGAATGTTAGTGGAAGCGAGTTTGGTCAACCCGCTTACTTCTCTCCTTCAGTCTAGGTAATCTTGTGACTTTAGGATAGGTCCTTGTACATTGGTAACTGTGATCCCTTCGTCATCACGTTCCTTCGTTACTATTGCTTCATATAACGGAAGTGGTTTCGTACCAACTCTGAATATTGGGATTATATTTTGGTAGCATTCTTCTTTTGTCATTTGGGCGCCATTATTTGAGTTTGAGGATATCCCGCTCTTGATTTGTATTTGACATATGTGTTCTTGTGATCCAATCTTATGCCATATATCCTCGTTAGACGTGATATCTTTGTTAGCTTAGCTTCGTTTATCTTAACGGGGAGATACACTATCAAGTCCCCCAGTTTAATTTTACGAAGCTTTCTTACCGAGCTATGTTGAATTAAACTCAAACTGCCACTTGATTACCTGATTTGACATTTCTGATTTCAGCAATTATTTACCCGGGTACGATTACCTTTTTGCCCCTACTAAATCTTTTCTGTTTAAATAGACTTGAAGGGTGAAACGGTAATTTGCCAGTACGATTACCAAAGTAACTCTGTAACTGATGGGACGGTTTTCTGCTTAGGGGTAATAAAGAGTTAAATTTTCATCTTCTCTTTCATTTTTTTCTTTCCTTTTTCTTTTGCTTCTCTTCATCATCAGATCATCTTCCTTAATTTTCAAAAAGGTATTGCTCCCAACTTGCTATCTTTTTTTTTTTTTGTTATGGCTAAAGTAGGGCTTCGATCTATTTCTAGTGTTGTGACCCCCGAACGCTGTGAACGCCTCCGTAAAACCCTAGGTCTTAAAGGAGATGACATAATTTTGCCACAATCCGGTAAGTTCATGCTGGATTTTCCGGCAGATTACGTCGGAATGTACACACAATCATTTAAAGAGTGCAACCTTAGGATCCCCATTTCATCGTTTTTTCTTAGTGTTCTTGATTACTTTAAAGTTCATGTTTCGATTGTTCACCCTCTTGCCATCAAAAAGATCCTGGCTTTTGAATATATGTGCAAAGTGAAATGTCCCGTTCTTATTGATTAAAAACGTTCCATATTAATTGATTTCGTTGCGAGGTTTTGACCTCTATATGAGACGTTTTTCAAAGACTGCATTCATTTTAAAACAAACCATAACCTTTATTTCATCAATAAAGGTTTAAAAAGCTTTACGTAGATTATCAAATAATGATAATCTAAAATATCCTGTTTACACGCGACCATTACATAATGGTTTACAATACAAATATGTTACAACGAAATAAGTTTCTTGAATGCAGTTTTTACACAATATCATACAAGCATGGACTCCAAATCTCGTCCTTATTTAAGTATGCGACAGCGGAAGCTCTTAATAATCACCTGAGAATAAACATGCTTAAAACGTCAACAAAAATGTTGGTGAGTTATAGGTTTAACCTATATATTATCAAATCATAATAATAGACCACAAGATTTCATATTTCAATACACATCCCATACATAGAGATAAAAATCATTCATATGGTGAACACCGGGTAACCGACATTAACAAGATACATATTTAAGAATATCCCCATCATTCCTGGACACCCTTCGGATATGATATAAATTTCGAAGTACTAAAGCATCCGGTACTTTGGATGGGGTTTGTTAGGCCCAATAGATCTATCTTTAGGATTCGCGTCAATTAGGGTGTCTGTTCCCTAATTCTTAGATTACCAGACTTAATAAAAAGGGCATATTCGATTTCGATAATTCAACCATATAATGTAGTTTCACGTACTTGTGTCTATTTTGTAAATCATTTATAAAACCTGCATGTATTCTCATCCCAAAAATATTAGATTTTAAAAGTAGGACTATAACTCACTTTCACAGATTTTTACTTCGCCGGGAAGTAAGACTTGGCCACTGGTTGATTCACGAACCTATAACAATATATACATATATATCAAAGTATGTTCAAAATATATTTACAATACTTTTAATACATTTTGATGTTTTAAGTTTATTAAGTCAGCTGTCCTCGTTAGTAACCTACAACTAGTTGTCCACAGTTAGATGTACAGAAATAAATCGATAAATATTATCTTGAATCAATCCACGACCCAGTGTATACGTATCTCAGTATTGATCACAACTCAAACTATATATATATTTTAGAATCAACCTCAACCCTGTATAGCTAACTCCAACATTAACATATAGAGTGTCTATGGTTGTTCCGCAATATATATATAGATGGGTCGACATGATAGGTCGAAACATTGTATACGTGTCTATGGTATCTCAAGATTACATAATATACAATATAAGTTGATTAGGTTATGGTTGGAATAGATTTATTACTAACTTTCACGTAGGTAAAATGAGTAGTTTTTATCAATCTTGTTTTACTCGCCATTTCTTCGTTTTTAATCCGTTTTGTGTGATTCCAGTGGTCACGGTTTTGTATTGAACTTAACTTTATGAATCTAAATAGAAAAATTATAAGTTTATAGTCGGAAATACAAGTTACAAGTTGTTTTTGAAAGAGGTAGTCATTTTCGTCGAAAGAACGACATCTTGATGACCATTTTGAAAAACATACTTTCACTTTGAGTTTAACCATGTTTTTTGGATATAGTTTCATGTTCATAAGAAAAATTATTTTTCCAGAAGTATAGCTTTTAAATCAAAGTTCTTCTTAGCTTTTAATTATCCCAACCAAAACAGCCCCCGGTTTTACTACGACGGCGTATATCCAGTTTTATGGTGTTTATCGTGTTTTCGGGTTTTAAATCATTAAGTTAGCATATCATATAGATATAGAACATGTGTTTAGTTGATTTTAAAAGTCTAGTTAGAAGGATTAACTTTATTTGCGAATAAGTTCAGAATTAACTAAACTATGTTCTAGTGATTACAAGTTTATAACGTTGAATAAGACAGCTTTTTATGTATGAATCGAATGATGTTATGAACATCATTACTACCTCAAGTTCCTTGGATAAACCTACTGGAAATAAGAAAAATGGATCTAGCTTCAAAGGATCCTTGGATGGCTTGAAAGTTCTTGAAGCAGAATCATGACACGAAAACAATTTCAAGTAAGATTTCCACTCGAAATAAGATTGTTATAGTTATAGAAATTGAATTAAAGTTTGAATATGATTATTACCTTGTATTAGAAAGATAACCTACTATAAGTAACAAAGGTTTCTTGATCTTGGATGATTACTTGGAATGGATTTAGAAAACTTGGAAGTAAACTTGCAATCTTGGAAGTATTCTTGATTTTATGAAACTATAACATTTGGAATTTATGAAGAAAACTTAGAACTTGAAGATAGAACTTGAGAAAGATTAATTAGATGAAGAAAATTGAAGAATGAAAGTGTTTGTAAGTGTTTTTGGTCGTTGGTGTATGGATTAGATATAAAGGATATGTAATTTTGTTTTCATGTAAATAAGTCATGAATGATTACTCATATTTTTGTAATTTTATGAGATATTTCATGCTAGTTGCCAAATGATGGTTCCCACATGTGTTAGGTGACTCACATGGGCTGCTAAGAGCTGATCATTGGAGTGTATATACCAATAGTACATACATCTAAAAGCTGTGTATTGTACGAGTACGAATACGGGTGCATACGAGTAGATTTGTTGATGAAACTGAACGAGGATGTAATTGTAAGCATTTTTGTTAAGTAGAAGTATTTTGATAAGTGTCTTGAAGTCTTTCAAAAGTGTATGAATACATATTAAAACACTACATGTATATACATTTTAACTGAGTCGTTAAGTCATCGTTAGTCGTTACATGTAAATGTTGTTTTGAAACCTTTAGGTTAACGATCTTGTTAAATGTTGTTAACCCAATGTTTATAATATCAAATGAGATTTTAAATTATTATATTATCATGATATTATGATGTACGAATATCTCTTAATATGATCTATATACATTAAATGTCGTTACAACGATAATCGTTACATATATGTCTCGTTTCAAAATCATTAAGTTAGTAGTCTTATTTTTACATATGTAGTTCATTGTTAATACACTTAATGATATATTTACTTATCATTTAACATAATTAACCAAGTGTATCAATATCTTAATATGATTCATATGTACCTAGTAAGACGTTATAACGATAATCGTTATATATATCGTTTTTGAGTTTCTTAATTTAATAGTCTCATTTTTATGTATGTAACTCATTGTTAAAATACCTAATGAGATACATACTTATAATAAAATCATGTTAACTATATATATAACCATATATATGTCATCGTATAGTTTTTACAAGTTTTAACGTTCGTGAATCACCGGTCAACTTGGGTGGTCATTTGTCTATATGAAACCTATTCCAATTAATCAAGTCTTAATAAGGTTGATTGCTTAACATGTTGGAAACACTTAATCATGTAAATATCAATTTCATTTAATATATATAAACATGGAAAAGTTCGGGTCACTACAGTACCTACCCGTTAAATAAATTTCGTCCTGAAATTTTAAGCTGTTGAAAGTGTTGACGAATCTTCTAGAAATAGATGCGGGTATTTCTTCTTCATCTGATCTTCACGCTCCCAGGTGAACTCGGGTCCTCTACAAGCATTCCATCGAACCTTAACAATCGGTATCTTGTTTTGTTTAAGTCTCTTAACCTCACGATCCATTATTTCGACGGGTTCTTCAATGAATTGAAGTTTTTCATTGATTTGGATTTCGTCCAACGGAATAGTGAGATCTTCTTTAGCAAAACATTTCTTCAAATTTGAGACGTGGAAAGTGTTATGTACAGCCGCGAGTTGTTGAGGTAGCTCCAGTTGGTAAGCAACTGGTCCGACACGATCTATTATCTTGAATGGTCCAATGTACCTTGGATTTAGTTTCCCCCATTTACCAAATCGAACAGCGCCTTTCCAAGGTGAAACCTTAAGCATGACCATTTCTCCAATTTCAAACTCTATATCTTTTCTTTTACTGTCTGCGTAGCTCTTTTGTCGACTCTGTGCGGTTTTCAATCTTTGTTGAATTTGGATGATTTTCTCGGTAGTTTCTTGTATTATATCCGGACCCGTAATCTGTCTATCCCCCACTTCATTCCAAAAAATTGGAGACCTGCACTTTCTACCATAAAGTGCCTCAAACGGCGCCATCTCAATACTAGAATGATAACTGTTGTTGTAGGAAAATTCTGCTAACGGTAGGTGTCGATCCCAACTGTTTCCGAAATCAATAACACATGCTCGTAGCATGTCTTCAAGCGTTTGTATCGTCCTTTCGCTCTGCCCATCAGTTTGTGGATGATAGGCAGTACTCATGTCTAGAAGAGTTCCTAATGCTTGCTGTAATGTCTGCCAGAATCTTAAAATAAATCTGCCATCCCTATCAGAAATAATAGAGATTGGTATTCCATGTCTGGAGACGACTTCCTTCAAATACAGTCGTGCTAACTTATCCATCTTGTCATCTTCTCTTATTAGCAGGAAGTGTGCTGATTTGGTGAGACGATCAACTATTACCCAAATAGTATCAAAACCACTTGCAGTACTTGGCAATTTAGTGATGAAATCCATGGTAATGTTTTCCCATTTCCATTCAGGGATTTCGGGTTGTTGAAGTAGACCTGATGGTTTCTGATGCTCAGATTTGACCTTAGAACACGTCAAACATTCTCCTACGTATTTAGCAATATCGGCTTTCATACCTGGCCACCAAAAATGTTTCTTGAGATCCTTGTACATCTTCCCCGTTCCAGGATGTATTGAGTATCTGGTTTTATGAGCTTCTCTAAGTACCATTTCTCTCATATCTCCAAATTTTGGTACCCAAATCCTTTCAGCCCTATACCGGGTTCCGTCTTCCCAAATATTAAGATTCTTCTCCGATCCTTTGGGTATTTCATCCTTTAAATTTTCCCCTTTTAAAACTCCTTGTTGCGCCTCCTTTATTTGAGTAGTAAGGTTATTGTGAATCATTATATTCATAGATTTTACTCGAATGGGTTCTCTGTCCTTCCTGCTCAAGGCGTCGGCTACCACATTTGCCTTCCCCGGGTGGTAACGAATCTCAAAGTCGTAATCATTCAACAATTCAATCCACCTACGCTGCCTCATATTCAGTTATTTCTGATTAAATATGGGTTGAAGACTTTTGTGGTCGGTATATATAATACTTTTGACCCCATATAAGTAGTGCCTCCAAGTCTTTAATGCAAAAACAACCGCGCCTAATTCCAAATCATGCGTCGTATAATTTTGCTTGTGAATCTTCAATTATCTAGACGCATAAGCAATCACCTTCGTCCGTTGTATTAATACACAACCGAGACCTTGCTTTGATGCGTCACAATAAATCACAAAATCATCATTCCCTTCAGGCAATGACAATATAGGTGCCGTAGTTAGCTTTTTCTTCAATAATTGAAACGCCTTCTCTTGTTCATCCTTCCATTCAAATTTCTTCCCTTTATGCGTTAATGCAGTCAAGGGTTTTGCTATTTTGGAGAAATCTTGGATGAATCTTCTGTAGTAACCAGCCAATCCTAAAACTTAACGTATATGCTTCGGAGTTTTTGGGGTTGACCGAGGAATTTAAATTTTTCTAACCAAAATGCATATTTTGAAAACTTAGCGTACAGTTTTTCTTTCCTCAATACTTCTAGCACTTTTTTCAAATGTTCTTCGTGCTCTTGATCATTCTTTAAGTAAATAAGTATGTCATCGATGAAAACAATGACAAGCTTGTCAAGATATGGCCCACACACTCGGTTCATAAGGTCCATGAACACAGCTGGTGCATTAGTTAAACCAAACGGCATGACCATAAACTCGTAATGACCGTAACGTGTTATGAAAGCAGTCTTTGGAATATCATCTTCTTTCACCCGCATTTGATGATACCCGGAACGTAAGTCAATCTTTGAATAAACAGACGAGCCTTGTAGTTGATCAAATAAGTCGTCGATTCTCGGTAGTGGGTAGCGGTTCTTGATGGTTAGTTTTTCAACTCTCGGTAGTCGATACACAATCTGAATGTACCATCTTTCTTCTTGACAAACAAAACAGGAGCTCCCCACGGTGATGTGCTTGGTCGAATGAAACCATGCTCTAAAAGTTCTTGTAATTGGCTTTGCAGTTCTTTCATCTCGCTGGGTGCGAGTCTGTAAGGAGCACGAGCTATTGGTGCAGCTCCTGGTACAAGATCTATTTGAAATTCAACGGATCGATGTGGGGGTAATCCCGGTAATTCTTTCGGAAATACATCGGGAAATTCTTTTGCGACGGGAACATCATTGATGCTCTTTTCTTTAATTTGTACTTTCTCGACGTGTGCTAGAACAGCATAGCAACCTTTTCTTATTAGTTTTTGTGCCTTCAAATTACTAATAAGATGTAGCTTCGTGTTGCCCTTTTCTCCGTACATCATTAAGGGTTTTCCTTTTTCTCGTATAATGCGAATTGCATTTTTGTAACAAACGATCTCTGCTTTCACTTCTTTCAACCAGTCCATACCGATTATCACATCAAAACTCCCTAACTCTACTGGTATCAAGTCAATCTTAAATGTTTCGCTAACCAGTTTAATTTCTCGATTCCGACATATATTATCTGCTGAAATTAATTTACCATTTGCTAATTCGAGTAAAAATTTACTATCCAAAGGCGTCAATGGACAACTTAATTTAGCACAAAAATCTCTACTCATATAGCTTCTATCCGCACCCGAATCAAATAAAACGTAAGCAGATTTATTGTCAATAAGAAACGTACCCGTAACAAGCTTCGGGTCTTCCTGTGCCTCTGCCGCATTAATATTGAAAACTCTTCCGCGGCCTTGTCCATTCGTGTTCTCCTGGTTCGGGCAATTTTTAATAATGTGGCCTGGTTTTCCACATTTATAACAAACTACATTGGCATAACTTGCTCCGACACTACTTGATCCGCCATTACTCGTTCCGACACCATTTGTTCCTTTCGTTCTGTTAACCCCTGGTTCGTAGACCTCACACTTTGCCGCGCTATGACCATTTCTTTTACACTTGTTGCAAAATTTGGTGCAGAACCCCGAGTGATACTTTTCAAACCTTTGGCATAGCTGCTTCTGATTGTTGTTGTTGCTGCGGTTATTATTGTTGTTGGGATGATTGTTGTAGTTGTTGTTGCTGTTGTTGTTGTTGTTGTTGTTGTTGTTGTTGTTGGGCCGTTTGTTGTAGTTGCGATTGATGTTGCGATTGTTGGGATAGTTGTTGCGATTATTGTTGTAATTGCTGTTGTTGTTGTATTGGTGATTCTTATCACCGTTTTCCTCCCACTTTCTTTTGACTTGCTTCACATTGGCCTCTTCAGCAGTCTGTTCTTTAATTCTTTCTTCAATCTGGTTCACTAGTTTGTGAGCCATTCTACATGCCTGTTGTTTGGAGGCGGGCTCGTGTGAACTTATATCTTCTTGGATTCTTTCCGGTAATCCTTTCACAAACGCGTCAATCTTCTCTTCCTCATCTTCGAACGCTCCCGGACACAATAGGCATAATTTTGTGAATCGTCTTTCGTACGTGGTAATATCAAATCCTTGGGTTCGTAACCCTCTAAGTTCTGTCTTGAGCTTACTGACCTCGGTTCTGGGACGGTACTTCTCGTTCATCAAGTGCTTGAATGCTGACCACGGTAGTGCGTAAGCATCATCTTGTCCCACTTGCTCTAGATAGGTATTCCACCATGTTAACGCAGAACCTGTGAAGGTATGCGTAGCGTACTTCACTTTGTCCTCTTCAGTACACTTACTTATGGCAAATACCGATTCGACCTTCTCGGTCCACCGTTTCAATCTGATCGGTCCTTCGGTTCCATCAAATTCCAAAGGTTTGCAGGCAGTGAATTCTTTGTAGGTGCATCCTACACGATTTCCTGTACTGCTAGATCCAAGGTTATTGTTGGTATGTAGCGCAGCCTGTACTGCGGCTATGTTTGAAGCAAGAAAGGCACGAAATTCCTCTTCGCTCATATTCAAGGTGTGTCGAGTAGTCGGTGCCATTTCCTTCAAAATAGTCAAATGAAACGAGTTAATCATATAGAATATCAAGAGTAGTCAATAGTATATCGTAGCGTAATATGAACTTATTTATAGAAGCTTTTTCTTCATATTAGCGTTTTATACTCTTTAATTCGGGTAGTACCTACCCGTTAAGTTCATACTTAATAGCTAACATACCATTTCAACTACTACAATTCTATATTAAAAACTAATCACAAAAAAAAAATATCATATTCAAACCTTTATACAATAACTTGCAAACTTACAATACCGCTTTTTTTTTACATATAGCATGAAATATAGCACATAAAACTTTGATACAAAGTAGTTGCGAAGATAATTCTAGTTAATAAATAAGGCGTTCAGCAAAGGCAATAAAGACACGTAATTCATACGTCCAGAAACAAGTCATGCATTCTGGTTTTACTAATACCACTTCCCATCCTTGGTTTTGTGGAACATAACCGTTGTGACCGATAGTAAGACAATGTGTTGTAACGTCGTCAAAAGGATGAAGGTTACGTAATGACCAACAGTCTCGTAATAACCTAAAAACCTCATTTCTTACCCCAATTACCGACTTTGTCACTTGTGGGAACGTTTTGTTTAATAGTTGTAGGCCGATGTTCTTATTCTCACTTTGGTGAGAAGCGAACATTACTAACCCGTAAGCATAACATGCTTCTTTATGTTGCATGTTAGCCGCTTTTTCTAAATCACGAAGTCCTATATTCGGATATATTGAGTCAAAATAATTTCTTAACCCGTTGCGTAAAATAGCATTTGGGTTCCCCGCAATATATGCGTCAAAGTAAACACATCGTAACTTATGGATTTTCCAATGTGATATCCCCCATCTTTTGAACGAAAGCCTTTTATAAATCAAGGCATTCTTGGAACGTTCTTTGAATGTCTTACAAACTGATCTCCCCTTAAATAGTTGTGCCGAGGAATTCTGACCGACTCTAGACAAGATTTCATCAATCATGTCTCCGGGTAGGTCTCTTAAAATATTGGGTTGTCTATCCATTTTGTGTTTTTATACTGTAAAATAGACAAGAGTTAGATTCATAAAAAAAAATACTTATTAATACAAGCAATTTTTACATATATCATAAAGCATAAGCACACTATATTACATATATTACACCACACGAATACAACTATCTTATTCCGACTCGCTTGTTTCTCTTCTTCGGTTTTGGTTCGTTTTGCCAAGTTTCTAGGGATATATGATGTTCCCCTAATACGAGCCGTCATTTTCCACATTGGTTTAGAAAAATCTGGTGGTTTAGAGGTTCCCGGGTTATTGTCACAACTTAAGAAATACGGGTGTTGACGATACATATAAAGTTCATCGTGTTTGGAATCAAATTTCTCTATTTTTATGCCCTTTCCCTTATTGTTCTCTTTTGCCTTATTAAATTGTGTTGGGGTAATTTCTATAACATCATCGGAATCCTTGTCAGGATCCGATTCATCGGAGAATTGGTAATCCTCCCAATACTTTGCTTCCTTGGCGGAAACACCATTGACCATAATTAACTTTGGTCGGTTGGTTGAGGATTTTCTTCTACTTAACCGTTTTATTATTTCCCCCACTGGTTCTATTTCTTCTTCCGGTTCCGATTCTTCTTCCGGTTCCGACTCTTCTTCCGGTTCCATTTCGGGAACTTGTGAATCAGTCCACGAATCATTCCAATTTACATTTGACTCTTCATTATTATTAGGTGAGTCAATGGGACTTGTATTAGAGGTAGACATCTATCACATAGTATCAAACACGTTAAGAGATTAATATATCACATAATATTCACATGTTAAAAATAGATAGTTTCCAACAAAATTTGTTAAGCAATCATTTTTCAAGTAAACACGGTCGAAGTCCAGACTCACTAATGCATCCTAAAAAACTCGATAAGACACACTAATGCAAAATTCTGGTTCTCTAAGACCAACGCTCGGATACCAACTGAAATATCCCGTTCTTATTGATTAAAAACGTTCCATATTAATTGATTTCGTTGCGAGGTTTTGACCTCTATATGAGACGTTTTTCAAAGACTGCATTCATTTTAAAACAAACCATAACCTTTATTTCATCAATAAAGGTTTAAAAAGCTTTACGTAGATTATCAAATAATGATAATCTAAAATATCCTGTTTACACGCGACCATTACATAATGGTTTACAATACAAATATGTTACAACGAAATAAGTTTCTTGAATGCAGTTTTTACACAATATCATACAAGCATGGACTCCAAATCTCGTCCTTATTTAAGTATGCGACAGCGGAAGCTCTTAATAATCACCTGAGAATAAACATGCTTAAAACGTCAACAAAAATGTTGGTGAGTTATAGGTTTAACCTATATATTATCAAATCATAATAATAGACCACAAGATTTCATATTTCAATACACATCCCATACATAGAGATAAAAATTATTCATATGGTGAACACCTGGTAACCGACATTAACAAGATGCATATTTAAGAATATCCCCATCATTCCGGGACACCCTTCGGATATGATATAAATTTCGAAGTACTAAAGCATCCGGTACTTTGGATGGGGTTTGTTAGGCCCAATAGATCTATCTTTAGGATTCACGTCAATTAGGGTGTCTGTTCCCTAATTCTTAGATTACCAGACTTAATAAAAAGGGGCATATTCGATTTCGATAATTCAACCATAGAATGTAGTTTCACGTACTTGTGTCTATTTTGTAAATCATTTATAAAACCTGCATGTATTCTCATCCCAAAAATATTAGATTTTAAAAGTGGAACTATAACTCACTTTCACAGATTTTTACTTCGTCGGGAAGTAAGACTTGGCCACTGGTTGATTCACGAACCTATAACAATATATACATATATATCAAAGTATGTTCAACATATATTTACAATACTTTTAATACATTTTGATGTTTTAAATTTATTAAGTCAGCTGTCCTCGTTAGTAACCTACAACTAGTTGTCCACAGTTAGATGTACAGAAATAAATCGATAAATATTATCTTGAATCAATCCACGACCCAGTGTATACGTATCTCAGTATTGATCACAACTCAAACTATATATATATATATTGGAATCAACCTCAACCCTGTATTGCTAACTCCAGCATTCACATATAGAGTGTCTATGGTTGTTCCGCAATATATATATAGATGGGTCGACATGATAGGTCGAAACATTGTATACGTGTCTATGGTATCTCAAGATTACATAATATACAATATAAGTTGATTAGGTTATGGTTGGAATAGATTTATTACTAACTTTCAAGTAGGTAAAATGAGTAGTTTTTATCAATCTTGTTTTACTAGCCATTTCTTCGTTTCTAATCCGTTTTGAGTGATTCCAGTGGCCACGGTTTCGTATTGAACTTAACTTTATGAATCTAAATATAAAAAGTATAAGTTTATAGTCAGAAATACAGGTTACAAGTCGTTTTTGAAAGAGGTAGTCATTTCCGTCGAAAAAACGACATCTTGATGACCATTTTGAAAAACATACTTTCACTTTGAGTTTAACCATAATTTTTGGATATAGTTTCATGTTCATAAGAAAAATCATTTTTCCAGAAGTATAGCTTTTAAATCAAAGTTCTTCTTAGCTTTTAATTATCCCAACCAAAACAGCCCCCGGTTTTACTACGACGGCGTATATCCAGTTTTATGGTGTTTATCGTGTTTCCGGGTTTTAAATCATTAAGTTAGCATATCATATAGATATAAAACATGTGTTTAGTTTATTTTAAAAGTCTAGTTAGAAGGATTAACTTTATTTGCGAACAAGTTTAGAATTAACTAAACTATGTTCTAGTGATTACAAGTTTATAACGTTGAATAAGACAGCTTTTTATGTATGAATCGAATGATGTTATGAACATCATTACTACCTCAAGTTCCTTGGATAAACCTACTGGAAATGATAAAAATGGATCTAGCTTCAAAGGATCCTTGGATGGCTTGAAAGTTCTTGAAGCAGAATCATGACACGAAAACAATTTCAAGTAAGATTTCCACTCGAAATAAGATTGTTATAGTTATAGAAATTGAATTAAAGTTTGAATATGATTATTACCTTGTATTAGAAATATAACCTACTGTAAGTAATAAAGGTTTCTTGATCTTGGATGATTACTTGGAATGGATTTAGAAAACTTGGAAGTAAACTTGCAATCTTGGAAGTATTCTTGATTTTATGAAACTAGAACTTTTGGAATTTATGAAGAACACTTAGAACTTGAAGATAGAACTTGAGAGAGATTAATTAGATGAAGAAAATTAAAGAATGAAAGTGTTTGAAGGTGTTTTTGGTCGTTGGTGTATGGATTAGATATAAAGGATATGTAATTTTGTTTTCATGTAAATAAGTCATGAATGATTACTCATATTTTTGTAATTTTATGAGATATTTCATGCTAGTTGCTAAATGATGGTTCCCACATGTGTTAGGTGACTCACATGGGCTGCTAAGAGCTGATCATTGGAGTGTATATACCAATAGTACATACATCTAAAAGCTGTGTATTGTACGAGTACGAATACGGGTGCATACTAGTAGATTTGTTGATGAAACTGAACGAGGATGTAATTGTAAGCATTTTTGTTAAGTAGAAGTATTTTTATAAGTGTCTTGAAGTCTTTCAAAAGTGTATGAATACATATTAAAACACTACATGTATATACATTTTAACTGAGTCGTTAAGTCATCGTTAGTCATTACATGTAAATGTTGTTTTGAAACCTTTAGGTTAACGATCTTGTTAAATGTTGTTAACCCAATGTTTATAATATCAAATGAGATTTTAAATTATTATATTATCATGATATTATGATGTACGAATATCTCTTAATATGATCTATATACATTAAATGTCGTTACAACGATAATCATTACATATATGTCTCGTTTCAAAAATCATTAAGTTAGTAGTCTTATTTTTACATATGTAGTTCATTGTTAATACACTTAATGATATATTTACTTATCATTTAACATAATTAACCAAGTATACCAATATCTTAATATGATTCATATGTACCTAGTAAGACGTTATAACGATAATCGTTATATATATCGTTTTCGAGTTTCTTAATTTAATAGTCTCATTTTTATGTATATAACTCATTGTTAAAATACCTAATGAGATACATACTTATAATAAAATCATGTTAACTATATATATAACCATATATATGTCATCGTATAGTTTTTACAAGTTTTAACGTTCGTGAATCACCGGTCAACTTGGGTGGTCATTTGTCTATATGAAACCTATTCCAATTAATCAAGTCTTAATAAGTTTGATTGCTTAACATGTTGGAAACACTTAATTATGTAAATATCAATTTCATTTAATATATATAAACATGGAAAAGTTCGGGTCACTACACAAAGCATATGGCGGCCAGCCTTCTGTTGACTTATTTCGCTACTTCTTTCAAACTGGTGATGCTGGAAATTGGGTTACAATTGCCAAGAATCGTAAAAAGAGGGGTAGTGTGATCGATACTCCCATGTGTTTTGCTTCTTCCATTCCTGATGTAAGGAATTGGAAGAATTCCTTTGTCTATATCAAGAAGTCTTTTTTCTTTCCGGACAAATTTCCTAATGCCGTTGATAGCAGGTGGGCACACTGTTCCCAAACAATATAGTGATCCTGTTCCTGAGGATGCTAAAAATGATCCTCTCTACGGCAGGATTTTTTCATCCTATAATACCCTCAACTCTTCCGGATTCCCTTCTTTTTAAGCTCGGCGTGGTACCTTCATGGGAGAGAGGCGAAGCTATTCCTGTGTACTTTTGTGGGGAAAAGGGTAGGTTTTGCATGCCCTATGTTTTATTTTTGTTTGACCTTTTTACTTTATCTCTCTGACCCTTATTGCTTTTGGAGAGATGTCTTTGCGAAATGTTATCAAGTCCTTTGGGATGAAACAGATGACTGAAGCTGTCCGTGCTAGCACTGTCGTTAAGGAGCTTAGTTCTCCTTCTTGTTCTGATTTTATGGAGGTGGACAGTAAACCAGAGAAAGTGGCTGAGTCTAGTGCCCCCAAGGTTCAACACAGCGCGAAGGTTGCTTCGGAGCACGAGCCTATTGATGTTGATGCGGAGCCTGATGTGTCCAAGAGCATCCCTGTTAGGGCATCTAGGCATCAGAAGGCTGTTAGGAAAATGAAAGAGGTTGTTTCTGGTTCTCCCTTGAAGAAAACTAAGTTCGCCCTTCGAGATGAAGATACTGATGACGAAGCTCATGTTGAAGGTTCTGGCGACAATGTTCTCTTGGTATGCTTTTTTATTAGTGTTTTCTATTTGAAATATTCTTTGTTCTCAAATATATTTTTGTGCCTCTGTAGGTGATATTCCTGATGTCCCTTCTTTAGAAGCTTGTTTCGATGTGTTTGATGAAATGATTCCTTATGAGTTCGAAGATGCCTTCGTGGATACCTCCAAGCTCATTGATGTTTATACCGCTCATTACTCCCGTTCAGCTATTTATAACCACCTCGTTCTGTCCCATTTGAAGCAGAAATCTGGCGATGTTGTGTGTCTAGAGAAGGAGGTAGAAGAGCTTAGAGATGTTAATGCATCCTCCAAATAGTCTGTGAAGAAGCTCCAAGAACGATTGTTATTGAACACGTCTTGGGAAGAGGAGGTGAAATCAGCTAAGAGTGAGATTTTAAGCATGCAGGAGAAATAGAAGCTTGATGAAAAGAGGATTACTAACTTGGAAGAAGAGAACAAGGCTCTTCGTCAGGAAGCAAAAGCGTTATCAGATCAAAAGAAGAGGTTTGTGTGACGACCCGGAAATTTCCGACCAAATTTAAACTTAATCTTTATATGAATTCGACACGATAAGCAAAGTCTATAATGTGGAGTCTCAAAAATTTTTGAACTGTTTACATGGATCCAGTTAACCTTTGACCATTCTTGATGATTCATGAACAACTATTTGTAAATAGATACATATGTATATATATAAGTAATAATTCGAAATATAATTTGAAGTATTATACGTTGTTGTTATTAAAATTAATAATATAAATATAGGATATTATAATAATTATTATTTAAAATATATTTATATATATAAATAAAGTATATTAAATAAACAGTAAATGATTGTAATACTCGTTTGATGTTCCGATTGATATTAAGCAAGTTAAATTCAAACTTATGTGATTTTAAAATAAACGGTGATCCGAAAATGAGTTATATAAATTATAGGCTTATTAAAAATATATTTAGGAACTACTTGTTAAATTTTAAAACTTTTTATATTTTACTTAGGGTTGGGAGTGAATAATTAATTTAATTTTTATTTAATAGTTAATGACCAAATTTTATACCATAATGACCAAAATAAATAAATATAGTTAATTTAAAAATATGAGATTTTTCTGAATACTTTTAATTCGCCACTGAGTAGCAACAGAGTACGAAATAATAGTCCGTGAATGAAATAGTAAACAACAGCTAACTTAATCACACGTTTTTATTTTAAATTATATTATAATAATTATTGTATTATTATTATTCACTCCGTGATAACTTGAAACAACATTATTGTACCAAATTTGAGATTCATTCTTACATTTCATTCCCACTAGTATATGTCGATGTGTTATTAATATCTACTATCTATTATCATTATTAGTATATATCTGTTATGTAGGAATATGATTATAAAAACCCACCATCAACCTCTTCTTTCACCCAGCACCTTGATCACTCTTCTTCACCACCAACTTAAACAACAGTGAACCTCGGCCACCATAAACCACTATATTCATAATTACTTATTTCTTTTCGATTGTGAACAAATAAACACATCACCGGACCACCATGTATAATTACCATGGAAAACATCCTGAAACCATCATTGACCATCACCACACCCGAAACCCACCATCGGTTTCCTCCACCATCGACCATCACTTTTACACCAGCTTTATCATAAACAGTAACCATCAATAAACCCACTTTGATCAACCTACAACCAAAACTGTAATCATCACCACTTCTGCTATATTATTTTTTCTAACAACCCAAGCAAAGAAAACCCGCCTGTTTTATATTCATAGTAAATCACCCTCGGCCACCTTCAACTCTAACCATCACCTTCAAAGAACACCAAAACAAACCCACATAACCACTCTCCAAACCATTATCGTGAATTGACGCTATTCTATTTCATATGATTTTGGTTCAACTAGACATGACCATTAAACCACTAACGAACCATCATCATCAAAATGTTACTGTTGCTGCCCGTTCCTGTTTTTCTGTTCGATGAACACAACATCAAGAATACTGCTGCACCTTCGTTTCTATCTTTGGTTCAGACCAACACCAACACCACCTCCTGTTACTACTGCTTGATTTAATATAAGATGAACTATAAGTGTATCGTGTTGGAAGATAAGCTGTTTCTATTTCCAATGATGAAGAAGATATTTATGATAAAGGATGATTGAATCACTGTAGTTATATAATGACATGTAGATAAAAGCAATGGGTATCATGATTTTTCTTTTTCTTTTTCTTTATTCTAGATGCTCGATATCCATTAGTGACCAGGCCTAAAATTGTGGAGAGAATTATAGCTGGACAAAACATATTGGGCTGAGAAAGGTGGCGGCCCAACAAACCTTATTTGAGAAACGAAACAGACGAACCAGACCATTGTATACATATTTTCTTTTGTTCTTCTTCATGTTACTGCTACAGCTTCTGTCTTTCATTATTAATTGAACAGACCACCATCATGAACCATCATCAAAATGACTTCCCTGATCACTTTTGAGATGCTACTGTTTACGTTCCTGTTTCAGGTTCAACAAAACCACACACAACCCATCATCAAATCCATTTCACCATCGCCTTCAACGTGTTAGATGTTGCTACTACTGCAGCTGCACATTTGATTTCTGTTACCATTGAATACCCAAAGCCGAACGCCCACAGCCACTTGATCATTCTTCAGTAAGCAACTAAACTTTAAACTTGTATTTAGGACTTCATACTATGAACATTATATGATAGTACGATTTAAACAGAAGTATATTTATGGTCACGATTTAATTAACGATATGATTATCAATATTATTTTGGCTATAATTATGAATATGTATATACCATAAAGGTAATAATAATCATATTGTAATATAAACTTGATATTAAAAATAATGATATTATGAGTTGATTAAGTAATGATGGTGTTTATGATCGAGAAAATGATGGTGAATATTGTGAAACATATGATGATGATGTTATGGTTATGATAATGGATGTATGATATCGATGATGATAATAGGATATCGATTGATGATGATGGTGGTTAAAATGATACAAATGATGAAATAATGATAATAATGAATATGAAAATGACGATTAACGTTATATGATGATATCGAATTTTGATGGTTACGATTACTATGATGATGATGATGATTCATGGTATAACAAACTATTATTATTATTTAATGTTAATATAAGTATTATTATTAAAATTACTATTATTATTAAAATTATATTTATTATTAAAATTAACATTTTTATTAAAATTATCATTTTTGTTATTATTATTATTATTATTATTATTAATATTATACTTATTATTAATTATTATTATTATCATGATTAAATATTATTAAAAGTATTAAAAATTATGGTTAATATGCTTACTAATACAATAACATGATAAGTATAATACTAAATAGATTAATGATATGAATTTAGAACGATACAATAGGGCTATAGCTCTTATAATAAAACAAAGGTTGTTTAATAATATTATTAAGATATTGGGATAATTATAATTATGGTCATGATAATTAAAAATATTAAGTATAAATATATGTAAATTTTTTTATTATTTTTTTATCATTATTATTATTATTATTATTTTCAACATTATTATTAAAATTGTTATCATTATTATTATTATTAATATTATTATTATTATTACATATAACAAAATTATTAAATTTTGATATAATACTAATTATATATATAATTAACTATTTTAAATATATATACAAAATAAATATAGATAACATATAATTTAAGATATAAAATGTAATAAAATATATATAAACTTTAATTAAGATTTAGTATAAATCTTATATATGATTACAACACTAATATATAAATATAATATAATTAATAGATAGAATTATTTGATTCTATGAGTTAATATATATACACTTGATATAGGTTCGTGAATCCAAGGCCAACCTTGCATTGTTCAGTATCGCCGTATGCATATCTTTACTACAAAATATCGTATCGTGAGTTCATTTGATTCCCTTTTACTCTTTACATTTTTGGGACTGAGAATACATGCGCTGCTTTTATAAATGTCTGACGAAATAGACACAAGTACTTAAAAACATTCTACGATTGAGTTACGAGTACATCGGATATCACCCCTTTATAGTCTGGTAATCTAAGAATTAGGGAACCGAGCCCCTAATTAACGTGAATCCTAAAGATAGAACTATAGGCACTCACAAGCCCCAGCCAGAGAATTTGAACTGCTTTAGTACTTCGAAATAGATATACAACTGCCAGTTTTAAAAGTTATGATCTGTTTGTGAGGTGTACACAACCATCATATTTAAAAGAGTGGCCTGTTTGTATGCTTTTGCATGACCGTGCGAAATGCCGGTATGCGGGGGATATTCTATATGCATCTTGTTAAGGTCGATTACCAGGTGTTAAATTCGTATGAATGATTTTTACAGCAGTGAGCAGACCTGCACAGATTGTTTTTTGTGGTCTATTATATTATTGAAAATGATTGATTATGATAAACTAATGAACTCACCAACCTTTTGGTTAACACTTTAAAGCATATTTATTCTCAGGTATTAAATAAATCTTTCACTGTGCATTAGCTCATTTTAAGGATATTACTTGGAGTCATTCATGGCATATTTCGAAAGACGTTGCATTCGAGTCGTTGAGTTCATCAATATTATTATTAAGTCAATTATAGTTGGAAATAGTATGAAATGGTATGCATGCCGTCAACTTTCGATGTAATTAAAGTTTGTCTTTTTAAAAAAACGAATGAAATATTTGTAAAATGTATCATATAGAGGTCAAGTACCTCGCGATGTAACCAAATGTAATGTATTCGTTGTGACGACCCAGAAATTTCTGACCAAATTTAAACTTAATCTTATTATAATTCCGACACGTTAAGCAAAATCTGTAATATTAAGTCTCAAAAATTCTGTAATGTTTCATATATTCAACTGACTTTCAATCATTCCCGACGATTCACGAATCACTATTTGTAAATAAATACATATATGTTTAAACGTATATATTATGATTGAAAATTTAATTTGAAATACTATTTAAGTGTTAGAAATAAAAATATATAATAAAATAAAATAAGTTATAATAAACCTATAATTGTTATTAGTATTATTATTAATATATTTATTAATACTAACTATATATAGAAAATAAATATAAATACAGATATATAACATATATAGATATAGATTATGGATTCAGTATCACTTCCCATCACACTTTATCTAAATTTTTGTTTTTGTCTAGAAATAATTACGTAACAAAATCAATTCGTACATATCAGAATCAATCAACAATAGCAAATCCAAATTCGATTATTATCAACTTTTTATTTATTTATTTTCTTTTATGCTCTTCGTAATTATGATTGAAGGTCGACCTATCCATTTTTCTATAACATCCAACAACTCCAATTGATATTGAATCATTCACCATCTCATTCAATTACACCAACGCCACGACCTCAAGCCGCCTTAAACCACCACCACCGTGACACTATCTTCAATCCTTATTCCTCTCTCTCTTCTCTCTCTCTTCTTCCTTCTTCTTCGTGAACACCATAACCGCCACTTAAACAATTATTTAAACCTACAACCATTATCACTTTGAAATTCACCACCACGTTACCACTATTGCTATATGTGAACGAATTTTTTTTCTAATGTTTCACAGCCACCACCACTCGATATATATACATAATTACATGCTGCTGCAACCTTTGCTCCTGTTACTGTTTCAATCGATCAAGACAATCACCAATCCACCATCTTCACTACCATAACCATTAATCTCACTATCACCTTCTTCCTCAAACAAAACCGCCATGTTTCTCTCTCTCTCCCTCTCCTAATTTCTTAGTGAACACCATGAACTCACTCATTTTACCACTGCTAAATCGAAACCTGCTTGTTTTGCCTTGCTTCGTTTGAAAATCACCAAAAACCGCCACATGTTGAAACCACTTCAACTTGAAACACCACCACCCATTATCGTTAATATAAAATGATAAAGATAAACTACTCGCCACTATTTTTTTTGTTTTGCTTTTGTGTTGTCAAAAATAACAGCAAGAACTGTTATCCCCTTTCGAGAAACTGAACAATAAGAGGATAATATTAGTTTTCGATTTATATTCGAACCACTTCTATTACTCGCTGAACTTTTCTGTTTTAACCTATTCAATTTGCAAAGGAGACATGCGAATAAAAGATGGATATATATATCTGAATATGGCCAACAATCTTTAATCAAGTTGTCCACTTATAAATATCCTTTTGCTAGTGGATTAGAGTGGGAAGGTATAAAGAAGATCGACTCCCATCAATTATTATTTTTTTATGTGATGATGTAAAGAGGAGGGAAAGATAGTGGTAATATAATATTCGTGGTAGATTGCTTCTTTTTATTTGTAATCGAAGCACACAGATCCAAGGTGCAAACCAAATTTGTGTTTTTTTTTTTAGTTACGGGCTCTTTAATTTAATTGTGCTAGTAGGAAATCAAGTAAGCCTTGTTCAATTTTAAGTGGTATTGGGCTGTTGGTATGAGACTAAGCCCAATAGACCTATAGGCCAATTCAGTCTACTGAAATTGATCGCCAACTGGTACTGCAATTAGTCTGTGCCTTTTAACAAACAATTATGAAGATGGCTATGATGTATTAAGATCATGAAGCATGACGAAAGAAGTTTAGATAATGATAATATTATGATAGAAATGAAGTGATGATCATACGATCATGAATGACATACATGATGTATGATAAATCACGATAGGAGATGATGATTTCTCGGTTCTGTTTTCTGTTTTGGCGAATGAAAGTGGAGTTTATTAAACGGGTTTTATTCTAGGAAGAAGTAGGAAACGAAATTAAGGTTAAAAGAATTAGGCTATCTTTTATAATAGAAAAGTAGAAGGTAGAGGGACGGTTAAGGGTTTTGTTAGGTGAACGAGAGATATTGGGTTCGAGCCCGGGCATGGGCAGTTATTTTTTTTGGAGCTTGTTCCATTAAGGTAGCACTTTTATGATTATTGTTATTATTATTATCATTATCATTATTTTTATTATTATTATTATTATCATTATTATTAATTAAAATTGTCATCTTATTAAGATAAACATAATTAGTAAAATTATTATTATTATTATTATTATTATTATTATTATTATTATTATTATTATTATTATTATTATTATTATTATTATTATTATTATATTATTATTATTATTATTACTATTATCATTACTATAATACAACTTTTTATTATTTATATTTTATAAACTAAACAATAGTTATATAAAAATATAATTAATACCTATAACATAACTATATTAATATTTTTATGATAAATATTAAGTATTTATTTAAATATATAAAATGAATATAGTTAACTAAGTATTGAAACATTTAAATTATTAATATAAAAAGTATATCACTAATAATAAATGAATTCGTATGATTATTATTATAAGTGTTAATATATATATAAATGATATAGGTTCGTGAATCCGAGGCCAACCCTGCATTGTTCATTATAGTCATATGTATTTTTACTACAAAATACGTTAGGTGAGTTCATTTGAATCCCTTTTACTCTTTACATTTTTGGGCTGAGAATACATGCAAATGCTTTATTAACTGTTTTACAATATTTATATGCGTGAGTTCATTTGATTCCCTTTTCTCTTTACATTTTTGGGACTGAGAATACATGCGCTGTTTTTTACAACTGCTTTATTAAATGCCTTTGAAATATATTTTGAACTGCGAATACATGAAATACTTTTATAAATGTTTGACAAGACAGACACAAGCAAAACATTTCTCGAATGAATTATTATATAGACGGAAGTTCTGTGGATTATTATTGAATTATGTGGACATGATAATTGCCACCATTGAATTATGTGGACATGATAATTGCCACCATTGAATTATGTAGACATGATAATTGCAACCATTGAATTATGTGGACATGATAATTGCCACCAGTTGATGTGAATGTTATATATCGAGAGAATGATTTTATACACAGGTTAAGTGTATGTTATTTATGTGCACAAGATATGTGTACGGTTACTATGATTTATGAAAATGGTTTCGTACACGAGAAAGATGTACTGTATTTAAAAAGATATAGCATGTACATTACAGGTGAGTATAGGATTCGGGCCCATTTGTACCATGCAGCATTTAAATTTTGTGGTCTATCAAAATGATGAATTTTATTGTTTTATGATAAACTTATGAACTCACCAACCTTTTGGTTAACATTTGAAAGCATGTTTATTCTCAGGTATGAAAGAAACATTCCACTGTGCATTTGCTCATTTTAAAGACATTATTTGGAGTCGATCATCGCAATGGAACCAGATGTTGGTGACTTCGTCCAGATGGATTAGGACGGGTCCTTTCAGTTGGTATCAGAGCGGTGGTCTTAGCGAACCAGGTCTTGTAGTAGTATGTCTAACTGATAGTTGTTTAGATGCATTAGTGAGTCTGGACTTCGACCGTGTCTGCATGTCAAAAGTTTTGCTTATCATTTCGTGTCAAAAATCATCTACTTATCATCCTTAGGAAATTGCCTACTTATTATTCTTAGTCTAGACACATCTTACTGCAATGATTGCATAAATAGTGTATAGACAAAATTCGTATCTTAGCGTATCTGCTAATTCATATCTTAGCATATATGTTACTGTAGACTTTGCCTGGCAACTTTGGTAGATTCCTCCGTAACATATGGGATTTTAGTATTATATATGCATATGTAAATTATGTATTACAGGGTACTAATCTACATCCTATAATCTAATTCTTATCGAAAATCCTTCATCTGATCGTACGAGATGAATCCCTCAACCAGTTCAAGTTCCTCGAATTCTGACAGCTATTTCGATATGGAAACACACTTGAGCTTCGAAAGCAGTATAACTGGAATGGATCAACAAAATCAGTCATCACCAATTCGAGATGAATTGGCGATGGGTTCATAGTCGACTAAACCAACAGAGACAAGAAGAAAGCGATCCTTTCCTTTCCACCAACCGAATTTACCTCTTGGCGATGAACCTGAAACACTTACCGGCGAACCTTTTTGTAATACTATTTTCTCTCTCATTTCTCGAATATCTCGCCAAGATTATATTTTATCTAAAATTCTCAACCTTATTCATTCGCTCGTTTCAACTGACAATCACCCTGGAATAATAGAAGAAGTCAACAAACTTCGCGCTCGAAAAATAAATTTGGAGAATATGGTACAAAATGTACCAGCTTCAGCAACATCATCAGCACCAACAGTACCATCGGTAACAGCACCAGTACCATCAAAAATCCATGCCTCAACATCTCATTCTGTACCTCAAGTATAATCATCGTTCTACGTATCGTTCTACATCGATTATCTTCGTTCTTCATGACGATTAAGTAATCTCTAAATGTTTTAGAGATTATGTATTCTAGTTCTAACGGTAAACCAAATGAGTTTAATATCATATTAACTCAATGAATCCATGATTACATCTGAAGAAAATATATATGTGTATATGTTTTCATAAAGATTGTAATTAAAAATTCTTTCATACGAAGTGTTAATTGTGAAGATATTTTAACGGGTAGGTAATACCCGAGGAATATTCAAATTTCACATTAATAAGTTACAATGTACATTCTTCGAAGCCGATTCAACAATAATTTACTATCCTATTTACAACCACCGATATACGAATCCGTTCACCACAGAATAACCATTTCTATTCAATCTCATATTTGGATTTTGATTTATCAGAATCCAACAAGTGGCATAATGAAGAAAACATTGGACAAAAATAAAATTTGTTAGAAACAAACAAATTAACCATGAGAAAATTTTGTAAAGAATCCACGCTAACAAAATCCTAGCTAACTGTTCCTAGCTAACTGTTAATTCTGTATTACATTTTATTTATCGCAATTTAATTATCGCAATTTATTTATCGCAATTTATTTTATCGCAATTTTATTTATCGTCATTTAATTTCTGTATTTATTTTACACACTTTAAATATCGGGACACGTATACAAGGTTTTGACATATCATATCGATGTATATATATATTTTATTTGGAATAACCATAGACACTCTATATGCAGTAATGATCGAGTTCTCTATACAGGGTTGAGGTTGATTCTACAATAATATATATACTTTGAGTTGTGATCGAGTCTGAGACATGTACACGGGTCACGATACATATTAATTCGAATATTATATATATAATTATATATGAATTATTGAATTGCTAACTGTGGACTATCA
Organism: Rutidosis leptorrhynchoides; assembly: GCF_046630445.1. Classification (NCBI taxonomy): domain Eukaryota; kingdom Viridiplantae; phylum Streptophyta; class Magnoliopsida; order Asterales; family Asteraceae; genus Rutidosis; species Rutidosis leptorrhynchoides. The sequence goes on along the minus strand of NC_092343.1, from coordinate 386,016,694 downwards.
ACTGAGGACTATCAACATTGTACAATTAAATAAATTAAAATATTGATTATAACATATGAAACTAAACAATTCTTCAAGTTTGCCACTTGATTTCATCTAAAACCTCCATTGTATCTTGACGATTACAATCTGCGTTTAAACCTTTCATGATTCTTGAAAACATCTCAAACGAGAGGATGAACTAACCGTACTTCATCTACGGGAGAAAAGATTGATGCATTTAGTTATGCATCTGAAAAAAATCTTGGAAACTGAATAAATGTTTAACACGTAGTTGTGCAAATTCTTAGTGTTATTATTACCCAAAATAACTTGATAATCTCTTTTCAAAGTAGCGAATTTTATCACAGCTTCAGTAAGATAACTTCGACTTTTCGTTCGAAACAACCTTATTATAACCTTGATATATATGCGTGCTGTTTTATTGTTACCGGGGAACCTTTCATATTCTACCATATTACCAGCAGACGTACGAGCAACCTCGTTGCTTATTGGTTTAAATCTCTCCGATACATCATTATATTTATTTATTGAAACTCTATCATATACTCATTCGCATCTTGTAACGAGAACTGCCATACCAATTATCGGGAATCAACTATCAGTACTTTGAAAACGCACAGCATATCTACATCAACAGTTATATGTATAACATTTATCTTTTAGAATTATGGTATTTCATTCTGAAATTCTGAACAGCACTAAGTCTATAAACCAATACTCCGGATGTTGAAAAAGCTGAATGAAGCAGAAGAAACTGTAAACAACCTCAACAGGCAAAAGTTGATGATAAAGAATTGTATGTTGGCAAAGCTCAGAAAAAGTTTGAAACTGAAAAACTGATTGACCAAACTACGAAGGAGTCTCTGAACAAATCACAAGGACTAAACTTGTACATTAAGAACCCTGATGATTCTGTTTCTGATGAAATCTTTAGCGAATATCCTGCTTCTGACTCCAAACCCTTGCGGACAAATTTTCTTCACCATCCTTTGATATTAGAAATTCCAAGATATCCTAGTATCTTTCATTATAAATATCCTCCATATTTCTGAAGATATTTTCATAACTATTCTTATCTGAAATCATTAATCTCTTCGTGCTATCAGTGTTACATCATATAGAAACTGTTAGTTTTTATATTCTGTAAACTTTCGAGTTTAAAATATGAATGTTATTGAAGTAATGTTGAGAACTGATGCATGAGTTAGTATAATATAATGACACTTGATCAACGTGATTATATTATAGTAAGTCATGCTGAGTTTCTAATGGAACGTGATGATTCACATGTCATAACGCCATCATGTTCCATGTTACAAAACTCTTTCATTCTGCTTAACTTCTGAACATATCAAGAAAATATATTCTTGATAGTTCTATTCTCAGCGGTTCGGGTAATTTGACAAATCGAATCGTGCGATTACGTTCTTTCTTGTTTAGAACATTAAATTCATTCGAAACTCTACATTTAGGAATTCTGGACCATTATTCGCTTGATTTAAAGTCGTGAAGAGAAAACAAAAGAATGAAGATCTGAAATAAATGAGAGTACAAATCACAGTAAATTGGAGAGAGTATTAACTGTGGATGTCAATAATTACAGAAGGATGGAAGCAGAGACATCGAAATAGAAAGGAAGATATAAAACCCAACAACAACTCAGAAGTTACAAACTGTGGATATTAATACGAATAGCAATATAAAGGCACGGTATAATTAAGAATAATATCATCCCAAGATAATAGTAGAAGTAAACAGATTCTTCAGGTGGAAGATTAAAAAGAAGGATGACAGAAATGTTAATTAGGAAAATATCAAGGATTAGAACTGGATTAAGCATTTTCACAATCTTTGGACATATGAACTAAGAAGGAAAATATAGGAATGGTGAGGATAATGGAATGGAAGAAAATATCAGACAGAGTAATCAAGGCAGATCTCCGTATTTAATTATAGAGATCTTAATTTTCCTTACTCACCAAAGAATCAAATCTTTTAGATTTCGAAGATTTTCTTTATATCCCTTGAATTTCGGAATTCAACCAAGACAACGTCAAAAGTTAAGACGCACCTTATTTTCTAAATTCAACCATGACTAGTCAAAAGTTATGATTGAAATTTGTCTTTCTCATTGCACTATTTCGTGATAACTTCATTTGTACTCTTCGAATAATCGAATTGTTTTATCCATATTACTCAATGATGATAAAACTCTATTATCAACTCATTCGTCATGAAAACATTTTTATTGTTAACCATGACCACCTCACTCAAATTTCGGGACGAAATTTCTTTAACGGGTAGGTACTGTGACGACCCGGAAATTTCCGACCAAATTTAAACTTAATCTTATTATAATTCCGACACGTTAAGCAAAATCTGTAATATTAAGTCTCAAAAATTCTGTAATGTTTCATATATTCAATTGACTTTCAATCATTCCCGACGATTCACGAATCACTATTTGTAAATAAATACATATATGTTTAAACGTATATATTATGATTGAAAATATAATTTGAAATACTATTTAAGTGTTAGAAATAAAAATATATAATAAAATAAAATAAGTTATAATAAACCTATAATTGTTATTAGTATTATTATTAATATATTTATTAATACTAAATATATATAGAAAATAAATATAAATACAGATATATAACATATATAGATATAGATTATGGATTCAGTATCACTTCCCATCACACTTTATCTAAATTTTTGTTTTTGTCTAGAAATAATTACGTAACAAAATCAATTCGTACATATCAGAATCAATCAACAATAGCAAATCCAAATTCGATTATTATCAACTTTTTATTTATTTATTTTCTTTTATGCTCTTCGTAATTATGATTGAAGGTCGACCTATACATTTTTCTATAACATCCAACAACTCCAATTGATATTGAATCATTCACCATCTCATTCAATTACACCAACGCCACGACCTCAAGCCGCCTTAAACCACCACCACCGTGACACTATCTTCAATCCTTATTCCTCTCTCTCTTCTCTCTCTCTTCTTCCTTCTTCTTCGTGAACACCATAACTGCCACCTTAAACAATTATTTAAACCCACAACCATTATCACTTTGAAATTTACCACCACGTTACCACTATTGCTGTATGTGAACGAATTTTTTTCTAATGTTTCACAGCCACCACCACTCGATATATATACATAATTACATGCTGCTGCAACCTTTGCTCCTGTTACTGTTTCAATCGATCAAGACAATCACCAATCCACCATCTTCACTACCATAACCATTACTCTCACTATCACCTTCTTCCTCAAACAAAACCGCCATGTTTCTCTCTCTCTCCCTCTCCTAATTTCTTAGTGAACACCATGAACTCACTCATTTTACCACTGCTAAATCGAAACCTGCTTGTTTTGCCTTGCTTCATTTGAAAATCACCAAAAACCGCCACATGTTGAAACCACTTCAACTTGAAACACCACCACCCATTATCGTTAATATAAAATGATAAAGATAAACTACTCGCCACTATTTTTTTTGTTTTGCTTTTGTGTTGTCAAAAATAACAGCAAGAACTGTTATCCCCTTTCGAGAAACTGAACAATAAGAGGATAATATTAGTTTTCGATTTATATTCGAACCACTTCTATTACTCGCTGAACTTTTCTGTTTTAACCTATTCAATTTGCAAAGGAGACATGCGAATAAAAGATGGATATATATATCTGAATATGGCCAACAATCTTTAATCAAGTTGTCCACTTATAAATATCCTTTTGCTAGTGGATTATAGTGGGAAGGTATAAAGAAGATCGACTCCCATCAATTATTTTTTTTTATGTGATGATGTAAAGAGGAGGGAAAGATAGTGGTAATATAATATTCGTGGTAGATTGCTTCTTTTTATTTGTAATCGAAGCACACAGATCCAAGGTGCAAACCGAATTTGTGTTTTTTTTATAGTTACGGGCTCTTTAATTTAATTGTGCTAGTAGGAAATCAAGTAAGCCTTGTTCAATTTTAAGTGGTATTGGGCTGTTGGTATGAGACTAAGCCCAATAGACCTATAGGCCAATTCAGTCTACTGAAATTGATCGCCAACTGGTACTGCAATTAGTCTGTGCCTTTTAACAAACAATTATGAAGATGGCTATGGTGTATTAAGATCATGAAGCATGACGAAAAAAGTTTAAATAATGATAATATTATGATAGAAATGAAGTGATGATCATACGATCATGAATGACATACATGATGTATGATAAATCACGATAGGAGATGATGATTTCTCGGTTCTGTTTTCTGTTTTGGCGAATAAAAGTGGAGTTTATTAAACGGGTTTTATTCTAGGAAGAAGAAGGAAACGAAATTAAGGTTAAAAGAATTAGGCTATCTTTTATAATAGAAAAGTAGAAGGTAGAGGGACGGTTAAGGGTTTTGTTAGGTGAACGAGAGATATTGGGTTCGAGCCCGGGCATGGGCAGTTATTTTTTTTGGAGCTTGTTCCATTAAGGTAGCACTTTTATGATTATTGTTATTATTATTATCATTATCATTATTTTTATTATTATTATTATTATTATTATTATTATTATTATTATTATCATTATTATTAATTAAAATTGTCATCTTATTAAGATAAACATAATTAGTAAAATTATTATTATTATTATTATTATTATTATTATTATTATTATTATTATTATTATTATTATTATTATTATTATTACTATTATTATCATTACTATAATACAACTTTTTATTATTTATATTTTATAAACTAAACAATAGTTATATAAAAATATAATTAATACCTATAACATAACTATATTAATATTTTTATGATAAATATTAAGTATTTATTTAAATATATAAAATGAATATAGTTAACTAAGTATTGAAACATTTAAATTATTAATATAAAAAGTATATCACTAATAATAAACGAATTCGTTTGATTATTATTATAAGTGTTAATATATATATAAATGATATAGGTTCGTGAATCCGAGGCCAACCCTGCATTGTTCATTATAGTCATATGTATTTTTACTACAAAATGCATTAGGTGAGTTCATTTGAATCCCTTTTACTCTTTACATTTTTTGGCTGAGAATACATACAAATGCTTTATTAACTATTTTACAATATTTATATACTTGAGTTCATTTGATTCCCTTTTCTCTTTACATTTTTGGGACTGAGAATACATGCGCTGTTTTTTACAACTGCTTTATTAAATGCCTTTGAAATATATTTTGAACTGCGAATACATGAAATACTTTTATAAATGTTTGACGAGATAGACACAAGCAAAACATTTCTCGAATGAATTATTATACAGACGAAAGTTCTGTGGATTATTATTGAATTATGTGGACATGATAATTGCCACCATTGAATTATGTGGACATGATAATTGCCACCATTGAATTATGTGGACATGATAATTGCCACCATTGAATTATGTGGACATGATAATTGCCACCAGTTGATGTGAATGTTATATATCGAGAGAATGATTTTATACACAGGTTAAGTGTATGTTATTTATGTGCACAAGATATGTGTACGGTTACTATGATTTATGAAAATGGTTTCGTACACGAGAAAGATGTACTGTATTTAAAAAGATATAGCATGTACATTACAGGTGAGTATAGGATTCGGGCCCATTTGTACCATGCAGCATTTAAATTTTGTGGTCTATCAAAATGATGAATTTTATTGTTTTATGATAAACTTATGAATTCACCAACCTTTTGGTTGACATTTGAAAGCATGTTTATTCTCAGGTATGAAAGAAACATTCCGCTGTGCATTTGCTGTAACATCCCAGGTAAGACGTTCCCCGTAGCATGATATTGTCCGCTTTGCAGAGATAGGGACGTACCCTTGTCTCCCCCGTAGGTTGCTCACGGATTTTTCTTGGTGACCAAACACGACGAGCACTTTCCCAGGAGGTCACCCATCCTGGTAGTGCTCTCGCCTGAGCACGCTTAACTGCAGAGTTCTCATGGGATCTGCTGTGCTTGTGGTCCCAAAACGCGTCATGCTAGGAAAGGTCTCCACACCCTTATAAGGCATGCTTCGTTCCCCTCTCCAACCGACGTGGGACGGATGTAACACGGATGTTACAATCCTCCCCCCTAATGGGACACAGCGTCCTCACTGTGCACGTTTGGTCCGAGATCTGGCTCTGATACCATCTGTAACATCCCAGGTAAGACGTTCCCCGTAGCATGATATTGTCCGCTTTGCAGAGATAGGGACGTACCCTTGTCTCCCCCGTAGGTTGCTCACGGATTTTTCTTGGTGACCAAACACGACGAGCACTTTCCCAGGAGGTCACCCATCCTGGTAGTGCTCTCGCCTGAGCACGCTTAACTGCAGAGTTCTCATGGGATCTGCTGTGCTTGTGGTCCCAAAACGCGTCATGCTAGGAAAGGTCTCCACACCCTTATAAGGCATGCTTCGTTCCCCTCTCCAACCGACGTGGGACGGATGTAACACGGATGTTACAATCCTATATGTCATAACCCGTCCTTAACCATAAGAACGCGTTAGATAACGTATGATTTCATTGCGAGGTATTGACCTCTATATGAGACATTTTTGAAAGAAAACTGCATATATTATACATTACAAACCATAACCATTATTTTTGTTACAAGCTTAAGACAATAAAAAGAAGATTAACGTTTAGCGATAATCTTCGACTTACAAACTTTACAAATGATGACAACAACACGGTTTCTAGCATATTTTACAATACAACATCTCGGATATGCAGTTTTATTTTTGACACAAACATGCGTACGCAAGATCCTGGTTAGATCCAACATGATACAGCGGAAGCTTTAGAAATCACCTGAGAATAGACATGTTTTAAAAAGGTCAACATAAAGTTGGTGAGATATAGGTTTAATGCCGGCAGCAATATATATATAGACCACAAGATTTCGTATATAAACAGTTTAATAAAAGTATTCTAAGTGGTTGAGCACTTGGTAACCATACTTAACATTTTCACGTCGCATATTCCCTTTAATATGAAATCTTACTACACCGTACCAAGTGTAGTCACAAAACGAAGTACTGTGCAACCGTTGAATACTGGTCGTCCAGTCCGGTTGGGGTTGTCAGGCCCGATAGATCTATCAACAGGATTCGCGTTTACAATACCGCTGTAAATATTAGTTACCAAGCTACAGGGAAGTATGCCAGTGGTACAACTCAACGTAGAACATATTTTTCAGTTACTTGTGTCCATATCGTAAAACATAAAATACATGTATTCTCATCCCGAAATATTTAGAGTTTAAAAGTGGGACTATATACTCACACTTGTCTTGATGATATATATATTTTGACTCGGTCTTCCGGTTGATATCACGAACCTATCCATATATAATATATCAATATGTTTTCATTTTAAAACAAACGTTATATATATATATACTTGTTATACTTTTAATACTTAGAATAATTCCTTAGTCCGTAGTTAGCATTTCTTTGTTAGTAACTCAATTTTAATGGTTCATTTTTAGATGTTTAATATACCCGCAATGAAATAAACCAAACCCCCAACGAAATAAATAAAACCCCAACGTATATGAATTGGTCGAGATTAATCTTGACCCACGGTACCGGTGTTGTCAAATGACGTATTGCGTACATAAAGTACCGGTGTTGTCAAATGACGTGTTGCGTACAAACATGGGATCTTATGATTAATCTGCTCGTGTTGCTTATGGGTGATCCTGAACCATATGAAATTGAATTATGAGTACATATATATAAAATATCATGTTATCTTATAAAGATGTGATTTTATGTAAATTTTTCCAATGAATCCCGAAGTCAATTAAGTCTTGGATAACCAATTTTGTTTCGGTCATAGTTTCTTCGTTACAAGTTCGTTTTCGTTGATTCAAATTGCCATCTTCTTGGATCGAGTTCTTCTTTAAGACTATGAACTGTAAATACCTTGGTTTGTATTCAAAAATCATACGGCATAGGTGAAAGTTTAGTGAAACATATGAAGTTAAACATTTTTGTTACAACAAAATCATTTAATGACCATTTTTCCAAAAATACTTATACTTTGAAAAACCAAGTTTTACCTTGTTAAATTAACATATAAATAAGTTATATTACATGTCTTGAAGTATTTTAAAAGTTAAGTTAGAAGGATCTATTTAGTTTGCAAACAAGTTTGAAAACATTCAAACTATGTTCTTGTTGTTAAACTTTTGTACCACAAAATAAGATAGCTATATATATATGAATTGAATAAGGTTATGAACATAGATTCTACCTCAAGTTCCTTGGATAAGTTTGCTGTAAAAGAGGAGTAAGAAGCTAGAATCAAAAGGGTGATAGAAGTGGATGAAAGATTGGAAGTAAGTTGGTGTTCTTGGAGGGTTTTCTTGAAGTGTTTTTGTATGGTTTTCTTATGGTGTTTTAGTATGGTTTTTGAAGCTAGATCTTCTTGGAAACTTTGCTGAATTGATTAAGGGTTTTAAGGCTTCAAAGTATGTGTGTGTTTTGCTAGAGAATTTGAGATAAAATGAATCAAAATGATGGAGTACTCATACTCCTTAAAAACGTGGGAATGGGGGGACAAGGACAAAAATTTCAAGTTATGATTTCATGTATCTAGCCTTATTTGTGTCCAAGTTCAATTACCTAGCTCTAAGGGCAGTAACAAGAGTAGGTTTGGTGGTGATTTGATGTGTATTTACTATTAGTAAATACGTATAGAAGCTAGGTATGATACGAGTATAAATACTCTAGGTATACGTATAGAAATTTTGTGAAAAATGGAATGAGAATTCAAATATAGCTATCTTTTGTGAATACACTTATATGGTTTTATGTATTTAAGTCTTTAAAAGTGATTAAATACATTACTTATACAATATATGTATAAACATTATATGTCTTAAGTATTTATGTCAAATAACGTTACGTATAGTTATCGTTTTGAAAACTTAAGTTAGTAGTTTCAAAATACACATATAACTTGTTGTTATTAATACAAAATGAGATATTAAAACATTTATTTATCATGTTAAATATGTATATATACATTTATATACATAAACGTATAATTATCATATATTGTATAGTTCGTGATATCATCGGTCAAACTAGACGGTCAAACGTTGTGTAAAACTCTTTTCGGAAATATAAGTCTCGACAATTTGGATTGCTTAACATGTTGGTAAGGTTTAATTTATGTAAATATCAATCTTATAAGTATAGAATGATCGAAAAAGTGCGGGTCGTTACATTACCTCCCCGTTAAATAAATTTCGTCCCGAAATTTTAAAATTGTACCTATTTTGCGTCATCGAGAAACAAGTGCGGATACTTTCGTTTCATCTGATCCTCTCGTTCCCAAGTAAACTCGGGACCTCTTCGAGCATTCCAACGAACCTTAACGATCGGTATGTTGCTCTGCTTGAGCTGTTTAACTTCACGGTCCATGATTTCGATTGGTTCTTCGACGAATTGTAGTTTCTCGTCGACATGGATTTCTTCAAGAGGAATGGTGAGGTCTTCCTTTGCAAGACACTTCTTCAGGTTTGAGACGTGAAAGGTATTATGTACTCCAGCGAGTTGTTGCGGTAACTCGAGCCGATAAGCTACCGGTCCAATGCGTTCGATGATCTTAAACGGGCCTACGTACCTTGGGTTCAGTTTACCCCTTTTTCCAAAACGTATCACACCTTTCCAAGGTGACACCTTTAGCATAACCATGTCCCCGACCTGAAACTCTAATGGTTTCCTTCGGACATCGGCGTAGCTCTTTTGGCGACTGCGGGCTGTTTTTAATCTCTCCTTGATTTGCACTATCTTCTCAGTCGTTTCATGTATGATCTCGGGACCAGTTAAATGTCGATCTCCTACTTCATTCCAACAGATAGGAGATCTACACTTCCTTCCGTACAATGCTTCGAATGGCGCAGCTCCAATGCTCGCATGATAACTATTATTATACGAGAATTCTGCTAACGGTAGATATTTATCCCATCCGTTTCCAAAATCAATCACACATGCCCTGAGCATGTCCTCGAGAGTCTGAATTGTCCTTTCACTCTGCCCGTCGGTTTGCGGATGATATGCGGTGCTCATATCCAAACGAGTTCCTAGTGCCTCCTGTAGTGATTGCCAAAACTTTGAGGTAAATCTACTGTCACGATCGGATATAATGGAAATAGGTATTCCATGCCTTGAAACAACTTCCTTTATATACAATCGTAATAGTTTCTCCATTCTATCTGTTTCCTTTATAGGCAAGAAATGTGCAGACTTGGTGAGACGATCAACAATCACCCAAATGGTGTCGTATCCCCAGGCAGTCTTTGGTAACTTCGTGATGAAATCCATGGTAATACCATCCCATTTCCATTCTGGGATTTCTGGTTGTTGAAGTAACCCTGACGGCTTTTGATGTTCTGCTTTGACTTTGGAACAAGTCAAACATTCCCCAACATATGTTGCAACGTCGGTCTTTAAGTTAGGCCACCAATAACGTGTCTTAAGATCTTGATACATCTTTCCAACTCCAGGATGTATCGAGTATCTTGTCTTATGTGCCTCGTTCAATATCAATTTCCTTAATCCACCCAACTTCGGTACCCAAAAACGATTTGCAAAATATCTAATTCCATCTTCCCGTACAACAAGTTGTTTCTCGTACTTTTTCATTATTTCATTCTTTATGTTTTCTTCATTGAGTGCTTCTCGTTGAACTTCTTTGATTTGTGAGTTGAGATTCATACGAATTTTTATGTTCATTGCTCGAACTCGAATTGGTTCTCGTTCTTTTCTGCTTAAAGCATCAGCCACCACATTCGCCTTCCCGGGATGATAACGAATTTCACAATCATAGTCGTTTATTAACTCGACCCACCTACGTTGCCTCATGTTCAATTGTTTCTGATCAAAAATATGTTGAAGGCTTTTATGATCAGTAAACACAGTGAATTTAACCCCATACAAGTAGTGTCTCCACATCTTCAATGCAAACACGACTGCTCCCAATTCTAGATCATGCGTCGTATAATTCTGCTCGTGAATCTTCAATTGTCGGGATGCAAATGCAATTACTTTCTTTCGTTGCATAAGAACACAACCAAAACCTTGTCGCGAAGCGTCACAATATATTTCAAAATCATCGTTCCCTTCTGGTAACGATAAAATAGGCGCCGTAGTTAACTTCTTTTTCAGTATTTGAAATGCGTTCTCCTGCTCCGAGGTCCATTCATATTTCTTCCCTTTTTGCGTTAACGCTGTCAACGGCTTAGCTATTCGGGAAAAATCTTGAATAAACCTTCTATAATAACCGGCTAAACCCAAAAATTGGCGTATCTGTGTTGGTGTCTTAGGAGTCTCCCATTTTTCAATGGCTTCAGTTTTTGCTGGATCAACCTGAATTCCTTCGCTATTAACAACGTGACCAAGAAATTGCACTTCTTTCAACCAAAAAGCACACTTAGAAAATTTAGCATATAGCTGTTCTTTTCTTAACAACTCCAATATCAACCTTAAATGCTCTTCATGCTCTTGCTCACTCTTGGAATAGATAAGAATATCATCAATGAAAACGATAACAAACTTATCTAAATACAGACTACAAACTCGATTCATGAGGTCCATGAATACAGCTGGCGCATTCGTCAATCCAAACGGCATAACCAAAAATTCATAATGACCATAACGTGTCCGAAAAGCAGTTTTCGGAATGTCCTCTTCTTTAACGCGTAGTTGATGATAGCCCGATCTTAAGTCGATTTTCGAATAAACACATGATCCTTGCAATTGATCAAATAAGTCATCAATTCTCGGTAGTGGATATCGATTCTTGATAGTTAACTTATTTAATTCACGATAGTCTATACACATCCTAAAAGATCCATCTTTCTTCTTAACAAACAAAATTGGAGCTCCCCACGGTGAAGTACTCGGTCGTATGAATCCACGGTCCAGTAATTCTTTTAACTGACTTTGAAGTTCTTTTAACTCGGACGGTGCAAGTCTATATGGAGCACGAGCCACTGGTGCAGCTCCTGGTACTAAATCTATTTGAAATTCTACCGATCTAAATGGAGGTAATCCCGGCAATTCTTCCGGAAAAACTTCAGGAAAATCTCTTGCCACAGGCACGTCGTTGATGCACTTTTCTTTCTTTTCGACTTTATTAACATGTGCTAAAATAGCGTAACATCCCTTTTCTAAACACTTCTTGGCTTTCAAACAGCTAATGAGTTTTAGCTTTGAATTACCCTTCTCTCCATAAATCATCACCGGTATTTTATCCTTACCAGGAATACGAATTGCCTTCTTGGCACACACAACTTCCGCTCCTACTTTGGACATCCAGTCCATGCCGACTATTACATCAAAACCTCCTAATTCCACGGGTATTAAGTCGATTTTAAACGTTTCTCCGGCTAGATTTATTTCACAACCACGACAAATTTTATCGGCTTTAATTAGTTTACCATTAGCTAACTCAATCAAGTACTTAGCATCTAGAGGTAATGATGAACAATTCAATTTAGTGTAAAAATTTCTACACACATAACTTCTATCGGCGCCAGTATCAAATAAAATAGATGCTGATAAGTTATTAATGGTAAACGTACCCGTAACAAGCTCCGGGTCTTCACGTGCCTCTCTAGCATTAATAACAAACGCTCTTCCACGTGCAGGTCCGCCATTCTTCTCTTGATTCGGGCACTGACTCTTATAGTGACCTTGTTTTCCACAACCAAAACAAGTAACGGTAGCCAAAGCAGTTCTATTTGCGTTGGTGGCAGGAGTCTTGTTACCATTTGCATTTGTAACGAGAGCCTTACAATCTTCAGCAAGATGACCCTGTCGATTACATTTGGTGCACAACACACTACAGTAACCAAAGTGATGTTTGTGACAACGGTTGCATAAAGGACTTTGTCCTTTGTAACCAAAGCCTGAACCGCTACCCGCACCTTTCGGGGTTTCTGGTTTCTTAAAAGATTGCTGTTGGTAACCTCGATCATAATTTCCGTTCCACTTCCTTTTGTTACTCGATACCTTCACCTCAGTAGTGAATGCTTTCTTATCCAGAATGACCTGATCCATTAACTCGTTCGCCATGGTTATAGCTTCATGAATTGTCTTAGGTTTCGACGCCGTAACGTTTGCCTTGACCTTTCTGGGCAAACCACCTTTGTACATTTCAATCTTCCGTGCTTCGGTTGGAACCAATTCAGGACATAGTAAAACCAATTCCATGAATCGCTGATTGTAGTTGGTGATTTCAGTACCAACCACCTTCAAACTTCGTAACTCATCTTCTAACTTAATAACCTCATTCCTTGGACAATACTCGGTGATTATCATTGCTTTGAATTCTTCCCATGGAGTATCATAAGCTACATCTCCTCCTACCGCCTTCACATAATTCTTCCACCATGTGAGTGCACTATCTTGTAAAGTGCATGATGCAAACTTGGTCATGTCTTTTTCATCACAACCACTGATTTTAAACACCGTCTCCATCTTTTCTATCCATCGGGTTAAACCGATCGGTCCTTCCGTTCCACTGAATGATGATGGCTTGCAAGCTTGGAACGTCTTGTAGGAGCATCCTACACGAGGATTTGGATTAACTGCAGCAGCTCTTGCAGCCTCAACCCATAACATTCTGTCGTTCACTCGCTGGTTGATGAGTTCCTCGAGTTCTTGTTCCGTCATTCGATTCAATCGCGCCATTTCCTAATGAAAGAAAATAATTATTCACATGGAATATTATAGATGTAGTGTGTATTTATAGTACATTTATAGCTTGTTAATAATATGAACCAGGTATTATTATAAAAGCCTTTTCTTCTTATTAGCGTTTTATAATTATATCTTGGGTAGTACCTACCCGTTAATGTTCATACTTAATAGCTTAGTACAGAATCAATTACTACAATCTAAATAATACTTAACCATGGAAAATTATTGCATTTCATACTTCGCTATTTTACATATGCTTACATCAAACTTTAAACAAACCACACTAATAATATTATACAAAACATTATGTGATTCCATGGTTTAATACGGCAGCGCATCATTTGGTCTATTTCCCAAAACATTTATGTCCAGGGAATCCCCCAACGCGAATCCTAGCTGTCTCCCTACGTTTTGGCTGAGGTGCCGAAGAACTAGATGCGGGGATAGCACTAATAGGAATAGCGGGGATAGGGGTGGTAGTGTTGAGTGGAATTGGTGCCACATCATTCTCATTAAACTCGGGATTTGGATTTTCTAATTCATTAGCCTTTCATTTCTTTCCTAGTTCGAACTCGTCTTTTGTAATTTCCTGTATTTCTTCCTCGGGTTCACTTTCCTCCTCGGGTTCACTTTCCTCCTCGGGTTCACTTTCCTCCTCGGGTTCACTTTCCTCCTCGGGTTCACTTTCCGATATTTCAATAGTTGGTTCATCCGGAAATTGTGAGTCTTCCCCAAAAATACCACTTTCGTCATCGGATATGTTAATGATTGAAACACAATCTGAAGGTTCTGATTCGGAGTCGCTGAATGTGATAATAAGTTTCGAGCCCGACATCTAACACATAACAACTAACCCATTAGTACTTACATAATATTTACATATAAATTTTTAACCAACAGTGATAAGCAATGGTTTTTTTTTTTTTTTTTTTTAAAAATCAGACCCGGTCAAAGTCCAGACTTTACTAATGTATCCTAACGACTTCTCGGTTAGACACACTAATGCAAACCTGGTTCGCTAAGACCAACGCTCTGATACCACATGTCATAACCCGTCCTTAACCATAAGAACGCGTTAGATAACGTATGATTTCATTGCGAGGTATTGACCTCTATATGAGACATTTTTGAAAGAAAACTGCATATATTATACATTACAAACCATAACCATTATTTTTGTTACAAGCTTAAGACAATAAAAAGAAGATTAACGTTTAGCGATAATCTTCGACTTACAAACTTTACAAATGATGACAACAACACGGTTTCTAGCATATTTTACAATACAACATCTCGGATATGCAGTTTTATTTTTGACACAAACATGCGTACGCAAGATCCTGGTTAGATCCAACATGATACAGCGGAAGCTTTAGAAATCACCTGAGAATAGACATGTTTTAAAAAGGTCAACATAAAGTTGGTGAGATATAGGTTTAATGCCGGCAGCAATATATATATAGACCACAAGATTTCGTATATAAACAGTTTAATAAAAGTATTCTAAGTGGTTGAGCACTTGGTAACCATACTTAACATTTTCACGTCGCATATTCCCTTTAATATGAAATCTTACTACACCGTACCAAGTGTAGTCACAAAACGAAGTACTGTGCAACCGTTGAATACTGGTCGTCCAGTCCGGTTGGGGTTGTCAGGCCCGATAGATCTATCAACAGGATTCGCGTTTACAATACCGCTGTAAATATTAGTTACCAAGCTACAGGGAAGTATGCCAGTGGTACAACTCAACGTAGAACATATTTTTCAGTTACTTGTGTCCATATCGTAAAACATAAAATACATGTATTCTCATCCCGAAATATTTAGAGTTTAAAAGTGGGACTATATACTCACACTTGTCTTGATGATATATATATTTTGACTCGGTCTTCCGGTTGATATCACGAACCTATCCATATATAATATATCAATATGTTTTCATTTTAAAACAAACGTTATATATATATATACTTGTTATACTTTTAATACTTAGAATAATTCCTTAGTCCGTAGTTAGCATTTCTTTGTTAGTAACTCAATTTTAATGGTTCATTTTTAGATGTTTAATATACCCGCAATGAAATAAACCAAACCCCCAACGAAATAAATAAAACCCCAACGTATATGAATTGGTCGAGATTAATCTTGACCCACGGTACCGGTGTTGTCAAATGACGTATTGCGTACATAAAGTACCGGTGTTGTCAAATGACGTGTTGCGTACAAACATGGGATCTTATGATTAATCTGCTCGTGTTGCTTATGGGTGATCCTGAACCATATGAAATTGAATTATGAGTACATATATATAAAATATCATGTTATCTTATAAAGATGTGATTTTATGTAAATTTTTCCAATGAATCCCGAAGTCAATTAAGTCTTGGATAACCAATTTTGTTTCGGTCATAGTTTCTTCGTTACAAGTCCGTTTTCGTTGATTCAAATTGCCATCTTCTTGGATCGAGTTCTTCTTTAAGACTATGAACTGTAAATACCTTGGTTTGTATTCAAAAATCATACGGCATAGGTGAAAGTTTAGTGAAACATATGAAGTTAAACATTTTTGTTACAACAAAATCATTTAATGACCATTTTTCCAAAAATACTTATACTTTGAAAAACCAAGTTTTACCTTGTTAAATTAACATATAAATAAGTTATATTACATGTCTTGAAGTATTTTAAAAGTTAAGTTAGAAGGATCTATTTAGTTTGCAAACAAGTTTGAAAACATTCAAACTATGTTCTTGTTGTTAAACTTTTGTACCACAAAATAAGATAGCTATATATATATGAATTGAATAAGGTTATGAACATAGATTCTACCTCAAGTTCCTTGGATAAGTTTGCTGTAAAAGAGGAGTAAGAAGCTAGAATCAAAAGGGTGATAGAAGTGGATGAAAGATTGGAAGTAAGTTGGTGTTCTTGGAGGGTTTTCTTGAAGTGTTTTTGTATGGTTTTCTTATGGTGTTTTAGTATGGTTTTTGAAGCTAGATCTTCTTGGAAACTTTGCTGAATTGATTAAGGGTTTTAAGGCTTCAAAGTATGTGTGTGTTTTGCTAGAGAATTTGAGATAAAATGAATCAAAATGATGGAGTACTCATACTCCTTAAAAACGTGGGAATGGGGGGACAAGGACAAAAATTTCAAGTTATGATTTCATGTATCTAGCCTTATTTGTGTCCAAGTTCAATTACCTAGCTCTAAGGGCAGTAACAAGAGTAGGTTTGGTGGTGATTTGATGTGTATTTACTATTAGTAAATACGTATAGAAGCTAGGTATGATACGAGTATAAATACTCTAGGTATACGTATAGAAATTTTGTGAAAAATGGAATGAGAATTCAAATATAGCTATCTTTTGTGAATACACTTATATGGTTTTATGTATTTAAGTCTTTAAAAGTGATTAAATACATTACTTATACAATATATGTATAAACATTATATGTCTTAAGTATTTATGTCAAATAACGTTACGTATAGTTATCGTTTTGAAAACTTAAGTTAGTAGTTTCAAAATACACATATAACTTGTTGTTATTAATACAAAATGAGATATTAAAACATTTATTTATCATGTTAAATATGTATATATACATTTATATACATAAACGTATAATTATCATATATTGTATAGTTCGTGATATCATCGGTCAAACTAGACGGTCAAACGTTGTGTAAAACTCTTTTCGGAAATATAAGTCTCGACAATTTGGATTGCTTAACATGTTGGTAAGGTTTAATTTATGTAAATATCAATCTTATAAGTATAGAATGATCGAAAAAGTGCGGGTCGTTACATTTGCTCATTTTAAAGACATTATTTGGAGTCGATCATCACAATGGAACCAGATGTTGGTGACTTCATCCAGATGGATTAGGACGGGTCCTTTCATTCGTCCAGATGGATTAGGACTGATCGTTAAAGTTTGATGGTTTAAAAGCTGATTATTCTGATGTGATTACCCAGGTCATTCCACATGTCTGCAGGCAGGTTATTCGTAGCAAAGAGTTGAGCACGTTCGTTGGTGATGTTATTCTTGCTAGCCAACTGGAGGAGAGATGTAAATTGTTGACCGAGCTATCCAAGCAGGGCAAGCTTGAGCTTAGCGACAATCCGGAGTATACCGATCAGGCTTCAGCCCTTGTCGATGCTGCATGTGCTCATTTTGTCGATGCTGAGCTCAACTATGTCGCCTCTGTTACTGCTCACTCTAATGCTAAGCCTGTGGAGCTCCTTGCCTTGGTTGCGGAACAATGATCTTTGTGGTTGGTTTGTTTTGTGATCCTATTTTGCTGTGGTGACCTATATGCTAGCTATCTTATGTTTAATGTACCTTTATCAGTCCTGTGTGCCTGCTAATTTGGGGCTTTGTTGCCGATGACAATTTGTATTCTGTATTTTGTGGGTTGTCATGCCCATCTATGTGTTATTACTCTATTTAACTTTTAAGCAGGTCTTAACCCATATTTTTGTAATGGTTCATTTGAGTACTCATTATAAAATGTAAAACTTATCGTTATGATAATATGCATTTGACTAAAAAAGATTTGGAAAGATTTAAGTACTCTGGTTGTTTTAAATGGGACCTGACTTTTATAACAAAAAAAAAAAGTGTGCCGATTTTGGTTAAACGTTTTTAGGGTTGTTACACAACGGGTTTTACGGAAAATGTACCTCTTGAATTTGATTTTGTCTTACATTCTCGGGACCATCAGATGAGCTCGAGTCGGAAGACTCGTCACTTTCAGAAGATACCAAAACATCTTCACCCTCCTTCAATCTTACCGTGCCGTCTTCAGGATCGCCAATCAACCTATCCTTAAACCTCCTTTCACGTCGATCCAACCAACGAATTTTCTTCACCTGTTTCTCCGTCAACTCATTAAGATTCTCAGCCTTTTTCTTTGTGACGACAGAAAACCGATTACCGAAAATCGACACATTTTTTTTAAAGGAGAAGGATTGTGCGGCGCACCAAAAGGCCACGCGGTGCACTCTATAAAGGGTTTTCAAACTAGAAGCTGAAATTCAAGATCAGATGCAAGCACTGTTATATTGCGCGGCGCGCCAGGCTCTACGCGACGCGCAGTAGTGCACAAACAGAGCTGCAGTGTTCAAAAATTAGTTCTTGACCCAATTTCAACGACTATATTACTTAATCATTTCTCAAACCTATTTTAACCAATTAAACACTATCATAACAATATATCAAGATGATTTACCCATATAATGGCTTTTGGTACTCAAATGACCCATTACATCAACCGAGAGCAAATTCGACCCAATCACACATCTATAAGGTTAAGACTCAATATCCCAACTCGATACCAAGAGCATGATCCCGGGGATTCGTCCATCCCCAACCAAGGCTACTATCCAAAAGCTAATTCGCCAAGGTCAAGCACCAACTATCCAACCTAGCCTAGCAATATCAGCTATAAAAAGGTAAACAACACGAGGGGTAAGCAATGCTTAGTGAGAATAATAAATATACACATATGGATACAACTTACTGACCCGCAACCACCAAAAACATAGCATACAAAGCACCACAATTAATCATCACAACAAGCATATCATAAACAAATAATATGTTAATAACAACAACACAATTAGTATGCTATATAGAAACAACACACACACACACACCTCATGGTTAACCATAAGCTCACAGGAATGGTTCTCTGAAATAAACCATCGGTGTTCCCCAACAACCATTAGCGCACAAACACGACTATTATGACACTAACCCCCATGGTGTACATACACGGCTAATGTAAACCTCCAAGTGTACAAACACGACTATTGTGAGACTTCGTAGCGCATAAACACTGCTATTGTGACACTACCACCCAATGTGTGCATACACGGCTAATGCACACATCGATGTGCATAAACACGACTATTGTGCACACTCACACACTAGCAAGTAAATCATATACATACATGCATAATTATTCCACTCACCTCGTAATCTCTAGCAACACAAGTCATGCATGTACAACCACCGTCATCACATCCGAGCAAGTATTTACCTAATACACATATAGGTACTCAAACACATAAACACACATTCTCATCAAGAGAATCTAACACCACACCCTTAACCAAGGGTTTTCACCCTGCTCACCAAAGACCCACCCATTTAGACAATTAAATGGACACAACCGAATTACCACTATGGGTGGTAATTCTAACCCATACACAAACACTTACACCATGTGGTAATTTGAGCTTAACAACACTCTAAAATTATAAACACTTGCACCATGATCAAATTTTCAAACACTAACACTTTGTTCACTTTTCACTTAATTTACCCAAATCGAACAACCCCTTTTTCACAGACATTATGACCCATTTAATCGCCAAATCGATAATTACAAACTCTTTTATTGAAAAGTATACACCAAGACCTTTTCGAAAAGTGCTCACACGCGTTAAATGGAGCCACGGTTATCAAGTTATGAGTATTACAAAACCATGTTTTGTGCAGTTTTCATAGTGACAGGTTTGACCAATTTTGACCAAATTCAACTCATAAACATACCCAAAAATACCAATTTACTAATCTTGGCTGAACTACACCATTATGAACTGAATTTGACATAATTTGACCATCATACATAACTATTAACATCAAAACATTACTAGTTCATCTTCTTCACATACCCATTTTCTCAAACCCTAACCCAAATTACAAATTAAGGATTTTAAGGGAATCACAACTTTAATTCCTTTAACAATAACATTATCTAAAGACATAAAATCGAATTTAGTAGCTTAAATTTCATACCTCCAATTTAGGGTTTTAAGTCCTCAAATTAACAAGAAGAAGAAGAAGAATGGAGATTTAAGGCTTCTAATAGTGCTACCAAACATTTACAAGGTTGATTGCACTCTTAGATTTGGTTGCATGTTAAAAACAATAATTTCTTGCTTGTGTTCTTCAAAATCGCCACCCTCCTCTTCTCTCAAATGTTCTACACTCTTTTGGTCTAAAATGGAAGTAAATGTCTTAAAAAATCAACATTTTCTTAATTTAGACATTTAACACTTTTAGTTCCTCCAGTTCCAAAAACTTCACCCTTGTAGTCCCAAACACTTAGGACTTTTGCACCTAAGGCCCTTGGCTAATTAAAGTTATCTTAAGATAAATCCTTAGTTAAATTTTCAGCACCAAACACCCTTTATAATTTATAACATTCGCGGTCCTTCTTAATTGAAACTAAGCGGTTAAGTTGTACGATATAATGTTTTTAATTCCCGACACTCCAATTATAATTATTATATTTTGCATTATAGATTAACCTCCCAAAACATTCCAGTATACCCGTTATAATTAAATTAATATAAAAAATTATAATAAAATAATACCCTAAATTTTGGGATCTTACATTCTTTGACTTCTCAAGATCAGAAGTCAGCTTGTCCACAGTACTTTGTAACTCATCATTTTTTTTATTCTTTTCTTTATTAGCAGTCATCTGCTTCTCTTAGTTAGTGATGAGACTCAACATCTTGGTTTGCAAGCCATTGACCTTCTCGATCAACTCATTGTACTTCTCAGAAGGCATAACCATAGCATTAGAACTTCCTAGTTGATTTTGAGTTTGTGGTGGTGTTGGTTGTGGTTGTAAGATGGGTGGTGTTTGTGATGGTTGTTGTGTTGATGGTGTTGGTTGTGATGATTGTGTTGGTGGTGGTGTGTAGGTGAAGTGGATTATGTATTCTTGGGTGTACTTCCATCCGTTTGAACACTGAATCGACCCTTTTTCATCTTTCCACTGATCAAAACATCATCAGGAACCTCCTCCGTGTCCTTTCTTTTGAGTGACAAGAGAATGCCACCCAATTCTTGTATCATCTTATCAATGCTCAAGTTATCAAGATCATCGGTGTTTTGAGCAGACTCTTACCCACCGATTACTTGAGTTACTTCATCATAAGAATCGGTTAACACAGGAGCCACATCCTCATCTCCCGAATTTCTATTCTCATGCCTCCACATCTTACCTTCGGGAGCAACATAGTTCGGGTCTGAGATGTCCAAACAAAGGTCTGTTCAATGAAGCATCCTTGCCCTTATAGAACCTCATTCGACGAACCACTTTGTCCGTCATCTTGTTCAACTGAATCAAATCTGCAGGATCTCTAACATACTCAACATGTTGTGAGTCGATAATCATTTGGAGAAACCTCGGATACATCAAGTATGGATCTGTCTTAAACTTCATGTTCTCGATCATGTAGTCAAATACCATCCCAGAGAAGTTGAAGGGACGATTTAAAATCAACGCAACCACTGCTGATTTCATAAGAGTGTCTAGCTCATCCTGACCTTCTCTTCTCGAGCTCAAACATGCCAGAATAACATGTGCCGGATACCTAAACACGGGACATAAACCTGATTTCAACACCTTTGACTTTGTGATCTCACCAGTAAAGTGACACTGATATCGCAGAAATGGACGCTTACGTTTTTCGTATAACGAGTTCGTCCTTACGAGTCTCAAAGAGGCAGTTAGATTTTTTTATTTGTAAGAGCAGGGGCCTAAATCTGCTCTTTTGCTTTCTAAGGGTAGAAAGTGTAAGTTGGCCTAGGGTCGTGTTTTCGAATGGTTTAACGAATTGAATTTCAAATGTATAACAGTTTTGAATTGAACTGACTGGATAGAAGATAGTAGTCTTGGTTTTAAATTATTAATCCTAAATACGGAAAAGGAAATATGGTGGAGAGATATCTGGAGTGTGCAGATCAAGGGGATGTTGTCCAAGATATATGCTTAGGCTAGCGGAAGGTAGTTATGTGGTGATTAGACCTTTAGTTAGGGTACAGTGGCCTGATCGGAGGAGCCAATCATGTAATCTTATCAGTCTACAGCTTTCGGAGGTCTCGTTGAGGGGAAGGCAGATATGTCACTTAGATTACACTACTGGATTGTATCTAAACTTCAGAGGTTATCCTCAGGAAAGCACCAAGAATGCATTGGTTAAGCTCTAATCCTAACCCTAATTATCTGTTCGGAGGAACAGAATAATGTCACGCTGTACTGAGTGAACACAGTCACTAGCAGGAGGAGCATGCCGGGTTAAGTTGACAAAACAACTGGGAATACTGACAAACCTGTCATCGTACTATAATAGATCACAATACCTGAACTATTATACCGCATTACAGTGTTATGCTGGTTATGAAACAGATGGGAACATGCCCGGTGTATACACTATCTAGCACTAGCAATCCTAAGCAACAATCAAACAAGAACATGCACTACGGTTGGTTATGTAACACCCTAATATTTAATGTACATAAGTGTAAATAAGGTACATGAAGTGTGGGAAACAGTGTGCAATTAAACTGTGATCATTATCCTTTCAGATCATTGTGCACGCCGCGCACATGTAAGGGAGCTCGCCGCGCACCCTTTCCAGCTGGCAGTTCCTGTTTCTTTTAATTGGATATTTTTGAAGGGCTTTTTGGTCTATTCACTTGGGGACAAGTTTAAGGCCACTATATTAGATCTTGGGGTGTCATTACTCCACTTTCAACTACTTCATCTCTTCCACATCAATTTTAGAGAGAGAGAGATTTCTAGTGTGAGAAAGCTCAAGCAAAGGTAGAAGAAGCTAGTTTCGGGTATTAGCTCGAGTTATAAAGTTGTTCATCTCATCACTAGCTACGTTTTGATTGTGGTGGTAAGTCCTAATCTTGATTTCCTTGGTTTGATTTGATTAAGTGTTAGGGTTTGGGTTAGTGATGAACACAAAACCCATTGTGGGTGATTTTTGGGGGTTTTTGGGTAAGATTGAGTCATGAGGACTCATGAATGACCAACCTAGGGTTTCAAGTAATAAATGGTTCTAAAGAGTCTTAAATGGTTAGTTAATCACTAGCCTTTAGTGATTAAGTTGGGGATTTGAACCTCCGTTGGGTGATTCTAGTGCAAATGAGTCATAAATACCCTCTTGGGTCATAAATGCACTAGTGAGGTTAGTTGGTGCATAATCCAACTTCCTATGTGATTTAATTGGGCATAAATTGTATTAGATGACTTGCTTTGAAGTTACAAGTGTTGGAAATCTCGCCAAGACGATAAGGTGAGTGGAATATCTATGTATGTATATATATGGTTTATTTGTCCGTATTGTCGGTGTCACATAGCCGTTTTGTGACCGTAAGATGTGAGGCATAGCCATTTTGTCCACATTTAATAATTGTGCTCATAGCCGCTTTGTGCACAATGTGTGAGTATAGGCTCGTCTATACTTATACGATGATTAAGTATTACGATAGCCGTTTTTCGTACAAATTGGGGGTGATACCATAGCCGTTTTGGTGACACCTCGGAGTTAGCATACCATAGCCGATTTGGGCGCTAACGGTTGTTATGAACACCGATGACTCGTTTGCGAGGCATTCCCTTACGATATTGGTTAACCATGGTTTGTATATTTGTTGATGTTTCGCATTTCATTATTATTATGATTATGATGCTAATGAGGTTGCTAGTTGTACGTTTTGATGATACTAGCTTTTGTTACGAGATGACATGCGATATTATGTGGTATGTGATGTTGTGGATGCGAGTAGGTAAATTGTATATGCATGTATATATTTATTCTACTCACTAAGCTTTAGCTTACCCTCTCGTTGTTTACCTTTTTAGGCTCCGGCTTGGATAAGGGCAAAGGTATTCGCTTGGATTAGTGGCTCTCGGGGGTTTTAACTTTTGGAAGTTCGACCAAGATTGGGTAGTTTAACCCCAAACACCATGCTCTAAGTGACGTTTGGAAATTAAACTTTTACGGTCGAAACTTTTATTTTTGAACTTAAGGGTATTTTGGGCATATGTGGGCCCCGCATTGTAAAACTCGTTTTATGATTGAATCGTGTTAGTTTTACATATTATAATATGTTGTAAAAAGCGTTACATCTAAAAGTGCTGGGAAGCGCGAGATCTTTAAACGAAAAATGCACATTTTGGACAGAAGCTGTCCGGTAGTGTGAGCGCCACGCACAGACTAGGCTGCGCGCCGCGCACCCAGTCTGGGCAGGCCTGTTTGAATTTTTTTTATGGTGCGTTTTCGGTTGGTTAACTGGTTGGGTTGTTAGAAGTGGTATCAGAGAATGGTCTAAGGGATTTAGGTGACTTGAGATAGGCGCCTAGACTTAGACTTTTGTGTTGTTGAGTTATATGCGGGACTTGTAGGACTACGGGTCGGTATGGGTTTTGATTAGTTCTTTGATGCATAGGTGGACTAACTATGCTATGTTATGATATTACTAATCATGCGTTATTGTCTTGAACATCGAAGCAAGATGGTTGTGATACGTTTGAGCATGGCATGGCATGCGAGCGTAATAGTGAGTCGCGACCACTATTACAGTTGCAAGTCAAGTCAAGCAAGGATGTGTGACAAGTATTGAGCTAGGTGTGGTGTGCGTGCGGTCATATGTATATATCCTTATTGGTTTGACGTGATGCCTAATCCGTTTCAATTTTTAGAATGAAGACGAGAAATGGAATGGACACAAATAATGGTGGTCCTTCACATGTGGAGGAAGATGAAATGACTACCAAAATAGAGGCCGCTCTAGAAAACTACGTCTCGGTTTTCTCTCGTAAGGTTACGCAAATACTCGAAGAGTCAGTTTCGGAGCATATAGTCGATTTGATTCGAGAGCAAATGGCCTATGTCGTGAAAGAAGAAGTTGAAATGAGGTTTTCTAGACCTCAAAATGGGGGCGAGATGGTTTTTAGCTACAAGAACTTCATGGCAAATAAGCCTCCTCTCTTTTCCAGGGATCCCGACCACATGAAAAGTACGGCTTGGATCTCCGATATCGAAGGTTGTTTTCGCACTAGCGAGTGCCCACCCGAAAAGAATACAAGGATTGCCACTAGTTTGTTGAGGGGCAACGCTAAGGATTAGCTTGATGGTAAGATAGCCGTGGTAGGTGATGCGGCTTTTGTAGGGTTGTCTTGGGAAGAATTCAAGAAAGAGTTTTTCCTCGAGTACCGTACACAAGCGGACCTTTCTAAGTTGCGCAACGAGTTAAGAAACATGCGTCAAGGGTCTTTGGACCTAAATACTCTCAAAACCAACTTTATCGCCAAGGCGCGTTTTTGCCCCGAATATGTGGGGAATGATCAATTGTTAACGGAAGATTTTAACGCAACCCTTAGAGATGATTTGAAGGGTAAAATTAGTATTGGTCATGTTGAAACTTTTACTAAGCTTTTAGCGGTGGCAAAGGGGTTTGAAGCGCAAGCTTCAAGTCCGGTTAGTTATGGGGCGAGTAAGAGAAAATTTGAAGCATCTAGCTACTCCAACAAGAAAAGCAAGGGTGTGTTCGAAAGCGTCGGAAGTGTAAGAAGGGCGGTTCGGTTGGTTTCGTACCTACGTGTTATGGTTGTGGGAAGAAGGGTCATTACTCCCGCGATTGTTTGAATAAGACGGTCACGTGCTTTAATTGTCAAAAAAGGGGACATCGGAAGCCGGAATGTCCCGAGTTGTTAGGTGACCAAGTGAAGAACTTAAAATTTATTTATCGTCATTTACTTTACGCTTTAAATTAAGTTATTTTTATTTTTAATATTTTGCATTAGAACTTAAAATCGACAAACCGGTCACTAAACGGTAAAACCCCATTTTATAATAATAATAATACTACTTATATATATATATATATATATATATATATATATATATATATATATATATATATATATATATATATATATATATATATATATATATATATATATATATATATTTATACAAATATAGTGTTTAAAAATATAGCGTTAAACTCATCAGATCCCTGTGGAATGAACCGGACTTACTAAAAACTACACTACTCTACGATTAGGTACACTGCCTATAAGTGTTGTAGCAAGGTTTAGGTATATCCATTCAATAAATAAATAAATAACTTGTGTAAAATTGTATCATATTTAATAGTATTTCGTAGTAAAATATAATCTATTTCGTACTACCCCTCGCACACATCAAGTATTTTTGGCGCCGCTGCCGGGGATCACGCCGAAGCGAAACGCTATATATATATATATATATATATATATATATATATATATATATATATATATATATTTATAATCTATTTTTGTAAAAAAAATATAGGAAGTTTTAAATATTAAAATATAAAAAAACATAAAAAAAGAAAAAAATATATATATCTATATTTTTAAGTGTTTAAATTAAAAAGTTTTTATTTTTTTAGTTACAAAAACTAATAAGTAATTTTTTTTATAAGTTTTAATTAAATTATATTTTCTATAAAATAAAAACAGAAAAAAATACAAACTGAACCTGCGTAAATTGAGCCTGCATCTTATCTGAATCTGCAAGCCATGCGATCGCATGGCTGCAGTGTAGAACACTCATGCGTTCGCATGAGGTAAGCTGACACGCCTAACCTAATCCTCGTTAAGCATTAATTACGGAGTATTATTAATTATTATTATTATTAAACCTAATTAGGGTTTAGTTATTTAATAATTAGTTTTAGTTTTAATTAATTTTGTATATTAAGTTTTAATTAGTTTTATTAAATATAAAATTAATACTTTTATAAAATAATAATATAAAAATAATATTTTTATAAAAATAAGTAATTTTATCATTTTTTGTCTCTTTTTATAAATTGTATATTTTAAATGTTTAATCGTAATTTGTATATTTTTCGTTCGTAATTAGTTTAAACTTAGTTTTTGCCGTAGTTATTTTATATTTTTAGATCTTTAGGCTTTGCCGTAAAATCCCTTAAGTGCTTTTTCTTTAGATTAAGATTTAGACGCTTTAGAATTTTACGACGTCACTTATCGCTTTAGTTTTAAATAGATTTTAGTGCCTAATTAAGTTATTGCCGTTTTGGATATATAATTCCTTTTAAGCTTTAATCCCTTTAGACGCAACTTTAAATATTTAGTTTTTAGACTTTTAAGTTTCGACGCTTTACTTTCTTATTATTATTTTTCGACATTTTATTTTTCGACGTTTTTCGACGCACTCTTTTTGTTTCTCATTTCTACGCTCTAGTTTTTAGGACATAGAATTTTCTTTATCTTCTTTAAATTTTTGACAAAAAATTATTTTAAGCGGTTAAATTGATAGACATCCAAAATTTTCTGGTTCGTAGTAGTAGTTGGATTTGTTAGTGGCGAGTTGTGGGCTTCCGATTTAAAGGGTCCTGGCTACCTGCTGCATCTATTGGCTATTCGAAACATGCGCAAAATCAGAAAAGTCTATTAATTTGATAACTTATATAATTTTTATATTTATAACTAATAGGATATTCAGTGAACGCAAGGAGCAAAACATTCACCACCTTTCATACGTTCACCACCTGTAACTCGATCAAGACATCTTGCCAATATTATCGCCGTTGATTTTTCTTTAGAATCATCATCTAATCGAACAAGTACTCCAACTCAAATTTCCGATAATCCATCTTTTGAACCCGATTTCACAATTGAGAACCGGAGGATATTCAAGGACAATTCCAAGATCCAGAACCACTAATCATTCCTCCTGAACCACAAACCGTTAAATCAGAATCTTCTAGTGATTCGGATTCAACAATTTCAAATATGGAAATAACGGAACCTCTAAGTATGGAAGATCGAATTAGAGCTACACGCACTGGCCAAGGACATGCCATTACGCGACCAGACATTAATGCGCCAGATTATGAAATCAAGGGACAAATCCTACACATGGTAACTAATCAATGCCAATTTAGTGGTACGCCAAAAGAAGATCCAAACGAACATCTTCGTACCTTTAATAGGATCTGTACACTATTCAAAATCAGAGAAGTTGAGGATGAACAGATCTATCTTATGTTATTTCCCTGGACTTTAAAGGGAGAAGCAAAAGATTGGTTAGAATCATTACCTGAAGAAGCGATTGATACATGGGATGTTTTAGTTGAGAAGTTTCTTAAAAGATTCTTTCCGGCATCTAAAGCCATGAGACTTCAAGGAGAAATTGTTACGTTCGCACAAAAGCCAAATGAAACATTATATGAGGCGTGGACAAGATTCGGAAAGTTGTTGAGAGGATGTCCTCAACACGATTTAGATACTTATCAAATAGTATAAATATTCTACCAAGGTGTCGACATTGCTACACGAAAAGACATCGACACATCAGCTGGTGGTTCCATTATGAAGAAAACCGCAACCGAAGCTCACAAAATTATTGATAACACAGCATCCTACTCACATGAGTGGCATCAGGAAAAAGATATCTTTCATTCATCTAAAGTGGCTAGAGCCGATTCTAGCCATGACTTTGATTCTGTTTCCGCAAAAATAGATGCTTTCGAAAGACGAATGGAAAAGATGAATAAAGATATTCACGCAATACGAATCAGTTATGAGCAATGCGGTGGACCACACTTAACGAAAGATTGTCACATTGAACAAACCATGGAACAACGTGCGAATGTTTCCTACATGAACCAAAGGCCGAGAAATAATTATCAACCACCAAGGCCAAACTTTAATCGAAATCAAAACATTCTTTACAATTCAAATGGACCCAACAACAACTCGTACAACCAACAAGGTCCGAATAACCAACCAACTCAAATCAACACTTTCAATCAACAAAGACCTGGCTTATATAAACAACCACAACAAATCGAAGTGAAAAAGCCAAATCTGGAAGAAATTATGGCAAAGCTAATGGAATATCAAACACAATTTATTACATCTCAAACCCAAACGAATGAGAGGTTTGATCAGTCATTAAGAACTCAACAAGCTTCCATTTTGAATCTAGAAAAATACGTAGGTACTCTTGCTAGCATGATGAGTGAAAGGGAAAAAGGAAAGCTACCGAGTGATACCGAAGTAAATCCTCGGAATGAGAATGTTAATATGGTATCAACGAATTCTGAAAAACCAGTACAAGAAGATGGAAAGGTTTTAGATGTGAGTAACAATGAAGAAGTTACACCACCACCACCACCACCCGAGTATGTAAAACCAGTGGTGGCACCATACAGACCACCCATCCCGTTTCCAAGAAAAGGAGCTGAGTATGAGCAAATGATAGGTAATAAAATTTGTGATACCTTAGAAAAAAGAAGAAGAATAAGAAGGTACAAGAAACAAAAACCGTAAAAGTAAACCCGATGAAAACAGTTCCACCGAAACCTCTACCCAGGTTGGGTGATCCAGGTGAATTTATTATTCCTTGTCTACTTAGTGATTGTGTCATGTATAATACACTAGCATATTTAGGTGCGAGTGTGAGTGTTATGCCTCTTTCATTATATAAGAGATTAGGAGTAGGTGAGTTAAGTCCAACGAAAATGAGTGTTAGACTCTTTGATCAAACCATTAAGCACCCAGTAGGAATTGCTGACAACCTACCCGTTCAAGTAGGTAATTTATCTTTTCTAGTCGAATTTATTGTCATTGACACAGAAGAGGACTTAAACATTCCTCTAATTTTAGGTCGACCATTCATAGCGTCTACCGGGGCGTTATTTGATGTAAGAAAGGGTAGAATGACACTTAGTGATGGTGACAAATCGGTCACCTTTGTGATTCGAAAGTCTAAACCTCCACCAACCAAAACCGTTGAACCAATAAAAACGATCAGTGAGAAACATGTTGTTTTACCAACTCCAACGGTAGTGCTTAACAATAATAAAATGCCTAAGTGTGGGGAAGATGAAGTAACACCTAATGATGACCTGATAACAAAGAACCCTGTTGTTGATACAAAATTAAATGACTCCGTTATTAATAGTTCAATGAAGAAACTTATTAAACGGATTCGTGATGCTAGAATTAAGGGGAACTTTAAGTTATGTAACCGGTTAGTATCCAATCTATCGCCTAAAGAAAAGGCGAAACTAGTTGAATTTGTGGATATTACACAGGAATCTGACCAATGGCTTAAAGCAAAAGTCACAGATATGCAAGTTGATTATGGTCCAAAAGAAATTGACAATGAAGTTAATCACAAATTCGACACCACAGCTACCTAAGTGTGGGGAGATTCAAATGTTCTAAGAAAAAAATGATGTATAGAGTTAGTTGTTCTGTTCTCGTGTAGTTTCCAAGAATGGAATCCGATTGGTCTTTTCCACTAGCAGACACTAAAGAACTAGTTTTCGTCCCCCTTTCTGAATTTTTCGTTTTGTAGGGTTTTTATGAAATTAACATGCATTTTAAATTTAAATTTTGTGTGAATTTAAAAACAAAATTTACTTTATTTCATTAAGTTTAAAAAATGATTTCTAAAATTCGTCGTAAGTTAAAGACTAGATCATCGAATCGAAATTGCTTTACCCAAAGACGGGGCGAAAAATTTTGTTATCATTATTTTTAATATTATTGATCTAAAGTATGCCAAAAAAATTAAAAAACCCGAAAATCTTTGCTTTTAAAACACTCGTTTTAAAAAGACAAATTTTAATTATTCATTTAAATTGTTTTAATAAATAAAGGTTTTATAAAAAAAATATATATTATATATATGTTTGTAGTTTATCTTATGTACAAAACCGGGTAAAACAGCGCACTTTCAAAGAATGACAATAAGTTCAGCAAAAGCTACTAATTTTAACGACTAGATGTAAAATATCAAATGTGATATAAAACAATATGTTTGCAAACTCGGTATTTTTAATCATTTTTCTACACTAATCACCCTCATGAATTTAAATTTTTATTGATTTCTTGCAAATGAGGGCATTGCAAGATCTCAAGTGTGGGGAAGGGTTATAAATTCTCTCGGGTTTACACTTGGTTTAATTGCCAAATTTTGTAAAAATTTGAAAAATTTTCAACTAAATGAATTCAAAATCATGTTTATACATATTTATGAACGATAAAACTAGGTGATAATACCGAAATTATTGTTACCTCGGAGAAAACATAAATTGAGAAACAACCCAAAATGCTTGAATTCATTTAAAATGGAATAGAAGAGAATAAAAAGGCAAAGAAAGAAATAAAATAAAAGCTAAGTGTGGGAAGAATGCACCAAGTTCTTTAAAACCGATATCACAAATTTTTGTACAAGATTATTGCAGGTACTTTTGTTTTGGACTAAAATTAACTGTTTTACCTGGTATATTGTAATAAAAATGAAAGAAAAGATGGATCTACACGATGAATCAATTCCATCATTAAAAGGAAGTAAAGTCTTCCGAAAAAAGACACGCGCTTCTTGATTTAGGTCAGGAAGTTGTTGTCCAGACCAGCTGTAGGTTGACGAAAAATCTAGAAAAGTCATCTCTAAAATCAGCAGGAAATCCACGGACCTCAGCATCAAACAGGGTCGCCAAGTGGTCAGACTTATCCTAACCATGAGAGGATCTGTCTCGTAAAATGGGGAGGGTGCCGTGCAAATTAGCTTGATAAGACTAATGAATCAGATCCCCAGAAAAGGATAATCTCCTTAAAGATTAAAAATCAGCATTTAAGCCTGATATTACTCAATCCTTGAGATTGACCTTAAAGATTGAGAATTACAAACTCATGGAATTCGATGATATCTAAACTCGTGCTTGAACGAGAAAATATTTTGATCAAAATTAAAACCGATTTATTTTCTGAAAACCTATTTTCAATGCGTTCATTACCATTGAACGTAAAATCCTGAGAATTCACCGAAATTCATTAGGTCACCTGAACCAAATCGGGTGTCAACCGTAAGAACGGTGGTTGCATAGCATGGTCGAAGACAGGACCTTGTACCAGACCAAAAAATTAAAGGGTGATCTTTACTCTTGCTCCTACAAAGGATAGTAATTGCATCCGACACGTTTTAAACCATGAACATCTGCATGTCATTAGACATTGCCTTAACGGTTGCTTGTTCAACGCTTTCCTTTACAACCGGACGGTAGTTTACCGAAAGGTAATATACGGAGCAAGTATATTGGACGTGTGCTTTCCTAATACAAGGATTAGCTAGTGGGTGACACAAAACCGTAAGTTTTGAACTAAAATTTTAAAATCTGAAACCCACAAAACCCACAAAAATATTTTGCAAACATCGGTGAAAGGTTATTCCGGAAAACTTATCTAGGGTAAAAGCTAGAATGAATTTTCAAAAGATAAAATGTTTTCATAAAGATCCAATTTCCTTAAGGATCTAAATTTTCATAGTCACGTGGGACTTTAAACCGCCTTTCAAATGTGCACTTTGCTTTGGAAACCAAAAGTAAATCGGCTATTTGATTTCAAGTGTCGTTGACCTGAACCTGAGGTAACTGTGGATGGCACACCCACCTTTAACCATGGTTCTATTGTTACTATCATTGTTTATACCGCCGTATCAAAATCACTGATGTATAAAGTTTGAGAATAAAAAAGTGATTCGAGTGAAGTGTGATTTAATTTCAAGTTCTGTATTGCTTGAGGACAAGCAATGTTCAAGTGTGGGGATATTTGATAGTGCTCCAAATGAACATATATTTAGTCGCAATATCATCCCAATATGTAAAGTTTTTAGTTGCAATTGTTCTAATTCCAAGTAATATTCGTTTAAATAAATAAGTACGAAGACTGAAGACGTAAATGACGATTTGAAGATGCAAATGACCAAAAAGCTCAAATGTACAAGATATAATTCAAGTGGTTCAATTTATTGACGAGAAACGTCCAAAAATGACAAGAGTACAAGTCGCGAAACGCAAAGTACAAGATATTAAATCGTACGAAAGGACGTTCGAAATTCCGGAACCGGGACATAAACCGAGCATCAACGCGCAAGTCAATGGAGCTAAAATTACGAGTCAACTATGCATAAGAATATAATATAATATATATATATATAATTAATATAAATTATATATTATATATATATATATATATATATATATATATATATATATATATATATATATATATATATATATATATATATATATATATATATATATATGTATATATTTAAATAAAATGTCGCCAAACTAGAAAACAAAAATATGTGAGCTGATCCAGCTGGCCATGCGATCGCATGGCCAGGATGCCCATATTTCATGCGATCGCATGGGCCATAAAATTTGGCCAAGTCCTATAAATTGCAACGTTTTCAGCGAATGTAAAACACACTCTTTTCATTCTTTCTTCCTCAGTAAAGAAACATATATATTTATATAATATTAAGTTTAAATTAAGTTTAATAATAATTGGGTAAAGGTAAGAAATGTTTTAAGGTTTTGTAAGTCGGAACTCTGTCCGTGTAACGCTACGCGATTAATCACCACTGTAAGCTATGTTCTTCCTTTTTAAATTAATGTCTCGTAACTAAGTTATTATTATGCTTATTTGAGCCAAAGTAATCGTGATGTTAGACTAAATATTAAGATGGGGTTATTGAATTTTGTACCATAATTCGGGTTTGGACAAAAGACCGACACTTGTGGAAATTAGACTATGGGCTATTAATGGGCTTTATATTTGTCTAACTGAATGATAGTTCCTTAATTTAATATAGAGATTTATAATTTCAGGTAATTATAAATAACTACATACACTCGATCGGATACGATGGGCGGGATATTTATAAATACTAATAATCGTTCATTTGACCGGACACGGGGATGGATTAATAGTCAATGGACTCATTAAAACAGGATGGATTACATACAAGGAAAATTGGTGTAATTGTTAATAAAGTATTAAAACCTTGGATTGCACGCAGTCGATAACCTGGTGTAATCATTAACAAAGTATTAAGACCTTATTACAGTTTAAGTCCCCAATTAGTTGGAATATTTGACTTCGGGTATAAGGGTAATTTGACGAGGACACTCGCACTTATATTTATGACCGATGGACTATTATGAACAAAAACCAGATGGACATATCGAATAATCCAGGACAAAGGACAATTAACCCATGGTAATAAATTAAAATCAACACGTCAAACATCATGATTACGGAAGTTTAAATAAGCATAATTCCTTTATTTTATATCTCATCGCACTTTTATTTATCGTCATTTTATTTATCGTACTTCAAATTATTGCACTTTTATTTTATCGCACTTTTATTTATCATCATTTACTTTACGCTTTAAATTAAGTTATTTTTATTTTTAATATTTTGCATTAGAACTTAAAATCGACAAACCGGTCACTAAACGGTAAAACTCTTTTTTATAATAATAATAATACTACTTATATATATATATATATATATATATATATATATATATATATATATATATATATATATTTATACAAATATAGTGTTTAAAAATATAGCGTTAAACTCAGCAGATCCCTGTGGAACGAACCAGACTTACTAAAAACTACACTACTCTACGATTAGGTACACTGCCTATAAGTGTTGTAGCAAGGTTTAGGTATATCCATTCAATAAATAAATAAATAACTTGTGTAAAATTGTATCATATTTAATAGTATTTCGTCGTAAAATATAATCTATTTCGTACTACCCCTCGCACACATCAACTTTCATGGTTAATTCTAATCCGGCAAGGATACTATTTGATAGTGGTGCTAATTTATCATTTGTGACTCCTCGATTTGTGTCTAAGCTTGATAAACCACTAGCTAAGTTAAGTCATCCGGTAGAAGTCGAAATAGCGGATGGTAAGATGGTGCTAGGGGTTGATGTTTGTAAAGATTGTGAGTTGTGTTTGGTACCGAATCCTTTAAAATCGATCTCATCCCGATGACTTTGGGTGAGTTTGATATCATCATTGGTATGGATTGGCTCGATCGTTATAGAGCCGATATATCATGCCATGAAAAGTCTATTCGTGTGAAGACCCCAAGTGGGGGAGAATTAATTATTCACGGCGAGAAACAGTGAAGACTTGTGCCATTATACACTTATGCACGGGCACGTTGTTTCCTTGTTAGTGGTGGCATGGCTTTTCTTGCCCATGTGGTTGATACTCGTGAAGAGCCACCATCCATTCGTGAAATTCTGGTTGTTAGTGAATTTGAAGACGTTTTTTCGGAAGATTTACCGGGGGTTCCGGAGGAAAGACAAGTTGAATTTCGCATCTAGTTGGTTCCGGGGGCTACCCCCATTGCTAAAACTCCTTATCGTTTAACACCAACAGAGATGCAAGAATTGTTGAATCAAACCCAAGAATTACTTGAAAAGGGTTTTATCCGACCGAGTGCTTCGCCATGGGGCGCTCCGGTTTTATTCATGAAAAAGAAGGACGGTAGTATGCGGATGTGCATCGATTATTGGGAGTTGAATAAAGTGACGATCAAGAATCGTTATCCGTTGCCTCGGATTGAAAATTTGTTTGACCAACTCCAAGGTGCGACGTATTTCTCAAAAATTGACTTACGGTCCGGCTATCACCAAATGCGGGTCCGTGAGGAAGATATTGAGAAGACGGCTTTTCAAACTTGTTACGGGCATTTTGAATTTGTAGTTATGCCTTTCGGTCTTACGAATGCATCGGCGGCATTCATGGATCTTATGAACCGAGTGTGCCAACCTATGTTGGACAAGTCGGTAATTGTGTTCATTGACGATATTCTTGTCTACTCGAAAGGTATGCAAGAACATGAGCTTCATTTGCGTGAAGTATTGAAAATGTTGCGGAAGGAGAAGTTGTATGCTAAATTCTCAAAGTGCGAATTTTGGCTAAGGGAAGTGCAATTCCTTGGCTACATTGTGAATAAAGAAGGCATTCAAGTAGATCTGGCAAAGATAGAGATGGTGAAGAGTTGGGAACAACTGACTACGCCTACGGAAGTCCGAAGTTTTCTCGGATTGGCCGGTTATTATCGTCGGTTTATCCAAGACTTTTCTAAAATTGCTTCTCCATTGACAAAGTTGACGAGTAAGAACGTGAAATTTAATTGGGAGAACGAGCAAGAAATTGCTTTTCAATTGTTAAAATAAAATTGTGTCAAGCTTCGGTCTTGGTGTTACCAGAAGGTGTAGAAGAATTGATGGTGTATTGTGATGCATCATTAAATGGGCTCTGGTGTGTTCTAATGCAATAGGGTAAAGTCATCGCCTATGCCTCTCGACAATTGAAGGAACACGAAAAGAGATACCTGACTCATGATCTTGAATTGGCGGTGGTGGTTCATGCCTTGAAAATTTGGCGCCACTACTTGTATGGTGTCGAGTGCACGATTTATTCAGATCACAAGAGTTTGAAACATCTTTTTGATCAAAGGGATTTGAATTATCGTCAACGTAGATGGATGGAAGTGGTAAAGGATTATGATTGTGAGATACTTTACCATTTGGGTAAGGCGAATGTGGTCGCGGACGTGTTGAGTCGAAAGAGTCAACATCCGGCGATACGAGTAGGATCGTTACGCATGACAATTACTAACGATTTTCTTGTAAAGCTTGGTGAGACCTAAATTGAAGCTTTTGTTAATAACAAACATGAAGAGCGAATTGTGGGGCAAACGGAGTCTATTCAATTAGGCCCTCACGGGTTATTGTCATTTCAAAATAGAGTGTGGGTGCCAAAGATGGGGAACTTCCGAAAGGTACTTCTCGATGAAGCGCACAAGTCTAAGTACTCCATTCATCCGGGTGCGACGAAGATGTACCTCGATTTGAGAAAAGAGTATTGGTGGCCGGGCATGAAACATGATGTTGTTAAGTACGTTGAGCAATGCGTCACGTGTTTGCAAGTAAAAGCCGAACATTAAAAGCCTTATGGTAAGTTGCAACCGTTAGAAATCCCGATGTGGAAGTGGGAGCATATTACCATGGACTTTATTACAAAGTTGCCAAAAACAGCAAGAACCCAATTTGATACTATTTGGGTGATCGTTGATAGATTGACGAAAAGTGCCTTGTTCCTTCCTATTAAAGAGGCAATTACTTCAGAGGCACTTGCGAAAATGTTCATTAAAGAGGTGATATCGAGACACGGTGTTCCCGCGTCTATAATTTCAGATCGGGACACGCGTTTTACTTCTCGATTTTGGAAAAAGTTTCATGAAGATATGGGTACGAGGGTGAATATGAGTACGGCGTACCATCCTTAAACGGACGGTCAAACCGAACGTACAAATCAAACATTGGAGGATATGTTACGGGCGTGTATTATCGATTTCGGTGGTAGTTGGGATGAACACTTGCCTTTGGTGGAATTCTCGTACAACAATAGTTATCATATTAGTATTGGAATGCCACCTTATGAGATGCTATATGGGCGTAGATGTCGAACTCCGATTTGTCGGGGTGAAGTGAGACAAAGGGAAGTCGGGAGTACCGACTTAGTTTTAGAGACTAATAACAAGATATGATTCGGACTCATTTGAAAGCGGCTCAAGATAGGCACAAGTCATATGCCGATAAACGTAGACGATTGATTGAGTTCCAAGAAGGTGACATGGTGATGCTTAAGGTTTCGCCATGGAAGGGTATTATTCAATTCCGAAAACGGGGAAAGTTAGCTCCTCGGTTTATTGGACCATTTAAAGTTTTGGCTCGTGTTGGAGAAGTTGCGTATCATTTGAAATTACCTGAAGAGCTTGCGAGGATCCATAATACATTTCATGTTTCTCATCTCCATAAGTGTCTTGCGGATGATTCATCATGGGTGCCATTAGACGAGATTGAACTAAACAACAAATTAGAGTATGTTGAAGAGCCGATTGCTATACTTGATGAAAAGGTTAAAATGTTGAGAAATAAGGAAGTGATAACCTTTAAAGTTCAATGGCGTCATAGTAAAGGTTCCGAGTTTACATGGGAACCCGAAGAATTTGTGTTGGTGTATCTTCCCTCTTGTCATGCGGCTTGGATCGCGAGGACGCGCTCCGATTCAAGTGAGAGAGAGTTGTAACACCCTAATATTTAATGTACATAAGTGTAAATAAGGTACATGAAGTGTGGGAAACAGTGTGCAATTAAACTGTGATCAGAATCCTTTCCACATCAATTATATATAGAGAGAGATTTCTAGTGTGAGAAAGCTCAAGCAAAGGTAGAAGAAGCTAGTTTCGGGTCTTAGCTCGAGTTATAAAGTTGTTCATCTCATCACTAGCTACGTTTTGATTGTGGTGGTAAGTCCTAATCTTGATTTCCTTGGTTTGATTTGATTAAGGGTTAGGGTTTGGGTTAGTGATGAATACAAAACCCATTGTGGGTGATTATTGGCGGTTTTTGGGTAAGATTGAGTCATGAGGACTCATGAATGACCAACCTAGGGTTTCAAGTAATAAATGGTTCTAAAAAGACTTAAATGGTTAGTTAATCACTAGCCTTTAGTGATTAAGTTGGGGATTTGAACCTCGGCTGGGTGATTCTAGTGCAAAGTCATAAATACCCTCTTGGGTCATAAATGCACTAGTGAGGTTAGTTGGTGCACAATCTAACTTCCTATGTGATTTAATTGGGCGTAAATTGTATTAGGTGACTTGCTTTGAAGTTACAAGTGTTGGAAATCTCACCAAGACGATAAGGTGAGTGGAATATTTATGTATGTATATATATGGTTTATTTGCCCGTATTGTCGGTGTCACATAGTCGTTTTGTAACCGTAAGATGTGAGGCATAACCGTTTTGTCCACATTTAATAATTGTGCACATAGCCGTTTTGTGCACAATGTGTGAGTATAGGATCGTCTATACTCATACGATGATTAAGTATTACGATAGCCGTTTTTCGTACAAACTGGGGGTGATACCATAGCCGTTTTGGGGACACCTCGAGGTTAGCATACCATAGCCAATTTGGGCGCTAACGGTTGTTATGAACACCGATGACTCGTTTGCGAGGCATTCCCTTGCGATATTGGTTAACCATGGTTTGTATATTTATTGATGTTTCGCATTTCATTATTATTATGATTATGATGCTAATGAGGTTGCTAGTTATACGTTTTGATGATACTAGCTTTTGTTACGAGATGACATGCGATATTATGTGGTATGTGATGTTGTGGATGCGAGTAGGTAAATTGTATATGCATATATATGTTTATTCTACTCACTAAGCTTTAGCTTACCCTCTCGTTGTTTACCTTTTTAGGCTCCGGCTTGGATAAGGGCAAAGGTATTCGCTTGGATTAGTGGCTCTCTGTGGTTTTAGCTTTTGGAAGTTCGACCAAGATTGGATAGTTTAACCCCAAACACCATGCTCTAAGTGACATTTGAAAATTAAACTTTTGTGGTAGAAACTTTTATTTTTGAACTTAAGGGTATTTTGAGCATATGTGGGCCCCGCATTGTAAAACTCGCTTTATGATTGAATCGTGTTATTTTTACATATTATGATATGTTGTAAAAAGCGTTACATCTAAAAGTGCCGGGAAGCGCGAGATCTTTAAACAAAAAAATGCACATTTTGGACAGAAGCTGTCCGCTAGTGTGCGCGCCGCACACAGACTGGGCTGCGCGCCACGCACCCAGTCTGGGCAGGCCTGTTTGAATTTTTTTTTTATTGTGCGTTTTCGGTTGGTTAACGGGTTGGGTTGTTACAAGTGGTATCAGAGCATGGTCTAAGGGATTTAGGTGACTTGAGATAGGCACCTAGACTTAGGCTTTTGTGTTGTTGAGTTATATGCGGGACTTGTAGGACTACGGGTCTGTATGGGTTTTGATTAGTCCTCCATAAAAAGCTACTTCTAAGCTACTACCAACTAAATAACTAACTAACTAATATTTATTTGTATTTTTCTAAAATTGATTAAAGTTGAGATTGTATATGAAAATGGGGTACAAATCAGGCTTTTTATAGGTAATTTTGGGACTGGCAGGCCGTGGGCACTTCCCGTGTATATGTGGGCAGCCGGGGGTGAGTGCCCTTGGGGAAGCCCTGGTGGCCCGTGTAGATCGCCCGTGTAGAAATTTTGCCCGTGAGAAGTGTCCGTGTTGGAGATCGTTGGGCAGCCCGTGTTAGGCTAAATGGCAGCCCATGTTTGGTCATATGGCAGACCGTGTAGGATCATTTCCGGATCGTAACTTGATTTTCATCGTTTTGGCTCTAGATTCTTTGTTTGAAGTCCGTTTTCTCTGGTCTTTTTGCAATGCCTTTGTTTGTACTAAACCTACAAAATAATGCGGATAAATGCCTATTTCGTCAATAAAGTTTGAATCTCTATTGTTTTTGGGCTAAATATCGGGGGTAAAAATGTGTCTTTTTGGCCGATATAAGACACCTTTTCAAACAGCCTTTAACTAGCCCCATATTCAACGTTTATTTCATATCAGCGGTATCATTAAACACCTAGAGAGTCCTGATCAAAATCTCCGTCACAACAATCTCCTTATCTTGAACTTTTGTAACGACCTGTCAAAATCTCTATTGACGCAGCACGTTAATCATTGATTCCACAGTGAGGTTTTGACCTCTATATGATACGTTTTGATAAAATATTGCATTCATTAAAATAAGTGACTTTCTAAACATAGAAAGTTATAAACATGTGGGCGAGTACTTAGGTATAAGCAAAACCCCAAAATACACAAGTCTTTAATTTACAGGTTGACTTCACAGTCCAATTATTTATTACACAACGCGGTTTTATTTTGAATGCAATAAACTTTGTACAAAGCATGAGAGACTCCATGCAGGCAACAAGCACATCACAGCGGAAGCATTCTAAGGACCTGAGAATAAAACATGCTAAAAAGTCAACACGAATGTTGGTGAGTTATAGGTTTAATTGCTCGAGTTATAAACATATATAAAGATAGACCACAAGATTTCATCAAAAGTTTATCAATAGATTCTACGTAACAGAGCACCCTGGTAACTAAACTTAATGCTATAGTGATAATTACCCCATTCTTTTTAATACACGCAAACCAACGTGTCTTAAACTCAAATAACATACGTCCGTTAAAAGGCTAGCGCTCTAGCTCGGACGGGGATGTCAAGCCCTATGGATCCATATACAATTATTCGCGCCTACCAGTCCATATCATATGTACTGGCAGCTACTAGTTACCAAAGCTAAGGGATTTTCGGTTTAACTCAGTGTAGAATTTAGTATGTACTTGTGTCTTATCGCGTTTAAAATAAATTGCATGTATTCTCAGCCCCAAAAATATTTAAAGTATTTAAAAAGGGAGACTATAACTCATTGTTCAATATTGAGATTCAATATTGTAGGTAAATTGCGTAGACGTAATGATAGTAGACGACTGTACGATTGGTCTTGGATTCACAAACAATACCCCCAAACA
Source organism: Rutidosis leptorrhynchoides (assembly GCF_046630445.1). Classification (NCBI taxonomy): domain Eukaryota; kingdom Viridiplantae; phylum Streptophyta; class Magnoliopsida; order Asterales; family Asteraceae; genus Rutidosis; species Rutidosis leptorrhynchoides. Next base: position 385,974,740 of record NC_092343.1, on the reverse strand, counting down.
ATACCCACGATTTCCTTAGCTTTAAACCGATTTGAAACCCGATATAAAAATACCCGTGAATAACTCGTTACCATTCCATACTTCAAATTTTGAGACTCTACTATAATTTATTCATAGATATATTTATGTGTGTCTTTGCGAGACGGATGTAAGTAAAATAATATGAAATATAGATATATGAATTTGTGTGTGTTGGCTTGCATAGATGAAATTTAATACGGAGTAATATATGTAGATGGATATGTGTTATGTTTAGCCTAATGATATATTATATATAGATAGATATATTTCCAACATGTTTAACAACTAGCTCCCACAAATTTTGTTTAGTGATCTCGTGATACATGGACCCAGTGGAAGACTAACTACAGAATTCATATGAATTTAGATTAATTGATGTGACCGAACAAATAAAAATAGTGTACTTGTTATTTAATTAATTACAAAACTATAATATGGAATTTAAAACAACTAGTACTTCGTATATGATTATCTCTAGAAACCAATTGCAAATTAGTTGACCATAATCACAAAACATTTTATGAAGTAGGTAGTTTTAATAAAAATTATTGATCCATATAACCAACTTTATGAATAAGAACCTTTAATAAAAACAATACTTCTATATTGTTATTTTCAAATAAATACGTAATTAAAAAGATTCACATATAAAAAGTTGGTAAAAAGAAATGTGTCTAACTAGTTGTTGACTAGTTTAGTGATGTATATAAAGATAGATCTATCATACTTTTTATATTTTGTTGTTATTATTGTTGTCATGACATAAATAAGTAATTCCGTGACTATAGCCTAACCTGAATTTATTGTCTGCATCCTTCCACTCTTTGTACTTTCCATTGTATATTACTAATATTAATTAATTAATCCAACATAAATGATCTTGTGACTAATAATGGATTCACATGCCAAATAATGAACACGGGTGATTATCGAAGATGTTTAACAAGTGTATATACTAGTCACAATGATTAACATGAATTATAAATAAGTAAACATAATAGTTGGTAAGTGTTACTTACGGAAAGAAATCGAGAATAAAACGGTAATTATTTTCAGTCCCAAATCAGATATACGGAGTACATAAAAAATTTCAAAATAAATTATTTAATGTATTTTTAACAAATCTATAATTTACATAATATCTTCTTGGAACTACATTATTTTTAAATCTTCATAAGTTTATATTAAACTTGATTAATAACAATCAAAATGATAAACGGTTGTTACTATCGTTTATTAATTATATTTGAAACTACTTATATATATAGATACGTTTTAATAATGAGTTTACTTAACGTGTCGGAAACATTTTATCCTGTAATTAATTTATTAATGTCATTTTTCTGGGTCATCACAAATTTACTCTTAATGATGTCATCCCGACGATCACCCTCTCGTGTCTTAGTCAACACCGCATTAGCCCAGAACTCCCTTTGATGTGAAACGTGCATAGGCAAATCATAGGAGATCGCCTTGTAAATTCTGAACCGCATAAGAAAGTCCATCATCCTGTGACAATCACTTAGGTCCTCGATTTTGTTCAGATTGACCAACATATTGTTGTTACGACCCACCTGAAGCTGATTGTTATGCTCAACAGCCTTTTGGAGCGGAACTGAACGATTCTCTAAGCTTTAGGCTTTTTCTCAGCAGCCTTACGTGCCTTGGAGACTGAACCGGCGGCCACGTTTTGAGACATGTTAGGGTTAACACCTAATTGATTTCCAGACATAATGAATTAGAAACAAGAACGTCAGATATCGCAAAAACCAACACTTAATCAAAAATATGAAAATATGGATTCTGTGTATGCAACAGTACGGATGCAGGTGATAACCATACGGTTACACCTGTAACCGGACGGATGCAATGGCCATATGCACGGTTACACCTTGAAATTTGAAAAACCATTTGACTTTTATAACTGTACGGATGCACTGAAATTGACCACAGTTGCCCTTGTAACCATGCGGTTGCAATATGCAACCGTACGGTTGTGTTCATCGTAACTGTTCGAACACCAAAACCCAAAATCTAAACCAAATCGTTTAGATGATTGAAAAACTTGTTGATTCTAGCCCTTAAACATAACGTCTAACCCATTCAAATCATTGATTTCAACCCAAACTAACCCATTCGACCCAATTTGATCCAAGGTTTTCAAAAACCTAAAAATCAAAATATCTAATGATTTAACGGATGAAATCGTGAATATTATCACAATAACTAGTTCAATAATCGAAACAACAGCAAAAACTCCTTCCAACACTTCAAATTTTTGAGAGATTTAAATCTTAGAATTTTCAAAACACAACTGATCAAAACACAACTGATCCTAAGGATGATAAGCAGATGATTTCCGACTAGAAATGATAAGCAAAACTTTTGACATGCAGACACGGTCGAAGTCCAGACTCACTAATGCATCCTAACGACTTGTCAGTTAGACACACTAATGCAGACCTGGTTCACTAAGACCACCGCTCTGATACCAACTGAAAGGACCCGTTCATATACATTATAAACGATTCACAGTAGTTGATTACATTGCGAGGTATTTGACCTCTATATGATACATTTTACAAACATTGCATTCGTTTTTAAAAGACAATCTTTCTTTACATCGAAAATTGACAGGCATGCATACCATTTCATAATATCCACTATCCAACTATAAATTGATTTAATAATAATCTTTGATGAACTCAATGACTCGAATGCAACGTTCTTCGAAATATGCTATGAAAGACTCCAAGTAATATCTTTAAAATGAGCAAATGCACAGCGGAAGATTTCTTTAACACCTGAGAATAAACATGCTTTAAAGTGTCAACCAAAAGGTTGGTGAGTTCATTAGTTTATCATAATCATTTATTTCCATCATTTTAATAGACCACAAGAATTTCATTTTCAGTTCTCATAAATATACGTCCCATGCATAGAGACAAAAATAATCATTCATATGGATTGAACACCTGGTAACCGACATTAACAATATGCATATAAGAATATCCCCATCATTCCGGGATCCTCCTTCGGACATGATATAAATTTTGAAGTACTAAAGCATCCGGTACTTTGGATGGGGCTTGTTGGGCCCGATAGATCTATCTTTAGGATTCGCGTCAATTAGGGTGTCTGTTCCCTAATTCTTAGATTACCAGACTCAATAAAAAGGGGCATACTCGATTCGATAATTCAACCATAGAATGTAGTTTCGATTACTTGTGTCTATTTCGTAAAACAGTTATAAAAACAGCGCATGTATTCTCAGTCCCAAATAAATATATTGCAAAAGCATTTAAAAAGGGATTAATGAAACTCACCATACTGTATTTCGTAGTAAAAATACATATAACGTCATTGAACAAGTGCAAGGTTGGCCTCGGATTCACGAACCTAAATTATTTATATATATTTATGTATTTGTCAATATTTGTCTAATACATTAAGTTAAGTCATAGTGTACCACAATCCTAATGCCCGAGTCTAATATGCAAAGGTCGACAAAAATTAGTTTGACTCAAAATGATTTCCAAAATTTTTTTTAAAAAAAAATGATTATTATATAATTTTAAATATCGTCATTTTATATTTAAAAATATTTCTAAAAGATTTAATAGAGTAAATAATATAATTTATTTATTAATAAATACAATTTTATATTAAAGTATACTTTTATATATCTTAAGTAATAAAATTTATAAAGTTCATTTAATATCATAAAAATATTGTGATAGGTTCTATTGAGGTAATTATATAATTTGTATTACATTTTTATTTGATAAAATAGCATTGATAATAATAATAAGTAAAAGTCGTGTTATTTTGTAATAATAATTATTATTATTTTATTAATAAAATCAATATTTATATTTACTAAAATTGATATAATAAAATGGTAATTCTAATTATTATATCTTTTATTTTCACAATACTTTTTAATATTAACCTTAAAATAATAATTTTATTTAAAATGATAATAATAATGATATTTTATATTAATAATGTTATTTCTATTAAAATGGTAAGTTTTATAAAATGATAGTTTTAATACTAATGATACTTTTAATAATACTAGTAATGATAGAAATAATAAGAACGATAATTTTATCTAAATCATTATCTTACAATATTTAAATTTCATCATGATACTCATACTCATTATTTCCTAATCAATTTGTTAATAGTACTTAAATCGTCTTTTATATCGCGTTCATTTTGATGATAATAATAATGATAATTAAATGTTACTAATATTAATTTTAATTATAATAATACTAATAATAATAAATATTATGATAATGATAATACTAATAACTATTTTAAGTGATATTAATAATAATACTAATTATAACTTTAACAATAATAACTATAAAAATAACAATTCTTAATGATAATACTTTTATTGATAATGATAATAATGATAATGATAATAATAATACTACTAATAATAATAATAATAATAATAATAATAATAATAATAATAATAATTAATAATAATAATAATAATAATAATAATAATATTAACAATTAGATAAAAATTAGAACAACGATATTAACGACGATAATAATAATCATTCTTTCGAAATTTCAATTGGCTATAACTTCTAATCCGTCCATCAGATCCATTTGACATCTAAAGGAAAAGTTCATAATTTTTCGCTAGCTTTCCAACGACATGCATATCTTATACCTTATCTTAACCGTGGATGTAACTATTTCGAGATTTAACATAACCTAACTAAGGGCAATATCAAAAGTACAAGCATGCATAATCCTATTTTCTCGAGCACTAGTCAGGGATACACTATTAACATTAAAAATTAAATTGGGAGTACTCACGTATCAATATTGAGATTCAATATTGCAGGAAAGGTACGTAAACGCGACGGAGACAATAAACACTAGATTGATCTCATGAGCATAACCCCTGAACATTATCCAACACCTCCATGACTATAACCTATAATTTCCTTAGCCCTATCCCACTCGAAAAACTCGTTTTTGAAATTACGCGGGCAGAACCTCGTCTTAGTATTTTATGTATAATACAAATAATATCACTCATAATACTAATATTAATAATAATAAGATTAATAATAATAATAATAATTAATAATAATAATAATATAATAATAATAATAATTATAATAATAATAATAATAATAATAATTATAATAATAATAATAATAATAATAATATAAATAATATATGTAACACTCCGTAATATGAAAGTGAATTGCAAAATGATCGAGTTCGGTTTATAAAGGATTTTTTTTGGCCACCAACCCTCAACCATGGCCTACACATATAACACATGTTCGTTTTTTTTAAAAGGCTTACCGACACTCCATTTGTGTAACAAGTAGTTATATATATATTATTTAATATATAATATATTTAATCTTTAGAATTAATTAAATATTATATTATATTTACACTCATGGTAAAAATATAATTTTTACAAAAATGACACGGTCGTGGTCTCACGACTCATGTACCACTTTCAGTTTTTCGAGCGCACTTTCGTACGTCTAGAAAAATAGTATTTTACGTGACGTGACGTGTACCTTTAATAATAATTTGACCTATTTATCAAAGATTTACTTTATGAAAAATGTAACTTATAAAATTGAGCGTTGTGGTCATTTCCTTCTATAAATCAAAGTCTCGTTGTGTTGTCAAAATATTTTATTTTAAATTAAACGTTTTGTGACATGTACCTTTATTAATAACTAGACTTAAATTAATTAAAAAACTAACCCACTCAAAGTGTAACTTTATCTTTTGAGTATTTTGATCATTTCCTTTTATAAATCCTAGTCTCGTTGTTTATCAAAACATGTTTAATAATATTAGTTTAAATCAAAACGTTTTGTGACTGATTTGATATTATTATTTATCACTTTGTAAAATATAAATGTATTTTCATTTAAAAATATAACCTTGTACATATCGTATGGAAATATTAATATAGTATTTAGTTTATCAAAACAAATAATAGTTCAAAGTTTATTTTAATTTCGTTTAGGAAATCTTATAACGCGTAACATTTACACTTTAAAACTTAATTTGATATACGTCCATGTTTAATTTAATCACCTTAATCTTTCTAAATAATATATCTCAATATCTATCGAATCAAATAACAAATGTTACTATCGTTTATATAACTAATTTGCAATCCTATATATATTTACTATACCTAAACATGTTTTAAATACACGTTGCACATTATATATATATATATATATATATATATATATATATATATATATATATATATATATATATATATATATATATATATATATATATATATATATATATATATCTAGTAACCAATATTTCAACTTACGTTATTTAAACAAAGACATTATAAATAACAAGTTCTATTATCTCGGAAAATGTTTTCGCACGTTTGAAAATAGATCAATCAAGTTTTATGAAATTCAAATCTCTACTAACTTCTGTCTAATCCTCAATAATAACACTATTGTTCTTTCATGTAAATCACTTTATTAAATTTCCGAATACCGTTAAAAAGGTAAGGTTTTCCTAATTCCAAGTGGACCTTATAACAGAGACTCATAATTATAATTCAATGTATCTGATAATTCAACCATTATATATTATCTTTTAATCTCTTCGATAAACTTACCTCGAACAAATACATTTGTGTAACATATTATTCATTCAATACCTTGATAGCATTTCCAAGTTCATAAAATATATCTCATAGCTTATATTCATATTAACTGTTCCGTTCAATGTCTTATTAATATATCTCAATTTAATAAGCACACATGTATATGCATATATATTTATTTACACATAATTGTTCGTGAATCGTTAGGCATGGTCAAAGGGTATTTGATTACATGAATATAGTTTCAAAGCTTTCGAGACTCAACATTACAGATTTTGCTTATCGTGTCAGCTACATATAAAGATTAAAGTTTAAATTTGATCTGAAATTTCCGGGTCATCACAGTACCTACCCGTTAAAAGAAATTTTGTCCTGAAATTTGATCGAGGTCGTCATGGCTAACTATAAAAATGTTTTCTTGACGAATATGAGTTGATAAATAGAGTTTTATCATCATTGAGTAATGTAGATAAAATGATTCGATTACGCGAAGAATATAAATGAAGCTATCGCAAAAGAGTGAGATGAGTAAAAATATACTCGTTTTAACCGATGACGTAGTTATGATTGATTTCCAGAATTTAGGGAATTTAGAAGAAATCTTCATAATCAGATTTGGTTCATCGGTAATTAAGGAGATTATGATTCTCTTTGGTTATACGCTATAATCTGCTTCTATTGCTCTGTCTATAAATCCACCCACTTCGTTTCCTTACAACTCACACCTTCCATTCTTTCTCCCTCAATTCATACTTTAAAGTATTCATCAATATGCTCCATCCCATTCTGATCCTTGATATACTCTTAACTTTCATATATGTCATTCTTCTTTTTAATCTGCCACCGGAAGAATCTATTTACTTTTACTATACTCTTGGGTTTATAGTGTTTCTAGTTCTTCCGTGTCTTTATATCGCTATATGTATTGACGTATACGGTTTATAGTTTCTGGGTGGTTGTTGGGTTTTATATCTTCCCTCATACCTCGATGTCCCTGCTTCTGTGTTTTATAATCATTGTCATCCACAGTTAATGCTCTCTTCTATTTGCTGCGGTTTATACCCCAAGTTTCTATTTCGGAGCTTTGTCCTTTCGTTTCTTCTTCTTGCGATTAAATAGCTCTTGTAATGGTCCAGAATTCGCACTTATGGATTTCGGAATGAACATTGTTAATGTTCTAAGAAGGAATTTTAAAGGGTACGATCTTGATTTGTCAAATTACCAGAACACCCTGGAAAAGACCGAATCATCAAAAAATATTTTCTTGATATGTTTAGAGATTAGATAGAATGTAAGAGTCGTGTAAATGGTACATGATGACGGTATGTTCTGTGAATCATCACGTTCCATTAGAAACTCAGCATGAATTACTGTAATATAATCACGTTGATCAAGTGTCATTATATTATACTAATTCATGCTTCAGTTCCCAACACTACTTCAAAATATTCCTATTTTAAACTTGAATGTTTCAGAATTTAGAAACTAAAATAGTTTCTTTTATGATGTAATACAGATAGCGCGAAGAGGTAAATGATTTCAAATAAGAAAAATTAAGAAAATATCTTCAGAAATATGGAGGATATTTATAATGAAAGATATGATGATATTTTAGAATTTCTAATATCAGAGGATGATGAAGAATATTGTCCGCAGGGGTTTAGAGTCAAGAGCAAGGTATTCGTTTAATGACTTCAGCAGGTACTAAATCATTTGGATCCTTTGAAAGCAGGTTCAGTCCTTGTGATTTATCCACAGCCTCTTTTATACTTTGCTCAATCCGTTTTCCAGTTCCAAATCTTCTCTTTTTCTGAGCTTTACCGACACGCTATTCTTTATCATCAAACTTTTTACTGTTAAGGTCGTTTACAGTTTTTGCTGCTTCATTAGTATTTCGAAAACTGGCTCGCAGTCCAGGGTGTTTTCAGAAACTTCACATTCGAAATCTGTAAGTCTTGGAGGTAGACATTATAGGTATAACTGTTGGCGTGGAGACGCTACGGAATTCAAAATACTGATTGCTAATTCCCTGGTGATTGGTACGTCAGTTTAAGATACAGGTGAATGTACGGTCGAGTTCCTACGAACAAATATAATGGTTTTTCGAAGAGACTTGAACCATTGATCAATGAAGTTGTTGTTAACTTCTCTGCTATTGTGGTGGAATATAAAAGGTTCCCCATTAACAATGGCGAAAGGGCAACGTATCTATCGGGGTTATAATAAGACTGGTCCAACTGAAAAGTCGAAGTTGACTTGCTGGAGCTGTGACAAAATTGGCTACTTTGAAGGGAATCGTAAAGTTTGTTTTTGCTAATAAATGCTAAAGAATTCGACGCGGTACGTGTTAAACTATGACTTTGGTTTCGAGAGTTTTTCAGGTACAAGACTTCGTGTAATGTGTGGTTGGATCATCATCTCGATTGTTCATTATTTGAAGTGTCTTTCGAAATTTCGAAGGGTTTTAAATACAGATTGTCATAGTCAATATCCAAATGATGAAATCTTCCTAAATCTCGAATGATTTTCATATAATTCTGAGTGTTACGAATAGAAGTGATGTTCTGTCACAGTTTTGAATTCAAAGTATGACTTTGATAGATGTAGGAATTCTAAGAGTGATGTCTTCTGTTAAATCTTGGCTTGGATTTTGATTTGTCATAATCAGAATAGGTAATTAAATTTGGATGAGAATAGTTGTCTTGATTTTTATGAAAGAATGTATATTGTTGAGAGAGTAGTGGATACAGTTAGTGATTGCTGAATCAGATTCAAAGAATGTAACATATTAATTGCGAATTTAAATATCTCTCGGGTATTACCTACCCGTTAAAAAATTTTTTTACAAATAATGTTTTGAACAAGAATTTTTATTACAGTCTTTATGAAAATATATGTGAGTATATTTTCTTCAGATGTAATACAGATTCAATGAGTTTAAAATCATATTAAGCTCATTTGACTTTCGGCTTGAATTAGAAATGAATAATCTCTAAAACATTAGGGATTACATAATCTTCACGGAGTATTTCCCTAATGCAATCAATACTTTAATATTTATTTTTATTGATATTCCTCAGTGAAGGATGTTGACGCTTGAAGGATTCTTGTGAACTTCACAATGTACGATTGATGTTTTCTAGAAAGTTTCGAGTGCATCGCAGATGAAAGTGTAAAATCAAACACGTTATTGAATGATACACTTGATTTATAAAATTCATTAAGTTGAAACAGAGATTGTAGTTAACGATGGTTAAGTTGTTATCGATGGATGTACATCATAGCATATTAGTAATATGAATTTATACGAGTAGTATCTACCCTTTTTTAATTCATACTTAATAGCTTAGTACGGAAGGTTTATTATAGTTTCAGAATTCATATATATATATATATATATATATATATATATATATATATATATATATATATATATATATATAATTTCTTTGGAAAGAATGAATTAATAATTCATAACTCGTTGATACAATATATTCGTTGTTGATTCGTAATGGTTTCCACAGTGATTCCTGAACTGGCAAAACTTGTGATGTTAGAGGTGCTGACGATTTTAATGATGTTGACAGCACTGACTTTGTTGGTAAGGCTATGGGTACTGCTGATGCTATTGGTAAAACAAGTCTAGCTTGTAAGCCGCGCACCATTCTTGTCAGGGTTTTTGATTCTTCTCTCTATCATCTCTGTTCACTCATCTGGTTTATGGTTAAGGTCGAGATAAATAATCTCTAAGATTTTAGAGATTACATAATCACCACAAGATGTTTCTCTGATGAAGTTATGAATCAATACTTCATCGTTTGTTGTTATTGGTACTTCTTGATTGCTGTGGTGTGTGTGACGTTGATATCCGAAATTGGAATATTGAGGCGTGTGATGCGGATGTGATTGTTGGTGGTGATAATGATCCTGTTGATGTCGATGATGGTGATACCGTTGATGCCGGTGATGCTGCTGGTGCTTAGGGTATTGAGGCTTGCGATGTGGATATTATTGGCGGTACTGGTTATGTTGCTGGTGCTGCTGATGGTGTTTGTAACCTTCACACCGTATTCTCCAAAGCCACTACCCGAGCGCGAAGCTCGTTGACTTCTTCTATCACACCGGGGTGATTATCGGTTCGGACGAGCGAATAAATATAATCTAGAATTTGATGTAGTATATAATCGTGACGAGATACTCTGGAGATGAGAGAGAAAATGGTTTCTCGAACAGGTTCGCCGGTAAGTGCTTCAGGTTCATCGCCAAGAGGGCAATGCGGTGGATGAAAGGGATCATCTTCTTCTTGTCGCCAATGATTGAGGAGGCTACGAACCCATCCCCATTTCATCCAGAATAGATGATGACTGATTGGTTGATCCATTCCGGTCACACTATTTTCAGAGCTCGAATGGAAATCTATTTCAGAATCCGAGTGACTTGAACTGATGACAACTTCCATTTCGTACGATTAGATAAAGGATTTTTCGATATAAAATGATTTTTCGGCTATCGGGTGGTATTCTATTTACATAGGATATCCATATATGTATATAGATCAAAAGATTTCGTAGATTACGGAAGAATTTACGGAATATGTCAGGCAAAGTTTACAGTAATAGATACGATAAGATATGATTTAGCAGATACGCTAAGATATGAATTTTGTCTATACACTACTCATGCAATTAATGTAGCAAGACGTGTCTAGACTAATAATGATAAGCAGGTAATTTTCTAAGGATGATAAGCAGATGATTTCCGACTAGAAATGATAAGCAAAACTTTTGACATGCAGACACGGTCGAAGTCCAGACTCACTAATGCATCCTAACGACTTATCAGTTAGACACACTAATGCAGACCTGGTTCGCTAAGACCACCGCTCTGATACCAACTGAAAGGACCCGTTCATATACATTATAAACGATTCACAGTAGTTGATTACATTGCGAGGTATTTGACCTCTATATGATACATTTTACAAACATTGCATTCGTTTTTAAAAGACAATCTTTCTTTACATCGAAAATTGACAGGCATGCATACCATTTCATAATATCCACTATCCAACTATAAATTGATTTAATAATAATCTTTGATGAACTCAATGACTCGAATGCAACGTTCTTCGAAATATGCTATGAAAGACTCCAAGTAATATCTTTAAAATGAGCAAATGCACAGCGGAAGATTTCTTTAACACCTGAGAATAAACATGCTTTAAAGTGTCAACCAAAAGGTTGGTGAGTTCATTAGTTTATCATAATCATTTATTTCCATCATTTTAATAGACCACAAGAATTTCATTTCCAGTTCTCATAAATATACGTCCCATGCATAGAGACAAAAATAATCATTCATATGGATTGAACACCTGGTAACCGACATTAACAATATGCATATAAGAATATCCCTATCATTCCGAGATCCTCCTTCGGACATGATATAAATTTCGAAGTACTAAAGCATTCGGTACTTTGGATGGGGCTTGTTGGGCCCGATAGATCTATCTTTAGGATTCGCGTCAATTAGGGTGTCTGTTCCCTAATTCTTAGATTACCAGACTCAATAAAAAGGGGCATACTCGATTCGATAATTCAACCATAGAATGTAGTTTCGATTACTTGTGTCTATTTCGTAAAACAGTTATAAAAACAGCGCATGTATTCTCAGTCCCAAATAAATATATTGCAAAAGCATTTAAAAAGGGATTAATGAAACTCACCATACTGTATTTTGTAGTAAAAATACATATAACGTCATTGAACAAGTGCAAGGTTGGCCTCGGATTCACGAACCTAAATTATTTATATATATTTATGTATTTGTCAATATTTGTCTAATACATTAAGTTAAGTCATAGTGTACCACAATCCTAATGCTCGAGTCTAATATGCAAAGGTCGACAAAAATTAGTTTGACTCAAAATGATTTCCAAAATTTTTTTTTAAAAAAATGATTATTATATAATTTTAAATATCGTCGTTTTATATTTAAAAATATTTCTAAAAGATTTAATAGAGTAAATAATATAATTTATTTATTAATAAATACAATTTTATATTAAAGTATACTTTTATATATCTGAAGTAATAAAATTTATAAAGTTCATTTAATATCATAAAAATATTGTGATAGGTTCTATTGAGGTAATTATATAATTTGTATTACATTTTTATTTGATAAAATAGCATTGATAATAATAATAAGTAAAAGTCGTGTTATTTTGTAATAATAATTATTATTATTTTATTAATAAAATTGATATTTATATTTACTAAAATTGATATAATAAAATGGTAATTCTAATTATTATATCTTTTATTTTCACAATACTTTTTAATATTAACCTTAAAATAATAATTTTATTTAAAATGATAATAATAATGATATTTTATATTAATAATGTTATTTCTATTAAAATGGTAAGTTTTATAAAATGATAGTTTTAATACTAATGATACTTTTAATAATACTAGTAATGATAGAAATAATAAGAACGATAATTTTATCTAAATCATTATCTTACAATATTTAAATTTCATCATGATACTCATACTCATTATTTCCTAATCAATTTGTTAATAGTACTTAAATCGTCTTTTATATCGCGTTCATTTTGATGATAATAATAATGATAATTAAATGTTACTAATATTAATTTTAATTATAATAATACTAATAATAATAAATATTATGATAATGATAATACTAATAACTATTTTAAGTGATATTAATAATAATACTAATTATAACTTTAACAATAATAACTATAAAAATAACAATTCTTAATGATAATACTTTTATTGATAATGATAATAATGATAATGATAATAATAATACTAATAATAATAATAATAATAATAATAATAATAATAATAATAATAATAATAATAATAATATTAACAATTAGATAAAAATTAGAACAACGATATTAACGACGATAATAATAATCATTCTTTCGAAATTTCAATTGGCTATAACTTCTAATCCGTCCATCAGATCCATTTGACATCTAAAGGAAAAGTTCATAATTTTTCGCTAGCTTTCCAACGACATGCATATCTTATACCTTATCTTAACCGTGGATGTAACTACTTCGAGATTTAACATAACCTAACTAAGGGCAATATCAAAAGTACAAGCATGCATAATCCTATTTTCTCGAGCACTAGTCAGGGATACACTATTAACATTAAAAATTAAATTGGGAGTACTCACGTATCAATATTGAGATTCAATATTGCAGGAAAGGTACGTAAACGCGACGGAGACAATAAACACTAGATTGATCTCATGAGCATAACCCCTGAACATTATCCATCACCTCCATGACTATAACCTATAATTTCCTTAGCCCTATCCCACTAGAAAAACTCGTTTTTGAAATTACGCGGGCAGAACCTCGTCTTAGTATTTTATGTATAATACAAATAATATCACTCATAATACTAATATTAATAATAATAAGATTAATAATAATAATAATAATAATAATATAAATAATATATGTAACACTCCGTAATATGAAAGTGAATTGCAAAATGATAGAGTTCGGTTTATAAAGGATTTTTTTTGGCCACCAACCCTCAACCATGGCCTACACATATAACACATGTTCGTTTTTTTTTTTTTTTAAAAGGCTTACCGACACTCCATTTGTGTAACAAGTAGTTATATATATATATATATATATATATATATATATATGACAAAATTTCATTCCTCGTCCCTGAACTTTACATCGATTTTGACTCCCTGTCCTTTTTCTTTTTTTTGTGCATCCCTCGTCACTAAACTATGAAAAGAGTACATCCCTCGTCCCCCCGTCTACTTTCTGTCTATTTCAGCCGTTATGTCAAGCATGTGCAAAACATGTGAGGGTATTTCAGTCTTTCTTTCTCTTTGTTCCCTTTACCCCTTATCATTCCTCATCCCTACTAGTCTTTCTTCCTTTTTCATCCTTTTTTAGTTGATTCTCCTTGTTTCCTTACTAAAATCCTTCAATAATCATGGTAAAATGCTCAAACAATTAGTGTAAACCAAAGAGAATCGCTTGTAATTTACTCTTAAATTTATATTTATTTATTATATTTATATAGAAAATTAAAAGATGACGAAAATCATCTGAAAAAAAATTTCGTTGGTGACATAGTTTATGGTATCGTCAACAGCTTCTCATACAAATTCCATAAAATGGAAAAAAAAAATTCGTTCACTCATACAGCTCACTGTTTTTTTATTTCCTATTTTAACTTGCAATAAAATAAAATGGATTCAATTTATCAATAAAAACGCCATATTCTTCACCCAATTGCACACCCAGCTTCCTGCACCACCATTACCATTTGTTGCAACCAAAATTAATAATTAAATTTGAATTAATACAAGTATTGTGATTTATTATTATATAGGGAGTAGTTAATTATTAACTAGTAAAATATAGACAAGAACAGCACCTTGAGTTCCAGATCTGAGATTATACCAAGTTTTCAAAATAAAATCGCAAAAAAATTAAAGAAAAAAAAAACAAACAAAAAAAAAAGAAAAACCAAATAGTGAGATTGAAACATGAGAATACACCTTTAAAATAGCAAGAGTGTGAAGGACTTTTATACAGTATAGTGGTTATGTTTTACGACGTGCATTTTAGGTCATGAACTCTATATAACGTTTTCATCAAAAGTTGAACTTACAAATTCTCTTCATCCAACAAACCACCATAAACGATCGAAGATTTGACCTTGGGATCATCTAAGAGATTCTTCAATCTTGTAAAATGCCTCTGGTTGACTATCTTCGACATGCTATAAGATCCACTTGGATCATCTCCAAAACATTTATTGGTAAATCTTTTGAGTAATTCCAACTAATAAAATTAAACCATTTACACAAATTGTAATAATTGAAGAAAGAGGGAAGTCTGTAGAAGAATGTAGAAAAAAGAGGGTGGAGGGTAGATGAAGGAAAGGTGAAAGGAAATTTGGGTTTATTTTGTAGTATATAATATAATTACAATAATAAAATAAAAGAAATATGTAAAATGACGAAACTACCCTCACATGCTTAGCACATGACTTCATTTAACAGAAAAATAGACAGAAAGTAAACGGGGGACGAGGGATGTACTCTTTTCATAGTTTAGTGACGAGGGATGCACAAAAAAAAGAAAAAGGACAGGGAGTCAAAATCGATGTAAAGTTCAGGGACGAGGAATGAAATTTTGTCTATATATATATATATATATATATATATATATATATATATATTATTTAATATATAATATATTTAATCTTTAGAATTAATTAAATATTATATTATATTTACGCTCATGGTAAAAATATAATTTTTACAAAAATGATACGGTCGTGGTCTCACGACTCATGTACCACTTTCAGTTTTTCGAGTGCACTTTCGTACGTCTAGAAAAATAGTCTTTTACGTTACGTGACGTGTACCTTTAATAATAATTTGACCTATTTATCAAAGATTTACTTTATGAAAAATGTAACTTATAAAATTGAGCGTTGTGGTCATTTCCTTCTATAAATCAAAGTCTCGTTGTGTTGTCAAAATATTTTATTTTAAATTAAACGTTTTGTGACATGTACCTTTATTAATAACTAGACTTAAATTAATTAAAAACTAACCCACTCAAAGTGTAACTTTATCTTTTGAGTATTTTGATCATTTCCTTTTATAAATCCTAGTCTCGTTGTTTATCAAAACATGTTTAATAATATTAGTTTAAATCAAAACGTTTTGTGACTGATTTGATATTATTATTTATCACTTTGTAAAATATAAATGTATTTTCATTTAAAAATATAACCTTGTACATATCGTATGAAAATATTAATATAGTATTTAGTTTATCAAAACAAATAATAGTTCAAAGTTTATTTTAATTTCGTTTAGGAAATCTTATAACGCGTAACATTTACACTTTAAAACTTAATTTGATATACGTCCATGTTTAATTTAATCACCTTAATCTTTCTAAATAATATATCTCAATATCTATCGAATCAAATAACAAATGTTACTATCGTTTATATAACTAATTTGCAATCCTATATATATTTACTATACCTAAACATGTTTTAAATACACGTTGCACATTATATATATATATATATATATATATATATATATATATATATATATATATATATATATATATGTATATATATATATATATATATATATATATCTAGTAACCAATATTCCAACTTACGTTATTTAAACAAAGACATTATAAATAACAAGTTCTATTATCTCGGAAAATGTTTTCGCACGTTTGAAAATAGATCAATCAAGTTTTATGAAATTCAAATCTCTACTAACTTCTGTCTAATCCTCAATAATAACACTTTTGTTCTTTCATGTAAATCACTTTATTAAATTTCCGAATATCGTTAAAAAGGTAAGGTTTTCCTAATTCAAAGTGGACCTTATAACAGAGACTCATAATTATAATTCAATGTATCTGATAATTCAACCATTATATATTATCTTTTAATCTCGTCGATAAACTTACCTCGAACAAATACGTTTGTGTAACATATTATTCATTCAATACCTTGATAGCATTTCCAAGTTCATAAAATATATCTCATAGCTTATATTCATATTAACTATTCCGTTCAATGTCTTATTAATATATCTCAATTTAATAAGCACACATGTATATGCATATATATTTATTTACACATAATTGTTCGTGAATCGTTAGGCATGGTCAAAGGGTATTTGATTACATGAATATAGTTTCAAAGCTTTCGAGACTCAACATTACAGATTTTGCTTATCGTGTCAGCTACATATAAAGATTAAAGTTTAAATTTGATCGGAAATTTCCGGGTCATCACACAAGTTATGCTGCGGATGCATTGTGTATCCGTGCGGTTGCACCATAAACTAAAATATATTTGATTTCTCTCTAACCGTACATTTACACCATGTATCCGGGTGGATATAGGTTGTATCCGTACGGTTACACATCCAGTATATAAATATAACTTTTAAGTCCAAAACTTTTACAAACTTACGCAAAATCGCAAAACGCACTCATCAAACAAACAAAACATACCTGCCCGCGCGTTCATCACAAATTCACCTTCTAAGATCCAATGTTTAAATGAATGAGTCAAGTAAGTTAATACCCGATCATTTCCAGTTCGCTAGAAACATCAATCCGAAGATCCTAGTCGCTCCAACAACTTTCGAAATAAACTTTCAAACAATTCAAACTTTCAAACTCCCCCTATTATCAACACTCGGTGAATTTATCAGTAACCAAAAGCATAATGAAATAAACTAAACTAAGAGCACAATACTTATGAATTTTATAAATTTTATGCTAAAACACACCAAAATCTTTTTGTATTTTTTCAAATAATAATGCAAAGCAAATGCAAACAAAAATATACAAAATGATTAATGCATGCAAAATTTAAAATGAACTAACATATACACATCGGAATGTAACCAAACTAAAGAACAACAACAACAACAACATACCCAATACCACCTAGGTGGTGTATGAGGGAGGTGAGATGTAGACAATCTTTC
Organism: Rutidosis leptorrhynchoides; assembly: GCF_046630445.1. Taxonomy (NCBI): domain Eukaryota; kingdom Viridiplantae; phylum Streptophyta; class Magnoliopsida; order Asterales; family Asteraceae; genus Rutidosis; species Rutidosis leptorrhynchoides. Next base: position 385,956,493 of record NC_092343.1, on the reverse strand, counting down.
CCCTATCCGAAAATAAAGACAAATCATTTCTCTACCCAGAGTAAAACTCTCAAAAGTAGAGAAAGTCCTCCCTCTCTCTATTCGACGGAAAAAGAGATTGCTTTCGAGTGGACCTCCGGCCAAAAAGTAGAATTTTTTTTAAATAAAATAAAATTAAAAAATAAAATAAAATAAAATAGAAATGCCATAAAAATGGTAAAATGAAATTTACATGGGTTTGAAATCATGCATGAAATTTATTTTAAGCTCTAGGGGTCAGTCAAGTCGCCAATAAATCGACGCTTGCTGTCGACTCAATAACTAGAGCCGTTAACCAAACTAAAGAATATTAAACACATATTTGTGAGAATAATGAATTTATCCAGGGATCGGAACTGAACTATACTAGAGGTTTAACATCGTTCATTCTTTTCAATTTATTTAAGTACCTACACAAGTAATCTTTGATTATCAATAAGTTCTTTAGACTTTCCTTTTAGACTTTTGATGATCACGTTAGCGTTAATTACTTGAACATATTTTAGGTTTTTGAGATGAGCTGTTTTGATGGATATGTGTGACTTAGCTAACCTTGATGTCACACACGCACGCGCGCGCGCACACACACATATAAGCTTTTGGTTACGTAACACTGGATGACTGTAATAACTATGATTTGGTTAATTACTTATATATAGTTTGTAAATATTAATATGATATGTTTCTGCTGTGTAATAAAAAAAGTACGGTGTTACAAACCACATGTATAAAAACACAATATATTTATATTACACCTTATGCGCAACAAATCCCCTACATCACATAAATCATGACCTATACATCCTAGGTGTCAGACCCTAGGGATACCCCTACGCATCTGACACGTGTCATACATCAAAAAATTTCCAGCCTTTTTTTATTTAAAAAAAAAAAAAAAAACCTAAATTGTACATAAAAATAAAAAATAAAAAAAGTGTCTCACACCTATACGAATTCAAACGGGTTCTTTCAGTTGCCCTAATCTAATTGTCCTTCTCTCTTCTCAATCACCACACATCTAAATCAAAAAGCCATTTTTCGAATTTCCTTTAACTATAAGCTTTGAAAATCATATGACAACATCATACTATTCCAATCTAGATTTTTATGGATCCTCGATTTTTACGGATTCAAGCTGGTCTCAAACGATTCACGTGGACGCCATTTTCTCCGATCCTTTACCGTTATGATTCATTGTATGTGTTACTCATGAACCCTAATTTGTTCATACGTATTTCTCAGTTTTTGATTAATTTAGTTATTTTATATCTCCATCGATTATACAATTTCTTATAAATTTACGCCGCCAAATATGCCCTAATTTGAATGTCAGGTACGCCATTCTCCTTTGAATTACTAAATTAGCATTCGTTACTAATTCAATTGAATCTGGGCATCTTTTTAATTCACATATTACTGATAAATTATAAATTTATATATAATTTATAAATTATATATAATCGAATTGCTATTCACTTGAAATACAAGTTTTCTTTCAGTGCTAAAATCATTTAATGAAGCATCAAACCGTCGGAATGATCTTTTGAATCACAACGATTTGATAACAGGTTACATTCACAAATAAACGTTAAGTATTGGTTTCCAATTTTTATTTTTTCCGAATATTTATCAGTTTCTAATTTGAGAATTTAAAAGTCGTGAAATCGATAAGGTTTACTTTGAGAAATTGATGTGTTTGATAAATCACTATTTTCAGCCTTCTTCAAAGTCGTGAAATCTGATAACAATGTACAGATTAAGAAACATATCTCTTTCTGACCTATCGACCAAGGTATTTTAGACACGTTCTGATTGTTATGAGCCAACCGCTAACGATGTTGTTGTCTCAGATCTTTTGTCAGATCATTTACTTCGTAAAATAGTATTCACAACGTGTCTATTATAAACTCCGTAAGATATAATTAGAACGTGTGCAGTTGGAGTTTCGTGTTATGTTATCGAACTTATTGTGCAGTTGGAGTTTCGTGTTATGTTATCGAACTTATTGTGCAGTTGGAGTTTTGGACGTGGAAGATGATAAACTTCTTGATGATATAAAATTAAAAAAAAAATACAGCTCTTCATTCAGCCCTTATCGGAACTTGCAGGTGATTTTTTCTTGGGAGTTTATCATGTTCTTGCAACGATTTTTTCGTACACGGGTCAAACCCGTAGTATCCACTTGCTCAGACTAAATATTGATCAGGTATTTACACACTACATTTAAGTCACAAATGTATCCATTGTCTCTAACACACCAATGCTTGCAGGATAATTGGCATCAACATAAAGACTTTAAATACTATAAGAATCATATGAATATAAAACATTCAAGTTATATCTCTCGATGCCAGTAGCAGTGAATTCGAATCAGAAGATAGCGTTGATGATGACAGTTGCATTGATGATGATGTCAATGATGAAACTAACAAAGGTACCCGATTTAAGTCAAAGGTGTTCCTTGGTCATTATAGTTACTGGCAGGGATTGTTGGGTCATATGTACTTCTGTAGCATTTTTTTGGGTCATTATTACCACCTTTGCAAATATACTGATGATATGGGCCAAAGTTATTTATATAGGGTTTTTATCATATGATATGTTAATGTTTCTTAATTTTAAATGTGATTTCTTTGTTATGTGTTATGATTTGCACAGGTATGGGTATGTTATGCCTGATGATGTACCAACGTGACTTGAACAACACATCGAAAAAGGCGTTATTGTAGACTGGATTTGGAGGTAATTATGTCCTATCTTAGTGTTGTAATTAGCTGCAATTAGGTTTTGTTAGGCTGATTGAGATTATATTACCGATATGTTAGTAGCTAAATTTTTTCTTACATTACTAAGTATCAACTTGATGGGCTATATCGTTGAAAATGTGCACGTTACTGAAATTGAGTATCAAAAGAGAGCAATCTATGGTATATATTTTTTTAAAAAGCAATCAAGTATACTATATATTATAGATTATAGACGAGATATATACAATGGATGTGGAATAGTGGCCATATACTTATAACCACAATACCACAAGCACACAAGTAAATGTGCAGTATGCACAATACACACACAAAAATGATCTGCTACTAAGCAATTAATGGTATATTGATTAGTAAGTGTTTTGTATTCACTGTTTACAATTGTATATTGATGAAATTAACAATGTGTTGTTTGTTCCCACAGTCTTCATTACATTCACCTAATACCGGTGTGTCGTTGTTACCGTCTTCACATTACCTTGCTCGCGAGAAGCTACAACCATCTAAATTCGAAAAGTCATCGTTTTGTGTTACTAACAATGATCAGGTAACAATTTTTATCTATCTCAAATAAGAAAGTTCAATGTGTATGAGCTTTGACATTATTCGGCTATATCAACTGTTATCTATTATTTAAAATATTGAATTTTATTCTCAAACAATGAACCTCATTTGAATTTTTACTCTCAAACCATGAATTTTACTTGTGATATTGTCTTTATCATACTGTTAATTGATATAACATTGTACGTTTTCAGTTTTTTTTATTAAGAGTCGCCGTGCAACGCACGGGCTCATGTAAAATTCAAAGTTTATAGTGAATAAAATGTTTGGGTTTTCAAAAAAAAAAAAAAAAAATAATAATAATGAGTTGGTAATTTTATAAGTTTAATTTGTCATGTGACGTACTTTGATTGCATGCTATTGAAACCGTTTATATCATACTAATTCTATCATATACATTGATACATATTCATGAATTAAAATCTTTTTTCATGTTAGCTATTGTTGCCACTATAATTCATGAACTAAAGTCTTATATGTTTTACTAAATGAAAGGTTTAAAGACTTCATAGACTCGAGGTGGACAAGGAAGCTACCGTTATAAGATGAGAAGAAATGAAAACGGGATCTTATGCACATGGAATTGGGCAATGAATCTCACAGGGAGATTAGGTCAGGTGAGCTTCAGAGTTTGTTCAAAGACTTCAGGGGTGATGTTCAGTAACAAAACAAAAGACAAACAAGCTACGAGTATCTTTTGCAACGATGGGATACAGACAGATCAAACAAGCTAAAAGTATCTTATAATTGGCAATACTATGTAGACGAGTCGTACAAGTTAAAAATTCATCCAAAGCGAAATCCTATTTATGGATATATGCGGTTCGTATCTGCTATTTTAAAACTTATTGAATTTCTTTATTCTATTTATTTGGTTCATTACTTTGATAAAGACAAATTCAGCAAAAATGCTTTAATCCATCTTTTAATATGTTCCATCCAAATGGTTAGAAAGTAAAATGTTCATATTAAGTTTTATGCTAGAGTATTGACTTTTGAAAAACAACAGGTCATGTTTAAAATGAATATAAACTTTTGTGAGGTTAAGTGTGTTTTAGATAAGTCTGGTGTCGATTGGTGGGTATTTGGGAACTTTTTTAGTTTTAATAGGGTGTATTTGGGTATAGCTTTGACTGTTTATAGTCAAACGACAGGCTATTGGGCTTAAAATGGTTGTGCTTATTTGAAGACGAATTATGGCGATATCATGTCCTTGATATGAAGATACATGGTAGATCATGTGATAAAGGTTACATCAGAGGAGTTAGGGTCTACCCATCTTATTGTTACTACTCCTATGAAATGTCCACAAGCCTCAATTTTTTAGTTTTGCTGAAATGTTGACTTTCAAAAGTCAACGAATTATGGATTTAAAAGATGCATATTCTGATATGGGTGAACACATTTCGTATATAGATGGAATTGGTGATACAAGGTATACAAGCAGTTGAAACATCAAGGTTGGTTCAAGATGGAAATAGAATAAGTTCTCTTATCAACCTCATTCGTTTCATTTATGTAAAACATATATGTTTATTTCTTTTGTCATGAGTCATCTTAAGTATGACAATTGGTTATTGGATGTGCATTAAAACATCCTTTAACTTTGGTTTTTCTGGTTATTCTTTTTATAGGTTTTTGGCTGTCATTTGTAAGTGTTTTTATCAATACTTTGAACAACTTAAATGCATTTGTTGAGTTCGAAACATTGTTTGTTTACATGTCAACGCATAAGTTTTATATTGACAATGTTGTGTTTCTTTTGTAATTATTTCATTAACATTTTATACTTAGTTTTTAATAGGGTCCGCCGTGCAACGCACGGGCTCTTAAAGGGCTAGTAATTATAATAATCATGCACACAGTTACAAAATATGTATTAAGAGATAATAATTACACCCTCGATTGCACGATAAATCATTCAAAACTTCAATAACCATCCTCAATAATTCTTATTTGTCCTCTGACACCTAACTTGACAAAATTTATCATCCAACCTAAAAATCAAATCATCGATACATTTCAATAATGTAGTTATTCTTCCATCTATCTATTTATGCTCCAAACGCACAATATTTAAGCAATATTCATTTTTATCAAAAATAAAATTTACAGTTTTAACGCTACTCATTCATAGAAAGGTCAAGCATGAAATAGAATCAATAGATATAAAACATTCTACACGATGTAATAAGAAAAAATCAAACTTTATAAGTAATTAAATTAAAAATTATAAGAAAAAATTGACGATTAAACATACATTAAGGAAATTGAGAACAAAAGCAAACTCCCAACGATTTCGAAGCACTTAGAGCAGATTCAAACTCCGACTGCGATTTATCACCGTTTCGTTCATTTTTATGAATATAAAATTCCTAAAACGAGATGAACACTAGATACAGATTTTTCTCTACAAATTAGATAAACTCACCTACAAATTTTTCTCTCTCTTTTCAAATTGACGCTCCCTTGGACTTCGCGATCTACCTTTCCCACCGGTAACTCTCTTCTCAGGCCACCGGCTTCCCGCCGGTGGTCCGAGGGTTCTCTTTGTCGCACTTCGTTTTCATACACTTGTCTTTTTTACTCTCTCCGTCACTTTGGCCGGATATTGCATCGGTTTTTCTTCTAGTTTTCCTACCTCCTACTTCGTAACTCCACCTACCTTCTAGTTCACCTGCTTTCCTTGTGGTCGTTGTGAGGGTGTTGGTCGCTTTGGCCGGAAATTGCATTCGTTTTATTACTAGTTCACTACCTTCTCCGTGGTCGTTTGTGTGGGTTTTGGTTTCGATGGTGGCCCAGATCTTGAAGTTCGATGGTGATTTCGGTGTGAGCTCTCTTGGTCGTTGTGAGAATGTGTCGTTGTGGTCCAGATCTTTAAGATCGATGGTTTATTCCGGTCGAGTTGTTTGTTTCGTTTCAGATTCCAGTTGTTCGAGTTTCGGGATTCCGTTCGAGATCTACGATTTCAGTTGGTTTGGGTGTATGATTCCAGCCGAGTTCAAGTGGGTGGCTTTCCGGTCGAGTTGGATGGGTGAATTGGTTCGAGTTCGTTGCTATGATTCGGTGACTGGTGGTTTCGGGTTAGTGTTTCTTTCGTGTTTCAACAGATTATGGTGTTGGGTGGCTTTCGGTTCGTTATTTTCGGTAGAGTTCGTGGTTGTTCAACTTGTTTTAGCTATCGTGGTTATGGGCACTGTTGTAAATCTCCCGAGATCTCCCCGAGATCTCCCCCGAGATCTCGTTTTTATAAGGTAACCGAGACGAGATGTTCATCTCCCGAGATTTCTCGGTCAACGGGGTCAAACTTTGTTAAAGTCACAATTTCTCGGATTTTCTTGCTAATTTGTAAGATTTTCTTGTAAAATTCGTAATTTCTAAGATTTTCTCGCTCATTTTTCGGATATTTTTATAAAATCTCGTAAAAACGTATATAAATAGACATATATTTATGTTTTTATGTATATTTTTATTAAAAAAACCATAAAGTCAACGTAAGTCAACGTCCGAGATCTCCCCGAGATTATTCCGAGATGCCGAGATCTCCCTAAAAAAGTTCAAACGAGATCTCCCCGAGATCCGAATTCTCCAACCTTGGTTATGGGTTAGGAATTGTAGTGTCTCGTGAGAATCAGTTTCGTGTGATGGAGAGCGTCTTGTTAGAATTCGTGTTTTAGGATCTTTGTTATAGTTTTGTTGTCTTTCGGGTGGTTATTTGTCGATTGAAATTGTATCGTCGTGAATTAATCGTTGTAATTCCTAGCATCTTGCTAGTTTTTATTAGTAATATAATTATTATTGCCTTTCAAAAATTTTTTTTTTTCCTAAAACGAGCGACGGTGTGTGTTTGTGTATGACAATGTGGTTTTTTGAGGGATCGATAATTCTACGTGGGTTTAAACCAGAAATATACCCTTAGCTTGGTAACATTAAACTACTTGTCTATGTACGGTAGGCGCGAATCCTAAAGATAGATCTATTGGGCCTGACAAACCCCATCCTGACTATGAGATGCTTTAGTACTTCGAGGTTATTTTAAAGACACCTGATCTGGTGTACTTCAGAGGGTAAAACATGAACGTTAAGGCTTGTTACCGGGTGCCTACAACTTATAGAATACTTTTATACACTTGCGAGTGTACATATATTTATAAACGGAAATCTTGTGGTCTATTAATATATTGAAATAGTTTTTTTCTGTAAGAATAGTCCCTAAACTATTAAAACTTGTACAGGTTTAGCCCCTTCGAAGTTATGAACTTTCCTTTTGTGTATAAAATTTCAATTATGCAATATTGTAAAGTAAACCTCTTGCAACCATTTGGGATTTTTCCCGAAAAATAGATACATATACATAATAGTATTAAAGGGGGAACGATTCATCAAAACGATGAAAAACCCTAGAGAACAGTAAAAAAGGCAATTATATAATCAACTTTTTTTTAAAACAAAAGCAACAACAAAATAGATAATTACCTATTTCCCAAAATAAAAGCAACAATCAACAACACATTATTGTAACAAAGAACTAACTAACGGTTCAAATTGAATTATTTACAAAATACTGAATCATTTATACCCGTTACTCCGTTAGACCACCCCCTATGGTTAGTTACCCGTCCGTTACCCGCTCATTACCCGTCATTACCCGTAATGAACCATATGCACGAGCTAGTTACCCGCTTTAGTTACCCGCTTCCACCATGGATTTAACGGAAGTATGAAGGTTGGTTATAGTAATTGTGGGTCCCAATGGCTTTTTATTGTTTGGACTTGATGCTTTATTGCTTGTACATTGTATATTAAGAGGAGTATTCTTTTAGCCATTATAGGAAGTGTTTAGTTATGAGTTAGTTATAGAATATTGGTGTTGATGTGGAATGTTAAGAGGATGAATAGTTTAGTTACGATAGGGAGTGACTTTAGTGTTTCTTTTCCTCAACAATAATTATGATAGATATAGTAATACAGAATATATATGATATAGATATTGATTGCTTGTTTATTTACTCATCAACATTAACATAAACACGATGTAAGATTATCTTATATAGTTAAGATATCATTTATAAATATGAGGTTCATAAAAAGTTTTAACTTTTCAGTTATTATCTATTCTTTTATGCTCCGGGTAATGTTAGGATGAAATGATACTTCAGTTATTTAGTTTTTCAACTTATGATTATCGACGTTATGAGACAAACGTTAGTAAGTTTATTAGGTGACAAGACATGTATATAAACTATATACATGTTAATTGATGATTTATACAAAAGAAGAAAAATGAATCATTTTCACCATCATAATCAAGTCGGACAAACCAGTTAAGTCCTTAGTCTCAACAAAATTTTTTGAACAACAAAATTTTTTGAGAAAAAAGGGACTAGTAAGAAGCTAGACACAAAAACAGAAACATTACAAAGGTTTTGAAAGCTATTTTGATCACGAAGGGGCAAATTTACTTCTAGAGCGCAACCATGAAAAAGCCGTAAGACTAATAACATCAAATAAGGAAAATAAATTAATACTAGAAGACCCAAATAAGTAATCATTTATGTATCGCCATATCCGCTAAAGTGTAGCCACCACTATACAAGTCAATCGTTGAAATAGTGCTCGCTTATCTTTGTGTGAATCAACCCATACAAACAAATCTTCCATCGACATAATCCGAGGGCAATCAATGCCGATCCAACCTTTAACTCATGACCATAGGCTTCAAACCGTGTTGTAAAAGATGAAGTATGATCTCGTTCGTCAACACCAACACTACAAGTGGGACATGATAGAATCAATATGAATACCGTGAAACGTTACTTGACTTATCACACTATCCCAAATATTTATTCACGTTATACTGTACAAAAAAGTCAAAACTAATGATATTGTTATCATTTTCTTTGCAATTACTAGTAATAGGTTTATACTACACATCAAGAATTACTTCTTGGGGCATCAAAACATTTAAAGTTAGTAAATATTCTTTTAAATAAAATAATAAAAAAGCTCAACTAATTTCAAGCATAGTATATCAAGGTCAACTTGTACTAATACTAATATATACAATACAAACTCCAAGTAGACTTGTGGCCGACTCATTATTGCATGATTTTATTGTTTTATTATTTTATGATACACATGATATATACGATAGCATTCATTTACTATTTACTTATAGTGTAATTTCTGACTACTTTATAACATTATTCTGTAGTAGTAATTTTAAGTAATTTTTATCTTTATATAAAAAATTTAGCTAGGTACTTATATTCGATTATTTTAACAACAACTCTAAAAGTGTTTAACAAAACTGAATGATTCAAAGGTTCTGAATGAAATTTACTTTCGAATGACAATAAACTGTTTGATAATCATTTTGAACAAATAATGAGAATGATGTAAAGTACCATATTCACCTTTAAAATGAATAAAAATTACAATATAGTTGTTTAATAAGTTTATTTGATATAATTAATTTAAAGAGGTTCATACATAAAATTTAGGTGCTTAATGGTTAAGAGATAATTATAGCTCTGAATGGTTCAGAACTGAATGTTAAATCATTCAACACTATGTGTCATTCAGATGTCAGAAACAAACGCGCTGAATGCTGAATTGTTCAGAAATAGCGTTGATCCATTCAATTAAGAGGTAAACAAACGCACCATAAGTCTCGGTTCCCCGTTTTTAAATTGAAATGAAATGAAGGGAGAGAAAATTAAAATAATTAGTGTTTCATAGTTTCATGTTGAAAAGAATGAAAAGAAATATAAGGTATTATTTAGTATAAATTTTCTTTCATTCATTCCTTCTAAATTGAAAGGATTTTCTTCCTCCTCTTCATTTCATTTCATCTCATTTCCTTTCAATTTATAATTCGGGAAGAAAGCCTAAAGATTGTCTTTTAGGTATTTAATCATTGTTCATAATGATTATTTACTACGTATTATTTTTAAGATTGTGGTTATTAAGTTAACTTTAAAGCATGTTAATAACATCTATTGAGTCTGTTGTGACAAAAATGTCTGTATATTACATTATTTTATACGTAGTAAATAATTTAAGGAGTCAAGCACACGATCATCTCATCGATTTTTTTGACTATTATACGAATTTGATCGGTTGTTTTTGTGCAATTAATCCATAGTTTCAGACTATACGATATCATCCTTGTATCATCTCGTTGATCACTTCCATTGAAACGATTATCTTGTTGTTGTGCAGATCTGATTTTCAAACCTTGTTGAAACAAATCGGTGTTCATATCTGATTTTCAAACCTTTTTGTTGTACATATCTGATTTTGTTGAAACGATTTTAGATAGAAAGGTCGTGTTAGAAATTTCAGAATTCACAAACACATATTACGGAGTAGTGATTTTATACTTGAACCATGATCACCTTGGTTCAGAAACATATACTACTAGTTAGTGGGATGATATTAATAAAAAGTACTACGGAGTATTTTATTAGAATTTGTATGCGATATTGAATATCTGTAACTACTTAAATTTCAATTGGGTTCACACATTTCATAGTTTCAAGTTCATAACAAATATTTGATTGATTGGAAAAATGATAAAATCCTAGTACCTATTGATAAAGTGACATGTACGGAGTAGTTAACAAATTAACAAATAAATTAAGATAATACGGAGTATTTCACATGTCAAAGATCTAGTTTAATACAGTTACCATTTGTTGATAAAATACTGTATATGTTTTTATAATACAGTAACTTTTCTACAACCGAATTGGTGTAAATTCAGTTTTTCCGCGTTCATTAGACTATGAGAGAATTAGAATGCAGTAAAGATAATAGAAATATTATGAGAATTATGAGAATTGTTGAATATTGTAATATTTTGTTTATATTAATTATTAATTATCATTATCGTTGTTCCACAAACATTTAAATGTCTTACACTTCTTCATGCATTCATTTTTGTTATCAAAACATGGACCCTTAAAATATCCTGTACAACAACAATATTGTATTTTGCCATCGTTCCTGATTGGATCACAAGTTTTCCAATCATCGCCTTGTTTCAACTCTTCCATACCAATTTTACTACCTATAAACACAAACAAAAGAAGAAGAAAAAAATGCAAAATTAAAAAATTGCATTCACTCATTATTGATTGATCGATTTTGTTAGAAAAATATATATAAAGTATAGAGAAAACCGAAGTAACTAGAACTTACATTCATAAGAAGCTAGCAATGTGAGAAACATTAAACATATGATCATATGTGTGTTAAAGATCTTAACCATATTGACTAGTATTCTTACAAAACTTTCTGTATTTCTTTTGTTGCAAAAGGTAGTAAAAAACTGACAGGAGCCATTATCACGGTGGCTGTATTTATACTAACATGACACCATAAGACTTATCAAATGTTATTACACAATTGATTATAGAATATTTGACATTAATTGTTAATTAATTATCCCCAATATATAAAAAATGTACTCAATAAATGATACTCGTACATCATATTACAATATTACTCGTACTGAATATAAAAAATTACTTTATAAATATTGGCAAATGACATGAAAAAATAACCTTATTCGCATAAATTATAAATAAAGGTAATATAATATTCACTCCAACAAATTTATCAACTATTCACGTATATTTTTACACACTTGTAAGAAAATGTGAGTTTTTTTTTATCAAATTTCTCACACTTATAAATATGTATAAGTTTGCTACATTTATATATGTTGAACGTTATTTAAATTTCACACTTAAAATTGTAGGAAAAGTTTGTTCACAGTAATTAGTGTGTGCAAACACAAATTTAATTACATTTAAAATGTGAGTAAATTTGTTACCCAATTTGACAATCAAGGTAACCCCAATTTGCATAAGCCCGAAAAAGATTGCAGTTTAATTTTTGCTAGCAAAAAGGATTATGTGTTCAAATTTTTTAAAATTGAGTTAATATCCAATGGAAAAAAAAATCTAAAATCGCGAATTACTTCAAATTGAAACTTGGAACAGATTCCTAGTGCTTCGATTAGCGTTTGTTGTGAAGCAACTTGATCCAAAACATCACGAAAAACAACGAATCGAGATGAACAAGTCGACTTTACAACAAGTTGCTTCACAACAAATGCTAATCGAAGCACTAAAAATCTATTTCAAGTTTCAATTTGAAGTAATTCGCGATTTTAGATTTTTTTTTATTGGATATTACCTCAATTTTAAAAAATTTGACCACGTAATCCTTTTTGCGAGCAAAAATTAAATTGCGATCATTTTCGGGCTTGTGTAAATTGAGAGTTACCTTGATTGTCAAATTGGGTAACTTATGTTACCTTTTCGGGCCATTTGCCCAAGATAAATATATCCAATACAAATACAAACTCATGTTATAATACAAGGTCTATTTTGAAGATACGATAGTCTTGTGCATGTTTAAAGTGGATGGCTTATTTTATTTCTAAGTATGAACCTCACGTCATTTGCTTAATCGGAGAAACATGTATTCCCCTTGTTTTATATATAAAGGGTAAACAAGTTTATAGCCCGCGTTTTCGCGAGACTTAAATATGAGTTGTTGTTGTAAGTATGTTCGAAGTGTTTTTTACATTTAATAATAATAATCGTGATTTATATTAAATGTGTAAAATTTAAGAATCGAGTATAAGTTGTTATTAAGTGTGTATAGAGATGAAACTTGTGTGCTACAGGTACATATCTCTTATATTTGCCGCACATCCATCATGAGTTTTTCCTTATTCGTTGTGGCCATTGTACCCATCAACGGGTAAATTTTTTCGCCCATGTCAGTGGCTCGCAGGTAACCACGACCCGCTGCGGACACCCAACCCGCGAGCAAACTTACATGTTATAAGAATATATGACTCATAACCTGACTTCCCATAAGGGAAGTCACGGGTTTGATCCCCACGAATAGCCTCGGCATACTCATCGATCCCATTTCCGCACTTGTTATTTACTTCAATGCTTAACGTCCAACAATTTTGTGCCCAATGCCACTCATCGATCCCACATATTGTGCCCAACAATTTTTTCCTATCAGCGTATAAAAACATAGAATAGAAATATGAATTTTTTACTTAATTGAAAGTTGAAACATTTAGAGAAACATGAGCATTCATTAAAACGCCTAACTAAGAATACATTTAACATTTTATGGATGATGTTTGGTAGTCCGATCAAGTAGTGTTCGGGTGTTTTGGTGGTTGTCATGTTTCTTGGATTCTTCATTACAGTGTTTATATATGTTTGGGATTTAATTTTTGGTTTCATTTTCTTGCTTGTCTATTTTCGTTGGTAGCCGTTTGGTTAAGTTGGTTGTTCTAGCATAGCCCTTATTGTTTCTAGTCATGGTCGGTTTACTTGCTTAACTTAGTTTGTTGGTTGTGCCTTGCATTATATCCGTATTAGTTTTTTTCATTATTTGATGAAACCTGTTTTAAAATGTGTAACAACCCAACCCGTTATCCAACCGAAAACGCTTATTTTTTTTTTTTTTTAAATCAGCCCTGTTTCAGGCATATGGAGCGCCGCTCAATATAGGGGCGCGCCGCTCCAAAGTGGCATGTCCACTTTCTTTTTATGCCCGTTCGTAAAACACGTTTCGCAACACTTTTAGATGTAACAAATTATCATAACACGTCAATATAAGTAAAACTAAGAGTTTCCCACAATAAAATCGAGTTTTACAATACCGGGCCCACATCGACCCAAATTACGACAAGTGACCATTTCGACCCATTTTAGTTTAATACAAAACATAGACCGAGCATGGCGATTGGGGATACGCTACCCAATCCTAATCAAATCCACATCACGTCTTCTAAAGCAAACTACGCAAGTCCACTAGTCCCCACACTTACCCTAGCCATCCTCCACGCAAATCTATAAAAAAATGTAAACAAAAAGAGGGTAAGCTATGAAAGCTTAGTGAATGCAATAATTATACATATACATATATAATATACATACTTGCAAACACTTACACAAATACCTCATACACGCTAGCAATTCATAATTAGCAAACCATCTCAAGTATACAAGCTAATAATCTCCAATATAGCAAGCTAGCGTAACCAATAGCATATACTCAACAATATAATATGCTACACTACAACACATACACAAACCATATGGTTAACCATAAACGCTATGGTGCTACCGGCTCGTGGTTCACACCATACGCATTTGAGTCATACTCTTTTATAGTGCTACCGGCTCGTGGTTCACACTTTGTTTTGTAGTGCTACCGGCTCGTGGTTCACATCTTATTTTATAGTGCTACCGGCTCGTGGTTCACACTCGATGCTACCGGCTCGTGGTTCACATCTTATTTTATAGTGCTACCGGCTCGTGGTTCACACTCGATGCTACCGGCTCGTGGTTCACATGTTATTTTATAGTGCTACCGGCTCGTGGTTCACACTCGATGCTACCGGCTCGTGGTTCACATCTTGACACTCGTCACACACATGTTATGGTACTACCGGCCCGTTGGTTCATACCATAACATTCACAAATAAATACATTATATACATACATGCATAATTATTCCACTCACTTTGGAATGCCCGCACAAGTCATGTACAACATGATCTCCTTCCTCAAATCCGAGCAAGTAATCACCTATATTACACATAGACACAATATACACATAAATAGCCATTCTCTAAAAGAGAACTCGACATAAACATTGTGATGACCCGAAAATTTCCGACCAAATTTAAACTTAATCTTTATTTGATTTAAACACGATACGCAAAGTATGTAATGTTGAGTCTCAAAAATTTTGAACGGTTTTCATATATGCAACTACCCTCCAAATGTTTCCGACGATTCACGAACTACTATTTGTAAATAGTTACACATATATTTAAATATATAGATATATAATAATAATTTTAAATATAATTTGAAATAATAAAATACTAATTAATCATTAGAATTAAATAAGTAAAATAATAAATGATATAATAAATTGTTATTAAAATGAATCTATATATATAGTTCCTATACATAATTATTATTACATGTAATTTGTGATGTTATTAATATGATTATTAATATATTTATTATCATTATTGTTATAATTATTATTACCATTATCATTGAAGATCATTATTTTTAACATGATTACAGTTATCATTATTTTTATTAATATACAAATAATACAATTTATTAGTATTATTATTATTATTAATATTAACAATTAAGATATTTATATTGTTAATCAGTAATAGTGATAAATGAAATGTCCCGTTCATATTGATTATAAACGTTCCATATTAATTGATTTCGTCGCGAGGTTTTGACATCTATATGAGACATTTTTCAAAGACTGCATTCGATTTTAAAACAAACCATAACCTTTAAAATATTACGACGATTATCAAATAATGATAATCTAAAAATATAGCGTTTTTCACACGACCATTACATAATGGTTTACAATAATATTACACATCAACATAAGTCTTCGAATGCAGTTTTTAAACAATATTATACAAGCATGGACTCCAAATCTTGTCCTTAATTTAGTATGCAACAGCGGAAGCTCTTAATAATTATCTGAGAATAAACATGCTTAAAACGTCAACAAAATTGTTGGTGAGTTATAGGTTTAACCTACATATTATTAAATCATAATAATAGACCACAATATTTCATTTTTATAACACATCTCTTATCAGGCATTTCGCAAACTGCATAGAGATAAAAATCATTCATATGTTGAACACCTGGTAACCGACGTTAACTTAATGCATAGAGTATCCCCAAAACAGAACCTCTCGTCTGTATAATAATCTCAAAGTACTAAACCATCCATAACCTGAATGGAGGTTGTTAAGCCCAATAGATCTATCTTTAGGATTCGCGTCAATTAGGGGCCATTTCCCTAATTCTTAGGCTACCAGACTTGAAGGGCGATATTCGGTTTGATAATCCAACCATAGAATGTAGTTTTGCGTACTTGTGTCTATTTTGTAAAACATATATAAAGCTGCATGTATTCTCATCCCAAAATATTAGATTTTAAAAGTGAGACTATAACTCACTTTCACAGATTTTTACTTCGTCGGGAAGTAAGACTTGGCCACTGGTCGATTCACGAACCTATAACAAATATGTACATATATATCAAAGTATGTTCAAAATATATTTACAACATTTTTTAATACGTTTTAATGTTTTAAATATTTTCAGTCAGCTGTCCTCGTTAGTAACCTACACCTAGTTGTCCATAGTTAGATGTACAGAAAATAAATTGATATATATTATCTTGACCCAATCCACGACCCAGTGTATACACGTCTCAGGCTAGATCACAACTCAAAGTATATATATTTTTGGAATCAACCTCAACCCTGTATAGCTAACTCCAACATTACTGCATATAGAGTGTCTATGGTTGTTCCAAATAATATATATAGATGGGTCGATATGATATGTCAAAACATTTGCATACGTGTCTATGGTATCCCAAGATTACATAATATATTATAATACATGTATAATACAATATAAGTTAGCTAGGATATGATTTGTATAGATTTGTTACCAATTTCACGTAGCTACAACAAGTAAAAATATCCAATCTTGTTTTACCCATAACTTCTTCGTTTTAAATCCGTTTTGAGTGAATCCAATTGCTATGGTTTCATATTGAACTTAAGTTTATGAATCTGTGCTTAAAAAGTATAAGTTTATAGTCGGAAATATAAGTTACAAGTCGTTTTTGTAAAGGTAGTCATTTCAGTCGAAAGAACGACGTCTAGATGACCATTTTGGAAAACATACTTCCACTTTGAGTTTAATCATGATTTTTGGATATAGTTTCATGTTCATAAGAAAAATCATTTTCCCAGAAGAACAACTTTTAAATCAAAGTTTATCATAGTTTTTAATTAACTAACCCAAAACAGCCCGCGGTGTTACTACGACGGCGTATATCCAGTTTTACGGTGTTTTTCGTGTTTTCAGGTTTTAAATCATTAAGTTAGCATATCATATAGATATAGAACATGTGTTTAGTTGATTTTAAAAGTCAAGTTAGAAGGATTAACTTTTGTTTGCGAACAAGTTTAGAATTAACTAAACTATGTTCTAGTGATTATAAGTTTAAACCTTCGAATAAGGTAGTTTTATATATATGAATCGAATGATGTTATGAACATCATTACTACCTTAGGTTTTGTGGATAAACCCACTAGAAGTGAGAAAAATATATCTAGCTTCAAAGGATCCTTGGATGGCTTGAAAGTTCTTGAAGCAGAATGATGACACGAAAACAAGTTCAAGTAAGATTTCCACTCGAAATAAGATTGTTATAGTTATAGAAATTGAATCAAAGTTTGAATATGAATATTACCTTGTATTAGAAAGATATCTTACTATAAATAATAAAGATTTCTTGAGGTTGGATGATCACTTTACAAGATTGGAAGTAAGCTAGCAAACTTGGAAGTATTCTTGATTTTATGAAACTATAACTTATAGAATTTATGAAGAACACTTAGAACTTGAGAATAGAACTTGAGAGAGATCAATTTGATGAAGAAAATTGATGAATGAAAGTGTTTGTAGGTGTTTTTGGTTGTTGGTATATAGATTAGATATAAAGGATGTGTAATTTTGTTTACATGTAAATAAGTCTTGAATGATTACTAATATTTTTGTAATTTTATGAGATATTTCATGCTAGTTGCCAAATGATGGTTCCCACATGTGTTAGGTGACTCACATGGGCTGCTAAGAGCTGATAATTGGAGTGTATATACCAATAGTACATACATCTAAAAGCTGTGTATTGTACGAGTACGAATACGGGTGCATACGAGTAGAATTGTTGATGAAACTGAACGAGGATGTAATTGTAAGCATTTTTGTTAAGTAGAAATATTTTGATAAGTGTCTTGAAGTCTTTCAAAAGTGTATAAATACATATTAAAACACTACATGTATATACATTTTAACTGAGTCGTTAAGTCATCGTTAGTCGTTACATGTAAATGTTGTTTTGAAGCCTTTAGGTTAACGATCCTGTTAAGTGTTGTTAACCCATTGTTTATTATATCAAATGAGATGTTAAATTATTACATTATCATGATATTATGATATATTAATATATCTTAATATGATATATATACAATTAAATGTCGTTACAACGATAATCGTTACATATAAGTCTCATTTCGTAATTCTTGAGTTAGTAGTCTTGTTTTTACATATGTAGTTCATTGTTAACACACTTAATGATATATTTAAATATCATTTTATCATGTTAAATATAGTGTATCAATATCTTAATATGATACATATGTATTTAGTAGACGTTATCATAACGATAATCGTTAAATATATCATTTCGAGTTTCTTAACTTAGTAATCTCATTTCTTATGTATATCACACATTGTTAATATACTTAGTGAGATACTTACTCATCATAATCTCATGTTAACCATATATATATGTCTATATATACCACAACATGTAGTTTTTACAAATTTGTAACGTTCGTGAATCGCCGGTCAACTTGGGTGATCAATTGTCTATATGAAACTTATTTCATTTAATCAAGTCTTAACAAGTTTAATTGCTTAACATGTTGGAAACACTTAATCATATAAATATCGATTTCATTTAATATATATAAACATGGAAAAGTTCGGGTCACTATAGTACCTACCCGTTAAATAAATTTCGTCCCGAAATTTTAAGCAGTTGGAGGTGTTGACGTATCTTCTGGAAATAAGTGCGGGTATTTCTTCTTCATCTGATCTTCTCATTCCCAGGTGAACTCGGGTCCTCTACGAGCATTCCATCAAACCTTAACAATTGGTATCTTGTTTTGCTTGAGCCTTTTAACCTCACGATCCATTATCTCGACGGGTTCTTCAATGAATTGTAGTTTTTCATTGATTTTAATTTCGTCTAAAGGAATAGTGAGATCTTCTTTAGCTAAGCACTTCTTCAGATTCGAGACGTGAAAGGTATTATGTACATTGGCGAGTTGTTGAGGTAATTCAAGTCGGTAGGCTACTGGTCCGACACGATCTAAAATCTTGAATGGTCCAACGTATCTTGGATTTAGTTTCCCCCGTTTACCAAATCGAACAACGCCTTTCCAAGGCGAAACCTTAAGCATGACCATCTCCCCAATTTCAAATTCTATATCTTTCCTTTTAAGGTCCGTGTAGCTCTTTTGTCGACTCTGAGCGGTTTTCAATCGTTGTTGAATTTGGATGATTTTCTCGGTGGTTTCTTGTATTATCTCCGGACCCGTAATCTGTCTATCCCCCACTTCATTCCAACAAATCAGAGACCTGCACTTTCTACCATAAAGTGCCTCAAACGGCGCCATCTCAATACTAGAATGATAACTGTTGTTGTAGGAAAATTCTGCTAATGGTAGGTGTCGATCCCAACTGTTTTTGAAATCAATAACACATGCTCGTAGCATGTCTTCAAGCGTTTGTATCGTACTTTCGCTCTGCCCATCAGTTTGTGGATGATAGGCAGTACTCATGTCTAGACGAGTCCCCAATGCTTGTTGCAACGTCTGCCAGAACCTTGAAACAAATCTACCATCCCTATCAGAGATAATAGAGACGGGTATTCCATGTCTGGAGACAACCTCCTTCAAATACAATCGCGCCAACTTCTCCATTTTGTCATCTTCTCTCATTGGCAGGAAGTGTGCTGATTTGGTGAGACGATCAACTATTACCCAAATAGTATCAAAACCACTTGCAGTCCTTGGTAATTTAGTGATGAAATCCATGGTAATGTTTTCCCATTTCCATTCCGGGATTTCGGGTTGTTGAAGTAGACCTGATGGTTTCTGATGCTCAGCTTTGACCTTAGAACACGTCAAATATTCCCCTACGTATTTAGCAACATCGGCTTTCATACCTGGCCACCAAAAATGTTTCTTGAGATCTTTGTACATCTTCTCCATTCCAGGATGTATTGAGTATCTGGTTTTATGAGCTTCTCTAAGTACCATTTCTCTCATATCTCCAAATTTTGGTACCCAAATTCTTTCAGCCCTATACCGGGTTCCGTCTTCCCGAATATTAAGATGTTTCTCCGATCCTTTGGGTATTTCATGTAGTGACCCGAACTTTTCCATGTTTATATATATTAATTGAGATTGATATTTACATGATTAAATGTTTCCAACATGTTAAGCAATCAAACTTGTTAAGACTTGATTAATTGAAATATGTTTCATATAGACAATTGACCACCCAAGTTGACCGGTGATTCACGAACGTTAAAATTTGTAAAAACTATATGATGACATATATATGGATATATATATAGTTAACATGATACTATGATAAGTAAATATATCATTAAGTATATTAACAATGAACTACATATGTAAAAACAAGACTACTAACTTAATGATTTTTAAACGAGACATATATGTAACGATTATCGTTGTAAAGACATTTAATGTATATATATCATATTAAGAGATATTCATACATGATAATATCATGATAATATAATAATTTAAAATCTCATTTGATATTATAAACATTGGGTTAACAACATTTAACAAGATCGTTAACCAAAAGGTTTCAAAACAACACTTACATGTAACGACTAACGATGACTTAACGACTCAGTTAAAATGTATATACATGTAGTGTTTTAATATGTATTTATACACTTTTGAAAGACTTCAATACACTTATCAAAATACTTCTACTTAACAAAAATGCTTACAATTACATCCTCGTTCAGTTTCATCAACAATTCTACTCGTATGCACCCGTATTCGTACTCGTACAATACACAGCTTTTAGATGTATGTACTATTGGTATATACACTCCAATGATCAGCTCTTAGCAGCCCATGTGAGTCACCTAACACATGTGGGAACCATCATTTGGCAACTAGCATGAAATATCTCATAAAATTACAAAAATATGAGTAATCATTCATGACTTATTTACATGAAAACAAAATTACATATCCTTTATATCTAATCCATACACCAACGACCAAAAACACCTACAAACACTTTCATTCTTCAATTTTCTTCATCTAATTGATCTCTCTCAAGTTCTATCTTCAAGTTCTAAGTGTTCTTCATAAATTCCAAAAGTTCTAGTTTCATAAAATCAAGAATACTTTCAAGTTTGCTAGCTCACTTCCAATCTTGTAAGGTGATCATCCAACCTCAAGAAATCTTTGTTTCTTACAGTAGGTTATCATTCTAATACAAGGTAATAATCATATTCAAACTTTGGTTCAATTTCTATAACTATAACAATCTTATTTCAAGTGATGATCTTACTTGAACTTGTTTTCGTGTCATGATTCTGCTTCAAGAACTTCGAGCCATCCAAGGATCCATTGAAGCTAGATCCATTTTTCTCTTTTCCAGTAGGTTTATCCAAGGAACTTAAGGTAGTAATGATGTTCATAACATGATTCGATTCATACATATAAAGCTATCTTATTCGAAGGTTTAAACTCGTAATCACTAGAACATAGTTTAGTTAATTCTAAACTTGTTCGCAAACAAAAGTTAATCCTTCTAACTTGACTTTTAAAATTAACTAAACACATGTTCTATATCTATATGATATGCTAACTTAATGATTTAAAACCTGGAAACACGAAAAACACCGTAAAACCGGATTTACGCCGTCGTAGTAACACCGCGGGCTGTTTTGGGTTAGTTAATTAAAAACTATGATAAACTTTGATTTAAAAGTTGTTATTCTGAGAAAATGATTTTTATTATGAACATGAAACTATATCCAAAAATTATGGTTAAACTCAAAGTGGAAGTATGTTTTCTAAAATGGTCATCTAGACGTCGTTCTTTCGACTGAAATGACTACCTTTACAAAAACGACTTGTAACTTATTTTTCTGACTATAAACCTATACTTTTTCTGTTTAGATTCATAAAATAGAGTTCAATATGAAACCATAGCAATTTGATTCACTCAAAACGGATTTAAAATGAAGTAGTTATGGGTAAAACAAGATTGGATAATTTTTCTCATTTTAGCTACGTGAAAATTGGTAACAAATCTATTCCAACCATAACTTAATCAACTTGTATTGTATATTATGTAATCTTGAGATACCATAGACACGTATACAATGTTTCGACCTATCATGTCGATACATCTATATATATTTCGGAACAACCATAGACACTCTATATGTGAATGTTGGAGTTAGCTATACAGGGTTGAGGTTGATTCCAAAATATGTATAGTTTGAGTTGTGATCAATACTGAGATACGTATACACTGGGTCGTGGATTGATTCAAGATAATATTTATCGATTTATTTCTGTATATCTAACTGTGGACAACTAGTTGTAGGTTACTAACGAGGACAGCTGACTTAATAAACTTAAAACATCAAAATATATTAAAAGTGTTGTAAATATATTTTGAACATACTTTGATATATATGTATATATTGTTATAGGTTCGTGAATCAACCAGTGGCCAAGTCTTACTTCCCGACGAAGTAAAAATCTGTGAAAGTGAGTTATAGTCCCACTTTTAAAATCTAATATTTTTGGGATGAGAATACATGCAGGTTTTATAAATGATTTACAAAATAGACACAAGTACGTGAAACTACATTCTATGGTTGGATTATCGAAATCGAATATGCCCCTTTTTATTAAGTCTGGTAATCTAAGAATTAGGGAACTGACACCCTAATTGACGCGAATCCTAAAGATAGATATATTGGGCCTAACAAACCCCATCCAAAGTACCGGATGCTTTAGTACTTCGAAATTTATATCATATCCGAAGGGTGTCCCGGAATGATGGGGATATTCTTATATATGCATCTTGTTAATGTCGGTTACCAGGTGTTCACCATATGAATGATTTTTATCTCTATGTATGGGATGTGTATTGAAATATGAAATCTTGTGGTCTATTATTATGATTTGATATATATAGGTTAAACCTATAACTCACCAACATTTTTTGTTGACGTTTTAAGCATGTTTATTCTCAGGTGATTATTAAGAGCTTCCGCTGTCGCATACTTAAATAAGGACGAGATTTGGAGTCCATGCTTGTATGATATTGTGTAAAAACTGCATTCAAGAAACTTATTTTGTTGTAACATATTTGTATTGTAAACCATTATGTAATGGTCGTGTGTAAACAGGATATTTTAGATTATCATTATTTGATAATCTACGTAAAGTTTTTTAAAACCTTTATCTATGTAATAAAGGTTATGGTTTGTTTTAAAAATGAATGCAGTCTTTGAAAAATGTCTCATATAGAGGTCAAAACCTCGCAACGAAATCAATTAATATGGAACGTTTTTAATCAATAAGAACGGGACATTTCATTTCATCCTTTAAATTTCCCTCTTTTAAAACTCCTTGTTGCGCCTCCTTTATTTGAGTAGTAACGTTATTGTGAATCATTATATTCATAGCTTTTACTCGAATGGGTTCTCTGTCCTTTCTACTCAAAGCGTCGGCTTCCACATTCGCCTTCCCCGGGTGGTAACGAATCTCAAAGTCGTAATCATTCAACAATTCAATCCACCTGCGCTGCCTCATGTTCAGTTGTTTCTGATTAAATATATGTTGAAGACTTTTGTGGTCGGTATATATAATACTTTTGACCCCATATAAGTAGTGCC
The DNA here is from genome assembly GCF_046630445.1 of Rutidosis leptorrhynchoides. NCBI lineage: Eukaryota > Viridiplantae > Streptophyta > Magnoliopsida > Asterales > Asteraceae > Rutidosis > Rutidosis leptorrhynchoides. The sequence goes on along the minus strand of NC_092343.1, from coordinate 385,932,470 downwards.
TCCAAGTCTTTAATGCAAAAATAACAGCGCCTAATTCCAAATCGTGTGTCGTATAATTTTGCTCGTGAATCTTCAATTGTCTAGACGCATAAGCAATTATCTTCGTTCGTTGCATTAATACACAACAGAGGCCTTGCTTTGAGGCATCACAATATATCACAAAATCATCATTCCCTTCGGGCAATGACAATATAGGTTTCGTAGTTAACTTTTTCTTCAACAATTGAAACGCTTTTTCTTGTTCATCCTTTCATTCAAATTTCTTCCCTTTATGCGTTAATGCAGTCAATGGTTTTGCTATTTTGGAAAAATCTTGGATGAATCTTCTGTAGTAACCAGCCAGTCCTAAAAATTGGTGTATATGCTTCGGAGTTTTAGGGGTTTCCCACTTTTCAACGGTTTCGATCTTTGCCAGGTCCACCTGGATACCTTCTTTGTTTACTATGTGACCGAGGAATTGAACTTCTTTCAACCAAAATGCACACTTTGAAAACTTAGCGTACAGTTTTTCTTTCCTCAATACTTCTAGCACTTTTCTCAAATGTTCTTCGTGCTCTTGATCATTCTTTGAGTAAATAAGTATGGCATCGATGAAAACAATGACAAACTTGTCAAGATATGGCCCACACACTCGGTTCATAAGGTCCATGAACACAGCTGGTGCGTTAGTCAATCCAAATGGCATAACCATAAACTCGTAATGACCATAACGCGTCCTAAAAGCATTTTTTGGAATATCATCCTCCTTTACTCGCATTTGATGATATCCAGAATGTAAATCGATTTTTGAATAAACCGACGAGCGTTGTAGTTGATCAAATAAGTCGTCAATTCTCGGCAGTGGATAACGGTTTTTGATGGTAAGTTTATTCAACTCTCTGTAGTCAATACACAACCTAAATGTACCATCCTTCTTCTTGACAAACAAAACAGGAGCTCCCCATGGTGATGTGCTTGGTCGAATGAAACCACGTTCTAATAGTTCTTGCAGTTGGCTTTGCAGTTCTTTCATCTCGCTGGGTGCGAGTCTGTAAGGAGCACGAGCTATTGGTGCAGCTCCTGGTACAAGATCTATTTAAAATTCAACAGATCGATGTGGAGGTAGTCCCGGTAATTCTTTCGGAAATACATCGGGAAATTCTTTTGCGACGGGAACATCATTGATGCTCTTTTCTTCAGTTTGTACTTTCTCGACGTGTGCTAGAACAGCATAGTAACCTTTTCTTATTAGTTTTTGTGCCTTCAAATTACTAATAAGATGTAGCTTCGTGTTGCCCTTTTCTCCGTACACCATTAAGGGTTCTCCTTCTTCTCGTACAATGCGAATTGCATTTTTGTAAAATACGGTCTCTGCTTTCATCTCCTTCAGCCAGTCCATGCCAACTATTACATCAAAACTCCCTAACTCTACTGGTATCAAATCAATCTTAAATATTTCGCTACCCAGTTTAATTTCTCGATTCCGGCATATATAATCTGCTGAAATTAATTTACCGTTTGTTAATTTGAGTAAAAATTTACTATCCAACGGCATCAATGGACAACTTAATTTAGCACAGAAATCCTTACTCATATAGCTTCTATCCGCACCCGAATCAAATAAAACATAAGCAGATGTATTGTCAATAAGAAACGTACCCGTAACAAGCTCCGGGTCTTCCTGCGCTTCTACCGCATTAATTTTGAAGACTCTTCCTCGGCCTTGCCCATTATTATCCCCCTGATTTGGACACATATTTTTGTAATGGCCCTTCTTCCCGCATCCGAAACAGGTAATGTCTGCATAACTTGTTCCAGCATTATTTGTTCCCTTAGCTATTGATCCGTAGATTTCGCACTTTGTCGCACCATGACCCTTTCTATTACACTTAGTACACACTGCTGTACAGAGCCCAGTTAGATGGTATCCTTCACATCTCTGGCAGAATTTCTGCCTCTTGTTGTTATTGTTGGGATTGTTGTTGTTGCGGTAGTTATTGTTGTTGAAACGGTTGTTGTAGTTGTTGCTGGGGTAGTTGTTGTTGTTGCGTTTATTGTTGCGAAAATTGGTGCGATTGTAGTTATGATTGTTGGGTTGATTATTGAAATTGTGACCCTTGTCACCGGTTTCTTCCAATTTCCTCTTGACTTGTTTCGTATTGGCTTCTTCGGCCGCCTGTTCTTTAATCCTTTCCTCAATTTGATTTATAAGTTTATGAGCCATTCGACTTGCCTTTTGTATGGAGGCGGGCTCGTATGAACTTATATCCTCTTGGATCCTTTTCGGTAACCCTTTTACAAATGTGTCGATTTTCTCTTCTTCATCTTCGAACTCTCCCGGACACAATAGGCACAACTCTGTGAATCGTCGTTCGTACGTGGTAATATCAAACCCTTGTGTTCGTAACCCTCTAAGCTCTACCTTGAGCTTATTAACCTCGTTTTTGGGACGGTACTGCTCGTTCATTAAGTGTTTGAATGCTGACCACGGTAGTGCGTAAGCAGCATCTTGTCCCACTTGTTCGAGATATGTATTCCACCATGTTAACGCAGTACCTGTGAAGGTATGCGTGGCGTACTTTACCTTATCTTCCTCAGCACATTTGCTTATAGCAAACACAGATTCGACCTTTTCGGTCCATCGTTTCAGTCCGACTAGTCCTTCAGTTCCATCGAATTCCAGAGGTTTACAGGCAGTGAAAGCCTTGTAGGAGCATCCTACACGGTTTCCTGTGGAGTTAACTCCACTGCTAGACCCTGAGTTATTGTTGTTTTGCATTGCAGCCTGTACTGCGGCTATATTTGCTGCAAGGAAAGCACGGAAGTCTTCCTCACTCATGTTCAAGTTCTGATGAGTAATCGGTGCCATTTCCTTCAAAAATAGCCAAAAGAATTAAGTTAATCATATAGAATATTAAGTGTAGTCAATAGTATTCCGTAGCATAATATGAACTCATTTATAAAAGCTTTTTCTTCATATTAGCGTTTTATAAGTTTAAATTCGGGTACTACCTACCCGTTAAGTTCATACTTAGTAGCTAATATACAATTCAACTACTACAATTCCATATGAAAAACTGATTATAATAATATATCACATACAAATATTCTTCAAACTTACAACTTCGCTATATTACATATAACATGAAATATAGTACACTATGATACAGGACAGTTTTGAAGATAAATCTAGTTAATACGCAAGTTGTTCAGCAAAGGAAATAAAGACACGTAATTCATAAATCCAGAAACAAGTCATGCATTCTGATTTTACTAAGACGACTTCCCATCCTTGGTCTTGTGGAACATAACCGTTGTGACCGTTGACAAGACAACATGTTGTAATGTCGTCAAAAGGACGAGGGTTTCGTAATGTCCAACAGCCCCGTAAAAATCTAAAAACCTTGTTTCTCACCCCAACTACTGAATCCGTCACTTGTGGGAAAGTTTTATTTAAAAGCTGCAATCCGATGTTCTTTTTCTCACTTTGGTAAGAAGCAAACATCACTAACCCGTAAGCATAACATGCTTCTTTATGTTGCATGTTAGAAGCTCTTTCTAATTCACGAAATCCTATGTTGGGATATGTTGAGTCAAAATAGGTTCTTAACCCGTAGCGTAAAATTGCATTTGGGTTCCCCGCATTTAACGCTTTAAAGAAAACACGGCGTAACTTAAAGTCTCCCCAATGTGATATACCCCACCTATCAAAGGAAAGCCTTTTATAAACTAAGGCATTTCTGGAAAGTCTTTCAAATGTTTGACAAGTTAATTTCGCCATAACTAAATGTGCTGATGAATTCTGACCGTCTCTAGACAAGATTTCCTCAATCATATCCTCTGGTAGGTCTTCTAAAATATTCGGTTGTCTACCCTTAACGTCCATTTTGTTTTTATACTATAAAATAGACAAGGATTAGATTCGTAAAAGATACGTAGTAATTAACAAACAATACAAGTAATTTTTACATAGAACATAAAAGTACAAGTACACTATATTACATATATTACACAACATGATTACAACTCTTTAATCCAACTCACTCGTTTCTTCTTCTTCGGACTTGGTTCGTTTTGCTAATTTCCTAGGGATATATGATGCTCCCCTAATACGAGTTGTCATTTTCCATAATGGTTTAGAAAAACCTGGTGGTTTAGAGGTTCCCGGGTCATTGTTACATTTTAGGAAATACGGATGTTGCCGATACATATAAAGTTCATCGGGGTTGGAATCGGGTTTCTCTATTTTTATACCTTTTCCCTTATTATTTTCTTTCGCTTTATTAAATTGGGTCGAGGTAATTTCTATAACATCATCGGAATCCTCATCGGGATCCGATTCATCGGAAAATTGATAATCTTCCCAATATTTTGCTTCCTTGGCGGAAACACCATTGACCATTATTAACTTTGGTCCATTGGTTGAGGATTTTCTTTTATTTAATCGATTTACTATAGGTATCAATATTTCTTCTTCCGGAACATCTTCTTCTTCCGGTTCCTCCTCTTCTGATTCCTCTTCTTCCGGTTCCTCTTCTTCCGGTTCCTCTTCGGGAATTTGTGAATCTTCCCAAATTATATTCGACTCTTCATTATTATTAGGTGAGTCAATGGGATTTGTACTAGTGGTAGACATCTATCACACAATATCAAACACATTAAGAGGTTAATATATCACATAATATTTAGATGTTAATAATATATAATTTCCATCAAAAGTGTTAAGCAGTCGTTTTTAAAGAAAAAACGGTCGAATTCCAGACTCACTAATGTATCCTAACAAACTCGATAAGACACACTAATGCAAATTTCTGGTTCTCTAAGACCAACGCTCTGATACCAACTGAAATGTCCCGTTCATATTGATTATAAACGTTCCATATTAATTGATTTCGTCGCGAGGTTTTGACCTCTATATGAGACGTTTTTCAAAGACTGCATTTGATTTTAAAACAAACCATAACCTTTAAAATATTACGACGATTATCAAATAATAATAATCTAAAATATAGCATTTTTCACACGACCATTACATAATGGTTTACAATAATATTACACATCAACATAAGTCTTCGAATGCAGTTTTTAAACAATATTATACAAGCATGGACTCCAAATCTTGTCCTTAATTTAGTATTCAACAGCGGAAGCTCTTAATAATTACCTGAGAATAAACATGCTTAAAACGTCAACAAAATTGTTGGTGAGTTATATGTTTAACCTACATATAATTAAATCATAATAATAGACCACAAGATTTCATTTTTATAACATATCTCTTATCAGGCATTTCGCAAACTGCATAGAGATAAAAATCATTCATATGTTGAACACCTGGTAATCGACGTTAACTTAATGCATAGAATATCCCCAAAACAGAACCTCTCATCTGTATAATAATCTCGAAGTACTAAACCATCCATAACCTGAATGGAGGTTGTTAAGCCCAATAGATCTATCTTTAGGATTCGCGTCAATTAGGGGCCATTTCCCTAATTCTTAGGCTACCAGACTTGAAGGGCGATATTCGGTTTGATAATCCAACCATAGAATATAGTTTTGCGTACTTGTGTCTATTTTGTAAAACATTTATATAGCTGCATGTATTCTCATCCCAAAATATTAGATTTTAAAAGTGGGACTATAACTCACTTTCACAGATTTTTACTTCGTCGGAAAGTAAGACTTGGCCACTGGTCGATTCACGAACCTATAACAAATATGTACATATATATCAAAGTATGTTAAAAATATATTTACCATATTTTTTAATACGTTTTAATGTTTTAAATATTTTCAGTCAGCTGTCCTCGTTAGTAACCTACACCTAGTTGTCCATAGTTAGATGTACAGAAAATAAATTGATATATATTATCTTGACCCAATCCACGACCTAGTGTATACACGTCTCAGGCTAGATCACAACTCAAAGTATATATATTTTTAGAATCAACCCCAACCCTGTATAGCTAACTCCAACATTACTGCATATAGAGTGTCTATGGTTGTTCCAAATAATATATATCGATGGGTCGATATGATATGTCAAAACATTTACATACGTGTCTATGGTATCCCAAGATTACATAATATATTAGAATACATGTATAATACAATATAAGTTAGCTAGGATATGATTTGTATAGATTTGTTACCAATTTTCACGTAGCTACAACAAGTAAAAATATCCAATCTTGTTTTACCCATAACTTCTTCGTTTTAAATCCGTTTTGAGTGAATCCAATTGCTATGGTTTCATATTGAACTTAAGTTTATGAATCTGTACAGAAAAAGTATAAGTTTATAGTCGGAAATACAAGTTACAAGTCGTTTTTGTAAAGGTAGTCATTTCAGTCGAAAGAACGACGTCTAGATGACCATTTTGGAAAACATACTTCCAATTTGAGTTTAATCATGATTTTTGGATATAGTTTCATGTTCATAAGAAAAATCATTTTCCCAGAAGAACAGCTTTTAAATCAAAGTTTATCATAGTTTTTAATTAACTAACCCAAAACAGCCCGCAGTGTTACTACGACGGCGTATATCCAGTTTTACGGTATTTTTCGTGTTTTCAGGTTTTAAATCATTAAGTTAGCATATCATATAGATATAGAACATGTGTTTAGTTGATTTTAAAAGTCAATTTAGAAGGATTAACTTTTGTTTGCGAACAAGTTTAGAATTAACTAAACTATGTTCTAGTGATTATAAGTTTAAACCTTCGAATAAGGTAGTTTTATATATATGAATCGAATGATGTTATGAACATCATTACTACCTTAGGTTTTGTGGATAAACCCACTGGAAGTGAGAAAAATATATCTAGCTTCAAATGATCCTTGGATGGTTTGAAAGTTCTTGAAGCAGAATCATGACACGAAAACAAGTTCAAGTAAGATTTCCACTCGAAATAAGATTGTTATAGTTATAGAAAATGAATCAAAGTTTGAATATGAGTATTACCTAGTATTAGAAAGATATATTACTATAAATAAGAAAGATTTCTTGAGGTTGGATGATCACTTTACAAGATTGGAAGTAAGCTAGCAAACTTGGAAGTATTCTTGATTTTATGAAACTAGAACTTATAGAATTTATGAAGAACACTTAGAAATTGAAGATAGAACTTGAAGATAGAACTTGAGAGAGATTAATTTGATGAAGAAAATTGATGAATGAAAGTGTTTGTAGGTGTTTTTGGTCGTTGGTATATGGATTAGATATAAAGGATGTGTAATTTTGTTTACATGTAAATAAGTCTTGAATGATTACTAATATTTTTGTAATTTTATGAGATATTTCATGCTAGTTGCCAAATGATGGTTCTCACATGTGTTAAGTGACTCACATGGGCTGCTAAGAGCTGATCATTGGAGTGTATATACCAATAGTACATATATCTAAAAGCTGTGTATTGTACGAGTACGAATACGGGTGAATACGAGTAGAATTGTTGATGAAACTGAACGAGAATGTAATTGTAAGCATTTTTGTTAAGTAGAAGTATTTTGATAAGTGTCTTGAAGTCTTTCAAAAGTGTATAAATACATATTAAAACACTACATGTATATACATTTTAACTGAGTCGTTAAGTCATCGTTAGTCGTTACATGTAAATGTTGTTTTGAAGCCTTTAGGTTAACGATCCTGTTAAGTGTTGTTAACCCATACCACGCTGCTACTATTCAAATTCGAACCTTCTTTCTTCTTCTTTCTTTTCTCTTTTTTCTTTCGAACCAGTTTCTGTCCACTGCTCAAATTATGGTGATTGTTATATGTTCCTGTTTCTATCACTAATAGAACAAAGGTGATGGAAAAGGAGACAACTAATAACGTTTATAATGAAGATAGAATAAAGGAAATGATGATACAAGTGGATACATAAATTGATGGGGACGTGCACCTTGGATTCTAATCCAACGACAGCAGTTTTTATTTTATACTATGAAAGTCATGGATCAAACCATTCATGCTTTAATTATAATAGAAAAAGGAACTAGTGTTGGGTTTCAAATTTGATAGCCTACATATTATAACCCCATTTGGTTGTGTTGATTTATTTTTATTATACCGAAAATTCTCTTCTTCTTCTTAAACATATCCGGTTAAACAGATGGACTAGTGGACTCCCATGTAGAACTAGACTATCGATTCATGGGCTTATCTTTGGGCCATGATTTATTTCGGTTGGGCTACTATAACGGTAAGATAATGATACATTATATAGATAATATTGGTAACGATATAGAGGACGGATGAGATGATATAATATCATAATAAGATGATGATGATGGACATGATAATTATGAAGGATTATGCATGATAAAGGGGAATGTGAAGCGATGATAATGATGTTATATTAGGAAGAGATAATGAAAGGGTACCTAAATGATAAAAAGAAGAGGTGCGTATGAATGGTGAATGTTTGTGTTGATCCTAACCAACTGACATCCATGAAACAAATTACCCCACTTGTTTTATTTTAAATTGCAAACGATACTTTCTGATTAAATTCACCTGCTGCACATTAACCCTACCACTAGAAAAGTATTGGACTCCTTTTTAGTTTTGGACCGTGATTGACCTTATATCTTCTGTTGGGCTCAAAGTAAATCGGGGCCACGGCTAGCAAGCCCATCGATAAATTTTTTTCTTCCTGATTCCTACTTGACAACTCAAACCCACACCCAATTTAAGAGTAATTATAGGATCATGATGATAGTTGATGATGATTTGAAGATTGAGATAAATGATGATGTTTTATTGAATTAATGATGAACCTAAGACCCCACTCCTTTATTCTGTCGACCTACTCATATTACAAATCTAAACACTAAATCGATGTGGACTTGTGTATCTTTTGGGCCAAACGATAATGATAATGGTGATATGAATATGATCATAAGAGGAAATAGAAAACAGAAGTGTCGGGTTAATTGAATTTGCGTCTGGGATTTTATCAGAAAAGATGAAACGGACAGGTGGTTTAGGGTGTTGTCACATTAGCGGGAGGTCTCGGGTTCGAGCCCTGTCTGAGACATTCTTTTTAGGGAAAAAGCTTTAAAGGCTCGTGAATCCAAGGCCAACTCTACATTGTTTAATATCATCATATGTATTTTTACTACAAAATACAGTATGGTGAGTTTCATTACTCCCTTTTTAAATGCTTTTGCAATATATATTTTTAGGACTGAGAATACATGCGCTGCTTTTATAAATGTTTTATGTAATAGACACAAGTAATCAAAACTACATTCTATGGTTGGATTATCGAATCGAATATCACCCCTTTTAGCTTGGTAACCTAAGAATTAGGGAACAGATACCCTAATTGATGCGAATCCTAAAGGTAGATCTACGGGCCCTAACTCCCCCCATACTGGAAAATGGTGTGCTTTAGTACTTCGAGTTATTAATACAGATGAATTTCTATTTTGGGGATATTCTATATGCATGATGTAAATGTCGGTTACCAGGTGTTCAATCCATATGAATGAATTTTTAAACACTTGCGAGTGTATGATTATTGAATAAAGGAAATCTTGTGGTCTATTAAAATTATGGAAATGACTTATTACGATAAACCTATGAACTCACCAACCTTTTGGTTGACACTTGAAAGCATGTTTATTCTCAGGTATTAAAGAAATCTTTAGCTGTACATTTGCTCATTTTAGAGATATTACTTGGAGTCATTCATGACATATTTCAAAAGACGTTGCATTCGAGTTGTTGAGTTCATCAAGAATATTATTAAGTCATTTATAGATGGATATATTATGAAATGGTATGCATGCCGTCAATTTTCGATGTAATGGAAGTTTGTCTTTTAAAAATGAATGCAATGTTTGTAAAATGTATCATATAGAGGTCAAGTATCTCGCGATGTAACCAAATGTAATGTATTCGTCCAGATGGATTAGGACGGGTTGTTATAGGTGGTATCAGAGCGTTGGTCTTAGAGAACCAGGCTTTGCATTAGTGTGTCTAAATAGTAGTTGTTAGGATGCATTAATGAGTCTGGACTTTGACCGTGTCTGCATGTCAAAAGTTTTGCTTATCATTTCTAGTCGAAAATCATCTGCTTATCATCCTTAGGAAATTACCTGCTTATCATTCTTAGTCTAGACACATCTTACTACATTGATTGCATGAATAGTGTATAGACAAATTCATATCTTAGCGTATCTGTTACTGTAGACTTTATCTGACACGTTTCCTTTATTTCCTCCGTAATTTACGGGATCTTCTGTACTATAGACAGGTATTTTATGTAATTAGAATATCATCCGATATCCAAAAACTATTTCATATCAAAAACCCTTTATCTAACCGTACATGATGGAACTCACAACTAGTTCAAGTCCCTCGAATTCTGACAGCTATTCCGACATGGATGTTCAACTAAGCTCCGGAAATAGGGTCACCAGAATGAATCAACAAATCAGCCATCCCCAATTCATCTGATGGGTTCGTAGTCGACTTAATCAATGGAGGTGCGAAGAAGGCAATCCCTTCCACCAACCGAATTCACCTCTTGGCGAATAACCTGAAACACTTACTGGCGAACCTATCTGAAACACCATTTTCACACTCATTCCCCGAATATCTCGCCATGATTATATACTATCTCAAATTCTAAACCTTGTTCATTCGCTCGTTCCTACAGACAAACATCCCGGAGTAATAGAAGAAGTCAACGAGCTTCGCACTGAGTAGTGGCTTTGGAAATTATGGTGCAAAAATTACCAGCTTCAGCAACATCACTGGCACCAACAGTACCACCAGTATCAACACCAGTACCACTAACAACCCAAGTTTCAACATCACACGCCTCAACATCTCATTCTGTACCTCGAGCATAATCATCGTTCTACGAATCGTTCTACATAATTTATTTTTGTTCCACATGGCGACTATGTAATTTCTAATGTTTTAGAGATTATGTACTCTAGTTCTAAACATAAATCAGATGAGTTTAATATCATATTGACTCATTAAATCCATGATTACATCTGAAGAAAACATATATGCAAGTATATTTTCATAAAGATCGTAATTAAAAATTCTTCTGTACAAATTATTAATGATGAGAATATTTTAACGGGTAGGTAATACCCGATGAATGTTTAGATTTCATATTAATAAGTTACACTGGACATTCTTCAATTCAGATTCAGCAGTCATCAACAATATTGCTCAAATTCGCACATATACGTATCTATTCACCAACGAACAACTATTTTCATCCAAATTCAATTTCTTATTTGGAATTTGACCGATCAGAATTCAAGTCAAGATTTGACAAGTGGCATAATGAATAAAATAATAAATAAAATAAAATTTGATTAGTAACCAATTAATTAACTACGTAAAATTTTAAACCTATACTAACCAAATCCTAGCTGCCTGTTCCTAGCTAACTGTTCTTATATGACTATTTTCTTATAATATACTAGTTTTGGTTGAACTATTGGACTATTGGACTATCATCATTGGACAATTAAAAAGTAATAAAAGAGTAGGAATTATTAATTACAACACATTTTAACTTAAAGGATCGTAAATAAATTACATCTACTACAGTTAAATATTTCCTCAAGTTTGCCACTTGATTTCATCTTAAACATCCCTTGTATCTTGACGATTACAATCAGTGTTTAATCATCTAAAAATGAAATTCTCTTGAAACCTCTCGAATTGATAACTGACGATTCAGATATGGCTGCATTAATTGCAGAGGAAACAGTAAAATTGTAGATGGCCTAAATGGCCAAAAGTTGATGATAAAGAATGGAGTGTTGGGAACGCTCGATAGAAAATTTGGTACTGAAAAATGGATTGAGCTAACCATGAAGGAGACCAATGACAAATACAAGGACCAAAGCATATATTCAAAGAATCCAGGTAATTCTGGATCCGATGAAACCTTTAGAGAATATCTTGCTCCGAAGCCATGTTAACATCTTGCGCAAAATCTTTCTTCATCAACCTTCGAACTTAGAAATCCCAATATATTATCATAAATATCTTCGATATTTCTGAGAATATTTTCATAGATATTCTTGTCCAAAATTATATACCTTTTCATGCTATCTGTATTACATTATATTGAAAACTGTTTTAGTTTTCAATATTGTGTAACATCTAAGTATAAATTATGAATGAATTCAAGAGAAGTGTTAAGAATTAGAGCATGAGTTAATATAATATAATGACACTTGGCCAATGTGATTATATTACAGTAAGTCATGCTAGAAGTTCTAATGAAACATGATGATTCACAGATCATACCATCATCATGTGCCATGTAACATAACTCTTTCATTCTACTTAACCTCTAAACACATCAAGAAAATATATTCTTGATAGTTCTATCTTCTGTAATTCTGATAATTTACCAAATCAAATCGTGAGAATACGTTCCTTCGTGCTTAGAACGTTATAATCATTCGAAACTCTATATCTACGAATTTTGGACCATTTTTCGCTAAATCTAAAGTCGGGAAGAGAAAACAAAAGCATGAAGCTTCAAACTATAAGGGAGAATATAAGCACGATAACAACACAGAATTATAAACCGTGTATATCAATGCGTATAGCCATATAAAGACACGGGAGAATTAGAAATACTATAACCCCAAGGTAATAATGGAAGTGAATAGATTCCTCCGGTGGTAAATGAAAGAGGAGAATGACAGAAACGATAGTCAGAATAAGAACAAGGATCAGAACTGGATTAAGCATTGTTACAATTTTTAGATGTACGAATTAGGGAAGAAAGTATAGGAATGGTGAGAATAATAAAATGGAAGAGGTCAATTTATAATGAAACTACCTGACAGAGCAATCGAGGCAGATCATCGCATTTAATTAAAGAGATCCTAATTTCATTATTCACCGAAGAAGCAGATCTTATAGATTTCAAAGATTTTCTTTTAAATCCCTTAAATTCCGGAATTCAATCGAGACAACGTCAAAAGTTAAGACGAACCTTATTTTTCCTAAATTCAAACGTGACTACATCAAAAGTAAAGACGAATGTCTATTAGCTTATTTCACTCTTTTGTGACAGCTTCACTCGTCCGCTTCACATGATCGAATTATATTATCCATATTAGTCAGTAATGATAAAACTCTATTTATCAACTCGTATTAGTCATAAAAACATTCTTATCGTTAGCCATGACGACCTCACTCAAATTTCGGGACGAAATTTCTTTAACGGGTAGGTACTGTGACGACCCGGAAATTTCTGACCAAATTTAAACTTAATCTTTATTTGATTTAAACACGATACGCAAAGTCTGTAATGTTGAGTCTCAAAAATTTCGAACGGTTTTCATATATGCAACTACCCTCCAACTGTTCCCGACGATTCACGAACTACTATTTGTAAATAGTTACATATATATTTAAATATATAGATATATAATAATAATTTTAAATATAATTTGAAATAATAAAATACGAATTAATCATTAGAATTAAATAAGTAAAATAATAAACGATATAATAAATTGTTATTAAAAAGAATCTATATATATAGTTCCTATACATAATTATTGTTACATATAATTTGTGATGTTATTAATATGATTATTAATATATTTATTATCATTATTGTTATAATTATTATTACCATTATCATTGAAGATCATTATTTTTAACATGATTACAGTTATCATTATTATTATTAATATACAAATAATACAATTTATTAGTATTATTATTATTAATATTAACAATTAAGATATTTATATTGTTAATCAGTAATAGTGATATTTATATTCTACTTTAATCTTTTTCTTTCTTGATTGAGATTTATGTGGACCACAATCACACTACTAAATAAACGGAACAATTCTTGATTCTATTTTCAATCATTCAAATTACTACCTGATCACGTTCCTTTTTCAATTCAATTATCATCAATCAATATCTCCTTTTTGCTTTCTGTTTACAATCTAATCAACTATCCATCTACCTTTATATATATATACCTATAGATAGAATACATATTTATATACAAACTCACATCCACTAATATATATATATATATATATATATATATATATATATATATATATATATATATATATATATATACAGGACATCATCTAAAAGAAAAACAACTTATCTCTCTTAAACTATCAATAACCAACTCCGTAACCTGCAACCCTCTTGTTCCACTTGCAATAACAACCGGAACCTCCATAGGTGACTGTTAAACTGTTTTTCTGCTACTACCACTATTGTTACTAGCTACAGCTTGAAACAAACCCATATTAATACCATGGATCAATTTGTTTTTGCTACTATTGGTGTACTCTAGTACGATAATCACTAAACCACCATTTCACTCAAACTAGACATTTATATATATTTCGTTTCTTGCATCCTGTGAGCTCAATACAAACCATCGACACCACACAAAGGTAAATCACTACTGTTGCAAGTTGCTGCTATCATATCTATTTGTGGTTCGATTTTTTTTACTGCTACTATAAACCCTTTGTTACAATTAAATGAGCTGCTACAGCCGCAAGACCAACAAACCCAAAACCCACTTCATCTCATGTCACTTATTAAGCTTACTATCTCGTTGATTACCACGGCTTAACAATGAATCACCAATGAACTGCCACTACCACCTTAAATCACCACCTTCCCTCTTCAAACCACTATGAAATAACACCATCTACAATATTTAAACCATAACAAACCTCCTACCACCGAGAATGCTGCCCAGCCTTTTTTTTGTGTTTTGGGTCGAACAAACACCAACCCAAAAACTACCACCGCTATTTACATGTTCGATACTGATATATATTTTCTGTTTCGTCCAAGCACCACCACAGACGCACCATACCAAGCTGCTACTATTCAACTTCAAACCTTCTTTCTTCTTCTTTCTTTTCTCTTTTTTCTTTCGAACCAGTTTCCTGTCCACTGCTCAAATTATGGTGATTGTTATATGTTCCTGTTTCTATCACTAATAGAACAAAGGTGATGGAAAAGGAGACAACTAATAACGTTTATAATGAAGATAGAATAAAGGAAATGATGATACAAGTGGATACATAAAGTGATGGGGACGTGCACCTTGGATTCTAATCCAATGACGGCAGTTTTTATTTTAAACTATGAAAGTCATGGATCAAACCATTCATGCTTTAATTACAATAGAAAAGGGAACTAGTGTTGGGTTGCATGTGGGACGTTTCAAATTTGATAGCCTACATATTATAACCCCATTTGGTTGTGTTGATTTCTTTTTATTATACCGAAAATTCTCTTCTTCCTCTTAAACATATCCGGTTAAACAGATGGACTAGTGGACTCCCATGTAGAACTAGACTATCGATTCATGGGCTTATCTTTGGGCCATGATTTATTTCGGTTGGGCAACTATAACGGTATGATAATGATACATTGTATAGATAATATTGGTAATGATATAGAGGACGGATGAGATGATATAATATCATAATAAGATGATGATGATGGACATGATAATTATGAAGGATTATGCATGATAAAGGGGAATGTGAAGCGATGATAATGATGTTATATTAGGAAGAGATAATGAAAGGGTACCTAAATGATAAAAAGAAGAGGTGCGTATGAATGGTGAATGTTTGTGTTGATCCTAACCAACCGACATCCATGTAACAAATTACCCCACTTGTTTTATTTTTAATTGCAAATGATACTTTCTGATTAAATTCACCTGCTGCACATTAACCCTACCACTAGAAAAGTATTGGACTCCTTTTTAGTTTTGGACCGTGATTGAGCTTATATCTTCTGTTGGGCTCAAAGTAAATTGGGGCCACGGCTAGCAAGCCCATTGATAAAAAAATTTCTTCCTGATTCCTACTTGACAACTCAAACCCACACCCAATTTAAGATTAATGATATGATCATGATGATAGTTAATGATGATTTGAAGATCGAGATGAATGATGATGTTTTGGTGAATTAATGATGAACCTAAGACACCACTCCTTTATTCTATCTACCTACTCATATTACAAATCTAAACACTAAATTGATGTGGAATTGTGTATCTTTTGGGCCAAACGATAATGATAATGGTGATATGAGTATGATCATAAGAGGAAATAGAAAATAGAAGTGTCGGGTTAATTGAATTTGCGTCTGGGATTTTATCAGAAAAGTTGAAACGGACGAGTGGTTTAGGGTGTTGTCACATTAGCGGGAGGTCTCGGGTTCGAGCCCTGTCTGAGACATTCTTTTTAGGGAAAAAGCTTTAAAGGCTCGTGAATCCAAGGCCAAATCTACGTTGTTCAATATCGTCATATGTATTTTTACTACAGTATACAGTATGGTGAGTTTCAATACTCCCTTTTTAAATGCTTTTGCAATATATATTTTTGGGACTGAGAATACATGCGCTGCTTTTATAAATGTTTTACGTAATAGACACAAGTAATCGAAACTACATTCTATGGTTGGATTATCGAATCAAATATCACCCCTTTTAGCTTGGTAACCTAAGAATTAGGGAACAGACACCCTAATTGACGCGAATCCTAAAGGTAGATCTACGGGCCCTAACTCCCCCCATACTGGAAAATGGTATGCTTTAGTACTTCGAGTTATTAATACAGATGGAATTCTGTTTTGGGGATATTCTATATGCATGATGTTAATGTCGGTTACCAGGTGTTCAATCCATATGAATGAATTTTTAAACACTTGCGAGTGTATGATTATTGAATAAAGGAAATCTTGTGGTCTATTAAAATTATGGAAATGACTGATTACGATAAACCTATGAACTCACCAACCTTTTGTTTGACACTTGAAAGCATGTTTATTCTCAGGTATTAAAGAAATCTTCCGCTGTGCATTTGCTCATTTTAGAGATATTACTTGGAGTCATTCATGACATATTTCAAAAGACGTTTCATTCGAGTTGTTGAGTTCATCAAGAATATTATTAAGTCATTTATAGATGGATATATTATGAAATGGTATGCATGCCGTCAATTTTCGATGTAATGGAAGTTTGTCTTTTAAAAACGAATGCAATGTTTGTAAAATGTATCATATAGAGGTCAAGTACTTCACGATGTAACCAAATGTAATGTATTTATCCAGATGGATTAGGACGGGTCGTTATAAACATCCCTTAGCAGAGGGATCACACCTTGCTCGCCAAAACCAGCCCCTTTTAATCACCTAATGGACACAAACCAATTACCACTTCGGGTGGTAATTCAAACCAACACAACAAAGTACGATTTAACCCAAATCATACTTTACACCAATTAGACCAAACCTAGGTCTTAAAACTAAATTACTACTTAGGTAGTAATCATTTCAAACGCCAATTACACCAAAACCCCAACACGTGCAATATTGACCCATGTTGCTTTTGACCACGTTTGACTTATGTTAAAATATCATTTTAACCCAAAATTACTTCTCGCGAGTAATTACATCCAAAAACATCATTTAACACTTAACAAAAGCGTTTAACATCCATTTAATCCAAATTAGTGTCATCATCAACTTTGACCCAATTCAAATTACCCATTTTAACCAAAGTCATAAAAACGCCCCATAATCACTAACGACTAGTGATTATATTTCCAAAACACCAATTAACAACTAAATCAAGTATTTACATACTTGATTCACCAAAACTTGACTCAAAACCCATTTTGACACCAAATCAAGTCAACACCCATTTGACTAGCAAACTTGTTCCTAAGAACACCAAAATCACTAACAAACTCACAACCTAGTGATTTAACACCCAAACCATGACAAATACTTCCAAATTCGTCATCAAACCCTAAACCCTCAATAATCGGGTTTACTTACATAATACATACAACAAAACCCTCAATTTCATGAGAAATGGGGTTTATAACCATAACTAGCTCAAACCCAAACATGAACAAGAATCATAAACAAAGAAATTCGGAGTTAGAACTTACCAACACTACCTCAACATAGCCGTGAACGAGGTGAACAACTTTAACTCTTCAGACCCGACCCGAATCACTCTTCTTCTTCCCCAAACCTCCAATTCCCTCCCTAGAACCACTCACTCTCTCTCTAGGGTTTGATGTGTGTGAGAGTGAAGAAAAGAGGAGGAAATGAGTTGGAATAAGGTTTTGGATCAGTTTTGAGGTCCCCAATCCGTCCATATGTGAAAGGACCATAATACCCCTCATTTAAACCCTTTAAAAATGCTGAAAATCGCATCAGATGCAATCGGAGCTCCGCTCCAAAGGGTGGAGCTCCGCTTAGCCCTACAGGTACTGGTAACCGTGAAACAACAGTTTTCAGCAACTTGTTTTGGCCATAACTTTTTGACCGTAGCTCCGTTTTCGATGAATCAAATATCGTTGGAAATGTAATAAGATATTCTTTCCAATGGTAAGGCTTTGAAATATCAAATCAAACTTTATTCGGGGTCAAAAAGGTACGTACACACCTTATAACTCCAAACAACGCCCAGTTTTCTTTGACGTTCGAGCAAGCAACACGTACATGCTTCGTACACTTCATACACGCATCGTACACCATAAATACATTATGTACAATAAATATTTGGGTCTTATAACTCTCCCCCACTTATTCCGATCACGTCCTCGTGATCCTAGTCACTTAACCAAATTCGAACCCACACTCTATAGTCCTCCGACACACATCCAAACTCGATGTTCGCAATAATTCCAATAACAATTTCCATTACTCCGAAGTTTTCACCACTCGCTAATAATCACTAGCTTACATTACCGCAACAAGCAATATTTCGCGCACTCAACGTTCAAACCACCCACTTAGGAAATTCAGAAAACACCATATATTCCTTCAAGTTCTCTCGGCTACAACTCGAAACAAGCTACATTCCTTCAACAAAGAAATCTCGGTATCGCCAACTAATCACACTAGGGGCACAAACTTTTCCATGAATTAATCCACATACGACCATCAGTCTCTGAATTAATACAGGATGACAATAATACACCGCGTGCCAAACAACTTGCCAATACTCAACACAGGGTTTCTCCTCCAAACCCTACAACACAACCACACAAGACGGCCCCCTAGTACTAGCATGGAAACTATTCGCGTACTAGAATCCCGTCAACAGTGAATTATCATCACAACAAATTCACAATTCGCCACACGACCCACAAAATATTCACCAACGCCGGGTGAATCCTCCTGCCTAGACTGTCCTTTAAGGATGGCCTCAACATTTTAATGCAACCAACGGGTCACATCACAAGGGAACGCACCCTTGCAACAAACAAAACCCGCGTGTCTCCATGTGAAACAAACGAAACCGGCACTCCGCACCTCACAATCGTCCATAAAATGGAATAATCCACTGACGATTTCCACGATCACGTTTCCCGAAAGGGAAAATATATAGTATCCATACCGAAATCGAACTCGTACCTACGCAACAGTACTATCCCGGTTTCGCACCAACCTAATCTTACATCACGAGAGCACCCGCAACAATGGTTTCATTCTCTGACTCCGGGATCTCAAACTTCACATTTGGTCTCATACCGCACATTTGCACCACACGACCACTTTGCTTAAGAAGACTTACACTCCATTCGATCCTTTCATCACGATTCTACACATAACATTCCGGAATTGTAACTCTCAATCGTAGCGTACGATCTTGAGTTAACACTAGCAACCCGTCACTCTTCCTCGTTAGGAACTCCAAATCCCTATTGAGGCCTAGCACAATACACTACGCCACTTCTCTTTACATAACACCACCGGGGCTTCCTCGTGCGGTAGTAAAAAAACTCCCCCACTTAGGATTCAGCTCCACATTCTCACGGCCAAGACGATAACATCCCGCGGAATTAGCATTCCACAACACAAACATGATCATTCTCATCATTGATCATAATCACCAAATCATCGCAAATTTACTTTAGCTCTCAGAGCCATCATACACAATCACTAGAGATGTCGTACACGCGACGACATCGCACCTTCATACCACAAATCACAACTAATAACCCCTCATCGTTCGCAAAGCGAACTCCACCAAAGTCCTACATATGCCTCTAAGCCTAGGAATATGTCACTCTGCTTACTAAATCGTGATTCTCAGTCGAGATCACCCGACCTTCCACTTAACGAATCGTTATCAACAATTGCTCACTCTCATGGAGAAGAGTGACCAATCCGGCGCAATAACTGTGATGACCCAGAAATTTCTGACCAAATTTAAATTTAATCTTATATGGTTTCGACACGATAAGCAAAGTCTGTAATGTTGAAATATCAAAAACTTTGAACTATGTTCATATAATCAATTACCACTTGACTGTGCTCGACGATTCATGAACATTTATGTGTATAGATTTGTATATATAAGATCTAGTTATATTAAATGAAAACGTTAACAAAGTATTATATGTATAATACTTTACATGAACGTATATGTTTCAATATATAGACGGAATTAAAAGATAATACCAAATGATTGACTTATCAGATACAACGTGATTATGATTAGGAGTTTCTTTTATGAGGTCCACTATAATTTAAGAAATCTGTTCTTTTTAACAATATTCGGAAAATGGTAAAGTGATTTACATGAAAGAACGAAAGTGTCAATTAACGAGAACCATACAAATGTTAGTGGAGATTCCTGCCTGACTTTCAATGCATGCTTTACAATGATTGTCTCGTATTTCTTGATAAGTTAATATTCAAACTAAAATAAACGGTGATCCGAAAATGAGTTCTATAAGTTTTAGGCTTAAGAAAAATGTATTTAGAATCTAGTTATTTAATTTTAACACTTTTTATATTTTTCCCAGAATTGAGAGGGACAGTTGCTGTAATTTTTATTTAGTAATTACAGACCAAATTTTATACCATAATGACTGGAATAAATATAGATAATTACTGTAAAAAAAT
The DNA here is from genome assembly GCF_046630445.1 of Rutidosis leptorrhynchoides. NCBI lineage: Eukaryota > Viridiplantae > Streptophyta > Magnoliopsida > Asterales > Asteraceae > Rutidosis > Rutidosis leptorrhynchoides. Next base: position 385,911,539 of record NC_092343.1, on the reverse strand, counting down.
TGGGATTTTTCTGAAGACTTTTATCCGCCACTAATTAACAACGGAGCACGATATACTCTCGGGGATAAAATTGCCGGCACAAAATTACAATTGAACGGCTGCTAACTGTTTGTTTCATTTCACCTTTCACTTCTTTTCAATTTAATAATATATTTAATATAATAATTTAGTATTGTGTTTGTTTGACATTAATAATATGTGATATAGATATATTGATACGTTCCTTGATAAACACAATCACTCCACTTGCAAATGTATTATCAAAAGAAGCCAACACCATTTTCTTATCTAGCACTGTCTACCTCTATATCTATATATACATTACATATACATTTGCATATGAGATAATCAACAAAAAAAAAACCCCCATTTCCAGTTAACCACACATCTCATCTTTCACTACCACCTTTCGAACCATAATACTACCATTTAACCATCACCTTTGATCCCTACGTCCTCCTACTTGAATTGTTGGTCGATCCCCATCCAAACCGAAACCCATATGGGTGTTCTACTACTCAAACCCAAGCTCATCGAAGCGCTTTTGAGATTATTGTTTATAGTCGTAAATCACCTACACAAACCCATATCATCAAACAACAATATTGCTTATTCTATTTTTCTGTTTAAACCCGAACACCCACGAAACCCCCATCACCCTTATCTCGTTTGATCACCACCATTGACAACCATCATAACCGTGAACCATCTCAATCTTTCTCTTTTCTCTCTCTCTAACCTTGAACCACCACCATCCCATCGTGAACCCACCACCTCAACGGCCACCATTTTCATCGATATTGCTATTGAACCCGTTTGTTTGAAGGCTTAAAACCCAACAGAAACAGCCACCACATAACCACTGTTACAACTGCTATAATGTTCACTATTCCTCTGCAGTTGTCACTGTAAAACAACATCGAACCCAACGGGAAAACACACCTGCTAGTTCACTATTTTCTGCAGCCCATTCAACACAATATGCTACGTATTTTTGCAGTTTATTCACCACCCAATATCACCGCTATCCACAACAGCCACCACCATCACCTTGTACATATAACCTGCTGCTGCAACCTTCTTGAAACTACTGATGCAGTTACCTTTTTCTTTCATTTTCTTGCTGCTGCATTACACTATTGTTTATGCTTAAAAATCCGATGCAAACCACAATATATATTTTTTTAACACCCACTTGCTACTACACTCCTCACATTATCCTTATTATTTTATTTCATCTTTTTGAGAGGTATTGGGTCACACTCTTTGACAAAGCTTTTCCTTCAAACAATTATTACGGGGTCCGTTATTTTCATTATTGGGGCCACGTTATTGAAGTTTTTCAATATATATATTCTTATATATCTGATAATTCCTGTTGTGATCAAGCAAGGCGATGACAAATATGAATGGTGGGGTTCTGTGAAGAAATAAAGAAAACATGATGATGATTATGGGGTTCGATTACAATAAAGAATGATGATGCAGCTGCTGTACGCTATAATCTTTCTGTTTCTATTAATTCTGATCGAACAACTTTTTTTTATCACCATTCTACTCGAGTCTGTAATGAAGAAAGAGGATAATATTGAACGGTGGTGAAGATAAACTTAGGGCCTACTGTTCTCAATTTTTGTTTCCCTCGAAACCCATCAACTCTCACAATCCATCGGTGGTTTTATTTGGAACATGTTATTCGGCTTTTGAATTCATATAACCAAACAAATACACTTAAACTTGGGCTCCCTTCATCATGGATCATGGAAATTTTAATTAGGTTTATTTAATTGCTAAATGGGTTTTATATGTTGGGCCGAAATCATTCTTGTTTTGTTGGGCCGAATTCGTTTAATCTCTTTTGGGCCGAAACAAGCCCAGTTTCATATGAAGAAGGAGAAGCTATTCAAATCGAGATATATATAATTTGGAGAGAGAAAATTTCAGAAAAACAGGATTAGAAGAATGGTTAAGAGTGTCTGTGGGTGAGTGGGAGGTCGCGGGTTCGAGCCTGGTTAGGGCATTTTTTTTTAGAAAGCTTTGGAAGGTAGTTTTCAATATCAAAATTATTATTATTATTATTATTATTATTATTATTATTATTATTATTATTATTATTATTATTATTATTATTATTATTATTATTATTTTAGATATAGATATTATTGTTATATCATTACTACTACTTTTACCATTATTATTATTATTACAACTAAATTACTATCATAATTATCATTATCATTAGAAGTAAAATTATTAGTTTTATAGTTATTAGTATTATCAATATTATTATTATCATTATTATTATCACTATAATTGTTAATCTTATTTTTATAGAAATTATTATTAGTTTTATCATTATTAATATTATTATTTTAACAAATTATTATTTTAACAAAGAAAAGATACATGTATAAAAATGTAATTTTGACATATATCATAAGTATGTCTAATTTACTATTTTAATATGAAAATAAAATATATAGATATATATATATAACATTTGAAATAATAAATACATACTAATTTAAATAAGTAACATATTATGTAATTAATATATATAAACTGAGATGATTACCATTATGTGTTCATTATGTGTGTTAATATATATACTTGATATAGGTTCGTGAATCCGAGGCCAACCATGCATTTGTTCAATGTCGTCATATATATTTTTATTACAAAATACAGTATTGTGAGTTTCATTACTCCCTTTTTAAATGCTTTTGCAATATATATTTTTGGGACTGAGAATACATGCGCTTTTATAAATGTTTTACGAAATAGACACAAGTAATTGAAACTACATTATATGGTTGAATGATCGAAGCCGAATATGCCCCTTTTGCTTGGTAATCAAAGAATTAGTAAACCAGTCTACTAATTGACGCGAATCCTAAAGATAGATCTATTGGGCCTAACAAACCTCATCCGTTGTAGCGTATGCTTTAGTACTTCGATGTTGTTTTATCATGTCCGATGGATGTCCTGGAATGATAGGGGATATTCTTATATGCATCTTGTTAATGTCGGTTACCAGGTGTTCAATCCATATGAATGATTATTTTTGTCTCTATGCATGGGACGTATATTTATGAGAAATGAAAATCTTGTGGTCTATTAAAATGATGGAAATGAATGTTTATGATAAACTAATGAACTCACCAACCTTTTGGTTGACACTTGAAAGCATGTTTATTCTCAGGTATGAAAGAAATCTTCCGCTATGCATTTGCTCATTTTAGAGATATTACTTGGAGTCATTCATGGCATATTTCAAAGACGTTGCATTCGAGTCGTTGAGTTCATCAAGAATATTATTAAGTCATTTATAGTTGAATATATTATGAAATGGTATGCATGCCGTCAACTTTCGATGTAATGAAAGTTTGTCTTTTAAAAACGAATGCAGTGTTTGTAAAATGTATCATATAGAGGTCAAGTACCTCGCAATGTAACCAAATGTAATGTATTCGTCCTGATGGATTAGGATGGTTCGCTTCATGTGGTATCAGAGCGGTGGTCTTAGCGAACCAGGTCTTGCATTAGTGTGTCTAACTGATAGTTGTTTAGATGCATTAGTGAGCCTGGACTTCGACCGTGTCTGCATGTCAACAGTTTTGCTTATCATTTCGTGTCAAAAATTATTTGCTTATCATCCTTAAAGTCTAGACACATCTTACTGCCTATATTACATAGACAGTGTATAGATAAATTCATATCTTAGCTTATCTGTTATTGTTACCTTTGCCTGACAGTTTTCGTAAATTCCTCCGTAACTTATGAAATTTTAGTATTATATATGCATATGTAAATTATGTATTGCAGGGTACTAATCTACATCCTATAATCTATTTTCTATCGAAAATCCTTCATCTGATCATACGAGATGAATCCCTCAACCAGTTTGAGTCCCTCAGATTCCGATAACTATTTCGATAGTTATTCCGACAGCTATTCCGACATGGATATTCACCTAAGCTCCGAAAGCAGCATAAACGAAATAGATCAACCAATTAGTCATCTTCAAATCTGGATGAATTAGGGATGGGTTCGTAGTCGACTTAACCGATGAAGACGAGAAGAAGGCGATCCTTTCCACCAACCAAATTGCTCTCTTGACAAAGAACTCGAAGCACTTACCGGCGACCCAGTCCGAAACACTATTTTCACCCTCATTTCTCGAATATCTCGCCACGATTATATTCTAGCTAAAATTCTAAACCTTATTCATTCGCTCGTTCCAACCGACAATCATCCTGGAATAATAGAAGAAGTCAACGAACTTCGCGCTTGAGTAATCAATTTGGAGAATATGGTGCAAAATTTACCAGCTTCAGCAACATCACTGGCACCAACAGTACCATCAGTAACAGCATCAGTACCATCAATAATCCATGCCTCAACACCTCATTCTGTACCTCGAGTATAATCATCATTCTACGTATCGTTTTACATCAATTATCTTCGTCCTTCATGGCGATTATGTAATCTCTAATGTTTTAGAGATTATGTACTCTAGTTCTATCCGTAAATCAGATGAGTTTAATATCATATTAACTGATTAAATCCATGATTACATCTGAAGAAAATATATATGTATATATGTTTTCATAAAGATTGTAATTAAAAATTCTTTCGTACAAACTGTTAATGGTGAAAATATTTTAACGGGTAGGTAATACCCGAGGAATATTTAGATTTCACATTAATAAGTACACTGTACATTCTTTCAAATCTAATTCAACAGTCATTTACTATCCTATTTACAATCACCGATATACGTATCCATTCACCGCAGAATAACCCTTTTCATTCAATTTCATATTTGGATTTTGATCTATCAGAATCCAACAAGTGGCATAATGAAGAAAACATGGGACAAAAAAAAATTATTAGAAACAAATAAATTAACTATGAGAAATTTTGTTAAGAATTCACACTAACTGTTTCCAGCTAACTGTTCCTAGTTAACTGATTACATTATATTTATCGCAATTTATTTTATCGCAATTTAATTCTCGCAATTTTATTTATTGTCATTTAATTTCTGTTATATATTTTACGCACTTTATTTATAGTCATTTAAATACTGTTATTTACGCATTTTAAATATCGGGACACGTATACAATGTTTTGACATATCATATCTGAAATGTCCCATTTTTATTGATTAAAAACGTTCCATATTAATTGATTTCGTTGCGAGGTTTTGACCTCTATATGAGACGTTTTTCAAAGACTGCATTCATTTTAAAACAAACTATAACCTTTATTTCATCAATAAAGGTTTAAAAAGCTTTACGTAGATTATCAAATACTGATAATCTAAAATATCCTGTTTACACACGACTATTACATAATGGTTTACAATACAAATATGTTACAACAAAATAAGTTTCTTGAATGCAGTTTTTACACAATATCATACAAGCATGGACTCCAAATCTTGTCCTTATTTAAGTATGCGACAGCAGAAGCTCTTAATAATCACCTGAGAATAAACATGCTTAAAACGTCAGCAAAAATGTTGGTGAGTTATAGTCCCACTTTTAAAATCTAATATTTTTGGGATGAGAATACATGCAGGTTTTATAAATGATTTACAAAATAGACACAAGTAAGTGAAACTACATTCTATGGTTGAATTATCGAAATCAAATATGCCCCTTTTTATTAAGTCTGGTAATCTAAGAATTAGGGAACAGACACCCTAATTGACGCGAATCCTAAAGATAGTTCTATTGGGCCTAACAAACCCTATCCAAAGTACCGGATGCTTTAGTACTTCGAAATTTATATCATATCCGAAGGGTGTCCCGGAATGATGGGGATATTCTTATATATGCATCTTGTTAATGTCGGTTACCAGGTGTTCACCATATGAATGATTTTTATCTCTATGTATGGGATGTATATTGAAATATGAAATCTTGTGTTCTATTGTTACGATTTGATATATATAGGGCCCAACAAGCCCCATCCAAAGTACCGGATGCTTTAGTACTTCGAAATTTATATCATGTCCGAAGGAGGATCCCAAAATCTTGGGGATATTCTTACATGCATATTGTGAATGTCGGTTACCAGGTGTTCAATCTATATGAATGATTATTTTTGTCTCTATGTATGGGACGTATATTTGTGAGAACTGAAAATGAAATCTTGTGGTCTATTAAAATGATGGAAATGATTATTTATGTTAAACTATGAACTCACCAACCTTTCGGTTGACACTTTAAAGCATGTTTATTCTCAGGTATGAAAGAAATCTTCCGCTGTGCATTAGCTCATTTTAAGGATATTACTTGAAGTCATTCGTGGCATATTTCGAAAGACGTTGCATTCGAGTCGTTGAGTTCATCAAGATTATTATTAAGTCAATTATAGTTGGATATATTATGAAATGGTATGCATGTCGTCAACATTCGATGTAAATGAAAGGTTGTCTTTTAAAAACAAATGCAATGTTTGTAAAATGTATCATATAGAGGTCAAGTACCTCGCGATGTAACCAACTATTGTGAATTGTTTGTAATCAATATGGACATTGTCCGGATGGATTAGGACGGGTCATGAAAATATCGACGCATCTATATATACTATTTGGAATAACCATAGACACTCTATATGCAGTAATGATAGAGTTAGCTATACAGGGTTGAGGTTGATTCTACAATAATATATATATACTTTGAGTTGTGATCGAGTCTGAGACATGTATATAATGGGTCATGACATGTATTAATTAATTCGAATATTATATATGAATTATTGAATTACTAACTGTGGAATAGCAACATTGGACAATTAAAAATGAATTAAAATATTGATTATAACATATGAAACTAAATAATTCTTTAAGTTTGCCACTTGATTTCATCTTAAACCTCATTTATATCTTGAAAATTCCAATCTGCATTCAAACCTTTCATGATTCTTGAAAACACCTCAATCGAGGATGAACCAGCCGCACTTCATCTACGGAAGGAAAGATTTATGCATATAGTTATGCACATGAAAAACTCTCGGAAACTGAGTAAAAGTTTAACACGTAGCTGTGCTAATTCCTTTAGTGTTACTAATACCGAAAATAACTTTGCAACTCTTGTTCGAGATAGCCAATTTTGTCACAGCTCCAGCAAGTCAACTTCGACTTTTCAGTCAAACTAGCCTTATTATAACCTTGATATATATGATTGCCTTATTCATCATCGTCACCGGAGAAACCGTTTATATTCCACTACATTAGCAGTAAACTTACCAGCAACTTCATTAATCTTTGCATTTCCGAAAAATCATAATATTCATTGAAACCCTAGCATATACTTATCCGCATCTTGTAATGAGAAATTTCCATACCAATTATTGGGAATCAGTAATCAGTATTTTGAATCTCGCAGTGTTTCTACATTAACAGTTATATGTAAACATATAACATTTATCTCTTAGAATTATGATATTTCATTCTGAAATTCTAAAAAGCACCCAGTTCACGAATCAATACTCCAAATTCTGAAAAAGCTAAATGAAGCAACAGAAACTGTAGACAACCGTAAACAAATTAACAGTCAAAAGTGATGATAAAGAATAGTATGTTGGTAAAGCTCAGAAAAAGTATAAAACTGAAGAAAAAAAACGGATTGAGCAAACTATGAAGGAGTCTCTGAACAAATCACAAGGACTAAACCTGTATATAAAGAATCCTGATGATTCTGTTTCTGATGAACTCTTTAGCGAATACCTTGCTCCTTAATCGATCTAAATCATCGTGAATGAATTTCTTCATCACAATTTGATTCAAAAATTACAAGATATTATCGTATCTTTCATTATAAATATCCTCAATATTTATGAAGATATCTTCACAAATATTCTCGTCCAATATTAATTATCTCTCCGTGCTATCTGTGTTATATCATAAAAGAAACTGTTTAGTTTCTAAACCTTTGAAAACTTAGAGTTTGAAGTATGAATGATTTTGAAGTAGTGTTGGAAATTGATGCATGAGTTAGTATAATATATGACACTTGATCAACGTGATTATATTACAGTAAGTCATGCAGAGTTTCTAATGGAACGTAATGATTCACAGATTATAAAGTCATCATGTGCCATGTTACACGACTCTTACATTCTATCTAATCCCCAAACATATCGAGAACATATCTTCTTGATAGTTATATCTTTTCTCTTGAATTCTGGTAATTTAACCAATCAAGATCGTGCTATTTCAATTTCTTTCTTAGAACATTACCTAGGTTCATTATGAAATTCATATCTACGAATTTTGAACCATTATCCCCTTGACTTAAAGTCGAGAAGAGAAAACAAAAGTATGGAACTCTAAAATAGAAAGGAAATATGAATTGAAGTATAAAAGATGAGAAGTTGTGAAAATAAGGAAACGAAGAGAGTGGATTTATAGTGAAATGTCCGACAGAGTAATCGTGACAGGATAACGCATTTAATCAAAGCGAATCCTAATTTTCTTAATTATCGAAGAATCAAATCTTATACGAAGATTTTCTCTAAATCCCTTGAATTCCGGAAATTCAAACATGACTACGTCAAAAGTTAAGACAAACCTTTATTTTCTCATTTCACTCTGTTGTGACAGCTTCACTCGTACGCTTCACATAATTGAATCGTTTTATCTATATTAGTCAATAATGATAAAACTCTATTTATCAACTCGTATTCATCATGAAAACATTTTTATTGTCAGCCATGACCATTCCAATCACATTTCGGGACGAAATTTCTTTAACGGGTAGGTACTGTGACGACCCGAAAATTTCTGACCAAATTTAAATTTAATCTTATATGGTTTCGACACGATAAGCAAAGACTGTAATGTTGAAATATCAAAAACTTTGAACTATGTTCATATAATCAATAACCCTTTGACTGTGCTCGACGATTCACGAACATTTATGTGTATAGATATGTATATATAAGATCTAGTTATATTAAATGAAAACGTTAACAAAGTATTATATGTATAATACTTTACATGAACGTATTTGTTTCAATATATAGACGGAATTAAAAGATAATACCAAATGATTGACTTATCAGATACAATGTGATTATGATTACGAGTCTCTGTTATGAGGTCCACTATGATTTAAGAAATCTGTTCTTTTTAACAATATTCGGAAAATGGTAAAGTGATTTACATAAAAGAACGAAAGTGTCAATTAACGAGAACCAGATAAATGTTAGTGGAGATTCCTGCCTGACTTTCAATGCATGCTTTACAATGATTGTCTCGTATTTCTTGATAAGTTAATATTCAAACTAAAATAAACAGTGATCTGAAAATGAGTTCTATAAGTTTTAGGCTTACTAAAAATGTATTTAGGATCTAGTTATTTAATTTTAACACTTTTTATATTTTTCCCAGAATCGAGAGGGACAGTTGCTGTAATTTTTATTTAGTAATTACAGACCAAATTTTATACCATAATGACTGGAATAAATATAGATAATTACTGTAAAAAATTAGGATTTTTCTGAAGACTTTTATCCGCCACTGATTAACAACGGAGCACGACATACTCTCGGGGATAAAATTGCCGGCACAAAATTACAATTGAACGGCTGCTAACTGTTTGTTTCATTTCACCTTTCACTTCTTTTCAATTTAATAATATATTTAATATAATAATTTAGTACTGTGTTTGTTTGACACTAATAATATGTGATATAGATATATTGATACGTTCCTTGATAAACACAATCACTCCACTTGCAAATGTATTATCAAAAGAAGCCAACACCATTTTCTTATCTAGCACTGTCTACCTCTATATCTATATATACATTACATATACATTTGCATATGAGATAATCAACAAAAAAAAAAAAAAAACCATTTCCAGTTAACCACACATCTCATCTTTCACTACCACCTTTCGAACCATAATACTACCATTTAACCATCACCTTTGATCCCTACGTCCTCCTACTTGAATTGTTGTTCGACCCCCATCCAAACCGAAACCCAGTTGGGTGTTCTACTAATCGAACATTGGGTGTTCTACTACTCAAAGCCAAGCTCATCGAACCGCTTTTGAGATTATTGTTTATAGTCGTAAATCACCTACATAAACCCATATCATCAAACAACAATATTGCTTATTCTATTTTTCTGTTTAAACCCGAACACCCACGAAACCCCCATCACCCTTATCTCGTTTGATCACCACCATTGACAACCATCATAACCGTGAACCATCTCAATCTTTCTCTTCTCTCTCTCTCTCTAACCTTGAACCACCACCATCCCATCGTGAACCCACCACCTCACCGGCCACCATTTTCATCGATATTGCTATTGAACCCATTTATTTGAAGGCTTAAAACCCAACAGAAACAGCCACCACATAACCACTGCTACAGCTGCTATAATGTTCACTATTCCTCTGCCGTTGTCACTTTAAAACAACATCGAACCCAACGGGAAAACACACCTGCTAGTTCAATATTTTCTGCAGCCCATTCAACACTATATGCTGCGTATTTTTGCAATTTCTTCACCACCCAATATCACCGCTATCCACAACAGCCACCACCATCACCTCGTACATATAACTTGCTGCTGCAACCTTCTTGAAACTACTACTGCAGTTACCTTTTTCTTTCATTTTCTTGCTGTTGCATTACACTATTGTTTATGCTTAAAAATCCGATGCAAACCACAATATATTTTTTTTAGCACCCATTTGCTACTACACTCCTCACATTATCCTTATTATTTTATTTCATCTTTTTTAGAGGTATTGGGTCACACTCTTTGACAAAGATTTTCCTTCAAACAATTATTACGGGGTCCGTTATTTTCATTATTGGGGCCACATTATTGAAGTTTTTCAATATATATATTCTTATATATCCGATAATTCCTGCTGTGATCAAGCAAGGCGATGACAAATATGAATGGTGGGGTTCTGTGAAGAAATAAAGAAAACATGATGATGATTATGAGGTTCGATTACAATAAAGAATGATGATGCAGCTGATGTACGCTATAATCTTTCTGTTTCTATTAATTCTGATCGAACAACTTTTTTTTACCACCGTTCTACTCGAGTCTGTAATGAAGAAAGACGATGATATTGAACGGTGGTGAAGATAAACTTATGACCTACTGTTCTCAATTTTTGTTTCCCTCGAAACCCATCAACTCTCACAATCCATCTGTGGTTTTATTTGGAACATGTTATTCGGCTTTTGAATTCATATAACCAAACAAATACACTTAAACTTGGGCTCCCTTCATCATGGATCATGGAAATTTTAATTGGGTTTATTTAATTGCTAAATGGGTTTTATATGTTGGGCCGAAATCATTCTTGTTTTGTTGGGCCGAATTCGTTTAATCTTTTTTGGGCCGAAACAAGCCCAGTTTCATATGAAGAAGGGGAAGCTATTCAAATCGAGATATATATAATTTGAAGAGAGAAAAATTTCAGAAAAACAGGATTAGAAGAATGGTTAAGAGTGTTTGTGGGCGAGTGGGAGGTCGCGGGTGCGAGCCTGGTTTAGGGCATTTTTTTTTAGAAAGCTTTGGAAGGTAGTTTTCAATATCAAAATTTTTATTATTATTATTATTATTATTATTATTATTATTATTATTATTATTATTATTATTATTATTATTATTATTATTATTATTTTAGATATAGATATTATTGTTATATCATTACTACTACTTTTACCATTATTATTATTATTACAACTAAATTACTATCATAATTATCATTATCATTAGAAGTAAAATTATTAGTTTTATAGTTATTAGTATTATCAATATTATTATTATCATTATTATTATCACTATAATTGTTAATCTTATTTTTATAAAAATTATTATTAGTTTTATCATTATTAATATTATTATTTTAACAAATTATTATTTTAACAAAGAAAAGATACATGTATAAAAATGTAATTTTGACATATATCATAAGTATGTCTAATTTACTATTTTAATATGAAAATAAAATATATAAATATATATAACATTTGAAATAATAAATACACACTAATTTAATTAAGTAACATATTATGTAATTAATATATATAAACTGGGTTGAATACCATTATGTGTTCATTATGTGTGTTAATATATATACTTGATATAGGTTCGTGAATCCGAGGCCAACCTTGCATTTGTTCAATGTCGTCATATGTATTTTTATTACAAAATACAGTATTGTGAGTTTCATTACTCCCTTTTTAAATGTTTTTGCAATATATATTTTTGGGACTGAGAATACATGCGCTTTTATAAATGTTTTAAGAAATAGACACAAGTAATCGAAACTACATTATATGGTTGAATGATCGAAGCCGAATATGCCCCTTTTGCTTGGTAACCTAAGAATTAGTAAACCAGTCTACTAATTGACGCGAATCCTAAAGATAGGTCTATTGGGCCTAACAAACCCCATCCATTGTAGTGAATGCTTTAGTACTTCAATGTTGTTTTATCATGTCCGATGGATGTCCCGGAACGATAGGGGATATTCTTATATGCATCTTGTTAATGTCGGTTACCAGGTGTTCAATCCATATGAATGATTATTTTTGTCTCTATGCATGGGACGTATATTTATGAGAAATAAAATCTTGTGGTCTATTAAAATGATGGAAATGAATGTTTATGATAAACTAATGAACTCACCAACCTTTTGGTTAACACTTGAAAGCATGTTTATTCTCAGGTATGAAAGAAATCTTCCGCTGTGCATTTGCTCGTTTTAGAGATATTACTTGGAGTCATTCATGGCATATTTCAAAGACGTTGCATTCGAGTCGTTGAGTTCATCAAGAATATTATTAAGTCATTTATAGTTGAATATATTATGAAATGGTATGCATGCCGTCAACTTTCGATGTAATGAAAGTTTGTCTTTTAAAAACGAATGCAATGTTTGTAAAATTTATCATATAGAGGTCAAGTACCTCGCGATGTAACCAAATGTAATGTATTCGTCCTGATGGATTAGGACGGGTCGCTTCAATAACAGTGTCGACCGCAATATCAACACTTCATCACCAACCTTTGGCTTAACCGACCATGAAGTCCATCACCGGCTCACCGGTCATCTTTACCCGTCTAACACTTAAGAGTAACAATATTCACTCATCCACCACTTCCTAAGAAGTATTTACTGCAATGCTCTTAAACTTCGACTTTCGCAACTGATGTGTTAAGACGTGACCTTTAAAATGTAGACAATATGCTTAATAATTAACACATAATACAGGCAACTATAACCGGATCATGTAGTAATTAGCAAGTACATTGAACAATTCATACCACAGGGAGCAGTTTGTTTTCAAGGACTTTAAACAATTAATCATTCTAAAAGGGAATTTGTATTTGAAGTTGGAATTCGTTTAATATTACAATAATCAAGATATAGTAAATAACAGGAATGAGAAGGTGGTGTTTACTTCTATGCTTGATAAATGACAGGGATTGTTCTTTTGTAATTAAAACAGTTATTTCATAGTTACAAGTAATTAGTTTATATCAATTTCACAATATCTATAAACTTAAGAGCTATGTTTAATCAACAAGATTCTTTCGTGGTTGAATTCACATAAAACCTAGTTTACTAAGATCACTCTAAGTAAACTACATGATTGTATATCCTAGATATCATTCAATTAACATCCTATACTCACATATAGGTGGCTAAATCACTAGGTGTTGAAGTATAAGCTATGGCCTTTGATAAACTCACATAAACCAAGTCATAACTTACATAATTGAACTAGGATACAAGGATGGTTACAACAATGGATCTTTTGAAAGAACATGGTGATTTAAATTGATTAACTAACTAGACCCAACCCGGTTAAACTCACGTGAAACCTAAATTACAACAATCACTTGAGGTAATTTCATAACTATGTTGCTTTGGAACTTATTCAATTACTGAATTAAACACATAACAAAATCACTTAAGCTTATGCATCTAATCGTCTAGATTACTAGGTGTATTGAAGTATAGATTATTTTCCTAGTTAACTCACATTAATAGGTTTGCAATCTATATAATTGAAGTAATGAACTAAGCAAGCATAACAATGGTTCTTATGGTTGAACTAGATTAATAAATCAATCAAAACATACTTGTAACTATTATAACATCAAAATATAGAACAATCCCAAGCCATAAATCTTACAATGAAGTAAACACACAAGGTTTTTAGCTAGACATGATTAAAACAAGAACAATACAACAATTCATATACTTGAAATTCATAAACATAACAAGAAGTGAATGAAAACAAGAATACCAATCGAAATAGATGAACTAGCTTCAATCTTGGTGTTGAAAGAGTGTTACTTCCTTCTTGACAAGCCTTAGAACCCCTCTTGAGCTTTCTAATACGAGATATTTACTGATATATGATATGTGTTTGAGTACAAGGGATAACCACCATTAAATAGGCTCAAAAGTTAGGTAGAGAATAGTGTTCTGGAGAGGGATGCGCCGCATCCCTTTAGTGATGCGCCGTATCACTTTAGGCTCAAGTAAACACTCGTTTAGCACTCAGGAACTATTGGAAGGCAAGGGATGCACCGCATACCCTCACAGATGCGCCACATCTGACTCCTTGGATGCGCCTCACGGATCAGAAACCCCGCATCTAAAACTTTCGGCATTTTTTGGTCTTGGATGCGCCGCATCTAAAGCAGATGTGCTGCATCTATCTCTGAATAATAGTAATTTTCCAACATGAGTTTGTAGAGATCCGAGTTACGGACGTCTGGGCTCTGGATTCACCCTTTTTCGAGTTCGTATGACTGAGTTATGGCCAAAATGGTGCAGGTGCGCAGAATCTTCTAAAATCAGCAATATTTTCCATAAATCTTCGCTTCAACACTCGCAACAGATTGTACACACATTTTAACTTATTACAATACACAAGTACAACAATTACATACAAAATGATATAAAATTGGATCGAAATAACGACAACAAATATGTATAATTTTGGCGTTATCAGCAACCGTCGAATCACTATCACCCGTCTATCACTATTTAAAATCTTCGATGCTTCCAAGGGTATCTCACGGGCACCCTAAGCACAAAGTGATCACACCATCACCGGAGTTGAACATTACACTAGCAGGTATAATAAGGCACCTGACGCCGTGTCATGCAGACTCCCACCACAATCAATCGAATTTTAGAAACTCGATCTTTAGGTTCCATACACCCGATGTCACCTATCTCTCTATAATAATGAACCGAAGTCATACCTACCCGACAAACCTTACGGTTCATCGTCTTATCGAAAGTTCCTAGTGGTCACACGCTACCCGCAATTTCCACAAGGCCAAACAATATAGCCTCACGAAACCCTTCATCTAACACTAAAGAGATGCTTGGAAACTCCAAGTCTTACACTCTTCCGCACATCGGCACAACCACATCATCAAGGAGTATTCCATTAGGAATGTTACCCTAATATCCACAACACGCTAACACACTACACAATCACTGTCATACGGGTCCCATTCCCATGAGTTTAACGACCCGAAGGCTCCTCGATTCGCCAATTCCAAGGTGACTCACAACTAGAATCCTTACACGATCCTCTAACCACACACTCTACCGAGTGTAACCCAATTCTATAATCATTAGACTTGTTATATCCCATCACGGGATTCAAGTCTTCGTCATACACACTCACTAATCGGTCCTCCTAGTTACGATGAGTAACTACAACCAATGACAATCCCAATAATGCACCCACTACGTAGGGTGACCAAGTACGCGTCGAACTCGCGAGTTGGCTCACTCACTTAACTAACCGAAACCACCGTAACACTTCCCGACTCACAATGAACTCGACGTGACAATAATCACATCACCCGAGACAACTATAACCTAGGAGCCATTAAAAGATTCCTCATTCATCCCGAATCTATCCCAACCATGCCACGTTTCCTCCGCTCGGTACCCGTCATGTCATGCTTGGTGTCAAGATACACTTTCGTAATAATGGTGATCAGTCACTATTACAAATGCGTACCTTACCATTTCCACATGGTCATGCAAAGTACTTTACCCGGACTGACTTAACATTCACACAAAATAGCACGCAATAACTCCTAGTACCCGAATGACCTAAGTCCTTACAGTGAACTTGATCACTCAAACCGCCAACATGCGAATCTCTCCAATAGATTCGTCCCTAGGACACCGCACCAAAAGATACCTGTATATATTCACCAATATACAATATAATAATAAACGTACACAAGTACACCATAACAATAAGTCAACCTACAACCTAGGTGACTATCACTAAAACAACGTCCAAGTTCGCCTACTTATATTAGGCACTAGCAATCTAAGGCACTAATTTACACACGAAATAAGGCCCCACATAATCCCACATTGGACAAACACAAGTCCTAGTTAGTCACCTAATCTAAGGCACTAACAATTCTCAATCCGACCCGTAATCCTACAAGTCCCGCAATTAACGCACCACTGTCAATAAGTCTAAGACTATGCACCTATTCCAAGGTCACCTAATTCCCATAGACTATGCTCTGATACCACTTGTAACAACCCAACCTGTTATCCAACCGAAAACGCTTAATTTTTTTTTTAAATCAGAACAGTTTCAGGCATATGGAGCGCCGCTCCATATAAGGGCGCGCCGCTCCAAAGTGGCCTGTCCACTTTCTTTTTATGCTCGTTCGTAAAACACGTTTCGCAACACTTTTAAATGTAACAAATTATCATCATAACACGTCAATATAAGTAAAACTAAGAGTTTCCCATAATAAAATCGAGTTTTACAACACCGAGCCCACATCGACCCAAATTACGACAAGTGAACATTTCGACCCATTTTAGTTTAATACAAAACATAGACCGAGCATGGCGATTGAGGATACGCTACCCAATCCTAATCAAATTCACATCACGTCTTCTAAAGCAAACTACGCAAGTCCACTAGTCCCCACACTTACACGAGCCATCCTCCACGCAAATCTATAAAAAATGTAAACAACGAGAGGGTAAGCTATGAAAGCTTAGTGAATGCAATAATTATACATATACATATATAATATACCTACTTGAAAACACTTACACAAATACCTCATACACGCTAGCAATTCATAATTAGCAAACCATCTCAAGTATACAAGCTAATAATCTCCAATATAGCAAGCTAGCGTAACCAATAGCATATACTCAACAATATAATATGCTACACTACAACACATACACAAACCATATGGTTAACCATAAAAGCTATGGTGCTACCGGCTCGTGGTTCACACCATACGCATTTGAGTCATACTCTTTTATAGTGCTACCGGCTCGTGGTTCACACTTTGTTTTATAGTGCTACCGGCTCGTGGTTCACACTCCATGCTATCGGCTCGTGGTTCACATCTTATTTTATAATGCTACCGGCTCGTGGTTCACACTCGATGCTACCGGCTCGTGGTTCACATCTTATTTTATAGTGCTACCGGCTCGTGGTTCACACTCGATGCTACTGGCTCGTGGTTCACATCTTATTTTATAGTGCTACCGGCTCGTGGTTCACACTCGATGCTACCGGCTCGTGGTTCACATCTTATTTTATAGTGCTACCGGCTCATGGTTCACATTCGATGCTACCGGCTCGTGGTTCACATCTTGACACTCGTCACACACATGTTATGGTACTACCGGCTCGTTGGTTCATACCATAACATTCACAAATAAATACACTATATACATACATGCATAATTATTCCACTCACCTTGGAATGCCCGCACAAGTCATGTACAACATGATCTCCGTCCTCAAATCCGAGCAAGTAATCACCTATATTACACATAGGCACAATATACACATAAATAGCCATTCTCTAAAAGAGAACTCGACACAAACATCCCTTAGCCGAGGGATCACACCTTGCTCGCCAAAACCCGCCCATTTAATCACCTAATGGACACAAACCAATTACCACTTCGGGTGGTAATTCAAACCAACACAACAAAGTACAATTTAACCCAAATCATACTTTACACCAATTAGACCAAACCTAGGTCTTAAAACTAAATTACTACTTAGGTAGTAATCATTTCAAATGCCAATTACACCAAAACCCCAACACGTGCAATATTGACCCATATTGCTTTTGACCACGTTAGACTTATGTTAAAATATCATTTTAACCCAAAATTACTTCTCGCGAGTAATTACATCCAAAAACATCATTTAACACTTAACAAAAGTGTTTAACATCCATTTAATCCAAATTAGTGTCATCATCAACTTTGACCCAATTCAAATTACCCATTTTGACCAAAGTCATAAAAACGCCCCATAATCGCTAACGACTAGTGATTATATTTCTAAAACACCAATTAACAACTAAATCAAGTATTTACATACTTGATTCACCAAAACTTGACTCAAAACCCATTTTGACACCAAATCAAGTCAACACCCATTTGACTAGCAAACTTGTTCCTAAGAACACCAAAATCACTAACAAACTCACAACCTAGTTATTTAACACCCAAAACATGACAAATACTTCCAAATTTGTCATCAAACCCTAAACCCTCAATAATTGAGTTTACTTACACAATACATACAACAAAACCCCCAATTTCATGAGAAATGGAGTTTATAATCCTAACTAGCTCAAAGCCAAACATGAACATGAATCATAAACAAAGAAATTCAGAGTTAGAACTTACCAACACTACCCCAATGTAGCCGTGAATGAGGTGAACAACTTTAACTCTTGAGACTCGACCCGAATCACTCTTCTTCTTCCCCAAACCTCCAATTCCCTCTCTAGAACCACTCACTCTCTCTATAGGGTTTGATGTGTGTGAGAGTGAAGAAAAGAGGAGGAAATGAGTTAGGATAAGGTTTTGGATAAGTTTTGAGGTCCCCAAACCGTCCATATGCGAAAGGACCATAATACCCCTCATTTAAACCCTTTAAAAATGCTGAAAATCGCATCAGACGCAATCGGAGCGCCTCTCAACCCTACAGGTACTGGTAACCGAGAAACAACAGTTTTCAGCAACTTGTTTTGGCCATAACTTTTTGACCGTAGCTCCGTTTTTGATGAATCAAATATCGTTGGAAATGTAATAAGATATTCTTTCCAATGGAAAGGCTTTGAAACATCAACTCAAACTTTATTTGGGGTCAAAAAGGTACGTACACACCTTGTAACTCCAAACAACGTCCAGTTTTCTTCGACGTTCGAGCAAGCAACACGTACATGCTTCGTACACTTCATACACGCATCGTACACCATAAATACATTATGTACAATAAATATTTGGGTCTTACAAAATGTTTATTATCTATCAAAAAAATATAATAAAAATATTCAATACAATAACAAGTTGATGAATAAGATTTTTTCTATATAGGCCGTCCATTAAGAATAAATACTTACTAGACACGGTGAAAATACTTGAGAGTATTATGATTTCAAGTATAAAATTAAGCTTAATGTGATTTTATTTATGAGAATATGTATCAGTTATCTCAATCAAACTGATGAAGTAAGTTTTACAATTACATAAGGTGCTATTTTATACAAGAAATTTAATAACAGCTAATTCTTAATTAGAGTATGGATCCAATAATCTTTTTGGAACCACTTTACTATATAAAAGATAAATACTTTTATCATGATTATCGTATGTGATTTTCAAATGAATGAACATGTATATTGGTTATCGTGTCATACTTGTAGCAATGAGCAAGTCGTTTGACATACATAGTCTGATCATGATACAAACCCTACACATATAACAACTATATCAATAACAACTAAATCAGTATACACACAAAATAAATTGACAACATCAAGCTCGATACAAAAAATTGATAAAGTAATTTGATGTGTGCAGCGGTGTATACGAAATACTATTATTTTTATTACGAAATACAATACAAATTACACAAGTTTTAATTATTTATTTATGGGATGTACCTAAATCTTGCTACAACACTATAGGCAGTGTACCTAATCGTAGAGTAGTATAGTTTTTAGTAAGTCAGGTTCGTTTCACAGGGAGACGGCTTATTTTACACTATATTTTTATATAACTAAATTTTTACAAAATATAAATATATATATTACAATTATTATTATAAAAGGGGGGTTTTACCGTTTAATGACTGGTTTGTCGATTTTTAATAAAGCGTAAAGATAAATGATGAAATAATTAAAGTGCGTAAAATAAATAACAATATTTAAATGATGATATATAAAATTACGAATAATAAAATGACAATAATTAAAAGTACGATGAGAAATACAAAAAAAGAATTATGCTTATTTAAACTTCCGTAATCATGATGTTTGACGTTTTGATTTTAATTTATTACTCTGGGTTAATTGTCCTTTGTCCTGGATTATTTGAAACCTATCTGATTTTTGCCCATAATAGTCCATCGGTCATAATTATAAAATGCTCTTCAAATTAACCTTATTCACGAAGTCAAATATTCCAACTAATTAGGGATTCAAACTGTAACAAGATTTTAATACTTTATTAATAATTACACCAAGTTATCAACTGCGTGTAATCTGAGGTTTTAATACTTTATTAACAATTACACCAATTACCCTTGTATGTAATCCACCCCTGTTTTAATTAGTCCATGATATATTAATTTATCCACTAGGACAGAATGAATAATCAATTACCCAACTCAATTGATTAATTAAATGATTGTAAAAGATGTCGTATAAACGTCACTAAATAGGACATTCATAATCATTTAATAATTATTAAGTTAATTAATTTGAAGATAGGTTCGACAGATTTCAATGAGTTGTCGCTCAATTAGACAATACCCTCCATCTATTAATAGTAATAGTCCAATGTCCACAAGTGTCGGTCTTTTGTCCAAACCCTAATTATGGTACAAAATTCAATAACCCCATCTTAATATTTTGCCCAACATCACGATTACTTCGGCTCAAATAAGCATAATAATAACTTATTTACGAGACATTAATTTAAAAAGGAAGAACATACCTTACAGTGAGTATTAATCGCGTAGCGTTACACGGACAGAGTTCCGACTTTAAAAACCTTAAAACATTTCTTACAATAACCCAATTATTATTAAACTTAATTTAAACTTTAAATTATAAATATAAATATATATAATTCTTTACAGAGGAAGAAAGAAAATTGATGTGTGTTAAATTCGTCCGAAAATTGCTGAATTTATAGACTTGACCAGGAATCTGAAGCCATGCGATCGCATGGGATTTGCTCTTCCAGGCCATGCGATCGCATGGCCAGCTGGATCAGGATATTTTCTTTTGCAAAACATGGGTTGCTCGATTTTAATAATATATAATTTAATATATATAATTTTATATAATTATATATATATATTATATTATATTCTTGTACATAGTTGACTCGTAATTTTAGCTCTGATGTCTCACTCGTTTACGCCTGGTTTATGTCTCGGTTCCGGATTTTTGAACGTCTTTTTGTGTGCTTAGATATCTTGTACTTTGCGTTCCGTGACTTGTACTCTTGTAATTTTTAGACGTTTCTCATCAATAAATTGAACCACTTGGATTGTATCTTGTACATTTGAGCTTTTTGGTCATTTGCATCTTCAAATCTTCATTTGTGTCTTCAGTCTTCGTACTTATTTATTTAAATGAAAATTACATAAAAATAGAACAATAGCAACTAAAAACTTTTCATATTGGAAGGATATTGTGCCTAAATATATGTTCATTTGGAGCACTATCAAATATCCCCACACTTGAACGTTGCTTGTCCTCAAGCAATACAGAACTTGAAATAAAATCACACTTCACTCGAATCACTTTTTTATTCTCACACTTTATACATCAGTGATTTTGATACGGCGGTATAAACAATGATAGTAACGATGTGGTTTTCAGTCCCACATGACTATTAAAAATTTAGATCCTTTAAGAAATTAGATCTTTATGAAAACATTTGATCTTTTGAAAATTCATTCTAGCTTTTACCCTAGATAAGTTTTCCGGAATAACCCTTCACCGGTGTTCGCAAATTATTTTTGTGGGTTGTGTGGGTTTCATATTTTTAAAATTTTAGCTCAAAACTTGTGGTTTTGTGTCAACCACTTGCTAATCCTTGTATTAGGAAAGCACACATCCAGTTTACTTGTCCCGTATATTACCTTTCGGTAAACTACCGTCCAGTTGTAAACGAAAGCGATGAACAAGCAACCGTTAAGGCAATGTCTCATGACATGCAGATGTTCATGATCTACAACGTGTCGGATGCAATTACTATCCTTTGTAGGAGAAATAGTAAAGATTGAAGCGACCCGTCCTAATCCATCTAGACGAATACATCACATTTGGTTACATCGCGAGGTATTTGACCTCTATATGATACATTTTACAAACATTGCATTCGTTTTTAAAAGACAAACTTTCATTACATCGAAAGTTGACGGCATGTATACCATTTCATAATATATCCAACTATAATTGACTTAATAATATTCTTGATGAACTCAACGACTCGAATAAAACATCTTTTGAAATATGCCAAGAATGACTCCAAGTAATATCTCTAAAATGAGCAAATACACAGCGGAAGATTTCTTTCATACCTGAGAATAAACATGCTTTCAAGTGTCAACCAAAAGGTTGGTGAGTTCATTAGTTTATCATAACAATCATTTCCATTAATTTAATAGACCACAAGATTTTCATTTCATTTTTCATAAACATCATCTCATATCAGGCATTTCGCATACTGCATAGAGATAAAAAAAAATCATTCATATGGATTGAACACCTGGTAACCGACCTTAACAGGATGCATATAGAATATCCCCATCATTCTGGGACTCTCATCGGACATGATAAATCGAAGTACTAAAGCAGTTCAAATTCTCTGACTGGGGCTTATTAGTGCTAGGGATGAGCACGGTACGGAACCGGTACCGAACCGTACCGGAACCGAAAAATACCGATCCCGAATTTCCCAAATATCGAATACCGGTACCGTACCATTTTTTCATAACCGGTACCGGTTCGGTACCGGGTTCGGTACCGGTAATTCCGGTATTTTACTTGTTAGTACCAAATTTGGACTGCCAAAAAATATGGAATGCAAACAACATCATCAAAAGAAACAGCAAATACAAGAAATGCCTCACGTACTGTCACATAAACAACAAATATCATCAAAAATTCAGGAACAGGAGAATCATGTTATAAATATCAATTTGGAGCGTATAAGATGGTCACTGAAGCAGCTGGTTGTTAAACATCAGTAACTGGAGTAACTATGTAAGGATGAACTTGAAATTCAATTCACAAATAGTTGAACGCATTTTTTTTTCCCGGGGTAATGGTTTTACCCCCGAAATATTATAACTGTACAATCAAATGCGACAAAAGGCCACATATGACTTGAACTAATGCCTAAAGCCTAAAGCCTAATAACTCAAGAGTCAAGAATAAGTATGCAACACACATACTGTAAAATACAAACAAACATGACACCAATAGCAAAAACAGCATAAGACAAAAACATAAAAAACACCACTCAATGTAGACACCCCATCCACAATCAGAAAATATAGGTCCAAACATATAAGGACTGGTTGACAGTAAACTTGAGAAAATAGTGAGGCAACTGTCCCATTCACTGTCAAATCTTAGTTGTATAAGGCATATATAGCAAACTAGCATACGTAAAAGAAGTCATGTTGCAAGGGGTTCATTAAACATTGGATAGTTAAGCAAGAGAGGCAACTTTCACGTATACAATTCCGTAAAGAAAAAGATGAGTTTCAGCTTAAGAAAGATGTAAAATAACACCACCTTCCAATTATATCTGAAATATTTACTACACTTAATTTAAGATATGTTGATGGATCTTGTGGGTTATATGTATTTCACAAAACTAACAGCTATTGCAGCATGCTTTTATATTAGCAATTTCACAGTCACAAACCTTCGCTAGATTATCTTGCATTTCTTTTATCTGAATAGGTTTGATACTTCTAAGGTATGCCAAAAGCCATCCTGGCTGCACGGCATCACTTGAAATCGGTACTAATACGGGAATTTCCTGGTACCGTACCGGTACCGCATCTTATGTACCGAAACCGAAAAGCCACAAAATCTGGAACCGAAATCGGTCCCGTTTACCCTTCGGTCCGGTAAAACGGTACCGGTACCGGTTCGGTACCGGTTCGGGATCGGTAAAATGGTACTTCTGCTCATCCCTAATTTGTGCCCATAGATCTATCTTTAGGATTCACGTCAATTAGGGGTCATTTCCCTAATTCTTAGGCTACCAAGCTAAAAAGGGGCATATTCGGTTCAATAATCCAACCATAGAATGTAGTTTCGATTACTTGTGTCTACTTCGTAAAAATATAAAAGCAGCGCATGTATTCTCAGTCCCAAAAATATATATTGCAAAAGCATTTAAAAATGGAGCAAATGAAACTCACCATACTGTATTTTGTAGTAAAAATACATATGGCGACATTGAACAATGCAGGGTTGGCCTCGGATTCACGAACCTATATCATTTGTATATTAATTAATACACATAATCGTAACTGAACAAATTTATTTATTGAATCTTTATTTTGTATATTTAATTTGTGTATATACTTAAAATGGTTAATATTCATATAGTCATATTAATATATCCATATTTATATACATGATTGTTTAAATGTTATATTTAAAAATCGATAGTTTTGTTATTTGTATGTATTTATGTAACTAATATTAATAAATTTGATATATATAGTTATATGAAATTTTAATATAATTTTAGTATATGTAATAAGTATATTTTAGGTACAAAATATTTATCTGTTTAAAAATGATAGTTTTGATATTAATAATTTACTAATAATATAAATAATAACTTTATTAAAATGATAATATTAATAATAATAATAATGATATTGTTAATAACGATACTTTTGTTTAATAATAATAATTATTATACTAATAGTTACAAAAGTGATACTAATATAAATGAGAAAAATGATAACATTAATAATAATTATACAAATATAAATAATACTTATACTAAATACTAATACTAATATTAATGATAGTAATAATTATAGTGCTTATAAATATGGTAATAATAATAATAATTGTAAGTATGGTACTAATAACAATAATAATCATAAAAATAACAATAACAATAACAATAATAACTTATCATAATAATAATAACATTAATAATAATCATAATAATAATTATAACAATAATAAAGATCATAATAACAATAACAACAACAATAATAATAATAATAATAATAATAATAATAATAATAATAATAATAATAATAATAATAATAATAATAATAATAATAATAATAATAATAATAATATTAAATAAAAAAAATGAAGACTACCTTAAAATAAACCCCTTTTAAAAAAATGCCATGGACGGGACTCGAACCCGTGACCTCCCGAATACCCGCAAACTCCTTAACCATCTGCATCATTCTGTTTTTCTATTTAACATTACGATCCCTATCTATATAACCCATCTGTTTGTTTCCTATGTTCTTCATTCTCTTCTTCCTTAAATTTTAATTCGACAGCAGGCACAACAATTACTAACAACGATTTTCTAAATTTGTTTTTGGACTTGCAACCGAAAGATACTCGATCAATAATGATCCTTAAGTTAATTAAAAGCAAAAAAATAAAAATAAAGAACAAATAAAAAAACTGCACCGTCGCTGCTATGGGAGAGAAAAAAAAATAGATTATCAATTTTCGAAAGTTTTAGGCTATACTCATAACATGAATTAGTTTATAAATTGTTTATAGAAACTAATGGAATCATCAATTGATCAAGAAACATCAAACCGATTACGAATTTAGCGAAGAACAAAATCTTTGACTTTTTGAAACTTATATTTGACTCGAAAATTGAAGCTTGATAGGAAGAATTGAAGGCTGTAATTTTGAAGATAGTTTGACTAGAAGATTCCTAACCAAACTACATTAACAGATTTTGATAATTTACTCGATTTTGAATCTTTGCTAAAAAGTTCAAGAACAGAGCTTTAAAAGCTGTGTTCTCCATTTTTTTTCTTTTTAATTTTCGAAATTGCAGTAAGATAAAGTATATAGTGTGATGTTGAGTAGTTTACTATATCACTGGATAATTACATTGTTATATAAAAGGATTGTGGTCTTGTTTTGGATTTACAGGAATAGAAAAAAAATAAACAAATAAATAAGAAAAAGATTGATGTGGATTGCTAACGAAATTAGATGATTAATTAACTTTATATTTTGGATTTAACTTGTTAAAGTCGATTGGAATCAATATTAGAGACAAGAAATCGAATTTGGAACAGTCAGATAGATACTCATAACAACTTTTACGAAATTGTTGATTTTATATTAATATTAATTAATAACTAATAAATATATTAATAATAATAATTATATTAATAATAATAAATAATAATAATACTAATAATAATTAATATTAATAATAATTATAATAATAGTAATAGATAATAATAATAATAATAAATAAAATGGTGATAATAATATTATTCATAATGCAAATAATAATACTAATTTTATTAATACTAATTATAATAATGCTAATAATAATAATAATATAACATTTTATAAATATCATAATTGTATATCTCTTATATTTATATATTTACATTTATAGATTTTAATCAATTTTATTAATAAATATAAATATAATAATAATAATGATACTCTTAATATTATAACTAATAGTAATGCAAATATAATAGTAATAATGATAACATTGCTATTAATGATAATGATGTTAATTACTATAAAATGTATAACAATAAATATTGTTAATAACAATAATGCTAATAATACTTAATATTATTAATAATAGTAATACTATATCAATCTATATATATCAAATTCATATCATTAGATTATATTTAAATAATATTAATAACACTAATATTAATATCATTATTGGAATAACAATATTTATATAACAACTATATTCATACTTGTATTTTATACCTATATCATTACTTATATTATATATCATCTTTTGTTGAATATTTACTACTTATCAATTTTATTTATATTATTATATACATATAATAGTAATTATCTACAGAAATCATATATTTAATATAAATTCCTTTTAAGTATAACTTAATGATTTTATATTTTATTTTACATATTTAATTTTTAATGTTTAAATTATATTTTATATTTTAAGTTATTATATATATACTTACATTTATATATATATATATATATATATATATATATATATATATATATATATATATATATATATTTACATTTTTTAATTACACACAATTGTTCGTGAATCACCGCGAATAGTCAAAGGTCAAATGAATCAATGTAAACAGTTCAAAAATCTTAAGACTCACAATTATAAACTTTGCTTATCGTGTCGAGTTCATATTAAAGATTAAGTTTAAATTTGGTCGGAAATTTCCGGGTCGTCACAGTACCTACCCGTTAAAGAAATTTCGTCCCGAAATTTGAGTGGAATCATTATGGTTGACAATAAGTATGTCTTCATGACTCATATGAGCCGATAAAAAGAGTTTTATTACCATTGAGTAATAAGGATAAAATAATTTGATTTTTCGAAGAGTACAAGTGAAGCTATCACTAAATAGTGAAATGAGAAAAGTAAAGATTCGACTTAACTTTTGACGTAGTCACGTTTGATTTCCGAAATTCAAGGAATTAAGGAAACTCTTCGAAATCTATATAAGATTTGACTCTTTGGAAATTAAGGAAATTAGGATCTCTCTAATTAAATGCAGAAATCTGCCTTGATTTCTTTATCGGTTATTTCACTATAAATTAACTTCTTCTGTTCCATTATTTTTACTACTTCTATACTCAATTCTCAAATTCAAAAGATTGTGAAAATGCTTAATTCAGTTCTGATTCTTGTCCTTATCCTTACTATCGCAACAATCATTCTCCTTTTCCAACTTCTACCGGGGGAATCTGTTTTCTTCTACTTCGCCCTTGGGGTTATAGTGTTTTTAATTCTCCTGTGTCTTTATGTTGCGATAAATATTGATATACACGGTTTGTAATTGATGTGTTGTTATCGGGCTTTATATTCTCCCTTATATTTCGGAGCTCCATGCTTTTATTTTCTCTTCCCGACTTTAAATTAAGCAAGTAATGGTCCAAAATTCGTAGGTATGAAGTTTCGAATGAACATGACTAATGTTCTAAGAAAGTGATTGTAATAGCACGATCTTGATTGGTTAAATTACCAGAATTCAAAAGAAAAGATAGAATTATCAGGAAGATATGTTCTCGATATGTTTAGAGATTAGGTGGAATGTAAGAGTCGTGTAACATGGCACATAATGATGTTATAGTCTGTGAATCATCACGTTCCATTAGAAACTCAGCATAACTTACTGTAATATAATCACGTTGATCAAGTGTCATTATATTATACTAACTCATGCATCAATTTCCAACACTACTTCAAAAACATTCATAGTTTAAACTAGAAAGTTTATAGAATATAGAAACTAAACAGTTTCTTATATGATGTAACAATGACAACGCGAAGAGATAAATGACTTCAGATAAGATTAGTTATGAAAATATCTTCAGAAATATCGAGGATATTTATAATAAAAGATACGATGATATTTTAGATTTCTAATATCGATGGATGATGATGAAAAATTGTTCGTAAAAAATTAGAGTCATGAGCAAGGTATTCATTAATAACTTCAGTAGATACTGATTCATTTAGATGCTTTGAAGGCAAGTTTAGTCTTTGTGATTTGTCCACAGCCTCCTACATGGTTTGCTCAATCCGTTTTCCAGTTCCAACTTTTCTGAGTTTTTCCAACATACTATTCTTTATCATCAAACTTTCGACGATTAAGGTCGTTTAGGTTGTCTACAGTTTCTGCTGCTTCATTCAGCTTTTTCAACATTCTGAGTATTATTACATAGACTGGGTGCTTTTTAGAATTTCAGAATTGAAGTTCGTAAATTCAGGAGATAGGAATTATATATATATATATTTATATATATAATTATTGTCGTAGAATCGCTGAGAAATTTGAGATTATCGATTGATACCTCCTGGTATTTGGTATGGTAATTATCGTTACAAGATGCCGATGAGTTCATAATAATACTTCAATAGATAAATATAGTGATTTGTGGGAGAGATTTAATTCAAGGAGCTACGAGGTTGCTGGTACATCTGCTGGTAATATGGTGGAATACAAAAGGTTCCCCGTTAACAATAAAAGAGCAAGCATATATATCAAGGTTATAATAAGGCTAATCCTAATGAAAAGTCGAAGTTGATTTGTTGGAGCTGTGACAAAATTTGCTAATTTGGAGAGGGATTATAAAGTTATTTTCGGTAATAACAACGCCAAGGGAGCTAGTACAGATACGTGTTAAATGTTTACTCAGGTTCCGAGTGATTTCAGGTGCATAACTATATCATAAATCTTTCCTTCCATAAATGAAGTGCGGTTGGTTCATCCTCTCGATTGAGGTGTTTTCAAAAATCATGAAAAGTTTGAACGCAGATTGTAATCGTCAAGATACAAATGAGGTTTAAGATGAAATCAAGTGGCAAACTTGAAGAAATGTTTAGTTTCATATGTTATAATCAATATTTTAATTCATTTTAATTGTCCAATATTATTAGTCCACAGTCGATAGTCCACAGTTAATAGTCCAATAATTCATATATAGTTTAATATATAATATTCGAATTAATTAATACGTATCGTGACCCGTGTACATGTCTCAGACTCGATCACAACTCAAAGTATATATATTATTATAGAATCAACCTCAACCCTGTATAGCTAACTCTATCATTACTGCATATAGAGTGTCTATGGTTATTCCAAATAATATATATAGATGCGTCGATATGATATGCCAAAACATTGTATACGTGTCCCGATATTTAAAATACGTAAATAACAGTATTTAAATGACGATAAATAAAGTGCGTAAATAAATAACAGAATTTAAATGACAAAAAATAAAATTGCGAGAATTAAATTGCGATAAAATAAATTGCGATAAATAAAATGTAATCGGTTAGCTAGGAACAGTTAGTTGGAAACAGTTAGCGTGGATTCTTAACAAAATTTCTCATAGTTAATTTGTTTGTTTCTAACAAATTTTATTTTGTCCAATGTTTTCTTTATTATGCCACTTGTTGGATTCTGATAGGTCAAAATCCAATTTTGAAATTGAATGAAAATGATTATTCTACGGTGAACGGATACGTATATCTGTGTATGTAAGTAGGATAGTAAATGACTGTTGAATCAGATTGGAAGAATGTACAGTGTAACTTATTAATGTGAAATCTAAATATTCCTCGGGTATTACCTACCCGTTAAAATATTTTCACCATTAACAGTTTGCACAAAAGAATTTTTAAATTACAATCCTTATGAAAACATATAAACATATATATTTTATTCAGATGTAATCATGGATTTAATGAGTAAATATAGTATTAAAATCATATGATTTACCGTTAGATCTAGAATACATAATCTCTAAAACATTAGAGATTACATAATCATCATGAAGAACGAAGATAACCGATGTAGAACAAGATGTAGAACGAAGTTTATGCTCGAGGTATAGATTGTGATGTTGAGGCGTGTGTTGTTGTGGTTTGTGTTGTTGCTGGTGCTACTGTTGATGCTGGTGATGTTGATGGTGGTACTGTTGCTGCCGGTGTTGCCACTGGTGCTTGTAATCTTTGCACCATATTCTCCAAAGTCACTACCTGAGCGCGAAGCTCGTTAACTTCTTCTATTACACCGGGATGATTGTCGATTCAGACGAGTGGATGAATAAGATCTAGAATCTGAGATAGTATATAATCGTGACGGGATACTCTGGAAATGAGAGAGAAAATGGTATTATGAACAGGTTCGCCGGTAAATGCTTCAGGTTCATCGCCAAGAAGTGAAGTTGGTTGGTGGAAAGGATCGCCTTCTTCTCGTCTCCATTGATTAAGTAGGCTACGAACCCATCAGATGAATTGGGGATGGCTGATTGATTAATTCATTCTGGTGACGCTGCTTTCGGAGCTTAGGTGAACATCCATGTCGGAATAGCTATCGGAATAACTATCAGAATAGCTATCGGAATTTGAGGGACTCGAACTAGTTGAGGGATTCATCTCGTACGATCAGACGAAGGATTTTCGATGAGAAATAGATTATAGGATATAGATTAGTACCCTACAATACATAATTTACATATGCATATATAATACTAAAATCCCATAAGTTACGGAGGAATCTACGGAAGCTGTCAGGTAAAGATAACAATAACAGATACGCTAAGATATAAATTTATCTATACACTGTCTATGCAATAGAGGCAGTAAGACGTGTTTAGACTTTAAGGATGATAAGCAAATAATTTTCTAAGGATGATAAACAGATGAGTTCCGACTAGATATGATAAGCAAAACTTTTGACATGCAGACACGGTCGAAGTCCAGACCCACTAATGCATCTAAACAACTATCAGTTAGACACACTAATGCAAGACCTGGTTCGCCAAGACCACCGCTCTGATACCACATGAAACGACCCGTCCTAATCCATCTGGACGAATACATCACATTTGGTTACATCGCGAGGTATTTGACCTCTATATGATACATTTTACAAACATTGCATTCGTTTTTAAAAGACAAACTTTCATTACATCGAATGTTGACGGCATGCATAAAATTTCATAATATATCCAACTATAATTGACTTAATAATATTCTTGATGAACTCAACGACTCGAATGCAACGTCTTTTGAAATATGCCATGAATTACTCCAAGTAATATCTCTAAAATGAGCAAATGCACAGCGGAAGATTTCTTTCATACCTGAGAATAAACATGCTTTCAAGTGTCAACCAAAAGGTTGGTGAGTTCATTAGTTTATCATAACAATCATTTCCATTAATTTAATAGACCAAGATATTTTCAATTCATTTTTCATAAACATCATCTAATATCAGGCATTTCGCAAACTGCATAGAGATAAAAAATCATTCATATGGATTGAACACCCGGTAACCGACCTTAACAGCATGCATATAGAATATCCCCATCATTCTGGGACTCTCATCAGGCATGATAAATCGAAGTACTAAAGCAGTTCAAATTCTCTGACTGGGGCTTGTTAGTGCCCATAGATCTATCTTTAGGATTCGCATCAATTAGGGGTCATTTTCCTAATTCTTAAGCTACCAATCTAAAAAGGGGCATATTCGGTTCAATAATCCAATCATAGAATGTAGTTTCGATTACTTGTGTCTATTTCGTAAAACATTTATAAAAGCAGCGCATGTATTCTCAGTCCCAAAAATATATATTGCAAAAGCATTTAAAAATAGAGCAAATGAAACTCACCATACTGTATTTTATAGTAAAAATACATATGGCGACATTGAACAATTAAGGGTTGGCCTCGGATTCACGAACCTATATCATTTGTATATTAATTAATACACATAATCGTAACTGAACAAATTTATTTATTATATCTTTATTTTGTATATTTAATTTGTGTATATACTTAAAATGGTTAATATTCATATAGTCATATTAATATATCCATATTTATATACATGATTGTTTAAATGTTATATTTAAAAATTGATAGTTTTGTTATTTGTATGTATTTATGTAACTAATATTAATAAATTTGATATATATAGTTATATGAAATTTTAATATAATTTTAGTATATGTAATAAGTATATTTTAGGTACAAAATATTTATCTGTTTAAAAATGATAGTTTTGATATTAATAATTTACTAATAATATTAATAATAACTTTATTAAAATGATAATATTAATAATAATAATAATGATATTGTTAATAACGATACTTTTGTTTAATAATAATAATAATTATACTAATAGTTACAAAAGTGATACTAATATAAATGAGAAAAATGATAACATTAATAATAATTATACAAATATAAATAATACTTATACTAAATACTAATACTAATATTAATGATAGTAATAATTATAGTGCTTATAAATATGGTAATAATAATAATAATTGTAAGTATGGTACTAATAACAATAATAATCATAAAAATAACAATAATAACTTATCATAATAATAATAACATTAATAATAATCATAATAATAATTATAACAATAATAAAGATCATAATAACAATAACAACAACAACAATAATAATAATAATAATCATAATCATAATAATAATAATTATAATAATAATAATAATAATAATAATAATAATAATAATAATAATAATAATAATAAATAAATAAATAAATAAATAAAATGAAGACTACCTTAAAATAAACCCCTTTTAAAAAAATGCCATGGACGGGACTCGAACCCGCGACCTCCCGAATACCCGTAAACTCCTTAACCATCTGCATCATTCTATTTTTCTGTTTAATATTACGATCCCTATCTATATAACCCATCTGTTTGTTTCCTATGTTCTTCATTCTCTTCTTCCTTAAATTTTAATTCGACAGCAGGCACAACAATTACTAACAACTATTTTCTAAATTTGTTTTTGGACTTGCAACCGAAAGATACTCGATCAATAATGATCCTTAAGTAAATTAAAAGCAAAAAAATAAAATAAAGAACAAATAAAAAAACTGCACCGTCGCTGCTATGGGAGAGAAAAAAAAATATAGATTATCAATTTTCGAAAGTTTTAGGCTATACTCATAACATGAATTAGTTTATAAATTGTTTATAGAAACTAATGGAATCATCAATTGATCAAGAAACATCAAACCTATTACGAATTTCGTGAAGAACAAAATCTTTGACTTTTTGAAACTTATCTTTGACTCGAAAATTGAAGCTTGATAGGAAGAATTGAAGGCTGTAATTTTGAAGATAGTTTGACTAGAAGATTCCTAACCAAACTACATTAACAGATTTTGATAATTTACTCGATTTTGAATCTTTGCTAAAAAGTTCAAGAACAGAGCTTTAAAAGCTGTGTTCTCCATTTTTTTTCTTTTTAATTTTCGAAATTGCAGTAAGATAAAGTATATAGTGTGATGTTGAGTAGTTTACTATATCACTGGACAATTACATTGTTATATAAAAGGATTGTGGTCTCATTTTGGATTTACAGGAACAGAAAAATATAAACAAATAAATAAGAAAAAGATTGATGTGGATTGCTAACGAAATTAGATGATTAATTGACTTTATATTTTGGATTTAACTGGTTAAAGTCAATTGGAATCAATCTTAGAGATAAGAAATCGAATTTGGAACAGTCAAATAGATACTCATAA
This sequence comes from Rutidosis leptorrhynchoides, assembly GCF_046630445.1. Taxonomy (NCBI): domain Eukaryota; kingdom Viridiplantae; phylum Streptophyta; class Magnoliopsida; order Asterales; family Asteraceae; genus Rutidosis; species Rutidosis leptorrhynchoides. Next base: position 385,877,122 of record NC_092343.1, on the reverse strand, counting down.
CAACTTGTACGAAATTGTTGATTTTATATTAATATTAATTAATAACTAATAAATATAATAATAATAATAATAATTATATTAATAATAATAAATAATAATAATACTAATAATAATTAATATTAATAATAATTATAATAATAATAATAGATAATAATAATAATAAATAAATAATAAAAAATGGTGATAATAATATTATTCATAATGCAAATAATAATACTAATTTTATTAATACTAATTATAATGATGCTAATAATAATATAACAATTTATAAATATCATAATTGTATATCTCTTATATTTATATATTTACATTTATAGATTTTAATCAATTTTATTAATAAATATAAATATAATAATAATAATGATACTCTTAATATTATAACTAATAGTAATGCAAATATAATAGTAATAATGATAACATTGCTATTAATGATAATGATGTTAATTACTATAAAATGTATAACAATAAATATTGTTAATAACAATAATGCTAATAATACTTAATATTATTAATAATAGTAATACTATATCAATCTATATATATCAAATTCATATCATTAAATTATATTTAAATAATATTAATAACACTAATATTGATATCATTATTGGAATAACAATATTTATATAACAACTATATTCATACTTGTATTTTATACATGTATCATTACTTATATTATATATCATCTTTTGTTGAATATTTACTACTTATCATTTTTATTTATATTATTATATACATATAATAGTAATTATCTACAGAAATCATATATTTAATATAAATTCCTTTTAAGTATAACTTAATGATTTTATATTTTATTTTACATATTTAATTTTTAATGTTTAAATTATATTTTAAATTTTAAGTTATTATATATATACTTACATTTATATTTATATATATATATATATATAAATATATATATATATATATATATATATATATATATATATATATATATATATATATTTACATTTTTTATTTACACACAATTGTTCGTGAATCGTCGGGAATAGTCAAAGGTCAAATGAATCAATGTAAACAATTCAAAAATTTTAAGACTGACAATTACAGACTTTGCTTATCGTGTCGAGTTCATATTAAAGATTAAGTTTAAATTTGGTCGGAAATTTCCGGGTCGTCACAAAGATCACCCTATAATTTTTCGGTCTGGCACAAGGTCCTGTCTTCGACCATGCTATGCAACCACCGTTCTTACGGTTGACACCCGATTTGGTTCAGGTGACCTAATGAATTCCGGTGAATTCTTAGGATTTTACGTTCAATGGTAATGAACGCATTGAAAATGGGTTTTCAGAAAACAAATCGGTTTTAATTTGATCAAATTATTTTCTCGTTCAAGCTCGAGTTTAGATATCATTGAATTCCATGAGTTTGTAATTCTCAATCTTTAAGGTCAATCTCAAGGATTGAGTAATATCAGGCTTAAAAGCTTATTTTTAATCTTTAAGGAGATTATCCTTTTCGGGGGTCTGATTTATTAGTCTTATCAAGCTAATTTGTATGGCACCCTCCCCATTTTACGAGACAGATCCTCTCATGGTTAGGATAAGTCTAACCACTTGGCGACCCTGTTTGATGCTGAGGTCCGTGGATTTTCTGCTGATTTTAGAGATGACTTTTCTAGATTTTTCGTCAACCTACAGCTGGTCTGGACGACAACTTCTTAACCTAAATCAAGAAGCACGTGCCTTTTTCGGAAGACTTTACTTCCTTTTAATGATGGAATTGATTCATCGTGTAGATCCATCTATTCTTTCAAAGGTATTACAATAAATCGGGTAAAACTGATTAGTTTAGTCCAAAGCAAAAGTACCTGCAATAATCTGTACCAAATATGTGATATGTGTTTTAAAGAACTTGGTAAATTCTTCCCACACTTAGCTTTTATTTATTCTTTTCTTTGCCTTTTTATTCTCTTCTATTCCATTTTAAATGAATTCAAGCTTTTTGGGTTATTTCTCCATTTATGTTCTCTCCAAAGTAACAATAATTTCGGCATTAACACCTAGTTTTATCGTTCATAAATATGTATAAACATGATTTTGAATTCATTTAGTTAAAAAAATTTCAAATTTTCACAAAATATGGCAATTAAACTAAGTGTAAACCCGAGAAAATTTATAACCCTTCCCCACACTTGAGATCTTGCAATGCCCTCATTTGCAAGAAATCAGACTATAATTATAAATTCATGAGGGTAATTAGTGTAGAAAAGTGATTAAAAATACCGAGTTTGCAAACATATTATTTTATATCACATTTGATATTTTGCGTCTTGTCGTCAAAATTAGTAGCTTTTGCTGAACTTTAATGTCAGTCTTTGAAAGTGCGCTATTTTACCTTATTTTGTACATAAGATAAACTACAAACATATATAATATATATATATATATATATATATATATATATATATATATATATATATATATATATATATATAAAATTTTTTCTATAAAATCTTTATTTATTAAAACAATTTAAATGAATAATTTTTTAAAATTTTGTTTCCTTTTACTTTAGGTAGTTTCGGTATGTTTACCTAGTCCGTCCCTTGACAAAATTTAAAATTTGCCTTTTTTAAAGCGATTGTTTTAAAAGCAAAGATTTTTGGGTTTTTTAATTTTTTTGGTATACTTTAGATCAATAAAATTAAAAATAATGATAACAAAATTTTTCGCCCTGTCCTCGGGTAAAGCAAATTCGGTTCCAAGACCTATTCTTCAACTTACGATGAATTTTAGAAATCATTTTTTAAACTTAACGAAATAAAGTAAATTTTGTTTTTAAATTCACACAAAATTTAAATTTAAAAATGCATATTAATTTTATTCAAAACCTACAAAACAAAACTTCAGAATGGGGGAAGAAAACTAGTTCTTTAGTGTCTGCTAGTGGAAAAGACCAATCGTATTCCATTCTCGGAACTACACGAGAATAGAACAACTAACTCTAGACAGCATTTTTATTTTAGAACATTTGAATCTCCCCACACTTAGATAGCTGTGGTGTCGAATTTGTGATTAACTTCATCGTCAATTTCTTTTGGACCATAATCAACTTGCATATATGTGACTTTTGCTTTAAGCCATTGGTCGGATTCCTGTGTAATATCCACAAATTCAACTAGTTTCGCCTTTTCTTTAGGCGATAGATTGGATACTAATCGGTTACATAACTTAAAGTTCTCCGTGGTTCTAGCATCGCGAATCCGACTAATACGTTTCTCCTCATTGAACTGTTAATAATGGGATCATTTAATTTCGTATCAACAACGGGGTTCTTTGTTATCAGGTCATCATTAGGTGTTACTTCATGTTCCCCACACTTAGGCGTTTTATTATTGTTAAGCACTACCGTTGGAGTTGGTAAAACAATATGCTTCTCATCGATCGTTTTTATTGGTTCAACGGTTTTGGTTGGTGGAGATTTAGACTTTCAACTCATAAATGTGATCGATTTATCACCATCACTAAGTGTCATTCTACCCTCTCTTACATTAATGAACGCCCTGGTGGACGCTAAGAATGGTCGACCTAAAATTAGAGGAATGTTTGAGTCCTCTTCTATGTCAATGACAATAAATTCGACTAGAAAGGTTAAATTACCCACTTGAACGGGTAGGTTGTCAGCGATTCCAACTGGGTACCTAATGGTTTGATCAAAGAGTCGAACACTCATTTTTGTTGGACTTAACTCACCTACTCCTAATCTCTCATATAATGAAAGGGGCATAACACTCACACTTGCACCTAAATCTGCTAGTGCATCATACATGACACAATCACTAAGTAGACAAGGAACAATAAATTCACCCGGATCACCCAACCTGGGTGGAAGTTTTGGTGGAACTGTCTTTACCGGATTTATCTTTACTGTTTTTGTTTCTTGTACTTTCTTATTCTTCTTCTTCTTTTCAGAGGTATCACAAACTTTATTACCTATTACTTGCTCATACTCAACTCCTTTTCTTGGAAACGGGATGGGTGGTCTGTAGGATGCCACCACTGGTTTTACATACTCGGGTGGTGGTGGTGGCGTAACTTCTTCATTGTTACTCACATCTAAAACCTTCCCATCTTCTGATGCTGATTTTTCAGAATTTGTTGACACCATATTAACATTCTCATTCCTAGGATTTACTTCAGTATTACTCGGTAGCTTTCCTTGTTCCCTCTCACTCATCATGCTAGCAAGAGTACCTACGTGTTTTTGTAGATTCAAAATGGAATCTTATTGAGTTCTTAATGACTGATCAAACCTCTCATTTGTTTGGTTTTGAGATGTAATAAATTGTGTTTGAGATTCCATTAACTTTGTCATCATTTCTTCGAGATTTGGCTTTTTCTCTTCAGTTTGTTGTGGTGGTTTATACAAGCTAGGTATTTGTTGATTGAAAATGTTGTTTTGAGTAGGTTGGTTATTCAGACCTTGTTGGTTATACGAGTTATTGTTCGGTCCATTTGGATTGTAAAGAATGTTTGATTTCGATTAAAGTTTGGCCTTGGCGGTTGATAATTATTTTGATAATTATTTCCCGGCCTTTGGTTCATGTAGGAAACATTCTCACATTGTTCCATCGTTTGCTCAATGTGACAATCTTTTGTTAAGTGTGGTCCACCGCATTGTTCACAACTGATTCGTATTGCGTGAATATCTTTATTCATCTTTTCCATTCGTCTTTCGAAAGCATCTATTTTTGCGGAAACGGAATCAAAGTCATGGCTAGAATCGGCTCTAGCCGCTTTAGATGAACGAAAGATATCTTTTTCTTGGTGCCACTCATATGAGTGGGATGCTGTGTTATCAATAATTTTGTGAGCTTCGGTTGCGGTTTTCTTCATAATGGAACCACCAGCTGCTGTGTCGATGTCTTTTCGTGTAGCAATGTCGATACCTTGGTAGAATATTTGTACTATTTGATAAGTGTCTAAACCGTGTTGAGGACATCCTCTCAACAACTTTTCGAATCTTGTCCACGCCTCATATAATGTTTCATTTGGCTTCTGCGCGAACGTAACAATTTCTCCTTGAAGTCTCACGGCTTTAGATGCCGGAAAGAATCTTTTAAGAAATTTTTCAACTAAAACATCCCATGTGTCAATCGCCCCTTCGGGTAATGATTCTAACCAATATTTGGCTTCTCCCTTTAAAGTCCAGGGAAACAACATGAGATAGATCTGTTCATCCTCAACTTCTCTGATTTTGAATAGAGTATAGATCCTATTAAAGGTTCAAAGATGTTCGTTTGGATCTTCTTTTGGCATAACACTATATTGGCATTGATTAGTTACCATGTGTAGGATTTGTCCTTTGATTTCATAATCTGGCGCATTAATGTCTGGTCGCGTAATGGCATGTCCTTGGCCAGTGCGTGTAGCTCTCATTCGATCTTCCATACTTAGAGGTTCCGTTACTTCCATAATTGAATTTGTTGAATACGAATCACTAGAGGATTCTGATTTAACGGTTTGTAGTTCAGGAGGAATGATTAGTGGTTCAGGATCTTGGAATTGTCCTTGAATATCCTCCGGGTTCTCAATTGTGAAGTCGGGTTCAAAAAATGGATTATCGGAAATTTGAATTGGAATACTTGTTCGACTAGATGATGATTCTAAAGAAAAATCAACGGCGACAATATTGGCTAGATGTCTTGATCGAGTTACAGGTGGTGAACGTATGAAAGGTGGTGAACGTTTTACTCGGTGCATTCACAGAATATCCTATTAGAAATTATATAAAAATTATATAAGTTATCAAATTAATAGACTTTTCTGCTTTTGCCCACGTTTCGAATAGCCAAAAGATGCAGCAGGTAGCCTTGATCCTTTAAGTCGGAAAATCCACAACTCAGCCACTAACAAATCCAACTATTACTACGAAGCAGAAAATTTTGGATGTCTATCAATTTAACCGCTTAAAATAATTTTTCATCGAAATTTAAAGAAAATAAAGAAAATTCTATGTCCTAAAAACTAGAGCGTAGAAATGAGAAAGAAAAAGAGTGCGTCGAAAAACGAAAGGTCGAAAAACGAACGTCGAAAAATAATAATAAGAAAGTAGAGCGTCGAAACTTAAAAGTCTAAAAACTAAAAATTAAAACTTGCGTCTAAAGGTATTAAGGCTTAAAGGAATTCTATATCCAAAACGGCAATAACTTAAAAAGGCACTAAAACTTATTTAAAACTAAAGTGATAAGCAACGTCGTAAAATTCTAAAGCGTCTAAATCTTAATCTAAAGAAAAAGTACTTAAGGGATTTTATGGTAAAGCCTAAAAATCTAGAGATATAAAAGTTTCTACGGAAAAAACTAAGTTTAAAACTAATTACGAACGAAAAATAAACAAATTACGAATTAAACGTTAAAAAAATACAATTTATAAAAAGAGACAAAAAATGATAAAATTACTTATTTTTATAAAAATATTATTTTTATATTATTATTTTATAAAAGTATTAATTATAATTATAAAAACTTAATTAAAACTAATTTAAATAAACTTAAACTAAATATTATTTAATTAAAACCCTAAATAATAACTTAATTAATAATAATAATTATTAAACGTAAACCCTAATCGTACAGTCAAAGGTAACAGACCTGTCACCTCAGCTCATGCGATCGCATGAGTTGAGGGTTTTAAAGCCATGTGGTCGCATGGACTGCAAATCCATAGATGGATTGGACTTTAATTCGGGTTCGGCCCAGTTTTAGTATTTATATATATATTTATTTTATTTAAATTTATATAAAATAATATGTAATAAAAACTTATATTTAAAAAAAATTTACTTATTAGTTTTAATTTTTAACAAAAGAAATAAAAATAAAAAAAATAAACTTTTTTAATTCAAACACTTAAAAATATAGAAATATATTTTTCTTTTTATGTTTTTATATTTTTGTATTTTTTAACAAAATATTTTTACAAAATAAGAAATATTATATTTTTACAAAAATTTCTTAAAAACTATTTTTTTTTTATATAGCGTTTCGCTTTCGTCTTCCCCGGCAGCGGCGCCAAAAACTTGATGTGTGCAGCGGTGTATACAAAATACTATTATTTTTATTACGAAATACGATACAAATTACACAAGTTTTAATTATTTATTTATGGGATGTACCTAAACCTTGCTACAACACTATAGGCAGTGTACCTAATCATAGAGTAGTATAGTTTTTAGTAAGTCCGGTTCATTTCACAGGGAGACGGCTTATTTTATACTATATTTTTATATAACTATATTTGTACAAAATATAAATATATATTACAATTATTATTATTATAAAAGGGGGGTTTTACCATTTAATGACTGGTTTGTCGATTTTTAATAAAGCGTAAAGATAAATGACGAAATAATTAAAGTGCGTAAAATAAATAACAATATTTAAATGACGATATATAAAATTGCGAATTATAAAATGACAATAATTAAAAGTACGATGAGAAATACAATAAAAGAATTATGCTTATTTAAACTTCCGTAATCATGATGTTTGACATTTTGATTTTAATTTATTACTCTGGGTTAATTGTCCTTTGTCCTTGATTATTTGAAACCTATCTGGTTTTTGCCCATAATAGTCCATCGGTCATAATTATAAAATGCGCGTCAAATTAACCTTATTCTCGAAGTCAAATATTCTAACTAATTAGGGATTCAAACTGTAACAAGGTTTTAATACTTTGTTAATAATTACACCAGGTTATCGACTGCGTGTAATCCAAGGTTTTAATACTTTGTTAATAATTACACCAATTACCCTTGTATGTAATCCACACCTGTTTTAATTAGTCCATGATATATTAATTTATCCACTTGGCCAGAATGAATAATCAATTACCTAACCCAATTGATTAATTAAATGATTGTAAAAGATGTCGTATAAACGTCACTAAATAGGACCTTCATAATCATTTAATAATTATTAAGTTAATTAATTTGAAGATAGGTTCGACAGATTCCAATGAGTTGTCGCTCAATTAGACAATACCCCCCATCTATTAATAGTCATAGTCCAATGTCCACAAGTGTCGGTCTTTTGTCCAAACCCTAATTATGGTACAAAATCTAATAACCCCATCTTAATATTTAGCCCAACATCACGATTACTTCAGCTCAAATAAGCATAATAATAACTTAGATACGAGACATTAATTTAAAAAGGAAGAACATAGCTTACAGTGAGTATTAATCGCGTAGCGTTACACGGACAGAGTTTCGACTTTAAAAACCTTAAAACATTTCTTACATTAACCCAATTATTATTAAACTTAATTTAAACTTTAAATTATAAATATAAATATATATAATTCTTTACAGAGGAAGAAAGAAAATTGATGTGTGTTAAACTCGTCCGAAAATTGCTGAATTTATAGACTTGGCCAGGAATCTGAAGCCATGCGATCGCATGGGATTTGCTCTTCCAGGCCATCCGATCGCATGGCCAGCTAGATTAGGATATTTTCTTTTGCAAAACGTGGGCTGCTCGATTTTTATAATATATAATATAATATATATAATTTTATATAATTATATATATATTATATTATATTCTTGTGCGTAGTTGACTCGTAATTTTAGCTCCGATGTCTTGCTCGTTTACGCCCGATTTATGTCTCGGTTCCGGATTTTCGAACGTGTTTTTGTGTGCTTAGATATCTTGTACTTTGCGTTCCGCGACTTGTACTCTTGTAATTTTTAGACGTTTCTAATCAATAAATTGAACCACTTGGATTGTATCTTGTACATTTGAGCTTTTTGATCATTTGCGTCTTCAAATCTTCATTTGCATCTTCAGTCTTCGCACTTATTTATTTAAACAAAAATTACATAAAAATAGAACAATAGCAACTAAAAACTTTACATATTAGAAGGATATTGTGCCTAAATATATGTTCATTTGGAGCACTATCATAATTCATGAGTTGTTAATAAATAATCCTCTCATTGTTAGATTCTATGGTAGTATCGTATATTGACTTCCATAGTTCCATATTAGAATTTCATAACATCGCTTAGTGTCAGTATCTTATGACTCATTAATCAGTTATGTTCACCTTATCTTATGAATAGTTAAATTACTCTTACTAACATTTAAACTCGGATAGTTGTAATTAAGCTTCTAGTTGCGTTTGTGGTTTTATTATATATTTCAGGATAGAAACCAATGATTATTCTTGAAGGGTGTTCTTTCATTTGACCAGGTGTACCAGTCAATTTATTCCACGTTTTTTCTCAAACTTAAGTTTTTAATATGAAAAAGGTGAGCTAGTGTTATTCAAGAAGGGTGTCCGCACGACGTTTTGTGATCTTGTTTTTCCGCAACATAACGACGAGTTCATTCTGATACTTAAAAAAGGTTATCATATCGAACCGGGAGATATGATGATGTAGGGTTTAATAAGGGTTTGTACATGGCCCTTACACGCAAGCTACCTAAAACCTTAGTTTATGCTTTTTGAATATAGGTTATAAACCTACATCAAAGACCACCACATGGACCTCGTGTGGTTTCTCTCCTATGCTTACTTCCTTTCCTATGATGGTCTATACAATCGGTAATTACTTTCGGGTTATTTACTGTATGGTTACTATACAGGTACTTTCCCTTTTGGTCACATGATTCCAGTCATTCGACAGGAGAATGCAACATTTAACCACTCTTTTAAGATTTGCATCTCAACTTGGGTTATTAACGATTTACAGAACTGAGTGTAGAATCATGTAGTCATCAAAACTCACATATTCATTTCACACAAACATGTATTTATCCTTCGGTAAATATATGATTGATCATTCTATACTAGCTTAGAGCTTATAATAATAGCTATTTTCTTGAAAAGTGATATGCACACACTAATTTTTGATACATACACACTTTTATCATAAAATTTACAATTATATCTTTAAGTTTATCTAGGAAATTGAACTTACATTATTCTAAGTAAGAGTATAATAGTAAATTAGGTGTGTATGGATTAAAAAAGAGTGTGAGTATCACCTCCATTTTTTTGACAAAGTCTTAAAGAGTATTACTTATCTTTATTCATTTTAAATTGAAATTTTAATATTAACAAGAATAAAATCATTATATGTTGTTGCGGAAAATCATTTTTGTAACCATACATTTCAGTATATGTATGAAATATTTATTAATAGTTCATAATTAAAATATGCATATCAATATTGTCGATTTTCACAAAGATATATGTTTTCCATGAAGCTACTTTACTCGCAGTGAACCTAAATTAGAAACCATTTGATTAAACTGTTAGCATATAGAATTAATGTAACACCGGCCATTTTTTTTTTTTTTTTTAAAACACAGCGGAAGACTTTATTAGCAAACACACTATAAGTCACGTCATTACCTTAATCTGAGTAATTAAGTTTAAGTTTACAAAACGGTGTTACGTTATTACAAAACATTATTTATACAAAAGTCCACATCAGAGTTGGGTTGTCAAACATGTCTCCTGCAACAACACCCATCCCTACTAGCAGTACCTAAACCTGCAAGGGGAGAATATGTGGGGGATTAGCGCACCGCTAAGTGAATGGAATCTATCTAACAGATATAGCTTAAGCCACACACAAGCTATGTACATCAACAATACTTGCTAACTACCAACTAGCATACAATAAGACAATACGAGGATCGGCGGCTTGTACGAGCACACGACTCTCAGCTGATCGGGCCTGAGTCTACCGATAGTCCCTGCTACTCAATTCACAGTATAGTTATCCAGATGCAGGGGGTGCATCGTTCACACTATACTCACAATCAGTAGCCTATGGACCCAACCTCCCCTAGGCACGGTTGACCTCATACGGACTCTAACCTCACCTAAGCACGGTCTCGAGTCCCCAGTCTCCCTAGGCCCGACTGGTGCCATTCACACAGTGTACACATAATTCACATACAACATCAGGCATACTATATTATTCTAACATGGCAATTTCTACACTATGCATGGTAAAAGAGTCAACCACAGTAGCATGGTATGCTACTTAAACTCTATCCGGAGATAGACCCACTCACCGATTACCAGCTACAGCTCAGTTATCTTACTTCTGAGCTTTTTCCTTGTTCTTATCACCTGAGAACAACACAACGAAGTCAATATACATATCTCAATCAATAGTATAATCAAATCATACTATAAACTAGGTCATAACACCATATATTCATAATTTTATGAATCTACATCATGACTCCATTCAATAATGGCATACAGGTGCGTGCAAAACACGACATACACACTAAAACTCCTTTTCTGACCCAAAAATAGTTTGATCTAGTTTCTTAAAAGTTCACCATTGAAAAGTATTCTTTATTACGATTCTAACGATAGTTTATTCATCAAAAACGGAGTTACGTTTTGAAAGTTACGCCCGTTTCAATTTCATAAAAGTACTGTAGCAAATAGTGACACTGTAGCAAATAGTGACAATGTAGCAACTCGGTACTGTAGCAACTCGGGTAATGTAGCAACTCGGTACTGTAGCAACTCGGTACTGTAGCAAATAGTGACACTGTAGCGAATAGTGACACTGTAGCGAATAGTGACACTGTAGCAACTCGGGTACTGTAGCAACTCGGGTACTGTAGCAACTCGGGTACTGTAGCAACTCGGGTACTGTAGCAAACTGGGTTTCGAACCAATTTCGCTGATTTTGATGATTTTTTGCCCAAAACTCAATTTTTAAGCGATTTTGAACAAATTTTAAGCACAAGAAAGATACTAAACATATATATAAGCTATTTCTAACATCAATTAAGCATATCTAACACATTTAAGCAAGAATCAAACCCAAAATCATACTTTTTACTCAAGAACATAAAAACCCAATTTCTAACAATCAAAGCATGTATTCAACAAGACAAACCTGAGATGATGCTCACAATGATGCTAGAAATCAGTTTCTAAAGTCTCTTAATCCAATTTCAAGTTTAGATCATTTAGAGTTTGAAGAGGAGAAAGAGTTAGGTACGGGATGTTTTTAGAAGATTCAAGAAAATAAAGGAAATAACTCATTTCTTGCTTTTATATATAGGTTAAATACAATACCCCATCACACACGGGTATTTACCAGTTATCTGATATCCTTTCGTATCTCCTTAGGCGGTCCTAACGGAGTCCAAATTAAATAAACCAACCTGTTCTGGGACCCTTGTCACAAACTGGTCTTAACCCCATATTCAATTAATAATAAACATATTATTAAAATAAAAGCATAATTTAAACACGATTATAAACCTAAGGGCAATTAAGTAATCTTACTTCTAACCCCGGTTTCAGTCTGTTACAAATCCACCCCCCTTAAAGAGATTCCATCCTCGGAATCTGGTCTTGCTCAAACAGATGAGGGTAACGGTTCTTCATCAACTCTTCTGTCTCCCACGTCAAGTTAGACCCTAAGCTGTGTTTCCATTCTACTAAAACCATCGGGATCTTTTTCTTTCTTAACTCAGTAACCTTTCTGTCGACCACTCGAATAGGTTCCTCAATCAACTTGCTACTCAAATCAACTTTCAAATCTACCAGCGGTACGATTTGTGTCTCGTCATCGACTTTACACTTACGCAAATAACACACATTGAATGTATTATGAATACCGGCTAATTCTGGCAGAAGATCTAACACCACAGTCTGATCATTCAACACTTCACTGATCGGAAACGGACCAATAAATCTCGGTGCTAACTTACCACGTTTACCGAATCTGATAACCCCTTTCCACGGTGAAACTTTCAGATACACTCGTTCACCCACATTAAAGGTTACCGGACGTCTACGCGGATCAGCATACATTTTCTGCCTATCTCTAGCGGCTTTCAACTTTTCTCTCGCAATTGCAACTTTTTCGGCTGTCATTTGAACAATTTCGGGACCTGCAAACTGTTTCTCCCCGGCTTCTAACCAACAATTCGGAGTTCTGCAACGACGACCGTATAACATTTCATAGGGCGGCATCCCTATACTCGAATGATATGAATTATTATACGCGAATTCGACCAACGGCAAATGTGTATCCCACGAACCACCGTATTCTAACACACAAGCCCTTAAAATATCCTCCAAAGTCTGTATCGTTCTTTCACTCTGTCCGTCTGTCTGAGGATGATAAGCTGTACTTAAATTCACACGTGTACCCAGATTCTGTTGAAGACTATTCCAAAATTTTGACACAAATCTGGAATCTCTATCTGAAACGATCGATAACGGCACACCATGACGACTAACTATTTCTTTCACATACAAATCGGCTAACTCACTTAACGAAGCTGTTTCACGAGTAGCAATAAAATGAGCACTTTTAGTTAGACGATCCACTATTACCCAAATCATATCATGTCTTTTCTGATTTCGAGGTAATTTGGTCACAAAATCCATCGTTATATGTTCCCATTTCCACTCTGGAATCTGTAACTGACGTAACGAACCATAAGGTTTCTGATGTTCTGCCTTCACTTGAGCACATATATGACACTTTTCGACATAACGGGCGATATCTGATTTCATTGTTGGCCACCAATACATTGTTTTCAAATCATGATACATCTTATTACTACCCGGATGTACTGTCAATCTGGATTTGTGAGCTTCCGTCATGATTAAATCCCTCAAATTTCCAAGCTTAGGCACCCAAACACGATTGTTTAAGGTCTTTAGTCCACGTGAGTCATCAATTAAGTTCACCTTTCGTTTGGTCATTTGTTCAGATTTAATATGTTCGTCCTCTAAAGCACAGGCCTAAATGGTTTTTAAGCTGTTAATCAAATCTGAAGTTATATTCAAACGAAGAAATTTCACATTTTCACTTGACTTTTTACGACTTAGCGCATCTGCAACCACATTTGCCTTACCCGGATGGTATTTAATTTCACAATCGTAATCTTTGATCAACTCTTGCCATCGTCTCTGACGCATATTCAATTCTTTTTGTGAGAAGATATACTGCAAACTCTTGTGATCTGTACATATAACACAATGGGTTCCATACTGTGATGACCCGGAGATTTCCGAACAAATTTAAACTTTAACCTTTATATATATCCGACACGATAAGCAAATCTGTAATAATTGAGTCTCGAAAGTTTTAAAATTATATTCATTTAATTAAATACCCTTTGACCATGCCTAACGATTCACGAACAATTATGTGTAAATAAATATATATGCATATACATGTGTGCTTATTAAATTGAGATATATTAATAAAACATTGAACGGATTGGTTAATATGAATATAAGCTATGAGATCTTTTTTTTTGAACTTGGAAATGCTATCAAGGTATTGAATGAATAATATGTTACATAAACATATTTGTTCGGTGTAAGTTTATCGACGAGATTAAAAGATAATATCAAATGATTGAATTATCGGATACATTGAACTATGATTATGAGTCTCTGTTATGAGGTCCACTTTGAATTAGAAAACCCTTACTTTTAACGGTATTCGGAATATTTGGAAAAGTGATTGTATATAAGAACAAAAGTGTTAATTATTGGGGATTAGACAAAAGTTGGTGGAGGATTGAATTTCATAACCCTTGTTATTTGATTCGATCGATACTAAGTTATTTTATTTAGAAAGGTTAAGGAAACTAAAATAAACGTTAGCATATAAAGGAATTACAGGTTTAGAGTGTAAATGTTACGTGTTATAATATTTCCTAAACGAATTTAAAATAAACTTTGAACTATTATTAGTTTTCAAAAACTAATTATTATATTATTATATTAATACTTCCATGATATACAATATGTACAAGTTTATATATTTTAAATAAAAATATATTTATATGTTACAAAAAGATGAATTACAATATCAAACTAGTCATAAAACGTTTTGATTTAAATTAATATTATTATATATGTTTTGATAAATAATGAGACTAGGATTTATAAAAGGAAATGACCAAAACACTCAAAAGATTAAGTTACACTTTGAGTGGGTTAGTTTTTAATTAATTTAAGTCTAGTTATTAATAAAGGTACATGTCACAAAACGTTTAATTTAAAATAAAATATTTTGACAAACAACGAGTCACTGATTTATAGAAGTAAATGACCACAACGCTCAATTTTATAAGTTATATTTTTATAAAGGAAATTTATTGATGAGTAAGTCTAATTTTTGTAAAAGGTACACGTCACGTAACGTAAAAGGCTAGTTTTCTAAACGTACGAAAGTGCGCCCGAAAAACCGAAAGTGGTACATGAGTCGTGAGACCACGACCGTGTCATTTTTGTAAAAATTATATTTTTACCATGAGCGTAAATATAATATAATATTTAATTAATTATATAAATATAATATATTAAAAAAATCTATATATTAAAGATGTAAACGTCCATGTTTTTAGGCGCACATTATGGTTCTTTTTCTTTAATCACTCCGCAACTTTAGTGTTAATGGGGTCCGGTTCAGGGCTATAAAGCTCGAAGTTTTACGTAGCCATTTCATTCATTCATCTATCGTCTCATACTCTCTCTATATTATATATTTATATTTATATTATGATTATTATTAATATTAAGATTAATAATATTAATCTTATTATTAGTATTTAGTATTATTAGGGAGCGATAATATGAGTATTATACATAAAATATTACGACGAGGTCATGAGCGGGTCATTTCAAGACAAGTTTTATGAGTAGGATAGGGCTAAGGAAATTATGAGTTATGGCTATGGAGGTGATGGGTATGGTTCATGGGTATGCCCGTGAGGTCAATTTAGTGTTTGTCATCTCCGTTGCGTCTACGTACCTTTCCTACAATATTGAACCTCAATATTGATACGTGAGCACTCATAACTTAACTTTTATTTATCAATAGTGTATCCCTGACTAGTGCTCGAGAAAATAAAATTATGCATGCTTGTATATTTTATATTGCCCCTAGATAGGTTATGTTGAATCTTAAAGGTTGTTATACTAGGGATGAGATAAGATATAAGATATGCATGTCGTTGGAAAGCTAGCGAAAAATTAAGAACTTTTCCTTTAGATGTCGAATCGTTCCGATGAACGGATTAGAAGTTATAGCCATTTGAAATTGTGTAAAAATGATTATTATTATCGTCGTTCTAAATTTTAAAACTATCAATTTTATTAAAGTTATCATTTTGATAAAATATCATTATAATTATAAAATATCATTACTATCACCATTTTGAGTAGAATTATTATTTTAAAGTTAATATTAAAAAGTATCGTAAATTATCATAATTAGAATTATCACTTATATATATATATATATGTATATATATATATATATATATATCATTTTTAGTAAATATAGATAATGATATTTTTATTAATAGAATGATATTAATTATTATTGCAAAATAATATAACTTTTACTTATTATTATCAATGTTGTTTTATCAAATAAATATGTAATACAAAGATATTTTACTACGTATATTATAATAATCCCTACCATATTATTTTTATGACACTAAATAAACTTTATAAATTTTATTATTTAATATATATAAAAGTATCATTTATTATATAAACCTTAATATAGAATTTTATGTATTAATAAATGAATTATGTTATTTACTCTAATAAATCTTTTAAAATATTTAATAATATAAAACGACGATATTTAAACCATATAATAATCATGTAAAAACTTTGGAAATCATTTTGAGTCAAACTGACTTTTATTAACTTTTGCATATTAGCCTCGAGCATTAGGATTGTGGTACACTATGACTTGACTTAATTTATTAAACAAATATTGACAAATACACGAATATATATAATTACTATAGGTTCGTGAATCCGAGGCCAACCTTACACTTGTACAATGATGTTATATGTATTTTTACTACAAAATACAGTATGTGAGTTTCATTGATCCCCTTTTACTCTTTACATTTTTGGGGCTGAGAATACATGCAAATGCTTTAGTAACTGTTTCACAATAATTATATGCGTGAGTTTCATTTGCTCCCTTTTTAAATGCTTTTGCAATATATATTTTTGGGACTGAGAATACATGCGCTGCTTTATAAATGTTTGACGATATAGACACAAGTAATTGAAACTACATTCTATGGTTGAATTATCGAAATCGAATATGCCCCTTTTTATTAAAGTCTGGTAATCTAAGAATTAGGGAACAGACACCCTAATTGACGCGAATCCTAAAGATAGATCTATTGGGCCTAACAAACCCCATCCAAAGTACCGGATGCTTTAGTACTTCGAAATTTATATCATGTCCGAAGGAGGATCCCGGAATGATAGGGGATATTCTTATATGTATCTAGTTAATGTCGATTACCAGGTGTTCACCATATGAATGATTATTTTTGTCTCTATGCATGGGACGTATATTTATGAGAACTGGAAATGAAATTCTTGTGGTCTATTAAAATGATGAAAATGAAATGATTACTATAAACTAATGAACTCACCAACCTTTTGGTTGACACTTGAAAGCATGTTTATTCTCAGGTTTGAAAGAGATCTTCCGCTGTGCATTAGCTCATTTTAAAGATATTACTGGGAGTCATTCATGACATATTTCAAAAGACGTTGCATTAATGTCGTTGAAGTTCATTAAAGATTATTATTAAGTAAATGACAGATTAGGTCATTTATAGTTTGGATATTATGAAATGGTATGCATACATGTCAACTTTCGATGTAATGAAAGATTGTCTTTTAAAAATGAATGCAATGTTTGTAAAATGTATCATTTAGAGGTCAAGTACCTCGCGATGTAATCATATGTTATTGTATTCGTCCCTATGGATTGGGTCGGGTCGTCTCACATACAAATAGTGTCTCCACAGTTTCAAAGCAAACACTACTGCAGCCATTTCAAGATCATGCACTGGATAATTCTGCTCATGAACTTTCAACTGTCGCGAGGCGTATGCGATTACTTTATCTCTTTGCATTAATACACAACCCAACCCAGCATATGATGCATCACAGTATACCACGAAGTCGTTTGAACCTTCTGGTAAAGCTAACACTGGTGCCTGACACAGAAGCTGTTTCAAAGTTTGAAAAGCCTTTTCCTGTTCATCAGTCCATCGAAAGGCTACATCTTTACGAGTCAACTTAGTCAACGGACCTGCTATTTTCGAGAAATCTTTGATAAATCTGCGATAATAACCGGCTAAACCCAGAAAACTCTTAATCTCAGTCGGAGTCTTCGGAGAATTCCAATTCATTACCGCTTCTATCTTTGTCGGATCAACTTTTATACCCTCGGCACAAATCACATGACCTAAAAACTGCACTTCACGTAACCAAAATTCACACTTTGAAAATTTTGCAAATAGTTGTTCACGTTTCAACAAGTTCAAAACCTGTCTCAGATGTTTAGCATGTTCACTTTCGGTCTTTGAATACACTAGTATATCGTCTATAAACACAATCACAAACTTATCTAAGAACGGACGACACACTCTATTCATTAGATCCATGAAGATTGTTGGCGCATTCGTCAACCCAAACGGCATGACAAGAAATTCATAATGACCATACCTTGTTCTGAACGCTGTTTTCGGTATATCTGATTCAGCAACACGAACCTGATGATATCCGGATCGTAAGTCTATCTTAGAAAAGAATGAAGCACCCTGTAACTGATCGAACAAATCGTCTATTCGAGGTAATGGATACTTATTTTTCACTGTTCTTTTATTCAATTCACGATAATCAATACACATACGCATTGACCCATCTTTCTTTTTAACAAACAATACCGGAGCACCCCACGGTGAGGAACTCGGTCGGATAAACCCACGATCTAATAACTCTTGAATCTGTGACATCATTTCACGGACTTCAGATGGTGCTAGTCGGTATGGAGCTTTTGCAACTGGAGTTGTTCCAGGAACCAACTCAATCTTATATTCGACTTCCCTTACCGGTGGCAGACCTGGTAACTCATCTGGGAACACTTCGGGAAATTCTGATACTATCGGAATATCAACCACTGTTTTCTTTTCTTTCTTCGCATCAATCACATATGCAAGAAATGATTCACAACCCTTTGCCATCGACTTTTTCGCTTTCATCATGGTTATCAACGGAAAATTATACCCTCCCCTTTCCCCTCGGGCCACAACACGGGTTCCATCGGTCGAACGAAAGGTAATCACTTTCCTATCACACTTAATATTAGCCCTAAGCGAGCTCAACCAATCCATTCCTAGTACTACATCAAAGCTATGAATAGGTAACACTAAACAAGTCACCGGGAAAGACTTCCCTTCGATTTCTATACAAACCCCAGACACATATGTTGTGATGGGTATGATCTTACCATCGGCTACTTCTACACTAACCGGCTTGGGTAACACAGTAACTGGTAATTTCAACTTAGCACAGAAATCTAGGGACATAAAACACCTATTGGCACCACAATCAAACAATACACGAGCAGGTATTGAGTTGATTAGAAACATACCGGTTATCACTTCGTCGGCGGCCACAGCATTCTCAACCGACATCTGAAAAGCTCTAGCCTCTGCTGTTGGAGGGTTCTTCCTCTTCTGCCCACTTGAGGCAGTTGAACCTACGACTGATGCCGAACGCGCCCCTGACCCTGCCCCGGAACTACCACTCTTCGACGGACAACTAACTGCACGATGCCCTGGTTTGTGACAAGTCCAACACACACTATTCGGATACGGACATGCTGAAGACTCATGTCTAACAACACCACACTTTAAGCATCTTCTTGTAGCCTCAGAACATTGACCACTGTGAGAAGATCGACACGTGTGACACCAATTCCTATTACCTGCTCCAGACACAAAACTACTCTGACCACTTTTACCCTTCAATTTAAACCCACTAGACTTCTTGGGTTTAGATCCTGATTGACCAGATACTTGCCCACCTCGTTGTAGCACATTACTAAACATTCTATTTCTGGCGGCCTGAACATCACTTTCTACCATCTTAGCCATCACAACAGCTTGAGACAACGATGTAGCTGTTCTAACAAAAGTTCGGTACTCTGGCAAAATGATATTAACAAAATGCTGGATACGAGACGCTTCGTCTGGCACCCATTGTTGTACAAACCTCAGTTTATCCATAAACTTCTCTACTATCTCATCGATCGTCATTTGAGGTGTCATCTTCATTTCAAGAAACTCAGTCTTGATTCGATTCATATCAAACGGATTACAATACTGTTCACACACCTTTCCATAAAACTGCTCCCACGTGATCATACTCACTTGCTCCTTCGGTATACTGGAAATCACAGAATCCCACCAAATCATAGCCCTACCTTTCAACATTCGACTAGCATATGTTACTTTCAGCTCAGGTTCACACTGACACGCTTCAAATACCCTTTCAATTTCTCGCAACCAATTGAGAGTTATTGTTGGATCAGTACTTCCAGAAAACTCAGAGGGTTTGCAATCACGGAAGTTCTTATAGGTACACTTTTTGGGTGGTTGCATGTAAGGTTGTTGAAACATTTGCATTTAGTATGGGTTCATCATCATGGGATTTTGGTATGTAAAAGTGTTTGGTGGTGGCATATAATATTGGTTAGGTATTTGATTCTGAAGCTGGTTCTGGGGAACATTAGGTATCGTTTGGGATTGCACGGTTGGGAATCCAGGTGGTGTATCATCATTTCCAGAATGCCTCGCCAATTCAAGCTCATTAATTTTGTCCTCAGCCTCTTTTAGCTTGCTTTCTAACTGAAGGATGTAACTACTCTGATCATCATCCGACTCAACACCCTCTTCTGGTGCTCTGAATGTTCCGGGGTTGGATGGGTCAGTTGCGTTTCCATCAGCCATACCTGTGCTACAAAACAGCTCACACAAAAGCTTAGTGGATAACAGTTAGTTCAATCACAACTAACACACGTATATCCTATTTTCACTTAGCCCCCCACTCCCACAGACATGTTTGACTTGCCTCAGGGTTTGGGAACAAAATACGCGCACGTATTTGCTGCCAAACCATGCTCTGATACCAACTTGTAACATCACCATCAGCCCGTAGTATGATATTGTCCGCTTTGGACACAAGCCGATCACCGACGGGCTACCCGCGCACGAGTACAACCCCGGATCGCACTTCTACCTCACGGATTTGCTTCTCGGGTAAACACCCTCAAAACGCGTCATACCAGAAGAGGTATCCACACCCTTATAAGGAGTGCTTTGTTTTTCCTCTCCCACCGATGTGGGACGAGTCTGTTACAACTCTCCCCCCCCCTTCGGGACACTGCGTCCCCGCAGTGCAAATCGATGCGGGCCCCAGCTCTGATACCATAAGTAACATCACCATCAGCCCGTAGTATGATATTGTCCGCTTTGGACACAAGCCGATCACCGACGGGCTACCCGCGCACGAGTACAACCCCGGATCGCACTTCTACCTCACGGATTTGCTTCTCGGGTAAACACCCTCAAAACGCGTCATACCAGAAGAGGTATCCACACCCTTATAAGGAGTGCTTTGTTTTTCCTCTCCCACCGATGTGGGACGAGTCTGTTACAATTAACCTACAATATATCAAGCAAAGGCTCTCGATGTCGTTTCCTGCTGAAACCCTCTGCGTTTTGGGAATGTTTGTGTTAGTGGGCCACGTGTATTATTAGTTAGATCGTTGATGGTTGATATCCATATCCAAGATTTATTATTACCTAGCACTGTCAAAGACTTTTTAGAACCAGGATCATACGTGTACTTCACAAACCATACTTGTACTTCACAATTATATTTGTGTGTAGCTTTCAAATACCGACTCAGAAGTCAACATTCAGAAAACGTAATAATTATATGGGGCAAGTGTTAATTTAATTTTATTTTTTACCTGAAAAACCCCCTACTTAAATTGTTCAACCTCTTTAACTTTCAGTTTTCCATTGGCGTTCATGTACCATCGGCAACCTCTGGCAATTGATGTAAGCCTGTGTTCGCATGCTCATTCTTTTGCAAGATTCATGGTTTGCTACACTTCATTTATTGTTTAAATTCCTTTGATCTTGCAGATTCCTGCATAATCGGTGTGAGTTCGTAGTTAACTTCAACAAGTATGATGTTATCGATTGCTTTTTATTTTCCTTGGTTTTTGTTGTTCCTGGTTGTTTAGGAGTTGTTTCTGATTCAGTTTGAGCCTTCTTAAATTTTTTTCCCAGTTCTTACAATCTGTTGGCATGTTGTGTTTGTTTATGGTAGTAATTTTAGGTCATTTGGTTGTCATTGATGGTGTTGAATGTTAGATGTTAAATGCATGCTTTTGTTTAGCCTTCTTTTTTGTTGTTGTTGATAGTTAGTGTTGGTTTATATAATGTCGTCTAAAAATAAACGAAAGAGAGGCAGTTGTAGTGGTGTTCAGGCGGGTGATTCATCTATTGTTTATGGTGTTGGTTCGATTACCCCGTCTGAAGGGAGATCACCGTTTTATAACAATATCACGTAGTCGACTTAAAACAGTATCGTAATATTTGCATATCAAACATCCTGCTGTAAAAAATCGCAGCGCAGCGAAGCGCGCACCTCCTATTTCTAGTTTAATATATATTATATGAAAAATAAAAGATAAATAATACTTTAATCATATTTATTTTTGAGATTTATCACATTAATTATTAACACATAACCGTAATTAATAATGTTAATTAGAAGAAAATATTTAGTAAATAAATTTAAAAAAGAAAAACAATAAAAATATATTAAATAGTCACAATATTACAAAGACCAAACTTACACATGATTAGTCTCTTTGGCCTTGACTTTCTTTTTGTTTTCATAAATATTGTCCTTTAAGTATGCTAAACGACCTTTATCTCTAGATGATAATTCGTACATCACTATTTATAGTTATGCAATCACTAAATACACATTATAGTATTGTAAAGTACAAGAACGGTTGGTTGGTGATGTATGACTAAAAATGGTGTTATACGAATCACTACCCGTATAATTCTTTTATAAATAAATAAATTATTATTACTGTATTATTACTGTATTATTACAGTACTTATATTATTAATTTATTAATTAATTCTTTTATAAGTAAAAGAAAGAAAAAAAGAAAAACCCCTGTCTTAAACCTCTCTCTGAAAATCCTATCCTGTTATTCCAACCACCTCTCAATCCCAATTATCCAACCGGCGACGTCGTCCCACGGCGGCTCCACCGTAAAAACCTCATCGCCGCCGCAACTAACCGCCGGAACAATTTAACGATTACAATGGCCGCATCTCTACCTCATACTCTCTCTATACCTCGCAGTCAACACTCTTCAATTTCACATTTCAAGTCAGTAATATTTACCTGTATACATCTATAATCTTATATTATTTATACATTCATTCATATAGCTGTATCTATACTGAATATAATTATTTAACCAATCGTGCATCGTTCTGTACCAAATTTCATTGCTAGCAGAAATTGTACTATAAAATATTTTAAAATATTAGGTTTAGAAGAAGTAAATTATCTGATTTCCTGTAAGCATCTCTAATGTTATATTTATCTATACATTTATATAACTGTATCTATACTGAATTTAATTATTTAATCAATCGTGTATCGATCTGTTTTCTGGGTATACGAGAAGTAACCTTGTGTTGTAGGTCATGTGTTTGTGGCCTGCCTCTCTTAGCGAGAGGTTAGGAGTTCGACTCCCGTGGGGTGCAACATTGCATACAAGGTTGACCCTTTACCTTTGAATTCCACCCAAGGGTGCCTTCCGCACATCACGTTGCGGAGGCAGTGGGGAGTGGGGGTTTTACTGCCCATGCCCTCTGATTGGGCCGGGTTTCCTCGTGAGCAACAGTTTGGGGCGGGTTATGCAACTGTGGGAGATGAACGCGTGAGTGGTTAAGTCCCCTGTGTGATCCCGTACCGGTGTTCAAAAAAAATTAATATGTTTATTAAGAAAATGGGGTTTATAAAATTATATGTTGCAGTATATGATTGCTAACATGATTTACTACTCTAGTGAGCAGATTTTCGGTATATATCGATTTGATACCAATTTCAATAGCAAAAGACGAGTGAAAATAGTATGTCAAGGTATGTTAGCACCAAGAAAGTTTATGCAGAAAAGGAAAAAGGTTGAAGTTTTTGAGGATGCTGCTGATGAAGAAGATCAAAAGAACTGGAGAAAGATGATGAATGAGATCGATGAGGTGGGGTCCGCTGTTTCCGTACTCAGAACACGAAGGACAAAGAATCAGCCTCTTCCTAAAGACTTGGTTTTGGGAACCTTGGTTAGGTTTAAGCAGCAAAAGAAATGGAATATTGTTGCTGAGGTATATAATTATATATATTTCATCACATTTTCTACTTGGATTGTTCATTAGGTTTGATTATTATTATTATTATTTTTTAATTTTTTTTTTTTGCAGATTCTTGAATGGCTTAGAACGCAGCATTGGTGGAGTTTTAATGAAATGGATGCGTTGATGCTGATTACTGCTTACGGTAAAGGAGGAGATTTTAACAAAGCAGAAAGGGTTTTTAGTTATATAAACAAGATGGGGTATACACCGAGTGTTATATCTTATACTGCTCTTATGGAAGCATATGGAAAAGGTGGTCAGTCCAACAAGGCAGAAACGATATTCAGACGTATGCAATCTTCGGGACCCGAACCATCTGCTGCTACATATCAAATCATTCTTAAGATATTTGTCGAGGTAAGAAGTCTTACCTACTACTTTTTGCTGCTTTACAAGCAGGGTTGCAGAACTCGGAATTACTCGTCGAGTACTCGCTTTTTTCGTCTCGGGGAGTACTCGGTCAAACTTGCTCAAACTCAGTCAAGCTCGGTCAAAATTCAGACTTGGTAGTCAAACTCGTTCAAACTTGGTCAAAACTCGGCCAAAACTCGGGATTACTTGGAAAATCGGTCAAACTCGGGCAAACTCGGGCAAACTTGGGATTACTCGGGAAATCGGTCAAAATGGGTTGAAGTCGAACTTGGTCTACATCCGAGTACTCCCCTAAGATTCCGAGTACTCTTTAAAAGTCCCGACTGAGTACTACCCGAGTAGCGATTTTTGCAATCTTGTTTACAAGTTTGTAGCATTTGGTTTATTTAACACTCATGAAATATATACAACATTTTAGATTATCATAATTTTGAGGTAAAAAGATCAACGGCATACTATGTGGTGCTAATTGTCCAGTCAACATGAAACAAGTAGTTGTTCACTACTTATTTCTTGGGCCCCGCTTGTCTTACTATTTGTATTGATGGATTATGACTCTCATTGTTCGATATATGGATGTTGTAGGCGGACAAATATAAAGAAGCTGAAGAAATTTTTGAAACAATTCTCACCGATGAAGTTTCATCTTTAAAACCAGATCAACAAATGTTCCACATGATGATTTATATGTACAAAAAGGCCGGGAACAACGATAAGGCCCGAAAGCTATTTTCAATGATGAGCGAAAGAGGGATTCCACAAACATCAGTAACTTATAATAGTTTGATGTCTTATGAAACTAATTATAAGGAAGTTGCAAACATATATGATCAGGTAACTTAAAAAAGAAGCTATGTGTTTTCAAGTTTTCTTTTACATTTTTGCTTTTTGTAATTTTAATTGATTGTATATAGATGCAAAGAGCGAAGGTACGACCTGATGTTGTGAGTTATGCCCTACTCATTAGTGCTTATGGGAAAGCGCGTAGGGAAGAGGAGGCTTTAGCTGTTTTTGAAGAGATGCTAGATGCTGGTGTGAGGTATATATATATATATATATATATATATATATATATATATATATATATATATATATATAGTGGTAGGATCAAGAGGGAAGTAACCAATCGGGGGGAAGAGGGGGAAGCAAAAACTTTTTTTTTTTTTCGTTTTTTGAAAAAACTTTGTTCACGAACATTATAGATGAGATGAAAATATGAACATTTAGTAGAGACACTTTTTGATAAATGTTTTTATTTTGGCGGGAAAACGCTCGAAGAAGTAATATATAACAATTATCGTGTTTTTCGAGCGTATATTGAGGTTTTAGCTATTGGGGTTTAGATATTAGGGTTTAGATATTAGGGTTTATAGGGTTTAGATATTAGGGTTTAGAAATTAAGGGTTTAGGGTTTAGATTTAGGATTTAGATTGAGTTTTTAACACGAACGGTTTAGAGTTTAGGGTTTAGGGTTTAGGGTTTGGTGTTTTGGGTTTATGGAATAAACCCAAAACACCAAACCCTAAACCCTAAACCCTAAACTCTAAATCGGGCTAAATTTTACTTCACAAAACATGGAAAAAAAAACGTTCATATTCTTCACGAACAATATTATCTTGAATGTTATTTTTTAAGATCGTTTTCCCGCCTAAATAATAACATTCATCACGAAGTGTCTCTTCTAAATGTTCATATTTTCGTGTGATCTTGATGCCGGGAAAAAAAAATTCCAAAAAAAACGAAAAAAAAATAATTTTGCTTCCCCCCGCTTCCCCCCGATTGGTTACTTCCCCATTGATCCTGCCCATATATATATATATATATATATATATATATATATATATATATATATATATATATATATATATATATTTGTGTATTTATATGTGTGTGTGTTTGTGTATATATGTGTGTGTGTGCGCGCGCGTTAAATTTATTTATTACTAGAAAAAATTATTTATTACTAAAAGTCAACATTGGTCAACGTCCAACTAGTCCCGACTCGCGAATTTTACGACCATGCTTACTGTATCTAAACCCAAATTGACCTGTTTATACATAAATGGTTCAGAGTTGCACCTCTATCAACACATCATTTTATCAATTTAAACTTGGAAACTATATCACTGCTTTATTTTTATTTCTTGTGTATATTTATTTGTTATTATTATAGGCCGACTCAAAAGGCGTATAATATATTGCTTGATGCGTTTGCAATATCGGGAATGGTGGAACAAGCGAAGATTGTCTTCAAAAGCATGCGTAGAGACAGGTAATAATAGTCCACGCAGAAAGATGTCAATTTCACGGGCTAACGTTATCGTTTTCAGCTAGTAATTGTAGGCCCCCCTTTCATTGTGTAAACGCAAGTGAGAATTACTACTAAAAAAATTAACTTTTTAAAAAACATAAAATTCAAAATTTCCAAAATACCATGCGTGTATAATAGTGAACATTACTGTTTACGTAGGTGTATTATGGTAATTTGACATGATTCACAGTTCATATAGTGGATAATTCATGTATAGTAATTCAAGTTTTCACATTCTAAAGGCGGAAGCTAACCCAAATCGCTTATATTTAATCTTTTTGCAGATGTACCCCTGATCTTTGTTCATACACAACTATGTTATCAACTTACGTGAACGCATCTGATATGGAGGGAGCCGAGAAATTTTTCACGAGAATAAAGCAAGATGGACTCGAACCTAATGTTGTAACGTATGGAACCCTAATTAAAGGTTACGCCAAGATAAATGATCTTGAAACGATGATGAAGAAATATGAAGATATGCAAGTAAATGGCATTAAAGCTAATGAAACTATCTATACTACAATCATGGATGCTTACGGGAAGAATAGAGACTTCGGAGATGCCATGATTTGGTTCAAAGAGATGGAATCTTGCGGAGTTGTTCCGGATAAGAAAGCGAAAAATATTTTGTTGTCTTTGGCTAAGACAGATGAAGAAAAAGCAGAAGCTTTTGAATTAGTTGGAAAAAGCAATCATTTTAATGATGAACATACTGTTATCAATGATGATATTCGTTTTGAAGATGATGATGTTGATGATGTCATTGATGATGATGAAGATGACATTGATGATGAAGATGAAAATCAGCAGGAAATTTCTTTCACAGATAAAAGGTCAATTGCAAGTGTATAATGAGGCGAATAGGCGATGGGATCATATATGCTAAACCTGTTGTGAAATTTTGAAGTTAGAGAGTTATGTATTTGTGTATAGTTTAGTGAAAATCATGTCAAACATGGGGAACTAGTAGTGTAAACAAGTCAAATCGAGTCAAGATGCATGTCCTTGGTTCGAATTAGGGGTGTTTGTTTTTGCGATTAGAACATATTTTGGGGAACTGATTTTATCAAAACACAAAAAATCTCATTTTAGCGTTTGGGAAAGATATGTTAAAAATTGATTTTTTGCGATTTTAGGTCTCCAAATCGTGATTTCCTTGCAGTAGGTGATGAGGTACTGCCTACAAAACGCAGTTCCCCAAAATATTTCACACCAATAAACATTACTATTTTACCCTTTTTATACTCTTTACAAAAGCATCTCTCTTTAACCCTACTTTTATTTCTTCTTTATTCCTACAATTTACTGCGCTAATTGCTTTTTGTCTACGGCTTAACGTATTTCTTATGCACTTTTAAATTCAGCATACACATTAGACAATTTCTTATATTAATGATGTGACCATTCATTATATTATACTATATACTACTACCTCCGTCTTATTCCAATAGTCCACAGACAAAAAACACGCAGTTTTAGAAAATCCCACTAACTTCATTTCTCCACCAATGAAATATCTTCTCTCTCCAGATCCACCAATGAAATATCTTCTTTTCTTTCTATTTATGGAAGTGGACTATCAGAATGGGACAGCCCAAAATAGAATAATGGCCTATTGGAATGAGACGGAGGTAGTAATTATTATGGACAAACACCCACCAATCACGCCCCGCCACACCATCAATATCACTGTTATACTGTAGCAGTACTGTAGCATTTTTTTTTTTTTTTTTTTTTTTGGCAAAATAGACTCAAATTTGATTTGCAACATATTTCCGGAACCATGATACAATCCTCTCTTGATGGTACTCAACTACAAATGTCAATAAACAAAAAAAGGTTAATGGTCGGTTAATTAAACTTTTTAAAAAATAGTTAATAATCGGTTAGTTGGCCGTTTTTAAAAAAAAGGTTAGCATCGGTTAATTGAACTTTTTAAAAAATGGTTAACATCGGTTAGTTGGCCGTTTTTAAAAAAAAGGTTAGCTTCGGTTAATTGAACTTTTTAAAAAATGGTTAACGGTAAGTTAATTGAATGTTTATAAAAAGGTTATAGGTAAAAAGGGTTATATTTTTATTTTTCATCACCTTTTTCAATATACTACATATTATTTGATTTTTTATCTTTTAAAAAACCTATTAAAATTATATGGACCATAAGGTTTTGACAAATAAGTAATTTGTTTATAAGCCTCAAAACTTAAGCATTGCAACCCAGACTGTAACATATATCCAGTTGTTTATGTATTTTTCATTTATATAGTAGAATATTACAAAAACAGTTGTCAGCCATTGCGTAAATGGTCTGGAAAGAGTGGACAACGTTGTCAGCCATTGCGTAAATGGTCTGGAAAGAGTGGACAACGTTTTGATGACTTTCAGGCAGAAAACTGTCTAACGATATAGTAGCGTTAAAATGACACAAATCCGCCGCGAAGCGCGGACCACAAATCTAGTTTTTATTCATTCTTGTGCATTATAGTAATTAATAATTTATATATACTTTGATGTATGTACTCCTACCTATGCCTATGTTATATGTTGACTATCATCTACGGAGTAATATTATTTTTATGTTATAATGTTATACGGAGTATTACGAGTACGATCTTTATCAATTACGAAGTAGTTGATTATAAAATAAATACAGTATCATGATAAATGTGTTGAAGAATGTATACAAGTATCTCATGTGTTATTTATTTATTAACTAGATTTGTGGTCCGCGCATCGCGGCGGATTTGTGTCATTTTAACGCTACTATATCGTTAGACAGTTTTCTGCCTGAAAGTCATCAAAACGTTGTCCACTCTTTCCAGACCATTTACGCAATGGCTGACAACGTTGTCCACTCTTTCCAGACCATTTACGCAATGGCTGACAACTGTTTTGTTAATATTCTACTATATAAATGAAAAATACATAAACAACTGGATATATGTTACAGTCTGGGTTGCAATGTTTAAGTTTTGAGGCTTCTAAACAAATTACTTATTTGTCAAAACCTTATGGTCCATATAATTTTAGTAGATTTTTTAAAAGATAAAAAATCAAATAATATGTAGTATATTGAAAAAGGTGATGAAAAATAAAAATATAACCCTTTTTACCTATAACCTTTTTATAAACATTCAATTAACTTACCGTTAACCATTTTTTAAAAAGTTCAATTAACCGATGATAACCTTTTTTTTAAAAACGGCCAACTAACCGATTATTAACTATTTTTTTAAAAGTTTAATTAACCGACCATTAACCTTTTTTTGTTTATTGACATTTGTAGTTGAGTACCATCAAGAGAGGATTGTATCATAGCTCCGAAAATATGTTGCAAATCAAATTTGAGTCTATTTTGCCAAAAAAAAAAAAAAAAAAAAAGGTGCTACAGTACTGCTACAGTAGTTGTTCAGTATAACAGTGGTATTGATGATGTGGCGGGGCGTGATTGGTAGGTGTTTGTCCATAGTTAGTGTATAGTATAATGTTTAGAATTTGGTGTAGTATATCTCGATCTATTTTATATTTGATAATAGTTTTTACATTTTATGAAAAAATTATTATTAAATCATTGTATATTATTTGTAAAAGAATGTCCTTATCGGTAACTTTGCATGTTAGATTATCAAATAATATGATTTTCCTAAACACTTGAAAAACTGATTATTTGATTATTGCGATATCAAACAGCATAATTAAATCCAAACACTATTAACTAAAATCACGTTTTGATACAGCTAATTATCTGATTCTGATTATTTAAGACGCATAATCAATTTTCAAAACGCAAATCCAAACACCCCCTTAGTGTTCAAACAAAAGCTAATCGCCTGAGATTGTTCACTAAGCTCATATAAGCTCAAATTTAAGTTCAATAAATTCACAACTAAAAGATTAACCCTTTTATACTTGAGATCTTTTTTATTTCTAATTGAGATCCGAGCGTTTGACTCGGACAATTTAAGCATGAATTACTAGCAATTCACCTGAAGTTAGATTCGGCCTTACAAATTATGTTCTTCAACCTTCATTGCAACTTCTAAAAGACCAGCACCAAAGAAATAGAGTAAAAAACAGCACAATAGAAACCTTCAATTTCTCTCATAATCTTATGTTGCAACATGTAATATATCAAACTCAGTTTACATAGCGCAAAAAGACACCATTTTCTTCACACCATACGAAAACTTAAACCTTCAAATAAACAACTAAACTGCCTTACAAAGTACAATCAAAGGACAACAGCAGACCACGATCAGAGAAGTTAAACTTACTCCCTTCAACCTAAACATAATCAGATTCGCAAACTATTGCTTCAAGAAGTATTCCAAATCAAAATCTTCTTCTTGGACTTCTTGATCGACGACCGTGAGGTGATCTGCTCACACATTAACAATTTAGCAAATTAGCTCCAATAACCCCAAGCGAATTGGTCCTATCAAAAACTAACTTTGAACTTTACAAATTTTCGCATTCATATAATATTGAAACTTCACTAAAGTAAAATAGAAATTAGGCTACACTAAGGTGCAATGATTGCACATCCATATACAGAAAAAAGAGTCCTAAACTGAATATACGTTAAACATCACACAAAATGATTGCTTTGAATTAGAATTAAAATTAAATATTAGCAAAAATTATTCCAATCAACAAACAGGAACACAAACCTCCTCCTATTGTTTCTCCTTCTGAAAGGACCTTTGCTGAATGCCCAATCAACGTTTACGATCTGAGTAAGCAGTTCACCACCATCCATTGCAGCTATAGCTTTCTCTGCTTCCTCGAAACTTTCATATTCAATCAGTGCATACCCCTATTAAAATAGGTTTGTAAGAGATATACATATATAAAAAATCAATTGAAATCAAATAAATATATTCCAGCGTTCACGGTTTACAAATTTCCCTACTTAATCAGTCTCTTCTTAAAAGCATTACCACTGTACAATACATAAGCATCTCATAATCACAATTAATACATTATAGTGTGTTGCTTACAAGTACTAAATTGATAAGTTATTTACATATTCAACCAGTAGGCAATATAACAATTTTTTTGTGAATACAAACATACAGACGGGGAGAACTACATCAGCCCGTCTATTGAACCATAATCAATTAATTCAGAAAACCACTATACCTTGACAAACCCAGTTCGACGATCAAGATTCAGATGCAAGTTCTTGATCTCCCCAAACTCTCCAAATGCATTTTGCAAGTCATCCTCTTGAGCTTCTTCATGGACCCCAGTAACCAGAATAATCCACCCTTCAATTGCTGCATATATTCATATTTGTCAAAATATTCATCATCACAAGTACTCTTGTTTTACAATTTATATACAAAAGGTACAGCGATTTGATATGTGTATTCCATACTAAGATTTGTCCAATTAACTATATGATTAAAACACAAAACAATGTATCACCCTAATGCATTAAATGTATTTTTAATGCAAGTGTAACATGATTACAAAGAACAAACTGTTGTTAAGAAGTGTATGCTAAAATTAGAGAATTTGAACGATTTTCAAAAATTAATAACGGTATTCCTTTAAAGCTTAAAGGGTGCTCAAGTAACACTTCATTAGCAAAACAGCAATGATATACGAAACCATAAATATATAAGTATGACTCATTTCAACCCAAAACCATTTTGACCCATTACCCAAACCTACCCAACCTGACCCGTTTGCCACGCATAAGTATGAGATACAACAATGTTGTTAGTGTTTCAAAAATCACGAATCAATTAAAGCGTAAACCCTAATAACCAACCCCTAATTTTCTGGATTCGTTACTGCAACGAAGCCCTAAAAAATATGCTAAAATCAACAAAACCCTAAACTAAACAAAAATTGATTACATACAACCACGTATACACAACTTACATCGTTCAGGGCCAGGGCCACCATCGGAATCAAGCGAATCAAAACGGCCAGACATACGATTATTACGTTCAGCATCAGTTTCTTCACGAAAACCACGACCTTTAGTTTTTTTAGGAGCAACAGAGCCGCCGGTGATGGCGGATTTAAGTTTAGGTATGTGAGCCGGTGATGATGATGCATCGACGTCAGCAGCGGCGTCTTCGTCCATGAGATCGTCATCATCGGGCTCGAAATCGAGTGCGTCTACTTCGGTAGCGGTTGCCATTTTGGTGAATTTAGGGGATTTTGCGGTGGCAAATGGATGAAATTGGGGTTTATAGTGATGATTCTCAGTGTTTTTTATCCTCACACTCTTTGCTACACGGGAGTTCAAGTAAATTGGTGTGAGGATCAAAAAACAGTGTGGGAGAATCATCCCTTTATAGGGTTGCAGTTTGATACGACAAAACCCCCAATTATATTATATTATATTATTATTATACTATACCTTATATTTAAAATACATACCAAAAATAAATGGGAGATGATTCTCACACACACTTTTTTGATCCTCACATACCAATTGAGTATTATTAGAAGAGTAAAAGGTTAAAATAGGTGCGTGAGGATCAAAAAAATGTGTGTGAGAATCATCTCCCAAAATAAATGGGAAGTGATATGTATCACTCAAAATAAATAGATACCTTATATCTAAAATACATACCAAAAATAAATAGTACATTCACAAGTTTCACAAACCACCCCCACTCTTTTACTTACTTACATTTTAGTCCTAAAAATCATAAAACAGTTACCTTCATGGTTTTTTACAAACTTATCCTAAACTTTTAACATTTAATACTTTAACCATTAAACTTCTCATTCATTATAAATCGACTACATACTTTACATACTACCTAATAGACATAAACGATTAATAGTCACCAGGGGTGCTTTCGTTCTTTCACTTTTCCCCCCTTTTCCACCTTTTTTTTAAAAAAAAAAGCCTCCATAGTTTGTTCAAATATTAAAATCGACCCCCCAAATAGGGGGTAAAGTGTCAAATACTCATTTTCATAAAAAAAAAAATTAAAAAAACTACATCCAAATATTCAACGGGCCATATCTTCTCGCTCGCACCGAGTTAAATTTTTCTGACACCATCGTTAAACTCGAAACAATTTTAGGAGCACACTGTCACTAACTATACGCAAATCATACGCTTTTTAAAAAACGCTAAATATTTGAGGTACTTTTCATACACGTCGATTTTGCGTTAAATTTTTAAAAGTCGACAATTCCATAGTGAAACGCGGAGGTGTACATATATTGTTAATTTAAAATAACATTTAAATCTTTCAAGGATTATACCTTTTAGTTCGACTCGAGTTGCGCTTCAATAATATCATCGTTAGCCACGAAATAATTTTACAAACTAAACGCAATATAATACATTGAAAACCGAACCCCGGCGCGAAGCGAGGGTTCGAACACTAGTTAAGTAGATAGTAGATACTCGTAGTAGATAGTAGATTTAGGTTTTAAAACTGGGGCGGTTACCTTTTGTTTAATTCGGGTTAACGGGTTTGGATCGGTACATTGTAAACACATAATTACTACCAATGTTGAAAAAGGCGCGAGACGGGGGCGAAACGGTAGCGACCTCAAAACGTCGCAACGGAAAAAAAGGGCCGAGACGGGGTCGAAACGGATGTTGACTAATGTTGACTTTTATATATAAATATATATTTACACATATTTTAGAGCTAAAAAAACTTTTTTTGACAAGTTTGCACATATAATTGCAATTAGCGTTAATATAATACAAAATGGAATACTAAACTAAGTTAATTTTGATAGATTTGACCGACTTATGACCGATTTTAACAGATTTTCTGACTTTTGATCGGCGTTGACCCAATTTTTCCTACATTTGACCTGAATTTTGACCGTTGACTGGCTTATAAGAAAACGGGACGGGGTCGAAACGGTTTAGTCACCAAAACGCCGCAATGAGCGTCGCAACGGACGCCGTTTACAACAGTATTAACTACACAGATAGTCCGTGTAAATTTAGGGATGGCAAAAAATTCGTACTCAAACAGGTAAATCCAAAAACCAATATTTTGGGTTCGGGTTCGGGCCCGGTAAATGAGTCTAAGGTCGGGTATGTGGGTGATTTTTGATTTGTTCGTGAGTTCATGTCTCGAATGGTTTTAATCAGAAATCCAATTACCCGTTCCGTATATCCAAAAAGACCCGTGTTCATATCTAACTGTTAACCCGACAACCTTACCTGTGAACCTGATTACTCGGCCCGATTATATGACCCGTACACTAAAAAAAAAAAGACTTGAAAACTCATGGAAACCTCCGTTTACCCGATAGTTCATAAGTAAATGGGGACCCGAATACTTGTGCGGAAACTCGTTTACCCGCTAGTTAGTACTAAATGGGGACCTGTAACATCCCGTTTTTCTCGAATATGACTTAAGGTGCGTAATTAACCTCGTGTACGTTTATTATTGCATCTATGATCGTTTATTTTAGATTAATGTGTGAAAATATTGGAAAATGGTTTGATCAGGTCTTCTGTCGCATCTGAATGGGTTTCATCGCGTCCTGGTGCGTCGCGATACGCGACAAAGTGGGCTGGAACGCGACAGCTCCAGAACCCCAGTTCTGTCAAGGTTATCACGTTCTGTTGTGGTTTGTCGCATTTGGGCGTCGCGTAACGCGACAGGTTGTCGCGAAACGCGACATATGTCGCTGTTTGACAAATTTGACCCAATTTAAATGGCATCTTTGGGGGTGTTTAGGTCTTTTCACTTGTGGACTGTTTTAGATCTAGAAAAAATGATAAATGAGTTATCCTAACTCATTTAACACATCTTCACCTACACCACATTCAATTTAGAGAGAGAGAGTTAGGGTTTAGTGAGAGAAAGCTCACTTGGAGAAGAAAGAGACCAAATCTCACCCGAATCCAAGAATTAAAGTTGCTCTCTTTGTTATTAGCTACAAGAGGATAGTTTTGGTAAGTCTCAACTCTAAGTTTTGAGTTTCATTTAGTTTAAGCTAGGGTTTGGTTCATATGGAACTTGTGTGACCCATTTGAGGGTTAAATGGGTGGATTTTGGGTTGGATTGTTAAAAGGAAACCCTAAATAGCTATTATCTAGGGTTTGGTCTTGTGATTTGAGATTGTAAGTGCTAAGTGATGTTGTTTGTCACTAATGCACTTTTAAAGGAATGAAAGAATTTTTAATGTGTAAGTTTGATTTGGTTTATGAGTCAAAGAGTCAAAAGAGCACTAGTTGACCTAATCGGGTGAAATGGTTATGAAATACACCAAGTTTATGTTAGTTGATGTTAATAGACCCTAATCACTAGCCTTAAGTGTTCTATGATGAGGCTTGGCCATTAATGGGCGGTTTTGGTGTAGTTGAGTCATTTAATGAAATCGGGTCATTAAATGCTCAAGGGTTAGAAGTTGACAATTAATTCAACTAGATTGTATGTTAATAAAATGCATAATGTAATAGGTACGTTACATTGAAGGTTTGCAAGCTCGGTTAGCTTCCACAAGAGTCTTGAGGTGAGTGGAATGATTATGCATATGTGTATATAATGTATTTACTTGTACGAGATTCGATGTGGGTTTAAGTTCGGGCGGTCGATACCACATCAGGTCAATATATGATATGGGTTTAAGTTCGGGCGTTCGATGCCATATCATATATGTGTGTGGGCATGTAGTGTGGGTTTAAAGTTCGGGCATTCGATACCACATTACACGTGACGGGTGGGTTTAAAGTTCGGGCGATCGATACCACTCCGGGGTTAGTGTCATAATTTGTTGTGCACTAACGGTTGTTGGGAACACCAATGGAAAATTTGAAGTACCATTCCTTGTACTATTGGTTAACCATGGCTATGTGTTTGTTGTGTGGTGTTTTCACATTATTCGAGTTATATATGTTATCGTTGTGCTAGCTTGTGGTCTTGGAGATTTAGCGTTATGCCTTGCGTTGGTATGTCTTTTAAATTGCTAGCGTGTATGAGGTAATTGTGTATGTGAATGCATGTAAGTAGGTTATATATGTATGTGTATAATTATTGCATTCACTAAGCGCTAGCTTACCCCCTCGTTATTTATCTTTTTAGATGCAGGCGCAGTTAAGGGCAAGGGGGTTATCGGACATTAGGTGTCCCGTGATGATGCTTTGTTGGAGTTTTGATGTTGGCCTAACGTTATGGGTAGTTTAGTCCCAAACCATGCTCGAATTGTCGTTTAGATTGTAAACTATCAATCGTAGTGGGTCGAACTTGTATTAACTTAATTAGTGGCCTTTGTGCCTTTTGTAAACAATTAATTGTTGTGCATTTTAAATGGAACTCGTGAAATGGGTTACATATTTATTTTGGTGTAATGGTGTTGTATAAAAAAAAATTATCGTATGGATTACGGGTTGGGTTGTTACAAGTGGTATCAGAGCATGGTCTAAGGGATTTAGGTGACTTGAGATAGGCACCTAGACTTAGACTTTTGTGTTGTGGAATTATATGCGGGACTTGTAGGACTGCGGGTCGGTGCGGGGTTTGATTAGTTCTTTGATGCATAGGTGGACTAACTATGCTATATTATGATGTTACTAATCGTGTGTTGTTGTTTTGAACATCGAGCAAGATGGTTGTGACACGCTTGAGCATGGCACGGCATGTGAGCGTAATAGTGAGTCGCGACCACTATTACGGTTGCAAGTCAAGTCAAGCAAGGATGTGCGACAAGTATCGAGCTAGATGTGGTGTGTGTACGGTCATATGCATAGGTATATATGTGTATTAAATTGTTGGTGATGTCTAATCCATTTTTAATCTTTAGAATGAAGATGGAAAAGGGAACGAATACGAATGGCAATGGTGGTCCCTCTCATGTAGAGGAAGATGAGATTGAAGGTATTTCGTATGCCCGAGCGACATATTAAATTAATGTGGCTAGTATGTTATGATCCAAGTCGGGTCATACCCAATAACAAGCTTACCGACACGTTAAACGTATTTGATCTTAACGATTGGTTCATTAAACAAATACGCGACACTTGAACTTTAGAAAATCGGTTTTTCTAAAATATTATTACTTGAGATAAATTATTTGGATAATTTATATGATAAGGAATTAATTATTTATAAGATTAAATAGTTATGTTGTGATACATTTTGTAAAAAGGATTTATAAAATGTAAGTAACAAAAGGCATGGGATTATATGTAACTAGTTTTCTTTAGATAATTGAAAGTTACATATTTATTGATATATTCCCATGGGGGACGTTTTTAGGGGACCAAGATGGCCTCCCCATGCTTGATGTTACTCCCAATATATGCCACAATCCTTAGTTATTGATGCTTGACCAAAAATACAAAGTGGGCATGCATTCAAAGTTCAAGAAATACACTTAAAAACTGCAACAAAAATTCAGCTCTTGTAGACCCTGCTGGCCGAACTGTTTGGGCAGAATAGGAGAGCCTTTTGCTTGCTAAATTAAGGTATTAAGTGTCCTAAAATCCTAACTAAACAAAGGTGGGTGTTGGTGATTAATTGCTTGGGGTATCACTTGCTTGAGGCTTCAAGTTAGAAGCTCATTTTGCATCATCTTCATCACCATTTCTGCTGTCCAATTCAGCACATTTCTGCTGTCCAATTCAGCTCATTTCTCACTCATTGAGGAGGTATAAACTTCTTCCTTTCTTGTTAATTAGTAAGCATAATGTTCACAACTTGATCCATGGGATTTAGCTTTAAATTGGTTAAAGTTTAACAAGTAAAACTTGATAATTACACGCTTCCGTTTATAATGATTCTTAAAAGGTTTTAAGATATATCAAACTTGTTAAATCCCAACAATGGTATCGAGAGCCGAAGTTGTTGAAATATGCTTCGAATTGTTGTTTAAAACCCACTATATTTGCAATCTACTAACATGCATGAATGTAGATTGCAAAAACAAATGAGTTTTGGGAGGGTGTTTGATGAATGCCGAATTGTTAGGGCTCCAAAATTGGGTTTGGGCTCTTGCATTTTGGTCACAATTGGTTGCATGTTGATGTTCACAATCCTAGCCTTGACCGTGTGTTGATTGCATGCTATATTTGGTTGATTTATGATTCATTTGGTTTGTAATTATAATTATTCAATGGCATGTAATAATTGTTCAATTGGTTTGTAATAATTCATTCATTTGGTTATGTAATTCATTTTATATTTGGTATGTAAAATAGAATAGGTTGTAATTTCATTTTCTAGATAAAATGTATTAGGATACATATTTTGTAAAAATGAAGATACAAGATGATGAAGACTTGAAGAACACAAGGTGCATATGGATGCAAGATTAAGCGGGAGATTTGAAATCTCCTACTTTGTATGATTAACCCTTTAACCGGTGACATTTGTTTTCTGCTAAACAAATGTCCACCAAAATGGCTAGATTGTGAACACACTTATTTTGCATGTGTGGTTGTTTGTATGATTATTGTTTTGTATGTTTGGTTGATACAATTAATCACAAGATAACAACAAACAAAACGACAATTTAATTGGTTAAATTAGACGTACTAAGTACATGCAAAATGGTAATTTAAATGGTTGAATTAAAATTGCAACCAAAAACCTTAATAAATGGTTATTAAGAACAAGAAAAGGATAACGTATATAAAATGGTTTATATCAAGTAATTGGCTCAATTACAAGACATGAAATTGGTTTTTCATAAGTACCATACACTAAATGCATGTTGGTGTATGGCATAAAAGTTTTCTTAAACTAGAATTAATGAAAACTTAAAATCCCTTTTACAAACAAGGTAAACAAGTTTAACGCCATCCTATTGTGTGACACTTAAAAGTATTAGGGAACTCATGATGGGATAAAGGTCACCTAACCGTTATGAGCAAACTAGTATGATTAAGGTAAATTTCGCATGCTTGTGGGATAAAGGTCACCTAACCACATGTATGCTGAATTTACAAGTCTATACAAGTAGGACGACTTGATTTGGGAATCATGAACTTAGGGTCACCGAAGCATGAGGAACAAATAGGCGTTGATGGGATAAATATGCCATGCAAAAGGATTGCATGATCCCATACTCTAAAAGTTGCAAATGGATTGCAATTGTCATTTATTGACTACCTAGCTAAATCAAATTGCGGGATAAAGGTCACCTAACCAAAATTTGGTTTACCGTTGGATTCTAGAATTTAATAAATTTGATTTAAAGGGTATTGGATGTTAAATTAAAATTAATACTTAAACGAACTTTGTTAAATTTCGTAGATGGCCGCTAATAACAACAACAACATGCAAAACGCACCACTTAACATGAACAACCTATCGTTACGGTCTCTCCTCGAGAAAGACAAACTCAATCATACCAACTTTATGGATTGGTTCCGCAATCTTCGGATTGTCCTCAAACAAGAGGATAAAGCGTATGTACTTGAGGACCTCATTCCCGATCAACCGGATGAGCATGATATGGAGGCAATGGCCTCTTACGATAAGTATTGCCACGACTCCCTTCAAGTCTCATGCTTAATGCTTGGGACTATGATACCCGAACTCCAAAAGGATTTCGAGCATCATAGTGCATACGACATGATAACGCAATTGAAGGAGATGTTCCTCCAACAAGCGCGTGTCGAGCGTTTCGAAATGGTTCGGGCGCTACATGCTTGTCGTATGGATGATACCCAATCGGTTTCATCTTATGTACTTAAGATGAAAAGCCTTATCGATCGTGCTAACCGCCTTAACCTAAACATATCTAA
The DNA here is from genome assembly GCF_046630445.1 of Rutidosis leptorrhynchoides. Classification (NCBI taxonomy): domain Eukaryota; kingdom Viridiplantae; phylum Streptophyta; class Magnoliopsida; order Asterales; family Asteraceae; genus Rutidosis; species Rutidosis leptorrhynchoides. The sequence goes on along the minus strand of NC_092343.1, from coordinate 385,836,391 downwards.
TGAGTTAGCCACCGATCTTATCCTTAACTCCCTATCAAAAAGGTTTGATCAATTTGTAATTAATTACAATATGAATGGGATGGATAAGAGCATAGGTGAGCTTCACGGTATGCTTAGAACGGCGGAAAATAGCATGGGTAAAAGGGCTTTACCCGTGTTAGCAATCGATCAAGGTGGGTCAAAAGGTAACACCTCTAAGCCAAAGGTGGCCAAGAGAAAAGGACCCGCCCATCAAGGCAAAGGGAAAGGGAAGATGGTTACCCCAACCATCAACAAGGCTAAGAAGCAAAAGGTAGCCGAGAAGGCAAACCCCAAAGAAGACCCATGTTTCGGTTGTGGTGAGATGGGTCATTGGAAACGAAACTGTCCGGTCTATCTTAAGGAGTTGAAGGACAAGAGGGATGCAGGGCAAACCTCAGGTAATATATATATGGTATATATAGAGCTTAGTATTACTTCTTCTAATACATGGGTATTAGACACGGGATGTGGAACTCATATTTGCAATTCTTTGCAGGGGTTCAAAAGAAGTGATCATAAGGCGGGAACATCAAGTCTCTATATGGGCAATGGTGCAAAGGTGCATGTTAAAGCTCAAGGAGATTTTATTTTGAAGCTTCCAAGCGGATTGAAACTTATTTTAGAAAATGTTTTGTATGCTCCGGATTTGTGTAGAAACATTATTTCTATTTCTCGCTTAAAACAATGTGGTTACGTTGTTAATTTTATTGATGATGATATTCATGTTTCTAAAGACAATGTATTCTATTTCAAGGCTTCGCCTTCAAATGGGATTTATGAATTGGTTCATGATGACGCATCATCAAGCTCTATATATCATACAAGCACCAAGAAACTCAAAAGGGATTTGAGTGATTCCTATTTATGGCATTGTCGCCTTGGCCATATAAACAAGAACCGAATGCATACACTTCAAAAGAATGGACTTTTGAAATCAAATGAACTAGACTCATTTGATGTATGTGAATCTTGTTTACAAGGCAAAATGACAAAAGCACCTTTCCAAGGGACCTATGAAAGGGCTAAAGACTTATTGGGATTAATACATTCGGATGTATGTGGACCCTTTAAGCCCATAACTAGGAATGGTGAAAGATACTTCGTTACTTTCATTGATGACTTCAGTCGTTTCGGATATGTCTACTTGTTAAGACACAAGGACGAAACGTTTGAAGCATTCAAAGAATATCAAAACGAAGTACAAAATCAACTCAATAGGACAATTAAGGTACTTCGTACCGATAGAGGAGGTGAATACCTAAGCGATGCCTTCCAAGATCATCTTAGGAGTTGTGGGATTATCTCACAACTTACTCCGCCCGGAACACCCCAACTTAATGGAGTTTCCGAAAGGAGGAACCGAACCCTAATGGATATGGTTCGATCTATGATGGCAAGAAGCTCGTTACCTCTATCATTTTGGGGTTATTGTCTAAGCTCCGCGGCTCGTATTTTAAATATGGCCCCAACCAAGAAAGTGGAACGAACTCCTCATGAGATGTGGTTTGGAAAACCTCCTTCTCTTTCATACTTAAAGGTATGGGGATGTGAAGCTTATCCTAAGCGTTACGTCCCTAATAAGTTGGATGCTCAATCCACGAAGTGTATCTTCATAGGATATCCCAAGGATGATATGGGATACTATTTCTATGATCCATCCGAGCAGAATGTATTTGTTGCTCGGAAGGCGGAATTCCTTGAAACTAAGTTCCTAATGGAAGGAAATAGTGAAAGGAAGATAGATCTTGAAGAGGTTCAAGATCAAGTAGATGATACACAATTGGTTGACACTAGCACTCAACATGAAAATGTTGAGAGTGATCAAATGGATGATCAAAATACACAAGACATTCGTAGATCTGGTAGGATTAGCAATCCTCCTAAGAGATATGGGTTTCTCATAGATGATTACTATATGGTTGATTTGGATGAACCAACAAACTACCAAGATGCTTTATCAAGGATTGATAAAGATAAATGGCAGGAAGCCATGAAATCTGAGATGCAATCCATGTATGACAACCAAGTTTGGGAACTTGTTACGCAACCCCCTGGCTCTAAGCTAGTTGATTGCAAATGGCTTTTCAAAATGAAAACCGACATACATGGAAACTTGGATACATACAAAGCTAGACTTGTAGCAAAAGGTTTCACTCAAACTCAAGGGGTTGACTATGATGAAACTTTTTCGCCTGTGGCAATGCTAAAGTCTATCAGGATATTATTTGCCATTGCTGCTCATTATGATTACGAAATATGGCAAATGGATGTCAAGACCGCTTTCCTAAATGGATATCTTATGGAAGATGTCTATATGGTTCAGCCTGAAGGTTTTGTTGATCCGAAATATCCTAAAAAGGTATGCAAGTTAAAGAAGTCAATCTACGGATTGAAACAAGCATCTAGAATGTGGAATCATCGTTTTAATGAGGAAGCTGAGAAATTTGGCTTCATTAAAAATGGTGATGAAGCTTGTGTATATAAGAAAGCTAGTGGGAGCACTATCATGTTCCTTGTATTATATGTGGATGATATATTGTTATTTGGGAACGATATTCCGGCAATGCAAGGTGTTAAAACTTGGTTAAGTAAATGCTTCTCCATTAAGGATCTTGGAGAAGCACAATACATATTGGGGATTGGGATCTATAGGAATAGATCCAAGAGATTGATAGGTTTAAGTCAAAGTACATACATTGACAAAATCTTGAAAAGGTTCAAGATGGAAAACTCTAAGAAAGGTTTGGTACCTATTCAAAGAGGAACCGTTCTCAGTTCATCTCAGTGTCCTACCACGAAATATGAACAAGAGAGAATGAAGAAAGTCCCATACGCATCTGCTATTGGGTCTATCATGTATGCAATGATATGTACTAGACCGGATGTGTCATGCGCTCTAAGCTTGACAAGTAGATACCAGAATAACCCAGGAAACAGTCATTGGATTGCTGTTAAAAGTATATTGAAATACCTTAGGAGGACTAAGGATATGTTTCTAATATATGGGTCTGGTGAGGAGGAACTCGCTGTAAAAGGTTACGTGGACGCAAGTTTCCAAACTGATCGAGATGACTCTCGATCACAATCCGGTTATGTCTTCACATTAAATGGAGGTGCGGTCTTTTGGAAGAGTTCAAAACAGGATGTTGTTGCATTATCCACTACAGAATCGGAGTACATTGCCGCATCATTGGCAGCACAGGAAGCTGCATGGATGAAGAAATTCATCGACGACTTAGGAGTGGTCCCTTCCATTCAAGACCCTCTTGAGATCTTTTGTGACAACGAAGGTGCGATTGCTCAAATCAAGGAACCTCGTGCTCACCAAAAGACCCGTCACATTGAGCGGAGATTTAACTACATTAGGGATGAAGTTGAAAAGGGAAAGATATGTATTCACAAAGTTCACACAGATCATAACATAGCGGATCCACTCACGAAACTCTTATATGGAGCAAAACATGAAGGACATGTTTGTGCATTAGGGCTTCGATATTCTAGTGATTGGTCATGATCTATTTTAAGTATTGTAATGGAACGAAGTGGTTCAAACTCATTAATATAATTATGGTTTAATTTATTTTGAGTTATGTTCCTATTTTGCATATTTTATCCATGAATAAGTAATTATTCTAAATTCCGTAGTCGATCACATTTGTGGGAATGAGTGTGAGGTTTAGACTATTATGAACTTGGATTGGTATACATTCATAGGTTGAATGTAGGGCAGGGTTGCTACCAAGGTTCATAGATATTTGTGGGATACAAATATTGGAAGACCCGCTCTCAAGATTTACTGTATGGAGCCCTTGTGGTTGATCACATGTAATCTTGAGTAAAGGCGAATATCATCGTATCCTCTGACCTGAGATACATATTGGGTCCTGATATTCACCGAGTATTATGCCTTGATTCTTTCCTTCGCTATTCTGAAATATGGTAGTACATAAGGAAGAGCTCAGGTATAATACAAAGTGTGTATCTAGGACGTATGTAGTCAAGATGGAATTTGTCCCTCTTATTCGTAGAGAGTCAGATGTCTAAGGCCTGATAAAGTTAAATCTACAAGAGAGTGGTCACTCTGTATCTCTTGGATTTAACATGACATCTAGGATGAAAGGATATAATGAAAGATTCACCTATTCATATTCGAGATGGGAACTCGAAAGGGATGATGTTATTGAATGGCACAAAGTCATAACATATTGGGGGTGATGGACGGTCGTTAGGTGGTTTCCATCACTTGCATTAATTTCGTATGTTTCTCGTGCAAGTGGGAGATTGAAGGTATTTCGTATGCCCGAGCGACATATTAAATTAATGTGGCTAGTATGTTATGATCCAAGTCGGGTCATACCCAATAACAAGCTTACCGACACGTTAAACGTATTTGATCTTAACGATTGGTTCATTAAACAAATACGCGACACTTGAACTTTAGAAAATCGGTTTTTCTAAAATATTATTACTTGAGATAAATTATTTGGATAATTTATATGATAAGGAATTAATTATTTATAAGATTAAATAGTTATGTTGTGATACATTTTGTAAAAAGGATTTATAAAATGTAAGTAACAAAAGGCATGGGATTATATGTAACTAGTTTTCTTTAGATAATTGAAAGTTACATATTTATTGATATATTCCCATGGGGGACGTTTTTAGGGGACCAAGATGGCCTCCCCATGCTTGATGTTACTCCCAATATATGCCACAATCCTTAGTTATTGATGCTTGACCAAAAATACAAAGTGGGCATGCATTCAAAGTTCAAGAAATACACTTAAAAACTGCAACAAAAATTCAGCTCTTGTAGACCCTGCTGGCCGAACTGTTTGGGCAGAATAGGAGAGCCTTTTGCTTGCTAAATTAAGGTATTAAGTGTCCTAAAATCCTAACTAAACAAAGGTGGGTGTTGGTGATTAATTGCTTGGGGTATCACTTGCTTGAGGCTTCAAGTTAGAAGCTCATTTTGCATCATCTTCATCACCATTTCTGCTGTCCAATTCAGCACATTTCTGCTGTCCAATTCAGCTCATTTCTCACTCATTGAGGAGGTATAAACTTCTTCCTTTCTTGTTAATTAGTAAGCATAATGTTCACAACTTGATCCATGGGATTTAGCTTTAAATTGGTTAAAGTTTAACAAGTAAAACTTGATAATTACACGCTTCCGTTTATAATGATTCTTAAAAGGTTTTAAGATATATCAAACTTGTTAAATCCCAACAGAGATGACTACCAAGATTGAGACCGCTTTAGAAAACTATGTTTCGGTTTTCTCACGAAGGGTTAAACAAATATTCGAAGAGTCGGTTTCGGAATAAATTGTCGATATGATTCAAGAACGGATAACTAATGCCGTTAAGGAAGAAGTTGAAAGGAGGTTTCCTAGACCTCAAAATGTGGGAGAGTTGGAGTTTAGCTATAAGAACTTCTTGGCGACTAAGCCTCCTCACTTTCACGGGGATCCCGACCCCATGAAGAGTGCGGCTTGGATTTCCGATGTTGAAGGTTGTTTTCGCACGACCGAGTGCCCTCCCGAAAAGAAAACAAGGCTTGCTACTAGTTTGTTAAGGGGCCATGCTAAAGATTGGCTCGATGGCAAGATTGATATGGTAGGTGATGCGGCTTTTGTGGGGTTATCTTGGGCGGATTTCAAGAAGGAGTTTTTCCTTGAATATCGTACGCAAGCGGATCTTTCTAAATTGCGCAACGAGTTAAGGAACATGCGTCAAGGGTCTTTGGACCTAAACACTCTTAAAACCAACTTTCTCGCTAAGGCGCGTTTTTGCCCCGAGTATGTGGGGAATGATCAATTGTTAATGGAAGACTTTCATGCGACCCTTAGAGATGATTTGAAGGGTAAAATTAGTATTGGTCATGTTGAGACCTTTGCTAAGCTTTTGGTGGGGGCGAAGGGGTTTGAAGTGCAAGCTCTGAGTCCGGTTAGTTATGCGCCAAGTAAACGAAAGTTTGAAGCTTCTAATTTTTCGAACAAGAAGAGTAAGGGAGCATCCGAAAGTGTCGGTAGTGTGAAGAAGGGTGCTTTTAGTGGTCACATGGTCACTTGTTTCAATTGTGGGCAAAAAGGTCACTACTCTCGTGATTGCCCAAAACCGCGTACTAATGTGATCACATGTTTCAATTGTCAACAAGAAGGGCACCGAAAGTCGGAGTGCCCCGAACTCCGAAATGATCAAGTTAAGAGAATGGAGAAGGTGGCGGGGTCGGCTAGGGGACGAAATTATTTGATGACCAATGACGAAGCCAAGCAATCCAATGAAGTCGTTTCAGGTACTTTCATGGTTAACTCTAATCCGGCAAGGATTCTATTTGATAGCGGTGCAAATTTATCGTTTGTGTCTCCAAAATTTGTGCCTAAACTTAATAAACCGTTAGCTAAGTTAAGTCGTCCGGTAGAAGTTGAAATAGCGGATGACAAGACGGTGCTAGTGGTTGATGTGTGTAAGAACTGTAATGTTGTGTTTGGTTCCGAGAACTTTAATATTGATCTCATTCCGATGACGTTGGGTGATTTTGATATCGTGGTTGGTATGGATTGGCTCGATCATAATAGAGCCGATATTGCGTGCCATGAAAAATCTATTCATGTGAAGACCCCAAGTGGGGGAGAGTTAATTATTCATGGTGATAAACGAAGGAGACCGGTGCTGATATGCACTTTTGCACGGGCACGTCGTCTCGTTGTTACCGGTGGCATGGCTTTCCTTGCTCATGTTGTTGATACTCATAATGAGCCACCACCCATTCGTGAAATTTCGGTGGTACGTGAGTTTGAAGATGTTTTTCCGGATGAGTTACCGGGTGTTCCGGCGGAAAGACAAGTGGAATTTCTCATTGAGTTGGTTCCGGGAGCTACTCCTATTGCTAAAACTCCTTATCGTTTAGCACCGACGGAAATGCAAGAATTGTTGAATCAAATTCAAGAGTTACTTGAGAAGGGTTTTATTCGACCGAGTGCTTCGCCATGGGATGCTCCGGTTTTATTCGTGAAAAAGAAGGATGGAAGTATGCGAATGTGTATCGACTATCGGGAGTTGAACAAGGTGACGATCAAGAATCGTTATCCATTGCCTAGGATTGATGAATTATTTGACCAACTCCAAGGTGCGACGTATTTCTCAAAAATTTACCTACGGTCCGGCTATCACCAAATGCGGGTCCGTGAGGAAGATATTGAGAAAACGGCCTTTCGAACGCGTTACAGGCATTTTGAATTTGTGGTTATGCCTTTTGGTCTTACGAATGCACCGGCGGCATTCATAGATCTTATGAACCGAGTGTGCCAACCTATGTTGGACAAGTCGGTAATTGTGTTCATTGACGATATTCTTGTCTATTATAAGAGCATGACGGAACATGAACACCACTTGCGCGAAGTATTGAAGACGTTGAGAAAAGAGAAGTCGTATGCTAAATTCTCAAAATGTGAATTTTGGCTAAGGGAGGTTCAATTCCTTGGCCATATTGTGAATAAGGATGGTATTCAAGTGGATCCGAGGAAGATAGAGACGGTGAAGGATTGGGGACGACCGACTATGCCTACGGAAATCCGAAGTTTTCTCGGATTGGCCGGTTACTATCGTCGGTTTATACAAGACTTTTCCAAGATTGCTTCACCATTAACTAAGTTGACAAGGAAGAATACGAGATTCAATTGGGAGAACGAGCAAGAAATCGCTTTTCAATTGTTGAAAGAGAAATTGTGTAAAGCTTCGGTCTTAGTATTGCCGGAAGGTGTAGATGATATGACGGTCTATTGTGATGCTTCTTTGAATGGGCTCGGGTGTGTTCTAATGCAACGAGGTAAAGTCATCGCTTACGCCTCTCGCCAATTAAAGGAACATGAAAAGAGATACCCGACTCATGATCTCGAATTAGCGGCGGTGGTCCATGCTTTGAAAATTTGGCGCCATTACTTGTATGGTGTCAAGTGTACGATTTATTCGGATCACAAGAGTTTGAAACATCTTTTTGATCAACGGGATTTGAATTATCATCAACGTAGATGGATGGATGTGGTGAAGGATTATGATTGTGAGATACTTTATCATCTGGGCAAAGCGAATGTGGTCGCGGATGCGTTAAGCCGAAAGAGTCACCACCCGGCATTACGATTGGGATTGTTACGTATGATTATTACTAATGATTTTCTTGAAAAACTTGGTGTGATTCAAATAGAGCGTTACGTTCACAACAAGCATGCGGAACGAATTGTGGGGCAATTGGAATTCATTACGATGGGTTCGCGTAGTTTATTGTCTTTTCAAGAAAGAGTGTGGGTGCCTAAGATGGGTGATTTTCGAAAGGTGCTTCTTGATGAGGCACACAAGTCTAAGTATTCCATACATCCGGGTGCGACGAAGATGTACCATGATTTGAAGAAAGATTATTGGTGGCCGGGCATGAAACGCGACGTTGTTAAGTATGTTGAGCAATGCGTCACGTGTTTGCAAGTTAAAGCCGAACACCAAAAGCCGTATGGTAAGTTGCAACCGCTAGAAATTCCGATGTGGAAGTGGGAGCATATTACCATGGATTTTATTACCAAGTTTCCGAAAACGGCAAGAACCCAATTTGACACTATTTGGGTGATTGTCGATAGATTGACGAAGAGTGCGTTGTTTCTTCCTATTAAAGAAGCAATTTCGTCGGAGGCACTCGCGAAGATGTTCATTAAATAGGTGATATCGAGACATGGCGTTCCCGCGTCTATTGTTTCGGATCGGGACACACGTTTTACTTCTCGATTTTGGAAGAAGTTTCATGAAGATATGGGTACGAGGGTAAATATGAGTACGGCGTACCATCCTCAAATGGACGGTCAAACCGAACGTACGAATCAAACATTGGAGGATATGTTACGTGCGTGTATCATTGACTTCGGTGGTAGGTGGGATGAACATTTACCTTTGGTGGAATTCTCGGACAACAATAGTTTTCACTCTAGTATTGGAATGCCACCGTATGAGATGTTATATGGTAGAAGGTGTCAAACCCCGATTTGTTGGGGCGAAGTGGGATAAAGGGAAGTCGGGAGCTCCGACTTGGTATTGGAGACAAATGATAAAATCGATATGATTCGGGAACATTTGAAAAAGGCGCAAGATAGGCAAAAATCTTACGCCGATAAGCGTAGACGTTTGGTCGAATTCCAAGAAGGTGATATGGTGATGCTCAAGGTTTCACCATAGAAGGGTATTATTCGGTTTCGGAAACGAGGAAAGTTAGCTCCTCGGTTTATTGGGCCGTTTAAGGTTTTAGCTCGTGTTGGTGAAGTCGCGTATCGTTTGGAATTACCCGAAGAGCTTGCGGGGATCCATGATACATTACATGTTTCCCATCTCCGTAAGTGTCTTGCGGATGATTCTTCTTGGATGCCTTTAGACAAAATTGAGCTAAACAATAAGTTAGAGTATATTGAGGAGCCGATTGCTATACTTGATGAGAAGGTCAAAAGGTTGAGAAATAAAGAAGTGAGAATTTTTAAAGTTCAATGGCGTTGTAGTAAAGGTTCCGAATTTACTTGAGAGCCCGAAGAATTCGTGTTGGTTTACCTACCCTCTTGTCATGCGGCTTGGATCGCGAGGACGCGCTCCGATTCAAGTGGGGGAGAGTTGTAACATCCCGTTTTCCTCGAATATGACTTAAGGTGCGTAATTAACCTCGTGTACATTTATTATTGCATCTATGATCGTTTATTTTAGTTTAATGTGTGAAAATATTGGAAAATGGTTTGATCAGGACTTCTGTCGCGTCTGAATAGGTTTCATCGCGTCCTGGTGCGTCGCGATACGCGACAAAGTGGGCTGGAACGCGACAGCTCCAGAACCCCAGTTATGTCAAGGTTATCAAGTTCTGTTGTGGTTTGTAGTGTTTGGGCGTCGCGTAACGCGACAGGTTGTCGCGAAACGCAACATATGTCACTGTTTGACAAATTTGACCCAATTTAAATGGCATCTTTGGGGGTGTTTAGGTCTTTTCACTTGTGGACGGTTTTAGATCTAGAAAAACTGATAAATGAGTTATCCTAACTCATTTAACACATCTTCACCTACACCACATTCAATTTAGAGAGAGAGAGAGTTAGGGTTTAGTGAGAGAAATCTCACTTGGAGAAGAAGGAGACCAAATCTCACCCGAATCCAAGAATTAAAGTTGCTCTCCTTGTTATTAGCTACAAGAGGATAGTTTTGGTAAGTCTCAACTCTAAGTTTTGAGTTTCATTTAGTTTAAGCTAGGGTTTGGTTCATATGGAACTTGTGTGACCTATTTGAGGGTTAAATGGGTGGATTTTGGGTTGGATTGTTAAAAGGAAACCCTAAATAGCTATTATCTAGGGTTTGGTCTTGTGATTTGAGGTTTTAAGTGCTAAGTGATGTTGTTAGTCACTAATGCACTTTTAAAGGAATGAAAGAATTTTTAATGTGTAAGGTTGACTTGGTTTGTGAGTCAAAGAGTCAAAAGAGCACTAGTTGACCTAATCGGGTGAAATGGTTATGAAATACACCAAGTTTATGTTAGTTGATGTTAACAGACCCTAATCACTAGCCTTAAGTGATCTATGACGAGGCGTGGCCATTAATGGGCGGTTTTGGTGTAGTTGAGTCATTTAATGCAATCGGGTCATTAAATGCTCAAGGGTTAGAAGTTGGCAATTAATTCAACTAGATTGTATGTTAATAAAATGCATAATGTAATAGGTCCGTTATATTGAAGGTTTGCAAGCTCGGTTAGCTTCCACAAGAGTCTTGAGGTGAGTGGAATGATTATGCATATGTGTATATAATGTATTTACTTGTACGAGATTCGACGTGGGTTTAAGTTCGGGCGGTCGATACCACATCGGGTCAATATATGATATGGGTTTAAGTTCGGGTGTTCGATGCCATATCATATATGTGTGTGGGCATGTAGTGTGGGTTTAAAGTTCGGGCGTTCGATACCACATTACACGTGACGGGTGGGTTTAAAGTTCGGGCGATCGATACCACTCCGGGGTTAGTGTCATAATTTGTTGTGCACTAACGGTTGTTGGGAACACCAATGGGAAATTCGAAGTACCATTCCTTGTACTATTGGTTAACCATGGCTATGTGTTTGTTGTGTGGTGTTTTCACATTATTCGAGTTATATATGTTATCATTGTGCTAGCTTGTGGTCTTGGAGATTTAGCGTTATGCCTTGCGTTGGTATGTCTTTTAAATTGCTAGCGTGTATGAGGTAATTGTGTATGTGATTGCATGTAAGTAGGTTATATATGTATGTGTATAATTATTGCATTCACTAAGCGCTAGCTTACCCCATCGTTGTTTATCTTTTTAGATGCAGTAGCAGTTAAGGGCAATGGGGTTATCGGACATTAGGTGTCCCGTGATGATGCTTTGTTGGAGTTTTGATGTTGGCCTAACGTTATGGGTAGTTTAGTCCCAAACCATGCTCGAAGTGTCGTTTGGATTGTAAACTATCAATCGTAGTGGGTCGAACTTGTATTAACTTAATTAGTGGCCTTTGTGCCTTTTGTAAACAATTAATTGTTGTGCGTTTTAAATGGAACTCGTGAAATGGGTTACATATTTATTTGGGTGTAATGGTGTTGTATAGAAAAAAAAATTTATCGTATGGATTACGGGTTGGGTTGTTACAGGACCCGGCCCGTCCGGGTTTAGGACGAGTTTTTGAATCGGGTTCGGGTCTGAGATTACCTAAACCTGGCTCAAACCTGACCTGATGGCATCCATGAAATGTCCCGTTCTTATTGATTAAAAACGTTCCATATTAATTGATTTCGTTGCAAGGTTTTGACCTCTATATGAGACGTTTATTCAAAGACTGCATTCATTTTTAAAACAAATCATAACCTTTATTTCATAAATAAAGTTTTAAAAAGCTTTACGTAGATTATCAAATAATGATAATCTAAAATATCCTGTTTACACACGACCATTACATAATGGTTTACAATACAAATATGTTACATCGAAATCAGTTTCTTGAATGCAGTTTTTACACAATATCATACAAACATGGACTCCAAATCTTGCCCGTATTTTAGTATGCAACAGCGGAAGCTCTTAGAATTCACCTGAGAATAAACATGCTTTAAACGTCAACAAAAATGTTGGTGAGTTATAGGTTTAACCTATATATATCAAATCGTAACAATAGACCACAAGATTTCATATTTCTATACACATCCCATACATAGAGATAAAAATCATTCATATGGTGAATACCTGGTAACCGACATTAACAAGATGCATATATAAGAATATCCCCATCATTCCGGGACACCCTTCGGATATGATATAAATTTCAAAGAACTAAAGCATCCGGTACTTTGGATGGGGTTTGTTAGGCCCAATAGATCTATCTTTAGGATTCGCGTCAATTAGGGTGTCTGTTCCCTAATTCTTAGATTACCAGACTTAATAAAAAGGGGCATATTCGATTTCGATAATTCAACCATAGAATGTAGTTTCACGTACTTGTGTCTATTTTGTAAATCATTTATAAAACCTGCATGTATTCTCATCCCAAAAATATTAGATTTTAAAAGAGGGACTATAACTCACTTTCACAGATTTTTACTTCGTCGGGAAGTAAGACTTGGCCACTGGTTGATTCACGAACCTCAAGTTCCTTGGATAAACCTACTGGAAATGAGAAAAATAGATCTAGCTTCAAAGGATCCTTGGATGGCTTGAAAGTTCTTGTATTAGAAAGATAACCTACTGTAAGTAACAAAGGTTTCTTGATCTTGGATGATTACTTGGAATGGATTTAGAAAACTTGGAAGTAAACTTGCAATCTTGGAAGTATTCTTGATTTTATGAAACTAGAACTTTTGGAATTTATGAAGAACACTTAGAACTTGAAGATAGAACTTGAGAGAGATCAATTAGATGAAGAAAATTGAAGAATGAAAGTGTTTGTAGGTGTTTTTGGTCGTTGGTGTATGGATTAGATATAAAGGATATGTAATTTTGTTTTCATGTAAATAAGTCATGAATGATTACTCATATTTTTGTAATTTTATGAGATATTTCATGCTAGTTGCCAAATGATGGTTCCCACATATGTTAGGTGACTCACATGGGCTGCTAAGAGCTGATCATTGGAGTGTATATACCAATAGTACATACATCTAAAAGCTGTGTATTGTACGAGTACGAATACGGGTGCATACGAGTAGAATTGTTGATGAAACTGAACGAGGATGTAATTGTAAGCATTTTTGTTAAGTAGAAGTATTTTGATAAGTGTCTTGAAGTCTTTCAAAAGTGTATGAATACATATTAAAACACTACATGTATATACATTTTAACTGAGTCATTAAGTCATCGTTAGTCGTTACATGTAAGTGTTGTTTTGAAATCTTTAGGTTAACGATCTTGTTAAATGTAGTTAACCCAATGTTTATAATATCAAATGAGATTTTAAATTATTATATTATCATGATAATATGATGTATGAATATCTCTTAATATGATATATATATACATTAAATGTCGTTACAACGATAATCGTTACATATATGTCTCGTTTCAAAATCATTAAGTTAGTAGTCTTGCTTTTACATATGTAGTTCATTGTTAATATACTTAATGATATGTTTACTTATCATAATATCATGTTAACTATATATATATATCCATATATATGTCATCATATAGTTTTTACAAGTTTTAACGTTCGTGAATCACCGGTCAACTTGGGTGGTCAATTGTCTATATGAAACCTATTTCAATTAATCAAGTCTTAACAAATTTGATTGCTTAACATGTTGGAAACACTTAATCATGTAAATAACAATTTCATTTAATATATATAAACATCGAAAAGTTCGGGTCACTACAGTACCTACCCGTTAAATAAATTTCGTCCCGAAATTTTAAGCAGTTGGAGGTGTTGACGTATCTTCTGGAAATAAGTGCGGGTATTTCTTCTTCATCTGATCTTCTCATTCCCAGGTGAACTCGGGTCCTCTACGAGCATTCCATCGAACCTTAACAATTTGTATCTTGTTTTGTTTAAGTCTTTTAACCTCACGATCCATTATTTCGACGGGTTCTTCGATGAATTGAAGTTTTTCGTTGATTTGGATTTCGTCTAACGGAATAGTGAGATCTTCTTTAGCAAAATATTTCTTCAAATTTGAGATGTGGAAAGTGTTATGTACAGCCGCGAGTTGTTGAGGTAACTCAAGTCAGTAAGCTACTGGTCCGACACGATCAATAATCTTGAATGGTCCAATATACCTTGGATTTAATTTACCTCGTTTACCAAATCGAACAACGCCTTTCCAAGGTGCAACCTTAAGCATGACCATCTCTCCAATTTCAAATTCTATATCTTTTCTTTTAATGTCGGCGTAGCTCTTTTGTCGACTTTGGGCGGTTTTCAACCGTTGTTGAATTTGGATGATCTTCTCGGTAGTTTCTTGTATTATCTCTGGACCCGTAATCTGTCTATCCCCCACTTCACTCCAACAAATCGGAGACCTGCACTTTCTACCATAAAGTGCTTCAAATGGCGCCATCTCAATGCTTGAATGGTAGCTGTTGTTGTAGGAAAATTCTGCTAACGGTAGATGTCGATCCCAACTGATTCTGAAATCAATAACACATGCTCGTAGCATGTCTTCAAGCATTTGTATCGTCCTTTCGCTCTGCCCATCAGTTTGTGGATGATAGGCAGTACTCATGTCTAGACGAGTTCCTAATGCTTGCTGTAATGTCTGCCAGAATCTTGAAATAAATCTGCCATCCCTATCAGAGATAATAGAGATTGGTATTCCATGTCTGGAGACGACTTCCTTCAAATACAGTCGTGCTAACTTCTCCATCTTGTCATCTTCTCTTATTGGCAGGAAGTGTGCTGATTTGGTGAGACTATCAACTATTACCCAAATAGTATCAAAACCACTTGCAGTCCTTGGCAATTTAGTGATGAAATCCATGGTAATGTTTTCCCATTTCCATTCCAGGATTTCGGGTTGTTGAAGTAGACCCGATGGTTTATGATGCTCAGCTTTGACCTTAGAACACGTCAAACATTCTCCTACGTATTTAGCAACATCGGCTTTCATACCCGGCCACCAAAAATGTTTCTTGAGATCCTTGTACATCTTCCCCGTTCCAGGATGTATTGAGTATCTGGTTTTATGAGCTTCTATAAGTACCATTTCTCTCATATCTCCAAATTTTGGTACCCAAATCCTTTCAGCCCTATACCGGGTTCCGTCTTCTCGAATATTAAGATGCTTCTCCGATCCTTTGGGTATTTCATCCTTTAAATTTCCCTCTTTTAAAACTCCTTGTTGCGCCTCCTTTATTTGAGTAGTAAGGTTATTGTGAATCATTATATTCATAGATTTTACTCGAATGGGTTCTCTGTCCTTCCTGCTCAAGGCGTCGGCTACCACATTTGACTTCCCCGGGTGGTAACGAATCTCAAAGTCGTAACCATTCAACAATTCAATCCACCTACGCTGCCTCATATTCAGTTGTTTCTGATTAAATATGTGTTGAAGACTTTTGTGGTCGGTATATATAATACTTTTGACCCCATATAAGTAGTGCCTCCAAGTCTTTAATGCAAAAACAACCGCGCCTAATTCAAAATCATGCGTCGTATAATTTTGTTCGTGAATCTTCAATTGTCTAAACGCATAAGCAATCACCTTTGTTCGTTGCATTAATACACAACCGAGACCTTGCTTTGATGCGTCAAAATAAATCACAAAATCATCATTCCCTTCAGGCAATGACAATATAGGTGCCGTAGTTAGCTTTTTCTTCAATAACTGAAATGCTTTCTCTTGTTCATCCTTCCATTCAAATTTCTTCCCTTTATGCGTTAATGCAGTCAAGGGTTTTGCTATTCTGGAAAAGTCTTGGATGAACCTTCTGTAGTAACCAGCTAGTCCTAGAAACTGGCGTATGTGTTTCGGAGTTTTCGCGGTTTCCCACTTTTCAACAGTTTCTATCTTTGCCGAATCCACCTTAATACCTTTTTTGTTCACTATGTGACCGAGGAATTGAACTTCTTCCAACCAAAATGCACACTTTGAAAACTTAGCGTACAATTCTTCCTTCCTCAATACTTCTAACACCTTTCTCAAATGTTCACCGTGTTCTTGGTCATTCTTTGAGTAAATAAGTATGTCATCAATGAAAACAATGACAAACTTGTCAAGGTATGGTCCACACACTCGGTTCATAAGGTCCATGAACATAGCTGGTGCATTAGTTAAACCAAACGGCATGACCATAAACTCGTAATGACCGTAACGTGTTCTGAAAGTAGTCTTTGGAATATCATCTTCTTTTACCCACATTTGATGATACCCGGAACGTAAGTCAATCTTTAAATAAATAGACGAGCCTTGTAGTTGATCAAATAAGTCGTCGATTCTCGGTAGTGGGTAGCGGTTCTTGATGGTAAGTTTGTTCAACTCTCGGTAGTCGATACACAACCTGAATGTACCATCTTTCTTCTTGACAAACAAAACAGGAGCTCCCCACGGTGATGTGCTTGGTCGAATGAAACCACGCTCTAAAAGTTCTTGTAATTGGCTTTGCAGTTCTTTCATCTCACTGGGTGCGAGTCTGTAAGGAGCACGAGCTATTGGTGCAGCTCCTGGTACAAGATCTATTTGAAATTCAACGGATCGATGTGGGGGTAATCCCGGTAATTCTTTCGGAAATACATCGGGAAATTCTTTTGCGACGGGAACATCATTGATGCTCTTTTCTTCAGTTTGTACTTTCTCGACGTGTGCTAGAACAGCATAGCAACCTTTTCTTATTAGTTTTTGTGCCTTCAAATTACTAATAAGATGTAGCTTCGTGTTGCCCTTTTCTCCGTACACCATTAAGGGTTTTCCTTTTTCTCGTATAATGCGAATTGCATTTTTGTAACAAACGATCTCTGCTTTCACTTCTTTCAACTAGTCCATACCGATTATCACATCAAAACTCCCTAACTCTACTGGTATCAAGTCAATCTTAAATGTTTCGCTAACCAGTTTAATTTCTCGATTTCGACATATATTATCTGCTGAAATTAATTTACCATTTGCTAATTCGAGTAAAAATTTACTATCCAAAGGCGTCAATGGACAACTTAATTTAGCACAAAAATCTCTACTCATATAGCTTCTATCCGCACCCGAATCAAATAAAACATAAGCAGATTTATTGTCAATAAGAAACGTACCCGTAACAAGCTCCGGGTCTTCCTGTGCCTCTGCCGCATTAATATTGAAAACTCTTCCACGGCCTTGTCCATTCGTGTTCTCCTGGTTAGGACAATTTCTAATAATGTGGCCCGGTTTTCCACATTTATAACAAGCTACATTGGCATAACTTGCTCCGACACTACTTGCTCTGCCATTACTCATTCCGACACCATTTGTTCCTTTCGTTCTATTATCCCCTGGTCCGTAGACCTCACACTTCTCCGCGCCATGACCATTTCTTTTACACTTGTTGCAAAATTTGGTGCAGAACCCCGAGTGATACTTTTCACACCTTTGGCATAGCTGCTTCTGATTGTTGTTGTTGTTGCGATTATTATTGTTGTTGGGATGATTGTTGTAGTTGTAGTTGCTGTTGTTGTTGTTGTTGTTGTTGTTGTTGGTCCATTTGTTGTAGTTGCGATTGATGTTGCGATTGTTGGGATAGTTGTTGTAATTGCTGTTGTTGTTGTATTGGTGATTCTTATCACCGTTTTCCTCCCACTTTCTTTTGACTTGCTTTACATTGGCCTCTTCAGCAGTCTGTTCTTTAATTCTTTCTTCAATCTGGTTCACTAGTTTGTGAGCCATTCTACATGCCTGTTGTATGGAGGCAGGCTCGTGTGAACTTATATCTTCTTGGATTCTTTCCGGTAATCCTTTCACAAACGCGTCGATCTTCTCTTCCTCATCTTCGAACGCTCCCGGACACAATAGGCATAATTCTGTGAATCGTCTTTCGTACGTGGTAATATCAAATCCTTGGGTTCGTAACCCTCTAAGTTCTGTCTTGAGCTTATTGACCTCGGTTCTGGGATGGTACTTCTCGTTCATCAAGTGCTTGAATGCTGACCATGGTAGTGCGTAAGCATCATTTTGTCCCACTTGCTCTAGATAGGTATTCCACCATGTTAACGCAGAACCTGTGAAGGTATGCGTAGCGTACTTCACTTTGTCCTCTTCAGTACACTTACTTATGGCAAACACCGATTCGACCTTCTCGGTCCACCGTTTCAATCCGATCGGTCCTTCAGTTCCATCAAATTCCAAAGATTTGCAGGCAGTGAATTCTTTGTAGGTGCATCCTACACGATTTCCTGTACTGCTAGATCCAAGGTTATTGTTGGTATGTAGCGCAGCCTGTACTGCGGCTATGTTTGAAGCTAGAAAAGTACGGAATTCCTCTTCATTCATATTCACGGTTTGTCGAGTAGTCGGTGCCATTTCCTTCAAAATAGTCAAATGGAACAAGTTAATCATACAGAATATTAAGAGTAGTTAATAGTATTTTGTAGCATAATATGAACTCATTTATAAAAGCTTTTTCTTCATACTAGCTTTTTATAAGTTTAAATTCGGGTAGTACCTACCCGTTAAGTTCATACTTAGTAGCTAATATACAATTCAACTACTACAATTCTATATGAAAAACTGATTATAATAATATTTCGCGTTCAAACTTTTACACAATATTTTACAAACTTACAATACCACTTATTTTACATATAGCATGAAATATAGCACACAATAACTTTGATACAAGATAGTTGTGAAGATAATTCTAGCTATTACACAAGTCGTTCAGTAAAGGCAATAAAGACACGTAATTCATACGTCCAGAAACAAGTCATGCATTCTGGTTTTACTAGGACTACTTCCCATCCTTGGTCTTGTGGAACATA
Organism: Rutidosis leptorrhynchoides; assembly: GCF_046630445.1. Classification (NCBI taxonomy): domain Eukaryota; kingdom Viridiplantae; phylum Streptophyta; class Magnoliopsida; order Asterales; family Asteraceae; genus Rutidosis; species Rutidosis leptorrhynchoides. The sequence goes on along the minus strand of NC_092343.1, from coordinate 385,817,419 downwards.
ATCGTTATGGCCGTTGATAAGACAGCGTGTTGTAACGTCGTCAAAGGTACGAGGGTTACGTAATATCCAACAGTCCCGTAACAATCTAAAAACCTCATTTCTTACCCCAATTACCGACTCCGTCACTTGTGGGAACGTTTTGTTTAATAGTTGTAGCCCGATGTTCTTGTTCTCACTTTGGTGAGAAGCGAACATTACTAACCCGTAAGCATAACATGCTTCTTTATGTTGCATGTTAGCCGCTTTTTCTAAATCACGAAGTCCTATATTCGGATATATTGAGTCAAAATAATTTCTTAACCCGTTGCGTAAAATAGCATTTGGGTTCCCCGCAATATATGCGTCAAAGTAAACACATCGTAACTTATGGATTTCCCAATGTGATATCCCCCATCTTTCGAACGAAAGCCTTTTATAAACCAAGGCATTCTTGGAACGTTCTTCGAATGTCTTACAAACTGATCTCACCTTAAATAGTTGTGCCGAGGAATTCTGACCGACTCTAGACAAGATTTCATCAATCATGTCTCCGGGTAGGTCTCTTAAAATATTGGGTTGTCTATCCATTTTGTGTTTTTATACTGTAAAATAGACAAGAGTTAGATTCATAAAAAAAATACTTGTTAATACAAGCAATTTTTACATATATCATAAAGCATAAGCACACTATATTACATATATTACACCACACGAATACAACTATCTTATTCCGACTCGCTCGTTTCTTCTTCTTCGGTTTTGGTTCGTTTTGATAAGTTTCTAGGGATATATGATGTTCCCCTAATACGAGCCGTCGTTATCCACATTGGTTTAGAAAAACCTGGTGGTTTAGAGGTTCCCGGGTCATTGTTACAACTTAAGGGCTTCGGGGGTTGACGATACATATAAAGTTCATCGGGGTTGGAATTAGATTTCTATATTTTTATGCCCTTTCCCTTATTATTTTCTTTTGCCTTTTTAAATTCAGTTGGGGTAATTTCTATAACATCATCGGAATTCTTGTCGGAATCCGATTCATCGGAGAATTGGTAATCCTCCCAATATTTTGCTTCCTTGGCGGAAACACCATTGACCATAATTAACCTTGGTCGGTTGGTTGAGGATTTTCTTTTACTTAACCGTTTTATTATTTCCCCCACCGGTTCTATTTCCTCCTCCGGTTCCTCCTCTTCCGGTTCTGATTCTTCTTCCGGTTCTGATTCTTTTTTCTGGTTCTTCTTCGGGAACTTGTGAATCAGTCCAATATATATTCGACTCTTCGTTATTATTAGGTGAGTCAATGGGATTTGTGCTAGAGGTAGACATCTATCACACAATATCAAACATGTTAAGAGATTAATATATCACATAATATATACTTGTTAATAATATATAGTTTCCAACAAAAATGTTAAGCAATCATTTTTAAAGAAAACACGGTCGAAGTCCAGACTCACTAATGCATCCTAACAAACTCGATAAGACACACTAATGCAAATTTTCTGGTTCTCTAAGACCAACGTTCTGATACCAACTGAAATGTCCCGTTCTTATTGATTAAAAACGTTCCATATTAATTGATTTCGTTGCGAGGTTTTGACCTCTATATGAGACATTTTTTCAAAGACTGCATTCATTTTTAAAACAAACCATAACCTTTATTTCATAAATAAAGTTTTAAAAAGCTTTACGTAGATTATCAAATAATGATAATCTAAAATATCCTGTTTACACACGACCATTACATAATGGTTTACAATACAAATATGTTACATCGAAATTAGTTTCTTGAATGTAATTTTTACACAATATCATACAAACATGGACTCCAAATCTTGTCCTTATTTTAGTATGCAACAGCGGAAGCTCTTAGTATTCACCTGAGAATAAACATGCTTTAAACGTCAACAAAAATGTTGGTGAGTTATAGGTTTAACCTATATATATCAAATCGTAACAATAGACCACAAGATTTCATATTTCAATACACATCCCAAACATAGAGATAAAAATCATTCATATGGTGAACACCTGGTAACCGACATTAACAAGATGCATATATAAGAATATCCCCATCATTCCGGGACACCCTTCGGATATGATATAAATTTCGAAGTACTAAAGCATCCGGTACTTTGGATGGGGTTTGTTAGGCCCAATAGATCTATCTTTAGGATTCGCGTCAATTAGGGTGTCGGTTCCCTAATTCTTAGATTACCAGACTTAATAAAAAGGGGTATATTCGATTTCGATAATTCAACCATAGAATGTAGTTTCACGTACTTGTGTCTATTTTGTAAATCATTTATAAAACTTGCATGTATTCTCTGTAGTGACCCGAACTTTTCCATGTTTATATATATTAATTGAGATTGATGTTTACATGATTAAATGTTTCCAACATGTTAAGCAATCAAACTTGTTAAGACTTGATTAATTGAAATAGGTTTCATATAGACAATTGACCACCCAAGTTGACCGGTGATTCACGAACGTTAAAACTTGTAAAAAAAAACTATATGATGACATATATATGGTTATATATATAGTTAACATGATATTATGATAAGTAAACATATCATTAATTATATTAACAATGAACTACATATGTAAAAACAAGACTACTAACTTAATGATTTTGAAACGAGACATATATGTAACGTTTATCGTTGTAACGACATTTAATGTATATATATCATATTAAGAGATATTCGTACATCATAATATCATGATAATATAATAATTTAAAATCTCTTTTGATATTATAAACATTGGGTTAACAACATTTAACAAGATCGTTAACCTAAAGGTTTCAAAACACCACTTACATGTAACGACTAACGATGACTTAACGACTCAGTTAAAATGTATATACATGTAGTGTTTTAATATGTATTTATACACTTTTGAAAGACTTCAATACACTTATCAAAATACTTATACTTAACAAAAATGCTTACAATTACATTCTCGTTCAGTTTCATCAACAATTCTACTCGTATGCACCCGTATTCGTACTCGTACAATACACAGCTTTTAGATGTATGTACTATTGGTATATACACTCCAATGATCAGCTCTTAGCAGCCCATGTGAGTCACCTAACACATGTGGGAACCATCATTTGGCAACTAGCATGAAATATCTCATAAGATTACAAAAATATGAGTAATCATTCATGACTTATTTACATGAAAACAAAATTACATATCCTTTATATCTAATCCATACACCAACGACCAAAAACACCTACAAACACTTTCATTCTTCAATTTTCTTCATCTAATTGAACTCTCTCAAGTTCTATCTTCAAGTTCTAAGTGTTCTTCATAAATTCCAAAAGTTCTAGTTTCATAAAATCAAGAATACTTTCAAGTTTGCTAGCTCACTTCCAATCTTGTAAGGTGATCATCCAACCTCAAGAAATCTTTGTTTCTTACAGTAGGTTATCATTCTAATACAAGGTAATAATCATATTCAAACTTTGGTTCAATTTCTATAACTATAACAATCTTATTTCAAGTGATGATCTTACTTGAACTTGTTTTCGTGTCATGATTTTGCTTCAAGAACTTTGAGCCATCCAAGGATCCATTGAAGCTAGATCCATTTTTCTCTTTTCCAGTAGGTTCATCCAAGGAACTTAAGGTAGAAATGATGTTCATAACATCATTCGATTCATACATATAAAGCTATCTTATTCGAAGGTTTAAACTTGTAATCACTAGAACATAGTTTAGTTAATTCTAAACTTGTTCGCAAACAAAAGTTAATCCTTCTAACTTGACTTTTAAAATCAACTAAACACATGTTCTATATCTATATGATATGCTAACTTAATGATTTAAAACCTGGAAACACGAAAAACACCGTAAAACCGGATTTACGCCGTCGTAGTAACACCGCGGGCTGTTTTGGGTTAGTTAATTAAAAACTATGATAAACTTTGATTTAAAAGTTGTTATTCTGAGAAAATGATTTTTATTATGAACATGAAACTATATCCAAAAATTATGGTTAAACTCAAAGTGAAAGTATGTTTTCTAAAATGGTCATCTAGACGTCGTTCTTTCGACTGAAATGACTACCTTTACAAAAACGACTTGTAACTTATTTTTCCGACTAGAAACCTATACTTTTTTTGTTTAGATTCATAAAATAGAGTTCAATATGAAACCATAGCAATTTGATTCACTCAAAACGGATTTAAAATGAAGAAGTTATGGGTAAAACAAGATTGGATAATTTTTCTCATTTTAGCTACGTGAAAATTGGTAACAAATCTATTCCAACCATAACTTAATCAACTTGTATTATATATTATGTAATCTTGAGATACCATAGACACGTATACAATGTTTCGACCTATCATGTCGACACATCTATATATATTTCGGAACAACCATAGACACTCTATATGTGAATGTTGGAGTTAGCTATACAGGGTTGAGGTTGATTCCAAAATATATATAGTTTGAGTTGTGATCAATACTGAGATACGTATACACTGGGTCGTGGATTGATTCAAGATAATATTTATCGATTTATTTCTGTACATCTAACTGTGGACAACTAGTTGTAGGTTACTAACGAGGACAGCTGACTTAATAAACTTAAAACATCAAAATATATTAAAAGTGTTGTAAATATATTTTGAACATACTTTAATATATATGTATATATTGTTATAGGTTCGTGAATCAACAGTGGCCAAGTCTTACTTCCCGACGAAGTAAAAATCTGTGAAAGTGAGTTATAGTCCCACTTTTAAAATCTAATATTTTTGGGATGAGAATACATGCAGGTTTTATAAATGATTTACAAAATAGACACAAGTACGTGAAACTACATTCTATGGTTGAATTATCGAAATTGAATATGCCCCTTTTTATTAAGTCTGGTAATCTAAGAATTAGGGAACAGACACCCTAATTGACGCGAATCCTAAAGATAGATCTATTGGGCCTAACAAACCCCATCCAAAGTACCGGATGCTTTAGTACTTCGAAATTTATATCATATCCGAAGGGTGTCCCGGAATGATGGGGATATTCTTATATATGCATCTTGTTATTGTCGGTTACCAGGTGTTCACCATATGAATGATTTTTATCTCTATGTATGGGATGTGTATTGAAATATGAAATCTTGTGGTCTATTGTTACGATTTGATATATATAGGTTAAACCTATAACTCACCAACATTTTTGTTGACGTTTAAAGCATGTTTATTCTCAGGTGAATATTAAGAGCTTCCGCTGTTGCATACTAAAATAAGGACAAGATTTGGAGTCCATGTTTGTATGATATTGTGTAAAAACTGCATTCAAGAAACTGATTTCGATGTAACATATTTGTATTGTAAACCATTATGTAATGGTCGTGTGTAAACAGGATATTTTAGATTATCATTATTTGATAATCTACGTAAAGCTTTTTAAACCTTTATTTATGAAATAAAGGTTATGGTTTGTTTTAAAAATGAATGCAGTCTTTGAAAAACGTCTCATATAGAGGTCAAAACCTCGCAACGAAATCAATTAATATGGAACGTTTTTAATCAATAAGAACGGGACATTTCAGTTGGTATCAGAGCGTTGGTCTTAGAGAACCAGAAAATTTGCATTAGTGTGTCTTATCGAGTTTGTTAGGATGCATTAGTGAGTCTGGACTTCGACCGTGTTTTCTTTAAAAATGATTGCTTAACATTTTTGTTGGAAACTATATATTTTTAACATATGAATATTATGTGATATATTAATCTCTTAACGTGTTTGATATTATGTGATAGATGTCTACCTCTAGAACAAGTCCCATTGACTCACCTAATAATAATGAAGAGTCAAATGTAAATTGGAATGATTTGTGGACTGATTCACAAGTTCCCGAAGAGGAACCGGAAGAAGAGTCGGAACCGGAAGAAGAATCGGAACCGGAAGAAGAATCGGAACCGGATGAAGAAATAGAACCGGTGGGGGAAATAATAAAACGGTTAAGTAAAAGAGAATCCTCAACCAACCGACCAAGGTTAATTATGGTCAATGGTGTTTCCGCCAAGGAAGCAAAATATTGGGAGGATTACCAATTCTCCGATGAATCGGATTCCGACGAGAATTCCGATGATGTTATAGAAATTACCCCAACTGAATTTAAAAAGGCAAAAGAAAATAATAAGGGAAAGGGCATAAAAATAGAGAAATCTAATTCCAACCCCGATGAACTTTATATGTATCGTCAACCCCCGAAGTCCTTAAGTTGTAACAATGACCCGGGAACCTCTAAACCACCAGGTTTTTCTAAACCAATGTGGATAACGACGGCTCGTATTAGGGGAACATCATATATCCCTAGAAACTTGGCAAAACGAACCAAAACCGAACAAGAAGAAACGAGCGAGTCGGAATAAGATAGTTATATTCGTGTGGTGTAATATATGTAATATAGTGTGCTTATGCTTTATGATATTTGTAAAAATTGCTTGTATTAATAAGTATTTTTTTTATGAATCTAACTCTTGTCTATTTTACAGTTTAAAAACACAAAATGGATAGACAACCCAATATTTTAAGAGACCTACCCGGAGACATGATTGATGAAATCTTGTCTAGAGTCGGCCAGAATTCTTCGGCACAACTATTTAAGGCGAGATCAGTTTGTAAGACATTCGAAGGACGTTCCAAGAATGTCTTGGTTTATAAGAGACTTTCGTTTGAAAGATGGGGGATATCACATTGGGAAACCCATAAGTTACGATGTGTTTACTTTGACGCATATATTGCGGGGAACCCAAATGCTATTTTACGCAACGGGTTAAGAAATTATTTTGACTCAATATATCCGAATATTGGACTTCGTGATTTAGAAAAAGCGGCTAACATGCAACATAAAGAAGCATGTTATGCTTACGGATTAGTAATGTTCGCTTCTCACCAAAGTGAGAACAAGAACATCGGGCTACAACTATTAAACAAAACGTTTCCACAAGTGACGGAGTCGGTAATTGGGGTAAGAAATGAGGTTTTTAGATTATTACGGGACTGTTGGACATTACGTAACCCTCGTCCCTTTGATGACGTTACAACACGCTGTCTTATCAACGGCCATAACGGTTATGTTGCACAAGACCAAGGATGGGAAGTAGTCCTAGTAAAACCAGAATGCATGACTTGTTTCTGGACGTATGAATTACGTGTCTTTATTGCCTTTGCTGAACGACTTGTGTACTAGCTAGAATTGTCTTCACAACTATCTTGTATCAAAGTTATTGTGTGCTATATTTCATGCTTTATGTAAAATAAGCGGTATTGTAAGTTTGTAAAATATTGTATAAAAGTTTGAACGCGAAATATTATTATAATCAGTTTTTCATATAGAATTGTAGTAGTTGAATTGTATATTAGCTACTAAGTATGAACTTAACGGGTAGGTACTACCCGAATTTAAACTTATAAAATGCTAATATGAAGAAAAAGCTTTTATAAATGAGTTCATATTATGCTACGAAATACTATTAACTACTCTTAATATTCTGTATGATTAACTTGTTCCATTTAACTATTTTGAAGGAAATGGCACTGACTACTCGACACACCGTGAATATGAATGAAGAGGAATTCCGTACTTTTCTAGCTTCAAACATAGCCGCAGTATAGGCTGCGCTACATACCAACAATAACCTTGGATCTAGCAGTACAGGAAATCGTGTAGGATGCACCTACAAAGAATTCACTGCCTGCAAACCTTTGGAATTTGATGGAACGGAAGGACCGATCGGATTGAAACGGTGGACCGAGAAGGTTGAATCGGTGTTTGCCATAAGTAAGTGTACTGAAGAGGACAAAGTGAAGTACGCTACGCATACCTTCACAGGTTCTGCGTTAACATGGTGGAATACCTATCTAGAGCAAGTGGGACAAGATGATGCGTACGCACTACCGTGGTCAGCATTCAAGCACTTGATGAACGAGAAGTACCGTCCCAGAACCGAGGTCAATAAGCTCAAGACAGAACTTAGAGGGTTACGAACCCAAGGATTTGATATTACCACGTACGAAAGACGATTCACAGAATTGTGCCTATTGTGTCCGGGAGCATTCGAAGATGAGGAAGAGAAGATCGACGCGTTTGTGAAAGGATTACCGGAAAGAATCCAAGAAGATATAAGTTCACACGAGCCCGCCTCCATACAACAGGCATGTAGAATGGCTCACAAACTAGTGAACCAGATTGAAGAAAGAATTAAAGAACAGACTGCTGAAGAGGCCAATGTGAAGCAAGTCAAAAGAAAGTGGGAGGAAAACGGTGATAAGAATCACCAATACAACAACAACAGCAATTACAACAATAATCGCAACAATTATTCCAACAATCGCAACATCAATCGCAACTACAACAAACGGCCCAACAATAACAACAACTACAACAATCATCCCAACAACAATAATAACCGCAACAACAACAACAATCAGAAGCAACTATGCCAAAGGTGTGAAAAGAATCACTCGGGGTTCTGCACCAAATTTTGCAACAAGTGTAAAAGAAATGGTCATAGCGCGGCGAAGTGTGAGGTCTACGGACCAGGGGTTAATAGAACGAAAGGAACAAATGGTGTCGGAACGAGTAATGGCGGAGCAAGTAGTGTCGGAGCAAGTTATGCCAATGTAGTTTGTTATAAATGTGGAAAACCAGGCCACATTATTAGAAATTGCCCGAACCAGGAGAACACGAATGGACAAGGCCGTGGAAGAGTTTTCAATATTAATGCGGTAGAGGCACAGGAAGACCCGGAGCTTGTTACGGGTACGTTTCTTATTGACAATAAATCTGCTTACGTTTTATTTGATTCGGGTGCGGATAGAAGCTATATGAGTAGAGATTTTTGTGCTAAATTAAGTTGTCCATTGACGCCTTTGGATAGTAAATTTTTACTCGAATTAGCAAATGGTAAATTAATTTCAGCAGATAATATATGTCGGAATCGAGAAATTAAACTGGTTAGCGAAACATTTAAGATTGATTTGATACCAGTAGAGTTAGGGAGTTTTGATGTGATAATCGGTATGGACTGGTTGAAAGAAGTGAAAGCGGAGATCGTTTGTTACAAAAATGCAATTCGCATTATACGAGAAAAAGGAAAACCCTTAATGGTGTACGGAGAAAAGGGCAACACGAAGCTACATCTTATTAGTAATTTGAAGGCACAAAAACTAATAAGAAAAGGTTGCTATGCTGTTCTAGCACACGTCGAGAAAGTACAAACTGAATAAAAGAGCATCAATGATGTTCCCATTGCAAAAGAATTTCCCGATGTATTTCCGAAAGAATTACCGGGATTACCCCCACATCGATCCGTTGAATTTCAAATAGATCTTGTACCAGGAGCTGCACCAATAGCTCGTGCTCCTTACAGACTCGCACCCAGCGAGATGAAAGAACTGCAAAGCCAATTACAAGAACTTTTAGAGCGTGGTTTCATTCGACCAAGCACATCACCGTGGGGAGCTCCTGTTTTGTTTGTCAAGAAGAAAGATGGTACATTCAGGTTGTGTATCGACTACCGAGAGTTGAACAAACTTACCATCAAGAACCGCTACCCACTACCGAGAATCGACGACTTATTTGATCAACTACAAGGCTCGTCTGTTTATTCAAAGATTGACTTACGTTCCGGGTATCATCAAATGCGGGTGAAAGAAGATGATATTCCAAAGACTGCTTTCAGAACACGTTACGGTCATTACGAGTTTATGGTCATGCCGTTTGGTTTAACTAATGCACCAGCTGTGTTCATGGACCTTATGAACCGAGTGTGTGGACCATACCTTGACAAGTTTGTCATTGTTTTCATTGATGACATACTTATTTACTCAAAGAATGACCAAGAACACGGTGAACATTTGAGAAAGGTGTTAGAAGTATTGAGGAAGGAAGAATTGTACGCTAAGTTTTCAAAGTGTGCATTTTGGTTGGAAGAAGTTCAATTCCTCGGTCACATAGTGAACAAAGAAGGTATTAAGGTGGATCCGGCAAAGATAGAAACTGTTGAAAAGTGGGAAACCCCGAAAACTCCGAAACACATACGCCAGTTTTTAGGACTAGCTGGTTACTACAGAAGGTTCATCCAAGACTTTTCCAGAATAGCAAAACCCTTGACTGCATTAACGCATAAAGGGAAGAAATTTGAATGGAATGATGAACAAGAGAAAGCGTTTCAGTTATTGAAGAAAAAGCTAACTACGGCACCTATATTGTCATTGCCTGAAGGGAATGATGATTTTGTGATTTATTGTGACGCATCAAAGCAAGGTCTCGGTTGTGTATTAATGCAACGAACGAAGGTGATTGCTTATGCGTCTAGACAATTGAAGATTCACGAACAAAATTATACGACGCATGATTTGGAATTAGGCGCGGTTGTTTTTGCATTAAAGACTTGGAGGCACTACTTATATGGGGTCAAAAGTATTATTGTCATAACCCGTCCTTAACCATAAGAACGTGTTAGATAACGTATGATTTCATTGCGAGGTATTGACCTCTATATGCGACATTTTTAAAAAGGAAAACTGCATATATTATACATTACAAACCAAACCATTATTTTTGTTACAAGCTTTAGACAATAAAAAGATGATTATCGTTTAACGATAATCTTCGACTTACAAACTTTACAAATGATAATAACAACACGATTTCTAGCATATTTTACAACACACGTCCTCGGATATGCAGTTTTATTTTTGACACAAATATGAGTACGCATGATCCTGCTTAGATTCAACATAATGCAGCGGAAGCTTTAATTATCACCTGAGAATATACATGTTTAAAAACGTCAACATAAAGTTGGTGAGATATAGGTTTAGTGCGCAGCAATATATATATATAGACCACAAGATTTCGTATATAAACATTTCAATAAAAATATTCTAAGTGGTTGAGCACTTGGTAACCATACTTAACATTTTCACGTCGCATATTCCCTTTAATATGAAATCTTACTACACCGTACCAAGTGTAGTCACCAAAACGAAGTACTGTGCAACCGTTGAATACTGGTCGTCCAGTCCGGTTGGGGTTGTCAGGCCCGATAGATCTATCAACAGGATTCGCGTTTACAATACCGCTGTAAATATTAGTTACCAAGCTACAGGGAAGTATGCCAGTGGTACAACTCAACGTAGAACATATTTTTCAGTTACTTGTGTCCATATCGTAAAACATAAAATACATGTATTCTCATCCCGAAATATTTAGAGTTTAAAAGTGGGACTATATACTCACTCTTGTCTTGATGATATATATATTTTGACTCGGTCTTCCGGTTGATATCACGAACCTATCCATATATAATATATCAATATGTTTTCATTTTAAAACAAACGTTATATATATATATACTTGTTATACTTTTAATACTTTGAATATTTCCTTAGTCCGAAGTTAGCTGTCCGAGGTTAGCAATTCAATTTTTAATGGTTCATTTTTAGATGTTTAATATACCCGCAATAAATAAAACCCCCAACGAAATAAATAAAAACCCCAACGTATATGTATTGGTCGAGATTAATCTTGACCCATGGTACCGGTGTTGTCAAATGACGTGTTGCGTACAATCATGGGATCTTATGATTAATCTTCTCGTGTTGCTTACGGGTGATCCTGAACCATATGAAATTGAATTGTAAGTACATATATATAAAATATCATGTTATCTTAGAAATATGTGATTTATATCATTTTTTTCCAATTGATCCCGTAGTTGAAATGATCTAGGATAACCAATTTTGTTTCGGTCATAGTTTCTTCGTTACAAATCCGTTTTCGTTGATTCAAATTGCCATCTTCTTGGATCGAGTTCTTCTTTAAGACTATGAACTGTAAATACCTTGGTTTGTATTCAAAATCATACGGCATAAGTGAAACATTAGTGAAACATATGAAGTTAAACATTTTTGTTACAACAAAATCATTTAATGATCATTTTTCTAAAAATACTTATACTTTGAAAAACCAAGTTTTACCTTGTTAAATTAGCATATACATAAGTTATATTACAGGTCTTGAAGTATTTTAAAAGTTAAGTTAGAAGGATCTATTTAGTTTGCAAACAAGTTTGAAAACATTCAAACTATGTTCTTGTTGTTAAACTTTTGTACCACAAAATAAGATAGCTATATATATATGAATCGAATAAGGTTATGAACATAGATTCTACCTCAAGTTCCTTAGATAAGTTTGCTGTAAAAGAGAAGTAAGAAGCTAGAATCAAAAGGGTGATAGAAGTGGATGAAAGATTGGAAGTAAGTTGGTGTTCTTGGAGGGTTTTCTTGAAGTGTTGTTGTATGGTTTTCTTATGGTGTTTTAGTATGGTTTTTGAAGCTAGATCTTCATGGAACTTTGCTGGATTGTTATGGAGTTTAGAGATTAAGAAAGAGTGTGTGTTTTTAGTTAAGAGATTGAAGTAAAAATGAATCAAAAATGATGATACATATATACTCCTAAAAATGTGATCTTTAAGGATAACATGACAAAATTTTAGTTTGTTTTTTTGTAATTAGTCTTGCAATGATTCAAAAGTAATTACCTTATACATAAGGCATGAATAAGGGCTGGTTAGGTGGTGATTTGATGTGTATATACCAATAGTAAATACGTATAGAAGCTTGGTATGATACGAGTACAAATACTCTAGGTATACGTATAGAAATTTTGTGAAAAATGGAATGAGGATTCAAATATAGCTATCTTTTGTGAATACACTTATATGATTTTATGTATTTAAGTTCTTAAAAGTGATTAAATACATTACTTATACAATATATGTATAAACATTATATGTCTTAAGTATTTATGTCAAATAACGTTACGTATAGTTATCGTTTTGAAAACTTAAGTTAGTAGTTTCAAAATACACATATAACTTGTTGTTATTAATATAAAATGAGGTATTAAAACATTCCTTAATCATGTTAAATATGTATATATACATATATATACACAAACGTATAATTATCATATATTGTATGGTTCGTGATATCATCGGTCAAACTAGACGGTCAAACGTTGTGTAAAACTCTTTTCGGAAATATAAATCTCGACAATTTGGATTGCTTATCATGTTGGCAAGGTTTAATTTATGTAAATATTAATCTTATAAGTATAGTATGATCGAAAAAGTGCGGGTCGTTACATTACCTCCCCGTTAAATAAATTTCGTCCCGAAATTTTAAAATTGTACCTATTTTGCGTTATCGAGAAACAAGTGTGGATACTTTTGCTTCATCTGATCCTCTCGTTCCCAAGTAAACTCGGGACCTCTTCTAGCATTCCAACGAACCTTAACAATCGGTATATTACTCTGTTTGAGCTGTTTAACTTCACGGTCCATGATTTCGATTGGTTCTTCGACGAATTGTAGTTTCTCGTCGACATGAATTTCTTCAAGAGGAATGGTGAGGTCTTCCTTTGCAAGACACTTCTTCAGGTTTGAGACGTGAAAGGTATTATGTACTCCAGCGAGTTGTTGCGGTAACTCGAGTCGATAAGCTACCGGTCCAATGCGTTCGATGATCTTGAACGGGCCTACGTACCTTGGGTTCAGTTTACCCCTTTTGCCGAAACGTATTACACCTTTCCAAGGTGACACCTTTAGCATAACCATGTCCCCAACCTGAAACTCTAATGGTTTCCTTCGAACATCGGCGTAGCTCTTTTGGCGACTACGGGATGTTTTCAATCTCTCCTTGATTTGTACTATCTTCTCGGTCGTTTCGTGTATGATCTCGGGACCAGTTAAATGTCGATCTCCTACTTCATTCCAACAGATAGGAGATCTACACTTCCTTCCATACAATGCTTCGAATGGCGCAGCTCCAATGCTCGCATGATAACTATTATTATACGAGAATTCTGCTAACGGTAGATATTTATCCCATCCGTTTCCAAAATCGATCACACATGCCCTGAGCATGTCTTCGAGAGTCTGAATTGTTCTTTCACTCTGCCCGTCGGTCTGCGGATGATATGCGGTACTCATATCCAAACGAGTTCCTAGTGCCTCCTGTAGTGATTGCCAAAACTTTGAGGTAAATCTACTATCACGATCGGATATAATGGAAATAGGTATTCCATGCCTTGAAACAATTTCCTTTATATACAATCGTAATAGTTTCTCCATTCTATCCGTTTCCTTCATAGGCAAGAAATGTGCAGACTTGGTGAGACGATCAACAATCACCCAAATGGTGTCGTATCCCCAGGCAGTCTTTGGTAACTTCGTGATGAAATCCATGGTAATACCGTCCCATTTCCATTCTGGGATTTCTGGTTGTTGAAGTAACCCTGACGGCTTTTGATGTTCTGCTTTGACTTTGGAACAAGTCAAACATTCCCCAACATATGTTGCTACGTCTGTCTTTAAATTAGGCCACCAATAACGTGTCTTAAGATCTTGATACATCTTTCCGACTCCAGGATGTATCGAGTATCTTGTCTTATGTGCCTCGTTCAATATCAACTTCCTTAATCCACCCAACTTCGGTACCCAAATACGATTTGCAAAATATCGAATTCCATCTTCCCGTACAACGAGTTGCTTCTCATACTTCTTCATTATTTCATTCTTTATGTTTTCTTTATTGAGTGCTTCTTGTTGAACCTCTTTGATTTGTGAGTTGAGATTCATGCGAATTTTTATATTCATTGCTCGAACTCGAATTGGTTCTCGTTCCTTTCTGCTTAAAGCATCAGCCACCACGTTCGCCTTTCCGGGATGATAACGAATTTCACAATCATAGTCGTTTATTAACTCGACCCACCTACGTTGCCTCATGTTCAATTGTTTCTGATCAAAAATATGTTGAAGGCTTTTATGATCAGTAAACACAGTGAATTTAACCCCATACAAGTAGTGTCTCCACATCTTCAATGCAAACACGACTGCTCCCAATTCTAGATCATGCGTCGTATAATTTCGCTCGTGAATCTTCAATTGTCGGGATGCAAATGCAATAACTTTCTTCCGTTGCATAAGAACACAACCAAAACCTTGTCGCGAAGCGTCACAATATATTTCAAAATCATCGTTCCCTTCAGGTAACGATAAAATAGGCGCCGTAGTTAACTTCTTCTTCAGTAATTGAAATGCGTTCTCCTGCTCCGAGGTCCATTCGTATTTCTTCCCTTTTTGCGTTAATGCTGTCAACGGCTTAGCTATTCGAGAAAAATCTTGAATAAACCTTCTATAATAACCGGCTAAACCCAAAAATTGGCGTATCTGCATTGGTGTCTTAGGAGTCTCCCATTTTTCAATGGCTTCAATTTTTGCTGGATCAACCTGAATTCCTTTGCTACTAACAACGTGGCCAAGAAATTGTACTTCTTTCAACCAGAAAGCACACTTAGAAAATTTAGCATATAGCTGTTCTTTTCTCAACAACTCTAATATCAACCTTAAATGCTGCTCATGCTCTTGCTCACTCTTGGAATAGATAAGAATATCATCAATGAAAACGATAACAAACTTATCCAAATACGGACTACAAACTCGATTCATGAGGTCCATGAATACAGCTGGCGCATTCGTCAATCCAAACGGCATAACCAAAAATTCGTAATGACCATAACGTGTCCGAAAAGCAGTTTTCGGAATGTCCTCTTCTTTGACGCGTAGTTGATGATAGCCCGATCTTAAGTCGATTTTTGAATAAACACATGATCCTTGCAATTGATCAAATAAGTCATCAATTCTCGGTAGTGGATACCGATTCTTGATAGTTAACTTATTTAATTCACGATAGTCTATACACATCCTAAAAGATCCATCTTTCTTCTTAACAAACAAAATTGGAGCTCCCCACGGTGAAGTACTCGGTCGTATGAATCCACGGTCCAGTAATTCTTTTAACTGACTTTGAAGTTCTTTTAACTCGGACGGTGCAAGTCTATATGGAGCACGAGCCACTGGTGCAGCTCCTGGTACTAAATCTATTTGAAATTCTACCGATCTAAATGGAGGTAATCCCGGCAATTCTTCCGGAAAAACTTCAGGAAAATCTCTTGCCACAGGCACGTCGTTGATGCACTTTTCTTTCTTTTCGACTTTATTAACATGTGCTAAAATAGCGTAACATCCCTTTTCTAAACACTTCTTGGCTTTCAAACAGCTAATGAATTTTAGCTTTGAGTTACCCTTCTCTCCATAAATCATCACCGGTATTTTATCCTTACCAGGAATACGAATTGCCTTCTTAGCACAAACAACTTCCGCTCCTATTTTGGACATCCAGTCCATGCCGACTATTACATCAAAACCTCCTAATTCTACGGGTATTAAGTCGATTTTAAACGTTTCTCCGGCTAGATTTATTTCACAACCACGACAAATTTTATCGGCTTTAATTAGTTTACCATTAGCTAACTCAATCAAGTACTTAGCATCTAGAGGTAATGATGAACAATTCAATTTAGTGTAAAAATTTTTACACACATAACTTCTATCGGCGCCAGTATCAAATAAAATAGATGCTGATAAGTTATTAATGGTAAACGTACCCGTAACAAGCTCCGGGTCTTCTCGTGCCTCTCTAGCATTAATAACAAACGCTCTTCCACGTGCAGGTCCGCCATTCTGATTCGGGCACTGGCTCTTATAGTGACCTTGTTTTCCACACCCAAAACAAGTAATGTTAGCCAAAGCAGTTCTATTTGCGTTGGTGGCAGGAGTCTTGTTACCATTTGCATTTGTAACGAGAGCCTTACAATCTTCAGCAAGATGTCCCTGTCGATTGCATTTGGTGCACAACACACTACAGTAACCAAAGTGATGTTTGTGACAACGGTTGCATAAAGGACTTTGTCCTTTGTAACCAAAGCCTGAACCGCTACCCGCACCTTTCGGGGTTTCTGGTTTCTTAAAAGATTGCTGTTGGTAACCTCGATCATAATTTCCGTTCCACTTCCTTTTGTTACTCGATACCTTCACCTCAGTAGTGAATGCTTTCTTATCCAGAATGACCTGATCCATTAACTCGTTCGCCATGGTTATAGCTTCATGAATTGTCTTAGGTTTCGACGCCGTAACGTTTGCCTTGACCTTTTTGGGCAAACCACCTTTGTACATTTCAATCTTCCGTGCTTCGGTTGGAACCAATTCAGGACATAGTAAAACCAATTCCATGAATCGCTGATTGTAGTTGGTGATTTCAGTACCAACCACCTTCAAACTTCGTAACTCATCTTCTAACTTAATAACCTCATTCCTTGGACAATACTCGGTGATTATCATTGCTTTGAATTCTTCCCATGGAGTATCATAAGCTACATCTCCTCCTACAGCCTTCACATAATTTTTCCACCACGTGAGTGCACTATCTTGTAAAGTGCATGATGCATACTTGGTCATGTCCTTTTCAACACAACCACTGATTTTAAACACAGTCTCCATTTTTTCTATCCATCGGGTTAAACCGATCGGTCCTTCTGTTCCACTGAATGATGAGGGCTTGCAAGCTTGAAAAGTTTTGTAAGTGCACCCCACACGAGGATTTGGGTTAACTGCAGCACCTCTTGCAGCCTCGACCCATAACATTCTGTCGTTCACTCGTTGATTGATGAGTTCCTCGAGTTCTTGTTCCGTCATTCGATTCAATCGCGCCATTTCCTAATGAAAGAAAATAATTATTCACATGGAATATTATAGATGTAGTGTGTATTTATAGTACATTTATAGCTTATTAATAATATGAACTAGGTATTATTATAAAAGCCTTTTCTTCTTATTAGCGTTTTATAATTATATCTTGGGTAGTACCTACCCGTTAATGTTCATACTTAATAGCTTAGTACAGAATCAATTACTACAATCTAAATAATACTTAACCATGGAAAATTATTGCATTTCATACTTCAATATTTTACATATGCTTATCTTACATCGAACATTAAGCAAACCACACTATTAATATTATACAAAACATTATTCGGTTCCATGGTTTGACACAGCAGCGCATCGTTTGATCTATTTTCTAGGACGTTTAGACACAAAGATTTTCTTAACGCTTATCCTAACTGTCTGCCTATATTTTGGCTGTGGGACTGAAGAACTGGATGCCAGGACAGAACGAATAGGAATAGCGGGGATAGGGGTGGTAGTGTTGAGTGGAATTGGTGCCACATCATTCTCATTAAACTCGGGATTTGGATTTTCTAATTCATTAGCCTTTCGTTTCTTTCCTAGTTCGAACTCGTCTTTTGTAATTTCCTGTATTTCTTCCTCGGGTTCACTTTCCTCCTCGGGTTCACTTTCCTCCTCGGGTTCACTTTCCTCCTCGGGTTCACTTTCCTCCTCGGGTTCACTTTCCGATATTTCTATAGTTGGTTCATCTGGAAATTGTGAGTCTTCCCCAAGGATATCATTTTCGTCATCGGACAGGTTAATGACTGGAACGCCATCTGAAGATTCTGATTCGGAGTCGTTGATTGTGATAACAATTTTTGAGCTCGACATCTATCACACAACAACTAACCCATTAGTACTTATATAATATTTACATATAAATTTTAACCAACAGTGATAAGCAATGGTTTTTTTTTTTAAATCAGACCCGGTCAAAGTCCAGACTTACTAATGTATCCTAACGGCTTCTCGGTTAGACACACTAATGCAGACCTGGTTCGCTAAGACCAACGCTCTGATACCACATGTCATAACCCGTCCTTAACCATAAGAACGTGTTAGATAACGTATGATTTCATTGCGAGGTATTGACCTCTATATGCGACATTTTTAAAAAGGAAAACTGCATATATTATACATTACAAACCAAACCATTATTTTTGTTACAAGCTTTAGACAATAAAAAGATGATTATCGTTTAACGATAATCTTCGACTTACAAACTTTACAAATGATAATAACAACACGATTTCTAGCATATTTTACAACACACGTCCTCGGATATGCAGTTTTATTTTTGACACAAATATGAGTACGCATGATCCTGCTTAGATTCAACATAATGCAGCGGAAGCTTTAATTATCACCTGAGAATATACATGTTTAAAAACGTCAACATAAAGTTGGTGAGATATAGGTTTAGTGCGCAGCAATATATATATATAGACCACAAGATTTCGTATATAAACATTTCAATAAAAATATTCTAAGTGGTTGAGCACTTGGTAACCATACTTAACATTTTCACGTCGCATATTCCCTTTAATATGAAATCTTACTACACCGTACCAAGTGTAGTCACCAAAACGAAGTACTGTGCAACCGTTGAATACTGGTCGTCCAGTCCGGTTGGGGTTGTCAGGCCCGATAGATCTATCAACAGGATTCGCGTTTACAATACCGCTGTAAATATTAGTTACCAAGCTACAGGGAAGTATGCCAGTGGTACAACTCAACGTAGAACATATTTTTCAGTTACTTGTGTCCATATCGTAAAACATAAAATACATGTATTCTCATCCCGAAATATTTAGAGTTTAAAAGTGGGACTATATACTCACTCTTGTCTTGATGATATATATATTTTGACTCGGTCTTCCGGTTGATATCACGAACCTATCCATATATAATATATCAATATGTTTTCATTTTAAAACAAACGTTATATATATATATACTTGTTATACTTTTAATACTTTGAATATTTCCTTAGTCCGAAGTTAGCTGTCCGAGGTTAGCAATTCAATTTTTAATGGTTCATTTTTAGATGTTTAATATACCCGCAATAAATAAAACCCCCAACGAAATAAATAAAAACCCCAACGTATATGTATTGGTCGAGATTAATCTTGACCCATGGTACCGGTGTTGTCAAATGACGTGTTGCGTACAATCATGGGATCTTATGATTAATCTTCTCGTGTTGCTTACGGGTGATCCTGAACCATATGAAATTGAATTGTAAGTACATATATATAAAATATCATGTTATCTTAGAAATATGTGATTTATATCATTTTTTTCCAATTGATCCCGTAGTTGAAATGATCTAGGATAACCAATTTTGTTTCGGTCATAGTTTCTTCGTTACAAATCCGTTTTCGTTGATTCAAATTGCCATCTTCTTGGATCGAGTTCTTCTTTAAGACTATGAACTGTAAATACCTTGGTTTGTATTCAAAATCATACGGCATAAGTGAAACATTAGTGAAACATATGAAGTTAAACATTTTTGTTACAACAAAATCATTTAATGATCATTTTTCTAAAAATACTTATACTTTGAAAAACCAAGTTTTACCTTGTTAAATTAGCATATACATAAGTTATATTACAGGTCTTGAAGTATTTTAAAAGTTAAGTTAGAAGGATCTATTTAGTTTGCAAACAAGTTTGAAAACATTCAAACTATGTTCTTGTTGTTAAACTTTTGTACCACAAAATAAGATAGCTATATATATATGAATCGAATAAGGTTATGAACATAGATTCTACCTCAAGTTCCTTGGATAAGTTTGCTGTAAAAGAGAAGTAAGAAGCTAGAATCAAAAGGGTGATAGAAGTGGATGAAAGATTGGAAGTAAGTTGGTGTTCTTGGAGGGTTTTCTTGAAGTGTTGTTGTATGGTTTTCTTATGGTGTTTTAGTATGGTTTTTGAAGCTAGATCTTCATGGAACTTTGCTGGATTGTTATGGAGTTTAGAGATTAAGAAAGAGTGTGTGTTTTTAGTTAAGAGATTGAAGTAAAAATGAATCAAAAATGATGATACATATATACTCCTAAAAATGTGATCTTTAAGGATAACATGACAAAATTTTAGTTTGTTTTTTTGTAATTAGTCTTGCAATGATTCAAAAGTAATTACCTTATACATAAGGCATGAATAAGGGCTGGTTAGGTGGTGATTTGATGTGTATATACCAATAGTAAATACGTATAGAAGCTTGGTATGATACGAGTACAAATACTCTAGGTATACGTATAGAAATTTTGTGAAAAATGGAATGAGGATTCAAATATAGCTATCTTTTGTGAATACACTTATATGATTTTATGTATTTAAGTTCTTAAAAGTGATTAAATACATTACTTATACAATATATGTATAAACATTATATGTCTTAAGTATTTATGTCAAATAACGTTACGTATAGTTATCGTTTTGAAAACTTAAGTTAGTAGTTTCAAAATACACATATAACTTGTTGTTATTAATATAAAATGAGGTATTAAAACATTCCTTAATCATGTTAAATATGTATATATACATATATATACACAAACGTATAATTATCATATATTGTATGGTTCGTGATATCATCGGTCAAACTAGACGGTCAAACGTTGTGTAAAACTCTTTTCGGAAATATAAATCTCGACAATTTGGATTGCTTATCATGTTGGCAAGGTTTAATTTATGTAAATATTAATCTTATAAGTATAGTATGATCGAAAAAGTGCGGGTCGTTACAATTATATATACCGACCACAAAAGTCTTCAACACATATTTAATCAGAAACAACTGAATATGAGGCAGCGTAGGTGGATTGAATTATTGAATGATTACGATTTTGAGATTCGTTACCACCCGGGGAAGGCAAATGTGGTAGCCGATGCCTTGAGCAGGAAGGATAGAGAACCCATTCGAGTAAAATCTATGAATATAATGATTCATAATAACATTACTACTCAAATAAAGGAGGCGCAACAAGGAGTTTTAAAAGAGGGAAATTTAAAGGATGAAATACCCAAAGGATCGGAGAAGCATCTTAATATTCGGGAAGACGGAACCCGGTATAGGGCTGAAAGGATTTGGGTACCAAAATTTGGAGATATGAGAGAAATGGTACTTAGAGAAGCTCATAAAACCAGATACTCAATACATCCTGGAACGGGGAAGATGTACAAGGATCTCAAGAAACATTTTTGGTGGCCGGGTATGAAAGCCGATGTTGCTAAATACGTAGGAGAATGTTTGACGTGTTCTAAGGTCAAAGCTGAGCATCAGAAACCATCAGGTCTACTTCAACAACCCGAAATCCCGGAATGGAAATGGGAAAACATTACCATGGATTTCATCACTAAATTGCCAAGGACTGCAAGTGGTTTTGATACTATTTGGGTAATAGTTGATCGTCTCACCAAATCAGCACACTTCCTACCAATAAGAGAAGATGACAAGATGGAGAAGTTAGCACGACTGTATTTGAAGGAAGTCGTCTCCAGACATGGAATACCAATCTCTATTATCTCTGATAGGGATGGCAGATTTATTTCAAGATTCTGGCAGACATTACAGCAAGCATTAGGAACTCGTCTAGACATGAGTACTGCCTATCATCCACAAACTGATGGGCAGAGCGAAAGGACGATACAAACGCTTGAAGACATGCTACGAGCATGTGTTATTGATTTCGGAAACAGTTGGGATCGACATCTACCGTTAGCAGAATTTTCCTACAACAACAGCTACCATTCAAGCATTGAGATGGCGCCGTTTGAAGCACTTTATGGTAGAAAGTGCAGGTCTCCGATTTGTTGGAGTGAGGTGGGGGATAGACAGATTACGGGTCCGGAGATTATACAAGAAACTACCGAGAAGATCATCCAAATTCAACAACGGTTGAAAACCGCCCAAAGTCGACAAAAGAGCTACGCTGACATTAAAAGAAAAGATATAGAATTTGAAATTGGAGAGATGGTCATGCTTAAAGTTTCACCTTGGAAAGGCGTTGTTCGATTTGGTAAACGAGGGAAATTAAATCCAAGGTATATTGGACCATTCAAGATTATTGATCGTGTCGGACCAGTAGCTTACCGACTTGAGTTACCTCAACAACTCGCGGCTGTACATAACACTTTCCACGTCTCGAATTTGAAGAAATGTTTTGCTAAAGAAGATCTCACTATTCTGTTAGATGAAATCCAAATCAACGAAAAACTCCAATTCATCGAAGAACCCGTCGAAATAATGGATCGTGAGGTTAAAAGACTTAAGCAAAACAAGATACCAATTGTTAAGGTTCGATGGAATGCTCGTAGAGGACCCGAGTTCACCTGGGAGCGTGAAGATCAGATGAAGAAGAAATACCCGCATCTATTTCCAGAAGATTCGTCAACACCTTCAACAGCTTAAAATTTCGGGACGAAATTTATTTAACGGGTAGGTACTGTAGTGACCCGAACTTTTCCATATTTATATATATTAATTGAGATTGATGTTTACATGATTAAATGTTTCCAACATGTTAAGCAATCAAACTTGTTAAGACTTGATTAATTGAAATAGGTTTCATATAGACAATTGACCACCCAAGTTGACCGGTGATTCACGAACGTTAAAACTTGTAAAAAAAAACTATATGATGACATATATATGGTTATATATATAGTTAACATGATATTATGATAAGTAAACATATCATTAATTATATTAACAATGAACTACATATGTAAAAACAAGACTACTAACTTAATGATTTTGAAACGAGACATATATGTAACGTTTATCGTTGTAACGACATTTAATGTATATATATCATATTAAGAGATATTCGTACATCATAATATCATGATAATATAATAATTTAAAATCTCTTTTGATATTATAAACATTGGGTTAACAACATTTAACAAGATCGTTAACCTAAAGGTTTCAAAACACCACTTACATGTAACGACTAACGATGACTTAACGACTCAGTTAAAATGTATATACATGTAGTGTTTTAATATGTATTTATACACTTTTGAAAGACTTCAATACACTTATCAAAATACTTATACTTAACAAAAATGCTTACAATTACATTC
Organism: Rutidosis leptorrhynchoides; assembly: GCF_046630445.1. Classification (NCBI taxonomy): domain Eukaryota; kingdom Viridiplantae; phylum Streptophyta; class Magnoliopsida; order Asterales; family Asteraceae; genus Rutidosis; species Rutidosis leptorrhynchoides. Next base: position 385,793,670 of record NC_092343.1, on the reverse strand, counting down.
TCGTTCAGTTTCATCAACAATTCTACTCGTATGCACCCGTATTCGTACTCGTACAATACACAGCTTTTAGATGTATGTACTATTGGTATATACACTCCAATGATCAGCTCTTAGCAGCCTATGTGAGTCACCTAACACATGTGGGAACCATCATTTGGCAACTAGCATGAAATATCTCATAAGATTACAAAAATATGAGTAATCATTCATGACTTATTTACATGAAAACAAAATTACATATCCTTTATATCTAATCCATACACCAACGACCAAAAACACCTACAAACACTTTCATTCTTCAATTTTCTTCATCTAATTGAACTCTCTCAAGTTCTATCTTCAAGTTCTAAGTGTTCTTCATAAATTCCAAAAGTTCTAGTTTCATAAAATCAAGAATACTTTCAAGTTTGCTAGCTCACTTCCAATCTTGTAAGGTGATCATCCAACCTCAAGAAATCTTTGTTTCTTACAGTAGGTTATCATTCTAATACAAGGTAATAATCATATTCAAACTTTGGTTCAATTTCTATAACTATAACAATCTTATTTCAAGTGATGATCTTACTTGAACTTGTTTTCGTGTCATGATTTTGCTTCAAGAACTTTGAGCCATCCAAGGATCCATTGAAGCTAGATCCATTTTTCTCTTTTCCAGTAGGTTCATCCAAGGAACTTAAGGTAGAAATGATGTTCATAACATCATTCGATTCATACATATAAAGCTATCTTATTCGAAGGTTTAAACTTGTAATCACTAGAACATAGTTTAGTTAATTCTAAACTTGTTCGCAAACAAAAGTTAATCCTTCTAACTTGACTTTTAAAATCAACTAAACACATGTTCTATATCTATATGATATGCTAACTTAATGATTTAAAACCTGGAAACACGAAAAACACCGTAAAACCGGATTTACGCCGTCGTAGTAACACCGCGGGCTGTTTTGGGTTAGTTAATTAAAAACTATGATAAACTTTGATTTAAAAGTTGTTATTCTGAGAAAATGATTTTTATTATGAACATGAAACTATATCCAAAAATTATGGTTAAACTCAAAGTGAAAGTATGTTTTCTAAAATGGTCATCTAGACGTCGTTCTTTCGACTGAAATGACTACCTTTACAAAAACGACTTGTAACTTATTTTTCCGACTAGAAACCTATACTTTTTTTGTTTAGATTCATAAAATAGAGTTCAATATGAAACCATAGCAATTTGATTCACTCAAAACGGATTTAAAATGAAGAAGTTATGGGTAAAACAAGATTGGATAATTTTTCTCATTTTAGCTACGTGAAAATTGGTAACAAATCTATTCCAACCATAACTTAATCAACTTGTATTATATATTATGTAATCTTGAGATACCATAGACACGTATACAATGTTTCGACCTATCATGTCGACACATCTATATATATTTCGGAACAACCATAGACACTCTATATGTGAATGTTGGAGTTAGCTATACAGGGTTGAGGTTGATTCCAAAATATATATAGTTTGAGTTATGATCAATACTGAGATACGTATACACTGGGTCGTGGATTGATTCAAGATAATATTTATCGATTTATTTCTGTACATCTAACTGTGGACAACTAGTTGTAGGTTACTAACGAGGACAGCTGACTTAATAAACTTAAAACATCAAAATATATTAAAAGTGTTGTAAATATATTTTGAACATACTTTAATATATATGTATATATTGTTATAGGTTCGTGAATCAACAGTGGCCAAGTCTTACTTCCCGACGAAGTAAAAATCTGTGAAAGTGAGTTATAGTCCCACTTTTAAAATCTAATATTTTTGGGATGAGAATACATGCAGGTTTTATAAATGATTTACAAAATAGACACAAGTACGTGAAACTACATTCTATGGTTGAATTATCGAAATCGAATATGCCCCTTTTTATTAAGTCTGGTAATCTAAGAATTAGGGAACAGACACCCTAATTGACGCGAATCCTAAAGATAGATCTATTGGGCCTAACAAACCCCATCCAAAGTACCGGATGCTTTAGTACTTCGAAATTTATATCATATCCGAAGGGTGTCCCGGAATGATGGGGATATTCTTATATATGCATCTTGTTATTGTCGGTTACCAGGTGTTCACCATATGAATGATTTTTATCTCTATGTATGGGATGTGTATTGAAATATGAAATCTTGTGGTCTATTGTTACGATTTGATATATATAGGTTAAACCTATAACTCACCAACATTTTTGTTGACGTTTAAAGCATGTTTATTCTCAGGTGAATATTAAGAGCTTCCGCTGTTGCATACTAAAATAAGGACAAGATTTGGAGTCCATGTTTGTATGATATTGTGTAAAAACTGCATTCAAGAAACTGATTTCGATGTAACATATTTGTATTGTAAACCATTATGTAATGGTCGTGTGTAAACAGGATATTTTAGATTATCATTATTTGATAATCTACGTAAAGCTTTTTAAACCTTTATTTATGAAATAAAGGTTATGGTTTGTTTTAAAAATGAATGCAGTCTTTGAAAAACGTCTCATATAGAGGTCAAAACCTCGCAACGAAATCAATTAATATGGAACGTTTTTAATCAATAAGAACGGGACATTTCATTCTCATCCCAAAAATATTAGATTTTAAAAGTGGGACTATAACTCACTTTCACAGATTTTTACTTCGTCGGGAAGTAAGACTTGGCCACTGGTTGATTCACGAACCTCAAGTTCCTTGGATAAACCTACTGGAAATGAGAAAAATAGATCTAGCTTCAAAGGATCCTTGGATGGCTTGAAAGTTCTTGTATTAGAAAGATAACCTACTGTAAGTAACAAAGGTTTCTTGATCTTGGATGATTACTTGGAATGGATTTAGAAAACTTGGAAGTAAACTTGCAATCTTGGAAGTATTCTTGATTTTATGAAACTAGAACTTTTGGAATTTATGAAGAACACTTAGAACTTGAAGATAGAACTTGAGAGAGATCAATTAGATGAAGAAAATTGAAGAATGAAAGTGTTTGTAGGTGTTTTTGGTCGTTGGTGTATGGATTAGATATAAAGGATATGTAATTTTTTTTTCATGTAAATAAGTCATGAATGATTACTCATATTTTTGTAATTTTATGAGATATTTCATGCTAGTTGTCAAATGATGGTTCCCACATGTGTTAGGTGACTCACATGGGCTGCTAAGAGCTGATCATTGGAGTGTATATACCAATAGTACATACATCTAAAAGCTGTGTATTGTATGAGTACGAATACGGGTGCATACGAGTAGAATTGTTGATGAAACTGAACGAGGATGTAATTGTAAGCATTTTTGTTAAGTAGAAGTATTTTGATAAGTGTCTTGAAGTCTTTCAAAAGTGTATGAATACATATTAAAACACTACATGTATATACATTTTAACTGAGTCGTTAAGTCATCGTTAGTCGTTACATGTAAGTGTTGTTTTGAAACCTTTAGGTTAACGATCTTGTTAAATGTTGTTAACCCAATGTTTATAATATCAAATGAGATTTTAAATTATTATATTATCATGATAATATGATGTATAAATATCTATTAATATGATATATATACATTAAATGTCGTTACAACGATAATCGTTACATATATGTCTCGTTTCAAAATCATTAAGTTAGTAGTCTTGCTTTTACATATGTAGTTCATTGTTAATATACTTAATGATATGTTTGCTTATCATAATATCATGTTAACTATATATATATCCATATATATGTCATCATATAGTTTTTACAAGTTTTAACGTTCGTGAATCACTGGTCAACTTGGGTGGTCAATTGTCTATATGAAACCTATTTCAATTAATCAAGTCTTAACAAATTTGATTGCTTAACATGTTGGAAACACTTAATCATGTAAATAACAATTTCATTTAATATATATAAACATCGAAAAGTTCGGGTCACTACAATCCATACACATAATTCATCCGAGTTCAGTCTTAAAGTTTTTTCAATATTCCTCGTGATTTGCAATTCTTGCGCATACCCTCAACACTCTTTGTTAGAAAATCCATTAGGTAAGATTACATGGTTGCACGTGAGGACTGTCATTTGTATTGGTGTTTTTGCGAGGGATTTGAGTTTAACTCTTATGCTTAGGCGGAATTTTGATGGGTTAGTCTTTGATTTTTTAATAGGGTGATTGACTGATTTGCAGGTGGTGGTTGAGATGACCCGTCCTAATCTATAAGGACGAATACAATAACATATGGATACATTGCGAGACATTTGACCTCTATATGATACATTTTACAAACATTGCATTCGTTTTTAAAAGACAAACTTTCATTACATCGAAAGTTGACAGGCATGCATACCATTTCATAATATCCAAATTATAAATGACCTAATCTGTCATTTACTTAATAATAATCCTGATTAAACTCAATGACTTGAATGCAACGTCTTTTAAAATATGCCATGAATGACTCCAAATAATATCTTTAAAATGAGCAAATGAACAGCGAAAGATTTCTTTCAAACCTGAGAATAAACATGCTTTCAAGTGTCAACCAAAAGGTTGGTGAGTTCATTAGTTTATCGTAATCAATCATTTCCATTATTTAAATAGACCACAAGATTTTCATTTCATTTCTCATAAACATCATGCATCTGCATAGGAATCATTCATATGGATTGATCACCTGGTAACCGACCTTAACAGGATGCATATAGAATATCCCCATCATTTCGGGACTCTCATCTATTTGGCTTGTTGGGCTAAATAGATCTATCTTTAGGATTCGCGTCAATTGGTAGCAATTATCACAAACACCAATTCTTAGGCTACCAAGCTAAAAAGGGGCATATTCGGTTCGATAATTCAACCATAAAATGTAGTTTCGATTACTTGTGTCTATTTCATAAAACATTCATAAAAGCAGCGCATGTATTCTCAGTCCCAAAAATATATATTGCAAAAGCATTTAAAAGGGGAGCAAATGAAACTCACAATACTGTATTTTGTAGTAAAAATACATATGACGTCATTGAACAAGTGCAAGGTTGGCCTTGGATTCACGAACCTATATTAATTATATATATTTATATGTTGGTCAATAACTGTCTAACAATTTAGGTCAAGTCATAGTGTACCATAATCCTAATGCTCGAGATCGATATGCAAAAGTCAACAAAAGTCAATTTGACCTAAAATGATTTACAAAATCTATACATGTTTATTATATAACTTAAATAGTCATTTTATATATTTAAATATATTTATCGGATTTATTAGAGTAAATAATATAAATCATTTATTAATAAAAATTTATATATAATAAGAATATACTTTTATATATTCTAAATAATAAAATTTATAAAGTTTATTTAATATCATAAAATTATAATGATAGGTATTATTAATGTAATTATATTACATGTAGTAAAATATCTTTGTATCACATATTTATTTGATAAAATAATATTGATAATAACAATAATAAGTAAAAGTTGTATTATTTTGTAATAATAATTATTATTATTCTACTAATAAAAATAACAATATTTATGTTTACTAAAAATGATATTGTGATAAAATGATAATTTTTTTTGTTACTAATAATACTAAAATGATAATAATAATGATATTTTATAATAACAATGATATTTCTATTAAAAATAATAATTTTAGTAAAAAGATAATTTTAATATTAATAATACTGTTAATAATAATAGTGATAAAAATAATGAAAATGATATTTTTATCTAAATCAATAACTTACAATATTTTTATTTCATCATGATACTTATACTCATTATTTCCTAACCGATTCGTTTAATAGCTTTTAGTACTCTTTTATATAGCATTCATAATAATGATAATAATCATAATAATTAGATGATACTAATATTAGTTTTAATGATAATGATACTAATAAGTATTATAATAATATTAATGATAATACTAATAATTATAATAATAATGATAATATTAATAATAATTTTTAATGATAATAACAATAATAATAGTAATGACAATAACAATTTTTAATAATACTTATATTAATAATGATAATATTAATAATAATAATAATAATAATAATAATAATAATAATAATAATAATAATAATAATAATAATAACGATATCAACGACGACAGTAATAATAATCATTTTAACAATAATACTAAAATTCATTTGGTCGTATCTTTTAATCCGTTCATCGAAATCACACGAGTTCTTAATTTTTCGCTAGCTTTCCAACGACATGCATATCATATACCTTATCTCAGTAGCATATGTGTCTAATTCAGGATTTAACATAACCTATCTAACGAAAATATCAAACGTACAAGCATGCATAATCCTATATATACTCGAGCACTAGTCAGGGATACACTATTAATATATAAAAGTTAAGTTATGAGTGCTCACGTATCAATATTGAGATTCAATATTGCTGGAAAGTACGTAGACACAACGGAGATGATAAACACTAGGTTTACCCCACGAGCATACCCACGAACTATACCCATAACCTCCATAGCTATAACTCATAATTTCCTTAGATCTATCCCTCTCAAAAACTCATTTTGAAAACATGCGAGCAGAACCTCGTCGTAGTATTTTATGTATAATACTATCAATAATAATACTCCTAATAATAATAATAATAATAATAATAATAATAATAATAATAATAATAATAATAATAATAATAATAATAATAATATATTAAGAGAAGAGAGATTGAGAGAATGATGGAATGAAAACTGAATTACTCGAACGAAATCGTTGCATTTATAAGATTGTTGCCACCACCTACCCCCTCATGCGATCGCATGAGGATGTGAGGAGAACTCATGCGATCGCATGAGCTCTCTTTCCAGCTAATATTGCTTCAATCATATTGCCGACACCTTAATTTTAATAATATATATATAATATTTAATATATAATATATTTAATCTTTAGAATTAATTAAATATTATATTATATTCTCGTGCATAGTTGATTTGTAATTTTTACACCGATGTATTGTACGTTGGCGCTCGACTTAAGTACTGGTTCTGGTTTTTCGAACGCATTTTTGTACGATTAGAAAACTGGTACTTTACGTTTCGTGTATTGTACCTTTATCAATAACAAGACTCAAATCAATGAAAAACTATCTTACCCAAAGTGTAACTTATTCATTTGAGTGTTTTGGTCATTTGCTTCCATAAATCGACATTTCATTATATATACATATGCATATATATATATATATATATATATATATATATATATATATATATATATATATATATATATATATATATATATATATATATATATATATATATATATATATATATATATATATATAATAGTATTATTTTAAATAAAACGTTTTATAAATAAAATTAATATTAAATCTTATTCGTTGTAATATATATATATATATATATATATATATATACACTTTCATTTCGAAATATAAATTTGAAATATTAATAATATATTATATAATTTTTTAAAACTAAATGTATTTTAAATACCATTATATAATTTAAAACCATTTAAATATTTAACAATGGTTATGTCATATAACGTTTACATAATAGAAATTATTATATCATATAACGTTTTCATTTTAAAACTTAACTAAGTATAGTTCATTTATGTACTAGCGTTTTTCTTAAATGTACTAGTTATGCTATCTACATATTAATCGAATCACTTATGCAAGTGTTACTATCGTTTACTTAACTAATTTAATATACATAAACACGTTTTGAATACACGATGCAAGTTATGTATATATATAGTTCTAACAATTAACATTCTGACTTACTGTATATATTCAAATTCATTCTTTAAAAGGTTCCACCTATATCATAAACGTTTCAATAATATGAAATCTAAATAATTATTTTATCAAAGACACGAGACAATCATTGTAAAGCATGCATTGAAAGTTAAGCAGGAATCTCCACTAACGTTTGTCTAGTTCTCGTTAATTGACATATTTGTTCTTATTTGTAAATTACTTTATCATTTTCCGAATATTGTTAAAATGGAAAGATTTCTCTAATCAATGTGGACCTCTCAACAGAGACCCGTAATCATAATCACAATTTATCTGATCATTCAATCATTTGATATTATCTTTTACTTTTTGACGATAAACATATATTGAAACTAATACGTTAATGTAAAGTGTTATTCATCAAGTAATTTGTTAACGTTTTCAAGTCATGTAATAATTTCATAACTCATTTTCATATCAACCAAACTGTTAAATGTTTTATTAATATTTCTCAATTTAATAATCACATATATGTATATAGTCATACATATCTATTTACACATAATTGTTCGTGAATCGTCAAGAGCAGTCGAAGGGTAATTGATTACATGAACACAGTTCAAAGTTTTTAAGAGTTCAACATTACAGACTTTGCTTATTGTGTCGGAAACATATAAAGATTAAAGTTTAAATTTGATCGGAAATTTCCGGGTTGTCACAGTGGTGTTGGTGGTGGTGATGGTAGGTGTCACAAAGATGCATGTGGTGGCGATGGGTATGTGTTGAGTCTCCAAAATAATTAAGGATTTAATTATGACAAAACAAATTTTTATTTGCACTAAAATGTTATGTTCAGACAACACAAGGTATTGCTGTGTCGTGAAAGGACCCGTTCATATACATTATAAACGATTCACAATAGTTGATTACATTGCAAGGTATTTGACCTCTATATAATACATTTTACAAACATTGCATTTGTTTTTAAAAGACAATCTTTCTTTACATCAAAAATTGACAGGCATGCATACCATTTCATAACATCCACTATCCAACTATAAATTGATTTAATAATAATCTTTGAAGAACTCAATGACTCGAACGCAACGTTCTTCGAAATATGCTATGAAAGACTCCAAGTAATATCTTTAAAATGAGCAAATGCACAGCGGAAGATTTCTTTAACACCTGAGAATAAACATGCTTTAAAGTGTCAACCAAAAGGTTGGTGAGTTCATTAGTTTATCATAATAATTTATTTCCATCACTTTAATAGACCACAAGAATTTTATTTCCAGTTCTCATAAATATACGTCCCATGCATAGAGATAAAAATAATCATTCATATGGTGAACACCTGGTAACCGACATTAACTAGATACATATAAGAATATCCCCTATCATTTCGGGATCCTCCTTCGGACATGATATAAATTTCGAAGTACTAAAACATCCGGTACTTTGGATGGGGTTTGTTAGGCCCAATAGATCTATCTTTAGGATTCGCGTCAATTAGGGTGTCTGTTCCCTAATTCTTAGATTACCAGACTTTAATAAAAAGGGGCATATTCGATTTCGATAATTCAACCATATAATGTAGTTTCAATTACTTGTGTCTATTTCGTAAAAGAGTTATAAAAATAGCGCATGTATTCTCAGTCCCAAAAATATATATTGCAAAAGCATTTAAAAAGGGAGCAAATGAAACTCACCATACTGTATTTCGTAGTAAAAATACATATAACGTCATTGAACAAGTGCAAGGTTGGCCTCGGATTCACGAACCTAAATTAATTATATATATTTATGTGTTGGTCAATATTTATCTAACAAATTAGGTCAAGTCATAGTGTACCACAATCCTAATGCTCGAGACTAATATGCAAAAGTCAACAAAAGTAAATTTGACTCAAAATAATTTCCAAAAATCTATACATGATTAATATATAGTTTAAATATCGTCGTTTTATATTTTTAAATATTTTTAAATGATTTATTAGAGTAAATAATATAATTTATTTATTAATAAATAAAATTTTATGTTAAATTTATATAATAAAATATACTTTTATATATATTAAGTAATAAAATTTATAGGGTTCATTTAATATCATAAAGATAATATGATAGGTATTATTAAAGTAAGTTATTACACATAGTAAAATATGTTTGTATCACATATTTATTTGATAAAATAATATCTATAATGATAGTAAGTAAAAGTTGTATTATTTTGTAATAATAATAATTATTATAAAAATATCAATATTTATAATTACTAAGATGACATTATGATAAAATGATAATTCTAATTATGATAACTTTAATATTTACGATAATTTTTAATATTATCTTTAAAATAATAATTCTATTTAAAATAATAATAATAATGATATTTTATAGTAACAATGACATTTCTATTAAAATGATAATTTTTGTTAAAATGATAGTTTTAATACTAACGATACTTTTAATAATAATAGTAATGATAAAAATAATAAGAACGATAATTTTATCTAAATCAATATCTTATAATATTTTAATTTCATCATGATACTCTTACTCATTATTTCCTAATCGTTTCGTTTAATAGCTTTTAATCATCTTTTATATCGTGTTCATAATAATGATAATAATAGTAATCAAAATAATTAGGTGTTACAAATATTTGTTTTAATTACACTAATATTAATAATGATAGTTACTATAACATTATTAACGATAATACTAATAATTATCTTAATGATAATATAGTAATAATAATAATAACAATAACAATAACCATTTTTAAATAATGATATATATATTAATAATGATAATAATAATAATAATACCAATAATAATAATAATAATAATAATAATAATAATAATAATAATAATACTAATTATAACTTTAACGATAATAACGATAGTAATAATAAAAAAATAACAATTTTTAATGATAAATCCCTTTTATTGATAAAGATAATAATAATGATAATAATAAGATAAAACTAGAACGACGATAAAAACGACGATAATAATAATTATTTTTAATAAAAATATCGAAAATTCAATTGATTATAACTTCTAATCCATTCATCGAAACCATTCTATATCTAAAGGAAAAGTTCTTAATTTTTCGCTAGCTTTCCAAGGACATGCATATCTTATACCTTATCTCAACCGCAAGTGTAACTAATTCAAGATTCAACCTAACCTGTCTAAGGGCAATATCAAAAGTACAAGCATGCATAATCCTAAATACTCGAGCACTAGTCAGGGATACACTATTAGTATGTAAAAGTTAAATTATGAGTACTCACATATCAATATTGAGATTCAATATTGCAGGAAAGGTACGTAGACGCAACAGAAATGATAAACACTATATTGACCTCACGAGCATACCCATAAACCATACTCAATCACCTCCATAGCTATAACCCATAATTTCCTTAATCCTATCCCACTCGAAAAACAATTTCGAAATCACTCGGACAGCACTCCGTCGTAATATTTTATGTATACTAATAATATCTTGAAATAATACGGAGTAAATATATATATGTAAATCGATTGAGAGAGTTTAGAGAAAAATATTTTCAAATTTCTATGAAATAATGAAACCTATTGAATTCTATTTATAATAGATTTTTGAATTATTAAAGTAAATTATTAAAGTATGAATTATTAAAGTGAATTATTAAAGTATGAATTATTAAAGTGAATTATTGAAGTATGAATTATTAAAGTGAATTATTAAAGTATGAATTATTAAAGTGAATTATTAAAGTATGAATTATTAAAGTGAATTATTAAAGTTAAAGTAAAGTAAGAATAAAGTAAAGGTAAAGTTTAAGTATAGTAAAAGTATAACACTATGTATGTGATGCCCCGTACAAAACCATCGTGTACGAATCATCAACAACAGGATCATTACAAGGTTAAGTACTATATGCTGTAATAAAAGAAGTTGCATTCACGATAAAAAGGTGACGTCATAACCGACATCAAATGTTTTACACCAACAGTATGCTTCTACGAATAGCAAGCACGAATAAATGTATGTGACCCTTAGGTCGTTACAAAACATAGTTTCAAATGTATTAAAGTTTGAATGCAAAATAGTTCATGCGGTGATAACACTAGAGCAGCGGGTGTCTACGGCAAGACTAGCACGACAGCGGAAGTAAATAATCTTAAGCACCTGAGAAAAACATGCTTAAAAACGTCAACACAAAGGTTGGTGAGCTATAGTTTAAGTATAACAGTAAGTAAGGTAGGCCACGAGATTTCAATGCTACAAAGAGTGTTTCAAAACAGTAAGATAAAGTATATGTTAACAGTGGGCACTTGGTAACTAACTTAACGTTTATACCCCCTGAAAGTACACTTGGCAAGTGCGTATGTTTACGAAGTATTAAACACTCGTTAAATGCTAGCGCGACTAGCCCGAGTGGGGATGTCAAACCCTATGGATCCATATCTAAGATTCGCATTCACCGGTTCAAAAACCAATGACTAAACGTTACCAAGCTAAAGGGAATGTTTATGCCGTTGTATAACCCACACATATATAAGTTTAAGTACTCGTGCCTAGTATGTAAAACATAAAATCCGCATGTATTCTCAGTTCCCAAAATAAGTTAAAGTAAAAAGGGAATGCTATAACTCACAATGATAAAGTAGCGGTAAAGTCGAGTCGGGAAAAGTGTGCAAGTAATCGGTCCGAAAGGTCCAACGAGTCCTCAACCTAAGTCAAATATTACTAAGTCAGTAAATCGTCCGAATAGGTTTAAAAGTATGTAAATAAGGTCTTAAGGGTCATCATCATTCATCATCAAACAAAAGGCGTAAAGTAAGTTTCGTTTATGAAAGTAGTTTAAAACAAAGGTTGACTTTGATCAGTCACCACGGCCTCTACCCTTACTGAAATAAGGTGAAACCAGTGGCCATGGCCCTGTATATGAGTCCTTTAAGTGTGGTAAAATTTACAGAAGCAAAATCGTCTTCGTTTGACCGTGGCGACGGTCTAAGTGCGAGTAGGTCAGAATTTTCTGCACAACGTTAAATGGACATAGTGACGATCGGAGGGCCATAAATCCTAAACCGTAACTCGGATTAAGACGAGTCCTATATGAAAAGTTTTCTACTCAAACAGAGATATCTGAAAATCAACATTAAAACATCCCAGGTCTTACTGGTCAGACCCAGAAACAGCAAAACAGTAGGGTCAGTAGGTTCCGGTGGTTCTTGGTGCTCGATGCTTATCATGGTTCTCATCCTTGATGCATATAGCTTCAAGTGTACAACTCGTTGATGTGTTTGCATCATTTCCACCAAGGTTTGACCATCATAACCCAAGTGTAAGTCTAAAACATGAAGCACAACTCACTTAAGTGTTGCAAGTGTTTTGATGAACCAAAGTTACATCAAAGTCTTAGATTCAACAATACATGAAATGTAAAAGTAATATTAACCAAGTTTTGACTATTAGGACACAAGTGTAGGTTTAAGACATGTAGCACAACTCACTTAAGAGTTGTATGAAGTTTGATGAACCAAAGTTACATCAAAGTCTTAGATCTAACACATCCATGAACTTTAAAACTAATAATAAGTTACAAACTTGAAAATATACTTATGAAATCAAGATCTTGAGTTGTAGAACATAGTTCTTAGTTTGATCTTGAAGATCCAAGACTCAAAAGTCTAGATCTAATATAAGTGTACCAAGTTATAATTATAGAAAGCTTACTTACATGTTCTTGAACTTTTAAAGTTAACTTTAGTTCAAGATTAATGAGATCAAAGTTAACTAGTAACACTTGACCAACAAGAACATAAATCATGAAATTAAAGTGCAAGTAAATGAAATAACAAACTAATTTAAACAAGTTAATAAGTTCATGGGTTGCATACTTTAAAGATTCAAGCCTAAGCTTGATCTTTAAGGAAAGTAAACTTTAAAGTTTACCTCATGAACTTCAAGTATGATTTGCAACACATGAACTCTAAATTTTTAAACAAGTATTAAATGGAGATCATAAACTAGAAAGTTTATGTCTTGTATGTTCTTGTTAGAACAAGATAGATGAAGAACCAAACTAACAAGTTTGCTTCTTAGAAGATAACAAGTAAATAACAATAACAACTACAAGTAAGTAACAAACAACAAGTAACAAAACAATAATCAAAGAACAAGTGATGATGATGATTAAGGGGTGTATAGGTTAGGTTTTGGAGACAAGAAAGGAAGAGAAAGAAGTTCTTGCTACTTACAATTTAGAGAGAAAAAAGAGAGAAAAGTTGAGAGGTAAGTTTGAAGTGAAGTGTGAGAATGAGATTGCAAGTAATGAAGTAGTAAAAAAAAAAAAATTAAAACTCCCCTAAAGCCAAAGAAGGCCGACGGTTTTGCATGAGAGAAGGGAGGAGGAGAAAAACCACTAGTTCATGCATGGTAAAGCTATTAAAAGTTGGTTAATGGAGTTGATTTCATGGGGATAAGGTGCTAACTAGATTCCATGTGCTTAAACTAACTAGTTACACTTACAAGTAATACTTACATGTTGTAAAAATGGGCTAGTTAATCCAATAAGATGTATGGTGGGCTTATAAGCCTATATTCATGAGTCCATTAACATTAAACAAGCCCAAGTTCCAATAATTAACAAATAAATCCAATTAAAGCCCAAGTAACTAACTAATCACCATAGTTAATTAAAATGATTAATAAAATCAATCATGAATGTAAATAATACTTGAAAATATTATTCGTGTAAGTTTCGGGTGTCACAAAGACGTTTCGGGCAATTAAAGTCAAGTACGGTGTATCATGGCAACAAGTAAATGTAATAACATACATTCGTTTTCTCACAAGTATTAATAATAACAATTATTAATAAATAAACGTCAGAAAATCCAGGGTCGTTACAATGTACGTATAATACGCGTATAAATATATATAATATTAATTTAAATTGTTATATATATTTAATAAAATTAAATATAAATATCGTTATCTTTATCATACTAGTTAAGTAATGAGTTGTCAAAAGTGGTTCTAGATATTTATAAAAGTTATATACGTTTTAATAATAAAGTTCTTTTTTAACTGAAAATGTTTTTGTACGTTTGAAACTAAATAGATCAATTGAGTCTTTATGAGATTCAATCTTCCACTATCCTTTGTCTAGTTCTCAATGATTGACAATTTTTTCTTATTTATAAATCACTTTACCGTTTTTCGAATATTGTTAAAATGGAAAGATTTCTCAAATCAACGTGGGCCTTTCAACAGAGACTTGTAATCATAATTCAATATATCTGATAATTCAATCATTTGATCTTATCTTCCAATTCCATTGATAAACATTTTGAAACAGATACAATCATATAAAGTATTTAATCTAATATTTTGTTTACGTTTCAAGTTATAATATATATACACATATACATATATAATCATATTCGTTTAATGGTTCGTGAATCGTTGGAACTTGGTCGAGGTTGAATGAATGTATGAACATAGTTTAAAATTCTTGAAATTTAACTTAACAAATATTGCTTATCGTGTCGGAAACATATAAAGATTAAAGTTTAAATTTGGTTGGAAATTTCCGGGTTGTCACAGTGCCTACCCGTTAAAGAAATTTTGCCCCGAAATTTGAGTGGAAAGGTCGTGAATGATAATAAGTATGTTTTCATGATGCATACGGGCTGAAAATTAGAGTTTTATCATCAGCGAATAATTTAGATAAACAATCCATTTATATGAAGAGTACGAATGAAGCTAACATAGAAGGGTGAAATGAGTAACTGTAGATTCATCTTATTATTTGACGTAGATATGATTGATTCCCAGATTTCAAGGGGTTTGAAGAAAATCTTCTTAATAAGATTTGACTCTCTGGTAATCAAGGGAATTAGGATCCGCTTTAAATGCGATCGTCCATTTTAATTGTTCTATCGGAGATTTTCTTATAAATTCACCTCCTTTATTTCCTTACAACTCACACCTTCTGTTGATGCATTTTATGCAAGTCCCTAGACATCTACCCACATCCATTGCAAGTACAACAGTTTACAGGCCACCATGATTGCTCGTTATTATCCTATCCGTGTTTGTATGTGGTTACAGGAACTGCAGGAACAAGATTTAGATGTTTGACTATGTTAGACTTAGTCAGAAGTACGAGTGAAGCCTCACTAGTACAGCTGACAGGCTCATACGCACGGTTGATGCTGAGCTAAGTCACAATTACAACCTAAATGAGAAGACACGAGTGAGTGATCACCCGTACTGCTGATGAAGCTAACTCGTACGTGTGATGAATGAATCGTATGGGTGAGTCAACAGCAGGGGTATATAAAATCTTATGTTCTTCATTTAAGGTTAAGCCTCTCATTTGTTATACACACTCAGATCTGGTGAGCTCCTCCGATTCTCTCTCAGTCCAAATCACCCAGGTGGTGAATAATAGCTCTAGGTGTTGATCTAATCACACTTGATTTAGTTGTGGTTTGACTAAATTAATCAAAAAAAAAAAAAAACATAACCTATTCACTAGAGGGTTTGATTCACTTATTCCGCCATTGTGTGAGTTAAATCTGTTGATTTCTAAGTTCCTAGTCATGTTTCATCACCTTCTATTCTTTCCCCCTCAACTCATATTTTAAAGTATTCATCAATATGCTCAATCCAGTTCTGATTCTCGATATACTTCTAACTTTCATATCGGTCATTCTTCTTTTTCATCTACCGCTGGAAGAATCTATTTACTTCTACTATACTCTTGGGTTTATAGTGTTTCTAGTTCTCCCGTGTCTTTATATTGCTATATGCATCGATATATATGGTTTATAATTTCTGGTTTATCGTTGGGCTTTATATGTTCCCTTATATTTCAAAGTCTCTGCTTCTGTCTTCTATAATCATTATCATTCACAGTTAATGCTCTCTTTTATTTGCTGCAATTTATACCCCAATTTCTATTTCGGAGTTTTGCCCTTTCGTTTCTTCTTCTTGCGATTAAGCACCGCTTATAATGGTCCAGAATTCACATATATGAATTTCGGAATGAACATTGTTAATGTTCTAGGAAGGAAATTGTGATGGCACGATCTTGACTTGTCAAATTATTAGAATACTTTGGAAAAGGCCGAATCATCAAGAAATATTTTCTTGATATTTTAGAGGTTAAATAGAATACAAGAGTCGTATAACATGGCACATGATGATGTTATGATCTGTGAATCATCACGTTCCATTTAGAAACTCAGCATGACTTACTGTAATATAATCACATTGATCAAGTGTCATTATATTATACTAATTCATGCTTCAGTTCCCAACACTACTTCAAAATATTCCTATTTTAAACTTGAATGTTTCAGAATTTAGAAACTAAAATAGTTTCTTTTATGATGTAATACAGATAGCGCGAAGAGGTAAATGATTTCAAATAAGAAAAATTAAGAAAATATCATCAGAAATATGGAGGATATTTATAATGAAAGAAATGATGATATTTTAGAATTTCTAATATCAGAGGATGATGAAGAATATTGTCCGCAGGGGTTTAGAGTCAGGAGCAAGGTATTCGTTAATGACTTCAGCAGGTACTGAATCATTTGGATCCTTTGAAGTCAGGTTCAGTCTTTGTAATTTGTCCACAGCCTCCTTCCTACTTTGCTCAATCCGTTTTCCAGTTCCAAAACTCCTCTTTTTCTGCGCTTTGCCAGCACACTTCATCATTATCATCCAGCTTTTACCGTTTAAAGTCGTTTATAGTTTTTGCTGCTTCATCGGCATTTTTTCCATTTTTGGAGAACTAATTCGTAGTTCGGAGGTGTTTTTTTTTTCAGAAACTTCACATTCAAATTAAGTTCAGAAGATAGACGTTATATATACACATATAACTGTTGGCGTAGACATGCTGCGAGATTTCAAAATACTGATTGCTAATTCCCAATGATTCGTATGGCAATTCTCATTACAAGATGCGGATGAGTAAATGATGGGGTTTGAATAAATAATTATAATGACTTTTTGGAGAGGCTAAAGTCAAAGGGTAATGAAGTTGTTGGTACATCTGCTAATAATGTGGTGAAATTTAAAAGGTTCCCTGGTAACGATGGTGTATATCTCAAGGTTATAATAAGGTTAGTCTGACTGAAAAGTCGAAGTTGACTTGCTGGAGCTGTGACAAAACTGGCTACTTTGAATAGGAGTCGCAAAGTTATTTTTGCTAATAAATACCAAAGAATCTGACGCGGATACGTTGTTTAAACTTTTACTTTGGTTTCAAGAGTTTTTCGGGTACATAACTGTGGGTAACATGTGGTTGGATCATCATCTCGATTGCTCATCATTCGAAGTGTCTTCAGAAATTTTCGAAGGGTTTGAACACAGATTGTAATCGTTAACATACATTTGATGTTCTAACACAGTTTTGAAGTCAAAATATAGCTTGTGAAAGATGTAGGGATCTAAGAGTGATGATTTTGGTCATATCTCGAGTTGAATTTTGAGATTTCAAAATCAGAATATGTAATTAAATTTTGAATGAGTATGGTTGTTTTGATTTCTATAAAAGAATGTATATTGTTGTGAAAGTAGGGAGTATAATGGATGATTTGCTGAATCAGATTCGAAGAATGTAACATATTAATTGTGAATTTATATATCTCTCGGGTATTACCTACCCGTTAAAAAAAATTCACAATTAATATTTTGTACAAAAGAATTTTATTACAGTCTTTATGAAAATATATATATGTATATTTTCTTCAGATGTAACATAGATTTAATGAGTTAATATTAAATTAAACTCATTTGATTTACGGTTGAAGCTAGAATTGAATAATCCCTAAAGGCTTTAAAAAGTACATAACTTTTACGCTGTATTTCTTTAATGACATTGAAATTATGAATCAATACTTCGTTATTTGTTGATGTATGATGTTCGGTTCGTGGAATTCTTGTGAATTTCGCAAAGTACGAATGATGTTATCTGAAAAGTTTCGGGTACATCGATGATGAAAGTGTAAAATCAAATATATACTATGAATTGGAATTTGTTGAATTGCGACAGAGATTGTAGTTAACGCTGGTTAAGTTGCGGCCGAAGGACGTACATTATTGCATATTTGTAATATGAATTAACCGAGTAGTTAAGATTCACACACAATAGCTTAGCACGCAAAGATTTATTTCAAAATATATATATATATATATATATATATATAATATATACATATAATTTCTTCAGAGGGAATGAGTTAATTCTTCATAACTCGTTGATACAATATACACGTTATTGATTCGTAATGATGTCCACCGTGATTCTTGAACTGACGGAGTTTGTGATGTTATCGGTGTTGTTGATTCGGATGTTGACTGTACTGACGATGCTGGTAACGCTGACGGTACTGTTGATGCTGTTGGTAAAGCAAGTTTAGCTTGTTAATCACACACCATTTTTGTCAGGGTTTGTACTCTTCCTTCTATCATTTTGGTTCGCTTAACTGATTTATAGTTAGGGCTAGATTAGATAATCTCTAAGACTTTAGAGATTACATAATCGCCGCGGAATGTTTTTCCAATAAAGTTATGAATTAATACTTAGTCAGTTATTGTTGTTGGTACTCCTTGGTATCTATGGTGCGTATGACGTTGATGCTCGTGGGACAGATTGTGAAGTTGAGGTTTACGACGCGGTTGTGGTTGGAGGTGGTAATGGTACTGTTGGCGTTGATGATGGTGGTACTGGTTATGCTGTTGATGCTGCTACTGGTGTTTGTAATCTCTGCACCATATTCTCCAAAGCCACTACCCGAGCGCGAAGCTCGTTGACTTCTTCTATTACACCGGGGTGATTGTCGGTTCGAATGAGCGGATAAATAAAATCTAAAATTTGATGTAATATATAATCGTGATGAGATACTCTGGAAATGAGCGAGAACATGGTGTTTCGGACAGGTTCGCCGGTAAGTGCTTCAGGTTCTTCGTCAAGAGGGCAATGTGGTGAATGGAAGGGATCACCTTCTTCTTGTCTCCAATGATTGAGGAGGCTACGAACCCATCCCCAATTCATCCAGAATAGGTGATGACTGATTGGTTGATCCATCCCGGTCACACTGCTTTCGAAGCTTGAATGGGATTCCATTTCGGAATCTGAGTGACTTGAACTGATGACGAATTCCATTTCGTACGATTAGATAAAGGATTTTTTTTTCCCGATATGAAATGGTTTTGGCTAACGGATGGTATTCTAATTACATAGAATATATATATATATATATATATATATATATATATATATATATATATATATATATATATATATATATATATATATATATATATATATATATATATATCAAAAGATTTCGTAGATTACGGAGGACTTTGCGGGATATGTCAGGCAAAGGTTAAAGTAACATATACGATAAGATATGATTTAGCAGATATGCTAAGATATGAATTTTTGTCTATACACTATTCATGCAATCAATGCAGCAAGACGTGTCTTAGACTAAAAATGATAAGCAGGTAATTTCCTGAGGATGATAAGTAGTTAATTTTCGACACAAAATGATAAGCAAAACTTTTGACATGCAGACACGGTCGAAGTCCAGACTCACTAATGCATCCTATCGACTTATCAGTTAGACACACTAATGCAGACCTGGTTCGCTAAGACCACTGCTCTGATACCAACTGAAAGGACCCTTTCATATACATTATAAACGATTCACAATAGTTGATTACATTGCGAGGTATTTGACCTCTATATGATACATTTTACAAACATTGCATTCGTTTTTAAAAGACAATCTTTCTTTACATCGAAAATTGACAGGCATGCATACCATTTCATAATATCCACTATCCAACTATAAATTGATTTAATAATAATCTTTGAAGAACTCAATGACTCGAACGCAACGTTCTTCGAAATATGCTATGAAAGACTCCAAGTAATATCTTTAAAATGAGCAAATGCACAGCGGAAGATTTCTTTAACACCTGAGAATAAACATGCTTTAAAGTGTCAACCAAAAGGTTGGTGAGTTCATTAGTTTATCATAATAATTTATTTCCATCACTTTAATAGACCACAAGAATTTTATTTCCAGTTCTCATAAATATACGTCCCATGCATAGAGATAAAAATAATCATTCATATGGTGAACACCTGGTAACCGACATTAACTAGATACATATAAGAATATCCCCTATCATTTCGGGATCCTCCTTCGGACATGATATAAATTTCGAAGTACTAAAACATCCGGTACTTTGGATGGGGTTTGTTAGGCCCAATAGATCTATCTTTAGGATTCGCGTCAATTAGGGTGTCTGTTCCCTAATTCTTAGATTACCAGACTTTAATAAAAAGGGGCATATTCGATTTCGATAATTCAACCATATAATGTAGTTTCAATTACTTGTGTCTATTTCGTAAAAGAGTTATAAAAATAGCGCATGTATTCTCAGTCCCAAAAATATATATTGCAAAAGCATTTAAAAAGGGAGCAAATGAAACTCACCATACTGTATTTCGTAGTAAAAATACATATAACGTCATTGAACAAGTGCAAGGTTGGCCTCGGATTCACGAACCTAAATTAATTATATATATTTATGTGTTGGTCAATATTTATCTAACAAATTAGGTCAAGTCATAGTGTACCACAATCCTAATGCTCGAGACTAATATGCAAAAGTCAACAAAAGTAAATTTGACTCAAAATAATTTCCAAAAATCTATACATGATTAATATATAGTTTAAATATCGTCGTTTTATATTTTTAAATATTTTTAAATGATTTATTAGAGTAAATAATATAATTTATTTATTAATAAATAAAATTTTATGTTAAATTTATATAATAAAATATACTTTTATATATATTAAGTAATAAAATTTATAGGGTTCATTTAATATCATAAAGATAATATGATAGGTATTATTAAAGTAAGTTATTACACATAGTAAAATATGTTTGTATCACATATTTATTTGATAAAATAATATCTATAATGATAGTAAGTAAAAGTTGTATTATTTTGTTGTAATAATAATTATTATAAAAATATCAATATTTATAATTACTAAGATGACATTATGATAAAATGATAATTCTAATTATGATAACTTTAATATTTACGATAATTTTTAATATTATCTTTAAAATAATAATTCTATTTAAAATAATAATAATAATGATATTTTATAGTAACAATGACATTTCTATTAAAATGATAATTTTTGTTAAAATGATAGTTTTAATACTAACGATACTTTTAATAATAATAGTAATGATAAAAATAATAAGAACGATAATTTTATCTAAATCAATATCTTATAATATTTTAATTTCATCATGATACTCTTACTCATTATTTCCTAATCGTTTCGTTTAATAGCTTTTAATCATCTTTTATATCGTGTTCATAATAATGATAATAATAGTAATCAAAATAATTAGGTGTTACAAATATTTGTTTTAATTACACTAATATTAATAATGATAGTTACTATAACATTATTAACGATAATACTAATAATTATCTTAATGATAATATAGTAATAATAATAATAACAATAACAATAACCATTTTTAAATAATGATATATATATTAATAATGATAATAATAATAATAATACCAATAATAATAATAATAATAATAATAATAATAATAATAATAATAATAATAATAATAATAATAATAATAATAATAATTGGATAATAATAATAATACTAATTATAACTTTAACGATAATAACGATAGTAATAATAAAAAAATAACAATTTTTAATGATAAATCCCTTTTATTGATAAAGATAATAATAATGATAATAATAAGATAAAACTAGAACGACGATAAAAACGACGATAATAATAATTATTTTTAATGAAAATATCGAAAATTCAATTGATAATAACTTCTAATCTATTCATCGAAACCATTCTATATCTAAAGGAAAAGTTCTTAATTTTTCGCTAGCTTTCCAAGGACATGCATATCTTATACCTTATCTCAACCGCAAGTGTAACTAATTCAAGATTCAACCTAACCTGTCTAAGGGCAATATCAAAAGTACAAGCATGCATAATCCTAAATACTCGAGCACTAGTCAGGGATACACTATTAGTATGTAAAAGTTAAATTATGAGTACTCACGTATCAATATTGAGATTCAATATTGCAGGAAAGGTACGTAGACGCAACAGAAATGATAAACACTATATTGACCTCACGAGCATACCCATAAACCATACTCAATCACCTCCATAGCTATAACCCATAATTTCCTTAATCCTATCCCACTCGAAAAACAATTTCAAAATCACTCGGACAGCACTCCGTCGTAATATTTTATGTATACTAATAATATCTTGAAATAATACGGAGTAAATATATATATGTAAATCGATTGAGAGAGTTTAGAGAAAAATATTTTCAAGTTTCTATGAAATAATGAAGCCTATTGAATTCTATTTATAATAGATTTTTGAATTATTAAAGTAAATTATTAAAGTATGAATTATTAAAGTGAATTATTAGTGTGAATTATTAAAGTATGAATTATTAAAGTGAATTATTAAAGTATGAATTATTAAAGTGAATTATTAAAGTATGAATTATTAAAGTGAATTATTAAAGTTAAAGTAAAGTAAAAATAAAGTAAAGGTAAAGTTTAAGTATAGTAAAAGTATAACACTATGTACGTATAATACGCGTATAAATATATATAATATTAATTTAAATCGTTATATATATTTAATAAAATAAAATATAAATATCATTATCTTTATCATACTAGTTAAGTAATGAGTTGTTAAAAGTGGTTTCTAGATATTTATAAAAGTTATAGACGTTTTAATAATAAAGTTCTTTTTAAACTGAAAACGTTTTTGTACGTTTCAAACTAAATAGATCAATCGAGTCTTTATGAGATTCAATCTTCCACTATCCTTTGTCTAGTTCTCAATGATTGATAATTTGTTCTTATTTATAAATCACTTTACCATTTTTCGAATATTGTTAAAATGGAAAGATTTCTCAAATCAACGTGGGCCTTTCAACAGAGACTTGTAATCATAATTCAATATATCTGATAATTCAATCATTTGATCTTATCTTCTAATTACATTGATAAACATTTTGAAACAGATACAATCATATAAAGTATTTAATCTAATATTTTGTTTACGTTTCAAGTTATAATATATATACACATATACATATATAATCATATTCGTTTAATAGTTCGTGAATCGTTGGAACTTGGTCGAGGTTGAATGAATGTATGAACATAGTTTAAAATTCTTGAAATTTAACTTAACAAATATTGCTTATCGTGTCGGAAACATATAAAGATTAAAGTTTAAATTTGGTTGGAAATTTCCGGGTTGTCACATGTCGGGTGTTTAGTTTGCTGCTTAGTCTACCAGCACAAGGTCGATAGTATTCTTCAATCAGCACAGGATGTGTACCCAGCAAATCAAGAATATCAAGTGACTCAGCAATGAAGAACCAGCATAGATGGAATGCAGCTTACTACACAAGACAACTATGCTCCATTACAAGTATAGTAGTTTTCTGAGTGGTCTACATCATTTGTACTATTCAACAGAAGTCAAAGACAAAGTTGATGTGAGGACCCGTCCTTATCCACCTGGACGAAGTCATCAACATCTGGTCCCATTGCGAGGTACTGACTTAAATATGTCATGAATGACTCCAAGTAATGTCTTTAAAATGAGCAAATGCACAGCGGAAGACTTAATTCGTACCTGAGAATAAACATGCTTAAAAGTATCAACCAAAAGGTTGGTGAGTTCATAGGTTTATCGTAACAATCATTTCAATATGTTAATAGACCACAAGATTTCCTAATCATAAACATAATACACTCGCAAGTGTATGAAAAGCATTCTAAGTGGTTGAGCACTTGGTAACCATACTTAACTATTAATCAACGTCGCATATTCCCTTTATTATGAAATCTCACTACACTGTACCAAGTGTAGTCACCGAAATGAAGTACTGTGCAACCGTTGAATACTGGTCGTCCAGTCCGGTTGGGGTTGTCAGGCCCGATAGATCTATCAACATGATTTGCGTTTACAATGCCCATGTAAATAGTAGTTACCAAACTACAGGGAAATATGCAAGTGGTACAACTCAACATAGAATATATTTTTAAGTACTTGTGTCTATTTCGTAAACATTTATAAAAGCAGCGCATGTATTCTCAGCCCAAAAATATATATTGCAAAAGCAATTAAAAAAGGAGCAAATGAAACTCACCATACTGTATTTTGTAGTAAAAATACATATGACGTCCTTGAAAAAATATAGGGTTGGTCTCGGATTCACGAACCTATATCATTTATATATATTAACACATTGTAATATTAATCAACTAAGTTTATATATAATTTTTATAATATATATAGATGAATATCCTTATATATAATTATATTAATCCTTATAATTTGTTATACTACTTATATAATGTATACACTTTAATAAATGTTATATTAATATAAATAATATTATATTAGTTAATATATATAAAAAAAATCTAATAATAGTATACTTATAATATATGTGATAAATATATTTTATATAAACATCTTTTGTTTATAAAAATAATAATTATAATAATAATAAAATAATGATAATAATAATATTAATGATAAAAATATTAATAATAATGTTAAAAATAATAATAATAATGATAAAAATAATAATAAAAATAATGATAGCAATAATAAAAATAATGATAGTTTTGATAAAAATGTTAATTTTGTAATAATGATACTTTTAAATAAAATGATAATTTTAATCATACTAGTAATAATAATAATGATAATAATAATAATGTTAATACTAATAATAATAATCTTAATGATAATAATAATAATATATTTATTGTAATTATATTAAGTTTACATACATATAATAATCATACTTATAATTAATTTATAATCATAACTTAGTTATTGTTATCTTTAACATACATACAAAATTATATTTGTAAATAAGATTTATAATAACCTATATCATAATCATATTATACTAACTTCACATTTATATAAAAATCATAATACTTTCATAATAATATTAATAATAATAATATAATAATAATAATAATAATAATAATAATAATAATAATAATAATAATAATAATAATAATAATAATACCTAACAATAAAAAAACTACGCGTTTGTTGGCGGCTCCAAAATAGATCGACATTAGCAGAAGTGAAACGCAGGAAGGAAAAACATCGCGAGTGTTCATGGAATCTTTTATTCAATAATCGATTAATTGATCAAGCATAACCATCGATGATTAGAAATTCATTGGTTCATCATCATCATCATCATCATCATTCGAGTATCAATTATCACGAACACAGGTAACTATCATCAATCTTCATCGTATCCTAATCATTATCGTATCATAATCGTAATTCATCACTGTTTTATTACTGTTTCATCATCATCATCCCGGTAATCACTATTCATCATTAGTTTTCATGTTTTGGTTCCGGGTTGTTATGAGATCGACAAAAAAAAGGCTGCAATAGGTAATAGTAGTGATGGTTGTTTTGGTTTGGTAGGGTTTCGAATGCTAACTAGAAACTAACAGCTATTTTAAAAACACCTTTACACTTGCACCAATCCTTATATGCTTATCAGTCATCTCCTGAATCATTCTTATGTGTATTTAAGAGCTTTGGTGATAGTATTGTTGTGGGTTGTGGGTTTGTTTCGAATCAAATCAGGAAGTAACATAATACTAGTAGTATTCCTTTATGGTTTGGTCAGGGCAAAGTAAAAGTAGCAGTTCAAAATAGATTTAGATGGTGTTTGAGTTAAAGAAAAAGAGAAACAAAAAGGTGAGTTGTGTGGTGGTTTACGGTGTCCGAGGGTTGGATGGTAATTCAAACAGAAACAAAAAGAATAAACATAGCAGCAGTAATAGATGGGTTGGGTTTGATTGAAACAGCCGGAGTAATGACGGCTGTTCGAACAACAGCATGATCAGAAGACATAAAACATTTGCAGCAATTTAATGGTTTAATGGTGGTGTAAAAGATGGTGGTTCTGGTGATTTACAGCGGCACAGACAGCAGCACAGTAACAGGTATAAATGGTGGTTTGTGTGATTCGAATGATAATTTTGAAATGGGTTTGGTGGCGGTTGTCGATGGAACGAATGAAGAGGTTGGTGGTTCGAATGAGTTTATTGTGGGTCTTCGGCTTTGAGGTCTGTTCAAAATAATAACGAAGAACAAACACTGCAACAATCTTGTTATCTTGTTCGAGTAGTAACCATAGTAATATGGGTTTTGGTTTTTCGAGCAGAAACAAAAATAGGTAGCAAGAGTTCAAGTGGTGATGGTTTGTGATAGTTGTGATGATGAGTGGTTAAATGATGGTTGAGGTTATTCATGGTGTTGGTCGAGTATATAAAAAAAATGACAGAAGACTAGTTGCAAGTGATGATATCTATCATCACATATCATATATATAATAAATAATGTATGCATGTGTCTTTGTGGGTTCCATAGTAAAAGAAAAAAAAACCTCCTTTATATCTAATCAGTTTGATTATTTCATTTACTGAAATTATTATAACGTTATTGATTTTTGATTGTTTCTATGCATACAGTTAGGTCCATATCATACCCATCTTGTGACAGTAATATATATATATATGGAACTCATTTTCATCACTTCAACCTAACTTTGTATTTATATATACACTAAACTTTATTATATATTATATAAAAGTTGAATTGATATAAAATAGGGAGCATGATCCGACATTGCATAATTTGGCTCTTAAAAGGAATCTTGATGAAATAAGTGGGGATGATATATATAAATGTGATTGTATTATTTGACTAATAACAAAACTAGAACGAAAAGGAATATATTACTTAATTCTAACAACTAATTCGTATAATATTTTATTAACATGTTTTCAAGTTATTATGTATATATATATATATATACACACATATCTATCGGAAATTAAATGTTCGTGAATCGTCGGGAGTGGTCGAAGGTCAATTGAATATATGAAACAGTTCAAAATTGTTGAGACTCAACATAACAGACTTTACTTATCGTGTCAAAAATATTAAATCGTATCGAGAATTTGGTTTAAAATTAGTCAAAAATTTCCGGGTCGTGACAGTACCTACCCGTTAAATAAATTTCGTCCCGAAATTTGGATGTGATCGTCATGGCTAACAATAAAATGTTTTCATGACGAATATGAGTTGATAAATATAGTTTTATTACCATAGAGTAATATGGAGAAAACAATTCGATTGCTCGAAGAGTACGAGTGAAGCTATCACCAAATAGTGAAATAAGAAGACAAAAATTCGTCTTAACTTTTGACATAGTCACTGTTGAATTTTTGGAAAATAAGGTTCGTTTTAACTTTTGACGTCTCGATTGAATTCCGGAATTCAAGGGATTTAAAAGAAAATCTTGAAAATCTATAGGATTTGATTTTTCGGGATTTATGGAAAATTAGAATCCTCTTTAATGCGATTATCTGTCCCGATTGCTTTATCTGGTATCTTCTCTATAAATGAACTTCTTTCGTTCCATTATTTTCACCACTCCAATTCTTTCCTTCTCGATCCATACTTTCAAACAATTGTGAAAATCCTTAATCCAGTTCTGATCCTTGTCCTCATCCTTACTATCGCAACATTCATTCTCCTTTTCCGACTTCCACCATAGGAATCTACTTTCTTCTACTTCGCCCTTGAAGTTATAGTGTTTTTAATTCTCCCGTGTCTTTATGTTGCGATAAACATTGACATACACGGTTTGTAATTTATGTGTTGTTATCGAGCTTTATATTCTCCCTTATATTTCGAAGCTCTATGCTTTTGTTTTCTCTTCCCGACTTCATGTCAATCGAATAATGGTCCAGAATTTGTAGATATAGAATTTCGAATGATTATAATGTTCTAAGCAGGAAAGAACGTGATAGCACGATTTGATTTTCACATTTATCAAAATTACTGAAGATAGAACTATCAAGAATATATTCTTCTTGATATGTTCAGAAGTTAAGTAGAATGAAAGAGTTATGTAACATGACACATGATGATGGTATAATCTACTGTGAACCATCATCACATTTCATTAGAAACTCAGCATGACTTACTCTAATATAATCACGTTGGCCAAGTGTCATTATATTATACTAACCCATGCTTCAATTCCCAACACTTCTCCATAATTCATTCATAATTTATACTTGGATTTTACCGAAGTTTCCAATATAATGGGATACTGGAAACACGAAGAGGTAGATAATTTCGGACAAGAATATTTATGTAAATATCCTCAGAAATATCGAAGATATTTATGATGATATTTTGAAATTTCTAAGTTCGAAGGTGAATGAAGAAAGATTTTCCGCAAGATTTTAACACGACTTTGGAGCAAGATATTCTCTAAAGATTTCATCGGATCCAGAATTACCTGGATTCTTTGAATATAGGGTTTGGTATTTGTATTTGTTCTTTGTTTCCTTCACGGTGTGCTCAATCCGATTTTTAGTACCAAATTTTCTATCGAGCGTTCCTAACACTTCCTTCTTTATCATCAACTATTGGCCATTAAGACCATCTACAACATGCTACTTTATCAGCATTTTCAAAGTTAACGGATCTGGGTCATCGGGTATCAAACTGAGGTGGTTTAAGGAGAATTGTATTTTTAGATGATTAAACGCTGATGGTAATATGGTGGAATATAAAAGATTCTCCAGTAACAATAAAGAGTACACATATATATCAAGGTTATAATAAGGTTATTTCGAATGAAAAGTCGGAGTTGACTTGCTGGAGCTGTGATAAAATTTGCTACTTTGAAAGGGATTACCAAATCATTTTGGGTAATAATAACACTAAAGGAATTAGTACAGCTACGTGTTAAACGTTTTCTCAGTTTCCGAGGGTTTTTCAGGTGTATAACTATATGCATCAATCTTTTCTTCCATAGATGAAGTGCGGCTGGTTCATCCTCTCGATCAAGGTGTTTTCAAGAATCGTGAAAGGTTTGAACGCAGATTGTAATCGTCAAGATACGAATGAGGTTTAAGATGAAATCAAGTGGCAAACTTGAAGAATTATTTAGTTTCATATGTTATAATCAGTATTTTAATTCATTTTAATTGCCCAAAGTTAGCAGTCCAATTGTCCAATAATCCAATATATTCATACATAATTTAATATATAATATTCGAATTAATTAATACGTATCGTGACCCGTGTACCGGTCTCAGTATTGATCACAACTCAAACCATATATATATTTTGGAATCAACCTCAACCCTGTATAGCCAACTCCAACATTCACATATAGAGTGTTTATGGTTGTTCCGAAATATATATATAGATGAGTCGATATGATAGGTCGAAACCTTGTATACGTGTCCCGTTATTTAAAGTGCGTAAAAGTAAATAACAGAAATTAAATGACGATAAATAAAATTGCGAGAATGTAAATTGCGATAAATAAAATGTAATACGGAATTAACAGTTAGCTGGGAACAGTTAGCTAGGAACAGTTAGCGTGGATTCTTAACAAAATTCTTTATAATTAATTTGTTTGTTTCTAACAAATTTTATCATGTCCAATGTTTTCTTCATTATGCCACTTGTTGGATTCTGATAGGTCAAAATCCAAATATGAAATTGAATAAAAATGGTTATTCTGTGGTGAACAGATTCGTATATTGGTGGTTGTAAGTAGGATAGTAAATGACCGTTGAATCAGATTCGAAGAATGTACAGTGTAACTTATTAATGTGAAATCTAAATATTCCTCGGGTACTACCTACCCGTTAAAATATTTTCATCATTAACAGTTTGTACGAAAGAATTTTTAATTACAATCCTTATGAAAATATACTTACATATATATTTTATTCAGATGTAATATAGATTTAATGAGTTGATATGATATTAATCTCATTTAATTTACCGTTAGAACGAGAATATATAATCTCTAAAACATCAAAGATTACATAATCGTCATGCCGAACAAAGGTAATTGATGTAGAACGATTCGTAGAACGATGATTATACTCGAGGTACAGAATGAGATGGTGAGGCATGGATTGTTGAAACTTGGGTTATTGGTGGTACTGGTACCGTTGGTGCTGAAGCTGGTGATGTTACTAGTGTTGGTGATACTGCTGGTGCTTGCAAATTGTGTACCGTGCTCTCTAAAGTTAATACTCGAGCTCGGAGTTCTCTAACTTCTTCTACTAACCCTGGTTGGTTATCAGTGTGAGGTAAAGGTCGGATATCTTCTCTAGTTCCGTTAATGGTAGTCTCAAGACAAAAAATTCTTGCAAAAAGGGTATAAACGGTGTTGCGAACGGGTTCGCCGGTTAGCGGGTCAAGTACTCCAAGGTTAGGTGGTAGATTCGGTTCATGATATGGAGTACCTTCTTCCCTTCTCCATAGGGTGAGTATGTCTCGAACCCACCCCCATTTTCTCCAGTAATCACGGTAGTTGATTGGTTGGTGTGCTCCTGTCACGCTGTCTTCGGAGTCAGAGGAACTTGGTCGATTCGTAGAGGCCATCTTACGCGATCTCAGAAAAGATTTTTGGTAAGAAGAGTTTAGTGACAAAAATTGATAGTTGGATGGTATCCTCAATACATCATATGCATAGATATATATATAGTACCAGTTTCCCCTAAGTTACGGAGAAATTTACGGAAGATATCGGGCAAAGTCTATCGTAATAGATACGCTAAGATATGATTTAGCAGATACGCTAAGATATGAGTTTTGTCTATACACCAATCATGCAGTCAATGCAGTAAGATATGTCTAGATTAAGTATGATAAGCAAATAATTCCCTAAAAATGATAAGCAGGAAATTTTCGACACGGAATGATAAGCAAAACTTTTGACATGCAGACACGGTCGAAGTTCAGACTCACTAATGCATCTAATCATCTATCAGTTAGACACACTAATGCAAGACCTGGTTCGCTAAGACCACCGCTCTGATACCACCTGTGAGGACCCGTCCTTATCCACCTGGACGAAGTCATCAACATCTGGTCCCATTGCGAGGTACTGACTTAAATATGTCATGAATGACTCCAAGTAATGTCTTTAAAATGAGCAAATGCACAGCGGAAGACTTAATTCGTACTTGAGAATAAACATGCTTAAAAGTATCAACCAAAAGGTTGGTGAGTTCATAGGTTTATCGTAACAATCATTTCAATATGTTAATAGACCACAAGATTTCCTAATCATAAACATAATACACTCGCAAGTGTATGAAAAGCATTCTAAGTGGTTGAGCACTTGGTAACCATACTTAACTATTAATCAACGTCGCATATTCCCTTTATTATGAAATCTCACTACACTGTACCAAGTGTAGTCACCGAAACGAAGTACTGTGCAACCGTTGAATACTGGTCGTCCAGTCCGGTTGGGGTTGTCAGGCCCGATAGATCTATCAACATGATTCGCGTTTACAATGCCCATGTAAATAGTAGTTACCAAGCTACAGGGAAATATGCAAGTGGTACAACTCAACATAGAATATATTTTTAAGTACTTGTGTCTATTTCGTAAACATTTATAAAAGCAGCGCATGTATTCTCAGCCCAAAAATATATATTGCAAAAGCAATTAAAAAGGGAGCAAATGAAACTCGCCATACTGTATTTTGTAGTAAAAATACATATGACGTCCTTGAACAAATATAGGGTTGGTCTCGGATTCACGAACCTATATCATTTATATATATTAACACATTGTAATATTAATCAACTAAGTTTATATATAATTTTTATAATATATATAGATGAATATCCTTATATATAATTATATTAATCCTTATAATTTGTTATACTACTTATATAATGTATACACTTTAATAAATGTTATATTAATATAAATAATATTATATTAGTTAATATATATAAAAAAAAATCTAATAATAGTATACTTATAATATATGTGATAAATATATTTTATATAAACATCTTTTGTTTATAAAAATAATAATTATAATAATAATAAAATAATGATAATAATAATATTAATGATAAAAATATTAATAATAATGTTAAAAATAATAATAATAATGATAAAAATAATAATAAAAATAATGATAGCAATAATAAAAATAATGATAGTTTTGATAAAAATGTTAATTTTGTAATAATGATACTTTTAAATAAAATGATAATTTTAATCATACTAGTAATAATAATAATGATAATAATAATAATGTTAATACTAATAATAATAATCTTAATGATAATAATAATAATATATTTATTGTAATTATATTAAGTTTACATACATATAATAATCATACTTATAATTAATTTATAATCATAACTTAGTTATTGTTATCTTTAACATACATACAAAATTATATTTGTAAATAAGATTTATAATAACCTATATCATAATCATATTATACTAACTTCACATTTATATAAAAATCATAATACTCTCATAATAATAATATAATAATAATAATAATAATAATAATAATAATAATAATAATAATAATAATAATAATAATAATAATAATAATAATAATAATAATAATAATAATAATAATACCTAATAATAAAAAAAACTACGCGTTTGTTGGCGGCTCCAAAACAGATCGACATTAGCAGAAGTGAAACGCAGGAAGGAAAAACATCGCGAGTGTTCATGGAATCTTTTATTCAATAATCGATTAATTGATCAAGCATAACCATCGATGATTAGAAATTCATTGGTTCATCATCAT
Organism: Rutidosis leptorrhynchoides; assembly: GCF_046630445.1. Lineage (NCBI taxonomy): Eukaryota > Viridiplantae > Streptophyta > Magnoliopsida > Asterales > Asteraceae > Rutidosis > Rutidosis leptorrhynchoides. The sequence continues at coordinate 385,760,065 of NC_092343.1, read as the reverse complement.
CATCATCATCATCATTCGAGTATCAATTATCACGAACACAGGTAACTATCATCAATCTTCATCGTATCCTAATCATTATCGTATCATAATCGTAATTCATCACTGTTTTGTTACTGTTTCATCATCATCATCATCCCGGTAATCACTATTCATCATTAGTTTTCATGTTTTGGTTCCGAGTTTGTTGTGAGATCGACAAAAAAAAAGGCTGCAATAGGTAATAGTAGTGATGGTTGTTTTGGTTTGGTAGGGTTTCGAATGCTAACTAGAAACTAACAGCTATTTTAAAAACACCTTTACACTTGCACCAATCCTTATATGCTTATCAGTCATCTCCTGAATCATTCTTATGTGTATTTAAGAGCTTTGGTGATAGTATTGTTGTGGGTTGTGGGTTTGTTTCGAATCAAATCAGGAAGTAACATAATACTAGTAGTATTCCTTTGTGGTTTGGTCAGGGCAAAGTAAAAGTAGCAGTTCAAAATAGATTTAGATGGTGTTTGAGTTAAAGAAAAAGAGAAACAAAAAGGTGAGTTGTGTGGTGGTTTACGGTGTCCGAGGGTTGGATGGTAATTCAAACAGAAACAAAAAGAATAAACATAGCAGCAGTAATAGATGGGTTGGGTTTGATTGAAACAGCCGGAGTAATGACGGCTGTTCGAACAACAGCATGATCAGAAGACATAAAACATTTGCAGCAATTTAATGGTTTAATGGTGGTGTAAAAGATGGTGGTTCTGGTGATTTACAGCGGCACAGACAGCAGCACAGTAACAGGTATAAATGGTGGTTTGTGTGATTCGAATGATAATTTTGAAATGGGTTTGGTGGCGGTTGTCGATGGAACGAATGAAGAGGTTGGTGGTTCGAATGAGTTTATTGTGGGTCTTCGGCTTTGAGGTCTGTTCAAAATAATAACGAAGAACAAACACTGCAACAATCTTGTTATCTTGTTCGAGTAGTAACCATAGTAATATGGGTTTTGGTTTTTCGAGCAGAAACAAAAATAGGTAGCAAGAGTTCAAGTGGTGATGGTTTGTGATAGTTGTGATGATGGGTGGTTAAATGATGGTTGAGGTTATTCATGGTGTTGGTCGAGTATATAAAAAAAATGACAGAAGACTAGTTGCAAGTGATGATATCTATCATCACATATCATATATATAATAAATAATGTATGCATGTGTCTTTGTGGGTTCCATAGTAAAAGAAAAAAAAAAAACCTCCTTTATATCTAACCAGTTTGATTATTTCATTTACTGAAATTATTATAACGTTATTGATTTTTGATTGTTTCTATGCATACAGTTAGGTCCATATCATACCCATCTTGTGACAGTAATATATATATATATGGAACTCATTTTCATCACTTCAACCTAACTTTGTATTTATATATACACTAAACTTTATTATATATTATATAAAAGTTGAATTGATATAAAATAGGGAGCATGATCCGACATTGCATAATTTGGCTCTTAAAAGGAATCTTGATGAAATAAGTGGGGATGATATATATAAATGTGATTGTATTATTTGACTAATAACAAAACTAGAACGAAAAGGAATATATTACTTAATTCTAACAACTAATTCGTATAATATTTTATTAACATGTTTTCAAGTTATTATGTATATATATATATATACACACATATCTATCGGAAATTAAATGTTCGTGAATCGTCGGGAGTGGTCGAAGGTCAATTGAATATATGAAACAGTTCAAAATTTTTGAGACTCAACATAACAGACTTTGCTTATCGTGTCAAAAATATTAAATCGTATCGAGAATTTGGTTTAAAATTAGTCAAAAATTTCCGGGTCGTGACAGTTGAACAGAAAAGGATACTCGTCGGCGGCTGACAAGTGACCTTACAAGACCACGTGAGAATGCAGAAGTTTAACGCATGTGCAGACATGTGTTATACTTTGCCAATGCCTAGGGAACACAACATTCTATTTGTTTAAACAAATAGTGGTGCCAAACAGAATTGGGGTGTTCCTGCAAATAGCTACCAAAGAGGAAAGAGAAGAGCACGCTCTCTGATGCAATTGTCCCTACAAGTACAGACATCCTATGTACCAGTGGACAATAGAACAATTACACGGATAATAGGGCTAGTATAAATTGATGCATCCACTATTGTGACAACTAGTGGTGTGAGTTTTATTATTTAGAGTCCAAAACGTGTAAAAGCTTTAAGTTTATCCTCATAGCTATAATCTAGGTAAATCTGTATCAACCAACTATCATTTCGTCAAGGATAGTTGTAATTCTTTGTGATTCAATCAATAAAGAATAAACCGTTGAAAATTACCTGTGACTCTACTTAATTTACTTGCTTGAATACTGAATCGTGTTTAACTGTTAAGTTAATTAAAAAAAAATGTATTCACCCCCTGTACAATACTCCTGTTGTTTATCAAGGAACCAACAGTTTGTGAGTAGAAGAGCAGCAAAGTTTCCATAACTTTTTTTTTGTATATAAGTTTTAGTATAATTAAGCATTTTGGTTTCACAGTGTGGTTTAAACACATGAGTTGCTGATGCCGCGCGTCTGTAAGTCATCCATTGTTGATGACAATGGAGAAGTAAGCGAAAGACTTTTGGAGAATTATTATCTAAGGCATCTTATAAGGAGTGCAAAATAGGATATTAAACAAGGATACAAAATTTTCGATTACTAAAATATTTTAAAAACTCTTCATATATTCTTGAATACTTTTGACAAGCTCGCCCGAGTTGAGTTTATTGAAGGAATTTTCTAAAGAGTCGAGCTGAATATTACTATTTATAGCTCCACTCGTGAAATCAATCCAACACTTAAATTTTATTTGAGCTCGACTCGTTTTCGAAACATAGACTACATTTAAAGCGGCGTCAAATCCCACTTTTAATGCACAAAATCTGAGTGGGTATTTGAGGTGACACAACATTTGACGCCCCGGTGCCCTTAACCCTGATGCTCCCGGGGCGTCCGTCACTACACTGACAAAAACAAATGTGTGCGCATTTTTCAGCTAATCGGAATCTACCAAATATTTTTTATTTATTAATTAATTTATTTAATATCCAACTTTTAATCATACCATATTATCAGAAATATTTTTTACTCCCTCATATTCAGAGGCGAAGCCAGGATTTACAAATGAGGGTGGCTTAGTCGTTATCCGATAATTACAAAAAAAAAAAGTTACATTAACAAGCCATAACGTTATATTTGATATTTGAGACTTGAGGGATGTTTACCATTATTTGTGCATAATAATTTAAATGAAACTTGAGTCTCGATTGGACCTTGGGTGAGGCTGAGCACCCATCAGTCCCCCCTTGTCTCCGCCCCTGCTCATATTTAACACACATCCTTATTTTACTTAATTGCCTTGTCACAGTTAAAAACCACTTTTTCAACAAACACCCTTATGATTAAAACTATATTATCAAACTCAAACTCGTTATAAACGAGTTTGAACTCGAGTTAAAAGGTTGTTTCCTTGTATAACATTTATTTATTTAACCTTTAAAACTATTATATTATATATTATATATAAACCTTTGTAACATGGGGATGATTCTCACACACACTTTTTTGATCCTCACACACCTATTTTAACCTTTTACTCTTCTAATAATACTCAATTAATGTGATAAAAAAAGTGTGTGTGATTGGAATATAGGAATTATGTTTACTGTATCTAGGGTTTTACCCCCAATTTCCAGTCCACATATAAAGTCTCAACATCTCCCCATTATCAACCCCTTTCAACCAAACTCACAGCCGTCCTTCATTCCATCTCTCTGCAATCTATACATACATTCTCTATATCTATACATTCACAGAGATGGCCGTTACTTTCTCCGATCTCCACACCGAAGCTGGTCTTAAATCTCTCGAATCTTTCCTATCTGGAAAAACCTACATCTCAGGGTCCGTATTTTACATAAATTTGCTCAATTTATTTATTATTTATGTTATATATTAATGTATTTTGTGTAATTGTTGAAATTGAATGATTTAGGGATAAAATTACTAAGGATGATGTGAAGGTTTATGCCGCTGTTTTGAATAAACCTAGTGCTGATTTATATCCTACTGCTAGTAAGTGGTATGATAGTGTTGCTTCAAAACTTGCATCAAGGTGTGTTTGCAATTAACTCTTTAACTTTATATGTTTTATTATTATTATTTGTTGGTGTGGATTGTGTTTATTGATCATTTTTTGTATTGTGTGTATATTAACTTTAGTTATGCTACTTTTACTTAATTAAAAGTATGCTTGACATGTTTATCATTTGTTAAATTTGTGATTATTAACTTTAAATATGCTACAAAAGTACTTTTTATCTATTAACTCTTACGATGTATTTTGTAATAATAATTATAAATATTAAAATTAATTATTTTGTAATTTGCATATTTATAAATTTATATTATAAAAGTTCTATTTATTTATGATAATTAATTGGTGAGTTATTTTTTTAACCTTTTTTTTTGTAATAATTAATTAGTATAATTAGTATGTACACATTTATACACTTCCAAAATGTTTAGTGGAAAAAATGATTTTACAATTTTAAGACTTTGAATAACAAACTAATGAACCAGCAGTTGTTCGTTTGGAAATTGGTCAAATTGAATGTCTTGTATGTATCTACCAAAATATAAAAAACAATTACTCATTCTCCTTAGATTGATTTCCAAGTATTCCACCAATCACATATCATCGAAATTTGCCTCCTTATCTCTTTGATTTATTTCTTAATGCATTTCATTTTAAGGTAAAAAAAAGACGCTACACAATGGAATGTTTTTATAAAAGTTAATCAAATGGAGAGGGAAGCAAATTTGCGATTTTGATGGCATATTATTTGTGGAATGGTTGGAAATCAATCTAAAGAAAAATGTGTAATTGATTTTTATATTTTAGTAAATATATGTTCCTGACTTTCATTTTGATCAATTTTCAAACGAAGAAATGTTGGTTCGTTAGTTTGTTGTATAAAATCTTGAAACCGTATAATCAATTTTTCGTTAAACATTTTGTAAATATATAAATATAAATACTAATCATTATTACAAACAAATTAAATAATTATAAAATGTCTCACCAACTAATTATATTATAAATAAAATAAAATACGAGTATAATATAACTTTATAAATATGCAACCTACAAAATATTTAATCTTAAAATAAATTTATGTGACTTATTTTCACAATCCTTTCTACTTCTCTGAAATGACTTAACTTTATAAAACTATTTGATTGTAATGTCTCCACTAAATATTAACAATGTTATACATTGTCATGAAACTATCTCGTGCTCGTAGCTTATGCAAAGCATATGAGTTACTTTTCACTTTATTATCAAATACTTGTTCATCTATATGGAATAGATTTATACTAAAAAAATTTCGTTGTTAATTTAACCTTTTTTTGGTATGTCACTTAATGATTTGAATTGTGAATTTGATTTCAATTGCGAATTTTTTATGCTTGAAAAAATTATGCCGTTGGTACCTGTGGTTTGTTCACATGTGCATCATAACACCTAAATTTTTTTATTTTTTTTGCGTAGATGGTAACTCAATTTGCTTAAGTATCGTGCGGATTGTGAAGTTGGTACCATGGATTGTAAAGCAAATCCAAGGTACCAACTTCGCAAAAAAATATAGGTGTTATGAAGCAAATGTGAACAAACCACACGTAACCAACGGTGTGATTTTTTTTTTTTTTTTTTTATGCTTATACAGTACATTTCAATGTGTGGTGGACACATTTTAAGTTGCATTGCGATTGTTTTGAAGGGTAAAGACATTGTAGGCTGTACTCATCAAAGTTATCATTTTATATTTATGATCATATCACATTAGATTTTAACCCTCAAAATTTGGTCCTAATTCGTATCAAAATGATGATAAAAAAATAGTCATGTAATGATTTGCATGACACTATAAGCTATTACAAGGTTTAATGCATTAGCCTTTTTTATGACACCATGCTTGTTCACATACATTGTCTACATGTTCATGACATTTTTATGCAAAGTTTTGTTTCAATTTGTAAGCTCTAATTTTTTATTTGTAAACTCTATATTTTTGTACTTCTCAAGCTCTATATTCTTAATTTTTTTTTATTTTTTATTTTTAAATAATGCAGTTTTCCTGGTAAAGCTGCTGGTGTGAGTGTTTCTGCCCAACCTTCACCCACAGAAGTTGCTCCTGCTGCCAAGGTCTGTATCACAGTTTTTTTAACACGGATGGTACTCGGTCAAACTCAGTCAAACTTGGTGAAAATTCTGAAAAACTGGTGAAAAATCGGGATAACTCGGAAATTTAGTCAAAAGTTGATCAAAATCGGTCAAAGTCAAACTTGGTCAACATCTGAGCACTCCCCTAGTTTTCTAAAAATAATCTTTTCAGTTCATTTTTTTTTTTTAATTTGAATATTTTAGGAAGCTGCTGCAGCTGATGAAGACGATGATCTCGATCTGTTTGGTGACGAGACGGAAGAGGAAAAGAAGGCAGCTGAAGAGAGGGATCAAGCCAAAGCATCCACAAAGAAGAAAGAGAGTGAGTTCGTTCGATTAATCTAAATTGAATTCAGTTTAATCATAAATTGAATTGCATTCAACTAATAATATATTAAATTACTGCTAATATATAGACAAAAAATCGATTTTAAAATCTAAACTCGATTTTTAAAAGATTATTTTGGTAATTTTTTTTTTTTTTGAGTTTTTTGGCTTTAACCGAACCCGAATTGGATTCGAATTCAGTTTTGGGTTCTGTTTCGGTTTTGAAATTAAATTCCGGTGTGGTTTTCGGTTTTGCCTCCAAAAATTTTAAAACGAGCAAAACCGAACCGGTGAATGCTTCTAATGAACGTGTTGCAGATGCACTTTTTGTTGTCAGTTTTTTTTTTTTTTTTTTCCAAATATGGTTGATCGGTGCCTAAGAATTCTACGATTTTTTAGGATTCTAGTAATTGATTTGTTTTAATAAAATTGTGTTTAGGTGGAAAATCATCAGTTCTTATGGATGTAAAGCCATGGGATGATGAAACAGACATGAAGAAGCTAGAGGAGGCTGTTCGCAGTGTCGAGTTGCCCGGGCTTCTGTGGGGAGCGTGTATGATCTCTTTTTTCCATATTTGACCTTCATTTATTAACGGAGCGGGTTGGATATCAGATGTAATGGGTTTGGGTAAAATTTGTCACTTTTTAGCTAATAACGAGTCGTATAATGTTCCATGCACTGCTGTTGAAAATGGTTTCGCTCTATACTTAAAAAAATTAATTTAAATATGATGTCATGCTGACGTCAACATGACGATAGATGCTAATGAACAGTAAAAGTAAAATAGGTTTTGTACTAATTTGACATTTGATATAAAATGCAAACCATTATGATCAATTTTTTAACATATGATTTTTTTTTTAACACTCTTATTGAAAGGGATTACATATTTATCATGACTAACGAGTTTTTTTTTTTTTGTTTTGTTTATAGCTAAACTTGTTCCAGTCGGGTATGGGATAAAGAAGATGACTATCATGTTGACTATTGTTGATGACCTTGTTTCGGTGGATGATCTTATTGAAGAACGTCTTACAGTTGAGCCAATCAATGAATATGTGCAGAGTTGTGACATTGTTGCCTTTAACAAGATTTAAATCACCCCGTTGTATGGGTTGGTTGTTGCAGGTTCATCGGCTTTAAAGCTCAAGTTTTGCTTTTATTTGCGGGCTGAGTGTGTATGTTTTATTTTTCGTGGAGAATTTTTTTGATGTTTTCATTGTACTTGATACTTCATTATTAAGGACTTACTTAGATTTAATTAAAAAATGCTTGATTTTAAGACGTCTCTTATAGGGAACAAATGCATAAGTGTTATAAGTCAAGTGTCATGGTGGTCGACACTTTTGATAAAGTAAAATTTGGTGAATCAACATATTTGGTGGATCATGGATATTACTGTTCTACCTAACTGCACAGTGAATTATTGTACTATAAGTATGTTATCGATTGTAATTAGTAGGTACACCATTCTTGAATAAGAATTTAATCTCTTCTATCTTCCCTTATATTAGTAAGATATATGCCATATACAATATTAAATCATAACATGTTATCAGCACGAAGAGCTCCGTATAATTAAGGTGATTTTTTCACTTACCTAACCACCACTTCCACCTCTCAAGATTCCCGCCGTCCGCCGTTGAAATCGCCGAAAGATCTTGAAACCTCCGATGTGAGTTATACTTATCAGGTTGTTGTTCGAACTGGGTTTACGAAGAGGACAAGAAGAAACAGAAAAGGTTAAATGTATCAGAGGTGTAGCTGCAGTGTTTCTGTTGTTCACGCAGAAACAGAAATCAAAAGAAAAAATGAGACAGCTGCAACAGTGATTTAAAGTGATGGTGGTGTTGTGGTGGCTTGTTTGATTCGATGTTTACAGCAGTATGAAAGCTGAAGTTTGCAGCTGCTTTAATTGATAGAAACATGGAGATCATAAGAGAAAACGGTTTGCAGAAAATAGGAGAGGGAGAGAGAGAAATAGTTAGATAGTTGTAAGGTGGCTAAGGTGGTTTCTTGGCGGATCATGGCTGTTATGAGTGGCGACGGTTTGGTTCTTGATTGCAAGTGATGTTCAAGCTTGATCAAGTAAGTGTAATTTGTATATATTTATATATCTTATTTATATGCATAGGTACCTTGAATATATAATATCTATATGTATATATAGAAATATGATGTGTTTGATTGATAGTTTAAAACAGTAAAAGCGAACCAATTATTATCACTTTTTAAAGAATCAATTACCTATAAAATAAATAAATAAATAAAAACGTGCACTAAATAATGAAAACAGTGAGCCATCATAACTTTTATCAATTCAGTCGATATCCACATTTACGGATAACTTTCGTGCTCCGTTGTTAATCAGTGGCGGATAAAAGTCTTCGGAAAAATTCCAAAATTTTAAATTAAGTATCTTTATTTATTTAGGTCATTATGGTATAAAATTTGGTCATTAACTATTAAATAAAAATTACATTAATTATTCACTCCCAACCCCTAAGTAAAATAAAAAGTGAAATTTGTAACAAACCATCTCTCTCTCTTTCATGTTTTCTGTTTCATCGTAAACCATAAGCCACCCCATCACAAGATCACTGCTATTCGTTATTTTGCTGCAACCGTTTGAAAAAAAAAAAAACCCACCACTACCGAATATATATATTACCAATGATATAATGATATCTGGACAGTCTCACGTAAAATAAAAAAATAAAATTTATCAATAAAGTGTTTGGAGTTCTTATGCAACATGCCTCTATTCTCTTTTATTTGGCCGACCAGTGGGAACTTTCTCCTTGTGATTAAATATTACAAAGACTAAAGTTTCTATTAAATCTTTTAATTGTTTATCAATTGGGACCGTGATTTATGGAGTCATGTTTGAGCCATGATTTCATTTCTTCACTTTTTATCAACTAGCTTTTATCAATCAACAACCCTTTTTGCAAAAGAAAATAAAAAAGATGAGGATTATGGTGCAACAAAGATGATAAATGGTGGAACGATGATGAGGAAGAAATGACTATTACCTAGATAACCATTTAACTACGATGTCTAGATTAGCAACTAACTCTATATATATGCTTCAAAGGACTGAAGTATATATTGTTGGAAAATAAAGACCATATATGTTATTAAGTCTTATATAGTACTCCGTAACAGTTATTAAAAAAAAAATTATGCAAATAATACAGGTTAACTAATACAACTAAAACTCCATCCAAATATATGTTTATTATGTGTTATCATTTATGTAGTGCAGATTGTAACTTGTTTGCAGCTAATAAAATTTGATTATCTTGATGAAATATTTACTTATTATTTACTTACTTATTTGAAGTTTTAATCTTGCTGAAATACAATATCAATTAGATGATAGAGACCTATGTATTGCAGATAGTGGTAACACACACACTATAATCAAATCTAAGAAATATTTCATTAATTTGAAATCAACTGAAAGAATTATTAATACTATATCAGGTCCCGCAAACTTGATAAAAAGAAAGGTAAAATTCATGTTATCAAATGGTACAAATTTTCTAATAAATAATGTTTTGTTTTCTCTCAAAATCAAAGAAAAATTGATTAAGTTTCTCTGATATATATCATAATGGATATGATTATCAGAAAATGATAACAGAAAATGAGAAATATCTATGCATCACCGACAAGAATCATGCGGTTGAAAAAAACTACCAAGGCTTAGTCCTGGTTTACATTATACATATATAAATGTACCAGAAGCATATATGATGATTATGAAAAGCGCATATGTAGTGACTCAAACTTTTTCATGTTTATATATATTAATTGAGATTGATATTTACATGATTAAATGTTTCCAACATGTTAAGCAATCAAACTTGTTAAGACTTGATTAATTGAAATATGTTTCATATAGACAATTGACCACCCAAGTTGACCGACGATTCACGAACGTTAAAACTTGTAAAAATGACATGACGATATATATATGGATATACATATGGTTAACATGAGATTATGATAAGTAAGTATCTCCATAAGTATATTAACAATGAGTTATATACATATAAACAAGACTACTAACTTAAGGATTTCGAAACGAGACATATATGTAACGATTATCGTTGTAACGACATTTAAATGTATATATATCATATTAAGATATATTAATATATCATAATATCATGATAATATAATAATTTAACATCTCATTAGATATAATAAACAATGGGTTAACAACATTAATTGAGATCGTTAACTTAAAGGTTTCAAAACAACACTTACATGTAACGACTAACGATGACTTAACGACTCAGTTAAAATGTATATACATGTAGTGTATTTAGATGTATTAAAATACTTTTGGAAGACTTCAAGACATATATCAAAACACTCATACTTAACGAAAATGGTTACAGTTACTTTCCCATTCTTTTCTTTCATTAAGAATTCTAGTCGTATTCTTACCCGTATTATACACAGCTTCAAAACGTACTTACTATGAGTATATACCAATAGGAACTAGCATGGGATTCCACTCTTGATTATGTCATGTATGACTAATCAATTTTAACTTCTACCATGAGCTAGTCAACTAACTAGAACTCCTTTTAACCCCACTCACCACTCACCAATTACCACTCATCATTCACTCCATTTCACTTCCAATTCTCTTTCTAATTCTCTCTCAACACACACACACACTATTATGAACGTATTTTTCTAGTAGTTAATCATCATCTTCATCAAAAATCACTTCAAGAATCAAGCTATAATCATCATAGGAAGAACACTTCAAAAATCCCTTCAAGTTTACTAATTTACTTCCAAGCTTTCTAATCCATTCCAAGTAATCATCTAAGATCAAGAAAACTTTGTTATATACAGTAGGTTATCTTTCTTATTCAAGGTAATATTCATATTCAAACTTTGATTCAATTTCTATAACTATAAACTATCTTAATTCGAGTAAAAATCTTACTTGAACTTGTTTTTGTGTCATGATCCTACTTCAAGAACTTTCAAGCCATCCAAGATCCTTTGAAGCTAGATCATTTCTTGTCACTTCCAGTAGGTTTACCTACTAAACTTGAGGTAGTAATGATGTTCATAACATCATTCGATTCATATATATAAAACTATCTTATTCGAAGGTTTAAACTCGTAATCACTAGAACATAGTTTAGTTAATTCTAAACTTGTTCGCAAACAAAAGTTAATCCTTCTAACTTAACTTTTAAAATTAACTAAACACATGTTATATATCTATATGATATGCTAACTTAATGATTTAAAACCTGGAAACACGAAAAACACCGTAAAACCGGATTTACGCCGTCGTAGTAACACCGCGGGCTGTTTTGGGTTAGTTAATTAAAAACTATGATAAACTTTGATTTAAAAGTTGTTATTCTGAGAAAATGATTTTTATTATGAACATGAAACTATATCCAAAAATTATGGTTAAACTCAAAGTGGAAGTATGTTTTCTAAAATGGTCATCTAGACGTCGTTCTTTCGACTGAAATGACTACCTTTACAAAAATGACTTGTAACTTATTTTTCCGACTATAAACCTATACTTTTTCTTTTTAGATTCATAAAATAGAGTTCAATATGAAACCATAGCAATTTGATTCACTCAAAACGGATTTAAAATGAAGAAGTTATGGGTAAAACAAGATTGGATAATTTTTCTCATTTTAGCTACGTGAAAATTGGTAACAAATCTATTCCAACCATAACTTAATCAACTTGTATTGTATATTATGTAATCTTGAGATACCATAGACACGTATACAATGTTTCGACCTATCATGTCGACACATCTATATATATTTCGGAACAACCATAGACACTCTATATGTGAATGTTGGAGTTAGCTATACAAGGTTGTGGTTGATTCCAAAATATATATAGTTTGAGTTGTGATCAATACTGAGATACGTATACACTGGGTCGTGGATTGATTCAAGATAATATTTATCGATTTATTTCTGTACATCTAACTGTGGACAATTAGTTGTAGGTTACTAACGAGGACAGCTGACTTAATAATAAACTTAAAACATCAAAATATATTAAAAGTGTTGTAAATATATTTTGAACATACTTTAATATATATGTATATATTGTTATAGGTTCGTGAATCAACAGTGGCCAAGTCTTACTTCTCGACGAAGTAAAAAATCTGTGAAAGTGAGTTATAGTCCCACTTTTAAAATCTAATATTTTTGGGATGAGAATACATGCAGGTTTTATAAATGATTTACAAAATAGACACAAGTACGTGAAACTACATTGTATGGTTGAATTATCGAAATCGAATATGCCCTTTTTTATTAAGTCTGGTAATCTAAGAATTAGGGAACAGACACCCTAATTGACGCGAATCCTAAAGATAGATCTATTGGGCCTAACAAACCCCATCCAAAGTACCGGATGCTTTAGTACTTCGAAATTTATATCATATCCGAAGGGTTTCCCGGAATGATGGGGATATTCTTATATATGCATCTTGTTAACGTCGGTTACCAGGTGTTCACCATATGAATGATTTTTATCTCTATGTATGGGATGTGTATTGAAATATGAAATCTTGTGGTCTATTGTTACGATTTGATATATATAGGTTAAACCTATAACTCACCAACATTTTTGTTGACGTTTAAAGCATGTTTATTCTCAGGTGAATATTAAGAGCTTCCACTGTTGCATATTAAAATAAGGACAAGATTTGGAGTCCATGTTTGTATGATATTGTGTAAAAACTGCATTCAAGAAACTGATTTCTATGTAACATATTTGTATTGTAAACCATTATGTAATGGTCGTGTGTAAACAGGATATTTTAGATTATCATTATTTGATAATCTTCGTAAAGATTTTTAAACCTTTATTTATGAAATAAAGGTTATGGTTTGTTTTAAAAATGAATGCAGTCTTTGAAAAACGTCTCATATAGAGGTCAAAACCTCGCAACGAAATCAATTAATATGGAACGTTTTTAATCAATATGAACGGGACATTTCAGTTGGTATCCGAGCGTTGGTCTTAGAGAACCAGAATTTTGCATTAGTGTGTCTTATCGAGTTTGTTAGGATGCATTAGTGAGTCTGGACTTCGACCATGTTTACTTGAAAAATGATTGCTTAACAAATTTTGTTGGAAACTATATATTTTTAACATGTGAATATTATGTGATATGTTAATCTCTTAACGCGTTTGATATTATGTGATAGATGTCTACCTCTAGAACAAGTCCCATTGACTCACCTAATAATAATGAAGAGTCAAATGTAAATTGGAATGATTCGTGGACTGATTCACAAGTTCCCGAAGAGGAACCGGAAGAAGAGTCGGAACCAGAAGAAGAATCGGAACCGGAAGAAGAATCGGAACCGGATGAAGAAATAGAACCGGTGGGGGAAATAATAAAACGGTTAAGTAAAAGAAAATCCTCAACCAACCGACCAAGGTTAATTATGGTCAATGGTGTTTCCGCTAAGGAAGCAAAATATTGGGAGGATTACCAATTCTCCGATGAATCGGATTCTGACGAGAATTCCGACGATGTTATAGAAATTACCCCAACTGAATTTAAAAAGGCAAAAGAAAATAATAAGGGAAAGGGCATAAAAATAGAGAAATCTAATTCCAACCCCGATGAACTTTATATGTATCGTCAACCCCCGAAGTCCTTAAGTTGTAACAATGACCCGGGAACCTCTAAACCTCCAGGTTTTTCTAAACCAATGTGGAAAACGACGGCTCGTATTAGGGGAACATAATATATCCCTAGAAACTTGGCAAAACGAACCAAAACCGAAGAAGAAGAAATAAGCGAGTCGGAATAAGATAGTTGTATTCGTGTGGTGTAATATATGTAATATAGTGTGCTTATGCTTTATGATATATGTAAAAATTGCTTGTATTAATAAGTATTTTTTTTTATGAATCTAACTCTTGTCTATTTTACAGTATAAAAACACAAAATGGATAGACAACCCAATATTTTAAGAGACCTACCCGGAGACATGATTGATGAAATCTTGTCTAGAGTCGGTCAGAATTCTTCGGCACAACTATTTAAGGCGAGATCAGTGTGTAAGACATTCGAAGAACGTTCCAAGAATGCCTTGGTTTATAAAAGGCTTTCGTTCGAAAGATGGGGGATATCACATTGGGAAATCCATAAGTTACGATGTGTTTACTTTGACGCATATATTGCGGGGAACCCAAATGCTATTTTATGCAATGGGTTAAGAAATTATTTTGACTCAATATATCCGAATATTGGACTTCGTGATTTAGAAAAAGCGGCTAACATGCAACATAAAGAAGCATGTTATGCTTACGGATTAGTAATGTTCGCTTCTCACCAAAGTGAGAACAAGAACATCGGCCTACAAATATTAAATAAAACGTTCCCACAAGTGACGGAGTCGGTAATTGGGGTAAGAAATGAGGTTTTTAGATTGTTACGGGACTGTTGGACATTACGTAACCCTCGTCCCTTTGACAACGTTACAACACACTGTCTTATCAACGGCCATAATGGTTATGTTCCATAAGACCAAGGATGGGAAGTAATCCTAGTAAAACCAGAATGCATGACTTGTTTCTGGACGTATGAATTACGTGTCTTTATTGCCTTTGCTGAACGACTTGTGTACTAGCTAGAATTATCTTCACAACCATCTTGTATCAAATTTATTGTGTGCTATATTTCATGCTATATGTAAAATAAGCGGTATTGTAAGTTTGTAAAATATTGTGTAAAAGTTTGAACGCGAAATATTATTATAATCAGTTTTTCATATAGAATTGTTGTAGTTGAATTGTATATTAGCTACTAAGTATGAACTTAACGGGTAGGTACTACCCGAATTTAAACTTATAAAACGCTAATATGAAGAAAAAGCTTTTATAAATGAGTTCATATTATGCTACGAAATACTATTAACTACTCTTAATATTCTGTATGATTAACTTGTTCCATTTGACTATTTTGAAGGAAATGGCACCGATTACTCGACACACCGTGAATATGAATGAAGAGGAATTCCGTACTTTTCTAGCTTCAAACATAGCCGCAGTACAGGCTGCGCTACATACCAACAATAACCTTGGATCTAGCAGTACAGGAAATCGTGTAGGATGCACCTACAAAGAATTCACTGCCTGCAAACCTTTGGAATTTGATGGAACCGAATGACCGATCGGATTGAAACGGTGGACCGAGAAGGTCGAATCGGTGTTTGCCATAAGTAAGTGTACTGAAGAGGATAAAGTAAAGTACGCTACGCATACCTTCACAGGTTCTGCGTTAACATGGTGGAATACCTATCTAGAGCAAGTGGGACAAGACGATGCGTACGCACTACCGTGGTCAGCATTCAAGCACTTGATGAACGAGAAGTACCGTCCCAGAACCGAGGTCAATAAGCTCAAGACAGAACTTAGAGGGTTACGAACCCAAGGATTTGATATTACCACGTACGAAAGACGATTCACAGAATTATGCCTATTGTGTCCGGGAGCATTCGAAGATGAGGAAGAGAAGATCGACGCGTTTGTGAAAGGATTACCGGAAAGAATCCAAGAAGATATAAGTTCACACGAGCCCGCCTCCATACAACAGGCATGTAGAATGGCTCACAAACTAGTGAACCAGATTGAAGAAAGAATTAAAGAACAGACTGCTGAAGAGGCCAATGTGAAGCAAGTCAAAAGAAAGTGGGAGGAAAACGGTGATAAGAATCACCAATACAACAACAACAGCAATTACAACAATAATTGCAACAATTATCCCAACAATCGCAACATCAATCGCAACTACAACAAATGGCCCAACAACAACAACAACAACAACAACAACAACAACAACTACAACAATCATCCCAACAACAATAATAATCGCAACAACAACAACAATCAGAAGCAGCTATGCCAAAGGTGTGAAAAGTATCACTCGGGGTTCTGCACCAAATTTGGCAACAAGTGTAAAAGAAATGGTCATAGCGCAGCGAAGTGTGAGGTCTACGGACCAGGGGTTAATAGAACGAAAGGAACAAATGGTGTCGGAACGAGTAATGGCGGAGCAAGTAGTGTCGGAGCAAGCTATGCCAATGTAGTTTGTTATAAATGTGGAAAACCGGGCCACATTATTAGAAATTGCCCGAACCAGGAGAACACGAATGGACAAGGCCGCGGAAGAATTTTCAATATTAATGCGGCAGAGGCACAGGAAGACCCGGAGCTTGTTACGGGTACGTTTCTTATTGACAATAAATCTGCTTACGTTTTATTTGATTCGGGTGCGGATAGAAGCTATATGAGTAGAGATTTTTGTGCTAAATTAAGTTGTCCATTGACGCCTTTGGATAGTAAATTTTTACTCGAATTAGCAAATGGTAAATTAATTTCAGCAGATAATATATGTCGGAATCGATAAATTAAACTGGTTAGCGAAACATTTAAGATTGACTTGATACCAGTAGAGTTAGGGAGTTTTGATGTGATAATCGGTATGGACTGGTTGAAAGAAGTGAAAGCAGAGATCGTTTGTTACAAAAATGCAATTCGCATTATACGAGAAAAAGGAAAACCCTTAATGGTGTACGGAGAAAAGGGCAACACGAAGCTACATCTTATTAGTAATTTGAAGGCACAAAAACTAATAAGAAAAGGTTGCTATGCTGTTCTAGCACACGTCGAGAAAGTACAAACTGAAGAAAAGAGCATCAATGATGTTCCCGTCGCAAAAGAATTTCCCGATGTATTTCCGAAAGAATTACCGGGATTACCCCCACATCGATCCGTTGAATTTCAAATAGATCTTGTACCAGGAGCTGCACCAATAGCTCGTGCTCCTTACAGACTCGCACCCAGTGAGATGAAAGAACTGCAAAGCCAATTACAAGAACTTTTAGAGCGTGGTTTCATTTGACCAAGCACATCACCGTGGGGAGCTCCTGTTTTGTTTGTCAAAAAGAAAGATGGTACATTCAGGTTGTGTATCGACTACCGAGAGTTGAACAAACTTACCATCAAGAACCGCTACCCACTACCGAGAATCGACGACTTATTTGATCAACTACAAGGCTCGTCTGTTTATTCAAAGATTGACTTACGTTCCGGGTATCATCAAATGCGGGTGAAAGAAGATGATATTCCAAAGACTGCTTTCAGAACACGTTACGGTCATTACGAGTTTATGGTCATGCCGTTTGGTTTAACTAATGCACCAGCTGTGTTCATGGACCTTATGAACCGAGTGTGTGGACCATACCTTGACAAGTTTGTCATTGTTTTAATTGATGACATACTTATTTACTCAAAGAATGACCAAGAACACGGTGAACATTTGAGAAAGGTGTTAGAAGTATTGAGGAAGGAAGAATTGTACGCTAAATTTTCAAAGTGTGCATTTTGGTTGGAAGAAGTTCAATTCCTCGGTCACATAGTGAACAAAAAAGGTATTAAAGTGGATCCGGCAAAGATAGAAACTGTTGAAAAGTGGGAAACCCCGAAAACTCCAAAACACATACGCCAGTTTTTAGGACTAGCTGGTTACTACAGAAGGTTCATCCATGACTTTTCCAGAATAGCAAAACCCTTGACTGCATTAACGCATAAAGGGAAGAAATTTGAATGGAAGGATGAACAAGAGAAAGCGTTTCAGTTATTGAAGAAAAAGCTAACTACGGCACCTATATTGTCATTGCCTGAAGGGAATGATGATTTTGTGATTTATTTTGACGCATCAAAGCAAGGTCTCGGTTGTGTATTAATGCAACGAACGAAGGTGATTGCTTATGCGTCTAGACAATTGAAGATTCACGAGCAAAATTATACGACGCATGATTTGGAATTAGGCGCGGTTGTTTTTGCATTAAAGACTTGGAGGCACTACTTATATGGGGTCAAAAGTATTATATATACCGACCACAAAAGTCTTCAACACATATCTAATCAGAAACAACTGAATATGAGGCAGCGTAAGTGGATTGAATTGTTGAATGATTACGACTTTGAGATTCGTTACCACCCGGGGAAGGCAAATGTGGTAGCCGATGCCTTGAGCAGGAAGGACAGAGAACCCATTCGAGTAAAATCTATGAATATAATGATTCATAATAACCTTACTACTCAAATAAAGGAGGCGCAACAAGGAGTTTTAAAAGAAGGAAATTTAAAGGATGAAATACCCAAAGGATCGGAGCAGCATCTTAATATTCGGGAAGACGGAACCCGGTATAGGGCTGAAAGGATTTGGGTACCAAAATTTGGAGATATGAGAGAAATGGTACTTAGAGAAGCTCATAAAACCAGATACTCAATACATCCTGGAACGGGGAAGATGTACAAGGATCTCAAGAAACATTTTTGGTGGCCGGGTATGAAAGCCGATGTTGCTAAATACGTAGGAGAATGTTTGACGTGTTCTAAGGTCAAATCTGAGCATCAGAAACCATCAGGTCTACTTCAACAACCCGAAATCCCAGAATGGAAATGGGAAAACATTACCATGGATTTCATCACTAAATTGCCAAGGACTGCAAGTGGTTTTGATACTATTTGGGTAATAGTTGATCGTCTCACCAAATCAGCACACTTTCTGCCAATAAGAGAAGATGACAAGATGGAGAAGTTAGCACGACTGTATTTGAAGGAAGTCGTCTCCAGACATGGAATACCAATCTCTATTATCTCTGATAGGGATGGCAGATTTATTTCAAGATTCTGGCAGACATTACAGCAAGCATTAGGAACTCGTCTAGACATGAGTACTGCCTATCATCCACAAACTGATGGGCAGAGCGAAAGGACGATACAAACGCTTGAAGACATGCTACGAGCATGTGTTATTGATTTCGGAAACAGTTGGGATCGACATCTACCGTTAGCAGAATTTTCCTACAACAACAGCTACCATTCAAGCATTGAGATGGCGCCATTTAAAGCACTTTATGGTAGAAAGTGCAGGTCTCTGATTTGTTGGAGTGAAGTGGGGGAAAGACAGATTACGGGTCCAGAGATTATACAAGAAACTACCGAGAAGATCATCCAAATTCAACAACGGTTGAAAACCGCCCAAAGTCGACAAAAGAGCTATGCTGACATTAAAAGAAAAGATATAGAATTTGAAATTGGAGAGATGGTCATGCTTAAAGTTACACCTTGGAAAGGCGTTGTTCGATTTGGTAAACGAGGGAAATTAAATCCAAGGTATATTGGACCATTCAAGATTATTGATCGTGTCGGACCAGTAGCTTACCGACTTGAGTTACCTCAACAACTCGCGGCTGTACATAACACTTTCCACGTCTCGAATTTGAAGAAATGTTTTGCTAAAGAAGATCTCACTATTCCGTTAGATGAAATCCAAATCAACGAAAAACTCCAATTCATCGAAGAACCCGTCGAAATAATGGATCGTGAGGTTAAAAGACTTAAGCAAAACAAGATACCAATTGTTAAGGTTCGATGGAATGCTCGTAGAGGACCCGAGTTCACCTGGGAGCATGAAAATCAGATGAAGAAGAAATACCCGCATCTATTTCCAGAAGATTCGTCAACACCTTCAACAACTTAAAATTCCGGGACGAAATTTATTTAACGGGTAGGTACTGTAGTGACCCAAACTTTTCCATGTTTATATATATTAATTGAGATTGATATTTACATGATTAAATGTTTCCAACATGTTAAGCAATCAAACTTGTTAAGACTTGATTAATTGAAATATGTTTCATATAGACAATTGACCACCCAAGTTGACCGACGATTCACGAACGTTAAAACTTGTAAAAATGACATGACGATATATATATGGATATACATATGGTTAACATGATATTATGATAAGTAAGTATCTCCATAAGTATATTAACAATGAGTTATATACATATAAACAAGACTACTAACTTAAGGATTTCGAAACGAGACATATATGTAACGATTATCGTTGTAACGACATTTAAATGTATATATATCATATTAAGATATATTAATATATCATAATATCATGATAATATAATAATTTAACATCTCATTAGATATAATAAACAATGGGTTAACAACATTAATTGAGATCGTTAACTTAAAGGTTTCAAAACAACACTTACATGTAACGACTAACGATGACTTAACGACTCAGTTAAAATGTATATACATGTAGTGTATTTAGATGTATTAAAATACTTTTGGAAGACTTCAAGACATATATCAAAACACTCATACTTAACGAAAATGGTTACAGTTACTTTCCCATTCTTTTCTTTCATCAAGAATTCTAGTCGTATTCTTACCCGTATTATACACAGCTTCAAAACGTACTTACTATGGGTATATACCAATAGGAACTAGCATGGGATTCCACTCTTAATTATGTCATGTATGACTAATCAATTTTAACTTCTACCATGAGCTAGTCAACTAACTAGAACTCCTTTTAACCCCACTCACCACTCACCAATTACCACTCATCATTCACTCCATTTCACTTCCAATTCTCTTTCTAATTCTCTCTCAACACACACACACTATTATGAATGTATTTTTCTAGTAGTTAATCATCATCTTCATCAAAAATCACTTCAAGAATCAAGCTATAATCATCATAGGAAGAACACTTCAAAAATCCCTTCAAGTTTACTAATTTACTTCCAAGCTTTCTAATCCATTCCAAGTAATCATCTAAGATCAAGAAACCTTTGTTATATACAGTAGGTTATCTTTCTTATTCAAGGTAATATTCATATTCAAACTTTGATTCAATTTCTATAACTATAAACTATCTTAATTCGAGTAAAAATCTTACTTGAACTTGTTTTTGTGTCATGATCCTACTTCAAGAACTTTCAAGCCATCCAAGATCCTTTGAAGCTAGATCATTTCTTGTCACTTCCAGTAGGTTTACCTACTAAACTTGAGGTAGTAATGATGTTCATAATATCATTCGATTCATATATATAAAAATATCTTATTCGAAGGTTTAAACTCGTAATCACTAGAACATAGTTTAGTTAATTCTAAACTTGTTCGCAAACAAAAGTTAATCCTTCTAACTTAACTTTTAAAATTAACTAAACACATGTTCTATATCTATATGATATGCTAACTTAATGATTTAAAACATGGAAACACGAAAAACACCGTAAAACCGGATTTACGCCGTCGTAGTAACACCGCGGGCTGTTTTGGGTTAGTTAATTAAAAACTATGATAAACTTTGATTTAAAAGTTGTTATTCTGAGAAAATGATTTTTATTATGAACATGAAACTATATCCAAAAATTATGGTTAAACTCAAAGTGGAAGTATGTTTTCTAAAATGGTCATCTAGACGTCGTTCTTTCGACTGAAATGACTACCTTTACAAAAACGACTTGTAACTTATTTTTCCGACTATAAACCTATACTTTTTCTTTTTAGATTCATAAAATAGAGTTCAATATGAAACCATAGCAATTTGATTCACTCAAAACGGATTTAAAATGAAGAAGTTATGGGTAAAACAAGATTGGATAATTTTTCTCATTTTAGCTACGTGAAAATTGGTAACAAATCTATTCCAACCATAACTTAATCAACTTGTATTGTATATTATGTAATCTTGAGATACCATAGACACGTATACAATGTTTCGACCTATCATGTCGACACATCTATATATATTTCGGAACAACCATAGACACTCTATATGTGAATGTTGGAGTTAGCTATACAGGGTTGAGGTTGATTCCAAAATATATATAGTTTGAGTTGTGATCAATACTGAGATACGTATACACTGGGTCGTGGATTGATTCAAGATAATATTTATCGATTTATTTCTGTACATCTAACTGTGGACAATTAGTTGTAGGTTACTAACGAGGACAGCTGACTTAATAATAAACTTAAAACATCAAAATATATTAAAAGTGTTGTAAATATATTTTGAACATACTTTAATATATATGTATATATTGTTATAGGTTCGTGAATCAACAGTGGCCAAGTCTTACTTCTCGACGAAGTAAAAAATCTGTGAAAGTGAGTTATAGTCCCACTTTTAAAATCTAATATTTTTGGGATGAGAATACATGCAAGTTTTATAAATGATTTACAAAATAGACACAAGTACGTGAAACTACATTCTATGGTTGAATTATCGAAATCGAATATGCCCTTTTTTATTAAGTCTGGTAATCTAAGAATTAGGGAACAGACACCCTAATTGACGCGAATCCTAAAGATAGATCTATTGGGCCTAACAAACCCCATCCAAAGTACCGGATGCTTTAGTACTTCGAAATTTATATCATATCCGAAGGGTGTCCCGGAATGATGGGGATATTCTTATATATGCATCTTGTTAATGTCGGTTACCAGGTGTTCACCATATGAATGATTTTTATCTCTATGTATGGGATGTGTATTGAAATATGAAATCTTGTGGTCTATTGTTACGATTTGATATATATAGGTTAAACCTATAACTCACCAACATTTTTGTTGACGTTTAAAGCATGTTTATTCTCAGGTGAATATTAAGAGCTTCCACTGTTGCATACTAAAATAAGGACAAGATTTGGAGTCCATGTTTGTATGATATTGTGTAAAAACTGCATTCAAGAAACTGATTTCGATGTAACATATTTGTATTGTAAACCATTATGTAATGGTCGTATGTAAACAGGATATTTTAGATTATCATTATTTGATAATCTACGTAAAGCTTTTTAAACCTTTATTTATGAAATAAAGGTTATGGTTTGTTTTAAAAATGAATGCAGTCTTTAAAAAATGTCTCATATAGAGGTCAAAACCTCGCAACGAAATCAATTAATATGGAACGTTTTTAATCAATATGAACGGGACATTTCAGCATATGATGAAAAGCGCATCGCATATATTGAAAAGCGCAACGCATATGATGAAAAGCGCAGCGCATATAATGAAAAGCTCATATGATGAAAAGCGCATATGATGAAAAGCTCTGCGCATATGATTAAAAGCGCATATGGTGAAAAGGATATATTAATGAAAAGCGCATATGGTAATTAATGAAAAGCACATATGGTGATTAATGAAAAAGCACATATGGTGATTAATGAAAAAGTACATATGGTGATTAATGAAAAGCACATATGGTGATTAATGAAAAGTATATTGTGAAAAGGAATCAAAAATGTTTCTGGAAAGAATTCAAGGTGAGATATGTGAATAAATTCATCCATGATGTAGACCATTTAGACATTTCATGTTCTGATAGACGCATTTGGTAGATGGTCTCATGTTTGTCTATTATCAAGCCGTAAAATGGCATTTGCATAGCTTCTTGCACAAATTATTAAATTAAGAGCACATTTTTCTGATTACACCATTAAAAGGGTGCAAACTGATAATGCTGATGAGTTAACATATCAAGCATTTAATGATTATTATATTTCTATAGGGATTGTTGTTGAACATCCAATTACTCATGTAAATACAAAATTGGTTTAGCCGAATCAATAATTAAATGCTTGCAGCTAATAACTAGACTATTAATGAGTACAGAACTCTCAAAATTTATATGGGGACATGCAAATTTACATGCTGTGATATTATTTCACATTAGACAAAGTGCAACTCATAAATATTCTTCCCTACAACTTGATTTTGGCCGAGAGCCAAATATTTCCCATTTGATTATGCAGTGTATGCTCTAGTTGCACAACCTAAAATGGTTCCTCAAAGGAGGATGGAGATATATATATTGAATATAAAACATCTTCAATTATAAGATATATTGAACCCATGACAGGTGATGTTTTTATAGCACGTTTTGCTGATTGTCACTTTAACGAAACATTGTTCCCTAAATTAGGGGGAGAAATGAAAAATAAAGAAAAAGATGCTTCATGAAAAATAAAGAAAAAGATGCTTCATGATGTGAACATCAATTATGGTATATAGAACTCGCATAAAATAATGCGAAACAAAAGTTCAAAAATGTTGCATATGCAAGAACTTGCAAATTAATTACGTGATGCATTTAAAGATACAAAAAGAATGACTAAATCATATATAATAACAGTAAAAGCTCCAGCTCAAATTGAAATTCCAAAAGCTGGCAATAATGTCACTCTTGAGTCTTTGCCACGCATGAAATGTGGAAGATCAATTGGTTCCGAAGATAAAAATCCTCGAAAAGAAAATCAGCTGATAATGAGGTAAAATAAAGTGTTCAAGAAGAACCAAATATCAATAATCCTTCTGCAGAGGATATTGATAATAAATACAAAAATTGCAATAAATTATGCAATATAATGGAACCGAAACGGAATGACAAATATTTATGAGAATTTTTCATATAATGACATCATGAATAAAGATGATGATCTAGAACCAAAATTTGTCATTGAGTGTCAAAATAGACATGACTGAGCTTAATTGAAAGGAGCAATATGAGCTGAATTAGAATCGCTCAATAAAAGAAAAGTTTTCGGATCAATCGTGATCACTTTTAAAGATGTGAAACGTATGGGATACAAATGAATTTTTATCCGAAAAAGAAATGTGCAAATGAAGTTACAAGGCAAAACTAGACTTATAACTGAAAATTTCCCACAAAGATCAGAAATGAATTATGAGGAAAACTTATCCTCTTGTAATGGATACAATTACTTATTAGATACGTAATCAACCTGGTAGATACTTAAATGCATTTCATAGATGTTGTTACTACTTATCATTATGGATCACTTGATAGTGATATACATGAATATACCTAAAGGGTTTAAGGTATCATAAGCATCTAATGCAAAACCCAAATGAATGTATTCTATTAAATCACAAAGATTTTTATATGGGTTTATACAATCGGGGCGTATGTGGTATAACTGATTAAATGACTACTTGATAAGAAAAGGGTATACATATAAACTTATTTGCACGTGTGTTTTATAAAAACAATGTTCGGATATGTGATCATAGCAGTTTATATCAATTATCTTAAATAAAGAAATCTATGAAGCCATTCAACTTCTAAAGAAAGACTTTGAAATGAAAAAAAACAAGTATTACGTTGATTTACATATTGAGCATATGACTAATGACTTACTTATACATCAAACAACTTATAACGAAAAGTTTTTAAAACATTTTAATATGGACACGACAAAAACCATTAAAGTACTTCTATGGTTGTTAGATCTCAATATTGATACCGATCCATTTCATCCTCTAGAAGATCATGAAGATCTTCTTGGTTCAGAAGTTCCATATTTTAGTAAAATTGGGGCTCTTATGTATCTTACAAATTATACAAGATATGACATTTCTTTTGCAGTTAATTTGTTGACAAGTTTCAGCTCAGTCCCTACCAAAAGACATTGGAATGGGATCAAACACATATTTTGATACCTTAGGGGAACTACTGATTTATAATTATTTTATTCTAATAACTCGAAACAAGATTTGTTTGGTTATACAGATGCAGATTATTTATCTGATCCACATAAAGCTAAATCTCAAACTAGATATTCCTAAATGGAGGCACCGCAATATCATGGCGTTCTCAAAAACAAACACTTGTTGCAACATCATCAAATTATTCCTAAGTGATTGCATTACATGAAGCCACTCGGGAATGTTTTTGGTTAAGATCAATGACACAAATCATTATTGATTCTTGTGGACTAGAACGCGATAAAATTTCAACAACTATCTATGAAGATAATGCGGCTTGCATAGCACAGATGAAAGAAGGGTATATCAAAAGTGACTGAACAAAACACATACCTTCTAGATTCTTCTCATATACTCAAGATCTTATAAAAGACAACCAGATTAAAATGAGATACGTTCAATCAACAACTCTGCAGATCTTTATACCAAAGCACTGTCAACTACTGTTTTCAGGACACATGTTCACAATATTGGCATGAGGCAAGATCAAAAGATGTGACGACTCAGCGATGTCTACTTGAGGGGGAGTCAACTCTATGCTGCACTCTTTTTCCTTGGTTAAATTTTTTATCCCATTGGGTTTTTCTTTAGCAAGGTTTTTTACGAGACAGTAACTTGTAGTTGATCTCTAGTGAAACAAAATTGTCGTCCAAGTGGGAGTATTATAAGTCAAGTGTCATGGTGTAGTGGCCGACACTTTTGATAAAGTAAAATTTGGTGAATCAACATATTTGGTGGATCACGGATATTACTGTTCCACCTAACTACACAGTGAATTATTGTACTATAAGTATGTTATCGATTGTAATCAGTAGGTACACCATTCTTGAATAAGAATTTAATCTCTTCTATCTTCCCTCATATTAGTAAGATATATGCCATATTGTGATGATCCGGACATTTCTGACCAAATTTAAACTTTATCTTTAAAATGATTTAATGTTTTCGACACGATAAGCAAAGTCTGTAATGTTGAGTCTCAAGTTTTGGAACTATATTCATGTAATCAATTATTCTTTGACTGTTCTTGAAGATTCACGAACAATATATATATATATATATATATATATATATATATATATATATATATATATATATAACTTAATGTGCATATATATATATATATATATATATATATATATATATATATATATATATATATATATATATATATATATATATATATATATATATGATTTCAAGTTATTTAGTAAACGATAGTAACATTCGATTATTGATTCGATTGATATTTAGATAAGTTAACTAAAACGTTTAAGATGAACCAGTAAAACACTAATTTGCTACAGTATTTTCGAATTTCTACACTACCCGAAAAGCTACAGTGTTTTCGAAAATCACTATTTGCTAAAGTAAAAAAAACTTTGCTACAGTAACTTTGCTATAGTAAAACACTATTTTAAAATGAAAATGTATATATGTATATACTACGAGACGATGATTTATAGAAGCAAATAACCAAAACACTTAATTGATTGAAGCCACACTTCGAGTGACATAGTTTATCAATGAATAAGTTTAATTTTTGATAAAGGTACACGTCGCGTAACGAAAGTTTTCTAAGCGTACGAAAATGCATTCGAGAAACCGGAACCGGGACATAAGTCGAGTGACAACGTACGAGTCAACGAACCAAAAATTACAAGTCAACTATGCACGTGAATATAATATAATATATAATTAATTATATAAATTAAATATATTATATATATATTATATTTAAATACGTCAACAAGCAAAACAACAAAATAATGTGAGCTGTAAAAAGAGGCCATGCGAACCTTCGAAACCATGCGATCGCATGAGGCAAAATTTCAGGAAAGGCCTATAAAAGTTGAGCTCGTTACTGAATTGCACACACACATATATCATCCATATTATTCTGTATTTATTTATTTAATTATTATTATTATTATTATTATTATTATTATTATTATTATTATTATTATTATTATTATTATTATTATTATTATTATTATTATTATTATTATTATTATTATTATTATTATTATTATTATTATTATTAAGATTAAGATTATTATTATTATTATTAGTATTATTATTAGTAGTATTATTATACATAAAATACTACGATGAAGTAATGAGCGTGTCACTTTCAAAATGGGTTTTCAAGCGGGATAGAGCTAAGGAAATTATGGGTTATAGCTATGGAGGTTATGGGTAATGTACGCGGGTATTATTGGCAAGTCAAACCTAGTGTTTATCGTCTCTGTTGCGTCTACGTACTTCCCTGCAATATTGAATCACGATATTGAAATGTGAGCATTCATATTTTATCTTTTATATATTGATTGTGTATCCATGTCTAGTGCTCGAGTATATATATTTATGCATGCTGGTATGCTAAATTTCGTCGTTAAACAGTTTATAATGAATCACGAATTAAATACATATATTACTAGTAAAAGGTATATGATATACATGTTTTTGGAAAGCTGGCGAAAAATCAATAACTTTTCATTTAGAAATCGCGTAATTTCGATGAACGAATCGAAAGATATGATCAACTGAATTATAATTAACGTTAATTAGAATTGCTTTTGAATCTGCAATTAATATTTAAACAACTTGTTTGTAATATTGATAAATTGGATTTTTGAATATTACCAACCGAGTAAATGAATCCTTATATAAGGTACGTCTCATTTTGTTGAACTATTGTCAAAATTGACTTTTTGAAACGACTTTGGATAACTTTTGTATGTCGATCTCGAGCGTTAGGATTGTGATACACTATGACCTGATTTAGCTTGATAGACATTTATTGACCAACATATGTTCTCTAGGTTGAGATCTACGGCTATTTGGTAATTCGAGTTTCGGTCACATTTTGGTGAAGGACTTTATATACTGCTAAGGTGAGTTTCATTTGCTCCCTTTTTAATTGCTTTTGCAATCTATATTTTTGGGCTGAGAATACATGCACTTTATTTTAAACGCAATGGATACAAGTGCATACTAAATTCTTCACCGAGTTTAAACCAAAAATCCCTTAGCTTTGGTAACTAGTAACTGCCTGTTATAAGAACTGGTGGGCGCCAGTAGTAGTATATGGATCCATAGGGCTTGATATCCCCGTCCGAGCTAGAACGCTAGCCTTTTAACGGACGTATACTATTTGAGACACGTACACGTTGGTTTGCGTGTATTATAAAGATGATTATACAAAAGGTACAAATTATATATACGTTAAGTTTAGTTACCAGGTGTAACGACCCCGGTTTTTCCATCCTTAATTAATAATGTTTATTATTAATACTTTTGATTAAACGAATGTATGTTATTACATTTACTTGTTGCCATGATTAACCGTACGTGACCTTTGAATGCCCGAAACATCTTTGTGACACACGAAACTTTCACGAATAATATTTTTAGATATTATTTACATTCATGATTAAGTTTTATTAATCATTTTAATTAACTAAGGTTATTGGTTAATTACTTGGGCTTTGTTGGACTTAATTTGTAATTACTTGAACTTGGGCCTTTATTAGTGTTTATGGGCTTATAAGCCCACCCTACTTCTTTAGTGGACTTATTAGCCCAACTTAACATGTAAGTATTACATTGGAACATAACTAGTTAGTTTAGTGTATAGGAATCTAGTTGCTTGTTACTTGCACACCTTTCCCATAAAATTACACCTAATAACCAACTTTTAAGACTTTAACATGCAAGGATCTAGTGGACAATCTCCCTTCCCTTTTTCCTTCCCAAAACCGTCAACTTTGGAGTACAAGAGAGGGATTCAAATTTTTTTTGGTTACTTATTCATTTGCTCTCATTTCACACACAAAGTTACTTGAAAATTCTCTCAACTTTTCTCCCTTTTTTTCTCTCAAATACTTGTAAGTAACAAGAACTTTTCTCCTTTCTTTCTCTTGACCAAAACCGTGGCCTAACACACATACATTATCATCATCATCATTTGTTCTTTGTTTGTTGTTTGATACTTGTTCA
Organism: Rutidosis leptorrhynchoides; assembly: GCF_046630445.1. Lineage (NCBI taxonomy): Eukaryota > Viridiplantae > Streptophyta > Magnoliopsida > Asterales > Asteraceae > Rutidosis > Rutidosis leptorrhynchoides. Next base: position 385,730,037 of record NC_092343.1, on the reverse strand, counting down.
TGTTTGTTACTTAGTTACATGAACTTTGTTGTTGTTATTTACTTGTTGTTGTTACCTACTAATTACTAAGAAGCAAACTTGTTAGTTTGATTCTCCATGTCATCTTGTTTTTACAAGAACACTCAAGAACATAAACTTATTAGTTTATGATTCTACCTTTATTGTTTTAAAAAAAATTGTAAGTTCATGTGTTAAGATCATACTTGAAGCTCATGAAGTAAACTTAAAGTTTACTTTCTAAAGATCAAGACTTAGGCTTGAATCTTTAAAGTATGCAACCCATGAACTTATTAACTTGTTTATTTAGTTTATTTCTTTGTATTATGCACTTTAATTTCATGTTTGTTAGTTTAAATGGTCAAGTATTACAAGTTAGTCTTGATCTCATACTTTCTTGAACTAAAGTTAACTTTGAATGTTCAAGAACATGTAAGTAACCTTTCTTTAACTATAACTTTGTACACTTACGTTAGATCTAGACTTTTGAGTCTTGGATCTTCAAGATCTAACTAAGAACTATGTTCTACAACTCAAGATCTTGATTTCATAAGTTTACTTTCAAGTTTGTAACTTATTATTAGTTTTAAAGTTCGTGTATGTGTTAGATCTAAGACCTTGATGTAACTTTGGTTCATCAAACTTCATACAACTCTTAAGTGAGTTGTGCTACATGTCTTAGACCTAAACTTGTGTCATAATAGTCAAAACTTGGTTAATATTACTTTTATAGTTCATGTATGTGTTAAATCTAAGACTTTGATGTAACTTTGGTTCATCAAAATACTTGCAACACTTAAATGAGTTGTGCTACATGTCTTGGACTTGCACAAGTGTTATGATGGTGAAACCTTGGTTAAGATGATGCAAACACATCAACGAGTTGTACACTTGAAGCTATATGCATCAAGGATGAGAACCGTGATAAGCATCGAACACCAAGAACCCACCGGACCTACTGTTTTACTGTTTCTGTTTCTGACCCGTACGACCTAGGCTACTGTAAAGATGATTTTCAGATAGCTCTGTTCGATTAGATAACTTTTCATTTAGGACTCATCTTAATCCGAGTTACGGTTTAGGATTTATGGCCCTCCGATCGTCACTATGTCTTTTAACGTTGTGCTGAAAATTCTGACCTACTCGCACTTAGACCGTCGCCACGGTCAAACGAAGACGAGTTTGCTTCTGGAATTTTTACCAAAACTAAAGGACTCATATACGGAGCCATGGCCACTGGTCTCACCTTATTTCAGTAGGTATTGAGGTCGTGGCGACTGACCGAAATCAGCCTTTGTTTTAAACTCTTTTCATGAACGAAACTTACTTTACACCTTTTGTTTGATGATGAATGATGATGACCCTTAAGACCTTATTTATGTACATTTAAACCTATTCGGATGATTTACTGACTTAGAACTATTTGACTTAGGTTGAGGACTTTCCGGACCTACACACTTGCTTATTTCCCGAGTCATACTTTACCGCTACTTTATCATTGTGAGTTATAGCATCCCTTTTTACTTTAACTATTTGGGACTGAGAATACATGCGCATTTTATGTTTTACATACCAGGCACGAGTACTTAAACTTATATATGTGTGGGTTATACAACGGCATAAACATTCCCTTTAGTTCGGTAACGTTTTGTCATTGGTTTTTGAACCGGTGAACGCGAATCTTAGATATGGATCCATAGGGTTTGACATCCCCACTCGGGCTAGTCGCGCTAGTATTTAATGAGTGTTTAATACTTCGTAAACATACGCACTTGCCAAGTGTACTTTCAGGGGGTATAAACGTTAAGTTAGTTACCGAGTGCCCACGGTTGAGCATATACTTAAACATACTGATTTGGATTACTGTTTTGAAACGCTCTTTATAGCACCGAAATCTCGTGGCTACTCACATTACTGTTATACTTAAACTATAGCTCACCAACCTTTGTGTTGACATTTTTAAGCATGTTTTTCTTAGGTGCTTAAGGTTTCTTCCGCTGTTGTACTAGTCTTGCTATAGACAACTCGCTGCTTTAGAGATGTCCCGCATGAACGTTTACTTTTGCATTCAAACTTTATTACATTTGAAACATAATTTGTAACGACCATTGGGGTCACGTACAATTACTAATTGCTTCTGTTCATTGAAGCATACTTTTGGTTGTAAAACATTTGACGTTGATTATGACGTCACCTTTTATCATGAATGCAAACTTGTTTTGAAAACGCATATAGTGTTTGACCTTGTAATGATCCTGTTGTTGATGGTCCGCACTTGTTGATTTAGTACGGGGCATCACATTTGGTATCAGAGCATTGGTTTTAGGGAATTAGGTTGCATTAGTGAGTCTAAGACCGACCTGAGTAGGATTCACTAATAGGACTAATCTACAATTTGCTAGTTTACTTGTTTCCGCTGAACTTACTGCATGCTGCTGCTTACTTTTACTGCTATATGCCGTATGCTACTACATGTTTTCACTACTGCATGCTACTATTTGCTTTCGATTGCATGCTACTGTGTTATATTACTGCATGTTACTGCTTAGTACTACTGCATGCCACTACCTACTTCTACTGCTGTATGAACTTGTTGCATGCTACTGATTACCTTTTACTGCTATGTAAACTCGCTGTATGCTTTTGTTTACTCTCGCTACTGCATGCTACTATCTGCCTTTAACATATTACTTCGGTATGATACTGTTACTATTGCCATGCTACGTGCTGCTGTAGACGATCTAGGCTGCTGTAGTTGTTATGCCTGATTACACTCTTGCTACATGTCTACTATTCACTATACCGACTTGGAGAACTTATCTTTCCCGGTTAAGATGTTTTCCTAAACTACTTTCCCAATCGTCTAATCCTAAGAACTAGTAGTGTAATCCACCTGTTACTACTGCCCCACCGTTCCAGAGATCGAAACATTACCTCACGCAATCTAGAAGATTGTTCAGTTGACACATACCCTGTACGCTCTCATGACCGTCACTCATCTCTTTCATTCTTCACCACTACTCGACGACCTAACGACACTTCTATATTTAGGCATTGGAGAAGTCGGGAAGGCATCTCCTTTCACAAACTCATAGTGCCTTTCACTGATGCTCAGCCATACCCAAAGACTTGGGAGTCACCTCAAGACATATCGTATTACTACTTGTTACGCGTACGACTCGACACGAGACCCAGATCGAAGCTTTTGGATAGGAACCTAACGACATTACCTGAACCCGAATATTTTGAAGAAACTTCGGGGCATTTAGGCATTGACGCATAACCCATGGAACATAGAAACCATGAGATTAATTATGTAGATTTTATTTTGAGACAACACAGATAAAGCACCGTTAGATGAAATTGAGTAGAACTTGAAGTGATCACGTTACATTGACCATATGAGGTGATATTGGAATGAATGTATGATTTAGTACAATATAATGACGCCAGGCCAGCGTGATTATATTCAAGAAAATCATGCAGAAGTTCTAATGTTACTACATGAGGAATATGAGGTGATCTAGGGAAAACTTTGGCAGGGATCACTTGAACATACGCATTATAGTCTGTTACAGGTAGGGGAGGAATAACCTCGTAGCCCAGATACTGTACAAGAAGGGCCTTGATTTTAGAACTGATAACCCGAAAATTTGTTATAGATATCGACACCCTGGACATTTAAAGAAAATTTCTCAAATAGGAAAAACTTTGTACTGACTTGCGGTAGAGCAATCGTTATCTCAGTTATGGGAACTCGCATGGATCCTGATTTTAGTTAGGGTACGTTTCATCACAACGTCTTATTGTCTCAAGGCTGTTTAATACTGGAATGATAGAAACCTTATATCTAAGAACCTTAGTGTTATGACTAATAAGCCAATAACAACCATGAGGGTTAAGTATCCTATAGGACAAGTAAATGGTAAGCTGGCAGAGGTAGAGGAATAATTTAAGGTAGTACTTTAAGATTAACAGGTGGGTCATTTGGAGATGACCTCATACTAACCAAACTTGGGAGTTCTAATGTAGTAGTTGAAAAGGATTAGTTACCTACGCACAGGCATATGTTATTTGAGAAGATTGATAAAATTTTCACGGCAATATAATAATATTGGTTGGAATGAACCTTAAGAATAACCTAACACCCATCAATTTGGAAAATTGGATGCAATAGTTGGGATAAACTTTAAGATTAACCTAATACTCATCAAGTTAGGAAGCTTGATGAAATAGTTGGAACGAACTGACTTTCAAGGATGAAAGCGAAGGATATTTATAGTGAGGAAATTTTTCGTATACCTCACGAGAATGGCAAGCTAAAATCCGTCTGGGGCATTGTTGACCGCTTCACCGCATCTGCTTACTTTCTACCCACAAGGGAAATCGATACAATGGACAAACTTGCACAACGATACATAAATGAAATTTTATCCCATCACTTCAGCGATGGCTACCAAGGATCTTGTTTGATACAAATTCTTATGCGACTCTAAAACCTCACTTATTCCGAGAGATTCCTTATTCGATGATAACCACGACATCATCCTTCTTACCTCGATATTAGTCATGCTAGTTCGAAACTTTCCAAAAATCAAGGAGTGGTTAACTCTCATCCTCACGTCCTCCCATTCGTATCTCACTTATAAGCTACAACTTCACACTTAAGCATTTTTGGTCAAAGGACTTATGCCTTACTAATAGTCACCAATCACATATAAATTCAATGGTTTTTACTACCTCAAATATCACTCGAAATTTTTAAAAGTCTTTTACTCGATTCTCATCAGTCTTTTCCAACTTGTAAACTCCGCAATATAAAAATTTTGTTTGCCAAAATTTTACGCACATTATTTTACTATGCTATCCTCTCAAAGCTTTATAAAAATAAATTTATTTTGTTTGTCATTCGCGCAAATTTTTTTAAAATCATATACGTTATATAAAATAAAGTAAATGATTTCTTATTTTTGACAAATACATGTAGAATTTTACTCTCACTCCTACAAATCAAACCTACGGTATCTGTTGTACATAAACCTAATTTACTAAGAACTTCGTTTCTTCTTGTCACTATAAACAATTTCTATAAAACCTTCGTTGCTTATTGTATAAAACTTTTCGTGTTATTCGTATCCAAGTCATCATAAAGGCTTTATAACCGTCAAAATCGAGAAATTCATGTGTGCATGTGTTGAAGACACTTCTGTCATGTCATACAGAGCCTTTGGACATCCACTGAAACATAAAAAAAAATCATTGCATTACCCCAAGAATCTTATTTGCCACGCCTATTGGAACAATGCTCTTTCTTACATAACTCTAGGTCCTGACTTATTCCAAGGGATTCTTATTTAGTGGTATTAATACCATCATTATTCTGACCTTAATACTAGTCATAACCTATTTAGCACTTTGCGAATTTAAGAAGCAATTAACTTCTCATCCTCGTGCTCTATCCTTCGTACCTCACTTTTAGCAACGGCTTCGCACGTAAATATTTTTGGCCCAAAGACTTGTGTCCCGATAATTACCAAAACTACATTTATGTCATTAGTTTTCATTACCTAGTAACTGGTCACCCAATGATTCAAAGCTTTTCCACTCAATCTTTTTCAACTCGTAACCCTTGAAATACGAAAAACTATGTTTATCAAAATTTTTACACGTTGTTTATTTGTGCGGTCCTCACAAGATTTACAGACAATGAAAATACTAAAAACTTTTTTGTCACTTATACGATTTGTAAAATCATATATGTATACATTTATACTTATTTATTTTGATACTAAGTTATATCTTCAAATTATTTAAAAACAGCTCCTTTACCGAGTTATTCAACTTAAGTCAAATAGTATTGTGCAAAATGGTACACGTTGTACCTACTTCTAAATTTACTAGGAACTTCGTTCCGTTTACGTTGTCACAACAAACATTTAAAGGTTTTGTTTTTCAAAACTCCGTTAGTTGATTTTATTAAAGGTTTTCGTATTATACTACACCATGTATGGAACACACTTTTTCTCGCCCCCTGTTAAGAGATGAAACTTACTATTAAGATCTTTTGTTAAAAACTCTTGAGCCACTTTGGATGGCGGTTTTATAAAACTTGTTAGAAAATCTTTGCACCCATAAAATGTTCTTTTAAAGCTTGACATGACAAAAACGCGGGCCGATAAATCGGTTTTCTGAGGTACACTCATTGGTCACCCTATTGTAGGAAAGGTACTAGGTGGGTTACTGTTCTCAATACTTCACGGCGAATCACAACACCATCGTAAACTTCATCTCTATGAATCAGTATGTTGAGACACAAGAATCATTTTTGGAGATTCTTTTCACTCGGAGTAAACCATTCGTTAGGACCAATGGTTCACGTATCTCCTCATCCACACATCCCCTTAAGTACATGGATAAATTCAAAACGAACCACTCGAAGAGTTCACTCTCGTTCAAGACCACACCTTTCGTGCGACTTTCTTTCGGAAATATAATATAAGATACTTTGAGAACCTATGAATCTTGTTATCCCTTGGGATGGGACTGCTTAAAACATTTACGACACTGATGTGAATACTCTATATAATTCTTCCTTCTTTGGTTGCAACTGTATGTTGCTCTAGTTAACATTAACCCTAACTTCAACATGTAACTGAAAGGATGAAGTTACATTACGGGACTGTGTTTTCATTTCACCCAAGGATAGGTTCACCTGCGGTATGGTAAACTAGGTGATATCCCTCATTGTTCATTCAGACCGTTCTAAAGACACTATGAATAGTTATGGCTTGCAAGTCCGATTGGTCACTTTTAGTAAAATTTCAATTCACTTATTCAAATGATACGTTCTTAAATATCGGGTTCCTTATGCCTATGGCCTCCTTCCGAAATCAAGGGGTTTTGTAAAATCCGTGGCTAACACTATCCAGACATCAAATCGCATGGTTGTGATCACCATGTCTTCCATCCTACCTGTCAGCTTTGTATTACGACATAAGCGCTCGATGTTTTAGATGAGCTTAGAAAAATTCATGATAGACTTCACGCATCCAGCTTACTGAAGGTGCCTGTAAATGCTAAACACACCATCTTTCCTTTTATGGATATGCATTCAGATGACATACTCCTGTTAATCAAAAACGAAATCGATTTGTTGATCTTTTAAGACAAGATACTTAATTAATGGCATGTACCCATTCTTACTTTCATACACCGAAATACCTTTCAGGGTAAATAACTTACTTCCGAGCCCACGGGTCTCAAGGAACTTTGATACGCTCCTTTTTATTTAAATGCGGTACCATTGTTGGTCACTCCTTAAAATTTCGGGATGAAATTTTCTTTAACAGGTGGGTAATGTAACGACCCTGGTTTTTCCATCCTTAATTAATAATGTTTATTATTAATACTTGTGATTAAACGAATGTATGTTATTACATTTACTTGTTGCCATGATTAACCGTACATGACCTTTGAATGCCCGAAACGTCTTTGTGACACACGAAACTTTCACGAATAATATTTTTAGATATTATTTACATTCATGATTAAGTTTTATTAATCATTTTAATTAACTAAGGTTATTGGTTAATTACTTGGGCTTTGTTGGACTTAATTTGTAATTACTTGAACTTGGGCCTTTATTAGTGTTTATGGGCTTATAAGCCCACCCTACTTCTTTAGTGGACTTATTAGCCCAACTTAACATGTAAGTATTACATTGGAAGATAACTAGTTAGTTTAGTGTATAGGAATCTAGTTGCTTGTTACTTGCACACCTTTCCCATAAAATTACACCTAATAACCAAATTTTAAGACTTTAACATGCAAGGATCTAGTGGACAATCTCCCTTCCCTTTTTCCTTCCCAAAACCGTCAACTTTGAAGTACAAGGGAGGGATTCAAATTTTTTTTGGTTACTTATTCATTTGCTCTCATTTCACACACAAAGTTACTTGAAAATTCTCTCAACTTTTCTCCCTTTTTTTCTCTCAAATACTTGTAAGTAACAAGAACTTTTCTCCTTTCTTTCTCTTGACCAAAACCGTGGTCTAACACACATACATTATCATCATCATCATTTGTTCTTTGTTTGTTGTTTGATACTTGTTCATGTTTGTTACTTAGTTACATGAACTTTGTTGTTGTTATTTACTTGTTGTTGTTACCTACTAATTACTAAGAAGCAAACTTGTTAGTTTGATTCTCCATGTCATCATGTTTTTACAAGAACACTCAAGAACATAAACTTATTAGTTTATGATTCTACCTTTATTGTTTTAAAAAAAAATTGTAAGTTCATGTGTTAAGATCATACTTGAAGCTCATGAAGTAAACTTAAAGTTTACTTTCTAAAGATCAAGACTTAGGCTTGAATCTTTAAAGTATGCAACCCATGAACTTATTAACTTGTTTATTTAGTTTATTTCTTTGTATTATGCACTTTAATTTCATGTTTGTTAGTTTAAATGGTCAAGTATTACAAGTTAGTCTTGATCTCATACTTTCTTAAACTAAAGTTAACTTTGAAAGTTCAAGAACATGTAAGTAAGCTTTCTTTAACTATAACTTTGTACAATTATGTTAGATCTAGACTTTTGGGTCTTGGATCTTCAAGATCTAAGTAAGAACTATGTTCTACAACTCAAGATCTTGATTTCATAAGTTTACTTTCAAGTTTGTAACTTATTATTAGTTTTAAAGTTCGTGTATGTGTTAGATCTAAGACCTTGATGTAACTTTGGTTCATCAAACTTCATACAACTCTTAAATGAGTTGTACTACATGTCTTAGACCTACACTTGTGTCATAATAGTCAAAACTTGGTTAATATTACTTTTATAGTTCATGTATGTGTTAAATCTAAGACTTTGATGTAACTTTGGTTCATCAAAACACTTGCAACACTTAAATGAGTTGTGCTACATGTCTTGGACTTGCACAAGTGTTATGATGGTGAAACCTTGGTTAATATGATGCAAACACATCAACGAGTTGTACACTTGAAGCTATATGCATCAAGGATGAGAACCGTGATAAGCATCGAACACCAAGAACCCACCAGACCTACTGTTTTACCGTTTCTGTGTCTGACCCGTATGACCTGGGCTACCGTAAAGATGATTTTCAGATAGCTTTGTTTGAGTAGATAACTTTTCATTTAGGACTCATCTTAATCCGAGTTACGGATTAGGATTTATGGCCCTCCGATCGTCACTATGTCTTTTAACGTTGTGCTGAAAATTCTGACCAACTTGCACTTAGACCATCGCCACGGTCAAATGAAGATGAGTTTGCTTCTGGAATTTTTACCAAAACTAAAGGACTCATATACGGAGCCATGGCCACTGGTCTCACCTTATTTCAGTAGGTATTGAGGTCGTGGCGACTGACCGAAGTCAGCCTTTGTTTTAAACTCTTTTCATGAACAAAACTTACTTTACACCTTTTGTTTGATGATGAATGATGATGACCCTTAAGACCTTATTTACGTACATTTAAACCTATTCGGACGATTTACTGACTTAGTACTATTTGACTTAGGTTGAGGACTTTCCGGACCTACACACTTGCTTATTTCCCGAGTCATACTTTACCGCTACTTTATCATTGTGAGTTATAGCATCCCTTTTTACTTTAACTATTTGGGACTGAGAATACATGCGCGTTTTATGTTTTACATACTAGGCACGAGTACTTAAACTTATATATGTGTGGGTTATACAACGGCATAAACATTCCCTTTAGCTCGGTAACGTTTAGTCATTGGTTTTTGAACCGGTGAACGCGAATCTTAGATATGGATCCATAGGGTTTGACATCCCCACTCGGGCTAGTCGTGCTAGTATTTAATGAGTGTTTAATACTTCGTAAACATACGCACTTGCCAAGTGTACTTTCAGGGGGTATAAACGTTAAGTTAGTTACCGAGTGCCCACGGTTGAGCATATACTTAAACATACTGATTTGGATTACTGTTTTGAAACGCTCTTTGTAGCACCGAAATCTCGTGGCCTACTCACATTACTGTTATACTTAAACTGTAGCTCACCAACCTTTATGTTGACGTTTTTAAGCATGTTTTTCTCAGGTGCTTAAGGTTGCTTCCGCTGTTGTACTAGTCTTGCTGTAGACAACTCGCTGCTTTAGAGATGTCCTGCATGAACGTTTACTTTTGCATTCAAACTTTATTACATTTGAAACATGATTTGTAACGACCATTGGGGTCACGTACAATTACTAATTGCTTCTGTTCATTGAAGCATACTTTTGGTTGTAAAACATTTGACGTTGGTTATGACGTCACCTTTTTATCATCAATGCAAACTTGTTTTGAAAACGCATATAGTGTTTGACCTTGTAATGATCCTGTTGTTGATGGTCCGCACTTGTTGATTTAGTACGGGGCATCACACCAGGGTGCTTAATTTCGTAGAATATTTTGATAAACGTTTCTGGATGAAACAACTGAAATCTTGTGATCCACCTTTATGTACAGATTATGCAAAATATTAAAACTATGAACTCACTAACCTTTGTGTTGACACTTGTTAGCATGTTTATTCTTAGGTTCCCTAGAAGTCTTCCGCTGTTTGCTTATATGTTAGACAAGCTATGTGCATGGAGTCTTACATAGCATATTTTTCAAGGAAACGTTGCATTCACCAAATCATCACCATGTATCTTATTTTGACTGCATTGTCAACGAAAGTACTATTGTAAACTATTATTTACGGTGATTGTCTATATGTAGAAATCATCAGATATCGAAAACCTTTGATTTAAATATTCATTTATGGTGAGCCTTTTCAAAAGAATGCAATGTTTACAAAACGTTTCATATAGAGGTCAAATACCTCGCAATGAAATCGATGAATGATGTGTTCGTCCATATAGATTTGGAGCGATTGTCACAGTTGGTATCAGAGCGTTGGTCCTAGCGAACCAGGTCTTGCATAAGTGTGTCTAGCTGATAGTTGTTAAGATGCATTAGTAAGTCTGAACTTCGACCGTGTCTGCATGTTAAAAATTTTGCTTATTATTTCTTGTCGGAAATTACATGCTTATCATTCTTAAAGTCTAGACACATTTTCCTACATTTATTGCATAAATAGTGTATTGACAAAAATTCATATCTTAGCGTATCTATTACTGTAAACTTTTCCTGACACCTTCCGAATATTTCTCCGTGATTTATGGAATTTGGTATTTTATATACATATGTAAATTATGTATTGAAGAATACCAAACTAAATTCTATAATCTAATTCATATCAAAAATCATCTTCCTAATTATACAAGATGGATCCCGTATCTAGTTCAAATTCTTTAAACTCCGACAGCTATTCCGATATGGATATACACCTGAATTCCGAAGACAGTGTAACCGGAATGGATCAACCAATCAGCCATCACCTATTCTGGATGAATTGGGGATGGGTTCGTAGTCTGCTTAGTCATTGGAGACAAGAAGAAGGTGATCCCTTCCATCCACCACATTGCCCTCTTGGCGAAGAACCTGAAGCACTTACCAGCGAACCTATTCGAGACACCATTTTCTCTCTCATTTCCAGAGTGTCTCGTCACGATTATATATTATCTCAAATTCTAGATCTTATTCGTCCACTCATCCGAACCGACAATCACCCCGGTGTAATAGAAGAAGTCAACGAGCTTCGCACTCGGGTAGTGGCTTTGGAGAATGTGGTGCAAAGGTTACAAGCACCAGCAGCAGCACCGGCAGCAACAGTACCACCATCAGTAACACCAACACCAACAACAACATCCGCATCCCACACGTCAACATCACAATCTGTACCTCGAACATCAACGTCATACGCACCATAGATACCAAGGAATACCAACAAAAACAAACGATGAAGTATTAATTCATAACTTCATCGAAGAAATATTTTGCAGAGAATATGTAGTTTCTAAAAGTTTTAGAGATTATATATTCTAGTCCTAGTCGAAAACCAGATGAGATTAATATTATGTTAACTCATTAAATTCATGATTACATCTAAGGAAAATATATATGTATGTATATTTTCATAAAGATTGTAATTAAGAAAATTATTTTGTACAAACTGTTAATGGTGAGAATATTTTAACGGGTAGGTAATACCCGAGAGATATATAAATTCACAATTAATATGTTACATTCTTCGATTCTGATTCAACAAATCATAAACTATACTCACTACTTTCACCACAATAAATATTCTTTTATAAAAATCAAAGCAACCATCCTCATCCAAATTTGATTACATATTTTGATTTTGATAAATCAAAATCCAAGTTAAGATTTAACAAAAGACATCATTCGTAGATTCCTACATCTTTCGAAGCTATACTTTGACTTCAAAACTGTGCTAGAACATCATAGAACCCAGAAAAGTATTTGTATCATTCAAATTCCTAGAACATCATATGAATATTAACGATTACAATCTATGTTCAAATCCCTCGAAATTCCTGAAGACACTTCAAATAATGAATCATCGAGATGATGATCCAACCACATGTTACTGCAGTCTTGTACCTGAAAAACCCTCGAAATCAAAGTCATAGTTTAACACGTATCCGTGTCAGACCCTTTGGCATTTATTAGCTAAAATAACCTTTCAATCCCTTTTCAAAATAGACAGTTTTGTCACCACTCCAGCAAAATCACCTTCAATTATTCATTCGAATAAGCCTTATTATAACGATTACCCCTTCATCATTGTTACCGGGAAACCTTTCATATTCCACCACATTAGCAGTAAACTTATCAACAACTTCATTGATCATTAAGCCTCTCCGAAAAATCACGATAATTATTCATTGAAACTCTATCAAGTACCCATATACAACTTGTAACAACAATTGTCATACCAACTACTGGGAATTAGCAAATCGGTATTTTGAATTTTGTAGCAATTTTTCACCAACAGTTATATATATACATATAACGTTTACCTTCAAGACTTACAGACTTCGAATGTGAAGTTTCTGAAAAACACCCTAAACTACGAACTAGTTCTTGAAATCTTAAAAAAAATGCTGATGAAGCAGCAAAAACTGTAAACGACTTTAACAGTCGAAAGTTTGATGATAAAGAGTAGTGTATTGGAAAAGCACAGAAAAAGAGAAAATTTGTTACTGGAAAACAAATTGAGCAAACCATGAAGGAGACTGTGGACAAATCACAAAGACTAAACCTGCCTTCAAAGAATCCAAATGATTCAGTGTCTGCTGAAGTCATTAACGAATACATTGCTCCTGACTCTAAACTTTTACGGATAAAATCTTCTTCATCATCTTTCGATATTAGAAGTTCTAAGATATCATCATATCTTTCATTATAAATATCTTCGATGTTTCTGAAGATATCTTCATAACTATTGTTATCCAAAATCATTTACTTCTTCGTGCTATCTGTGTAAAATCATAAAAGAAACTATTTTAGTTTCTAAATTCTGAAAACTTCGAGTTTAAAATATGAATGTTTCTGAAGTAGTGTTGAGAACTGAAGCATGAGTTGGTATAATATAATGACACTTGATCAACGTGATTATATTACAATAAGTCATGTTGAGCTTCTAATGGAACGTGATAAAAGTTCACAGATCATACCCTCATCATGAACCATATTACATAACTCTTTCATTCTATTTAATCTCTAAATATACCAAGAAAATACTTTTCTTGATGATTCGGTCTTTCCAGATATTATAGTAATTTGACAAATCAAGATCGTGCCATTACAATTTCTTTCTAAGAACATTAACTATGTTCATTCCGAAATGTATAGCTACGAATTTTGGACCATTATTCGCTTGACTTGAAGTCGGGAAGGAAAAATGAAAGCATGGAGCTCCTAAATATAAGGGAAAATATAAAGCCTGATAACAACACATATATTACAAATTGTGTATATCAATGCGTATACCAATATAAAGACACGGGAGAATGAAAAATACTATAACCCCAAAGTAATCGTAGAAGAAAATAATTTCCTCTGGTGGCAGATAAAAAGAAGAATGAAGGATACGATAGCCAATAAAATATCAAGAATCAGAACTGGATTAAGCATTTTATAATCTTTTGGAAGTATGAAATAAGGAAGAAGATGTAGGAGTGGTGAAAATAATGAAACGGAAGTGGTTAATTTATAGCAAAATATCAGACATAGCAATCGAGGCAGATTAAGCATTTAAAGGAAATCTTAATTTTCTTAAATTTCGAAGAATCAAATCTTATTTAGATTATGAAGATTTTCTATTCCTTAAATTCCGAAAATCAATCGTAACTACGTTAAAAGTTAAGACGAATCTCTATTCTTTCATTTCACTCTTTTACGATAACTTCTCATATACGCCTCGAGAAATCAGATTGTTTTATCCATATTATTCAACGGTGATAAAATTCTATTTACCAACTCATATTCGTCATGAAAACATTTTTATTGTTAGCCATGACGACCTCACTCAAATTTCGGGACAAAATTTCTTTAACGGGTAGGTACTGTGACAATCCGGAAATTTCTGACCAAATTTAAACTTTATCTTTAAAATGATTTAATGTTTTCGACACGATAAGCAAAGTCTGTAATGTTAAGTCTCAAGTTTTGGAACTATATTCATGTAATCAATTATTCTTTGACTGTTCTCGAAGATTCACGAACAATATATATAACACTTAATGTGCATATATATATATATATATATATATATATATATATATATATATGATTTCAAGTTATTTAGTAAACGTGATGTTAAAGCGAAGGGGTATAAAATACTATTAATTTTTTCAAGAAAATACTATTAAATACGATACAATGTTACACAAGTTATTTATTTATTTATAGAGTGGATATACCTAAACTTTGCTACAACACTTATAGGCAGTGTACCTAATAGTACAGTAGTGTAGTTTTTAGTAAGTCCGGTGTTCGTCCACAGGGAACTAGCCAAGTTTAACGCTATATTTTTTAAAACTATATTTATAAATATATATACAAGTAGTATTATTATTATAAAAGGGGGTTTTTACCGTTTAATGACATGTTTGTCGATTTTAAAACTTTAGTCGCAGTTAAAACCTAATGTAAAATATTAAATATATAAAAGACTTAATTTAAAGCGTAAAGTAAATGGCAATAATTAAAGTGCGATAAATAAAATGACAATAAATAAAATTACGATAATTAAAAGTACAATTAAATATAAAATAAAGGAATTATGCTTATTTAAACTTCCGTAATCATGATGTTTGACGTGTTGATTTTAGTTTATTACCATGGGTTAATTGTCCTTTGTCCTGGATTATTCAATATGTCCGTTTGGTTTTTGTCCATAACAGTCCATCAGTCATAAATATAAAGTGCGAGTGTCCTCGTCAAATTATCCTTATATCCGAAGTCAAATATTTCAACTAATTGGGGTCTTAAACTATAATTACACCAATTTTCCTTGTATATAATTCACCCATGTTTTAATAAGTCCATAGACTATTAATCCATTCCCGTGTCTGGTTAAATGAACGATTATTAGTACTTATTAATATCCCGCCCATCGTGTCCGATCGAGTGTATATGGTTATTTATATGTACGTCCAATTGTAAATCTTTATATTAAATTAACAAACTATCATTTAATTAAACAAATATAAAGCTCATTAATAGCCCATAGTCTAATTTTCACAAGTGTCGTTCTTTTGTCCAAACCCCAATTATGGTACAAAGCCCAATTACCCAGTCTTTAATATTTAGCCCAACATCATGATTACTTCGGCTTAAATAAGCATAATAATAACTTAGCTATGAGACATTAATTTAAAAAGGTTGAACATAACTTACAATGATTAATAATAGCGTAGCTTTACACGGACAGAATTTCGACTTACACACTTACAACATTCGCTAACATACCCTTATTATTATTAAAATTAAAATTATATATATATATATATATATATATATATATATATATATATATATATATATATATATATATATATATATATATATATATATATATATATAAATATTACGTTGAGATAGAGGAGAAAAAGATGTGTAATTTTCGTGCAGAATTCGATGGCTTTTATAGGCCCACAATTTACTGTACAGCTCCGCGAGTGCGAAGCTTTTATTCTTCTAAACTCCGTTAGTGCGGAGGTTATAAATACAGCTCACATAAAAGTTCCAAACGTGGGCGGCTTTTAATTATAATATATAATAATATATATAATTAATTATATATTATATTATATTCTTGTGCACAGTTGACTTGTAATTTTTGGTCCGTTGCGTCGCATACTGAAAGTTGGTTCATGTCTCGGTTCCGGATTTTCAAACGCCTTTTCGTACGATTTAATATATTGTACTTTGCGTTTCACAGCTTGTACTCTTGTCATTTTTAAGCGTTTCTCATCAATAATTTGAACCTCTTTGATTGTACTTTGTACTTTTTAGCTTTTTGGTCTTTTGCGTCTTCAATTCATTGAATCTGCCTTTTGTCTTCACCTTTTATTATTTAAACGAATATGACTTGTAAATAGAACAATTGCAACTAAAACCTTGTCTTTCTTGAGGGATAATGCTATGAAATATATGTTCGTTTTTAGCATTATCAAATATTCCCACACTTGAGCGTTGCTTGTCCTCAAGCAATATAGTCTTGAAATAAAAATACTAGAATCACTTCTTTATTCTTCACACTTTGTACTTCCGTGATTTCAATATGGCGGTATGAACAATGGTAGTAACGATGTGGTTTACAGTCCCACATGACTATGAAAATTTAGATCCGTTAGGAAATTGGATCTTTATGAAAACATTTGATCTTTTGAAAATTTAATCTAGCTTTTACCCTAGATAAGTTTTCCGGAATAACTCTTCACCGGTGTTTGCAAAATGTTTTTGTGGGTTGTGAGGGTTTCAGATTTAAAAATTTTAGCTCAAAACTTGCGGTTTTGTGTCACCCACTTGCTAACCTTGTATTGGGAAAGCAACACGTCCAGTTCACTTGCTCCGTATATTACCTTTCGGTAAACTACCGTCCGGTTGTAATGGAAAGCGTTGAATAAGCAACTGTTAAGACAATGTTCCGTGACATGCTTTTAATTATGGTCTATAACGTGTCGGATGCAATTACTATCCTTTGTAGGAGCAATAGTAAAGATCACCCTATAGTTTTTTCGGTCTGGCACAAGGTCCTGTCTTTGACCATGCTATGCAACCACTGTTCTTGCAGTTGACACCTGATTTGGTTCAGGTGACCTAATGAATTCTAGGTGAATTCCTAGGATTTTACGTTCAATGGTAATGAACTCATTGAAAATGGGTTTTCAGAAAACAAATCGGTTTGTAATTTGATCAAAGTATTTTCTCGTTCAAGCTCGAGTTTAGATATCATCGAATTACATGAGTTTGAATTCTCAATCTTTAAGGTCAATCTCAAGGATTGAGTAATATCAGTCTTAAAAGCTGATTTTTGATCTTTAAGGAGATTATCCTTTCTGGGGATCTGATTCATTAGTCTTATCAAGCTAATTTGCACGGTGCCCCCCGTTGTACGAGACAGATCCTCTCATAGTTAGGATAAGTCTGACCACTTGGCGACCCTGTTTGATGCTGAGGTCCGTGGATTTCCTGCTGATTTTAGAGATGACTTTTCTAGATTTTTCGTCAACCTACAGCTGGTCTGGACGACAACTTCCTGACCTAAATCAAGAAGCGCGTGTCTTTTTCGGAAGACTTTACTTTCTTTTAATGATGGAATTGATTCATCGTGTAGACCCATCTTTTCTTTCAAATATATTATAAGAGATTGGGTAAAACTGATAAAATTGTCCAAAACAAAAGTATCTTCAATTATTTGTACAAAAATATGTGATATATGTTTTAAATAACTTGGTAAATTTTTTCCACACTTGGCTTTTATTTTTCTTTCTTTCCCTTTTTATTGTCCTCTATTCCATTTTAAATGAATTCTAACATTTTAGTTTGTTTCTCAATTTATGTCCTTTCCGAGGTAACAATAATTTCGGTGTTAACACCTAGTTTTATCGTTCATAAATATGTATAAACATGATTTTGAATTCATTTATTTGAAAATTTTAAATTTTTTTACTAGAATTGGGTAGTCAGTATATAAGACTAGGACTGTTCTTTATTATCAGAGAGCACTAGATTCTAATACAACTACTGCGTTACTAGTATTTTTAATGGTAACCAAGTGTTTAAGTCAAAAATTTTAAAAATCCGAAAGAATTTAAAAATCCGAAAGAATTTAAAAATCCGAAAGAATTTAACCCCTTCCCACACTTAAGATCTTGCAATGCCCTCATTTGCAAGAAATCAGTAACAATTTAAATTATTGAGGGTGATTAGCGTAGAAAAATGATTAAATTTTACCAAAGTTTCCAAACATATTGGCGTTTGTTTGTTGAATGATAAATGGTGCACATCATTTGTTCATTCCTGCAGTTGTTATTTCACATATATTTTGCATCTTGTCGTCAAAATTAGTTGCTTTTGCTGAACTTAATGTCAGTCTTTGAAAATGCGCTGTTTTACCCTGTTTTGTACATGAGATAAACTACAAATATATATATATATATATATATATATATATATATATATATATATATATATATATATATATATATATATATATATATATATATATTTGAAGTTGGGTATATCACCCCACATTCAAAAATTATTAAGATCTAATAATAAAAGTTAGAAAATTATAAAAACTATTATAGTATCAAAAGAAATATTAAAAGTATAAAATTACAAGTTACCAAATAAATAAAAATAAGCATAAAAGAAAATCAGGGTTGATGAGGATGGTGCCAGTAGGGATCCCATTCATAGCCGTATGTGCTGTAGAATGCTTGAGCTGGGTCATATGTAGGGTACGGTGGTCGGGTCTGTATAGTCCAGGGAGGAAATACGGGAATTGGAGTAGCAATGTAGTTTGCATTTATGTGTGCACGATGACTTATGATTTGGTTTTGATGATACTGCCAATCTTGAAATGCTCATTGTCTAGCCATTTCATACTCATGATGAGCCATAAAAAGTTGCATTTCTGTCATCTGATTACCCCCTCCCGCATTACCTTGCTGTTGATCTCTCTCGACCTGTGGATGCCTGCCATCATATTGTGCTGCAGCATTGTTTCGTTTCTTTAAAACCTTAGCACCATGATACACGCGTAAATCTATCCTATCACGGGGTTCTGGTTCTGCCATTAATAACACCCCCCCCCCCCCCCCCCCCGACTTCTATCCACACCGAGATGTTCAGCAGTTAATGTAACAAATATACCACCTCCTATTATGCTATTAGGTCGCATACCCCTAATCATAGCCGATAGATAATAACCCACACAATAAGGTATACTTACAGCGCTCTGTGGGTCTCGAATACACATGTGGTAAAATAAATCCTGTTCATTTACCTTTTCCTTGTTCCTACCTCACTGTGTAATCGAATTGGCTAAAAACCTATGGATCACTCTTAATTCAGCTCTATCAATATCAAGATAAGAGTAATTACCCCCACAAAATCGGTTATGGCTAGTCATTCTACTCCATACACCATTCATATCAAAATTCTCATCAACCCTCCTATTATGAACTATCAACCTATGACAATCATCAGATGCTAACTCCTCAGGCGTATATATACGTAAAGCCTGAGCCATATCTAGTAAAGACATATGGCGCATCTCACCTCCTAATAAAAATCTAATAAAGGTACGATCGGTTAAAGTAGCTACCCGATCATTTATTTCAATACTACATAATAACTCTACACACCATTCTCTATATACAGGCCTATATATGTTGAATAAACGTACCCGATCATTAAAAGTAGAATTACCATACCTTTGTGTAAGTAATTCTCTGATTGGTTCTGCTAATTCAACTGCTTCTAACGGATCCTATTCTATTATCCTAGGCACCTCAACAACATTAGACTGAAGGATGTGCAAGTTACTCTGATATTTTGGATAGTCTATCCAAAGTCTGTCAAACCTCAAGTTTGGGTGTAAATTTGGTACATCGATATTTGAAAATGAAACGATTGGATGCGGTAGATTTTGTCGATAGAGGTCATTAACATTCTGTTGTTCCGCATTCTCAGGAGGAGGAGCATTGCGAGCCTGGGATAAAGATTCACCCCTTTCAGTCTGCAAAACACATCAAACACAATTTTTGTGCATCCAAATATGCATTAGGGTTAGCAAAATCATAAATCAAAACAATTACAATGACATGTTTAAACCATATTAAACTTTATACATATTTTCATAATACTAACAATTCTATATTTTTACAAATAAACTTATATGAAAATGTATACAACATTCCTAAGCATTTAACTTCTAAAACATGTTAAAAATAATCATTATAGCAATTAAACAGGTTCCACATGACATTCATATCAATTAGATCAAGTTCATGTATTTTTGACTCAAAAAGTCCACTTTAATCTTCATAAATCATGTTTAGGATCAAAGTTTTGATCATTTAGCAACCTAAACATGTTACACAACTCAATTTAGCATAAACTAACAACAAAATTTGGCCATAATCCGTTTATATCAAAAAGTCCCAAATTGCTCAAGAACACAAACCCTAGATTACTCAAAATTTGAAGTTTAAGGCTTCTAATCATGTTAAATAGCATCAATCTAGGTTATACAAGCATAATATACAATCAATTTAAGCACAACTACACTAAAGATCATCAAAATCAAATTAGGTATAAATTTTCTCAAGAACATTAAAAATCCGGATTAAAGAGTGTTTAGATGTATAAATTACCGTTTTCCTTGAGTTACTCCTTGGTAATAATCTCCTCATTGTGATTTTAGCAAAAAATTTGATGATTTATGGTGAAAAATTGTGAATTTACGAAGTGTTAGTGTGTATTTTTCGCAGATTTTGGGTGTGGGTGTGAGCAAACTGGTCTGTTCGACCAGTTATCCCTTTTCTGGAATTTTTAAACTCCGCGAGTGCAGAGGTGGTCCCACTCTAAACTCCGCGAGTGCGGATTTACCCTTTTTTTTAATATATAAACCTTTACTAATAAAACATAAATTAATAAATTTTAAAAATTTGGTTCTTTTTAGGAGTGAGGGCGTTTCAGACCGTTGTCCTAGTCCGTCTCTCAACAAAGTTTTAAAATTTGTTACTTTTAAGCGTGGTTTTAAAAGCAAAGATTTTTGAGTTTTTTTAAATGTTTTTGGCATACTTTAATTCAATAAGATTAAAAATAATGATAATAAAAGTTCTCGTCCCGCCCTCGGGTAAAGCAATTTCGGTTCAACGACCTAGTTTTCAACTCACGACGAATTTTAAAAATCATATTTTTAACTTAGTGAAATAAAGTAAATTTTTGTTTTTAAATTCACACCAAACTTTAATTTAAAATGCATAAAATTAAAAATTCATATAATTAATATTTTAAAAATTCACACCAAATTTATATTATATTTTTGTTTTTATACATACAAACTTATATTAAAAATATTAATTTTTTCAAATATTTACAAACTTAAATATATTGATTTTAAAAAGTTTACAATATTAATTTAATATTTATATATTAATTTTAAAAACAAGGTAAAAATTAAAATTAAAAATCTTTTTGGTCTTTTATCCCACTTTAATCAATCAAATATTCTCAAAAATATACGCCCCTCTTTTCGGTAAAGTAATTTCGGTTCCATAACCTAGTTTTACTCCTGACGAATTTTTGAAATATTTTGGGTTGATTGATTAAAGATATTTATACCTTAAGAATAAACGGTAAATTTCGCAGTGATGTAATAAATTTTTATATGATATCAATAATTTCGGTTACGCATACCTAATTTTATTGAATACCAATTTAATACTTTATAGCGAACGATTCAGCATTTATTATCAAAAGGTTAAAAGCAATAAAATAAAAATAAAAACTGTACATACTTACCTATGAGAAAGAATTCTCAGATATCTGCTTTAGCTGACTCATAGGAGAGTCGTGTGATTTGGTTCTCCATAGCTACGTAAGCATAACCTCGAATCTTCAATATCTTTTCTTCTAAACATATAAACGGTCCTTCTCTGCATAGAGTAACAAATTCGGTATTTGAATATGTTTGATTGTTTGAACATTTACCTTCGTGTAACCATTTTCTGCATTTGTAACATCTTTCAAGGTGCCGTGCTCTTCTTTTTGTTACGGACTTTGATTTGCCTTTACGAAAATGTATCTTATGATGATCTTTCCTGAGTTCTTTTCTTACTCCGTCCATTTTGGCTCTTATTACTGACACCAGGTCACTCGGGAGTGTGTCATTATTACGTTTAGTAATCATAGCGTGTAGCATTAGACCATGGTTCAGATCAAAGGAATTCTTCATCTCGTAAAACCTAAAAAAAATAAAAATTCAGAATGGGGGGAGATGACTAGTTCTTTAGGGTCTGCTAGGGAAAGACCATTCGGATTCCATTTTTGGAAACTACACGAAAACAGAATATCTAACTCTAACAGAAATATATATTACCCTAAAAAGATTCAAACATTCCCACACTTAGTTAGCTGTGGTGTCGAAATTGTGATTAACTTCATCTTCAACTTCCATTAGATTATCTATGTAATGTTTAACTCTGTGACCATTAACCTTAAATTCAATCCCATTTGAATTTATTAATTCTATTGTTCCGTATGGAAAAACTCTTTTGACTATGAATGGTCCAGACCATCTTGATTTCAATTTTTCAGGAAATAGCTTGAATCGTGAATTAAAAAGAAGAACTCTGTCTCCTTCTTTAAATTCTTTTGAACTTCTGATTCTTTTATCTTGCCATTTCTTCATTCTTTCTTTATAGATTAACGAATTTTCATATGCTTCATGTCTTAATTCTTCTAATTCGTTTAATTGACTTAACCGTAGACGTCCGGCTTCATGTAAATCAAGATTACATGTCTTTAAAGCCCAAAATGCTTTGTGTTCAATTTCTACTGGAAGATGACATGCTTTTCCGTAAACGAGTTTAAAAGGTGTGGTTCCAATTGGAGTTTTGTAGGCTATTCTAAAAGCCCAGAGTGCATCCTCTAATTTCATGGACCATTCCTTCGGATTTGATCCTACGGTTTTTTCTAGAATACGTTTTAAAGCTCGGTTGGTATTTTCAACTTGTCCACTTGTGTGTGGATGATAAGCGATTGAGATCTTATGAGTTACTCCATATCTTTTAAGAACTTTCTCAAGTTGATTATTACAAAAATGAGTAACCCGATCACTTATTAAAGCTTTCGGTGTTCCAAACCTAGCAAAAAGATGTTTTAAGAAGTTGACTACAACTCGTGCATCGTTAGTTGGGAGAGCTTGTGCTTTCGCCCATTTAGATACATAATCAATGGCAACGAGAATGTAGAGATTATTATGAGATTTTGGAAATGGACCCATAAAGTCAATACCCCAAACGTCAAATACTTAACATACTTGAATGACATTTTGTGGCATTTCATCACGTTGACTTATTTTTCCGGCCCTTTGACAAGCATCACAGGATTTGCAAAGAAGGTGTGCGTCTTTGAAAATTGTAGGCCAATAGAATCCAGCATCGTAAACTTTTCTTGCTGTGAGTTGAGGCCCATAATGCCCTCCTGTTGGTCCTGTGTGACAATGGTTTAAGATTTGACTAGCTTCATCTCTGAATACACATCAGCGTATTATTCCATCAGGACAACTTTTAAACAAATGTGGATCTTTCCAGAAATAGTGTTTTATATCACTAAAGAATTTCTTTCGTTTTTGGTACAACAACCCTTTTTCAAGGTATCCACATACTAAGTAGTTTGCATAGTCTGCAAACCACGGAATTTCATTATAATCTATCTTCAATAGATATTCATCAGGGAAGTTATCTTGTATGGCCGATTCATTTAGAACTTCTAATTTAGGATTTTCAAGACGAGAAAGATGATCAGCGGCGAGATTTTTTGCTCCCTTTTTATCTCGGATTTCAATATCGAACTCTTGTAAGAGTAAGATCCAACGGATTAATCTTGATTTAGAAACTTGTTTCGAAAATAGGTATCTAAGAGCAGAATGGTCGGTATAGACCACCGTTTTAGCTAGAACGAGATATGAACGAAATTTGTCAAAAGCAAAGATAATAGCAAGGAGTTCTTTTTCAGTAGTTGTGTAGTTCGTTTGTGCTCCTTGTAATGTCTTACTAGCATAATAAATAGGTTGAAATAGTTTTTCAATCCTTTGTCCTAAAACGGCTCCCATTGCAAAATCACATGCATTGCACATTAGTTCAAATGGTAGATTCCAATTTGAAGTTATCATGATCGGCGCATTAGTGAGTTTTTCTTTAAGAATATTAAAAGATTTGATGCATTCATCTGAAAATATGAATGGAGCATCCTTTTCTAGGAGTTTATTTATAGGAGTGGCAACTTTAGAAAAATCTTTTATAAAACGTCGGTAAAAACCGGCATGCCCTAGTGATAATGCTAAAAACGAACATATATTTCATAGCATTATCCCTCAAGAAAGACAAGCTTTTAGTTGCAATTGTTCTATTTACAAGTGATATTCGTTTAAATAATAAAAGGTGATGACAAAAGACAGATTCGACGAATTGAAGACACAAATGACCAAAAAGCTCAAAAGTACAAAGTACAATCAAAGTGGTTCAAATTATTGATGAGAACGTCTCAAAATTACAAGAGTACGAGCCGCAAAACGCAAAATACATGATATTAAATTGTACGTAAGGACATTCGAAAATCCGGAACCGGGACTAGAGTCAACTCTCAACGCTCGACTCAACGGAGCTAAAATTACAAGTTAACTATGCACATAAATATAATAAAATATATAAATAATTCTTAAAATTATTTATATATTATATATATTTAATAAAACCGTCGGCAAGAAGAAAACAACAATATGTGAGCTCTCCCAGCTGGCCATGCGATCGCATGGCCAGGAAGAAGAAAATCAATGCGATCGCATGGCCCCAAAAGTTGGGCCAGGTCCTATAAATTTCGCAGTTTTGGTCGAACAAAAACACATCTTTTTCTTTCTCCATGTCTCACGTGTATGTATATATATATATATATATATATATATATATATATATATATATATATATATATATATATAAATTTTAATTTTAATTTTAATAATAATAAGGGTATGTTAGCGAATGTCGTAAGGGTGTAAGTCGAAATTCTGTCCGTGTAACGCTACGCTATTATTAATCATTGTAAGTTATATTCAACCTTTTTAAATTAATGTCTCATAGGTAAGTTATTATTATGCTTATTTAAGCCGAATTAATCGTGATGTTGGGCTAAATATTAAAGATTAGGTAATTGGGCTTTGTACCATAATTGGGTTTGGACAAAAGAACGATACTTGTGGAAATTAGACTATGGGCTATTAATGGGCTTTATATTTGTTTAATTAAATGATAGTTTGTTAATTTAATATAAAGATTTACAATTGGACGTACCTATAAATAACCATATGCACTCGATCGGACACGATGGGCGGGATATTTATAAGTACAAATAATCGTTCATTTAACCGGACACGGGAATGAATTAATAGTTAATGGACTTATTAAAACAGGGGTGAATTATATACAAGGACACTTGGTGTAATTATAGTTTAAGTCCCCAATTAGTTGGAATATTTGACTTCGGATATAAGGATAATTTGACGAGGATACTCGCACTTTATATTTATGACTGATGGACTGTTATGGACAAAAACCAGATGGACATATTGAATAATCCAGGACAAAGGACAATTAACCCATGGTAATAAACTAAAATCAACATGTCAAACATCATGATTACGAAAGTTTAAATAAGCATAATTCCTTTATTTTATATTTAATTGCACTTTTAATTATCGCACTCTTATTTACTGTCATTTTATTTTATCGCACTTTTATTTGTCGCACTTTAATTATTGTCATTTAATTTACGCTTTTAAATTAAGTCTTTTATATATTTAATATTTTACATTAAGTTTTAACTGCGACTTAAGTTTTAAAATCGACAAACCAGCCATTAAACGGTAAAAACCCCCTTTTATAATAATAATAATACTACTTATATTTATATTTATATTTATATTTATACAAATATAGTTTTAAAAATATAGCGTTAAACTTGGCGAGTTCCCTGTGAACGAACCGGACTTACTAAAAACTACACTACTGTACGATTAGGTACACTGCCTATAAGTGTTGTAGCAAGGTTTAGGTATTTCCACTCTATAAATAAATAAATAACTTGTGTAAAATTGTATCGTATTTAATAATATTTCCTAGTAAAAATATAACTATTTCGTATACACCTCTACGCACATCAAGTATTTTTGGCGCCGCTGCCGGGGACTTGCTTAAACGCCGGAAGCGAAATGCTATATATATATATATATATATATATATA
This sequence comes from Rutidosis leptorrhynchoides, assembly GCF_046630445.1. Taxonomy (NCBI): domain Eukaryota; kingdom Viridiplantae; phylum Streptophyta; class Magnoliopsida; order Asterales; family Asteraceae; genus Rutidosis; species Rutidosis leptorrhynchoides. The sequence goes on along the minus strand of NC_092343.1, from coordinate 385,703,552 downwards.
TATATATATATATAAATTCTTAGTTTACTTTTGTAAAAATACGCTTTTGTAAAAATACATTTTAATTATTAAAAATACAAAAACCATAAAAAGAAAAGAAAAACAAAATTTATATATTTTTAAGAGTTTGTTAAATATATATATAAAATTATAAAGTTTCTTTATTTTAGTTTTTTTAAAAATATAAGTTTTTATTTATTTATGTAAATATTTTATTTAATATTAAAATATATATATATATATATATATATATATATATATATATATATATATATATATATATATATATATATATATATATATAAAGTAATCGGGCCGAGAATTGTAGCAGCCCAACACCTGGGCCGAAACCGCATGGATTTATAACGCAAAGACCATGCGATCGCATGACTTGATTTGACAGGCCTGGTAACCTCAGCCGACAGAATTAGGGTTAGTTTAATTATTATTATTATTATTAATTAAGATTAGGGTTTAATTTAATAATAATTAGTTTAAGTTTTAATTTAATTTGTATTATTATGTTTTAATTAGTTTTTTTATTAATATAATAAATTAATACTTTTATAAAATAATAATATAAAAATAATATTTTTATAAAAATTGTATTTTTATAACTTTAAGTTTTATTTTTTTTATCTTTTTATTTGTTTTAGCGTAATATTTGTATTTTTCGTTCGTATTTAGTTTTAAGTCATAGTTTTTGCCATAGTTATTTTTATTTCTAGATTTTTAGGCTTTGCCGTAAAATCCCTTAAGTGCTTTTTCTTTAGACTAAGATTTAGGTGCTTTAGAATTTTGCGACGCTGTTTATGAATCTTAGTTCTTTTTTAAGTTTCGACGCGCTACTTTCTTATTTTTATTTTTCGACGCCTATTTTTTTTAACATTTTATTTTTTGACGTTTTTCGACGCGCTCTTTTTCTTTCTTATTTCTCGACGTTCTAGTTTTTAGGACTAAGAATTTTCTATTTCTTCTCTAAAATTTCTTTAAATTTAGACAAAAAATTATTTTAAGTGGTTAAATTGATAGACATCCTAAATTTTCTGGTTCGTAGTAATAGTTGGATTTGTTAGTGGCGAGTTGTGGGCTTCCGATTTAAAGGGTCCTGGCTACCTGCTGCATCTATTGGCTATTCGAAACATGGGCAAAATCTGAAAAGTCTATTAATTTGATAACTTATATAATTTTTATCTTTTATACAGTAACTAATAGGATATTCAGTGAATGCACCGAGCAAAACGTTCACCACCTTTTATACGTTCACCACCTGTAACTCAATCAAGACATCTAGCCAATATTGTTGCCGTTGATTTTTCTTTAGAAACGTCATCAAGTTGACCAAGTACTCCAATTCAAATTTTCGATAATCCATTTTTTGAACCCGACCTCACAATTGAGAATTCGGAGGATATTCAGGGACAATTCAGAGATCCTGAACCACTAATCTTTCCTCCGGAACCACCAATCATTCAAACAGAAATTGTTGAGGAACAAACCATTAAATCAGAATCCTCTAGTGATTCAGATTCAACAAATTCAATCATGGAGAATCTGGAACCTCTAAGTATGGAAGACCGAATGCGAGCTAAACGCACTGGCCATGGTCACGCAATTACTCAACCAGATATTAATGCGCCAGATTATGAAATTAAAGGACAAATCCTACACATGGTAACTAATCAATGCCAATTTAGTGGTGTGCCGAAGGAAGATCCAAACGAACATCTTCGTACCTTTAATAGGATTTGTACTTTATTCAAAATCAGAGAAGTGGAGGATGAACAGATATATCTCATGTTATTTCCCTGGACTTTAAAGGGAGAAGTCAAAGATTGGTTAGAATCGTTACCTGAAGGGGCGATTGATACAGGGACGTTTTAGTTGAAAAATTTCTTAAACGAACATCTTCTATATGAAGCGTGGACAAGATTTGGAAAGTTATTGAGAGAATGTCCACAACATGGTTTAGACACTTATCAAATAGTACAAATATTCTATCAAGGATTGATAATGCTAAAAACGAACATATATTTCATAGCATTATTCCTCAAGAAAGACAAGCTTTTAGTTGCAATTGTTCTATTTACAAGTGATATTCGTTTAAATAATAAAAGGTGAAGACAGAAGACAGATTCGACGATTTGAAGACGCAAACGACCAAAAAGCTCAAAAGAACAAAAGACAATCAAAAAGGTTCCAATTATTGATAAGAAACGTCTCGAAATTACAGAAGTACAAGATTCAAAACGCAAAGTACAAAATATAAAATTGTACGCAAGGACGTTCGAAAATCCGGAACCGGGACCAGAGTCAACTCTTAACGCTCGACGCAACGGACTAAAAATTACAAGTTAACTATGTATATAAATATAATATAATATATAATTAATTATATTAATTATATATATATTATATATATATAATAAAAACCGTCGGCAGCAAGAAACTCCAAGGGTGTGAGCTGTAAATACCTCTCCGCGACTCGCGGAGTTTTAAGGGCATTTTGCCGCGAGTCGCGGAGCCCCAAAAATCAAGTCTGGCTATAAAGCAAACCGAATTCTGATCAAATTTCATATCTTATTTCTCTATCTCTCTCAATATATACGTAAATATATTTATATTTATAATTTATATTTTAATTTTAATTATAATTCTAATAATAAGGGTATGTTAGCGAATGTTGTAAGGGTGTAAGTCGAAATTCTGTCCGTGTAACGCTACACTATTTTTAATCATTGTAAGTTATGTTCAACCTTTTTATATTAATGTCTCGTAGCTAAGTTATTATTATGCTTATTTAAAACGAAGTAATCATGATGTTGGGCTAATTACTAAAATTGGGTAATTGGGCTTTGTACCATAATTGGGGTTTGGATAAAAGAACGACACTTGTGGAAACTAGACTATGGGCTATTAATGGGCTTTATATTTGTTTAACTAAATGAAAGTTTGTTAATGTTAATATAAAGATTTACAATTGGGCGTCCCTATAAATTACCATATACACTCGATCGGACACGATGGGCGGGGTATTTATATGTACGAATAATCGTTCATTTAACCGGACACGGGAATGGATTAATAGCCACTAGAATAATTAAAACAGGGGTGAAATTACATTCAAGCGTAATTGGTGTAATTGTTAACAAAGTAGTAAAACCTTGGTTTACACGCAGTCGATAACCTGGTGTATTCATTAAACAAAGTATTAAAACCTTGTTACAATTCGAATCCCCAATTAGTTGGAATATTTATCTTCGGGTATAATAATAATTTGACGAGGACACTTGCAATTTATATTTATGACTGATGGACTGTTATGGACAAAAACCAGACGGACATATTAAATAATCCAGGACAAAGGACAATTAACCCATGGGCATAAAACTAAAATCAACACGTCAAACATCATGATTACGGAAGTTTAAATAAGCATAATTCTTTTATATCATATTTAATTTCCTTTATTTTATATTTAATTGCACTTCTAATTATCGCACTTTTATTTATTTTATTTTATCGCACTTTTAATTATCATACTTTTTAATTATCGCAAGTTTATTTTATCGCACTTTTATTATTCGCAATTTCATTATCGTTATTTACTTTACGCTTTAATTTAAGTCTTGTATTTATTTTATATTTTACATTAGGTTTTAACTGCGACTAAAGTCTTAAAATCGACAAACCGGTCATTAAACGGTAAAAACCCCCCCTTTATAATAATAATATTACTTATATATATATTTGTATTTTTATAAAAGTAAACTAATATAGCGTTGAGCTTTGTTTAAAGATTTCCCTGTGGAACGAACCGGACTTACTAAAAACTACACTACTGTACGATTAGGTACACTGCCTATAAGTGTTGTAGCAAGGTTTAAGTATATCCATTCTATAAATAAATAAATATCTTGTGTAAAATTGTATCGTATTTAATAGTGTTTTCCTAGTAAAATAATAACTATTTTATATACACCTCGCTTCACATCAAGTTATTTGGCGCCGCTGCCGGGGAAAAACTCTTAAACGCCGGAAGCGCAACGCTAATATAAAAAAAAAAAAAAGATTTTTAGTTACTTTTATTAAAAGTCGTTTTTGTAAAAATACGTTTTAAATATTCAAAAATATAAAAAGAAAAACAAAAATATATGTATTTTTAAGATTTTGTAAATATTTAAGTTTTATAAGTTTCTTTATTTCTATTTTAGTTTATAAAAATATAAGTTTTATTTTAAAATCGTTTATTTAAATTAAAAACAGAAAACATAAAATAAAAAAAAAAAAAAAAATAAAGAAAACGCGTAAAAATTACTACCTGTCAACTGAATTACTGAACCCCGCGACTCGCGGGGTTTTCCTCATTAATCACCGCAACTCGCGGAGACCTTCTGACACACGGACAAAACCCTAATCAAGCATTGATTACGGGTTATTTTTAATTATTATTAATTATTAAACCTAATTATAATTATTATTATTATTATTATTAGTTTTAATTTTAATTTTACTTTTTATTTAATTTAATGTATTTAGTATAAATAAGTTGAATAAAATTATAAAATTAATAGTTTTATAAAATAATAATATAAAAATAATATTTTTATAAATATTGTACTTTTTACAACTTTTTATATATTTTTATATTTTGTTCCTTTTTAATCGTTGTAGCGTAAAATTTGTATTTTTTAGCTCATATTTAATTTTAAACTTAGTTTTTGCTATAATTATTTTTACTCCTAGATTTTTAGGCTTTGCCGTAGAATTCCTTAAGTGCTTTTTCTTTAGACTAAGATTTAGGTGCTTTAGAATTTTGCGACGCCTTTTTAAGTTTTAGTTTCTTTTTAAGTTATTTCCATTTGGGATTTAGTTTTTCCTGTAAGCTTTAATATTTTTAGACACCTTTTACTATGTATCAATTATCATTTCAATTAGTAATCTCAATTTGCGATTATAATTTTAAGTTAGTTGTAGTAATAAGGTTAAATTAGTTAAGTATTTTTAAGTTTTTATAAGTTTCTTTTATTTTTCCGTCACCTTTTATTTTTCAATCATTTTTTCTTTTTCGACCTTTTTCGACGAACTCTTTTTCTCTCTTATTTCTCGCCATTCTAGTTTTTAGGACTTAGAATTTTTTTCTACTTCTTATCTAAATTTCTTAAAATTACGAAAATTTATTTTAAGTGGTTAAATTAATAGACATCAAAATTTTCTGATTCGTAGTAATAGTTGGATTTGTACGTGGACCGGGTTATTGGAGCCAAACAGTCCTCAATTATATTGAGACCAAACGAATCCTGCCCCTCTGCTGCATCTTTTGGCTATTCGAAACGTGGGCAAAATCAGAAAAGTCTATTGATTGGATAACTTATTATAATTTTTCTTTCCTTTTAAAAACTAATAGGATATTCTGTGAATGCACCGAGCAAGACGTTCATCACCTTTTGTACGTTCACCACCTGTAACTCGATCAAGACATCGTTTAACAAATATAACCGCCGTTGATTTTTCTTTAGAATCATCATCCAGTCGACCAAGTACTTCAGTTCAAATTTCCGATAATCCATTTTTTGAAACAAACCTCACAATTGAGAATCCAGAGAATATTCAGGAACGGTTCGTAGATCCTGAACCATTAAACTTTCCTCCGGAACCACCAATCATTCAAACAGAGATTGTTGAAGAACGAACCATTAAATCTGAAGCATCTAGTGATACCGATTCAACAAATTCAATTATGGAGAATCTGGAACCTTTAAGTATGGAAGACCGAATGAGAGCTAAACGCACTGGCCAAGGTCACGCAATTACTCATCCAGACATTAATGCGCCAGATTATGAAATCAAAGGACAAATTCTACACATGGTGACTAATCAATGCCAATTTAGTGGTGCGCCGAAGGAAGATCCAAATGAACATCTACGTACCTTTAATAGGATCTGCACACTATTTAAAATCCGAGAAGTGGAGGATGAACAGATATATCTCATGTTATTTCCCTGGACTTTGAAGGGAGAAGCCAAAGATTGGTTGGAATCGTTACCTGAAGGGGCGATCGATACATGGGACGTTTTAATTGATAAATTTCTTAAACAATTCTTTCCTGCATCTAAAGCCGTAAGACTTCAAGCAGAAATTGTTACGTTCACACAGAAGCCAAATGAAACTCTATATGAGGCGTGGACAAGATATGGAAAATTGTTAAGAGGATGTCCGCAACATGGTTTAGACACCTGTCAAATAGTACAAATATTCTACCAAGGATGCGACATCACTACAAGAAAAGACATAGATATAGCAGCTGGTGGTTCTATTATGAAGAAAACCGAAACTGATGCTTACAAAATTATTGATAACACTGCTTCCCACTCACATGAGTGGCACCAAGAAAAAGATATCATTAGATCATCTAAAACAGCTAGAGCCGATTCTAGCCATGACTTAGATTCCATTTCAGCAAAGATAGATGCTTTCGAGAGACGAATGGAAAAGATGACTAAGGATATTCACTCAATACGAATTAGTTGTGAGCAGTGTGGAGGACCACATTTGACAAAAGATTGTCTCAGTATTGAATTAACAATGGAACAAAGAGAGAATATTTCATACATAAACCAAAGGCCTGGAAATAATTATCAGAATAATTATCAACCGCCAAGACCGATTTACAATCAAAACCAGAATTATAACCGAAATATTCCATACAATAACCAACAAGGTCCTTGAAATGTCCCGTTCTTATTGATTAAAAACGTTCCATATTAATTGATTTCGTTGCGAGGTTTTGACCTCTATATGAGACGTTTTTCAAAGACTGCATTCATTTTTAAAACAAACCATAACCTTTATGTCATAAATAAAGGTTTAAAAAGCTTTACGTAGATTATCAAATAATGATAATCTAAAATATCATGTTTACACACGACCATTACATAATGGTTTACAATACAAATATGTTACATCGAAATCAGTTTCTTGAATGCAGTTTTTACACAATATTATACAAACATGAACTCCAAATCTTGTCCTTATTTTAGTATGCAACAGCGGAAGCTCTTAATATTCACCTGAGAATAAACATGCTTTAAACGTCAACAAAAATGTTGGTGAGTTATAGGTTTAACCTATATATATCAAATCGTAACAATAGACCACAAGATTTCATATTTCAATACACATCCCATACATAGAGATAAAAATCATTCATATGGTGAACACCTGGTAACCGACAATAACAAGATGCATATATAAGAATATCCCCATCATTCCGGGACACCCTTCGGATATGATATAAATTTCGAAGTACTAAAGCATCCGGTACTTTGGATGGGGTTTGTTAGGCCCAATAGATCTATCTTTAGGATTCGCGTCAATTAGGGTGTCTGTTCCCTAATTCTTAGATTACCAGACTTAATAAAAAGGGGCATATTCGATTTCGATAATTCAACCATAGAATGTAGTTTCACATACTTGTGTCTATTTTGTAAATCATTTATAAAACCTGCATGTATTCTCATCCCAAAAATATTAAATTTTAAAAGTGGGACTATAACTCACTTTCACAGATTTTTACTTCGTCGGGAAGTAAGACTTCGCCACTGGTTGATTCACGAACCTATAACAATATATACATATATATCAAAGTATGTTCAAAATATATTTACAACACTTTTAATATATTTTGATGTTTTAAGTTTATTAAGTCAGCTGTCCTCGTTAGTAACCTACAACTAGTTGTCCACAGTTAGATGTACAGAAATAAATCGATAAATATTATCTTGAATCAATCCACGACCCAGTGTATACGTATCTCAGTATTGATCACAACTCAAACTATATATATTTTGGAATCAACCTCAACCCTGTATAGCTAACTCCAACATTCACATATAGAGTGTCTATGGTTGTTCCGAAATATATATAGATGTGTCGACATGATAGGTCGAAACATTGTATACGTGTCTATGGTATCTCAAGATTACATAATATATAATACAAGTTGATTAAGTTATGGTTGGAATAGATTTGTTACCAATTTTCACGTAGCTAAAATGAGAAAAATTATCCAATCTTGTTTTACCCATAACTTCTTCATTTTAAATCCGTTTTGAGTGAATCAAATTGCTATGGTTTCATATTGAACTATATTTTATGAATCTAAACAAAAAAAGTATAGGTTTCTAGTCGGAAAAATAAGTTACAAGTCGTTTTTGTAAAGGTAGTCATTTCAGTCGAAAGAACGACGTCTAGATGACCATTTTAGAAAACATACTTCCACTTTGAGTTTAACCATAATTTTTGGATATAGTTTCATGTTCATAATAAAAATCATTTTCTCAGAATAACAACTTTTAAATCAAAGTTTATCATAGTTTTTAATTAACTAACCCAAAACAGCCCGCGGTGTTACTACGACGGCGTAAATCCGGTTTTACGGTGTTTTTCGTGTTTCCAGGTTTTAAATCATTAAGTTAGCATATCATATAGATATAGAACATGTGTTTAGTTGATTTTAAAAGTTAAGTTAGAAGGATTAACTTTTGTTTGCGAACAAGTTTAGAATTAACTAAACTATGTTCTAGTGATTACAAGTTTAAACCTTCGAATAAGATAGCTTTATATGTATGAATCGAATGATGTTATGAACATCATTACTACCTTAAGTTCCTTGGATGAACCTACTGGAAAAGAGAAAATGGATCTAGCTTCAATGGATCCTTGGATGGCTCAAAGTTCTTGAAGCAAAATCATGACACGAAAACAAGTTCAAGTAAGATCATCACTTGAAATAAGATTGTTATAGTTATAGAAATTGAACCAAAGTTTGAATATGATTATTACCTTGTATTAGAATGATAACCTACTGTAAGAAACAAAGATTTCTTGAGGTTGGATAATCACCTTACAAGATTGGAAGTGAGCTAGCAAACTTGAAAGTATTCTTGATTTTATGAAACTAGAACTTTTGGAATTTATGAAGAACACTTAGAACTTGAAGATAGAACTTGAGAGAGTTCAATTAGATGAAGAAAATTGAAGAATGAAAGTGTTTGTAGGTGTTTTTGGTCGTTGGTGTATGGATTAGATATAAAGGATATGTAATTTTGTTTTCATGTAAATAAGTCATGAATGATTACTCATATTTTTGTAATCTTATGAGATATTTCATGCTAGTTGCCAAATGATGGTTCCCACATGTGTTAGGTGACTCACATGGGCTGCTAAGAGCTGATCATTGGAGTGTATATACCAATAGTACATACATCTAAAAGCTGTGTATTGTACGAGTACGAATACGGGTGCATACGAGTAGAATTGTTGATGAAACTGAACGAGAATGTAATTGTAAGCATTTTTGTTAAGTAGAAGTATTTTGATAAGTGTATTGAAGTCTTTCAAAAGTGTATAAATACATATTAAAACACTACATGTATATACATTTTAACTGAGTCGTTAAGTCATCGTTAGTCGTTACATGTAAGTGTTGTTTTGAAACCTTTAGGTTAACGATCTTGTTAAATGTTGTTAACCCAATGTTTATAATATCAAAAGAGATTTTAAATTATTATATTATCATGATATTATGATGTACGAATATCTCTTAATATGATATATATACATTAAATGTCGTTACAACGATAAACGTTACATATATGTCTCGTTTCAAAATCATTAAGTTAGTAGTCTTGTTTTTACATATGTAGTTCATTGTTAATATAATTAATGATATGTTTACTTATCATAATATCATGTTAACTATATATATAACCATATATATGTCATCATATAGTTTTTTTTACAAGTTTTAACGTTCGTGAATCACCGGTCAACTTGGGTGGTCAATTGTCTATATGAAACATATTTCAATTAATCAAGTCTTAACAAGTTTAATTGCTTAACATGTTGGAAACATTTAATCATGTAAATATCAATCTCAATTAATATATATAAACATGGAAAAGTTCGGGTCACTACAGTACCTACCCGTTAAATAAATTTCGCCCCGAAATTTTAAGCTGTTGAAGGTGTTGACGAATCTTCTGGAAATAGATGCGGGTATTTCTTCTTCATCTGATCTTCACGCTCCCAGGTGAACTCGGGTCCTCTACGAGCATTCCATCGAACCTTAACAATTGGTATCTTGTTTTGCTTAAGTCTTTTAACCTCACGATCCATTATTTCGACGGGTTCTTCGATGAATTGAAGTTTTTCGTTGATTTGGATTTCATCTAACGGAATAGTGAGATCTTCTTTAGCAAAACATTTCTTCAAATTCGAGACGTGAAAAGTGTTATGTACAGCCGCGAGTTGTTGAGGTAACTCAAGTCGGTATGCTACTGGTCCGACACGATCAATAATCTTGAATGGTCCAATATACCTTGGATTTAATTTCCCTCGTTTACCAAATCGAACAACGCCTTTCCAAGGTGCAACTTTAAGCATGACCATCTCTCCAATTTCAAATTCTATATCTTTTCTTTTAATGTCAGCGTAGCTCTTTTGTCGACTTTGGGCGGTTTTCAACCGTTGTTGAATTTGGATGATCTTCTCGGTAGTTTCTTGTATAATCTCCGGACCCGTAATCTGTCTATCCCCCACTTCACTCCAACAAATCGGAGACCTGCACTTTCTACCATAAAGTGCTTCAAACGGCGCCATCTCAATGCTTGAATGGTAGCTGTTGTTGTAGGAAAATTCTGCTAACGGTAGATGTCGATCCCAACTGTTTCCGAAATCAATAACACATGCTCGTAGCATGTCTTCAAGCGTTTGTATCGTCCTTTCGCTCTGCCCATCAGTTTGTGGATGATAGGCAGTACTCATGTCTAGACGAGTTCCTAATGCTTGCTGTAATGTCTGCCAGAATCTTGAAATAAATCTGCCATCCCTATCAGAGATAATAGAGATTGGTATTCCATGTCTGGAGACGACTTCCTTCAAATACAGTCGTGCTAACTTCTCCATCTTGTCATCTTCTCTTATTGGTAGGAAGTGTGCTGATTTGGTGAGACGATCAACTATTACCCAAATAGTATCAAAACCACTTGCAGTCCTTGGCAATTTAGTGATGAAATCCATGGTAATGTTTTCCCATTTCCATTCCGGGATTTCGGGTTGTTGAAGTAGACCTGATGGTTTCTGATGCTCAGCTTTGACCTTAGAACACGTCAAACATTCTCCTACGTATTTAGCAACATCGGCTTTCATACCCGGCCACCAAAAATGTTTCTTGAGATCCTTGTACATCTTCCCCGTTCCAGGATGTATTGAGTATCTGGTTTTATGAGCTTCTCTAAGTACCATTTCTCTCATATCTCCAAATTTTGGTACCCAAATCCTTTCAGCCCTATACCGGGTTCCATCTTCCCGAATATTAAGATGCTTCTCCGATCCTTTGGGTATTTCATCCTTTAAATTTCCCTCTTTTAAAACTCCTTGTTGCGCCTCCTTTATTTGAGTAGTAATGTTATTATGAATCATTATATTCATAGATTTTACTCGAATGGGTTCTCTGTCCTTCCTGCTCAAGGCATCGGCTACCACATTTGCCTTCCCCGGGTGGTAACGAATCTCAAAGTCGTAATCATTCAATAATTCAATCCACCTACGCTGCCTCATATTCAGTTGTTTCTGATTAAATATGTGTTGAAGACTTTTGTGGTCGGTATATATAATACTTTTGATCCCATATAAGTAGTGCCTCCAAGTCTTTAATGCAAAAACAACCGCGCCTAATTCCAAATCATGCGTCGTATAATTTTGTTCGTGAATCTTCAATTGTCTAGACGCATAAGCAATCACCTTCGTTCGTTGCATTAATACACAACCGAGACCTTGCTTTGATGCATCACAATAAATCACAAAATCATCATCCCCTTCAGGCAATGACAATATAGGTGCCGTAGTTAGCTTTTTCTTCAATAAATGAAACGCTTTCTCTTGTTCATCATTCCATTCAAATTTCTTCCCTTTCTGCGTTAATGCAGTCAAGGGTTTTGCTATTCTGGAAAAGTCTTGGATGAACCTTCTGTAGTAACCATCTAGTCCTAAAAACTGGCGTATGTGTTTCGGAGTTTTCGGGGTTTCCCACTTTTCAACAGTTTCTATCTTTGCCGGATCCACCTTAATACCTTCTTTGTTCACTATGTGACCGAGGAATTGAACTTCTTCCAACCAAAATGCACACTTTGAAAACTTAGCGTACAATTCTTCCTTCCTCAATACTTCTAACACCTTTCTCAAATGTTCACCGTGTTCTTGGTCATTCTTTGAGTAAATAAGTATGTCATCAATGAAAACAATGACAAACTTGTCAAGGTATGGTCCACACACTCGGTTCATAAGGTCCATGAACACAGCTGGTGCATTAGTTAAACCAAACGGCATGACCATAAACTCGTAATGACCGTAACGTGTTCTGAAAGCAGTCTTTGGAATATCATCTTCTTTCACCCGCATTTGATGATACCCGGAACGTAAGTCAATCTTTGAATAAACAGACGAGAATTGTAGTTGATCAAATAAGTCGTCGATTCTCGGTAGTGGGTAGCGGTTCTTGATGGTAAGTTTGTTCAACTCTCGGTAGTCGATACACAACCTGAATGTACCATCTTTCTTCTTGACAAACAAAACAGGAGCTCCCCACGGTGATGTGCTTGGTCGAATGAAACCACGCTCTAAAAGTTTTTGTAATTGGCTTTGCAGTTCTTTCATCTCGCTGGGTGCGAGTCTGTAAGGAGCACGAGCTATTGGTGCAGCTCCTGGTACAAGATCTATTTGAAATTCAACGGATCGATGTGGGGGTAATCCCGGTAATTCTTTCGGAAATACATCGGGAAATTCTTTTGCAATGGGAACATCATTAATACTCTTTTCTTCAGTTTGTACTTTCTCGACGTGTGCTAGAACAGCATAGCAACCTTTTCTTATTAGTTTTTGTGCCTTCAAATTACTAATAAGATGTAGCTTCGTGTTGCCCTTTTCTCCGTACACCATTAAGGGTTTTCCTTTTTCTCGTATAATACGAATTGCATTTTTGTAACAAACGATCTCCGCTTTCACTTCTTTCAACCAGTCCATACCGATTATCACATCAAAACTCCCTAACTCTACTGGTATCAAATCAATCTTAAATGTTTCGCTAACCAGTTTAATTTCTCGATTCCGACATATATTATCTGCTGAAATTAATTTACCATTTGCTAATTCGAGTAAAAATTTACTATCCAAAGGCGTCAATGGACAACTTAATTTAGCACAAAAATCTCTACTCATATAGCTTCTATCCGCACCCGAATCAAATAAAACGTAAGCAGATTTATTGTCAATAAGAAACGTACCCGTAACAAGCTCCGGGTCTTCCTGTGCCTCTACCGCATTAATATTGAAAACTCTTCCACGGCCTTGTCCATTCGTGTTCTCCTGGTTCGGGCAATTTCTAATAATGTGGCCTGGTTTTCCACATTTATAACAAACTACATTGGCATAACTTGCTCCGACACTACTTGCTCCGCCATTACTCGTTCCGACACCATTTGTTCCTTTCGTTCTATTAACCCCTGGTCCGTAGACCTCACACTTCGCCGCGCTATGACCATTTCTTTTACACTTGTTGCAAAATTTGGTGCAGAACCCCGAGTGATTCTTTTCACACCTTTGGCATAGCTGCTTCTGATTGTTGTTGTTGTTGTGGTTATTATTGTTGTTGGGATGATTGTTGTAGTTGCTGTTGTTGTTGTTGTTGTTGTTGTTGGGCCGTTTGTTGTAGTTGCGATTGATGTTGCGATTGTTGGGATAATTGTTGCGATTATTGTTGTAATTGCTGTTGTTGTTGTATTGGTGATTCTTATCACCGTTTTCCTCCCACTTTCTTTTGACTTGCTTCACATTGGCCTCTTCAGCAGTCTGTTCTTTAATTCTTTCTTCAATCTGGTTCACTAGTTTGTGAGCCATTCTACATGCCTGTTGTATGGAGGCGGGCTCGTGTGAACTTATATCTTCTTGGATTCTTTCCGGTAATCCTTTCACAAACGCGTCAATCTTCTCTTCCTCATCTTCGAATGCTCCCGGACACAATAGGCACAATTCTGTGAATCGTCTTTCGTACGTGGTAATATCAAATCCTTGGGTTCGTAACCCTCTAAGTTCTGTCTTGAGCTTATTGACCTCGGTTCTGGGACGGTACTTCTCGTTCATCAAGTGCTTGAATGCTGACCACGGTAGTGCGTACGCATCATCTTGTCCCACTTGCTCTAGATAGGTATTCCACCATGTTAACGCAGAACCTGTGAAGGTATGCGTAGCGTACTTCACTTTGTCCTCTTCAGTACACTTACTTATGGCAAACACCGATTCAACCTTCTCGGTCCACCGTTTCAATCCGATCGGTCCTTCGGTTCCATCAAATTCCAAAGGTTTGCAGGCAATGAATTCTTTGTAGGTGCATCCTACACGATTTCCTGTACTGCTAGATCCAAGGTTATTGTTGGTATGTAGCGCAGCCTGTACTGCGGCTATGTTTGAAGCTAGAAAAGTACGGAATTCCTCTTCATTCATATTCACGGTGTGTCGAGTAGTCGGTGCCATTTCCTTCAAAATAGTTAAATGGAACAAGTTAATCATACAGAATATTAAGAGTAGTTAATAGTATTTCGTAGCATAATATGAACTCATTTATAAAAGCTTTTTCTTCATATTAGCATTTTATAAGTTTAAATTCGGGTAGTACCTACCCGTTAAGTTCATACTTAGTAGCTAATATACAATTCAACTACTACAATTCTATATGAAAAACTGATTGTAATAATATTTCGCGTTCAAACTTTTATACAATATTTTACAAACTTACAATACCGCTTATTTTACATAAAGCATGAAATATAGCACACAATAACTTTGATACAAGATAGTTGTGAAGACAATTCTAGCTAGTACACAAGTCGTTCGGCAAAGGCAATAAAGACACGTAATTCATACGTCCAGAAACAAGTCATGCATTCTGGTTTTACTAGGACTACTTCCCATCCTTGGTCTTGTGCAACATAACCGTTATGGCCGTTGATAAGACAGCGTGTTGTAACGTCATCAAAGGGACGAGGGTTACGTAATGTCCAACAGTCCCGTAATAATCTAAAAACCTCATTTCTTACCCCAATTACCGACTCCGTCACTTGTGGAAACGTTTTGTTTAATAGTTGTAGCCCGATGTTCTTGTTCTCACTTTGGTGAGAAGCGAACATTACTAATCAGTAAGCATAACATGCTTCTTTATGTTGCATGTTAGCCGCTTTTTCTAAATCATGAAGTCCAATATTCGGATATATTGAGTCAAAATAATTTCTTAACCCGTTGCGTAAAATAGCATTTGGGTTCCCCGCAATATATGCGTCAAAGTAAACACATCGTAACTTATGGGTTTCCCAATGTGATATCCCCCATCTTTCAAACGAAAGTCTCTTATAAACCAAGACATTCTTGGAACGTTCTTCGAATGTCTTACAAACTGATCTCGCCTTAAATAGTTGTGCCGAAGAATTCTGGCCGACTCTAGACAAGATTTCATCAATCATGTCTCCGGGTAGGTCTCTTAAAATATTGGGTTGTCTATCCATTTTGTGTTTTTATACTGTAAAATAGACAAGAGTTAGATTCATAAAAAAAATACTTATTAATACAAGCAATTTTTACATATATCATAAAGCATAAGCACACTATATTACATATATTACACCACACGAATACAACTATCTTATTCCGACTCGCTTGTTTCTTCTTCTTCGGTTTTGGTTCGTTTTGCCAAGTTTCTAGGGATATATGATGTTCCCCTAATACGAGCCGTCGTGATCCACATTGGTTTAGAAAAACCTGGTGGTTTAGAGGTTCCCGGGTCATTGTTACAACTTAAGGACTTCGGGGGTTGACGATACATATAAAGTTCATCGGGGTTGGAATTAGATTTCTCTATTTTTATGCCCTTTCCCCTATTATTTTCTTTTGCCTTTTTAAATTCAGTTGGGGTTATTTCTATAACATCATCGGAATTCTCGTCGGAATCCGATTCATCGGAGAATTGGTAATCCTCCCAATATTTTGCTTCCTTGGCGGAAACACCATTGACCATAATTAACCTTGGTCGGTTGGTTGATGATTTTCTTTTACTTAACCGTTTTATTATTTCCCCCACCGGTTCTACTTCTTCATCCGGTTCCGATTCTTCTTCCGGTTCCGACTCTTCTTCCGGTTCCGACTCTTCTTCCGGTTCCTCTTCGGGAACTTGTGAATCAGTCCACGAATCATTCCAATTTACATTTGACTCTTCATTATTATTAGGTGAGTCAATGGGACTTGTTCTAGAGGTAGACATCTATCACATAATATCAAACGCGTTAAGAGATTAATATATCACATAATATTCACATGTTAAAAATATATAGTTTCCAACAAAAATGTTAAGCAATCATTTTTAAAGAAAACACGGTCGAAGTCCAGACTCACTAATGCATCCTAACAAACTCGATAAGACACACTAATGCAATTTTCTGGTTCTCTAAGACCAACGCTCTGATACCAACTGAAATGTCCCGTTCTTATTGATTAAAAACGTTCCATATTAATTGATTTCGTTGCGAGGTTTTGACCTCTATATGAGACGTTTTTCAAAGACTGCATTCATTTTTAAAACAAACCATAACCTTTATGTCATAAATAAAGGTTTAAAAAGCTTTACGTAGATTATCAAATAATGATAATCTAAAATATCATGTTTACACACGACCATTACATAATGGTTTACAATACAAATATGTTACATCGAAATCAGTTTCTTGAATGCAGTTTTTACACAATATTATACAAACATGAACTCCAAATCTTGTCCTTATTTTAGTATGCAACAGCGGAAGCTCTTAATATTCACCTGAGAATAAACATGCTTTAAACGTCAACAAAAATGTTGGTGAGTTATAGGTTTAACCTATATATATCAAATCGTAACAATAGACCACAAGATTTCATATTTCAATACACATCCCATACATAGAGATAAAAATCATTCATATGGTGAACACCTGGTAACCGACAATAACAAGATGCATATATAAGAATATCCCCATCATTCCGGGACACCCTTCGGATATGATATAAATTTCGAAGTACTAAAGCATCCGGTACTTTGGATGGGGTTTGTTAGGCCCAATAGATCTATCTTTAGGATTCGCGTCAATTAGGGTGTCTGTTCCCTAATTCTTAGATTACCAGACTTAATAAAAAGGGGCATATTCGATTTCGATAATTCAACCATAGAATGTAGTTTCACATACTTGTGTCTATTTTGTAAATCATTTATAAAACCTGCATGTATTCTCATCCCAAAAATATTAAATTTTAAAAGTGGGACTATAACTCACTTTCACAGATTTTTACTTCGTCGGGAAGTAAGACTTCGCCACTGGTTGATTCACGAACCTATAACAATATATACATATATATCAAAGTATGTTCAAAATATATTTACAACACTTTTAATATATTTTGATGTTTTAAGTTTATTAAGTCAGCTGTCCTCGTTAGTAACCTACAACTAGTTGTCCACAGTTAGATGTACAGAAATAAATCGATAAATATTATCTTGAATCAATCCACGACCCAGTGTATACGTATCTCAGTATTGATCACAACTCAAACTATATATATTTTGGAATCAACCTCAACCCTGTATAGCTAACTCCAACATTCACATATAGAGTGTCTATGGTTGTTCCGAAATATATATAGATGTGTCGACATGATAGGTCGAAACATTGTATACGTGTCTATGGTATCTCAAGATTACATAATATATAATACAAGTTGATTAAGTTATGGTTGGAATAGATTTGTTACCAATTTTCACGTAGCTAAAATGAGAAAAATTATCCAATCTTGTTTTACCCATAACTTCTTCATTTTAAATCCGTTTTGAGTGAATCAAATTGCTATGGTTTCATATTGAACTATATTTTATGAATCTAAACAAAAAAAGTATAGGTTTCTAGTCGGAAAAATAAGTTACAAGTCGTTTTTGTAAAGGTAGTCATTTCAGTCGAAAGAACGACGTCTAGATGACCATTTTAGAAAACATACTTCCACTTTGAGTTTAACCATAATTTTTGGATATAGTTTCATGTTCATAATAAAAATCATTTTCTCAGAATAACAACTTTTAAATCAAAGTTTATCATAGTTTTTAATTAACTAACCCAAAACAGCCCGCGGTGTTACTACGACGGCGTAAATCCGGTTTTACGGTGTTTTTCGTGTTTCCAGGTTTTAAATCATTAAGTTAGCATATCATATAGATATAGAACATGTGTTTAGTTGATTTTAAAAGTCAAGTTAGAAGGATTAACTTTTGTTTGCGAACAAGTTTAGAATTAACTAAACTATGTTCTAGTGATTACAAGTTTAAACCTTCGAATAAGATAGCTTTATATGTATGAATCGAATGATGTTATGAACATCATTACTACCTTAAGTTCCTTGGATGAACCTACTGGAAAAGAGAAAATGGATCTAGCTTCAATGGATCCTTGGATGGCTCAAAGTTCTTGAAGCAAAATCATGACACGAAAACAAGTTCAAGTAAGATCATCACTTGAAATAAGATTGTTATAGTTATAGAAATTGAACCAAAGTTTGAATATGATTATTACCTTGTATTAGAATGATAACCTACTGTAAGAAACAAAGATTTCTTGAGGTTGGATAATCACCTTACAAGATTGGAAGTGAGCTAGCAAACTTGAAAGTATTCTTGATTTTATGAAACTAGAACTTTTGGAATTTATGAAGAACACTTAGAACTTGAAGATAGAACTTGAGAGAGTTCAATTAGATGAAGAAAATTGAAGAATGAAAG
This sequence comes from Rutidosis leptorrhynchoides, assembly GCF_046630445.1. NCBI lineage: Eukaryota > Viridiplantae > Streptophyta > Magnoliopsida > Asterales > Asteraceae > Rutidosis > Rutidosis leptorrhynchoides. Next base: position 385,684,653 of record NC_092343.1, on the reverse strand, counting down.
TGTTTGTAGGTGTTTTTGGTCGTTGGTGTATGGATTAGATATAAAGGATATGTAATTTTGTTTTCATGTAAATAAGTCATGAATGATTACTCATATTTTTGTAATCTTATGAGATATTTCATGCTAGTTGCCAAATGATGGTTCCCACATGTGTTAGGTGACTCACATGGGCTGCTAAGAGCTGATCATTGGAGTGTATATACCAATAGTACATACATCTAAAAGCTGTGTATTGTACGAGTACGAATACGGGTGCATACGAGTAGAATTGTTGATGAAACTGAACGAGAATGTAATTGTAAGCATTTTTGTTAAGTAGAAGTATTTTGATAAGTGTATTGAAGTCTTTCAAAAGTGTATAAATACATATTAAAACACTACATGTATATACATTTTAACTGAGTCGTTAAGTCATCGTTAGTCGTTACATGTAAGTGTTGTTTTGAAACCTTTAGGTTAACGATCTTGTTAAATGTTGTTAACCCAATGTTTATAATATCAAAAGAGATTTTAAATTATTATATTATCATGATATTATGATGTACGAATATCTCTTAATATGATATATATACATTAAATGTCGTTACAACGATAAACGTTACATATATGTCTCGTTTCAAAATCATTAAGTTAGTAGTCTTGTTTTTACATATGTAGTTCATTGTTAATATAATTAATGATATGTTTACTTATCATAATATCATGTTAACTATATATATAACCATATATATGTCATCATATAGTTTTTTTTACAAGTTTTAACGTTCGTGAATCACCGGTCAACTTGGGTGGTCAATTGTCTATATGAAACATATTTCAATTAATCAAGTCTTAACAAGTTTAATTGCTTAACATGTTGGAAACATTTAATCATGTAAATATCAATCTCAATTAATATATATAAACATGGAAAAGTTCGGGTCACTACAGTCCTAGCAATCAACAAGTATCCAATAATACTTACAATCAGCAAAGATCTAATTTTCAAAACAAACCACCGCAACAAACCGATGATAAAAAGCCGAATTTAGAAGATATGATGACGAAGCTAGTTGAAACTCAAACGCAGTTTTTCACATCTCAAAAACAAACTAATGAACAAAATGCTCAAGCATTTAGAAATCAACAAGCTTCTATTCAAAATCTGGAACAAGAAGTAAGTAACCTAGCAAGGTTGATAGGTGAAAGAAAACCGGGAAGTCTACCTAGTGATACAAATGCTAACCCCCGGAATGAAACAGCTAAAGCTATTACCACAAGAAGTGGTACAACACTTAAATCACCTGAAATACCTGTAACTTCTGATGAAACTATTCCTACTCCACAAGAACCACAACCTGATCAAGATAAGGAAAAAGAACCGGTAGTTGAGAAGGTTAATGAAGATAACACAGTTAAGGATAAACCTTATGTTAAACCATACCAACCACCCCTTCCTTACCCGAGTAAAATGAAGAAGGAAAAACTTGAAGCCGAGCAATCCAAATTCTTGGATATGTTTAAAAAAATAAATGTAAATCTTCCTTTCATTGATGTAATTTCAGGAATGCCTAGATATGCTAAATTCCTCAAAGATCTAATCACGAATAGAAAGAAAATGGAAGAACTCTCGGCTGTTACTATGAATGCTAATTGTTCAGCAGTGCTGTTGAATAAGATACCAGAAAAATTATCTGATCCAGGAAGTTTCACAATTCCATGTTTTCTGGGTAGTCTTAGTTCAATAGAAGCATTGGCAGACTTAGGTGCTAGTATAAATCTAATGCCGTATTCACTATACGCTAAACTAGACCTTGGAGAATTGAAACCAACCAGAATAAGCATACAACTAGCCGATAGATCAATAAAATATCCTAGAGGGATAATGGAGAACATGCTAGTTAAAGTTGGTACTTTAGTATTTCCAGTAGATTTTGTTGTTTTGGACATGGAAGAAGATTCTCAAGTTCCTCTCATATTAGGAAGACCATTCTTAAACACGGCTAAAGCAATGATAGACGTGTTCGGTAAGAAACTGACCCTAAGTATAGAGGATGAGAGTGTTACCTTTTCAGTTGATAGAGCAATGCAACAACCACAATCTGCAGATGATACATGTTATTATATTCAAACTATAGATGCACATGCAGAATTATTAGAAGAATTTCCAGAATTACAAGGAACAGGAGAATGTTCTTTAGGAGAAGGTAATGAACCAATTGATGAAGCTGAAATGTTAGCTACACTTATAGCTAATGGATATGAACCAACAACAGAAGAAATTCAAATGCTAAAAGAAGAAGACAGATATCGATATAAATCATCGATAGAAGAACCTCCGAAATTAGAGTTAAAGCCACTTCCAAACCATTTGGAATACGCTTATTTACATGGTGAATCTGAATTACCTGTAATAATATCGTCTTCTCTTACTGAAAATGAGAAATCACAACTCATTTCTGTGTTGAAAGCTCATAAACCAGCCATTGCATGGAAGATTCATGATATTAAAGGAATAAGTCCTTCGTATTGCACACATAAAATCCTTATGGAAGAAGGTCATAAAACGTATGTGCAACGTCAAAGAAGACTAAATCCTAATATGCAAGATGTAGTTAAGAAAGAGATTATTAAACTGCTAGATGCAGGTTTGATATATCCAATCTCTGATAGTCCATGGGTAAGCCCAGTTCAATGCGTGCCTAAGAAGGGTGGCATGACTGTCATCACAAATGAGAAAAATGAGCTTATTCCTACTAGGACTGTAACAGGATGGCGTGTATGTATTGATTATAGAAAATTAAATGACGCCACCAGAAAAGATCACTTTCCCTTACCTTTCATAGATCAAATGTTGGAAAGATTAGCCGGAAATAGTTACTATTGTTTTCTAGATGGATTTTCCGGATATTTTCAAATTCCAATAGCACCCGAGGACCAAGAGAAAACCACATTCACGTGCCCTTATGGTACGTTTGCTTACAAACGCATGCCATTTGGACTTTGTAACGCCCCTGCAACCTTTCAAAGGTGTATGATGGCGATTTTTCATGACATGATAGAAGAATGCATGGAAGTATTCATGGATGACTTTTCAGTCTTCGGTGATACATTTAAATCATGTCTAGTTAATCTGGAACGAATGCTAATTAGATGCGAAAAATCAAATCTAGTACTTAATTGGGAGAAATGCCATTTCATGGTTAAAGAAGGCATCGTTCTTGGACATAAAATTTCAAAAGAAGGAATTGAAGTGGATAGAGCTAAAGTAGATGTAATTGCTAAACTTCCACATCCCACAAATGTTAGAGGAGTTAGGAGTTTTCTAGGGCATGCCGGTTTTTACCGACGTTTTATAAAAGATTTTTCTAAAATTACCACTCCTATGAATAAACTCCTAGAAAAGGATGCGCCATTCATCTTTTCAGATGAATGTATCAAATCTTTTAATATTCTTAAAGAAAAACTCACTAATGCGCCGATCATGATAACACCAAATTGGAATCTACCATTTGAACTAATGTGCGATGCAAGTGATTTTGCAATGGGAGCCGTTTTAGGACAAAGGATTGAAAAACGATTTCAACCTATATATTATGCTAGTAAGACATTACAAGGAGCACAAACGAACTATACAACTACTGAAAAAGAACTCCTTGCTATTGTCTTTGCTTTTGACAAATTTCGATCATATCTCGTTCTAGCAAAAACGGTGGTCTATACCGACCATTCTGCTCTTAGATACCTATTTTCAAAACAAGATGCTAAACCAAGATTAATCCGTTGGATCTTACTCTTACAAGAGTTTGATATTGAAATCCGAGATAAAAGAGGAGCAGAAAATCTCGCCGCTGATCATCTTTCTCGTCTTGAAAATCCCGAATTAGAAGTTCTGAATGAATCGGCCATACAAGACAACTTTCCTGATGAATATCTATTGAAGATAGATTATAAAGAAATCCCATGGTTTGCAGACTATGCAAACTACTTAGTTTGTGGATTCCTTGAAAAAGGATTATCGTACCAAAGACGAAAGAAATTCTTCAGTGATATAAAACACTATTTCTGGGAAGATCCACATCTGTTTAAAAGTTGTCCCGATGGAATAATACGCCGATGTGTATTTGGAGATGAAGCTAGTAAAATTTTAAACCATTGTCACACAGGACCAACAGGAGGGCATTATGGGCCTCAACTAACAGCAAGAAAAGTTTATGAAGCTGGATTCTATTGGCCTACAATTTACAAAGACGCACACCTTCTTTGCAAATCCTGTGATGCATGTCAAAGGGCCGGAAAAATAAGTCAACGTGATGAAATGCCACAAAATGTCATCCAAGTATGTGAAGTATTTGACATTTGGGGTATTGACTTTATGGGTCCATTTCCAAAATCTCATAATAATCTATATATACTCGTAGCCATTGATTATGTATCTAAATGGGCGGAAGCACAAGCTCTCCCAACTAACGATGCACGAGTTGTAGTCAACTTTTTAAAACGTCTTTTTGCAAGGTTTGGAACACCGAAAGCTTTAATAAGTGATCGGGGTACTCATTTCTGTAATAATCAACTTGAGAAAGTTCTTAAAAGATATGGAGTAACTCATAAAATCTCCACCGCATATCATCCACAAACAAGTGGACAAGTTGAAAATACAAACCGAGCTTTAAAACGTATTCTAGAGAAAACCGTAGGATCAAATCCGAAGGAATGGTCCATTAAATTGGAGGATGCACTCTGGGCTTTTAGAACAGCCTACAAAACTCCAATTGGAACCACACCTTTTAGACTTGTTTATGGAAAAGCATGTCATCTTCCAGTAGAAATTGAACACAAAGCATTTTGGGCTTTGAAGACATGTAATCTTGATTTACATGAAGCCGGACGTCTACGATTAAGTCAACTAAACGAATTAGAAGAATTAAGACATGAAGCATACGAAAATTCGTTAATCTATAAAGAAAGAACGAAGAAATGGCATGATAAAAGAATCAGAAGTTCAAAAGAATTCAAAGAAGGAGACAGAGTTCTTCTTTTCAATTCACGATTCAAGCTATTTCCTGGAAAATTGAAATCAAGATGGTCTGGACCATTCATAGTCAAAAGAGTTTTCCCATACGGAACGATAGAATTGATAAATTCAAATGGCATTGAATTTAAAGTTAATGGTCACAGAGTTAAACATTACATACATGGTTCGATGGAAGTCGACAACGAAGTTAATCACAATTTCGATACCACAGCTAACTAAGTGTGGGGAGAATCAAGTCTTTAAAGGATAATATGTATTTCTGTTAGAGTTAGATTGTCTGTTTTCGTGTAGTTCTCGAAAATGGAACACGTATGGTCTTTCCCTAGCAGACCCTAAAGAACTAGTCTTCTCCCCCCATTCTGAATTTTTATTTTTTTTAGGTTTTTACAAAATGAAGACTGCCTGTGAATTAAACCATGGTCTAATGCTACACGCTTTGATCACTAAAAGAAATAATGACATACTACCGAGTGAATTAGTATCAGTAATCAGAGAAAGAATGGACGGAGTTAGAAAAGGATCCAGATGCGAAGATAATAAGTTACAATTTGGTAAAGGAAAATCAAAATCCGCAGCGAAAAGAAGAGCACGACACCTAGAACGATGTCACAAATGCGGAAAATGGTCACATGGAGGTAAATGTTCAAATAATCAAACCTATTCAAATACCGAATTTGTTACTTTATGCAGAGACGGACCGTTCATATGTTTAGAAGAAAAGACAATGAATGCTAGAGGTTACGCCTATGCAGCCATGGAAAACCAATTAAACCGACTATCTTATGAATATAATAGATCATATAACTAAGAAATCTATTTCACAGGTATGTCTGTATAGTTTTTATTTTTATTTTTATTTTTAACCTTTTGATAATAAACGCTAATTTGTTCGCTAAAAAGTATTAAATTGGTATTAAATAAAATTAGGTTTGGCGACCGAAATTATTGATATTGTTCAAAAATTTATTACATCACTGCGAAATTTAACGTTTATTCTTAAGGTATAAATATCTTTAATCAATCAACCCAAAATATTTCAAAAATTCGTCATGAGTTAAATTAGGTCTTGGAACCGAAATTACTTTACCGAAAAGAGGGGCGCATATTTTTGATAATATTTGATTGATTAAAGTGGGATAAAAAGACAAAAAGATTTTTAATTTTATTATGTTTTTAATCTTAATATTTAAATCTTAAATTAATATTGTAAACTTTGTAAAAACAATATATTTAAAATTGTAAATATTTGAAAAATTAATATAAGTTTGGTATGAATTTATAAATTTTTAAATTAAGTTTGGTGTGAATTTTTAAAATATTAATTTTTAATTTTATGCATTTTAAATTTTGAGTTTGGTGTGAATTTTTAATATTAATTTTGAATTTTATATTTATGTTGTATGAATTTAAAAACAAAAATTTACTTTATCTCATTAAGTTAAAAATATGATTTTTAAAATTCGTCGTAAGTTGAAGACTAGGTCTTTGAACCGAAATTGCTTTACCCGAGGGAGGGACGAGAACTTTTATTATCAATATTTTTAATCTTGTTGATTTAAAGTATGCCAAAAACATTAAAAAATCCAAAAATCTTAGCTTTTAAAACAATCGCTACAAAAAGACAAATTTTAAAATTTTGTCGAGGGACGGACTAGGACATCGATCCGAAACGACCTCGTCCTAAATAACAAGGGAAACAAAATTTTAAAATTAATTTCTTAATTGTTTTATAAGTTAAAGATTATATAAAAAAAAAAAAAAAAAAAAATAGTAAAACTCCGCGACTCGCGGAGTTTGAAGTGCAAACCTCCGCGACTCGCGGAGGGTCCAAAACCCAGAAAAAAAAATAAAAGAGCTGCTCGATCAGTCACTCCCCCACACACAAACACACTGCATAAACACTCGAAACTGCACCCGAAAACCACCGAAAATCACCCCCAAAAATCTCAATTTTTAACCGTTAATCACCAAATTTTTTGCTAAAATCATGTTGAGAAGGATGATATCTAAGAACTACTCAAGAAAAACGGTAAATTTCTACACCTAAACACCATTTAATTTGAATTTTAGTGTTCTTGAGCTAATTTTTACCCAATTTGATTTTGATGCTTTTTAGTGTAATTAGACTTAAATTGTTTATGTATTATGCTTGTATAACCTAGATTGATGCTGTTTAACATGATTAGAAGCCTTAAACTTCAAATTTTGAATAATCTAGGGTTTGTGTTCTTGAGCAATTTGGGGCTTTTTGATATAAACAGGTTATGGCCGATTTTTGTCATGAATTGTTGCTAAATTGAGTAGTGTAACATGTCTAGGTAGTTAAATGATCCAAACTTTGAGCCTAAACATGATTTTGAGAATTAAAGTGGACTTTTTCAAGTCCAAAATTCATGAACTTGTTTTTTGAAAGATAATGCCATTTGAGACTTGTTTATTTGCTAGTAATGATTATTTTGACATGTTATTTGAGTTGAATGCTTATGAACTTGGCAAAAATTTTCGTATATGCTTATTTGAAAAAGTGTAGATTTGATAAAAATGTAAAAATAAGCTTAAGTTTGATATAAATTGATAATGTCATTGTAATTATTTTGATTGATGATTTTGCTGACACTAATGCATATTTGGATGCACAAAATTTGTGTTTGATGTGTTTTGCAGAATGAAAGGGGTGAATCTTCATCCCAAGCCCGCCATGCTCCTGCTGAGAACTTGGAACAACAGGAGGTAGATAACTACTACAAGCAGGATGTACCTCATCCAGTCATGACCTTTTCAGATATGCACTTGGAACAGTTGCACCCGAACCTGAGATTTGACAGACTTTGGATAGATTATCCAAAATATCAACGGGGTTTGCATACTCTTCATTCCAAGGTTGTTGAGGTACCGAGGGTCATAGAATGGGGACCCTTGGAAGCTGTAGAATTGGCCGGGCCAATTAGGGAATTACTGGTACAGAGGTATGGTAATTCTTCTTTTAATGACTGGATATGTTTATTCACCATACGCAGACCTGTATATAAAGTATGGTGTGAAGAGTTGTTATGTAGTATAGAGTTGAATGATCGGGTAGCTAGTTTAACCGATCGTTCTTTTATTAGATTTTTGTTAGGCGGTTCGATGCGCCACATGTCTTTACTGGACATGGCTCAGGCTTTACGTATATATACGCCTGAGGAGTTAGCGTCTGCCGATTGTAGAGGATTGATACTAAACGGTAGAAAGATAGATGAGAATTTTGATACACACGGTGTGTGGAGTCAAATGACAAGCCATCACCGTTTCAAAGGGGGAAACTACTCTTATTTGGATATAGATAGAGCCGAATTAAGAGTAATACATAGGTTTTTAGCTAATTCGATTACACAAAGGGGTAAAAACAAAGAAAAGGTAAATGAACAAGATTTGTTTTACCATATGTGTATTCGAGACCCACACAGCGCTGTAAGTATACCATATTGTGTGGGTTATTATTTATCAGCTATGGTTCGGGGGATGCGTCCACATAGCATAATAGGAGGTGGTATTTTTATTACTTTGATTGGTGAATATCTCGGTGTGGATATAAGTCGGGGGGGATTATTAGTAGAAGAGCCGGAACCCCGCGACACTATAGGTTTAAATGTATACCATGGTGCGAAAGTTTTGAAGCGGCAAAATAACGCCGCAGTACGATACAATGGTAGACATCCACAGGTAGAGAGAAACCAGGAACAAGGTAATGTAGGAGGGGGGAATGAGATGCAAGAAATGCATAGGTTTATAGCTTCTCAGGAATACGAAAATGCTAGACAGAGAGCATTTGAAGATTGGCAAGTTCATCAGAACCAGATCATAGCGCATTGCCAACATATAGGTAGAAACTATATTCCTACACCGAAACCCGTCTTCCCTCCTTGGTCGATAGAGATGCAGCCACCATATCCTACGTATGACCCTACCGAAGCATTCTATAGCACTTATGGTTATGCGTGGAACCCCTATTGGTACCAATATCATCCTTAGTTTACTTATTATTTTTTATTATTTTGTAATTTGTAATTATTGATACATTTAATATTTTTGTTAATATTGTAATCATTTTTATAATTATCTAACTTTTATTCTTAGATTTTAATAATTTTTGAATGTGGGGTAATAAACCAAACTTCAAAAATATGTATATATGTTTGCAGTTTATCTTATGTACACAACAGGGTAAAACAACGCATTTTCAAAGACTGGCATTAAGTTCAGCAAAAGCAACTAATTTTGACGACAAGATGCAAAATATATGTGAAATAACAACAAGACGGGATGAACAAATGATGTGCACCATTTATCATTCAGCAAACAAACGACAATATATTTGGAAACTTCGGTAAAAATTTAATCATTTTCACACAAAAAAATCCCTCAATAATATAAATTGTTACTAATTTCTTGCAAATGAGGGCATTGCAAGATCTTAAGTGTGGGAAGGGATTAAATTCTTTCGGATTTTAAAATTTTTATATTAAACACTTGGTTACCATTAAAAATACTAGTAAAGCAGTAGTTGTATTAGAATCTAGTGCTCTCTGATAAAAAAAGAACAGCCCTAGTCTTATATACTGACTACCCAATTCTAGTAAAATTTTTCAAAATTTTCAATTAAATGAATTAAAAATCATGTTTATACATATTTATGAACGATAAAACTAGGTTTTAACACCGAAATTATTGTTACCTCGAAAAGGACATAAATTGAGAAACAAACTAAAATGTTAAAATTCATTTAAAATGGAATAGAGGACGATAAAAAGGAAAATAAAAGCCAAGTGTGGGAAAATTTACCAAATTATTTTAAACATATGTCACATATATCTGTAACAAATAACTGAAAATACTTTTGCTTTGGACTAAACTAAACTGTTTTACCCGATGAAAGAAAAGAAGAGATGGATCTACACGATGAATCAATTCCATCATTAAAAGGAAGTAAAGTCTTCCGAAAAAGAAACGCGCTTCTTGATTTAGGTCATGAAGTTGTCGTCCAGACCAGCTGTAGGTTGACGAAAAATCTAGAAAAGTCATCACTAAAATCAGCAGGAAATCCACGGACCTCAGCATCAAACAGGGTCGCCAAGTGGTCAGATTTATCCTAACCATGAGAAGGATTTATCTCGTACAATGGGGGGGCACCGTGCAAATTAGCTTGATAAGACTAATGAATCAGATCCCCAGAAAGGATAATCTCCTTAAAGATCAAAAATCAGCTTTTAAGCCTGATATTACTCAATCCTTGAGATTGACCTTAAAGATTGAGAATTACAAACTCATGGAATTCGATGATATCTAAACTCGAGCTTAAACGAGAAAATATTTTGATCAAAATTATAAACCGATTTGTTTTCTGAAAACCCTATTTTCAATGCGTTCATTACCATTGAACGTAAAATCCTAGGAATTCACCTGGAATTCATTAGGTCACCTGAACTAAATCGGGTGTCAACCGTAAGAACGGTGGTTGCATAGCATGGTCAAAGACAGGACCTTGTGCCAGACCGAAAAATTATAAGGGTGAGCTTTACTATTGCTCCTACCAAGGATAGTAATTGCGTCCGACACGTTATAGACCATAATCAAAAGCATGTCACAGGACATTGCCTTAACAGTTGCTTGTTCAACGCTTTCCTTTACAACCGGACGGTAGTTTACCGAAAGGTAATATACGGAACAAGTAAACTGGACGTGTTGCTTTCCAAATACAAGGTTAGCAAGTGGGTGACACAAAACCGCAAGTTTTGAGCTAAAATTTTCAAATCTGAAACCCACCAAACCCACAAATATTTTGCAAACACCGGTAAAGGGTTATTCCGGAAAACTTATCTAGGGTAAAAACTAGATTTAATTTTCAAAAGATCAAATGTTTTCATAAAGATCCAATTTCCTTAATGGATCTAAATTTTTATAGTCATGTGGGACTGTAAACCATATCGTTACTACCATTGTTTATACCGCCGTATAGAAATCACTGATGTACAAAGTGTGAAGAATAAAGAAGTGATTCTAGTATTTCAAGATGATATTGCTTGAGGACAAGCAACGCTCAAGTGTGGGAATATTTGATAATGCTAAAAACGAACATATATTTCATAGCATTATTCCTCAAAAAAGACAAGCTTTTAGTTGCAATTGTTCTATTTACAAGTGATATTCGTTTAAATAATAAAAGGTGAAGACAGAAGACAGATTCGACGATTTGAAGACGCAAACGACCAAAAAGCTCAAAAGAACAAAAGACAATCAAAAAGGTTCCAATTATTGATAAGAAACGTCTCGAAATTACAGAAGTACAAGATTCAAAACGCAAAGTACAAAATATAAAATTGTACGCAAGGACGTTCGAAAATCCGGAACCGGGACCAGAGTCAACTCTTAACGCTCGACGCAACGGACTAAAAATTACAAGTTAACTATGTATATAAATATAATATAATATATAATTAATTATATTAATTATATATATATATATATATTATATATATATAATAAAAACCGTCGGCAGCAAGAAACTCCAAGGGTGTGAGCTGTAAATACCTCTCCGCGACTCGCGGAGTTTTAAGGGCATTTTGCCGCGAGTCGCGGAGCCCCAAAAATCAAGTCTGGCTATAAAGCAAACCGAATTCTGATCAAATTTCATATCTTATTTCTCTATCTCTCTCAATATATACGTAAATATATTTATATTTATAATTTATATTTTAATTTTAATTATAATTCTAATAATAAGGGTATGTTAGCGAATGTTGTAAGGGTGTAAGTCGAAATTCTGTCCGTGTAACGCTACGCTATTTTTAATCATTGTAAGTTATGTTCAACCTTTTTATATTAATGTCTCGTAGCTAAGTTATTATTATGCTTATTTAAAACGAAGTAATCATGATGTTGGGCTAATTACTAAAATTGGGTAATTGGGCTTTGTACCATAATTGGGGTTTGGATAAAAGAACGACACTTGTGGAAACTAGACTATGGGCTATTAATGGGCTTTATATTTGTTTAACTAAATGAAAGTTTGTTAATGTTAATATAAAGATTTACAATTGGGCGTCCCTATAAATTACCATATACACTCGATCGGACACGATGGGCGGGGTATTTATATGTACGAATAATCGTTCATTTAACCGGACACGGGAATGGATTAATAGCCACTAGAATAATTAAAACAGGGGTGAAATTACATTCAAGGGTAATTGGTGTAATTGTTAACAAAGTAGTAAAACCTTGGTTTACACGCAGTCGATAACCTGGTGTATTCATTAAACAAAGTATTAAAACCTTGTTACAATTCGAATCCCCAATTAGTTGGAATATTTATCTTCGGGTATAATAATAATTTGACGAGGACACTTGCAATTTATATTTATGACTGATGGACTGTTATGGACAAAAACCAGACGGACATATTAAATAATCCAGGACAAAGGACAATTAACCCATGGGCATAAAACTAAAATCAACACGTCAAACATCATGATTACGGAAGTTTAAATAAGCATAATTCTTTTATATCATATTTAATTTCCTTTATTTTATATTTAATTGCACTTCTAATTATCGCACTTTTATTTATTTTATTTTATCGCACTTTTAATTATCATACTTTTTAATTATCGCAAGTTTATTTTATCGCACTTTTATTATTCGCAATTTCATTATCGTTATTTACTTTACGCTTTAATTTAAGTCTTGTATTTATTTTATATTTTACATTAGGTTTTAACTGCGACTAAAGTCTTAAAATCGACAAACCGGTCATTAAACGGTAAAAACCCCCCCTTTATAATAATAATATTACTTATATATATATTTGTATTTTTATAAAAGTAAACTAATATAGCGTTGAGCTTTGTTTAAAGATTTCCCTGTGGAACGAACCGGACTTACTAAAAACTACACTACTGTACGATTAGGTACACTGCCTATAAGTGTTGTAGCAAGGTTTAAGTATATCCATTCTATAAATAAATAAATATCTTGTGTAAAATTGTATCGTATTTAATAGTGTTTTCCTAGTAAAATAATAACTATTTTATATACACCTCGCTTCACATCAAGGATGCGACATCACTACAAGAAAAGACATTGATATAGCAGCTAGTGGTTCCATTATGAAGAAAACCGCAACTGAAGCATACAAAATTATTGATAACACTGCTTCCCACTCACATGAGTGGCACCAAGAAAAAGATATCGTTAGATCATCTAAAGCGGCTAGAGCCGATTCTAGCCATGACTTAGATTCCATTTCCGCAAAGATAGATGCTGTCGAGAGACGAATGGAAAATATGACTAAAGATATTCACTCAATACGAATTAGTTGTGAGTAGTGTGGAGGACCACATTTGACAAAAGATTGTCTCAGTATTGAACAAACAATGGAACAAAGAGAGAATGTTTCATACATGAACCAAAGGCCTGGAAATAATTATCAGAATAATTATCAACCGCCAAGACCAATTTACAGTCAAAATCAGAATTATAACCGAAATGTTCCATACAACAACCAACAAGGTCCTAGCAATCAACAAGTATCTAATAATACTTACAATCAGCAAAGACCTATTTTTCAAAATAAACCACCACAAACCGATGATAAAAAGCCAAATTTAGAAGATATGATGTTAAAGCTAGTTGAATCTCAAACACAGTTTTTCAAATCTCAGAAACAAACAAATGAACAAAATGCTCAAGCATTTAGAAATCAACAAGCTTCTATTCAAAATTTGGAACAAGAAGTAAGCAACCTAGCAAGGTTGATAGGTGAAAGAAAACCGGAAAGTCTATCTAGCGATACAAATGCTAACCCCCGGAATGAAACAGCTAAAGCTATTACCACAAGAAGTGGTATTACACTTAAACCACCTGAAATACCTGTAATTTCTGAGGACTCTATTCCTATTCCACAAGAACCACAACCTGAGCAAGATAAGAAAACAGAACCGGTAGTTGAAAAGGTTAATGAAGATAACACAGTTAAGGCAAAGCCTTATATTAAACCATACCAACCACCACTTCCTTACCCGAGTAAAATGAGAAAAGAGAGACTTGAAGCCGAGCAATCTAAATTCTTGGATATGTTTAAACAAATAAATGTTAATCTTCCTTTCATTGATGTAATGTCAGGAATGTCAAGATATGCTAAATTCTTGAAAGATCTAATCACAAATAGAAAGAAAATGGAAGAACTCTCGGCTGTTACAATGAATGCTAATTGTTATGCAGTACTGTTGAATAAGATACCAGAAAAATTATCAGATCCAGGAAGTTTCACAATTCCATATTTTCTGGGTAGTCTTAGTTCAATAAAAGCATTGGCAGATTTAGGTGCTAGTATAAATTTAATGCCGTATTCATTATACGTTAAACTAAACCTTGGAGAATTAAAACCAACACGAATAAGCATACAACTAGCAGATAGATCAGTAAAATATCCTAGAGGGATAATGGAGAACATGCTAGTTTAAGTTGGTACTTTAGTATTTCCAGTAGATTTTGTTATTCTGGACATGGAAGAAGATTCTCGAGTTCCTCACATATTAGGAAGACCATTCTTAAACACGGCTAAAGCAATAATAGACGTGTTTGGTAAGAAACTGACCCTAAGTATAGAGGACGAGAGTGTTACCTTTTCTATTGATAGAGCCATGCAACAATCGCAATCTGCAGATGATACATGTTATTATATTCAAACTATAGATTTACATGCAGAATTTTTAGAAGAATTTCCAGAATTACAAGGAACAGGAGAATGTTCTTTAGGAGAAGGAACTAAACCAATTGATGAAACTGAAATGTTAGCTACACTTATGGCTAATGGATATGAACCAACAACAGAAGAAATTCAAATGCTAAAAGAAGAAGACAGACATCGATATAAATCATCGATAGAAGAACCACCGACATTAGAGTTAAAGCCACTTTCAAACCATTTGGAATATGCTTATTTACATGGTGAATCAGAATTACCTGTAATAATATCGTCTTCTCTTACTGAAAATGAAAAATCTCAACTCATTTATGTGCTAAAAGCTCATAAACCAGCTATTGCATGGAAAATTCATGACATTAAAGGAATAAGTCCTTCGTATTGCACACATAAAATCCTTATGGAAGAAGGTCATAAAACGTATGTGCAATGCCAACGAAGACTAAATCCTAATATGCAAGATGTTGTTAAGAAAGAAATTATTAAACTGCTAGATGCAGGTTTAATGTATCCAATTTATGATAGTCCATGGGTAAGCCCAGTTCAATGCGTACCTAAGAAGGGTGGCATGACTGTCATCACAAATGAGAAAAATGAGCTTATTCCTACTAGGACTGTAATAGGATGGCGTGTTTGTATTGGTTATAGAAAATTAAATGACGCCACCAGAAAAGATCACTTTCCCTTACCTTTCATTGATCAAATGTTGGAAAGATTAGCCGGAAATAGTTACTATGGTTTTCTTGATGGTTTTTCCGGATATTTTTAAATTTCAATAGCACCCAAGGACCAAGAGAAAACCACGTTCACGTGCCCTTATGGTACTTTTCCTTACAAACGCATGCCATTTGGACTTTGCAACGCCCCTGCAACCTTTCAAAGGTACATGATGGCGATTTTTCACGACATGATAGAAGAATGCATGGAAGTTTTCATGGATGACTTTTCAGTCTTCGGTGATACATTTGAATCATATCTAGTTAATCTTGAACGAATGCTTATTAGATGCGAACAATCAAATCTAGTTCTTAATTGGGAGAAATGCCATTTCATGGTTAAAGAAGGCATCGTTCTTGGTCATAAAATTTCAAAGGAAGGAATTGAAGTGGATAGAGCTAAAGTAGATGTAATTTCTAAAATTTCACATCCCACCAATGTTAGAGGAGTTAGGAGTTTTCTAGGGCATGCCGGTTTTTACCGACGTTTCATAAAAGATTTTTCTAAAATTGCCACTCCTATGAATATACTCCTAGAAAAGGATGCCCCATTCATCTTTTCAGATGAATGCATCAAATCTTTTAATATTCTTAAAGAAAAACTCACTAATGCGCCGATCATGATAACTCCAAATTAGAATCTACCATTTGAACTCATGTGCGATGCAAGTGATTTTGCAATGGGAGCCGTTTTAGGACAAAGGATTGAAAAATGATTTCAACCTATTTATTATGCTAGTAAGATGTTACAAAGAGCACAAACGAATTACACAACTATTGAAAAAGAACTCCTTGCTATTGTCTTTGCTTTTGACAAATTTCATTCATATCTCGTTCTAGCTAAAACGGTGGTCTATACCGACCATTCTGCTCTTAGATATTTATTTTCAAAACAAGATGCCAAACCACGATTAATCCGTTGGATCTTACTCTTACAAGAATTCGATATTGAAATCCGAGATAAAAAGGGAGCAGAAAATCTCGCCGCTGATCATCTTTCTCGTCTTGAAAATCCGGAATTAGAAGTTCTAAATGAATCGGCCATACAAGATAACTTTCCTGATGAATATCTATTGAAGATAGATTATAGTGAAATTCCATGGTTTGCAGACTATGCAAGCTATTTAGTATGTGGATTCCTTGAAAAAGGATTGTCGTACCAAAAACGAAAGAAATTCTTTAGTGATATAAAACACTATTTCTGGGAAGATCCACATTTGTTTAAAAGTTGTCCCGATGGAATAATACGCCGATGTGTATTCGGGAATGAAGCTAGTCAAATCTTAAACCATTGTCACACAGGACCAACAGGAGGGCATTATGGGCCTCAACTTACCGCAAGAAAAGTTTACGATGCTAGATTCTATTGGCCTACAATTTTCAAAGACTCACACCTTCTTTGCAAATCCTGTGATACATGCCAAAGGGCCGGAAAAATAAGTCCACGTGATGAAATGCCACAAAATGTCATTCAATTATGTGAAGTATTTGACATTTGGGGTATTGACTTTATGGGTCCATTTCCAAAATCTCATAGTAATCTCTACATTCTCGTTGCCATTGATTATGTATCTAAATGGGTGGAAGCACAAGCTCTCCCGACTAACGATGCACGAGTTGTAGTCAACTTCTTAAAACGTCTTTTTTCAAGGTTCGGAACACCGAAAGCTTTAATAAGTGATCGGGGTACTCATTTTTGTAATAATCAACTTGAGAAAGTTCTTAAAAGATATGGAGTAACTCATAAAATCTCAACCGCTTATCATCCACAAACAAGTGTACAAGTTGAAAATACCAACCGAGCTTTAAAACGTATTCTAGAGAAAACCGTTGGATCAAATCCGAAGGAATGGTCCATGAAATTGGATGATGCACTCTGGGCTTTTAGAACAGCCTACAAAACTCCAATTGGCACCACACCTTTTAGACTCATTTATGGAAAAGCATGTCACCTTCCAGTAAAAATTGAACATAAAGCATTTTGGGCTTTGAAGACATGTAATCTTGATTTACATGAAGCTGAACGTCTACGGTTAAATCAACTAAACGAATTAGAAGAATTAAGACATGAAGCGTATAAAAATTCGTTAATCTATAAGGAAAGAACGAAAAAATGGCATGATAAAAGAATCAGAAGTTCAAAAGAATTTAAGGAAGGAGACAGAGTTCTTCTTTTCAATTCACGATTCAAGCTATTTCCTGGAAAATTGAAATCAAGATGGTCTGGACCATTCATAGTCAAAAGATTTTTCCCATACGGAACAATAGAATTAATAAATTCAAATGGGATTGAATTTAAAGTTAATGGTCACAGAGTTAAACATTACATAGATAATCTAATGGAAGTTGAAGATGAAGTTAATCACAATTTCAACACCACAGCTAACTAAGTGTGGGAAGTTTCGAATCTTTTTAGGGTAATATATATTTCTGTTAGAGTTAGATATTCTGTTTTCGTGTAGTTTTCGAGAATGGAATCCGAATGGTCTTTCCCTAGCAGACCCTAAAGAACTAGTCTTCTCCCCCCATTCTGAATTTTTATTTTTTTTAGGTTTTACGAGATGAAGAATTCCTTTGATCTGAACCATGGTCTAATGCTACACGCTTTGATTACTAAACGTAATAATGACACACTCCCGAGTGGCCTGGTGTCAGTTATAAGAAGCAGATGTGATGAAGTAAGGAAAGAACTCAGGAAAGATCATCATAAGATACATTTTGGTAAAGGAAAATTAAAATCAGCAACAAAAAGAAGAGCACGACACCTTGAAAGATGTTACAAATGCGGAAAATGGTCACACGAAGGTAAATGTTCAAATAATCAAACATATTCAAATACCAAATTTGTTACTCTATGCAGAGAAGGACCGTTCATATGTTTAGAAGAAAAGATATTGAAGATTCGAGGTTACGCTTATGTAGCTATGGAGAACCAAATCACACGACTCTCCTATGAGTCGGCTAAAGCAAGTCTCTGAGAATTCTTTCTCACAGGTAAGTATGTACAGTTTTTATTTGTTTTTATTTATTGCTTTTAACCTTTTGATAATAAACGCTGAATCGTTCGCTATAAAGTATTAAATTGATATTCAATAAAATTAGGTATGCGTAACCGAAATTATTGATATCATGCAAAAATTTATTACATCACTGCGAAATTTACCGTTTATTCTTAAGGTATAAATATCTCTAATCAATCAACCCAAAATATTTCAAAAATTCTTCACGAGTAAAACTAGGTAATATAGTCGAAATTACTTTACCGAAAAGAGGGGCGTATATTTTTGATAATATTTGATTGATTAAAGTGGGATAAAAGACCAAAAAGATTTTTAATTTTAATTATTATCTTGTTTTTAAAATTAATATATAAATATTAAATTAATCTATATATTTAAGTTTTTAAATATTTTAAAAAAAATTAATATTTTTAATATAAGTTTGTATGTATAAAAACAAAAATATAATATAAGTTTGGTGTAAATTTTTAATTTTAATAAAATGAATTTTTAATTTTATGCATTTTAAATTTAAGTTTAGTGTGAATTTAAAAACAAAAATGTACTTTATTTCATTAAGTTAAAAATGTGATTTCTAAAAATTCGTCGTGAGTTGAAAACTAGGTCGTTGAACCGAAATTGCTTTACCCAAGGGAGGGACGAGAACTTTTATTAGCATTATTCTTAATCTTATTGAATTAAAGTATGCCAAAAACATTAAAAAACCCAAAAATTTTTGCTTTTAAAACGGCACTTAAAACGTGACAAATTTTTAAAATTTTGTCGAGGAACGGACTAGGACAATGATCCGAAACGACCTCGTCCTAAATAAAAAGGAAAGCAAAATTTTAAAATTTAATTTAATTATTTTGTGTTAAAAGTAAAAGGTTTTATAAAAAAAAAAAAGTACCTGCACCCCATGCGATCGCATGGCCTTGAAATTCTGGTCAGGATCAAATATCCAGTCGAGCTGCTCTCTGTCCCATTCCACCACACACACAAACACACGAGCAAACACACACATAAACTCCTAAAATCTTCATTTTTCAACCAAATTTCACCAAATTTTTCACAAAACTTCGCTACAATCATGCCTAGGTTCGCATTTTTCAACAAGAAGGTAAAAATTACACCCCTAAACTCTTAAATTACTTAATTTTTTTTGATATTTACCAATATTTTACCTAATTTGGTTTTGTTAATTTCTAGTGTAATTAGAGTTAAATTGTTAGTATATTATGCATGTATAACCTAGATTGATGCTATTTAACATGATTTAAAGCCAAAAACTTCAAAATTTTTAGAAATCTAGGGTTTGTGTTCTTGAGCAATTTGGGGCTTTTTGATATAAACAGGTTATGGCCGATTTTTGTCATGAATTATTGCTAAATTAAGTAGTGTAACATGTTTAGGTAGCTAAATGATCCAAACTTTGATCCTAAACATGATTTTTGAGAATTAAAGTGGACTTTTTAGGTCTAAAATTCATGAACTTGATTAAATTGATGTAAATGTCATTTGAAACCTATTTAATTGCTAGTAATGGTTATTTTAACATGTTATTTGAGTTGAATGCTTATGAACTTTGTAACCATTTTCATATATGCTTATTTGAAAAAGTGTAGAATTGTTAAAATTGTGAAAATGTGTATAAGTTTAATTTTGATTAAACATGTTATTGTAATTGTGTTAATTTGTTATTTTGCTAACACTAATGCATATTTGGATGCACAAATTTTGTGTTTAATGTGTTTTGCAGAGAAATACCGATACTGATGGTGCATCATCATCATCTAGACAACCTGCTCCAGAACCTGAACTAGAAATGCAATATGAACCTGAACCGGAGCAACAACAGGAACAACAACAACAACCTGATCAACACGTACCATATTATGATCCGCAGCAAGAATATATTAATGCCTACATAGTATTTTCGATACATCCAATAGTACAACACCCAACGATTCATGAAGAACAGTTGCATCCCAATTTGAGATTTGATCGGAGTTGGAAAGATTACCCGACATATCAAAGTAACAAATTCAAACTGGTACCGAAAAATGTAGAAGTGCCGAGGGTAATTGATTGGGAGCCTTTAGAAAGGGTCCAACTAGTTAACTCAGTTAGACAGCATTTGATCCAAAAGTATGGCAGCTCTTCTTTTCCCGATTGGGAACGTTTATTCACCATTCGTAGACCTGTATATAAGGAATGGTGCGTTGAGCTTATGAGTACTATAGCGTTAAATGCGGATGTAGATAGGTTAGATGATAGAAGTTTTCTTAGATTTATACTTGGCCGTAGGATGTACAGGATGTCCATGCTGGACATGGCCAGGGCTTTACAGATATATACGCCCGCTGAATTACTATTACCCGATTGTACAAACTTGATTTATCATGGTGAAAGGGTAGATAGGAATTTTGATGCTAACGCCGTCTGAAGGCGTATGTCAGATTATAATGTTTTTGGGCGGGCAGGAATGCACTCCTACTTACATATTAACAAAGTCGAACTTCGTATAATTCATAGAATTCTGGCTAACTCGATTACACAGAGAGGTCACAACAAGGAGAAAATGACCTTACATGATTTATTTTACCTAAAGTGTATTCGAGACCCAAGAGACTTTGTTAATATCCCTTACTGTGTTGGTTTTTATTTGTCTAAGATGGTGAAAGGAATACAGGAAGGGGGAGTAATAGGAGGAGGTATTTTTGTTACTCTTATTGGAGAGTATTTGGGAGTAGATAGGGATCAAGGGGTTCCACTTTTGGTATGTAGGGAACATGTTGATCCTTTAGGATTGAGGGTCTATCAGGGTACTAAGGTATTAAAGAAGAGACGCAATCAGGCAGCACCATATGATGGTAATCATCCACAGGTAGAGAGAGGTTCAGATGAGGAAATGGAGGAAGCGGATGACATTAGGGATGTCATTAGGGATGCTATGACTGACGTCTACCAGTGTGTAGATGAGGTAGAAATGACAAACGAGGAGAGACATAGACGGTACGAGCAGTGGCAAGCCCGGAATGAGTACGATCATTCCAGGCAATGAGAACATGATAGATGGCACTATCATCAGCATCAGATCATGAGCCGGCTATCACCTCAGGATCACTACGTACCGACCCGACCCGCTTACTATCCTTCACACCAGCCCGATATGAGACCACCATTTACTCTCTACGACCCTAACCAGGCCTACCAGTACACCTATCACCAACCATGGAACCCGACCGATGACATGAACTGGAACCCCTATCCAGATTGATATAGTTCCCGTTGGTGATTTCTATAATTTTTATTTTTTATTATTTCTATTTATTTATGTTTAAACATATAATATTGTGATACTTTTATTGTAATGTTTAATATTTTTATTATGTTGTACTAATGTTTCATATTTGATTTGAAAGTGGGATGTTAAGTCCCATTTCAAATTACCATGCATGTTATTATTTGTATGTATGTATATTGTCAATTGTACGCAACAGGGTAAAACAGCGCATTTTCAAAGACTGGCATTAAGTTCAGCAAAAGCTACTAATTTTGACGACAAAACGAAAAACAAATGTGATGTAACAACAAGACGGAATAAACAAATGATGTGCACCATTTATCATTCAACAAACAAACGCCAATATGTTTGGAAACTTTGGTAAAATTTAATCATTTTTCTACGCTAATCACCCTCAATAATTTAAATTGTTACTGATTTCTTGCAAATGAGGGCATTGCAAGATCTTAAGTGTGGGAAGGGGTTAAATTCTTTCGGATTTTTAAAAATTTTTGACTTATACACTTGGTTACCATTAAAAATACTAGTAACGCAGTAGTTGTATTAGAATCTAGTGCTCTCTGATAATAAAGAACAACCCTAGTCTTATATACTGACTACCCAATTCTAGTAAAAATTTTCAAAATATTCAATTAAATGAACTCAAAATTATGTTTATACATATTTATGAGCGATAAAACTAGGTGTTAACACCGAAATTATTGTTACCTCAGAAAGGACATAAATTGAGAAACAACCCAAAATGTTAGAATTCATTTAAAATGGAATAGAGGACAATAAAAAGACAAAGAAAGGAAAATAAAAGCCAAGTGTGGGAAAAATTTACCAAGTTCTTTAAAATATATATCACATATTTTGTACAAGCTTATTAAAGATACTTTTGATTTAGACAAGATTAATCTGTTTTACCCGAAAAATTGTAATATATTTGAAAGAAAGATGGATCTACACGATGAATCAATTCCATCATTAAAAGGAAGTAAAGTCTTCTGAAAAAGACAAGCGCTTCTTGATTTAGGTCAGAAAGTTGTCATCCAGACCAGCTGTAGGTTGACGAAAAATCTAAAAAAGTCATCTCTAAAATCAGCTGGAAACCCACGGACCTCAGCATCAAACAGGGTCGCCAAGTGGCCAGACTTATCCTAACTATGAGAGGATCTGTCTCATAAAATGGGGAGGGCGCCGTGCGAATTAGCTTGATAAGACTAATGAATCAGACCCCCAGAAAGGATAATCTCCTTAAAAGATCAAAAATCAGCTTTTAAGACTGATATTACTCAATCCTTGAGATTGACTTTAAAGATTGAGAATTACAAACTCATGGAATTCGATGATATCTAAACTCGAGCTTAAACGAGAAAATATTTTGATCAAATTAAAATCGATTTATTTTCTGAAAACCGATTTTTAAATGCGTTCATTACCATTGAACGTAAAATGCTAGGAATTCACCTGGAATTCATTAGGCCACCTGAACCAAATCGAGTGTCAACCGTAAGAACGGTGGTTGCATAGCATGGTCAAAGACAGGACCTTGTGCCAGACCGAAAAATTATAGGATGATCTTTACTATTTCTCCTACAAAGGATAGTAATTGCATCCAACACGTTATAGACCATAATCAAAAGCATGTCACGGGATATTGCCTTAACAGTTGCTTGTTCAACGCTTTCCTTTACAACCGGACGGTAGTTTACCGAAAGGTAATATACGGAGCAAGTATACTGGACGTGTTGCTTTCCTAATATAAGGTTAGCAAGTGGGTGACACAAAACCGCAAGTTTTGAGCTAAAATTTTCAAATCTGAAACCCACCAAACCCACAACAAAAATATTTTGCAAACACCGGTGAAGGGTTATTCCGGAAAACTTATCTAGGGTAAAAGCTAGATTGAATTTACAAAAGATCAAATGTTTTCATAACGATCCAATTTCCTAAAGGATCTAAATTTTCATAGTCATGTGGGACTGTAAACCACATCGTTACTACCATTGTTCATATCGCCAAATCGAAATCACTGATGTACAAAGTGTGAAGAATAAAGAAGTGATTCTAGTATTTTTATTTCAAGACTATATTGCTTGAGGACAAGCAACACTCAAGTGTGGGAATATTTGATAATGCTAAAAACGAACATATATTTCATAGCATTATCCCTCAAGAAAGACAAGCTTTTAGTTGCAATTGTTCTATTTACAAGTGATATTCGTTTAAATAATAAAAGGTGAAGACAAAAGACAGATTCGACGAATTGAAGACGCAAACGACCAAAAAGCTCAAAAGTACAAAGTACAATCAAAGTGGTTCAAATTATTGATGAGAAACGTCTCAAAATTACAAGAGTACGAGCCGCAAAACGCAAAATACATGATATTAAATTGTACGCAAGGACATTCGAAAATCCGGAACCGTGACTAGAGTCAACTCTCAACGCTCGACGCAACGGAGCTAAAATTACAAGTTAACTATGCACATAAATATAATATAATATATAAATAATTCTTAAAATTATTTATATATTATATATATTTAATAAAACCCTCGGCAAGAAGAAAACAACAACATGTGAGCTCTCCCAGCTGTGTAGTGACCCGAACTTTTCCATGTTTATATATATATTAAATGAAATTGTTATTTACATGATTAAGTGTTTCCAACATGTTAAGCAATCAAACTTGTTAAGACTTGATTAATTGAAATAGGTTTCATATAGACAATTGACCACCCAAGTTGACCGGTGATTCACGAACGTTAAAACTTGTAAAAACTATACGATGATATATATATGGTTATATATATATAGTTAACATGATTTTATTATAATTATGTATCTCATTAGGTATTTTAACAATGAGTTATATACATAAAAATGAGACTATTAATTTAAGAAACTCGAAAACGATATATATAACGATTATCGTTATAACAACGTCTTACTAGGTACATATGAATCATATTAAGATATTGATACACTTGGTTAATTATGTTAAATGATAAGTAAATATATTATTAAGTGTATTAACAATGAAATACATATGTAAAAATAAGACTACTAACTTAATGATTTCGAAACGAGACATATATGTAACGATTATCGTTGTAACGACATTTAACTGTATATATATCATACTAAGATATATTATATATCATAATATCATGATAATATAACAATTTAACATCTCATTTGTTATAATAAACAATGGGTTAACAACATTCAACAAGATCGTTAACCTAAAGGTTTCAAAACAACATTTACATGTAACGACTAACGATGACTTAACGACTCAGTTAAAATGTATATACATGTAGTGTTTTAATATGTATTCATACAATTTTGAAAGACTTCAAGACACTTATCAAAATACTTCTACTTAACAAAAATTCTTACAATTACATCCTCGTTCAGTTTCATCAACAATTCTACTCGTATGCACCCGTATTCGTACTCGTACAATACACAGCTTTTAGATGTATGTACTATTGGTATATACACTCCAATGATCAGCTCATAGCAGCCCATGTGAGTCACCTAACACATGTGGGAACCATCATTTGGTAACTAGCGTGAAATATCTCATAAAATTACAAAAATATGAGTAATCATTCATGACTTATTTACATGAAAACAAAATTACATATCCTTTATATCTAATCCATACACCAACAACCAAAAACACCTAAAAACACTTTCATTCTTCAATTTTCTTCATCTAATTGATCTCTCTCAAGTTCTATCTTCAAGTTCTAAGTGTTCTTCATCTATTCCAAAAGTTCTAGTTTCATAAAATCAAGAATACTTCCAAGATTGCAAGTTTACTTCCAAGTTTTCTAAATCCATTCCAAGTAATCATCCAAGATCAAGAAATCTTTGTTACTTACAGTAGGTTATCTTTCTAATACAAGGTAATAATCATATTCAAACTTTAATTCAATTTCTATAACTATAACAATCTTATTTCGAGTGGAAATCTTACCTGAAATTGTTTTCGTGTCATGATTCTGCTTCAAGAACTTTCAAGCCATCCAAGGATCCTTTGAAGCTAGATCTATTTTTCTCATTTCCAGTAGGTTTATCCAAGGAACTTGAGGTAGTAATTATGTTCATAACATCATTCGATTCATACATATAAAGCTATCTTATTCGAAGGTTTAAACTTGTAAGCACTAGAACATAGTTTAGTTAATTCTAAACTTGTTCGCAAATAAAAGTTAATCCTTCTAACTTGACTTTTAAAATCAACTAAACACATGTTCTATATCTATATGATATGCAAACTTAATGATTTAAAACCTGGAAACACGAAAAACACCGTAAAACCGGATTTACGCCGTCGTAGTAACACCGCTGGCTGTTTTGGGTTAGTTAATTAAAAACTATGATAAACTTTGATTTAAAAGTTGTTATTCTACGAAAATGATTTTTATTATGAACATGAAACTATATCCAAAAATTATGGTTAAACTCAAAGTGGAAGTATGTTTTCTAAAATGGTCATCTAGACGTCGTTCTTTCGACTGAAATGACTACCTTTACAAAAATAACTTGTAACTTATTTTTCCGACTATAAACCTATAATTTTTCTATTTAAATTCATAAAATAGAGTTCAATATGAAACCATAGCAATTTTATTCACTCAAAACGGATTTAAAATGAAGAAGTTATGGGTAAAACAAGATTGGATAATTTTTCTCATTTTAGCTACGTGAAAATTGGTAACAAATCTATTCCAACCATAACTTAATTCACTTGTATTGTATATTATGTAATCTTGAGATACCATAGACACGTATACAATGTTTTGACCTATCATGTCGACACATCTATATATATTTCGGAACAACCATAGACACTCTATATGTGAATATTGGAGTTAGCTATACAGGGTTGAGGTTGATTCCAAAATATATATAGTTTGAGTTGTGATCAATACTGAGATACGTATACATTGGGTCGTAGATTGATTCAAGATAATATTTATCGATTTATTTCTGTACATCTAACTGTGGACAACTAGTTGTAGGTTACTAACGAGGACAGCTGACTTAATAAACTTAAAACATCAAAATATATTAAAAATGTTGTAAATATATTTTGAACATACTTTGATATATATGTATTTATTGTTATAGGTTCGTGAATCAACCAGTGGCCAAGTCTTACTTCCCGACGAAGTAAAAATCTGTGAAAGTGAGTTATAGTCCCACTTTTAAAATCTAATATTTTTGGGATGAGAATACATGCAGGTTTTATAAATGATTTACAAAATAGACACAAGTACGTGAAACTACATTCTATGGTTGAATTATCGAAATCGAATATGCCCCTTTTATTAAGTCTGGTAATCTAAGAATTAGGGAACAGACACCCTAATTGACGCGAATCCTAAAGATAGATCTATTGGGCCTAACAAACCCCATCCAAAGTACCGGATGCTTTAGTACTTCGAAATTTATATCATATCCGAAGGGTGTCCCGGAATGATGGGGATATTCTTAAATATGCATCTTGTTAATGTCGGTTACCAGGTGTTCACCATATGAATGATTTTTATCTCTATGTATGGGATGTGTATTGAAATATGAAATCTTGTGGTCTATTGTTACGATTTGATATATATAGGTTAAACCTATAACTCACCAACATTTTTGTTGACGTTTAAAGCATGTTTATTCTCAGGTGAATACTAAGAGCTTCCGCTGTTGCATACTAAAATAAGGACAAGAATTGGAGTCCATGTTTGTATGATATTGTGTAAAAACTGCATTCAAGAAACTGATTTCGATGTAACATATTTGTATTGTAAACCATTATGTAATGGTCGTGTGTAAACAAGATATTTTAGATTATCATTATTTGATAATCTACGTAAAGCTTTTTAAACCTTTATTTATGAAATAAAGGTTATGGTTTGTTTTAAAAATGAATGCAGTCTTTGAAAAACGTCTCATATAGAGGTCAAAACCTCGCAACGAAATCAATTAATATGGAACGTTTTTAATCAATAAGAACGGGACATTTCAGTTGGTATCCGAGCGTTGGTCTTAGAGAACCAGAATTTTGCATTAGTGTGTCTTATCGTGTTTGTTAGGATGCATTAGTGAGTCTGGACTTCGACCGTGTTTACTTGAAAAATGATTGCTTAACAAATTTTGTTGGAAACTATATATTTTTAACATGTGAATATTATGTGATATATTAATCTCTTAACGCGTTTGATATTATGTAATAGATGTCTACCTCTAAAACAAAGTCCCATTGACTCACCTAATAATAATGAAGAGTCAAATGTAAATTGGAATGATTCGTGGACTGATTCACAAGTTCCCGAAGAGGAACCGGAAGAAGAGTTGGAACCAGAAGAAGAATCAGAACCGGAAGAGGAGGAACCGGAGGAGGAAATAGAACCGGTGGGGGAAATAATAAAACGGTTAAGTAAAAGAAAATCCTCAACCAACTGACCAAGGTTAATTATGGTCAATGGTGTTTCCGCCAAGGAAGCAAAATATTGGGAGGATTACCAATTCTCCGATGAATCGGATTCCAACAAGAATTCCGATGATGTTATAGAAATTACCCCAACTGAATTTAAAAAGGCAAAAGAAAATAATAAGGGAAAGGGCATAA
This sequence comes from Rutidosis leptorrhynchoides, assembly GCF_046630445.1. Lineage (NCBI taxonomy): Eukaryota > Viridiplantae > Streptophyta > Magnoliopsida > Asterales > Asteraceae > Rutidosis > Rutidosis leptorrhynchoides. The sequence continues at coordinate 385,656,249 of NC_092343.1, read as the reverse complement.
AAATAGAGAAATCTAATTCCAACCCCGATGAACTTTATATGTATCGTCAACCCCCGAAGCCCTTAAGTTGTAACAATGACCCGGGAACTTCTAAACCACCAGGTTTTTCTAAACCAATGTGGAAAACGACTGCTCGTATTAGGGGAACATCATATATCCCTAGAAACTTGGCAAAACGAACCAAAACCGAAGAAGAAGAAACGAGCGAGTCGGAATAAGATAGTTGTATTCGTGTGGTGTAATATATGTAATATAGTGTGCTTATGCTTTATGATATATGTAAAAATTGCTTGTATTAATAAGTAATTTTTTTTATGAATCTAACTCTTGTCTATTTTACAGTTTAAAAACACAAAATGGATAGACAACCCAATATTTTAAGAGACCTACCCGGAGACATGATTGATGAAATCTTGTCTAGAGTCGGTCAGAATTCCTCGGCACAACTATTTAAGGCGAAATCAGTTTGTAAGACATTCGAAGAACGTTCCAAGAATGTCTTGGTTTATAAGAAACTTTCGTTTGAAAGATGGGGGATATCACATTGGGAAACCCATAAGTTACGATGTGTTTACTTTGACGCATATATTGCGGGGAACCCAAATGCTATTTTACGCAACGGGTTAAGAAATTATTTTGACTCAATGTATCCGAATATAGGACCTCATGATTTAGAAAAAGCGGCTAACATGTAACATAAAGAAGCATGCTATGCTTACGGGTTAGTAATGTTCGCTTCTCACCAAAGTGAGAACAAGAACATCGGGCTACAAATATTAAACAAAACGTTCCCACAAGTAACAGAGTCGGTAATTGGGGTGCGAAATGAGGTTTTTAGATTGTTACGGGACTGTTGGACATTACGTAACCCTCGTCCCTTTGACGACGTTACAACGCGCTGTCTTATCAACGGCCATAACGGTTATGTTCCACAAGACCAAGGATGGGAAGTAGTCCTAGTAAAGCCAGAATGCATGACTTGTTTCTGGATGTATGAATTACGTGTCTTTATTGCCTTTGCTGAACGACTTGTGTACTAGCTAGAATTATCTTCACAACCATCTTGTATCAAATTTATTGTGTGCTATATTTCATGCTATATGTAAAATAAGCGGTATTGTAAGTTTGTAAAATATTGTGTAAAAGTTTGAACGCGAAATATTATTATAATCAGTTTTTCATATAGAATTGTAGTAGTTGAATTGTATATTAGCTACTAAGTATGAACTTAACGGGTAGGTACTACTGGAATTTAAACTTATAAAACGCCAATATGAAGAAAAAGCTTTTATAAATGAGTTCATATTATGCTACGAGATACTATTGACTACTCTTAATATTCTGTATGATTAACTTATTTCATTTGACTATTTGAAGGAAATGGCACCGACTACTCGACAAACCTTGAATATGAGCGAAGAGGAATTTCGTGCCTTTCTTGTTTCAAACATAGCCGCAGTACAGGTTGCGCTACATACCAACAATAACCTTGGATCTAGCAGTACAGGAAATCGTGTAGGATGCACCTACAAAGAATTCACTGCCTGCAAACCTTGGAATTTGATGGAACCGAAGGACCAACCGGATTGAAACGGTGGACCGAGAAGGTCGAATCGGTGTTTGCCATAAGTAAGTTTACTGAAGAGGACAAAGTGAAGTACGCTACGCATACCTTCACAGGTTATGCGTTAACATGGTGGAATACCTATCTAGAGCAAGTGGGACAAGATGATGCTTACGCACTACCGTGGTCAGCATTCAAGCACTTGATGAACGAGAAGTACCGTCCCAGAACCGAGGTCAATAAGCTCAAGACAGAACTTAGAGGGTTACGAACCCAAGGATTTGATATTACCACGTACGAAAGACGATTCATAGAATTGTGCCTATTGTATCCGGGAGCGTTCGAAGATGAAGAAGAGAAGATCGACGCGTTTGTGAAAGGATTACCGGAAAGAATCCAAGAAGATATAAGTTCACACGAGCCCGCCTCCATACAACAGGCATGTAGAATGGCTCACAAACTAGTGAACCAGATTGAAGAAAGAATTAAAGAACAGACTGCTGAAGAGGCCAATGTGAAGCAAGTCAAAAGAAAGTGGGAGGAAAATAGTGATAAGAATCACCAATACAACAACAACAGCAATTACAACAATAATCGCAACAACTATCCCAACAATCGCAACATCAATCGCAACTATAACAAACGGCCCAACAACAACAACAACAACAACAGCAACAACAACAACAACAACAGCAGCAGCAGCAGCAACTACAACAATCATCCCAATAACAATAATAACCGCAACAACAATAACAATCAGAAGCAGCTATGCCAAAGGTGTGAAAAGTATCACTCAGGGTTCTGCACCAAATTTTGCAACAAGTGTAAAAGAAATGGTCATAGCGCGGTGAAGTGTGAGGTCTACGGACCAGGGGTTAACAGAACGAAAAGAACACGAATGGATATACATGTAGTGTTTAACAACATTCAACAAGATCGTTAACCTAAAGGTTTCAAAACAACATTTACATGTAACGACTAACGATGACTTAACGACTCAGTTAAAATGTATATACATGTAGTGTTTTAATATGTATTCATACAATTTTGAAAGACTTCAAGACACTTATCAAAATACTTCTACTTAACAAAAATGCTTACAATTAAATCCTCGTTCAGTTTCATCAATAATTCTACTCGTATGCACCCGTATTCGTACTCGTACAATACACAGCTTTTAGATGTATGTACTATTGGTATATACACTCCAATGATCAGCTCTTAGCAGCCCATGTGAGTCACCTAACACATGTGGGAACCATCATTTGGCAACTAGCATGAAATATCTCATAAAATTACAAAAATATGAGTAATCATTCATGACTTATTTACATGAAAACAAAATTACATATCCTTTATATCTAATCCATACACCAACGACCAAAAACACCTACAAACACTTTCATTCTTCAATTTTCTTCATCTAATTGATCTCTCTCAAGTTCTATCTTCAAGTTCTAAGTGTTCTTCATAAATTCCAAAAGTTCTAGTTTCATAAAATCAAGAATACTTCCAAGATTGCAAGTTTACTTCCAAGTTTTCTAAATCCATTCCAAGTAATCATCCAAGATCAAGAAACCTTTGTTACTTATAGTAGGTTATCTTTCTAATACAAGGTAATAATCATATTCAAACTTTAATTCAATTTCTATAACTATAACAATCTTATTTCGAGTGAAAATCTTACTTGAAATTGTTTTCGTGTCATGATTCTGCTTCAAGAACTTTCAAGCCATCCAAGGATCCTTTGAAGCTAGATCTATTTTTTTCATTTCCATTAGGTTTATCCAAGGAACTTGAGGTAGTAATGATGTTCATAACATCATTCGATTCATACACATAAAGCTATCTTATTCCAAGGTTTAAACTTGTAATCACTAGAACATAGTTTAGTTAATTCTAAACTTGTTCGCAAATAAAAGTTAATCCTTCTAACTTGACTTTTAAAATCAACTAAACACATGTTCTATATCTATATTATATGCTAACTTAATGATTTAAAACCTGGAAACACGAAAAACACCGAAAACCGGATTTACACCGTCGTAGTAACACCGCGAGCTGTTTTGGGTTAGTTAATTAAAAACTATGATAAACTTTGATTTAAAATTTGTTATTCTGGGAAAATGATTTTTATTATGAACATGAAACTATATCTAAAAATTATGGTTAAACTCAAAGTGGAAGTATGTTTTCTAAAATGGTCATCTAGACGTCGTTCTTTCGACTGAAATGACTACCTTTACAAAAACGACTTGTAACTTATTTTTCCGACTATAAACCTATACTTTTTCTGTTTAGATTCATAAAATAGAGTTCAATATGAAACCATAGCAATTTGATTCACTCAAAACGGATTTAAAATGAAGAAGTTATGGGTAAAACAAGATTGGATAATTTTTCTCATTTTAGCTACGTGAAAATTGGTAACAAATCTATTCCAACCATAACTTAATCAACTTGTATTATATATTATGTAATCTTGAGATACCATAAATATGTATACAATGTTTCGACCTATCATGTCGACACATCTATATATATTTCGGAACAACCATAGACACTCTATATGTGAATGTTGGAGTTAGCTATACAGGGTTGAGGTTGATTCCAAAATATATATAGTTTGAGTTGTGATCAATACTGAGATACGTATACACTGGGTCGTGGATTGATTCAAGATAATATTTATCGATTTATTTATGTACATCTAACTGTGGACAACTAGTTGTAGGTTACTAACGAGGACAGCTGACTTAATAAACTTAAAACATCAAAATATATTAAAAGTGTTGTAAATATATTTTGAACATACTTTGATATATATGTATATACTGTTATAGGTTCGTGAATCAACCAGTGGCCAAGTCTTACTTCCCGACGAAGTAAAAATCTGTGAAAGTGAGTTATAGTCCCACTTTTAAAATCTATTATTTTTGGGATGAGAATACATGCAGGTTTTATAAATGATTTACAAAATAGACACAAGTACGTGAAACTACATTCTATGGTTGAATTATTGAAATCGAATATGCCCCTTTTTATTAAGTCTGGTAATCTAAGAATTAGGGAACAGACACCCTAATTGACGCGAATCCTAAAGATCTATCTATTGGGCCTAACAAACCACATACAAACTACCGGATGCTTTAGTACTTCGAAATTTATATCATATCCGAAGGGTGTCCCGGAATGATGTGGATATTCTTAAATATGCATCTTGTTAATGTCGGTTACCAGGTGTTCACCATATGAATGATTTTTATCTCTATGTATGGGATGTGTATTGAAATATGAAATCTTGTGGTCTATTGTTATGATTTGATATATATAGGTTAAACCTACAACTCACCAACATTTTTGTTGACGTTTAAAGCATGTTTATTCTCAGGTGAATACTAAGAGGTTCCGCTGTTGCATACTAAAATAAGGACAAGATTTGGAGTCCATGTTTGTATGATATTGTGTAAAAACTGCATTAAAAAAACTGATTTCGATGTAACATATTTGTATTGTAAACCATTATGTAATGGTCATGTGTAAACAGGGTATTTTAGATTATCATTATTTGATAATCTACGTAAAGCTTTTTAAACCTTTATTTATGAAATAAAGGTTATGGTTTGTTTTAAAAATGAATGCAGTCTTTGAAAAACGTCTCATATAGAGGTCAAAACCTCGCAACGAAATCAATTAATATGGAACGTTTTTAATCAATAAGAACGGGACATTTCAAGATGGCCATGCGATCGCATGGCCAGGAAGAAGAAAATCCATGCGATCGCATGCCCCAAAAGTTGGGTCAGGTCCTATAAATTTCGCAGTTTTGGTCGAACAAAAACACATCTTTTTCTTTCTCCATCTCTCACGATAATTTTAATTTTAATTTTAATTTTAATAATAATAAGGGTATGTTAGCGAATTGTAAGGGTGTAAGTCGAAATTCTGTCCGTGTAACGCTACGCAATTATTAATCATTGTAAGTTATGTTTAACCTTTTTAAATTAATGTCTCATAGGTAAGTTATTATTTTGCTTATTTAAGCCGAATTAATCGTGATGTTGGGCTAAATATTAAAGATTGGGTAATTGGGCTTTGTACCATAATTGGGGTTTGGACAAAAGAACGACACTTTGTGGAAATTAGACTATGGGCTATTAATGGGCTTTATATTTGTTTAATTAAATGATAGTTTGTTAATTTAATATAAAGATTTACAATTGGACGTACCTATAAATAACCATATACACTCGATCGGACACGATGGGCGGGATATTTATAAGTACAAATAATCGTTCATTTAACCGGACACGGGAATGAATTAATAGTTAATGGACTTATTAAAACAGGGGTGAATTATATACAAGGACACTTGGTGTAATTATAGTTTAAGTCCCCAATTAGCTGGAATATTTGACTTCGGATATAAGGATAATTTGATGAGGATACTCGCACTTTATATTTATGACTGATGGACTGTTATGGACAAAAACCAGATGGACATATTGAATAATCCAGGATAAAGGATAATTAACCCATGGTAATGAACTAAAATCAACACATCAAACATCATGATTACGGAAGTTTAAATAACCATAATTCCTTTATTTCATATTTAATTGTACTTTTAATTATCGCACTTTTATTTACTGTCATTTTATTTTATCGCACTTTTATTTATCGCACTTTAATTATTGTCATTTACTTTACGCTTTAAATTAAGTGTTTTATATATTTAATATTTTACATTAGGTTTTAACTGCGACTTAAGTTTTAAAATCGACAAACCGGTCATTAAACGGCAAAAACCCCCTTTTATAATAATAATACTACTTATATTTATATTTATATTTATACAAATATAGTTTTAAAAATATAGCGTTAAACTTGGCGAGTTCCCTGTGGACGAACCAGACTTACTAAAAACTACACTACTGTACAATTAGGTACACTGCCTATAAGTGTTGTAGCAAGGTTTAGGTATTTCCACTCTATAAATAAATAAATAACTTGTGTAAAATTGTATCGTATTTAATAGTATTTCCTAGTAAAAATATAACTATTTCGTATACACCTCTACGCACATCACCTAGAAAACTCCTTACTCCTCTAATATTGGTGGGATGTGGAAGTTTAGCAATTACATCTACTTTAGCTCTATCCACTTCAATTCCTTCTTTTGAAATTTTATGACCAAGAACGATGCCTTCTTTAACCATGAAATGGCATTTCTCCCAATTAAGAACTAGATTTGATTGTTCGCATTTAATAAGCATTCGTTCAAGATTAACTAGACATGTTTCAAAAGTATCACCGAAGACTGAAAAGTCATCTATGAAAACTTCCATGCATTTTTCTATCATGTCGTGAAAAATCGCCATCATGCACCTTTAAAAGGTTGCAGGGGTGTTGCTGTAGTGACCCGAACTTTTCCATGTTTATATATATTAATTGAGATTGATATTTACATGATTAAATGTTTCCAACATGTTAAGCAATCAAAACTTGGTAAGACTTGATTAATTAAAATATGTTTCATATAGACAATTGACCACCCAAGTTGACCGGTGATTCACGAACGTTAAAACTTGTAAAAACTATATGATGACATATATATATATGGATATATATATAGTTAACATGATATTATGATAAGTAAACATATCATTAAGTATATTAACAATGAACTACATATGTAAAAACAAGACTACTAACTTAATGATTTTTAAACGAGACATATATGTAACGATTATCGTTGTAAAGACATTTAATGTATATATATCATATTAAGAGATATTCATACATGATAATATCATGATAATATAATAATTTAAAATCTCATTTTATATTATAAACATTGGGTTAACAACATTTAACAAGATCGTTAACCTAAAGGTTTCAAAACAACACTTACATGTAACGACTAACGATGACTTAACGACTCAGTTAAAATGTATATACATGTAGTGTTTTAATATGTATTTATACACTTTTGAAAGACTTCAATACACTTATCAAAATACTTCTACTTAACAAAAATGCTTACAATTACATCCTCGTTCAGTTTCATCAACAATTCTACTCGTATGCACCCGTATTCGTACTCGTACAATACACAGCTTTTAGATGTATGTACTATTGGTATATACACTCCAATGATCAGCTCTTAGTAGCCCATGTGAGTCACCTAACACATGTGGGAACCATCATTTGGCAACTAGCATGAAATATCTCATAAAATTACAAAAATATGAGTAATCATTCATGACTTATTTACATGAAAACAAAATTACATATCCTTTATATCTAATCCATACACCAACGACCAAAAACACCTACAAACACTTTCATTCTTCAATTTTCTTCATCTAATTGATCTCTCTCAAGTTCTATCTTCAAGTTCTAAGTGTTCTTCATAAATTCCAAAAGTTCTAGTTTCATAAAATCAAGAATACTTTCAAGTTTGCTAGCTCACTTCCAATCTTGTAAGGTGATCATCCAACCTCAAGAAATCTTTGTTTCTTACAGTAGGTTATCATTCTAATACAAGGTAATAATCATATTCAAACTTTGGTTCAATTTCTATAACTATAAAAATCTTATTTCAAGTGATGATCTTACTTGAACTTGTTTTCGTGTCATGATTCTGCTTCACGAACTTCGAGCCATCCAAGGATCCGTTGAAGCTAGATCCATTTTTCTCTTTTCCAGTAGGTTTATCCAAGGAACTTAAGGTAGTAATGATGTTCATAACATCATTCGATTCATACATATAAAGCTATCTTATTCGAAGGTTTAAACTTGTAATCACTAGAACATAGTTTAGTTAATTCTAAACTTGTTCGCAAACAAAAGTTAATCCTTCTAACTTGACTTTTAAAATCAACTAAACACATGTTCTATATCTATATGATATGCTAACTTAATGATTTAAAACCTGGAAACACGAAAAACACCGTAAAACCGGATTTACGCCGTCGTAGTAACACCGCTGGCTGTTTTGGGTTAGTTAATTAAAAACTATGATAAACTTTGATTTAAAAGTTGTTATTCTGAGAAAATGATTTTTATTATGAACATGAAACTATATCCAAAAATTATGGTTAAACTCAAAGTGGAAGTATGTTTTCTAAAATGGTCATCTAGACGTCGTTCTTTCGACTGAAATGACTACCTTTACAAAAACGACTTGTAACTTATTTTTCCGACTATAAACCTATAATTTTTCTATTTAGATTCATAAAATAGAGTTCAATATGAAACCACAGCAATTTGATTCACTCAAAACGGATTTAAAATGAAGAAGTTATGGGTAAAACAAGATTGGATAATTTTTCTCATTTTAGCTACGTGAAAATTGGTAACAAATCTATTCCAACCATAACTTAATCAACTTGTATTGTATATTATGTAATCTTGAGATACCATAGACACGTATACAATGTTTCGACCTATCATGTCGACACATCGATATATATTTCGGAACAACCATAGACACTCTATATGTGAATGTTGGAGTTAGCTATACAGGGTTGAGGTTGATTCCAAAATATATATAGTTTGAGTTGTGATCAATACTGAGATACGTATACACTGGGTCATGGATTGATTCAAGATAATATTTATCGATTTATTTCTGTACATCTAACTGTGGACAACTAGTTGTAGGTTACTAACGAGGACAGCTGACTTAATAAACTTAAAACATCAAAATATATTAAAAGTGTTGTAAATATATTTTGAACATACTTTGATATATATGTATATATTGTTATAGGTTCGTGAATCAACCAGTGGCCAAGTCTTACTTCCCGACGAAGTAAAAATATGTGAAAGTGAGTTATAGTCCCACTTTTAAAATCTAATATTTTGGGATGAGAATACATGCAGGTTTTATAACTGATTTACAAAATAGACACAAGTACGTGAAACTACATTCTATGGTTGAATTATCGAAATCGAATATGCCCCTTTTTATTAAGTCTGGTAATCTAAGAATTAGGGAACAGACACCCTAATTGACGAGAATCCTAAAGATAGATCTATTGGGCTTAACAAACCCCATCCAAAGTACCGGATGCTTTAGTACTTCGAAATTTATATCATATCCGAAGGGTGTCCCGGAATGATGGGGATATTCTTATATATGCATCTTGTTAATGTCGGTTACCAGGTGTTCACCATATGAATGATTTTTATCTCTATGTATGGGATGTGTATTGAAATATGAAATCTTGTGGTCTATTATTATGATTTGATATATATAGGTTAAACCTATAACTCACCAACATTTTTGTTGACGTTTTAAGCATGTTTATTCTCAGGTGATTATTAAGAGCTTCCGCTGTCGCATACTTAAATAAGGACGAGATTTGGAGTCCATGCTTTTATGATATTGTGTAAAAACTGCATTCAAGAAACTTATTTTGTTGTAACATATTTGTATTGTAAACCATTATGTAATGGTTGTGTGTAAACAGGATATTTTAGATTATCATTATTTGATAATCTACGTAAAGCTTTTTAAACCTTTATTGATGAAATAAAGGTTATGGTTTGTTTTAAAATGAATGCAGTCTTTGAAAAACGTCTCATATAGAGGTCAAAACCTCGCAACGAAATCAATTAATATGGAACGTTTTTAATCAATAAGAACGGGACATTTCAGTTGGTATCCGAGCGTTGGTCTTAGAGAACCAGAATTTTGCATTAGTGTGTCTTATCGAGTTTGTTAGGATGCATTAGTGAGTCTGGACTTCGACCGTGTTTACTTGAAAAATGATTGCTTAACAAATTTTGTTGGAAACTATATATTTTTAACATGTGAATATTATGTGATATATTAATCTCTTAACGCGTTTGATATTATGTGATAGATGTCTACCTCTAGAACAAGTCCCATTGACTCACCTAATAATAATGAAGAGTCAAATGTAAATTGGAATGATTCGTGGACTGATTCACAAGTTCCTGAAGAGGAACCGGAAGAAGAGTCGGAACCGGAAGAAGAATCGGAACCGGAAGAAGAATCGGAACCGGATGAAGAAATAGAACCGGTGGGGGAAATAATAAAACGGTTAAGTAAAAGAAAATCCTCAACCAACCGACCAAGGTTAATTATGGTCAATGGTGTTTCCGCCAAGGAAGCAAAATATTGGGAGGATTACCAATTCTCCGATGAATCGGATTCCGACAAGAATTCCGATGATGTTATAGAAATTACCCCAACTGAATTTAAGAAGGCAAAAGAAAATAATAAGGGAAAGGGCATAAAAATAGAGAAATCTAATTCCAACCCCGATGAACTTTATATGTATCGTCAACCCCCGAAGTCCTTAAGTTGTAACAATGACCCGGGAACCTCTAAACCACCAGGTTTTTCTAAACCAATGTGGATCACGACGGCTCGTATTAGGGGAACATCATATATCCCTATAAACTTGGCAAAACGAACCAAAATCGAAGAAGAAGAAACAAGCGAGTCGGAATAAGATAGTTGTATTCGTGTGGTGTAATATATGTAATATAGTGTGCTTATGCTTTATGATATATGTAAAAATTGCTTGTATTAATAAGTATTTTTTTTATGAATCTAACTCTTGTCTATTTTACAGTATAAAAACACAAAATGGATAGACAACCCAATATTTTAAGAGACCTACCCGGAGACATGATTGATGAAATCTTGTCTAGAGTCGGTCAGAATTCTTCGGCACAACTATTTAAGGCGAGATCAGTTTGTAAGACATTCGAAGAACGTTCCAAGAATGCCTTGGTTTATAAAAGGCTTTCGTTCGAAAGATGGGGGATATCACATTGGGAAATCCATAAGTTACGATGTGTTTACTTTGACGCATATATTGCGGGGAACCCAAATGCTATTTTACGCAATGGGTTAAGAAATTATTTTGACTCAATATATCCGAATATTGGACTTCGTGATTTAGAAAAAGCGGCTAACATGCAACATAAAGAAGCATGTTATGCTTACGGATTAGTAATGTTCGCTTCTCACCAAAGTGAGAACAAGAACATCGGGCTACAACTATTAAACAAAACGTTCCCACAAGTGACGGAGTCGGTAATTGGGGTAAGAAATGAGGTTTTTAGATTGTTACGGGACTGTTGGACATTACGTAACCCTCGTCCCTTTGACGACGTTACAACACGCTGTCTTATCAACGGCCATAACGGTTATGTTCCACAAGACCAAGGATGGGAAGTAATCCTAGTAAAACCAGAATGCATGACTTGTTTCTGGACGTATGAATTACGTGTCTTTATTGCCTTTGCTGAACGACTTGTGTACTAGCTAGAATTATCTTCACAACCATCTAGTATCAAATTTATTGTGTGCTATGTTTCATGCTATATGTAAAATAAGCGGTATTGTAAGTTTGTAAAATATTGTGTAAAAGTTTGAACGCGAAATATTATTATAATCAGTTTTTCATATAGAATTGTAGTAGTTGAATTGTATATTAGCTACTAAGTATGAACTTAACGGGTAGGTACTACCCGAATTTAAACTTATAAAATGCTAATATGAAGAAAAAGCTTTTATAAATGAGTTCATATTATGCTACGAAATACTATTAACTACTCTTAATATTCTGTATGATTAACTTGTTCCATTTAACTATTTTGAAGGAAATGGCACCGACTACTCGACACACCGTGAATATGAATGAAGAGGAATTCCGTACTTTTCTAGCTTCAAACATAGCCGCAGTACAGGCTGCTCTACATACCAACAATAACCTTGGATCTAGCAGTACAGGAAATTGTGTAGGATGCACCTACAAAGAATTCACTGCCTGCAAACCTTTGGAATTTGATGGAACCGAAGGACCGATCGGATTGAAATGGTGGACCGAGAAGGTTGAATCGGTGTTTGCCATAAGTAAGTGTACTGAAGAGGAAAAAGTGAAGTACGCTACGCATACCTTCACAGGTTCTGCGTTAACATGGTGGAATACCTATTTAGAGCAAGTGGGACAAGACGATGCGTACGCACTACCGTGGTCAGCATTCAAGCACTTGATGAACGAGAAGTACCGTCCCAGAACCGAGGTCAATAAGCTCAAGACAGAACTTAGAGGGTTACGAACCCAAGGATTTGATATTACCACCTACGAAAGACGATTCACAGAATTGTGCCTATTGTGTCCGGGAGCATTCGAAGATGAGGAAGAGAAGATCGACGCGTTTGTGAAAGGATTACCGGAAATAATCCAAGAAGATATAAGTTCACACGAGCCCGCCTCCATACAACAGGCATGTAGAATGGCTCACAAACTAGTGAACCAGATTGAAGAAAGAATTAAAGAACAGACTGCTGAAGAGGCCAATGTGAAGCAAGTCAAAAGAAAGTGGGAGGAAAACGGTGATAAGAATCACCAATACAACAACAGCAATTACAACAATAATCGCAACAATTATCCCAACAATCGCAACATCAATCGCAACTACAACAAACGGCCCAACAACAACAACAACAACAAGAACTACAACAATCATCCTAACAACAATAATAACCGCAACAACAACAACAATCAGAAGCAGCTTTGCCAAAGGTGTGAAAAGTATCACTCGGGGTTCTGCACCAAATTTTGCAACAAGTGTAAAAGAAATGGTCATAGCGCGGCGAAGTGTGAGGTCTACGGACCAGGGGTTAATAGAACGAAAGGAACAAATGGTGTCGGAACGAGTAATGGCGGAGCAAGTAGTGTCGGAGCAAGTTATGCCAATGTAGTTTGTTATAAATATGGAAAACCGGGCCACATTATTAGAAATTGCCCGAACCAGGAGAACACGAATGGACAAGGCCGCGGAAGAGTTTTCAATATTAATGCGGCAGAGGCACAGGAAGACCCGGAGCTTGTTACGGGTACGTTTCTTATTGACAATAAATCTGCTTACGTTTTATTTGATTCGGGTGCGGATAGAAGCTATATGAGTAGAGATTTTTGTGCTAAATTAAGTTGTCCATTGACGCCTTTGGATAGTAAATTTTTACTCGAATTAGCAAATGGTAAATTAATTTCAGCAGATAATATATGTCGGAATCGAGAAATTAAACTGGTTAGCGAAACATTTAAGATTGATTTGATACCAGTAGAATTAGGGAGTTTTGATGTGATAATCGGTATGGACTGGTTGAAAGAAGTGAAAGCAGAGATCGTTTGTTACAAAAATGCAATTCGCATTATACGAGAAAAAGGAAAACCCTTAATGGTGTACGGAGAAAAGGGCAACACGAAGCTACATCTTATTAGTAATTTGAAGGCACAAAAACTAATAAGAAAAGGTTGCTATGCTGTTCTAGCACACGTCGATAAAGTACAAACTAAAGAAAAGAGCATCAATGATGTTCCCGTCGCAAAAGAATTTCCCGATGTATTTCCGAAAGAATTACCGGGATTACCCCCACATCGATCCGTTGAATTTCAAATAGATCTTGTACCAGGAGCTGCACCAATAGCTCGTGCTCCTTACAGACTCGCACCCAGCGAGATGAAAGAACTGCAAAGCCAATTACAAGAACTTTTAGAGCGTGGTTTCATTCGACCAAGCACATCACCGTGGGGAGCTCCTGTTTTGTTTGTCAAGAAGAAAGATGGTACATTCAGGTTGTGTATCGACTACTGAGAGTTGAACAAACTTACCATCAAGAACCGCTACCCACTACCGAGAATCGACGACTTATTTGATCAACTACAAGGCTCGTCTGTTTATTCAAAGATTGACTTACGTTCCGGGTATCATCAAATGCGGGTGAAAGAAGATGATATTCCAAAGACTGCTTTCAGAACACGTTACGGTCATTACGAGTTTATGGTCATGCCGTTTGGTTTAACTAATGCACCAGCTGTGTTCATGGACCTTATGAACAGAGTGTGTGGACCATACCTTGACAAGTTTGTCATTGTTTTCATTGATGACATACTTATTTACTCAAAGAATGACCAAGAACACGGTGAACATTTGAGAAAGGTGTTAGAAGTATTGAGGAAGGAGGAATTGTACGCTAAGTTTTCAAAGTGTGCATTTTGGTTGGAAGAAGTTCAATTCCTCGGTCACATAGTGAACAAAGAAGGTATTAAGGTGGATCCGGCAAAGATAGAAACTGTTGAAAACTGGGAAACCCCGAAAACTCCGAAACACATACGCCAGTTTTTAGGACTAGCTGGTTACTACAGAAGGTTCATCCAAGACTTTTCCAGAATAGCAAAACCCTTGACTGCATTAACGCATAAAGGGAAGAAATTTGAATGGAATGATGAACAAGAGAAAGCGTTTCAGTTATTGAAGAAAAAGCTAACTACGGCACCTATATTGTCATTGCCTGAAGGGAATGATGATTTTGTGATTTATTTTGATGCATCAAAGCAAGGTCTCGGTTGTGTATTAATGCAACGAACGAAGGTGATTGCTTATGCGTCTAGACAATTGAAGATTCACGAACAAAATTATACGATGCATGATTTGGAATTAGGCGCGGTTGTTTTTGCATTAAAGACTTGGAGGCACTACTTATATAGGGTCAAAAGTATTATATATACCGACCACAAAAGTCTTCAACACATATTTAATTAGAAACAACTGAATATGAGGCAGCGTAGGTGGATTGAATTATTGAATGATTACGACTTTGAGATTCGTTACCACCCGGGGAAAGCAAATGTGGTAGCCGATGCCTTGAGCAGGAAGGACAGAGAACCCATTCGAGTAAAATCTATGAATATAATGATTCATAATAACATTACTACTCAAATAAAGGAGGCGCAACAAGGAGTTTTAAAAGAAGGAAATTTAAAGGATGAAATACCCAAAGGATCGGAGAAGCATCTTAATATTCGGGAAGACGGAACCCGGTATAGGGCTGAAAGGATTTGGGTACCAAAATTTGGAGATATGAGAGAAATGGTACTTAGAGAAGCTCATAAAACCAGATACTCAATACATCCTGGAACGGGGAAGATGTACAAGGATCTCAAGAAACATTTTTGGTGGCCGGGTATGAAAGCCGATGTTGCTAAATACGTATAAGAATGTTTGACGTGTTCTAAGGTCAAAGCTGAGCATCAGAAACCATCAGGTCTACTTCAACAACCCGAAATCCCAGAATGGAAATGGGAAAACATTACCATGGATTTCATCACTAAATTGCCAAGGACTGCAAGTGGTTTTGATACTATTTGGGTAATAGTTGATCGTCTCACCAAATCAGCACACTTCCTACCAATAAGAGAAGATGACAAGATGGAGAAGTTAGCACGACTGTATTTGAAGGAAGTCATCTCCAGACATGGAATACCAATCTCTATTATCTCTGATAGGGATGGCAGATTTATTTCAAGATTCTGGCAGACATTACAGCAAGCATTAGGAACTCGTCTAGACATGAGTACTGCCTATCATCCACAAACTGATGGGCAGAGTGAAAGGACGATACAAACGCTTGAAGACATGTTACGAGCATGTGTTATTGATTTCAGAAACAGTTGGGATCGACATCTACCGTTAGCAGAATTTTCCTACAACAACAGCTACCATTCAAGCATTGAGATGGCACCGTTTGAAGCACTTTATGGTAGAAAGTGCAGGTCTCCGATTTATTGGAGTGAAGTGGGGGATAGACAGATTACGGGTCCGGAGATTATACAAGAAACTACCGAGAAGATCATCCAAATTCAACAACGGTTGAAAACCGCCCAAAGTCGACAAAAGAGCTACGCTGACATTAAAAGAAAAGATATAGAATTTGAAATTGGAGAGATGGTCATGCTTAAAGTTGCACCTTGGAAAGGCGTTGTTCGATTTGGTAAACGAGGGAAATTAAATCCAAGGTATATTGGACCATTCAAGATTATTGATCGTGTCGGACCAGTAGCTTACCGACTTGAGTTACCTCAACAACTCGCGGCTGTACATAACACTTTCCACGTCTCGAATTTGAAGAAATGTTTTGCTAAAGAAGATCTCACTATTCCGTTAGATGAAATCCAAATCAACGAAAAACTTCAATTCATCGAAGAACCCATCGAAATAATGGATCGTGAGGTTAAAAGACTTAAGCAAAACAAGATACCAATTGTTAAGGTTCGATGGAATGCTCGTAGAGGACCCGAGTTCACCTGGGAGCGTGAAGATCAGATGAAGAAGAAATACCCGCATCTATTTCCAGAAGATTCATCAACACCTTCAACAGCTTAAAATTTCGGGACGAAATTTATTTAACGGGTAGGTACTGTAGTGACCCGAACTTTTCCATGTTTATATATATTAATTGAGATTGATATTTACATGATTAAATGTTTCCAACATGTTAAGCAATCAAAACTTGGTAAGACTTGATTAATTAAAATATGTTTCATATAGACAATTGACCACCCAAGTTGACCGGTGATTCACGAACGTTAAAACTTGTAAAAACTATATGATGACATATATATATGGATATATATATAGTTAACATGATATTATGATAAGTAAACATATCATTAAGTATATTAACAATGAACTACATATGTAAAAACAAGACTACTAACTTAATGATTTTTAAACGAGACATATATGTAACGATTATCGTTGTAAAGACATTTAATGTATATATATCATATTAAGAGATATTAATACATGATAATATCATGATAATATAATAATTTAAAATCTCATTTGATATTATAAACATTGGGTTAACAACATTTAACAAGATCGTTAACCTAAAGGTTTCAAAACAACACTTACATGTAACGACTAACGATGACTTAACGACTCAGTTAAAATGTATATACATGTAGTGTTTTAATATGTATTTATACACTTTTGAAAGACTTCAATACACTTATCAAAATACTTCTACTTAACAAAAATGCTTACAATTACATCCTCGTTCAGTTTCATCAACAATTCTACTCGTATGCACCCGTATTCGTACTCGTACAATACACAGCTTTTAGATGTATGTACTATTGGTATATACACTCCAATGATCAGCTCTTAGCAGCCCATTTGAGTCACCTAACACATGTGGGAACCATCATTTGGCAACTAGCATGAAATATCTCATAAAATTACAAAAATATGAGTAATCATTCATGACTTATTTACATGAAAACAAAATTACATATCCTTTATATCTAATCCATACACCAACGACCAAAAACACCTACAAACACTTTCATTCTTCAATTTTCTTCATCTAATTGATCTCTCTCAAGTTCTATCTTCAAGTTCTAAGTGTTCTTCATAAATTCCAAAAGTTCTAGTTTCATAAAATCAAGAATACTTTCAAGTTTGCTAGCTCACTTCCAATCTTGTAAGGTGATCATCCAACCTCAAGAAATCTTTGTTTCTTACATTAGGTTATCATTCTAATACAAGGTAATAATCATATTCAAACTTTGGTTCAATTTCTATAACTATAACAATCTTATTTCAAGTGATGATCTTACTTGAACTTGTTTTCGTGTCATGATTCTGCTTCAAGAACTTCGAGCCATCCAAGGATCCGTTGAAGCTAGATCCATTTTTCTATTTTCCAGTAGGTTTATCCAAGGAACTTAAGGTAGTAATGATGTTCATAACATCATTCGATTCATACATATAAAGCTATATTATTCGAAGGTTTAAACTTGTAATCACTAGAACATAGTTTAGTTAATTCTAAACTTGTTCGCAAACAAAAGTTAATCCTTCTAACTTGACTTTTAAAATCAACTAAACACATGTTCTATATCTATATGATATGCTAACTTAATGATTTAAAACCTGGAAACACGAAAAACACCGTAAAACCGGATTTACGCCGTCGTAGTAACACCGCGGGCTGTTTTGGGTTAGTTAATTAAAAACTATGATAAACTTTGATTTAAAAGTTGTTATTCTGAGAAAATGATTTTTATTATGAACATGAAACTATATCCAAAAATTATGGTTAAACTCAAAGTGGAAGTATGTTTTCTAAAATGGTCACCTAGACGTCGTTCTTTCGACTGAAATGACTACCTTTACAAAAACAACTTGTAACTTATTTTTCCGACTATAAACCTATACTTTTTCTGTTTAGATTCATAAAATAGAGTTCAATATGAAACCATAGCAATTTGATTCACTCAAAACGGATTTAAAATGAAGAAGTTATGGGTAAAACAAGATTGGATAATTTTTCTCATTTTAGCTACGTGAAAATTGGTAACAAATCTATTCCAACCATAACTTGATCAACTTGTATTGTATATTATGTAATCTTGAGATACCATAGACACGTATACAATGTTTCGACCTATCATGTCGACACATCTATATATATTTCGGAACAACCATAGACACTCTATATGTGAATGTTGGAGTTAGCTATACAGGGTTGAGGTTGATTCCAAAATATATATAGTTTGAGTTGTGATCAATACTGAGATACGTATACAATGGGTCGTGGATTGATTCAAGATAATATTTATCGATTTATTTCTGTACATCTAACTGTGGACAACTAGTTGTAGGTTACTAACGAGGACAGCTGACTTAATAAACTTAAAACATCAAAATATATTAAAAGTGTTGTAAATATATTTTGAACATACTTTGATATATATGTATATATTGTTATAGGTTCGTGAATCAACCAGTGGCCAAGTCTTACTTCCCGACGAAGTAAAAATATGTGAAAGTGAGTTATAGTCCCACTTTTAAAATCTAATATTTTGGGATGAGAATACATGCAGGTTTTATAACTGATTTAAAAAATAGACACAAGTACGTGAAACTACATTCTATGGTTGAATTATCGAAATCGAATATGCCCCTTTTTATTAAGTCTGGTAATCTAAGAATTAGGGAACAGACACCCTAATTGACGCGAATCCTAAAGATAGATCTATTGGGCTTAACAAACCCCATCCAAAGTACCGGATGCTTTAGTACTTCGAAATTTATATCATATCCGAAGGGTGTCCCGGAATGATGGGGATATTCTTATATATGCATCTTGTTAATGTCGGTTACCAGGTGTTCACCATATGAATGATTTTTATCTCTATGTATGGGATGTGTATTGAAATATAAAATCTTGTGGTCTATTATTATGATTTGATATATATAGGTTAAACCTATAACTCACCAACATTTTTGTTGACGTTTTAAGCATGTTTATTCTCAGGTGATTATTAAGAGCTTCCGCTGTCGCATACTTAAATAAGGACGAGATTTGGAGTCCATGCTTGTATGATATTGTGTAAAAACTGCATTCAAGAAACTTATTTTGTTGTAACATATTTGTATTGTAAACCATTATGTAATGGTTGTGTGTAAACAGGATATTTTAGATTATCATTATTTGATAATCTACGTAAAGCTTTTTAAACCTTTATTGATGAAATAAAGGTTATGGTTTGTTTTAAAATGAATGCAGTCTTTGAAAAACGTCTCATATAGAGGTCAAAACCTCGCAACGAAATCAATTAATATGGAACGTTTTTAATCAATAAGAACGGGACATTTCAGTTGCAAAGTCCAAATGGCATGCGTTTGTAAGCAAAAGTACTATAAGTGCACGTGAACGTGGTTTTTTCTTGGTCCTCGGGTGCTATTGGAATTTGAAAATATCCGGAAAAACCATCAAGAAAACAATAGTAACTATTTCCGGCTAATCTTTCCAACATTTGATCAGTGAAAGGTAAGGGAAAGTGATCTTTCCTGGTGGCGTCATTTAATTTTCTATAATCAATACAGACATGCCATCCTGTTACAGTCCTTGTAGGAATAATCTCATTTTTCTCATTTGTGATGACAGTCATGCCACCCTTCTTAGGTACGCATTGAACTGGGCTTACCCATGGACTATCAGAGATTGGATAAATTAAACCTGCATCTAGTAGTTTAATAATTTCTTTCTTAACAACATCTTGCATATTAAGATTTAGTCTTCGTTGGCGTTGCACATACGTTTTATGACCTTCTTCCATAAGGATTTTATGTGTAAAATACGAAGGACTTATACCTTTAATGTCATGAATCTTCCATGCAATAGCTGGTTTATGAGCTTTTAACACAGAAATGAGTTGAGATTTTTCATTTTCAGTAAGAGAAGATGATATTATTACAGGTAATTCAGATTCACCATGTAAATAAGCGTATTCCAAATGGTTTGGAAGTGGATTTAACTCTAATATTCTTCTATCGATGATTTGTATCGATATCTGTCTTCTTCTTTTAGCATTTGAATTTCTTCCGTTGTTGGTTCATATCCATTAGCCATAAGTGTAGCTAACATTTCAGTTTCATCAATTGGTTCAGTTCCTTCTCCTAAAGAACATTCTCCTGCTCCTTGTAATTCTGTAAATTCTTCTAACAATTCTTCATGTGAATATATAGTTTGAATATAATAACATGTATCATCTGCAGATTGCGGTTGTTGAATGGCTCTATCAACAGAAAAGGTAACACTCTCGTCCTCTATACTTAGGGTCAGTTTCTTACCGAACACGTCTATTATTGCTTTAGCCGTGTTTAAGAATGGTCTTCCTAATGTGAGAGGAACTCGAGAATCTTCTTCCATATCCATAATAACAAAATCTACTGGAAATACTAAAGTACCAACTTTAACTAGCATGTTTTCCATTATCCCTCTAGGATATTTTACTGATCGATCGGCTAGTTGTATGCTTATTCGTGTTGGTTTCAATTCTCCAAGGTCTAGTTTAGCGTATAATGAATACGGCATTAGATTTATACTAGCACCTAAGTCTGCCAATGCTTCTATTGAACTAAGACTACCCAGAAAAGATGGAATTGTGAAACTTCCTGGATCTGATAATTTTTCTGGTATCTTATGCAACAGTACTGCAGAACAATTAGCATTCATAGTAACAGCCGAGAGTTCTTCCATTTTCTTTCTATTTGTGATTAGATCTTTTAGAAATTTAGCATATCTAGGCATTCCTGAAATCACATCAATGAAAGTAAGATTGACATTTATTTGTTTAAATATATCCAAGAATTTGGATTGCTCAGCTTCAAGTCTTTCTTTTCTCATTTTACTCGGGTAAGGAAGTGGTGGTTGGTATGGTTTAACATAAGGTTTAGCCTTAACTGTGTTATCTTCATTAACTTTTTCAACTACCGGTTCTTTTCCCTTATATTGCTCAGGTTGTGGTTCTTGTGGAGTAGGAATAGCGTCATCAGAAATTACAGGCATTTTAGGTGGTTTAAGTGTAATACTACTTCTTGTGGTAATGGCTTTAGCTGTTTCATTCCGGGGGTTAGCATTTGTATCGCTAGGAAAACTTTCCGATTTTCTTTCACCTATTAACCTTGCTAGGTTACTCACTTCTTGTTCCAGATTTTGAATAGAAGCTTGTTGATTTCTAAATACTTGAGCATTTTGTTCATTGGTTTGTTTCTGAGATGTGAAAAATTGCGTTTGAGATTCAACTAGCTTCGACATCATATCTTCTAAATTTGGCTTCATATCATCGGTTTGTGGTGGTTTATTTTGAAAAATAGGTCTTTGCTAATTGTAAGTATTGTTAGATACTTGTTGATTGCTAGGACCTTGTTGATTGTTGTATGGAACATTTCGGTTATAATTCTAGTTTTGATTGTAGATTGGTCTTGGCGGTTGATAATTATTTTGATAATTATTTCCAGGCCTTTGGATCATGTATGAAACATTCTCTCTTTGTTCCATTGTTTGTTCAATACTAAGACAATCTTTTGTCAAATGTGGTCCTCCACACTGCTCACAACTAATTCGTATTGAGTGAATATCTTTAGTCATCTTTTCCATTCGTCTCTCGACAGCATCTATCTTTGCAGAAATGGAATCAAAGTCATGGCTAGAATCAGCTCTAGCCGCTTTAGATGATCTAACGATATCTTTTTCTTGATGCCACTCATGTGAGTGGGAAGCAGTGTTATCAATAATTTTGTAAACTTCAGTTGCGGTTTTCTTCATAATGGAACCACCAGCTGCTATATCGATGTCTTTTCGTGTAGTGATGTCGCATCCTTGGTAGAATATTTGTACTATTTGATACGCGTCTAAACCATGTTGCGGACATCCTCTTAATAACTTTCCAAATCTTGTCTACGCCTCATATAGAGTTTCGTTTGGCTTTTGCGTGAACGTAACAATTTCTCCTTGAAGTCTCACAGCTTTAGATGCCGGAAAGAATTGTTTAAGAAAATTTTCAACTAAAACATCCCATGTATCAATCGCCCCTTCAGGTAACGATTCTAACCAATCTTTGGCTTCTCCCTTTAAAGTCCAGGGAAATAACATGAGATAGATCTGTTCATCCTCAACTTCTCTGATTTTAAATAGAGTACAGATCCTATTAAAAGTTCGAAGATGTTCGTTTGGATCTTCCTTCGGCGCACCACTAAATTGGCATTGATTAGTTACCATGTGTAGCATTTGTCCTTCGATTTCATAATCTGGTGCATTAATGTCTGGTTGAGTAATTGCGTGACCTTGGCCAGTGCGTTTAGCTCTCATTCGCTCTTCCATACTTAGAGGTTCCAGATTTTCCATGATTGAAATTGTTGAATCTGAATCACTAGAGGATTCTGATTTAATGATTTCTTCCTCGACAATCTCCGGATGAGTGATTTGTGGTTCAGGAGGAATGATTAGTGGTTCAGGATCTCTGAATTGTCCCTGAATATCCTCCGGATTCTCAATTATGAGGTCGGGTTCAAAAAATGGATTATCGGAAATTTGAATTGGAGTACTTGGTCGACTAGATGACGATTCTAAAGAAAAATTAATGACGACAATGTTGGCTAGATGTCTTGATCGAGTTACAGGTGGGGAACGTATGAAAGGTGATGAACGTTTTGCTCGGTGCATTCACTGAATATCATATTAGTTATAAAAATAAAAATTATTAAAGTTATCAAATTAATAGACTTTTTTGATTTTGCCCACGTTTCGAATTGCCAATAGATGCAGCAGGTAGCCAGGACCCTTTAAATCGAGAGCCCACAACTCGCCACTAACAAATCCAACTATTACTACGAATCAGAAAATTTTGGATGTCTATCAATTTAACCGCTTAAAATAATTTTTCGTCGAAGTTTAAAGAAGATAAAGAAAATTCTATGTCCTAAAAACTAGAGCGTCGAGAAATAAGAAAGAAAAAGAGTGCGTCGAAAAACGTCGAAAAATAAAAGGTCGAAAAACAATAATAAGAAAGTAAAGCTTCGAAACTTAATAGTCTAAAAACTAAATATTAAAACTTGCGTCTAAAGGTATTAAAGCTTAAAAGGAATTCTATATCCAAAACGGCAATAACTTAAATCAGCGCTAAAATTTATTTAAAACTAAAGTGATAAGCGATGTCGTAAAATTCTAAAGCGTCTAAATCTTAATCTAAAAAAAAGCACTTAAGTGATTTTACGGCAAAACTTAGAAATCTAACAATAAAAATAAACTACGGCAAAAACAAACTTAAAACTAATTACAACTGATAAAAATACAAATTACAATTAAACGATTAAAAAGATACAAAATTTAAAAATAAAACTAAAGTTATAAAAAATACAATTTTTATAAAAATATTATTTTTATATTATTATTTAATAAAAGTATTAATTTTATATATTAATAAAACTTATTTAAAACTTAAATATACAAATTTAATTAAAACTAAAATTAATTATTAAACAACTAAACCCTAATTATTATTAATTAATTATAATTAAAATTATATAAACCCTAACTGTGTAATTAATGCGTACCAGATCAGGCGTGTCAGACTTCTCCACGAGTACGGATTTCGGCAGCCCAATAACTTCGCGAGTGCGGAGGATGCAGATTCAGATGATGTGCAGGTTCAAATTACGCAGGTTCAGTTTTTTTTTTAAATTTTAATTTTCTGTTTTGTTTTTTTTTATAAAAAAATTAAATAAAACTTATATATTAAAAATTACTTATTAATTTTTATAATTCTAAAAAAAATGAACTTTTTAATTAAAGCACCCAAAATAGATATATATTTTTTTATGTTTTTATATTTTTGTATTTTTAATATTTAAAACGTATTTTTACAAAAAGAAATTAAAACTTTAATAAAAATCTTTTTTTATATATATTGCATTTCGCTTCGGCATTTAAGAGTCTCCGGCAGCGGTGCCAAAAATACTTGATGTTAAAGCGAAGGGGTATAAAATACTATTAATTTTTACAAGAAAATACTATTAAATACGATACAATTTTACACAAGTTATTTATTTATTTATAGAGTGGATATACCTAAACCTTGCTACAACACTTATAGACGGTGTACCTAATTGTACAGTAGTGTAGTTTTTAGTAAGTCCGGTTCGTACACAGGGAACTAGCCAAATTTAACGCTATATTTTTAAAACTATATTTATAAATATATATTGAAGTAGTATTATTATTATAAAAGGGGTTTTTTACCGTTTAATGACCGGTTTATCGATTTTAAAACTTTAGTCGCAGTTAAAACCTAATGTAAAATATTAAATATATAAAAGACTTAATTTAAAGCGTAAAGTAAATGACAATAATTAAAGTGCGATAAATAAAATGACAATAAATAAAATTGCGATAATTAAAAGTGCAATTAAATATGAAATAAAGGAATTATGCTTATTTAAACTTTCGTAATCATGATGTTTGACGTGTTGATTTTAGTTTATTACCATGGGTTAATTGTCCTTTGTCCTGGATTATTCAATATGTCCGTCTGGTTTTTGTCCATAACAGTCCATCAGTCATAAATATAAAGTGCGAGTGTCCTCGTCAAATTATCCTTATATCCGAAGTCAAATATTCCAACTAATTGGGGACTTAAACTATAATTACACCAATTTTCCGTGTATATAATTCACCCCTGTTTTAATAAGTCCATAGACTATTAATCCATTCCCGTGTCCGGTTAAATGAACGATTATTAGTACTTATAAATATCCCGCCCATCGTGTCCGATCGAGTGTATATGGTTATTTATAGGTACGTCCAATTGTAAATCTTTATAATAAATTAACAAACTATCATTTAATTAAACAAATATAAAGCACATTAATAGCCCATAGTCTAATTTCCACAAGTGTCGTTCTTTTGTCCAAACTCCAATTATGGTACAAAGCCCAATTACCCCGACTTTAATATTTAGCCCAACATCATGATTACTTCGGCTTAAATAAGCATAATAATAACTTAGCTACGAGACATTAATTTAAAAAGGTTGAACATAATTTACAATGATTAATAATAGTGTAGCTTTACACGGACAGAATTTCGACTTACACACTTACAACATTTGCTAACATACCCTTATTATTATTAAAATTAAAATTAAAATTAAAATTATAATATACATATACATATACATATACATATACATATACATATACATATACATATACATATACATATACATATACATATATATATACATATATATATATATATATATATATATATATATATATATATATATATATATATATATATATATATATATATATATATATATTACGTTGAGATAGAGAAGAGAAAAAGATGTGTAATTTTCGTGCAGAATTCGATGGCTTTTATAGGCCCACAATTTACTGTGCAGCTCCGCGAGTGCGAAGCTTTTCTTCTTCTAAATTCCGCGAGTAATGAGGTCATAAATACAGCTCACATAAAAGATCCAAAATGTGGGCTATGATGACCCGTCCAAAATCATCCTGAACGAAGTCATCAACATCTGGTCCCATAGCGAGGAACTGACCTAAATATGCCATGTACGACTCCATATAGTATCTTTAAAATGAGCAAATGCACAGCGGAAGACTTCTTTCATACCTGAGAATAAACATGCTTAAAAGTGTCAACCAAAAGGTTGGTGAGTTCATAGGTTTACCATAACAATCATTTCAATATATTAATAGACTACAAGATTTCCGTTTATAATATATGTACACTCGCAAGTGTATAAAAGTATTCTTTAAGTTGTTGAGCGCTTCAGTAACCATACTTAATGTGACATATTCCCTTTATTATGAAATCTACCTACACTGTACCAAGTGTAGTAAAAACGAAGTACTATGCAACCGTTTACGATACTAGAGCGACTAGCCCGGTTGGGGTGGTCAAACCCGATAGATCTATCGATAGGATTCGCGCTTACATGTTATTCCAACATGTAAATATTAGTTACCAAGCTATTAGGGAAGATATGCAGGGTGGTATAACTCAACATAGAATATATTTTAAATACTTATGTCTATTTCGTCAAACAGTTATAAAAGCAGCGCATGTATTCTCAGCCCAAAAATATATATTGCAAAAGCAATTAAAAAGGGAGCAAATGAAACTCACCATACTGTATTTTGTAGTAAAAATACATATGACGTCATTGAACAAGTGTAAGGTTGGTCTCGGATTTACGAACCTATATCAAGTATATATATTAACACATATACTTGTAATCGCACAAATGATGTATTGATATTTATAATATATATTATTTCAATTGTTATATATTTATATATACTTTGTATATATGTTTCATATAAGTATTTGTTTGATAGAATGATAATAATAAAGATAATGAATAACATGTTGTTTTATTTGGTAATAATAATAATCATATTAATAATAATATTATTAGTAATAATAATAGTATTTGTAAAATAATACTAATAATAATAATAATGATAGTAATAATAATTTTTAAAATTTTGATAATCTTACTAATAAAAATAAAAATGCTAGTTTTGAAAAAAAAATAATCATTTTAATCATAATTTTAGTGACAATAATAATAATAATAATAATAATAATAATAATAATAATAATAATAATAATAATAATAATAATAATAATAATAATAATAATAATAATAATAATAAAAATATTAAGATAATAATAGTAATAAATAAATAAATAACTACCTCAAAGGAGTAGCCCTTAAAAATGCCCAAGTCCGGATTTGAACCCGCGACGTCCCGCTAACCCGATAACATTACAAACCAACTACTCCATTTCGTTTTTCTTGATTAATATAAATCTTATGCTTATTTACCCAGTTACTTTGTGTTTCCCCTTTTTCTTCTTCATCATCACCATCTTAATATTTTTATCATTTAAAAACCATAATCCCAATCCTAATCATCTCTGATATCATTATATCATAATCATCATCCTAATTCGTAACAATATCATGTATCAATGGTATTTTCCCGTATCCTCATCATTCGTCCCAATTATAATATTTAAATCGAATCTAGGCCTAACATGACATGAATGATTTCAGCCCAACTACAGCTCATACGATTAAATAATAGGCCCGTGATTAATTTAGCCTAACAGCAATTTCTTAAGCCTAAACATACACAAGCCCAACTAATATAAGTTAATGGCATGCGGCCCAAATAGAGTTTAATGGCCCAAGTAGCAACAATTAATCAATCCGATCCAATTAGCAAATTTCATTCGATTACCCTTTTGTTACTTGACAAAAAAAAATATCCTAATAATATGAAACAACTCACGAAATGTTTGTCAAGTGGGGTTAGGTTGTTAGGAGTTGTTGGCCATAAAGGAAGTTTATAATCTTCATTGAATTATTTAATATCATCTGGTCATTGTATCATTCTCATCTTATTTTCCTCTCATCATCTAATAACCAAACACGTATCATATCATTTTTGCTTTATAACATCATTATCAATCAGAGTAGAGAACAAGAAAGAGATCGAAAATAGGTGGTGTGGGCTTCGGTTTGCATCAGGAAATAATAACAGAAGCAGTTATCACAGCGGTTCATAAATAATAAAAATAATGTTAGCAGCCTAACATTTGGAATGTAGTTACCGACATCACACTTATACATATACTATCTCGTTCCGCTGTTAATCAGTGGCGGATAAAGGTTCTCAGAAAAATCCCAAATTTTTATATTAAATTTCTTTAATTATGTCAGTCATTATGGTATAAAATTCGATCATTAACTATTAAATAAAAATTACATTAGTCATTCACTCCCAATCCGAAGTAAAATATAAAAGTTTTAAAATTCAACAAATGGTTCATAAATACATTTTTAATAAGTCTATAATTTGTAAAACTCATTTTCGGATTATTCTTTATTTAAAAATCATATACGTTCGATTTTATCTTGTTTAATATTGATTGAATGATAAATGAGTGTAACCGTCATTTACTAAATAGATTCGAAATCATTCACTTTCAATATACTATATATATACATTTTAATTAACAAATTTTATTACATAAATGATTAAACTAATTATATATTTTTAACAAAATAAATTTAATATTATTATATATTTACAAATAATATTCATATATATATATATATATATATATATATATGTGTGTGTGTGTGTGTGTGTGTGTGTGTGTGTGTGTGTGCAAATAGTTGTTCGTGAATCATCGAAAACAGTCGAAGGTCAATTGAATATATGAAAACAGTTCAAAAATTTTTGAGACTCAACATTAAATACTTTGCTTATCGTGTCGAAAACATATAAAGATCAAGTTTAAATTTGGTCGAAATTTTTCGGGTCGTCACAGTACCTACCCGTTAAAGAAATTTCGTCCCGAAATTTGATCGTGCTCGTCATAGCTAACATTAAAAATGTTTTCATGATGAATTTGAGCTGATAAATAGAGTTTTATTACTGTTGAGTAATATGGATAAGATAATCCGATTACTCGAAGAGTACGAGTGAAGCTATCACTAAATAGTGAAATGAGAAAGACATGTTTTATCATAACTTTTGACTAGTCATGGTTGAATTAAAATACGTCTTAACTTTTGACGTTGTCCTGGTTGAATTTCGGAATTCAAGGGATATAAAAAAAATCTTCGAAATCTAAAAGATTTGATTCTTTGGCGAATAAGGAAATTAAGATCTCTATAATTAAATACGGTGATCTGTCTCGATTACTCTGTCTGATATTTCCATTATAAATGAACCTCCTTTGTTCCATTATTTTACCACTCCTATACTTTCTTCCTTAATCCATACTTCTAAAGATTGTAAAAATGCTTAATCCAGTACTGATACTTGTCCTTCTTCTGACAATCGCTTCTGTCTTTCTCCTTTTTCATCTACCACCAGAGGAATCTGTTTACTTCTACTTCTCTCTTGGGGTTATAGTGTTTTTAATTCTTCCGTGCCTTGATGTTGCAATAAACATTGATATACACGGTTTGTAATTTATGTGTTTGTGGTCGGCTTTATATTTCCTTTTATATTTTGAAGTTCCATGCTCTTGTTTTCTCTTCCCGACTTTAAATCAAGCGAATAATGGTCCAGAATTCATAGATATAGAGTTTTGAATGATCATAATGTTCTAAGCATGAAGGAACGTATTAGCACGATTTGATTTATCAAATTACCAGAATCCCTGAGGATGGAACTATCAAGAATATATTTTCTTGATATGTTCAGAGGTTAAGTAGAATGAAAGAGTTATGTAACATGGTTCATGATAAAGGTATGATCTGTGATCCTTTATCACGTTCCATTAGAAACTCAGCATGACTTACTGTAATATAATCACGTTGGCCAAGTGTCATTATATTATACTAACTCATGCTTCAATTCCAAACACTTCTCCACAATTCATTCATAATTTATACTTAGATTTTACAGAAGTTTCCAATATAATGGAATACAGAAAATACGAAGAGCTAGATAATTTCGGACAAGAATATTTATGAAAATATCCTCAGAAATATCGAAGATATTTATGATGATATTTTGGAATTTCTAAGTTCGAAGGTTGATGAAGAAAAATTTTCCTCAAGATTTTAAAATGGCTTCGGAGTAAGATATTCTCTAAAGATTTCATCGGATCCAGAATTACCTGGATTCTTTGAATATAGGGTATGGTCCTTGTATTTGTCCTTGGTCTCCTTCATGGTTAGCTCGATCTGTTTTTCAGTACCAATTTTCTATCGAGCGTTCTCAACACTCCATTCTTTTATCATCACTTTTGGCCATTAAGACCATCTACAACATGCTGCTTCGTCAGCATTTTCAAAGTTAACAAATCTGGATCATCGATTATCAAACCGAGGGTTTTCAAGAATATTGAAGGTTTTTAGATGATTAAACGCTTATTGTAATCGTCAAGATACAAAGGATGTTTAAGATGAAATCAAGTGGCAAGCTTAAAGAATTGTTTAGTTTCATATGTTATAATCAATATTTTAATTCATTTTAATTGTCCAATGATAATAGTCCACAGTTAGCAGTTCAATAATTTAATATATAATATTCGAATTAATTAATATGTATCGTGACCCGTGTACAGGTCTCAGACTCGATCACAACTCAAAGTATATATATTATTTAAGAATCAACCTCAACCCTGTATAGCGAACTCGAACATTACAGCATATAGAGTGTTTATGGTTATTCCAAATAATATATATACATGCGTCGATATGATATGTCAAAACCTTGTATACGTGTCCCGATATTTAAAGTGCGTAAAATAAATAACAGAAATTAAATGACGATAAATAAAATTGCGATAAATAAATTGCGATAAATAAAATGTAATTAGTTAGCTAGGAACAGTTAGCGTGAATTCTTAACAAAATTCTTCTCATAGTTAAATTGTTTGTTTCTAACAAATTTTATTATGTCCAATGTTTTCTTCATTATGCCACTTGTTGGATTCTGATGAGTCAAAATCCAATTTTGAAATTGAATGAAAATGATTACTCTATGGTGAATCGATTCATATAGCTGTGGGTGTAAGTAAGATAGTAAATGACTGTTGAATCAGATTCGAAGAATGTACAGTGTAACTTACTAATGTGAAAACTAAATATTCCTCGGGTATTACCTGCTCGTTAAAATATTTTCACCATTAACAGTTTGTACAAAAGAATTTTTAATTACAATCTTTATGAAAATATATATACATATATATTTTCTTCAGATGCAATCATGGATTTAATGAGTTAATATGATATTAATCTCATTTGCTTTTCGGTTTGAGCTAGAATAAGTAATATTTAAAACTTTTAGAAACCGCATATTCTTCACAGAATATTTCTTCTTCACAGAATATTTCTTCAATGAAGTTATGGATCAATATTTCATCGTTACCTATTAGGAATCACATATTATTCGCAGAATATTTCTTCAATGAAGTTATGGTTCAATACTTCATCGTTTATTGTTGTTAGTACTCCTTGGTATCTATGGTGAGTATGATGTTGATGTTCGTGGGACAGATTGTGATGTTGAGGTGTGGGATGCGGATGTTGTTGTTGGTGGTAGTATTGTTGGTGCCAGTGATGTTGCTGAAGCTGGTACATTTTGCACCATATTTTTCAAGGCTACAACTCGGGTGTGAAGCTCGTTGACTTATTACTCCGGGATGATTGTCGGTAGGAACAAGCGAGTGAATAAGGTTTTGGATTTGAGATAGTATATAATCGTGGCGAGATACTCTGGAAATGAGTGTGAAAATGGTGTTTAGAATGGTTCGCCGGTAAGTGCTTCAGGTTCATTGTCAAGAGGCAAATTCGGTTGGTGGGAAGGATCGCCTTCTTCGCGTCTCCATTGACTAAGTCGACTACGAACTCATCAGATGAATTGGGGATGACTGATTGGTTGATTCATTCTGGTGACGCTGTTTCCGGAGCTTAGGTGAACATCCATATCGGAATCCAAGGGACTTGAACTAGTTGTGAGTTCCATTTTTTTCAGATAGATAAAGGGTTTTCGGTATGAAATGATTTTTGGATATCAGATGACATTCTAATTATATGGAATACTTATGTATAATACAGAAGATCCCGTAGATTACAGAGGAACTTTCGGTAGCTGTCAGGCAAAGTTTACAGTAACTGATACACTAGGATATGAATTTATCTATACACTATCTATCAAATAAGTGCAGGAAGTCGTGTCTAGACTTAGGAATGATAAGCAGGTAATTTCTGACAAGAAATGATAAGAAAAATTTTGACATGCAGCTAAGGTCGAAGTCCAGACTCACTTAATGCATCCTAATAACTATCAGTTAGATATACTAATGCAAGACCTGATTCGCTAGGACCAATGCTCTGATACCAACTGTGATGACCCGTCCAAAATCATCCTGAACGAAGTCATCAACATCTGGTCCCATAG
Organism: Rutidosis leptorrhynchoides; assembly: GCF_046630445.1. NCBI lineage: Eukaryota > Viridiplantae > Streptophyta > Magnoliopsida > Asterales > Asteraceae > Rutidosis > Rutidosis leptorrhynchoides. The sequence goes on along the minus strand of NC_092343.1, from coordinate 385,623,533 downwards.
CGAGGTACTGACCTAAATATGCCATGTACGACTTCATATAGTATCCTTAAAATGAGCAAATGCACAGCGAAAGACTTCTTTCATACCTGAAAATAAACATGCTTAAAAGTGTCAACTAAAAGGTTGGTGAGTTCATAGGTTTACCATAACAATCATTTCAATATATTAATAGACCACAAGATTTCCGTTTATAATATATGTGTAGCGACCCCGACAAATCGTCAATTGACGGCGTCCACTACTTAGGTCCCGTTGCGTGGTCATAGGTCTTTAACGTGACGTTTGACCAAAGATATGTCGCATTCCTTTCAAAAATAAAGATTGTTTCAAAGTTTACAAGAATTATTCATCCAAAAGTTACGTTACAAAGTTATAGTTACATGTGAAACCTATGCGACACAGTTGTTAAAGAAAGTCAAAAGACGCTCCATGAAATGCATGTATACTCGACATCCAATGCAAGTATCAAATAATGAGCGGAAGCATGTTTCACATATCGTTCAAAGACCTGAGAAAAACATAGAAATATGTCAACGAAAACGTTGGTGAAATCATAGGTTTAAGTAGGTAAGTGAGTAAAAGTAAGTCGAACCACAAGATTTGCAACACTGATAAAATAGTAGTACATTCTAAAAGTTAATATTAACGAGCACCCAAATATCAAGGCTTAACATTCCGTCCGTTGAACCCCATCATAGTAGTGCTAGAACAACACTGTTTCTCGAAAATATATTTTATTTGTGGACGGTAGCGAACCGTCCGAGATGAGGGTTTGTCAAACCCATATGGCCATACAACATAAGTTCACGCCTACACTTACACCATGCAAGTGTAACTAATGATAATCAAATTGAGGATTTTGTTCTAAACTCGTATGTAGAATGTTTGTTTTCTTGTACTTGTGTTCACTTAGTTAAAAGGTAACGTTTATGTTTTCTCATCCCAAAAGTAAGTTCACAAGAGTAAAAGTGGGACTATGATCTCACCTTGAGTGCAAGAGTACAAAGACACTTCAAAAAGTAACGTACCAAGTACAACGCTAGTCTTGACCTAAACAAATAGGGTTGTATCAATAACGGTATACACAAACGGTCAAAGATGTTCAATTAGTCCTATAGCTCGTTACGACTCGATTATATAGCATGTGAATCACATTGTCAAGTTTCATGCAAGATACAAGTAAAGAATCATGTTAGAAGGATTGCATAATCATTTGGTTAAGTTTGACAAAAAGTCAAACTTGGTCGGGTCAAAGTCAACGAAAAAGTCAACGCATTCGGGTCGGGTTTCGAACTATTTTTCTGAGGTTTTTATTCATATATAAGCATGTTAGAACAAGTTACATGTGAATCGGAGGTCCATAGACTATCAAACATTTTTCGTATTTTGGACAAGAAGGTCAGAATCAAAGTATGCCTATTGTCGCGCCGCGACATTTAACGGGGCCTGGTACCTGGTCTGCTGAAATTGTTCAAGTCTCAATTCCAAATTCAAATAAGCACAACTTGCAAACCGTAAACACTTAGGACTCGTATCTTATATCGTTGGAAAGCTCTTTTGACAAGGAATACAACTAAACATGTTTCATCAAATAAAAACATCATTTCCAATAACCGATTTCTCGTCAAGTGATCATTTAAAGTCCATTTTCAAAGTTTCAAGTTCACAAAATACACTTTAAGTTTCGGGGATCCAATTCACACATATGATATGCCGTTTTGAAGGTAATGAAACATGCATTACAACTAAACACTTACAAATAACATTTCATGGCATTCAAGCATCAAGAAGTTCATCTCAAGAACTATCAAACCCTAATCAAGAATCACAAATCATAAATCATGTTTTTGAAGTTTTACAAATCAACCTACACATCAACATGAAGCTAGTGATACTAGTAACACAATTAAAACATGAACTTTAACAATTTAACAACATTTAATCTTTCAAAATCAAAGATTAAGCAAACCCATTTCAAAAGTTCAAACTAGTTACTCTAAACAACAAATCAAGCAAACAAAACATATATTCATGTTATACCCGAGCCATAGACACTAATTAACACTTTTATAATTCAAAAACATCAAGAACACAAAATCTAGTGATTTTAGAAAGTTACCCAAATGAGATGAAATTGGTATCAAGTTGTAGAGGATGAAGAGAGGATTCCAAATATGTAATTTGTTTTGATGTTAGCCTCCAAATCTGAAATTAGATGATGAATCTTGTTTGAGTTCTTGAGAGGAAAATGAAAGTATGAAAAGAGAGAAAGAGAGAAAATGAGAGGAGGAGGTTGAAGGTTTGACTAGTTGACCTAGTCAAATCTTTGGCCTCTTTACAAATTTAGTCCCTCTAGTTCAGGTGCGGGTGCGTGAATTAACAAAACGAATTATTTTGAATTACACGTGAGTACGAGAGATGTTATAATCCAATAACAAAAATATTTTAAGAATGTTAGCTAATGGAGGATACGAATCGAGATACTGAGGATGTTATTAAAATAAAAAGACGGGCGTTAAAATAATTTAACGAAAAAATGCGGGATGTTACATTACCCACACCTTAAAAGAAATTTCGTCCCGAAATTTAGTTGGAAGAAATAGTCGATGTCTCTTACTCGAGACCTTACATTGTCAATGCTATGAATAAGTGAAGATATTTCTTTGGGCATTTCCACTAATTTGGATAGTCGGGGTTTTGAGTTGTATTAAGGCTTGGTTTACGATCCACCATTTCAACTGGTTTTCCCATGGAGGGGATTTTGTCATCAATAGTAGGTTTATCTAGAAGAGTAGTACGCTCCTGTTCTGTAGGACACGTGTCTAAGTTTGTTACATGAAACGTAGGGTAAACGAAAACTTAATTGAGTCGGGAGATCTAAACGGTAGGAGGTGGTTCCAATACGCCCCAAGATTTACAAAAGGATCAATATTGCGGATAACTTTTCTCGATTTCTCGAAAAGGGTTACACCTTTCCAAGGTGCGGTTTTTCAATGTTACGCGGTTACTGACTTTGAACTTGAGAGATTTTTCATCTAACCTCGGTATAACTTCTCTGGTGATTACGAGTCGTCTTTAGCCCTTCTAGGAGTTGAATTATCTCAACGGTTATTTCTTAAATGATTTTGAATCTGATGATTTGCTTGTCACCTACTTCGGTCCAACGAAATAGGAGAACGACACTTGTAGTGATGTAAGGTTTCGAAAGGTGCGGCGTTAATACACGAGTGGTAACTACTGTGTGAGAGGAGACAACTAAAGGCAACAATACAAGTTTGTAACATGTCTTTCCAAGATTTGAATCATAAGTTTCTTCGGTCCGTTGGTTTGTGGATGATACGTGGCACTCATGTTTGGACTGGTCCCCGAGGTTCCTTGTAAGGCATCCCGAATTTAGAATTGAGACGAGTATCCCGATCTGAAATTTTAATGGAGATGGTACGACGTGCCGAGCTAGAATTTTCTTTAGAACACGTTTGAACAGGTTTCGTTTCTCAAGAGGTTCGCACCGCGGGAGATCCATCGGTTCCCGAAAATGGTTGTTAGGACTATTCACCCTCGTGGCGAATACTAATATAATGTGAAGAGTTTCTCTCTCCATTGAGAAGTTTTATAAGAAGTTTCCTTACACGAAAGTGCGAGCGATAAGACATGAGTGAAATGAGAACTTAGAATAGGATGAGTTCACACCTTGAGGTAACCATGTCGCGCACTTAGTGGTCGAATGTTGAGGCTTGGTGGGATAACGAGATAGTACACGTAGTTGTATGATAAGTCAAAGAAGAGTGAAGTATCCTTGGATTGGGTGTTATCTTAAGTTCCAGTAATATCAGGCGGAAAATGGTGAAATAACAGAGCTATGTAACGTGGCACGTGTTGACGAGAAGGTTGATCGGGTCCATGATTAAGTATTCAAATTTTTTTCGAGCAAATTAACGAATTTCAGTTTCGTTGATTTCGAGTCGAGAGAGTATGCCTTTAGGGCTTTCAAGTAGAAATATTTCCATATTTGAGTTCCAGTGTGCTAAACGAATTTAGCTAGTAAGGTTTGTGAAAGATCATGTTCAAAGTTCGGACACGGAGAGGTTTAAATTTTTCCCTCAGTGAGTTAACGAGTTTAAAGGTCGTGCAACACGAGAAAAGCCAGAAATGAATCTTCAGTAATAACCAGCGAGATCTAAGATTTTACGAATACAAGTCTGAGTCGTGAGGGTTTTCCGATTACGTGTGGTTCCGATTGCGAGATGTATTGAAATACTTTGACCACTAACAACATGGTCTAAAAATTGGACTTCGTTTAACCAAAATCCTCACTTGGAGAATTCGGCATAGCGTTGCTCTTTTCTCAAGAGTTCGAGCGTAAGACGGAGATGTCGTTCGTTTTCTCCTTCGTTTGAATAGGTTTAGAGCATCAATTATAAGTACGGTAACGATTTTGTCTAGATAAGTTTGCACACGCGGTTCCGGAGGTTTATGAATACAGACGGAGCCTTAGATTAACTGAACGGTACTAAGAGAGATTTACAACTATCGTAGCGAGTTCGAAAAATGGTTTTGGAGACATCGTCTCCCTTAACCCTCATTTGATGATAACCGGAATGGAGGTCGATTTGGAATATACGCGAGATTCATGTAAATAATCATGAGGTCATGGATACGAGGAAGAGGGTATCGGTTTTCAACCGGAAGTTACTTAGTTCCAATGATCTATACATAATTGTAGGGAACATTTCTCCTTAACGAATAGGTTTTGAGCTCCTTAGTTCTATAGGTGTCAAGTCACAATTCAAATTATCCACCCAATAAGTTTAACTTATATCCTCCGATAAAATTTATAGGTACACAATATTTTTCCGTTGGTCACTTAAATTGCCTAAGTAGTATTTAAAGGAAAAAGGTGGAGTGCAAAGAGTACGAGTCAAAGCCTTGGTTATAAAACGTCTAACGGTAACCGAATCGAATAAGTATGAAATATGCGAGTTGTTGTGAAGAAACGTACCCGTGACTAGTCCATCGTCGTCTCGGGCATCCTAGTTGTCGATGTTGAAAGTTCAACGGCATGCGCTGGGGTTGGCTTTCTTCTTTGGGCATGTGTTCCTATAATGACCCGGTTGGCCACATTCGAAACAAACAACCGCCCTTGGCGCATTGGGCGTCTTTTGAGCGACGGTAACGGTACTTTTACAAATATGGGCCACATGGCCACTTCTTTGACACCTGATGCAAAATGGTTTGCCACATTCACCCAAATGATGTTTGCGACATTTGTTACAGTAGGGCAGGTTTCCAGCATACCCTTTCTTGCCGTCGGAGGTGAAGGACTTCTTGGTGAAGTTGTTGTTGTAGTTGCTCGATGGAGAGGCTTCCCATTTTCTTTTGTTGTTACCCGGTTGGTCCTCGGCCGTTGGTGTCGGCGCTTCAATTTCATTCACCGTTTTTATAGATTGGCGGGCCATCGTTAAAGCCTCTTGTAGGTTGGCGGGTTTGGATGATACTACCTCGTGGTGAATGCTCTTTGGGAGGCCTTCCATGTAAAGTTCAACTCTTAGGGATTCAGGAGTCATGAGGTTCGGGCAACTTAAGGCTAGTTCGACAAACCGTTGATTATAAGCTTCGAGGTCATTCCCGACCGTTTTTAAATTCCTTAGCCCCTGTTCGAGCCTTCGAGTTTCGTCGCGCGGGAAGTATTCGGTGATCATTCTTTCTCTTAATTCTGTCCAAGAGAGTGTGTGGGCTTGATCGATACCCACCGATTGTACATGCGTGTTCCACCATGAGAGAGCAACACCGGTGAAAGTGAGGGTGGAGAATTTGACCTTATCTCGGTCTCGACAACCGCTTATGCTGAAAAAGGATTCCGTTTGATCAAACCATCGGGTGAGAGCAACCGGTCTCCCGGTTCCATCGAAAGTGGGAGGATTGTACTTCATGAAGTTTTTGTAGGAGCAACCATCGTTTGAATTACCGGCCCCACGATTGTTGTTGTTGGAAAAGTGATCGGCCACGGCCGCACCCACGGCGGTGGTTATCATTCGTTAAAGAGCTTGTTCTAGAGTTTCGAGAGGAGTATTGTGTTGACCTTGGTGAGCCATTGTTCCTTCATGACACAAGATCATCGTTGATAGTATTCTCAACAATACTAACCGTGGCATGGAATAAGGATAGAGAGAGAATTTTTCCTTGACTCGCCTTAAATTCTTTATGTCATAATGTCGGAACGTCCATGTGAATCACCGTAATATAATCCCGGAAATTATATTACCCTGATTCACATGTGCATTTAACATTACTTCATAAGGTCAAGGTGGCGCGTCAACAAAATTTATCAACGTAAGATCAAGATCGAATATGAGTTGGATATGATAGAAGAGTTCGAGTATAAATGCACAAGTAGTCAAGTAATTCCTACTTCAAGTCTATATGTCAGTTGTAGTCTAGATTCACTAATGTACCCTATGACTCGGGGTTGACACCAATGAACTCTAAATCCCTATAACCAATGCTCTGATTCCACATGTAGCGACCCCGAAAAATCGTCAATTGACGGCGTCGACTACTTAGGTCCCGTTGCGTGGTCATAGGTCTTTAACGTGACGTTTGACCAAAGATATGTCGCATTCCTTTCAAAAATAAAGATTGTTTCAAAGTTTACAAGAATTATTCATCCAAAAGTTACGTTACAAAGTTATAGTTACATGTGAAACCTATGTGACACAGTTGTTAAAGAAAGTCAAAAGACGCTCCATGAAATGCATGTATACTCGACATCCAATGCAAGTATCAAATAATGAGCGGAAGCATGTTTCACATATCGTTCAAAGACCTGATAAAAACATAGAAATCTGTCAACGAAAACGTTGGTGAAATCATAGGTTTAAGTAGGTAAGTGAGTAAAAGTAAGTCGAACCACAAGATTTGCAACACTGATAAAATAGTAGTACATTCTAAAAGTTAATATTCACGAGCACCCAATTATCAAGGCTTAACATTCCGTCCGTTGAACCCCGTCATAGTAGTGCTAGAACAACACTGTTTCTCGAAAATATATTTCATTTGTGGACGGTAGCGAACCGTCCGAGATGAGGGTTTGTGAAACCCATATGGCCATACAACATAAGTTCACGCCTACACTTACACCCTGCAAGTGTAACTAATGATAATCGAATTGAGGATTTTGTTCTAAACTCGTATGTAGAATGTTTGTTTTCTTGTACTTGTGTTCACTTAGTTAAAAGGTAACGTTTATGTTTTCTCATCCCAAAAGTAAGTTCAAAAGAGTAAAAGTGGGACTATGATCTCACCTTGAGTGCAAGAGTACAAAGACACTTCAACAAGTAACGTACCAAGTACAACGCTAGTCTTGACCTAAACAAATAGGGTTGTATCAATAACGGTATACACAAACGGTCAAAGATGTTCAATTAGTCCTATGGCTCGTTACGACTCGATTATATAGCATGTGAATCACATTGTCAAGTTTCATGCAAGATACAAGTAAAGAATCATGTTAGAAGGATTGCATAATCATTTGGTTAAGTTTGACAAAAAGTCAAACTTGGTCGGGTCAAAGTCAAAAAGTCAACGCGTTCGGGTCGGGTTTCGAACTATTTTTCTGAGGTTTTTATTCATATATAAGCATGTTAGAACAAGTTACATGTGAATCGGAGGACCATAGACTATCAAACATTTTTCGTATTTTGGACAAGAAGGTCAGAATCAAAGTATGCCTATTGTCGCGCCGCGACATAGGCTGGCCGCGCCGCGACATTTAACGGGGCCTGGTACCTGGCCTGCTGAAATTGTTCAAGTCTCAATTCCAAATTCAAATAAGCACAACTTGCAAACCGTAAACACTTAGGACTCGTATCTTATATCGTTGGAAAGCTCTTTTGACAAGGAATACAACTAAACATGTTTCATCAAATAAAAACATCATTTCCAATAACCGATTTCTCGTCAAGTGATCATTTAAAGTCCATTTTCAAAGTTTCAAGTTCACAAAATACACTTTAAGTTTCGAGGATCTAATTCACACATATGATATGCCGTTTTGAAGGTAATGAAACATGCATTACAACTAACACTTACAAATAACATTTCATGGCATTCAAGCATCAAGAAGTTCATCTTAAGAACTATCAAACCCTAATCAAGAATCACAAATCATAAATCATGTTTTTGAAGTTTTACAAATCAACCTACACATCAACATGAAGCTAGTGATACTAGTAACATAATTAAAACATGAACATTAACAATTTAACAACATTTAATCTTTCAAAATCAAAGATTAAGCAAACCCATTTCAAAAGTTCAAACTAGTTACTCTAAACAACAAATCAAGCAAACAAAATATATATTCATGTTATACCCGAGCCATAGACACTAATTAACACTTTTATAATTCAAAAACATCAAGAACACAAAATCTAGTGATTTTAGAAAGTTACCCAAATGAGATGAAATGGGTATCAAGTTGTAGAGGATGAAGAGAGGATTCCAAATATGTAATTTGTTTTGATGTTAGCCTCCAAATCCGAAATTAGATGATGAATCTTGTTTGAGTTCTTGAGAGGAAAATGGAAGTATGAAAAGAGAGAAAGAGAGAAAATGAGAGGAGGAGGTTGAAGGTTTGACTAGTTGACCTAGTCAAATCTTTGGCCTCTTTGCAAGTTTAGTCCCTCTAGTTCGGGTGCGGGTGCGTGAATTAACCAAACGAATTATTTTGAATTACACGTGAGTACGAGAGATGTTATAATCCAATAACGACCATATTTTAAGAATGTTAGCTAATGGAGGATACGAATCGAGATACTGAGGATGTTATTAAAATAAAAAGACGGACGTTAAAATAATTTAACGGAAAAATGCGGGATGTTACAATATGTACACTCGCAAGTGTATAAAAGTATTCTATAAGTTGTTGAGCGATTCAGTAACCATACTTAACATTTAATGTGGCATATTCCCTTTATTATGAAATCTACCTACACTGTACCAAGTGTAGTAAAAACGAAGTACTATGCAACCGTTTACGATACTAGAGCGACTAGCCCGGTTGGTGTAGTGACCCGAACTTTTCCATGTTTATATATGTTAATTGAGATTGATATTTACATGATTAAATGTTTCCAACATGTTAAGCAATCAAACTTGTTAAGACTTGATTAATTGAAATATGTTTCATATAGACAATTGACCACCCAAGTTGACCGGTGATTCACGAACGTTAAAACTTGAAAAAACTATACGATGACATATATATGGTTATATATATAGTTAACATGATTTTATTATAAGTATTTATCTCATTAGGTATTTTAACAATGAGTTATATACATAAAAATGAGACTATTAATTTAAGAAACTCGAAAACGATATATATAACGATTATCGTTATAACAACGTCTTACTAGGTACATATGAATCATATTAAGATATTGATACACTTGGTTAATTATGTTAAATGATAAGTAAATATATTATTAAGTGTATTAACAATGAAATACATATGTAAAAATAAGACTACTAACTTAATGATTTCGAAACGAGACATATATGTAACGATTATCGTTGTAACGACATTTAATGTATATATATCATATTAAGAGATATTCATACATGATAATATCATGATAATATAATAATTTAAAATCTCATTTGATATTATAAACATTGGGTTAACAACATTTAACAAGATCGTTAACCTAAAGGTTTCAAAACAACACTTACATGTAACGACTAACGATGACTTAACGACTCAGTTAAAATGTATATACATGTAGTGTTTTAATATGTATTTATACACTTTTAAAAGACTTCAATACACTTATCAAAATACTTCTACTTAACAAAAATGCTTACAATTACATCCTCGTTCAGTTTCATCAACAATTCTACTCGTATGCACCCGTATTCGTACTCGTACAATACACAGCTTTTAGATGTATGTACTATTGGTATATACACTCCAATGATCAGCTCTTAGCAGCCCATGTGAGTCACCTAACACATGTGGGAACCATCATTTGGCAACTAGCATGAAATATCTCATAAAATTACAAAAATATGAGTAATCATTCATGACTTATTTACATGAAAACAAAATTACATATCCTTTATATCTAATCCATACACCAACGACCAAAAACACCTAAAAACACTTTCATTCTTCAATTTTCTTCATCTAATTGATCTCTCTCAAGTTCTATCTTCAAGTTCTAAGTGTTCTTCATAAATTCCAAAAGTTCTAGTTTCATAAAATCAAGAATACTTTCAAGTTTGCTAGCTCACTTCCAATCTTGTAAGGTGATCATCCAACCTCAAGAAATCTTGGTTTCTTACAGTAGGTTATCATTCTAATACAAGGTAATAATCATATTCAAACTTTGGTTCAATTTCTATAACTATAACAATCTTATTTCAAGTGATGATCTTACTTGAACTTGTTTTCGTGTCATGATTCTGCTTCAAGAACTTCGATCCATCCAAGGATCCGTTGAAGCTAGATCCATTTTTGTATTTTCCAGTAGGTTTATCCAAGGAACTTAAGGTAGTAATGATGTTCATAACATCATTCGATTCATACATATAAAGCTATCTTATTCGAAGGTTTAAACTTGTAATCACTAGAACATAGTTTAGTTAATTCTAAACTTGTTCGCAAACAAAAGTTAATCCTTCTAACTTGACTTTTAAAATCAACTAAACACATGTTATATATCTATATGATATGCTAACTTAATGATTTAAAACCTGGAAACACGAAAAACACTGTAAAACCGGATTTATGCCGTCGTAGTAACACCGCGGGCTGTTTTGGGTTAGTTAATTAAAAACTATGATAAACTTTGATTTAAAAGTTGTTATTCTGAGAAAATGATTTTTATTATGAAAATGAAACTATATCCAAAAATTATGGTTAAACTCAAAGTGGAAGTATGTTTTCTAAAATGGTCACCTAGACGTCGTTCTTTCGACTGAAATGACTACCTTTACAAAAACAACTTGTAACTTATTTTTCCGACTATAAACCTATACATTTTCTGTTTAGATTCATAAAATAGAGTTCAATATGAAACCATAGCAATTTGATTCACTCAAAACGGATTTAAAATGAAGAAGTTATGGGTAAAACAAGATTGGATAATTTTTCTCATTTTAGCTACGTGAAAATTGGTAACAAATCTATTCCAACCATAACTTGATCAACTTGTATTGTATATTATGTAATCTTGAGATACCATAGACACGTATACAATGTTTCGACCTATCATGTCGACACATCTATATATATTTCGGAACAACCATAGACACTCTATATGTGAATGTTGGAGTTAGCTATACAGGGTTGAGGTTGATTCCAAAATATATATAGTTTGAGTTGTGATCAATACTGAGATACGTATACACTGGGTCGTGGATTGATTCAAGATAATATTTATCGATTTATTTCTGTACATCTAACTGTGGACAACTAGTTTTAGGTTACTAACGAGGACAGCTGACTTAATAAACTTAAAACATCAAAATATATTAAAAGTGTTGTAAATATATTTTGAACATACTTTGATATATATGTATATATTGTTATAGGTTCGTGAATCAACCAGTGGCCAAGTCTTACTTCCCGACGAAGTAAAAATTTGTGAAAGTGAGTTATAGTCCCACTTTTAAAATCTAATATTTTTGGGATGAGAATACATGCAGGTTTTATAAATGATTTACAAAATAGACACAAGTACGTGAAACTACATTCTATGGTTGAATTATCGAAATCAAATATGCCCCTTTTTATTAAGTCTGGTAATCTAAGAATTAGGGAACAGACACCCTAATTGACGCGAATCCTAAAGATAGATCTATTGGTCCTAACAAACCCCATCCAAAGTACCGGATGCTTTAGTACTTCGAAATTTATATCATATCCGAAGGGTGTCCCGGAATGATGGGGATATTCTTATATATGCATCTTGTTAATTTCGGTTACCAGGTGTTCACCATATGAATGATTTTTATCTTTATGTATGGGATGTGTATTGAAATATGAAATCTTGTGGTCTATTATTATGATTTGATATATATAGGTTAAACCTATAACTCACCAACATTTTTGTTGACGTTTTAAGCATGTTTATTCTCAGGTGATTATTAAGAGCTTCCGCTGTCGCATACTTAAATAAGGACGAGATTTGGAGTCCTTGCTTGTATGATATTGTGTAAAAACTGCATTCAAGAAACTTATTTTGTTGTAACATATTTGTATTGTAAACCATTATGTAATGGTCGTGTGTAAACAGGATATTTTAGATTATCATTATTTGATAATCTACGTAAAGCTTTTTAAACCTTTATTGATGAAATAAAGGTTATGGTTTGTTTTAAAATGAATGCAGTCTTTGAAAAACGTCTCATATAGAGGTCAAAACCTCGCAACGAAATCAATTAATATGGAACGTTTTTAATCAATAAGAACGGGACATTTCAGTTGGTATCCGAGCGTTGGTCTTAGAGAACCAGAATTTTGCATTAGTGTGTCTTATCGAGTTTGTTAGGATGCATTAGTGAGTCTGGACTTCGACCGTGTTTACTTGAAAAATGATTGCTTAACAAATTTTGTTGGAAACTATATATTTTTAACATGTGAATATTATGTGATATATTAATCTCTTAACGCGTTTGATATTATGTGATAGATGTCTACCTCTAGAACAAGTCCCATTGACTCACCTAATAATAATGAAGAGTCAAATGTAAATTGGAATGATTCGTGGACTGATTCACAAGTTCCCGAAGAGGAACCGGAAGAAGAGTCGGAACCGGAAGAAGAATCGGAACCGGAAGAAGAATCGGAACCAGATGAAGAAATAGAACCGGCGGGGAAAATAATAAAACGGTTAAGTAAAAGAAAATCCTCAACCAACCGACCAAGGTTAATTATGGTCAATGGTGTTTCCGCCAAGGAAGCAAAATATTGGGAGGATTACCAATTCTCCGATGAATCGGATTCCGACGAGAATTCCGATGATGTTATAGAAATTACCCCAACTGAATTTAAAAAGGCAAAAGAAAATAATAAGGGAAAGGGCATAAAAATAGAGAAATCTAATTCCAACCCCGATGAACTTTATATGTATCGTCAACCCCCGAAGTCCTTAAGTTGTAACAATGACCCGGGAACCTCTAAACCACCCAGTTTTTCTAAACCAATATGGAAAATTACGGCTCGTATTAGGGGAACATCATGTATCCCTAGAAACTTGGCAAAACGAACTAAAACCGAAGAAGAAGAAACAAGCGAGTTGGAATAAGATAGTTGTATTCGTGTGGTGTAATATATGTAATATAGTGTGCTTATGCTTTATGATATATGTAAAAATTGCTTGTATTAAATAAGTATTTTTTTTATGAAGCTAACTCTTGTCTATTTTACAGTATAAAAACACAAAATGGATAGACAACCCAATATTTTAAGAGACCTACCCGGAGACATGATTGATGAAATCTTGTCTAGAGTCGGTCAGAATTCTTCGGCACAACTATTTAAGGCGAGATCAGTTTGTAAGACATTCGAAGAACGTTCCAAGAATGCCTTGGTTTATAAAAGGCTTTCGTTCGAAAGATGGGGGATATCACATTGGGAAATCCATAAGTTACGATGTGTTTACTTTGACGCATATATTGCGGGGAACCCAAATGCTATTTTACGCAATGGGTTAAGAAATTATTTTGAATCAATATATCCGAATATTGGACTTCGTGATTTAGAAAAAGCGGCTAACATGCAACATAAAGAAGCATGTTATGCTTACGGATTAGTAATGTTCGCTTCTCACCAAAGTGAGAACAAGAACATCGGCCTACAACTATTAAACAAAACGTTCCCACAAGTGACGGAGTCGATAATTGGGGTAAGAAATGAGGTTTTTAGATTGTTACGGGACTGTTGGACATTACGTAACCCTCGTCCCTTTGACGACGTTACAACACGCTGTCTTATCAACGGCCATAACGGTTATGTTCCACAAGACCAAGGATGGGAAGTAGTCCTAGTAAAACCAGAATGCATGACTTGTTTCTGGACGTATGAATTATGTGTCTTTATTGCCTTTGCTGAACGACTTGTGTACTAGCTAGAATTATCTTCACAACTATCTTGTATCAAAGTTATTGTGTGCTATATTTCATGCTTTATGTAAAATAAGCGGTATTGTAAGTTTGTAAAATATTGTATAAAAGTTTGAACGCGAAATATTATTATAATCAGTTTTTCATATAGAATTGTAGTAGTTGAATTGTATATTAGCTACTAAGTATGAACTTAACGGGTAGGTACTACCCGAATTTAAACTTATAAAACGCTAATATGAAGAAAAAGCTTTTATAAATGAGTTCATATTATGCTACGAAATACTATTAACTACTCTTAATATTCTGTATGATTAACTTGTTCCATTTGACTATTTTGAAGGAAATGGCACCGACTACTCGACACACCATGAATATGAATGAAGAGGAATTCCGTACTTTTCTAGCTTCAAACATAGCCGCAGTACAGGCTGCGCTACATGAAATGTCCCGTTCTTATTGATTAAAAACGTTCCATATTAATTGATTTTGTTGCGAGGTTTTGACCTCTATATTAGACGTTTTTCAAAGACTGCATTCATTTTAAAACAAACCATAACCTTTATTTCATCAATAAAGGTTTAAAAAGCTTTACGTAGATTATCAAATAATGATAATCTAAAATATCCTGTTTACACACGACCATTACATAATGGTTTACAATACAAATATGTTACAACAAAATAAGTTTCTTGAATGCAGTTTTTACACAATATCATACAAGCATGGACTCCAAATCTCGTCCTTATTTAAGTATGCGACAGCGGAAGCTCTTAATAATCACCTGAGAATAAACATGCTTAAAACGTCAACAAAAATGTTGGTGAGTTATAGGTTTAACCTATATATATCAAATCATAATAATAGACCACAAGATTTCATATTTCAATACACATCCCATACATAGAGATAAAAATCATTCATATGGTGAACACCTGGTAACCGACATTAACAAGATGCATATATAAGAATATCCCCATCATTCCGGGACACCCTTCGGATATGATATAAATTTCGAAGTACTAAAGCATCCGGTACTTTGGATGGGATTTGTTAGGCCCAATAGATCTATCTTTAGGATTCGCGTCAATTAGGGTGTCTGTTCCCTAATTCTTAGATTACCAGACTTAATAAAAAGGGGCATATTCGATTTTGATAATTCAACCATAGAATGTAGTTTCACGTACTTGTGTCTATTTTGTAAATCATTTATAAAACCTGCATGTATTCTCATCCCAAAAATATTAGATTTTAAAAGTGGGACTATAACTCACTTTCACATATTTTTACTTCGTCGGGAAGTAAGACTTGGCCACTGGTTGATTCACGAACCTATAACAATATATACATGTATATCAAAGTATGTTCAAAAAATATATTTACAACACTTTTAATATATTTTGATGTTTTAAGTTTATTAAGTCAGCTGTCCTCGTTAGTAACCTACAACTAGTTGTCCACAGTTAGATGTACAGAAATAAATCGATAAATATTATCTTGAATCAATCCACGACCCAGTGTATACGTATCTCAGTATTGATCACAACTCAAACTATATATATTTTGGAATCAACCTCAACCCTGTATAGCTAACTCCAACATTCACATATAGAGTGTCTATGGTTGTTCCGAAATATATATAGATGTGTCGACATGATAGGTCGAAACATTGTATACGTGTCTATGGTATCTCAAGATTACATAATATACAATACAAGTTGATTAAGTTATGGTTGGAATAGATTTGTTACCAATTTTCACGTAGCTAAAATGAGAAAAATTATCCAATCTTGTTTTACCCATAACTTCTTCATTTTAAATCCGTTTTGAGTGAATCAAATTGCTATGGTTTCATATTGAACTCTATTTTATGAATCTAAACAGAAAAAGTATAGGTTTATAGTCGGAAAAATAAGTTACAAGTCGTTTTTGTAAAGGTAGTCATTTCAGTCGAAAGAACGACTTCTAGATGACCATTTTAGAAAACATACTTCCACTTTGAGTTTAACCATAATTTTTGGATATAGTTTCATGTTCATAATAAAAATCATTTTCTCAGAATAACAACTTTTAAATCAAAGTTTATCATAGTTTTTAATTAACTAACCCAAAACAGCCCGCGGTGTTACTACGACGGCGTAAATCCGGTTTTACGGTGTTTTTCGTGTTTCCTGGTTTTAAATCATTAAGTTAGCATATCATATAGATATAGAACATGTGTTTAGTTGATTTTAAAAGTCAAGTTAGAAGGATTAACTTTTGTTTGCGAACAAGTTTAGAATTAACTAAACTATGTTCTAGTGATTACAAGTTTAAACCTTCGAATAAGATAGCTTTATATGTATGAATCGAATGATGTTATGAACATCATTACTACCTTAAGTTCCTTGGATAAACCTACTGGAAAAGAGAAAAATGGATCTAGCTTCAATGGATCCTTGGATGGCTCGAAATTCTTGAAGCAGAATCATGACACGAAAACAAGTTCAAGTAAGATCATCACTTGAAATAAGATTGTTATAGTTATAGAAATTGAACCAAAGTTTGAATATGATTATTACCTTGTATTAGAATGATAACCTACTGTAAGAAACAAAGATTTCTTGAGGTTGGATGATCACCTTACAAGATTGGAAGTGAGCTAGCAAACTTGAAAGTATTCTTGATTTTATGAAACTAGAACTTTTGGAATTTATGAAGAACACTTAGAACTTGAAGATAGAACTTGAGAGAGATCAATTAGATGAAGAAAATTAAAGAATGAAAGTGTTTGTAGGTGTTTTTGGTCATTGGTGTATGGATTAGGTATAAAGGATATGTAATTTTGTTTTCATGTAAATAAGTCATGAATGATTACTCATATTTTTTGTAATTTTATGAGATATTTCATGCTAGTTGCCAAATGATGGTTCCCACATGTGTTAGGTGACTCACATGGGCTGCTAAGAGCTGATCATTGGAGTGTATATACCAATAGTACATACATCTAAAAGCTGTGTATTGTACGAGTACGAATACGGGTGCATACGAGTAGAATTGTTGATGAAACTGAATGAGGATGTAATTGTAAGCATTTTTGTTAAGTAGAAGTATTTTGATAATTGTATTGAAGTCTTTCAAAAGTGTATAAATACATATTAAAACACTACATGTATATACATTTTAACTGAGTCGTTAAGTCATCGTTAGTCGTTACATGTAAGTGTTGTTTTGAAACCTTTAGGTTAACGATCTTGTTAAATGTTGTTAACCCAATGTTTATAATATCAAATGAGATTTTAAATTATTATATTATCATGATATTATCATGTATGAATATCTCTTAATATGATATATATACATTAAATGTCTTTACAACGATAATCGTTACATATATGTCTCGTTTAAAAATCATTAAGTTTGTAGTCTTGTTTTTACATATGTAGTTCATTGTTAATATACTTAATGATATGTTTACTTATCATAGTATCATGTTAACTATATATATATATATATATATATATATATATATATATATATATATATCCATATATATGTCATCATATAGTTTTTACAAGTTTTAACGTTCGTGAATCACCGGTCAACTTGGGTGGTCAATTGTCTATATGAAACATATTTCAATTAATCAAGTCTTAACAAGTTTGATTGCTTAACATGTTGGAAACATTTAATCATGTAAATATCAATCTCAATTAATATATATAAACATGGAAAAGTTCGGGTCACTACAGTACCTACCCGTTAAATAAATTTCGTACCGAAATTTTAAGCTGTTGAATGTGTTGACGAATCTTCTGGAAATAGATGCGGGTATTTCTTATTCATCTGATCTTCACGCTCCCAGGTGAACTCGGGTCCTCTACGAGCATTCCATCGAACCTTAACAATTGGTATCTTGTTTTGCTTAAGTCTTTTAACCTCACGATCCATTATTTCGACGGGTTCTTCGATGAATTGAAGTTTTTCGTTGATTTGGATTTCATCTAACGGAATAGTGAGATCTTCTTTAGCAAAACATTTCTTCAAATTCGAGACGTGGAAAGTGTTATGTACAGCCGCGAGTTGTTGAGGTAACTCTAGTCGGTAAGCTACTGGTCCGACACGATCAATAATCTTGAATGGTCCAATATACCTTGGATTTAATTTCCCTCGTTTACCAAATCGAACAACGCCTTTCCAAGGTGCAACTTTAAGCATGACCATCTCTCCAATTTCAAATTCTATATCTTTTCTTTTAATGTCAGCGTAGCTCTTTTGTCGACTTTGGGCAGTTTTCAACCGTTGTTGAATTTGGATGATCTTCTCGGTAGTTTCTTGTATAATCTCCGGACCCGTAATCTGTCTATCCCCCACTTCACTCCAACAAATCGGAGACCTGCACTTTCTACCATAAAGTGCTTCAAACGGCGCCATCTCAATGCTTGAATGGTAGCTGTTGTTGTAGGAAAATTCTGCTAACGGTAGATGTCGATCCCAACTGTTTCCGAAATCAATAACACATGCTCGTAGCATGTCTTCAAGCGTTTGTATCGTCCTTTCGCTCTGCCCATCAGTTTGTGGATGATAGGCAGTACTCATGTCTAGACGAGTTCCTAATGCTTGCTGTAATGTCTGCCAGAATCTTGAAATAAATCTGCCATCCCTATCAGAGATAATAGAGATTGGTATTCCATGTCTGAAAACGACTTCCTTCAAATACAGTCGTGCTAACTTCTCCATCTTGTCATCTTCTCTTATTGGCAGGAAGTGTGCTGATTTGGTGAGACGATCAACTATTACCCAAATAGTATCAAAACCACTTGCAGTCCTTGGCAATTTAGTGATGAAATCCATGGTAATGTTTTCCCATTTCCATTCCGGGATTTCGGGTTGTTGAAGTAGACCTGATGGTTTCTGATGCTCAGCTTTGACCTTAGAACACGTCAAACATTCTCCTACGTATTTAGCAACATCGGCTTTCATACCCGGCCACCAAAAATGTTTCTTGAGATCCTTGTACATCTTCCCCGTTCCAGGATGTATTGAGTATCTGGTTTTATGAGCTTCTCTAAGTACCATTTCTCTCATATCTCCAAATTTTGGTACCCAAATCCTTTCAGCCCTATACCGGGTTCCGTCTTCCCGAATATTAAGATGCTTCTCCGATCCTTTGGGTATTTCATCCTTTAAATTTCCCTCTTTTAAAACTCCTTGTTGCGCCTCCTTTATTTGAGTAGTAATGTTATTATGAATCATTATATTCATAGATTTTACTCGAATGGGTTCTCTGTCCTTCCTGCTCAAGGCATCGGCTACCACATTTGCCTTCCCCGGGTGGTAACGAATCTCAAAGTCGTAATCATTCAATAATTCAATCCACCTACGCTGCCTCATATTCAGTTGTTTCTGATTAAATATGTGTTGAAGACTTTTGTGGTCGGTATATATAATACTTTTGACCCCATATAAGTAGTGCCTCCAAGTCTTTAATGCAAAAACAACCGCGCCTAATTCCAAATCATGCGTCGTATAATTTTGTTCGTGAATCTTCAATTGTCTAGACGCATAAGCAATCACCTTCGTTCGTTGCATTAATACACAACCGAGACCTTGCTTTGATGCATCACAATAAATCACAAAATCATCATTCCCTTCAGGCAATGACAATATAGGTGCCGTAGTTAGCTTTTTCTTCAATAACTGAAACGCTTTCTCTTGTTCATCATTCCATTCAAATTTCTTCCCTTTATGCGTTAATGCAGTCAAGGGTTTTGCTATTCTGGAAAAGTCTTGGATGAACCTTCTGTAGTAACCAGCTAGTCCTAAAAACTGGCGTATGTGTTTCGGAGTTTTTGGGGTTTCCCACTTTTCAACAGTTTCTATCTTTGCCGGATCCACCTTAATACCTTCTTTGTTCACTATGTGACCGAGGAATTGAACTTCTTCCAACCAAAATGCACACTTTGAAAACTTAGCGTATAATTATTCCTTCCTCAATACTTCTAACACCTTTCTCAAATGTTCACCGTGTTCTTGGTCATTCTTTGAGTAAATAAGTATGTCATCAATGAAAACAATGACAAACTTGTCAAGGTATGGTCCACACACTCGGTTCATAAGGTCCATGAACACAGCTGGTGCATTAGTTAAACCAAACGGCATGACCATAAACTCGTAATGACCGTAACGTGTTCTGAAAGCAGTCTTTGGAATATCATCTTCTTTCACCCGCATTTGATGATACCCGGAACGTAAGTCAATCTTTGAATAAACAGACGAGCCTTGTAGTTGATCAAATAAGTCATCGATTCTCGGTAGTGGGTAGCGGTTCTTGATGGTAAGTTTGTTCAACTCTCGGTAGTCGATACACAACCTGAATGTACCATCTTTCTTCTTGACAAACAAAACAGGAGCTCCCCACGGTGATGTGCTTGGTCGAATGAAACCACGCTCTAAAAGTTCTTGTAATTGGCTTTGTAGTTCTTTCATCTCGCTGGGTGCGAGTCTGTAAGGAGCACGAGCTATTGGTGCAGCTCCTGGTACAAGATCTATTTGAAATTCAACGGATCGATGTGGGGGTAATCCCGGTAATTCTTTCGGAAATACATCAGGAAATTCTTTTGCGACGGGAACATCTTTGATGCTCTTTTCTTCAGTTTGTACTTTCTCGACGTGTGCTAGAACAGCATAGCAACCTTTTCTTATTAGTTTTTGTGCCTTCAAATTACTAATAAGATGTAGCTTCGTGTTACCCTTTTCTCCGTACACCATTAAGGGTTTTCCTTTTTCTCGTATAATGCGAATTGCATTTTTGTAACAAACGATCTCCGCTTTCACTTCTTTCAACCAGTCCATACCGATTATCACATCAAAACTCCCTAACTCTACTGGTATCAAATCAATCTTAAATGTTTCGCTAACCAGTTTAATTTCTCGATTCCGACATATATTATCTGCTGAAATTAATTTACCATTTGCTAATTCGAGTAAAAATTTACTATCCAAAGGCGTCAATGGACAACTTAATTTAGCACAAAAATCTCTACTCATATAGCTTCTATCCGCACCCGAATCAAATAAAACGTAAGCAGATTTATTGTCAATAAGAAACGTACCCGTAACAAGCTCCGGGTCTTCCTGTGCCTCTGCCGCATTAATATTGAAAACTCTTCCGCGGCCTTGTCCATTCGTGTTCTCCTGGTTCGGGCAATTTCTAATAATGTGGCCCGGTTTTCCACATTTATAACAAACTACATTGGCATAACTTGCTCCGATACTACTTGCTCCGCCATTACTCGTTCTGACACCATTTGTTCCTTTTGTTCTATTAACCCCTGGTCCGTAGACCTCACACTTCGCCGCGCTATGACCATTTCTTTTACACTTGTTGCAAAATTTGGTGCAGAACCCCGAGTGATTCTTTTCACACCTTTGGCATAGCTGCTTCTGATTGTTGTTGTTGTTGTTGTTGGGCCGTTTGTTGTAGTTGCGATTGATGTTGCGATTGTTGGGATAATTGTTGCGATTATTGTTGTAATTGCTGTTGTTGTTGTATTGGTGATTCTTATCACCGTTTTCCTCCCACTTTCTTTTGACTTGCTTCACATTGGCCTCTTCAGCAGTTTGTTCTTTAATTCTTTCTTCAATCTGGTTCACGAGTTTGTGAGCCATTCTACATGCCTGTTGTATGGAGGCGGGCTCGTGTGAACTTATATCTTCTTGGATTCTTTCCGGTAATCCTTTCGCAAACGCGTCGATCTTCTCTTCCTCATCTTCGAATGCTCCCGGACACAATAGGCACAATTCTGTGAATCGTCTTTCGTACGTGGTAATATCAAATCCTTGGGTTCGTAACCCTCTAAGTTCTGTCTTGAGCTTATTGACCTCAGTTCTGGGACGGTACTTCTCGTTCATCAAGTGCTTGAATGCTGACCACGGTAGTGCGTACGCATCGTCTTGTCCCACTTGCTCTAGATAGGTATTCCACCATGTTAACGCAGAACCTGTGAAGGTATGCGTAGCGTACTTTACTTTGTCCTCTTCAGTACACTTACTTATGGCAAACACCGATTCGACCTTCTCGGTCCACCGTTTCAATCCGATCGGTCCTTCGGTTCCATCAAATTCCAAAGGTTTGCAGGCAGTGAATTCTTTGTAGGTGCATCCTACACGATTTCCTGTACTGCTAGATCCAAGGTTATTGTTGGTATGTAGCGCAGCCTGTACTGCGGCTATGTTTGAAGCTAGAAAAGTACGGAATTCCTCTTCATTCACATTCACGGTGTGTCGAGTAGTCGGTGCCATTTCCTTCAAAATAGTTAAATGGAACAAGTTAATCATACAGAATATTAAGAGTAGTTAATAGTATTTCGTAGTATAATATGAACTCATTTATAAAAGCTTTTTCTTCATATTAGCGTTTTATAAGTTTAAATTCGGGTAGTACCTACCCGTTAAGTTCATACTTAGTAGCTAATATACAATTCAACTACTACAATTCTATATGAAAAACTGATTATAATAATATTTCGCGTTCAAACTTTTACACAATATTTTACAAACTTACAATACCGCTTATTTTACATATAGCATGAAATATAGCACACAATAAATTTGATACAAGATGGTTGTGAAGATAATTCTAGCTAGTACACAAGTCGTTCAGCAAAGGCAATAAAGACACGTAATTCATACATCCAGAAACAAGTCATGCATTCTGGCTTTACTAGGACTACTTCCCATCCTTGGTCTTGTGGAACATAACCGTTATGGCCGTTGATAAGACAGCGCGTTGTAACGTCGTCAAAGGGACGAGGGTTACGTAATGTCCAACAGTCCCGTAACAATCTAAAAACCTCATTTCGCACCCCAATTACCGACTCCGTCACTTGTGGGAACGTTTTGTTTAATAGTTGTAGCCCGATGTTCTTGTTCTCACTTTGGTGAGAAGCGAACATTACTAATCCGTAAGCATAACATGTTTCTTTATGTTGCATGTTAGCCGCTTTTTCTAAATCACGAAGTCCAATATTCGGATATATTGAGTCAAAATAATTTCTTAACCCATTGCGTAAAATAGCATTTGGGTTCCCCGCAATATATGCGTCAAAGTAAACACATCGTAACTTATGGATTTCCCAATGTGATATCCCCCATCTTTCAAACGAAAGCCTTTTATAAACCAAGGCATTCTTGGAACGTTCTTCGAATGTCTTACAAACTGATCTCGCCTTAAGTAGTTGTGCCGAAGAATTCTGACCGACTCTAGACAAGATTTCATCAATCATGTCTCCGGGTAGGTCTCTTAAAATATTGGGTTGTCTATCCATTTTGTGTTTTTATACTGTAAAATAGACAAGAGTTAGATTCATAAAAAAAAAATACTTATTAATACAAGCAATTTTTACATATATCATAAAGCATAAGCACACTATATTACATATATTACACCACACGAATACAACTATCTTATTCCGACTCGCTTGTTTCTTCTTCTTCGGTTTTGGTTCGTTTTGCCAAGTTTCTAGGGATATATGATGTTCCCCTAATACGAGCCGTCGTGATCCACATTGGTTTAGAAAAACCTGGTGGTTTAGAGGTTCCCGGGTAATTGTTACAACTTAAGGACTTCGGGGGTTGACGATACATATAAAGTTCATCGGGGTTGGAATTAGATTTCTCTATTTTTATGCCCTTTCCCTTATTATTTTCTTTTGCCTTTTTAAATTCAGTTGTGGTAATTTCTATAACATCATCGGAATTCTCTTCGGAATCCGATTCATCGGAGAATTGGTAATCCTCCCAATATTTTGCTTCCTTGGCGGAAACACCATTGACCATAATTAACCTTGGTCGGTTGGTTTAGGATTTTCTTTTACTTAACCGTTTTATTATTTCCCC
The DNA here is from genome assembly GCF_046630445.1 of Rutidosis leptorrhynchoides. Classification (NCBI taxonomy): domain Eukaryota; kingdom Viridiplantae; phylum Streptophyta; class Magnoliopsida; order Asterales; family Asteraceae; genus Rutidosis; species Rutidosis leptorrhynchoides. The sequence goes on along the minus strand of NC_092343.1, from coordinate 385,599,527 downwards.
CACCGGTTCTATTTCTTCATCCGGTTCCGATTCTTCTTCCGGTTCCGATTCTTCTTCCAGTTCCGACTCTTCTTCCGGTTCCTCTTCGGGAACTAGTGAATCAGTCCACGAATCATTCCAATTTACATTTGACTCTTCATTATTACTAGGTGAGTCAATGGGACTTGTTCTAGAGGTAGACATCTATCACATAATATCAAACGCGTTAAGAGATTAATATATCACATAATATTCACATGTTAAAAATATATAGTTTCCAACAAAATTTGTTAAGAAATCATTTTTCAAGTAAACACGGTCGAAGTCCAGACTCACTAATGCATCCTAACAAACTCGATAAGACACACTAATGCAAAATTCTGGTTCTCTAAGACCAACGCTCGGATACCAACAGAAATGTCCCGTTCTTATTGATTAAAAACGTTCCATATTAATTGATTTCGTTGCGAGGTTTAGACCTCTATATTAGACGTTTTTCAAAGACTGCATTCATTTTAAAACAAACCATAACCTTTATTTCATCAATAAAGGTTTAAAAAGCTTTACGTAGATTATCAAATAATGATAATCTAAAATATCCTGTTTACACACGACTATTACATAATGGTTTACAATACAAATATGTTACAACAAAATAAGTTTCTTGAATGCAGTTTTTACACAATATCATACAAGCATGGACTCCAAATCTCGTCCTTATTTAAGTATGCGACAGCGGAAGCTCTTAATAATCACCTGAGAATAAACATGCTTAAAACGTCAACAAAAATGTTGGTGAGTTATAGGTTTAACCTATATATATCAAATCATAATAATAGACCACAAGATTTCATATTTCAATACACATCCCATACATAGAGATAAAAATCATTCATATGGTGAACACCTGGTAACCGACATTAACAAGATGCATATATAAGAATATCCCCATCATTCCGGGACACCCTTCGGATATGATATAAATTTCGAAGTACTAAAGCATCCGGTACTTTGGATGGGGTTTGTTAGGCCCAATAGATCTATCTTTAGGATTCGCGTCAATTAGGGTGTCTGTTCCCTAATTCTTAGATTACCAGACTTAATAAAAAGGGGCATATTCGATTTTGATAATTCAACCATAGAATGTAGTTTCACGTACTTGTGTCTATTTTGTAAATCATTTATAAAACCTGCATGTATTCTCATCCCAAAAATATTAGATTTTAAAAGTGGGACTATAACTCACTTTCACAGATTTTTACTTCGTCGGGAAGTAAGACTTGGCCACTGGTTGATTCACGAACCTATAACAATATATACATGTATATCAAAGTATGTTCAAAAAATATATTTACAACACTTTTAATATATTTTGATGTTTTAAGTTTATTAAGTCAGCTATCCTCGTTAGTAACCTACAACTAGTTGTCCACAGTTAGATGTACAGAAATAAATCGATAAATATTATCTTGAATCAATCCACGACCCAGTGTATACGTATCTCAGTATTGATCACAACTCAAACTATATATATTTTGGAATCAACCTCAACCCTGTATAGCTAACTCCAACATTCACATATAGAGTGTCTATGGTTGTTCCGAAATATATATAGATGTGTCGACATGATAGGTCGAAACATTGTATACGTGTCTATGGTATCTCAAGATTACATAATATACAATACAAGTTGATTAAGTTATGGTTGGAATAGATTTGTTACCAATTTTCACGTAGCTAAAATGAGAAAAATTATCCAATCTTGTTTTACCCATAACTTCTTCATTTTAAATCCGTTTTGAGTGAATCAAATTGCTATGGTTTCATATTGAACTCTATTTTATGAATCTAAACATAAAAAGTATAGGTTTATAGTCGGAAAAATAAGTTACAAGTCGTTTTTGTAAAGGTAGTCATTTCAGTCGAAAGAACGACGTCTAGATGACCATTTTAGAAAACATACTTCCACTTTGAGTTTAACCATAATTTTTGGATATAGCTTCATGTTCATAATAAAAATCATTTTCTCAGAATAACAACTTTTAAATCAAAGTTTATCATAGTTTTTAATTAACTAACCCAAAACAGCCCGCGGTGTTACTACGACGGCGTAAATCCGGTTTTACGGTGTTTTTCGTGTTTCCTGGTTTTAAATCATTAAGTTAGCATATCATATAGATATAGAACATGTGTTTAGTTGATTTTAAAAGTCAAGTTAGAAGGATTAACTTTTGTTTGCGAACAAGTTTAGAATTAACTAAACTATGTTCTAGTGATTACAAGTTTAAACCTTCGAATAAGATAGCTTTATATGTATGAATCGAATGATGTTATGAACATCATTACTACCTTAAGTTCCTTGGATAAACCTACTGGAAAAGAGAAAAATGGATCTAGCTTCAATGGATCCTTGGATGGCTCGAAATTCTTGAAGCAGAATCATGACACGAAAACAAGTTCAAGTAAGATCATCACTTGAAATAAGATTGTTATAGTTATAGAAATTGAACCAAAGTTTGAATATGATTATTACCTTGTATTAGAATGATAACCTACTGTAAGAAACAAAGATTTCTTGAGGTTGGATGATCACCTTACAAGATTGGAAGTGAGCTAGCAAACTTGAAAGTATTCTTGATTTTATGAAACTAGAACTTTTGGAATTTATGAAGAACACTTAGAACTTGAAGATAGAACTTGAGAGAGATCAATTAGATGAAGAAAATTGAAGAATGAAAGTGTTTTTAGGTGTTTTTGGTCGTTGGTGTATGGATTAGATATAAAGGATATGTAATTTTGTTTTCATGTAAATAAGTCATGAATGATTACTCATATTTTTTGTAATTTTATGAGATATTTCATGCTAGTTGCCAAATTATGGTTCCCACATGTGTTAGGTGACTCACATGGGCTGCTAAGAGCTGATCATTGGAGTGTATATACCAATAGTACATACATCTAAAAGCTGTGTATTGTACGAGTACGAATACGGGTGCATACGAGTAGAATTGTTGATGAAACTGAATGAGGATGTAATTGTAAGCATTTTTGTTAAGTAGAAGTATTTTGATAATTGTATTGAAGTCTTTCAAAAGTGTATAAATACATATTAAAACACTACATGTATATACATTTTAACTGAGTCGTTAAGTCATCGTTAATCGTTACATGTAAGTGTTGTTTTGAAACCTTTAGGTTAACGATCTTGTTAAATGTTGTTAACCCAATGTTTATAATATCAAATGAGATTTTAAATTATTATATTATCATGATATTATCATGTATGAATATCTCTTAATATGATATATATACATTAAATGTCTTTACAACGATAATCGTTACATATATGTCTCGTTTAAAAATCATTAAGTTAGTAGTCTTGTTTTTACATATGTAGTTCATTGTTAATATACTTAATGATATGTTTACTTATCATAGTATCATGTTAACTATATATATATCCATATATATGTCATCATATAGTTTTTACAAGTTTTAACGTTCGTGAATCACCGGTCAACTTGGGTGGTCAATTGTCTATATGAAACATATTTCAATTAATCAAGTCTTAACAAGTTTGATTGCTTAACATGTTGGAAACATTTAATCATGTAAATATCAATCTCAATTAATATATATAAACATGGAAAAGTTCGGGTCACTACACTACATACCAACAATAACCTTGGATCTAGCAGTACAGGAAATCGTGTAGGATGCACCTACAAAGAATTCACTGCCTGCAAACCTTTGGAATTTGATGGAACCGAAGGACCGATCGGATTGAAACGGTGGACCGAGAAGGTCGAATCGGTGTTTGCCATAAGTAAGTGTACTGAAGAGGACAAAGTAAAGTACGCTACGCATACCTTCACAGGTTCTGCGTTAACATGGTGGAATACCTATCTAGAGCAAGTGGGACAAGATGATGCGTACGCACTACCGTGGTCAGCATTCAAGCACTTGATGAACGAGAAGTACCGTCCCAGAACTGAGGTCAATAAGCTCAAGACAGAACTTAGAGGGTTACGAACACAAGGATTTGATATTACCACCTACGAAAGACGATTCACAGAATTGTGCCTATTGTGTCCGGGAGCATTCGAAGATGAGGAAGAGAAGATCGACGCGTTTGCGAAAGGATTACCAGAAAGAATCCAAGAAGATATAAGTTCACACGAGCCCGCCTCCATACAACAGGCATGTAGAATGGCTCACAAACTCGTGAACCAGATTGAAGAAAGAATTAAAGAACAAACTGCTGAAGAGGCCAATGTGAAGCAAGTCAAAAGAAAGTGGGAGGAAAACGGTGATAAGAATCACCAATACAACAACAACAGTAATTACAACAATAATCGCAACAATTATCCCAACAATCGCAACATCAATCGCAACTACAATAAACGGCCCAACAACAACAACAACAACAACAATAACAACAACAGCAACTACAACAATCATCCCAACAACAATAATAACCGCAACAACAACAACAATCAGAAGCAGCTATGCCAAAGGTGTGAAAAGTATCACTCGGGGTTCTGCACCAAATTTTGCAACAAGTGTAAAAGAAATGGTCATAGCGCGGCGAAGTGTGAGGTCTACGGACCAGGGGTTAATAGAACGAAAGGAACAAATGGTGTTGGAACGAGTAATGGCGGAGCAAGTAGTGTCGGAGCAAGTTATGCCAATGTAGTTTGTTATAAATGTGGAAAACCGGGCCACATTATTAGAAATTGCCCGAACCAGGAGAACACGAATGGACAAGGCCGCGGAAGAGTTTTCAATATTAATGCGGCAGAGGCACAGGAAGACCCGAAGCTTGTTACGGGTACGTTTCTTATTGACAATAAATCTGCTTATGTTTTATTTGATTCGGGTGCGGATAGAAGCTATATGAGTAGAGATTTTTGTGCTAAATTAAGTTGTCCATTGACGCCTTTGGATAGTAAATTTTTACTCGAATTAGCGAATGGTAAATTAATTTCAGCAGATAATATATGTCGGAATCGAGAAATTAAACTGGTTAGTGAAACATTTAAGATTGACTTGATACCAGTAGAGTTAGGGAGTTTTGATGTGATAATCGGTATGGACTGGTTGAAAGAAGTGAAAGCAGAGATCGTTTGTTACAAAAATGCAATTCGCATTATACGAGAAAAAGGAAAACCCTTAATGGTGTACGGAGAAAAGGGCAACACGAAGCTACATCTTATTAGTAATTTGAAGGCACAAAAACTAATAAGAAAAGGTTGCTATGCTGTTCTAGCACACGTCGAGAAAGTACAAACTGAAGAAAAGAGCATCAATGATGTTCCCATTGCAAAAGAATTTCCCGATGTATTTCTGAAAGAATTACCGGGATTACCCCCACATCGATCCGTTGAATTTCAAATAGATCTTGTACCAGGAGCTGCACCAATAGCTCGTGCTCCTTACAGACTCGCACCCAGCGAGATGAAAGAACTGCAAAGCCAATTACAAGAACTTTTAGAGCGTGGTTTCATTCGACCAAGCACATCACCGTGGGGAGCTCCTGTTTTGTTTGTCAAGAAGAAAGATGGTACATTCAGGTTGTGTATCGACTACCGAGAGTTGAACAAACTTACCATCAAGAACCGCTACCCACTACCGAGAATCGATGACTTATTTGATCAACTACAAGGCTCGTCTGTTTATTCAAAGATTGACTTACGTTCCGGGTATCATCAAATGCGGGTGAAAGAAGATGATATTCCGAAGACTGCTTTCAGAACACGTTACGGTCATTACGAGTTTATGGTCATGCCGTTTGGTTTAACTAATGCACCAGCTGTGTTCATGGACCTTATGAACCGAGTGTGTGGACCATACCTTGACAAGTTTGTCATTGTTTTCATTGATGACATACTTATTTACTCAAAGAATGACCAAGAACACGGTGAACATTTGAGAAAGGTGTTAGAAGTATTGAGGAAGGAAGAATTGTACGCTAAGTTTTCAAAGTGTGCATTTTGGTTGGAAGAAGTTCAATTCCTCGGTCACATAGTGAACAAAGAAGGTATTAAGGTGGATCCGGCAAAGATAGAAACTGTTGAAAAGTGGGAAACCCCGAAAACTCCGAAACACATACGCCAGTTTTTAGGACTAGCTGGTTACTACAGAAGGTTCATCCAAGACTTTTCCAGAATAGCAAAACCCTTGACTGCATTAACGCATAAAGGGAAGAAATTTGAATGGAATGATGAACAAGAGAAAGCGTTTCAGTTATTGAAGAAAAAGCTAACTACGGCACCTATATTGTCATTACCTGAAGGGAATGATGATTTTGTGATTTATTGTGACGCATCCAAGCAAGGTCTCGGTTGTGTATTAATGCAACGAACGAAGGTGATTGCTTATGCGTCTAGACAATTGAAGATTCACGAACAAAATTATACGACGCATGATTTGGAATTAGGCGCGGTTGTTTTTGCATTAAAGACTTGGAGGCACTACTTATATGGGGTCAAAAGTATTATATATACCGACCACAAAAGTCTTCAGCATATATTTAATCAGAAACAACTGAATATGAGGCAGCGTAGGTGGATTGAATTGTTGAATGATTACGACTTTGAGATTCGTTACCACCCGGGGAAGGCAAATGTGGTAGCTGATGCCTTGAGCAGGAAGGACAGAGAACCCATTCGAGTAAAATCTATGAATATAATGATTCATAATAACCTTACTACTCAAATAAAGGAGGCGCAACAAGGAGTTTTAAAAGAGGGAAATTTAAAGGATGAAATACCCAAAGGATCGGAGAAGCATCTTAATATTCGGGAAGACGGAACCCGGTATAGGGCTGAAAGGATTTGGGTACCAAAATTTGGAGATATGAGAGAAATGGTACTTAGAGAAGCTCATAAAACCAGATACTCAATACATCCTGGAACGGGGAAGATGTACAAGGATCTCAAGAAACATTTTTGGTGGCCGGGTATGAAAGCCGATGTTGCTAAATACGTAGGAGAATGTTTGACGTCTTCTAAGGTCAAAGCTGAGCATCAGAAACCATCAGGTCTACTTCAACAACCCGAAATCCCAGAATGGAAATGGGAAAACATTACCATGGATTTCATCACTAAATTGCCAAGGACTGCAAGTGGTTTTGATACTATTTGGGTAATAGTTGATCGTCTCACCAAATCAGACTTCCTGCCAATAAGAGAAGATGACAAGATAGAGAAGTTAGCACGACTGTATTTGAAGGAAGTCGTCTCCAGACATGGAATACCAACCTCTATTATCTCTGATAGGGATGGCAGATTTATTTCAAGATTCTGGCAGACATTACAGCAAGCATTAGGAACTCGTCTAGACATGAGTACTGCCTATCATCCACAAACTGATGGGCAGAGTGAAAGGACGATACAAACGCTTGAAGACATGCTACGAGCATGTGTTATTGATTTCGGAAACAGTTGGGATCGACATCTACCGTTAGCAGAATTTTCCTACAATAACAGCTACCATTCAAGCATTGAAATGGCGCCATTTGAAGCACTTTATGGTAGAAAGTGCAGGTCTCCGATTTATTGGAGTGAAGTGGGGGATAGACAGATTACGGGGCCGGAGATTATACAAGAAACTACCGAGAAGATCATCCAAATTCAACAACGGTTGAAACCCGCCCAAAGTCGACAAAAGAGCTATGCTGACATTAAAAGAAAAGATATAGAATTTGAAATTGGAGAGATGGTCATGCTTAAAGTTGCACCTTGGAAAGACATTGTTCGATTTGGTAAACGAGGGAAATTAAATCCAAGGTATATTGGACCATTCAAGATTATTGATCGTGTCGGACCAGTAGCTTACCGACTTGAGTTACCTCAACAACTCGCGGCTGTACATAACACTTTCCACGTCTCGAATTTGAAGAAATGTTTTGCTAAAGAAGATCTCACTATTCCGTTAGATGAAATCCAAATCAACGAAAAACTCCAATTCATCGAAGAACCCGTCGAAATAATGGATCGTGAGGTTAAAAGACTTAAGCAAAACAAGATACCAATTGTTAAGGTTCGATGGAATGCTCGTAGAGGACCCGAGTTCACCTAGGAGCGTGAAGATCAGATGAAGAAGAAATACCCGCATCTATTTCCAGAAGATTCGTCAACACCTTCAACAGCTTAAAATTTCGGGACGAAATTTATTTAACGGGTAGGTACTGTAGTGACCCGAACTTTTCCATGTTTATATATGTTAATTGAGATTGATATTTACATGATTAAATATTTCCAACATGTTAAGAAATCAAACTTGTTAAGACTTGATTAATTGAAATATGTTTCATATAGACAATTGACCACCCAAGTTGACCGGTGATTCACGAACGTTAAAACTTGTAAAAACTATACGATGACATATATATGGTTATATATATAGTTAACATGATTTTATTATAAGTATGTATCTCATTAGGTATTTTAACAATGAGTTATATACATAAAAATGAGACTATTAATTTAAGAAACTCGAAAACGATATATATAACGATTATCGTTATAACAACGTCTTACTAGGTACATATGAATCATATTAAGATATTGATACACTTGGTTAATTATGTTAAATGATAAGTAAATATATTATTAAGTGTATTAACAATGAAATACATATGTAAAAATAAGACTACTAACTTAATGATTTCGAAACGAGACATATATGTAACGATTATCGTTGTAACGACATTTAATGTATATATATCATATTAAGAGATATTCATACATGATAATATCATGATAATATAATAATTTAAAATCTCATTTGATATTATAAACATTGGGTTAACAACATTTAACAAGATCGTTAACCTAAAGGTTTCAAAACAACACTTACATGTAACGACTAACGATGACTTAACGACTCAGTTAAAATGTATATACATGTAGTGTTTTAATATGTATTTATACACTTTTAAAAGACTTCAATACACTTATCAAAATACTTCTACTTAACAAAAATGCTTACAATTACATCCTCGTTCAGTTTCATCAACAATTCTACTCGTATGCACCCGTATTCGTACTCGTACAATACACAGCTTTTAGATGTATGTACTATTGGTATATACACTCCAATGATCAGCTCTTAGCAGTCCATGTGAGTCACCTAACACATGTGGGAACCATCATTTGGCAACTAGCATGAAATATCTCATAAAATTACAAAAATATGAGTAATCATTCATGACTTATTTACATGAAAACAAAATTACATATCCTTTATATCTAATCCATACACCAACGACCAAAAACACCTACAAACACTTTCATTCTTCAATTTTCTTCATCTAATTGATCTCTCTCAAGTTCTATCTTCAAGTTCTAAGTGTTCTTCATAAATTCCAAAAGTTCTAGTTTCATAAAATCAAGAATACTTTCAAGTTTGCTAGCTCACTTCCAATCTTGTAAGGTGATCATCCAACCTCAAGAAATCTTTGTTTCTTACAGTAGGTTATCATTCTAATACAAGGTAATAATCATATTCAAACTTTGGTTCAATTTCTATAACTATAACAATCTTATTTCAAGTGATGATCTTACTTGAACTTGTTTTCGTGTCATGATTCTGCTTCAAGAACTTCGAGCCATCCAAGGATCCGTTGAAGCTAGATCCATTTTTCTATTTTCCAGTAGGTTTATCCAAGGAACTTAAGGTAGTAATGATGTTCATAACATCATTCGATTCATACATATAAAGCTATCTTATTCGAAGGTTTAAACTTGTAATCACTAGAACATAGTTTAGTTAATTCTAAACTTGTTCGCAAACAAAAGTTAATCCTTCTAACTTGACTTTTAAAATCAACTAAACACATGTTCTATATCTATATGATATTCTAACTTAATGATTTAAAACCTGGAAACACGAAAAACACTGTAAAACCGGATTTACGCCGTCGTAGTAACACCGCGGGCTGTTTTGGGTTAGTTAATTAAAAACTATGATAAACTTTGATTTAAAAGTTGTTATTCTGAGAAAATTATTTTTATTATGAACATGAAACTATATCCAAAAATTATGGTTAAACTCAAAGTGGAAGTATGTTTTCTAAAATGGTCACCTAGACGTCGTTCTTTCGACTGAAATGACTACCTTTACAAAAACAACTTGTAACTTATTTTTCCGACTATAAACCTATACTTTTTCTGTTTAGATTCATAAAATAGAGTTCAATATGAAACCATAGCAATTTGATTCACTCAAAACGGATTTAAAATGAAGAAGTTATGGGTAAAACAAGATTGGATAATTTTTCTCATTTTAGCTACGTGAAAATTGGTAACAAATCTATTCCAACCATAACTTGATCAACTTGTATTGTATATTATGTAATCTTGAGATACCATAGACACGTATACAATGTTTCGACCTATCATGTCGACACATCTATATATATTTCGGAACAACCATAGACACTCTATATGTGAATGTTGGAGTTAGCTATACAGGGTTGAGGTTGATTCCAAAATATATATAGTTTGAGTTGTGATCAATACTGAGATACGTATACACTGGGTCGTGGATTGATTCAAGATAATATTTATCGATTTATTTCTGTACATCTAACTGTGGACAACTAGTTGTAGGTTACTAACGAGGACAGCTGACTTAATAAACTTAAAACATCAAAATATATTAAAAGTGTTGTAAATATATTTTGAACATACTTTGATATATATGTATATATTGTTATAGGTTCGTGAATCAACCAGTGGCCAAGTCTTACTTCCCGACGAAGTAAAAATTTGTGAAAGTGAGTTATAGTCCCACTTTTAAAATCTAATATTTTTGGGATGAGAATACATGCAGGTTTTATAAATGATTTACAAAATAGACACAAGTACGTGAAACTACATTCTATGGTTGAATTATCAAAATCGAATATGCCCCTTTTTATTAAGTCTGGTAATCTAAGAATTAGGGAACATACACCCTAATTGACGCGAATCCTAAAGATAGATCTATTGGGCCTAACAAACCCCATCCAAAGTACCGGATGCTTTAGTACTTCGAAATTTATATCATATCCGAAGGGTGTCCCGGAATGATGGGGATATTCTTATATATGCATCTTGTTAATGTCGGTTACCAGGTGTTCACCATATGAATGATTTTTATCTCTATGTATGGGATGTGTATTGAAATATGAAATCTTGTGGTCTATTATTATGATTTGATATATATAGGTTAAACCTATAACTCACCAACATTTTTGTTGACGTTTTAAGCATGTTTATTCTCAGGTGATTATTAAGAGCTTCCGCTGTCGCATACTTAAATAAGGACGAGATTTGGAGTCCATGCTTGTATGATATTGTGTAAAAACTGCATTCAAGAAACTTATTTTGTTGTAACATATTTGTATTGTAAACCATTATGTAATGGTCGTGTGTAAACAGGATATTTTAGATTATCATTATTTGATAATCTACGTAAAGCTTTTTAAACCTTTATTGATGAAATAAAGGTTATGGTTTGTTTTAAAATGAATGCAGTCTTTGAAAAACGTCTCATATAGAGGTCAAAACCTCGCAACGAAATCAATTAATATGGAACGTTTTTAATCAATAAGAACGGGACATTTCAGTTGGGGTGGTCAAACCCGATAGATCTATCGATAGGATTCGCGCTTACATGTTCTTCCAACATGTAAATATTAGTTACCAAGCTATTAGGGAAGATATGCAGGGTGGTACAACTCAACGTAGAATATATTTTAAGTACTTATGTCTATTTCGTCGAACAGTTATAAAAGCAGTGTATGTATTCTCAGCCCAAAAATATATATTACAAAAGCAATTAAAAAGGAAGCAAATGAAACTCACCATACTGTATTTTGTAGTAAAAATACATATGACGTCATTGAACAAGTGTAAGGTTGGTCTCAAATTTACGAACCTATATCAAGCATATATATTAACACATATACTTGTAATCGCACAAATGATGTATTGATATTTATTATATATATTATTTCAATTGTTATATATTTATATATACTTTGTATATATGTTTCATATAAGTATTTGTTTGATAGAATGATAATAATAAAGATAATGAATAACATGATGTTTTATTTAGTAATAATAATAATCATATTAATAATAATATTATTAGTAATAATAATAGTATTCATAAAATAATACTAATAATAATAATAATGATACTAATAATAATTTTTAAAAATTTTGATAATCTTACTAATAAAAATAAAAATGCTAGTTTTGAAAAAAAAATCATTTTAATCATAATATTAGTGACAATAATAATAATAATAAAAATATTAAGATAATAATAGTAATAAATAAATAAATAACTACCTCAAAGGAGTAGCCCTTAAAAATGCCCAAGTCCGGATTTGAACTCGCGACGTCCCGCTAACCCGATAACATTACAAACCAACTACTCTATTTCGTTTTTCTTGATTAATATAAATCTTATGCTTATTTACCCTGTTACTTTGCGTTTCCCCTTTTTCTTCTTCATCATCACCATCTTAATATTTTTATCATCTAAAAACCATTATCCCAATCCTAATCATCTCTGATATCATTATATCATAATCATCATCCTAATTCGTAACAATATCATGTATCAATGGTATTTCCCCGTATCCTTATCATTCGTCCCAATTATAATATTTAAACCGAATCTCGACCTAACATGACATGAATGATTTCGGCCCAACTACAGCTCATACGATTAAATAATAGGCCCGTGATTAATTTAGCCTAACAGCAATTTCTTAAGCCTAAACATACACAAGCCCAACTAATATAAGTTAATGGCCTGCAGCCCAAATAGAGTTTAATGGCCCAAGTGGGAACAATTAATCAATCCGATCCAATTAGCAAATTTCATTCGATTACCCTTTTGTTACTTGACAAAAAAAAATATCCTAATAATATGAAACAACTCACGAAATGTTTGTCCAGTGGGGTTAGGTTGTTAGGAGTTGTTGGCCATAAAGGAAGTTTATAATCTTCATTGAATTATTTAATATCATCTAGTCATTGTATCATTATCATCTTCTTTTCCTCTCATCATCTAATAACCAAACACGTATCATATCATTTTTGCTTTATAACATCATTATCAATCAGAGTAGAGAACAAGAAAGAGATCGAAAATAGGTGGTGTGGGCTTCGGTTTGCATCAGGAAATAATAACAGAAGCAGTTACCACAGCGGTTCATAGCAGCAATAGAAGCACACAAATATGGTGAAGTTTTGGGTGGCGAGCAGTAGTAAAAAGAGCCTGTGCAGGAACAGTAGTAAACCCGTTGAATAGGGACTCTTTTGGGGCCTAGTTCATGGTATTAGTTGTGGGTTCATAACAGTAGTATCATGCCAAGTTATAAGTTGAAGGTGGGTTTGGAAATCAACGATGGTGATGCTTGATGAGAGTAATATTTGTCGATGGTTATGGTGGAAATGGGTTTCACGAAACAGAAAAAAAAGGTGGTTTATATGATTGAAGTGATGGAGATTTAGGAGGGCTGTGGCTTGATCGTATTTATATGAATGACGACATGTAACCATATTTAGTGATTTAGATCGTGGGAAGTGAGTTTAAAAAACATAGAAGAAAGATATATAGCTAGAGAGATGTGGTGGTGTTTGGCCACTACAGTGAACCGTATGGTGGTGACTATATTGGATTTTTGGTGACAGCAAGCAACAACAACAAAAGGTAGGTTTTGGGTTCCTGGCCGAATAGTGGTAACATACAAAGGTGGTTTTAAGTGGTGGTAGTCGGTGGTTCACGATGGATATTAAGAGAGAGATCGAGATAGATAGAGAGATAAACGTGATGGATGGTGATGGTGTTCATGGCGGTTGAAGGGAAGTGGTGGTGAAGAGGTGAGGTCGACGGTGGTGTAGGGCGGAGTAGAATATGTCCGGGTACAAGTTTGTACTACATATTGAGTGTAGTGGATTTCTACTACTAATTCCATAGACACCCACAAGCATAAGCTGGGAAGTAGTAGTTACAATTATTAGTAACTAGTCACAAAATCCAATGAAGAGTTGGACATTTTTGTGATGATATTCCGTTGGTTTAATAACCATAGGAGAAGTAGCACTTGTTGATCAATTATAAAGAAAACTGGTGGGGTGATCATGCACTAAAAGTATATATATATATATATATATATATATATATATATATATATATATATATATATATATATATATATATATATATATATATATATATATATATATATATAATATATGATAAACATGTGATCATAAATAATAAAAATAATGTTAGCAGCCTAACATTTGGAATGTAGTTACCGACATCACACTTATACATATACTATCTCGTTCCGCTGTTAATCAGTGGCGGATAAAGGTTCTCAGAAAAATCCCAAATTTTTATATTAAATTTCTTTAATTATGTCGGTCATTATGGTATAAAATTCGATCATTAACTATTAAATAAAAATTACATTAGTCATTCACTCCCAACCCAAAATATAAAAAGTTTTACAATTCAACAAATGGTTCATAAATACATTTTTAATAAGCCTATAATTTGTAAAACTCATTTTCGGATTATCGTTTATTTTAAAATCATATACGTTCGATTTTATCTTGTTTAATATTGATCGAATGATAAATGAGTGTAACCGTCGTTTACTAAATAGATTCGAAATCATTCACTTTCAATATACTATATATATACATTTTAATTAACAAATTTTATTACATAAATGATTAAACTAATTATATATTTTTAACCAAATAAATTTAATATTATTATATATTTACAAATAATATTCATATATATATATATATATATATATATATATATATATATATATATATATATATATATATATATATATATATATATGTATTTGCAAATAGTTGTTCGTGAATCGTCGAAAACAGTCGAAGGTCAATTGAATATATGAAAACAGTTCAAAAATTTTCGAGACTCAACATTAAAGACTTTGCTTATCGTGTCAGAAACATATAAAGGTCAAGTTTAAATTTGGTCGGAATTTTCCGGGTCGTCACATGGGCGGCTTTTAATTATAATATATAATAATATATATAATTAATTATATATTATATTATATTCTTGTGCACAGATGACTTGTAATTTTTGGTCTGTTGCGTCGCGTACTGAAAGTTGGTTCATGTCTCGGTTCCGAATTTTCAAACGCCTTTTCGTACGATTTAATATCTTGTACTTTGCGTTTCACGGCTTGTACTCTTGTCATTTTTAGGCGTTTCTCATCAATAATTTGAACCTCTTTGATTGTACTTTGTACTTTTTAGCTTTTTGGTCGTTTGCGTCTTCAATTCGTCGAATCTGCCTTTTGTCTTCACCTTTTATTATTTAAACGAATATCACTTGTAAATAGAACAATTGCAACTAAAAGCTTGTCTTTTTTTAGGGATAATGCTATGAAATATATGTTCATTTTTAGCATTATCAAAACGATAGTAACATTCGATTATTGATTCGATTGATATTTAGATAAGTTAACTAAAACATTTAAGATGAACCAGTAAAACACTAATTTACTACAGTATTTTCGAATTTCTACAGTACCCGAAAAGCTACAGTGTTTTCAAAAATCACTATTTGCTACAGTAAAAAAACTTTGCTACGGTAACTGTGATGACCCGAAAATTTCTGACCAAATTTAAACTTAATCTTTGTATGATTAACATTTCCGACACGATAAGCAAAGTTTGTAAAACTGAATCTCAAAATTTTTGAACTACTTTCATATATTCAAATACCTTTCGGTTGTATTCACGAACAATTATATGTATATAGATACATATATATACTATAACTTGAAAACGTAACAATGTATTAATTGTTTGATACCGTACATTAAACTTATTGGTTTAAATATTTATTTGAATATATATGATAAATTGGAATAATAATTATGTGAATAACTTGATACGTATATTTAAAACGTGTTTATGAATGTTGAAAATATATATTAACTTGGTCATAAAACGATTTGTTATTATATATATATTAACAAATAGCGAGACAATGATTTATAGAAGTAAATAACCAAAACACTCGAAAGTTTAAGATACACTTTGAATGATATAGTTTATTGATAATTTAAGACTACATTTTGACAAACGGTACGAGTCACAAAACGTAAATTGCGAGTTTTCTAAGCGTACGAAAATGCGTTCGAGAAACCGGAACCGGGACATAAGTCGAGTGACAACGTATGAGTCATCGGAACGAAAATTACAAGTCAACTATGCATGTGAATTTAATATAATATATAATTAATTATATAAATTAAATATATTATATAAAATTATATAAAATTATGTCGACAAACAAAAAGTTAAAAGTTAGTGAGCTGGATCACAGGGCCATGCTATCGCATGGCCTTGATGCCCCAAAAACCATGTGATCGCATGGGGTTGAAAATCAGGCCACATCTATAAATTCAGTCGAATTCATTCCAGTTTTGCACACATACATATTACACTCGTATATATTATTATTATTATTATTATTATTATTATTATTATTATTATTATTATTATTATAATTATTATTATTATTAAGATTAATATTATTATTATTAATCTTATTATTTTTATTAGTAGTATTATACATAAAATACTACGACGAAGTCATGAGCGTGTCACTTTCAAAATGGGTTTTCAAGCGGGATAGAGCTAAGGAAATTATGTGTTATTGCCAAGGAGGTTATGGGTAATGTTCGGGGGTATATTTATGAATCAAACCTAGTGTTTATCATCTCCGTTACGTCTACGTACTTTCCTACAATATTGAATCTCAATATTGATACGTAAGCACTCATGTTTTATCTTTTATATATTAATTGTGTATCTATGTCTAGTGCTCGAGTATATATATTTATACATGCTTGTTGAAATGTCCCGTTCTTATTGATTAAAAACGTTCCATATTAATTGATTTCGTTGCGAGGTTTTGACCTCTATATGAGACATTTTTCAAAGACTGCATTCATTTTTAAAACAAACCATAACCTTTATTTCATAAATAAAGGTTTAAAAAGCTTTACGTAGATTATCAAATAATGATAATCTAAAATATCCTGTTTACACACGACCATTACATAATGGTTTACAATACAAATATGTTACAACAAAATAAGTTTCTTGAATGCAGTTTTTACACAATATCATACAAGCATGGACTCCAAATCTCGTCCTTATTTAAGTATGCGACAGCGGAAGCTTTTAATAATCACCTGAGAATAAACATGCTTAAAACGTCAACAAAAATGTTGGTGAGTTATAGGTTTAACCTATATATATCAAATCATAATAATAGACCACAAAATTTCATATTTCAATACACATCCCATACATAGAGATAAAAATCATTCATATGGTGAACACCTGGTAACCGACATTAACAAGATGCATATATAAGAATATCCCCATCATTCCGGGACACCCTTCGGATATGATATAAATTTCGAAGTACTAAAGCATCCTGTACTTTGGATGGGGTTTGTTAGGCCCAATAGATCTATCTTTAGGATTCGCGTCAATTAGGGTGTCTGTTCCCTAATTCTTAGATTACCAGACTTAATAAAAAGGGGCATATTCGATTTCGATAATTCAACCATAGAATGTAGTTTCACGTACTTGTGTCTATTTTGTAAATCATTTATAAAACCTGCATGTATTCTCATCCCAAAAATATTAGATTTTAAAAGTGGGACTATAACTCACTTTCACAGATTTTTACTTCGTCGGGAAGTAAGACTTGGCCACTGGTTGATTCACGAACCTATAACAATATATACATATATATCAAAATATGTTCAAAATATATTTACAACACTTTTAATATATTTTGATGTTTTAAGTTTATTAAGTCAGCTGTCCTCGTTAGTAACCTACAACTAGTTGTCCACAGTTAGATGTACAGAAATAAATTGATAAATATTATCTTGAATCAATCCACGACCCAGTGTATACGTATCTCAGTATTGATCACAACTCAAACTATATATATTTTGGAATCAACCTCAACCCTGTATAGCTAACTCCAACATTCACATATAGAGTGTCTATGGTTGTTCCGAAATATATATAGATGTGTCGACATGATAGGTCGAAACATTGTATACGTGTCTATGGTATCTCAAGATTACATAATATACAATACAAGTTGATTAAGTTATGGTTGGAATAGATTTGTTACCAATTTTCACGTAGCTAAAATGAGAAAAATTATCCAATCTTGTTTTACCCATAACTTCTTCATTTTAAATCCGTTTTGAGTGAATCAAATTGCTATGGTTTCATATTGAACTCAATTTTATGAATCTAAACAAAAAAAGTATAGGTTTATAGTCGGAAAAATAAGTTACAAGTCGTTTTTGTAAAGGTAGTCATTTCAGTCGAAAGAACGACGTCTAGATGACCATTTTAGAAAACATACTTCCACTTTGAGTTTAACCATAATTTTTGGATATAGTTTCATGTTCATAATAAAAATCATTTTCTCAGAATAACAACTTTTAAATCAAAGTTTATCATAGTTTTTAATTAACTAACCAAAAACAGCCCGCGGTGTTACTACGACGGCGTAAATCCGATTTTACGGTGTTTTTCGTGTTTCCAGGTTTTAAATCATTAAGTTAGCATATCATACAGATATAGAACATGTGTTTAGTTGATTTTAAAAGTCAAGTTAGAAGGATTAACTTTTATTTGCGAACAAGTTTAGAATTAACTAAACTATGTTCTAGTGATTACAAGTTTAAACCTTCGAATAAGATAGCTTTATATGTATGAATCGAATGATGTTATGAACATCATTACTACCTCAAGTTCCTTGGATAAACCTACTGGAAATGAGAAAAATAGATCTAGCTTCAAAGGATCCTTGGATGGCTTGAAAGTTCTTGAAGCAGAATCATGACACGAAAACAATTTCAAGTAAGATTTCCACTCGAAATAAGATTGTTATAGTTATAAAAATTGAATTAAAGTTTGAATATGATTATTACCTTGTATTAGAAAGATAACCTACTGTAAGTAACAAAGGTTTCTTGATCTTGGATGATTACTTGGAATGGATTTAGAAAACTTGGAAGTAAACTTGCAATCTTGGAAGTATTCTTGATTTTATGAAACTAGAACTTTTGGAATTTATGAAGAACACTTAGAACTTGAAGATAGAACTTGAGAGAGATCAATTAGATGAATAAAATTGAATAATGAAAGTGTTTGTAGGTGTTTTTGGTCGTTGGTGTATGGATTAGATATAAAGGATATGTAATTTTGTTTTCATGTAAATAAGTCATGAATGATTACTCATATTTTTGTAATTTTATGAGATATTTCATGCTAGTTGCCAAATGATGGTTCCCACATGTGTTAGGTGACTCACATGGGCTGCTAAGAGCTGATCATTGGAGTGTATATACCAATAGTACATACATCTAAAAGCTGTGTATTGTACGAGTACGAATACGGGTGCATACGAGTAGAATTGTTGATGAAACTGAACGAGGATGTAATTGTAAGCAACTTTGTTAAGTAGAAGTATTTTGATAAGTATCTTGAAGTCTTTAAAAAGTGTATGAATACATATTAAAACACTACATGTATATACATTTTAACTGAGTCGTTAAGTCATCGTTAGTCGTTACATGTAAATGTTGTTTTGAAACCTTTAGGTTAACGATCTTGTTGAATGTTGTTAACCCATTGTTTATTATAACAAATGAGATGTTAAATTGTTATATTATCATGATATTATGATATATAATATATCTTAGTATGATATATATACAGTTAATTGTCGTTACAACGATAATCGTTACATATATGTCTCGTTTCGAAATCATAAAGTTAGTAGTCTTATTTTTACATATGTATTTCATTGTTAATACACTTAATAATATATTTACTTATCATTTAACATAATTAACCAAGTGTATCAATATCTTAATATGATTCATATGTACCTAGTAAGACGTTGTTATAACGATAATCGTTATATATATCGTTTTCGAGTTTCTTAAATTAATAGTCTCATTTTTATGTATATAACTCATTGTTAAAATACCTAATGAGATACATAGTTATAATAAAATCATGTTAACTATATATATAACTGATGTTATGCGAGGTGTATATAAAATAGTTATTAATTTTAGCAGAAAACACTATTAAATACGATACAATTTTACACAAGATATTTATTTATTTATAGAATGAATATACTTAAACCTTGCTACAACACTTATAGGCAGTGTACCTAATCGTACAGTAGTGTAGTTTTTAGTAAGTCCGGTTCGTTCCACAGGGAAATCTTTAAACAAAGCTCAACGCTATATTAGTTTACTTTTATAAAAATACAAACATATATATAAGTAATATTATTATTATAAAGGGGGGTTTTTACCGTTTAATGACCGGTTTGTCGATTTTAAAACTTTAGTCGCAGTTAAAACCTAATGTAAAATATTAAATAAATAAAAGACTTAAATTAAAACTTAAAGTAAATAACGATAATGAAATTGCGAATAATAAAAGTGCGATAAACTTGCGATAATTAAAAAGTACGATAATTAAAAGTGCGATTAAACAACAATAAATAAAAGTGCGATAATTAGAAGTGCAATTAAATATAAAATAAAGGAAATTAAATATGAAATAAAAGAATTATGCTTATTTAAACTTCCGTAATCATGATGTTTGACGTGTTGATTTTAGTTTTATGCCCATGGGTTAATTGTCCTTTGTCCTGGATTATTTAATATGTCCGTCTGGTTTTTGTCCATAACAGTCCATCAGTCATAAATATAAAGTGCGAGTGTCCTCGTCAAATTATTATTATACCCGAAGTTAAATATTCCAACTAATTGGGGATTCGAATTGTAACAAGGTTTTAATACTTTGTTTAATGAATACACCAGGTTATCGACTGCGTGTAAACCAAGGTTTTACTACTTTGTTAACAATTACACCAATTACCCTTGAATGTAATTTCACCCCTGTTTTAATTATTCTAGTGGCTATTAATCCATTCCCGTGTCCGGTTAAATGAACGATTATTCGTACATATAAATACCCCGCCCATCGTGTCCGATCGAGTGTATATGGTAATTTATAGGGACGCCCAATTGTAAATCTTTATATTAACATTAACAAACTATCATTTAGTTAAACAAATATAAAGCCCATTAATAGCCCATAGTCTAATTTCCACAAGTGTCGTTCTTTTGTCCAAACCCCAATTATGGTACAAAGCCCAATTACCCAATTTTAGTAATTAGCCCAACATCATGATTACTTCGTTTTAAATAAGCATAATAATAACTTAGCTACGAGACATTAATGTAAAAAGGTTGAACATAACTTACAATGATTAAAAATAGCGTAGCGTTACACGGACAGAATTTCGACTTACACCCTTACAATATTCGCTAACATACCCTTATTATTAGAATTATAATTAAAATTAAAATTAAAATATAAATTATATATATATATATATCGTATATATGAGAGAAGAGAGAAATAGAATATGAAAAATGATCAGAATTCGGTTTGCTTTATAGCCAGAGTTGATTTTTGGGGCTCCGCGACTCGCGGCAAAATCCTCTTCAAACTCCGCGAGTCGCGGAGAATGTATTTACAGCTCACACCCTTGGAGTTTCTCTGCCGACGGTTTTATAATATATATATATATAATATATATATAATTAATATAATTAATTATATATTATATTATATTTATATGCATAGTTAACTTGTAATTTTTAGTCCGTTGCGTCGAGCGTTAAGAGTTGACTCTGGTCCCGGTTCCGGTTTTTCGAACGTCCTCGCGTACAATTTAATATCTTGTACTTTGCGTTTTGAATCTTGTACTTTTGTAATTTCGAGACGTTTCTTATCAATAATTGGAACCTTTTTGATTGTCTTTTGTACTTTTGAGCTTTTTGGTCGTTTGCGTCTAAAATTCGTCGAATCTGTCTTTTGTCTTCACCTTTTATTATACAAACGAATATCACTTGTAAATAGAACAATTGCAACTAAAAGCTTGTCTTTCTTGAGGAATAATGCTATGAAATATATGTTCGTTTTTAGCATTATCAAATATTCCCACACTTGAGCGTTGCTTGTCCTCAAGCAATATTGTCTTGAAATACTAGAATCACTTCTTTATTCTTCACACTTTGTACATCAGTGATTTCTATACGGCGGTATAAACAATGGTAGTAACGATATGGTTTACAGTCCCACATGACTATAAAAATTTAGATCCATTAAGGAAATTGGATCTTTATGAAAACATTTGATCTTTTGAAATCTAGTTTTTACCCTAGATAAGTTTTTCGGAATAACCCTTTACCGGTGTTTGCAAAATATTTTTGTGGGTTTGGTGGGTTTCAGATTTGAAAATTTTAGCTCAAAACTTGCGGTTTTGTGTCACCCACTTGCTAACCTTGTATTTGGAAAGCAACACGTCCAGTTTACTTGTCTCGTATATTACCTTTCGGTAAACTACCGTCCGGTTGTAAAGGAAAGCGTTGAACAAGCAACTGTTAAGGCAATGTCCCGTGACATGCTTTTGATTATGGTCTATAACGTGTCGGACGCAATTACTATCCTTGGTAGGAGCAATAGTAAAGCTCACCCTTATAATTTTTTCGGTCTGGCACAAGGTCCTGTCTTTGACCACTATGCAACCACCGTTCTTACGGTTGACACCCGATTTGGTTCAGGTGACCTAATGAATTCCAGGTGAATTCCTAGGATTTTACGTTCAATGGTAATGAACGCATTGAAAATGGGGTTTTCAGAAAACAAATCGGTTTGTAATTTTGATCAAAATATTTTCTCGTTTAAGCTCGAGTTTAGATATCATTGAATTCCATGAGTTTGAATTCTCAATCTTTAAGGTCAATCTCTAGGATTGAGTAATATCAGTCTTAAAAGCTGATTTTTAATCTTTAAGGAGATTATCCTTTCTGGGGATCTGATTCATTAGTCTTATCCAGCTAATTTGCATGGTGCCCCCCATTGTACGAGATAAATCCTTCTCATGGTTAGGATAAATCTGACCACTTGGCGACCCTGTTTAATGCTGAGGTCCATGGATTTCCTGCTGATTTTAGTGATGACTTTTCTAGATTTTTCGTCAACCTACAGCTGGTCTGGACGACAACTTCATGACTTAAATCAAGAAGCGCGTGTCTTTTTTCGGAAGACTTTACTTCCTTTTAATGATGGAATTGATTCATCATGTAGATCCATCTCTTCTTTTCTTTCATCGGGTAAAACAGTTTAGTTTAGTTCAAAGCAAAAGTATTTTCAGTTATTTGTTACAGATATATGTGGCATATGTTTAAGATAACTTGGTAAATTTTCCCACACTTGGCTTTTTATTTTTCTTTTTATCGTCCTCTATTCCATTTTAAATGAATTTTAACATTTTAGTTTGTTTCTTAATTTATGTCCTTTCCGAGGTAACAATAATTTCGGTGTTAAAACCTAGTTTTATCGTTCATAAATATGTATAAACATGATTTTGAATTCATTTAATTGAAAATTTTGAAAAATTTTACTAGAATTGGGTAGTCAGTATATAAGACCAGGGCTGTTCTTTATTATCAGAGAGCACTAGATTCTAATACAACTACTGCTTTACTAGTATTTTTAATTTTAACCAAGTGTATAAAATAAAAATTTTAAAATCCGAAAGAATTTAACCCCTTCCCACACTTAAGATCTTGCAATGCCCTCATTTGCAAGAAATCAGTAACAATTTAAATTATTGAGGGTGATTTGTGTGAAAATGATTAAATTTTACCAAAGTTTCCAAATATATTGGCGTTTGTTTGCTGAATGATAAATGGTGCACATCATTTGTTCATTCCGTCTTGTTGTTATTTCACATATATTTTGCATCTTGCCGTCAAAATTAGTTGCTTTTGCTGAACTTAATGCCAGTCTTTGAAAATGCGTTGTTTTACCCTGTTGTGTACATAAGATAAACTGCAAACATATATACATATTTTTGAAGTTTGGTATATTACCCCACATTCAAAAATTATTAAAATCTAAGAATAAAAGTTAGATAATTATAAAAATGATTACAATATTAACAAAAGTATTAAACGTATCAATAATTACAAATTACAAAATAAAAATAATAAGTAAACTAAGGATGATATTGGTACCAATAGGGGTTCCAGGCATAACCATAAGTGCTATAGAATGCTTCGGCAGGGTCATACGTAGGATATGGTGGCTGCATCTCTATAGACCAAGGAGGGAAGACGGGTTTCGGTGTAGGAATATAGTTTCTACCTATATGTTGGCAATGAGCTATGATCTGGTTCTGATGAACTTGCCAATCTTCAAATGCTCTCTGTCTAGCATTTTCGTATTCCTGAGAAGCTATAAACCTATGCATTTCTTGCATCTCATTCCCCCCTCCTACATTACCTTGCTGCTGGTTTCTCTCCACCTGTGGATGTCTACCATGGTATCGTACTGCGGCGTTATTTCGCCTCTTCAAAACTTTCGCACCATGGTATACATTTAAACCTATAGTGTCGCGGGGTTCCGGCTCTTCTAGTAATAATCCCCCCCGACTTATATCCACACCGAGATATTCACCAATCAAAGTAATAAAAATACCACCTCCTATTATGCTATGTGGTCGCATCCCCCGAACCATAGCTGATAAATAATAACCCACACAATATGGTATACTTACAGCGCTTTGTGGGTCTCGAATACACATATGGTAAAACAAATCCTGTTCATTTACTTTTTCTTTGTTCTTACCCCTTTGTGTAATCGAATTAGCTAAAAACCTATGTATCACTCTTAATTCGGCTCTATCTATATCCAAATAAGAGTAATTTCCCCCTTTGAAACGGTGATGGCTTGTCATTTGACTCCACACACCGTGTGTATCAAAATTTTCATCTATCTTTCTACCGTTTAGTATCAATCCTCTACAATCGGCAGACGCTAACTCCTCAGGCGTATATATACGTAAAGCCTGAGCCATGTCCAGTAAAGACATGTGGCGCATCGAACCGCCTAACAAAAATCTAATAAAAGAACGATCGGTTAAACTGGCTACCCGATCATTCAACTCTATACTACATAACAATTCTTCACACCATACTTTATATACAGGTCTACGTATGGTGAATAAATGTACCCAGTCATTAAAAGAAGAATTACCATACCTCTATACAAGTAATTCCCTAATTGGCCCGGCCAATTCTACAGCTTCTAAGGGTCCCCATTCTATGACCCTCGGTACCTCAACAACCTTAGAATGAAGAGTATGCAAACCCCGTTGATATTTTGGATAATCTATCCAAAGTCTGTCAAATCTCAGGTTCGGGTGCAACTCTTCCAAATGCATATCAGAAAAGGTCATGACTGGATGAGGTATATCCTGCTTGTAGTAGTTATCTACCTCCTGTTGTTCCAAATTCTCAGCAGGAGCATTGCGGGCTTGGGATGAAGATTCACCCCTTTCATTCTGCAAAACACATCAGACACAATTTTTGTGCATCCAAATATGCATTAGTGTCA
Organism: Rutidosis leptorrhynchoides; assembly: GCF_046630445.1. Classification (NCBI taxonomy): domain Eukaryota; kingdom Viridiplantae; phylum Streptophyta; class Magnoliopsida; order Asterales; family Asteraceae; genus Rutidosis; species Rutidosis leptorrhynchoides. Next base: position 385,573,926 of record NC_092343.1, on the reverse strand, counting down.
GCAAAATCATCAATCAAAATAATTACAATGACATTATCAATTTATATCAAACTTAAGCTTATTTTCACATTTTTATCAAATCTACACTTTTTCAAATAAGCATATACGAAAATTTTCGCCAAGTTCATAAGCATTCAACTCAAATAACATGTCAAAATAATCATTACTAGCAATTAAACAAGTCTCAAATGGCATTATCTTTCAAAAATCAAGTTCATGAATTTTAGACTTGAAAAAGTCCACTTTAATTCTCAAAATCATGTTTAGGCTCAAAGTTTGGATCATTTAACTACCTAGACATGTTACACTACTCAATTTAGCAACAATTCATGACAAAAATCGGCCATAACCTGTTTATATCAAAAAGCCCCAAATTTGCTCAAGAACACAAACCCTAGATTATTCAAAATTTGAAGTTTAAGGCTTCTAATCATGTTAAACAGCATCAATCTAGGTTATACAAGCATAATACATAAACAATTTAAGCTTAATTACACTAAAAAGCATCAAAATCAAATTGGGGAAAAAATAGCTCAAGAACACCAAATTTCGAATTAAATGGTGTTTAGGTGTAGAAATTTACCTTTTTCTTGAGTAATTCTTAGATAGCATCCTTCTCAACATGATTTTAGCAAAAGATTTGGTGATTAACGGTTAAAAATTGTGATTTTTGGGGTTTTTTCTCGGGTTTTTCCGGGTTTTTACGCTGTGAAATTCGCTGTGTTTTTGAGTTGTGTAGTGTACTGATCGTTCAGCTCTTTTTATTTTTTTTCTGATTTTCGGTACCTCCGCGAGTCGCGGTGAAATACCCTTCAAACTCCGCGACTCGCGGAGTTTTTTTTTTTTTTTTTTTTTTTTTATAATCATTAACTTATTAAAACAATTAAGTAATTAATTTTAAAATTTTGTTTCCCTTGTTATTTAGGACGAGGTCGTTTCGGATCGATGTCCTAGTCCGTCCTTCGACAAAATTTTAAAATTTGTCTTTTTGTAGCGATTGTTTTAAAAGCTAAGATTTTTGGGTTTTTTAAATGTTTTTGGCATACTTTAAATCAATAAGATTAAAAATAATGATAATAAAAGTTCTCGTCCCTCCCTTGGGTAAAGCAATTTCGGTTCAAAGACCTAGTCTTCAACTTACGACGAATTTTAAAAATCATATTTTTAACTTAATGAGATAAAGTAAATTTTTGTTTTTAAATTCACACAACTTAAATATAAAATTCAAAATTATTATTTAAAAATTCACACCAAACTTAAAATTTAAAATGCATAAAATTAAAAATTAATATTTTAAAAATTCACACCAGACTTAATTTAAAAATTCATATTATAAATTCACTCCAAATTTATATTAATTTTTCAAATATTTACAATTTTAAAATATATTGTTTTTACAAAGTTTACAATATTAATTTAAGATTTAAATATTAAGATTAAAAACATGGTAAAAATAAAATTAAAAATCTTTTTGTCTTTTTATCCCACTTTAATCAATCAAATATTATCAAAAATATGCGCCCCTCTTTTCGGTAAAGTAATTTCGGTTCCAAGACCTAATTTAACTCATGACGAATTTTTGAAATATTTTGGGTTGATTGATTAAAGATATTTATACCTTAAGAATAAACGTTAAATTTCGCAGTGATGTAATAAATTTTTGAATGATATCAATAATTTCGGTCGCCAAACCTAATTTTATTCAATACCAATTTAATACTTTTTAGCGAACAAATTAGCGTTTATTATCAAAAGGTTAAAAATAAAAATAAAAATAAAAACTGTACAGACAAACCTGTGAAATAGATTTCTTAGTTATATGATCTATCCCATTCATAAGATAGTCGGTTTAATTGGTTTTCCATGGCTACATAGGCGTAACCTCGAGCATTCAGTGTCTTTTCTTCTAAACATATGAACGGTCCGTCTCTGCATAAAGTAACAAATTCGGTATTTGAATAGGTTTGATTATTTGAACATTTACCTCCATGTGACCATTTTCCGCATTTGTGACATCGTTCTAGGTGTCGTGCTCTTCTTTTCGCTGCGGATTTCGATTTTCCTTTACCAAATTGTAACTTATTATCTTCGCATCTGGATTCTTTTCTAACTCCGTCCATTCTTTCTCTGATTACTGATACTATTTCACTCGGTAGTATGTCATTATTTCTTTTAGTGATTAAAGCGTGTAGCATTAGACCATGGTTTAGTTCACAGGCAGTCTTCATTTTGTAAAAACCTAAAAAAAATAAAAATTCAGAATGGGGGGAGAAGACTAGTTCTTTAGGGTCTGCTAGGGAAAGACCATTCGGGTTCCATTTTCGAGAACTACACGAAAACAGACAATCTAACTCTAACAGAAATACATATTATCCTTTAAAGACTTGATTCTCCCCACACTTAGTTAGCTGTGGTATCGAAATTGTGATTAACTTCGTTGTCGACTTCCATCGGACCATGTATGTAATGTTTAACTCTGTGACCATTAACTTTAAATTCAATCCCATTTGAATTTATTAATTCTATCGTTCCGTATGGGAAAATTCTTTTGACTATGAATGGTCCAGACCATCTTGATTTCAATTTTCCAGGAAATAGCTTGAATCGTGAATTGAAAAGAAGAACTCTGTCTCCTTCTTTAAATTCTTTTGAACTTCTGATTCTTTTATCATGCCATTTCTTCGTTCTTTCTTTATAGATTAACGAATTTTCGTATGCTTCATGTCTTAATTCTTCTAATTCATTTAGTTGACTTAATCGTAGACGTCCAGCTTCATGTAAATCAAGATTACATGTCTTCAAAGCCCAAAATGCTTTGTGTTCAATTTCTACTGGAAGATGACATGCTTTTCCATAAACAAGTCTAAAAGGTGTGGTTCCAATTGGAGTTTTGTAGGCTGTTCTAAAAGCCCAGAGTGCATCCTCCAATTTAATGGACCATTCCTTCGGATTTGATCCTACGGTTTTCTCTAGAATACGTTTTAAAGCTCGGTTGGTATTTTCAACTTGTCCACTTGTTTGTGGATGATATGCGGTGGAGATTTTATGAGTTACTCCATATCTTTTAAGAACTTTCTCAAGTTGATTATTACAGAAATAAGTACCCCGATCACTTATTAAAGCTTTCGGTGTTCCAAACCTTGCAAAAAGACGTTTTAAAAAGTTGACTACAACTCGTGCATCGTTAGTTGGGAGAGCTTGTGCTTCCGCCCATTTAGATACATAATCAATGGCTACGAGTATATATAGATTATTATGAGATTTTGGAAATGGACCCATAAAGTCAATACCCCAAATGTCAAATACTTCACATACTTGGATGACATTTTGTGGCATTTCATCACGTTGACTTATTTTTCCGGCCCTTTGACATGCATCACAGGATTTGCAAAGAAGGTGTGCGTCTTTGTAAATTGTTGGCCAATAGAATCCAGCATCATAAACTTTTCTTGCTGTTAGTTGAGGCCCATAATGCCCTCCTGTTGGTCCTGTGTGACAATGGTTTAAGATTTGATTGGCTTCATCTCCAAATACACATCGGCGTATTATTCCATCGGGACAACTTTTAAACAAATGTGGATCTTCCCAGAAATAGTGTTTTATATCACTGAAGAATTTCTTTCGTCTTTGGTACGATAATCCTTTTTCAAGGAATCCACAAACTAAGTAGTTTGCATAGTCTGCAAACCATGGGATTTCTTTATAATCTATCTTCAATAGATATTCATCAGGAAAGTTGTCTTGTATGGCTGATTCATTTAGAACTTCTAATTCGGGATTTTCAAGACGAGAAAGATGATCAGCGGCGAGATTTTCTGCTCCTCTTTTATCTCGGATTTCAATATCAAACTCTTGTAAGAGTAAGATCCAACGGATTAATCTTGGTTTAGCATCTTGTTTTGAAAATAGGTATCTAAGAGCAGAATGGTCGGTATAGACCACCGTTTTTGCTAGAACGAGATATGATCGAAATTTGTCAAAAGCAAAGACAATAGCAAGGAGTTCTTTTTCAGTAGTTGTATAGTTCGTTTGTGCTCCTTGTAATGTCTTACTAGCATAATATATAGGTTGAAATCGTTTTTCAATCTTTTGTCCTAAAACGGCTCCCATTGCAAAATCACTTGCATCGCACATTAGTTCAAATGGTAGATTCCAATTTGGCGTTATCATGATCGGTGCATTAGTGAGTTTCTCTTTAAGAATATTAAAAGATTTGATACACTCATCTGAAAAGATGAATGGAGCATCCTTTTCTAGGAGTTTATTCATAGGAGTGGCAATTTTAGAAAAATCTTTTATGTAACGTCGGTAAAAACCGGCATGCCCTAGAAAACTCCTAACTCCTCTAACATTGGTGGGATGTGGAAGTTTAGCAATTACATCTACTTTAGCTTTATCCACTTCAATTCCTTCTTTTGAAATTTTATGTCCAAGAACGATGCCTTCTTTAACCATGAAATGGCATTTCTCCCAATTAAGTACTAGATTTGATTTTTCGCATCTAATTAGCATTCGTTCCAGATTAACTAGACATGATTTAAATGTATTACCGAAGACTGAAAAGTCATCCATGAATACTTCCATGCATTCTTCTATCATGTCGTGAAAAATCGCCATCATACACCTTTGAAAGGTTGCAGGGGCGTTACAAAGTCCAAATGGCATGCGTTTGTAAGCAAAAGTACCATAAGGGCACGTAAATGTGGTTTTCTCTTGATCTTCGGGTGCTATTGGAATTTGAAAATATCCGGAAAATCCATCTAGAAAACAATAGTAACTATTTCCGGCTAATCTTTCCAACATTTGATCTATGAAAGGTAAGGGAAAGTGATCTTTTCTGGTGGCGTCATTTAATTTTCTATAATCAATACATACACGCCATCCTGTTACAGTCCTAGTAGGAATAAGCTCATTTTTCTCATTTGTAATGACAGTCATGCCACCCTTCTTAGGTACGCATTGAACTGGGCTTACCCATGGGCTATCAGAAATTGGATATATCAAACCTGCATCTAGCAGTTTAATAATCTCTTTCTTAACTACATCTTGCATATTAGGATTTAGTCTTCGTTGGCGTTGCACATACGTTTTATGACCTTCTTCCATAAGGATTTTATGTGTGCAATACGAAGGACTTATTCCTTTAATATCATGAATCTTCCATGCAATGGCTGGTTTATGAGCTTTCAACACAGAAATGAGTTGTGATTTCTCATTTTCAGTAAGAGAAGACGATATTATTACAGGTAATTCAGATTCACCATGTAAATAAGCATATTCCAAATGATTTGGAAGTGGCTTTAACTCTAATTTCGGAGGTTCTTCTATCGATGATTTATATCGATATCTGTCTTCTTCTTTTAGCATTTGAATTTCTTCTGTTGTTGGTTCATATCCATTAGCTATAAGTGTAGCTAACATTTCAGCTTCATCAATTGGTTCATTACCTTCTCCTAAAGAACATTCTCCTGTTCCTTGTAATTCTGGAAATTCTTCTAATAATTCTGCATGTGCATCTATAGTTTGAATATAATAACATGTATCATCTGCAGATTGTGGTTGTTGCATTGCTCTATCAACTGAAAAGGTAACACTCTCATCCTCTATACTTAGGGTCAGTTTCTTACCGAACACGTCTATCATTGCTTTAGCCGTGTTTAAGAATGGTCTTCCTAATATGAGAGGAACTTGAGAATCTTCTTCCATGTCCAAAACAACAAAATCTACTGGAAATACTAAAGTACCAACTTTAACTAGCATGTTCTCCATTATCCCTCTAGGATATTTTATTGATCTATCGGCTAGTTGTATGCTTATTCTGGTTGGTTTTAATTCTCCAAGGTCTAGTTTAGCGTATAGTGAATACGGCATTAGATTTATACTAGCACCTAAGTCTGCCAATGCTTCTATTGAACTAAGACTACCCAGAAAACATGGAATTGTGAAACTTCCTGGATCAGATAATTTTTCTGGTATCTTATTCAACAGCACTGCTGAACAATTAGCATTCATAGTAACAGCCGAGAGTTCTTCCATTTTCTTTCTATTTGAGATTAGATCTTTCAAGAATTTAGCATATCTTGGCATTCCTGAAATCACATCAATGAAAGGAAGATTTACATTTATCTGTTTAAACATATCCAAAAATTTGGATTGCTCGGCTTCAAGTTTTTCTTTCTTCATTTTACTCGGATAAGGAAGTGGTGGTTGGTATGGTTTAACATAAGGTTTATCCTTAACTGTGTTATTTTCATTAACCTTTTCAACTACCGGTTCTTTTTCCTTATCTTGATCAGGTTGTGGTTCTTGTGGAGTAGGAATAGTTTCATCAGAAGTTACAGGTATTTCAGGTGGTTTAAGTGTTGTACCACTTCTTGTGGTAATAGCTTTAGCTGTTTCATTCCGGGGGTTAGCGTTTGTATCACTAGGTAGACTTCCCGGTTTTCTTTCACCTATTAATCTTGCTAGGTTACTTACTTCTTGTTCCAGATTTTGAATAGAAGCTTGTTGATTTCTAAATGCTTGAGCATTTTGTTCATTAGTTTGTTTCTGAGACGTGAAAAACTGCGTTTGAGTTTCAACTAGCTTTGTCATCATATCTTCTAAATTTGGTTTTTTATCATCGGTTTGTTGTGGTGGTTTGTTTTGAAAATTAGGTCTTTGCTGATTGTAAGTATTATTGGATACTTGTTGATTGCTAGGACCTTGTTGGTTGTTGTATGGAATATTTCGGTTATAATTCTGGTTTTGATTGTAAATCGGTCTTGGCGGTTGATAATTATTCTGATAATTATTTCCAGGCCTTTGGTTTATGTATGAAATATTCTCTCTTTGTTCCATTGTTAATTCAATACTGAGACAATCTTTTGTCAAATGTGGTCCTCCACACTGCTCACAACTAATTCGTATTGAGTGAATATCTTTAGTCATCTTTTCCATTCGTCGTTCCACAGCATCTATCTTTGCGGAAATGGAATCTAAGTCATGGCTAGAATCGGCTCTAGCTGCTTTAGATGATCTAATGATATCTTTTTCTTGGTGCCACTCATGTGAGTGGGAAACAGTGTTATCAATAATTTTGTAAGCATCAGTTTCGGTTTTCTTCATAATAGAACCACCAGCTGCTATATCTATGTCTTTCCTTGTAGTGATGTCGCATCCTCGGTAGAATATTTGTACTATTTGACAGGTGTCTAAACCATGTTGCGTACATCCTCTTAACAACTTTCCATATCTTGTCCACGCCTCATATAGAGTTTCATTTGGTTTCTGTGTGAACGTAACAATTTCTGCTTGAAGTCTTACGGCTTTAGATGCAGGAAAGAATTGTTTAAGAAATTTGTCAACTAAAACGTCCCATGTATCAATCGCCCCTTCAGGTAACGATTCCAACCAATCTTTGGCTTCTCCCTTTAAAGTCCAGGGAAATAACATGAGATATATCTGTTCATCCTCCACTTCTCGTATTTTAAATAGTGTGCAGATCCTATTAAAGGTACGTAGATGTTCATTTGGATCTTCCTTCGGCGCACCACTAAATTGGCATTGATTAGTCACCATGTGTAGAATTTGTCCTTTGATTTCATAATCTGGCGCATTAATGTCTGGATGAGTAATTGCGTGACCTTGGCCAGTGCGTTTAGCTCTCATTCGGTCTTCCATACTTAAAGGTTCCAGATTCTCCATAATTGAATTTGTTGAATCCGAATCACTAGAGGATTCTGATTTAATGGTTCGTTCCTCAACAATCTCTGTTTGAATGATTGGTGGTTCCGCAGGAAAATTTAATGGTTCAGGATCTACGAATCGTCCCTGAATATTCTCCGGATTCTCAATTGTGAGGTCGGGTTCAAAAAATGGATTATCGGAAATTTGAATTGGAGTACTTGGTCGACTGGATGAAGATTCTAAAGAAAAATCAACGGCGGTAATATTTGCTAAATGTCTTGATCTAGTTACAGGTGGTGAACGTACAAAAGGTGGTGAACGTCTTGCTCGGTGCATTCACTGAATATCCTATTAGTTTTTAAAAGGAAAGAAAAATTATAATAAGTTATCCAATCAATAGACTTTTCTGATTTTGCCCACGTTTCGAATAGCCAAAAGATGCAGCAGAGGGGCAGGATTCGTTTGGTCTCAATATAATTGAGGACTGTTTGGCTCCAATAACCCGGTCCACGTACAAATCCAACTATTACTACGAACCAGAAAATTTTGATGTCTATCAATTTAACCACTCAAAATAAATTTTCGTAATTTTAAGAAATTTAGATAAGAAGTAGAATAAAAATCTATGTCCTAAAACTAGAATAGCGAGAAATAAGAAAGAAAAAGAGTTCGTCGAAAAAGGTTGAAAAAGAAAAAATGGTTGAAAAATAAAAGGTGACGGAAAAATAAAAGAAACTTATAAAAACTTAAAAATACTTAACTAACCTAACCTTATTACTACAACTAACTTAAAATTATAATCGCAAATTGAAATTACTAATTGGAATGATAATTGATACATAGAAAAAGGTGTCTAAAAATATTAAAGCTTACAAGAAAAACTAAATACCAAATGGAAATAACTTAAAAAGAAACTAAAACTTAAAAAGGCGTCGCAAAATTCTAAAGCACCTAAATCTTAGTCTAAAGAAAAAGCACTTAAGGAATTCTACGGCAAAGCCTAAAAATATAGGAGTAAAAATAACTATAGCAAAAACTAAGTTTAAAATTAAATATGAGCTAAAATTACAAATATTACGCTACAACGATTAAAAAGGGACAAAATATAAAAATATACAAAAAGTTGTAAAAAGTACAATTTTTATAAAAATATTATTTTTATATTATTTTTAATAAAACTACTAATTTTACAATTTAATAAAACTAATTAATACTAAATACATAAATTAAATAAAAAGTAAAAATAAAAATAAAACTAATAATAATAATAATAATAATAATTAGGTTTAAATAATAATTATAATTAATAATAAACCGTAATTAATGCTGAATTAGGGCTTCCTGTCGCCTGTCAGATACCCTCCGCGAGTTGCGGTAATTAATGAAGAAAACCCCGCGAGTCGCGGGGTTCAGAATTTCAATTCTGGCACAGTTTGAATCGACGCGTTTTTTCTTTATTTAATTTTTTTTTTATTTTCTGTTTTTAATTCTTTTCTATAAATAAAAGATAGTTAATAAAGCTTATATTTTTATAAACTAAAATAAAAATAAAGAAACTTATAAAACTTAAATATTTAACAAAATCTTAAAAATACTTATATTTTTGTTTTTCTTTTTATATTTTTCGAATATTTAAAACGTATTTTTACAAAACGAATTTTTATAAAAGTAAACAAAAAATCTTTTTTTTTTTTTTTATATTAGCGTTGCGCTTCCGGCTTTTAAGATAGTCCCCGGCAGCGGCGCCAAAAATACTTGATGTTATGCGAGGTGTATATAAAATAGTTATTAATTTTAGCAGAAAACACTATTAAATACGATACAATTTTACACAAGATATTTATTTATTTATAGAATGGATATACTTAAACCTTGCTACAACACTTATAGGCAGTGTACCTAATCGTACAGTAGTGTAGTTTTTAGTAAGTCCGGTTCGTTCCACAGGGAAATCTTTAAACAAAGCTCAACGCTATATTAGTTTACTTTTATAAAAATACAAACATATATATAAGTAATATTATTATTATAAAGGGGGGTTTTTACCGTTTAATGACCGGTTTGTCGATTTTAAAACTTTAGTCGCAGTTAAAACCTAATGTAAAATATTAAATAAATAAAAGACTTAAATTAAAACTTAAAGTAAATAACGATAATGAAATTGCGAATAATAAAAGTGCGATAAACTTGCGATAATTAAAAAGTACGATAATTAAAAGTGCGATTAAACAACAATAAATAAAAGTGCGATAATTAGAAGTGCAATTAAATATAAAATAAAGGAAATTAAATATCAAATAAAAGAATTATGCTTATTTAAACTTCCGTAATCATGATGTTTGACGTGTTGATTTTAGTTTTATGCCCATGGGTTAATTGTCCTTTGTCCTGGATTATTTAATATGTCCGTCTGGTTTTTGTCCATAACAGTCCATCAGTCATAAATATAAAGTGCGAGTGTCCTCGTCAAATTATTATTATACCCGAAGTTAAATATTCCAACTAATTGGGGATTCGAATTGTAACAAGGTTTTAATACTTTGTTTAATGAATACACCAGGTTATCGACTGCGTGTAAACCAAGATTTTACTACTTTATTAACAATTACACCAATTACCCTTGAATGTAATTTCACCCCTGTTTTAATTATTCTAGTGGCTATTAATCCATTCCCGTGTCCGGTTAAATGAATGATTATTCGTACATATAAATACCCCGCCCATCGTGTCCGATCGAGTGTATATGGTAATTTATAGGGACGCCCAATTGTAAATCTTTATATTAACATTAACAAACTATCATTTAGTTAAACAAATATAAAGCCCATTAATAGCCCATAGTCTAATTTCCACAAGTGTCGTTCTTTTGTCCAAACCCCAATTATGGTACAAAGCCCAATTACCCAATTTTAGTAATTAGCCCAACATCATGATTACTTCGTTTTAAATAAGCATAATAATAACTTAGCTACGAGACATTAATGTAAAAAGGTTGAACATAACTTACAATGATTAAAAATAGCGTAGCGTTACACGGACAGAATTTCGACTTACACCCTTACAATATTCGCTAACATACCCTTATTATTAGAATTATAATTAAAATTAAAATTAAAATATAAATTATATATATATATATATCGTATATATGAGAGAAGAGAGAAATAGAATATGAAAAATGATCAGAATTCGGTTTGCTTTATAGCCAGAGTTGATTTTTGGGGCTCCGCGACTCGCGGCAAAATCCTCTTCAAACTCCGCGAGTCGCGGAGAATGTATTTACAGCTCACACCCTTGGAGTTTCTCTGCCGACGGTTTTATAATATATATATATAATTAATATAATTAATTATATATTATATTATATTTATATGCATAGTTAACTTGTAATTTTTAGTCCGTTGCGTCGAGCGTTAAGAGTTGACTCTGGTCCCGGTTCCGGTTTTTCGAACGTCCTCGCGTACAATTTAATATCTTGTACTTTGCGTTTTGAATCTTGTACTTTTGTAATTTCGAGACGTTTCTTATCAATAATTGGAACCTTTTTGATTGTCTTTTGTACTTTTGAGCTTTTTGGTCGTTTGCGTCTAAAATTCGTCGAATCTGTCTTTTGTCTTCACCTTTTATTATACAAACGAATATCACTTGTAAATAGAACAATTGCAACTAAAAGCTTGTCTTTCTTGAGGAATAATGCTATGAAATATATGTTCGTTTTTAGCATTATCAATAACCATATATATGTCATAGTATAGTTTTTACAAGTTTTAACGTTCGTGAATCACCGGTCAACTTGGGTGGTCAATTGTCTATATGAAACCTATTTCAATTAGTCAAGTCTTAACAAGTTTGATTGCTTAACATGTTGGAAACACTTAATCATGTAAATAACAATTTCATTTAATATATATATAAACATGAAAAAGTTCGGGTCACTACACTTGTATGCTAAATTTCTTTGTTAAACAGTTTATAATGAATCACTAATTAAATACATATATTACTAGTAAAAGGTATATGATATAGATGTTTTTGGAAAGCTGACGAAAAATCAATAACTTTTCATTTAGATATCGAATAGTTTCGATGAACGGATTAAAAGATATGATCAACTGAATTATGATTGGCGTTAATTGAAATTGCTTTTGAATCTTCAATTAAGATTTAAACAACTTGTTTACGAGATTGATAAAGTGAACTTTTAAATATTACCAACCGAGTAAATGAATCCTTATATAAGGCATGTCTCGTTTTGTTGAACTATTGTCAAAATTGACTTTTTAAAACGGCTTTGGATAACTTTTGTATGTCGATCTCGAGCATTAGGATTGTGATACACTATGACCTGACCTAGCTTGATAGATATTTATTGACCAACATATGTTCTCTAGGTTAAGATCTACGGTTATTTTGTAATCCAGTTTCAGTCACATTTTGGTGAACGACTTTATATGCTGCTAAGGTGAGTTTCATTGATCCCTTTTTAATTGCTTTTGCAATATATTTTTGGGCTGAGAATACATGCAATTTATTTTAAACGCAATGGATACAAGTACATACTAAATTATACACTGAGTTTGAACCGAAAATCCCTTAGCTTTGGTAACTAGTAGCTGCCAGTACATAGGATATGGACTGGTGGGTGCAAATAACAGTATATGGATCCATAGGGCTTGACATCCCCGTCCGAGCTAGAGCACTAGCCTTTTAACGGACGTGTGTTATTTGAGTTTAGGACACGTTGGTTTGCGTGTATTAAAATGAATGGGGTATTTATCATTATAACGTTAAAGTTTAGTTACCAGGGTGCTCTGTTATGTAGAATCTATTGATAAACGTTTCTGGATGAAACAACTGAAATCTTGTGATCCACTTTTATATACAAATTATGCGAAACACTAAACTATGAACTCACCAACCTTTGTGTTGACACTTGTTAGCATGTTTATTCTCAGGTTTCCTAGAAGTCTTCCGCTGTTTGCTTATGTGTTAGACAAGCTATGTGCATGGAGTCTTACATGACATATTTTTCAAGGAAACGTTGCATTCACCAAATCATCACCATGTATCTTATTTTGACTGCATTGTCAACGGAAGTATTATTGTAAACTATTATTTACAGTGATTGTCTATATGTAGAAATCATCAGATGTCAAAAACCTTTGATTTAAATATTCATTTATGGTGTGCCTTTTTAAAAGAATGCAATGTTTACAAAACGTAACATATAAAGGTCAAATACCTCGCAATGAAATAGATGAATGACGTGTTCGTCCATATGGATTTGGAGCGATCGTCACAGTTGGTATCAGAGCGTTGGTCCTAGTGAACCAGATCTTGCATGAGTGTGTCTAACTGATAGTTGTTAGGATGCATCAGTAAGTCTGGACTTCGACCGTGTCTGCATGTTAAAAGTTTTGCTTATCATTTCTTGTCAGAAATTACATGCTTATCATTCTTAAGTCTAGATGCGTTTTCCTACATTTATTGCATAAATAGTGTATAGGCAAAAATTCATATCTTAACGTATCTGTTACTGTAAACTTTTCCTGACATCTTTCGAAACTTTCTCCGTGATTTATGGAATTTGGTATAATATATACAAATGTAAAATATGTATTGAAGAATACCAAACTAAATTCTATAATCTAATTCATATCAAAAATCATCTCCCTAATTATACAAGATGGATCCCGTATCTAGTTCAAATTCCTTAAACTCCGACAGCTATTCCGATATAGATATTCACCTGAATTCCGAAGACAGTGTAACCGGAATGTATCAACCAATTAGCCATCATCTATTCTAGATGAATTGGGGATGTGTTCGTAGTCTACTTAATCATTGGAGACAAGAAGAAGGTGGTCCCTTCCATCCACCACATTGCCCTCTTGGCGAAGAACCTGAATCACTTACCGGTGAACCTGTTCGAGACACCATTTTCTCTCTCATTTCCAGAGTATCTCATCACGATAATATACTATCTCAAATTCTGGATCTTATTCATCCGCTCGTCCGAACCGCCAATCATCCCAGTGTAGTAGAAAAAGTCAACGAGCTTCGCGCTCGGGTAGTGGCTTTAGAGAATATGGTGCAAAGGTTACAAGCACCAGCAGCATCATCGGCATCAACAGTACCACCGACAACAACACCAACAGTACCATTACCACCACCAACAACATCAGCATCGCAAACCTCAACTTCACAATCTGTTCCACGAGCATCAACGTCATACGCACCATAGTTACCAAGAAATACCAACAACAATAACCGATGAAGTATTAACTCATTTTTCCCTGAAGAAATTTTATGTATATTTAATATATATGAATTTTGAAATCAAAATAAATCTTTTCGTACTAAGCTATTACGTGTGAATCTTAACTGGTAGGTACTACCCGGTTAGTTCATATTACTAATATGCAATGATGTACATCCTTCCTTAACAACTTAACCATTGTTAACTACAATCTCTGTTTCAACTAAATGAATTCTATTTCATAATAAACCAAGTGTATTATTCAATTACATAATTGATTTTACATTTTCATTTTCGATGTACTCGAAACTTTCTAGAAAACATCATCTGTGCCTTGTAAGGTTCACAAAAATTCCACGAGCACCACACCCTTCACCAAGGAATATCAATAAAAATGAATAACGAAGTATTGATTACATTAGTAAAATACTCCACGAAGATTATGAAATCTTTAATGTTTTAGAGATTATTCATTTCTAATCCAGCCAAAAATTAAATGAGCTTAATATGATATTAACTCATTAAATCTGTGTTACATCTGAAGAAAATATACATACATATATTTTCATAAAGACGGTAATAAAAATTCTTTTGTACAAAGTATTAATTGTGAAATCTTTAACGAGTAGGAAATACCCGGGAAATATATAAGTTCACAATTAATATGTTATATTGTACATTCTTCAACTTTGGTTCAAAAATTATTAACTATGCTCACAGCGATATACAATCGTTTCCATACAAATTCAATTACATATTTTGATATTGATAGAGCAGAATCCAAGTCAAGATTTAACAAGTGACATCATTCTTAGATCTCTACATCTTTCAAAGCTATACTTTGACTTTAAAACGGTGAAAGATCCTTTAGCATTATTATTACCGAAAATAATCTTGCAATTTCTTTTCAAAGTATCCAGTTTTATCACACTTCCAACCAGTCAACTTCAACTTTTCAGATTAAGCCTTATTGTAACCTTGATATATACGTTTTGTTACTGGGAACCTTTCATGTTCCACCACATTAGCAGTAAATTTACCAAACAACTTTATTAATCCTTGACCTTTCGAAAAATTCTTATACTCATTGAAAACCCTATCATGTACTCATCCACATCTTGTAACAATAATTTCCATACCAACCACCGGGAATTAACAATCAGTATTTTGAATCTCACAGCACTTTCTACGACAACAGTTATATATATATATATATATATATATATATATATATATATATATATATATATATATATATATATATATATATATATATATATATATATATATAACATCTATCTTTTAGACTTACATACTTTGAATGTGAAGTTCCCGAAAACACCTTAAACCGCGAACTAGTTCTCAAAATTTTGAAAAGTACTGATGAAGCAGCAAAAACTGTAAACGACCTTAACAGTAAAAAGTTTGATGATAAAGAATAGTGTGTTGGCAAAGCTCAGAAAAAGAAAAGGTTTGGAACTGGAAAACGGATTGAGCAAAATATGAAGGAGGCTGTGGATAAATCACAAGGACAAAACCTGCCTTCCAAGAATCCAAATGATTCAGTATTTGCTGAAGCCATTAACGAATACCTTGCTTCCGAATCTAAACCCTTGCGGACAATATTCTTCATCATCCTCTGATATTAGAAATTCTAAGATATCATCATATCTTTCATTATAAATATCCTCCATATTTCTGGAGATAATTCCATAATCATTCTTATCGGAAATCAATTTTCTCCTTATGATATCTGTGTTACATCATAAAAGAAACTATTTTAGTTTCTAAATTCTAAAACCTTCGAGTTTAAAATATGAATATTTTTGAAGTGGTGTTGGGAGCTGAAGCATGAGTTAGTATAATATAATAACACTTGATCAACGTGATTATATTACAGTAAGTCATGTTGAGTTTCTAATGGAACGTGATAAAGGTTCACAGATCATACCCTTATCATGAACCATGTTACATAACTCTTTCATTCTATTTAACCTCTAAACATATCAAGAAAATATTTTTCTTGATGATTCGATCTTTTTCGGATATTCTGGTAATTTGACAAGTCAGATTGTGCCATTACCGTTTCTTTCTTAGAACATTAACTATGTTCATTTCAAAATCCATACCTACGAAATTTGGACCATTATTTGCTTGACTTAAAGTCGGAAGAGAAAACGAAAGCATGAAGCTCCGAAATATAATGGAAAATATAAAGCCCGATAACAACCCCGAAATTTACAAACCGTGTATATCAATGCGTATAGTAATATAAAGACACGGGAGAATGAAAAACACTATAACCCCAAGGTAATGGTAGAAAAAAATAACTTCCTCTGACGGTAGATGAAAAAGAAGAATGACAGATATGAAAGTTAGGAGTATATCAAGAATCAGAACTGGATGAAGCATTTCACAATCTTTTGGAAGTATGAAATGAGGAAGAAGATATAGGAGTGGTGAAAATAATGAAACGGAAGAGGTCAATTTATAGCGAAATATCAGACATAGCAATCGAGGCAGATTACGCATTTAATCAAAGAAAATCCTAATTTCCGCAAATTCCGAATAATCAAATCTTATTTAGATTATGAAGATTTTCTATTCCTTAAATTATGGAAATCAATCGTTAATATGTCAAGAGTTAAGACGAGACTCTATTCTTCATTTCACTCTTTTACGATAACTTCTCTCATACGCTTCGAATAATCGGATTGTTTTATCCATATTATTCAACGGTGATAAAACTCTATTTATCAACACATATACGTCATGAAAACATTTTTATTGTTAGTCATGATGACCTCACTCAAATTTCGGGACGAAATTTCTTTAACGGGTAGGTACTATGATGACCCGGAAATTTCTGACCAAATTTAAACTTAATCTTTGTATGATTAACATTTTCGACACGATAAGCAAAGTCTGTAAAACTGAATCTCAAAATTTTTGAACTACTTTCATATATTCAAATACCTTTCGGTCGTTCTTGACGATTCACGAACAATTATATGTATATAGATACATATATATATACTATAACTTGAAAACGTAACAATGTATTAATTGTTTGATACCGTACATTAAACTTATTGGTATAAATATTTATTTAAATATATATGATAAGTTGGAATATTAATTATGTGAATAACTTGAGACGTATATTTAAAACGTGTTTATGAATGTTGAAAATATATATTAACTTGGTCATAAAACGATTTGTTATTATATATATTAACAAATAGCGAGACAATGATTTATAGAAGTAAATGACCAAAACACACGAAAGTTTAAGATACACTTTGAATGATATAGTTTATCGATAATTTAAGACTATATTTTGACAAACGGTACGAGTCACAAAACGTAAATTGCGAGTTTTCTAAGCGTACGAAAATGCGTTCGAGAAACCAGAACCGGGACATAAGTCGAGTGACAACGTATGAGTCATCGGAACGAAAATTACAAGTCAGCTATGCATGTGAATTTAATATAATATATAATTAATTATATAAATTAAATATATTATATATATTATATAAAATTATGTCGACAAACAAAAAGTTAAAAGTTTGTGAGCTGGATCAGAGGGCCATGCGATCGCATGGCCTTGATGCCCAAAAACCATGAGATCGCATAGGGTTGGAAATCAGGCCACATCTATAAATTCAGTCGAATTCATTCCAGTTTTTCACACATACATATTACACTCGTATATATATTTATATTATTATTATTATTATTATTATTATTATTATTATTATTATTATTATTATTATTATTATTAAGATTAATATTATTATTATTAATCTTATTATTTTTATTAGTAGTATTATACATAAAATACTACGACGACGTCATGAGCGTGTCACTTTCAAAATGGGTTTTCAAGCGGGATAGAGCTAAGGAAATTATGGGTTATTGCCAAGGAGGTTATGGGTAATGTTCGGGGGTATATTTGTGAATCAAACCTAGTGTTTATCATCTCCGTTAAGTCTACGTACTTTCCTACAATATTGAATCTCAATATTGATACGTAAGCACTCATATTTTATCTTTTATATATTAATTGTGTATCCATGTCTAGTGCTCGAGTATATATATTTATACATGCTTGTATGCTAAATTTTGTTGTTAAACAGTTTATAATGAATCACTATTTAAATACATATATTACTGGTAAAAGGTATATGATATACATATTTTTGGAAAGCTGACGAAAAATCAATAACTTTTCATTTAGATATCGAATAGTTTCGATGAACTAATTAAAAGATATGATCAACTGAATTATGATTGACGTTAATTGAAATTGCTTTTGAATCTGCAATTAAGATTTAAACAACTTGTTTACGAGATTGATAAAGTGAACTTTTAAATATTACCAACAGAGTAAATGAATCCTTATATAAGGCACGTCTCGTTTTGTTGAACTATTGTCAAAATTGACTTTTTGAAACGACTTTGGATAACTTTTGTATGTCAATCTCGAGCATTAGGATTGTGATACACTATGACCTGACCTAGCTTGATAGACATTTATTGACCAACATATGTTTTCTAGGTTAAGATCTATGGTTATTTGGTAATCCGAGTTTCAGTCACATTTTGGTGAACGACTTTATATGTTGCTAAGGTGAGTTTCATTGATCCCTTTTTAATTGCTTTTGCAATATATTTTTGGGCTGAGAATACATGCAATTTATTTTAAACGCAATGGATACACGTACATACTAAATTCTACACTGAGTTTGAACCGAAAATCCCTTAGCTTTGGTAACTAGTAGATGCCAGTACATAGGATATGGACTGGTGGGCGTGAATAACAGTATATGGATCCATAGGGCTTGACATCCCCGTCCGAGCTAGAGCACTAGCCTTTTAACGGACGTGTGTTATTTGAGTTTAGGACACGTTGGTTTACGTGTATTAAAACGAATGGGGTATTTATCATTATAACGTTAAAGTTTAGTTACCAGGGTGCTCTGTTATGTAGAATCTATTGATAAACGTTTCTGGATGAAACAACTGAAATCTTGTGATCCACTTTTATATACAAATTATGCGAAACACTAAAACTATGAACTCATTAACCTTTGTGTTGACACTTGTTAGCATGTTTATTCTCAGGTTTCCTAGAAGTCTTCCGTTGTTTGCTTATGTGTTAGACAAGCTATGTGCATGGAGTCTTACATGACATATTTTTCAAGGAAACGTTGCATTCACCAAATCATCACCATGTATCTTATTTTGACTGCATTGTTAACGGAAGTATTATTGTAAACTATTATTTACGGTGATTGTCTATATGTAGAAATCATCAGATGTCGAAAACCTTTGATTTAAATATTCATTTATGGTGTGCCTTTTTAAAAGAATGCAATGTTTACAAAACGTATCATATAAAGGTCAAATACCTCACAATGAAATCGATGAATGACGTGTTCGTTCATATGGATTTGGAGCGATCGTCACCGTAACTTTGCTACGGTAAAACACTATTTTAAAATGAAAATGTATATATGTATATACTACGAGACGATGATTTATAGAAGCAAATAACCAAAACACTTAATTGATTGAAGCCACACTTCGAGTGACATAGTTTATCAATGATTAAGTTTAATTTTTGATAAATGTACACGTCGCGTAACGAAAAGTACTAGTTTTCTAAGCGTACGTAAATGCATTCGAGAAACCGGAACCGGGACATAAGTCGAGTGACAACGTACGAGTCAACGGACCAAAAATTACAAGTCAACTATGCACGTGAATATAATATAATATATAATTAATTATATAAATTAAATATATTTTATATATTATATTTAAATACGTCGACAAGCAAAACAACAAAATAATGTGAGCTGTAAAAAGAGGCCATGCGATCGCATGGCCAAAGTGTAGTGACCCGAACTTTTCCATGTTTATATATATTAATTGAGATTGATATTTGCATGATTAAATGTTTCCAACATGTTAAGCAATCAAACTTGTTAAGACTTGATTAATTGAAATATGTTTCATATAGACAATTGACCACCCAAGTTGACCGGTGATTCACGAACGTTAAAACTTGTAAAAACTATATGATGACATATATATGGATATATATATATATAGTTAACATGATACTATGATAAGTAAACATATCATTAAGTATATTAACAATGAACTACATATGTAAAAACAAGATTACTAACTTAATTATTTTTAAACGAGACATATATGTAACGATTATCGTTGTAAAGACATTTAATGTATATATATCATATTAAGAGATATTCATACATGATAATATCATGATAATATAATAATTTAAAATCTCATTTGATATTATAAACATTGGGTTAACAACATTTAACAAGATCGTTAACCTAAAGGTTTCAAAACAACACTTACATGTAACGACTAACGATGACTTAACGACTCAGTTAAAATGTATATACATGTAGTGTTTTAATATGTATTTATACACTTTTGAAAGACTTCAAGACACTTATCAAAATACTTCTACTTAACAAAAATGCTTACAATTACATCCTCGTTCAGTTTCATCAACAATTCTACTCGTATGCACCCGTATTCGTACTCGTACAATACACAGCTTTTAGATGTATGTACTATTGGTATATACACTCCAATGATCAGCTCTTAGCAGCCCATGTGAGTCACCTAACACATGTGGGAACCATCATTTGGCAACTAGCATGAAATATCTCATAAAATTACAAAAATATGAGTAATCATTCATGACTTATTTACATGAAAACAAAATTACATATCCTTTATATCTAATCCATACACCAACGACCAAAAACACCTACAAACACTTTCATTCTTCAATTTTCTTCATCTAATTAATCTCTCTCAAGTTCTATCTTCAAGTTCTAAGTGTTCTTCATATATTCTACAAGTTCTAGTTACATAAAATCAAGAATACTTTCAAGTTTGCTAGCTCACTTCCAATCTTGTAAGGTGATCATCCAACCTCAAGAAATCTTTGTTTCTTACAGTAGGTTATCATTCTAATACAAGGTAATAATCATATTCAAACTTTGGTTCAATTTCTATAACTATAACAATCTTATTTCAAGTGATGATCTTACTTGAACTTGTTTTCGTGTCATGATTCCGCTTCAAGAAATTCGAGCCATCCAAGGATCCGTTGAAGCTAGATCCATTTTTCTATTTTCCAGTAGGTTTATCCAAAGAACTTAAGGTAGTAATGATGTTCATAACATCATTCAATTCATACATATAAAGCTATCTTATTCGAAGGTTTAAACTTGTAATCACTAGAACATAGTTTAGTTAATTCTAAACTTGTTTGCAAACAAAAGTTAATCCTTCTAACTTGACTTTTAAAATCAACTAAACACATGTTCTATATCTATATGATATGCTAACTTAATGATTTAAAACCTGGAAACACGAAAAACACCGTAAAACCGGATTTACGCCGTCGTAGTAACACAGCGGGCTGTTTTGGGTTAGTTAATTAAAAACTATGATAAACTTTGATTTAAAAGTTGTTATTCTGAGAAAATGATTTTTATTATGAACATGAAACTATATCCAAAAATTATGGTTAAACTCAAAGTGGAAGTATGTTTTCTAAAATGGTCATCTAGACGTCGTTCTTTCGACTGAAATGACTACCTTTACAAAAACGACTTGTAACTAATTTTTCCGACTATAAACCTATACATTTTCTGTTTAGATTCATAAAATAGAGTTCAATATGAAACCATAGCAATTTGATTCACTCAAAACGGATTTAAAATGAAGAAGTTATGGGTAAAACAAGATTGGATAATTTTTCTCATTTTAGCTACGTGAAAATTGGTAACAAATCTATTCCAACCATAACTTAATCAACTTGTATTGTATATTATGTAATCTTGAGATACCATAGACACGTATACAATGTTTCGACCTATCATGTCGACACATCTATATATATTTCGGAACAACCATAGACACTCTATATGTGAATGTTGGAGTTAGCTATACAGGGTTGAGGTTGATTCCAAAATATATATAGTTTGAGTTGTGATCAATACTGAGATACGTATACACTGGGTAGTGGATTGATTCAAGATAATATTTATCGATTTATTTCTGTACATCTAACTGTGGACAACTAGTTGTTGGTTACTAACGAGGACAGCTGACTTAATAAACTTAAAACATCAAAATATATTAAAAGTGTTGTAAATATATTTTGAACATACTTTGATATATATGTATATATTGTTATAGGTTCGTGAATCAACCAGTGGCCAAGTCTTACTTCCCGACGAAGTAAAAATATGTGAAAGTGAGTTATAGTCCCACTTTTAAAATCTAATATTTTTGGGATGAGAATACATGCAGGTTTTATAAATGATTTATAAAATAGACACAAGTACGTGAAACTACATTCTATGGTTGAATTATCAAAATCGAATATGCCCCTTTTTATTAAGTCTGGTAATCTAAGAATTAGGGAACAGACACCCTAATTGACGCGAATCCTAAAGATAGATCTATTGGGCCTAACAAACCCCATCCAAAGTACCGGATGCTTTAGTACTTCGAAATTTATATCATATCCGAAGGGTGTCCCGGAATGATGGGGATATTCTTATATATGCATCTTGTTAATTTCGGTTACCAGGTGTTCACCATATGAATGATTTTTATCTCTATGTATGGGATGTGTATTGAAATATGAAATCTTGTGGTCTATTATTATGATTTGATATATATAGGTTAAACCTATAACTCACCAACATTTTTGTTGACGTTTTAAGCATGTTTATTCTCAGGTGATTATTAAGAGCTTCCGCTGTCGCATACTTAAATAAGGACGAGATTTGGAGTCCATGCTTGTATGATATTGTGTAAAACTGCATTCAAGAAACTTATTTTGTTGTAACATATTTGTATTGTAAACCATTATGTAATGGTCGTGTGTAAGCAGGATATTTTAGATTATCATTATTTGATAATCTACGTAAAGATTTTTAAACCTTTATTGATGAAATAAAGGTTATGGTTTGTTTTAAAATGAATGCAGTCTTTGAAAAACGTCTCATATAGAGGTCAAAACCTCGCAACGAAATCAATTAATATGGAACGTTTTAATCAATAAGAACGGGACATTTCAGTTGGTATCCGAGCGTTGGTCTTAGAGAACCAGAATTTTGCATTAGTGTGTCTTATCGAGTTTGTTAGGATGCATTAGTGAGTCTGGACTTCGACCGTGTTTACTTGAAAAATGATTGCTTAACAAATTTTGTTGGAAACTATATATTTTTAACATGTGAATATTATGTGATATATTAATCTCTTAACGCGTTTGATATTATGTGATAGATGTCTACCTCTAGAACAAGTCCCATTGACTCACCTAATAATAATGAAGAGTCAAATGTAAATTGAAATGATTCGTGGACTGATTCACAAGTTCCCGAAGAGGAACCGGAAGAAGAGTCGGAACCGGAAGAAGAATCGGAACCGGAAGAAGAATCGGAACCGGATGAAGAAATAGAACCGGTGGGGGAAATAATAAAACGGTTAAGTAAAAGAAAATCCTCAACCAACCGACCAAGGTTAATTATGGTCAATGGTGTTTCCGCCAAGGAAGCAAAATATTGGGAGGATTACCAATTCTCCGATGAATCGGATTCCGACGAGAATTCCGATGATGTTATAGAAATTACCCCAACTGAATTTAAAAAGACAAAAGAAAATAATAAGGGAAAGGGCATAAAAATAGAGAAATCTAATTCCAACCCCGATGAACTTTATATGTATCGTCAACCCCCGAAGTCCTTAAGTTGTAACAATGACCCGGGAACCTCTAAACCACCAGGTTTTTCTAAACCAATGTGGAAAACGACGGCTCGTATTAGGGGAACATCATATATCCCTAGAAACTTGGCAAAACGAACCAAAACCGAAGAAGAAGAAACGAGCGAGTCGGAATAAGATAGTTGTATTCGTGTGGTGTAATATATGTAATATAGTGTGCTTATGCTTTATGATATATGTAAAAATTGCTTGTATTAATAAGTATTTTTTTTATGAATCTAACTCTTGTCTATTTTACAGTATAAAAACACAAAATGGATAGACAACCCAATATTTTAAGAGACCTACCCGGAGACATGATTGATGAAATCTTGTCTAGAGTCGGTCAGAATTCTTCGGCACAACTATTTAAGGCGAGATCAGTTTGTAAGACATTCGAAGAACGTTCCAAGAATGCCTTGGTTTATAAAAGGCTTTCGTTCGAAAGATGGGGGATATCACATTGGGAAATCCATAAGTTACGATGTGTTTACTTTGACGCATATATTGCGGGGAACCCAAATGCTATTTTACGCAATGGGTTAAAAAATTATTTTGACTCAATGTATCCGAATATTAGACTTCGTGATTTAGAAAAAGCGGCTAACATGCAACATAAAGAAGCATGTTATGCTTACGGATTAGTAATGTTTGCTTCTCACCAAAGTGAGAACAAGAACATCGGGCTACAACTATTAAACAAAACGTTCCCACAAGTGACGGAGTCGGTAATTGGGGTAAGAAATGAGGTTTTTAGATTGTTACAGGACTGTTGGACATTACGTAACCCTCGTCCCTTTGACGACGTTACAACACGTTGTCTTATCAACGGCCATAACGGTTATGTTCCACAAGACCAAGGATGGGAAGTAATCCTAGTAAAACCAGAATGCATGACTTGTTTCTGGACGTATGAATTACGTGTCTTTATTGCCTTTGCTGAACGACTTGTGTACTAGCTAGAATTATCTTCACAACCATCTTGTATCAAATTTATTGTGTGCTATATTTCATGCTATATGTAAAATAAGCGGTATTGTAAGTTTGTAAAATATTGTGTAAAAGTTTGAACGCGAAATATTATTATAATCATTTTTTCATATAGAATTGTAGTAGTTGAATTATATATTAGCTACTAAGTATGAACTTAACGGGTAGGTACTACCCGAATTTAAACTTATAAAATGCTAATATGAAGAAAAAGCTTTTATAAATAAGTTCATATTATGCTACGAAATACTATTAACTACTCTTAATATTCTGTATGATTAACTTGTTCCATTTGACTATTTTGAAGGAAATGGCACCGACTACTCGACACACCGTGAATATGAATGAAGAGGAATTCCGTACTTTTCTAGCTTCAAACATAGCCGCAGTACAGGCTGCACTACATACCAACAATAACCTTGGATCTAGCAGTACAGGAAATCGTGTAGGATGCACCTACAAAGAATTCACTGCCTGCAAACCTTTGGAATTTGATGGAACCGAAGGACCGATCGGATTGAAACGGTGGACCGAGAAGGTCGAATCGGTGTTTGCCATAAGTAAGTGTACTGAAGAGGACAAAGTGAAGTACGCTATGCATACCTTCACAGGTTCTGCGTTAACATGGTGGAATACCTATCTAGAGCAAGTGGGACAAGACGATGCGTACGCACTACCGTGGTCAGCATTCAAGCACTTGATGAACGAGAAGTACCGTCCCAGAACCGAGGTCAATAAGCTCAAGACAGAACTTAGAGGGTTACGAACCCAAGGATTTGATATTACCACGTACGAAAGACGATTTACAGAATTGTGCCTATTGTGTCCGGGAGCATTCGAAGATGAGGAAGAGAAGATCGACGCGTTTGTGAAAGGATTACCGGAAAGAATCCAAGAAGATATAAGTTCACACGAGCCCGCCTCCATACAACAGGCATGTAGAATGGCTCACAAACTAGTGAACCAAATTGAGAAAAGAATTACAGAACAGACGGCTGAAGAGGCCAATGTGAAGCAAGTCAAAAGAAAGTGGGAGGAAAACGGTGATAAGAATCACCAATACAACAACAACAGCAATTACAATAATAATCGCAACAATTATCCCAACAATCGCAACATCAATCGCAACTACAACAAACGGCCCAACAACAACAACAACAGCAGCAACTACAACAATCATCCCAACAATAATAACAACCGCAACAACAACAATAATCAGAAGCAGCTATGCCAAAGGTGTGAAAAGTATCACTCGGGGTTCTGCACCAAATTTTACAACAAGTGTAAAAGAAATGGTCATAGCGCGGCGAAGTGTGAGGTCTACGGACCAGGGGTTAACAGAACGAAAGGAACAAATGGTGTCGGAATGAGTAATGGCGGAGCAAGTAGTGTCGGAGCAAGTTATGCCAATGTAGTTTGTTATAAATGTGGAAAACCGGGCCACATTATTAGAAATTGCCCGAACCAGGAGAACACGAATGGACAAGGCCGCGGAAGAGTTTTCAATATTAATGCGGCAGAGGCACAGGAAGACCCGGAGCTTGTTACGGGTACGTTTCTTATTGACAATAAATCTGTTTACGTTTTATTTGATTCGGGTGCGGATAAAAGCTATGTGAGTAGAGATTTTTGTGCTAAATTAAGTTGTCCATTGACGCCGTTGGATAGTAAATTTTTACTCGAATTAGCAAACGGTAAATTAATTTCAGCAGATAATATATGCCGGAATCGAGAAATTAAACTGGGTAGCGAAATATTTAAGATTGATTTGATACCAGTAGAGTTAGGGAGTTTTGATGTAATAGTTGGCATGGACTGGCTGAAGAAGGTGAAAGCAGAGATCGTATGTTATAAAAATGCAATTCGCATTGTACGAGAAGAAGGAGAACCCTTAATGGTGTACGGAGAAAAGGGCAACACGAAGCTACATCTTGTTAGTAATTTGAAGGCACAAAAACTAATAAGAAAAGGTTGCTATGCTGTTCTAGCACACGTCGAGAAAGTACAAACTGAAGAAAAGAGCATCAATGATGTTCCCGTCGCAAAAGAATTTCCCGATGTATTTCCGAAAGAATTACCGGGATTACCCCCACATCGATCCGTTGAATTTCAAATAGATCTTATACCAGGAGCTGCACCAATAGCTCGTGCTCCTTACAGACTCGCACCCAGCGAGATGAAAGAACTGCAAAGCCAATTACAAGAACTTTTAGAGCGTGGTTTCATTCGACCAAGCACATCACCGTGGGGAGCTCCTGTTTTGTTTGTCAAGAAGAAAGATGGTACATTCAGGTTGTGTATCGACTACCGAGAGTTGAACAAACTTACCATCAAGAACCGCTACCCACTACCGAGAATCGACGACTTATTTGATCAACTACAAGGCTCGTCTGTTTAATCAAAGATTGACTTACGTTTCGGGTATCATCAAATGCGGGTGAAAGAAGATGATATTCCAAAGACTGCTTTCAGAACACGTTACGGTCATTACGAGTTTATGGTCATGCCGTTTGGTTTAACTAATGCACCAGCTGTGTTCATGGACCTTATGAACCGAGTGTGTGGACCATACCTTGACAAGTTTGTCATTGTTTTCATTGATGAGATACTTATTTACTCAAAGAATGACCAAGAACACGGTGAACATTTGAGAAAGGTGTTAGAAGAATTGAGGAAGGAAGAATTGTACGCTAAATTTTCAAAGTGTACATTTTGGTTGGAAGAAGTTCAATTCCTCGGTCACATAGTGAACAAAAAAGGTATTAAGGTGGATCACGCAAAGATAGAAACTGTTGAAAAGTGGGAAACCCCGAAAACTCCGAAACACATACGCCAGTTTTTAGGACTAGCTGGTTACTACAGAAGGTTCATCCAAGACTTTTCCAGAATAACAAAACCCTTGACTGCATTAACGCATAAAGGGAAGAAATTTGAATGGAAGGATGAACAAGAGAAAGCGTTTCAGTTATTGAAGAAAAAGCTAACTACGGCACCTATATTGTCATTGCCTGAAGGGAATGATGATTTTGTGATTTATTGTGACGCATCAAAGTAAGGTCTCGGTTGTGTATTAATGCAACGAACGAAGGTGATTGCTTATGCGTCTAGACAATTGAAGATTCACGAGTAAAATTATACGACGCATGATTTGGAATTAGGCGCGGTTGTTTTTGCATTAAAGACTTGGAGGCACTACTTATATGGGGTCAAAAGTATTATATATACCGACCACAAAAGTCTTCAACATATATTTAATCAGAAACAACTGAATATGAGGCAGCGTAGGTGGATTGAATTGTTGAATGATTACGACTTTGAGATTCATTACCACCCGGGGAAGGCGAATGTGGTAGCCGACGCCTTGAGCAGAAAGGACAGAGAACCCATTCGAGTAAAATCTATGAATATAATGATTCACACTAACCTTACTACTCAAATAAAGGAGGCGCAACAAGGAGTTTTAAAAGAGGGAAATTTAAAGGATGAAATACCCAAAGGATCGGAGAAGCATCTTAATATTCGGGAAGACGGAACCCGGTATAGGGCTGAAAGAATTTGGGTACCAAAATTTGGAGATATGAGAGAAATGGTACTTAGAGAAGCTCATAAAACCAGATACTCAATACATCCTGGAACGAGGAAGATGTACAAGGATCTTAAGAAACATTTTTGGTGGCCAGGTATGAAAGCTGATATTGCTAAATACGTAGGAGAATGTTTGACGTGTTCTAAGGTCAAAGCTGAGCATCAGAAACCATCAGGTCTACTTCAACAACCCGAAATCCCGGAATGGAAATGGGAAAACATTACCATAGATTTCATCACTAAATTGCCAAGGACAGCAAGTGGGTTTGATACTATTTGGGTAATAGTTGATCGTCTCACCAAATCAGCACACTTCCTGCCAATAAGAGAAGATGACAAGATAGAGAAGTTAGCACGACTGTATTTGAAGGAAGTCATCTCCAGACATGGAATACCAATCTCTATTATCTCTGATAGGAACTCGTCTAGACATGAGTACTGCCTATCATCCACAAGCTGATGGACAGAGCGAAAGGACGATACAAATGCTTGAAGACATGCTATGAGCATGTGTTATTGATTTCGGAAACAGTTGGGATCGACATCTACCGTTAGCAGAATTTTGCTACAACAACAGCTACCATTCAAGCATTGAGATGGCGCCGTTTGAAGCACTTTATGGTAGAAAGTGCAGGTCTCCGATTTGTTGGAGTGAAGTGGGGGATAGACAGATTACGGGTCCGGAGATTATACAAGAAACTACCGAGAAGATCATCCAAATTCAACAACGGTTGAAAATCGCCCAAAGTCGACAAAAGAGCTACGCTGACATTAAAAAAAAGATATAGAATTTGAAATTGGAGAGATGGTCATGCTTAAAGTTGCACCTTGGAAAGGCGTTGTTCGATTTGGTAAACGAGGAAAATTAAATCCAAGGTATATTGGACCATTCAAGATTATTTATCGTGTCGGACCAGTAGCTTACCGACTTAAGTTACCTCAACAACTCGCGGCTGTACATAACACTTTCCACGTCTCGAATTTGAAGAAATGTTTTGCTAAAGAAGATCTCACTATTCCGTTAGATGAAATCCAAATCAACGAAAAACTTCAATTCATCGAAGAACCCGTCGAAATAATGGATCGTGAGGTTAAAAGACTTAAGCAAAACAAGATACCAATTGTTAAGGTTCGATGGAATGCTCGTAGAGGACTCGAGTTCACCTGGGAGCGAGAAGATCAGATGAAGAAGAAATACCCGCATCTATTTCCAGAAGATTCATCAACACCTTCAACAGCTTAAAATTTCGGGACGAAATTTATTTAACGGGTAGGTACTGTACTGACCCGAACTTTTCCATGTTTATATATATATTAATTGAGATTGATATTTACATGATTAAATGTTTCCAACATGTTAAGCAATCAAACTTGTTAAGACTTGATTAATTGAAATATGTTTCATATAGACAATTGACCACCCAAGTTGACCGGTGATTCACGAACGTTAAAACTTGTAAAAACTATATGATGACATATATATGGATATATATATATATAGTTAACATGATACTATGATAAGTAAACATATCATTAAGTATATTAATAATGAACTACATATGTAAAAACAAGACTACTAACTTAATTATTTTTAAACGAGACATATATGTAACGATTATCGTTGTAAAGACATTTAATGTATATATATCATATTAAGAGATATTCATACATGATAATATCATGATAATATAATAATTTAAAATCTCATTTGATATTATAAACATTGGGTTAACAACATTTAACAAGATCGTTAACCTAAAGGTTTCAAAACAACACTTACATGTAACGACTAACGATGACTTAACGACTCAGTTAAAATGTATATACATGTAGTGTTTTAATATGTATTTATACACTTTTGAAAGACTTCAAGACACTTATCAAAATACTTCTACTTAACAAAAATTCTTACAATTACATCCTCGTTCAGTTTCATCAACAATTCTACTCGTATGCACCCGTATTCGTACTCGTACAATACACAGCTTTTAGATGTATGTACTATTGGTATATACACTCCAATGATCAGCTCTTAGCAGCCCATGTGAGTCACCTAACACATGTGGGAACCATCATTTGGCAACTAGCATGAAATATCTCATAAAATTACAAAAATATGAGTAATCATTCATGACTTATTTACATGAAAACAAAATTACATATCCTTTATATCTAATCCATACACCAACGACCAAAAACACCTACAAACACTTTCATTCTTCAATTTTCTTCATCTAATTAATCTCTCTCAAGTTCTATCTTCAAGTTCTAAGTGTTCTTCATATATTCTACAAGTTCTAGTTACATAAAATCAAGAATACTTTCAAGTTTGCTAGCTCACTTCCAATCTTGTAAGGTGATCATCCAACCTCAAGAAATCTTTGTTTCTTACAGTAGGTTATCATTCTAATACAAGGTAATAATCATATTCAAACTTTGGTTCAATTTCTATAACTATAAGAATCTTATTTCAAGTGATGATCTTACTTGAACTTGTTTTCGTGTCATGATTCTGCTTCAAGAACTTCAAGCCATCCAAGGATCCGTTGAAGCTAGATCCATTTTTCTCTTTTCCAGTAGGTTTATCCAAGGAACTTAAGGTAGTAATGATGTTCATAACATCATTCAATTCATACATATAAAGCTATCTTATTCGAAGGTTTAAACTTGTAATCACTAGAACATAGTTTAGTTAATTCTAAACTTGTTCGCAAACAAAAGTTAATCCTTCTAACTTGACTTTTAAAATCAACTAAACACATGTTCTATATCTATATGATATGCTAACTTAA
The DNA here is from genome assembly GCF_046630445.1 of Rutidosis leptorrhynchoides. NCBI lineage: Eukaryota > Viridiplantae > Streptophyta > Magnoliopsida > Asterales > Asteraceae > Rutidosis > Rutidosis leptorrhynchoides. The sequence continues at coordinate 385,542,792 of NC_092343.1, read as the reverse complement.
TGATTTAAAACCTGGAAACACGAAAAACACCGTAAAACCGGATTTACGCCGTCGTAGTAACACCGCGGGCTGTTTTGGGTTAGTTAATTAAAAACTATGATAAACTTTGATTTAAAAGTTGTTATTCTGAGAAAATGATTTTTATTATGAACATGAAACTATATCCAAAAATTATGGTTAAACTCAAAGTGGAAGTATGTTTTCTAAAATGGTCATCTAGACGTCGTTCTTTCGACTTAAATGACTACCTTTACAAAAACGACTTGTAACTTATTTTTCCGACTATAAACCTATACTTTTTCTGTTTAGATTCATAAAATAGAGTTCAATATGAAACCATAGCAATTTGATTCACTCAAAACGGATTTAAAATGAAGAAGTTATGGGTAAAACAAGATTGGGATAATTTTTCTCATTTTAGCTACGTGAAAATTGGTAACAAATCTATTCCAACCATAACTTAATCAACTTGTATTGTATATTATGTAATCTTGAGATACCATAGACACGTATACAATGTTTCGAACTATCATGTCGACACATCTATATATATTTCGGAACAACCATAGACACTCTATATGTGAATGTTGGAGTTAGCTATACAGGGTTGAGGTTGATTCCAAAATATATATGGTTTGAGTTGTGATCAATACTGAGATACGTATACACTGGGTCGTGGATTGATTCAAGATAATATTTATCAATTTATTTCTGTACATCTAACTGTGGACAACTAGTTGTAGGTTACTAACGAGGACAGCTGACTTAATAAACTTAAAACATCAAAATATATTAAAAGTGTTGTAAATATATTTTGAACATACTTTGATATATATGTATATATTGTTATAGGTTCGTGAATCAACCAGTGGCCAAGTCTTACTTCCCGACGAAGTAAAAATATGTGAAAGTGAGTTATAGTCCCACTTTTAAAATCTAATATTTTTGGGATGAGAATACATGCAGGTTTTATAAATGATTTACAAAATAGACACAAGTACGTGAAACTACATTCTATGGTTGAATTATCAAAATCGAATATGCCCCTTTTTATTAAGTCTGGTAATCTAAGAATTAGGGAACAGACACCCTAATTGACGCGAATCCTAAAGATAGATCTATTGGGCCTAACAAACCCCATCCAAAGTACCGGATGCTTTAGTACTTCGAAATTTATATCATATCCGAAGGGTGTCCCGGAATGATGGGGATATTCTTATATATGCATCTTGTTAATGTCGGTTACCAGGTGTTCACCATATGAATGATTTTTATCTCTATGTATGGGATGTGTATTGAAATATGAAATCTTGTGGTCTATTATTATGATTTGATATATATAGGTTAAACCTATAACTCACCAACATTTTTGTTAACGTTTTAAGCATGTTTATTCTCAGGTGATTATTAAGAGCTTCCGCTGTCGCATACTTAAATAAGGACGAGATTTGGAGTCCATGCTTGTATGATATTGTGTAAAAACTGCATTCAAGAAACTTATTTTGTTGTAACATATTTGTATTGTAAACCATTATGTAATGGTCGTGTGTAAACAGGATATTTTAGATTATCATTATTTGATAATCTACGTAAAGCTTTTTAAACCTTTATTGATGAAATAAAGGTTATGGTTTGTTTTAAAATGAATGTAGTCTTTGAAAAACGTCTCATATAGAGGTCAAAACCTCGCAACGAAATCAATTAATATGGAACGTTTTAATCAATAAGAACGGGACATTTCACAAAGGCCTTCGAAACCATGCGATCGCATGAGGCAAAATTTCAGGAAAGGCCTATAAAAGTCGAGCTCGTTCACTGAATTGCACACACACATATATCATCCATCTTACTCTGTATTTATTTATTTAATTATTACTATTATTATTATTATTATTATTATTATTATTATTATTATTATTATTATTATTATTATTATTATTATTATTATTATTATTAATATTATTATTATTATTATTATTAAGATTAATATTATTATTATTATTATTATTATTATTAGTATTATTAGTAGTATTATTATACATAAAATACTACGATGAAGTCATGAGCGTGTCACTTTCAAAATGGGTATTCAAGCGGGATAGAGCTAAGGAAATTATGGGTTATAGCTATGGAGGTTATGGGTAATGTACGTGGGTATTATTGGCAAGTCAAACCTAGTGTTTATCATCTCTGTTGCGTCTACGTACTTTCCTGCAATATTGAATCACGATATTGATACGTGAGCATTCATATTTTATCTTTTATATATTAATTGTGTATCCATGTCTAGTGCTCGAGTATATATATTTATGCATGCTGGTATGCTAAATTTCGTCGTTAAAAAGTTTATAATGAATCACGAATTAAATACATATATTACTAGTAAAAGGCATATGATATACATGTTTTTGGAAAGCTGGCGAAAAATCAATAACTTTTCATTTAGAAATCGCGTAATTTCGATGAACGAATTAAAAGATATGATCAACTGAATTATAATTAACGTTAATTAGAATTGCTTTTGAATCTGCAATTAATATTTAAACAACTTGTTTGTAAGATTGATAAATTGGATTTTTGAATATTACCAACCGAGTAAATGAATCCTTATATAAGGTACGTCTCGTTTTGTTGAACTATTGTCAAAATTGACTTTTTGAAACGACTTTGGATAACTTTTGTATGTCGATCTCGAGCGTTAGGATTGTGATACACTATGACCTGACTTAGCTTGATAGACATTTATTGACCAACATATGTTCTCTAGGTTGAGATCTACGGGTATTTGGTAATTCGAGTTTCGGTCACATTTTGGTGAACGACTTTATATGCTGCTAAGGTGAGTTTCATTTGCTCCCTTTTTAATTGCTTTTGCAATCTATATTTTTGGGCTGAGAATACATGCATTTTATTTTAAACGCAATGGATACAAGTACATACTAAATTCTACACCGAGTTTGAACCGAAAATCCCTTAGTTTTAGTAACTAGTAACTGCCGGTTATAAGAACTGGTGGGCGCGAGTAGTAGTATATGGATCCATAGGGCTTGATATCCCCGTCCGAGCTAGAACGCTAGCCTTTTAACGGACGTATACTATTTGAGACACGTACACGTTGGTTTGCGTGTATTATTAAGATGATTATACAAAGGGTACAAATTATATATACGTTAAGTTTAGTTAGCAGGGTGCTCAATTTCGTAGAATATTTTGATAAACGTTTCTGGATGAAACAACTGAAATCTTGTGATCCACCTTTATGTACAGATAATGCAAAACATTAAAACTATGAACTCACCAACCTTTGTGTTGACACTTGTTAGCATGTTTATTCTCAGGTTCCCTAGAAGTCTTTCGCTGTTTGCTTATATGTTAGACAAGCTATGTGCATGGAGTCTTACATGGCATATTTTTCAAGGAAACGTTGCATTCACCAAATCATCACCATGTATCTTATTTTTACTGCATTGTCAACGGAAGTACTATTGTAAACTAATTTACGGTGATTGTCTATATGTAGAAATCATCAGATATCGAAAACCTTTGATTTAAATATTCATTTATGGTGAGCCTTTTCAAAAGAATGCAATGTTTACAAAACGTATCATATAGAGGTCAAATACCTCGCAATGAAATCGATGAATGACGTGTTCGTCCATATGGATTTGGAGCGATCGTCACACATATACAATATTAAATCATAACAATAAGAAGATACTTAACTGCACAATATGCAACTACCCTTTGAAGTATTTCAGAATCCAAAGTAAGATTGATGGAACTCATTAAAATCTGTCACAGTACAATTGATAGTTGATGCTTAATAGTAACAATAATATGTTATATATCATTTCGAAGGACTAAGAGCCCGTTTGACTCGCGGAATTTCAAAGAATTTGATGGAATTGGAATTGAATTCCTTAGACTACTTCGTTTGGTTGACATAATTTGAAAGGAATTATATTCCTTGGAATCTTGAGATTCCTTCATCTATGGAATGTTCATTCCTTCAAGATGTTGATGGATTTGAATTCTTTTCAACATTGAATTTTTCGGGTCGCGACTCTAGAACGCCTTTTTGGCGCTCATTTTCGAGGCACGTTTTCACGGAGCTATTCGGCGTGCGGTTTCGGGGCGCGTTTTCAGAGAGCGTTTTCGACGCATATTTTTGGGTCGCGTTTTCGGGTCGCATATTCGGTCCGCATTTTCGGATCGCGTTTTTATGCCGTGTTTCGTGGCGCGTTATCGTGGCGCGTTTCGAGTCGCGTTTTTGAGACTTTTTTTCGCGGATCGGGTAACTTTTTTTGTGCGCGTTTTCGTGTCGCGTTTTCAAAGCGTGTTTACTGGGCGCGTTTTCGGCTCAAGTTTTCGTGAAGCGTTTTCGCAGGGCGCCTGCAAACGCGCGCTTTCGCGGGCGCCCGGAAAAGCTCGCTTTCGCGGGCGCGCCCGGAAACGCGCGCTTTCACAGGGCGCCCGGAAACGCGCATTTTCGCGGGGCGTCCGGAAACGCGCATTTTTGCGGGGCGTCCGGAAACGCGCGTTTTCACGGGCGCCCGAAAACGCGCGTTTTCGCGGGCGCCCGCAAACGCGCGCTTTCGCGGGGCGTCCGGAAACCCGCGCTTTCGCGGGGCGTCCGGAATCGCGCGCTTTCGCGGGCGACCGGTAACGCGCGTTTTCGCGGGCGCCCGGAAACGCGCATTTTCGCGGGGCCCGGAAACGCGCGTTTTCGCAGGGCCCGGAAACTCGCGTTTTCGCGTCGCCCTCGGAAACGCGCGTTTCTTGATCCCTCGCTGAAACACGCGTTTTCGCAGGGCGTCCAGAAATGCGGATTTTTAGATCCCCTGCAAAACACGCGTTTTCGACACGCGTTCTCGAATCGCGAATCTAAATTTTTTTTTTTTTTTTTGAAAAAGTGAGTCAGGAAATGAACACAAAATTTAGAAACATAATTTTTTTTTATAACTTTTTAATTATTTTATAAAATGAAATTCAATTCAATTCCATGTAAAATAGAACACATTTTTCACATTCCATGAAATTTATCAATTCCAATTCCTTTGGATTCCAGTTCCTTTGACACATTCCATTCCATCCAAAAAAATTCCACGAGCCAAACGGGGACTAACACATACGACTTCAAGTCAAATATATATACAACTCTGAATCTTTATAATGTATTTTTTTTTTTTTGGAACGGCGAATCTTTATAATGTATTAGTTCAAGTTTTGATTCGATGATGCTCATAACGTATAACTTAATAAGTAACTTTAAACAAAGTTCAACGATCATGTTTGTTAACAAGTCGAGCACTAACGAGTTATTTGAGTTTGAGCCCTTTTAGCTCGAATTTGAGTTTAAATTGATTACCAACTGAAGTTATTTTTGAGTAGTTTTACTGAGTCGAGTTAAAAAAATTAACATTCGACTTGGCTGCTAATACGAGTTCGAGCTTGTGCTATGGAAAAAATTAATGGAGTTAAAATTCGTAAAAAGGTAACTTAGAACTCGAAAATCAAAATATTATTTAAATAGCTAAACGAGCATCAAATTTGAGCTAGAACATCGAGTAACGAATTATCCAAACTCGTGATCTCTCTGTATATATTTTTATCTAATATCCGACTTAACTCGACTTAAATCGTTAACAACCCGTACCTCAACTGACCTATGTAGGATGTAAACGAGTTTATTTCACTTTCGTTTGAGCTCTCCTTATGTAAATATAAAAAGTATGAATTCGGCTATTTTCTAAGGTTTGTATAAGTAAAGTTAAGTTCAAGCTCTCCGTGTGTCATACTCCATATTTACCTAGAGCAACAAATTTAAATTTTGTGAACCATATATACATTATTTCGTATTTAAAAATGAAGTTTTCTAAATAACTCTACATAGTAATTTTAAACATGCATTAATTAGTTTTACTTTGATGATAACTAGTTGTGGAGCCCTCGCTTTGCTCCGGGAGCTCCGTTTTGAATGCGAGTTAAAAAAGAAAGTCTTGATCTTTTTTGTAAAAAAGAATTTTTTTCGACATCTAACATTGAAAGGTTGTTCCTTTTGTGAAAGTTGCTTCTTTTATCGTTGAGGAAGAAAAGAGAAAAAAAATAGTTAGTTGATTTTTTTGTAAAAAAGTATTTTTTTCGACATCTTTTGGTAACATTGAAGGGTTGGTTCTTCTACGAAAGTTGCTTATTTTATCGTTGGAGACAAAAAAAAAAAAATTGTAAAAAAGAATGTTTTTTGACATCTTTTGGTAGCATTGAAGGGTTGATCATTTTATGAAAGTTGCCTCTTTTATCGTTGAGGAAGAAAAGAGAGAAAAAAAAAGTTAGTTGATTTTTTTGTCAAATTTTTTTTTTCGATATCTTTTGGTAATATTGAAGGGTTGGTTATTTTACGAAAGTTGTTTATTTTATCGTTGGGGACTAAAAAAAATGGTGAAATGGCGAAAATACCCTTAATTACTGTTGGTGAATAGTGAGATAGTGTTTTTTGTATGAGAGATGATACTCACACACTCAATAGTGATCCATACACACCTAATTGACTATTATGTCCTTACTTACAATAATAGATGTTCAAGTACCAATAATAGATGTTCAAGTACCAAGATAAATTTAAGGACATAATTGTAAGTTTAATGATAAAAAGTGTGTGTGGATCAAAAATTGGTGTGTGAGTATCACCTCCCTTTTTGTATTAGTATATATATAAATAAATAAATAAATAAATATAAATATAAATTATTCGAGTAACATAAAACCACATATGATGATACGTGTAGTAATTTTTTTTTTGTTGTTCCTTTTTTTACCGTGTGAATAATCTCGTTGAAACCCTAGTTCCCAAAACACCCCCAAAATGAAAAGCTAAAAAGCTGGGAGGCATACAAGCTTTACAATCTGCGTTAGTTCCATATTTCCAAACCTATTCATTCATCATCTAATCTGATCCAATCAATTTTTAGTTTCTGAGATCGATTCAAAATGAGCGGAGTAGGAAAAAAAGTTGCAGATGTTGCATTCAAAGCCTCAAAATCAATCGATTGGGATGGCATGGCCAAAATGATCGTTACCGATGAAGCTCGTAAGGAGTTTTCTTCACTCCGTCGTGCTTTTGAGGAAGTCAATTCGACTCTTCAGACCAAATTCAGTCAGGTATTTATAAAATCAATTAATCGATTAAATCTGTATATGTATCGATTTTAACTTTTTTGAGTGGTGCGGATCTATGTTTGATATTAGGTACTTAGGGTTTCGGTGAATTGAAAACATTCAGATTAGGTTTGATCATCTGTTATTTTTTTAATTTGATATATTTTGGAGATATTGTTATGCTGAGATGTATTTGATTATGTCTGTGTGAATGTGTATGTATGTATTGAATGTATAGATGCTGTGTTAAGCTGTATAGATCTATATTTGATATTAGCAATTTAGATGGTTAGGGTTTCTGTGATTCGAAACATTTCGATTAGGTTTGATATTAGATGAATAATATTCGATAAAATGATGCATTTTAAGGACATTCTATTATTTCGCATTTTCGCTCAACTCTATCTCATTATATGCATGTATTGGATTTTGTTGATGTTAATGCGCTCAGAGATGTGGATCTACGTTTCATACTAGTTTGTAGGTTTTGGTGAATTAAAAACATCCGAATAGTAATGATACTGAAATGGATCTACATTTCATACTAGTTTGTAGGTTTTGGTGAATTAAAAACATTTGAATAGTAATGATAATGAAATGAATTGATATTCGATAAAATGATGTATTGTATATAAATATGTGATATTTCGTTTTCCACATACATTGCTCAAGTATGTAACTTTATGTGTATGCGGTAAATCTTTTGATACTGATGTATTAAGGGATGTGGATATATGTTGAATATTAGATAATAAGAGTTTCTATGTATAGAAAGTGTTTGCATTTGGTTTGATATTGAAATCTCTGTAGTTGTTTATTTGTTGACTTGATTTATTTTGTAGAACCAAGGTAAGTTTGATGTTGATTAATTGCTCAACAATAGCTAATTATATGTATCTTGTATCTATTGATCTTAATGTCCTTAAATATATTGATATATGGTTGTGAGAATGTAAGTTTGAGATAAATGAATGCAAGGAAAACTTAAATGTCATAAGCTATTAAAGTTCACTTATTGTTTGCTATACTTCTTTATTTTTTTTTAAATAACTCATTTTTTTAGCTCACTGCCGAGCTGTTATCTTTTATATCTGACTCCTTTGTTTGACAATTAAAAATCTTCTATTGGCAAAATTATATTTCATTTGGAATGATTTTTCTCATTGCATAATACAGGAACCAGAACCTATCGATTGGGAGTACTACAGAAAGGGACTTGGATCTCGCATAGTTGATTCTTATAAAGAATATTACGACAGTACGTTTTTTTGCCAACCATTTATATGTATTATCCTTTGCATAGACCTTGTTTAGGCAACATGTTAACTCATAATCAACAATGGGAATTCTATACTATCCATTATCTTGACCAAAATCTCATATTGGTGTTTGATCCCATTGATTTTAGTTTTAAAAGGAAGCCTGTATATTCAATAAATATAGTGTAATGGGCAATTTATGGCCGTTTTAGTCTAGTTGTAGTTCTGCATTATATTTATTCAATATCCGTTTAATAATAAAGAAAATTTAATTACAAATAAGTCTCTTGGCACCATGAGGTTGAGCAACTAGCATGCTAACATGCAAATGATAACTTAAGTGACAGTCACTTTATTTTGGTGATCTTTGTCTTGGAGTTTCATTTTTTTAGTTTGATACCAGCACAAATGTTGATTGAATTAAAAACAATGTGCAATTTGTTATAAGCAGTTTTATTTGTGATTTGTGATTTGTAATTTTTCTTTTGTTGCTACATCCCTTTCACAACTGTCTTTTTTAGAAATAGCAGATCTTTAACTGTTTAGGCACCGATCTATGAATAATAGAGTAATCCACATGGTATTTAATAATCAGGTCTTCATCACTTAAAAAGCTGGATATATGATTCTTAGTTGATTTTGGTACCTAATGTCTACATATCATGATCCTCTATCACAGTTGTGACGACCTCATCTTTTTTTGACAGGTGTTGAAATCCCGAAGTTTGTTGATAAGACAACTCCAGAATATAAACCTAAGTTTGATGCACTGGTATGAAATTATACTTGACATGCGGTACTTCAATTTAGCCATAAATTTCTTACATGGATTCGACGATGCAGTTGGTTGAATTGACAATTGGTTTGATGCACAAATATCTTTTGTAATATTGAAATGACAGTTGGTTGAATTGAAAGAGGCTGAGCAGAAATCTCTCAAGGAATCTGAACGACTAGAGAAAGAAATTGCTGATGTTCAAGAGCTGAAGGTATTAAATTTAGATGTGGCAATTAGGTGGGCCGGGTCAAAATGGGTTTTGGTTGAACCGGGCAGACAGGTTTGGTTGAATCTGTTTGGCAAATTACCCTTTTAATTATATCTTTTATCTTCACACGAAATATAATAATACTAACAATAATCATCTTTTATTAAAAAAAAAGTTTTTAGTATATGCTTATGATGTTATTTACTTATTTTTTATCTATAAAAATTATTAGATGATCTTTTGAACTTTTTGTCTAAAAATCAATTATCTATACATGAAAAATAGCCATCACTAACATCACTATTATAAATCTAAATAGTGTATTCGCTTAGTAATTTTGTATGATAAACTGGTTTAATCAGGTTGGCAAATTGTTATTTGTACCTCTTATATTTTCATATAAAAAGATAATAATAATAATAGTAATAGTAGTATAGTAATAGTAGTATAGTAATAGTAGTAATAATATATTGTTGTTACTCATCTTTCTTTTGTGGGGACTTTGTGTTATTATTCCTTTAATTATAAAAATTATCATATTAGATTTTGATTATATGATTTGTGTATAAAAATCAACATTATGCATATACATAAAAGAGGTTACACCAATAAATATATATATATCAATATTGTGTATTCAGCTGTTAATTTTGATTGGTAAATATCCACCACTTGGCCAAATCTTTTACCTTGTTCACGGCCATCGTGTCATATGTTAGCTGATTCTGTACCTGTTAACCATTCAAACGGGTCAGCTGGCTAATTTTAATTACTCTGATTTGCTTCAATTCTTCTTATAATGTTACTTTTATTTTTTTTTTCTTTTTTTGATATCATAATTTTTCTCTTTGTAATAACAGAAAAAGCTTAGCACTATGACTGCTGATGAGTACTTCGAGAAGCATCCAGAGTTGAAGAAGAAATTTGACGACGAAATCAGAAACGATTACTGGGGCTACTGATTTTCATGGTGGTTTGTTAAGGTGAAAATCGAAATCAATTCCTGTTTGTTTTAGGGTATACTAATAAAGCAATTCGAAACAAAGATTGTCGGTTTTTTGTTTGCTCGAGTAAATTATCTTGGAGTTTTTGACTCCACCATGATGACGATAGACCCAACATTCGGGAATGACTGGATACGTTATCATGTTGAATACAAGTGTTGTTTACTTTTCGTATTCTAAATTTGCGCTCTCATTACTGTACCAAAATTCTGTCGGCGTATTCGCCTTGGGTTACTTGTTTTATGTCAGACATATGTGAATTGGTCGGTTACAATCACAACCACTTTATTCAAGGTCGATCTCAATTGGAGAGCTAAATGAACTTTTTCTACTGTAAACTTGTGCTTTGCTAGAGTCAAAAGCTCAGCCATTTAGAATAAAAATATGTTTTGTTACATGTTTAGAGTGCTCCTAACAGTTGCTTCTTTCCACCCGTCCTCCTCTTAGCCCTCAAGGACGCTGTTGGCAGCAATTAGTCGAGCCTTTCGCCCAATAATTAGTCCAGCCTTTCGCCCTTTTTCATGCCCGTTTCAATTATATTTGTGGACGGAGGAGTATGGTAAAATGTGTGGTACTTTTTGCTTCTTTACTTGCACATAGAATTAATTAGGTAATATAGTGGGTCCCAAATTATCTGAGGAAGTATGTCATTGTTGGTAGTGTTTAGTCATGAGAAGAAAGCGTTGATGTGGCGTTGATGTGACAGCTAGTCCTGAAGAGGAAGTATGTCACCATTGGGAGCACTCTTAGTCATTCAAGGAAAAGATATATACAGATGTTTTAAAATGACTGGCGTTATAAATCTCAAAGAAATACGAAGACCTAAAATCTTAAACGAAGCACAAAGTATTACAAAGAAGCAAGCAAGCATTTTTTCAGAGGTCTAACAACTTTAAACCATCCAAATAGTGAATCTTCAAGCATTTTTCCATTATAGAATGCTAAATGTAGTCCTAAGGCTTATGTTCAAACATTTTTTTCATACTTAAATTTAAATTCATGAGGTTAACATATTAATGAAAATATGTAATTTTATATTTTAAAAAAAAATTGTCTTTATAATTAATGCTTAACCATAATCTTCGTGTTTATATTTATAATTTTCCACTTTTATTATACTTGGAGGCTTCCATGAATGCCCTTAGTCGATTAAAAAGTGGGCATCCGTTAACTTTTCACATATGTAGTCCTCTCCCACGACATTTAGTACAAGTCCTTTTTTTTTTTTTTCTCACAATTTTAATTTGTTACGTTCTTTTAGAATGACAGAAAAATATTATTCAACCACAAGTAAGGCGCCATGAAAAAAATAAAAAAAAAAACAATTTACAAAGAGTTCATTGGGTTTTCGCAATCACAAAGAACAATTTTAGTTTGTTACATCGGAGTCCTACCATCTAAAAACTTTACGAAACTTACTACCTTACAATCACTGTTACGAATAGTCTTTTATGGATCACTTCATACCATGACAGGAACGTGCCGAGTGTAGTTAACAACAAAGTCTCAGTTAAATGAATGAAGGTTTAATTTAGACAAAAATGCCTAAATTGTCCCTTTGTTTTTGTTATTTATCCTAAACCATCCCTGTGTTATATAAACTGCACATCTCATCATTAAATGGCATATCAAGTCCCAATTTAGTCCCTGTTTTAAACTTCCGTTTACCCACATTATATTTGGCGTTAGTGTATTATATCGTGCTTGTCACGTGGATTAAACACCCCTTCATATTCCTCCTGTACGTACATAGTCGTTTCATTCATCAATTTTTCATCCATCAGCAATATTCTTTCTGTACGTGGGAGGTTTATGAGTCTGCAATGGCTGATAACAATGGTTGGTTTATGAGACCAGATAACTATGATTACGATATCCAAGATACATATGGTCAATTTTTTTATACGAGATTAATGTTTCATACATATTTAGGGTTTATGTGTACTGTTACATTCAATAATTTTTTTTTCCAGAACGATTAGATATACTGTTACATTGATATGGTTTTAGATACTGTTACATTCAACAAATTTTTTTTCATTACGATTAGATGTACTGTTACATTGATATGGTGTTAGATAATGTTACATTGATATGGTTTTAGAATGGTTAATATGGTTTTTGTTTCAGGTATATACCAAGAACTTTTTGCAATTAACTTGCATCATCATGGTAAATTCATCCATAAACCTCAAAGACACTACGTTGGAGGAATGTTAAATCCATTTGATTTTATTGAAACATCTACTTTTTGTATGGAAAAGCTAAATGCCATTGTAAAGGAGGTTGTTAATGTAGGTGATGAAGTTATGTATTATCATTTTAGAATACCTGACAGTGATTTGGATAATGGTTTGTCTCCTTTAGCAAGAGAATCTGATGTTGTTAAGATGTTAAGTTACATTCCACAGTTTCAATTCATTGATGTGTATGTTGAACATGGGGTTAGTTCTATAGGAAGAGGAAGTTTGATTGATGAAATTGATGCTGAGATTGCTTTAAGTAAAACTGTTATCAATTGCCAAAACTTAAGTCAAGATGAGAGTGAAGATGGTAGTGAAGAAGATGAGAGTGATGATGGTAATTATGAGATTAATGATCTAGAGTTGAAACCAAACCAAGTCTTTGATAGTGTAGAAGTTGTTGAAGCTGAAGGTGTGGACTTTGATGAATTTGATTGTGAAAATGAGTGTGACAAAGTGGATATCGAAAGAAAGTTGAGGTTGAATGAATTGAGAAAAAGTAATGAAGAAGAACCACTTAAAGTATGTTATCACAAGTTTTATGTTGGGCAAGAGTTTTCTACCACAAAAAAAATCAAAGAAAAGGCAAGACTACATGCAATTGAAACAAAAAGGGATTTGAAACCACAAAAGAATGATAAAGATAGGGTAAGAATTAGATGTTATGGATTGGGAGAAGTCAATAACAAACCTTTATGCCCTTGGATTTTACTTGCTTCAAAAGGTAAAAATCATGACACATTGATTGTCAAGACCTTACATGAAGAACACACATGTCAACAAAAGAGGAAACTTAAACAACTGTCATCCACTTTTATATCTAAAGAAATTGGTGAACTCCTAGTAGCAGATCCAGAACTTAAGGCATGTGCAATTCAAGAGATAATGACATCAAAATATGAATTGGGAGTGAAGAAAATGGCTGCATATAGGGCTAAGCCAAAGGCAAAGAAAGTAATTATTGGTGACTACAAGAAACAATATTTAAGACTTAGAGATTATTGCTTGGAGTTGCAGAAAAGAAATCCAAACACAACAACAATAATAGATGTACATCCTGAACCAAACCCATCATCAGATACAAGGGTTTTTAAAAGGGTGTACATTTGTTTGGGTCTACTAAAAGAAGGATTTAGAGCTTGTAGAAGATTGATTTTAGGACTTGATGGTTATTTTTTAAAGGGTCCATATGAAGGACAACTTTTGACTGCAGTTGGAGTGGATCCTAATAATGGTATATTCCCTTTAGCTTATGCAATTGTTGAGGCTGAATGCAGTGATTCTTGGATATGGTTTTTGAATTGTCTTGGTGATGATTTAGATTTAGTGTCAAATAGCAACTTCACATTCAGACAGAAGGTTAGTTTTTACACTCTTTATGTTTAATATTTAAAGTTACTTTTATGTTTTGTACTATGCAGTTATATGTACATTTTTTTTGTTGTGAATAGGGTTTGGTACCAGCCCTTGCAAGGGTATATCCAAATGCTGAGCATAGGTACTGTATGAGACATATTTATGAAAATATGAGAGGTCAGTACAAAGGACCAGTGATCAAGGATTTGGTGTGGAAATGTGCCACAAGAACTACTATAGAAGAATTTAATGAATCAATGGAGGAACTAAGAAGGGAAAATGAAGGTGCATATCAATTCTTAATGGATATTCATCCAAAACATTGGAGCAGGTCACACTTTACAAGTAGATCAGTTTGTGATATGTTATTGAATAACTTGTGTGAGATCTTCAATAGCAAGTTAGTTGATGGTAGATACAAACCAATCATCACATGTTTATGTTAGAAATAAAATAGAATGTGGGATCAAGCTCATCATTTCCTATTTTTACAAAAGCAACCTTTTACAAAAAGGAGAACATACTTTTTTTCTTAATGATTTAGGCATAGAGCCGTTGGCTATTTTCCTGTATAAGATAGCATTTATCTTCAAAATGTAAAGATAACAGAATACAGTCAAATTCATATTCAAAGCAATACAATTCTTAGTTTGAACATGGCATCAGAGCAAGTGTTGATGATCTAGGATCATTCAAATCACTGCAACTCAATCATTTGCCTTCTTTTTTTTCCTGCTTTGAGTGGTATGATGAGTTACTTCTTCAGATGATGGAATATCTAGCCAACTCACAGCGTCACCAGAGTCTGTCTCCCCCTGACTTGTGTGTTAGGTATAGAAGTATTCAGTTTCCAAAAAATCACAATTCATTGTAGTGTACATGTGTTTCCTTTTTGGATTATAGCATCTATACCCCTTTTGATTTACCCCATATCCCACAAATACACATTTTTCAGCACACGCATCTAATTTGGTTCGTTCTATTTTAGGAATGTGAACAAAAACCGTGCACCCAAATATTCGAGGTCTTAGGGTGAGATTAGATGGAGGTTTATAAAATTTAGTTAAGGCTTCAAGAGGGTTCTTAAGTTCTAGAGCTCTAGTTGGGAGTCTATTTACAAGATAAGTTGCGGTGGCAAGAGCTTCAGGCCAAAAAGACCTTGGAACATTAGATTCAATCATTAAAGCACGAGTTATTTCTAATAAAATACGATTTTTCCTTTCTGCCACCCCGTTTTGTTGAGGTGTGTGTGGACACGTAGTTTGATGAATAATACCCCTTTCTTCACAAAAAAAGTTTCATTTGATTGTTGACAAATTCACCACCATTATCGGATCTTAAAACTTGTATTTTGCTTTGGAATTGTGTTTGAATCATATTGGAAAAAGTAGTAAATTTATCAAATACTTCGGATTTGTTAGTTAAAAAATATGTCCAAGTCATACGAGTACAATCATCAATAAATAAGAGGAAATATCGAAAATTGTGCCCCCCCATTAACCCTTGCGGGTCCCCATACATCGGAGTGAACTAAAGCAAAGGGACGTTCGGTCTTTGTATTACTAGTTTTAAACGAGTTTTGATGGCTTTTGGCCAAAATACAAGTTTCACACTCAATACTATTATTTGAAGAAAATAAATTAGGAAATAAAATGCGCAAATATCCAGCAGACGGATGACCAAGACGTCTATGCCACAACCATGCTTGTCTATCTGGAGTCTCGTGAGCTAGCATGATCCTACCATCTTTAGTGACCTCATCCACATAGTACAGACCATCCCGTTCAGTACCACGCCCAATTATCTCCCCCGTTCTGATGTCCTATAAGATACAGAATGTAGGGTGTAATAAGACGGTACAATTAAGTTCTTTTGTCACGTGACTAACAGAAAGTAATTTATGGGAAAGGTCGGGAACATAAAGACAGTTTTTTAAATTTAAATTTGGTAAAATTTCAACTGTTCCCCCGCCCTTGACTTGTATAATACCACCATTAGCGGTTTTAATTTTGGTTTTGTTTGGTTTTGTATTTATAATAATATCATTTTTATTAAAAGTCATAGTATCGGTGGCACCACAATCAATAATCCACTCATTACTTTTGGTTTTATTTGAAACAATATTAGTTGACGAAACGTTATTTTTAACTTTAAAAACTTTAGTGTTATTTAAAAAATGTTTTGTTTTAAAACAAGTTTTGTCAAAAAACGTTTTACACTCAAAAGTATTATTTGGGACCACATATTTATTTGAAGTATTATTTTCGGTGGTGGTGGGTGTCGACTCATCATCTATCTCATCATCCCCTTTTAACCTACCCACTTTATTTATCTCATCATCGACACCCTCTTTATTTGAAGCATTATTTCGGTGGTGGGTGTCGACTCATCATCTATCTCATTATCTGTATTTACCCTACTGATGTTATGCAAGGTGTATATAAAATAGCTTTTAAATTTTACAAGGAAATACTATTAAATACGATACAATTTTACACAAGATATTTATTTATTTATTGAATGGATATACTTAAACCTTGCTACAACACTTATAGGCAGTGTACCTAATCGTACAGTAGTGTAGTTTTTAGTAAGTCCGGTTCGTTCCACAGGGAATCTTTTTCACAAAGCTTAACGCTATATTAGTTTAAATTTATAAAAATACAAATATATATAATATTATTATTATAAAGGGGGTTTTTACCGTTTAATGACCGGTTTGTCGATTTTAAAAGCTTTAGTTGCAGTTAAAACAAAATGTAAAATATTAAATAAATAAAAGACTTAATTTAAAGCGTAAAGTAAATAACGATAATAAAATTGCGAATAATAAAAGTGCGATAAAATAAACTTGCGATAATTAAAAAGTACGATAATTAAAAGTGCAATTAAATACAATAACAATAAATAAAAATGCGATAATTAGAAGTGCAATTAAATATAAAATAAAGGAAATTAAATATGAAATAAAAGAATTATGCTTATTTAAACTTCCGTAATCATGATGTTTGACGTGTTGATTTTAGTTTTATGCCCATGGGTTAATTGTCCTTTGTCCTGGATTATTTAATATGTCCGTCTGGTTTTTGTCCATAACAGTCCATCAGTCATAAATATAAAGTGCGAGTGTCCTCGTCAAATTATCCTTATACCCGAAGTTTAAATATTCCAACTAATTGGGGACTTAAACTGTAACAAGATTTTAATACTTTGTTTAATAATTACACCAAGATGTCGACTGAGTGTAACCCAAGGTTTTAATACTTTGTTATCAATTATGCCAAGTGTCCTTGTACATAATTTCACCCCTGTTTTAATAATTCTAGTGGCTATTAATCCATTCCCGTGTCCGGTTAAATGAACGATTATTCGTACATATAAATATCCCGCCCATCGTGTCCGATTGAGTGTATATGGTTATTTATAGGGACGTCCAATTGTAAATCTTTATATTAACATTAACAAACTATCATTTAGTTAAACAAATATAAAGCCCATTAATAGCCCATAGTCTAATTTCCACAAGTGTCGTTCTTTTGTCCAAACCCCAATTATGGTACAAAGCCCAATTACCCAATTTTAATATTTTTAGCCCAACATCATGATTACTTCGGATTAAATAAGCATAATAATAACTTAGCTACGAGACATTAAATTAAAAAGGTTGAACATAACTTACAATGATTAAAAATAGCGTAGCGTTACACGGACAGAATTTCGACTTACACCCTTACAACATTCGCTAACACACCCTTATTATTAGAAATTAAAATTTAAATTAAAATTAATATATATATATATATATATATATATATATATATATATATATATATATATATACTTTACATATGATGAAGAGAAGAAAGGATGGATAAATGGTGCACCAAAGCTCGATTTTTATAGGCATGTGGGCTGGAACTGGGCTCATGCGATCGCATGGATTTATGTCTTCCAGGCCATGCGATCGCATGGCCAGCTGGGGAGGCTCACATTTGGTTGTTTTCTTCTGCCGACGGTTTTATAATATAATATAATATATATATATATATATATTAATTTTAAGAATTAATTATATATTATATTATATTTATGTGCATAGTTGACTTGTAATTTTTAGTCCTTTGCGTCGAGCGTTGAGAGTTGACTCTGGTCCCGGTTCCGGATTTTCAAACGTCCTTGCGTACAATTTAATATCTTGTACTTTGCGTTTTGAATCTTGTACTCTTGTAATTTTGAGACGTTTCTTATCAATAATTGGAACCTCATTGATTGTATTTTGTACTTTTGAGCTTTTTGGTCGTTTGCGTCTTCAATTCGTCGAATCTGTCTTTTGTCTTCACCTTTTATTATTTAAACGAATATCACTTGTAAATAGAACAGTTGCAACTAAAAGCTTGTCTTTCTTGAGGAATAATGCTATGAAATATATGTTCGTTTTTAGCATTATCAAATATTCCCACACTTGAGCGTTGCTTGTCCTCAAGCAATATAGTCTTGAAATACAAGAATCACTACTTTATTCTTCACACTTTGTACATCAGTGATTTCTTTACGGCGGTATAAACAATGGTAGTAACGATGTGGTTTACAGTCCCACATGACTATAAAATTTAGATCCATTAGGGAAATTGGATCTTTATGAAAACATTTGATCTTTTAAAAATTAAATCTAGTTTTTACCCTAGATAAGTTTTCCGGAATAACCCTTCACCGGTGTTTGCAAAATATTTTTGTGGGCTTGGTGGGTTTCAGATTTGAAAATTTTAGCTCAAAACTTGCGGTTTTGTGTCACCCACTTGCTAACCTTGTATTAGGAAAGCAACACGTCCAGTTTACTTGTCCCGTATATTATCTTTCGGTAAACTACCGTCCGGTTGTAATGGAAAGCGTTGAACAAGCAACTGTTAAGGCAATGTCCCCTGACATGCTTTTAATTATGGTCTATAACGTGTCGGACGCAATTACTATCCTTTGTAGGAGCAATAGTAAAGCTCACCCTTATAATTTGTCGGTCTGGCACAAGGTCCTGTCTTTAACCATGCTATGCAACCACCGTTCTTACAGTTGACACCAGATTTGGTTCAGATGACCTAATGAATTCCAGGTGAATTCCTAGGATTTTACGTTCAATGGTAATGAACGCATTGAAAATGGGTTTTCAGAAAACAAATCGGTTTTTAATTTGATCAAAATATTTTCTCGTTCAAGCTCGAGTTTAGATATCATCGAATTCTATGAGTTTGTAATTCTCAATCTTTAAGGTCAATCTCTAGGATTGATTAATATTAGTCTTAAAAGCTGATTTTTAATCTTTAAGGAGATTATCCTTTCTGGGGATCTGATTCATTAGTCTTATCAAGCTAATTTGCACGGCGCCCTCCCCATTTTACGAGACAGATCCTCTCATGGTTAGGATAAGTCTAACCACTTAGCGACCCTGTTTGATGCTGAGGTCCGTGGATTTCCTGCTGATTTTAGAGATGACTTTTCTAGATTTTTCGTCGACCTACAGCTGGTCTGGACGACAACTTCTTGACTAAATCAAGAAGCGCGTTTCTTTTTCGGAAGACTTTACTTCCTTTTAATGATGGAATTGATTCATCGTGTAGATCCATCTCTTCTTTTCTTTCATCGGGTAAAATAGTTTAGTTTAGTCCAAAGCAAAAGTATTTTCAGTTATTTGTTACAGAAATATGTGACATATGTTTAAGATAACTTGGTAATTTTTTCCACACTTGGCTTTTATTTTCCTTTTTATTGTCCTCTATTCCATTTTAAATGAATTTTAACATTTTGGTTTGTTTCTCAATTTATGTCCTTTCTGAGGTAACAATAATTTCGGTGTTAACACCTAGTTTTATCGTTCATAAATATGTATAAACATGATTTTGAGTTCATTTAATTGAAAATTTTGAAAAATTTTACTAGAATTGGGTAGTCAGTATATAAGACTAGGGCTGTTCTTTATCATCAGAGAGCACTAGATTCTAATACAACTACTAAGTTACTAGTATTTTTAATGGTAACCAAGTGTTTAAGATAAAAATTTTAAAAATCCGAAAGAATTTAACCCCTTCACACACTTAAGATCTTGCAATGCCCTTGATGTGGTAGCGTGGGGGTACGAAATAGTACTATATTTTACTACGAAATACGTTACAAATTACACAAGTTTTAATTATTTATTTACAAATGGGATATACCTAAACCTTGCTACAACACTATAGGCAGTGTACCTAATCGTAGAGTAGTATAGTTTTTAGTAAGTCCGGTTCGTTCCACAGGGAGCGGGCTTATTGCACACTATATTTTTAAACAACTATATTTGTACAAAATATATATAATTATATATAATAATATATAAAAGGGGGTTTACCGTTTAATGACCGGTTTGTCGATTTATATTTTAAGCGAAGCGTATAGTAAATGACGATATTTAAATAACAATATAAAATAAATAACAATAATTGAAATGACAATAAATAAAAGTACGAGGAAAAATGAAATAAAATATATTATGCTTATTTAAACTTCCGTAATCATGATGTTTGACGTGTTGATTTTAGTTTTATGCCCATGGGTTAATTGTCCTTTGTCCTGGATTATTTAATATGTCCGTCTGGTTTTTGTCCATAACAGTCCATCAGTCATAAATATAAAGTGCGAGTGTCCTCGTCAAATTATTATTATACCCGAAGTTAAATATTCCAACTAATTGGGGATTCGAATTGTAACAAGGTTTTAATACTTTGTTTAATGAATACACCAGGTTATCGACTGCGTGTAAACCAAGGTTTTAATACTTTGTTAACAATTACACCAATTACCCTTGAATGTAATTTCACCCCTGTTTTAATTATTCTAGTGGCTATTAATCCATTCCCGTGTCCGGTTAAATGAACGATTATTCGTACATATAAATACCCCGCCCATCGTGTCCGATTGAGTGTATATGGTAATTTATAGGGACGCCCAATTGTAGATCTTTATATTAACATTAACAAACTATCATTTAGTTAAACAAATATAAAGCCCATTAATAGCCCATAGTCTAATTTCCACAAGTGTCGTTCTTTTGTCCAAACCCCAATTATGGTACAAAGCCCAATTGCCCAATTTTAGTAATTAGCCCAACATCATGATTACTTCGTTTTAAATAAGCATAATAATAACTTAAGTACGAGACATTAATTTAAAAAGGAGAACATAGCTTACATTGATTATTTATTGCGTAGTGTTACACGGACAGAGCTCCGACTTTAAAAACCCGTAAAAATAACTTTTACATAACCCAAACTAATCTAATATAACACTAATCTAATCTATACTATATATATATAAATATATTTATTTATATTATACGGAGTATTATTATTATTTTTATTATATATTTTACATGCAGAACTCGAGAGCTTTTATAGCCAGAACTGAAATTCACTGCTCCGCGAGTCGCGGCCATTTTGGCCTTCCAGCTCCGCAAGTCGCGGAGGTTCCTAAACCAGCCCACAAGTTCAAGATCCAAGGCTGCCGACGGTTTTTATTTAAATATATATAATATATAAATAATTTTTATAATTATTTATATATTATATTATATTTATATACATAGTAGACTCGTAATTTTTTTTTCCGTTGCGTCGAGCGTTGAGAGTTGGTTCATGTCCCGGTTCCGGATTTTCGAACGTCCTTGCGTACGCTGAGATATTTTGTACGTTGTGTTTCGTAACTTGTACTCTTGTCATTTTTAGACGTTCCTTATCAATAAATTGAACCTTTTTAATTGTATCTTGTACTTTTGAGATTTTTGGACCTTTGCGTCTTCAATTCGTTGTTTTCGCCTTTTGTCTTCGCACTTATTTAATATAAACGAATATTACATGAAAATGGAACAATTGCAACTGAAATCTTTACATATCGGAGGGATATTGATACTAAATATATGTTCATTTGGAGCACTATCAAATATCCCCACACTTGAACGTTGCTTGTCCTCAAGCAATACAGTCTTGAAATAAAACACACTAGAATCACTTCTTTATTCTTCACACTTTGTACATCAGTGATTTTGATACGGCGGTATAAACAATGATAGTAGCATTTGTGGTTTACAGTCCCACATGACTATGAAAATTTAGATCCGTTAGGAAATTCGATCTTTATGAAAACATTTGATCTTTTGAAAATTCATGCTAGATTTTACCCTAGACAGGTTTTTCGGAATAACCCTTCACCGGTGTTTGCAAAATATTTTTGTGGGTTGGTGGGTTTCAGATTTGAAAATTTTAGCTCAAAACTTATGGTTTTGTGTCACCCACTTGCTAACGTTGTTTTAGGAAAGCAACACGTCCAGTTTACTTGTCCCGTATATTACCTTTCGGCAAACTACCGTCCGGTTGTAAAGGAAAGCGTTGAACAAGCAACTGTTTAAGGCAATGTCCCGTGACATGCTTTTGATTATGGTCTATAACGTGTCGGACGCAATTACTATCCTTGGTAGGAGCAATAGTAAAGCTCACCCTTATAATTTGTCGGTCTGGCACAAGGTCCTGTCTTTGACCATGCTATGCAACCACCGTTCTTACGGTTGACACCCGATTTAGTTCAGGTGACCTAATGAATTCCAGATGAATTCCTAGGATTTTACGTTCAATGGTAATGAACGCATTGAAAATGGGTTTTCAGAAAACAAATCGGTTTGTATTTTTATCAAAATATTTTCTCGTTCAAGCTCGAGTTTAGATATCATTGAATTCCATGAGTTTGAATTCTCAATCTTTAAGGTCAATCTCTAGGATTGAGTAATATCAGTCTTAAAAGCTGATTTTTAATCTTTAAGGAGATTATCCTTTCTGAGGATCTGATTCATTAGTCTTATCAAGCTAATTTGCACGGTGCCCCCCCATTGTACGAGATAAATCCTTCTCATGGTTAGGATAAATCTGACCACATGGCGACCCTGTTTGATGCTGAGGTCCGTGGATTTCCTGCCGATTTTAGTGATGACTTTTCTAGATTTTTCGTCAACCTACAGCTGGTCTGGACGACAACTTCATGACCTAAATCAAGAAGCGCGTGTCTTTTTCGGAAGACTTTACTTCCTTTTAATGATGGAATTGATTCATCGTGTAGATCCATCTTTCATTACAGTAAATTGGGTAAAACAGTTAATTTAGTCCAAAACAAAAACACCTGCAATAACTTTACAGAAACATATGATAGATAGTTTTTAATAACTTGGTATATTCTCCCCACACTTAGTTTCTTTCTTTGCCTTGTTATTTTCCTTTATTCCATTTTAAATGAATTCAAGCGTTTTGGGTTGTTTCTCAATTTATGTCCTTTTCTAGGTAACGATAATTTCGGTATTAACACCTAGTTTTCATCGTTCATAAATATGTATAAACATGATTTTAAATTTATTTAGTTGAAAATTTTTCAAATTTTCACAAAATTTGGCAAATAAACCAAGTGTAAACCCGAGAGAATTTATAACCCTTCCCCACACTTGAGATCATGCAATGCCCTCATTTGCATGAAATCAGACTCTAATTATAAATTCATGAGGGTGATTAGTGTAGAAAAGTGATTAAGAATACCTAGTTTGTACTTACAAAGCTCGTCGAATGATAGATGGCGCGCCTCATCGTTCCTTCCTTTTTGTTTTATCACACATGTTTTTCTTCAAAAATGGTTGCTTTTCTGAACTGTTTGCTAATTTTTTTGAAAATACATATTTTACCCTAACTTATCATGCATGGTTATTAACGAGTTATGCACTAACCCGAACCCCTATTTTAACGTTAAGTGGGGTTAGACTTCCCCACACTTAGCTGACGACATGTGAAGTCGGTGGAATAAGTTCCACGAATTAAAATAGTGAGCCAGTTATTTGCATCTCGGGTGGTATATATTATATCAATAGGTTTAGAGTTTAGACTCACCCGATCGTCACTACTTAATTCTTTTTTAAGTGTAGCTTTTAGTAAATGGATATGTCTCTTTTCTGGTTCTTGGTCAAATGGATCGATATATACCGACATACATATTTCTATAGGGTGGACAATTCCTAATATTTCCTTCCGTTTAGTCTCGGGATCAAAGTTTTCACCTCTATTACCCAATTGGGTGAAATCCGAGGTGTCATTATCTATTATAGCTCGTAGTTCATCTTCGGTAGATGACTCTTCTATAGAGAATATTGGGTTGGAAGGTTGTGGAATGGTGAAGTTCGGTTTGGTCTCGGGGTTAAAATTTTCAACGTTATCGTTTTCCCAAGAGTACCAATTTGTTACCCTTACATCTTCTTCGTCGGTAGAGGCTAATGTGTCGATATGTTGTGAAATTGGTAAGGCTGAATAAAAATTATCATCGGGATAGTTGGTGATTTCGGAGCTCTCGAATTCATCAAAATTCGATGATATGAGATTTTCTCGCACAATACTCCTCAGATCAACAGGTGTGTAGTCTGATAGAGTTTCAGCTTGCCGGTTTACAAACTCTCTCATTTGTTCATTTTGAGCATTGAGTTCTTTGAGTTTGATTTTTATATAATCTAAAGAATTTTCAGGCACATAATTTTCCTCGTCTTCTGGTTGTTGAGTTTGGATATATTCTTGGGAATAATCCCAATTTGAATTGTATTCTTCGTAATCGTTCCATTCAGGTTCCGTGGGTGCGTAATTTTCCATAGGAACGTAATAGTAACATTCCCATGTTGAGTGATAATCTCCACAGATTTCACAACCAGTTATTGTTTCGTCATTCGTGATCCAAGATTGACCGAACGAATTGTTATCAACACTCGTTTGAGGGTATTGATTTAATTGATTTTGGAGTTCAAAAAGAGTTTCCAAGGCCCTGTTTTCAAAATTTTCCATTTTATTGCGATGGACAAATTTTTAGCTACAATGTGGTGCGTTCACTAATTATCCTATTAGTTATAAAAATAGAAAAACTTATATAAGTTGTCCAATTAATAGACTTTTCTGCTTTTGCCCACGTTTCGAATAGCCAAAAGATGCAGCAGGGAGCCAGAACCCTTTAAATCGGAAGTTCACAACTCAGCCACTAACAAATCCAACTATTACTACGAAGCAGAAAATTGTCAACGTCCATTAATTTAACCACTTAAATAATTTTTCTTTCCGTTTGAGATATTAGATAAGAAATAGAGAAAATTTCTAAGTCCTAAAAACTAAAGCGTCGAGAAATAAGAAAGAAAAAGAATGCGCGTCGAAAAACGTTGAAAAATAAAAATAAGAAAATAGCGCGTCGTAACTAAAAAAAAAAATTAAAAACTAAGAATTAAAAGTTGCGTCTAAAAATATTAAAGCTTAAAAGAAAAACTATATCACAAATGGTAATAACTTAAAAAGGTACTAAAATATAAAAACGGCGTCGCAAAATTCTAAAGCACCTAAATCTTAGTCTAAAGAAAAAGCACTTAAGGGATTTTAAGGCAAAGCCTAAAAATCTAGAAAATAAAAATAAGCTACGGCAAGAACTATGTCTTAAAACTAGCTACGAACGAAAAATATACAAATATTACGCTAAAACAAATGAAAAGATACAAAATATAAAAATAAACTTGAAGTTATAAAAATTATTTATTTTTATAAAAATATTATTTTTATATTATTTATTTTATAAAAGTATTAATTTATATATATATATTTAATAATACTAATTAATATTTAAAATACAAATTAAATTAAAAACTTAAAACTAATTATAATAATAATAAGTAAATAGGGTTAATAATAATAATAAATAATAAATTACCCGTAATAAATGCTGATTAGGGTTTCTGTCGGTGTCAGGGTGGCTCCGCGAGTCGCGGTATTCAAGGCTTCAAACTCCGCGAGTCGCGGGGTTCCAATTTTCAACTCAGGTACAGTTTAAAATTTGACGCGTTTTTTTTTTTTTTTTTTTTTTTTAGGATTTTATATTGTTTTTCTAAAAATAATATATATTTATACAAAAATGAATTAAAAATATAGAGTTTTGCCGAGTCCCCGGCAGCGGCGCCAAAAACTTGATGTGGTAGCGTGGGGGTACGAAATAGTACTATATTTTACTACGAAATACGTTACAAATTACACAAGTTTTAATTATTTATTTACAAATGGGATATACCTAAACCTTGCTACAACACTATAGGCAGTGTACCTAATCGTAGAGTAGTATAGTTTTTAGTAAGTCCGGTTCGTTCCACAGGGAGCGGGCTTATTGCACACTATATTTTTAAACAACTATATTTGTACAAAATATATATAATTATATATAATAATATATAAAAGGGGGTTTACCGTTTAATGACCGGTTTGTCGATTTATATTTTAAGCGAAGCGTATAGTAAATGACGATATTTAAATAACAATATAAAATAAATAACAATAATTGAAATGACAATAAATAAAAGTACGAGGAAAAATGAAATAAAATATATTATGCTTATTTAAACTTCCGTAATCATGATGTTTGACGTGTTGATTTTAGTTTTATGCCCATGGGTTAATTGTCCTTTGTCCTGGATTATTTAATATGTCCGTCTGGTTTTTGTCCATAACAGTCCATCAGTCATAAATATAAAGTGCGAGTGTCCTCGTCAAATTATTATTATACCCGAAGTTAAATATTCCAACTAATTGGGGATTCGAATTGTAACAAGGTTTTAATACTTTGTTTAATGAATACACCAGGTTATCGACTGCGTGTAAACCAAGGTTTTAATACTTTGTTAACAATTACACCAATTACCCTTGAATGTAATTTCACCCCTGTTTTAATTATTCTAGTGGCTATTAATCCATTCCCGTGTCCGGTTAAATGAACGATTATTCGTACATATAAATACCCCGCCCATCGTGTCCGATTGAGTGTATATGGTAATTTATAGGGACGCCCAATTGTAGATCTTTATATTAACATTAACAAACTATCATTTAGTTAAACAAATATAAAGCCCATTAATAGCCCATAGTCTAATTTCCACAAGTGTCGTTCTTTTGTCCAAACCCCAATTATGGTACAAAGCCCAATTGCCCAATTTTAGTAATTAGCCCAACATCATGATTACTTCGTTTTAAATAAGCATAATAATAACTTAAGTACGAGACATTAATTTAAAAAGGAGAACATAGCTTACATTGATTATTTATTGCGTAGTGTTACACGGACAGAGCTCCGACTTTAAAAACCCGTAAAAATAACTTTGACATAACCCAAACTAATCTAATATAACACTAATCTAATCTATACTATATATATATAAATATATTTATTTATATTATACGGAGTATTATTATTATTTTTATTATATATTTTACATGCAGAACTCGAGAGCTTTTATAGCCAGAACTGAAATTCACTGCTCCGCGAGTCGCGGCCATTTTGGCCTTCCAGCTCCGCAAGTCGCGGAGGTTCCTAAACCAGCCCACAAGTTCAAGATCCAAGGCTGCCGACGGTTTTTATTTAAATATATATAATATATAAATAATTTTTATAATTATTTATATATTATATTATATTTATATACATAGTAGACTCGTAATTTTTTTTTCCGTTGCGTCGAGCGTTGAGAGTTGGTTCATGTCCCGGTTCCGGATTTTCGAACGTCCTTGCGTACGCTGAGATATTTTGTACGTTGTGTTTCGTAACTTGTACTCTTGTCATTTTTAGACGTTCCTTATCAATAAATTGAACCTTTTTAATTGTATCTTGTACTTTTGAGATTTTTGGACCTTTGCGTCTTCAATTCGTTGTTTTCGCCTTTTGTCTTCGCACTTATTTAATATAAACGAATATTACATGAAAATGGAACAATTGCAACTGAAATCTTTACATATCGGAGGGATATTGATACTAAATATATGTTCATTTGGAGCACTATCAGCCCTCATTTGCAAGAAATCAGTAACAATTTAAATTATTGAGGGTGATTAGCGTAAAAATGATTAAATTTTACCAAAGTTTCCAAACATATTGGCGTTTGGTTGCTGAATGATAAATGGTGCATATCATTTGTTCATTTCGTCTGTTGTTACATCACATTTATTTGTCATCTTGTCGTCAAAATTAGTAGCTTTTGCTGAACTTAATGCCAGTCTTTGAAAATGCGCTGTTTTACCCTGTTTTGTACAATTTACAATATACATACATTCAAATATAAACATGCATGGCAATTTGAAATGGGACTTAATATCCCACTTTCAAATCCTAAATGTGAAATATTAGTACACAATAATAATAAAAATGATAAAGATTACATAAGTATATTCAATAACATAAGTTTAAACATGAATAAGTAAAAAGATAAAAACATAAAAATCATATAAATAACCAAATGGAACTAAATCAGTCTGGATATGGGTTCCAGTTCATCTCGTCAGGTGGGTTCCATTGTTGGTTATAGGTGTTTTGATAGGCTTGGTTATAGTCATACCGGTTAAAGGGTGGTCGAATATCGGGGCTATGTGGCGGAAAATGAGCAGGTCGAGTAGGTACATAATTATTTGGTACCTGATATGATAGCTGGCTCATGATTTGGTGCTGATGAACTAACCAGCTATCGTGTTGGCGTCGCCTATAATCCTCGTATACTCGCTCGGAGTTCCACTGCTCATACATACTATGTATGGCCGTGTTCGTCATTGCTTCCTCATCTATACGAACGTGGACGTCAAGAATAGCATCTCGAAAGACATCCCTAATGTCTTCCGCCTCCTCCATTTCCTCGTCTGAGCCTCTCTCTACCTGAGGATGAGATCCCTCATAGGGTACTGCCTGGTTACGTCTACTTTTCAATACCTTAGCACCCACATAAACTTTCAATCCTAAGGGCTCAACCTGTTCTCTACAAAGCTGTAATGGACCCCCTTGGTTCCTATCAACACCTAAATACTCTCCAATGAGAGTAACAAAAATACCTCCTCCTATTATACTCCCGTCCTGCATTCCCTCTACCATTTTAGATAAATAAAAAGCAACACAGTAAGGGATATTGACAAAGCTTCTAGGATCCCAAATACACTTTAGGTAGAATAAATCATGTAAGGTAATTTTTTCTTTATTATGACCTCTCTGTGTAATCGAGTTAGCCAAAAATCTATGAATAATACGAAGCTCGGCTCTGTCAATATATGTATAGGAGTGTCCTCCTGCTCGTGTAAAAACATCAAAATGTGACATACGCCTCCAAATGGCGTCAGCATCAAAGTTACTATCTACCCTTTCACCATAATGAATCAAATTTGTACAATCGGGTAATAGCAACTCACCAGGAGTATATATCTGTAAGGCCCTGGCCATGTCCAGCATGAACAATCTGTACATCCTACCGCCAAGGATAAACCTAAGAAATCTTCTATCATCTATTCTAACTATATTTGTATCAAGTGATACAGTACTCATCAACTCAACACACCATTCCTTATATACAGGTCTACTAATGGTGAAAAGACGTTCCCAATCTGTAAAAGAAGAACTGCCATACCTTTGAACTAAAAGCTGTCTAACACGGTCAGCTAGATGGACCATTTCCAAAGGGGCCCAATCGATTACCCTTGGCACCTCTACATTTTTTGTTACCAATTTGAATTTGTTCCTTTGATATGTCTCGTAATCTCTCCATCTCCTATCAAATCTCAGATTAGGATGCAGAGTGTGCTCAGGAATCGTTGGAAATTCTATTGGCGGCCTCATTGGGAATACTATGAATTCATCAACAAACTGTACCGGATCATAATAAGGTATGTGCTGATCAGGATGTTGTTGTGGTTCTTGTTCGTGTTGCATTTCTGGTTCTGGTGCTGGTGCTGGTCGTCTAGATGATGATGCTCCTGAACCTCCAGTATCGGCTTTCTGCAAAACACATTAAACACAAAATTTGTGCATCCAAATATGCATTAGTGTTAGCAAAATAACAACTTAAAACAATCACTATAACATGTTAAATCAAAATTAAACTTATACACATTTTCACAATTTTTCACAATTCTACACTTTTCAAATAAGCACATATGAAAATGTATACAAAGTTCATAAGCATTTAATTCAAATAACATGTCAAAATAGTCATTACTAATAATTAAACAAGTCTCAAATGGCAATTACATCAAATTAATCAAGTTCATGAATTTTGGACTTAAAAAGTCCACTTTAATCTCCAAAATCATGTTTAGGATCAATGTTTGGATCATTTAACTATCTAAACATGTTACACTACTCAATTTAGCAATAATTCATGACAAAAATCGGCCATAACCTGTTTATATCAAAAAGCTCCAAATTGCTCAAGAACACAAACCCTAGATTTCTAAAAATTTTGAAGTTTTTGGCTTCAAATCATGTTAAATAGCATCAATCTAGGTTATACATGCATAAAATACTAACAATTTAACACTAAATACACTAGAAATTAACAAAATTGCATTAGGTAAAAAATTGGTAATTATCACAAAAACTAGGAATTTATAGAGTTTAGGGGTGTAATTTTTACCATTTTGCTGAAGAATGAGAATCTAGGCATGATTAGAGCAAGAAAAATGACGAATTACGGTGGAAAAATGATGAAATTTGGTGAAGATTTTAGGTATTTTTCGTGTATGTGTGTGTGAAGTGGTAAAGAACACAGCTCGCTGGCTGTTTTGAGTCTGGCCAGATTTTTGCCTCCATGCGATCGCATGGGTGCCCGGCTACAGTGATTTCAGCTTTTTTTTTTATATCTTATACTAATTAAAACAATTAAGTAATTAATTTTAAAATTTTGTTTCCCTTGTTATTTAGGACGAGGTCGTTTCGGATCGATGTCCTAGTCCGTCCTTTTACAAAATTTTAAAATTTGTCTTTTTGTAGCGATTGTTTAAAAAGCTAAGATTTTTAGGATTTTTTTTTTTTAATGTTTTTGGCATACTTTAATTCAATAAGATTAAAAATAATGATAATAAAAGTTCTCGTCCCTCCCTCGGGTAAAGCAATTTCGGTTCAATGACATAGTCTTCAACTTACGACGAATTTTAAAAATCATATTTTTAACTTAATGAGATAAAGTAAGTTTTTATTTTTAAATTCACACCAAACTTAAAATAAAAATACATAAAATTCAAAATTAATATCAAAAATTCACACCAAACTTAAAATTTGAAATGCATAAAATTAAAAATTCTTATTTTAAAAATTAAAAATTCACACTAAACTTAATTTAAAAATTCATATTATAAAATCACACTAAACTTATATTATATTTTTCAAATATTTACAATTTTAAATATATTGTTTTTACAAAGTTTACAATATTAATTTAAGATTTATATATTAATTTTAAAAACATGGTAAAAATAAAATTAAAAATCTTTCTGGCTTTTTATCCCACTTTAATCAATCAAATATTATCAAAAATATACGTCCCTCTTTTCGGTAAAGTAATTTCGGTTCCATGACCTAATTTAACTCATGACGAATTTTTGAAATATTTTGGGTTGATTGATTAAAGATATTTATACCTTAAGAATAAACGTTAAATTTCGCAGTGATGTAATAAATTTTTGAATGATATCAATAATTTCGGTCGCCAAACCTAATTTTATTTAATACCAATTTAATACTTTATAGCGAACAAATTAGCGTTTATTATCAAAAGGTTAAAAATAATAAAAAAAATAAAAACTGTACAGACTTACCAGTGTGATAGTATTCTTAGTTATATGATCTATCCCATTCATAAGATAGTCGGTTTAATTGGTTTTTCATGGCTACATAGGCGTAACCTCGAGCATTCAGTGTTTTTTCTTCTAAACATATGAACGGTCAGTCTCTGCATAAAGTAACAAATTCGGTATTTGAATAGGTTTGATTATTTGAACATTTACCTCCATGTGACCATTTTCCGCATTTGTGACATCTTTCTAGGTGTCGTGCTCTTCTTTTCGCTGCGGATTTTGATTTTCCTTTACCAAATTGTAACTTATTATCTTCGCATCTGGATTCTTTTCTAACTCCGTCCAATCTTTCTCTGATTACTGATACTATTTCACTTGGAAGTGTGTCATTATTACGTTTAGTGATCAAAGCGTGTAGCATTAGACCATGGTTTAGTTCACAGGCAGTCTTCATTTCGTAAAAACCTAAAAAAAATAAAAATTCAGAATGGGAGGAGAAGACTAGTTCTTTAGGGTCTGCTAGGGAAAGACCGTTCGGGTTCCATTTTTGAGAACTACACGAAAACAGACAATCTAACTCTAACAGAAATACATATTATCCTTTAAAGACTTGATTCTCCCCACACTTAGTTAGCTGTGGTATCGAAATTGTGATTAACTTCATTGTCGAATTCCGTCGGACTATCTATGTAGTGTTTAACTCTGTGACCATTAACTTTAAATTCAATTCCATTTGAATTTATTAATTCTATCGTTCCGTATGGGAAAACTCTTTTGACTATGAATGGTCCAGACCATCTTGATTTCAATTTTCCAGGATATAGCTTGAATCGTGAATTGAAAAGAAGAACTCTGTCTCCTTCTTTAAATTCTTTTAAACTTCTAATTCTTTTATCATGCCATTTCTTTGTTCTTTCTTTATAGATTAATGAATTTTCGTATGCTTCATGTCTTAATTCTTCTAATTCGTTTAGTTGACTTAACCGTAGACGTCCAGCTTCATGTATATCAAGATTACATGTCTTCAAAGCCCAAAATATTTTGTGTTCAATTTCTACTGGAAGATGACATGCTTTTCCATAAACAAGTCTAAAAGGTGTGGTTCCAATTGGAGTTTTGTAGGCTGTTCTAAAAGCCCAGAGTGCATCCTCCAATTTAATGGACCATTCCTTCGGATTTGATCATACGGTTTTCTCTAGAATACGTTTTAAAGCTCGGTTGGTATTTTCAACTTGTCCACTTGTTTGTGGATGATATGCGGTGGAGATTTTATGAGTTACTCCATATCTTTTGAGAACTTTCTCAAGTTGATTATTACAGAAATGAGTACCCCGATCACTTATTAAAGCTTTCGGTGTTCCAAACCTTGCAAAAAGACGTTTTAAAAAGTTGACTACAACTCGTGCATCATTAGTTGGGAGAGCTTGTGCTTCCGCCCATTTAGATACATAATCAATGGCAACGAGAATGTAGAGATTATTATGAGATTTTGGAAATGGACCCATAAAGTCAATACCCCAAATGTCAAATACTTCACATACTTGTATGACATTTTGTGGCATTTCATCACGTTGACTTATTTTTCCGGCCCTTTGACAAGCATCACAGGATTTGCAAAGAAGGTGTGCGTCTTTGTAAATTGTAGGCCAATAGAATCCAGTATCATAAACTTTTCTTGCTGTTTGTTGAGGCCCATAATGCCCTCCTGTTGGTCGTGTGTGACAATGGTTTAAAATTTTACTAGCTTCATCTCCAAATACACATCGGCGTATTATTCCATCTGGACAACTTTTAAACAGATGTGGATCTTCCCAAAAATAGTGTTTTATATCACTAAAGAATTTCTTTCGTTTTTGGTACGATAATCCTTTTTCAAGGAATCCACAAACTAAGTAGTTTGCATAGTCTGCAAACCATGGAATTTCATTATAATCTATCTTCAATAGATATTCATCAGGAAAGTTGTCTTGTATGGCCGATTCATTTAGAACTTCTAATTCGGGATTTTCAAGACGAGAAAGATGATCAGCGGCGAGATTTTCTGCTCCTCTTTTATCTCGGATTTCAATATCAAACTCTTGTAAGAGTAAGATCCAACGGATTAATCTTGGTTTAGCATCTTGTTTTGAAAATAGGTATCTAAGAGCAGAATGGTCGGTTTAGACCACCGTTTTTGCTAGAACGAGATATGAACGAAATTTGTCAAAAGCAAAGACAAAAGCAATGAGTTCTTTTTCAGTAGTTGTGTAATTTGTTTGTGCTCCTTGTAACGTCTTACTAGCATAATATATAGGTTGAAATCGTTTTTCAATCCTTTGTCCTAAAACGGCTCCTATTGCAAAATCACTTGCATCGCACATTAGTTCAAACGGTAGATTCCAATTTGGTGTTATCATGATCGGCGCATTAGTGAGTTTCTCTTTAAGAATATTAAAAGATTTGATACATTCATCTGAAAAGATGAATGGAGCATCCTTTTCTAGGAGTTTATTCATAGGAGTGGCAATTTTAGAAAAATCTTTTATGAAACGTCGGTAAAAACCGGCATGCCCTAGAAAACTCCTAACTCCTCTAACATTGGTGGGATGTGGAAGTTTAGCAATTACATCTACTTTAGCTCTATCCACTTCAATTCCTTCTTTTGAAATTTTATGACCAAGAACGATGCCTTCTTTAACCATGAAATGGCATTTCTCCCAATTAAGTACTAAATTTGATTGTTCGCATCTAATAATCATTCGTTCTAGATTAACTAGACATGATTCAAATGTATCACCGAAGACTGAAAAGTCATCCATGAAAACTTCCATGCATTCTTCTATCATGTCGTGAAAAATCGCCATCATACACCTTTGAAAGGTTGCAGGGGCATTGCAAAGTCCAAATGGCATGCGTTTGTAAGCAAAAGTACCATA
This sequence comes from Rutidosis leptorrhynchoides, assembly GCF_046630445.1. Lineage (NCBI taxonomy): Eukaryota > Viridiplantae > Streptophyta > Magnoliopsida > Asterales > Asteraceae > Rutidosis > Rutidosis leptorrhynchoides. The sequence continues at coordinate 385,508,217 of NC_092343.1, read as the reverse complement.
AGGGCACGTGAATGTGGTTTTCTCTTGATCTTCGGGTGCTATTGGAATTTGAAAATATCCGGAAAATCCATCTAGAAAACAATAGTAACTATTTCCGGCTAGCCTTTCCAACATTTGATCAATGAAAGGTAAGGGAAAGTGATCTTTTCTGGTGGTGTCATTTAATTTTCTATAATCAATACATACACGCCATCCTGTTACAGTCCTAGTAAGAATAAGCTCATTTTTTTCATTTGTAATGACAGTCATGCCACCCTTCTTAGGTACGCATTGAATTGGGCTTACCCATGGACTATCAGAAATTGGATAAATTAGACCTGCGTCTAGCAGTTTAATAATTTCTTTTTTAACTACATCTTGCATATTCGGATTTAGTCTTCGTTGGCGTTGCACATACGTTTTATGACCTTCTTCCATAAGAATTTTATGTGTGCAATACGAAGGACTTATTCCTTTAATATCATGAATCTTCCATGCAATGGCTGGTTTATGAGCTTTCAACACAGAAATGAGTTGTGATTTCTCATTTTCAGTAAGAGAAGACGATATTATTACAGGTAATTCAGATTCACCATGTAAATAAGCGTATTCCAAATGGTTTGGAAGTGGCTTTAACTCTAATTTCGGAGGTTCTTCTATCGATGATTTGTATCGATATCTGTCTTCTTCTTTTAGCATTTGAATTTCTTCTGTTGTTGGTTCATATCCATTAGCTATAAGTGTAGCTAACATTTCAGCTTCATCAATTGGTTCATTACCTTCTCCTAAAGAACATTCTCTCGTTCCTTGTAATTCTAGAAATTCTTCTAACAATTCTGCATGTGAATCTATAGTTTGAATATAATAATATGTATCATCTGCAGATTGCGGTTGTTGCATTGCTCTATCAACTGAAAAGGTAACACTCTCGTCCTCTATACTTAGGGTCAGTTTCTTACCAAACACGTCTATCATTGCTTTAGCCGTGTTTAAGAATGGTCTTCCTAATATGAGAGGAACTTGAGAATCTTCTTCCATGTCCAGAACAACAAAATCTACTGGAAATAATAAAGTACCAACTTTAACTAGCATATTCTCCATTATCCCTCTAGGATATTTTATTGATCGATCGGATAGTTGTATGCTTATTCTTGTTGGTTTCAATTCTCCAAGGTCTAGTTTAGCGTATAGTGAATACGGCATTAAATTTATACTAGCACCTAAGTCTGCCAATGCTTCTATTGAACTAAGACTACCCAGAAAACATGGAATTGTGAAACTTCCTGGATCAGATAGTTTTTCTGGTATCTTATTCAACAGCACTGCTGAACAATTAACATTCATAGTAACAGCCGAGAGTTCTTCCATTTTCTTTCTATTCGTGATCAGATCTTTCAAGAATTTAGCATATCTAGGCATTCCTGAAATCACATCAATGAAAGGAAGATTTACATTTATTTGTTTAAACATATCCAAGAATTTTGATTGCTCGGCTTCAAGTTTCTCTTTTTTCATTTTACTCGGGTAAGGAAGTGGTGGTTGGTATGGTTTAACATAAGGTTTAGCCTTAACTGTGTTATCTTCATTAACCTTTTCAACTACCGGTTCTTTTTCCTTATCTTGATCAGGTTGTGGTTCTTGTGGAGTAGGAATAGCTTCATCAGAAGTTACAGGTATTTCAGGTGGTTTAAGTGTTGTACCACTTCTTGTGGTAATGGCTTTAGCTGTTTCATTCCGGGGGTTTGCATTTGTATCACTAGGTAGACTTCCCGGTTTTCTTTCACCTATTAACCTTGCTAGGTTACTTACTTCTTGTTCCAAGTTTTGAATAGAAGCTTGTTGATTTCTAAATGCTTGAGCATTTTGTTCATTGGTTTGTTTTTGAGATGTGAAAAACTGCATTTGAGTTTCAACTAGCTTCGTCATCATATCTTCTAAATTCGGCTTTTTATCATCGGTTTGTTGTGGTGGTTTGTTTTGAAAATTAGGTCTTTGCTGGTTGTAAGTATTGTTAGATACTTGTTGATTGCTAGGACCTTGTTGGTTGTTGTATGGAATATTTCGATTATAATTCTGGTTTTGATTGTAAATCGGTCTTGGCGGTTGATAATTATTCTGATAATTATTTTCAGGCCTTTGGTTTATGTATGAAATATTCTCTCTTTGTTCCATTGTTAATTCAATACTGAGACAATCTTTTGTCAAATGTGGTCCTCCACACTACTCACAACTAATTCGTATTTAGTGTATATCTTTAGTCATCTTTTCCATTCGTCTCTCGACAGCATCTATCTTTGCGGAAATGGAATCTAAGTCATGGCTAGAATCGGCTCTAGCTGCTTTAGATGATCTAACGATATCTTTTTCTTGGTGCCACTCATGTGAGTGGGAAGCAGTGTTATCAATAATTTTATAAGCATCAGTTTCGGTTTTCTTCATAATGGAACCACCAGCTGCTATATCTATGTCTTTCCTTGTAGTGATGTCGCATCCTTGGTAGAATATTTGTACTATTTGACAGGTGTCTAAACCATGTTGCGGACATCCTCTTAATAACTTTCCAAATCTTGTCCACGCCTCATATAGAGTTTCATTCGGTTTCTGTGTGAACGTAACAATTTCTCCTTGAAGTCTTACGGCTTTAGATGCAGGAAAGAATTGTTTAAGAAATTTTTCAACTAAAACGTCCCATGTATCAATCGCCCCTTCAGGTAACGATTCCAACCAATCTTTGGCTTCTCCCTTTAAAGTCCAGGGAAATAACATGAGATATATCTGTTCATCCTCCACTTCTCGGATTTTAAATAGTGTGCAGATCCTATTAAAGGTACGAAGATGTTCATTTGGATCTTCCTTTGGCGCACCACTAAATTGGCATTGATTAGTCACCATGTGTAGAATTTGTCCTTTGATTTCATAATCTGGCGCATTAATGTCTGGATGAGTAATTGTGTGACCTTGGCCAGTGCGTTTAGCTCTCATTCGGTCTTCCATACTTAAAGGTTCCAGATTCTCCATAATTGAATTTGTTGAATCCGAATCACTAGAGGATTCTGATTTAATGGTTCGTTCCTCAACAATCTCTGTTTGAATGATTGGTGGTTCCGCAGGAAAATTTAATGGTTCAGGATCTATGAATCGTCCCTGAATATTCTCCGGATTCTCAATTGTGAGGTCGGGTTCAAAAAATGGATTATCGGAAATTTGAATTGGAGTACTTGGTCGACTGGATGAAGATTCTAAAGAAAAATCAACGGCGGTAATATTTGCTAAATGTCTTGATCTAGTTACAGGTGGTGAACGTACAAAAGGTGGTGAACGTCTTGCTCGGTGCATACACTGAATATCCTATTAGTTTTTAAAAAGGAAAGAAAAATTATATAAGTTATCCAATCAATAGACTTTTCTGATTTTGCCCACGTTTCGAATAGCCAAAAGATGCAGCAGAGGGGCAGGATTCGTTTGGTCTCAATATAATTGAGGACTGTTTAGCTCCAATAACCCGGTCTACGTACAAATCCAACTATTACTACGAACCAGAAAATTTTGATGTCTATCAATTTAACCACTTAAAATAAATTTTCGTAATTTTAAGAAATTTAGATAAGAAGTAGAATAAAAATCTATGTCCTAAAAACTAGAATAGCGAGAAATAAGAAAGAAAAAGAGTGCGTCGGAAAAAATCAAAAAATAAAAATAAGAAAGAAAAAAAATGACTTATAGAACTTAAAAACACTCGACTAACCCAACCTTATTACTATCACTAACTTAAAATTATAATCGCAAATTGAGATTACTAATTGGAATGATAATTGATACATAGGTAAAAGGCGTCGAGAAATAAGAAAATAGCGCGTCTAAACTTAAAAAGGAACTAAAAATTTAAAACTAAAAGTTGCGTCTTAAAGCTTACAAGTAAAACTATATCCCAAATGGAAATAACTTAAAATGGTACTAAAACTTAAAAAGGCGTCGCAAAATTCTAAAGCACCTAAATCTTAGTCTAAAGAAAAAGCACTTAAGGGATTTTACGGCAAGGCCTAAAAATCTAGAAATAAAAATAACTATGGCAAAAACTATGAATTAAAAATAAATACGAGCGAAAAATACAAAAATTACGCTAAAACTATTAAAAATGGACAAAATATAAAATTATATAAAAAGTTGTAAAAATTACAATTTTTATAAAAATATTATTTTTATATTATTTATTTTATAAAACTATTAATTTTATAAATTATTAAAACTAATTTAGACTTAAAATACAAATTATAAATAAACTAAACTAAATAATAAAATAATTATAACCTAATTAGGGTTATTAATTAATAATAATTATTATTATAAACCCTAATTTCGTACAGCTTATGTTTCAGACGAGTCAAATCACTCCATGCGATCGCATTGAGTGTATGCTATATATTCATGCGATCGCATGAAGTAGAAAATCGGGCCAGATGAGTTGGGCTGCTACAGTGTAGCCCGTAAACTTTTATATTTTTTTTTCCTGTTTTGCTGTTTTATAAAAAAAAACACAATATTTAAATAAAATTTATATTTTTAAATACTAAAAATAAAAATAAAGAAACTTTATAAAACTTATATATTTAACAAACTCTTAAAAATATATAAATTTTTGTTTTTCTTTTTATATTTTTGAATTTTTAAAACGTATTTTTACAAAAACGTATTTTTATAAAAGTAAACTAAAAATAACAATTTTTTTTTTTATATAGCGTTGCGCTTCCGGCTTTTAAGCTAAATTTTTAAGTTCCCCGGCAGCGGCGCCAAAAAATACTTGATGTTATGCAAGGTGTATATAAAATAGCTTTTAAATTTTACAAGGAAATACTATTAAATACAATACAATTTTACACAAGATATTTATTTATTTATTGAATGGATATACTTAAACCTTGCTACAACACTTATAGGCAGTGTACCTAATCGTACAGTAGTGTAGTTTTTAGTAATTCCGGTTCGTTCCACAGGGAATATTTTTCACAAAGCTTAACGCTATATTAGTTTAAATTTATAAAAATACAAATATATATAATATTATTATTATAAAGGGGGTTTTTACCGTTTAATGACCGGTTTGTCGATTTTAAAAACTTTAGTTGCAGTTAAAACAAAATGTAAAATATTAAATAAATAAAAGACTTAATTTAAAGCGTAAAGTAAATAACGATAATGAAATTGCGAATAATAAAAGTGCGATAAAATAAACTTGCTATAATTAAAAAGTACGATAATTAAAAGTGAAATTAAATACAATAACAATAAATAAAAATGCGATAATTAGAAGTGCAATTAAATATAAAATAAAGGAAATTAAATATGAAATAAAAGAATTATGCTTATTTAAACTTCCGTAATCATGATGTTTGACGTGTTGATTTTAGTTTTATGCCCATGGGTTAATTGTCCTTTGTCCTGGATTATTTAATATGTCCGTCTGGTTTTTGTCCATAACAGTCCATCAGTCATAAATATAAAGTGCGAGTGTCCTCATCAAATTATCCTTATACCCGAAGTTTAAATATTCCAACTAATTGGGGACTTAAACTGTAACAAGATTTTAATACTTTGTTTAATAATTACACCAGGATGTCGACTGAGTGTAACCCAAGGTTTTAATACTTTGTTATCAATTATGCCAAGTGTCCTTGTACATAATTTCACCCATGTTTTAATAATTCTAGTGGCTATTAATCCATTCCCGTGTCCGGTTAAATGAACGATTATTCGTACATATAAATATCCCGCCCATCGTGTCCGATTGAGTGTATATGGTTATTTATAGGGACGTCCAATTGTAAATCTTTATATTAACATTAACAAACTATCATTTAGTTAAACAAATATAAAGCCCATTAATAGCCCATAGTCTAATTTCCACAAGTGTCGTTCTTTTGTCCAAACCCCAATTATGGTACAAAGCCCAATTACCCAATTTTAATATTTTTAGCCCAACATCATGATTACTTCGGATTAAATAAGCATAATAATAACTTAGCTACGAGACATTAAATTAAAAAGGTTGAACATAACTTACAATGATTAAAAATAGCGTAGCGTTACACGGACAGAATTTCGACTTACACCCTTACAACATTCGCTAACACACCCTTATTATTAGAAATTAAAATTAAAATTAAAATTAAAAAATATATATATATACTTTACATATGATGAAGAGAAGAAAGGATGGATAAATGGTGCACCAAAGCTCGATTTTTATAGGCATGTGGGCTGGAACTGGGGCTCATGCGATCGCATGGATTTATGCCTTCCAGGCCATGCGATCGCATGGCCAGCTGGGGAGGCTCACATTTGGTTGTTTTCTTCTGCCGACGGTTTTATAATATAATATAATATATATATTAATTTTAAGAATTAATTATATATTATATTATATTTATGTGCATAGTTGACTTGTAATTTTTAGTCCGTTGCGTCGAGCGTTGAGAGTTGACTCTGGTCCCGGTTCCGGATTTTCGAACGTCCTTGTGTACAATTTAATATCTTGTACTTTGCGTTTTGAATCTTGTACTCTTGTAATTTTGAGACGTTTCTTATCAATAATTGGAACCTCATTGATTGTATTTTGTACTTTTGAGCTTTTTGGTCGTTTGCGTCTTCAATTCGTCGAATCTGTCTTTTGTCTTCACCTTTTATTATTTAAACGAATATCACTTGTAAATAGAACAGTTGCAACTAAAAGCTTGTCTTTCTTGAGGAATAATGCTATGAAATATATATTCGTTTTTAGCATTATCACCTACCCACTTTATTTATGTTGTTGGGTATGAAATTTGGGAATTTAAACCCTAATCCCAACCCCTTGTTACCTTCACCGGATGATGATGATGGTGGATCGGCAGCAAGTAAACCAAAACCACCTTGAGAGGTGGTGCCAGTTTCGTTATCTCCTTGTTTGCCTCTGGTTGTAGCCGTCGTTACCATCGAAGCTTTTCCCTTTTTGTGTCCATCAGGCCACCAATCGGGATATCCAACGATTCTAAAGCATTGATCTTTGGTATGTCGTTTCATACCACACTCTGTACATTTAAGGTTGTCTTTATACCGGGATGATGACGTGGAGTCTGACCGGCGCTGTTGATTTCTTGATAGCAACCCATAAAACGGATACCCTTACCCAATCTGGCATAGCCACTGGCCTGGTAGCACCGGCATCAAAATCCAAGGATTTCCATCATCTGAAGACTCTGGTGACGCTGTGAGTTGGCTAGATATTCCATCATCTGAAGAAGTAACTCATCATACCACTCCACAAAGTCCTCCTCCAGTCAGTACTACGGTTAATGATCTTCCCGACCATACAGAGGTAAACACCGAATCTCCTGATATAACTAATCATGAAAATTTAGAAGAGATTTTACAGGAAAATAACGATCAAGTATATCCTGAAAATGAAACACAACAACAAGAACGAGAACGATATGTTCTTCCTCCAAGAATCAACCGAGGGATTCCTCCCAGAAGATACTCTCCTGAGAGAACAGCCTCAAAATCAAGATATCCAATGGCAAATATTGCTAGAGGAAATCTATCAAAAGAAGCAACAAAGTTCACTTCCGCATTATACTCTGAAGAAATCCCAACAACGGTTGAACAAGCTCTAAAATCAACATACTGGAGGAAAGCAATGGAAGATGAAATGGAGGCTCTCAAGGTAAATAATACTTGGGAAAAATGTGTCCTTTCAGAATCAAAGAAACCGGTAGGATGTCGATGGGTATTCACAATCAAACACAAAGCCGATGGATCTGTAGAAAGATATAAAGCGCGGCTTGTTGCCAAAGGGTACACTCAAACCTATGGTGTTGATTACTCAGAAACTTTCTCACCAGTTGCAAAAATTGATACTATTAGAATTCTTTTCTCCGTTGCCGCAAACAAAGACTGGCCACTTCACCAATTTGATGTTAAAAATGCCTTCCTACATGGAGAACTCAAAGAAGAAGTCTATATGGAAGGTCCTCCCGGTTTCACATCAGAATTCAAAGAAAGGGAAGTTTGTCATCTTAAAAAATCTCTTTATGGTTTAAAACAATCCCCTCAGGCTTGGTTTGGGCGTTTTACTATTGCTATGAAAAATTACGGGTTTAAACAAAGTAATTCCGACCATACTTTATTTTTTTAAAAAAAAAGAGGAAACCTTATCACATGTCTCATTATTTATATTGACGACATGATTATCACAGGAAATGATCAAGAGGAAATTACAAACTTAAAAGCTAACCTTTTTAAAGAATTTGAAATGAAAGACCTTGGAGGTCTGAAATACTTTCTGGGAATCGAAGTTTTACGTTCAAAAAGAGGGATTTTTATATGTCAAAAGAAATATATACTTGATCTTCTTGCAGAAACAGGAATGGTCGACTGCAAACCCGCGGACACTCCTATGATTCCAAACCTAAGGTTATATATAGAAGATGATTCCAAAGCAGCGGATCGAAGTCAATATCAAAGAATCGTGGGAAAACTTATCTACCTAGCTCACACTCGTCCAGATATATCACATGCTGTTGGAGTTGTTAGTCAATTCATGCATCAACCCCAACAACACCATATGGATGCAGTATGGAGAATTATCAAATATCTAAAAGGCATTGCAGAAGATGGAGTCCTGTTCGAGAAAAACAATCATCTAAAAGCACAAATATTCACCGATGCGGGTTACGGAGGAGAAAAGGGAGATAGAAAATCAACATCCGGATACTTTGCCCTTGTTGGAGGGAATTTGGTTACCTGGAAAAGCAAGAAACAAAAGGTTGTCGCCCTGTCTAGTGCTGAAGCTGAATTTCGGGGAATTTCACGAGGTGTAACCGAGGCTTTATGGATCAAGAAACTTTTGACAGAAATTGGTTTTCCTCCTAATACTTCGATCAAGATCATGTGTGACAACGAAGCGGCAATTGCAATTTCAAAAAATCCAGTTCAACACGACCGAACCAAACATATAGAAATTGACAGACACTTCATTAAAGAAAAATTAGAAGCCGAAATCATATCTCTACCTCACGTCCGATCAGAAGACCAACTAGCAGATATCTTAACCAAGTCAGTCAACGGAAGACTCTTCAAAGAAATACTCTCCAAGTTGAACATCGGAAACCCCACTATTCAACTTGCCGGGGAGTGTTAGAAATAAAATAGAATGTGGGATCAAGCTCATCATTTCCCATTTTTACAAAAGCAACCTTTTACAAAAAGGAGAACATACTTTTTTTTCTTAATGATTTAGGCATAGAGCCGTTGGCTATTTTCCTGTATAAGATAGCATTTATCTTCAAAATGTAAAGATAACAGAATACAGTCAAATTCATATTCAAAGCAATACAATTCTTAGTTTGAACAGTTTAGAATATGTAAGGCAATATCTTATGAAAAGAATTCTGACAGTTCAAAAGGTAATTGCTAAGTCAAATGGCCCATTGACACCTACAGGTCAATGCAGGTCAACTGTAATTTTCATGTAATTAGTGATGGTCATTGCAGGTTTACTGTTATAAGAAGGTCAATATTGGTGAATTGGTCATAAACTGCACAAACTGCACAAATGGTCACAAACTGCACCAAACTGATTAGTCACAATCTGAATTGGTCACAAACTGCACAAACTAAACCAATTTTTATTCTCAAGCTTGCACTATTTTTTAGTCTCAAAATTGCACTATTTTTTAGTCTCAAACTTGCACTATTTTTTAGTCTCAAACTTGCACTAATTTTTGGTCACAAACAAGGATGGTACAAAACAGTATGCAATTAGTGCATTTTCAAATTAGAATTGGTCTCAAAGTGACTTTGCAAACACAAACATACACCAAGATTATAGTCTGCACTCTGCACAACATAGACAATAATGGGTTACATTACATAAACAATTATTTCAAATTACACCAACATTATAGTCTGCACAACATTACCAACACAATACATAAACCAAAAATTAACAAAACAAACTTTTTTTTTATTGATAATCAAGATTACAATCATGGGTTATATCAATGATAAAACTATCATATTACAATTGAACTACAATTTAGCTGAAATACCAATAACAAATGAAACAAAACCAACTAAACACTACAAATTTCTTTCATCGAGACAATTGAACATCTTTAACTTGTAAAATTTCTTCAATTGGAGGATCGACCCATCCAATGAAACCACAGCTCTTACCAACCTGCAGAGTATAAATAAACATCTAAATTATAACCAAATTAATAATTCGAAAAGAAAATCAATGAAGAAACTTACTTTACGTGCACAACAGTAAAATCGACGACCAGGATTCTTTGATGTCGATGAAATGAGAATAATGGACGAGCTACCACAAGCACAATACACAGCCATTGATTAGCGTTTGGAAGATTGATTTGGGGATTATAGGCTCTAAAACGAAAACGAATGTATTTTAGGGTTCTAATTTAACCCTAATGTGATATAGAACGAGCGAGGTTTTTTAAACTCATGTGACCAGCACATAATAAAGTATTAACGTCCAAACTAACAGACGTTAGAACAAGGACGATTTTGGGACTATTTTTGGCAATTAGGGACGAATTAAACAGATTTCATAACACAGGGACATTTTGGGCTGAAAGTTAAAAACACAGGGACCTTTTGAGCAATTTTGTCTTTAATTAACATGTACTTTTAGAGTGCTCCAACAATGACATACTTCATCTCTAAGACTAGCTGCCACATCAGCGCCACATCAGTACTTCTTTCACAGGACTAACCCAGAACTAAAAAAATACTTCCTCATAAGAATTATATTAATTAATTAATTATATGTACAAGTAAAGAAGAAAAAAGTACCACACATTTAACATACTCTTCCGTCCTGAGATATGCTTCAAAAACTCGTAGAGGAGGGCGATCGTGCAGGGCGGCACCTGGACGAGTAGCAGCACGAATTGCTGCAATTGGCGCCCTTCTGGGCGGATTGCTGGGCGGAAAGGATGAACCCACCGTTGAGACTCCTCTTAACATATAACATGTTCACGACTATGGGGGTATTTTCAGATTATCCCCTTAAACAAGACTTTATACAATGTTATGATTCACGTATATTTGTTAAAATTACCCATGTACTACTGAATAAGGTAAAAAGGCCATAATACCCATCATGTCTACTGCTCGTGATTCACTTAACTGGGCACGACTAACAAACCGTTAACTGTGGGACTATTCGTATACAATGTTAAAAACTTGAGACCAACCCTAATCGATTTAAACTTTATGTTCCATCTTGATTTTTGGTACAAAGTTTAAGGACCGATCATGATATTTTTTTCAATAATTTACTATTAACTATATAAATATAGATAAATAAATTAAACAATTATAACGTAAGGTATAGTAGGATAGATCATCATAAGATGACTTATTTGTGTTTATATTTGACATGTGACCTGTATTTGTTTTTTTTTTTTTTTTTTTTTTTTAATTATTAAAAAACATTATGATTCACAATCACTGAACGAAGCATTCCTTCAAAGTCAAAATTTAGAAATATTTTTTCTAGATAGATTCATTTTTAATACACATTTATCGTTTGCTTATATTCCCAAGCCAACCACCTACGTAATTTATTAATCATAGTCTTTTTAGATTACTAAACAAAACCCATATGAACGAGTACACTCTTCCATAAAGGATAAATCTCAGGCAATCAAGTCTCCTGAACGCAAATCAAGAAATTTCGAATGAATTAAATTTAAAAATCAATATAGAAGAGATAAATCAAATGTGACAAAGCTAGCACAAAACTAACTATATGTATAAAAATTACTAACTATGATGATGCTTTTGATATTCAACGATTGAAACTTTATCATGTTAAAAAATGTATAGATAAAATGTCGCATTCAATAAAAAATATATAATACAATAATCGGGTGTATTTAATGTGTCCGAGCCTGTGTCCCATGAATGTAACAAATGATACCCTTGGTGGTGGTTTGGGGAAATAGCAAATTTCTAAAGGGGATAAGATGCATAATTTGTATATAAAGTATTATTAAATTAGAGAATTTATTTCGAACGGTGATATCATCATCACTCAGAGGAGACTTAACCACATTCGGGATCATATGTCACTCACACATACGTTGGGAGGAAACTCAATTCCGACGATGTTGACAGTACTATCGAAGGTTAAGAAAACCCCGAGAGATTCTCAAATCGCATTGATGTTGACAATAACATCAAAAGTTGAATACTCCCGATTAAAGTAACATGAGTTGATAGTACTCCAAGTTGAATCTTATCACATACCACTCAAGTCAAGGTTTCATTGATTATTAAACTAAAGATTATCAATTATAAAATCAAAATATCAAATCATTATATCTACAGTTACCAAACTTATTATTATTATTATAAAAATTAATCAACAATAAACTAATGGTAATGATATCTACACAACCAATTTTTACAAATACACAACCAAACATGCTTTACAGTGTTATACTGTACAACACTGTAAAGAATGTTTGGTTGTGTATTTGTAAAAATTAGTTGCGTGTATACATCACCCATCAACTAAGTTTGGTTGACTACTAAACGCCCCCTTAATCATTCACTCATTGCTCCTAGTCTTCTGATAAAACAAAAAAGCCCATACCAGCATACTCGAAACTCAAGTGGCCCTACCACACTTTTCCTATATTTACCCACAATATATCCACACATTATTTGTCTCACAAACACACATTTTGACTTCTTGAATCATTAGTAGGTGAAGCAAAAATCTGCAATTATGGATGCAGAACAACAACCAACTGGTTCACCCACCAAAGGTGGCTGGATCACCTTCCCTTTCCTTATAGGTATGTTTTATCGTTTTGGTTATGAGTTCAAATCTCGTTTTTCATACACAAAAACAACATTTCTCATTTCTACCGAGAGTTAGGATGTAAACAGTCGTACCCTTTTATGAAGGTCAAGAGATTGCTTAAAAAAGACCTCCGACAGACCTGTACTCATACTAAAAACCAGAATACTACTTTGTTAAATCTAATCCGTATTCAAATTATTGACTAATATTATTATTATTTTTTCGAATGTAGTAACGTTCGGGGGATTGACAATAGCTTCGGGAGGATGGACTAGTAATCTTATCGTTTATCTAATCAACAAGTTTAACATTAAAAGCATTGATGCCGCTCAAATTGCAACAATTGTTAACGGTTGCATGACCCTGTTCCCAATTATCGGGGCCATACTCGCAGACTCATTTTTCGGCTCGTTTTTAGTTGTTCTAGTTTCTTCACTAATATCCTTGTTAGGGATACTACTACTCACCCTTACCGCAACACTAGATTCATTAAGGCCAACACAATGTGAAAACAGCTCGAGTCTTTGTGCGGGCCCATCAAAAGCCCAACTCGCAATTCTGTACACGAGTTTGGCTCTTCCTTGTATAGGGGTTGCGGGTTCACGGTTCACGTTAGCTACAATGGGTGCCGATCAATTTGACAACCCGAAACACCAAGGGGTGTTTTTTAATTGGTTTTTTTGTACTATGTATCTCGCGACACTTGTTAGTGTCGTCGGAATAGTTTATATTGAAGATAATGTTAGTTGGGTGTTAGGATACTCTTTAAGTGTTGGAGGTAACTTGATTGGATTAGCAGTTTTTGTGATTGGTAAGAGATATTACCGGCTACTGAAACCTCAAGGCAGCCCGTTTACTGGGCTGGCTTGCGTTTCAGTAGCAGCTTTTCGAAAAAGGAAAGTTTTGTTGTCATTAAAGAGTGAAGATTATTTGCAAGTGTCACATGGAGAAGGAATTAAGGTGGACAAGAGAACTCCATCTAATAGCTTCAAGTAAGTTTTTGACTACATGACTCCTTTTTAGAATATTTTTATTCACTATTCCAAATATTTTCTCTTTAGTGATGAAATCATTTACACTAATCAACTATTCATCTATAATAACTATCACAAAAGGATGATGTAACGCCTCAAATTCAAATCTCACTAGCAGTACAACATGGAGTGGTAAGGAAAAAGGTCGAAAATATATAGTCATAAAATAGCTCGAATAAATAATTCGCGTACATGTGAGTAAAAATACATGTCTTCCTTGAATAACCCGAACAAGAAAAACCTGTTTCGTTTACCCTTTTAACTCTATGTTTATGCTTTTTTAATCATATTAGTTAAATTATTTCATAATTACAAATATCAATTTAGTTAAAATGTTATCATATCGTTAATCTTAAATGTTCATTCTGATTAAAATGCTTTCATAATCATACCAATTAAAAAACAAATTATCCTAATAATTTGACAATTGACAAAATGAACATGTCTACATCCTGAACAATGACAAAATATGTTTTTCTTATTATTGCCAGTTTTAAAATTTTTAAATGGGATACTTAAATAGCAAGTTGAGCTCACCCACAAAAGTGGACCAACTGAATAATGGTGTTCCCGTTGACTTTGAAATTAATCGAGAACTACTTTTATATTCCTAATTTTATATTACATAATAAATATCTCATACAATTTAAAACGGTAAACGAATAGGTTTTTTACCTGTTCAGAGTAACTGGGTAAGGGAAATATTTTACTTAGGTGTACCCTGCATACGTAACCAGATTAACCGATGACCATTTCGACTTTTTTCACTGGTCACCTCAAATATGATGCTAGCAAGATTTGAACATGAGACCTTTTGTGTAGATATCGAGACCCAACTACTAAACTGTTGAATATGTTAGTAAGTGGTAAATCATGTTTCTATGATATAGTCAGGCCCAATTAGTATGATTATATTTAGTCTGATATACGCAACCTAATCGAGTTATGACATAACTGTTTCTAACCCTTTTCCTTGACCACCACAAAATATATGTATCTAGTGAGGTTTTAACCTGATAACTCTTAAACCACTAGACTAAATTTTATGATCTTGATATAATTATTCATGAAAAGTAGTTCAAATGATACAGGTTCCTAAACCATGCAGCTCTAGTAACAGAAAGTGATGACATCAACTCAGATGGATCCATAAAAAAGCCATGGAATCTATGCACAATACAACAAGTAGAAGATCTCAAATCCTTAATCAGAATCTCACCACTTTGGTCAACTGGTATACTCTTACACACCCCATTAGCCTGCCAAATGAGCCTAATTGTCCTCCAAGCTTTAACCATGGACCGCCATATGGGCCCACATTTCCAAATCTCAGCCGGAACCATGTTAGTCTTCGTTATGATCTCCACTTCCGGTTCACTAGCCATAATCGACCGTTTCATACTTCCATCATTTCAAAAACTAACAAAAACCACACCAACTTTATTAAAACGAGTAGGAACAGGGCACGTTTTCAACGTTACAAGCATGGCCATTTCAGCAATAGTCGAGTCAAAACGCCTTTCGATTGCTCACAAACATAACCTTAATGGTAATTCAGTTGTGCCGATGTCTGTATTTTGGATGGTCCCACAATTAGTAATAGTTGGTATTGGTGAAGCGGTCTTTTTCCCCGCAGAGGTTTCGTTATATTATCAAGAGTTTCCAAAGTCACTTAAGAGCACTGCGGCTGCAATGGTTGCGATGCTTATTGGGATCGCGTTTTATTTGAGTAGCGCAGTGGTTGACTTTATACGAAATACAACAAGTTGGTTGCCTGATGGTATTAATGATGGAAGATTGGATAATGTTTATTGGGCGTTTACGGTTGCGGGGTTGATCAATTTTGGATACTTTTTGGTTTGTTCGATGTTGTATAAGTACCAAAACGTCGAAAAAGACGAGGTCGCTAGCTAGTTGTAATTCAAGTTATAAATACACGTACTTTGTATGCACATGAAGAAAACTTGTAGTATCTGTATGTTCAATATTTGCAATCAATTGTATCATAAGATAGTTTATATATTGGTTGAGATCATAAGGTCTTAAATTAAAAGCTTGACTAGCAACATATCATTTTAATGGTTAGAGAAAATGTCGAAAACGATTATGAAATAATTCAGTTAGATAGCGTACTAAATAGTAAGTACCTGTTCTTCTACCCCGAGAGGGGCGGATTGGGATTGTTTAAGCAATTCACGTAATCGTTGACCTCTTGCCAATTGATTCTGAGTAGCTTTATCGAGATCAGAAGCAATATTTTATATTTTATAGTCAAAATACTGTGAGTTGAAGTATCTGACTATAAGATTATAAGGATAAGGTGTAAAGACTTCACATAAATAAACCCATACAATTGTCAAAGAATTTAGTTTGAACTTAAAATAGCCTTAGAACAGTCAATGGTCAACAACTCACATAATCACTTACGGTGTTGTAAACAACGTCCGTTGCATCTGTTGCGATGTTTTGGTGACTAGCTCGTATCGGTCATCGGTCAAAAGTTGGGTCAAATGCGGGAAAGAGTCAAAACTGGTCAAAAGTCAAAACTTTGGTTAAAATTAATTAAAATTGACGTAGTTTAGTGTTACTTTTATTGTATTATTATTAACTATAATAGCGATAGCGATTATAGGTAGAAACTGGTCAATGAAGATTTTTTAGCTTTTAAAATATGTATATGTATATATATTATATTTATATATTATATATATAAAAGTGAACGTCCAACGTCACCCGTCTAAACTGTCTGGATCATATTAAAATATTAGTCTCGACCCCGTTTCGCGTCTTTTTCATTGATCACTTGTACTAATTAACCATTTCCCCCTTCGAACTTAAAAAACCCATACAATTGTCAAAGAATTTGAGTTCAATTTCTCTACTAACTGAACCAAACAGTATCTGCTGACATTAATATTAAATTAACAACAAAAATGGCGGTTGAAGTAAAAAAGAAGATATCAGCAGCCTCAGCTAGGTCCCACACGCGCAAATTCAAGTCCAGTTCATCTTCATCTTCAGGTAGCTATTATTTTTACCTCTATCAATTTTCAAATTATACTATTTTGATGCATCATTTTTATAGATGTGATTGTGATCTCACTTAAGTAAATGAGAATTAATGTAAAGTTGATTCTAATTAGATTAATTTCACGATTGATTTATATTTTATTCAGCTGCAATTATTCATTTACCCTATCTATTTCGTTTTTATGAGCATTTCTGGCCAGAGGTCCTTTTGGAAGCAATCTCTTTTACTCTAGAGTAGAGGCAGGGACGACCTTATCTAGGCGCGGGTTCTATACCCGCGGGTGGAGTAGTGACTTCCTTCTAATCTAGGGTACAAGGAATGATTGTCTACACCCACCTCTCCCATACACCACTTTTGTGGGATTGGATATTGTTGTTGTTGTTGTTGTCTTCGTCTAGTTAGTATTTAGTTTGATAAAGTAAGTGGATCATCTTTTATTATAAAAGGATGAATTATACTAATAACATATTACACATGCCCCTATCTTGCTATTTAATTAAGATTTCCCCTAAATTTTGGGAGATTTATGCTGCAAATGTGAAGATTTGCCCTAAATTTTGTTGTATGTGTCGAAAATTTAAAAGTTTTTTTTTTTAATGTATTTATCAAATTCTAGAATTCTATTGGATGTTTTCATCGTTATAGTTGAAATGTTGATACATAACGTGTGATTTTTAGGTAAAAATTTGATATAATCTTACACTTATGTTTGGTGCATTATTGTAAATCCCTAGTTCTGATAGTTATATTCGTTAATTCAGTCATCAGTTGACAGACTTTATTGTAATCGTACTTTGACTATTGGATGTTTGATTGTGTATCGTTAATAAATAGTTAAACTATATCACTGTCGACCGACATACATAGTCACTCGATTGACAGAGAGCTTCTACGTTGGACAGTGTAAGTCGGTGCAGTCGACTATCGGTCGACTGGGAGAGACAGTCGACCGACTGACTCTGCAGATACTATAAATATGTGTTACGGGTTACATTGTTAGGTTACACACTCCATACAAACCCTAGCCGTGAGTAATCCTCTGTAATCGATCCTAAACATATTCAACACGAATAACAACTCTACGTGTCGTTCTAATCTCTTGTAGGTTTGATTCTTCGATCCCGAAAGTTAGTGTTTATTTGATTAAAACTTGTTCTAGTGATTTCTGCCTCTAGATCGAGTCTATGTTTGATCTAAGATCCGTATCAGCTTCAACACTTAAATGTGTTTATGTATTGTAAAGTGATCTAGATTCCATAATGAAAATCAAGAAGCCCACTAATTCAAAATATGTAGGAGTAAAATATTTGCGCCAATTTGTTTCGATGTACATTGATTTACATATGCATAGAAACAGATAAGGTTTGGTTAAAAGAAAACTGATTATGATTATACAAATTAAAATTACACTACCATTACATCAAGTAGTCAACCAATTCAAGATATGTAGGAGTAATATATATTAGCTCCAATTTATTTCAGGGATGTTTATCAAAATTTTAGCTGTCTTCGTTATCGGGTTTTTCGCATGGGCTTATCAAGCTGGTTGTCCACCCGCACCCACGAAAATCGGACCTCCCGATGGACTTCCGATTACATCACCGAGAATCAAGCTTCGTGACGGAAGGCATTTGTCATATAAAGAATCCGGTGTACCAAAAGAGTTAGCCAAATACAAAATCATTTTTTCCCATGGCTTTGATCATGTCAAGCATGACACAGTTATTGCCACGTCAGCATCCCCCGTATGTTTTTTTTTTCTTTCTTTTTTTTTTTTTGTTAAGTTAGGCGATTGATCAGTTTAGGTATTGGAGTTGACTGAGTAGTTATTTGATATTCACAGGGTTTACTTGAAGATTTAGGGGTATATATTGTTTCATTTGATCGACCCGGTTATGGAGAGAGCGATCCTGACCCAAAAAGAAGTTTGAAAAGTTTGGCTTTAGATACAGAGGAGCTTGCTGATCAACTTGAACTTGGATCCAAATTTTACGTTGTAGGCTTTTCTATGGGCGGGCAAGTAATTTGGTCGTATTTACATTCCTCATAGGTATGTCTTTAAATAGCATACTCGAGTTTCACACATCACACCTTGACAAGGCTGCAAAAATCGCGACTCGGGTATTACTCGGTCAGGACTTTTTAGGGAGTAATCGGATGTTGACCAATATTAACTTTGACCAATTTTGACTGATTTTAACCGATTTTTTGAGTTATCTCGAGTTTTGGCCGAGTAGTCCCGAGTAATCACCGTTGACCGAGGGTTGACTGTGTTTTGACCGAGAGTTGAACAAGTACTCGGCCCAAACTTTTAGGCGAGTACTCGCCGAGTAAGAAGAGGAGAATTTGGATTAAAATAACAGTGTAAATCTGACCGTCCTTTGTATGATCTGATTATAATTATTGTACGCATGATATAAAAACAGGCTTGCAGGAGCAACACTTATAGCACCGGTAGTTAATTATTGGTGGCCTTGTTTACCGGCAAACTTATCTCAACAAGAATTTTCGAAGCAGTTTATTCAAGATCAATGGAGTTTTCGGGTTGCTCATTACGCTCCATCATTAACGTACTGGTGGAACACTCAGAAATGGTTTCCTTCGTGCAACGTTATTGCACGCAGCCCTGATGTTCTTACTGAACAAGACCGACAACTTATGCCCAAGTTTACTGCTGGCCGAGAACCCGTTCAGGTACTTGATTTATATTTCATATTGTGAAATAATGACAAAATATAAAAGGGCAATATGTAGGTATAGATCTTTTAACCAACTATGAATGGGTTGATTTTAGGTTGTGTGTACTTGCATTTTATTCCAAACGGGCCAATCACAAATTCTTAGCTAAAAGGAAAACAAGCCAAATGGGGGCATATCTAGGGATGGCAACTGCGGACGACGGACACAGATCCTTTAAAGTTGCAACCCGCCCGTAAAGATTTTTCTTTACCCGTCAACGGGTAATTTTTTCGCCCGTATTTGTGACCCGCGGATACCCGCGACCCACGGGTAAACGCACGGGTTAAAGAAATATACATTTTAAAACAATATATGCTCTCGAATACCCATCAACCGCGGATAATCCGTAGATAAACCCGTGAATAATTAAGGATCTATATAAAAGATATAAGTATATTAATGTGTAATTATATACATTTACCCGAGTTAACGGGTATACTCACAGAATGATTATCACGGGTTCGCGAGTCGGATTTTACTCGCAGCGGGTATATTATACCATGACCCTTCCGACGGATACAAAATTTTATCCGACGCGTACCTATTTGTGAACTTTTTTGAATTTACCAGCACATCACGGGCACGAATACTTGCGGGTCACAGGTTTTTCCGCCCATTGCCATCCCTAGGCACACACCATCTGAAAGTGGCCCCAAAGGCTAATTTTTTATGCACAACCTCCCAAGTTTTATGGGTGGCCGGGGAACGAGTTGGAAATGGTCACGGGATCCGCCGATTAGGCCACATACATCTGAGTAAAGGCTCGCCTTTAACCTGAACTGGCAAAACCCTATCGGTTTATAACTTTCAGTATCTTGTTTATTTGAATACCATAATAGTATTGTAACAAATTTGATTATAAATGTGTAGCTAATATTTACATTTTCCATGTGGTGTGAAGGGACAAGTAAGACAACAAGGAGAATTCGAATCAATCCATCGCGACTTAAACATTGGCTTTGGTGACTGGGAATTTGATCCAACCGAACTTGAGAACCCGTTTCCAAAAAACGAAGGATCCGTTCATATATGGCAGGGTGACGAAGATAAACTTGTGCCTGCAACGTTGCAACGTTATCTCGCCCAACAACTTCCATGGATAAAGTATCATGAGATCAATGGTGCTGGTCACGTGTTCCCTTACGCTGATGGGATCGTTGATACTATCTTAAAAACGCTTCTACTTGTCGAAAATTAGTCTACGCTTTTTGGCATGCTTTTTGGGCTTGCCTTATAGGTATGTAAGTCCTAATATTTGTCACTCTAGTTCTTTAACATACTATTAATTGTGTAAAATATGAACTTATTAATTTCATGGGTTTTACTTTTTATCAAGGTTGGAAAAGTAGCAAGACATAGATGAGTCGGTTGGGTTGTAGTCGGACGTCCACTAAAGTTGACTTATAGTAATATATATTTAACGTATATAATAAACATAAATATTTCAAATGTAAATATAAGAGACAAATTTGAGTGTAAAAATATTAATATTTAACCTAACTATTGACAAACTTTGACATTGATCGACTCAGACATTCAGATCGACTGTAGTAGAATTTGACTAGACTTATTAGAGTTGACGAACTCTTTAGACCTTTTTTGGACGAAATGGGAGTTGAAACAGTCGTCGTTTACAACAACTGCTCAACTCGTTTGCCTGTAAGAACAAATATTTACGCTCGTTGCCTTCAGATTACTTTTAATATACTACTATTGAACCTGTTCCAAGCTCGTTATCAAAATCTTATCTTTCATAATTGGCGACGCTACTTTTTCATATAATTTGCTAACACTTAACTCGGTTTTTGTCAAAATATAAGATCATAAAATTGCTGTATAGAGTTTCACATTAAATTTTCAAGGCTTGTTACAACTTGGATCTAAAGCAAGACTTTTTATCCACACAGAATCAGCTTGAACCGATACATCGTCATCATTTCTATGCCACGACCACCGGGCATAACTTGCATTGACCACATCAATTTCCCCGTGCCCAAAACTCGCTTCCCTGAATGCCGATATTGTTGGTTGTGGTTCTTTGTACCTATAAAACATTATATAATTACTCAAATTCATGTATTTTGGGTAAAAACAGTTGTTTGTTAAGAGTCAACTTGCTGGCAAGACCCAACCCGACCCGGGTATCGATCTAACCCGTTCGACCCATTTAAAAGCTAACTCGTTTTGACCCATGACTCGTTTTAACCCAAACTCTTTTGATCTTTGACACAACGCGACCCGTTTGCTAGGTATAGAGTCAAATTACTTGCTTACAAGACCTAACCCGTCTCGGATCTCGACCTAACCCGTTTCGACCCATTTTTAACTTGACCCGTTTCGACCCATGATCCGTTTTGACCCAAACCTATTTGATCCTTGAGGACCTTGACCCGACCCGACCCGTTGTATAGAGTCAACTTACTTGCTAGCAAGACCCTCACGGTTGCCTCCATCCCCGATTGTAATATACACAGGGCCGCAATTATCAGTTTCTTGATTGTAAACACGATTCTGCATATATACAAGAACATAATTAGTTCTTTATCATGACATTGCTTTTTGCTACCTTATAAGGCATCGTTTAGAACGGTAGTTAAAAGAAAGTAGCTTACAAAACGCTCGTAAGCATGAACATGCCCTGCAAAAACTACGTCAACACGAGCTTTGTAAAGTAAACCCTCCATCGATTGCATCATGTCAACCGATTCTTTCTCGTCTTGATGAGCATAGTTCGTGTTATACCACGGTGCATGAACAAGCACGAAAAGCCACGGCGTTTTGCCTCTATCAACTTTTTTCAATTCGGACTCTAACCATTGGTATTGTTCCGAACCCGACCCAAAATCAGTGTAGGAACCCAACATGATGACGTGGACCCCTGATACCTTAAACGAGTAGTACAAGTTCGACGTTGACCCACTCTCTTCAAACGGCATATGCCACCTTGCATTGTAGGCAGTGAATGGTGTTGGGTGGATTGCTGGGATTTTTTCGACCTCGTGGTTTCCTTGTGTCACCATCCAGGGACGCTGGCTCGCTAGCGGCTCAACCAGGCGGCCAAACGAGTCCCACCGGTGTTGTATCATGTCTGCGTATGACAAGTCTCCGGGTAATAGAAACACGTCATAGTTTGATTGTGAGATGTGATCAAGGGTAGATTTTGTCCATCCGGTTTGTCCTAGATCACCTGAAAAAAGACCATTTTATCCTTCATATATATGCACATATAATGATAATAATGAAAATGATGGTTGCTGCTAGCCATCTGTACAAATCTTGCGTGCAACCACACTTTGCGACAAGAGTTCCATTCGTTTTCAAACCGTGTAATCTGAAAATCAAACTGAATAAGACTTGAAAAAAAAAAAAAAAAAAAAAAAAAACAAAATTTGAATTCAGTTTGCGACAAGAGTTCCATTCTTGAAAAAGATGAGATTTGTAACCTGACACCGCGAATTTGATTGGGAATTGGGCTGGAGGAGTTTTGAAAGAGTACTCTGGCGTCGAACCAGGGGTAAAACAGTAATAATACACAGTGTCTGGGTCCAATGGACCAATTACGACGTCGTGTATATCACCAGATGTGTAAGTTAAGTATTCATACGACGAAATGCTTCCATTAGCTGAACGATCATATTTTCCGGGAGATGTTCCATAGCTTACGGTGGGGGGAGTAAAGCCGGTAGTGATCCATGAAATTCGCATTCGATTTTCATCAACCAAAGATATATGAACCTGTTAATTACTCGTACATATTAGTGACATGTTTCAATAATTAAGTAAATTCATATATGCCTATAAGTTTTGGGCCTCAGAGTAGCAACATAATTCTTCAACCATAACATTTTAGGTATAAATTTTCATTTCCAACATATCTATCTATAGTTAATATTAAAATGCTATAATGATGACATCATAAATAATCATTTCCCTTCATTGAAAAAATTCAAAAAAAAAAAAAAAAAAAAATAGAAAAAAATCTAACCCACTTGCATGACATCATAAATCAATTTAATTTACAATTAAAATTTAATCTTTACAATTAATTATGATTAAGATATAAATTAACAAAAGATGCAGTCTTTATTCCTTTTATTCCTTTTGTAATTTACGGAGTATTTGTTTTTGTATATGGTAAATAAAATTACCTCCGTGCTCCGCAATATATTCGCTAAATCAAAAAGCAGATACGGATATAAATCGTCGTCCTCAAAATATCTCCTTTTTCCAAAAAAATAGTTTCATTCATCTTCTACACCATCTTTTAATAAATCTTTTCATCTACTCTAAACTCCATCACAAGTCTTTTCAGGTGAATCAATCTTTTGATTAAAGAGTTTATCAATTAGATTATTATTGTTTAATTTTTTGTTTTGAGTTTATGGCTCATACCATTTATTGGTTCATGATATTTTTGAATTTGGATAAATGTATTTCATCATAATTTTTTTTATATAGTATTTTACTTATTTTAATTTATTGGATGCATACCACATATTCGATAAAATTGTGATGACCCGGGAATTTCCGATCAAATTTAAACCTAATCTTAATATGATTTCGACACGATAAGCAAAGTCTGTAATGTTAAGTCTTAAATATTTCTTTAAACTGTTGTCATGAAATCATTTGACTTTGTCTATGTCCGACGATTCACGAACAATTGTGTGTAAATAAATATGTAAATGTATATAAAAATAAATAAGAATATATATATATAAACATCTTGAATTAATAAGGTATACTTTGATCAAGTGGAATTAAAAAGGTAAAATAGTAATTAGAATAATTAAGTCACCATTAAAACGAATATATATAAATGTATATATGATATTATTATCTATATATGAATTCTATTAATAAATATTAATATATTGTAATAGATAATAAATATATAAATAATAAATATTCAAATATGGTAAATACAAAATAAGTATACATAATTAATAATATGTAATGTTAACATATTAAATGTAATTGTTATATTATTATTATTATTATTCTTATTATTGTTATTAATATTAATATTAGTTATTTGTATTATTAAAATTATCATAACATATAATATACAAATATGAAGTTGGTACATGTAATTCATTATTGTTAATATTATTGTTATTAATATCCTTATTACTTTTATCATTATTAATGTTAATATGAGATATAAATACATATATATATATATATATATATATATATATATATATATATATATATATATATATATATATATATATATATATATATATAAAGGAGATTTGATATATATAAGTTATCATGTTATTGTTATTAAAATTATTATTAACATAAATAATAATATTATTAATGCCATTAACCTTCTTATTATTATCAATTATGAGAATCATTATTATCTATTATTAAGATTAGTGATATTATTATGAGTATTACTTTTATTATTATTATTATTATTATTATTATTATTATTATTATTATTATTATTATTATTATTATTTAGATTATTGCAAATATAATTAAAATTAGTAATTATTAAGTATTAATAGAAATTGTATAAAAATCCTTACACTTGAATCCAAATTCGGTTACATGTGTCTCTCAAACTGTAGATACTTTTGTATTTTGTCTGCTATGATCCAATTCAGTCAATTATCAAGTTTTAATTGTATCTGTTAAAGTCTTATTCTTCCTTTAGGTTTTTTGTACTCTTTTACTTGTTTTATATCCTGTCAATTATTAAACACGCTATAAACCAGTTCATCTAGATCAATGAATGGAAAAACCGTTCAAGTATTCAATACCCTTATCAAATAAATTTCCATAAACTGCAAGTTGTGAATTTAAAATCATAAAGTCCACAAACTGCAGCTCGCTGTAACTCGGTTCTTCAACTTTTTATTCATATCACAATTTCTAATCAAATTCCAAAATGTATTAATGCCAAGTCGTTTAGAATCGTTTTCTTAAACTATCTGTAAATTATCAAAACCCAATTTTTTCTATCCAAGACGAATTGTGGAGTCAAAGTTTGAGTTTTAAAAAGTCAACTTTTGTTCTTGAGCAAAATTCGAGTGTTCTGTTTCGAGTTGAGTTAAATTAGTGTTTCTAATAGTTTATAGCATTGATTTGTAATATGTTTCGTGTTATAAAGTTTGTCTAAAACGTTATCAAATCGATAATCAATTTTTTTTAAAACAGTACCGTGAGCTGCTGCAGGCTACGGTTTTAATTATTTTTTTTTTTCAAAAATCGTTTTCAGTTAATTACGGGTCTCTATAGATGGTTATATATTACTTGTTGATCCTAAAAAAAAACGTTTCATTGATTGATTCTCATGTTGGGTTGAATCTTTAGTCGTTTGATTGAATGAAGAAGAAGAAGAAAATATTAAACATAAATAATGAAGGTTATATTTTATTGCCTGTATTAATAATCAGAAAGAACAACACGGGTCTGATGGTCATGAGCGTTTCGGCTTAAATAGGTGGTCAAGGGTTCGAGCCCTGCAACGGCCTATTCTTTTTATTACTTCATTATAAGGTAGTTACTAGCATATTCATTTATTATTATTATTATTATTATTATTATTATTATTATTATTATTATTATTATTATTATTATTATTATTATTATTATTATTATTATTATTATTATTGTTGTTGTTGTTGTTGTTATAATTGTTATCATTATTATCGTTGGTATTATTCTTGTTTTTATGATTATTATGATTATGATTAGTATTATTATTAATATTATAAAAATAATACAATTTTCATAAATATTAGTATTATTATCCATTTATAAATATTAGAACTATGATTAGTAACATAAGTACATTAGTAATAATATTATCATCACTTTTATAATTACCAATATTAACTTAGTATAATCAAATTTTTTTTTTTTTGATAAACAAAAGATATATGTAAATAAAAAGATATTTAGTGCATATAACATAATAAAAGTTATATTTACATTACATATAGGTATGTATTAATCGTATTAACAAATTGTATATAAATAATCATATATAATAAAGTAGGTGTTCTTAATATAATATTAATCAGACAAAAAATATTTATATATAAAATATAATTTAAAATATAATATATATATATATATATATATATATATATATATATATATATATATATATATATATATATATATATATATATATATATTTGTTCGATTTAAATTATGTGTATTAATAAATAAACAAATGATATAGGTTCATGAATCCGAGGCCAACCTTGCATTGTTGAGTTGTTTAATGTCGTTATATGTATTTTTACTACAAAATACATTAGGTGAGTTTCATTAATCCATTTTTAAATGCTTTTGCAATATATATTTTTGGGACTGAGAATACATGCGCTGTTTTTATAACTGTTTTACGAAATAGACACAAGTAATTGAAACTACATTATATGGTTGAACAATCGAAATCGAATATGCCCCTTTTTATTAAGTCTGGTAATCTAAGAATTAGGGAACAGACACCCTAATTGACGCGAATCCTAAAGATAGATCTATCGGGCCCAACAAGTCCCATCCAAAGTACCGGATGCTTTAGTACTTTGAAATTTATATCATGTCCGAAGGAGGATCCCAGAATGATGGGGATATTCTTATATGCATATTGTGAATGTCGATTACCAGGTGTTCAATCCATATGAATGATATTTTTGTCTCTATGCATGGGACGTATGTTTATGAGAAATGGAAACATGAAATCTTGTGGTCTATTAAATTTATGAAATGATTATTTATGATAACTAATGAACTCACTAACCTTTTGGTTGACACTTGAAAGCATGTTTATTCTCAGGTACGAAAGAAATCTTCCGCTGTGCATTTGCTCATTTTATAGATATTACTTGGAGTCATTCATGGCATATTTCAAAAGACGTTGCATTCGAGTCGTCGAGTTCATCAAGATTATTATCAAGTCAATTATAGTTTGATATATTGTGAAATGGTATGCATGTCTGTCAACTTTAGATGAAATGAAAGATTGTCTTTTCAAAACGAATGCAATGTTTGTAAAATGTATCATATAGAGGTCAAGTACCTCGCGATGTAATCAACTGTTGTGAATAGTTTATAATCGATATGGACTTCGTCCGGACGGATTAGGACGGGTCCTTTCAGTTGGTATCAGAGCAGAGGTCTTAGCGAACCAGGTCTGCATTAGTGTGTCTAACTGATAAGTCGTTAGGAGGCATTAGTGAGTCTGGACTTCGACCGTGTCTGCATGTCAAAAGTTTTGCTTATCATTTTTGTAGGAAATCATCTGTTTATCATCCTTAGAAAATTACCTTCTTATCATTCTTAGTCTAGACACATATTACTGCAATGATTGCATGAATAGTGTATAGACGAAATTCGTATCTTAGCGTATATGCTCATTCGTATCTTAGCATATCTGTTACTGTAGACTTTGCCTGACAGCTTCCATAGATTCCTCCTTAACTTATGGGATTTTAGTATTATAGATGTATACGTAAATTATGTATTGCAGGGTACTAATCTACATCCTATAATCTATTTCTTATCGAAAATCCTTCATCTGATCGTACGAGATGAATCCCTCAACCAGTTCGAGTCCCTCAGATTCCAATAGCTATTCCGATAGTTATTCCGACAGCTATTCCGACATAGATGTTCACCTAAGCTCCGAAAACAGCGTCATCGGCATGAATCAACCAATCAGTCATTATCAATTCATCTGATGGGTTCGTAGTTGACTTAATTAATGGAAACGCGCAGAATGTAATCCCTTCCACCAACCGAATTCACCTCTTGACAATAAACATGAAGCGTTTACCGGCGAACCTGTTCGAAACACCATTTTCAGCCTCATTTCCAGGGTAACTCGACAAGATTATATTCTATCCATAATTCTGAACCTTATTCATCCGTTCGTTCCGACCGACAATCATCTTAGAGTAATAAGTCAACGAACTTCGTGCTCAAATAATCAATTCGGAGAATATGGTGCAAAATGTACCAGCTTCAACAACATCACCGGCACCAACAGTACAATCAATAACAGCACCAGTACCATCAAAAAATCCATGCTTCAATATCATCATCTGTACTTTGAGTATGATCTTCGTTCTACGTATCGTTCTACCTCACTTCTCTTCATTCGACATGGCGAATATGTAATCTCTAAAGTTTTAGAGATTATTTATTCTAGTTCCAACCGAAAAGCAAATGAGTTTAATATCATATTAACTCATTAAATCCATGCATACATCTGAAGAAAATATATATGTATATATGTTTTCATAAAAATTGTAATTAAAAATTATCTTGTATAAACTGTTAATGGTGAAAATATTTTAACGGGTACGTAATACCCGAGGACTATTTAAATTTCACATTAATAAGTTACATTGTACGTTCTTCGAATCTGTTTCAACAGTCATATACTATCCTACTTACATCCACCGATATACAAATCCGTTCACTACAGAGTAACCATATTCATCCAATTACATATTTGGATTTTGACCTATCAGAATCCAACAAGTGGCATAATGAAGAAAACATTAGACAAGATAAAATTTGTTAGAAACAAATAAATTAACCATGAGAAATTTTGTTAAGAATCCACGCTAACAAAATCCTAGCTAACTGTTCCAAGCTAACTGTTATTTCCGTATTACCATTTAATTATCGCAATTTATTTTTCGCAATTTATTTTATCGCAATTTAATTATCACAATTCTAATTATCGTCATTTAAATTCTGTTATTTACTTTACGCATTTTATTTATCGTCATTTATTTTCTGTATTTATTTTACGCACTTTAAATATCGGGACACGTATACAAGGTTTTGACATATCATCTCGACGCATCTATATATATTATTTAGAATCACCATAGACACTCTATATGCAGTAATGATCTAGTTCTCTATACAGGGTTGAGGTTGATTCTCAAATAATATATATACTTTGAGTTGTGATCGAGTCTGAGACGTATACGGGTCACGATACGTATTAATTAATTCGAATATTATATAGTAACTTATATATGAATTATTATTTGTACACTGCTAACTGTGGGCTATCAACATTGGACAATTAAAATGAATTAAAATATTAATTATAACATATGAAACTAAACAATTCTTCAAGTTTGCCACTTGATTTCATCTTAAACCTCATTTGTATCTTGACAATTCTAATCTGCGTTCAAACCTTTCATGATTCTTGAAAACACCTCAATCGATAGGATGAATCAACCGCACTTCATCTACGGAAGAAAAGAGTGATGCATATAGTTATACACCTGAAAACACTCGGAACCTGAGTAAACGTTTAACTCATAGCTGTGCTAATTCCTTTAGCGTTATTATTACCAAAAATAACTTTGCATCTGCTGTTCGAGATAGCCAGTTTTGTCACAGCTCCAGCAAGACAACTTCGACTTTTCGTACGAAACAACCTTATTATAACGTTGATATATACACGTGCTCTTTTATTGTTACCAGGGAACCTTTCATATTCCCCTATATTACCATCAGCGTTTAATCATCTAAAAACACAATTTTCCTGAAACCACCTCGGATTAATAACCGATGATTCAGATATCATAGCATAAAATGCAGAGGAAACAGAAAAATGGTAGATGGTCTAAACGACCAAAAGTTTGATGATAAAGAAGGAGTGTTAGGAACGCTAGATAGAAAATTGGGTATTGAAAAACAGATTGAGCTACCCATGAAGGAGACCAAGGACAAATACAAGGACCAAACCCTATATTCAAAGGATTCAAGTAATTCTGGATCCGTTGAAATCTTTAGAGAATATCTTGCTCTGAAGTTATGTTAAAATCTTACGGAAAATCTTTCTCCATCAACCATCGAACTTAGAAATTCCAAAATATCATCATCAATATCTTCGATATTTCTGAGGATATTTTCATAAATATTCTCGTCCGAAATTATATACCTCCTCGTGCTTCCTGTGTATCATTATATTGGAAACATTCAATAGAAAATTTAGTACCGAAAAGCGGATTATGCTAAACTATGAAGGAAGCCGTGGACAAATCACAAAGAATAAGTTTGACTTCAAAGAATCCAAATGATTCTGTTTCTGATGAAATCTTTAGTGAATACCTTTCTTCCGAATCTAAACCCTTACGGATAAATCTTCTTCATCTCCCATCGATATTAGAAATTCCAAAATATCATCGTATCTTTCATTATAAATATCCTCCATATTTCTGTAGATATTTTCATAACTATTCTTATTTAAAATCAACAATCTCTTCGGGCTATCAGTATTACATCATATAGAAACTGTTGGTTTCTATATTCTGTAAACTTTCGAGCTTAAAAATGAATGTTTTTGAAGTAGTGTTGGGAACTGATGCATGAGTTAGTATAATATAATGACACTTAATCAACGTGATTATATTACAGTAAGTCATACTGAGTTTCTAAATGGAACATGATGATTCACAGATCATAACGTCATCATGTGCCATGTTACACGACTCTTACGTTCTGTCTAATCTATAAACATATCAAGAACATATTTTTCTTGATAGTCCTATCTTTCCTTAAATTCTGGTAATTTGACAAGTCAAATTGTGCTATTACCATTTCTTTCTTAGGACATTAACGATATTCATTCTGAAACTTATATCTGCAAATTCTGGACCATTACAAGAGATACCCAATTGCAAGAAGAAGAAATGAAGGGACAAAGCTCCGAAATAGAAATTGGAGTATAAATCGCAGCAAATAGGGGGAGTATTAACTGGGGATGACAATGATTATAGAGAAATAGAAGCAAGGACTTCAAAGTATAAGAGAAAATAACAAGCCCAATGACAACACCGAAGTTACAAACTGTGGATATCAGTGCGTATAGTAATATAAAGACACGGGAGGATTATAAATACAATAATCCCAAGAGCATAGTAGAAATAAACGGATTCTTCCGGTGGGAGTTGGAAAAGAAGAACGATCATTGCGATAGTCAGAATAAGAACAAGGATTAGAACCGGATTAAGCATTATTATAATCTTTTGGATATATGAACTGAGAAATAAGGTATAGAAGTGGTGGAAACTAATGGAACGGAAAAGGTAAATTTATAATGGGAATATCAGACAGAGTAATCGAGACAGATCACCGTAGTTAATTATAGAGATCCTAATTTCTTTATTCGCCGAAGAATCAAATCTTTTATATTTCGAAGATTTTCTTTAAATCCTTGAATTCCGGAATTCAACCCTCTACGTCAAAAGCTATGACGCACCATATATTCTAAATTCAACCATGACTAGTCAAAAGTTATGATGAAACTTATCTTTCTCATTTCACTATTTTATGATAACTTCATTCGTACGCTTCACATAATCGAATCGTTTTATTCATATTAATCAATAATGATAAAACTCTATTTATCAGCTCATATTCTTCAGGAAAACATATTTATTGTTAGCCATGGAGACCTCGCTCAAATTTCGGAACGAAATTTCTTTAACGGGTAGGTACTGTGATGACCCGGGAATTTTCGATCAAATTTAAACCTAATCTTAATATGATTTCGACACGATAAGCAAAGTCTGTAATGTTAAGTCTTAAATATTTCTTTAAACTGTTGTCATGAAATCATTTGACTTTGTCTATGTCCGACGATTCACGAACAATTGTGTGTAAATAAATATGTAAATATATATAAAAATAAATAAGAATATATATATATATATATATATATATATATATATATATATATATATATATATATAAACATCTTGAATTAATAAGGTATACTTTGATCAAGTGGAATTAAAAAGGTAAAATAGTAATTAGAATAATTAAGTCACCATTAAAACGAATATATATAAATGTATATATGATACTATTATCTATATATGAATTCTATTAATGAATATTAATATATTGTAATAGATAATAAATATATAAGTAATAAATATTCAAATATGGTAAATACAAAATAAGTATACATAATTAATAATATGTAATGTTAACATATTAAATGTAATTGTTATATTATTATTATTATTATTATTATTCTTATTATTGTTATTAATATTAATATTAGTTATTTGTATTATTAAAATTATCATAACATATAATATACAAATATGAAGTTGGTACATGTAATTCATTATTGTTAATATTATTGTTATTAATATCCTTATTACTTTTATCATTATTAATGTTAATATGAGATATAAATACATACATATATATATATATATATATATATATATATATATATATATATATATATATATATATATATATATATATATATATAAAGGAGATTTGATATATATAAGTTATCATGTTATTGTTATTAAAATTATTATTAACATAAATAATAATATTATTAATGCCATTAACCTTCTTATTATTATCAATTATGAGAATCATTATTATCTATTATTAAGATTAGTGATATTATTATGAGTATTACTTTATTATTATTATTATTATTATTATTATTATTATTATTATTTAGATTATTGCAAATATAATTAAAATTAGTAATTATTAAGTATTAATAGAAATTGTATAAAAATCCTTACACTTGAATCCAAATTCGGTTACATGTGTCTCTCAAACTGTAGATACTTTTGTATTTTGTCTGCTATGATCCAATTCAGTCAATTATCAAGTTTTAATTGTATCTGTTAAAGTCTTATTCTTCCTTTAGGTTTTTTGTACTCTTTTACTTGTTTTATATCCTGTCAATTATTAAACACGCTATAAACCAGTTCATCTAGATCAATGAATGGAAAAACCGTTCAAGTATTCAATACCCTTATCAAATAAATTTCCATAAACTGCAAGTTGTGAATTTAAAATCATAAAGTCCACAAACTGCAGCTCGCTGTAACTCGGTTCTTCAACTTTTTATTCATATCGCAATTTCTAATAAAATTCCAAAATGTATTAATGCCAAGTCATTTAGAATCATTTTCTTAAACTATCTGTAAATTATCAAAACCCAATTTTTTCTATCCAAGACGAATTGTGGAGTCAAAGTTTGAGTTTTAAAAAGTCAACTTTTGTTCTTGAGCAAAATTCGAGTGTTCTGTTTCGAGTTGAGTTAAATTAGTGTTTCTAATAGTTTATAGCATTGATTTGTAATATGTTTCGTGTTATAAAGTTTGTCTAAAACGTTATCAAATCGATAATCAATTTTTTTTTAAAACAGTACCGTGAGCTGCTGCAGGCTACGGTTTTAATTATTATTATTTTTCAAAAATCGTTTTCAGTTAATTACGGGTCTCTATAGATGGTTATATATTATTTGTTGATCCTAAAAAAAAACGTTTCATTGATTGATTCTCATGTTGGGTTGAATCTTTAGTCGTTTGATTGAATGAAGAAGAAGAAGAAAATATTAAACAGAAATAATGAAGATTATATTTTATCGCCTGTATTAATAATCAGAAAGAACAACACGGGTCTGATGGTCATGAGCATTTCGGGTTAAATAGGTGGTCAAGAGTTCGAGCCCTGCAACGGCCTATTCTTTTTATTACTTCATTATAAGGTAGTTACTAGCATATTCATTTATTATTATTATTATTATTATTATTATTATTATTATTATTATTATTATTATTATTATTATTATTATTATTATTATTATTATTATTATTATTATTGTTGTTATAATTGTTATCATTATTATTGTTGGTATTATTCTTGTTTTTATGATTATTATGATTATGATTAGTATTATTATTAATATTATAAAAATAATACAATTTTTATAAATATTAGTATTATTATCCATTTATAAATATTAGAACTATGATTAGTAACATAAGTACATTAGTAATAATATTATCATCACTTTTATAATTATCAATATTAACTTAGTATAATCAAAATTATTATTTTTTTGATAAACAAAAGATATATGTAAATAAAAAGATATTTAGTGCATATAACATAATAAAAGTTATATTTACATTACATATAGGTATGTATTAATCGTATTAACAAATTGTATATAAATAATCATATATAATAAAGTAGGTGTTCTTAATATAATATTAATCAGACAAAAAATATTTATATATAAAATATAATTTAAAATATAATATATATATATATATATATATATATATATATATATATATATATATATATATATATATATATATATATATATATATATGTATATATTTGTTCGATTTAAATTATGTGTATTAATAAATAAACAAATGATATAGGTTCGTGAATCCGAGGCCAACCTTGCATTGTTGAGTTGTTTAATGTCGTTATATGTATTTTTACTACAAAATACATTAGGTGAGTTTCATTAATTCCTTTTTAGATGCTTTTGCAATATATATTTTTGGGACTGAGAATACATGCGCTGTTTTTATAACTGTTTTACGAAATAGACACAAGTAATTGAAACTACATTATATGGTTGAATGATCGAAATTGAATATGCCCCTTTTTATTAAGTCTGGTAATCTAAGAATTAGGAAACAGACACCCTAATTGACGCGAATCCTAAAGATAGATCTATCGGGCCCAACAAGCCCCATCCAAAGTACCGGATGCTTTAGTACTTCGAAATTTATATCATGTCCGAAGGAGGATCCCGGAATGATGGGGATATTCTTATATGCATATTGTGAATGTCGATTACCAGGTGTTCAATCCATATGAATGATATTTTTATCTCTATGCATGGGGCGTATGTTTATGAGAAATGGAAACATGAAATCTTGTGGTCTATTAAATTTATGAAATGATTATTTATGATAAACTAATGAACTCACCAACCTTTTGGTTGACACTTGAAAGCATGTTTATTATCAGGTACGAAAGAAATCTTCCGCTGTGCATTTGCTCATTTTATTGATATTACTTGGAGTCATTCATGGCATATTTCAAAAGACGTTGCATTCGAGTCGTCGAGTTCATCAAGATTATTATCAAGTCAATTATAGTTTGATATATTGTGAAATGGTATGCACGTCTGTCAACTTTAAATGAAATGAAAGATTGTCTTTTCAAAACGAATGCAATGTTTGTAAAATGTATCATATAGAGGTCAAGTACCTCGCGATGTAATCAACTGTTGTGAATCGTTTATAATCGATATGGACTTCGTCCGGACGGATTAGGACGGGTCCTTTCAAAAATGACAGGAATAAATTTGATTTTTGTTAACATGAGTTGTTCTTCGTAAAGTTATGAATCCAAAATATACAGGTATGTGCAATAGTAGAACACCTGACTGTATAATGAGATATTTGTGTTCATGGTTAGCATTTAAAGTTCCGTTTAGTATCTTCAATTTATTGAGTTTTTTATATTTATTTTTCATTTATGTATGTGTGAAGGTATAGGTATCAAAAAGTATGAATTTTTAAGTTTCAACTTTGATGAAAAACTACCAAAGTTTCTAATCGTACATCTATTGAGTTTTTAATTAATAATAAAAAAAAGTTTCAACTTTAATGAAAAACCACAAAAGTTGCATCTGGATCTTTGAGTTGTTGAAGGAAATTAGCAAGGTTAACCTATTTGGTATTCAACAACTACGAAGGTATTTTCATCTGTACATTTTGTTGCTTACTGTTGTATGTTAAACTTTTCGTTGTTTCTTAATTTGATAAAATTAGCACTTATTAAAATACGGAATCCATTCTAGAAGTCTATCACTACCTCGCAACAAACTAGTTCCACAAAAGGTTTTCATATTCTTATGGAGAGTCATTCAACAAAAAATCCCGGTTAGATGTGAACTTGACAAGAAAGAAATAGACCTCCACACCATTTTATGCCCCTTATGTGATCATCATATTAAAACCATAGAACATGCGTTGGTTAATTGTCATAAAGTGTCTTCAATTTGGGTACAACTGCTAGATTGGTGGAATCAAAACAACACACTAATCTCTAACATCAATGAAGCTATCATCTCCGACCAAGGTTTCTCTCACAACTCCATTGGATCTTCCTTATGGCAAGCTACTAAATAGATAACTTGTTACATTATATGAAAACACAGGAATCTAAAAGTTTTCTCAAGAAAAGAGTGGAACCCCGCGATGATTATTTTCGAAATTCAATCACAAAGTTATAGTTGGCTCTCAAACCGATCGCGGGAAAAAATGCCAATTGAATGGCACCAATGGCTCATCAACCCTTCATTTTACGTTGCATCGCCTTCAAACCGTACGGGTATCGGTTAACACGACATTTGAATAATTCGGATAATGTTTGTAGTATCTAATTAGCTCATGTGGGTTAGATTAAAAGGGTTGTTTGTTTAGCAACTTTGTCGCCGCTTGATCGGCACGGTTTTCTCCTCCTTCCCTGCTTGTATCTTCACAAGTTCGTTTCCCTCATGATGTTGATTAGTCTACGACGATCCTGATTATCGCTTTTTAGATTAGAATCCATTTTTCCGATTTTATGATACTGTTTATACCATTGTATGGATGAGCATAGGAACTTGTAATGTTATAATCCGGGTAATAAAATAAACTTTTTGCTTTTAAAAAAAAAAAAAGTTTTGGGCCTCAGAGTAGCAACAGAATTATCCAACCATAACATTTTAGGTATAAATTTTCATTTCCAACATATATACTATAAATTACGATTATTTATACATTTTTAGGTTTAAATTTTCATATCTTATCTTACATACAATAAAAGTACAACGTTATATATATATATATATATATATATATATATATATATATATATATATATATATATATATATATATTCATATCTTATCTTACATACAATAAAAGTACAACGTTATATATATATATATATATATATATATATATATATATATATATATATATATATATATATATATATATATATATATATATATAGGGGCAGGATTAATGGGGAAGTAACCAATCGGGGGGAAGCGGGGGGAAGCAAAAAATTTTTTTTTCCATTTTTTTTGGAATTTTTTTTTTTCGGCATCAAGATCACACGAAAATATGAACATTTAGAAGAGACACTTCGTGATGAATGTCATTATTTAGGCGGGAAAACGATCGACAAAAATAACATTCAAGATAATATTGTTCGTGAAGAATATGAACGTTTTTTTTTCCATGTTTTGTGAAGTAAAATTTAACCCGATTTAGAGTTTAGGGTTTAGGATTTAGGGTTTGGTGTTTTGGGTTTATTCCATAAACCCTAAACCCTAAACTCTAAACCGTTCGTGTTAAAAACTGAATCTAAATTCTAAATCTAAACCCTAAATCTAAACCCTAAACCCTAAATTTCTAAACCCTAATATCTAAACCCTATAAACCCTAATATCTAAACCCTAATATTTAAACCCCAATAGCTAAAACCTCAACATACGCTCGAAAAACACG
The DNA here is from genome assembly GCF_046630445.1 of Rutidosis leptorrhynchoides. Lineage (NCBI taxonomy): Eukaryota > Viridiplantae > Streptophyta > Magnoliopsida > Asterales > Asteraceae > Rutidosis > Rutidosis leptorrhynchoides. The sequence continues at coordinate 385,470,189 of NC_092343.1, read as the reverse complement.
ATAATTGTTATAAATTACTTCTTCGAGTGTTTTTCCGACAAAATAAAAACATTTATCACAAAGTGTCTCTACTAAATGTTCATATTTTCATCTCATCTATAATGTTCGTGAACAAAGTTTTTTCAAAAAACGAAAAAAAAAAGTTTTTGCTTCCCCCCGCTTCCCCCCGATTGGTTACTTCCCTCTTGATCCTACTCCTCTATATATATATATATATATATATATATATATATATATATATATATATATATATATATATATATATATATATATATATATATATATATATAATACAACTAAAAAGTATAACATTTATACAAGTAATATATTGACACACATTCTTGGTTTTACACGAACATCAATCTTTATTTTCGAGCACACGCCTCATTAATATTAATACTTACATTACTAAAAGGCATGGGAAACTAACTAAAAGGCATGGAAAACTATGTCCTTTCACCCCACCCCCTCACAAATTTGGTCAAAACGACATTGACCAAAAAAATGCCCCCAAAACCGCAAAAAAACCCCTCAACTTTTAGACCTTAACAAAAAATACCCTGTACTCTAAGGGGTAAACTATCAATTCCGAAACTTAAAATAAAAACTTCCCCCGTACCCTTCAACAGCCCGTATCTTCCTCCTCGCTCCGATTTAAACTTCACCGAGCACTCCGTTAAACTCGAAATATTATTATGAACAAAACGAGACTAACTACGTTCGAAACGGACACTTTTTAAAAAACGCTAAAAACAACGACAGCTCGTATCTTCTCGCTAAAGTTATTTAGTTTAATGACCCGTGAAACTACAGAGTCCGACTAAGAAACTCGTCAGCTGAACATTTCATCAAACACCTAAAATGATATTAAATAATCCACATCCAATTATAAAAAATAATATTGTTTGTCATTTTATTTTAAAAATGTAAATTAAAATATAAATTTAGAATTTGTTTCTTTCTGCCTAACTTTTATACCTTCTCGTACTTAATTCAAAATAATTAATTAAAATAATTCAAAATTATTTAATTAAAATAATTATTAATAAAATTTAATAATAATAATTAATTAATAAGATTTAATAATAATAATTAATTAATAATATTTAATTTTAATTCAAAATTATTTAAATTAATGATATCATTCACCATGCTTAGATTTTTTTTTTTTACTTTTGATTTTTTCTTAACAAAGGAATTACCCTAATAATGACATCATCATTTTAGGATTTTAATAGAAACTATAGATAGATGAGCCCTTTTAGCTCCATACCATACCATACCATACCATACCATACCACTATATATAATAATAAAATAAATAATAATAAAATAATAAAATATAATTTTATAATACAACTTATAATACTAATACAAATTAATCAAAAAAATTGGCTAGCTACCAACATAAACATCGTTTGTAACGAGTACGTAGGTTGTTATACTGTCATTATGTTGGTCGGTGACGGTTGGTGATCGGTCTATGAAATCAGAAACAAATGCTAAAACTATCATTCAAGTGTGGTACTGTACATCTCTTTGTAAATTTTAATTAAACAAATTGAAACCAGAACTTTAATTCTTTAATTTGTACATAACCATAAAAGTTAAGGATCAAAATTACGTATATCCGCAAATTAATGATTAATGCCGGCAACTATTATAAAAAGCCGAAAATAATATGTAATGTAAACATAATAGAAAGTTCGCATATGTTAATGTAAAAAAATAATACCAATTTGTGCACATGTAAATCGTAATGTTTTATTTATTTTAGCGCTGAATCATTCAGTTAACAGATAACCAAACACATCGTTATCTTTAAGATTAGAAACTATTAATTAGCAATTACTTACTTGTTGTGGAGCAGTAGGATCAGCATCTTTGGCAAGAGATACAACAAAATCTTCTCGTGGTGGTGGTCGTTCGTATCCATGAGCAAATTTCGTTGCTATCGACGCCAACATTAGGAGCAACATGAGCTTCGAAGACCTCATGTTTGAACGAAAAATGAGGTAGAGAAAGTGATGGTAATATAAGAGGGGATGAAAAATGAGTGATTTAATTAATGAGTAGTTGTAGAATGTAACTATTTATCATAAATATGTAGCTACAAAACAAAAACAAAAAAATTGCTACTACAAAACAAATTAAAACAAAAAATTGATGACGATGAGGTGAGATATATGTGTATCTACACGTATATGTGTGTAAGTATGAATGTGTGTATATAATATGTAACGCACTTATTTTTTTTGAACGACGATATCGGCATCACCCAGAGGAGACTTAACCACTTTCGCGATCATATGTCACTCACACACACGTTAGAAAGAAATTCAATTCACGACGATGTTGGTGTTGAGAAATTACGGTCTCACTAATTCCCACCACTCAGCCCAACAATAATAGTAAAGAAATAAGAACAATACACAATACAAGATTTAACGTGGAAACTCCAAAACAGGAGAAAAATCACTGGCCCCCAAAGAGAGAAATACACTATATCACAAATTGTTACAATGATATAGACGACTCTCTTAAGCCAACTACACTCTCCAAAATATTTAACTAATACAACTCTCAAACAAGGGCAAGAAAGAAAGAAATAATCAAATACTTAAAGTGTACTGATTGGTGCAATTTGGAAGTGAGGCTTAACACTCCTTTTATAACCAAGTCATCCCCCTCCCACTACTTCCTCCCACCTATGTGGGATAACATCCATTCACAAATACAAAGCAACCATATCCATTTCTTCTAACCAAAACTATAACCAACAAATCTCCACCTTTTGGATAGAAGAAGATAACCATGCTTCCACTTTGCAAAAGAAACCGACGTAGATGCTTCCTCGACGACAACTTCAAGATCCTCATCTTCATGCCGCTGACATTACCTCTAATCCAAGAAATAAAATTTGCATCTTCATCGAACATTGTCAAGACCCGACAATCATTGTCATAACAGACAATCATAACTCTAAACATAATTATCATACTCCACCATAAAGAGTATAGCACTTAGAATATCACATTCCAAGCATTTTATATCGGCGCATGTTGTATACCCAGCTGAACTCTTATGGTGCAACTTCCTGTTTGGCTTTCCCCGGAAGTTTCATCGGCTACAACATCCGTTTCCACCACACAACCTGCATAAACGCCAAACCAATGCCCATGTGCAATTGTGGAACCGCTAACGAATATCCCTTTCCATGGTGGACACATCATGAGGATGACGTGACTTCAGAAGAATTCGTCACTCTCCGTAACGACGGAGACAATGTTAGCATCTTTGGAGCCATTTGCCGGATTAGCTCCACCGGGACAATTAACCCTTACATGTTCAGTCTTCCCGCACTTCCAGCATGTCAGATTCTTTCTAGAGTTTCTCTTCTGCCTATCCGAACACAACAGTAACGTAGCTTCTGATGACGAGACTCCGTTACCTTCCAATCTTTTCTCCTCGAATAGGAGCTTGCTAGTAACATCTTCAAACTTCAACGTTTCTTTCCCGTACATTAGAATAGGTTTCATGTGCTCATAGGACGATGATAAAGATAATATCAACCTTAAAGCTTTATCTTCATCATCCGTTTTAACTCCAATAGCCTCCAGTTCCGAAAAAATACCGTTAAGAATACTTAGATGATCTGAAATCTTTGAACCTCCATCCATACGCAGAGTATGAAATTGTTCTTTAAGACACAACCGATTTGAGATGCCCTTGCCCTGGTACAACTGCTCTAGTTTAACCCAAAGCTCCTTTGCCGTTGATAACCCGTGCACATATAAGACCCAAATATTTATTGTACATAATGTATTTATGGTGTATGATGCGTGTATGAAGTGTACGTATTGCTTGCTCGAACGTCGAAGGAAACTGGACGTTGTCTGAAGTGACAAGGTGTGTACGTATCTTTTCGACCCCAAATAAAGTTTGAGTTGATGTTTCAAAGTCTTACCATTGGAAAGAATATCTTATTACGTTTCCAACGATATTTGATTCATCGAAAACGGAGCTACGGTCAAAAAGTTATGGCCAAAACAAGTTTCTGAAATCTGACCTGCATATTGGAGCGGCGCCCCACCATTTGGCGCGGCGCGCCAAAAGCGTCTGATGCGTTTTTTTCAGTATTTTAAGTGTTTAAATGAAGGGTATTATGGTCCTTTCGCATATGGACGGTTTTAGGCCACAAAAGGCAGTTTGGGGGACTCATTCACCTCCACATATCTTTTTATTTCATTTTCTTTTTCATTTATTTCTCCATTTTCTCTCTAAACTCTAAACACACTCAAGATTCAAGTGGAGATTTGGGGTTCAAGGCTCGTGATTCGACTTTCGGTGCGTGAAGGTTTCTCGTTCCTCTCGTTCTTGGCTACACGAAAGTACAAACGGTAAGTGTTAACTTCAAGATCCGTTTTTGATTGATTTCTCATATGATTTGGGGTTTAATTTGTGTTAATGATCTTGTTGGTTAGTTTAAAGAACCCCACTAGTCATGAACATGAAGGTTTAAACTAGTGATGATGAAAATGGTTGTTTTAATAAGATTAGGGTTTGATAAAGGTGATTAGTTGATTAAGGAACTTAATTAAAGGGTTTAATTCATCTAAGAGTCTTATGATTAAAGGATTGATGAAAGAACTCATGAACTTGAAAGTTTGACTAGTTTAGTTCATAAAATGGGTTTTTGAGTAAACGGCCCTATAAATTTCGTTTAATGGCTATAAGAGTTAAGATTAGATATTTCGGGAACGCGGGATGTGATTTCATAAGTTTTGGACTTTTGAGTATCGTTTTATGCATAAAATGGTGTAAAACACACTTTAGGACCAAATGGGCGGGTCGTGTGTTTAAATGAGTGATCGGTTGACCAAACCATGTTTAAATGATGTTGTTGAGGCATAATCACAAGTCATTTGGGATTATGAAGGTTTTCGAGCGAAAAATGGTCATTGGTCAAAGTTGGTCAAATAGGATGTTCTAGAAGAACATAAGTGTTGTTTGAGTCGAATAAGCATTGTGTGTAGCTTATTTGCATTTATACTTTGCGTAGGTGATTTGCGTGAAGTCGGTGGAAGAAGTTAAGATCGCGGGATCCGTTCTTCAAGTATTCGAGGTGAGTGGAATAATTATATGCGTATGTATATAATGTATCTATTTGTTGTAGCGTGAAATGTGTAGTGTCGAAGTGCTAAGTATAACGACCCTCATTTTTCCATTCTATATTTTTCCAATATTAAATGCCCAAACAATATAATCAAAACTTAATGATTAAACTTTAATCAACAATTGTTAAGTATTAAGAGTTAGAAAACATATTAATTAACTTTGTGCAATAATTGACAAGTTAATGCCTTTCAAAAAAAAAAAAAAAAAAAAAAAAAAAAAAAAAAAAAAAAAAAAAATAATTGACAAGTTAATAAAAGATGAAAATAATAAACTGTTAGTCGACACTCACTGCTAATTAAAATTTATGCATTTATGTAATATTATAACTGATAACCTATAAGTAATAAATAAAAATTGACATTTATATAAATAATAAAACAATTGAGAACTAAATATATACAAGTCATGAATTAGTAAAAAGAAAATAATACTTATCATGTAGTAAATGTAAAAAATAATAATAGTAATAATAGTAATAATAATGAGACTAAAGAATCTTAAACAATTACATCCTTATGTTGACTAAAAATTAAAATAATATATATATAAACTAGTACCACCTATTGTTGACTAAAAATTATAAAATAAAATAAAATCATTAATTAGAACATCCTTATGTTGACTAACACTCTAATACTTGCACTATATAAACTCCTAGTTTCTCATTCACAAATCACACCAAAATCCTCTCTAAAAAACAATCTCTCCCTCTCCCTCTCTTGTGGTATTCGGATCTTCAAGCTTGTTCTTCGTGTTCTTCAAGAATCTTCAAGGAGTTCTTCAAGATTTTTAAGGCTTTGATCTTCCATCTTCATCGTGTTCATCTTTTCTTTGTTAATTATCTTGAATCTTCAAAGGTATAACATAAACCCTAAACTATTTACATAAACTTTAATCTTTGTTAATTCATATTCATATTATAAACTTGTTATTCATAAGTATATACATAAACACTCCTAGATTTATATATACATATATACATGTAAAAAAAATATTTTTATGTATATATACGAATTATATATACATATACATATTAAAACCTTAAACCCTAATACTATTTATACTAGTACTTAACATGTATACACTATTACTATTACTAGCACCTATAACCTACTACTTATATTGTAGCACACAAACATTTTGGGATATGTATTAGAGATGTATAGATCTTCGAACTTTCTTGACGAATGGTTTCTACGAGATTCTAGGCAGAGGGTTTGGACTTCCGATTTAAAGGGTCCTATGGCTCAAGCCCCTAGATCTAAATTAGCCATTCGAAGGGAAAGGGGTGATTGGAAGCTTATCTAATACGGCAAGTATCCTAAAATGGAAACACTCATAAAAGTAGAAACTCTCTAGTCATAGAAACTTAGTAAAATAAGAAACTTTCTAAAAATAGAAACTTTATAAAAATAGTAACTTACTAGGAATAGAAACTTAGTAAAACAAACTATACTTAAACACATACTTAAACTTAAACATGGGCAAAACACTTAACTACTCTTAAATGTCAATAGGTTGACTTTCCTGCTCACTCGTTCAACTCTCTATTCTGAGGAATAACTCTCTCTACTTACTAAGGTGAATTCATAGCCCCACTCTTTATTGCTAGCAAACTTATTTAACTTATTTGGGGTGAGACACATGCTGCTTTTACTATTTACAATTTAGACACAAGTACCAACTGCTAAAACTATGCTATACCCGGCTACGTCCGACTAAGTCCCTACAGTGATATTTTTAAGTGCTGCGGCATGCTTATTTATTGGGGGTAGGCCTATCGGGAGTAACGTCCCCGATACATTTGACTAAGTCTTTGTATTACTTGATAATGAAATTAAACCGACAAGGACAGACACAACTTGTCATGGGGCAAACTTGAACGTTTAGTCTAAATATCACGCACTGGCATAACTTTTTGATCCTGCGGGAGATCAACCTTACAAATTAAATCTTGTGGTCTAAAACAAACGGTCAAACTTATTTGTTAAACCTATGAACTTCACTCAACTTTTTGGTTGACACTTTAGCATGTTTTGTCTCAGGTGCTGTTTGATTCAAGCTTTCTTATCTACTACTTATGTGATGCTACTTGGACTTAGGATCAAGAGATATCGCATTTATTACTTCTGCATATGAACAATTACTTTATCGTTATTTCCATTATTGTAACGACATTTCATTTTCCGCTGCGTACTCAATAAAGTTAAATTTTCTCATTTAGTATTGTTCTCGTATTATAATATGTTGGTTTATTTGATATTAGTAACGTTTCTTCCAGTCCCTATTGGGAGGACGTTACAGATTGGTATCAGAGCAAACCAGGCTGTTATAGAGAACCAGGATTGCATTTTTATGTGTGCCTTACTTGTTAGCTAGGGTGCCTTAGCAATCTAGGAAACTATAACCTTTCCTGCCTTGGACTTAAAGCACTTAGGATTGTCGTATAATCTTAACAATTATGCTTTAATAAACTTGACTCAAAGATTCTAATCAAGGTCTCTTTCCTAATGATAGGATGTCAAGCTCAAGCGTTAACAAGTCCAACAAAGCAACTCACAACCCTACCACCGAAGTAGGTGTTGGACACTCTTCAACTTCGAGACCAGTTCGAAGTCCTCTTTATAATCCTGCTTCACCACCGCTGAATTATAGCCCGAATACTATTTTAGATTCACATGGGTCTCCTCAATACTACCCAACTCCGAGAACCCAAGATAAGGGAAAACGGCATGAAGAAGTTGGTCCATCAAGGAAGAGAGCCCGATCTCCTTTTTATGATGGTCCTAAGTATGAAATCATGAGATTGCGAAACGATACCGAGAGAAACATTGGAGGTCTACTTCGCCACATGGAAAGAGCGGATCGTCGAATGAAGAAACTTATGAAAGAAAACATCGAGCTAAGAAAGGAGTTGCTGATGCTAAAGTGCGAGGAAGAACGCAACACTCGCTGGGGAAAGCAATCACTTGCTTACCTCAAGGAGGATGTTGATGTCCGAATGAAAATGGAGAAAGGTCGAGTCGACGAACAACTTGCCATAAGAGAGTACAACACTAATGCCGTAAACAGTCGTGTTACCAACCTTTATGACAACTTCGAGTATCTCTATGAGAAACAAAAGTCGAAAAATGAGAAAGTTGAGGAGTTTATGAAGAAGGTTGGAGACGAAATATGAAGACTACTTCAATCTTAATATTTCCTAGTTATTTTTCCTATTTTCCATCTATGTAAAGGCTGTGCCTTAAACAATTTCTATTTCCGAATCGTGTAATAAAGGCTTATTTAATGCCTCGTTCTAATAATATAAAGTGTTTTATTAATATCATGCGATATCAATACTTTAGTTTATTCATACTTGTGATTACTCAAACTTATAACTTGTTAAACTTATCAAATATATGTTCACTTTTATGTAGTGACATCATGGTTCGTCCAGCTGCACCTACCGTTAACAACGTTGTGTTAACTACTGAGCAATTCCAACAGTTACTCGCTGCTGCCCAAGGCAACGCCCAAGCTAATCATGCTAATACTCAACCAAAACCTTGTTCCTACAAGGACTTTACAAACTGTCACCCTCCCGCTTTTAAGGGAAACGAAGAAGCTGTCGAACTAGTTCGTTGGTTCGAAAAGATGGAATCTATTTTCCGTATTTGCAACTGTGGTGATGATGATCGAGTAAAGTATGCCACTAGCTCGTTGGGTGGTAATGCTTTAACTTGGTGGACTGCTTATGCCAAGTCCGTAGGAATTGATAATGCTAATGCAATTCCATGGGACGAACTCAAAAGTATGATGGTCAACAAATTCTGCCCAGGGAGTCAAGTTCAGAAGCTTGAAGCTGAGTTCTGGGAACTCAGGGTCAAGGGTACTGACATTGAGAATTATACCAATCGTTATCTGGAGCTTTCTACTCTATGTCCTGAAATGTTTCCTACTGAAGCTAGAAGAATTGAGCGGTATATTGAAGGTCTTCCCGAGGATGTTCAAGGGAATGTTATTGCTGCTGAGAAGGTTACTTTGGATGCTGTGATTCTCATGGCACAAAATCTCATGTTGGCCAAGAGAAGAAGGGCGTCGGCCAATAAGCAAGTTGAAACCAAGGGTAATGATGGTAAGAGGAAGTTTGAGCCGTCTCAAGGTTCAACTCAGAATGTTAGTAAAAAGCTTATGGATAGTACAAGGACGAATTATAAGGGCACTTATCCTTTTTGTGTTCGTTGTGAAAGGCATCACCCGGGGCAGTGCACTGCCACTTGTTCGTTGTGTAAGAAAGTGGGACACGTAGCTAAGACGTGTAGGACTCCTCCAAAGAATAAATCTATTGTTCCTGCCAAAGCTCCTCCTACTTGTTATACTTGTGGGGAAAAGGGACACATTAGTCCAAATTGCCCTAAGAAGAGAGATAATCCTGCTACTGGAGCCAATACTACTGCTGCAAAGGGTCGTGCATTTGTTATTACTGCTGCTGAAGCCCGAGATGAAGATGAGGTCATCACGGGTACGTATCTCGTCAATAATTGCTACGCAACTATTTTATTCGATACTGGTGCCGACCGAAGTTACGTATCTAATGAATTTTGTACCCTATTTACTGAAAAGCCTCAACCCTTAGAAACTAAACGATTAGTAGAAGTAGCCAATGGAAAGATCATGAAAGTTGATAAAATTTATAAAAACTGCAACCTAATCTTAGCCAGCAAAGAATTTAAGATAGACCTTTTGCCGGTCGAGCTAGGAAGTTTCGATGTCGTAGTTGGAATGGATTGGTTACGTCCATTAAGAGCTGCGATCATGTGTTACGATAAAACCGTTCATGTTCCATTAGGAAATGGAGAGACTCTTATTATCCAAGGTGAAAAGAGTGGTTCCAATCTCAATATTATCTCCTGTATTAAAACCCGCAAATACCTTATGAAAGGTTATCCAGCTATTCTAGCCCACGTTAATCTGATTGAATCGAAAGAGAAGCGAATTGAAGATGTACCAGTAGTTAAAGACTTTCCCGATGTGTTTCCCGAAGATCTTCCGGGTATTCCACCTCCTCGACAAGTTGAATTCCAAATTGATTTAACTCCTGGTGCTGCTCCTGTTGCTAAAGCACCATACCGTTTAGCACCTTCCGAAATGAAGGAATTATCCAACCAACTCCAAGAACTATTGGATAAAGGTTTCATTCGTCCAAGCTCGTCCCCTTGGGGAGCTCCTATTCTGTTTGTTAAAAAGAAGGATGGTACATTAAGGATGTGCATTGATTACCGTGAACTTAACAAGCTTACTATCAAGAACCGTTATCCGTTGCCACGTATTGATGATCTATTTGACCAACTTCAAGGGTCAAGTGTTTATTCAAAGATTGATTTAAGATCCGGTTATCACCAACTCAAGGTCAAGGAATCCGATATTCCTAAGACTGCTTTTCGCACTCGTTATGGGCACTATGAATTCTGTGTCATGCCTTTTGGTTTAACTAATGCTCCTGCCGTGTTCATGGACCTCATGAATCGTGTTTGTAAACCGTATCTTGACAAATTTGTCATCGTATTCATTGACGACATCTTGATCTATTCGAAGAATGAGAAAGAGCATGAGCAACATTTGCGCATGATTCTTGAACTCTTACGAAAGGAACAACTTTATGCTAAATTTTCTAAGTGCGAGTTTTGGCTCAAAACCGTACAATTTCTCGGACATGTTGTTGATAGAAACGGAATACATGTCGATCCAGCTAAGATTACTGCTATTCAGAACTGGGAGATACCAAAGACTGCAAAGCATATTCGTCAATTTTTGGGACTTGCCGGTTACTATCGAAGGTTTATAAAAGATTTTTCTCTCATTGCCAAACCTCTTACAAAGCTGACTCAAAAAGGGAAGAAATTTGAGTGGTCCGAAGAACAGGAATCTGCTTTCAAGATTCTGAAGGAGAAGTTGACCACAGCCCCGATTCTTTCTTTACCTGAAGGTACCGACGACTTTGTTGTTTACTGCGATGCCTCAAAGCATGGCTTTGGTTGTGTTTTAATGCAACGAGAGAAGGTTATCGCCTATGCATCTAGACAGTTGAAGAAACATGAAGTAAACTATACCACACATGACCTAGAGTTAGGTGCCGTGGTATTTGCATTAAAGATATGGAGACATTATCTCTATGGTAATCACTTTACGGTGTACACTGACCATAAAAGTCTTCGACACATCTTTGATCAAAAACAGCTGAATATGAGGCAAAGTCGATGGCTCGAGACATTGAACGAATATTATTGTGAGCTGAAATATCATCCTGGCAAGGCGAATGTAGTTGCCGATGCCCTTAGTCGAAAAGACGATATTAAACGTGTTCGTGCTTTAAACCTAAAAATCAAATCGAATCTTATTTCACGAATCTGTGAAGCTCAATTGGAAGCTATTAGACCGACACTTATCGAAGGTGAAGGACCTATTGGTTTTGAGAACCAACTTCAAGTGAAAGCTAATGGTACACGGTACTTTGGCAATAGAATCTGGGTTCCTCGTTTTGGTAATCTTCGCGAACTAGTCTTGGATGAAGCACATAAGACTAGATATTCTATCCATCCCGGTTCCAGTAAGATGTATCACGATGTGAAGGAATTCTACTGGTGGCCTAACATGAAAGCCGATATTGCTACTTATGTTAGTAAGTGTCTCACTTGTTTGAAAGTCAAGGCCGAACATCAAAAGCCTTCTGGTCTGTTGACACAACCCGACATTCCGCAGTGGAAGTGGGAAGGTATCACTATGGACTTCGTTACTAAGTTACCTAAGACTTCGAACGGTAACGATACTATTTGGGTCGTAGTTGATCGTCTTACTAAATCTGCACATTTCATACCAATCAAGGAAACTGACAAGATGGAGAGATTAGCACAGCTTTATATTAAAGAAATCGTCTCACGTCATGGTGTTCCTATCTCGATCATTTCTGATCGCGATAGTCGATTTGTTTCTAGATTTTGGAAAACTTTACAATCTGCTCTTGGAACTCAACTCGACATGAGTACAGCTTATCATCCGCAAACCGATGGTCAAAGTGAACGAACCATTCAAACTATGGAGGATATGCTACGTGCTTGTGCAATCGATTTCGGCAAAGGATGGGATAGACATCTACCTTTGGTTGAATTTTCTTATAATAACAGTTATCACTCCAGCATTAAGGCTGCACCTTTTGAAGCTTTATATGGACGGAAGTGTAGATCTCCTTTGTGTTGGGATGAACTTGAGGACAGACATTTAACTGGTCCTGAAATTATTCACGAAACTACCGAAAAGATCGTTCAAATCAAGCAACGTTTAGAAACTGCCCGTAGCCGACAGAAAAGCTATGCCAATAAGAAACGAAAAGACATCGAATACCAAGTTGGAGATAAAGTCATGTTGAAAGTATCCCCTTGGAAAGGTGTTGTCCGCTTCGGTAAGCGAAGTAAACTCAGTCCACGATATGTTGGACCATTCACAATCACTAAAAGAGTCGGTCCCGTGGCATACCGATTAGAACTGCCAACTGAACTTAGTCAAGTACATGATGTGTTTCATGTCTCAAATCTTAAACGGTGTCTTGCCGATGACACACTCGTTATTCCTCTGGATGATGTCCGCATTGATGAGCAAATGCACTTCGTTGAAGAACCTATAGAAATCATGGAAGGAGAGGTCAAACAAACGCGTAAAAGCAATATACCTATCGTTAAAGTCCGGTGGAATTCGCGTAGAGGCCCCGAATATACCTGGGAACGCAAAGACCATATGAAACGGAAATATCCCCATCTCTTCTCAACTGCTGATGCAAACGAGAAAACTACCTAAAAACTTCGGGACGAAGTTTTCAATAACGGGGAGGTACTATAACGACCCTCATTTTTCCATTCTATATTTTTCCAATATTAAATGCCCAAACAATATAATCAAAACTTAATGATTAAACTTTAATCAACAATTGTTAAGTATTAAGAGTTAGAAAACATATTAATTAACTTTGTGCAATAATTGACAAGTTAATAAAAGATGAAAATAATAAACTGTTAGTCGACACTCACTGCTAATTAAAATTTATGCATTTATGTAATATTATAACTGATAACCTATAAGTAATAAATAAAAATTGACATTTATATAAATAATAAAACAATTGAGAACTAAATATATACAAGTCATGAATTAGTAAAAAGAAAATAATACTTATCATGTAGTAAATGTAAAAAATAATAATAGTAATAATAGTAATAATAATGAGACTAAAGAATCTTAAACAATTACATCCTTATGTTGACTAAAAATTAAAATAATATATATATAAACTAGTACCACCTATTGTTGACTAAAAATTATAAAATAAAATAAAATCATTAATTAGAACATCCTTATGTTGACTAACACTCTAATACTTGCACTATATAAACTCCTAGTTTCTCATTCACAAATCACACCAAAATCCTCTCTAAAAAACAATCTCTCCCTCTCCCTCTCTTGTGGTATTCGGATCTTCAAGCTTGTTCTTCGTGTTCTTCAAGAATCTTCAAGGAGTTCTTCAAGATTTTTAAGGCTTTGATCTTCCATCTTCATCGTGTTCATCTTTTCTTTGTTAATTATCTTGAATCTTCAAAGGTATAACATAAACCCTAAACTATTTACATAAACTTTAATCTTTGTTAATTCATATTCATATTATAAACTTGTTATTCATAAGTATATACATAAACACTCCTAGATTTATATATACATATATACATGTAAAAAAAATATTTTTATGTATATATACGAATTATATATACATATACATATTAAAACCTTAAACCCTAATACTATTTATACTAGTACTTAACATGTATACACTATTACTATTACTAGCACCTATAACCTACTACTTATATTGTAGCACACAAACATTTTGGGATATGTATTAGAGATGTATAGATCTTCGAACTTTCTTGACGAATGGTTTCTACGAGATTCTAGGCAGAGGGTTTGGACTTCCGATTTAAAGGGTCCTATGGCTCAAGCCCCTAGATCTAAATTAGCCATTCGAAGGGAAAGGGGTGATTGGAAGCTTATCTAATACGGCAAGTATCCTAAAATGGAAACACTCATAAAAGTAGAAACTCTCTAGTCATAGAAACTTAGTAAAATAAGAAACTTTCTAAAAATAGAAACTTTATAAAAATAGTAACTTACTAGGAATAGAAACTTAGTAAAACAAACTATACTTAAACACATACTTAAACTTAAACATGGGCAAAACACTTAACTACTCTTAAATGTCAATAGGTTGACTTTCCTGCTCACTCGTTCAACTCTCTATTCTGAGGAATAACTCTCTCTACTTACTAAGGTGAATTCATAGCCCCACTCTTTATTGCTAGCAAACTTATTTAACTTATTTGGGGTGAGACACATGCTGCTTTTACTATTTACAATTTAGACACAAGTACCAACTGCTAAAACTATGCTATACCCGGCTACGTCCGACTAAGTCCCTACAGTGATATTTTTAAGTGCTGCGGCATGCTTATTTATTGGGGGTAGGCCTATCGGGAGTAACGTCCCCGATACATTTGACTAAGTCTTTGTATTACTTGATAATGAAATTAAACCGACAAGGACAGACACAACTTGTCATGGGGCAAACTTGAACGTTTAGTCTAAATATCACGCACTGGCATAACTTTTTGATCCTGCGGGAGATCAACCTTACAAATTAAATCTTGTGGTCTAAAACAAACGGTCAAACTTATTTGTTAAACCTATGAACTTCACTCAACTTTTTGGTTGACACTTTAGCATGTTTTGTCTCAGGTGCTGTTTGATTCAAGCTTTCTTATCTACTACTTATGTGATGCTACTTGGACTTAGGATCAAGAGATATCGCATTTATTACTTCTGCATATGAACAATTACTTTATCGTTATTTCCATTATTGTAACGACATTTCATTTTCCGCTGCGTACTCAATAAAGTTAAATTTTCTCATTTAGTATTGTTCTCGTATTATAATATGTTGGTTTATTTGATATTAGTAACGTTTCTTCCAGACCCTATTGGGAGGACGTTACACTAAGACACCATGTTTCACGTGAAGAGTGTAGCATCAAGGTGTTAAGATGCCACTCGGGTGTAGCATCGAGGTGTTAAGATGCCACCTAGGAGTGTAGTGTCGAGGTGTTAAGACGCCACTCCGTAAATTAATGAGTGATGCATCGAGGTGTTAAGATGCCACTCGGGGTGATGTGCCGAGGTGTTAAGGTGCCACCCTAGGGGTTAGTGGTGCGAGGTGTTAAGTGCCCTAACGGATGTTGTGAACACCGATGGCGTTTTCGCGAGCGTCGTTCCCTTGTACTATTGGTTAACTATGGTTATTTGTGTTGTAAGCATAGTATATTATTCGAGTTATATTCATATGCGGTTGTTATGCTAGCTTGTGGTATTGGAGATTTATAGCTTGTTATTGTGACGATAAGCTAATTGTGTTTGCTAGCATGTTTGCGGGTTGTGTAAGTGTTTGCAAGTAGGTATAATTATATATTTATTCGTATGATTATTGCATTCACTAAGATTTGCTTACCCTCTCGTTGTTTACTATTTTTATAGGTTCGGTTGTGGACAAGGGTAAGGGCATTACCTTGGACTAGAGATCCCGCTTTATTGTAGGGGACGCTTTTGGATGTGTTGACTTTTGGGAGTTTGACCGAGACGTGGGTAGTTTAATCCCAAACTCCATGCTCATAGTGTAGTTTGGTACTTAAACTTTTTGGTGGTCGAAACTCATAAATTGTATTAAACTTGTATTTTGGGTCGTGTGAGCCCCGCTTGTAAAACATCATTTTTATGTTTGAATCGTGGTAGTTTTACATATTTGAATGTGTGGTTAAAAGCGTTTCGTCTAAAAATGTCGGAAACTAGTCGATCTTTTTCGCATTCCAAACTTTTTGGGACAGACCAGTTTGGCGCGCCGCGCCATTTGCTGAACGAGCAAATTTTTTTTTTTTTGTTTTGTATTTTTACACGGGTTGTTCGTGGTTTGGTTTGGGTTGTTACAAGTGGTATCAGAGCATGGTCTAAGGGATTTAGGTGGCTTGAGATAGGTGCCTAGACTTAGACTTTTGTGTGCTTAATTTGTTGCGGGACTTGTAGGATTACGGGTCGGAACGGGTTATAGTTAGTGCCTCGTTTGTAAGTGGACTAACGTTTATATTAGTAATGCGGATATTATTAATATATTATTGTCTTGTGATAATAATTCTCGCGTGTGATTTGTCGTGTAGAATTTGTTTGTGTTTGTTTATATCATCGAGCGGGACGGTCGTTGTACTAACAAGTTGATACGGCGTGTATGCGTAATAAGGACTTGCAAACCTTATTACGGGTGCAAATCATGTCTAACAAGTTATGTACGACGAGTGTTTAGCAAGATGGAACGGTGTTGTGCGTATGGTTTACACGCTCGTGATCTAATCGTTTGCATTCTTTAGAATGAAAATGGAAGATGGATGTGGAACGAGTGAGCCTATTCACGAAGGGAAGGATGAGTTAACGTTAAGGATTGAGGCCGAGTTCGAACGCTATATTTTGATTTTCGCCGACAAGGTTAAACAAGTTCTCCAAGAGTCGTTCGAGGGAATAGTGACCGAGATGGTCCGAGACCAAGTGCCTAAGGTCGTGAAGGGAGAGTTAGAAAAGAGGTTTCCTAAACCTCAAGGTGTCGGTGACAAAGGAGCAACTATGGGGATTAAATCTCATGCTCCAAAATTTGCGGATCACTCTTTGGGTAAGAGAAAGTTGGAATCAAGAGGTGCTCCTAGTAAGAGGGCGAGAAGTACGCCCGAAGGTGTTGAAAAAGTGAAGAAGAGGATTAAGGGAGGTTATGGGCCTACGTGCTTTAGGTGTGGAGGACGAGGTCATTTGGAACGGGATTGTACGAGTGTACCTTTAAGCACAATCAAGTGCTTTATTTGCCAAAAGAAGGGGCACCGTAAGTCGGAGTGCTCCGAATCGTTTGTCGATCGGGTTAGGAGGTTAGAGCGTGACTATCTGAGGGTCAGTGAAGCGCAAGGGTCCAACGATGATGTTTCAGGTATTTTTGTCTTTGGTACAAATATGCCTTATTATTGTTTATTGTGTGCCGATGGATTCATGTATGTATTAGAGACTTAAACTTTGTTTCGTGGTCTAATTAGTCTCAAGTGAGTGTATGTTTCAAAGGTACCCATAAGGGTGGGGGGTTAGTGAACTCGGTGAAGATTCGGTTTGTTAGCGATTTTGATGATAGTGCACCGGGGTAGCTTTTGAGTCGTTGACTCGTGGAAATGCGCCCTGGGGACGAATGCATGGCGGTAATACGTAGTATTAGTATGGGTGGCATTCCTAATGGAAACACCCTATGATGACGTTTGTATTGATGGACAAGGGCGTAAGACTTGGTGCAACCAAGCATTTCTTAGTGATGGGGTAAATGATTCTACTAGGCCATGAGAACGGACTTTGATATTAGGTTGTGAGCGCGGGTTCGCTTTTGTAGTGAAAGGGGTGAAACCCTTGAGAGCATGTGTGTATCGTTGACCGGATGCTTTCGTAGTGGTAACAGGTAGAAAGGATTTGATAGTTGGAAAAGTCTAGCTTGCGGGTAGCGGTAATTTCGTTCTAAAAGGATACGTGTTATGTTGCCATTGTGTCATCACTTTAGTGGCGCAATCGGGTGACGATAGACGTTAGTATTTATTATTATCGAATTGAGCTCTCGAGAATTCAGGAAGAGGGACCGACGCCAAGTATGGTCGTGTACGACGGTAAATGGCGAAATCGTTTGACTTTGTAATCTTGACGATTTGATTTAGGAACGAGGTTCTACGTTGGGAAGTTGGTAGTGTTACATCAAAAAAATTGTGTTGACTTTATTAGGATTTATATTCCTACCGAGGAAGCGTAATGGGATTTGAGAAAGGGTACGATGCCTCATTGTCGTATACTTTGGGTAGTAGTTACAAAATAGCCATTTTGTGTACTACGAGGAAATTAGATATATGTGTTTATCGTCGGGATTTATTGTTAAGGACGAATTCGCGAGAATTCAAGGACTATGACCAATGAGGATATTGGTTGTGTATGTTGATAAGTGGTCATTTCACGGGATGCTATTGTTCGATGATGTGGTTACGAAGCGGAGTTCTAAGTGGGGGAGTTTGTACTCTTGCACGAAGGTGTTCTATTGCAGTGATATTTGGATGATGCTCGTAGGGATTCGAAGCTAGTGTTGAGACCTACATTGGTCGATTGTGGTAAAAGTACGATTTGGAATAAATTGTACTTATGGTTTTTGGATTTAAATTATCACCGAGGTGGTAAGGTGGTAAATCTCATTGGGAGATAAGTTACGTGTTCGACGAGCAAAGTAAGATCCCTCGGTTAAGGGATGTGTATGCCGGATTCTCTTCTAGGGAATTATTGTTGTGTCTATGAGTAATATGGGTGGTTCTTGGCTCGATTGTGGTAGCCGTGTGGTTATCTTTGGGAATAGAGTAATGGGACTTTGAGAAAGGTTACGATGCCTCATTATCGTATACCTTGGGTGGTAGTTACACGATAGCCATTTTGTGAACTACAAGGTGGTTACGTGGTGTTTATTTGGGGTTATCTCTATGTTGACCGTGTTTGACTTATGATAGGTGACGAGGGATATCCGGAAGGATTAGCTCTTCGTTAACCACTCGTGGTTGTGATTGATGGTGAGCGGTTTTTGAAAGGAACCGTTACTTGTAGGGTTATGATGCTAATTGCCCGTATAAATTGTGCACATAGCCGTTTTGTGCACATGGTTGCCGATTTTTACTCACACGTTGGTAAATAGTGATGCGATAGCCGTGTTTCGCTCACATAAGGTTGGTAGTGTCGCAATAGCCATTTTTGCACACTACGGATATATCACGATAGCCGTTTTTGTACACCATGGGTTTCATGTGAACTAACCTTCGCGTTGTTGGACTTGAGAACCACTGGTTGTTTTAAGCTCTGATGGTTCGGTCGTAAGGACCATGTTGTGTGATTAGTGATGTAATAGCCGTATTTTGCTCACGTAATTGGGTAGTTGCGTATTAGCTATGTTTGCGCACTACTAAGGGTGTTAGATGGTAAGTGTTATCCGTAAGGATTCGTCTTTACTTGGTCTTCATCGTTTGGGTTGTTAACCTTAGGTCGATATTTGGTTTTTTTTAGCATTGTACTTGGAAAGGGTACGCTATAGGGTTGATATCTCGGTACGAGATCGGTTGAGTTTTTCCCGATGTATGGGGGATTGAGCAGGTTTTAGTGCTCGGATTTTAGTTTCGTTAAAATTGCGGGTGATGATTTTAGTTGTTAAAGGCGATTCATTGGGAAGAATTGCTTAGAAATGTCGGATAGGGACTTATAATTGAGGCCATTGAGTAGTTCCGGATTGGTTAAGTGGAGAAGATCACGAGGATGTGATCGAGTTTAAGTGGGGGAGAGTTGTAAGACCCAAATATTTATTGTACATAATGTATTTATGGTGTATGATGCGTGTATGAAGTGTACGTATTGCTTGCTCGAACGTCGAAGGAAACTGGACGTTGTCTGAAGTGACAAGGTGTGTACGTATCTTTTCGACCCCAAATAAAGTTTGATTTGATGTTTCAAAGCCTTACCATTGGAAAGAATATCTTATTACGTTTCCAACGATATTTGATTCATCGAAAACGGATCTACAGTCAAAAAGTTATGGCCAAAACAAGTTTCTGAAATCTGACCTGCATATTGGAGCGGCGCCCCACCATTTGGCGCGGCGCTCCAAAAGCGTCTGATGCGTTTTTTTCAGCATTTTTAAGTGTTTAAATGAAGGGTATTATGGTCCTTTCGCATATGGACGGTTTTAGGCCACAAAAGGCAGTTTGGGGGACTCATTCACCTCCACATATCTTTTTATTTCATTTTCTTTTCCATTTATTTCTCCATTTTCTCTCTAAACTCTAAACACACTCAAGATTCAAGTGGAGATTTGGGGTTCAAGGCTCGTGATTCGACTTTCGGTGCGTGAAGGTTTCTCGTTCCTCTCGTTCTTGGCTACACGAAAGTACAAACGGTAAGTGTTAACTTCAAGATCCGTTTTTGATTGATTTCTCATATGATTTGGGTTTAATTTGTGTTAATGATCTTGTTGGTTAGTTTAAAGAACCCCACTAGTCATGAACGTGAAGGTTTAAACTAGTGATGATGAAAATGGTTGTTTTAATGAGATTAGGGTTTGATAAAGGTGATTAGTTGATTAAGGAACTTAATTAAAGGGTTTAATTCATCTAAGAGTCTTATGATTAAAGGATTGATGAAAGAACTCATGAACTTGAAAGTTTGACTAGTTTAGTTCATAAAATGGGTTTTTGAGTAAACGGCCCTATAAATTTCATTTAATGGCTATAAGAGTTAAGATTAGATATTTCGGGAACGCGGGATGTGATTTCATAAGTTTTGGACTTTTGAGTATCGTTTTATGCATAAAATGGTGTAAAACACACTTTAGGACCAAATGGGCGGGTCGTGTGTTTAAATGAGTGATCGGTTGACCAAACCATGTTTAAATGATGTTGTTGAGGCATAATCACAAGTCATTTGGGATTATGAAGGTTTTCGAGCGAAAAATGGTCATTGGTCAAAGTTGGTCAAATAGGATGTTCTAGAAGAACATAAGTGTTGTTTGAGTCGAATAAGCATTGTGTGTAGCTTATTTGCATTTATACTTTGCGTAGGTGATTTGCGTGAAGTCGGTGGAAGAAGTTAAGATCGCGGGATCCGTTCTTCAAGTATTCGAGGTGAGTGGAATAATTATATGCGTATGTATATAATGTATCTATTTATTGTAGCGTGAAATGTGTAGTGTCGAGGTGCTAAGACACCATGTTTCACGTGAAGAGTGTAGCATCGAGGTGTTAAGATGCCACTCGGGTGTAGCATCGAGGTGTTAAGATGCCGCCTAGGAGTGTAGTGTCGAGGTGTTAAGACGCCACTCCGTAAATTAATGAGTGATGCATCGAGGTGTTAAGATGCCACTCGGGGTGATGTGCCGAGGTGTTAAGGTGCCATCCTAGGGGTTAGTAGTGCGAGGTGTTAAGTGCCCTAACGGATGTTGTGAACACCGATGGCGTTTTCGCGAGCGTCGTTCCCTTGTACTATTGGTTAACCATGGTTATTTGTGTTGTAAGCATAGTATATTATTCGAGTTATATTCATATGCGGTTGTTATGCTAGCTTGTGGTATTGGAGATTTATAGCTTGTTATTGTGACGATAAGCTAATTGTGTTTGCTAGCATGTTTGCGGTTTGTGTAAGTGTTTGGAAGTATGTATAATTATATATTTATTCGTATGATTATTGCATTCACTAAGCTTTGCTTACCCTCTCGTTGTTTATTATTTTTATTGGTTCGGTTGTGGACAAGGGTAAGGGCATTACCTTGGACTAGAGATCCCGCTTTATTGTAGGGGACGCTTTTGGATGTGTTGACTTTTGGGAGTTTGACCGAGACGTGGGTAGTTTAATCCCAAACGCCATGCTCATAGTGTAGTTTGGTACTTAAACTTTTTGGTGGTCGAAACTCATAAATTGTATTAAACTTGTATTTTGGGTCGTGTGGGCCCCGCTTGTAAAACATCATTTTTATGTTTGAATCGTGGTAGTTTTACATATTTGAATGTGTGGTTAAAAGCGTTTCGTCTAAAAATGTCGGGAACTAGTCGATCTTTTTCGCATTCCAAACTTTTTGGGACAGACCAGTTTGGCGCGCCGCGCCATTTGCTGAACGAGCAATTTTTTTTTTTTTTTTTGTTTTGTATTTTTACACGGGTTGTTCGTGGTTTGGTTTGGGTTGTTACAGCACATTTGCAAGCACGTTCTTTGCAAGACACAAACGAATCGCACTTGCTGCCCTCAAATCCATATCATCCCATTCTTCTTCATCGAACTTACTGCTAGAATCACTGCCAGGAACAAGGGTGGGTTTACCCTTCAAAGCCTTGTGTAAACCAGACTGAATCAACACATCCTTGACTTGAACCTGCCATAAGCCAAAATTGATCCTCCCATCAAATTTCTCTACATCAAACCTCATTGGACTGAACTTCGACATCGTGTACGTATCCTATAAACAACACTTTCTCTGATTTTGCTCACGTTTCGAATAGCCAAAAGATGTAGCAGGTAGCCAGGACCCTTTAAATCGGAAATCCACAACTCGCCACTAACAAATCCAACTATTACTACGAATCAGAAAAAATATTATCTAACCAGATACCCTATACGATCAATAGAACTCGTTTCTGATGTGGACGATCCACTCCCGTGGCAACCACAGAGCATACTCCGACTCCTATAACCGAGACCCTCATCAAACCTGACGCTCTGATACCAGTTGTTGGGAAATTACGGTCTCACTAATTCCCACCACCCAGCCCAACAATAATAGTAAAGAAATAAGAACAATACACAACACAAAATTTAACGTGGAAACTCCAAAACAGGAGAAAAACCACCGGCCCCCAAAGGGAGAAATGCACTATATCACAAATTGTTACAATGATATAGACGACTCTCTTAAGCCAACTACACTCTCCAAAATATTTAACTAATACAACTCTCAAACAAGAGTAAGAAAGAAAGAAATAATCAAATACTTAAAGTGTATTGATTGGTGCAATTTGAAAGTGAGGCTTAACACTCCTTTTATAACCAAGTCATCCCCCTCCCACTACTTCCTCCCACCTATGTGGGATAACATCCATTCACAAATACAAAGCAACCATATCCATTTCTTCTAACCAAAACTATAACCAACAGATGTCATTACCATTGAAGGTTGGAAAAAAACCCCTGAGACCTTCCCAACGCATTGATGTTGGCAGTACCATCGAAGGTTGAGAAAAACCCTACGGGACCTTCCTAAATTGCATTGATGTTGATCATACCATTAAAAGTTGAAAACTCCTGTTTGAATTGAGAATCGAAACTGAATTAGCATTAACTCAAGTTGAATCGCACCTCATACACTAACAGTTAGGTGGTAAAATAAGTTATTGTTTTCACTTTAAAGTTTTGATGACATATTTTGTCATTAACCGTGATTGAGATTCAAGAGAATGCTTTGACTTGTTTGGTTGTTTTTTAACATTTTCATTATAACCTGACGGTTCAAGATACTGATTTTCATCATTATGTGAAATCGTATTTTTGACGTTGAAGTTTAAGGTAGAATGATAATGATATATTGGGAATTTGAGATTCAGAGATGTCTTCGAATATAGGCAAGATAGACAATCCTTTACTCAAAAATTTAGAAGGGCTCAAAATTTTGAATATGTAAATATTTTTCTCAATATATTTAATTAAATAAAATAAAAAATTGTCAACTAAAAGCTAAAATACCTTGGTTTTAATAGTTAAATACTATGTAAGTAAATAAATAGATAGATTGGAGTATTATTTTTTATACGTTTAAAATTTTTTAACATATATGAGTCCATTTTTATTTTCTTCTACGGCCTTTAAATTGTTGAGACGGCCCTATTGAGATTATATATATATATATATATATATATATATATTATAACATTAACTTTAATTATAGTATATGGTTAATAGTTAATAAACATGCTATTAATACCTCATCTTCTTCATTCCTCTTTTTAACTCTTATTTATATTTATATTAAATATTGATAACAATATAATAATAATAATAATAATAATAATAATAATAATAATAATAATAATAAAAATAATAATAATAATAATAATAATAAATATAATATAATAATATAATTGTCACGTACTATTGAAACTATATAAACAAACAGTTTTATATATTTTCTTCATTCCTCTTTTCAACTCTTATTAATTATATTTTATATATTAATATAATATAATAATTACAATAGCTTTTTGCTCAAAAACTAGTGAAGTGACCCGTAGAACCACGAGTTTATTTAAACGAAACAGTTTAATAATATGTTTTAGGTATTAAGTGAACGTAAATTCTAAAGTTATTTAATTTAATGACCCGTGAAACTACATAGTCCGACTAAGAAACTCGTCAGCTGAACATTTCATCAAACCCCTAAAATGATATTAAACAATCCACATCCAATCATAAGAGATTAATATTGATTGTCATTTTATTTTAAAAGTGTAAATTAAAATATAAATTTAGAATTTGTTTCATTCTGCCTAGCTTTTATACCTTCTCGTACTTAATTCAAAATAAATAATTAAAATAATTCAAAATTATTTAATTTTAATAATTTAAAGATTTAATAATTAAAATAATTATTAATAAGATTTAATAATAATAATTAATTAATAAGATTTAATAATAATAATTAATTAAGAAGATTTAATTTTATATGAAAATTATTTAAATTGATGACATCACTCACCATGTTTAGATTTTTTTCTTTTTATTTTTGATTTTCTCCTAAGACCACTCCCTATAGTTAGTTATCCGCTAGTTACCCGCTAGTTACCCGTCATTACCCGTAACTAACCATAGGTACCGTTTAGTTATCCGCGTTAGTTACCCGTATTCACCAAGGATTTGGCGAGAGTGTTATGTGCATGTGGGACCTTCAATGCTATAAATTGTTTATACTTTGTGCTATATTTTTTGTACATTGTTAGTTATTGGTAATTATTATAGGGAGTGTTTAGTTATATGATTTTATGGGTTAGTTATAGGATATAAGTGTTGATGTGGCGCTGATGTGACAGTTAAGAGGATGAATAGTGTTAGTCACGATAGGGAGTGGCCTAATAAAGAAATTAGTCTAATAATGATATCATCATTTTAAAATTTTAATAGAAACAATAGAAGTATATTAATTATCGTATAATATAATTACGTATCAATCAATCAATCAATACTTTATAAAACAAACAATTCATCAAGATAATTATGCATTTTTCATTTTATTTCTCTCTTTCAAATTTATACGGAGTACCTGTTTTCATTTCCATTAGCAAACGAAGGGATGATAAGATGGAATATGCTTTTTGGGGTCACTATATTTAATATATATTTTTATTTATTGAAAATAAGAAAAATTGGTTACAATGATTTTTGATTTCACACACACTGGGAACGCGGTCGTCTGACAGACAATGATTTTTATCGACACCGCTTAATTGCCGTACCCACTGGAATTTCAATGTTATTAGTCGGTGACGTAGACGCCTTTTCATTTACTCCCTCCGTCCCAGATTAATTGTCACCGAACAAAAATCAAATTATCACACTGTACTTTTTCTGTACTTTTTTCTAATTTTAAAGTTTTACCCTCAATCAATTAATTATAAAACCCTCTTACTTTTGTATTTTATTTAATTCATTAGGAACAATATTGTAAATTTCGTTAAATTTACTTTCTATTTTTTAAAGTGGACAATTAATTTGAGACAGCCCAAAAAAGAATACTGGACAATTAATCTGGAACGGAGAGAGTAACTTTTTTCTTTCGACAAAAATGTGTAAATCTAAAATTTTCTCTATTAAACTACTCTCTACACAAATTTCTTTCATCACATAATCACAATTGGCGGAACTTGAACCGAAATACAGATGGAGCGAGTGTAAAAGTTAAATAAATTTTTCATTGTCAGGAGAGGTTCATTGTCAGGAGAGGTAAACACTAAAAAAAACTTTATTTTTTAATAAATTTTTTAGTTAATGTAAAAATTTTTTCCCCGTTAAATTCAGGTAGACGAATACCCCTTTAAGTTATACTAAGTACCGCCACTCATAGTCACGTCAATACCACATCAACATGTCTTTCAAATCACAAATGATTAAAAGTTTCACCTTCAACCATCACACTCTTTCTGAACATGAAATATTAGACATAACTTTATTGAGATAACTACCTATTAACAAATCAATATGGTTAGCAACAATGTGGGTCTACAGAAATCCTCATTGGGCAAAAATCAATATGGTTAGCAACAATGTGGGTCAGGACTTATTTGATCTGGAATGGTATAAACAAAAAGGTCTTAACGAACACAAATTGGAACGAACCATTATTTTTAACGAGATGCAAGTCAAAAGTTTCTAATGGATTAGTAAACGGTTTAAGAAAAATAATCTAGAGTGAAATCAATGACTTGTTAATCCAAGCTTCTATGTCACTCCACAAAATCGGGATGACATAGGTTAAAGTTCTACGACACATAAGATCCTTATTTTGAAGTTATAGGCCAAAATCTTGTACATAATTTTTTAGACACTGATTAGAGGCAATCGTTGTATCACATATGGTCTATGATTATGTAATGTGTTGGTGGTTATTAAATGAAATTTTCTTGCTTTAAAAAATTAACAACTACCTATGATTTTAATGTACCTTTAGTTATGGGAATGATATTTTCAAAATGGATTTTGATAGATTCACTTGAATTCACTATCTTACCGTTAATGATGTCTTTGCACAAATCTCATACTAGCATTTACTGAAGGATATTTCTGAAATATTGCATATAATTGTGTTGGATCTATAAAAATAAGAAGTAGAAATATCACCTCCCGTTAGTTATCCGTAATTTGATTATACTATATACTAATTATGGACAAACACCCACCAATCACGCCCCACCACGTCATCAATTTCACTCTTATACTGTAGCACTACTGTAGCAGTACTGTAGCATTTTTTTGTTTGGGCAAAATAGGCTCAAATTTGATTTGCAACATATTTCCGGAAAACTACAAATGTCAATAAACAAACAGGCGTTTAAAAAAAGGTTAATGGTCGGTTAATTAAAATTTTTAAAAAATAGTTAATAATCGGTTAGTTGGCCGTTTTTTAAAAAAAGGTTAGCATCGGTTAATTGAACTTTTTAAAAAATGGTTAACATCGGTTAGTTGGCCGTTTTTAAAAAAAAGGTTAGCGTCGGTTAATTGAACTTTTTAAAAAATGGTTAACGGTAAGTTAATTGAATGTTTATAAAAAGGTTAATGATCGGTTGATTGAACATTTAAAAAATAATTGGATGTATTCGAAAGTGGTATACTAATACAACCTATCGTAATAGAAGCCTAAACAAATATAGGTAAAAAGGGTTATATTTTAATTTTTCATCACCTTTTTCAATATACTACATATTATTTGATTTTTTATCTTTTAAAAAACCTACTAAAATTATATGGACCATAAGGTTTTGACAAATAAGTAATTTGTTTAGAAGCCTCAAAATTTAAGCATTGCAACCCAGACTGTAACATATATCCAGTTGTTTATGTATTTTTCATTTATATAGTAGAATATTACCAAAACAGTTGTCAGCCATTGCGTAAATGATCTGGAAAGAGTGGACAACGTTTTGATGACTTTCAGGTAGAAAACTGTCTAACGGTATAGTAGCGTTAAAATGACACAAATTCGCCACGAAGCGCGGACCACAAATTTAGTTTCATAACAATTGGGACCATACTTAAACAGCTTCTATTACTTATCATATTTATTTATATTCATACTTATTATTATTATTATTATTATTATTATTATTATTATTATTATTATTATTATTATTATTATTATTATTATAACATAAAATAAAACAACTATTTACACCTAAAAATACTTTCATAAATTAAAAAAATAACATTACATATAAAATAAATCTAAAATTAAAATGACAATAATAATTTAAAATACAACATAAGTGAAAAACGGGAATTTAACTAAATCATAGAATTATTCTTCGTCATCAGATTCTTCAAACTCTTTAGCATATTTCTTTTTAAGTTTCGCCATGGCTTACTGAAAGGACCCGTTCATACCGATTATAAACGATTCACAATAGTTGATTTCATTGCGAGGTATTTGACTTCTATATGATACACTTTACAAACATTGCATTCGTTTTTAAAAGAAAATATTTATTTACATCGAAAGTTGACGGCATGCATACCATTTCATAATATATCCAACTATAATTGACTTAATAATAATCTTGATGAACTCAACGACTCGAATGCAACGTCTTTTGAAATATGACATGAATAACTCCAAGTAATATCTCTAAAATGAGCAAATGCACAGCGGAAGATTTCTTTCATACCTGAGAATAAACATGCTTTCAAGTGTCAACCAAAAGGTTGGTGAGTTCATAGGTTTATCATAAGCAATAAAATTCATCATTTTGATAGACCACAAGATTTAAATACAGTACACCTATCTCGTGTACAAAACCATTTTTCATAATGCTTAGCAGAGTAGGTTCGTATCCTTTTCTCCCCCGTAGTTGCCTCACGATTTTTAAATAATCGTACACATATCTCGTGCACAAAAATAATACTTATAACCTGTGTATAAAAATCATTCTCTCGATACATAACATTCAATTTGATTTCATTGCTCAACATGGTAACCGACCTTAACATATAATGCGCATCAATAATATCCCCAAAACATAACATCTCGTCTGTATAATATATAAACTTCGAAGTACTAAATACCACGCCCACTAGCTCTTCTGTCTAGTGAACATTCTGGGTGGGGGTGTTAAACCCGGTAGCTACCTTTAGGATTCGCGTGAATTAGGGCCATACCCGATTCTAATTCTTAGGTTACCAAGCAATAATAATCAGGGGAAAAATATTCACATCAATTGGTGGCAATTATCATGTCCACATAATTCAATAATAATCCACAGAACTTCTGTCTGTATAATAATTCATTCGTGGAATGTTTTGCTTGTGTCTATCTCGTCAAACTTTTATAAAAGCATTTCATTTATTCGCAGTTCAAAATGTATTTCAAAAGTATTTAATAAAGCAGTTATAAAAACAGCGCATGTATTATCAGTCCCAAAAATATAAAGAGTAAAAGGGAATCAAAGGAACTCACAATACGATATTTTGTAGTAAAAATATGCATACGACGGATTTGAACAATGCATGGTTGACCTCGGATTCACGAACCTATATTATATATATATATATATATATATATATATATATATATATATATATATATATATATATATATATATATATATATATATATATATATATATATATATATATATATATTAACACATATAGTTGTAATCGAATAAATTTATATATATATTTATTAATGATATCATTTTACATTAATAACTTGTATGTTTCGTAAATGTATTTATTTTATGTACTTTAATAAATAAAAATATAGTGATATTGTATGTATTAAGTATAGTTTTATATAACTAATAGTTATAATAATAACTAAAAAGTTGTTTCATTTTAATAATAATAATAATAGTTGTTATGATAAAAATAATGATACTTGTATTAATAAAAAATGATAATAATATTAATAATATTAAAATAATAATATTAATGTCAAAATAATAATAATAATAATGATAATAATAATAATAAAAATGATATTTTTAACAAAAATGATAGTCTTTAATAAAAATGATACTTTTAGTAATAAAAATGATAATTTTATTAGTAATAATAATAATAATAATAATAATAATAATAATAATAATAATAATAATAATAATAATATAATAGTCATATTAATAATAATAATAATAGTAATATTAAAGGCTACCTTTATGTAATAAGCCTAAAAAAAAAATAAACGTCCCTGCCCAGGCTCGAACCCGCGACCTCCCGTTCACCCACCAACACTCAACACCACTTGACCAATTCGACTTTTCTGATTAATCTCGGCCCTATATTTCCTTAACCCGTCGTCGCCATTCCCCTTGACCTGGCTTATTCGACCCAACAGCAGAAGTTCACGGCCTACCCCATTAAATGGTCCATTAATCAATTTAGGAAGCCCAACAGCATTAATTATGTTCACAACCCAATGTTTTTATTTAAAACACAACACTAGCGGTAGTAGTAAGATTTGTATTGGTGTTTTGATTTAATTAATAGAAACAATCCCAGGCAAGTTGTGGAGCAAGTTGCACCAGTCGCTGTCCACCTTCCTTTTTATTATTATCCTCTTCGTTACTTATCAAGAAAAGAAAAAAAAAATATACATCGCTTGATGGTTGTTACGGTCATGGTGATGATAATTTCATGGTGTTAATGGTGGTTATTTTTAGGTTTCAATAATGATAAAAGAGGTGGAAGTGAAGGTGGTCGAATTAATCAGAAATAATAGCTGAACAGAAGTAACGGTCTTTGTATCATCATTTTCATCTTACACCATCATCATTTATCTTTATAATAGGACTGGAATAGCAGCGTGTTTTCGAATAGAGATTAAAAGAAAACAGAAGTAGAAATAGCAGCCAAACGATAATAAAAATTATATGGTAGTAGGCTTTAATTGTTGGGCTTGTGAAATATTTGTTGATGGACTAAGATTTGGGCCGACTTGGAACTTGGGCTGTAACATAACTTTAACAATCCATACAGCAGCCCGTTTGTCTCATGATTAAGTAGCAGTTCAATAGGAATGTTTTGTACTGTAGCAGAGATCGAACATAAACAGAAAATTATAGATAGCGTAATAGCAGCTGCAGTGGCTGGAACAGGAGCAGTTGCTCTCTTTTCGAATCAAACAGAAATGTTTATTAGTGATCAAAAGGTGGTGTTGACTTTGAGGTGGTCTCGAATAGAATGGAAACAGAAAACATGCAGATGGAGAGGAAGAGAAAGGTAGGTGACGGATTGAAGAAAAATAAATAGGAACAGAGCGAGTAGAGGCTGCAGTAGTTTGTTGATCAATGTTAACCATGTCATTAACATCTCTTCATCGTTAAAATAGAAACAGAAAACCCAGCTGCTACAGTAGTTTATAAATGGGTTTCATGTGGTGGTTTGCTGTGATGGTGGTTGGCGGTTATGAGATTAAGGTGATGATTGTAA
Organism: Rutidosis leptorrhynchoides; assembly: GCF_046630445.1. NCBI lineage: Eukaryota > Viridiplantae > Streptophyta > Magnoliopsida > Asterales > Asteraceae > Rutidosis > Rutidosis leptorrhynchoides. The sequence continues at coordinate 385,439,124 of NC_092343.1, read as the reverse complement.
ATGATGGTGGTTGATATGAGATTCGATGGTTTTATGGTGGTTGTTGTGGGTTTGGTGGTCGTGATCATAGATGAAGGTGGTGGATGTCATAAAACAAGAAACAGAAGAAACCAAAAGTGGGGTGGGTTATGGTTTACGATGAAAGATGGTTAACCGGTGGTGAAGTGGTGGCGTGAAGTTCACGGTGGTGGTGATTCACTTAGGGTGGTGGCGGTTATTTTGGTTGGTTATGGTGTTTTTCAAAGGTGATCGATGGTGTTGGAGGAGAAGAAAGTGATCGGTTTATCTCGGGTTGGAGTGGGTTTTGGTTATTAACAATAAGTGGGTTTGTGTTGTGGTAAGCTCACGATAGAAAATAGGTGAGAGTATGAGAGAGAGAGAGAGAGATAGAGAAGAGTGACGGTTTATGGTGGCTCGTTAGTGGTGGTTCAACGGAGAAGAAGGAAGAGTGATTCAAGTGTTGTGCTACAAATGACGATTGGGTGAGGTAAAAGAAGAAGGCAAGTAGTGAAAGAAGTTGTGAGTGTGGTTCTCGGTTGATGAAGCAATCTATATATATGCATATAACATATTTATATACATACAAGTATAGTAAAATAAAAATAATATTATAATATAAAATATCCATCAATTGAATTATGAGAGTAGCAGTATAGCAGCCACCCAACTTGTACTCTTCTACCGACACTATAGCGCAGACTGGATTTCGTGCTCCTTTGCTAATCAGTGGCGGATAAAAGTGTTCAGAAAAATCCCATATTTTTAAATTAACTATATTTATTTCTTTTGGTCTTTATGGTATAAAATTCAGTCATTAACTATTAAATAAAAATTACATTAATTATTCACTCCTAACCCCAAGTAAAATATAGAAAGTTTTAAAATTCAACAAATGGTTCCTAAATACATTTTTAATAAGTCTAAAATTTGTAAAATTCATTTTCGGATCATCGTTTATTTTAAAATCACATAAGTTCCTTTTTAACTCGTTTACTATCAATCGAATAACAATTAAGCATTATCGTCGCTTACTATATAACTTCGAAATCACAAAATATATATTCTATATACTTTATTTATATATATAGACATGTTTTAATTTAATAATTATTATAATAACATATTTTTATTTTATTTTACAGAATTAATTTTAATAACAATAATAAATAATATTTCAATTTTATATTTCCAATTATTATTTATATATCATATATGTATATATACACACATATCTATTTACAATTAATTGTTCGTGAATCGTCGTAAATAGTCAAAGGACAATTGAATTCATATTAACAGTTCAAAAATTTTGAAATTCAACTAAATAGACTTTGCTTATCGTGTCGAATCATATAAAAATAAAGTTTAAATTTATTCGGAAATTTTCGGGTCGTCACACTTTCATTATCATACGATATTAGAGAAGATACATTCTATGATTACGCTTTCCTCTTAGAACTTATCCATAGCTCATTTGGTAGCTTCCGCATAATCAACAATCTTTTGAGCTTCCTCAACCGACATACGAGATGCCGCATCTGACGTACTTGAACTCTTCTGACTGTTAGAACGATTCGGTGGATGACATATTGAGTCTTGACTGAATATAGCCACAAATTGACCGGCGTTTGGGATGGAGATTAGATTCGGGTTATTATCCTCCAAGATTAGTTGGTGTCTTTCTTATGTTGGCTGAGACACCTTGATTTACAAATTATATTGGACAATCCATTAAAATGCTTCACACATCCTCGCTTTTAGACAAATGGCATGTTAGCTTGTTGCTTGAAGTTCCTATGTGCATGGGCGCGTTCGACGCCCCGCTTTGTCAGTGCTCTTAATGTTTGAAATATATACCAATAAATTATTTAGTATCTTTTTACATTATACTTCATTTCCCAGTTATTTATCCGCTTGTCCCGATTGCTAACTAGTGCATTGTAATCTCTCCTTACAGCCTCAAAATGAATCCCTTGACAGTGAGCTTCCAACTATCATATTTTCAGGAATATGGACACAACGCTCTGTGACTTTTCATGTCGGTCTAAGGTTGTTTTCGATAGACTCTTATTTCTTTTCAGATATCAGAAACTGGTTCAACTTGCGCTTCTTCCAGCTCTTCTAATTCTTTGGGTTGAATTGGAGTTTGAATGGGTGTTTGAAGGGACATGTAGTACGACGGATTCACGAAACTGTGAATTTGTTGTTAAGCTTGAAGATACATATTCTTATACAGTTGACTTCATGGATTGTCAATGATTAGAAGATATGATTAACGATTAGTGTCATTTGTTAAAATGTCACAAAAGCCATAGGTAGTTGCGGGTTGAAAGATGATGCGGTTGGTGACAAGTAAATATTTTAAAAATCTTGTAAATGTTGGAACATATTTTGAGATTAAGAAATGGGAATTTATAAGTTTGATTTGTGTTGTTTTATTATTTTAGGAAGTTTGAGATATAAAAAGTAATATAAATATGAAATGAGTTGGTGTGTAAAGTCAACGGCGGAACTTAATGGAGGCTAGGAGGGGCACTCGTCCCTCGTGAAATTTGGATAAGTACTATTAATTTAGGAACGAATTTAGAGTATTTTATACTTATAGATGCTGAGTTTCTAATGAAACATGATGATTCACAGACCATACCGTCATCATGTATCATGTTACATGACTCTTACATTCTATCTAATATATAAACATATCAAGAACATATCTTCCTGATAGTTCTATCTTTTCTTGTGACTTCTGGTAATTTGACAAGTCAGATCGAGCTATCACAATTTTTCTCTCAGAAAATTAGTTATGTTCATTCCAAATTTCATATCTACGAATTCTGGACCATTACTTGCGGTACTTAATGGCAAGAAGAGAAAACAAAAGAATGAAGCTCCGAAATAGAAATGGGAGTATAAATCGCAGCAAATAGAAGAGATCATTAACTGTAGATGTCAATAATTATGGAAAGACAGATGCAAGGAAAGATTATGAAAACCACTACCCCAAGGGCGAAGTAGAAGTAAACAGATTCCTCCGGTGGGAGTTGGAATAGAAGGATGATTGTTGTGATAGTCAGAATGAGATCAAGGATCAGAACTGGATGAAGTATTTCCACAATCTTTTGGAGATATGGATTGAGGAAGAAAGTATAGAGGATGGGAGTTTGGAAATAAGGAAATGAAGGGAGTGGATTTATAGTGAAATATTCGACAGAGCAATCGAAATAGATTATTGCATTTAACCAAAGAAGATCTTAAATTCCTTAATTATCGAAGAACCAAATCTTATTAGAAAAATTTTCTTTAATCCCTTGAATTCCGGAAATCAACCGTGACTACGTCACCATTAATACGAATATGCATTTACTCATTTCACTCTTTTGTGATAACTTCACTCGTACGCTTCACATAAACAAATTGTTTTATCCATATTACTCACTGATGATAAAACTCTAATTTTCAACTCATATGAGTCATGAATACATACTTATTGTCAGCCATGACCATCCCAATCAAATTTCGGGACGAAATTTCTTTAACGGGCGGGTACTGTGACGACCTGGAAATTTTTGACCAAATTTAAACTTAATCTTTATATGATTTCGACAAGATAAGCAAAGTCTGTAATGTTGAGTCTCAAAAATTTTGAAACTATATTCATGGAATCAATTACCCTTCGACTGCTCTCGACGATTCACGAACAATTATATGTAAATAGATATGTATATAAATATAGTCATATTAATTGAAAACGTTAACAAAGTATTAGACGTATGATACTTTACATGAACGTATTTGTTTCAATATATGTTTAATATATTTATCGACGGAATTAAAAGATAATATCAAATGAGTGAATTATCAGATACATAGTGATATGATTAGGGGTCTCGGTTGTGAGGTCCACGTTGATTTGAGAAATCGTTTCTTTTTAACGGTATTCGGAATAATTGGTAAAGTGATTTACATGTAAGACCAAATGTGTCAATTAACGGGAACTAGACAAGGGTTAGTGGAGATTCCTGTTTGATTTCTAATTCATGCTTTACAATATTTTCCTCGTGACTTTGATAAGATAATTAGTTTAACTTTCATTTTAGACAAAATTTCATTCCTCGTCCCTGAACTTTACATCAACTTTGACTCCATGTCCTTTTTCTTTTTTTTCGTGCATCCCTCGTCCATAATGTATCAAAAATCTGCATCCCTCGTCCTCCGGTCTACTTTCTGTCAAAAACAACCGTTACCTCTTGTCACGTGCATATCATGTGGGGGTATTTCTGTCATTATTTTCACTTCTTCTATGATATAAACTCCTAATTCTTCACAATTGAACCCGAACCCAGATCAATTTAGGGTTTTCAAATTCAATTCAAACCCTAACAATTTATTTCAGTCCCAAACAAATTAATTTCAACTTATCAATTTCACTCCAAATCCAATAGTCAATGTAATCAAACATTTGCTATTTTTTCAGAACAACTCAAACAATTTTTATTTCAAGATTCAATAAATCAAATTTTAATTAATAATGAAAGATTATGAAGGAATCCTCCTGGGAATGAGAAACCCACTTCTCAAGATCTGTCGCTAAGTTATGAAGGAATTAAAAAACCCACTTCTCATATATGTCGCTCAGATTATGAAGGAATCCTTATGTACACACAAACACGACATCAGCGATTAAAAAACTTTTATCTGTCAGTAAATTCGATCCAGATCTGTCACTAAGTTCCAGATCCATAAACACTCACTAAGTCCTGGCCGTTGATTGTAAAAAAAACCTGCTCGACTTCGACGAGATTTATTAATTTATCTGCTGCTGGTAGTAGTGTTTGACTTCGTACAGGTCCTGATTTCTGAAGAAGACGACGAACAAAAGAAGCAGAAAATGACAAATTCGAAGGTTTTTTTTTGCGACATTCGAGTGGGTTTTTTTACGAAATTCGAGTGGTTTTTTGGGATTAAAACATGAATCTGAATTAAACTTGTTTTTGTAATCTGAGATCTGTAAAGGATAAGATATGAGAAACGAAATTAGAATGAGATGAAGTGAGATCTGTAAAGGATCTGATTTTATTTTGTCAAGGCCATTAATTTTTGTTTATCAAGAACATAAGGTATGGTATCTTATAATCTTGTTATGAATTGGAGAGACAAAATAAGAGTGAGAAAGTTAGAGAGAGAAAGTTAGAGTGAATTAGGGAGAACTTAGATTGATGATGAAGGGTAAAGGGATGAAAGAGGGAGAAAGACTAAAATACCCTCACATGCTTTGCACATGTTTGACTTAACGGCTAAAATTGACAGAAACTAGACGGGAGGACGAGGGCTGTAGATTTTGATACATTAGGGACGAGGGATGTACAAAAAAAAGAAAACGGACATGGAGTCAAAGTTGATGTAAAGTTCAGGGATGAGGAATAAAATTTTGTCTTCATTTTATATGAAAGTAAGAACGTGGAGAATAAATAACTTAGATGTTGGATATCGACAAGTTAAGAAAATAGACATTTTATATTAAGATGATTCATACGTTTATTTAACCTTTGAACTTTATCCCACGCTGCACCAACAAACTGTAATTTAAAAACTCGAAACCTATTAATGAGTATATATAATTTTACTTTTCTAAAACGTTTTATGATATAACGATTTCCATTATTTTAACCTTTTAACAAAATGATTCCTAAATATATTTAGTTTTGGAAAAACAAAATTATCATATTTATTTGATTTAGTTTCAAACGTACAAAAACATTTTCAGTTTAAAAAGAACTTTATTCTTAAAACATTTTATGAGATAAAATGTTTATGAGTTTTGAATAACTTAATTAAAGCTTTGTATAATATATATATATATATATATATATATATATATATATATATATATATATATATATATATATAACTTAAACGTGATATGACATAATACTTTCTTTTATTTAAACGATTATAAATGAACTTTGAAATATAACTATTTTGAAAAACTAAATATTATATTATTAAATATTTTAATTATATAAATGTACAAATTTTATTTTAAAATATATTTTACAATGTGATAAGATTTGAACTAGATACAAAAACATTTTGATTTGAATTAATATTATCATATATACATATATATTAATGAATAACGAGACCATGAATTAAAGAAGCAAATGACCAAAACACTCGAACGTTAATGTTACATTTCGAGTGATATAGTTTATTGGTAATTTAAGTCTATATTTTGACAAGAGTACGAGTCATGAAATGTAGAATGCAAATTATTAAAGCGTACGAAGTAATGTTCGATAAACCGAAACCGGGACATAAGTCGAGCGTTAATGTACAAATTATCGGAACTAATTTTACTAATTAACTATGCACGTAAATATTATATAATATATAATTAATTATATAAATTAAATATATATTATTATTATATAAACCGTCGACATGAAAAACAAAAGAATGAGAGCTAGATTCAATAGCCATGCGATCGCATGGCATAAAGCCTAAATCCCCATGCGATTTCATGGGGGGTAGGTGGATTTTAACTTCTTTAAATCACTCGAATTTTGGTTCTGCAATTCATTCTATCTATTTGCTTCTACATATATACTCCGTAAATATTTATAAATTATTATTATTAAAGATTAATAATATTAATCTACTGATCTTATTATTAGTAGTATTAGTATTATTATTAGTATATACATAAAATACTACGACGGAGTGCTGTTCGAGTGATCTCAAACGGGTTTTCAAAACGGGTTTAAGCTTTAGAATTATGGGTTATAGCTATAGAGGTTATGGGTATGGTTCGAGGGTATAGCTTGGGAGGTCAACCTAGCGTTTATCATTTCCGTTGCTTCTACGTATTTTCCTGCAATATTGAATCACAATATTGATACGTGAGCATTCATATCTTATCTTTTATATATTAATAGTGTATCCCTGACTAGTGCTCGAGTATATATAATTATGCATGCTTGTATGCTTAATTTCGTCGTTAGATAGTTTATGATAATCATGAATTTAATACATATGCTACTGAGATAAGGTATATGATATGCATTTCGCTGGAAAGCTGGCGAAAAATTAATAACTTTTCATTTAGAAAGCGTATGGTTTCAATGAAAGGATTAAAAGATATAGTCAACTGAATTATCATTAATTTTAGTATTATTATTAAAATGATTATTATTATTACTATCGTCGTTATTATTATCTAATTATTATTATTATTATTATAATTATAATTATTATTATTATTATTATTATTATTATTATTATTATTATTATTATTATCATCGTTATCAATATAAGTATTATCATGAAAATTGTTATTATTATTATTAATACTATCGTTATTATCACTAAGGTTATTATTAATATTATTATTATTATTATCATTATAATAATTATCAGTATTATCATTAGTATTATTATAATTATTATTATTATTATTAGTATCATTATCATTAAAACTAATATTAGTATCATCTAATTATTATGATTACTATTATTATCATTCTTATGAATGCGATATAAAAGAGGACTAAAAGCTATTAAACAAATCGATTAGGAAATAATGAGTATAAGTATCATGATGAAATTAAAATATTGTAAGATATTGATTTAAATAAAAATATCGTTTTCATTATTTTTTATCATTCTTATTATTATTAAAATTATAATTAATATTAAAACTATCATTTTTATTAAAATTATCATTTTTAATAGAAATATCATTGTTATTATAAAATATCATTATTATTATCATTTTAGTATTATTATTATTATTATTAGAAATTATCATTTTGAATAGAATTATTAATTTTATATAAAATATTATTATTACAATTAATATTAAAAAGTATCGTTATTATTAAAATGATCATGATTAGAATTATCATTTTATTATAATTAATATCATCATTAGCAAATAAATATTATTATTATTATTATTATCAGTAGAATAATAATAATTATTATTATTATTACAAAATAATACAACTTTTACTCATTATTATTATTATTATCAATATTATTTTATCAAATAAATATGCGATACAAAGATATTTTTACCACAAGTAATATAATTACATTAATAATACATACCACTCTATTTTTATGATATTAAGTGAACTTTATAAATTTTATTACTTGAGATATATAAAAGTATATTTTTATCATATATAAATTTTAATATAAATTTTTATTTATTAATAAATGACTTATATTATTTACTCTAATAAAATCTGATAAATATATTTAAATATATAAAACGACTATATTTAAGTTATATAATAAACATGTATAGATTTTGAAAGTCATTTTGGGTCAAGTTGACTTTTGTTGACTTTTGCATGATAATCTCGAGCATTAGGATTGTGATACACTACGACTTGACCTAAATTGTTAGACAGATATTGACCAACATATATATATATATATATATATATATATATATATATATATATATATATATATATATATATATATATATATATATATATATATATATATATATATATATATATATATACTTAATATAGGTTCGTGAATCCGAGGCCAACCCTACACTTGTTCAATGCCGTCATATGTATTTTTACTACAAAATACAGTATCGTGAGTTTATTTGATCCCTTTTTATTAAATGCTCTTTCAATATATATTTTTGGGACTGAGAATACATGAAATGCTTTTATAAATGCTTGAAAAGATAGACACAAGTAAAACATTCCTCTAATGAATTAGTTGGATGTTATAATTGCCACTAATTGATGTGAATATTTCCCCCTGATTATTATTAATTGGTAACCTAGAATTAGTTTGGACTTTATAATTTCCTGCTAATTGTCACGAATCCTAAAGGTAGCTACCAGGTTTAACACCCCCACCCAGAATGTTCACTAGACAGTAGAGCTAGTGGGCGTGGTGTTTAGTACTTCGAGGTTTATATATTTATACAGACGAGAGGTTCTGTTTTGGGGATATTCTTATACGCATTATATGTTAAGGTCGGTTACCAGGCAAAGGTTATATATAGAGAGAATGATTTTATACACAGGTTATGTGTATGTTATTTTGTACACGAGATATGTGTACGGTTATTAAGAATTTTGAAAAATAGTTTCGTACACGAGATAGGTGTACTGTATTTAAATCTTGTGGTCTATCAAAATTACTGAATCTTATAGTTTTACGATAAACTTATGAACTCACCAACCTTTTGGTTGACACTTTTAAACATGTTTATTCTCACTTTCTCAGGTATAAAAGAAATCTTCCGCTGTGCATTTGCTCATTTTAAAGATATTACTTGGAGTCATTCATAGCATATTTCAAAAGACGTTGCATTCGAGTCGTTGAATTCAACAAGATTATAATTAAGTCATTTATAGTTTGGATATATTATGAAATGGTATGCATGTCTGTCAACTTTTAATAAAATGAAAGTTTATCTTTTAAAAACAAATGCAATATTTGTAAAATGTATCATTTAGAGGTCAAATACCTCGCGATGAAATCAATTATTATGTAACGTTTATAATCGATATGAACGGGGCATTTCATCAACTCTCCCCCAAATTTTTCTCCATCTAAACCCCCAATTTCTGCTACTCTGGGAGACTTCGTCAACCCCAATATGTTAACCCCTTTCTTAGATGGGTCAGCTTCTCCTCGGATTTCCATGTCCGGTCAGGCTCCATCGGTTTCTAGAGTGGATGTGACCGGATCTGCTGTCGGTGATGAAACCAGGTCTGGATTTGATTTTTCTAGCGAGCTAAATAACACCGTATTCATCGGGAGACTCGAAAGCTCCGTTTCCCATCATATGGTGGAGAGTGATTTCGGTAAAATCAGTCCTCTTAAAGAGATCAAATTCTGGCCATCACGAAGGTATTCGTTCGTTTCCTTTGTTAGAGGGTCTGATGCTTTTCAAACTGTGTCTTCTCTCAATGGCTCGACGATTTTCGAACGCCCAATCTTTGTCGGGTGGCCAAAACGTCGTAAGGTGAGTAGTTTCGGTACCCGTGACCTTGGAAAATCCGTGAAATCTCCCTTAAGGGGTAAGATTTCTTCAAACCCTTTAAATGCAGATCGTATCAAATTTTCTATCTTATTGTTAGACTTGATCCCGATTAATGAGGTATAAGTTTCTGGTTTTTTGATTTTGTGTAATGCTCGGGTGTCACATATTAGCAAGTTTGGTCCTTTTGCGGTTGTTTGTATTTGTGATGGTCTTGAAAGCTTTAACAATCTTATTGGTGTCCAGAACCATGATTTTGTATCGATTTCACATTTTTCGGAGCTTGCTTATGTTTTTCATCGATATGTTTGGTTAGAAATCATCGGTATCCTGCCTTTATGCATTTCGAAGGAGAGTGCTTTGAAAGTGGGAGGGCTGTTCGGTGAGGTTATGGAAGTGGCCAAGTCATTCGTCTCACTCGATTGTATTAGCTCGGTTTTTATGTTTGTCAAGTCTTCGAATGTAAAGCACATCCATGATTTGGTCAGCGTTGATTTGGATTTAGATGCAGCGTGCTTAACTTGTAGTATTTGGGTTAATAAAGTCACCGACTTGAGTTGCCTTGATAGGGTTCTTTAGGAGGCTTACGATAAACGGCTTTTGGATTCTACAAATAGCTTTATGATTTCGAGTAATTCCGGTAGTGATAGGTCATTCCTTCGACAAGCTGATTTGACTCCGAATGGGAAGCCTTCTAATCCTCCTGATGCATCAGTTCATGTCTCTTTTTTTGAATCTGTTTTAGGTGTGCTGAATAATATCCCTGTTGTTGATGGTTCAGCGGATTCATCTCCGGTTAATCAGTTTAGTGGTTCGATTTTGGATGACATAGGTTTAGGATTATGATTCAGTTCTATTCCTGACGTCGTGGGGTTAAATAGGGTCCCTTCAAGTTCTGGTTGTAAGACTTCGACAACGAAAGGGTTTCTGCCAACTTGGATGATCATTCTAGGCGTTCGGTTATAAAGAAGAAGAATAGAAACGTGGTTGTTAATTCTATTGCGGAGTCGGTTGATAATGGGTTACTCTTAGGGATGAAGAGGTGTCGGTCATGTCATTCGATGATGGTAACGAGCTCGCAATTCGGGAAGGAGAAGATCCTAGAGTGTCTGACAATAATGGTACCGGTGGCGATCGTGCAGGAGTGAATCGAAACTTTGGCTTTTTGAGGGGCCTTAAGGAGGAAGGTTGGCTACCCCCTTCTATGTCGGGTATTAGGATTGGTAGCACTTCGACTAAGGTTTCGTCTTATGCGATTGAAAATCGGTCGAAGAAAAAATTTGTTCGGTTGAAGGTTGACGGGGTGATTATTAAGCCAATCACAAAGACGCGGAAGGGTAAAGCGGCTGTCGGGTAGATGTGACCGGTTTGTTATTGAGATGATTGTTTTTAATGTTTTGTTATTCTTATTTGGTTAGATACGACTATTTGGGACTTGTATTTGTTTGCGTGTCGGGCTCGTTTTGTGTTCCGGTTGCTCAAGGCTCAGATTTAGTTAGTTTTTGATCCTTGTTTAGTTTTAGGGTTCGTTCACTGCTTCAGAGTCTTGCAGTGCTTTTGGTTCTTTTGTATCTCTATTCGTCTTTTCATCTATTGACGAAAAGACTTAGTTTTAATGTTATCGTTTTTTTTGACCAAAAAAAAAATGTAGAGGGTAAAGGGAATGGAGAAAGAGAAACCTTTGTTTTTATGTGTTTTCTTTTTTCATTTGTGTTTTTGTTTTGACCACATGAAATAGTAGTAAAAAAATAGTAAAATACTGTACTATTTAATAACTCACAATGTTTTATTTTACTCGAGTATAAAGTACTCTGCAGAAATAGAAATGTAGCTCATAAATTCGTTTAGTTTGTCTATATCATAAAAATAACAATAACAATTACAATTATAAGACTATGATATTATCCTTAAATTGTATGGTATATAGTTATGTACTATACTAATTTATGTGGGTTTTATTTTTTGATAGAAAAAAATTTGTATGGTTACTTTGTGAAGGATGTTATCCCACATAGGTGGGAGGAGAAAGTTGGAGGTAGGTGACTTGGTTATAAAAGGAGGGCTAAGTCTTCATTCCAATTTGCACCAATCAATACACTTTAAGTATTTGATTATTTCTTTCTTTCTTACCCTTGTTTGAGAGTTGTATTAGTTAAATATTTTGGAGAGTGTAGTTGGCTTAAGAGAGTCGTCTATATCATTGTAACAATTTGTGATATAGTGTATTTTCTCTATTTGGGGGCCGATGGTTTTTATCCTGTTTTGGAGTTTCCACGTTAAATCTTGTGGTGTGTATTGTTCTTATTTCTTTAGTATTATCATTGGGCTGGGTGTTGGGAATTAGTGAGGCCGTAATTTCTCAACAACTGGTATCAGAGCATCAGGTTTAACGGGGGTCTCGATTATAGGAGTCGGAGTATGCTCTGTGGTTGCCACGGGAGTGGATCGTCCACATCAGAAACGAGTTCTATTGATCGTATAGGGTATCTGGTTAGACAATATTTTTTCTGATTCGTAGTAATAGTTGGATTTGTTAGTGGCGAGTTGTAGATTACAGATTTAAAGGGTCCTGGCTACCTGCTACATCTTTTGGCTATTCGAAACGTGAGCAAAATCAGAGAAAGTGTTGTTTATAGGATACGGATACGATGTCGAAGTTCAGTCCAATGAGGTTTGATGTAGAGAAATTTGATGGGAGGATCAATTTTAGCTTATGGCAGGTTCAAGTCAAGGATGTGTTGATTCAGTCCGGGTTACACAAGGCATTGAAAGGTAAAACCACCTTTGTTCCAGGCAGTGATTCTAGCAGTAAGTTCGATGAAGAAGAATGGGATGATATGGATTTGAGGGCAGCAAGTGCGATTCGTTTGTGTCTTGCAAAGAACGTGCTTGCAAATATGCACGGGTTATCAACGGCAAAGGAGCTTTGGGTTAAACTAGAGCAGTTGTACCAGGGCAAGGGCATCTCAAATCGGTTGTGTCTTAAAGAACAATTTCATACTCTGCGTATGGATGGGGGTTCAAAGATTTCATATCATCTAAGTATTCTTAACGGTATTGTTTCAGAATTGGAGGCTATTGGAGTTAAAACGGATGATGAAGATAAAGCTTTGAGGTTGATATTATCTTTATCATCGTCTTATGAACACATGAAACCTATTTTGATGTATGGGAAGAAAACTCTAAAGTTTGAAGACGTTACTAGCAAGCTCCTATCCGTGGAGAAAAGACTGGAAGGTATCTGTAACGACCAGACAAAATAGTCATTGACGGCGCCGCTAACTTAGGTCCCGTAACGTGGTCGTAGTCCCTATATGAGACTCGTTTGACCAAAATTGTGTCATAAACATTTGAAAAGTGCAAGACTTGCAAAGTTTAGTTTACCAAATGGATCGACAACAAGTTTAAGTTTACGAAAGTATAATGTATAATTGAAATAAACTTGCGACAATATAACTTGAAAGTCACGGTTGCTATAAATAGCGTAAGTATGTAAACAATATGTTTGAATCCAAAGGTGCTATCACTAGCGTATGCATGTATGTATGCTTGACTCCAAGCAAGAAATCAGAGTGTATGCATGTATGCTTGACCCCAAGCAAGTATGAGTGTACGCGGAAGCATGTATCAAATAGCCATGTATGAACCTAAGAAACATATAGAAAACTGTCAACGAAAAACGTTGGTGAAATCATAGGTGTATTTGTAAACGTTATATTTTGAACAACAAGATTTAATATTTCCATCAAGTTGATTATTCAAATCGTTTGCATTCCAAAAGTATGTTTCGCGAGCACCCAATTATCAAGACTTAACGTTTCCTTCCATAGAACCCCATCACAATAGTGTTAGAACATACACTGTTTCTCGAAAATATATTTCATCCGTAGACGGTAGCGAACCGTCCGAAATGAGGGTTTGTCAAACCCGTATGGCCACACAATATAAGTTCTCGCTTACACCCTGCAAGGGTAACTAATGAGAATCGAATTGAGGATTTTTGTTCTAACTCGCTGTGGAATGTTTGTTTCATTGTACTTGTGTTCAAAGTATAGAAGTAAGTAGTACAAAATGTAACAAAGTATATGTTTCTCAGCCCACAATTTAAAAGTATAAAAAGTTGTTGAAAAGGTGGGACTATGATCTCACTTCGAGTGCACGAGTATAAAAGTACTTCACAAAGTAAACGTATGCATGAAAGTTGCTTAGCCTTGACCTAAACAAGTAAGTTGTATCAATTAACCTGTTACGACACAAGGTCGGACGAAATGTGTTCAATTAGTCCTATGGCTCGTTACGACTCGAATAGTATAGCATGTGAATCACGTTGTCAAGTTTCATGCAAGAATCAAGTATAAAAGAAGATTAGAACGATTGCATAAATGTTTGGTTAAGTTTAACTAAAAGTCAAACTCAGTCAAGTCAAAGTCAAAGAAAAAGTCAACACGTTCGGGTCGGGTCCCGAACTATTTTTCTGAGGTTATTATTCATATATAAGCATGTTAGAACAAGTTACATGTGAATCGGATGTGCGTAGCATAGCAAACATTTTTCGAAATTTGACAAAGTAGGTCAGAAGCCAAACACGGCAAATGCCGCGCCGTGGCCCCTGGTATCGCGCCGCGCCAATAGGCGTGGCCTGGTGCCTGGTCTGTTTCAAAAGTCCAAGTCTCAACCAAACTTCAATTTAGCACAAATCACAAGCCGTAAACACTTAGATCACGTATCTTATATCGTTGGAAAGCTCTTTTGACAAGGAATACAACTAACCACTTTTTATCAAGCAAAAATATCAATTACAATAACTGAAATCTCGTCAAGTGATCATTAAAGGTTTATTTTCAAAGTTTCAAGTTCACAAAATGCATTTTAAAATTCGGGAATCCAATTCACACATATGATATGCCGTTTTGAAGGTAATGAAATATACATTACAACTAAACACTTACTAATAACATTTCATGGTATTCAAAACATCGAAAGTTCGTTTTAAGTCTATCAAACCCTAACCAAAATTCACAAAAATCAATAATCATGTGTTTGAAGTTTTCTTAATCAACCTACGCATCAAAACGAAGCTAGTGATACTAGTAACACAATTAAAACATGAACTTTAACAATTTAACAACATTAACTCATCCAAAATCAAAGATTAAGCACACACATTTTCAAGTCCATGCTAGTTACTCTAAAACAACAAATCGAGCAAACAAAATATATATTCATGTTATACTTGAGCCATAGACACTAACTAACACCATTTCAAGTATACAAAATGAATTTAGAGAAATCTAGTGTTTTAGAAATATTACCCAAATGAGATGAAATTGGTACCAAAATGTAGAGGATGAAGAGAGGATTCCAAATATGTAGTCGGATTTGTTGTGAGCTTCCTAGATGTGAAATGGATGATCAATTCTTGTGAAGATCAAAAAGATGCAAAAATGGAAGTATTAATTGAAAGAAAATAGAAAAGAGAAAAAGAAACAAAATGAATGGAGGAGGTGAAGTTGACTAAGTCAACCACTAGTTGAAACTTTGGTCCCATGACAAGTCTAGTCCCTTGAGTTTAAAGCGGGTGCGTGAATTAACCAAACGAGTATTTTTAAAAACGTACATTAACGAGAGACCTTATAATCGAATATCGGAAATATTAAGAACGTTAGTTAATGAAAGGTACAAATTTAGATAACGAAAGATATTATCTAAAAAAAAGACGGCGTTAAAATAAATTTAACGAAAAAATGCGGGATTTTACATTACCCACACCTTAAAAGAAATTTCGTCCCGAAATATAGTTGGAAGTAGTAGTTGTTGATTCTTCCTCGAGGTCTTGCGTTGCAAATTCTACGAAAAAGTGAAGGTACTCCCTTGGACATTTCAACAAACTTTGATTGTCGGGGTTTTACGTTGTTTCAGAGTTTGGTTTCACGATTCAAAATTTTAAACGGTCCTCCTAGGAAGCGGAGTTTGTCATCGATATTAAGCTCATCGGAAGGAATAACAAGTTCTTGTTCGGCAAGACACTTCTTTAAGTTTGATACATGGAATGTAGTATGAACGGAGACTCAATGAGTCGGACAAATTTAAACGGCAAGCAACGGGTCCAAAATGCCCCAAGATTTTAAAAGGATCAAAATATCGTGGATTTAGCTTTCTACGTTTCCCAAAATGGATTACACCTTTTCAAGGTGCTACTTTTAACGTTATGCGGTCACCCAATTGGAATTTGAGAGGTTTACGTCTAACATCGGCATAGCTCCTTAGGCAACTACGGCCGTCTTGAGCCTTTCCTGGATTTGAACGATCTTAACGGTTATTTCATGTATGAGTTTGGGTCCGGTGGTTTGTTGTCACCTACTTCGGCTCAACGATTAAAGAGACGACAATTGCGGCTATATAAGTTTTTGAAAAGTGTGGTGTTAAGACTCGAATGATAGCTATCGTTGTAAGGGGAAATCAATTAAAGGCAACAATACAAGTTCGTATTATGTTTTCCAAGGGTTTGAATAGCACGTTTGCCTGGTCTATCGGTTTGTGGATGATACGCGGTACTCATGTCTAAACGTGGTCCCGAGGCTTTTTGTAAGTCACTCCGAAATCTAGAAGTGAAACGAGGATCTCGATCTGAAACGAGGTACATTTCTTTAAGGTATATTGAACAAGTTCGTTATGACTTGAAAACGTTAGTTAAAACAAGTTTCTCAAGAAATTCGCGCTGCGAAAGATTTATCGGTTTCCAAAAACGTTCGTTAGGACTTGAAAACGTTAGTTAGAACAAGTTTCTCAAGAAATTCGCGTCGCGAAAGATTTATCGGTTTCCGAAAACGTTCGTTAGGACTATTCACCCTCGTGGCGAATACTAGTATAACACGAAGAGTCTCTCTCTCCATTGAAGTTAGATAAAAGATTTCCTTATACGGAAGTACGAGTGTAATGCGAGAGAATTTTCCGCCTCGATGTGAGCATATCAAGCATGTTGTAATTCGTCGCTAAAACTGTGCGAAAACGAGATAGTATACATGTGTAACATACGTCTGATGTTGAAAGAATTTCCCATTCATTTGGAAACATAAATATGGTTCGACAATAATCGAAGATGTGTCCCGGGTATGGTTGTTATCAGTATTCTCGGAGTTTTCGGATGTTCAAACAAGAAAAATGAAGTCATGTACATGACACATGGTGGTGATTAGGTTGATCGAGTCCAATCACCATCACGAGTCATTAGAACTTTGGTATGACTTACTATAATATAACCACGTTGATCGAGTGTCGTTATATTATACTAACTCATACCTCCATTCCCACATCACCCCATAGATTCAAGTTTGTGTAATCGTGAAGATTTAAAATGAACAAAGTGTAACGACGTCTCTAACGTGACTCATATTGAATCGAACGAATTAGTGCAACTCTAAAGAAGCGTTCCCCGAGGGAAGTGTATAAATGATTGTTCACGTCAATGCGGTTCAAGTCAAATAATAATGTATTCCGGTACGAGAAGTGTAACGAATCATGAAAATGATTAGTAAGCAACCGTAGTGATAAATAGTGATGACGATACTCACCTAGAGTAGTGATGGTACTAACAAGAAGTGGTAGATAGTAAGGAACACCGGTGTGACACCGATAGTAAGTTGAAATGGTGTAGAATAACAATCTGGGAGACAGAGTTCCTGAACAAGTATGACTAATGAAGTCATCGTCGTCCTTATGCGTATGAATTTTAAGTTTACGTGTGTTACCCGAAAGTTGCAGAATACGAGTTCGTATGATGAAAGTTTGGTACCACTAAGAAGTTTGCTTAAGAGAGATTCAAGTATAATGCACAAGTAGTCAAGTAAGTGCTATCTATAGCAAAGGTATGTGAGAATGCAATGGCTAACTATCCGGTTGTAGTCTAGATTCACTAATGCGTCCTAACGACTCTGTCAGACACACTAATGCATATCCTAGTTCCCTGCAACCAACGCTCTGATACCATCTGTAACGACCCGACAAAATCGTCATTGACGGCGCCGCTAACTTAGGTCATGTAACGTGGTCATAGTCCCTATATGAGACTCGTTTGACCAAAATTGTGTCGCATTCATTTGAAAAGTGCAAGACTTGCAAAGTTTAGTTTACCAAATGGATCGACAACAAGTTTAAGTTTACGAAAGTATAATGTATAATTGAAATAAACTTGCGACAATATAAGTTGAAAGTCACGGTTGCTATAAATAGCGTAAGTATGTAAACAATATGTTTGAATTCAAAGGTGCTATCACTAGCGTATGCATGTATGTATGCTTGACTCCAAACAAGAAATCAGAGTGTATGCATGTATGCTTGACCCCAAGCAAGTATGAGTGTACGCGGAAGCATGTATCAAATAGCCATGTATGAACCTGAGAAACATATAGAAAACTGTCAACGAAAAACGTTGGTGAAATCATAGGTCTATTTGTAAACGTTATATTTTGAACCACAAGATTTAGTATTTCCATCAAGTTGATTATTCAAATCGTTTGCATTCCAAAAGTATGTTTCGCGAGCACCCAATTATCAAGACTTAACGTTTCCTTCCATAGAACCCCATCATAATAGTGTTAGAACATACACTGTTTCTCAAAAATATATTTCATCCTTAGACGGTAGCGAACCGTTCGAAATGAGGGTTTGTCAAACCCGTATGGCCACACAATATAAGTTCTCGCTTACACCCTGCAAGTGTAACTAATGATAATCGAATTGAGGATTTTTGTTCTAAGTCGCTGTGGAATGTTTGTTTCATCGTACAAGTGTGTTCAAAGTATAAAAGTAAGTAGTACAAAATGTAACAAAGTATATGTTTCTCAGCCCACAATTTAAAAGTATAAAAAGTTGTTGAAAAGGTGGGACTATGATCTCACCTCGAGTGCACGAGTATAAAAGTACTTCACAAAGTAAACGTATGCATGAAAGTTGCTTAGCCTTGACCTAAACAAGTAAGTTGTATCAATTAACCTATTACGACACAAGTTCGGACAAAATATGTTCAATTAGTCCTATGGCTCGTTACGACTCGAATAGTATAGCATGCGAATCACGTTGTCAAGTTTCATGCAAAAATCAAGTATAAAAGAATATTAGAACGACTGCATAAACATTTGGTTAAGTTTAACTAAAAGTCAAACTCGATCAAGTCAAAGTCAATGAAAAAGTCAACACGTTCGGGTCGGGTCCCGAACTATTTTTCTGAGGTTATTATTCATATATAAGCATGTTAGAACAAGTTACATGTGAATCGGATGTGCGTAGCATAGCAAACATTTTTCGAAATTTGACAAAGTAGGTCAGAAGCCAAACACGGCAAATGCCGCGCCGCGGCCCCTGGTATTGCGCCGCGCCAATAGGTGTGGCCTGGTGCCTGGTCTGTTTCAAAAGTTTAAGTCTCAACCAAACTTCAATTTAGCACAAATCACAAACCGTAAACACTTAGAACACATATCTTATATCGTTGGAAAGCTCTTTTGACAAGGAATACAACTAACCACTTTTCATCAAGCAAAAACATCAATTACAATAACCGAAATCTCGTCAAGTGATCATTAAAGGTTTATTTTTAAAGTTTCAAGTTCACAAAATGCATTTTAAAATTCGGGAATCCAATTCGCACATATGATATGCCGTTTTGAAAGTAATGAAATATACATTACAACTAAACACTTACTAATAACATTTCATGGTATTCAAAACATCGAAAGTTCATTTTAAGTCTATCAAACCCTAACCAAAATTCACAAAAATCAATAATCATGTGTTTGAAGTTTTCTTAATCAACCTACGCATCAAAACGAAGCTAGTGATACTAGTAACATAATTAAAACATGAACTTTAACAATTTAACAACATTAACTCATCCAAAATCAAAGATTAAGCACACCCATTTTCAAGTTCATGCTAGTTACTCCAAAACAAAAAATCGAGCAAACAAAACATATATTCATATTATACTTGAGCCATAGACACTAACTAACACCATTTCAAGTATATAAAACGAATTTAGAGAAATCTAGTGTTTTAGAAATGTTACCCAAACGAGATGAAATTGGTACCAAAATGTAGAGGATGAAGAGAGGATTCTAAATATGTAGTCGGATTTGTTGTGAGCTTCCTAGATGTGAAATGAATGATGAATTCTTGTGAAGATAAAAAAGATGCAAAAATAGAAGTATTAATTGAAAGAAAATAGAAAAGAGAAAAAGAAATAAAATGAATGGAGGAGGTGAAGTTGACTAAGTCAACCACTAGTTGAAACTTTGGTCCCATGACAAGTCTAGTCCCTCGAGTTTAAAGCGGGTGCGTGAATTAACCAAACGAGTATTTTTAAAAACGCACATTAACGAGAGACCTTATAATCGAATATCGGAAATATTAAGAACGTTAGTTAACGAAATGTACGAATATAGATAACAAAAGATATGTGATGACCCGGAAATTTCTGACCAAATTTAAACTTTATCTTTAAATGATTTAATGTTTCCGACACGATAAGCAAAGTCTATGAAGTTGAATCTTAAAATTTTAGAACTGTTTCATGTATTAAATTACATTTGACTGCTCTCAACGATTCATGAACAATTATATGTATGTATATATATATGTACAAGTAAAAATGACTTTCCTACCGTAAAACACTATTTGCTACAGTAAAACACTATTTGCTACAGTGAAACCGTATTTTGCTACAGTGCTACAGTACACTATTTGCTACAGTAACCACTATTTCCTACAGTAAAACACTATTTGCTACAGTGAACACTATTTGCTACATTAAAACACTATTTGATATCGATGAACTAGCAAACAAAAACAGGATAGGGCGGCCATGCGATCGCATGGCAAAAACACTGAAAACTCATGCGATCGCATGAGGTACTGTAGCAGGACACATACTATAAAAGCTCGATTCATTCCTCTGTATTATTATTTTTATATTATTATTATTATTATTATTATTATTATTATTATTATTATTATTATTATTATTAATCTTATTATAATATTATTATTAGTAGTATATACCTAAAATACTACGACGAGGTTATGAGCGTGTCACCTTCAAAATGGGTTTTTGAGCGGGATAGAGCTAAGGAAATTATGAGTTATTGTCAAGGAGGTTATGGGTAATGTTCGAGGGTATATTTGTGAATCAAATCTAGTGTTTATCATCTCTGTTGCGTCTACGTACTTTCCTACAATATTGAATCTCAATATTGATACGTAAGCACTCATATTTTATCTTTTATACATTAATTGTGTATCCATGTCTAGTGCTCGAGTATATATATTTATGCATGCTTGTATGCTAAATTTTGTCGTTAAACAGTTATGATGAATCACGAAGTAAATACATATATTACTGGTAAAAGGTATATGATATACATGTTTTTGGAAAGCTGGCGAAAAATCAATAACTTTTCATTTAGATATCGAATAATTTCGATGAACGGATTAAAAGATATGATCAACTGAATTATGATTAACGTTAATTGAAATTGCTTTTGAATCTACAATTAAGATTTAAACAACTTGTTTACGAGATTGATAAATTGGATTTTTGAATATTACCAACCGAGTAAATGAATCCTTATATAAGGTATGTCTCGTTTTGTTGAACTATTGTCAAAATTGACTTTTTGAAACGACTTTGGATAACTTTTGTATGTCGATCTCGAGCATTAGGATTGTTATACACTATGACCTGACCTAGCTTGTTAGACATTTATTGACCAACATATGTTCTCTAGGTTGAGATCTACGGTTATTTGATATTCCGAGTTTCTGTCACGTTTTGGTGAACAACTTTATGTGCTGCTAAGGTGAGTTTCATTTGCTCCCTTTTTAATTGCTTTTGCAATCTATATTTTTGGGCTGAGAATACATGCACTTTATTTTAAACACAATGGATACAAGTACATACTTAAATTCTACACTGAGTTTGAACCGAAAATCCCTTAGCTTTGGTAACTAGTAACTACCAGTTATAAGAACTGGTGGGCGCGAGTAGTAGTATATGGATCCATAGGGCTTGATATCCCCGTCCGAGCTAGAGCGCTAGCCTTTTAACGGACGTATGCTATTTGAGAAGCGTACACGTTGGTTTGCGTGTACTATTAAGATGATTATACAAAGGGTACAAATTATATATACGTTAAGTTTAGTTACCAGGGTGCTCAATCTTGTAGAATAATTTGATAAACATTTTTGGATGAAACAACTGAAATCTTGTGATCCACCTTTATACACAGATTATGCGAAACATTAAAACTATGAACTCACTGTGATGACCCGGAAAATTTCGACTTATTTAAACCAATTCTCTATACGATTTATTATTTTGACACGTTAAACAAAGTCTGTTAGATTGAGTATCAAAAATTTTAGAACTGTTTCATATATACAATTACCGTTGACTACTCTCGACGATTCATGAACAATTATATGTATGTATATATATATGTACAAGTAAAAACGACTTTCCTACAGTAAAACACTATTTGCTACAGTAAAACACTATTTGCTACAGTGAAACCGTATTTTGCTACAGTGCTACAGTGAAAACGACTTGCTACAGTGATTTGCTACAGTAAACACTATTTCTACAGTAAACACTATTTGCTACAGTACCCTATTTGCTACAGTAAATACTATTTGATGTCGACGAACTAGCAAACAAAACGGGAAAGGCGGCCATGCGATCACATGGCAAAAACACTGAAAACTCATGCGATCGGATGAGCTACAGTAAATCGTAAAGTACTATAAATACGCAGTTTGTTCGACGATGATTTTTCACACATAATTATCTCTCAATATTAATATTTATATTATAATTATAATTTTAAATTTAAGTTTAATAATAATAAGATATATACGAGGGTGTTTTTAATTCGGGTTTCAAACCGCTTTAAGCTAAGGAAATATTGGGTATTGTTCGGGGTATTGTTCTTGAATCCAAGGCCAATCATACGATCGTCTACCATCATTACGTCTACGAAATTTGCCTACAATATTGAGTCTCAATATTGAACTGTGAGTTTATAGTCTCCCTTTTTAAATACTTTAAATATTTTTGGGCTGAGAATACATGCAATTTATTTTAAACGCAATAAGACACAAGTACATACTAAATTCTACACTGAGTTAAACCGAAAATCCCTTAGCTTTGGTAACTAGTAGCTGCCAGTACATAGGATATGGACTGGTGGGCGCGAATAATTGTATATGGATCCATAGGGCTTGACATCCCCGTCCGAGCTAGAGCGCTAGTCTTTTAACGGACGTATGTTATTTGAGTTTAAGACACGTTGGTTTGCGTGTATTAAAACGAATGGGGTAATTATCACTATAGCGTTAAGTTTAGTTACCAGGGTGCTCTGTTACGTAGAATCTATTGATAAACTTTTGATGAAATCTTGTGGTCTATCTTTATATATGTTTATGACTCGAGCAATTAAACCTATAACTCACCAACATTCGTGTTGACTTTTTAGCATGTTTTATTCTCAGGTCCTTAGAATGCTTCCGCTGTGATGTGCTTGTTGCCTGCATGGAGTCTCTCATGCTTTGTACAAAGTTTATTGCATTCAAAATAAAACTGCGTTGTGTAATAAATAACTGGACTGTGATGTCAACCTGTAAATTAAAGACTTATGTATTTCGGGGTTTTGCTTATACCTAAGCACTCGCCCACATGTTTATAACTTTCTATGTTTAGAAAGTCACTTATTTTAATGAATGCAATATTTTATCAAAACGTATCATATAGAGGTCAAAACCTCACTGTAGAATCAATGATTAACGTGCCGCGTCAATAGCGATTTTGACGGGTCGTTACAGTTGGTATCCGAGCTTGAGGTCATAGAGAACCAGAAATTACATTAGTGTATTTAACTGGTAATTGTTAGGATGCATTAGCGAGTCTGGACTATGACCATATCTGTTTTTACTGATTTTTGCTTATTATTTGGTCAAAAACATTATATGTGATATATTTATATGCTAACGTAATTGTTGTTTCAATTATGTGATAGATGACTTCCTCTAATCCTATCATTTTGTACGACTCAGAATCGGACACTGAATCTATTCTATCCACAACTGAAAAGGGCGTTCCAATACCTATTAAAGAAGAAATTGTGTTAGCCGGGGAATCTCAACTCCCGGTAAACCCAGAGGAGGTTCCAGCTCCACCCAGCTTTAGTTTTCCGGAGCCACAGTATCGTTGGCATGGACCCATGATCCCTGGAGTAAACGAGGATCGTCCATTTCTAAACAAATATGGACATTGGTCCAGATATACCGCCGACGGGCGGGTTGTGCCGATTACGCCTGGCAGATTTCGGTTCATGACCACCGGTACATATTCTTGCAGTTCGTCATCATATTCTCCTACACATGACTCAGACAGTTCGTCATCAGACGAGATCAGTAAGGAGGAGGATTTCGCTAATGAAATAAAAGAGATCACTAAGGAGAAATTCCAACTTGCTATAGATAATAAAAACAACCACAATAATAAAATGTCCTTAATTATTAAAAAAGAACAGGACCATTCGATCCGTAACCACCCTTATTGTATTAAACCCACTGAGGCAACGGGTACCTCAAAACCCCAACTAAAAATAAAATACACTACCAGAATGTCTGTCGGACCATGTGCACACAAACAATTGGCAGAGAGAACCAAATGGGAAGAAGTTTCTGATAGTTCTGAATAAACGACCTCGCAACCATAAATCTTCCATGCGCTATTTTATTGCTTATGTGTGCTACTCTATCTTGTTATGTAAAATATGCCTATGTAAAATATCGGTATTGTATGGTATTGTATTATTTTGGTTTATTAATAATAAATGCATGGAATGATTATTTGTATTATTACTACTTCTTATTATTACATAATAATGTAATAACTCGCTATAATTTTTCATAGTGGAATATTATTAGGATTTTAGTAGTTAATTCCTTGTACTAGCTATTATGTATGAACTTAACGGGTAGGTAATACCCTAGAAATAATTATAAAATGCTAATAAGAAGAAAAGGCTTTTATAATAATCGGTTCATATTATTAATATGCTACGATTAACTATTGACAACTCATTTTACCTATAATATTCTATATGATTAAATTATATCTGTTGTGTTTATTGAAGAAACATGTCTCAAATGTCGGATGCTGACTTTGAGCAACTAGTCGAGAAACGTGTGAATGAAAGAATTGCTGCAGCTGAGGCAGCAAAAACAACAGCCGAAGCAGCAGCCAAAGCAGCAGCCGTAAACACAAACTCACGAAACGGATGCTCATACAAAACTTTTCAAGGATGCAAACCACAGACGTTTAGTGGAACCGAGGGACCAGTCGGTCTAACCCGATGGTTTGAAAAGATGGAGTCCGTTTTCAAAATCAGTAATTGTGCGAACGGAGATAAGTCAAAGTATGCTTCGTGCACATTGCAAGATGGTGCACTTACTTGGTGGAACAATTATGCTAAAGCAGAAGGAATATATACGGCATATGATATCTCTTGGGAAGAACTGAAAAAGATGCTAATCGAGGAGTACTGTCCTCGAAACGAGATCAGAAAAATGGAATCTGAGTTACGTAATCTGAAGGTTATCGGCACGAATCTCAATAACTATGAAAAGCGTTTCATGGAACTAGCCTTGTTGTGTCCCGAATTGGTGCCAAATGAGAAACGAAAGATAGAAATGTATATTGACGGTTTATAGATCAATATCAAAGGAAATGTTACATCGTCCAAACCGAATACGATGCAGGAAGCCATGACAATGGCACACCAACTCATGGACCAGATCACAGAGAGTTCGATTTAGGCACCAATTACCGAAGTCAAGACAACTGAAGGAAAGAGGAAATGGGAAGACTATAAGGGCAAAAGTACTCACCTGAAGAAACAAGAAACTTTTAAAGGTAAACAAGATGGGGCAACTGCAAGTCCAAACTATAAGGGACCCCATTCGTTCTGCAAAAGATGTTACACACATCATGCAGGTTATTGCCAAGTGGTCTGTGATAAGTGCAACAAGAAAGGACATGTGGCGAAAGATTGTTATGCCACCGTTTCTGAAGTAAAGACAAAACTGACCGATGTCAAGAAATGTTTTGGATGCGGGAAGTCTGGTCACTTTATAAATCAATGCCCTGATAAGGAGAAGAATAAAGAACCCGCACGTGGAAGGGCATTTAATGTTAGTACCAGAGAAGCACGTGAGGATCCTAATCTTGTCACGGGTACGTTTACCGTTAATAATCAACAAGCTTCTATTATGTTTGATACGGGTGCTGATAGAAGTTATATGTGTAAAGACTTTAGTTCTAAACTAAAATGTGCTTCATTACCTCTAGACGATAAATATACTATTGAATTAGCTAATGGTAAACTGATAAAAGCCGATAAAATTTGCCATGGTTGCGAAATGAATCTCGCTGGTGAAACCTTCAAAATCGATTTGATACCCGTAGAATTAGGAAGTTTTGACGTAATCGTTGGCATGGACTGGATGTCCAAAACAAGAGCGGAAGTTGTTTGCGCTGAGAAAGCAATCCGCATCCCTCGTAAGGATGAAACGTCATTAATGATTTATGGGGAGAAGAGCAACTCAAAGCTGAACTTTATCAGCTGTATGAAGGCCCAGAAACTTATAAGAAAAGGTTGTTATGCTATTCTGGCACACATAAAGAAGATCGATACTGAAGAAAGAAGCATTAATGACATGCCGGTTGTAAGAGAATATCCCGGAGTATTTCCAGAAGAATTACCGGGGCTACCTCCACATAGATGTGTAGAATTCCAGATTGATCTCATACCAGGAGCTGCACCTGTAGCCCGATCTCCATATAGACTTGCACCTTCAAAAATGCAAGAATTACAAGACCAGTTGCAAGAATTATCGGACCGTGGATTTATTCGTCCTAGTTTTTCACCTTGGGGTGCTCCTATTCTGTTCGTCAAGAATAAGGATGGATCTATGAGAATGTGCATAGATTACCGAGAATTAAACAAATTAACGATCAAGAATCGGTACCCATTACCGAGGATTGATGATTTGTTTGATCAATTGCAAGGATCAAGTGTTTATTCTAAGATTGATCTACGCTCCGGATATCATCAACTGAGAGTGAAGGAAGAAGATGTTCCTAAAACCGCGTTCAGAACCCGTTACGGTCACTATGTGTTTCTAGT
The DNA here is from genome assembly GCF_046630445.1 of Rutidosis leptorrhynchoides. Classification (NCBI taxonomy): domain Eukaryota; kingdom Viridiplantae; phylum Streptophyta; class Magnoliopsida; order Asterales; family Asteraceae; genus Rutidosis; species Rutidosis leptorrhynchoides. The sequence goes on along the minus strand of NC_092343.1, from coordinate 385,411,860 downwards.
CATGCCTTTTGGATTAACTAATGCTCCAGCAGTATTCATGGATCTAATGAATCGCATCTGTAGACCGTATTTAGACAAATTTGTCATTGTTTTTATCGATGACATATTGATTTACTCGAAGAACAAGGAAGAACATGAGCAACACTTAAGACTGGTACTGGAGATACTCAAGAAAGAAGAATTGTACGCAAAATTTTCGAAGTGTGATTTCTGGTTACAAGAAGTACAATTTTTGGGCCATGTTGTCAGTAAACATGGAATTAAAGTTGACCCCGCCAAGATCGAAGCCATTAGTAAATGGGAAATCCCGAAGACTCCAACACAAATTCGCCAATTCTTAGGTCTTGCTGGTTACTACCGAAGATTCATTCAAGATTTCTCTAGAATCGCCAAACCCTTAACTGCATTGACTCAAAAAGGAAAGAAGTATAATTGGTCCACAGAACAGGAATCCTCATTCCAGTTATTAAAGATGAAGTTAACGTCTGCACCCATTTTGTCATTACCGGAAGGAAATGATGATTTCGTGATCTATTGTGATGCTTCACGCCAAGGTTTAGGATGTGTATTAATGCAACGCACAAAAGTCATCGCATATGCCTCACGACAACTAAAAATTCATGAAAAGAACTATACGACGCATGATTTAGAACTTGGAGCAGTAGTTTTTGCACTCAAAATATGGAGACACTATCTATATGGCACCAAGTGTACAGTGTACACTGACCATAAGAGTCTTCAGCATATTTTTGATCAAAAACAACTCAATATGAGGCAACGTCGCTGGGTAGAGTTGTTAAACGATTACGATTTTGAAATCCGTTACCACCCCGGAAAGGCTAATGTTGTAGCTGATGCCTTAAGTCGAAAAGAAAGAGTAAAACCTCTTAGGGTTCGAGCTTTGAATATTACAATTCGTACTGATCTCACAAAGCAAATTCAAGCAGCACAGTTAGAAGCTTTAAAAGAAGAAAACGAAAAAGGCGAAATGAGCAAAGGGTTAGAAAAACAACTTGAAGTAAAAGCCGATGGAACCCTGTATTTTGCTGGTAGGATATGGGTACCAAAACATGGTAACCTAAGGCAACTAGTACTGGATGAAGCACACAAAACGAGGTACTCAATTCACCCAGGAAACGGGAAAATGTACCACGATCTCAAGAAGTTTTATTGGTGGCCTAATATGAAGATAGAAATTGCTACTTATGTAAGCAAATGTTTGACGTGTGCAAAGGTCAAAGCTGAGCACCAAAAGCCGTCAGGATTACTGCAACAACCGGAAATTCCGCAGTGGAAATGGGAAAGAATAACCATGGATTTCATTACGAAATTGCCAAGGACTACAAGTAGTCATGATACTATTTGGGTGATAGTTGATCGTCTAACTAAATCAGCTCACTTTCTACCAATAAAGGAGACAGACAGTATGGAGAAATTAGCACGCCTATATTTGAAGGAAGTAGTTTCCAGGCATGGTGTACCCATCTCTATCATATCTGATCGCGACACCCGATTCACATCACGTTTCTGGCAGTCATTACAAAAAGCATTGGGAACTCGATTAGATATGAGCACCGCTTATCACCCACAGACAGATGGTCAAAGTGAAAGAACAATACAAACATTGGAAGACATGTTACGGGCATGCGTGATTGACTTTGGAACCAGTTGGGATCTACACTTACCGTTGGCAGAATTTTCATACAATAACAGCTATCATACGAGCATCAACGCAGCGCCATTTGAAGCACTTTACGGTAGAAAGTGCAGATCTCCTATCTGTTGGAGTGAAGTAGGAGAAAGACAACTTACTGGACCAGAAATTATTCATGAAACCACCGAAAAGATCATTCAAATACAACAGCGATTGAAAACGGCCATGAGCCGCCAAAAGAGTTATGCTGATGTAAGAAGAAAACCGCTAGAATTTCAAGTGGGCGACAAAGTCATGTTGAAGGTGTCACCCTGGAAAGGCGTTGTACGATTCGGTAAACGAGGAAAGCTAAGTCCTAGGTACGTAGGACCCTTTGAAATCACCGAAAGAATTGGAGCAGTTGCTTATCGATTAAAGCTACCACAAGAACTTAGTAGTGTTCACGACACATTTCACGTGTCAAATTTGAAGAAATGTTTAGCTGAAGAGGATGTCGTAATTCCTCTTCATGAAATACGAATCAATGATAAACTCCATTTTGTCAAAGAACCTGTTGAAATCATGGACCGTGAGGTCAAACAATTAAAACAAAGCAAAATACCGATAGTTAGAGTTCGTTGGAACGCTAGACGAGGACCCAAGTTTACTTGGGAACGTGAGGATCAAATAAAGCAAAAGTATCCACATTTGTTCACTGATATCGCTCATAAAACAGGTACTACTCAAAATTTCGGGACGAAATTTTCTTTAACGGGGAGGTTATGTGATGACCCGGAAAATTTTGACTTATTTAAACCAATTCTCTATACGATTTATTATTTTGACACGTTAAACAAAGTCTGTTAGATTGAGTCTCAAAAATTTTACAACTGTTTCATATATACAATTACCGTTGACTACTCTCGACGATTCATGAACAATTATATGTATGTATATATATATGTACAAATAAAAACGACTTTCCTACAGTAAAACACTATTTGCTACAGTAAAACACTATTTGCTACAGTGAAACCGTATTTTGCTACAGTGCTACAGTAAAACACTATTTGCTACAGTAAACACTATTTGCTACAGTAAATACTATTTGATATCGACGAACTAGCAAACAAAACGGGAAAGGCGGCCATGCGATCGCATGGCAAAAACACTGAAAACTCATGCGATCGCATGAGCTACAGTAAATCGTAAAGTACTATAAATACGCAGTTTGTTCGACGATGATTTTTCACACATAATTATCTCTCAATATTAATATTTATATTATAATTATAATTTTAAATTTAAGTTTAATAATAATAAGATATATACGAGGGTGTTTTTAATTCGGGTTTCAAACCGCTTTAAGCTAAGGAAATATTGGGTATTGTTCGGGGTATTGTTCTTGAATCCAAGACCAATCATACGATCGTCTACCATCATTACGTCTACGAAATTTGCCTACAATATTGAGTCTCAATATTGAACTGTGAGTTTATAGTCTCCCCTTTTAAATACTTTAAATATTTTTGGGCTGAGAATACATGCAATTTATTTTAAACGCAATAAGACACAAGTACATACTAAATTCTACACTGAGTTAAACCGAAAATCCCTTAGCTTTGGTAACTAGTAGCTGCCAGTACATAGGATATGGACTGGTGGGCGCGAATAATTGTATATGGATCCATAGGGCTTGACATCCCCGTCCGAGCTAGAGCGCTAGCCTTTTAACGGACGTATGTTATTTGAGTTTAAGACACGTTGGTTTGCGTGTATTAAAACGAATGGGGTAATTATCACTATAGCGTTAAGTTTAGTTACCAGGGTGCTCTGTTACGTAGAATCTATTGATAAACTTTTGATGAAATCTTGTGGTCTATCTTTATATATGTTTATGACTCGAGCAATTAAACCTATAACTCACCAACATTCGTGTTGACTTTTTAGCATGTTTTATTCTCAGGTCCTTAGAATGCTTCCGATGTGATGTGCTTGTTGCCTGCATGGAGTCTCTCATGCTTTGTACAAAGTTTATTGCATTCAAAATAAAACTGCGTTGTGTAATAAATAACTGGACTGTGATGTCAACCTGTAAATTAAAGACTTATGTATTTCGGGGTTTTGCTTATACCTAAGCACTCGCCCACATGTTTATAACTTTCTATGTTTAGAAAGTCACTTATTTTAATGAATACAATATTTTATCAAAACGTATCATATAGAGGTCAAAACCTCACTGTGGAATCAATGATTAACGTGCCGCGTCAATAGCGATTTTGACGGGTCGTTACACTCACCAACCTTTGTGTTGACACTTGTTAGCATGTTTATTCTCAGGTTTCCTAGAAGTCTTCCGCTGTTGCTTATATGTTAGACAAGCTATGTGCATAGAGTCTTATATGACATACTTTTCAAGGAAACGTTGCATTCACCAAATTATCACCATGTATCTTATTTGGACTGCATTGTCAACGGAAGTACTATTGTAAACTATTATTTACGATGATTGTCTATATGTAGAAATCATCAGATGTCGAAAACCTTTGATTTAAATATTCATTTATGGTGTGCCTTTTCAAAAGAATGCAATGTTTACAAAACGTATCATATAGAGGTCAAATACCTCGCAATGAAATCAATGAATGACGTATTGTCCATATGGCTTTGGAGCGATCGTCACAAGATATTATCTAAAAAAAAAAACGGCGTTAAAATAAATTTAACGGAAAAACGCGGGATGTTACAGTATCGGGGTCTCGTCATCAGGAGATACGATAGTGTTTTGTTCGAATAGGCGAAAGAGAAACTCTGGGAAGAATCTGGTATGCTGGAGGTGCGGGAAGACTGGGCATGTAAGGGTTAATTGTCCAGTTGGAGCTAATCCAGCAAATGGCTCCAAAGACGCTAACATTGTCTCCGTTGTTACGAAGAGTGACGAATTCCTCTGAAGTCACACCATCCTCATGGTGTGTCCGCGCCACCATGGAAAGGGATGTTCGTTAGCGGTTTCACAATTGTACATGGGCATTGGTTTGGCATTGATGCAGGTTGTGTGGTGGAAACTGATGTTGTAGCTGATGAAACTTCCAGGGAAAGCCAAACAGGAAGTTGCACCATAAAGTTTCAGCTGGTTGTTCAACAACATGTGCCGATGTGAAATGCTTGGAATGTGATATTCTAAGTGCTATACTTTTAATGGTGGAGTATGATAATTCTTGTTAAGAGTTATGATTGTCTGTGATGACAATGATTGTCGGTTTAGACAATGTTCGGTAAAGATGCAAGTTTTGTCTCTTGGGAGATAATGTCATCGGCATGAAGATGAGGATCTTGAAGTTGTCGTCGAGGAAGCATCTATATCGGTTATCCTCATAATGTTGAAGTATGGTTATCTTTTTCTATCAAAAGGTGGAGATTTGTTGGTTTTATTTTTTGATAGAAAAAAATTGATATGGTTACTTTGTGAAGGATGTTATCCCACATAGGTGGGAGGAGAAAGTTCGAGGTAGGTGACTTGATTATAAAAGGAGGGCTAAGTCTTCATTCCAATTTGCACCAATCAATACACTTTAAGTATTTGATTATTTCTTTCTTTCTTACACTTGTTTGAGAGTTGTATTAGTTAAATATTTTGAAGAGTGTAGTTGGCTTAAGAGAGTCGTCTATATCATTGAAACAATTTGTGATATAGTGTATTTTCTCTCTTTGGGGCCGGTGAGTTTTCTCCTGTTTTGGAGTTTCCACGTTAAATCTTGTGGTGTGTATTGTTCTTATTTCTTTACTATTATCATTGGGCTAGGTGTTGGGAATTAGTGAGGCCGTAATTTCCCAACAATTTATACCGGTAAATAATTTTGTTCCCCAAAACATTAATTCAAGTTTCGTCACTGCGTAAAGTGTGTGAAAAATGAGTTGGAAGAGTTAATATTTATAGTTCTTAAATTTATTAAAAAAATATAAATAAAACTAGTCGTTCATCGGCATTGTTTTTTTATTATTTCAAATGATTAAGAGAGAATACTCCATCGTGGTGCTCGTGGCCAAATATGCTAAAAAATGACGGGATGAATAACGAGTGATGGATAGCGAATGGCGAGTTAGTACCAATGATTTTATTCATCATGAAGTAAAGGTGGTGTTAACAGTGGCGGAACTTGACCCCGACTCGAGAGGAGGCGAAACTAATTGAAGGGGGGTAAACACTAAAAAAACCTTATTTTTTCGTAATTTTTTTTAGTATAATTTTTTTTTCCGAAATTGGGAGGGGGGGGGGATACCCCCTTTTGTCCCTTAAATGTTCCGCCCCTGGGTGTCAAATAACGCATGATTGGGAGCGGTGTTACTCATTTTATCACAATTTATTGTTTCTAAACAAAAAATACATAGTTTAAGAAATAATCTCTCAGTTTTTAATTTATTGTCTAATATTTTATTTTTGGATGTACTAAATTAATTTTTCAATTCTATAAATAGAAAAGAATAAGAAAACTAAGTTATATTATGCTCTTAATGTATGTGGATATAATTAAAGTAAAAAAGAAAAAGTAAGTGTGAAACTATAAAGTAAACATAAAATGCAGTACTTTTATGATATTTCTTTAAACTGTGTATTTTTTCTCTGGTGACTATAAATATGGGACGGATGAAGTATCATTATAATTTTTTTTGTCAAACATGTATTTTTTTTTTATCTATACATGAAAGTGAACAATTAAATCGGGATATCTTAAAAGAAATAGTAGACAATAAATTAGAGACAAAGGGAGTACTTAACTATATTCCTTTGGTTCAAAATAATTGTCCTTATTTTTTTAACCGGAACTCCTCACGGAAATGACTTTCTCTTCATGTGTGTAGAGAATGTTTTTCCGACCCGTGATTAAAGAAACGACTTCTCTTCTATTCTATGGTAGATGAAGGATTGTCTACATCTCATCTCCTACATACTTCACATGTGCAGGATTGTGTATTGTTGTTGTTGTCGTTGTTGTTGTTGTTGTTGTTGTTGTTGTTGTTGTTGTTGAATATTTGGTGAAAATTATATGAATAGATTAACTTTTAATTGTATTTAACAAAATAAATTAAAATTCAAAGTTAAAAAACCAAAACTTTCGAAAATCAAAACCAGATAAACATTTTGAGCCGGAGAGAGTAATATTATATTAAAGTTAATCTTGCTTCTAAGTGCTCTCGGTATGGGAGCAAGCACCCCAACGTCGGAGGCCGACTTTTAACCGACGACCGTCGCCTCCACACCACCCCTGCGTCGGTCCAGCGTCGAGGTAGCCGGCGTCGGGTCCAAGACTTTGGTGTTTGATGATTAAGTGGGCCCCATTTTCATATTTCTAGCCGTTGGCATCTGTTTTTTTTTCTTTTTTTATATTACATATTAAACCTCTATAAATACACACACAAATCACATACTATATACTCACACAAACCTCACTTCTCTCATTTTTTATACAATACAAATAATAAAAAGATACAATGGCCTATTCATCTTCCGACGATGAGTATACGATGCTTGCACTCGAAATGTTAGAGGCCGATCAAAGTGACGAGGGCGATAGTTCTAATGTTCGTTTAACGCGACACTATATCAGACGTGATCACCATGAAGCACATGAACGCCTCATAAGAGACTATTTTGCTGAACGTCTGAAGTATAGCGAAGTGGAGTTCAAACGTCGATTTTGAATGAGGAGACGTGTATTCAACCGAATTATGGAGGATATATTAAATTTTTCTGCAAATAATTTACTTGAATATTTTGAATGGTTTCATGTTAAACCTGATTGCCGTAGCGAGTTAGGCATTAGTACACATTTAAAAATAACGGCGGCACTTCGTCAGTTGGCATACGGTTATGCACCGGATGCGTTAGACGAGTATTTACAAATGTCGGAACGTGTAGCTCATGAAAGTTTACAGATTTTTTGTAGATGTATTACTGTTTTATATTCAAATGATTATATGCGCGAGCCTACTCGTGAGGACATGGAACGTTTATACAAGGTTCATGAGGAAAAGCATGACTTTCCCGGCATGCTAGGTAGTATAGATTGTATGCATTGGGTTTGGGGAAAATGTCCGGTTGCATAGCAAGGCCAATTTAAGCGAGGAGATCATAGTCATCCAACTATTATGCTTGAAGCCGTTGCCTCATATGATAATTGGATATGGCATGCTTATTTTGGGGTTGCTGGGTCAAACAATGACATAAATGTGTTAAATACCAGTCCTTTGTTCGAATCGATGCTTAATGATAATTTCTCAGACATCCCTTATGTTATTAATGGTGTGGAGTACAAAAGGGGTTATTATTTAGCGGATGGGATTTACCCTCAATGGGCATCGTTTGTTAAAGCGTATTCGAGGGCAGCTGATCCCAAGAGTAAATACTTTTCACGCAAACAATCTAAGGCAAGAAAGGATGTTGAGAGGACTTTTGGTATTTTACAAGGACGTTGGCATATACTACAACAACCTGCAAGGCCTTATTCGTTGAAGTCTATTCAAAGAATTATGTATGCTTGTATCATAATGCATAACATGATAGTTGAAGATAATGGGTTCAACATTTCTGAGAATAATTGGGTGTATGAACCGGTTCAAAACATGCAAACTACTTGGTACGATAGATGTGAAGAGTATAAAGCCAGGATGAAGGAATTACAGATCGGGAGGTGCATGAACGTTTACGAGGCGATTTAGTCGAACATGTTTGGGCTATTCGAGCTCAGGAGGAGGAAGAGGAGGCGGAGGATGAGGGGGAAGAGTGAAATTGGTCGAACATCTTTGGGCTTTTCGAGTTATAAATAACGTCTTTATTATGCATTGTATTTTTAATTTGTAGTTTAATTCTTAATTATGTAACTTTTTTTATTATTAATGAAGTTTATTTTGTGTTAATATTGTATTTTCTAATAATTAAATTAATTTTAAAACATAATTAAAAAATAATAAAAAATAATATTCTCTCTTTCCAAGACACTGAACTGACACTGAACTGACATTCTTCCCAATTCCCCTGTTTTTTCACCAGTGTCAGTTTTCAGTGTCAGTCCAGTCAGCGCCCAGTCATCAGCAAGACACTGAACTAACACCGAACTGACGCGTCACCACACCCAGTGCTCTAACATGCTAGTATGTTGTTAAAAAGAATGTCTATGTCATCATTTGCAATCTTAGCTTTCCATTTCTCATTCGTTGATTAACTTGGAAAGTTTTGTGTAGAACTTGTGCAAATATTTAATTGGTAGGAAAAAGGACTTTCAGTGTAAGGTTGCGGTGATGAGAAGGTCCAGAAGTAAAGGTGGAAAACTGGAGGGACGCTGGTGCTTTTCCTGTCAAAGTTGAAAGGCCAAAGAGAAACTATTTTTGTTTTATCTATCTATTTTATATTTTTTTTGGCGAATCTATTTATCTATATATTACAGTATACTCTATTCGTCCCATGAATAGAGTCCAAATTACTATTTATATATGTCCTAAATTAAATCTCTTATTCAAAATAACACTAAAAAATCACTGAAACTCCAATTCAGCCCCTTTTAAATATGGAAGTAAGGAAAAAAGTTTTCTCATAACTTCTTATCTCACTTAGTTTATTAGGGAAACTAATTAATTTGAATAACATATTAATTGAAGGACAATATGATATTTTAATAAAATATCTTAAATCTAACTTTTTTCGTTTGGGAACACTCTGTGGGACAGAGGGAGTATAAAACAAGATTTTACACATTTTACATAGCAACCTTGATTAGCCAATATTTTAAAAGTTGATGACGTGTCAATTTATTAGAAAAATAAATTTCAAATACTTTTATTTGAAAAGTTTTAGATATATTTACATTATTATCATTTATTAATTACTTATATTTGAAAAGTTTTAGATACATTTCCATTATTAGGTATTTATTAAAAATAATAAAAGGTAATTCAATTTATATACGATTTATTAGTAATTAGGAAAGTAATAATACACGAGATATTTTATTGATATCCGTGACACAATAATATAATAAATTTTACATACAATAAACATTAAACTAAAAAATCTATACTATATATTAAAATGTTACTTTAATGACATCACTTTAAACAATCTAAACCCTCTCTGAATCTCTAAAATGCCACATGTCATCTCAAAAAAATCATGCTTATGTCATAAATAATTTATTAAAAAATCAATAACTAATAAATTAAATTAAGAAGCGAATATTAGCATTTCATAATAACAATCGTTCAAAGTGCGGGTTTGGCTTAATTGTGATTTCCCCACTTGCTCTTCATGGGACACGTTTGTAGCGACCCGACAAAATCGCCATTGACGGCGCCGTTAACTTAGGTCCCGTTACGTGGTCGTAGTCCCTATATGAGACGCGTTTGACTAAAATTATGTCGCTTTCATTTGAAATGTACAAGACTTACAAAGTTTAGTTTACCAAATGGATCGACAACAAGTTTAAGTTTACAAAAGTAGTAAATATATAAATGAAATAGCATGCGACATAATTAGTTTAAAATCACGGTTGCTATAAATAGCGTAAGTATGTATGTATGCTTGACTCCAAGCAAGTAATCAGAGTGTATGCATGTATGCTTGACCCCAAGCAAGTATGAGTGTACGCGGAAGCATGTATCAAGTAGCCAAGTATGAACCTGAGAAACATATAGAAAACTGTCAAAGAAAAAAGTTGGTGAAATCATAGGTGTTTGTAAACGTTGTTTTTGAACCACAAGATTTTGTATTTCCATAACGTTGATTATCTAAATCGTTTGCATTCCAAAAGTTTGTTCGCGAGCACCCAATTATCAAGACTTAACGTATCCTTCCATAGAACCCCATCACAATAGTGTTAGAACATACATTGTTTCTCAAAAATATATTTCATCCGTAGACGGTAGCGAACCATTCGAAATGAGGGTTTGTCAAACCCGTATGGCCACACAATATAAGTTCTCGCTTACATCCTGCAAGTGTAACTAATGATAATCGAATTGAGGATTTTTGTTCTAACTCGCTGTGGAATGTTTGTTTTCCTTGTACTTGTGTTCAAAGTATAAAAGTAAGTAGTACAAAATGTAACAAAGTATATGTTTCTCAGCCCACAATTTAAAAGTATAAAAAGTTGTTGAAAAGGTGGGACTATGATCTCACCTCGAGTGCTTGAGTATAAAGGTACTTCACAAAGTAAACGTGTGCATGAAAGTTGTTTAGCCTTGACCTAAACAAGTAAGTTGTATCAATTAACCGGTTACGACACAAGGTCGGGCGAAATGTGTTCAATTAGTCCTATGGCTCGTTACGACTCGAATATATAGCATGTGAATCACGTTGTCAAGTTTCATGCAAGGTATAAGTATAAAAGCACGTTAGGACGATTGCATAAGTGTTTGGTTAAGTTTGACTAAAAGTCAAACTAGGTCAAAGTCAACGAAAAAGTCAACGGGGTCGGGTTGGGTATTTGACAATTTTTCTATGAAAGATAAGCATATATAAGTATGTTGGCCAAGTTTCATGTTAATCGGAGTTACGAGTAAGCGGGGGTGAAAACGTGAAAATCAAAAGAATTTGGGACAGACCAAAATGGCGCGCCGCTCCATTTAACTGATCAGCAAGTCTGGCAGTTTTCACACTCAAGCACGAATCCAACTTCAAACAATCATAACTTGTGAACCGTAAACATTCAAAACACGTATCTTATATCGTTGGAAAGGTATTTTGACAAGGAATACAACCAACTGCTTTTCATCTAGCAATAAATATCATTTACAATAACCGAAAACTCGTCAAGTGATCATTAAATGTTCAAAATCATCGTTTCAAGTTTACAAAATGCATTTCTTGACTCGGGAATCCAATTCACACATATGATATGCCGTTTTGAAGGTAATGAAACATACATTACAACTAAACACTTACTAACAACATTTCCTAGCATTCAACGCATCAAAAGTTCGTTTTAAGTCTATCAAACCCTAACCAAAATTCACAAAAATCAATAATCATGTGTTTGAAGTTTTCTTAATCAACCTACGCATCAAAACGAAGCTAGTGATACTAATAACACAATTAAAACATGAACTTTAACATTTAAACAACATTTAGTCAACCAAAATCAAAGATTAAGCACACCTATTTCAAATTCATGCTAGTTACTCCAAAACAACAAATCGAGCAAACAAAACATATATTCATGTTATACTTGAGCCATAGACACTAACTAACACCATTTCAAGTATAAAAAATGAATTTAGAGAAATCTAGTGTTTTAGAAATGTTACCCAAATGTGATGAAATTGGTACCAAAATGTAGAGGATGAAGAGAGGATCACGAATATGTAATTTATTTTGATGTTTGCTTCTTGATTCGGATTTGGATGATGAATTAAGGTTTTGGGTTTAAAGAGTGTTCTTGAGCTAGAGAGGAAAAAGATGAGGGAGGTGATGAAAATGAATGAATGGTGGAAAGTGGGTTGACTAGTTGACCTAGTCAACTTGTTTGCCCACTTGGCAACTTCGGTCCCTCGAGTTTAAAGCGGGTGCGGGAATTAACCAAACGAGTATTTTAAAAATGCTCGAGTAAACTAGTGATGTTATAATTAAATAACAGGAATATTAAGAACGTTTGTCAACAGAAAATATGATTTTAAATAACGAAAGGTATTATTTAAAAAAAAGACGGTGTTAAAAATAAATTTATCGAAAAAATGCGGGATGTTAAATTACCTACACCTTAAAAGAAATTTCGTCCCGAAATTTAGTTGGAAGTAGTAGTTGTCGTTTCTTCCTCGAAATCTTGCGTTGTCATTTCTACGGTTAAGTGAAGGTACTTCTTTGGGTGTTTCAACGAACTTTGACAGTCGGAATTTTTCGTCGTTTCAGAGTTTGGTTTCATGATTCAAAATTTTAACCGGTTCTCCTAGGAAGTGAAGTTTGTCATCGATAGGAAGTTCATCAAAAGGATAACAAGTTCTTGTTCCGCAAGACACGTCTTTAAGTTTGATACACAGAATGTAGGATGAACGGAGCTCAATTGAGTCGGAAAATCTAAACGGCAAGCAACGGGTCCAAAACGCCCCAAGATTTCAAAAAGATAAAAATATCGCGGATTTAGCTTTCTACATTTCCCGAAATGGATTACACCTTTCTAAGGTGCGGCTTTTAACGTTACGCGGTTACCCACTTGGAATTCGAAAGGTTTACGTCTAACATCGGCATAGCTCTTTTGGCGACTACGGGCCGTCTCGAGTCTTTATTGGATCTGAACGATCTTAACGATTATTTCATGAATGAGTGCGGGTCGGGTGATTCGCTTGTCACCTACTTTGGTTTAACAATTAAGAAAACGACAATTGCGGCTATATGAGTTTTCGAAAGGTGTGGCGTTAATACCCGAATGAAAATTATTGTAGTACTAGAATTCAGCTAAAGGCAAATAATTTTCCCAAGTAAATATAATGTCGATAACACAACTCGTATTATGGTTTTCAGGGTTTGAATTGTATGTTTGCTTGGTCCATCGATTTGTGGATGGTACGCGGTACTCATGAATAATTTTGTTCCCAAAGTTTCTTGTAAGGTACTACAAAAGTCTAGAAGTGAAACGAGGATCTCGATCTGAGACGAGGTACATTTCTGTAAGGTATATTTGAACAATTTTTTTTTAATTGTATTTTTTTAGGACTTGAAAACGTTAGTTAGAACAAGTTTCTCAAGAAATTCTCGCCGCGAAAGATTTATTGGTTTCCGAAAACGTTTGTTAGGACTATTCACCCTCGTGGCGAATACTAGTATAACGTGAAGAGTCTCTCTCCACATTGAGAATTTAGAATAAAGATTTCCTTAAACGAAAGTACGAGTGTAAGGCGAGAGAAGTTTCCGCCTCGATGTGAGCATAACAAGCATATTGTAGTTCGTCGATAAACTGTAAGAAAACGAGATAGTATACGCGTATAACATATGTTTGAAGTAGGAAGAATTTTTCATTCATTCGGAAGCATAAATATGATTCGAGAATAATCGAAGGTGTGTCCTTGGTATGGTTATTATCGACATTCTCGGAGTTTTCGGATATCCAACAAGAAAAATAAAAATGAAATCACGAACATGGCACATGGTGGTGATTAGGTTGATCGAGTCCAATCACCATCACGTGTCATTAGAACTTTGGTATGACTTACCATAATATAACCACGTTGATCGAGTGTCGTTATATTACGCTAACTCATACCTCCATTCTCACATCACTCCATAAAATTAAGTTCTTGTAATCGTGAAGATTTAAAATGAACAAAGTAGCGACATCACTAACGTTACTCGTATTGAATAGAAAGAATTAGTGCAACTCTGAAGATGCGTTTCCCGAGGGAAGTGTATAAATGATTGTTCACGTCAATGCGGTTCAAGTCAAACAATAACGTCTTTAGGCACGAAAAGAGTAACAAATTATGATAACGAGTAGTACGCAACCGTAGTGATAAGTAGTGACGACGATACTCACCTAGAGTAGTGATGGTAGTAACAAGAAGTGGTAGATAGTAAGGAACACCGGTGTGACACCGATAGTAAGTTGAAACGGTAGCAAATAACAATCTGGGAGACAGAGTTCCCGAACAAGTGTGATTAATGAAGTCGTCGTCATCCTTACGCGTATGAATCATGAACTTACGTGTGTTACCAGAAAGTGGTAGAATACGGATTCGTATAATGAAAGTTTGGTACCATTAAGAAGTTTTCCTAAGAATGATTCAAGTATATATGCACAAGTAGTCAAGTAAGTGCTATCTATAGCAAATGCAAGTCAGGATGCAATGATTAACTATCCGGTTGTAGTCTAGATTCACTAATGCGTCCTAACAACTCTGTCAGACTCACTAATGCATATCATAGTTCCCTACAACCAACACTCTGATACAATCTGTAGTGACCCGACAAAATCGCCATTGACGGCGCCGTTAACTTAGGTCCCGTTACGTGGTCGTAGTCCCTATATGAGACGCGTTTGACCAAAATTATGTCGCCTTCATTTGAAATGTACAAGACTTACAAAGTTTAGTTTACCAAATGGATCGACAACAAGTTTAAGTTTACAAAAGTAGTAAAGTATAAATGATATAACATGCGACATAATTAGTTTAAAATCACGGTTGCTATAAATAGCGTAAGTATGTATGTATGCTTGACTCCAAGCAAGTAATCAGAGTGTATGCATGTATGCTTGACCCCAAGCAAGTATGAGTGTACGCGGAAGCATGTATCAAGTAGCCAAGTATAAGCCTGAGAAACATATAGAAAACTGTCAACAAAAAACGTTGGTGAAATCATAGGTGTTTGTAAACGTTGTTTTTGAACCACAAGATTTTGTATTTCCATAACGTTGATTATCTAAATCGTTTGCATTCCAAAAGTTTGTTCGCGAGCACCCAATTATCAAGACTTAACGTATCCTTCCATAGAACCCCATCACAATAGTGTTTGAACATACACTGTTTCTCAAAAATATATTTCATCCGTAGACGGTAGCGAACTGTTTGAAATGAGGGTTTGTCAAATCCGTATGGCCACACAATATAAGTTCTCGCTTACATCCTGCAAGTGTAACTAATGATAACCGAATTGAGGATTTTTGTTCTAACTCGCTGTGGAATGTTTGTTTTCCTTGTACTTGTGTTCAAAGTATAAAAGTAAGTAGTACAAAATGTAACAAAGTATATGTTTCTCAGCCCACAATTTAAAAGTATAAAAAGTTGTTGAAAAGGTGGGACTATGATCTCACCTCGAGTGCTTGAGTATAAAGGTACTTCACAAAGTAAACGTGTGCATGAAAGTTGTTTAGCCTTGACCTAAACAAGTAAGTTGTATCAATTAACCGGTTACGACATAAGGTCGGGCGAAATGTGTTCAATTAGTCCTATGGCTCGTTACGACTCGAATATATAGCATGTGAATCACGTTGTCAAGTTTCATGCAAGATATAAGTATAAAAGCACGTTAGGACGATTGCATAAGTGTTTGGTTAAGTTTGACTAAAATTCAAACTTGGTCAAAGTCAACGAAAAAGTCAACGGGATCTGGTCGGGTATCCGACAATTTTTCTATGAAAGATAAGCATATATAAGTATGTTGACCAAGTTTCATGTTAATCGGAGTTATGAGTAAGCGGGGGTGAAAACGTAAAAATCAAAAGAATTTGGGACAGACCAAAATGGCGCGCCGCTCCATTTAACTGATTAGCAAGTCTGGCAGTTTTCACACTCAAGCACGAATTCAACTTCAAACAATCATAACTTGTGAACCGTAAACATTCAAAACACGTATCTTATATCGTTGGAAAGGTATTTTGACAAGGAATACAACTAACCACTTTTCATCAAGCAAAAATATCATTTACAATAACCGAAAACTCGTCAAGTGATCATTAAATGTTCAAAATCATCGTTTCAAGTTTACAAAATGCATTTCTTGACTCGGGAATCCAATTCACACATATGATATGCCGTTTTGAAGGTAATGAAACATACATTACAACTAAACACTTACTAACAACATTTCCTAGCATTCAACGCATCAAAAGTTCGTTTTAAGTCTATCAAACCCTAACTAAAATTCACAAAAATTAATAATCATGTGCTTGAAGTTTTCTTAATTAACCTACGCATCAAAACGAAGCTAGTGATACTAGTAACACAATTAAAACATGAACTTTAACATTTAAACAATATTTAGTCAACCAAAATCAAAGATTAAGCACACCCATTTCAAATTCATGCTAGTTACTCCAAAACAACAAATCGAGCAAACAAAACATATATTCATGTTATACTTGAGCCATAGACACTAACTAACACCATTTCAAGTATATAAAATGAATTTAGAGAAATCTGGCGTTTTAGAAATGTTACCCAAATGTGATGAAATTGGTACCAAAATGTAGAGGATGAAGAGAGGATCACGAATATGTAATTTGTTTTGATGTTTGCTTCTTGATTCGGATTTGGATGATGAATTAAGGATTTGGGTTTAAAGAGTGTTCTTGAGCTAGAGAGGAAAAAGATGAGGGAGGTGATGAAAATGAATGAATGGTGGAAAATGGGTTGACTAGTTGACCTAGTCAACTAGTTTGCCCACTTGGCAACTTCGGACCCTCGAGTTTAAAGCGGGTGTGGGAATTAACCAAACAAGTATTTTAAAAACGCTCGAGTAAACTAGTGATGTTATAATTAAATAACAGGAATATTAAGAACGTTAGTCAACGAAAAATACGATTTTAAATAACGAAAGGTATTATTTAAAAAAAAAGACGGTGTTAAAAATAAATTTAACGGAAAAATGCGGGATGTTACAACGTTTATTGCATGGTTAGAAGGGGTTCGATTACAAGCTCGTCTATAGGATCGGATCGTTGCGGTTGTTGTTACGCTCTTATGGGCTATTTGGCAGTTTCGGAACGGAGTTGTTTTCAATAATTCTTTTTTGTAGTAAAAGTAGCTTGTTTGATGTAATTAGATTATGTTCGTTTCATTGGATTAAAAATAGAGGCCATTTAGTTTCCAATTGGAACTCTTGGTTGTCTATGCCGTTGTAATTATCCCTTAGCACCTTGCTAGGGATCGTTTCTTAATATATTGATTCTTTGGCCTTAAAAAAAAAACAATCGTTCAATCCATTTAGATAGTTTAATAATTTCACTAAAAACAAATGAACACAGCCATAATATTATGAATATTATATTATAAATGATGTTAAAGCTAAGGGGTATAAAATACTATTAAATTTTACAAGGAAATACTATTAAATACGATACAATTTTACACAAGATATTTATTTATTTATAGAATGGATATACTTAAACCTTGCTACAACACTTATAGGCAGTGTACCTAATCGTACAGTAGTGTAGTTGTTAGTAAGTCCGGTTCGTTCCACAGGGAAAATCTTTAAACAAAGCTTAACGCTATATTAGTTTTATTTTATAAAAATACAAATATATATATATATATAAGTAATATTATTATTATAAAGGGGGGTTTTTACCGTTTAATGACCGGTTTGTCGATTTTAAAAACTTTAGTCGCAGTTAAAACAAAATGTAAAATATTAAAAATAAATACAACTTAATTTAAAGCGTAAAGTAAATAACGATAATGAAATTGCGATAAAATAAACTTGCGATAATTAAAAAGTACGATAATTAAAAGTGCAATTAAATACAATAACAATAAATAAAAATGCGATAATTAGAAGTGCAATTAAATATAAAATAAAGGAAATTAAATATGAAATAAAAGAATTATGCTTATTTAAACTTCCGTAATCATGATGTTTGACGTGTTGATTTTAGTTTTATGTCCATGGGTTAATTGTCCTTTGTCCTGGATTATTTAATATGTCCGTCTGATTTTGTCCATAACAGTCCATCAGTCATAAATATAAAGTGCGAGTATCCTCGTCAAATTATCCTTATACCCGAAGTTAAATATTCTAACTAATTGGGGACTTAAACTGTAACAAGGTTTTATTACTTTGTTTAATAATTACACCAGGATATCGACTGCGTGTAACCCAAGGTTTTAATACTTTGTTATCAATTATGCCAAGTGTCCTTGTACATAATTTCACCCCTGTTTTAATAATTCTAGTGACTATTAATCCATTCCCGTGTCCGGTTAAATGAACGATTATTCGTACATATAAATATCCCGCCCATCGTGTCTGATTGAGTGTATATGGTTATTTATAGGGACGTCCAATTGTAAATCTTTATATTAAAATTAACAAACTATCATTTAGTTAAACAAATATAAAGCCCATTAATAGCCCATAGTCTAATTTCCACAAGTGTCGTTCTTTTGTCCAAACCCCAATTATGGTACAAAGCCCAATTACCCAATTTTAGTAATTAGCCCAACATCATGATTACTTCGTTTTAAATAAGCATAATAATAACTTAGCTACGAGACATTAAATTAAAAAGGTTGAACATAACTTACAATGATTAAAAATAGCGTAGCGTTACCCGGACAGAATTTCGACTTACACCCTTACAACATTCGCTAACACACCCTTATTATTAGGATTTAAAATTAAAATTAAAATTAAAATATAAATTATATATACATATACTACGTTTGAGTGAAGAAGAAAAAGATGTGTTTTTACGTTCACCAAACTGCGAATTTATAGGCCTGTGGGCTGGAAAATATGCTCATGCGATCGCATGGAGTTTCTTCCTCCAGGCCATGCGATCGCATGGCCAACTGGGGAGACTCAAAAGTCTTTGTTTTTTTATGCCGACGGTTTTTAAATATAATATAATATATATATTAATTTTAAGAATTAATTATATATTATATTATATTCATGTGCATAGTTGACTTGAAATTTTTAGTCCGTTGCGTCGAGCGTTGAGAGTTGACTCTGGTCCCGGTTCCGGATTTTCGAACGTCATTGCGTACAATTTAATATCTTGTACTTTGCGTTTTGAATCTTGTACTCTTGTAATTTCGAGATGTTTCTTATCAATAATTGGAACCTCATTGATTGTAATTTGTTCTTTTGAGCTTTTTGGTCGTTTGCGTCTTTAATTCGTCGAATCTGTCTTTTGTCTTCACCTTTTATTATTTAAACGAATATCACTTGTAAATAGAACAATTGCAACTAAAAGCTTGTCTTTCTTGAGGAATAATGCTATGAAATATATGTTCGTTTTTAGCATTATCAAATATTCCCACACTTGAGCTTTGCTTGTCCTCAAGCAATATAGTCTTGAAATACTAGAATCACTTCTTTATTCTTCACACTTTGTACATCAGTGATTTCTTTACGGCGGTATAAACAATGGTAGTAACGTTGTGGTTTACAGTCCCACATGACTATAAAAATTTAGATCCTTTAAGAAATTGGATCTTTATGAAAACATTTGATCTTTTTGAAAATTCAATCTAGCTTTTACCCTAGATAAGTTTTCCGGAATAACCCTTCACCGGTGTTTGCAAAATATTTTTGTGGGTTTGGTGGGTTTCATATTTGAAAATTTTAGCTCAAAACTTGCGGTTTTGTGTCACCCACTTGCTAACCTTGTATTAGGAACGCAACACGTCCAATATACTTTCTCTGAATATTACCTTTTGGTAAACTACCGTCCGGTTGTAAAGGAAAGCGTTGAACAAGCAACTGTTAAGGCAATGTCCCCTGACATGCTTTTAATTATGGTATATAACGTGTCGGACGCAATTATTAT
Organism: Rutidosis leptorrhynchoides; assembly: GCF_046630445.1. NCBI lineage: Eukaryota > Viridiplantae > Streptophyta > Magnoliopsida > Asterales > Asteraceae > Rutidosis > Rutidosis leptorrhynchoides. The sequence continues at coordinate 385,391,973 of NC_092343.1, read as the reverse complement.
CCTTTGTAGGAGCAATAGTAAAGCTCACCCTTATAATTTTTCGGTCTGGCACAAGGTCCTGTCTTTGACCATGCTATGCAACCACCGTTCTTACGGTTGACACCCGATTTGGTTCAGGTGACCTAATGAATTCCAGGTGAATTCTTAGGATTTTACGTTCAATGGTAATGAACGCATTGAAAATGGGTTTTCAGAAAACAAATCGGTTTGTAATTTTGATCAAAATATTTTCTTGTTCAAGCTCGAGTTTAGATATCATTGAATTCCATGAGTTTGTAATTCTCAATCTTTAAGGTCAATCTCTAGGATTGAGTAATATCAGTCTTAAAAGCTGATTTTTGATCTTTAAAGGAGATTATCCTTTCTGGGGATCTGATTTATTAGTTTTATCAAGCTAATTTGCACGGTGCCCCCTCATTGTACGAGACAGATCCTCTCATGGTTAGAATAAGTCTGACCACTTGGCGACCCTGTTTGATGCTGAGGTCCGTAGATTTCCTGCTGATTTTAGTGATGACTTTTCTAGGTTTTTCGTCAACCTACAGCTGGTCTGGACGACGACTTCTTAACCTAAATCAAGAAGCGCGTGTCTTTTTCGGAAGACTTTACTTCCTTTTAATGATGGAATTGATTCATCGTGTAGATCCATCTTTCTTACAGTAAATCGGCTAAAATAGTTAATTATCGTCCAAAACAAAAGTATCTTCAATTATTTGTACAAAAATATGTGATATATATTTTGAATAACTTGGTGAAAATTTTCCACACTTGGCTTTTATTTTCCTTTTTATTGTTCTCTATTCCATTTTAAATGAATTCTAACATTTTGGTTTGTTTCTCAATTTATGTCCTTTCCAAAGTAACAATAATTTCGGTGTTAACACCTAGTTTTATCGTTCATAAATATGTATAAACATGATTTTAAATTCATTTAGTTGAAAATTTTGAAAAATTTTACTAGAATTGGGTAGTCAGTATATAAGACTAGGGCTGTTCTTTATTATCAGAGAGCACTAGATTCTAATACAACTACTGCTTTACTAGTATTTTTAATGGTAACCAAGTGTATAAAGTAAAAATTTTAAAAATCCGAAAGAATTTAACCCCTTTCCACACTTAAGATCTTGCAATGCCCTCATTTGCAAGAAATCAGTAACAATTTAAATTATTGAGGGTGATTAGTATGAAAATGATTAAATTTTACCAAAGTTTCCAAACATATTGGCCTTTTTTTGCTGAATGATAAATGGTGCATATCATTTGTTCATTCCGTCTGTTGTTACATCACATTTATCTTGTCGTCAAAATTAGTAGCTTTTGCTGAACTTAATGCCAGTCTTTGAAAATGCGCTGTTTTACCCTGTTTTGTACAATTTACAATATACATACATACAAATATAAACATGCATGGCAATTTGAAATGGGACTTAATATCCCACTTTCAAATCCTAAATGTGAAATATTAGTACACAATAATAATAAAAATGATAAAGATTACATAAGTATATTCAATAACATAAGTTTAAACATGAATAAGTAAAAAGATAAAAACATATAAATCATATAAATAACCAAATGGAACCAAATCAGTCTGGATAGGGGTTCCAGTTCATCTCATCAGGTGGGTTCCATTGTTGGTTATAGGTGTTCTGATAGGCTTGGTTATAGTCATACCGGTTAAAGGGTGGTCAGATATCGGGACTGTGTGGCGGAAAATGAGCAGGTCGAGTAGGTACATAGTTATTTGGTACCTGATATGATAGCTGGCTCATGATTTGGTGCTGATGAACTACCCAGCTATCATGTTGGCGTCACCTATAATCCTCGTATACTCGCTCGGAGTTCCACTGCTCATACATACTATGTCTGGCCGCGTTCGTCATTGCTTCCTCATCTATACGAACGTGGACGTCAAGAATAGCATCTCGAAAGACATCCCTAATGTCTTCTGCCTCCTCCATTTCCTCGTCTGAGCCTCTCTCTACCTGAGGATGAGATCCCTCATAGGGTACTGCCTGGTTACGTCTACTTTTCAATACCTTAGCACCCACATAAACTTTCAATCCTAAGGGCTCAACCTGTTCTCTACAAAGCTGTAATGGACCCCCTTGGTTCCTATCAACACCTAAATACTCTCCAATGAGAGTAACAAAAATACCTCCTCCTATTATACTCCCGTCCTGCATTCCCTCTACCATTTTAGATAAATAAAAAGCAACACAGTAAGGGATATTGACAAAGCTTCTAGGATCCCAAATACACTTTAGGTAGAATAAATCATGTAAGGTAATTTTTTCTTTATTGTGACCTCTCTGTGTAATCGAGTTAGCTAAAAATCTATGAATAATACGAAGCTCGGCTCTGTCAATATGTGTATAGGAGTGTCCTCCTGCTCGTGTAAAAACATCAAAATGTGACATACGCCTCCAAATGGCGTCAGCATCAAAGTTACTATCTACCCTTTCACCATAATGAATCAAATTTGTACAATCGGGTAATAGCAACTCACCAGGAGTATATATCTGTAAGGCCCTGGCCATGTCCAGCATGGACATTCTGTACATCCTACCGCCAAGGATAAACCTAAGAAATCTTCTATCATCTATTCTAACTATATTTGTATCAAGTGATACAGTACTCATCAACTCAACACACCATTCCTTATAAACAGGTCTACGAATGGTGAAGAGACGTTCCCAATCTGTAAAAGAAGAACTGCCATACCTTTGAACCAAAAGCTGTCTAACACAGTCAGATAGATGGACCGTTTCCAAAGGGGTCCAATCGATTACCCTTGGCACCTCTATATTTTTTGTTACCAATTTGAATTTGTTCCTTTGATATGTCTCGTAATCTCTCCATCTCCTATCAAATCTCAGATTAGGATGCAGAGTGTGCTCAGGAATCGTTGAGAATTCTACTGGCGGCCTCATTAGGAATACTATGAATTCATCAACAAACTGTACCGGATCATAATAAGGTACGTGCTGATCAGGCTGTTGTTGTTGTTCCTGTTGTGGTTGTTGTTCGTGTTGCATTTCTGGTTCTGGTGCTGGTGCTGGTCGTCTAGATGATGATGCTCCTGAACCTCCAGTATCGGCTTTCTGCAAAACACATTAAACACAAAATTTGTGCATCCAAATATGCATTAGTATTAGCAAAATAACAACTTAAAACAATCACTATAACATGTTAAATCAAAATTAAACTTATACACATTTTCACAATTTTTCACAATTCTACACTTTTCAAATAAGCACATATAAAAATGTATACAAAATTCATAAGCATTGAACTCAAATAACATGTCAAAATAGTCATTACTAATAATTAAACAAGTCTCAAATGGCAAATATATCAAATTAATCAAGTTCATGAATTTTGGACTTAAAAAGTCCACTTTAATCTCTAAAAATCATGTTTAGGATCAATGTTTGGATCATTTAACTATCTAAACATGTTACACTACTCAATTTAGCAATAATTCATGACAAAAATCGGCCATAACCTGTTTATATCAAAAAGCCCCAAATTGCTCAAGAACACAAACCCTAGATTTCTAAAAATTTTGAAGTTTTTGGCTTCAAATCATGTTAAATAGCATCAATCTAGGTTATACATGCATAAAATACTAACAATTTAATACTAATTACACTAGAAATTAACAAAATTGCATTAGGTAAAAATTGGTAATTATTACAAAAACTAGGAATTTATAGAGTTTAGGGGTGTAATTTTTACCATTTTGCTGAAGAATGAGAATCTAGGCATGATTAGGGCAAGAAAAATGACGAATTACGGTGGATTTTGGTGAATTTTGATGAAGATTTGAGAGTATTTTCGTGTATGTTGTGTTTGTTTTGTGGAGAAAGCAGAGCAGCAAGCTGTATGTATCAGGCCTGTTTTCCAGCTCCATGCGATCGCATGGAGTTGGAGTGCAATACCCATGCGATCACATGGGTATCCGGGAACAGTGTTTTCAGTTTTTTTTTTATTTTTTTTTATTTTTTATAAAAGCCTTAACTTATAAAACAAATATAAAATAAATTTAAAATTTTGTTTTCCTTTGTTTTAGGACGAGGTCGTTTCGGATCGATGTCCTAGTCCGTCCTTCGACAAAATTTTAAAATTTGTCTTTTTGTAGCGATTGTTTTAAAAGCTAAGATTTTTGGGTTTTTTTTTAATGTTTTTGGCATACTTTAATTCAATAAGTTTAAAAATAATGATAATAAAAGTTCTCGTCCCTCCCTCGGGTAAAGCAATTTCGGTTCAAAGACCTAGTCTTCAACTTACGACGAATTTTAAAAATCATATTTTTAACTTAGCGAAATAAAGTAAATTTTTGTTTTTAAATTCACACCAAACTTAAATTTAAAATGCATAAAATTAAAAATTCACACCACACTTAATTAAAAATTCATATTATAAATTCACACCAAACTTATATTTAATTTTGTTGTTATACATACAAACTTATATTAAAAATATTAAAAATTTTCAAATATTGACAAACTTAAATATATTGATCTTACAAAATTCACAATATTAATTTAAGATTTATATATTAATTTTTAAAAACATGGTAAAAAAAAATCTTTTTGGCTTTTATCCCACTTTAATCAATCAAATATTATCAAAAATATGCGCCCCTCTTTTCGGTAAAGTAATTTCGGTTCCATGACCTAATTTAACTCATGACGAATTTTTGAAATATTTTGGGTTGATTGATTAAAGATATTTATACCTTAAGAATAAACGTTAAATTTCGTAGTGATGTAATAAATTTTTGTATGATATCAATAATTTCGGTCGCCAAACCTAATTTCATCGAATACCAATTTAATACTTTATAGCGAACAAATTAGCGTTTATTATCAAAAGGTTAAAAATGAAAATAAAAAATAAAAACTGTACAGACTTACCTGTGAGATAGTATTTTTAGTGATATGATCTATCCCATTCATAAGATAGTCGGTTTAATTGATTTTCCATGGCTACATAGGCGTAACCTCGAGCATTCAGTGTTTTTTCTTCTAAACATATGAACGGTCCGTCTCTGCATAAAGTAACAAATCCGGTGTTTGAATAGGTTTGATTATTTGAACATTTACCTCCATGTGACCATTTTCCGCATTTGTGACATCTTTCTAGGTGTCGTGCTCTTCTTTTCGCTGCGGATTTTGATTTTCCTTTACCAAATTGTAACTTATTATCTTCGCATCTGGATTCTTTTCTTACTCCGTCCAATCTTTCTCTGATTACTGATACTATTTCACTCGGAAGTGTGTCATTATTACGTTTAGTGATCAAAGCTTGTAGCATTAGACCATGGTTTAGTTCACAGGAAGTCTTCATTTCGTAAAAACCTAAAAAAAATAAAAATTCAGAATGGGGGGAGAAGACTAGTTCTTTAGGGTCTGCTAGAGAAAGACCATTCGGGTTCCATTTTCGAGAACTACACGAAAACAGAAAATCTAACTCTAACAGAAATACATATTATCCTTTAAAAGACTTGATTCTCCCCACACTTAGTTAGCTGTGGTATCGAAATTGTGATTAACTTCATTGTCAACTTCCATTGGACTATCTATGTAATGTTTAACTCTGTGACCATTAACCTTAAATTCAATCCCATTTGAATTTATTAATTCTATCGTTCCGTATGGAAAAACTCTTTTGACTATGAATGGTCCAGATCATCTTGATTTCAATTTTTCAGGAAATAGCTTGAATCGTGAATTGAAAAGAAGAACTCTGTCTCCTTCTTTAAATTCTTTTAAATTTCTGATTCTTTTATCATGCCATTTCTTCGTTCTTTCCTTATAGATTAACGAATTTTCGTATGCTTCATGTCTTAATTCTTCTAATTCGTTTAGTTGACTTAACCGTAGACGTCCAGCTTCATGTAAATCAAGATTACATGTCTTCAAAGCCCAAAATGCTTTGTGTTCAATTTCTACTGGAAGATGACATGCTTTTCCATAAACGAGTCTAAAAGGTGTGGTTCCAATTGGAATTTTGTAGGCTGTTCTAAAAGCCCAGAGTGCATACTCCAATTTAATGGACCATTCCTTCGGATTTGATCCTACGGTTTTCTCTAGAATACGTTTTAAAGCTCGGTTGGTATTTTCAACTTGTCCACTTGTTTGTGGATGATATGCGGTGGAGATTTTATGAGTTACTCCATATCTTTTGAGAACTTTCTCAAGTTGATTGTTACAGAAATGAGTTCCCCGATCACTTATTAAAGCTTTCGGTGTTCCAAATCTTGCAAAAAGACGTTTAAAAAAGTTGACTACAATTCGTGCATCGTTAGTTGGGAGAGCTTGTGCTTCCGCCCATTTAGATACATAATCAATGGCTACGAGAATATAGAGATTATTATGAGATTTTGGAAATGGACCCATAAAGTCAATACCCCAAATGTCAAATACTTCACATACTTGAATGACATTTTGTGGCATTTCATCACGTTGACTTATTTTTTCAGCCCTTTGACAAACATCACAGGATTTGCAAAGAAGGTGTGCGTCTTTGTAAATTGTAGGCCAATAGAATCCAGCATCATAAAATTTTCTTGCTGTTAGTTGAGGCCCATAATGCCCTCCTGTTGGTCCTGTGTGACAATGGTTTAAAATTTTACTAGCTTCATCTCCGAATACAGATCGACGTATTATTTCATCTGGACAACTTTTAAACAGATGTGGATCTTCCCAGAAATAGTGTTTTATATCACTGAAGAATTTCTTTCGTTTTTGGTACGATAATCCTTTTTCAAGGAATCCACATACTAAATAGTTTGCATAGTCTGCAAACCATGGAATTTCATTATAATCTATCTTCAATAGAAATTCATCAGGAATGTTGTCTTGTATGGCCGATTCATTTAGAACTTCTAATTCAGGATTTTCAAGACGAGAAAGATGATCAGCGGCGAGATTTTCTGATCCTCTTTTATCTCGGATTTCAATATCGAACTCTTGTAAGAGTAAGATCCAACGGATTAATCTTGGTTTGGCATCTTGTTTCGAAAATAGGTATCTAAGAGCAGAATGGTCGGTATAGACCACCGTTTTTGCTAGAACGAGATATGAACGAAATTTGTCAAAAGCAAATACAATAGCAAGGAGTTCTTTTCCAGTAGTTGTGTAATTCGTTTGTGCTCTTTGTAACATCTTACTAGCATAATATATAGGTTGAAATCGTTTTTCAATACTTTATCCTAAAACGGCTCCCATTGCAAAATTACTTGCATCGCACATTAGTTCAAACGGTAAATTCCAATTCGGTGTTATCACGATCGGCGCATTAGTGAGTTTCTCCTTAAGAATATTAAAAGATTTGATGCATTCATCTGAAAAGATGAATGGAGCATCCTTTTCTAGGAGTTTATTCATAGGAGTGGCAATTTTAGAAAAATCTTTTATGAAACGTCGGTAAAAACCGGCATGCCCTAGAAAACTCCTAACTCCTCTAACATTGGTGGGATGTGGAAGTTTAGCAATTACATCTACTTTAGCTCTATCCACTTCAATTCCTTCTTTTGAAATTTTATGTCCAAGAACGATGCCTTCTTTAACCATGAAATGGTATTTCTCCCAATTAAGAACTAGATTTGATTGTTCGCATCTAATAAGCATTCGTTCAAGATTAGCTAGACATGATTCAAAAGTATCACCGAAGACTGAAAAGTCATCCATGAAAACTTCCATGCATTCTTCTATCATGTCGTGAAAAATCGTCATCATGCACCTTTGAAAGGTTGCAGGGGCGTTGCAAAGTCCAAATGGCATGCGTTTGTAAGCAAAAGTACCATAAGGGCACGTGAACGTGGTTTTCTCTTGATCTTCGGGTGCTATTGGAATTTGAAAATATCCGTAAAATCCATCAAGAAAACAATAGTAACTGTTTCCGGCTAATCTTTCCAACATTTGATCAATAAAAGGTAAGGGAAAGTGATCGTTTCTGGTGGAGTCATTTAATTTTCTATAATCAATACATACACGCCATCCTGTTACAGTCCTAGTAGGAATAAGCTCATTTTTTTCATTTGTAATGACAGTCATGCCACCCTTCTTAGGCACGCATTGAACTGGGCTTACCCATGGACTATCAGAAATTGTATAAATTAAACCTGCATCTAGCAGTTTAATTATTTCTTTTTTAACAACATCTTGCATATTCGGATTTAGTCTTCGTTGGCGTTGCACATACGTTTTATGACCTTCTTCCATAAGGATTTTATGTGTGCAATACGAAGGACTTATTCCTTTAATATCATGAATCTTCCATGCAATGGCTGGTTTATGAGCTTTCAACACAGAAATGAGTTGTGATTTCTCATTTTCAGTAAGAGAAGATGATATTATTACAGGTAATTCAGATTCAACATGTAAATAAGCATATTCCAAATGGTTTGGAAGTGGCTTTAACTCTAATGTTGGAGGTTCTTCTATCGATGATTTATATCGATATCTGTCTTCTTCTTTTAGCATTTGAATTTCTTCTGTTGTTGGTTCATATCCATTAGCCATTAGTGTAGCTAATATTTCAGCTTCATCAATTGGTTCAGTACCTTCTCCTAAAGAACATTCTCCTGTTCCTTGTAATTCTGGAAATTCTTCTAACAATTCTGCATGTGAATCTATAGTTTGAATATAATAACATGTATCATCTGCAGATTGCGGTTTTTGCATTGCTCTATCAACTGAAAAGGTAACACTCTCATCCTCTATACTTAGGGTCAATTTCTTACCAAACACGTCTATCATTGCTTTAGCCGTGTTTAAGAATGGTCTTCCTAATATGAGAGGAACTTGAGAATCTTCTTCCATGTCCAGAACAACAAAATCTACTGGAAATACTAAAGTACCAACTTTAACTAGCATGTTCTCCATTATCCCTCTAGGATATTTTATTGATCTATCGGCTAGTTGTATACTTATTCTTGTTGGTTTCAATTCTCCAAGGTCTAGTTTAGCGTATAATGAATACGGCATTAAATTTATACTAGCACCTAAGTCTGCCAATGCTTCTATTGAACTAAGACTACCCAGAAAACATGGAATTGTGAAACTTCCTGGATCAGATAATTTTTCTGGTATCTTATTCAACAGCACTGCTGAACAATTAGCATTCATAGTAACAGCCGAGGGTTCTTCCATTTTCTTTCTATTTGTGATTAGATCTTTCAAGAATTTAGCATATCTAGGCATTCCTGAAATCACATCAATGAAAGGAAGATTTAGATTTATCTGTTTAAACATATCCAAGAATTTGGATTGCTCGGCTTCAAGTTTCTCTTTTTTCATCTTACTCGGGTAAGGAAGTGGTGGTTGGTATGGTTTAACATAAGGTTTAGCCTTAACTGTGTTATCTTCATTAACCTTTTCAACTACCGGTTCTTTTTCCTTATCTTGTTCAGATTGTGGTTCTTGTGGAGTAGGAATAGCTTCATCAGAATTTTCAGGTATTTCAGGTAGTTTAAGTGTTGTACCACTTCTTGTGGTAATGGCTTTAGCTGTTTCATTTAGGGGGTTAGCATTTGTATTACTAGGTAAACTTCTAGGTTTTCTTTCACCTATTAACCTTGCTAGGTTACTTACTTCTTGTTCCAAGTTTTGAATAGAAGCTTATTGATTTCTAAATGCTTGAGCATTTTGTTCATTAGTTTGTTTTTGAGATGCGAAAAACTGCGTTTGAGTTTCAACTAGCTTTGTCATCATATCTTCTAAATTCGGATTTTTATCATCGGTTTGTGGTGGTTTGTTTTGAAAATTAGGTCTTTGCTGGTTGTAAGTATTATTGGATACTTGTTGATTACTAGGACCTTGTTGGTTGTTGTATGGAATATTTCGGTTATAATTCTGATTTTGATTGTAAATCGGTCTTGGCTGTTGATAATTATTCTGATAATTATTTTCAGGCCTTTGGTTTAGATATGAAACATTCTCTCTTTGTTCCATTGTTAGTTCAATAATAAGACAATCTTTTGTCAAATGTGGTCCTCCACACTGCTCACAACTAATTCGTATTGAGTGGATATCTTTAGTCATCTTTTCCATTCGTCTCTCGACAGCATCTATCTTTGCTGAAATGGAATCTAAGTCATGGCTAGAATCGGCTCTAGCTGCTTTATATGATCTAACGATATCTTTTTCTTGGTGCCACTCATGTGAGTGGGAAGCAGTGTTATCAATAATTTTGTAAGCATCAGTTTCGGTTTTCTTCATAATAGAACCACCAGCTGCTATATCGATGTCTTTCCTTGTAGTGATATCGCATCCTTGGTAGAATATTTGTACTATTTGACAGGTGTCTAAACCATGTTACGGACATCCTCTTAATAACTTTCCAAATCTTGTCCATGCCTCATATAGAGTTTCATTCGGTTTCTGTGTGAACGTAACAATTTCTCCTTGAAGTCTTACGGCTTTAGATGCCGGAAAGAAATGTTGAAGAAAATTTTCAACTAAAACGTCCCATGTATCAATCGCCCCTTCAGGTAACGATTTCAACCAATCTTTGGCTTCTCCCTTTAAAGTCCAGGGAAATAACATGAGATATATCTGTTCATCCTCCACTTCTCGGATTTTAAATAGAGTGCAGATCCTATTAAAGGTACGAAGATGTTCATTTGGATCTTCCTTCGGCGCACCACTAAATTGGCATTGATTAGTCACCATGTGTAGAATTTGTCCTTTGATTTCATAATCTGGTGCATTAATGTCTGGATGAGTAATTGCGTGACCTTGGCCAGTGCGTTTAGCTCTCATTCGGTCTTCCATACTTAAAGGTTCTAGATTCTCCATAATTGAATTTGTTGAATCGGAATCACTAGAGGATTCTGATTTAATGGTTCGTTCCTCAACAATCTCTGTTTGAATGATTGGTGGTTCCGGAGGAAAAATTAATGGTTCAGGATCTACGAATTGTCCCTGAATATTCTCCGGATTCTCAATTGTGAGGTCGGGTTCAAAAAATGGATTATCGAAAATTTGAATTGGAGTACTTGGTCGACTGGATGACGATTCTAAAGAAAAATCAACGGCGGTAATATTAGCTAGATGTCTTGATCGAGTTACAGGTGGTGAACGTACAAAAGGTGGTGAACGTCTTGCTCGGTGCATTCACTGAATATCCTATTAGTTTTTTAAAAGGAAAGAAAAATTATATAAGTTATCCAATTAATAGACTTTTTTGATTTTGCCCACGTTTCGAATAGCCAAAAGATGCAGCAGAGGGGCAGGATTCGTTTGGTCTCAATATAATTGAGGACTGTTTGGCTCCAATAACCCGGTCCATGTACAAATCCAACTATTACTACGAACCAGAAAATTTTGATGTCTATCAATTTAACCACTTAAAATAAATTTTCATAATTTTAAGAAGTATAGATAAGAAGTAGAAAAAAAATCTATGTCCTAAAACTAGAATAGCGAGAAATAAGAAAGAAAAAGAGTGCGTCGATAAAGGTCGAAAAAGAAAAGATCGAAAAAATAAAAGGCGTCGAAAAATAAGAAATAATAAAAAAAATGACTTATAGAACTTAAAAACACTCGACTAACCCAACCTTATTACTATCACTAACTTAAAATTATAATCGCAAATTGAGATTACTAATTGGAATGATAATTGATACATAGGTAAAAGGCGTCTAAAAATATTAAAGCTTACAAGTAAAACTATATCCCAAATGGCAATATCTTAAAAAGGTACTAAAACTTAAAAAGACGTCGCAAAATTCTAAATCACCTAAATCTTAGTCTAAAGAAAAAAAAAACACTTAAGGGATTTTATGGCAAAGCCTAAAAATCTAGAAATAAAAATAACTATGGCAAAAACTATGAATTAAAACTAAATATGAACGAAAAATACAAAAAATTACGCTAAAACAATTAAAAAGGGACAAAATATAAAAATATACTAAAAGTTGTAAAAAGTACAATTTTTTATAAAAATATTATTTTTATATTATTTATTTAATAAAACTATTAATTTTACAATTTAAATAAACTAATTTAACTAAATATAAAATAAATTAAAAACTAAAATTAAACTAAATAATAAAATATTAAAAACCTAATTAGGGTTTATTAAATAATAATAATAATACACCGTAATTAATGCAGTTAGGGTTTCCTGTTGGCGTGTCAGACACTCTCATGCGATCGCATGAGTTTATGCCTTCGGGCTCATGCGATCGCATGAGCCAGGATTTTGGGCCAGGTTACGGGATGCTACAGTAGCAGGCCCGAGAGTTTATTTATTTTTTTTTATATTTTGCTGTGTTTATTTTTTCTGTTTTAAATATTTATATAATATATTTTTATAAATTAAATAAAACTTATATTTTTATAAAATAAATATAAAGAAACTTTTATAGAACTTAAATATTTAACAAACTCTTAAAAATATTTATATTTATATTTTTGTTTTTCTTTTTATATTTTCGAATATATTAAAACGTATTTTTACAAAAGCGTATTTTAATAAAAGTAAACTAAAAATAAAAATCTTTTTTTTATTTAGCGTTGCGCTTCCGGCTTTTAAGCAAGAAAAATCCCCGGCAGCGGCGCCAAAAATACTTGATGTTAAAGCTAAGGGGTATAAAATACTATTAAATTTTATAAGGAAATACTATTAAATACGATACAATTTTACACAAGATATTTATTTATTTATAGAATGGATATACTTAAACCTTGCTACAATACTTATAGGCAGTGTACCTAATCGTACAGTAGTGTAGTTTTTAGTAAGTCCGGTTCGTTCCACAGGGAAAATCTTTAAACAAAGCTTAACGCTATATTAGTTTTATTTTATAAAAATACAAATATATATATAAGTAATATTATTATTATAAAGGGGAGTTTTTACCGTTTAATGACCGGTTTGTCGATTTTAAAAACTTTAGTCGCAGTTAAAACAAAATGTAAAATATTAAAAATAAATACAACTTAATTTAAAGCGTAAAGTAAATAACGATAATGAAATTGCGATAAAATAAACTTGCGATAATTAAAAAGTACGATAATTAAATGTGCAATTAAATACAATAACAATAAATAAAAATGCGATAATTAGAAGTGCAATTAAATATAAAATAAAGAAAATTAAATATGAAATAAAAGAATTATGCTTATTTAAACTTCCGTAATCATGATGTTTGACGTGTTGATTTTAGTTTTATGTCCATGGGTTAATTGTCCTTTGTCCTGGATTATTTAATATGTCCGTCTGGTTTTTGTCCATAACAGTCCATCAGTCATAAATATAAAGTGCGAGTATCCTCATCAAATTATCTTTATACCTGAAGTTAAATATTCCAACTAATTGGGGACTTAAACTGTAACAAGGTTTTATTACTTTGTTTAATAATTACACCAGGATATCGACTGCGTGTAACCCAAGGTTTTAATACTTTGTAATCAATTATGCCAAGTGTCATTGTACATAATTTCACCCCTGTTTTAATAATGCTAGTGACTATTAATCCATTCCCGTTTCCGTTTAAATGAACGATTATTCGTACATATAAATATCCCGCCCATCGTGTCCGATTGAGTGTATATGGTTATTTATAGGGACGTCCAATTGTAAATCTTTATATTAAAATTAACAAACTATCATTTAGTTAAACAAATATAAAGCCCATTAATAGCCCATAGTTTAATTTCGACAAGTGTCGTTCTTTTGTCCAAACCCCAATTATGGTACAAAGCCCAATTACCCAATTTTAGTAATTGGCCCAACATCATGATTACTTCATTTTAAATAAGCATAATAATAACTTAGCTACGAGACATTAAATTAAAAAGGTTGAACATAACTTACAATGATTAAAAATAGCGTAGCGTTACCCGGACAGAATTTCGACTTACACCCTTACAACATTCGCTAACACACCCTTATTATTAGGATTTAAAATTAAAATTAAAATTAAAATATAAATTATATATACATATACTACGTTTGAGTGAAGAAGAAAAAGATGTGTTTTTACGTTCACCAAACTGCGAATTTATAGGCCTGTGGGCTGGAAAATATGCTCATGCGATCGTATGGAGTTTCTTCCTCCAGGCCATGCGATCACATGGCCAGCTGGGGAGACTCAAAAGTCTTTGTTTTTTTATGCCGACGGTTTTTAAATATAATATAATATATATATTAATTTTAAGAATTAATTATATATTATATTATATTCATGTGCATAGTTGACTTGAAATTTTTAGTCCGTTGCGTCGAGCGTTGAGAGTTGACTCTGGTCCCGGTTCTGGATTTTCGAATGTCCTTGCGTACAATTTAATATCTTGTACTTTGCATTTTGAATCTTGTACTCTTGTAATTTCGAGACGTTTCTTATCAATAATTGGAACCTCATTGATTGTAATTTGTTCTTTTGAGCTTTTTAGTCGTTTGCGTCTTTAATTTGTCGAATCTGTCTTTTGTCTTCACCTTTTATTATTTAAACGAATATCACTTGTAAATAGAACAATTGCAACTAAAAGCTTGTCTTTCTTGAGGAATAATGCTATGAAATATATGTTCGTTTTTAGCATTATCAATAAAAATATATTAATAAATCAAAATATATAAGCTTGGAATTTTTTTTTTTTGAAAAGCAAAAAAGTATTATTATAATATATGGATTGTATCGTTACAAGACCCTACATTCAACTATACAATGATATGGACAATATCGAAACAGTTGGAAAGATTGGAATATAAACAATATAGTAAAAGTCGGGAGCGACGAAGCCTTCTTAACAAAATGAGGGAACGAACTTGAAAGAGACAAGCGGGGAAGAGGATGCAACCGTACCAATCAAGCGGCGACAAAGTTGACAAAACACCAACCCATTTAATCTACCCACATAAGCTAACAAGGAGGCGGTGCTGTATAAAAGGAAGGGTTAAGGAGCCATTGGTGCCATTCAATAGGATTTTTCTTCCGAGATCGGCTTGAGATCCAGCTATAGCTTTAAGTTTGAATTTCGTAGATAAGCATAGTGGGATTCCACATTTTATTTGAGAAGACTTTTAGGTTTCTATGTTTCCATATAACATAGCACGCTATCCATTTAGTAGCTTGCCATAAAGAAGATCCAACGGCGTTATGTGGGAAACCTTGATCGGAGATGATGGCCCCGTTGATGTCGGAAATTAAATTGTTATTTTGGTTACACCAATCAAGCATTTGTCTCCAAATTGAAGACACCTTAGGGCAAGTAATCAGCGCGTGTTCAATGGTTTCGATATGATGATCGCATAAGGGACATAAAATGGTGTGTAAATCGATTCCTTTTTTATCTAGTTCACTTCTAACAGGTATTTTTAGCTGTATGACTCTCCATGTGAATATGAAGACCTTTTGTGGAACGAATTTGTTGCGGGGAAGTAATATGTTTCGAGAATGAACACCGTATTTGAGTGCATTGATCAGATTTGATAATGATGATGTAGTGAAGATGTCGGAAGCGTCAAGGGAAAATTTCCATGAATCGGGGCGATCTGTAATACTTACGGATGATATTAAATTAGTGAGTTCCGTCAGTTCGTCCAATGCCCGATCGCTGGGTGGTCGGGACCAATCCCAGATTCCGATTGAATTGGAATTAACATTCGATATTCTGTCGGCAACAGTTGCTTCTTTTTGAGATTCCAACATGAATAATCTATGGAAAAGAGATTTGAGGGTTTCGGATCCGATCCATATGTCATGCCAGAAACTAATCGATGTGCCATTGCCGATGCGCTTTGAGATTGATGTTGTGAAGTAAGTCCCTAATTTGTCCGCAGCTTTCCCCGCCTTGATAATCTCTTTCCAAATGGTGCGACCTGAAATATTCCTGCATAAAACATTAGTATCCAACCCCCCCCCCCCCCCCCCCCCCCCGGGCCTATAAATACTTTTTATAATTTTTACACACAAAGCATTATGTTCATTTTTGAACCGCCACCACCATTTACAAAGAAGTGAAATGTTTTTAGCAAAAAGAGACCCCACGTTTAAACCCCCATTTTCGTATGGTAAGATAATCTGATCCCATTTAATCCAATTAATTTTGTTATCATTTGAAGAACCTCCCCCGAAAAATTTCCGTCTTTTAGATTCAAGTACCTTAAGGATAGCGGCAGGTGCATGGAATAGTGAGAAGTAGTATAATGGAATGCTACTAAGGATGGATTTGATGATCGTAAGGCGACCCCCGAAGGAGATAGATTTGGCAGCCCAATCTGAGAGTTTTTTGTCGAATTTTTCAACAATTGGTTGCCAAGAAGATGTGTGGGATGTGGGTACACCAATAGGGAGGCCGAGGTAAGAAAACGGGGTAGAACCCACAGAGCAGTTAATGTAACTGGCCATTAGTTCGGTTTCAGTGATAGATGTTCCGATACCATAAAGTTTGCTTTTGCGAAAGTTGACTTTGAGGCCTGAAATGTTTTCGAAGCACTTTAAGAGTTTAGAGATATATTTGGCATTTCTTTTATTCTACTCACCAAAAAAAAATTGTATCGTCCGCATATTGGAGATGTGTGATGACAAGGTTGTCATGGCCAATTTTTAAACCTTGCAGGTGACCATTGGATAGTGCTCTTTTGACAAGAATATTAAGACCTTCAGCGAAGATGATAAAAAGAAACGGCGATATGGGATCACCTTGTCGAATTCCCCTTTCAGGGGCGAATTCTCTGGTGGGTGAGCCGTTGATTAGTATGGAGATGGATGATGAGGAGAGGCATGCTCGAATGAAGCTAATCCATTTTGGACCAAAGCCCATGAAATGCATGGTGTTAAAGAGAAAATCCCATTCGATGCAGTTGAATGCCTTTTAGAAATCAACTTTGAAAATTAGGCCTTTTTGTTTTTTACGTTTTAATTCATCGATTATTTCATTAGCAATTAATACACTATCTAAGATGTTGCAGCCCTTGAGAAAGGCGGTTTGTTCAGGGCCTATGACTTTATGAATGAATTTGGCAAGACGATTGGAAAGAAATTTCGTGAGAATTTTGTAGTAGCTACCTATTAGGCAAATTGGGCGATATTCGTTAAGACCGATAGGGTTAGAATTTTTTGGGATTAAGGTGAAGAAAGAGGCATTACATCCTTTGGATATTTCCGAGTTATCCCAGAACCAATCTAGAGATTTTATGAGGTCGTTTTTGATCAGTTCCCAGTGCTTTTTAAAGAATTTCATATTGAAACCGTCCGGGCCAGGCGCTTTTGAGCTATCACAATTAGATATGGCTTCCCATATTTCTTTTTCACTGAATTTAGATTCTAATAGTTGATTGTCTAAGGAGGTGATATAATCGAGATGTGGAACATTATCGAAGGGGCATTCATCACGAAGATGTTTGGATTTGAAGAGGTTGTTAAAATATGAGAATGCTTCTTGTTTTATAAGGGTAGGATCTTCGGACCATGTACCGTTTATTGACAAACCATGGATATTATTTTTACTTGTTCGACGCTTAATGTAGTTGTGGAAGTATTTTGAATTTTCATCACCCTCGAGTGCCTATTTAATTCTTGATTTTTGTTTAAGCATATTAGTTTTCTTTTTTTCTTTAACAATGTGTTGCATTTTTTCTTCAATCCATTTTTTTTTCTGATTCAAGTAATGGTCTGGTTTCCGCAATATGTTCCCAATTATTACATTCGATTTAATGCTCGCGGATTTGTGAATCAATGTTATCAAGTTGTGCGCTATGTTTTTTAAGTTCAGTTTTGACATTTTTTAATTTGTTACGGAAGATGCAATCAGGTCTATTACCAGTGAGAGGGATCGACCAAGCCCTTTCTATGACAGTGTCGGCATCTTTAAGGTTAAGCCATGTGTCAAACATGCGTATAGGCTTAGGGCCAGAGTCAAATGGATTGTTTCTTAGGATGATGGGACAATGATCAGAAAGATCACGATCGAGAGTTTTGGAAGATGTGTTAGGCCAAAGTGTAAATATGCTATCAGAGACAAGAAAACGATCTAATTTACTAAATTTCATTGTTTTCTCACATATTCTTGTAAATCTTTTACCCCCTAGAGGAAGATCAATTAAGCCCGCGTTATTAATGAAATTATTAAAGTTATCTGCCCAATGTTGGTTATATTCCGAATTCATACATTCTGTTTTATTTCGGTCTTCGTTAAAGTCACCAAAAATAATAAGAGGAATGGTGAGGGAGTTGGTGAGAGATGTAAGTTCGATCCAGAATCTGCGTTTTTTTGAGCTGGAGTGAGGGCCATATACATTAATGAGAGCAATATCTGAGTCATATCCCGCCCATGATCCACAAATTGCTAAGAAAAATTCACCCTCGATAGCATATTTAAACGAGAAGATATTGGTGTCCCAAATAGTTAGGATACCACCGGATGCACCAACTGAATCCTTTTGGATGAATTTAAAATCGGAATTACCCCAGAAAGATTCAATGGTGTTTTCATTTGATTGTCCGCATTTGGTTTCTTGGAGCCCTAAAATCGATGGTTTTTCATTATTACAAATTCATTTGAGCCAGCTTATTTTACCCGTTTGCCCAATCCCCCGAATATTCAAAGAAATCGTACACATGATAGAAAAACTTACAAAAAAATGATGCAACGGATGATGGAATCAATGGATGTTACGTCGGATCCTGATACATTTTCCGAATTCGTTCGTATCCAAGCTGCTACTAGTGGAGGATCCTGCTTTATTGTTGCTTTTGACACGTATCGGTTCATTGGAGGTCCCTCTAGTGGAGTGTGATGTATTACCACCAACATTAGATGAAGGTTTACAACGTTTAGCCAAGTGTGAGATTCTTAGTTTTTGTTCGCTTCTCGCAAGATGTTTAATGTAGAGCATATTGGACCTTGGCCTAATTTTTTCGGTGCAATGGGAGGTGTCGTGGGGGATTTTAGAAGTATCATCTCTGCTAACCCTTTTAAAGGTGTTGGACGTGTGTTTTGAAATATTGGTGGGATTGGTACCGATGTTGATGCTTTTTTTCTTTTTAGCTATAACCTTACCGGAAAAAAGTAGTGCATCAAGCTCGAATGGATCGGAGTTTGTTTGTTGTGTGTCGTTTGGAGCTGGCATAAAATTTATTCGGGAGTTTGGTTGGAGGGTTGAGAGGGGTTTAGGAGGTTCAATATTTGTGACATTGGGGATATTAGAATCGTGACCAGTAGCCAAGGGATCCTTGATGTCATGTTTTAAGGAACAAGGTGGATTTAGTGTGTCACAACAATTTGTTCTAAACTGATCAGAACCTATTAGATGAGGTTCCTCATTTTAGCTTAAACTAGGAGCATGGATGGGATTAGTGGGCTCATCAACATTGGGCTGTGGAGAGTCTAACGGCCCAATATTGATATGTTCAATAATTGATGGACCAAGGTTAATGTCATTTGTTTCGATGATAGTCTGTGGGGTGTCCACCGAATCAGAACAGACAGATTCAGCACCTGTTGGATTAGGAAAGTTGTTAATTGCATCATGGTCAGAAAACTTAGGAATAGGTGGTGGCTCGTTTAGTTCGGGTTCTCTTGAAGGTTTGTGATTTTGTGAAGAGCTGCCTGTTTTTGGAGTACAGATGGGGGTTGAGGGATTTTGCGTGTTTTCATTGTTGATGGATTCCGAGAGGTTGGATGGCTGTTTTGATAGAGTATCGAATTTTTGTTGAAGTGGTATAGTATCCATTCGTTTGGAAGAATTGAATGAAGTGTGTTTTTCGGGTGAAGTGGCATTATGTGATTGATCGGGGTTGTGATAGGTTGTATGATTATTCATTTTATCCTTTCCTTCAACAAAGTTATCACAATCAAGATGAGATTTTTCGTCCGAAATTTGGTCATCCGAGAGGCTATCATCATCCCAATTTGATGAATCGTCTATATCTCCGTAAAGATTAAACATAGAAAAATTTTGTACTTCATTGATATAAACAGTGGTTTGTTTGATGTCCCCGAGATTGAT
The DNA here is from genome assembly GCF_046630445.1 of Rutidosis leptorrhynchoides. Lineage (NCBI taxonomy): Eukaryota > Viridiplantae > Streptophyta > Magnoliopsida > Asterales > Asteraceae > Rutidosis > Rutidosis leptorrhynchoides. The sequence continues at coordinate 385,372,002 of NC_092343.1, read as the reverse complement.
AATAGCTTGACCGTTTATCGGGGAGAAATCATTTGTTTTGACGATAACCGAACCATGTGAAAGGTCTTGGTTGTTCTCGTTGGTGATGGAACAATTAATCGTTTCAATAACGTCACCCCAATTTTTGGCTATATCGATAAAAGTAGTTTCCAACCAACATGTAATAGGTACCCCGAATATGGTAATATAAGCTAATCGCCCCGACGATTTATAAACTTCGGGATCCCATGGGTTAATATCCTCAAGCCATTTCCAAAGAGGGTGTTCTGAGTTATTAATCAACTCAAGGGCCGGTTCAGATTCGTCAAATATGAGCATAATATCATGAACACCTAAGTATTTGATTGTAAAACCACTAAAATTTTCGCTTTCACAGATTTCATTAAAATATTCTAAATACTCGAGGTCTTTTACTTTGGCAATGACGGTTTGACCAAGGATTTGAATAAGTTCGGCGTTAGAATTTACCTTTATCGAAGGAATGTTGTTTTTCGTGGCCTGCCTATTAAGAATCACATCTATAAAGTTCCTATCATCAACCTGAGAAGAGAAAGCAGCAGAAGCATTGTTACATGGGGCTGTTCTAGTAGATTTTTGTTGCTCAACAGGTTTCTTGTCGATTGAATCATGAGCCTTATAGACCTTGAGCATATAGTCACCAACCACGATGAGGTTAAGTCTTCCTGCTAGAGAATCTTTGTGGTATTCGGGTACATCAAGGAATCTAACGAAGCCAAATTTCCTCCCACTTTTTAAAGTCTTCTTTGGGATATATATCTCGTGAATGTTTCCATATTTTTTAAATATATCCCACAAATCTATTGAACGCCACTCATCTGGAAAATTGTGAAAGAGATATGATGTTATTCGGTCTTTGTTGACCGGTTTAGGAGTATGTTTGGTGCTAGGGTTTGCCGAATCTTGATTAGGGTTTCCAAACCGTTTGATAAGATTAATGGATGATTCCCGATGCTTGAAGTTGTTATAAATCTGATGGGAAGATGTGTTGAATCTTGAAATATTGGGTTTAGGGTTGTGGAGGTTTTGGTTTAGGTTAGGCGTCTGGTTATGCGAATTAGGGTTAGGGTTTTTGGAAGGTGATTGCTGTTTGTTTCGGTCTACCTTAACCCAGATGCCTTCGTTGATCGGCCTGTAGGAGATGTTTTGGTTATCAGTGGAGATTGCAGATTTATGTTGTGAATGATAGTTATGATTTTTGGGGGTGAACGGGGACACAGGTATATGAAACATGGGGATAAACGATCAAGATGGTGAGATAAAACAGAAGAGATAAAGCAGAAAGAAAAAACTAGATCTAAGAACGATGTGTTACAAGCTGCCGGAGATGTTTACCGGTGAGAAGGCGAAGAGGCAAAGGGAGCAGACGAGAGCATTTTTTTCGCATCTTTTTATAAGCTTGGAAAAATAAACTTTTAGAAATTCTAAGTGGTATTAAACTTTTTAACATTAAAAGGTGTGAATGAGTTATTTATTTATTTTTTTTACAGAATTTATGGGATGATAGTGCTACTAATATGATGTTATGAAATTAAGTTAAATTATTCACCTTTTAAAAAATAACCAAAAATATGTCAAATAATGAATTTTCTTAATCAATCATATTTTTCAATTTATATATCATTTTTCAACATTAATATTAATATATCATTTAAAAATATAACTTTTAAAAGACCCATGGTTCCACAGTAGACACTAATAAACTTCACATGTGATTTATGGATAAATTTTCAATTTGGTTTATCGATCAAATTTAAAGGTGAAATTTAATAAGCTACAATTTGGATACCGTTTTCACCAATTTTATGGATAACGTTTTGGTGTTTGCAGTTAAACATTTTGTCCATCACATAGGCTAAAATTTTAAAATAACATTTACCATCGATTCTTATTAGTGTTATTTACTCCAACTACACGTGATTATTATTATATTCAAAATAATTTGCGAAATTTATTAAATGATATTGACGATTAAGAGTGATAAACAATGATAGATAAATTTGGGTGTTATCTGAAAAATAATTTTCAAAATATACAAATAAAAAAGTGAACTACGTCTACGTCTACTAGCACAAACCTTCGCATGTACAGTTCCTCCCGTTTAGTGAATGGGCAAACGGAGATTATACCTATTACTCCATTTGTTACACGGACTTAAAACATATAAATATTCTTATTCTAAAAAATGAGTTATCGGTAATTATTATACATATTACTCCAAATATCACACGGACTTAAAAAATACACATATTCTAAAAACGAGGTTTAATCACCTCTTGGTATATATATATCATCTCATTTTCATTTGTTGTTACGAGTTGATCATAACTAATCTTTTAATTAATTTTTTTATCATTCGTGCATCGCACATGCTAATAACATAGTATTATATATAATGGTGTATCTCGGGGGATACACGCATAAAAACATTATTTTTGTACAAACGAAAGGATCGAGAAGCTGAATACTTTGGTGGATGATTCTAGGGGATACACGTATAAATTGAATACTTTGGTGGATGATTCTAAGCGTGAACATACTGATGAAGGTTTTCTGGAAAATACATGGGAATACGGACAAGAAGAAGAGCAACCATTCATGTCTGAGGAAATGGCAGAAAAATTGCTGGATGGGATTATGACAAAAACGGCGCCATTGAAATACAAACAAAAGTTAGCGCAGCCCGCCATCCGTGCAACGGCGGTGGATAATTTGTTTGCAAAAATCACAGGAGATGAAGCTATTAAGCCTCCGGCAATGGCAGAATCAACTCAGTGTTTTGTTACTCGGATTGCAGAATATTCATTACCAAGAAATCTGGGAATTCCGTCTATCAATGTTTATGTTGGAACAACTGACCCAGAAGATTTTCTTACGATGTTTGAAGGCGTTATGAGGCTGCAACATTGGGAGGATGAGGTTGCATGTGATATGTTTCATGTGGTGTTGCAGAAGATGGCAAGAGAGTGGTTTGCAAGTCTTCCGCCTAGAAGCATTACCAGTTTTCTTGACTTAAGGGCCAAATTCGTCATACAATACCAAAGTCTGAGGAGTTGCACATTGTCACATCTGGATGCACATGAAATCATATGCATCAGAATGAATCTTTAAGAAATTTCATGAAGCGTTATACTGTTGAGTGTCAGAAGATACCTGATATACCAGAGTCTCAACTTGTGTCAGGTTTTATTTTCTGCCTTGATCAGCGTTGATTTTCAAGTTTGATTCATGTGTTAAGGTATGATGTCCCAAAAAACATTGCATCAAACGTTGGTAGTTGCACAGAAACATTTGCGAGCTGGAGAAATGGGACATCTACGAGTTGAAAGGAATTACAGGCAGCAGAACGGAGGACGGTACCCGAATGACAACTACCAAAGGCAAAGTGGGTATGACAATGGTTATCAAAGACAACAACATGGTTGGAGGGGCAATAATCACCCAAATGATAATTGTCGTCATCGCAGACTGATCAAACCAAAATCGTCTGGTGTGGGATAGATTTCGGGTTTGAGTGCTTGATTTGGGAAAAAGAGTAAGTCGAATGTTTTAACTCCAATAATTGTGCAAACCCCGATTTGGAATCCGGATTCCAAGGGCGTAAAACAATCGATTGAATTAACCTTATTCGATCGGAATCGAATAAGTTAATATCTCAGAGTGTGAATTAGCTCCGATGACGATCGGAGTGCTGATCAGAATTAAGCTAACGACTGGAGTAATGCTATCGTAGTTGATTTGAGCAGAGTAACATTAATGCATCCAGTGTTACTGAAATGAAAGATCTTGTTTGCATATTTAAAGATGTTTAAGAGAGAATGATGACGTGACACATGTCCCTTTCATGGTTGTAACGAACTTTGCCAATCTCGAGGGGTGACATGGCACCTGTCTTTTTCACGGGAATAATCGAACAGATCCTAACGAACTTTCCTAGATTCGCGGGCTGACGTGGTATGCAACTTGCTTGCATGTTCGCTCTGGGATGAAGTGCCTGCTCCGGGGTAGTGTACTTCATCCGGTGTGGCATGTTTGACCCGGGAGGGTGTCCGTATGTCGAGTCGGAATATCAAACTTGGAATGGTTGATGGTGTCGGTGGTATGTTGGTCCCGGCTAAGGCATCACGGTACTTTCAGTCTAGCTGGGGAGGTTTTGCTTTATGTTTATTCCAAGTGCTTCTTCGTGGTTACAATCATCATGACCGGCTGCGTGATGCCGGCTACGTGTGTGTCGTTCGGCTGCGTGGTTACAATCTTAATAATAATAATAATATTATAATAATAATAATAATAATAATAATAATAATAATAATAATAATAATAATAATAATAATAATAATAATAATATAAATAATATATATATATATATACATACATATATATATATATATATATATATATATTTCATACGGAGTAATAATAAGAATATATGTATGTGTGTGTGATAAGTGTCGAGCAAAATGCCATTTTATAGCATCAGGCCAGACTTTTGCCTCCATGCGATCGCATGGAGTTGAGAGGCATTGGCCATGCGATCGCATGGCCTTGATTTTCCAGCTCACATGTTTTAACTTTTTGTTTGTCGACATATTAAATAATATATATAATATAAATAATTTAAATTAATTAATTATATATTATATTATATTCTCGTGTATAGGTGACTTGTAATTTTTATTCCGATGTCTTGTACGTTTACGTTCGACTTATGTCCCGCTTCCGGTTTCTCGAACGCATTTTCGTACGCTTAGAAAACTAGTACTTTTCGTTACGCGACGTGTACCTTTATCAAAAATTAAACTTAATCATTGATAAACTATGTCACTGGAAGTGTAGCTTTAATCAATTAAGTGTTTTGGTTATTTGCTTCTATAAAAATAATCATCTCGTAGCATTTTCATTTTAAAATAGTGTTTTACTGTAGCAAAGTTTTTTACTGTAGCAAATAGTGATTTTCGAAAACACTGTAGCTTTTCGGGTACTGTAGCAATTCGAAAATACTGTAGCAAATTAGTGTTTTACTAGTTCATCTTAAACGTTTTAGTTAACTTATCTAAATATCAACCGAATCAATAATCGAATGCTACTATCGTTTACTAAATAACTTGAAATCATATATATATATATATATATATATATATATATATATATATATATATATATATATATATATATATATATATATATATATATATATATATATATATATATATATATATATATGCACATTAAGTTATATATATTGTTCGTGAATCTTCTAGAACAGTCAAAAAATAATTGATTACATGAATATAGTTCCAAAACTTTCGTGACTCAACATTACAGACTTTGCTTATCGTGTCGAAAACATTAAAGCATTTAAAGATAAAGTTTAAATTTGGTCAAAAATTTCCGGGTTGTCACAGTACCTACCCGTTAAAGAAATTTCGTCCCAAAATTTGGTTGGGATGGTCATGGATGACAATAAGTATGTTTTCATGACTCATACAAGTTGAAAATTAGAGTTTTATCATCATTGAGTAATATGGATAAAACAATTTGTTTATGTGAAGTGTACGAGTGAAGTTATCACAAAAGAGTGAAATGAGAAAAAGTAAGTTTCGTCATATCTTTTGACGTAGATGGGTTGATTTCCGGAGTTCAAGAGATTTGGAGAAAATCTTCATAATAAGATTTGATTCTTCGGTAATTAAGGAAATTATGATTCTTTTCGATTTAATGCGATGATCTGTCTCGATTTTTCTGTCTGATATTATACTATAAATCTACCCCCTTCGTTTCCTTATTTTTCACAGCTCATACCTTTTATTTTTTCTCCCTCAATTCTTATTTTAAAGCATTCGTCAATATGCTCCATCCAGTTTCGATTCTTGATATACTTCTAACCTTCATATCCTTCATTCTTCTTTTCCATCTGCCGCCAAAAGAATCTATTCACTTCTACTATACTTTTGGTTTTATAGTGTTTTTTGTCCTCCCTTGTCTTTATATTGCTATATTCATCGATATATACGGTTTATAATTTCTGGGTGGTTGTTGGGTTTTATATCTTCTGTGATGACCCGGAAATTTCTGACCAAATTTAAACTTAATCTTTGTATGATTAACATTTTCGACACGATAAGCAAAGTCTGTAAAACTGAATCTCAAAATTTTTGAACTACTTTTATATATTTAAATACCCTTCGGTTATTTTTGACGATTCGAGAACAATTATATGTAAATAGATACATATATACTATAACATGAAAAGGTAACAATGTATTAATTGTTTGATACCGTACATTAAACTTATTGGTTTAAATATCTATTTGAATGTATATGATAAGTTGAAATATTTATTATTAAAATTTATTTATAAATAACTTCCAATGTGTATTTAAAAACTGATTTATGTATATTAAAAAGATATATACATATATATAATAAACGATAGTAACATTCGTTTATTGATTCAATTGATATTTAGATAAGTTAACTAAAGCGTTTAAGATGAACCAGTTAAACACTAATTTGTTACAGTGTTTTCAAATTGCCACATTACTCAAAATGCTACAGTGTTTTCGAAAATCACTATTTGCTACAGTGAAATTGACTTTGCTACAGTAAAACGCTATTATAAAAATGTATTTTAACAAATAGCGAGACGATGATTTATAGAAGTAAATGACCAAAACACTCGAAAGTTTAAGATACACTTTGAGTGATATAATTAAGGGATAATTTAAGGCTATTGATAAGGCTAAAAAGGAACATATATTTCATAGCATTATCCCCCAAGAAAGACAGGATTTTAGTTGTAATTGTTCCATATTCAAGTAATATTCGTTTATATTTAATAAGTGCGAAGACAAAAGGCGAAAACGAAGAATTGAAGACGGAAAGGTCCAAAATGCTCAAATGTACAAGATACAATTAAAAAGGTTCAAATTATTGATGAAGAACGTCTAAAAAATGACAAGAGTACAAGTTGCGGAACGCAAAGTACACGATATAAAATAGTACGCAAGGACGTCTGAAAATCCGGAACCGGGACCCGAGTCAAGAAGAAACGCCCGACGCAACGGACCAAAAATATCTAGTCTACTATGCACAAGAATAAAATATAATATATAAATAATTATATTAATTATTTATATATTTATATTTATTTTATATTATGTCGACAAGCTAGGAGCCAAAACAATGTGAGCTGTCCCTGGTCCTCATGCGAGTCGCATGGCCAGAAGGCCATTTCCATGCGAGTCGCATGACTCCAGATTTCAGGCCACATCTATAAATTTCAGTGTTTTCGCTCGATTTAAATCACACACATACACAAATATATATATACTCCGTAATATTATTTATTATTTATTATTATTATTATTATTATTATTATTATTATTATTATTATTATTATTATTATTAATAAGATTATTATTAATCTTATTATTTTTTTATTATTATTAGTGTTATTATTTTTGCGATACAAAAATAATAATGTACAAAAAATATTACGACGGAGTGCTGTCCAAGTAATTTTCAAAACGAGTTTCCGAGCGAGCTAGAGCTAAGGAAAATATGGGTTATTGCCAAGGAAATTATGGGTAATGTTCGGGGGTATTTTTGTGAATCAAACCTCGTGTTTATCATCTCCGATGCGTCTACGTGCTTTCCTGCAATATTGTATATCAATATTAAACTGTGAGTTTCATAAGATCCCTTTTACTCTCTACATTTTTGGGCTGAGAATACATGCAAATGCTTTATTAACTGATTTACAATATTTATATGTGTGAGTTTCATTTGCTCCCTTTTTAATTGCTTTTGCAATCTATATTTTTGGGCTGAGAATAGATGCACTTTATTTTAAACGCAATGGATACAAGTACATACTAAATTCTACACTGAGTTTGAACCGAAAATCCATTAGCTTTGGTAACTAGTAACTGCCAGTTATAAGAACTGGTGGGCGCGAGTAGTAGTATATGGATCCATAGGGCTTGACATCCCCGTCCGAGCTAGAGCGCTAGCCTTTTAACGGACGTATGCTATTTGAGAAGCGTACACGTTGGTTTGCGTGTATTATTAAGATGATTATACAAAGGGTACAAATTATATAAACGTTAAAGTTTAGTTACCAGGGTGCTCAATTTTGTAGAACTGATTGATAAACGTTTCGGATGAAACAACTGAAATCTTGTGATTCACCTTTTATGTAAAACCTATTGATAAACGTTTTGAATAAAACAACTGAACTTTTGTAATCCACATTGATATACGGATTATGTGTAATATTAAAACTATGAACTCACCAACCTTTGTGTTGACACTTGAAGCATGTTTATTCTCAGGATTCTAGAAGTCTTCCGCTGTTTGCTCATACGTGATACAAGTTATGTGCTTGGAGTCATACATGCTATATACAAGAAACTTGCATTCATCAAACCATTACCATGTATCTTATTTTGACTGTATTGTCAACAGATGTATTATTGTAAACCATTTAAATGGTGATTGTCTATACGTAGGAATCATCAGATGTAAAAAAAAACTGGAATTTATATATTCATTTATGAAATACCTTTTCAAACGAATGCAATGTTACAAAACGTATCACATAGAGGTCAAATACCTCGCAATGAAATCAATAAATGACGTGTTCGTCCATATGGATTTGGAGCGATCGTCACAGTTGGTATCAGAGCGTTGGTCTTAGCGAACCAGAATTTGCATTAGTGTGTCTAACCGGTTATTGTTAGGATACATTAGTGAGTCTGGACTTCGACCATGTCTGCATGATAAAAGTTGTTGCTTATAATTTTTTTGTTAGAAATTACCTGCTTATCATTCCTTGTGTGGAAAATTACCTGCTTATCATTTGTAGTCTAGACACACCTTATTGCATGGATTGCATGACTAGTATATAGACAAAATGAATATCTTAGCGTATATGTTACTGTTACCTTTACTTGACAGTTTCCGAAAGTTTCTCCATAATTTACGGATCCTTTGTACTATATAAAGGTATTCTATGTAATTAAAATATCATCCGATATCCGAAAATCATTTCACATCGAAAATTATTTATCTAACCGTGTAAGATGAATTCTGCAAGTAATTCGAGTTCTTCGGATTCCGATATGAATTTCCACCTGAGTTCCGAAAGCAGTGTAACCGGAATGAATCAACCAATCAGTCATCACCAATTCTGGATGAATTGGGGATGGGTTCGTAATCAACTTAATCAATGGAGACAAGAGGAAGGCGATCCTTTCCACCAACCGAATTCACCTCTTGGTGAGGAACCTGAGGCACTTACCGGTGAACCCGTTCGAAACACTATCTTTACCCTAATTTCCAGGATATTTCGCAACGATTATATGATAACCAGAATTTTAAACTTTATTCATCCTCTCGTACCAACCGCCAATCATCCCGGAATAATAGAAGAAGTTAACGAGCTTCGCGCTCGAGTTGTGGCTTTGGAGAATATGATGCACAATTTGCAGGCATCACAGGCAGCACCGGTAGCACCACCAGTACCAGCAGCACAACCAACAACAGTACCAGTACCACCAACAACAACATCCGCACCGGAAACCTCAACCTCACAATCTGTTCCACGAGTATCAACCTCATATGCACCGTAGGCACCGAAGAATACTAATAACCATAAATGATGAAGTATTGATTCATAACTTCATTGGAGAAATATCCTGCGACGATTATGTAATCTTTAATATAGAAGAGATTATTCGTTTCTAGTTCCAACCGAAAATCAAATGAGTTTAATAACTCATTAAATCTATATTACATCTGAAGGAAATATACATACATATATTTTCATAAAGATTGTAATTGAAAATCCTTTTGTACAAACTGTTAATGATGAGAATATTTTAATGGGTAGGTAATACCCTAGAAATATATAAATTCCACATTAATATGTTACACTATACATTCTTCAATTCTGATTCAGCAATCATTAACTATACTGCTCAAACCTATAGATATACGTATCTGTTCATCGCAGAATAACCATTTTCATTCAATTTCATATTCTAATTTCGATAGATCAGAATCCAAGTCAAGATTAAACGAAAAACATCACTCTTAGATTCCTACATCTTTCAAAACCATGCTTCGAAACCCATGCTTTGAATTCAGAACAGTACTAGAACATCATATGATTATATTTTGCGTTCAAACCCATCGAAATTCTTGGAAACACTTCAACTAATGAACAAACGAGAAGACAAACCAACTACATGATATCTACGAGAAGAAAGATTTGTACTTATAATCATATATCTGGAAAGCTCTCGAAACCTAAGTAAAACTTTAACACGTATCTGTGATAAATCCTTCGGCATTATTATTACTGAAAGTAACCTTGCAATTCCTTTTTAAAAGTATCCAGTATTATCACCCATTCAACTAGTCAACGACGACCTTTCAGACTTATAACTTTGGCATATACGTTTTTGTTACTGGGGAACCTTTTATGTTCCACCATATTAGCAGTAAATGTACCAGCGACTCCGTCACTCTGCTATTTGAAACTCTCCGGAAATCACTATATATACATTGAAACCCTATCATATACTCATCCACATCTTGTAACAATAGTTGCCATTCCAACTATCGGGAATTTGCAATCAGTATTTTGAAATCTTGCAGCACGTCTACGCCAACAGTTATATGTGTACATATAACGTCTACCTCCTCGAATTACATACTTCGAATGTGAAGTTTTTGAAAAACACCCCAAACTATGAAACTAGTTCTCTGAAATTGGAACAATGCTGATGAAGCAGCAAAAACTGTAAACGACCTTAACAGTCAAAAGTTTGATGATAAAGAATAATATGGTGGTAAAGCTGAGAAAAAGAGAAGGTTTGAAACTGGAAAACGGATTGAGCAAAGTATGAAGGAGGGTTGTGGATAAATCACAAAGACTAAACTTGCCTTCAAAGAATACAAATGATTCAGTATCTGCTGAAGTCATTAACGAATACCTTGCTCCTGATACTAAACCCCTACGGACAATATTCTTCATCATCCTTCGATATTAGAAATTCTAAGATATTATCATATCTTTCATTATAAATATCTTCGATATTTCTGAAGATATCTTCATAACTATTATCATCCGAAATTATTTATCTCTTCACGCTATCTGTGTTACATCATAAAAGAAACTATTTTAGTTTCTAATTTCTGAAAATTTTGAAAAATGGATGTTTTTGAAGTAGTGTTGGGAACTGAAGCATGAGTTAGTATAATATAATGACACTTGATCAACGTGATTATATTACAGTAAGTCATGCTGAGTTTCTAATGGAACGTGATAAAGGTTCACAGATCCCACCCTTATAATGAACCATGTTACATAACTCTTTTATTCTATTTAACCTCTAAACATATCAAGAAAATATTTTCTTGATGATTAGGTCTTTTTCGAGGTATTCTGGTAATTTGACAAGTCAGATTGTGCCATTACCGTTTCTTTCTTAGAATATTAATTATGTTCATTTCGAAATCCATACCTACGAATTTTGGACCATTATTCGCTTGACTTAAAGTCGGGAAAAGAAAACGAAAGCATGAAGCTCCGGAATATAATGGAAAATATAAAGCCCGAAAACAACCCCGAAATTACAAACCGTGTATATCAATGCGTATAGCAATATAAAGACACGGGAGAATGAAAAACACTATAACCCCAAGGTAATAGTAGAAGAAAATAACTTCCTCTGGTGGCAGATGAAAAAGAAGAATGAAGGATACGATAGCCAGGAAAATATCAAGAATCAGAACTGGATTAAGCATTTTCACAATCTATTGGGATGTATGAAATAATAAAGAAAATTATAGGAGTGTTGAAAATAAATGAAACGGAAGAGGTCAATTTATAGCAAAATATCGGACGCAGTAATAGAGTCAGATTACGCATTTAATCAAAGAAAATCCTAATTTCCGCAAATTCCGAAAAATCAAATCTTATTTAAATTATGAAGATTTTCTATTCCTTAAAATCCGGAAATCAATCGTTACTACATCAAGAGATAAGACGCATCTCTATTCTCCATTTCACTTGATTACGATAATTTCTCTCATACGCTTCGAGTAATTGGATTATTTTATCCATATTATTCAAACATAGATAAAACTCTATTATCAACTCATATTCGTCATTAAAACATTTTTATTGTTAGCCATGACGACCTCACTCAAATTTCGGGACGAAATTTCTTTAACGGGTAGGTACTGTGATGACCCGGAAATTTCTGACCAAATTTAAACTTAATCTTTGTATGATTAACATTTTCGACACGATAAGCAAAGTCTGTAAAACTGAATCTCAAAATTTTTGAACTACTTTTATATATTTAAATACCCTTCGGTTATTTTCGACGATTCGAGAACAATTATATGTAAATAGATACATATATACTATAACATGAAAAGGTAACAATGTATTAATTGTTTGATACCGTACATTAAACTTATTGATTTAAATATCTATTTGAATGTATATGATAAGTTGAAATATTTATTATTAAAATTTATTTATAAATAACTTCCAATGTGTATTTAAAAACTGATTTATGTATATTAAAAAGATATATACATATATATAATAAACGATAGTAACATTCGTTTATTGATTCAATTGATATTTAGATAAGTTAACTAAAGCGTTTAAGATGAACCAGTTAAACACTAATTTATTACAGTGTTTTCAAATTGCCACATTACTCAAAATGCTACAGTGTTTTCGAAAATCACTATTTGCTACAGTGAAATTGACTTTGCTACAGTAAAACGCTATTATAAAAATGTATTTTAACAAATAGCGAGACGATGATTTATAGAAGTAAATGACCAAAACACTCGAAAGTTTAAGATACACTTTGAGTGATATAATTAAGGGATAATTTAAGGCTATTAATAAGGCTAAAAAGGAACATATATTTCATAGCATTATCCCCCAAGAAAGACAGGATTTTAGTTGTAATTGTTCCATATTCAAGTAATATTCGTTTATATTTAATAAGTGCGAAGACAAAAGGCGAAAACGAAGAATTGAAGACGGAAAGGTCCAAAATGCTCAAATGTACAAGATACAATTAAAAAGGTTCAAATTATTGATGAAGAACGTCTAAAAAATGACAAGAGTACAAGTTGCGGAACGCAAAGTACACGATATAAAATAGTACGCAAGGACGTCTGAAAATCCGGAACCGGGACCCGAGTCAAGAAGAAACGCCCGACGCAACGGACCAAAAATATCTAGTCTACTATGCACAAGAATAAAATATAATATATAAATAATTATATTAATTATTTATATATTTATATTTATTTTATATTATGTCGACAAGCTAGGAGCCAAAACAATGTGAGCTGTCCCTGGTCCTCATGCGAGTCGCATGGCCAGAAGGCCATTTCCATGCGAGTCGCATGACTCCAGATTTCAGGCCACATCTATAAATTTCAGTGTTTTCGCTCGATTTAAATCACACACATACACAAATATATATATACTCCGTAATATTATTTATTATTTATTATTATTATTATTATTATTATTATTATTATTATTATTATTATTATTATTAATAAGATTATTATTAATCTTATTATTTTTTTATTATTATTAGTGTTATTATTTTTGCGATACAAAAATAATAATGTACAAAAAATATTACGACGGAGTGCTGTCCAAGTAATTTTCAAAACGAGTTTCCGAGCGAGCTAGAGCTAAGGAAAATATGGGTTATTGCCAAGGAAATTATGGGTAATGTTCGGGGGTATTTTTGTGAATCAAACCTCGTGTTTATCATCTCCGATGCGTCTACGTGCTTTCCTGCAATATTGTATATCAATATTAAACTGTGAGTTTCATAAGATCCCTTTTACTCTCTACATTTTTGGGCTGAGAATACATGCAAATGCTTTATTAACTGATTTACAATATTTATATGTGTGAGTTTCATTTGCTCCCTTTTTAATTGCTTTTGCAATCTATATTTTTGGGCTGAGAATAGATGCACTTTATTTTAAACGCAATGGATACAAGTACATACTAAATTCTACACTGAGTTTGAACCGAAAATCCCTTAGCTTTGGTAACTAGTAACTGCCAGTTATAAGAACTGGTGGGCGCGAGTAGTAGTATATGGATCCATAGGGCTTGACATCCCCGTCCGAGCTAGAGCGCTAGCCTTTTAACGGACGTATGCTATTTGAGAAGCGTACACGTTGGTTTGCGTGTATTATTAAGATGATTATACAAAGGGTACAAATTATATAAACGTTAAAGTTTAGTTACCAGGGTGCTCAATTTTGTAGAACTGATTGATAAACGTTTCGGATGAAACAACTGAAATCTTGTGATTCACCTTTTATGTAAAACCTATTGATAAACGTTTTGAATAAAACAACTGAACTTTTGTAATCCACATTGATATACGGATTATGTGTAATATTAAAACTATGAACTCACCAACCTTTGTGTTGACACTTGAAGCATGTTTATTCTCAGGATTCTAGAAGTCTTCCGCTGTTTGCTCATACGTGATACAAGTTATGTGCTTGGAGTCATACATGCTATATACAAGAAACTTGCATTCATCAAACCATTACCATGTATCTTATTTTGACTGTATTGTCAACAGATGTATTATTATAAACCATTTAAATGGTGATTGTCTATACGTAGGAATCATCAGATGTAAAAAAAAACTGGAATTTATATATTCATTTATGAAATACCTTTTCAAACGAATGCAATGTTACAAAACGTATCACATAGAGGTCAAATACCTCGCAATGAAATCAATAAATGACGTGTTCGTCCATATGGATTTGGAGCGATCGTCACATCTTCCCTTATATTTCGATGTCTCTGCTTCTGTCTTTCTATAATCATTGACATCCACAGTTAATACCCTCTCCAATTTACTGTGATTTATATATACTCCCATTGATATTTTGAAGCTTCATGCTTTTGTTTTATCTTCCCGACTTTAAATCAAGCGAATAATGGTCCATAATTCGTAGGTATGAATTTCGGAATGAACATAATTAATGTTCTAAGAAAGAAACGGTAATAGCACAATCTGACTTGTCAAATTACCAGAATACCTCGAAAAAGACCGAATCATTAAGAAAATAGTTTAGAGGTTAAATAGAATGAAAGAGTTATGTAACGTGGTTCATGATGAGGGTATGATCTGTGAACCTTTATCACGTTCTATTAGAAACTCAGCATCAATTACTGTAATATAATCACGTTGATCAAGTGTCATTATATTATACTAACTCATGCTTCAGTTCCCAACACTACTTCAAAAACATCCATTTTTTTAAAATTTTCTGAATTTAGAAACTAAAATAGTTTCTTTTATGATATAACACAGATAGCGTGAAGAAATGAATAATTTCAGATAATAATAGTTACGAAAATATCTTCAGAAATATTGAGGATATTTATAATGAAAGATATGATAATATCTTAGAATTTCTAATATCGAAGGATGATGAAGAAAATTTGTTCGTAACGGATTTTGAGTCAGGAGCAAGGTATTCGTTAATGACTTCAGCAGACACTGAATCATTTAGATTCTTTGAAGGCAGGTTCAGTCTTTGTGATTTGTCCACATCCTCCTTCATAGTTTGCTCAATCCATTTTTCAGTTCCAAACCTTCTATTTTTCTGTGCTTTTTCAACACTATACTCTTTATCATCAAACTTTCGACTGTTAAGGTCGTTTACAGCTTTTGCTGCTTCATCAGCATTTTTCCAAAATTCGGAGGACTAGTTTCACAGTGTGGGGTGTTTTTCAGAAACTTCACATTCGGAGTAAGTAAGTCTAGGATATCGACATTATATGTTTATATATAACTGTTGGCGTAGAATTGCTGCGAAATTCGAAATACTGATTGCTAATTACCGGTAGTCGGTATGGAAATTAACGTTACAAGATGTGGATGAGTACATGATAGGGTTTCATTGAACAATTATAATGGTTTTTCGGAGAGACTTAAGTCACAGATTAATGAATTTGCTGGTACGTTTACTGTTAATGTGGTAGAACATGAAAGGTTCCCCAGTAACAAAAATGTATATGTCAAGCTTACAATAAGGCTAATCTAAAAAGTTGAAGTTGACTGGCTGGAGGTGTGATAAAACTGGATACATTGAAAAGGGATTGCAAGATTATTTTCGGTAATAACAATGCTAAAGGATCTTGCACAGTTTTGAAGTCAAAGTATAGCTTTGAATGATGTAGATATCTAAGAATGATGTCACTTGTTAAAACTTGACTTGGATTCCGTTCTGTCAGAATATATAATTGAATTTGTATGAAAACGATTGTATATCGCTGTGAGTATAGTTAATAATTTTTGAATCAAAGTTGAAGAATGTACAGTGTAACATATTAATTGTGAACTTATTTACTTCCCGAGTATTACCTACCCGTTAAAGATTTCACAAGTAATATTTTGTATAAAAGAATTTTCATTACAATCTTTATGAAAATATATGTATGTATATTTTCTTCAGATGCAATACAGATTTAATGAGTTAATATCATATTAAGCTCATTTGATTTTTGGCTTGAATTAGAAATGAAAAATCTCTAAAACATTAGAGATCATATAATCTTCGCGGAATATTTCACTATTGAAATCAATACTTCATTATTTATTCTTATTGATATTCCTTGGTGAAGGATGTTGTTGTTCGTGGAATTTTTTGTGAACCTTACAAGGCACAGATGATGTTTTCTGGAAAGTTTCAAGTACATCGAAAATGAAAGTGTAAAATCAATCATGTATTTGAATAATACACTTGATTTATTATGAAATGGAATCTATTAAGTCAAAGCAGAGATTATAGTTAACGATTGTTAAGTCATTAATGAAGGATGTATAGCATATTAGTAACATGGACTAACCGAGTAGTACCTACCAGTTATGATTCACATGTAATAGTTTAGTACGAAAAGATTTATTTTGATTTCAAATTTCACACACACACACACACACACACACACACACACACACATATATATATATATATATATATATATATATATATATATATATATATATATATATATATATATATATATATATATAATATACATATAATTTCTTCAGGGAAAATGAGTTAATACTTCATAACTCGTTGATACAATATATGCGTTGTTGATTTGTGATGATGTTGGTGATTATTGAACTGGTAGAAATCGTGATGCTATAGGTGCTGCTAGTGCTGACGATGCTGATAGTACTGACGTGCTGGTGATGCTGACGGTACTGTTGATGCTGCTTGTATAACAAGTTTAGCTTGTAAATCGCGCACTATTCCTGTCAGGGTTTCACTTTATTATTTCTATCCGCCCACTACTAATTTACAATATATAATCTCTAAAACTTTTAGAAACTACATATTCTCTGCAGAATATTTCTTCGATGAAGTTATGAATCAATACTTCATCATTTGTTGTTGTTGATATTCCTTGGTATCTATAGGGCTTATGACGTTGATGCTCGTGGGACAGATTGTGAAGTTGAGGTTAGCGGTGCGGTTGTTGTTGGTGGTGGTAATGGTACTATTGGTGTTGTTCTCGGTGGTACTATTGATGCCGGTGATGATGCTGGTGCTTGTAACCTTTGCACCATATTCTCCAAAGTCACTACCCGAGCGCGAAGCTCGTTGACTTCTTCTATTACACCGGGATGATTGTTGGTTCGGACGAGCGGATGAATAAGATTCAGAATTTGAGATAGTATATTATCGTGACGAGATACTCTAGAAATGAGAGAGAAAATGGTGTCTCGAATAGGTTCGCCGGTAAGTGCTTCAGGTTCTTCGCCAAGAGGGGAATGTGGTGGATGGAAGGGATCACCTTCTTCTTGTCTCCAATGATTAAGTAGGCTACGAACCCATCCCCAATTCATCCAGAATATGTGATGGCTGATTGGTTGATCCATTCCGGTTACAATGTCTTCGGAATTCATGTGAATATCCATATCGGAATAGCTATCAGAGTTTAAGGAATTTGAACTAGATACGGGATCCATCTTGTATAATTAGGGAGATGATTTTTGATATGAATTAGATTATAGAATTTAGTTTGGTATTCTTGAATAGATAATTTACATATGTATATATAATACCAAATTCCATAAATCACGGAGAAATTTTTCAGAAGATGTCAGGAAAAGTTTACAGTAACAGATACGCTAAGATATGAATTTTTGTCTATACAATATTTATGCAATAAATGCAGAAAAATGTGTCTAGACTTAAGAATGATAAGCATGTAATTTCTGACAAGAAATGATAAGCAAAACTTTTAACATGCAGACACGGTCGAAGTCCAGACTTACTAATGCATCTTAACAACTATCAGTTAGACACACTCATGCAAGACCTGGTTCGCTAGGACCAACGCTCTGATACTAACTGTAACGATCGCTCCAAATCCATATAGACGAACACGTCATTCATCGATTTCATTGCGAGGTATTTGACCTCTATATGATACGTTTTGTAAACATTGCATTCTTTTGAAAAGGCACACCATAAATGAATATTTAAATCAAAGATTTTCGACAGCTGATGATTTCTACATATAGACAATCACCGTAAATAATAGTTTACAATAGTACTTCCGTTGAAAATGCAGTCAAAATAAGATACATGGTGATGATTTGGTGAATGCAGCGTTTCCTTGAAAAATATGCCATGTAAGACTCCATGCACATAGCTTGTCTAACATATAAGCAAACAGCGGAAGACTTCTAGGGAACCTGAGAATAAACATGCTAACAAGTGTCAACACAAAGGTTGGTGAGTTCATAGTTTTAATGTTTCGTATAATCTGTATATAAAGGTGGATCAAAAGATTTCAGTTGTTTCATCCAGAAACGTTTATCAAAATATTCTACAAGATTGAGCACCCTGGTAACTAAGCTTTAACGTCTATATAATAATACCCCTGTTTTAACATATATGTAACCAACATGTACAATACACGCAATCGAACATGTACTAAACTCAAATAGCATACATCTGTTTTATAGTTCAGGCTAGGGTTTCTATACCTAGAACAGACGGGGAAGTCAAGCCCTATGGATCCATATATAACTACTCGCGCCCACCAGTTCTTATAACAGGCAGTTACTAGTTACCAAAGCTAAGGGATTTTCGGTTCAAACTCGGTGTAGAATTTAGTATGTACTTGTATCCAATGCGTTTAAAATAAAGTTCATGTATTCTCAGCAGAAAAATATAGATTGCAAAAACAATTAAAAAGGGAGCAAATGAAACTCACCTTAGCAGCATATAAAGTCGTTCACCAAAATGTGACCGAAACTTGAATTACCAAATAACCGTAGATCTCAACCTAGAGAACATTTGTTGGTCAATAAATGTCTATCAAGCTAGGTCAGGTCATAGTGTATCACAATCCTAATGCTCGAGATCGACATACAAAAGTTATCCAAAGTCGTTTCAAAAGATCAATTTTGACAATAGTTCAACAAAACGAGACGTACCTTATATAAGGATTCATTTACTCGATTGGTAATATTCAAAAGTCTAATTTATCAATCTTACAAACAAGTTGTTTAAATATTAATTGTAGATTCAAAAGCAATTCCAATTAACGTCAATCATAATTCAGTTGACCATATCTTTTGATTCGTTCATCGAAATTACACGATAACTAAATGAAAAGTAATTGATTTTTCGCCAGCTTTTCAAAAACATGCATATCATATACCTTTTATCAGTAATATATATATTTAATTCGTGATTTATCATAAACTGTTTAACAACGAAATTTAGCATACAAGCATGCATAAATATATATATATATATATATACTCGAGCACTAGACATGGATACACAATTAATATATAACAGATAAGATATGAATGCTCACGTATCAATATTGTGATTCAATATTTCAGGAAAGTATGTAGACGCAACAGAGATGATAAACACTAGGTTTGACTTGCGAAAAATACCCACGAACATTACCCATAACCTCCATAGCTATAACTCATAGTTTCCTTAGCTATATCTCGCTCGAAAACCCATTTCAAAAGTGACCCGCTCATGGCCTCGTCGTAGTATTTTATGTACTAATACTACTAATAATAATACTATTAATAATAATATTAATCTTAATAATAATAATAATAATTAATAATAATAATAATATAAATAATATATATATATATATATATATATATATATATATATATATATATATATATATATATATATATATATATATATATATATATATATATATATATATATATATTTCATACGGAGTAATAATAAGAATATATGTATGTGTGTGTGATAAGTGTCGAGCAAATGCCATTTTATAGCATCAGGCCAGATTTTGCCTCCATGCGATCGCATGGAGTTGAGAGGCATTGGTCATGCGATCGCATGGCCTTGATTTTCCAGCTCACATGTTTTAACTTTTTGTTTATCGACATATTAAATAATATATATAATATAAATAATTTAAATTAATTAATTATATATTATATTATATTCTCGTGTATAGGTGACTTTTTATTCCGATGTCTTGTACATTTACGTTCGACTTATGTCCCGCTTCCGATTTCTCGAACGCATTTTCATACGCTTAGAAAACTAGTACTTTTCGCTACGCGACGTGTACCTTTATCAAAAATTAAACTTAATCATTGATAAACTATGTCACTCGAAGTGTAGCTTTAATCAATTAAGTGTTTTGGTTATTTGCTTCTATAAATCATCATCTCGTAGTATATACATATACATATATACATTTTCATTTTAAAATAGTGTTTTACTGTAGCAAAGTTTTTTTACTGTAGCAAGTAGTGATTTTCGAAAACACTGTAGCTTTTCGGGTACTGTAGCAATTCGAAAATACTGTAGCAAATTAGTGTTTTACTAGTTCATCTTAAAAGTTTTAGTTAACTTATCTAAATATCAATCGAATCAATAATCGAATGTTACTATCGTTTACTAAATAACTTGAAATCATATATATATATATATATATATATATATATATATATATATATATATATATATATATATATATATATATATATATATATATGCACATTAAGTTATATATATTTTGGGAAGGAATAATTGATTACATGAATACAGTTCCAAAACTTTCGTGACTCAACATTACAGACTTTGCTTATCGTGTCGAAAACGTTAAATCATTTAAAGATAAAGTTTAAATTTGGTCAAAAATTTCTGGGTTGTCACATTCGGGCTAGGTTTTTATGTAACATTTCCGACTAGCCGTTTGCCCAGTGTGGTAAGGTTGATGAGATGACGCCGGATGACTATTTTGGGAAGGAATCCTTCTTCCGGAGCGGACCGTGTCGGATAAAATCCTAGCCGGTTGCTATTTATTAGTGTCGTTTTTGAGACGGATCGTTATGCGTATCATTAAGTCCCCCCAGTTTGATGGTGGTAGCCGGAACGGTTACCGTCATCAAATTTTCGAGACGAGGCCATGCTTCTGATTGGATGTGCATTTAATGTTTGTCAGCGCGAAAAGACAGTTTCTGCAAATACGCCCCCTTTTCGTGTTTTTCCCGTTTTCCAACTTTTTGGAACGGCGTTCGAGAGATTTCTTTTTGCGATTTTAATCATTGCTTTTGTTGATCCACCTTTTGATCTGAGCCGTTGAATCATTCTTTTTTAAAACCTATAAATAGCTTCCCTCCTCCAATATTTCTACTTTTTTACAGATTTCGTGCCCTAAACGTTTCTTCTTCAAAAAACCAACAGTGTTTTTTACGAAAAAGGTAACTTTTCTATTTCCTTCTTCTTTATTATTTTACTTCTTGTATATTCATACATATGGCAGACCAGTCTTCCACTTCTACTAGCGTAGATGCTCCCGAAACTTCTTCTAGGCCTTCTGTAAATGTTAGCGGAATTATGAGTCAAGTATGCGATAGGTATCTTGACGAGATGGTACGTAAGTACCCGTTTTTGACTCGTTATTCATTGAGGGTGCCTGATGCTTTCCATAGGGCCCATAAGCCTCCTTCAGGCATGGTTACCTTTTATGGCTATGCCATTAGTGTGGGCAACTTTCGATTGCCCTATTCTGAATTTATGTATCAGTTTTTTGCGCACTATGGTATAGCGCCTGTGTAGGTACATCCCCATGCGTACCAAAAATTGGTGATGTGGGAGATGTACCTTAATTATTATCATATTCTTCCTACCATCCGTATGTTTCGATTCTACTTTACCGTCTCGAAGTCTGAGGTTGGATGGTTTACCATCAAACGGAGAGCGCAATTCAATTTTACTGGTGATATGGACACGTCATTGAAGGAGTGGCAGGAGTCTTTCTTTTTTATTGATAGCAAAGGGTTGCCGCCACGATTTGTTGGGCTCTGCGAATGGGCAGTTGACTTGAAGAAGAAAGGTTACAAAGTCCCAAATTTGAATGCTACCGAGAAGGCGTGTATAGAAGCTATCCGGGAGTTCAGGTTTCCACAACGACCATATCCGGAGGCCATGCTCGTGTTGGGGGGAGTTAGCCACCAATGGCCAGACCCGAATACCAAGCATGTTCTCCGTTTTAATGAAGCAGGTGAAGACTGATCCTAGCTAACTGCTATGTCGCCCTGTTTATTAATTGTATACTAACTTTGTTTGTGTTTGATGTTTATACAACCGTGATAGAGTTTGCTAGCGCAATGGGTTTTGGTGATCTGACGGAGATCAGGGTAGACAGTGCCCCGATCAACCCGGGGGACGAGCCGGATGTCACTCCCCAGGACCTGGAGCAAAATGAGGGCGACGGGGCCGACTTGACTTTTACCGGTCCCGTTGTGCCGGAAGGGCATACGACGGTGAAGAGGAGGATTCAGGACATTCCTCATCTTTGGAAGAAGGCCAAAGGTGATTGTCTTGTCTTGTTAATCCGATCTTATCTGATATTTTGATTTGTCTGATGCTTACCTTTAATAATTTTTGTTTTGCAGCCGTTGCTGAGCCATCTGTGGGTGGTGGCACGACCGAGACAGAGCCCCTAAACTTAGGTGAGGGTGTACAACTCACCTTAGAAAACTTTGAGGATCTGCACTTCCCTCATATCTCTGCAGGTGATGACCTTATTCGTGTAGTGACCCGAACTTTTCCATGTTTATATATATTAATTGAGATTGATATTTACATGATTAAATGTTTCCAACATGTTAAGCAATCAAACTTGTTAAGACTTGATTAATTGAAATAGGTTTCATATAGACAATTGACCACCCAAGTTGACCGGTGATTCACGAACGTTAAAACTTGTAAAAAAACTATATGATGACATATATATGGTTATATATATAGTTAACATGATATTATGATAAGTAAACATATCATTAATTATATTAACAATGAACTACATATGTAAAAACAAGACTACTAACTTAATGATTTTGAAACGAGACATATATGTAACGTTTATCGTTGTAACGACATTTAATGTATATATATATCATATTAAGAGATATTCGTACATCATAATATCATGATAATATAATAATTTAAAATCTCTTTTGATATTATAAACATTGGGATTAACAACATTTAACAAGATCGTTAACCTAAAGGTTTCAAAACAACACTTACATGTAACAACTAACGATGACTTAACGACTCAGTTAAAATGTATATACATGTAGTGTTTTAATATGTATTTATACACTTTTGAAAGACTTCAATACACTTATCAAAATACTTCTACTTAACAAAAATGCTTACAATTACATTCTCGTTCAGTTTCATCAACAATTCTACTCGTATGCACCCGTATTCGTACTCGTACAATACACAACTTTTAGATGTATGTACTATTGGTATATACACTCCAATGATCAGCTCTTAGCAGCCCATGTGAGTCACCTAACACATGTGGGAACCATCATTTGGCAACTAGCATGAAATATCTCATAAGATTACAAAAATATGAGTAATCATTCATGACTTATTTACATGAAAACAAAATTACATATCCTTTATATCTAATCCATACACCAACGACCAAAAACACCTACAAACACTTTCATTCTTCAATTTTATTCATCTAATTGATCTCTCTCAAGTTCTATCTTCAAGTTCTAAGTGTTCTTCATAAATTCCAAAAGTTCTAGTTTCATAAAATCAAGAATACTTTCAAGTTTGCTAGCTCACTTCCAATCTTGTAAGGTGATCATCCAACCTCAAGAAATCTTTGTTTCTTACAGTAGGTTATCATTCTAATACAAGGTAATAATCATATTCAAACTTTGGTTCAATTTCTATAACTATAACAATCTTATTTCAAGTGATGATCTTACTTGAACTTGTTTTCGTGTCATGATTCTGCTTCAAGAACTTCGAGCCATCCAAGGATCCATTGAAGCTAGATCCATTTTTCTCTTTTCCAGTAGGTTTATCCAAGGAAATTAAGGTAGTAATGATGTT
Source organism: Rutidosis leptorrhynchoides (assembly GCF_046630445.1). Classification (NCBI taxonomy): domain Eukaryota; kingdom Viridiplantae; phylum Streptophyta; class Magnoliopsida; order Asterales; family Asteraceae; genus Rutidosis; species Rutidosis leptorrhynchoides. Next base: position 385,347,465 of record NC_092343.1, on the reverse strand, counting down.
CATAACATCATTCGATTCATACATATAAAGCTATCTTATTCGAAGGTTTAAACTTGTAATCACTAGAACATAGTTTAGTTAATTCTAAACTTGTTCGCAAACAAAAGTTAATCCTTCTAACTTGACTTTTAAAATCAACTAAACACATGTTCTATATCTATATGATATGCTAACTTAATGATTTAAAACCTGGAAACACGAAAAACACCGTAAAACCGGATTTACGCCGTCGTAGTAACACCGCGGGCTGTTTTGGGTTAGTTAATTAAAAACTATGATAAACTTTGATTTAAAAGTTGTTATTCTGAGAAAATGATTTTTATTATGAACATGAAACTATATCCAAAAATTATGGTTAAACTCAAAGTGGAAGTATGTTTTCTAAAATGGTCATCTAGACGTCGTTCTTTCGACTGAAATGACTACCTTTACAAAAACGACTTGTAACTTATTTTTCCGACTAGAAACCTATACTTTTTTTGTTTAGATTCATAAAATAGAGTTCAATATGAAACCATAGCAATTTGATTCACTCAAAACGGATTTAAAATGAAGAAGTTATGGGTAAAACAAGATTGGATAATTTTTCTCATTTTAGCTACGTGAAAATTGGTAACAAAACTATTCCAACCATAACTTAATCAACTTGTATTATATATTATGTAATCTTGAGATACCATAGACACGTATACAATGTTTCGACCTATCATGTCGACACATCTATATATATTTCGGAACAACCATAGACACTCTATATGTGAATGTTGGAGTTAGCTATACAGGGTTGAGGTTGATTCCAAAATATATATAGTTTGAGTTGTGATCAATACTGAGATACGTATACACTGAGTCGTGGATTGATTCAAGATAATATTTATCAATTTATTTCTGTACATCTAACTGTGGACAACTAGTTGTAGGTTACTAACGAGGACAGCTGACTTAATAAACTTAAAACATCAAAATATATTAAAAGTGTTGTAAATATATTTTGAACATACTTTGATATATATGTATATATTGTTATAGGTTCGTGAATCAACCAGTGGCCAAGTCTTACTTCCCGACGAAGTAAAAATCTGTGAAAGTGAGTTATAGTCCCACTTTTAAAATCTAATATTTTTGGGATGAGAATACATGCAGGTTTTATAAATGATTTATAAAATAGACACAAGTACGTGAAATTACATTCTATGGTTGAATTATCAAAATCGAATATGCCCCTTTTTATTAAGTCTGGTAATCTAAGAATTAGGGAACAGACACCCTAATTGACGCGAATCCTAAAGATAGATCTATTGGGCCTAACAAACCCCATCCAAAGTACCGGATGCTTTAGTACTTAGAAATTTATATCATATCCGAAGGGTGTCCCGGAATGATGGGGATATTCTTATATATGCATCTTGTTATTGTCGGTTACCAGGTGTTCACCATATGAATGATTTTTATCTCTATGTATGGGATGTGTATTGAAATATGAAATCTTGTGGTCTATTGTTACGATTTGATATATATAGGTTAAACCTATAACTCACCAACATTTTTGTTGACGTTTTAAGCATGTTTATTCTCAGGTGATTATTAAGAGCTTCCGCTGTCGCATACTTAAATAAGGACAAGATTTGGAGTCCATGCTTGTATGATATTGTGTAAAAACTGCATTCAAGAAACTTATTTTGTTGTAACATATTTGTATTGTAAACCATTATGTAATGGTCGTGTGTAAACAGGATATTTTAGATTATCATTATTTGATAATCTACGTAAAGCTTTTTAAACCTTTATTGATGAAATAAAGGTTATGGTTTGTTTAAAAATGAATGCAGTCTTTGAAAAACGTCTCATATAGAGGTCAAAACCTCGCAACGAAATCAATTAATATGGAACGTTTTTAATCAATAAGAACGGGACATTTCAGTTGGTATCAGAGCGTTGGTCTTAGAGAACCAGAAAATTTGCATTAGTGTGTCTTATCGAGTTTGTTAGGATGCATTAGTGAGTCTGGACTTCGACCGTGTTTTCTTTAAAAATGATTGCTTAACATTTTTGTTGGAAATTATATATTTTTAACATATGAATATTATGTGATATATTAATCTCTTAACGTGTTTGATATTATGTGATAGATGTCTACCTCTAGAACAAGTCCCATTGACTCACCTAATAATAATGAAGAGTCAAATGTAAATTGGAATGATTTGTGGACTGATTCACAAGTTCCCGAAGAGGAACCGGAAGAAGAGTCGGAACCGGAAGAAGAATCGGAACCGAAAGAAGAATCGGAACCGGATGAAGAAATAGAACCGGTGGGGGAAATAATAAAACGGTTAAGTAAAAGAAAATCCTCAACCAACCGACCAAAGTTAATTATGGTCAATGGTGTTTCTTCCAAGGAAGCAAAATATTGGGAGGATTACCAATTCTCCGATGAATCGGATTCCGACGAGAATTCCGATGATGTTATAGAAATTACCCCAACTGAATTTAAAAAGGCAAAAGAAAATAATAAGGGAAAGGGCATAAAAATAGAGAAATCTAATTCCAACCCCGATGAACTTTATATGTATCGTCAACCCCCGAAGTCCTTAAGTTGTAACAATGACCCGGGAACCTCTAAACCACCAGGTTTTTCTAAACCAATGTGGACAACGACGGCTCGTATTAGGGGAACATCATATATCCCTAGAAACTTGGCAAAACGAACCAAAACCGAAGAAGAAGAAACGAGCGAGTCGGAATAAGATAGTTGTATTCGTGTGGTGTAATATATGGAATATAGTGTTCTTATGCTTTATGATATATGTAAAAATTGCTTGTATTAATAAGTATTTTTTTTTATGAATCTAACTCTTGTCTATTTTACAGTTTAAAAACACAAAATGGATAGACAACCCAATATTTTAAGAGACCTACCCGGAGACATGATTGATGAAATCTTGTCTAGAGTCGGCCAGAATTCTTCGGCACAACTATTTAAGGCGAGATCAGTTTGTAAGACATTCGAAGAACGTTCCAAGAATGTCTTGGTTTATAAGAGACTTTTGTTTGAAAGATGGGGGATATCACATTGGGAAACCCATAAGTTACGATGTGTTTACTTTGACGCATATATTGCGGGGAACCCAAATGCTATTTTACGCAACGGGTTAAGAAATTATTTTGACTCAATATATCCGAATATTGGACTTCGTGATTTAGAAAAAGCGGCTAACATGCAACATAAAGAAGCATGTTATGCTTACGGATTAGTAATGTTCGCTTCTCACCAAAGTGAGAACAAGAACATCGGGCTACAACTATTAAACAAAACGTTTCCACAAGTGACGGAGTCGGTAATTGGGGTAAGAAATGAGGTTTTTAGATTATTACGGGACTGTTGGACATTACGTAACCCTCGTCCCTTTGATGACGTTACAACACGCTGTCTTATCAATGGCCATAACGGTTATGTTGCACAAGACCAAGGATGGGAAGTAGTCCTAGTAAAACCAGAATGCATGACTTGTTTCTGGACGTATGAATTACGTGTCTTTATTGCCTTTGCCGAACGACTTGTGTACTAGCTAGAATTGTCTTCACAACTATCTTGTATCAAAGTTATTGTGTGCTATATTTCATGCTTTATGTAAAATAAGCGGTATTGTAAGTTTGTAAAATATTGTATAAAAGTTTGAACGCGAAATATTATTACAATCAGTTTTTCATATAGAATTGTAGTAGTTGAATTGTATATTAGCTACTAAGTATGAACTTAACGGGTAGGTACTACCCGAATTTAAACTTATAAAACGCTAATATGAAGAAAAAGCTTTTATAAATGAGTTCATATTATGCTACGAAATACTATTAACTACTCTTAATATTCTGTATGATTAACTTGTTCCATTTAACTATTTTGAAGGAAATGGCACCGACTACTCGACACACCGTGAATATGAATGAAGAGGAATTCCGTACTTTTCTAGCTTCAAACATAGCCGCAGTACAGGCTGCGCTACATACCAACAATAACCTTGGATCTAGCAGTACAGGAAATTGTGTAGGATGCACCTACAAAGAATTCACTGCCTGCAAACCTTTGGAATTTGATGGAACCGAAGGACCGATCGGATTGAAACGGTGGACCGAGAAGGTTGAATCGGTGTTTGCCATAAGTAAGTGTACTGAAGAGGACAAAGTGAAGTACGCTACGCATACCTTCACAGGTTCTGCGTTAACATGGTGGAATACCTATCTAGAGCAAGTGGGACAAGATGATGCGTACGCACTACCGTGGTCAGCATTCAAGCACTTGATGAACGAGAAGTACCGTCCCAGAACCGAGGTCAATAAGCTCAAGACAGAACTTAGAGGGTTACGAACCCAAGGATTTGATATTACCACGTACGAAAGACGATTCACAGAATTGTGCCTATTGTGTCCGGGAGCATTCGAAGATGAGGAAGAGAAGATCGACGCGTTTGTGAAAGGATTACCGGAAAGAATCCAAGAAGATATAAGTTCACACGAGCCCGCCTCCATACAACAGGCATGTAGAATGGCTCACAAACTAGTGAACCAGATTGAAGAAAGAATTAAAGAACAGACTGCTGAAGAGGCCAATGTGAAGCAAGTCAAAAGAAAGTGGGAGGAAAACGGTGATAAGAATCACCAATACAACAACAACAGCAATTACAACAATAATCGCAACAATTATCCCAACAATCGCAACATCAATCGCAACTACAACAAACGGCCCAACAACAACAACAACAACAGCAACTACAACAATCATCCCAACAACAATAATAACCGCAACAACAACAACAATCAGAAGCAACTATGCCAAAGGTGTGAAAAGAATCACTCGGGGTTCTGCACCAAATTTTGCAACAAGTGTAAAAGAAATGGTCATAGCGCGGCGAAGTGTGAGGTCTACGGACCAGGGGTTAATAGAACGAAAGGAACAAATGGTGTCGGAACGAGTAATGGCGGAGCAAGTAGTGTCGGAGCAAGTTATGCCAATGTAGTTTGTTATAAATGTGGAAAACCAGGCCACATTATTTGAAATTGCCCGAACCAGGAGAACACGAATGGACAAGGCCGTGGAAGAGTTTTCAATATTAATGCGGTAGAGGCACAGGAAGACCCGGTGCTTGTTACGGGTACGTTTCTTATTGACAATAAATCTGCTTACGTTTTATTTGATTCGGGTGCGGATAGAAGCTATATGAGTAGAGATTTTTGTGCTAAATTAAGTTGTCCATTGACGCCTTTGGATAGTAAATTTTTACTCGAATTATCAAATGGTAAATTAATTTCAGCAGATAATATATGTCGGAATCGAGAAATTAAACTGGTTAGCGAAACATTTAAGATTGATTTGATACCAGTAGAGTTAGGGAGTTTTGATGTGATAATCGGTATGGACTGGTTGAAAGAAGTGAAAGCGGAGATTGTTTGTTATAAAAATGCAATTCGCATTATACGAGAAAAAGGAAAACCCTTAATGGTGTACGGAGAAAAGGGCAACACGAAGCTACATCTTATTAGTAATTTGAAGGCACAAAAACTAATAAGAAAAGGTTGCTATGCTGTTCTAGCACACGTCGAGAAAGTACAAACTGAAGAAAAGAGCATCAATGATGTTCCCATTGCAAAAGAATTTCCCGATGTATTTCCGAAAGAATTACCGGGATTACCCCCACATCGATCCGTTGAATTTCAAATAGATCTTGTACCAGGAGCTGCACCAATAGCTCGTGCTCCTTACAGACTCGCACCCAGCGAGATGAAAGAACTGCAAAGCCAATTACAAGAACTTTTAGAGCGTGGTTTCATTCGACCAAGCACATCACCGTGGGGAGCTCCTGTTTTGTTTGTCAAGAAGAAAGATGGTACATTCAGGTTGTGTATCGACTACCGAGAGTTGAACAAACTTACCATCAAGAACCGCTACCCACTACAGAGAATCGACGACTTATTTGATCAACTACAAGGCTCGTCTGTTTATTCAAAGATTGACTTACGTTCCGGGTATCATCAAATGCGGGTGAAAGAAGATGATATTCCAAAGACTGCTTTCAGAACACGTTACGGTCATTACGAGTTTATGGTCATGCCGTTTGGTTTAACTAATGCACCAGCTGTGTTCATGGACCTTATGAACCGAGTGTGTGGACCATACCTTGACAAGTTTGTCATTGTTTTCATTGATGACATACTTATTTACTCAAAGAATGACCAAGAACACGGTGAACATTTGAGAAAGGTGTTAGAAGTATTGAGGAAGGAAGAATTGTACGCTAAGTTTTCAAAGTGTGCATTTTGGTTGGAAGAAGTTCAATTCCTCGGTCACATAGTGAACAAAGAAGGTATTAAGGTGGATCCGGCAAAGATAGAAACTGTTGAAAAGTGGGAAACCCCGAAAACTCCGAAACACATACGCCAGTTTTTAGGACTAGCTGGTTACTACAGAAGGTTCATCCAAGACTTTTCCAGAATAGCAAAACCCTTGACTGCATTAACGCATAAAGGGAAGAAATTTGAATGGAATGATGAACAAGAGAAAGCGTTTCAGTTATTGAAGAAAAAGCTAACTACGGCACCTATATTGTCATTGCCTGAAGGGAATGATGATTTTGTGATTTATTGTGACGCATCAAAGCAAGGTCTCGGTTGTGTATTAATGCAACGAACGAAGGTGATTGCTTATGCGTCTAGACAATTGAAGATTCACGAACAAAATTATACGACGCATGATTTGGAATTAGGCGCGGTTGTTTTTGCATTAAAGACTTGGAGGCACTACTTATATGGGGTCAAAAGTATTATATATACCGACCACAAAAGTCTTCAACACATATTTAATCAGAAACAACTGAATATGAGGCAGCGTAGGTGGATTGAATTATTGAATGATTACGATTTTGAGATTCGTTACCACCCGGGGAAGGCAAATGTGGTAGCCGATGCCTTGAGCAGGAAGGATAGAGAACCCATTCGAGTAAAATCTATGAATATAATGATTCATAATAACATTACTACTCAAATAAAGGAGGCGCAACAAGGAGTTTTAAAAGAGGGAAATTTAAAGGATGAAATACCCAAAGGATCGGAGAAGCATCTTAATATTCGGGAAGACGGAACCCGGTATAGGGCTGAAAGGATTTGGGTACCAAAATTTGGAGATATGAGAGAAATGGTACTTAGAGAAGCTCATAAAACCAGATACTCAATACATCCTGGAACGGGGAAGATGTACAAGGATCTCAAGAAACATTTTTGGTGGCCGGGTATGAAAGCCGATGTTGCTAAATACGTAGGAGAATGTTTGACGTGTTCTAAGGTCAAAGCTGAGCATCAGAAACCATCAGGTCTACTTCAACAACCCGAAATCCCGGAATGGAAATGGGAAAACATTACCATGGATTTCATCACTAAATTGCCAAGGACTGCAAGTGGTTTTGATACTATTTGGGTAATAGTTGATCGTCTCACCAAATCAGCACACTTCCTACCAATAAGAGAAGATGACAAGATGGAGAAGTTAGCACGACTGTATTTGAAGGAAGTCGTCTCCAGACATGGAATACCAATCTCTATTATCTCTGATAGGGATGGCAGATTTATTTCAAGATTCTGGCAGACATTACAGCAAGCATTAGGAACTCGTCTAGACATGAGTACTGCCTATCATCCACAAACTGATGGGCAGAGCGAAAGGACGATACAAACGCTTGAAGACATGCTACGAGCATGTGTTATTGATTTCGGAAACAGTTGGGATCGACATCTACCGTTAGCAGAATTTTCCTACAACAACAGCTACCATTCAAGCATTGAGATGGCGCCGTTTGAAGCACTTTATGGTAGAAAGTGCAGGTCTCCGATTTGTTGGAGTGAAGTGGGGGATAGACAGATTACGGGTCCGGAGATTATACAAGATGTTGGGATTTAACAAGTTTCATAATACTTAAAACCTTTTAAGAATCATTCAAAGCGGAAGCATGTAAAATTACCAATTGAAACTTGTATATCTTTAACCATATAAAAGTTAAATCCCAAGAAAAGGATCAAGTTGAGAAATAAGCTTACAAACTACAAGCAAGAATAAGATGTTATACCTATTCCAAGCTAGTTGAAAGTGATGAAGATGATGATGTTGAATGGAGCTTCAAATGGATGAAACCTCAAGAGATTATACCCCAAACTTGTAACCAACACCTTGTACTTTGGTTAGGATTTAATAACACTTGAATATGGCTTACAAAAATCAAATTATGAAGCCTCTAAACCCCATAAAACCCCACGGCCTGCAGCTGTATTTTGTGAGAGTTTTTGCAGTTTTTTTTGAAGTGTTTTGATGTGTATTCAAAGTGTGTTGAGTCTCCAAGAAGTCCTAGATACTTATGCTTCTTGAAAATGCAAGTATCCATTCAAATGGCTAGTCAAAGTGGATGTATTTTAGACTCCAATGCCACTTACTCAACACATATTATAGAATATGTTTTATAAAAGAATTAGTTTATTTTATAAAATTCTTTTATAAACTTCCATTTTATTTATGTACATCTTAATATATATAATCCATTTATATAAAATGTAACATAAACTTATTAATTATTTACCTATAAATAATTAAATCCATATTATATAAATTATTCCATAATTTATATAAATACACATCAAATAATATTTAAGAAAACCATTTTTCTTAAAGTTCAAGTGTCGCGTATTTAATCAACGATTCAATCGTTAAGATCAAAGACGAATAAGGTGTCGGTAAGTTTGTTATTGGGTATGACCCGACTTGGATCATAACACGTCAGCCACGTTAATTTAATATGTCTCTCGGGCATACGAAATACCTTCAATCTCCCACTTGCACGAGAAACATAAGAAATTAATGCAAGTGATGGATACAGCCTAACACACCGTCCATCACCCCTAATATGTTATGACTTTGTGCCATTCAATAACATCATCCCTTTCGAGTTCCATCTCGAATATGATTAGGTGAATCTTTCATTATTTCCTTTCGTCCTAGATGTCATGTTAAATCCAAGAGATACAGAGTGATCACTCTCTTATAGATTTAACTTTTCAGGCCTTAGACATCTGACTCTCAACGAATAAGAGGGACAAATTCCATCTTGACTACATACGTCCTAGATATACACTTTGTAATATACCTGAGTTCTTCCTTATGTACTACCATATTTCAGAATAGCGAAGGAAAGAATCAAGGCATAATACTCGGTGAATATTAGAACCCAATATGTATCTCAGGTCAGAGGATACAATATATTCGCCTTTACTCAAGATTACATGTGATCAACCACAAAGGCTCTATACAGTAATTCTTGAGAGCGGGTCTTCCAATATTTGTTTCCCACAAATATATATGAACTTTGGTTGCAACCTTGCCCCACATTCAACCTGAATGTATACCAATCCGAGTTCATAATAGTCTAAACCTCACACTTGTTCCCACAAATGTGATCGACTACGGAAATTTAGAATAATTGCTTATTCATGGATGAAATATGCAAAATAGGAACATAACTCAAATAAATTAACACCATAGTTATATTAATGAGTTTGAATAATTTCGTTCCGGTACAATACATAAAATAGATCATATCCAATCACTAGAATATCGAAGCCCTAATGCACAAACATGTCCCTCATGTTTTGGCCCATGTAAAAGCTTCGTGAGTGGATCCGCAACATTATGATCTGTATGAACTTTGCGAATACATATCTTTCCTTTTTCAACTTCATCCCTTATGTAGTTGAATCTCCGCTCAATGTGACGAGTCTTTTGATGGGCACGAGGTTCCTTGATTTGAGCAATCGCACCCTCGTTGTCACAAAAGATCTCAAGAGGATCCTGAATGGAAGGGACCACTCCTAAGTCGTCGATGAATTTCTTCATCCATGCAGCTTCCTGAGCTGCCAGTGAGGCGGCAATGTACTCCGACTCTGTAGTGGATAACGCAACAACCTCCTGTTTCGAACTCTTCCAAGAGACCGCACCACCATTTAACATGAAGACATAACCGGATTGTGATCGAGAGTCATCTCGATCAGTTTGGAAACTCGCATCCACGTAACCTTTTACAACGAGTTCCTCCTCACCAGACCCATATATTAGAAACATATCCTTAGTCCTCCTAAGGTATTTCAATATACTTTTAACAGCAATCCAATGACTGTTTCCTGGGTTATTCTGGTATCTACTTGTCAAGCTTAGAGCGCATGACACATCCGGTCTAGTACATATCATTGCATACATGATAGACCCAATAGCAGATGCGTATGGGACTTTCTTCATTCTCTCTTGTTCATCTTTCGTGGCAGGACACTGAGATGAACTGAGAACGGTTCCTTTTTGAATAGGTACCAAACCTCTCTTAGAGTTTTCCATCTTGAACCTTTTCAAGATTTTATCAATGTATGTACTTTGACTTAAACCTATCAATCTCTTGGATCTATTCCTATAGATCCCTATCCCCAATATGTATTGTGCATCTCCAAGATCCTTAATGGAGAAGCAACTCTTCAGCCAAGTTTTGACTCCTTGCATTGTGGTAATATCATTCCCAAATAGTAATATATCATCCACATATAGTACAAGGAATATGATCGTGCTCCCACTAGCTTTCTTATATACACAAGCTTCATCACCATTTTTAATGAAGCCAAATTTCTCGGCTTCCTCATTAAAACGATGATTCCACATTCTAGATGCTTGTTTCAATCCGTAGATTGACTTCTTTAACTTGCATACACTTTTAGGATATTTTGGATCAACAAAACCTTCAGGCTGGACCATATAGACATCTTCCATAAGATATCCATTTAGGAAAGCGGTTTTGACATCCATTTGCCATATTTCATAGTCGTAGTGTGCAGCAATGGCAAATAATATCCTAATAGACTTTAGCATTGCCACAGGCGAGAAAGTTTCATCATAATCAACCCCTTGAGTTTGAGTGAAACCTTTTGCAACAAGTCTAGCTTTATATGTATCCAAGTTTCCATGTATGTCGGTTTTCATTTTGAAAAGCCATTTGCAATCAACTAGCTTAGAGCTAGGAGGTTGCTCAACAAGTTCCCACACTTGGTTTTCATACATGGATTGCATCTCGGCGTTCATGGCTTCCTGCCATTTATCTTTATCAATCCTTGATAAAGCATCTTCGTAGTTTGTCGGTTCATCCAAATCAACCGTATAGCATCCATCCACAAGAAAACCATATCTCTCAGGAGGATTACTAGTCCTACTAGATCTTCGAACGTCTTGTGTACTTTGATCATCCACTTGATCATTTTCAACATCCTCATGTTGAGTGCTAGTGTCAACCAATTGTGTATCATCTACTTGATCTTGAACCTCTTCAAGATCTATCTTCCTTTCACTATTTCCTTCCATTAGGAACTTAGTTTCAAGGAATTCCGCCTTCCGAGCAACAAATACATTCTGCTCGGATGGATCATAGAAATAGTATCCCATATCATCCTTGGGATATCCTATGAAGATACACTTCGTGGATCGAGCATTCAACTTATTAGGGACGTAACGCTTAGGATAAGCTTCACATCCCCATACCTTTAAGTATGATAGAGATGGAGGTTTACCAAACCACATCTCGTGAGGAGTTCGTTCCACTTTCTTGGTTGGGGCCATATTTAAAATACGAGCCGCGGAGCTTAGACAATAACCCCAAAATGATAGAGGCAACGAGCTTCTTGCCATCATAGATCGAACCATATCCATTAGGGTTCGGTTCCTCCTTTCGGAAACTCCATTAAGTTGGGGTGTTCCGGGTGGAGTAAGTTGTGAGATAATCCCACAACTCCTAAGATGATCTTGGAAGGCATCGCTTAGGTATTCACCTCCTCTATCGGTACGAAGTACCTTAATTGTCCTATTGAGTTGATTTTGTACTTCGTTTTGATATTCTTTGAATGCTTCAAACGTTTCGTCCTTGTGTCTTAATAAGTAGACATATCCGAAACGACTAAAGTCATCAATGAAAGTAACAAAGTATCTTTCACCATTCCTAGTCATGGGTTTAAAGGGTCCACATACATCTGAATGTATTAATCCCAATAAATCTTTAGCCCTTTCATAAGTCCCTTTGAAAGGTGCTTTAGTCATCTTGCCTTGTAAACAAGATTCACATACATCAAACGAATCCATTTCATTTGATTTCAAAAGTCCATCCTTTTGAAGTGTATGCATTCGGTTCTTGTTTATGTGACCAAGGCGACAATGCCATAAATAGGAATCACTCAAATCCCTTTTGAGTTTCTTGGTGCTTGTATGGTACATTGAGCTACTAGATGATGTGTTATCATGAACCAATTCATAAATTCCATTTGAAGGTGAAGCCTTGAAATAGAATACATTATCTAAATAAATATGGATATCATCATTAACAAAATTAAGGTTAAAACCACATTGTTTCAAACGGGAAATGGAAATAATGTTTCGACATAAATCGGGTGCATACAAAACATCTTTCAAAATAAGTTCCAAACCACTTGGAAGCTTTAACACAAAGTCTCCTTGAGCCTTCACTTGCACTTTGGCTCCATTACCCATGTAGAGACTTGATGTTCCCGTTTGCTTGCTACTTCTTTTGAACCCCTGCAATGAATTGCAAATATGAGTTCCACATCCAGTGTCTAATACCCATGTATTAGAAGAAGTAATACTAAGCTCTATATATACCATATATATATTACCTGAGGTTTGCCCTGCATCCCTCTTGTCCTTCAACTCCTTAAGATAAACCGGACAGTTTCGTTTCCAATGACCCATCTCACCGCAACCGAAACATGGGTCTTCCTTGGGGTTTGCCTTCTCGGCTACCTTTTGCTTCTTAGCCTTGTTGATGGTTGGGGTAACCATCTTCCCTTTCCCTTTGCCTTGATAGGCGGGTCCTTTTCTCTTAGCCACCTTTGGCTTAGAGGTCTTACTTTTGGACCCACCTTGATCGATTGCTAACACGGGTAAAGCCCTTTTACCCATGCTAGTTTCCGCCGTTCTAAGCATACCGTGAAGCTCACCTATGCTCTTATCCATCCCATTCATATTGTAATTAATTACAAATTGATCAAACCTTTTTGATAGGGAGTTAAGGATAAGATCGGTGGCTAACTCATTAGATATGTTTAGGTTAAGACGGTTAGCACGATCGATAAGGCTTTTCATCTTAAGTACATAAGATGAAACCGATTGGGTATCGTCCATACGACAAGCATGTAGCGCCCGAACCGTTTCGAAGCGTTCGACACGCGCTTGTTGGAGGAACATCTCCTTCAATTGCGTTATCATGTCGTATGCACTATGGTGCTCGAAATCCTTTTGGAGTTCGGGTATCATAGTCCCAAGCATTAAGCATGAGACTTGAAGGGAGTCGTGGCAATACTTATCGTAAGAGGCCATTGCCTCCACATCATTCTCATCCGGTTGATCGGGAATGGGGTCCTCAAGCACATACATTTTATCCTCTTGTTTGAGGACAATCCGAAGATTGCGGAACCAATCCATAAAGTTTGTATGGTTGAGTTTGTCTTTCTCTAAGAGAGACCTTAATGATAGGTGGTTCAGGTTAAGTGGTGCGTTTGGAATGTTGTTGTTGTTATTGGCGGCCATCTACAAAATTAACAAAGTTCGTTTAAGTATCGATTTTAATTTAACATTCAATACCCTTTTAAAATTTTAATTGACTTATTAAATATTAGAATCCAACGGTAAATCAAATTTCGGTTAGGTGACCTTTATCCCGTTATTTGATTTAGCTAGGTAGTCATTATATGACAATTGCAATCCTTTTGCAACTTCTAAGTTATGGGATCATGCAATCCTTTTGCATGGCATATTTATCCCATCAACGCCTATTTGTTCATCATGCTTCGGTGATCCTAAGTTCATGATTCCCAAATCAAGTCGTCCTACTTGTGTAAACATGTAGACTTAACATACAAGTGGTTAGGTGACCTTTATCCCACATGCATGCGAAGTGTACCTTATTCATATTAGTTCGCTCATGACGGTTAGGTGACCTTTATCCCATCAAGAGTTTCCTAATACGTCTAAGTGTTTCCACAAAAGGATGGCGTTTAACTTGTTTGCCTTGTTAATAAGGGATTTTAAGTTTTCATTAATTCTAGTTTGAGAAAACTTTTGCACCATACACCAACATGCATTTAGTGTATGGTTTATTTGAAAATCCATTTTCATGTTATGTAATAAAGCCAATTTTATTACTTTGATATAAACCATTTTATATGTATGATCCTTATCATGTTCTTAATAACCGATTATTAGTGTCCTTTTAGCCGTTTTTAATTTAACCATTTAAATTGACGTTTTGCATGTCATTAATAATGTCAATTTTAACCAATTTAAATTGCCATTTTAGTTTGTTGTTAACTTGAGTGATTAACTTGTAGCATACAAACATACAATCCACATAATCATACAAAACAACCACGCATGCAAAATCATATGTTCACAATCAAGCCATTTTTGGTAGACATTTGTTTAGCCGAAAACAAATGCCACCGGTTAAGGGGTTATAACACAAAGTAGGAGGTTTTAACCTCCCACTTAATCTTGCATCCAAATGCTTCTTCATGTGTTCTTCAAGTCTTCATCATCTTGTTCTTCATTTTTACAAAATATGTATCCTAATACATTTTTATCTAGAAAATGAAATACAACCTATTCTATTTTACATACCAAATGTAAAACAAATTACATAGCCAAAATAATAATATTACAAACCAAATTGCATGAATATTACAACCACATGAATGAATTAATATTACATACCAAATGAATGAATTAATTCAACCAAACATGCAATCATTCAAACAAAAGGCCAAGGCTTGATTGTGAACTTCAACATACAACAAAATGACCAAAATATAGACCAAATAAAAGAGCCCAAAACCCATTTTTGGGACTCAATAATTCGGCCATAATATGAACCCCACCCAAACCCGAAAATTTTTGCATTCTACTATCATGCATGTTCATAAAATGCAAAAATATAGTGGGTTTAATAGATCATCTCGAAGCATATTTCAACAACTTCGGCTCTAGATACCATTGTTGGGATTTAACAAGTTTCATAATACTTAAAACCTTTTAAGAATCATTCAAAGCGGAAGCATGTAAAATTACCAATTGAAACTTGTATATCTTTAACCATATAAAAGTTAAATCCCAAGAAAAGGATCAAGTTGAGAAATAAGCTTACAAACTACAAGCAAGAATAAGATGTTATACCTATTCCAAGCTAGTTGAAAGTGATGAAGATGATGATGTTGAATGGAGCTTCAAATGGATGAAACCTCAAGAGATTATACCCCAAACTTGTAACCAACACCTTGTACTTTGGTTAGGATTTAATAACACTTGAATATGGCTTACAAAAATCAAATTATGAAGCCTCTAAACCCCATAAAACCCCACGGCCTGCAGCTGTATTTTGTGAGAGTTTTTGCAGTTTTTTTTGAAGTGTTTTGATGTGTATTCAAAGTGTGTTGAGTCTCCAAGAAGTCCTAGATACTTATGCTTCTTGAAAATGCAAGTATCCATTCAAATGGCTAGTCAAAGTGGATGTATTTTAGACTCCAATGCCACTTACTCAACACATATTATAGAATATGTTTTATAAAAGAATTAGTTTATTTTATAAAATTCTTTTATAAACTTCCATTTTATTTATGTACATCTTAATATATATAATCCATTTATATAAAATGTAACATAAACTTATTAATTATTTACCTATAAATAATTAAATCCATATTATATAAATTATTCCATAATTTATATAAATACACATCAAATAATATTTAAGAAAACCATTTTTCTTAAAGTTCAAGTGTCGCGTATTTAATCAACGATTCAATCGTTAAGATCAAAGACGAATAAGGTGTCGGTAAGTTTGTTATTGGGTATGACCCGACTTGGATCATAACACGTCAGCCACGTTAATTTAATATGTCTCTCGGGCATACGAAATACCTTCACAAGAAACTACCGAGAAGATCATCCAAATTCAACAACGGTTGAAAACCGCCCAAAGTCGACAAAAGAGCTACGCTGACATTAAAAGAAAAGATATAGAATTTGAAATTGGAGAGATGGTCATGCTTAAAGTTGCACCTTGGAAAGGCGTTGTTCGATTTGGTAAACGAGGGAAATTAAATCCAAGGTATATTGGACCATTCAAGATTATTGATCGTGTCGGACCAGTAGCTTACCGACTTGAGTTACCTCAACAACTCGCGGCTGTACATAACACTTTCCACGTCTCGAATTTGAAGAAATGTTTTGCTAAAGAAGATCTCACTATTCCGTTAGATGAAATCCAAATCAACGAAAAACTCCAATTCATCGAAGAACCCGTCGAAATAATGGATCGTGAGGTTAAAAGGCTTAAGCAAAACAAGATACCAATTGTTAAGGTTCGATGGAATGCTCGTAGAGGACCCGAGTTCACCTGGGAGCGTGAAGATCAGATGAAGAAGAAATACCCGCATCTATTTCCAGAAGATTCGTCAACACCTTCAACAGCTTAAAATTTCGGGACGAAATTTATTTAACGGGTAGGTACTGTAGTGACCCGAACTTTTCCATGTTTATATATATTAATTGAGATTGATATTTACATGATTAAATGTTTCCAACATGTTAAGCAATCAAACTTGTTAAGACTTGATTAATTGAAATAGGTTTCATATAGACAATTGACCACCCAAGTTGACCGGTGATTCACGAACGTTAAAACTTGTAAAAAAACTATATGATGACATATATATGGTTATATATATAGTTAACATGATATTATGATAAGTAAACATATCATTAATTATATTAACAATGAACTACATATGTAAAAACAAGACTACTAACTTAATGATTTTGAAACGAGACATATATGTAACGTTTATCGTTGTAACGACATTTAATGTATATATATCATATTAAGAGATATTCGTACATCATAATATCATGATAATATAATAATTTAAAATCTATTTTGATATTATAAACATTGGGATTAACAACATTTAACAAGATCGTTAACCTAAAGGTTTCAAAACAACACTTACATGTAACAACTAACGATGACTTAACGACTCAGTTAAAATGTATATACATGTAGTGTTTTAATATGTATTTATACACTTTTGAAAGACTTCAATACACTTATCAAAATACTTCTACTTAACAAAAATGCTTACAATTACATTCTCGTTCAGTTTCATCAACAATTCTACTCGTATGCACCCGTATTCATACTCGTACAATACACAGCTTTTAGATGTATGTACTATTGGTATATACACTCCAATGATCAGCTCTTAGCAGCCCATGTGAGTCACCTAACACATGTGGGAACCATCATTTGGCAACTAGCATGAAATATCTCATAAGATTACAAAAATATGAGTAATCATTCATGACTTATTTACATGAAAACACAATTACATATCCTTTATATCTAATCCATACACCAACGACCAAAAACACCTACAAACACTTTCATTCTTCAATTTTCTTCATCTAATTGATCTCTCTCAAGTTCTATCTTCAAGTTCTAAGTGTTCTTCATAAATTCCAAAAGTTCTAGTTTCATAAAATCAAGAATACTTTCAAGTTTGCTAGCTCACTTCCAATCTTGTAAGGTGATCATCCAACCTCAAGAAATCTTTGTTTCTTACAGTAGGTTATCATTCTAATACAAGGTAATAATCATATTCAAACTTTGGTTCAATTTCTATAACTATAACAATCTTATTTCAAGTGATGATCTTACTTGAACTTGTTTTCGTGTCATGATTCTGCTTCAAGAACTTCGAGCCATCCAAGGATCCATTGAAGCTAGATCCATTTTTCTCTTTTCCAGTAGGTTTATCCAAGGAAATTAAGGTAGTAATGATGTTCATAACATCATTCGATTCATACATATAAAGCTATCTTATTCGAAGGTTTAAACTTGTAATCACTAGAACATAGTTTAGTTAATTCTAAACTTGTTCGCAAACAAAAGTTAATCCTTCTAACTTGACTTTTAAAATCAACTAAACACATGTTCTATATCTATATGATATGCTAACTTAATGATTTAAAACCTGGAAACACGAAAAACACCGTAAAACCGGATTTACGCCGTCGTAGTAACACCGCGGGCTGTTTTGGGTTAGTTAATTAAAAACTATGATAAACTTTGATTTAAAAGTTGTTATTCTGAGAAAATGATTTTTATTATGAACATGAAACTATATCCAAAAATTATGGTTAAACTCAAAGTGGAAGTATGTTTTCTAAAATGGTCATCTAGACGTCGTTCTTTCGACTGAAATGACTACCTTTACAAAAACGACTTGTAACTTATTTTTCCGACTAGAAACCTATACTTTTTTTGTTTAGATTCATAAAATAGAGTTCAATATGAAACCATAGCAATTTGATTCACTCAAAACGGATTTAAAATGAAGAAGTTATGGGTAAAACAAGATTGGATAATTTTTCTCATTTTAGCTACGTGAAAATTGGTAACAAATCTATTCCAACCATAACTTAATCAACTTGTATTATATATTATGTAATCTTGAGATACCATAGACACGTATACAATGTTTCGACCTATCATGTCGACACATCTATATATATTTCGGAACAACCATAGACACTCTATATGTGAATGTTGGAGTTAGCTATACAGGGTTGAGGTTGATTCCAAAATATATATAGTTTGAGTTGTGATCAATACTGAGATACGTATACACTGGGTCGTGGATTGATTCAAGATAATATTTATCAATTTATTTCTGTACATCTAACTGTGGACAACTAGTTGTAGGTTACTAACGAGGACAGCTGACTTAATAAACTTAAAACATCAAAATATATTAAAAGTGTTGTAAATATATTTTGAACATACTTTGATATATATGTATATATTGTTATAGGTTCGTGAATCAACCAGTGGCCAAGTCTTACTTCCCGACGAAGTAAAAATCTGTGAAAGTGAGTTATAGTCCCACTTTTAAAATCTAATATTTTTGGGATGAGAATACATGCTGGTTTTATAAATGATTTACAAAATAGACACAAGTACGTGAAATTACATTCTATGGTTGAATTATCAAAATCGAATATGCCCCTTTTTATTAAGTCTGGTAATCTAAGAATTAGGGAACAGACACCCTAATTGACGCGAATCCTAAAGATAGATCTATTGGGCCTAACAAACCCCATCCAAAGTACCGGATGCTTTAGTACTTCGAAATTTATATCATATCCGAAGGGTGTCCCGGAATGATGGGGATATTCTTATATATGCATCTTGTTATTGTCGGTTACCAGGTGTTCACCATATGAATGATTTTTATCTCTATGTATGGGATGTGTATTGAAATATGAAATCTTGTGGTCTATTGTTACGATTTGATATATATAGGTTAAACCTATAACTCACCAACATTTTTGTTGACGTTTTAAGCATGTTTATTCTCAGGTGATTATTAAGAGCTTCCGCTGTCGCATACTTAAATAAGGACAAGATTTGGAGTCCATGCTTGTATGATATTGTGTAAAAACTGCATTCAAGAAACTTATTTTGTTGTAACATATTTGTATTGTAAACCATTATGTAATGGTCGTGTGTAAACAGGATATTTTAGATTATCATTATTTGATAATCTACGTAAAGCTTTTTAAACCTTTATTGATGAAATAAAGGTTATGGTTTGTTTAAAAATGAATGCAGTCTTTGAAAAACGTCTCATATAGAGGTCAAAACCTCGCAACGAAATCAATTAATATGGAACGTTTTTAATCAATAAGAACGGGACATTTCAATTCGCTCCTTCTTTTAGCTGGATATTGATTATCCCGGCTGTACAAGTATTTTAGAGAAGGGGGCCTCTTCTTCCCTTCATTAAGCGGTCTCTGCCCTCCCCCAGGAGGATTCCAAGGCTGTTCGAGCCCGGGCACTCATGGCGATGATTGCGCTTATCATGGATGGTTTTGACCAGGAGGAGCAGGTGACGGATCTGGAGTGCCAGCTGACTACTGCTCGTGGTGAGTTGTCCCAGGCTCCCATGACCCGGGAAGATGTTAAAATCTTGGAAACTCGGCTGAGGGTCACCAAGGAGGAGCTTAGCCGGGTGACTGTGGAGAAGGAAAAGGAGGCTGCTGCCAAAGAGGCTGCCCTAGAAGAGTGCAGGCGATTGCGGGGTGGTCTTCCATTTATTTTGAGGAAAGCTATCAACTCCTCCACCGTGAAGTCACCCTTTAAGGTTTATTTGGATAGCATCGGGTCAACCAGTTTTACCCAAGCCATTAGATTGATGCAGAGGCACCATGTTGGTGTGGTTCTCCCTTTGCATCCGGATATCGCCGGGAAGGTGAATCCGGCTGCTGTGCAGGAGGTCCAAGCTGCTGAAAGAGCCTTGGCGGAGATTTGCTTTGGTAATTTTGAAGATCTCTGCGCTGACGATGGTACAACTATGCAGCAGCTCTTGGATTTTAGTTTTTAACTTTTTGTACTGCACATTGTTGCATATTTTTTGGAGAAACTTGTAATGAACCACATGTAATTAATGAAAATTTTAATTTCAAGTATTTTGTGCCGAATTTTCTTCAGTTGAACTAGTTCATATCTTCGTATGTATGCCTAGAATACATTTGTGTTAGTTTTGGCGTGTACACCATGCAGTCACGCGTGTTTATTCCATCTCCTCATTGGTCGTTTATAAGTATAAACTTGTACCGACGAGGGCTAGACAATCACCTCTTAAGGGGGGTACAGAATAACTAGGGTGGGACTTACGTGGATGCCAGAATCCGTTTGCCGCTAACTGGTTATTAACACATGAACATCTTTTGTAAATAACATAATGAACTAGCTATTGTAAATGGTAAAATGCTTCTATTTATTCCTGAAAATGAAAAACATACATAGATTCTTTATTGAAAATGAAAGGCATAAACATTAAGATAGCTGTAAGTTGAAGTGATCAGTTTCAATCACGGTATCCATCGAAATTTTAGTGTAGCATCTAGCCACTTTTGTTTCCCTTAACCGGTGTTCCATCTTGGTTGGAGCTTTCACAACTTTCTGGCCTTGAACGTTTAGGTGCCGGATTAAGGTTTTTAGTTGTTCCATGGTTGTGAAGTTGTTCTTCCCATTCCGGCTGATAGCGCCAGCCGGCACTCCCGTTTCCAGTCTTGTAAGAGTTAGTTGGGCTCTTTTTGTTGGAGTATGATGTTGGAGGGAGGTAACTTAGTCGTTTAAGTACTGACACACGTTTCTCTTCCAAGATGTGTGGGGTCTTTCTTGCTGCGGTGCTTCGTGTAACTTTAGTATTGCCTCTTACCGGGAAAGGCTGTCGGGTGGATTCGACTGTAGCCACACCTTTCCGGGTTGGAAATTTAAGCAAGCCGTGAGCGATGGAGGTTATGGCGTTAAACTTTCTGAAGAAGTTTCTTCCCAAGATCACATTTGTGGCGGTCACAGATTTGACCACATAAAAGTCAATGACCTCACTACGGAGGTAGGGCTGTGTGCCTACCGTCACCGTTGCCTTGAGTTTTCCTATGGGTTCTTCAGTAGAGCCCATAAATCCAGAGATGATGGCATTGGAGTGTCTCATTTTTCTACCGACACATTTTAGGAGTTGGGAAAGGCAATGGGCATACAAGACATCAACCTCACTCCCGGTGTTAGTGTACATTTATTGGGCATGAAAGCCGTCTATCAAACCGTCAATCACCACAGGTTCTTCCCGAGCGTATCGTGCCGGTCTCCTTGGGAATGTGATTGCAGCATCTCTCCAGGGGTCGAGCTCATCTTTTTTAATACTGATTATGTTAATTACAACTTTATCTTTTTCCTTCTCACGCTTTTTGCTGTCTTCCTTCTGCCAACTGAATGTTTTGTTGGGATCTGCCTTTTTGAACTTCCATCCTGACAACAAGTGATTGAGTTCACATGCCTTGATTTTGGCAAAGATTTCGCATATTAGTGCTTTGCATTCATCAGTGTCGTGGCCGTTGTCTTCGTGGAACTCACAATACTTCTCTGACTTTTGACAGTCACGTTTTAATAAGTGGTGCCGGAGGGGTAAACTTTGCCTTTA
Organism: Rutidosis leptorrhynchoides; assembly: GCF_046630445.1. Lineage (NCBI taxonomy): Eukaryota > Viridiplantae > Streptophyta > Magnoliopsida > Asterales > Asteraceae > Rutidosis > Rutidosis leptorrhynchoides. The sequence goes on along the minus strand of NC_092343.1, from coordinate 385,325,298 downwards.
CGGGTTCTGTTAACAGTATTTCCCTTGGAGTTTTGGATAGGCTGTCGATTAGGGACCCCTTATCAGATGGTCTTCGGCTGCTCTTATCATGCCTATGGATGTCATGGATTTTGCTGTGACTATTGTGGCATTTGTGATGGCTTTCGCTGCGCCTGCTGCTGTCGTGACGGTGCCTGCTGACTGCTCTCGCTTCTTCTTTCCTCTTCTCTTTTCTTTTCATCCCGGTGATACCCGGCTTGTCTTTCCCTTCCAGAGTGTTGGTGCTGCCTTGCTACCATCACTGCGTCTGCAAATGTACTCGAGATGTTCCACCGGAGTTCAGAGACGTGCGACAGGTGTGCATTTTTTTTCTAGGCATGTTATGAATTCGGAAATCTGTTGTGTTTCCGGGAGTCCTGGTATTTTTTGATACTCCAGCATATACCTTGTGATGAAGCTTTCGATTTTCTCTCCCCAGTACATTGGGATTTCGTGAGCATACATGTGTGTATACGTGTGTTGGCGGAGGTTCTGATATTGCATGAGGAACTTTTCTCGCAAGTTTGCGAAGCAATTGATTCCATTAGGTGGTAACTTTGCAAACCACTCCCTGGCAGCCGACTGTAGGAAAGTCGGAAAGAGGTGGCACGCTACCTCGTCACTCCAATGTTGGGTTTTCGTGGCGCCCTCAAAGATTTGTAGGAAATCATCTGGGTCAGTGGTGCCATTATACACCCCCAAAGTGACCGGTTTGACGATGTTTACAGGGAGTGTACAGCCGGCGATCCATTCGCAAAGCTTTTGGTTAGTTTCTGACATCTCAACCGGTCACTTTGCTTTGTTACCAATGATTGAGGCGAACATATTCTTAAGTGCAGTTCCCTGGATGGCGGGTTGTGACAAAGAGTGTTTGTACGCCGACGGGGCAGCCTGCACGAGAAGCTCAGTCAGCCATGCATTTGAGGCAGCCTTGGTGAAACCTTTACTTCCCGCACCGATATTTAACAGTGGGCTGGTTTTCAGAACGTCTAGAGTTTGCGATTGCTGCTTCTCTGCTAGACCGTTATCGTTCAACACGACTTTTAGCTTTTCGATTACTTGTTTCTCGACGTCTGCTGAGATCATTTTGGTGATCATGTCGGCGTCGTTTTGAGACGATCCGATGCCGCTCGAACCGCCGGTTTTGAGACCAAGGGTGCCGAGTTTCAACCTATCTCCACCGGGTGGTGACCCCTCGTGTATGTCTTCATCGTCGTCGAAGACATTCATCTCGTCTCCTGACGCTTCACCGGAGTGGATGTGAGCGATTGATTGCTTTGGAGGTTGAGGTGGCTCCATCGTTGGTGAGCTTCCTTTGTTCAAAGGTGGTTCAACGTCATCGCTCGCACCCTTCTTATTTGCCATTTCGCTATTTGGTTTCATTGTGTTGTTCGTACCTTTAGGTGGCGCCATTTGATCAAACCAAAATCGTCTGGTGTGGGATAGATTTTGGTTTGAGTGCTTCATTTGGGAAAAAGAGTAAGTCGAATGTTTTAACTCCAATAATTATGCAAACCCCGATTTGGAATATGGATTCTAAGGGCGTAAAACAATCGATTGAATTAACCTTATTCGATTGGAATCAAATAAGTCAGAGTGTGAATTGGCTCCGATGACGATCAGAGTGCTAATCAGAATTAAGCTAACGACTAGAGTAATGCTATCGCAGTTGATTTGAGCCGAGTAATATTAATGCATCCAATGTTATTGAAATGAAAGATCTTGTTTACATATTTATAGATGTTTAAGAGAGAATGATGACGTGGCACATGTCCCTTTCATAGTTGTAACGAACTTTTCCAATCTCGAGGGGTGACGTGGCACCTGTCTTTTCATGGGAATAATCGAACAGATCCTAACGAACTTTCCTAGATTCGCGGGCTGACGTGGCATGCAACTTGCTTACATGTTCGCTCCGGGATGAAGTGCCTGCTCCGGGGCAGTGTACTTCATCCGGGGTGGCATGTTTGACCCGGGAGGGTGTCCCTATGTCGAGTCGGAATATCAAACCGGGAATGGTTGATGGAGCCGGTGGTATGTTGGTCCCGGCTAAGGCATCACGGTACTTTCAGTCTAGCCGGGGAGATTTTGCTTTCTGTTTATTCCAAGTGCTTCTTCGTGGTTACAATCATCATGATCGGCTGCATGATGCCGGCTACGTGTGTGTCGTTCGGGCTAGGTTTTTATGTAACATTTCCGACTAGCCGTTTGCCCGGCGTGGTAAGGTTGCTGAGATGACGCCGGATGACTGTTTTGGGAAGGAATCCTTCTTCCGGAGCGGACCGTGTCGGATAAAATCCTAGCCGCTTACTATTTATTAGTGTCGTTTTTGAGATGGATCTTTATGGGTATCATTACAGGCCATTAGAAAGACATCCACTCATCATGACTTTAAGAAAATCTCCAAAGGAAATTTTATTCACTGAACCTATCAAAGAGACTTTTAATCCTTCAGCACCAATGGAAGAAAGAGAGGGGCCAAAGAGTGACATGTGGTGTGATTTTCACGAAGCATATGGGCATAATATTGACAATTGCAAGTCATTGATGAGAGAGATCATTGCTAAGATTAAGGCTGGTGAACTAAACCACTTGTTACCTGGAAAGCAATACAGGAGGAATGATTCAAATAAATGTTTTGCTTGGCAGGAAAAGTTGTGTCATGGTGGGCGGAGAGATTATAACCGGCGAGAGGAAAGAAAGGATGAGAGGGATCTAACTCCAAAGCGGCACATCAAGGTCATTTGAAATGAAGGAGAAGAGCATTAGGAACGCGGAGAGCGCTGAACGGAAGCATGGATGTATGCTCCTTTGATTTTTCACACAATTCCTAACTGGTGATTGTCAGAGGATTCCATGGTCATCTTTGCTGTGATTTCAAACAAGTTCATAAACAAAATTTATACAGATACTGGTAGCGAAGCATATATCTTGTACTTGGACTGTTTTAGGGATTTTCCATTCAGTGTTAAAGACAGGCTCCGCAACACGGATTTGAAAATTGCTGGCATAAATGGAGTATCAGTGAGGGCAGTTAGGAAGATCAAATTGGATGTCATGATGGGAACATATCCTTCAATTTGCATAGAAATCGTAGATTTTACAGTGCTGGAAGGCAAGTCAAGGTTCAATGCTTTGTTTGGAAGACGGACTCTGCGAAAGTTTGGTGCAATCTCTTCAACACCACATGCGGAATTACGATTCCCCACCCCTAATGGTATAGCTGTGGTACATTCAGAGTATGTGGGACTAGCAAGGGAACAGTCTGTTGTTTACGAAACACAAGGAGATACGGTCAGAGGTGTACCTTCAAGGCAACTGTTTAACAAGAATGACGTGAACGGATACTTTAAAGCATCTAAAATGATGGAGCATTAAAAGCATAACGAAATACGCTGCACGGATGGCAAAATGATTACATATATAGTGCATCACAATTGTTGAGCATGTTTCTTTATTGTCATTTCAAATAAGTACGATGCAAATTTTGTAGTATTCTGGATAGATTTGATCACCATATCCATACGAAAATGTTTACAAAACTTTGTAAGTGCAGCAATTTAATATCAATGAAATTTCATCTTTTTGCTTATGCAAAGCGGTACACGTTACAAATGTAAAACAGAGCATTCATACCTACCCACAAAAGGTAAAACATTTTTATGCTCCTGATGGTGGAAGCTTTTGTGTCAACATTTCAGACACAAGGGATCGGCTAGTGTAAGTGTTAACTTCACTAGAGAACACCGAGGCAAAAATACAATATCTCTTAAATGTCATGACATATACAATGGTTTATCTCAAATGCATAAATCCATTTATACAGAAACATAAACATTTCACATAAAAATACAATACAAGTGTATTATTAAAAAGCCGCACAACGCCTAAGCGCAGCACGCTGTACGGAATACTAATAATTACTTAAATACATATTTTACAAATCATATAAGTTCATTATTTTTTGACTCATTTATATCTTTACAAACAAGAGTGCATTATGTTGGCAAGATTCATCATTTCTTTAAACAAGATTTGACTTCAACAACGATAGCAATATATTACATCAAGCAAAATCTCTAGTGCAACACGGAGAACGGATGACCTTTAAATGCATTCGTCATGCGACAAGTAGTAAAGGCAAATGTGTTTTGTTGACAAGTTAGCAAAAAGCAAACATATTGAATACATAATTTGGGCAATCATATGTGCTACGACATATGGTATGAGAACATACCATTGCTACCATTGAGCATACATATGTTTTCATCAGACAGTAACATATATGAACATAATATTTATAAAGTAACATAGCAAGGTGTTAAAACAACAAACATACACATCTTGTCAAATCAAAATGAGCATTATACAATAATTGTATCAACCTCACATTGGGCCTAGTGGTAATTGTCCTAAATTATCCTTGCTTGTTATTATATGTTATTTTAATAATTATATGTTTATAATTATATAATTATATAGTTGAGACCAGTTTGTGACAAGGGTCACAGAACATGTTTGTTTACTTAATTTGGACCTCGTTTGGACCACTTAATAAAGTGTTTCGTATTTTAGATAACTGGTAAATACTCGTGTGTAACACGGAAGAGGTTTTCTACAAATGAAGAAACCCCTTTTGCTTTAAAATTCCTGCTTCTTCTTTATTTCCTTTTTTGGAAACTTGTATAACACACACATACGTACCAAACACTCTCAAACCCTAAATACCTAATCCCAAATCTAGTGTTCTTGATCTCGTTTTTTAACTGGAATTCATGTCTTGTGATTTCAGTAACATCATAAGGTATTTAACAAGTGATTTCAAGTGTTAAATCAATTGAATTTTTAGTTTTTATGAGTTTTGTGTCAAAGTGGGTTTTTGAATCAAATCTTGTATTTGAAGTGTTGTTTATGTCAAATTGATATTAGTAAACGTTTGTATACGAGTTATGTATGTTATCTAAGTGATTTGTAGTGTCAAAACAGTGCAAAAACCAGATTTGAGGCTAAAAATGATGAAAACAGCGACCTGGTCCTGATGAACAGCTCCCGTACAGTTACAGGATGCTCCCGTATGGTTACAGGGTGTATCCGGGTCATTTTGGGTGCAACCGAGCGGTTGAAGGTCCAACCGGGCGGTTGCAGGTTCTCCCGCGCGGTTGCAGTCTGTCATCTTTTTGGAAAACTTGTTTTGACCGTACCTTTAAAACCGTAACTCCGTTTTTGATGAATAAACTACCTTTGGAAATGTAATGAGGTCTACTTTCTAATGGATTTGAAACACTGAATCAAACTTTAATTTGGGTCAAAATGTTGGGATAGCGTGTATGCCTCATTTTACACGCGTGGGATAGTTGCAATTGGATGGGGAACCATGTAAACTTGTCAAATATGGATATATTAGGATATATGATGTTGTTTAGAATATGAATTGATGATATTATTGATTATATATGTGCTAACTTGATATATGCTATTCTCAGGTAATAAAGGAACGGAGAAGGCTTAGTAATATAAGACTTCTGAGTTCTTGCTGTTTATTAGGTGAGTGGAACTATCTGATACTGTTATATGTATGTAGTAGCGGGTTATGCTACTGTTGTCCTGCTATGTTTAACCTGATTTGATAATATATGATATACTATGTGATTTATGGTGATGGTGTACACATTAGTATTGTCAGCTTTGAATTGTGAAGCTCGACAACCGGCTTTGAATTGTGAAGCTGGGTGGAAGTCAACCTTGAATTGTGAGGTTGGGTTCAAGTGTTACTATTAGTGTAGTATAGTATGTAATGACGTATCCCCTACGTTCGGATTACTATATGAAGGATACAGTAACAGGAACTAACGGTAAACTCTAGCCCGAGCAGCTAGTAGTTAATGGCCCGTACAAGTCGCCGTTCCTCTATTACTGTGTTGCTTGTTTATTTGATGTTATGCAATTGTGCTTAGCTTGATGCTAGATACCTATGACTGTTAGGATAATTCCATTCACTTAGCTTTATGCTAACCCCATAGTTCTCCCTTGCAGGTTAAGCTTTGCATGCTATAGTTTTGGGAGTGGTTGATTTTGGGAAGTGTTTGACAAGCTTACTCCGATGTCTACATTTTGATACTATTAAGTTATGGTTTTGTAATAACGTAACACCTGGTTACTATAATAACTGTGCTTCGGGTTATTACTTAAATATGTTTGTAAATATAATATATGTTTATGTTTCTGCTGTGATTTAAAAAAAGTACGGTGTTACAATAATTATTACAAATGTTCCAAATTGTTTTACATTATCAATATTTCTTTCACAACAGCATCACCTTTGTTACAAACCTCATCCAAAGATGTAATTTTCAGTGCAGCAACTGCCATCCTAGCAGTCTCCAGCTCGGCTGCAGCATTGAGTTTGATATACTTGGAAATTTCAGTAGGCACGGGATCCGGTTTGTTAGGTATCAAATTTATCACATTCTCAACAGCTATAGAGACTTCTTGGGCTATTGCAGCCTCAACATAATGATGAAATGTTTGATCAAAAAAATCTGAGTCTAGTATCCTATACACCAAACCAGGAATACCAGTTCTCAAATCTGCTAAATCCTTATGAGCAGCAGCAGCAAGGGTGGCATTCTCTTCAGCCACATACCCCTTTTCCTCAACAACATTCTTCAACTCCTCCATTTCCTTCAACAACTTCTCATTCTATTCCACCAACTTTTCTTTCTCAAACCTCACCTCAACACACTTAGCCTCTACCAACTTTATTGCCTTATCTCTCTTCTGCACAAGATCAGATGTAGTCCTCCACTTTTTGTGCACATCCACCTCCAGCTTCTTCAGTTTAGATGCATTGTGTACAACATTATCAACAACAACCGCTTGTGCCTTATGATGTTACTGAAGCACGTGTACAACATTTTGAGGCTATGAAGCACGTGTTGTGTATGTAGCAGCAGAGATGCATCAGTAGATTGGCAGCTTTGTTTCAGGGTCATTGTAGATAGTGATGAGGAAAGATCAGCACTGGTGTTTGTCTGCACAAGAAACATATAATTACAACAAGAATGTTATTATCTATTAAGTAATAATAACTGGCTTCAAATCTTCAAACATGTGGTTTACCTTCAAAATTCAACATAACTATCAGATTTGTTGACAGGGTCCTTAAGAAATGTCTTCAACCCGGCTAGCGACACGATGGATGGCGGAAGATAAGAAGAAGAAGAAGATTGTGTAGTGCCAGGACCTTTTGACAACAGTGGAGTAGAGAAAGGGGGTGTCTCAGTAAAATCATCATCAGCATTATCATCATCATCAGCATCATCATCATCATCATCATCATCATCATCATCATCATTCTCATCACCTTTGTTGCCTTATACAGTAGCTTCATCATCTTCATCCTTATCTCGAAGAATCAGTTCTGGTCAAATCACACAACAGATGAGTATAATAGCAACTTATGATATACTGTGACACTGCTAATTGTTTTTTTAAATATGTGGCGGAAGCATTAAATAATTAATTACAAAATACACTTTAACTATTATTAATACAGTATAACCCGTGTCACGTGACGTTTCAATAGGATACATATTTAACCGGAAAGAAGTAATCACATTATGTTTACAAAAGATCACATTTTAACAAAGTAAGACCACATCAGAGTTAAATCCTGTAAAACATAACATCATCATGCCCGTTTTCTCCCAAAAAACAAAGTCTACAAAGCTAATAACCTGCAGGGAGGAGATGGAGGGGAATTAGGACAAAGCAGAGTGAGTACAACTAACTACGGGAAATAGTATACATGAACCGTCATACTAATCATGTCACATAGTCTAACACATAAACATCACCCAAGTGCCATCTACAGAGACTATGGCAGCTCGGCCAAACCATTAACCACCAGTTGATCGGGCTGGGGCTTACCAGAAGTTCCTCCACCACCATGTTGTATATATATAATCCACACGCGACAGACGCGTCATTCACACATATATACACCACGATTGTCTAGGCTACCACATGAGGAACCCAACTCACAGGTTGATCTCTCCTACCGAGGCTACCACATAATAGGGACGCACTGGGCTCCAGCAGACAAGCATCAACTAACTTGCATTCATCACAACATACTAACTAACCATAACAATAAGTATATCTAACAAGCATGGCAGTCATAATATAACATGCTACTCTATACTATATACTCCAGCTAGTCCCATTCACCAATTACCAGTAAACGAGAAGGTGTTCAGCTATCTAATCAGTGAACCTTCTCTTTCTCCTTTTCTCCTTTTCTCCTGAGAAAGACATATACACAAGTTAGTTATAATATCATAATTATCAATATACAAAGGGGGGGGGGGGCATAACAGGTAAGCATGAACACTTAGGGCCTATTTACTTAGGCATTAATAGGGCTTAATGTTCTAAAATGATTATTCGGTAAGCACTCATAGCTGTTTACTTAGTGCTTAATTTTTTAGCTTAACTCTCTACAAGGATTATTTGGTAATGTAAGAAATGGGTGTTGTCCCTATATGGCCATTTATTTCCACTGTTGCCCTCTCTTTCTTCAACTACACCAGAAATTAAAGTTGCAACAAGTAAATTAATGATCAATTCTCCCATACTTCTTCACTTGATTCTGCTTTAAATAAATCCAGATTCAAAGCCATATATGTAAGGTCTCCCATGGCATTTAATATTCATCGACATTTGATTTTCATGTTCACTTGATAGTTATATTAAATGTAAGAATGAGATTAATAGAGCTTTTGACAGTGGTAATCAATTTATTGATGGGAATAGTGGGAGTTCATGTTTTCTTTTGAAGGTGATAGTGGACAGAAGATTTGGGGCTTTGATGTTAGTTCTTCGAGGTAGGGTTTAATTATGGCCAAATATCATCATATCGGTTGTTATAGATTGTATATTCTTTGATTTAAGATTATGTTAGTTTTGAATTGTAGATATGCATGTATTATATAAATTATGTATTATGTATGTATTATATGGTTGTGTATCTCTCATTTTTGTTCATGATCCACCATATTTGTTTCTTGATTTGTCTTAAAACACCCTCGTTACAGATATGTAAAAACAAAGGTGATATATTTCTAAGGTTAAAATAGTCAATTACTATCACTCAGTCACTTGTTAAGTATAAAAAGTAAACAACAAATTTTGTTCTGCATATAGCTCTTCATTATCTATTTTGCCATCTATATCCATTCAGGACTTGAAATAAAAGTAAACAGGCCCTTAGTCAAAATTCCAACTGCAAAGACCATCGGTCGATCGTCAGAGACGGTCGGCTGATCGTCACTACACCATCGGTCGATGGACTACACTATCGGTCGATCGGTAAAATTACAGCCGTTGGTCGAAGGACTCACACCCTCGATCGACGGTCTAGTCCATCGGCCGATTGCCAGACACCATCGGTCGATGGTCAACGACCATCGACCGAGGGTAGTTCATCTACAGCATCAGCTACTAAAGTGACGGGTTTCACGCCAAACTCACTAATTCTCGATCTAGAGCTTGTTTTTAACCTTAAAACTTACCAAATCTAATACACTGATCATTTAGAAACACAAACCCACAAAGTTTTGACACTAATAACACTAAATCGATCCATTTTGACGCAATTTACTCTTTTATGAAAACTAACACAAAATCTTAAATTTCTCAAAGATTAGATCACGAAATGTTATAATTCTTACCTTAAAAGAATCAGTGAATCACAGAAAACACAAAGATACAATCGATTTGAGCTCTAGATCAAGGATTAAGGATTAGGGTTTGATTAGATGAAGGAGTGAAGGTACGGTTGTATGTGTGTGTGTGTGTGTGAATAATCTGGAAGGATGGAGAAAATGGAATAAAACACAACACTAGTCACTTAAGTGAGGTTAAATTCCCACACTGCACAATACACGGGCATTTATCAGTTATCTGATATATTTCGTACATCATTTGGCAACCCAAACGAAGTTCAAACTAAATAAACAAACCTGTTCTGTGACCCTTGTCACAAACTGGTCCTAACCACATCATTAAATAATAATTAACATTAAATAAAATAAAAGCATAGAATAACGCAACACAACTTAAGGGCAAACTAGTAATCTTACAGCTAGGCCCAGTTGAGGATGTTACAAATCTACCCCCTTGAGAAGATTCCGTCCTCGGAATCTGCTCAAGGTCAAATAAACGGGGATAGCGCGCTCGCATTAACTCCTCGATTTCCCACGTTAGGTTAGAACCTAAGCTGTGCAGCCATTCCACTAATACCATTGGAATCTGCTTCTTTCTTAACTTGGTGACTTTCGTGTCCACTATTCTAATCGGCTCTTCTACTAATTTATTAATCAAGTCAACTTTCAAATCTTTCAATGGAAGAATCTGACTTTCATCGTCTACTTTACACTTCCTTAAATAACAGACATTGAATGTGTTGTGAATTCCTGCTAACTCTGATGGAAGATGTAACACCCCGGCTTAACATGACTACAATATTATCCACTTTGTCCGCAGGCGCACGGCTTTTTCTTGTCGACCACACACGAGAAGAACTTTCCCAGGAGGTCACCCATCCTAGTAGTGCTCTCGCTCGAGCACACTTAACTGCAGCGTACTCACACATCTGCTCTGTCTGTGGTCCCAAAACGCGGTGTGTCATTTAAGCATGAGTATTACCTTATAATCCCATGATCACTCATGTCCGTGGGCGATGAGGGATTTTCCTAGGGTGTTACATTCACCCCCCCCCCTTCAGGGACTCATCGTCCTCGATGAGGTTTGCCCCATCACCCCCAACGGCACATGAGTGGCTCTGATACCATTTCTGTAACACCCCAGCTTAACATGACCACAATATTGTCCGTTTTGCCCGTAGGCACACGACTTTTTCTTGGCGACCACACACGAGAAGAACTTTCCCAGGAGGTCACCCATCCTGGTAGTGCTCTAGCCCGAGCACGCTTAACTGAAGCGTACTCACACATCTGCTCTGCCTGTGGTCCCAAAACGCGTTGTGTCATTTAAGCGTGAGTATTACCTTATAATCCCATGATCACTCATGTCCGTGGGCGATGTGGGATTTGCCTAGGGTGTTACAGAAGATCTAAAACAACAGTTTAATCATTTAGAATTTCTTTGATTGGAAATGGCCCAATAAACCTCGGTGCTAGTTTACCACGTTTACCAAATCTGGTCACCCCTTTCAACGATGATACCTTCAGGTATACACGATCACCTACATTAAAATTTACTGGACGTCTACGCGGATCAGCATACATCTTTGTCGGTCTCTGGCTGCTTTTAACTTCTCACGTGCAATTTTGACCTTTTTTGCGGTTATCTGAACAATTTCGGGACCTGTAAATTGTTTCTCACCTGCTTCTAACCAACACGTAGGAGTTCTGTACTTGCGACCATTCAACATTTCATATAGCTGCATTCGGATACTCGAATGATACGAATTTTTGTAAGCAAACTCTATTAATGGAAGATGCGAATCCCAAGAACCACCGTATTCTAAGACACACGCTCTCAACATATCTTCTAGTGTCTGAATTGTCCATTTGCTTTGACCGTCTGTCTGCGGGTGATAAACTGTACTTAAATTCACATGTGTGCCCAAATTATGTTGTAAGCTGTTCCAGAAGTTTGATACAACCCTCGTATCTCTATCAGAAATTATTGACAATAGTACACCATGTCGACTAACTATTTCCTTTAAGTACAACTCTACCGAATCACTCAATGAAGCTGTTTCACGAGTAGCTAAGAAGTGAGCACTCTTGGTTAAATGATCCACTGTAAACCAGATCATGTCGTGTCCCTTCTGGGTTCAGGGTAACTTGGTTACAAAATCCATCATTATATGATCCCATTTCCACTGAGGAATTTCTAACTGTCGTAGAGATCCATATGGCTTCAGATGTTCCGCTTTAACTTGCGCACAAATATGACATTTCTCAACGAAATTTGCAACCTCTGTCTTCATTGTCGGCCACCAATACAATGTTTTCAAATCTCTATACATTTTAGTACTACCTGGATGGACTGTCAGTCTAGATTTATGCGCTTCGATAAGGATTAAATCCCTCAAATCTTCAAGCACAGGTACCCAAATTCGGTCTTTATAGGTCTTTAATCCTCTAGAATCGTTGCATAGGTCAAATTTTTTTTGGTCATTTGTTCAGTCTTTAGGTTTTTGTTATTCAAAGCTACTAACTGAACGATTTTCAATCGATCAATCAATTCTGAAACTATCTCAATTCTCATAAATCTAACGTTGTCGACTGTTTCCTTTCGACTCAGAGCATCTGCGACCACATTTGCTTTACCCGGATGGTATTTAATCTCACAATCATAGTCTTTAATTAATTCTTGCCATCGGTGTTGACGTATATTCAGTTCCTTCTGTGAAAAGATATACTGAAGACTCTTATGATCTGTATAGATTTCACAATGCGTACCATACAAATAGTGTCTCCAAAGTTTCAAAGCAAACACAACTGCAGCTAACTCTAAATCATGAGTAGGGTAGTTTCATTCATGATCTTTCAATTGTCGTGAAGCATACGCTATAACTTTATTTTTCTGCATTAAAATACAACCCAGACCAGCACGTGACGCATCGCAGTAAATCACAAAATCTTCGAATCCCTCTGGTAAAGCTAAAACCGGCGCTTGACACAACAACTGCTTAAGAGTTTGAAAGGCCTTTTCTTATTGATCATTCCATCAAAAAGTTACATCTTTTCTGGTTAACTTATTTAGTGGACCTGCTATTTTAGAAAAATCTTTGATAAACCGTCGATAATAACCTGCTAAACCCAAAAACCTCTTGATTTCTGTTGGCGTTTTTGGCGAGTTCCAATTCATTACAGCCTCTGTCTTAGACTAATCTACTTTAATACTCTGTTCACAAATTACATGACCCAGAAACTGTACTTTCCATAACCAAAATTCACACTTGGAGAACTTAGCGTACAATTGTTCATGTTTCAGAATTTCTAACACTAATCTCAAATGTGTAGTGTGATCTTTCTCGATTTTTGAATATATCAAAATATCATCTATGAAGACAATTACAAACTTGTCAAGATATTGACGACAAACCCTATTCATTAGATCAATAAACAGTGCTGGTGCGTTTGTTAACCCAAATGACATAACTAGAAACTCATAGTGGCCATATCTGGTTCTCAAAGCTGTTTTCGGTATATCAGTCTCTGCAACACGTACCTGATGATACCCTGAACGTAAATCAATCTTTGAAAAGTAAGAAGCACCCTGTAACTGATCGAATAAATCATCTATTCTCGGTAACGGATAATTATTCTTTATTTTTCTCTTGTTCAAATCACGATAATCTATATACATTCGTAGCGACCCATCCTTCTTTTTCACAAACAAAAAGGAGCACCCCACTGTGAAGAACTTGGTCGAATGAACCCCTTATCTAACAATTCCTGAATTTGAGACATCATTTCTCAGATTTCTGATGGAGCTAATCTGTAAGGAGCTTTTGCAACTGGTGTAGCACCTGGAACCAAATCAATTTTATACTCTAGTTCACGTATTGGAGGTAACCCTGATAGGTCATCTGGAAACACTTCTGGAAATTCTGACACAACAGGAATATCGGTTACCTGCTTCTTTTCTTTCTTAACATCTATCACGTAGGCTCAGAACGAGTCACACCTCTTCGATATTGCCTTTTGAGCTTTCATTAGGGAAACTATAGGGAAGTTAAATCCACTGCACTCCCCCTAGCTATTACTCAGGATCCATCGGCCAAATGAAAAGAAATCATCTTCTTATCACACTTAATATTAGCCCTATTAGCTCTTAACCAATTCATGCCTATGACTATATCCAAGCTAGGTATAGGCATCAACAAACAGGTTAAAGGGAAGGAATGGCCATCGATTTCGATGGTAACTCCAGACACAGATGACGTGCATGGAACCATTTTACCATCAGCTACTTCTATTCCCAAAGGCACATCTAACATTCTAATAGGAAACTTCAACTTATCACAGAAGCCTAAGGACATAAAAGATCGATTCGCTCTTGAATCAAATAACACACGAGTTAGCAAGGAATTAGCCAAGAACATACCAGTAATGATGTTATCGGTAGCGGTTGCAGCGTCTACCGTCATCTAAAATGCCCTTACCTCTACTGTTGGAGGATTCTTTCTCTTCTACCCAACGGTAGAAGCAGAAGATCCCCCATAAGTTACTTACCTCGCTCCTGACCCTGGCCCAGAACCGGCTCTTGACGCAGATGGACAATTCGCTGATATATGTCCCTCCTAATGGCAACTCCAACAAACATTAGATTTATAGGAACAAGCTGTTGCCTCATGACCCAACACTACACATTTCAAACATCTCCTGGACATTGGAGAACACGGACTGGCATGAGTAGATTTACAAACATTACACCAACCAGATTGACTAGAACCCGATCCGCTCATACCAGACTTACTTTTCTCTTTAAACCCACCTGACTTTTTACCACGAAAACCAGATTGCTTACTCGACTGCTGAGTAGACTGTCCACCTGATTGACCTTCGGACCTTCCCCCAAAAGATTCACCTTTTGAACTTTCTCTTTTCGCTGCAATTACATCACCTTTAGTAACCTTGGCCATCTCATGAGCCTGTGCCAAAGTTATTGCAAATCTCACAACTATTCTATACTCCGGCTTAATCATTCCCATGAAATGCTGAATTTTATCCTTCTAAGTCGGTACCCACTAGTGAACGAACCTCAACTTAGATGTGAAGTCTCTGAAAACCTCATCAATTGTCATACTTTCCGTCATCCTCATATTCAGAAATTCAGTTTTCAATCTTTCGATCTCATATTCAGAACAATACTGCTCGCGAACTTTAGCAGCAAATTATTCCCAGGTTATTTGGCTGATATGTTCCTTGGGTAAATATGCTGTAATAGAATCCCACCATTCCATCGCATCACCTTTAAGTAGTCTACAAGCAAATAACATCCTGGATTCAGGTTCACAAAAACATGCTTCCCGCTCTACCGCTCTTAACCAATTGAGTGTCATTGTTGGGTTTGGGTGACCGCTATACTCTGGAGGTTTGCAATCCAGGAACTGTTTATATGTACACTTCTTTCTTATTTCAGGGACTTGAAATGGGTATATCATTTGATTTGGAAATCTCTGGTTAAACAGAAATGGTATTTGAAGGTTTTGATAGGTAGTTTGAGGAAACTGCGCCTGAGAACTGCCACCAACTTGAGTATAGAAATTTAGAGGAAAAGTTGTGTTCAACGCAGTGGTATTAGGGTTCCATTGCGCCCGTTCTTGTTACAGTTCCTTAATTTTCTCCTAAGCTTCTAGTAATTGACTTTGAAGATTTATTACTTCTTGAGCGTTTTCTTCCTCTGATGACACGTGTCCATCTTCATCGGGAGCTCTGAAGGTTCCAGTTCCATGCGTGGCAGGGCCAGTAGCGTTAGCTTCGTCATCTGTCATTACTGCACTACCACAACACTCACACCAAAGCTTAGTATAAACTTTGTTAGTACTAACAACTAACACATAACCTGTCATAATACTCACTTAACCCATCCCCAGCATGTTATGTTTGACATGACTCTACTAAGTTTGGGAACATGACATTTAGATCACAATGCACATGTTGCCAAATCATGCTCTGATACCGACTTGTGACACTGCTAATTTTTTTAAATACGTGGCGGAAGCATTAAATAACTAATTACAAAATACACTTTAAATGTTAGCCCCAATTCTAGCTAAGGTCGATCTGTTTAGTAAGTGTAAGTGAGTTTAGTAGCTAAGAACGAGTATTATGATGAAAAGGTGAGAGAGATATACTTGCAAATTGGTGAATATGTGAATAACTCAACTAAAGAGAAGAGTGGGTGGGAGGTTGCTTTATATACTAGCAACCTCCTTTAGTTACAATAGTGGTAAATAATAATTACCATGGTTAAACTAACTAATAAAATAATAAGTAAATAACCTATTACATTAATAAGTCTAAAACCACATGCCACAAATAATAGACAATATTAATTGTCAACAATCTCCCCCTTAGCATGGGGTTTTCAAAACAGTGTTGGTTGTCAACAGTCTCCCCTTTGTCAACAGTCTTCTTCTTGATTGTCAACCATTAGTCCTTTGCATGGGGTTTTCAACAGACATAATTCTCCCTTGATCATTCTCTTGCAGTTTCTTGTGCAGCCTTCTTCTGGGCATTGATTTCGGTTTGAAGCTATGATGCTTTTGATGATGTCAGCTTTGAACACGAACTTGCACCTAGGGTGAACTGATCTGGGAGTGTTATGGTTGATTTATTCTGTCTTCTTCTTTAGTTGTGGTGGGTGATGTGGTCTTGATCTTTGACTTTCGATATGATCTTGTGTAAACCTCTTTTTCTCCCCCTCAAATGTTGAGTCGTCTTTTTCATGATCGTGATTGGTTTGTTTTTGACTCGTGTTTCATTCTCTCCACATGATGAATATGGTGTACCGTGTTTAGCACATGTAGCATGTGTAACAACCCAAACCAACCCCCGAACAGACGCGCGAAAAATATGAAATAAAAAAAAAATTTGTTGTGACTGCCATCTGCGCGGCGACATTTTAGTAAACGGAAATTCAAAGCGACGACATTTTCGAACAAGAAGAGTAAAAGCGCTACTGAAGGTGTCGGAAGCGTAAAGATGAGTGACACAGGTGGTTCTAAATTCGCGTGTTATAATTGTGGACAAACGGGGCATAAGTCTCGTGATTGTCCGTCGGGCAAGGTCACATGTTTTAAGTGCCTGAAGGAGGGACACCGGAAGTCGGAATGTCCCGAGTGGAATAGTGACGGGGCGCGAAAATCAGGCGATGCTTGATTCAGGTACTATTCGATTTTAGTACTATCTATGTGCGGGTGATTTGGGTAATGATTGAGTTTATCCATGTGTTGTAGTGACTAGCTAGGTCGAGTTAGTCCATTGCGGTTTGACTAACCAGGTCGGGTTAATCAATTGTTGTTAGGTGTTGACCGAGTCGGGTTGACTAAGGGTATTTGACTAACCAAGCCGGGTTACCCAAATTGTTTTTAGGGGTTTGACAGAGTCGGGTTGACCGAGATAGTTTGACTAACCGAGTCGGGTTAATCGATAAATTGTTAGGAGTGTTGACCGAGTCGGGTTGACTGAGTGCGTTTGACTAATCAAGACGGGTTAATCAATTGTTGTTAGGACTTGACCAAGTTTGGTTGACCGTGTGTGTTGACTTAACCAAGTAGGGTTAATCGATTGTTGTTAGGTGTTGACCGAGGCGGGTCGACATAGTGTATTTGACTTGACCGAGTCGGGTTAATTGGGTTGGTGTTGGAGGCTTAACCAAGTCGGGTGTAACCATGGGATGATTAGAGGGTTACTTGTATTGTTCTCCATAAGGGTTAGCGTAGGATGGCATGCCATTCGAGAGGCGTTTACGTTGATCATGTAGGTGTGCGAGAAGAGTCACGATTGTTGACTATCTTTGGTGTGTGTAAGTAACCGTGTTAACGGTTGAGAGGATACAAGTTGGGGTGTAAGTCTTGGTGGCACCAAGCATCACCATTGTAAGTGAAAGGATTGCTAGGCTTGCTTTGTGGCCTAGACGGATAGTGACAAGCAGGCGTCACTAGAAAGTCGTAGGCGTTGAGCCGTAATGTCCATTGGATTTGTGTGACTTCAAATAGTCAAGTGTCATATGACACCGAGGAGGGACCCGAAAGGGTCGAGTGATTGAGACTCGGTGGTAGTAATGGGAGTTGCATAACACTACGTCAGGTGCCCTACGTATACCTGCAAGTGGAATGCTTCACTCCGGTGTTGTGATTATTTTGTACTTGGGTACCGACGAGAAACCCGAAGGTACGAAGATGGTTTATTGTGATGATTAGCGGGCATCGACGTTTGACCGATTCGAAAGGTCGAGTTTCATGTATCTTGTGGTAAGTCCGCTGAAGATTTTAAGTATGACCAACGTTGATACCGGGCGTGTGTGATGTAGAATGTTGAAATTTCGCAAGGTATTATCATCTTGACGGTGATAGCGTGGGGTTAAAACCCTAAGTGGGGGAGTATGTACCCGGAGAGTACGGTGGTCCCTCAGTTTGGTAGGCGTGTTTGGGTCATTTGCCGGTAGTTGCCTCGTTTTGAGAGCCAACTAGAGACGTAGAGTGTTAGTTTGGACTGTCTCATGCAGGGGCGTGTTAGTGTAGAGTGCGTTCGGGAATGAACTTTCTAGAGTATTGGCGGTGGGCGTTAGAACTCTAAGTCGTGAGTTGGAGTACGCCAAGGAAATCCTGAAGGATAGTTGTGCATTTGGAACGTTTCATGGTGGTAAGGCGTGATCGATAGGATGCAATGGCGGCATCAAAGGGGTCCGAGATTGTGTGAGAACTCGAAGACTTGAGGAAAGTGTGTTGTTTTTGTTCGCGATGAGGTTTAGATCGCGAGGACGCGATCCAATTTAAGTGGAGGAGAGTTGTAAGACCCAAATATTTATTGTACATAATGTATTCATGGTGTACGATGCGTATATGAAGTGTATGAAGCATGTACGTGTTGCTTTCTTGAATGTCGAAGAAAACTGGACGTTGTTTGAGGTACAAGGTGTGTACGTATCTTTTCAACCCCAAATAAAGTTTGAGTTGATGTTTCAAAGCCTTACCATTGGAAAGAATATCTTATTACGTTTCCAACGATATTTGATTCATCGAAAACGGAGCTACGGTCAAAAAGTTATGGCCAAAACAAGTTTCTGAAAACTGACCTGTAGGTTGGAGCGGCGCTCCACCTTTCAGAGCGGCGCGCCGAACCCGTCTAATGAAATTTTCATCCTTTTTAAAAGGTTTAAATGAGGGGTACTTTGGTCTTTTCATTTAGGGTCGTTTTAAGGTCACCAAAACTGATCTAGAACTCCATTGGAGCTCATTTTCACTCATCAAACACTCTCATCTTCAAACCCTAGAGTGAGAGGAGAGTTTTAGAGAGAGAGAGCTCCAATTGGAGAAGAAGAAGGGTGTTTCGGGTCAAACCTCGGGTATTAAAGTTGTTCTACTCATCAACGGCATCATTTTGGCGGTATTGGTAAGTTTAAACTCCGAACTTCATCTTTGTAATTTGATATTCAAGTTTAGGGTTTTGAACTAGTTAGTTATAAAACTCTTTTAGGAGGTAAAATGGGTAATTGTAACTAGTTATTGTTGAGGTTGGTGGGTTTAGGATTGGATGATGATATTGTTAGTTTGTAAACTAATTTTGTTGATGAAATCACTAGCTAACTTGGATTGTTAGTGATTTGGGGTGTAAGTTCACAAATTGGGTGTTTTGACTAGTATTAGGTCAAAATGGGTTTTTTGTGTAAATGTTGGTCTAAAATGCATTTAAAGCCTAAAAGAGGTGTATTTAGGTATTTCGGGAACGCGGGAAATGGTCTCGTTAGTTTTAGACTTTCGAGTATCGCTAAAAGTGCAAAAAGGCGTAGATTACACTTTATGTCAATTTGGGCGGCTCGTGAGTCCAAATGGGGGATTGGTTGATCAAACCTTGTGCAAAATGTATTAGTGGGACATAATCACTATTCGATTGTGATTATGAGTGGTTCGGGTGAGATTTGACTTAGTCAAAGTTGGTCAAGTGTATATAGTCGAAATTACACTTGTGATGTGTTAAGTCGAATAGGCTTAAGTTGTAGCTTATTTGCATGTATGATTTGCGTAGGTGATATACGTGAAGTTGGTGGAAGGATTTCAAGTTTGCGAGTTGCACTTCTTCAAGTAATCGAGGTGAGTGGAATATTTATACATGTATGTATGTGGTTTATTTACTCGTACGCGATGTGGGCCTTTGGTGCCACATCGTGAGTATTGGGCGTTGTGTCACAAGACGGTGACTTATCGGGGTTATGGGTGAAGAGGATTACGTGTAGGTAATGTCTCGTTAGGAGTCTCACGAGTCGGTGACACCTCACAGTGGTTCACGAGGCGGTGACCCTTAGTAGTTGGTTGGTGTTTCACAAGTCGGTGGCACCATAAGTTGGTGAAGTGAGTTACGAGTCGGTAACACTTCATAGTGTTCACAAGTCGGTGGCACTTAGTGGTGTTTCACAAGTCGGTGACACCTCTTGGAGGTTCGCAAGTCGGTGACCTCATATGTATTGACGGGTGTTTCACAAGTCGGTGACACCTTATAGTGCTTCACAAGTCGGTGACACTTGGTAGTACTTCACAAGTCGGTGATGCCACATGGCGTTCACAAGTCGGTGACCCATAAGTATTAGTGGTGATTCACAAGTCGGTGACACCAAATGACGAGTCACAAGTCGGTGACATAGTACGAGTGAGACTCGATGATCTTGGTCGGCTACAAGTCGGTAGTAGCAAAGCGGTGAACGGTTAGCGTGTCTATGCCTTTTATGTTTAGTTTATAATTGCGGTAATTTATATTCTAACGTTATTGCTAGTCGTGTGTTTGTTGATGCTAGCTCGTTTATATATTGTATGCATGGTATTGTAAGTGGATGCGTGTAGGTAAATTACATATGTATATGTATAAGTATTGCATTCACTAAGCATTAGCTTACCCTCTCGTTGTTTTCATTTTTAGGTACGGAAGCGGTTTTGGCAAGGGTATGCTCGGGATTTAGATGATTTTCCCTTTTGATGCTTGCATGGATTACTTTTGTATTCGACCTAGGATTGGGTAGTTTATCCCCAACATCATGCTCGTAGTTTTGTTGGAACTTAAACTTTTGTGGTCGAATTTGTATTTTGTACTTGAAGGGTAATTTAGGCGTATGTGGGCCCGGGTTCGTAAAACTTATTTTATTAATGGAACGTGTTAGTTTTACATACATGAATATGTGTTTGAAAGCGTTCTGTCTAAAAACTTCGGGAAAGGGTCAAACATTTTCGTGTTTTTGGCAAAACCGGACAGCGGGCTGTCCAGGTGGTTTGGCGCGCCGCGCACCCACCTGGCGCGCCGCGCAGATGGCAGTCACAACAAATTTTTTTTTATTTCATATTTTTCGCGTGTCTGTTCGGGGGTTGGTTTGGGTTGTTACAGCATGAATATGGCATCTCGTGTTCATCGTAAAACAGCAGAGAGAGCATGTATGATTATGGTTAGAGAGGGAACGTGTACCTGCTAAAAAGAGACAAATAGGTTAAGGTAAAAGTTTGATCCTCAGGGAAAACAGGATCTTCATAAACTGTTTTTGGTTTTGTAAAAATCAAGCTAGTTGTTATACTAGACAGGTTTAAATCAAGCATGCTAGTTGTTGCACTAAACAAGTTTTCTAAAACCAAAACTATTTCTAGATTTGGGGACCTCACCGATATTGGTAGGTCCAAGTTTAACCTCGGTGGATGTTGAGGATGACTGGTCACTAAAGTTTTAGTCAGCGTTAGCAAGCTATCCACCTCCATGATTAAAGTATCATGGGACTTTTGTGTGACTATGTCGCTCTTGGTTATACCAAGTCTTCTAACTGTACCTAACACTGCATTGGTGTCGGTAGAAATCAATGTAATGTAGGAAGATGTTACATCGCATCCTGAAGTCATTGATATGTCATGAGGTGACACATCTCTTTCAGTTGTTGCACTCTCTAAGGAGTGTATGTTATCAGGCTTAAAGGCTGACTGATCGTTAAGGTGATCATCCTTTCGGAGGTCTGATAAATCTACCATGGTAAGCCTAAGTATTGTCATATTGCCTCTCCGTTGAACTAGACAGATCTCCCTCATCAAGATAAGTCTAACCTCTGGACCCTGTTTGAGGTCCACCTTCTAAATACGATGTTGATAGAGAATTTCCGGCCGAAACGCAAGGTTCCTGTTCATGGTTTTTCGAAACCCCTTCGGCAGTTCGAGACTCCAAACACTTAATTTGCATCAAGTTGTTGGGTCACTCCACATTTGAGGCAGTCATGTAGACACATCCTCCCGAGGCAGTCACTAGGACACAACCTCCGTCATTTGTTGACTGTCGTGGTTGAGGCAGTCATCTAGACCTCTTGAGGCAGTCACTAGGACACATCCTCCGTCATTACTGACATTTGAATCTTTAAAATCCCCCTTGATAGTTGCACGTTTTAGCTTTAGTTTCTTGGGAGAGTTTTCTGTGAAAATATGGTTTTTACACTGTTATTTGTGGAAAAGCCATTTTGATGTTTCACACCACTTTGAAGTGTGTTTGACACCACTTTGAGAAGCGAGTTCTACACAGAAGTATGTAGAAGCCATTTTGGATGGAGCTCATGTTGGTTTTAATCCTTTTACCCTCCCCTCAATATATGACGTGTCATGTTTTGATAAAACCTTTATTTTCTTGGTCTTTTTCTCCCCCTCAAAATATGATTTACTTGGAATTAAAACATATTTTGCCAATTTACTACACAGAAAATATAGGTTTTGATGAGAAAGGTTGTAAGGCAGTTGAGACAAGGCCATATAAGGTTTTGGTGAAAACCTTCTTTGCGGGTCCATTTGGATAAAACCTTCTTTGAAGTACGGTTCCCATACAGATCTATTATGGGAACCATCATGATCTATATGGGAACCATCATTCCCCCTCCCCCCCTAAAAAAATTTTGACGTTTCAGATCTTGATAACTGTCATTTCATTGCGGGTCTCATTGCTCCCTCTAGGCACATGCATTGCTCCCCCTAGGCCCATGCATTGCTCCCCCTAGATGCATGCAGTTGTCAAGTTCATCTAGGAGAAGAAACTCAGATGATTCTTTTTCAACGGATGTTGATTCGCCTGCAAATACTGAAGTATATGTACCAAAGGTTATGGATTCAGGAAAAATTAATTTTGATTAACCGGGGATTAGACGAGGTTGGAGGAAAGATAGGTTCAAACAACACATCAGGTCATCTGAGGTTGCGAGTGGGTCATGCCTGAGTGTACATTCAGGAGTCAGCGGGTTAAGTTCGGGTCTTGAACCGTTGTGTCCAAGAACCATTTTGAATTCAAATCAATTTTTGAAAGTCAAACTTGAATACCATTTATAGACATTGTCGATCTGACTTATGGACATTGAATTCCACTTGGGTCCGATACACGGCGTAGCCTTAGAAAGTCGATTTTTTGGAATCAATGGTGATTGAAAATCTTTTGACAAAGCCAGAGAAACGAATATCGGCTTAAGTTTAAGTAGCTCAGACAAAGAGTACTTAGATGGTTTTGAAGAAGAAGTGGATCTTGGTGTTGAAAATGGTTTGGGTGTCCACTTCTTATTTGACACTTGTTTAGCAAGATTATTCTTTGAGTGTTTAGAAACAAGGTCAGTTTTGGTAAGTGGGGTATTTCTCAGACCTATGGATGACTTCATGGGTTTGTGTGGAAGCCAACCATATTGATCACGAAGCCCTGTAATCTCCCCATTTTTTCCATAAGTTATTTCAAGAAATGGACGGTTGGTCTTGGTCTGGTAACTTGAGTAAATCTTTTTGTTTAGGAACTTGGATGCTACGGGTAGGGCAACGTTAGGTTCCTTTGGTTTGGGTTGAGTAACTTTGGGTTCGTTTGATTTCGAGGATGTTTTTCTCAGAGTCACCGTTGACTTTGGAGAACCTCGTTCTTTTGGTTTGGGGTTAGAGGACCTTTTGGGTGGCATATCCATGTGGACTTTTGGTTTCATGGGGGATTTCCTCGTTGTCTGTGTAGACTTAGGAGGACCGTTGTCTTTCGGTTTTGGAGCCTCCAAGATCTTTGGTGTTTTACGTACAGCAGTCTTCAAGTACATTGAGGATTGGTAGACTATGGGTTTGGGATTGGTCTTGGTAAAGGTCACCTGTTTTTTCTTAGTCTTTGGTGTAGACGTTGAAGCATTGGACAACTGAGACTTAGTACCTTGGGAACCAACTAACACATTTGATTTTGGAGTGCCAGTGGAGGTCAGTATGGTCTCAGTACCAGGACAGATCTTGTAAGAACCAGGTCTTGAATATATGATCTTGGTCACGAAGTCCATACTTTCCGGTGAATCACATTGGTCATGCAAGGTCTCATTCTCTTCTTTAAGTATATTCACATGAACTTTTAACTCCTGAATTTCTAAGACAAGGTCATCAATAGAAACTACAACAAAGTCTTTAAAATCATAAGTGGGTTCTACTTTGGGAACTACAGGCATTTTATCAATTGTCGCTAGAGTTTTCTTGTAGGTCTCACATTTAACCTGCAGATCTATGTTTTCTCGTTCTAGCTTGTCAACAAATTGAGTAAGGTCAGCCTCAACATCCTGAGCTCCTAAAGAGATAGGATCTTTCTCGGGTTGTGGTTCTTCCTTAACTTCTGAAATCTTGGGTTGAGATTCTAAGAAGTGATCTAGAGATTTGGACCTAGTTGATTCTAACCTATGTTCAACAGTGTCAAACTTGGTCAAAAGAGAATTGCTAAAGTCTTTGAGTTCATCTGCTAGACCTTCACAATTGATGGAGTCATTCACGGATTTTGGGTTTGAGTCCCGTGATTCAGTGTTCTTTGAAATCAAATCACAAAAATTAACAACTTGATTTGCAATTTGATTTTCGAGTTTATGAACATTGGAGACCAGTTTGTTGTTTTGGGATTCAATGACAAAGATTTGGTGTTGTAAAGCCTTAATGATCATTTGAAATTTGAGTTCGTTGTCAAAATATTTGATTTTGTTTTGATCCAGTTCGTCCTCCAGACTGATGATGTATCTTTCTAAAACTAAGGTTGGTAAACAGATTATACGCTTTTTAGGACTATTTTGAGCATTCAAACTTTCAAAATCATTGAATAAATCGAGAGGGGTATAATATGAACCATCTTTTATCATGCAAGTTGCATTTAATTTGTCATATATTAACGACACCTCACGTTTCCTATTTGTTAATCGATTGGCTATTCTCTCCTCAATCTCACTTTCATTGGCAAAAGTGAGTCTCTCTGGCAAACCTATGTATCTACCATCATATAGAAAAGGTTTGGCTTTGGAGATCTTGGACTGTATTTGGGGATTTTCGAACCCTTACCGCTGGTGTTTTCGGTGGGAATTTTTGGGTTGATTCATGAACAGAGCTTGTTTAGAAATGTGGCCATCTAAGACTACGTTTGCTTGGTAAGTTTTGTAAAGTTTCTCTTCAAATAAACTTAGTTAGGTTTTTAAGTTTAAGTTTTCTGTAACTAACTTAGAGCATTCAGAAGTCTTCTCGACCAGGTCACTCAAAGGCTTTCTAGTTTTTTGTTCTAGAGTCTCTAGGAAAAGTATCTTAGAATCATTAAACTTCTTAAGTTCCTTTTCAGCGTTGTTAACTTTTTCCGTGAGAACTGCATTCCTCAGTTTAAAATCTATCCTTTCTATCTGTAGGGGTTTCACACTACTTTCTAGCTCTCTTAATTCAGTTACTTTGTCAGCTAGGTCTTGTTTTATTTTTAAATAAGTATGATTTGACACTTTTGTTTCCAATTCTGATTTCAACCTAGAGTTATCATTTTTGAGTTCGCTAATTTGACTAGCAAATGATCTAAGGTCTCTATTCATCTTGGAAAAGTTGTCTACATACATATCAGGTAGTATAGGAAACACACATTCGTCATTAAAAGGCACAGATTCAGATTTTATGGGCAGTTTCATTTGGACAGGTGGGAGTGGGGTATGACAAGCAGAGCTACATGCACTTGTATCATTTTGATCAAGAGGTGTTTCAGGACAAGTTTGCAATACATCAGATATAAACACGGAATTATTATGCACAGAGTTGTAATATTCATGAGTAATATCAGTGTATTGTTGTACCTCTTCCTCAATATTAGAGGACACGTGATCATCACGATTTGCCATGTTAACAAGACGGGTGTTCAACAAAGGGCTTAAGACAGACAAGGTTTAGGAGCAAACCACGAAATGACAACTAGACTTAAGAAATATCACTTTTCTCCCCCTCAAAATATGATTCACGTGAAGAATATTTTGAAAATGAGCTTTTGTTGGTTTTCGTTAACTTTTCGTTAAGTGTCAGTTAAATGCACGTTTTGGTTTCCCTCCAAATTTTTTGACAAAAATTTATGTCGTAAACTTTTGAGATATGAGATAATATGTGACCGAGTGGTTGAGGAAAATTTTTGACTTTTTCCGAAATTTTCAGGCAAATTTGGTTCAAAATCGTGCGTTTTCGGGTGGTTTTTGGAGCCGAAAAATTTTCTGTTTGTGGTTTTTGGTTTTACAAGGTTTTCGGGTAGAAAGCTTTTAGGCAGGAGGTTTTTGTGCAGGATGTATTCGTGCAAGGGTTTTCGAGCATAAGCTTTTCGTGCACTGTTTTCGAGCAGATGGTTTCAAACAAGTTTTCGAGCAGATGGTTTCAAACAGGTTTTCGAGCAGTGGTTTTCGAGCAGTGTTTTCAAGCAGATTTTCGAGCAGGTTTTCGAGCAGTATGTTTTTGAGCACCAGACTGTCAACTTTTTGTACTTTTGTCCTTTGTACTTTTTATGACACACAAGGTCAAAGATGCCTTTTTGGTGGGTAATAACCACAAAATAAATGATTTTCGGTGGGTATTATCCAAGGGACAAAATTATGGAGCCAAAATTAAGTCAACATTTAAAGTTTTTGGTCAAAGTGGCAGGTGTTCTAGCAAAACATTGAGGTTTTCGAGCAATGTATTGTGGTTCTCGAGCACTTATTTTTCTCAGAAACAAGTTTTCGAGCGAGACTATTCGGGTTTTAAGGCACTAAATTCAGGTTTTAGAGCACAAATTTCAGGTTTTCGATAATGCAATACATTTTTCGGGCAGTCTGAATTTAGGAAAAACACATTCTATACTAGCACAAGCAGATTTCTAGTGCTCTTACAACATATTCTTCAGAAACACAAGAAGATTTAAGGCGTTCTTGCAACAGATTCTAAACAAACACGTGCATATGAAACAGATTCAAGCTTTAATAACGAAAATAGGGTTTACATATGCAAATTTCAAGTTCACACAGCAAGAATAACATAAAATTGGACGAATCTGTTAGTGTTTCAAGATATAAAAATCAGTTCAAGTGGTTTACACATATAAGTTATGATAAGCACTAAAACCAACAAGAATAAGATATTGAGTTGAGTTTTCGAGTTACCTAAACCGAAAATGAACACGAACACTTCAAAAATGCGATGGAGACCTTCGAGCAACAGATCTTCTATGAAAAGAGCTTAGACCCGCTCTGATACCAATTGTTAGCCCCAATTCTAGCTAAGGTCGATCGGTTTAGTAAGTGTAAGTGGGTTTAGTAGTTAAGAACAAGTATTATGATGAAAAGGTGAGAGAGAGATACTTGCAAATTAGTGAATATGTGAATAACTCAACTAAAGAGAAAAGTGGGTGGGAGGTTGCTTTATATACTAGCAACCTCCTTTAGTTACAATAGTGGTAAATAACAATTACCATGGTAAAACTAACTAATACAATAATAAGTAAATAACCTATTACATTAATAAGTCTAAAATCAAATGCCACAAATAATAGACAATATTCATTGTCAACATTAACTATTGTTAATACAGTACAACCAGTGTCACGTGTCGTTTCAATAGAATACATATTTAACCGGAAAGACGTAATCACATTATGTTTACAAAAGATCGCAGTTTAATAAAGTAAGACCACATCAAAGTTAAATCCTGTCAAACATAGCATCTTCATGCCCGTCTTCTCCCAAAAAACAAAGTCTACAAAGCTAACAACCTGCAGGGAGGAGATGGAGGGGAATTGACACAAAGCTAAGTGAGTACAACTAACTACGGGCAATAGTATACAGGAACCGTCATACTAATCATGTCACGTAGTCTAACACATAAACATCAACCAAGTGTCGTCTACAGAGACTCTAGCGGCTCGGCCAAACCATTAACCACAGTTGATCAGACTGGGGCTTACCAGAAGTTCCTCCACCACCGTGTTGTATATATATAATCCACTCGCGACGGACGCGTCATTCACACATATATACACCACGATTGTCTAGGCTACCACATGAGGAACCCAACCCACAGGTTGATCTCTCCTACCAATGCTACCACACAATAGGGACGCACTGGGCTCCAGCAGACAAGCATCAACTAACTTGCTGTCATCACAACATACTAACTAACCGTAATAATAAGTATATCTAACAAGAATGGTAATCATAATATAACATGCTACTCTATACTATATACTCCAGTTAGTCCCACTCACCAATTACCAGCAAACGAGAAGGTGTTCAGCTATCTAATCACTGAACCTTCTCTTTCTCCTTTTCTCCTGAGAAAGACATATACACAAGTTAGTTATAATATCATAATCATCAATATACAAACGGGCGACATAACAGCTAAGCATGAACACTTAGTCAAAATTCCAACTGCAAAGACCATCGGTCTTTCGTCAGAGACGGTCGGCCGATCGTCACTATACCATCGGTCGATGGACTACACTATCGGTCGATCGGTAAAATTACAATCGTTGGTCGAAGGACTCACACCATCGGTCGACGGTCTAGTCCATCAACCGATTGCCAGACACCATCGGTCGATGGTCAACGACCATCGGTCGAGGGTAGTTCATCTGCAACATCAGCTACGAAAGTGACGAGTTTCACACCAAACTCACCAATTCTCGATCTAGAGCTCTTTTTAACCTTAAAACTTACCAAATCTAATACACCGATCATTTAGAAACACAAACCCACAAAGTTTTGACACTAACAACACTAAATCGACCTATTTTGACCCAATTTACTCTTTTATGAAAACTAACACAAAATCTTAAATTTCTCAAAGATTAGATCACGAAATGTTATAATTCTTACCTTAAAAGAATCAATGAATCACGGAGAACACAAAGATACAATCAATTTGAGCTCTAGATCAAGGATTAAGGATTGGGGTTTGATTAGATGAAGGAGTGAAGGTACGGTTGTGTGTGTGTGAATAATCTGGAAGGATGGAGAAAATGAAATAAAACACAACACTAGTAACTTAAGTGAGGTTGAATTCCCACACTGCACAACACACGGGTATTTATCAGTTATCTGATATATTTCGTACGTCATTTGGCAAAGCAAACGAAGTCCAAACTAAATAAACAAACCTGTTCTATGAGCCTTGTCACAAACTGGTCCTAACCACATCATTAAATAATAATAAATATTAAATAAAATAAAAGCATATAATAACACAACACAACTTAAGGGAAACTAGTAATCTTACAGCTAGGCCCAGTTGAGGATGTTACATATATATATGATAGCAATACACAGGCAGAATGCATACTTCTTTGCTTCTTGGAAGGAGCATATTCAACCATTCGGCGTTTACCAACATGCTTAGAGCGTTTAGCAGTCTTCTTTGAACCAGAAGGAGTGGGGGTGACTTCTATAATCTTCAGGTCTGGTGATGGTTGTTCAGCATAACCACCTTCACCCTCCATTCTCCGTTCAGGGATTTTGAGCTGTTGTTCGAATTCAGCATCTTTGGCCATCTCAGCCTCAATCTCCTCAGCAGTTTTCTCCCTCTCCTGAATAATGACATTGTCAAGGTTTTCTTTGTTGAAAGTGTTGTAAACCTTCATTTCTTCGTCTGCATAACACAAACAGAAATAAAAGCAGACAAAGTGTGACGACCCAGAAAATTTTGAATTATTCTTAAGTCAATTCTACATATGATTAAATATTTTCGACACGATAAGCAAACTCTGTTATATGGAGTCACGAATTTTTTGAAATGTTTTCATGCATTCATTTGCCCATTCGACTTTTCGACGATTCACGAACAATATTTTATAAAAGTATGTATATGTATTAATAAAATATTATACGATTTAGTTATTAGAATTAAATATATAAAATAATCTACAACATAATAAAACCTGTTATTAAAATGTATATATATATATATATATATATATATATATATATATATATATATATATATATATATATATATATTTATATATAGTATATCGAATATAATTACACGTACAATTTTACATTTCGAATTTATTAGTTTTCAAAATATATATATTTATCTAAGTAATAAGAAATATTATTGAAACGCATCAAGATATAATGTATGTGGAATTTAAATGGTTTTGAATATAATTATCAATCGATAGTAACACTCGTCTGTCATTTCGATTATTATTAAACAAGTTTAATATAAACTTAAGAGGATTTAAAAATAAACGTATATTCATAAAGAAAAAGTAAATAATAGGTTTGTTAAAAATATATTTATCTTCCTACTTTGAATTTTAATACTCCGTAGATCTTACTTGGGATTGAGAGCTAATAACATGTCAACTTTTTATGACTGGTTTTACACAGTTAATGACCAAAATAAATAAATGTATTTAATATAAAAAGATGTGATTTTTCCGGAGATGTTTTACAGTCACTGTTTAGCAAAGGAGCACAAAATACCATCCGTAATATAAATTGTCGGTAGGAAAGATAAAAATAACACAGCTGGAGCACATTTTAATTCTTTAAATGTATTATTATATTTATTATCCTATTACATGTTATATGCTATATATATATATATATATATACACGATTGATTATATGCATCCACACAAACCATCACCTTCTTGCTTGATGAACAAAACCACCATAAATCATTAATGATCACCACTTTCCATCACCTCCTGCTATTGTACGGTCATCACCACTACCACCATCTTCAACCGGAACACCACCATCAAACACCACTTTCGAAGCTACTGATGTGCGTGTTCTTGCTGCAACAACCAACCATCAAAACCCATCACCAGCTTATCACCTCCTCCGATCACCCTCAACTACCATTGAATCATCTAAACCACCAACACTTGCTGCTTACTATTTTGTGTCCAATCAAACACCACGAATAATCATTAACTCCTATTCTTGTGAACTAATCGAACTTTGTTTCCACTTCTGTTTTGGTCTGTTTCGAGCAACAATACCACCAAACCTGCAACCCAAACTATACTGCTATTCTTTCTTGCTCGAACACCCCAAACCACAATACACTGTCACCACTAACATACTTGCTTCTGCATTTGTTTTTCTATTTCAATCGAACCTAGGTTGAATATTGCTGCTACTCGCCACTGTTACTGTTTTCTCTAACGACCCGTCCTAATTCATCAGGACGAATACATTACATTTGGTTACATCACGAGGTATTTGACCTCTATATGATACATTTTACAAACATTGCATTCGTTTTTAAAAGACAAAATTTCTTTGCATCGAAAGCTGACGGCATGCATACCATTTCATAATATATCCAACTATAATTGACTTAATAATAATCTTGATAAATTCAACGACTCGAATGCAACATCTTTTGAAATATATGTTGAACTGCGAATACATAAAATGCTTTTATAAATGTTTGACGAGATAGACACAAGCAAAACATTTCTCGAATGAATTATTATGCAGACAGAAGTTCTGCTAATCATTATTGAATTATGTGGACATGATAATTACCACCATTAAATTATGTGGACATGATAATTGCCAACATTGAATTATGTGGACATGTTAATTGCCACCATTGAATTATGTGGACATGATAATTGCCAGCATTGAATTATGTGGGCATGATAATTGCCACCATTGAATTATGTGGACATGATAATTGCCACCAATTGATGTGAATGTTATGTATCAAGAGAATAATTTTTATACACTGGTTATGTGTATTATATTTTGTACACGAGATATGTGTACGGTTACTAAGATTTATGAAAAATGAATTTCGTACACGAGAAAGGTGTAATGTATTTAAAAGATATCGCATGTACATTACAGGTGGGTGTAGGATTCGGGTCCATTTGTACCATGCAGCATTTAAATCTTGTGGTCTATCAAAATGATGAATTTTATTGTTTTATAAAAAACCTAACTCACCAACCTTTTGGTTGACACTTGAAAGCATGTTTATTCTCAGTTATGAAAGAAATCCTCCGCTGTGCATTTGCTCATTCTAGAGATATTACTTGGAGTAATTCATGGCATATTTCAAAAGACGTTGCATTCGAGTCGTTGAATTTATCAAGATTATTATTAAGTCAATTATAGTTGGATATATTATGAAATGGTATGCATGCCGTCAACTTTTGATGTAAAGAAAGTTTCTTTTAAAAACAAATACAATGTTTATAAAATGTATCATATAGAGGTCAAATACCTCGCGATGTAACCAAATGTAATGTATTCGTCCTGATGAATTAGGACGGGTTGTTAGAGTTGGTATCAGAGCTGGTATAACTGCATCCATGTGTGACGGGTTAGTCGTAAAGGAGGTTCTCACAGTGTGACCTGTGGTGAAGCATTGGCTCTTACTCCTTGCGATCCCTTACGAGGGTTGGCAGTAGCCGAGAGGCAGGCCCTAAAATCAGTATCTGAGGTACACTCATGTGACGACCCAGAAATTTCTGAACAAATTTAAACTTTATCTTTATAAAATCCTGAGACGATAAGCAAAGTCTGTAATATTGAAGTTTCAAAAACTTTGAACTGTGTTCATGTATACATGTGACCTTAATTTATCCCGACGATTCACGAACAATTGTGTGTAATTAATATGTAGTATATATATATCTATATAACATTATGAATTAATAAAATGTACTTTAATAATTTGAATTAAAATGTAAAATAATATATAGAATAATCAAGTTATTAATGAAATAAATGTATATATGAATTCTATATATTGTAATGTTTGAATATTAAATATTTAATGTAAGTTATAATATATATTACATAATTACTAATATGTAATATTAATATATAAAACAAGAATTTTTATTATAAATTAAATTATAGTTGTTATAGTAATATTAGTATCACTCTCTATATTAACCTCTATATTAGTAATATTAATATTATCATATATAATATGAAATTTGATACAGGTAATATATTATTAATAGTACTAATATTATTGTTATCATTATTGATATTATTAGTATAATCAATATTACTAAAATCATTAAATTATTATAATTATTGTTATTATAATACGACTTATTATTATTAACATTAATATTATTAATATTAATAACATTTCAAATATTATTATCAATATATCTGATATTGGTATTATTATTTTATTTTATTTATTTATTTATTTTATTCATAATATTAAGAGTATTATTATTATCAATATAATTATATTTACTAAGTATTAACTAATATTATTTATACAATAAAATCAGTTAAAGGATCCAATTTTATTATACATCACCATCAAAAATTTCATTCTTGTCTGTGATCCAGTACATGTCGAATTTAAAAATAGTTAATTTTCTTATTTGTATTATTATGATAATAATATCATTAACATTATTATTATTATCTCTATTCTTATTCTTATTATTTGTTTTATTATTATTAATATTAATATTAATATTAATGTTAAATAATATTATGTTTTCCTAATATACAGATATAAAAAAATATACATATATACTATACACGTATATACATAATACATATATACAGATAAATACATATAATTATATAGATACACTTTATACATATAAATAAAAGAAGGAATCATAATCAGTTGCCCATCGTTCTCAAACTGTAGGCAATTTGTTTCCTGACTGATTCCAGTACGATTTGATTCTCAATTTAATCATAGTGGTCACTAGGCGGTTAGCTGGGAAGGCACTGGGTGGGACGATGGTTGTCCCCACTGTATTAGAGGTGATATCAGAGCGGTGGTCTTAGCGAACCAGGTCTTGCATTAGTGTGTCTAACTGTTAGTTGTTTAGATGCATTAGTGGGTCTGGACTTCGACCGTGTCTGCATGTCAAAAGTTTTGCTTATCATTTAGTGTCGAAAATTATTTGCTTATCATCCTTAAAGTCTGGACACGTCTTACTGCCTCTATTGCATAGACAGTGTATAGATAAATTCATATCTTAGCATATCTGTTATTGTTACCTTTGCCAAACAGCTTTCGTAGATTCCTCCGTAACTTATGAGATTTTAGTATTATATGTGCATATGTAAATTATGTATTGTAGGGTACTAATCTACATCCTATAGTCTATTTCTTATCAAAAATCCTTCATCTGATCGTACGAAATGAACCCCTTAACCAGTTCGAGTCCTTTAGATTCCAATAACTATTCCGATAGTTATTCCGACAGCTATTCCGATATGAATTTCCACTCGAACTTCGAAAGCAGTGTAACCAGAATGGATCAACCAATTAGCCATCATCGATTCTGGAAGAATTAGGGATGAGTTGATAGTCGACTTAATCAATGGGGATGAGAAGAAGATGATACTTTCCATCGGCGAACCTGTTTGTAATACTATTTTCTCTCTCATTTTCAGAGTATCTCTCCACGATTATATCTTATCAAAAATTCTAAACCTTATTCATACGCTCGTCCGAACCGACAATTATCCCAGAATAATAGAAGAAGTCAACGAACTTCGCGCTCGAGTAATCAATTTTGGAGAATATGGTGCAAAATTTACCAGCTTCAGCAACATCACCGGCATCAACAGTACCATCAGTAACAGCACCAGTACCACCAACAACCCAAGTTTCAACATCATATGCCTTAATATCACATTCTGTACCACGAGCATAATCATCGTTCTACGTATCGTTCTATCTATTTTATCTTCGTTCGACATGGCAATTATGTAATCTCTAATGTTTTAGAGATTATATATTCCTGTTCTAACGTAAATCAAATGAGATTAATATCATGTTAACTCATTAAATCCATGATTACATCTGAAGAAAATATATATGTATATATGTTTTCATAAAGATTGTAATTAAGAATTCTTTTGTACAAACGGATTATGGTGAAAATATTTTAACGGGTAGGTAATACCCAAGGAATATTTAAATTTCACATTAATAAGTTACACTGTACATTCTTCGAATCTAACTCGACGGTCATTTACTATGCTATTTACATCCACAGATTTTCATATCCGTTCACCACAAAATAACCATTTTCATTCAACTTCATATTTGGCTTTTGACTTATCGGAATCCAACAAGTGGCATAATGAAGAAAACATTGGACAAAATAAAATTTGTTAGAAACCAACATATTAACTGTGAGAAATTTTGTTAAGAATTCACGCTAACAAAATCCTAGCTAACTGTTCCTAGCTAACTGTTAATTCTTTATTACATTTTATTTATCGCAATTTAAATATCGCAATTTATTTATCGCAATTTTAATTCTCGTAATTTTATTTATCGTCATTTAATTTCTGTTATTTATTTTATGCACTTTAATCGGGACACGTATACAAGGTTTTGACATATCATATCGACGCATCTATATATATTATTTGGAATAACCATAGACACTCTATATGCAGTAATGCTTGAGTTAGCTATACAGGGTTGAGGTTAATTCTACAATAATATATATACTTTGAGTTGTGATCGAGTCTGAGACATGTATACAATGGGTCACGATACGTATTAATTAATTCGAATATTATATATATAACTATATATGAATTATTGAATTACTAACTGTGGACTATCAACTATGGACTACCAACATTGGACAATTAAAATGAATTAAAATATTGATTATAACATATGAAACTAAACAATTCTTCAAGTTTGCCACTTGATTTCATCTTAAACCTCATTTGTATCTTGACGATTACAATTTTCTATTCAAACCTTTCATAATTCTTGAAAACACTTCAATCGATAGGATGAACTAACCGCACTTCATCTACGGAAGAAGAGATTGATGCATATAGTTATGCACCTGAAAACACTCGGAACTTGTGTAAACGTTTAACACGTGTCTGTGCTAGCTCCTTTGGCATTGTTATTACCGAAAATAACATTGCAACTCTTTTTCAAATTAGCCAATTTTGTCACAGCTTCAGCAAATCAACTTCGACTTCCATTCAAATTAGCTATATTATAACCTCGATATATAAGTTTGCATGTCGTCATCGTTACCGGGGGACCGTTTATATTCCACCACATCAGCAGTAAACTTACCAGCAACTTCAATGAATTTGGACTTTCCGAAAAATCATTATATTCATTGAAACCCTATCGTGTATTCATCTATACCCTGTAATAATAATTGCCATACCAATTACCGAGAATCAGCAATCAGTATTTTGAATCTCGCGGCATTTCTACATCAATAGTTATATGTATACATATAACAATTATCTCCTAGAATTACGATCTTCAATTCTAAAATTTTGAAAAGCACCCAGCCTACGAATCAGTACATTGAACTTTGAAAAAGCTGAATGAAGCAGCAGAAACTGTAGGCAACCGTAAACGACCTTAATCGTCAGAAGTTTGATGATAAAGAATAGTATGTTGGAAAAGCTCAGAAAAGTTGGAACTAGAAAACGGATTGAGCTAACCACGAAGGAGACCAAGGACAAATACAAGGACCATACCATATATTCAAAGAATCCAGGTAATTCTGGATCCGTTGAAATCTTTAGAGAATATCTTGCTCCGAAGTCATGTTAAAATCTTGCGAAAAATTTTTCTTCATCAACCTTCGAATTTGGAAATTCCAAAATATCATCATAAATATCTTCGATATTTCTGAGGATATTTTCATAAATATTCTCATCCGAAATTGTATACCTCTTCGTGCTTCCTGTGTTTCATTATATTGGAAACTTCTGTAAAATTTAAGTTTAATTTATGAATGAACTCTGGAGAAATGTAAAGAAATTGATGCATGAATTAGTATAATATAATGATACTTGATCAACGTGATTATATTACAGTAAGTCATGCTGAGTTTCTAAATGGAACGTGATGATTCACAGATCATAACGTCATCATGTGCCATGTTACACGACTCTTACATTCTATCTAATCTATAAACATATCAAGGACATATTTTCTTGATAGTCCTATCATTTCTCTTGAATTCTGGTAATTTAACCAAACAAGATCGTCCTAATACAATTTCTCTCTTAGAACACTAGTTATGTTCATTCGAAACTCCATATCTACAAATTCTGGACCATTACTTGCGAAGAGAAAGCAAAAGAATGAAGCTCCGAAATAGAAATATGAGTATAAATCGCAACAAATAGGAGAGAGCATTAACTGTAGATGATAATGATTATAGGAGACAGAAGCAGGGACATCAAAATTTAAGGGAAGATATAAAACCCAACAACAACGCAGAGGTTACAAACTGTAGATATTAATACGAATAGCAGTATAAGGACATGGTAGAATTAAGAATAGTATCACCTCAAGGTAATAGTAAAAGTAAACAGATTTTTCTGATGGGAGATTGAAAAGAAGGAACACGAAAATGATAATTAGGAAAATATCAAAGATTAGAACGGGATTAAGCATTTTCATAATCTTTTGGATGTATGAACTAAGAAAGAAAGTATAGGGATGGTGAGAATAATGGAATGGAAAATTTTAATTTATACTGGAAGTATAAGACCGAGTAATCGAGGCAGATCACCGTATTTAATTATAGAGATCTTAATTTCCTTACTCGCCGAAGAATCAAATCTTTTAGATTTCGAAGATTTTCTTTAAATCCTTTGAATTCCGGAATTTAACCAAGATAACGTCAAAAGTTAAGACACACCTTATTTTCTAAATTCAAATGTGACTACGTCAAAAGTTAAGGCGAATCTCTATTTTTTATTTCACTCTTTTATGATAGCTTCAACCGTACGCTCCGAGTAATCGAATTATATTATCCATATTACTCAACAGTAATAAATCTCTATTCATCAACTCATGTTTGTCATGAAAACATTTTTATTGTTAGTCATGACCACCTCACTCAAATTTCGGGATGAAATTTCTTTAACGGGTAGGTACTGTGACGACCCGGAAATTTCCGAACAAATTTAAACTTTATCTTTATAAAATCCTGAGACGATAAACAAAGTCTGTAATATTGAAGTCTCAAAAACTTTGAACTGTGTTCATGTATACATGTGACCGTGACTTATCCCGACGATTCACGAAAAATTGTGTGTAATTAATATGTAGTATATATATCTATATATAACATTATGAATTAATAAAATGTACTTTAATAATTTGAATTAAAATGTAAAATAATATATAGAATAATCAAGTTATTAATGAAATAAATGTATATATGAATTCTATATATTGTAATGTTTGAATATTAAATATTTAATGTAAGTTATAATATATATTACATAATTACTAATATGTAATATTAATATCTAAAACAATAAGTTTTATTATAAATTAAATTATAGTTGTTATAGTAATATTAGTATCACTCTCTATATTAACCTCTATATTAGTAATATTAATATTATCATATATAATATGAGATTTGATACAGGTAATATATTATTAATAGTACTAATATTATTGTTATCATTATTGATATTATTAGTATAATCAGTATTACTAAAATCATTAAATTATTATAATTATTGTTATTATAATACGACTTATTATTATTAACATTAATATTATTAATATTATTATTATTAATAACATTTTGAATATTATTATCAATATATCTGATATTGGTATTAGTATTTTATTTTATTTATTTATTTATTTTTTTCATAATATTAAGAGTATTATTATTATCAATATAATTATATTTACTAAGTATTAACTAATATTATTTATACAATAAAATCAGTTAAAGGATCCAATTTTGTTATACATCACCATCAAAAATTTCATTCTTTTCTGTGATCCAGTACATGTCGAATTTTAAAATTGCTAATTTTCTTATTAGTATTATTATGATAATAATATCATTAACATTATTATTATTATCTCTATTCTTATTATTATTATTAGTTTTATTATTATTAATATTAATATTAATATGAATATTAATGTTAAATAATATTATGTTTTCCTAATATACAGATATAAATAAATATACAGATATACTATACACGTATATACAGAATACGTATATACAGATAAATACATATAAATATATAGATACACTTTATACATATAAATAAAAGAAGGAATCATAATTAGTTGCCCATCGTTCTCAAACTGTAGGCAATTTGTTTCCTGACTGATTCCAGTACGATTTGATTCTCAATTTAATCACAAGCTTACAAATTCTGTTAGCAATTAGGATCAAACTTTTGTGTATTTTATAATTTATTCGTTTACTGCCAAAAATTTGCTTATCAACCTATATGAATATAAGAATTGATCAAATCCAGTGTGAAGTGCTACTAGTCGAATTTCTTTATCAACTAAATTACCAAAAACATTTTTTACAGCCTTCAATTTTATCAAATTAAAATAAAAATAAGGGAAGAACAGGCTTCTGCCCTGTTCGTGGGAGTATTTTTTTTAGAACTTCGATTTCGTAATAAAATTTAAAATGTAATAATGCCAATTTGTTGGAAATCTTTTACTCAAACGATCTGGAAAATTACAACTTCCAATTTTTGTTATCGAATTAGAATTTTGGAGTCAAAGTTTTATTTTTTCAAAAGTGAAACATTGTTCTTTAATCGAATTCGAATTTTTTGTTAGGATTTAAGTTAAATTGAGAGTTCTTATAGTTTCCAGGAACTATTTGGGATCTATTTCATGTAGAAATCAGAAGCTGAAACTGACTCAAATTCAAAATCACGTGTTGGTTGTTCATCGTGTTCTTCAAGACCTGCAACTGCATAATTTTTTTTCTTTCTTTCTTTCATTTCTGAATAATTCAAACGACTACAAGACGTTTCTGTTTCAATCTCAAAATATAAACTTCAAATTAGTTATTTTGATTTAGTTTGCTCACTGATTGATTTGAGTATAATGAAGAAGATGATGATCAAAAACGGGTTAAAAACATTTTAGTTATAGATTTAATCAGAAAAGTAAAGGCAGAGCAGATGGTTTATGTTTGTGTTGGGTTAGCGAGAGGTCTTGGGTTCGAGTCTGGTTCGAGGCATTTTCTTTTTAAAAGATCTTTTAAGGTAGTTTTCATTATCAACTTATTATTATTAGTTTTATTATTATTATGATTATAAATAAATATAATTATTATTGTTATCATCAAGATTGTTATTATTATTAATTATTGTTGTTCTACTAGTATTATAATTATTATAGTATTATAATTATTATTACCACCATAGTTATAAGTATTATTGTGATGCCCTGTACAAAACCATCGTGTACGAATCATCAACAACAGGATCATTACAAGGTCAAATACTATATGCTGTTTCGAAAAGAGTTTGCATTCATGATAAAAGGTGACGTTTTAACCAACGTCAAATGTTTAACATCCGAAAGTATGCTTCTACGAATAGCAAGCAAAAATAATAGTACGTGACCCATAGGTCGTTACAAATACATTGTTTCAAAAGTAACATTGTTTGAATGCAAATTAAATGTTTCATGCGGTGACATCTCTAATAAGCGCAGCGGGAGTATACAAAGCATGACAACTACAACGGAAGCAAGCAAACCTTAAGCACCTGAGAAAAACATGCTTAAAACGTCAACACAAAGGTTGGTGAGCTATAGTTTAAGTATAACAGTAATGTAAGGTAGGCCACGATATTTCAGTGCTTCAAACAGCGTTTCAAAACAGTATGAAAAGTATCTGTTCAACCATGGGCACTTGGTAACTAACTTAACATTTATAACCCCCTAAAAGTACACTTGGCGAGTGCGTATGTTTACGAAATATTAAACACCCATTAAATGCTAGCGCTACTAGCCCGAGTGGGGATGTCAAACCTTATGGATCCATATCTAAGATTCGCGTTCACCGGTTCAAAGACCAATGACTAAACGTTACCGAGCTAAGGGAAAAGTTTATGCCGTTGTATAACCCACACATATAATAAGTTTAAGTACTCGTTCCTAGTATGTAAAACGTAAAATGCGCATGTATTCTCAGTTTCCAAAATAGTTAAAGTAAAAGGGGATGCTATAACTCACAGTGAAAAGTAGTAAAAGTCGATACGCGGGAATAGTAAGCAAGTGGTTGGTTCGGAAGATCCTCAACCTAAATCAAAAGTTACTAAGTCAGTAAATAGTTCCCAAAGGTTTAAAAGTATGTAAATTAGGTCTTAAGTACCATCATCATTCATCATTAAACAAAAAGTGTAACGTAAGTTTTAAGTCAAGACTAGGGTTTGAAACAAGGGCTGACTTCGTTCAGTCACCACGACCTCTATACAAACTGAAATGAGGTGAGACCAGTGGACACGGCTCCGTATATGAGTCCCCTAGAGGCTGACCAATTTCCAGAACCAAAATCGTCATCATTTGACCGTGGTGATGGTTTAAGTACGAGTAGGTCAGAAATTTCAGCACAACGTTAATAGGGTGTAGTGACTTTCGGGAGGCCATAGATCCTAAACCGTAACTCGGATTAAGACGAGGTCTAAACGGAAAATCATCTACTCTAACCAAACTAACTGAAAATAAACTTTCCAGTAGTCTAGGTAGTCTGATCTGTTCCAGAAACGGTAAGTAAAGGTGTTCCGGTGGGTTCTTGGTGCTTGATGCTCATCACGGTTCTCATCCTTGATGCGTATAGCTTCAAGTGTACAACTCGTTGATGGGTTTGCATCATCTTAACCAAGGTTTTACCATCATAACACTAGTGTAAGTCTAAGATATGTAGCACAACTCACTTAAGAGTTGTATGTAGTTTGATGAACCAAAGTTACATCAAGATCTTAGATCCGACACACACATGAGTTCTACTAGTAATATTAAGCTACAAACTTGAAAGTAAACTAAGTAATTAAGATCTTAAGTTGTAGAACTTAGATCTTAGCTAGATATTAAATATCCTAGACTAGAAAGTCTAGATCTAGTGTTCTTAAGTTAGATCCTAAGTTATAGAACTTGGATCTTCACTTTAATGAAACCATAAGTTATGAAACTTAGATTTTCAACTTGTAAAATGTATGTATGCTTATAAGCTTTTATTTACAACAAAATTAGAAGACCATAAGATATATAAACTTAGATCCAACATAAGTGTTTAAGTTATAACTAGAAAGTTATACTTCCATGTTCTTGAACTTATAAAGTTAACTTTTAGTTTCAAGAAATATGAGATCAAGATTAACTAGTAATACTTGACCAAATTAACAACATCACAACTTTAAACATGTATAAAAGGAAGTAATAAGTTAAATTTACAAGTAATAAGTTCATGGTTGTTCATACTTAGAAAGATTCAATCCAAGGCTTTGATCTTTTAAGAAAGTAAACCTTAAATTTACAAACGTGAACACAAGCATGATTATAAACTCATGAACTTTTCTTTTAACAAGTTTTATGGAGGAATCAAACTATAAAATTGATCCTATTTGATTCTTGTATGTTCTTGTATAAACAAGATAATATGAAGAATAAACTAGAAAGTTTGATTCTTATAACTAGTAAGTAAATAACAACAACAAAAGAACAAGTAATTAAACAACAAACAAAGACAAGTAAATGATGATGATTTGGTTCGGTTTTAATGGAGGAAAAAGGAAGAAAAACAAAGCTTGTTACTTACAAGTCTTGAGAGAAAAAGAGAGCAAAGAAGTGTAAGTAAAGAAGTGTGTGTAAAAATGAAATGATACTAGTAAATAAGTAACAAAAAAAGTTTAAAATGGAACTCCCTTTGTCCCAAGGATGGCCGACGGTCAAGGGCTCAATGGGGAAGGTTTAAAAGCTAACTTTCCAACATGGGAGAATGGTGTATGGTTGAAGTGGTATTAAAGCTAAATGGTGTGGGAAAGATGTGTAAGTATACATGTAACTAGTATCCTTATGTCACTAACTAATCTAGTTTTGTCTTAATGAGTTACGAGTAACAAAATGGGCCCCTAATTAATCCATTAAGAGAAGTAGGGTGGGCTTCCAAGTCCATGTACATTAATAAAGCCCAAGTATGTAAGTAAGTAACAATTATATAAGTAAATCCCAAGTAATTAACTACTAACATTCGTTAATTAAAAATGATTAATAATAATTAATCATGAACGTAAATTATATTCAAAATATTATTCGTGAAAAGTACGTGTGTCACAAAGACAAGTCGGGCCATGTAAAGTTAAATACGGTAACAAGTAAAATGTATAAGCATACATTTAATAAAGCGCAAGTATTAATAATAAATATTAATAATTAAAAGTTCGAAAATCCAGGGTTGTTACATTACTCACCTGTTAAAGAAAATTTCGTCCCGAAATTTTAAGCTGAGGTAGATGGAGGAGTCGGGAAAAGGTGAGGATACTTTTGCATCATTTGATCCTCTCGTTCCCAGGTAAATTCAGGTCCTCGTTTGGCATTCCATCGTACTCGGATGATCGGAATCTTATTGTGCTTCAAAGTTTTGACCTCATGGTCCATAATTTCGACAGGTTCTTCCACGAAGTGGAGTTTGTCATCAATTGTAAGTTCCTCCAATGGTATGACATGTTCCGGTTCAGCAAGACACTTCTTCAAATTTGATACATGAAAGGTAGGATGAACTGCTCAATTGAGTCGGAAGATCCAAACGGTAAGCAACGGGTCCAACACGCTCCAAGATCTCAAAAGGACCAATGTATCGCGGGTTTAGCTTCCCACGTTTTCCAAAACGAATCACACCTTTCCAAGGTGCAACTTTCAACATTACACGGTCACCCACGTTGAATTCAAAGTCTTTACGTTTAAGGTCGGCATAACTCTTTTGATGATCACAGGCCGTCTTAAGCCTCGCTTGAATTTGGACAATCTTCTCAGTTGTTTCATGGACTATCTCGGGTCCGGTGATTTGCGTTTCGCCTACCTCGGCCCAACAAATAGGAGAACGGAACTTGCGGCCATACAACGCTTCAAAAGGTGCGGCATTAATACTCGAATGATAACTGTTGTTGTAAGAGAATTCGGCTAGCGGCAAATGCCTTTCCCAAGCCTTTCCGAAATCAATAACACATGCACGCAACATGTCCTCCAAAGTCTGAATCGTGCATTCGCTTTGCCCGTCGTTCTGTGGGTGATACGCAGTACTCATGTCGAGACGTATCCCCAAGGCTTCTTGCAAAGAACGCCAAAATCTGGAAGCAAAACGAGGATCGCGATCTGAGATGATCAATAAGGGCACACCATGACGAGATACAACCTCTTTTATGTATAGTTGAGCGAGTCTCTCCATTGTATTAGTTTCCTTCATGGCTAAGAAGTGTGCAGATTTGGTAAGACGGTCAACAATAACCCAGATGGTATCGTATCCGCCCATCGTCTTTGGTAGCTTCGTAATGAAATCCATTGTTATCCTTTCCCACTTCCATTACTGGATTTTCGGTTGTTGAAGTAACCCAGAAGGCCTCTGATGTTCGGCCTTAACCTTCGAGCAAGTCAAACACTTCCCAACATAAGTTGCAACGTCCTTCTTAAGATTAGGCAACCAATATTGTTCCTTAAGATCGTGGTACATTTTGCCGGCTCCTGGATGAATCGAATATCTCGACTTATAGGCTTCATCTAGTATAAGGTTCCGTAGATCTCCATAACGGGGTACCCAAATTCTTCCGGCATAGCATCGGAGTCCAGTCTCCTTAACTTCAAATCGAGAAGCGAGAATGTTCAAGTATTCGTGAGATATATTCTCCTCCTTGAGAGCCTCATCTTGGGCTGCTCGGATCTGGCTATTGAGGTTCAAATGAATGGTGATGTTCAGTGCCCGAACATGAAGGGGTTCCATCCTCTCCTTTTGGCTCAAAGCGTCAGCTACAACATTGGCCTTGCCAGGGTGATAACGAAGTTCACAATCATAGTCGTTCAGCG
This sequence comes from Rutidosis leptorrhynchoides, assembly GCF_046630445.1. Classification (NCBI taxonomy): domain Eukaryota; kingdom Viridiplantae; phylum Streptophyta; class Magnoliopsida; order Asterales; family Asteraceae; genus Rutidosis; species Rutidosis leptorrhynchoides. The sequence goes on along the minus strand of NC_092343.1, from coordinate 385,280,426 downwards.
TCTCGATCCATCGATGCTGTCTCATATTCAGTTGCTTCTGATCGAAGATGTGTTGGAGGCTTTTATGATCGGTGAAAATAGTGCTCTTTGTTCTGTAAAGATAGTGTCTCCACTGTTTTAATGCAAAGACAACGGTTCCAAGCTCGAGATCGTGCGTTGTGTAATTTCGCTCATGAATCTTCAGTTGTCAGGAGGCGTAAGCGATAACCTTTGTTCGTTGCATCAGTACATAACCAAAACCACTTTTCGAAGCATCGCAATAAATGACGAAATCATCACTGCCTTCAGGAAGTGATAAGATAGGTGCGGTGGTTAACTTCTTTTTCAAGGTTTGAAATGCTGATTCCTGTTCGAGTTCCCAAATGAACTTCTTCCCTTTGTGGGTCAGCGTGGTCAAAGGACGCGTAATCAGAGAGAAACCTTTAATAAATCTTCGGTAATAACCGGTGAGACCTAAAAATTGGCGAATGTGAGTCGGAGTAGTGGGGGTTTCCCACTTGCTGATAGCTTCAATCTTTGCGGGATCAACTTTGATACCCTGGTCGCTCACAACATGACCCAGAAATTGGACTTCCTTCAACCAAAACTCACACTTGGAGAATTTGGCGTAAAGTTACTCATGTCTCAAGAGTTCCAACACCAGACGAAGATGTTGTTCATATTCTTCTTCGCTTTTGGAGTAGATGAGGATATCATCTATGAAGACGATAACAAACTTATCCAGATATGGCTTGCATACACGATTCATGAGGTCCATAAACACGAAAGGTGCGTTGGTTAAACCGAATGGCATCACGAGAAACTCATAATGACCATAACAAGTTCTGAATGCAGTCTTCATCGCGTCACTCTCTTTCACCCTTAACTGGTGATAACCGAATCGCAAATCGATCTTAGAGTAAACGCTCGATCCTTGTAGTTGATCAAAAAGATCGTCAATTCGGGGAATGGGATATCGATTCTTGATCGTCAATTTGTTGAGTTCACGGTAGTCGATACACATGCGGAAGGATCCATCCTTCTTCTTCACAAATAAAACAGGTGCGCCCCAAGGCGAGAAATTTGGTTGGATAAATCCACGGTCTAGCAGTTCTTGTAATTGGCTCTGCAATTCTTGCATTTCGAAAGGTGCGAGTCGATAAGGTGTGCGAGCTACAGGTGCAGCTCCTGGCACTAAATCGATCTGAAACTCTACTGCTCTCGGTGGCGGTAATCCAGGCAATTCTTCTGGAAAGACATCGGAAAATTCGTTCACAATTCGTACATCATCCACGCTCTTCACCTCAGTTTCTAACGTTTTCACATATGCTAGAACAGCAAGACGTCCTTTCTTCATGATCTTTTGTGCTTTCATGCAACTAATGAGATTCAGTTTCGAGCTACATCTCTCTCCGTAAATAATCAGTGGCTCACCGTCTCTGTGGGGTATACGAAGAGCTTTATCTCCACAGATAATGTCATCCCTTATCTTGGTCAACCAGTCCATACCGACAATAACATCAAAGCTTTCCAACTTAATGGGTATCAAGTCAATCTCGAAATCCACACCAGCTATGTTGATAATAGCTTCTCGGCTAACTTGGTCAACTTTCTCAAGTTTTCCATTGGCTACCTCTACAAGCATACTCTCTTTAAAGGAACTAACGACCAATTTATCTTAGAGAAAAAGTGTCTACATACATAACTTCTATCGGCACCAGTATCAAACAGAACAGAAGCTAATAGATTGTTGATAGTGAATATACCTGTGACCAAGTCGGGGTTCTCACGGGCATCCCTTGCGTTAACATTGAATGCTCTTCCATGCGGTGCTCCGCCGTCCCTTCGCTTGTTGGGACACTCATTTCTGAAGTGGCCCGTCTGTCCGTATTCATAGCACTTTCTCGGTCCATTAGGGTTTGTCTTCACATTCAGGGTGGTGATCTTGCAGTCTTTGCCAATATGCCCAGTTCTTTTACATTTTTCGCAGACCACGTTGCAGTACACGGTGTGATGCTTGTAGCATCTCTTGCACTATGGCAGACTACATTTGTAGTTAGAGTTCGAGCTAGTGTTCGGATTGGGGTTCCTCCCATCGTTGTGCCTCTTAGTGGGGGTTTGATAATAGGCTCTCCCCTTGTTGTTGTCCCACTTATGCTTCTCACTGCTGACCCCTGACTCGAATTTTGCCCTTTCCGGTTCATCGCTGATAATTTGGTTCATTAAGGTGTGCGCCATGCGCATTGCTTCCGGGACATCAGCTGGCTTAGAAGAGGTGACATTTCCCTTAATGGTCTTAGGAAGTCCCCACAAGTACCTTTCCATTCGCGTAAACTCCGGGGTAACCATCGTGGGACACATCAGAGCTAATTCGAGATACCTACGGTTGTAACTATCAAGGTCATTTCCTACCACTTTCAGTCCCCAAAACTCAGTTTCCATCTTCTGTATCTCCATCTTGGGGGAATACTCTTCAATCATGGCCCCCTTAAATTCCTCCCACGGGGTAGCATACGCCAACACACAGGTTAGTGCGCCGTCCGACAGCGTACATGAGGCATACTTTGTTTTGTTCATCTCTGAGCAGTTGCTTACACGGAACACCGATTCTAATTTCTCAAACCACCTAGTGAGACCAACTGGCCCCTCAGTACCACTAAAGTTGTGGGGCTTGCAGCTTTGGAATTCCTTATAAGTACACCCATTACGAATGGGCTGGTTAACTGGTGGGGCTTGGGGGTTCATTTCCGCTAAAGCTGTGGCTACTCGTTCAGTGATCATTTCTTAGTGCTGATGTGGGCGTTGATCTTCCGTTGGCCAATGATGTTCTAAACAAAAATTTTGGCTCAAGTCAAAATCCAGCATTCAAGAAATAATAATATAGTATATGGTAACCAACATGGAATCAACACATCACATGTTAATTAAGTAATGCAACTAGATACAGATACCACGAAATCATCATACAGTAATGTAAATAGGACACCGTACAAAAGTAAACAACCCAAAGTTTCAGTCATTAATAAAAGTTGCATACATCCGCATAGGTTCGTACAATACATGAGTGAAACATGAAACTACAAACGGGATTACATAAAGAAATCTAACACAAAAGCCCTATGGTGACGGTGGGTAAAGGATGTCCATCATGTGGGACACCTGGTCCTCGAGCTCAGTTACCCGATCACGGAGGATATCCACCTCCTTCGTCAGTTCCTCGACAGAGGGAGGGGCTGGTGGAGCAGGTGGTGCTGATGGTGCAGGTGGTACTGGTGGAGCTGGTGGTGCAGACGGTGCTGGTGGAACGGGTGGTGCAGACGGTGCTGGTGAAGTGGGTGGTGCAGATGGTCCGGCACCAGAAGTAGATGCTGCGTAACGGGGAGCCTTACGTATGAATGGATCAGTAGGATACAGCACAAGCCGCTTACGGGCGGTAACTCTAACCTTCAGTCCACGTACATTAACGAACGACCTACCTCCGTTAACCCCCTGGAATAACAGTACCGTCGAAACGATACCGCTTCTTCGGTGGGGTAGAGGGTGGCTGCACGGGTGCCTCCTCAGGGTCCTCATCAGAATCATCGTCGCTGGAATCGTCGGATGTTGAGTCGTCAGATGATGATGTGATGACCCGGGAATTTCCGACTAAATTTAAACTTAATCTTTATATGATTTCGATACGATAAGCAAAGTCTATAATGTTGAGTCTTGAAAATTTTGGAACTATATTCATATAACCAATTACCCTCTGACTATTCTCGACGATTCACGAGCAATCGATTGTATAAAAAAATGCATATATATATATATATATATATATATATATATATACAAAAGTTATAGATATTATATGTTGAAGTTTATATTAATAAAAGAAAATAACATATCAAGTAAATATATATATAATACTTATAAATATATAATAAAATCATATTTAATAAACAAACACAAATTGTACAAAGTATTTATATTAAAATGAATAAATAATATCCAACATATGCTATATGTGTTACAGCTATAATATATACTATTAATATGTTAAATATAATTATACATTAAAAATATGATTTATTATATTAATATCACTATTATTATTTTCATTATTATTATAATTGTTAATATCAATATTAATAATTGTATCATTAATATTATTATTTCTAATACAAGATATACATACATACGTATATATTTATATATATATGAAATTAGGTATGAATAAATGGTATATATAAATTGATATGTTATTATTATTTTTAATATTGTTGTTATTATTAATGATATTAGTATAACTAGTATTATTATTATTAACAATATTATTGTTATATATTTATGGAAATTGTTATCATTATCATTAGAAATATTATTACTCCTATTATAATATTATAAATTGTATTATTATTATTATGTATATTATAAAGAGCATTAATATTATTGTTACATTTATATTTATTGATATATTAATTAAAATCTATAAAAATTTAATGAGATATACATATATAGCGATATATAAATATAAATAGATATATGCAGATATATATATATATATATATATATATATATATATATATATATATATATATATATACATACATACATATATATATAATGTTATATATAAATATATTAGAAAATCAGTATTTTTCTTTATTCATTATTATTATTATTATTATTTTTCTTTATCATTATTATTTATGTAATTATTATTAATATTAAGATATTTATATTAATTATATAATCTATAAAGGAAAATAATCGTACAAATTAGGTTGCAAACACCCATCAACTGTATATAATTGTACTACTGAATTTGATTACGTCCAAAACAGATTGGAATGCAAATGAAATCAGTTAGCAATCGGTTTCAACTTTTATTTTTTTTATTTTATTTCTGTACCTGAATTTTTTGTCATGTCGAGTTCCAGTGTATTAAAGGCCAATTAATTCTAGAGTTAAGGGATACCAGATGACCACACATCAACGTTATTACAAATATATTTTTTACAGGTTCAATTTGGTCGATTTTAATAAAAAGAATGAAGAACACAGCTTAAAGCTCTGTTCTTGGTTTATTTTTAGAATAGCTCGATTTCAAAATTAATATCAAAAAGTAATATTGCAGTTTGGTTAGGAATTCTTCAATCAATCTATCTGTAAATTATCAGGTTTCAATTTTTCATATCAATCGCGAATTTTGAGGTCAAAATTTTAAAATTCAAAAGTCAACTGATGTTTTCTTGGGAAAATTTGTAATCAATTTGATGTTTTGAGTAAAATTAACTATCCATAAAGTTTATAGGAGGGATTTTAAACATATTTCATGTTATGATTATAACTTAAAACGTCCTAGAATTCAAAATTGATGTGTGAGTTCAAAGTGTTCTTCGTGAATCTGCTGCAGCTTGATTCTTTTTCTTATTTTCAATTTCTGTTAATCAAACACACATCCAGTAAGTTTGTTGTTACGTGTACTACGAGTTTTAAATCAATTTCCTTATTGTTGAATTATTTTGGTCGACTGAGTCTGTGATGAGGAAGAAAGTGGAAACAAAATTAATACGGGTTAAATAAATTAAAAGGTGAAATATATCAGATGAGTTGAGGCAGAGGAATGGTTTAGAGGTTGTTTAGATTATCAACAGGTCACGGGTTCGAGTCCAAGGGAGGGCTGTTGATTGTTGGAATTCTTTTTATGTGAAGTAGTCTATCTTCATTATTATTATTATTATTATTATTATTATTATTATTATTATTATTATTATTATTATTATTATTATTATTATTATTATCATCATTTTTATTATTATTATTATTATTGTTAATATAATTGTTATTATTAGTTATCGTTATTAGTATACTAGTATTTAGTATTATTATCAAAAATCATAATTACAAGTAGAATTATTATTATTATTAATATTATTATTATTATTACTAAAATTGTTATCATTATAAGTATTAACCTTAAGTAGTATAATTATTGATAATATCATTAATAAGATTTCTATTATTATTAGTATAAATGTTATTATTGTTATCGTTAAGGATTATTATTATTATTATGAAAATAATACAAGTTATCATTATATTCATTAATATTGGTATTAGCATCACCTTTGTAACTATTAGTATTATTATTATTATTAAACAAAAGTATCATTTTTAACAAAATCATCATTATTATTAATATTATCATTTTTAATAAAATTATTATTATTAAGAGTAAATCATTAATATCAAAACTATCATTCTTGGAACAAATAAATATATTGTACATAAAACATATAACTATATATAAGTTATATTAACATTACTTATAAAAATTACATACAACAAATTAAGTATTTTTAATATATAGATATTAATATAACAATATTAATCACTTTAAATATATATACATATATATTTATATATATATATATATATATACATATATTTATATATATATATATATATATATATATATATATATATATATATATATACATATATCATATAATTTAAGTTATAACATAAAGTATATGTTTTTAAATGGAATCTAGTATAATTCTTATTTAACTACAAAAATATATATAAATAATATATATTAATAAATACAATTATGATATATATATTATATGTTTTAATAGAAGTACGATTAATATAGGTTCGTGAATCCGAGGTCAACCCTGAATTGTTCAGTTGTTCAATGTCGTCATATGTATTTTTACTACAAAATACATTAGGTGAGTTTCATTTGTTCCCTTTTTAAATGCTTTTGCAATATATATTTTTGGGACTGAGAATACATGCGCTGCTTTTATAAATGTTTTACGAAATAGACACAAGTACTTAAAATTTCATTCTATGGTTGGATTATTAACCGAATATCGCCCTTCAAGTCTGGTAACCTAAGAATTTAGGGAAATGGCCCCTGATTGACGCGAATCCTAAAGATAGATCTATGGACCTTGACAAGTCCCATTCGGGGTACGAATGCTTTAGTACTTCGAGATTATTATACAGACGAGAGGCTCTGTTTTGGGGATATTCTATGCATTAAGTTAACGTCGGTTACCAAGTGTTCAATCCATATGAATGATTTTTATCTCTATGCAGTTTGCGAAATGCCTGATACGAGAATGATGTTTTTGAAAATGAAATCTTGTGGTCTATTATACTATCTGAAATGATTATTTATGATAAACTAATGAACTCACCAACCTTTTGGTTGACACTTTAAAGCATGTTTATTCTCAGGTATGAAAGAAATCTTCCGCTGTGCATTTGCTCATTTTAGAGATATTACTTGGAGTCATTCATGACATATTTCAAAAGACGTTGCATTCGATTCATTGCGTTCATCAAGATTATTATTAAGTCAATTATAGTTAGATATATTATGAAATGGTATGCATGCCGTCAACTTTAGATGTAATGAAAGATTGTCTTTTCAAAAACAAATGCAATGTTTGTAAAATGTATCATATAGAGGTCAAGTACCTCGCGATGTAATCAACTGTTGTGAATCATTTATAATCGATATGGACTTCGTTCGTACGGATTAGGACGGGTTGTGAAATTTGGTATCAGAGTAGTGGTCTTAGCGAACCGGGTCTACATTAGTGTGTCTAACTGATAAGTCGTTAGGATGCATTAGTGAGTCTGGACTTCGACCGTGTCTGCATGTCAAAAGTTTTGCTTATCATTTAGTGTCGAAAATTATTTGTTTATCATCCTTAAAGTCTAGACACGTCTTACTGCCTCTATTGCATAGACTGTGTATAGATAAATTCATATCTTAGCGTATCTGTTATTGTTATCTTTGCCTGACAGCTTCCGTAGATTTCTCCGTAACTTATGGGATTTTAGTATTATATATGCATATGTAAATTATGTATTGCAGGGTACTAATCTACATCCTATAATCTATTTCTTATCGGAAAAAAATAATCCTTCATCTGATCGTACGAGATGAATCCCTCAACCAGTTCGAATTCCTCGGATTCCGACAGCTATTCCGATATGGAATTTCACCTATCAGCGTCACCAGAATGAATCAACCAATCAGTCATCCCCGATTCATCTGATGGGTTCGTAGTCGACTTAATCAGTGGAGGCGCGAAGAAGGCGATCCTTTCCACCAACCAAATTGCTCTCTTGGCGAAGAACCTGAAGCAATTACCGGCAAACTTGTTCGAGACACCATTTTCACTCTCATTTCCAGGATAACTCGTCACGATTATATTCTATCCAAAATTCTAAACTTTATTCATTCGCTCGTTCCAACTGACAATCATCCCGGAATAATAGAAGAAGTCAACGAACTTCGCGCTCGAGTAATCAATTTGGAGAATATGGTGCAAAATTTACCAGCTTCAGCAACATCATCAACACCAACAGTACCATTACCACCACCAACAACAACCGCATCGCAAATCTCAACTTCACAATCTATCACACGAACATCAACGTCATACCCACCATAGATACCAAGGAGTACCAACAACAATGAACGATGAAGTATTAATTTATAACTTCATTGAAGAAATATTCTGCGAAGAATATGTGGTTTCTAAAAGTTTTGAAGATTATTTATTCTAGCTCAAACCAAAAATTAAATGAGTTTAATATCATATTGACTCATTAAATTCATAATTATATCTGAAGAAAATATATATGTATATATATTTTCATAATGATTGTAATTGAAAAATTCTTTCGTACAAACTGTTAATGATGAAAATATTTTAACGGGTAGGTAATACCCGAGGAATATTTAGATTTCACATTAATAAGTTACACTGTACATTCTTCGAATCTGATTCAACAGTCATTTACTATCCTACTTACATCCACCGATATACAAATCCGTTCACCACAGAATAGCCATTTTCATTCAATTTCATATTTTGATTTTGACCTATCAGAATCCAACAAGTGGCATAATGAAGAAAACATTTGACAAAATAAAATTTGTTAGAAACAGACAAATTAACTATGAGGAATTTTGTTAAGAATTCACGCTAACAAAATCCTAGCTAACTGTTAATTCAGTATTACATTTATTTATCGCAATTTATTTATCGCAATTTATTTATCGCAATTTAATTATCGCAATTTTAATTCTCGCAATTTTATTTATCGTCATTTAATTTCTGTTATTTATTTTACGCACTTTAAATATCGGGACACGTATATAAGGTTTTGACATATCATATCGACACATCTATATATATTATTTGAAATCACCATAGACACTCTATATGCAGTAATGATCGAGTTCTCTATACAGGGTTGAGATTGATTCTCAAATAATATATATACTTTGAGTTGTGATCGAGTCTGAGACATGTACACGGGTCACGATACATATTAATTAATTCGAATATTATATATTAAGCTATATATGAATTATTGGACTGTTAAATGTGGACTATCAACTGTGGACTACCAACATTGGACAATTAAAATGAATTAAAATATTGATTATAACATATGAAACTAAACAATTCTTCAAGTTTCCACTTGATTTCATCTTAAACCTCATTTGTATCTTGTAACATCCCGTCTTTTTCCGTTAAATTTATTTTTAACACCGTCTTTTTTTTAAATAATACCTTTCATTATTTAAATTCGTAGTTTCCGTTGACTAACGTTCATAATAATTCCGTCATTTAATTATAACATCACTCGTTTACTCGAGCGTTTTTAAAATATTCGTTTGGTTAATTCCCGCACCCGCTTTGAAACTTGAGGGACCAAAGTTGGCTAGTGGGCAAACTAGTTGACTAGGTCAACTAGTCAACCCACCACTACCACCACTCATTCACTCCCACCTCTCTTTCTCTTTTTCTTTCTACTTCCATTATTGGAACTCAAACACCAAATTCACAAATTCATCATCCAAATTCGATCTAGGAAGCTTACAACAAAACAAATTACATATTTGGAATCCCCTCTTCATCCTCTACAATTTGATACCAACTTCATCTCGTTTGGGTAACTTTCTAAAAACTCTAGATTTCTCTAAATTCGTGTTTTTGACTTGAAATGGTGTTAGTTAGTGTCTATGGCTCGTGTCTAGTATGAATATATGATTTATTTGCTCGATTTGTTGTTTTGAGTAACTAGTATGAACATTTGAAATGGGTTTGCTTAATCTTGCATTTTGGAAGATTAAATGTTGTTTGATTGTTAAAGTTCATGTTTTAATTGTGTTACTAGTATCACTAGCTTCGTTTTGATGCGTAGGTTGATTAAGAAAACTTCAAACACATGATTATTGATTTTTGTGAATTTTGGTTAGGGTTTGATAGACTTTGAAATGAACTTTTGATGCGTTGAATGCTTGTTAATGTTGTTAGTAAGTGTTTAGATGCATTGTATGCTTAATTACCTTCGAAACGGCATATCGTATGTGTAAATTGGATTCCCGAATCATAAAATACGTTTTACGAACTTAAAACTTTGAAAATAAACCTTTCTTGATCAATTGATGAGTTTTCGGTTATTGTAATTGATGTTTTTGCTTGGTGAAAGGTAGTTAATTGTATTCCTTGTCAAAAGACCTTTCCAATGATATAAGATGCGTATTCTAATTGTTTACGGTTTGCGTTTTGTGCTAAATTGAATTTTGGATCAAGACTTGAAGTTTTGAAACTGACCAGGTACCAGGCCATGCCTAATGTCGCGGCGCGACACCTCTGGCCGCGGCGCGGCAATAGCCGTGTTTGGGTTCTGACCTACTTTGTCAAATTTCGAAAAATGTTTGCTATGCTACGCACCTCCGATTCACATGTAACTTGTTCTAACATGCTTATATATGAATAAAAACCTCAGAAAAATAGTTCGGGACCCGACCCCACCCCGTTGACTTTTTCGTTGACTTTGACCAAGTTTGACTTTTAGTCAAACTTAACAAAACACTTATACAATCGTTCTAATCTTATTTTATACTTGATTCTTGCATGAAACTTGACAACGTGATTCACATGCTATATAATCGAGTCGTAATGAGCCATAGGACTAATTGAACACATTTCGCTCGACCTTGTGTCGTAACCGGTTAATTGATACAACTTACTTGTTTAGGTCAAGGCTAAGCAACATTCATGCACACGTTTACTTTGTGAAGTACATTTATACTCGTGCACTCGAAGTGAGATCATAGTCCCATCTTTCAAACAACTTTTATGCTTTAAACTATGGGATGAGAAACATATACGTATCATACTTTTACACTTTGAACACAAGTACGAAAACGAACATTCCACGTACGGGTTTGAACAAAAATCCTCAATTCAATTATCATTAGTTACACTTGCAGGGTGTAAACGTGAACTTATATTATGTGATCACATGGGCTTGACGAGCCTCATTCGGACGGTTCGCTACCGTTAGCGGATGAAATATATTTTCGAGTCTAGTGTATGTTCTAACACTACGCAAAGGGTGCAAAACAGTTAAGTTTGATAATTGGGTGCCCGGGATACAAATAACAACTTTTAGAATGCAAATGATTTTGATAATCATCTTATATTAAATCTTGTGGTTCAAATACAACGTTTACTAAAACACCTATGATTTCACCAACGTTTTTCGTTGACAGTTTTCTATATGTTTCTCAGGTTCATACATGGCTATTTGATACATGATTCCGCGTACACTCATACTTGCTTGGGGTCAAGCATACATACATGCATACGCTAGTGATAGCACCTTTGGATTCAAACATGTTGTTTACATACTTACGCTATTTGTAGCAAACCGTGACTTTCAACTTATATTATGTCGCAAGTTATTTCATTTATACTTTACAACTTTTGTAAACTTAAACTTGTTGTCGAACCGTTTGGTAAACTAAACTTTGTAAGTTTTGTATATTTCAAATGAATGCGACATAATTTTGGTCAAACGAGTCTCATATAGGGACTACGACCACGTAACGGGACCTAAGTTAGTGGCGCCATTAATGACGATTTTGTCGGGTCGCTACAGATGGTATCAGAGCGTTGGTTGTAGGGAACTAGGATGTGCATTAGTGTGTCTGACAGAGTCGTTAGGACGCATTAGTGAATCTAGACTACAACCGGATAGTTAATCATTGCATCCTGACTTGCATTTGCTATAGATAGCACTTACTTGACTATTTGTGCATATATACTTGAATCTTTCTTAGGCAAACTTCTTAATGGTACCAAGTTTTCATCATACGAACTCGTATTCTGCAACTTTCTGGTAACACGCGTAAATTCAGGATTCATACCCGTAAGGATGACGACGACTTCATTAGTCACACTTGTTCGGGAACTCTGTCTCCCAGATTGTTATTCGCCACCGTTTCAACTTACTATCGGTGTCACACCGGTGTTCCTTACTATCTACCACTTCTTGTTACTACCATCACTACTCTAGGTGAGTATCGTCATCGCTAATTATCACTACGGTTGCGTACTTTTTGTTATCATGATTCGTTACTCTTTTCGTGCCTAAGGGCATTATCGCTTGACTTGAACCGCAATGACGTGAACAATCATTTATACACTTCCCTCGGGGAACGCTTCTTTATAGTTGCACTAATTCTTTCGATTCAATACGAGTCACGTTAGAGACGTCGTTACACTTTGTTTATTTTAAACTTCACGATTACACGAACTTGAATCTATAGAGTGATGTGGGAGTGGAGGTATGAGTTAGCGTAATATAACGACACTCGATCAACGTGGTTATATTACGGTAAGTCATACCAAAGTTCTAATGACACATGATGGTGGTTGGACTCGATCAACCTAATCACCACCATGTGCCATGTACATGACTTTATTTTTCTTGTTTGAACATCCGAAAACTCCGAGAATACTAATAACAACCATACCCGGGACACATCTTCGATTATTGTCGAACCATATTGATGCTTCCGAATGAATGACAAATTCTTTCGACTTCAAACATATGTTACACGTGTGTACTATCTCGTTTTCTTATAGTTTTTATAGACGAACTACAAAATGCTTGGTATACTCACATCGAGGCGAAAACTTCTCTCTCCTTACACTCGTACTTCCGTTTAAGGAAATATTTTATCTAAATTCTCAATGGAGAGAGAGACTCTTCACACTATACTAGTATTCGCCTCGAGGGTGAATAGTCCTGTCGAACATTTTCGGAAATCGATAAATCTTCCGCGGCGCGAAATTCTTGAGAAACAGAAACTTGTTCCAACAAACGTTTTCACGTCCTAACAAACTCTTTCAAATATACCTTAAAGAGATGTACCTCGTTTCGGATCGAGATCCTCGTTTCACTTCTAGATTTTGGAGTGCCTCACAAAAAGTCTCGGGACCACGTTTAGACATGAGTACCGCACATCAACCACAACCCGATGGACCGAGCAAACATACGATTCAAACCTTGGAAACCGTAATACGAATTTGTGTTATCAACTTCAAATTTACTTGAGAAAAGTTTTTGCCTTTAACCAAATTCTCTTACAACGATGGTTATCATTCAAGTCTTAACGTCACACTTTTCAAGGACCCGTATAGCCGTAATTGTCGTTTTCTTAAATTGTTGAACCGAAGTAGGTGACAAGCGAACCACCGGACCCGAAATCATTCATGAAACAACCGGAAAATTTTTCAATTCCAAGAAAGGCTCAAGGCGGATCGTAGTCGCCAAAAGAACTATGCCGATGTTAGACGTGAACCTCTCGAATTCCAAGTGGGTAACCGCGTAACGTTAAAGTCGCACCTTGAAAAGGTGTAATCCGTTTCGGGAAACGTAGATAGCTAAATCCGCGATATTTTTAGTCCTTTTAAAATCCTGGGGCGTTTTGGACCCGTTACTAGCCGTTTAGATTTTTCAACTCATTCGAGTCTCCGTTCATCCTAAATTCTACGTATCAAACTTAAAGGCGTGTCTTGCGAAACAAGAACTTGTTATCCTCTTCGATGAACTTACTATCAACAATAAACTCCACCTCATAGGAGGACCGATTGAAACTATAAATCGTGAAACCAAACTTTAAACCAACGTAAAAACCCCGACTGTCAAAGTTCGTTGAAATGCCCAAGGAAGTACCTTCACTTATTCGTAGAATTGGCAACACAAGATCTCGAGGAAGAAACAACGACTACTACTTCCAACTAAATTTCGGGACGAAATTTCTTTTAAGGTGTAGGTAATGTAACATCCCGCCTTTTTCCGTTAAATTTATTTTTAACACCGTCTTTTTTTTTAAATAATACCTTTCGTTATTTAAATTCATAGTTTCCGTTGACTAACGTTCATAATAATTCTGTCATTTAATTATAACATCACTCGTTTACTCGAGCGTTTTTAAAATATTCGTTTGGTTAATTCCCGCACCCGCTTTGAAACTTGAGGGACCAAAGTTGGCTAGTGGGCAAACTAGTTGACTAGGTCAACTAGTCAACCCACCACTACCACCACTCATTCACTCCCACCTCTCTTTCTCTTTTTCTCTCTACTTCTATTATTGGAACTCAAACACCAAATTCACAAATTCATCATTCAAATTCGATCTAGAAAGCTTACAACAAAACAAATTACATATTTGGAATCCTCTCTTCATCCTCTACAATTTGATACCAACTTCATCTCGTTTGGGTAACTTTCTAAAAACTCTAGATTTCTCTAAATTCGTGTTTTTGACTTGAAATGGTGTTAGTTAGTGTCTATGGCTCGTGTCTAGTATGAATATATGATTTATTTGCTCGATTTGTTGTTTTGAGTAACTAGTATGAACATTTGAAATGGGTTTGCTTAATCTTGCATTTTGGAAGATTAAATGTTGTTTGATTGTTAAAGTTCATGTTTTAATTGTGTTACTAGTATCACTAGCTTCGTTTTGATGCGTAGGTTGATTAAGAAAACTTCAAACACATGATTATTGATTTTTGTGAATTTTGGTTAGGGTTTGATAGACTTTGTGATGTCGTAGCGTGGGGTTACGAAATATACTATATTTTTAATACGGAATGCTACAAAATTTAACAAGTTTTAATTAAATATTTACAAAATGGATATACCAAAACCTTGCTACAACACAATAGGCAGTGTACCTAGTCGCGGAGTAGTATAGTTTTAATAAGTCCGGTTCGTTCCACAGGGAGACGGGCTTATGAAACACTTATTTTTATATATTATATTTGTACAAAAATATATAAATATATATATAATAATATATAAAAGTGGGGGTTTTACCGTTTAATGACCGGTTTGTCGATTTATATTTTAAGCGAAGCGTATAGTAAATGACGATATTTAAATAACAATATAAAATAAATAACAATAATTGAAATGACAATAAATAAAAGTACGAGAAAAAATGAAATAAAATATATTATGCTTATTTAAACTTCCGTAACCATGATGTTTGACGTTTTGATTTTAATTTTATGCCCATGGGTTAATTGTCCTTTGTCCTGGATTATTTAATATGTCCGTCTGGTTTTTGTCCATAACAGTCCATCAGTCATAAATATAAAATGCGAGTGCCCTCGTCAAATTATTATTATACCCGAAGTTAAATATTCCAACTAATTGGGGATTCGAATTGTAACAAGGTTTTAATACTTTGTTTAATGAATACACCAGGTTATCGACTGCGTGTAAACCAAGGTTTTACTACTTTGTTAACAATTACACCAATTACCCTTGAATATAATTTCACCCCTGTTTTAATTATTCTAGTGGCTATTAATCCATTCCCGTGTCCGGTTAAATGAACGATTATTCGTACATATAAATACCCCGCCCATCGTGTCCGATCGAGTGTATATGGTAATTTATAGGGACGCCCAATTGTAAATCTTTATATTAACATTAACAAACTATCATTTAGTTAAACAAATATAAAGCCCATTAATAGCCCATAGTCTAATTTCCACAAGTGTCGTTCTTTTGTCCAAACCCCAATTATGGTACAAAGCCCAATTACCCCGTCTTTAATATTTAGTCCAACATCATGATTACTTTGGCTTAAATAAGCATAATAATAACTTAAGTACGAGACATTAATTTAAAAAGGAGAACATAACTTACATTGAGTATTTATCGCGTAGTGTTACACGGACAGAGCTCCGACTTTAAAAACCCGTAAAAATAACTTTTACATAACCCAAACTAATCTAATATAACACTAATCTATACTATATATATATATATATATATATATATATATATATATTTATTTATTACATTATTCTTACAGAGTATTATTATGTAATTGTGTGTGTTGTCTTAAAAACGAACGAAAAACTGGCAATTTATAGAATGTGAGCTGATTCTGATCCTCATGCGACTCGCATGGGTTTATGCCTATTTGCCATGCGACTCGCATGGCCACGCTGGACAGCTCACATATCTTTTGTCTTCTTGTTCGTCGACATATTTATTAAATATATATAAAATATAAATAATTTTAATAATTATTTATATATTATATTATATTTATGTGCATAGTAGACTAGATATTTTTGGTCCGTTGCGTCGGGCGTTTCTTCTTGGCTCGGGTCCCGGTTCCGGATTTTCGGACGTCTTCGCGTATTATTTTATATCGTGTACTTTGCGTTCCGCAACTTGTACTCTTGTCATTTTTAGACGTTCTTTATCAATAATTTGAACCACTTTAATTGTATCTTTGTACATTTGAGCATTTTGGACCTTTTCGTCTTCAATTCTTCGTTTTCGCCTTTTGTCTTCGCACTTATTAAATATAAACGAATATTACTTGAATATGGAACAATTACAACTAAATAATTTACATATTGGGAGGATATTGCTACTAAATATATGTTCATTTGGAACACTATCAAATATCCCCACACTTGAACTTTGCTTGTCCTCAAGCAATACATAACTTGAAATTATAATACATCACACGAATCACTTCTTTATTCTTCACACTTTGTACATCAGTGATTTTGATATGGCGGTATAAATAATGATAGTAACGATAGAACCATGGTTAAAGGTGGGTGTGTCATCCACAGTTGCCTCGGGTTTAGGTCAACGACACTTGCAATCAAATAGCCGATTTACTTTCGGTTTCCAAAGCAAAGTGCACATTTGAAAGGCGGTTTACAGTCCCACATGACTATGAAAATGTAGATCCTTAAGGAAATTGGATCTTTATGAAAACATTTGATCTTTTGAAAATTCAAGCTAGATTTTACCCTAGACAAGTTTTCTGATTTAATCCATCATCGGTGTTTGCAGAATATATTTGTGGATCAATATTTTGGCTTAAAACTTTTAGGTTCGTGTAATCCACTGCTATCCTGGTATCGGAAAGCACACATCCAGTTTACTTGTTCCGTATATTACCTTTCGGTAAACTACCGTCCGGTTGTAAAGGAAAGCGATGAACAAGAAACTGTTAAGGCAATGTCTAATGACATGCATTTGATTATGGTCTTTTAATGTGTCGGATGCTAGAACTATCCTTGGTAGGAGCGATAGTAAAGATCATCCTATGATTTTTCGGTCTGGCACAAGGTCCTGTCTCCGACCATGCTATGCAACCACCGTTCTTACGGTTGACACCCGATTTGGTTCAGGTGACCTAATGAATTCCAGGTGAATTCCTAGGATTTTACGTTCAATGGTAATGAACGCATTGAAAATGGGTTTTCAGAAAACAAATCGGTTTATAATTTTTATCAAAATATTTTCTCGTTCAAGCTCGAGTTTAGATATCATCGAATTCCATGAGTTTGTAATTCTCAATCTTTAAGGTCAATCTCAAGGATTGAGTAATATCAGGCTTAAAAGCTGATTTTTAATCTTTTAAGGAGATTATCCTTTCTGGGGATCTGATTCATTAGTCTTATCAAGCTAATTTGCACGGTGCCCCCCCATTGTACGAGATAAATCCTTCTCATGGTTAGGATAAATCTGACCACTTGGCGACCCTGTTTGATGCTGAGGTCCGTGGATTTCCTGCTGATTTTAGTGATGACTTTTCTAGATTTTTTTGTCAACCTACAGCTGGTCTGGACGACAACTTCTTGACCTAAATCAAGAAGCGCGTGTCTTTTTCGGAAGACTTTACTTCCTTTTAATGATGGAATTGATTCATCGTGTAGATCCATCTCTCATTACAGTAAATCGGGTAAAACAGTTAATTTAGTCCAAAACAAAACACCTGCAATAACTTTACAGAAACATGTGATAGATAGTTCTTAATTGAATGACTTGGTATATTCTCCCCACACTTAGTTTCTTTCTTTGCCTTTTTATTCTCCTTTATTCCATTCTTAAATGAATTCAAGCATTTTGGGTTGTTTCTCAATTTATGTCCTTTTCGAGGTAACGATAATTTCGGTATTAACACCTAGTTTTCATCGTTCATAAATATATATAAACATGATTTTGACTTCATTTAATTGAAAATTTTTCAAATTTTCACAAAATTTGGCAAATAAACTAAGTGTAAACCCGAGAGAATTTATAACCCTTCCCCACACTTGAGATCATGCAATGCCCTCATTTGCATGAAATCAGACTATAATTATAAATTCATGAGGGTGATTAGTGTAGAAAAGTGATTAAGAATACCTAGTTTGTACTTACAAAGCTCGTCGAATGATAGATGGCGCGCCTCATCGTTCATTCCTTCTTATTTTATCACACATGTTTTTCTTCAAAAATGGTTGCTTTTTTGAACAGTTTGCTAATCTTTGAAAATGCGTCTTTTACCCTAACTTATCATGCATGTTTATTAACGAGTTATGCACTAACCCGAACCCCTAATTTAACGTTAAGTGGGGTTAGACTTCCCTACACTTTAGCTGACGATATGTGAAGTCGGTGGAATAAGTTCCTCGAATTAAAATAGTGAGCCAGTTATTTATATCTCGGGTGGTGTATAATATATCAATGGGTTTAAAGTTTAGACTCACCCGTTGATCGTCACTACTTAATTCTTTTTTAAGTGTAGCTTTTAGTAAATGGATATGTCTCTTTTCTGGTTCTTGGTCAAATGGATCGTTATACACTGACATACATATTCCTATAGGATGGTCAATTCCTAACATTTCCTTCCGTTCATTCTCGGGATCAAAGTTTTCACCTCTATTACCCATTTGGGTAAAATTTGAGGTGTCATTATCTATTACAGTTCTTAGTTCATCTTTGGTAGATGATTTGTCTATTGAGAATATTGGGTTGGAAGGTTGTGGAATGGTGAATTTCGGGATCGAAGTAGATTCTTCTTTATTAATGGTACTTATCGGTCCCACCACTTTGGTCTCGGGGGTAAAATTTTCAACGTTATCGTTTTCCCAAGAGTACCAATTTGTCACCCTTACTTCTTCATCCATTGGTGGATCGATTATTTCGTCGGTAGAGGCTAATGTGTCGATATGTTGTGAAATTGGTAAAACTGAATAAAAAGTATCATCGGGATAGTTGGTGATTTCGGAGCTCTCGAATTCATCAAAATTCGATGATTTGAGATTTTCTTGCACAATACTCCTCAGATCAACAGGTGTGTAATCTGATAGAGTTTCAGCTTGCCTATTTACAAACTCGCTCATTTGTTCATTTTGAGCATCGAGTTCTTCGAGTTTGATTTTCATATGATCTAAAGAATTTTCGGACACGTAATTTTCCTCGTCTTCTGGTTGTTGAGTTTGGATATATTCTTGGGAATAATCCCAGTTTGAATTGCGTTCTTCATAATCGTTCCATGCAGGTTCTGTGGGTGCGTAATTTTCCATAGGAACGTAATAGTAACATTCCCATGTTGAGTGATAATCTCCACAGATTTCACAACCAGTTATTGTTTCATCGTTCGCGATCCAAGATTGACTGAATGAATTGTCATCAACACTCGGTTGAGAGTATTGATTTAATTGATTTTGGAGTTCAAAAAGAGTTTCCAAGGCCTTGCTTTCAAAATTTTCCATTTTATTGCGATGGCCAAATTTTAGCTACAATGTGGTACAATCACGAATTATCCTATTAGTTATAAAATTTAGAAAAACTTATATAAGTTATCCAATTAATAGACTTTTCTGATTTTGCCCACGTTTCGAATAGCCAAAAGATGCAGCAGGTAGCCAGGACCCTTTAAATCGGAAGCCCACAACTAGCCACTAACAAATCCAACTATTACTACGAACCAGAAAAATGTCAACGTCCATTAATTTAACCACTTAAATAATTTTTCTTTCCGTTTGAGAATTAGATAAGAAATAGAGAAAATTTCTAAGTCCTAAAAACTAGAGCGTCGAGAAATAAGAAAGAAAAAGATTGCGCGTCGAAAAACGTCGAAAAAAATAAAAATAAGAAAGAAAAACGTCGAAACTTAAAAGTCTAAAAACTAAATCTAAAAAGTAGCACCTAAAGGTATTAAAGCTTAAAAGGAATTTTATATCTAAAACGGCAATAACTTAATTTAGGCACTAAAATCTATTTAAAACTAAAGCGAAAAACGGCGTCGCAAAATTCTATAGCACCTAAATCTTAATCTAAAGAAAAAGCACTTAAGAGATTTTACGGCAAAGCCTAAAAATCTAGGAATAAAAATAAGCTACGGCAAAATACTAAATTTAAAACTAATACGAACGATAAAAATACAAAAATTACGCTAAACGATAAAAAGATACAAAATATAAAAGTTAATAAAAAGTTATAAAAATTATTTATTTTCATAAAAATATTATTTTTATATTTATATATTATAAAAGTATTAATTTATAAATTTAATAAACTAATAATAAGTAATAATAATTTAATTAATCTAAAAACTAAATATAATAATTAATAATAGATTAGGGTTTTAGATAATAATAATAATAATAAAATACGTGTAATTAATGCGATTTTAGGTTAACATGTGGCCTGTCAGACTCCTCCATGCGACTCGCATGGAATCAGGGGAACAGGTCATGCGAGTCGCATGACCTGTTGAGCCGGTTCAAGTGGGGGTTCAAACAACAGGTCCAGTTTGTATTATATTTATATTTATTTTATTTTCTGTTTTAAAAAATAAGATATTTATAAACATATAATTTAAATAAAAACTTAATTTTTTAAAAACTAAAATAAAATAAAAAGACTTAATAATTTTATAAATAATAAAAACTTAAAAATAGATTTTAATATATATATTTTTTTCTCGGTTTTAATAGATTTTATATTATTTATTTTTTTTAATTTTATATTGTTTTTCTAAAAATCATTAATAATGTTTTGCCGACTCCCCGGCAGCGGCGCCAAAAATAACTTGACGTGAAGCGAGGTGTATATAAAATAGTTATTATTTTACTAGGAAAAACTATTAAATACGATACAATTTTACACAAGATATTTATTTATTTATAGAATGGATATACTTAAACCTTGCTACAACACAATAGGCAGTGTACCTAGTCGCGGAGTAGTATAGTTTTAATAAGTCCGGTTCGTTCCACAGGGAGACGGGCTTATGAAACACTTATTTTTATATATTATATTTGTACAAAAATATATAAATATATATATAATAATATATAAAAGTGGGGGTTTTACCGTTTAATGACCGGTTTGTCGATTTATATTTTAAGCGAAGCGTATAGTAAATGACGATATTTAAATAACAATATAAAATAAATAACAATAATTGAAATGACAATAAATAAAAGTACGAGAAAAAATGAAATAAAATATATTATGCTTATTTAAACTTCCGTAACCATGATGTTTGACGTTTTGATTTTAATTTTATGCCCATGGGTTAATTGTCCTTTGTCCTGGATTATTTAATATGTCCGTCTGGTTTTTGTCCATAACAGTCCATCAGTCATAAATATAAAATGCGAGTGCCCTCGTCAAATTATTATTATACCCGAAGTTAAATATTCCAACTAATTGGGGATTCGAATTGTAACAAGGTTTTAATACTTTGTTTAATGAATACACCAGGTTATCGACTGCGTGTAAACCAAGGTTTTACTACTTTGTTAACAATTACACCAATTACCCTTGAATGTAATTTCACCCCTGTTTTAATTATTCTAGTGGCTATTAATCCATTCCCGTGTCCGGTTAAATGAACGATTATTCGTACATATAAATACCCCGCCCATCGTGTCCGATCGAGTGTATATGGTAATTTATAGGGACGCCCAATTGTAAATCTTTATATTAACATTAACAAACTATCATTTAGTTAAACAAATATAAAGCCCATTAATAGCCCATAGTCTAATTTCCACAAGTGTCGTTCTTTTGTCCAAACCCCAATTATGGTACAAAGCCCAATTACCCCGTCTTTAATATTTAGTCCAACATCATGATTACTTTGGCTTAAATAAGCATAATAATAACTTAAGTACGAGACATTAATTTAAAAAGGAGAACATAACTTACATTGAGTATTTATCGCGTAGTGTTACACGGACAGAGCTCCGACTTTAAAAACCCGTAAAAATAACTTTTACATAACCCAAACTAATCTAATATAACACTAATCTATACTATATATATATATATATATATATATATATATATATATATATTTATTTATTTATTACATTATTCTTACAGAGTATTATTATGTAATTGTGTGTGTTGTCTTAAAAACGAACGAAAAACTGGCAATTTATAGAATGTGAGCTGATTCTGATCCTCATGCGACTCGCATGGGTTTATGCCTATTTGCCATGCGACTCGCATGGCCACGCTGGACAGCTCACATATCTTTTGTCTTCTTGTTCGTCGACATATTTATTAAATATATATAAAATATAAATAATTTAAATAATTATTTATATATTATATTATATTTATGTGCATAGTAGACTAGATATTTTTGGTCCGTTGCGTCGGGCGTTTCTTCTTGGCTCGGGTCCCGGTTCCGGATTTTCGGACGTCTTCGCGTATTATTTTATATCGTGTACTTTGCGTTCCGCAACTTGTACTCTTGTCATTTTTAGACGTTCTTTATCAATAATTTGAACCACTTTAATTGTATCTTTGTACATTTGAGCATTTTGGACCTTTCCGTCTTCAATTCTTCATTTTCGCCTTTTGTCTTCGCACTTATTAAATATAAACGAATATTACTTGAATATGGAACAATTACAACTAAATAATTTACAAATTGGGAGGATATTGCTACTAAATATATGTTCATTTGGAACACTATCACTTTGAAATGAACTTTTGATGCGTTGAATGCTTGTTAATGTTGTTAGTAAGTGTTTAGATGCATTGTATGCTTAATTACCTTCGAAACGGCATATCGTATGTGTAAATTGGATTCCCGAATCATAAAATACGTTTTACGAACTTAAAACTTTGAAAATAAACCTTTCTTGATCAATTGACGAGTTTTCGGTTATTGTAATTGATGTTTTTGCTTGGTGAAAGGTAGTTAATTGTATTCCTTGTCAAAAGACCTTTCCAATGATATAAGATGCGTATTCTAAGTGTTTACGGTTTGCGTTTTGTGCTAAATTGAATTTTGGATCAAGACTTGAACTTTTGAAACTGACCAGGTACCAGGCCACGCCTAATGTCGCGGCGCGACACCTCTAGCCGCGGCGCGGCAATAGCCGTGTTTGGGTTCTGACCTACTTTGTCAAATTTCGAAAAATGTTTGCTATGCTACGCACCTCCGATTCACATGTAACTTGTTCTAACATGCTTATATATGAATAAAAACCTCAGAAAAATAGTTCGGGACCCGACCCGACCCCGTTGACTTTTTCGTTGACTTTGACCAAGTTTGACTTTTAGTCAAACTTAACAAAACACTTATACAATTGTTCTAATCTTATTTTATACTTGATTCTTGCATGAAACTTGACAACGTGATTCACATGCTATATAATCGAGTCGTAATGAGCCATAGGACTAATTGAACACATTTCGCTCGACCTTGTATCGTAACTGGTTAATTGATACAACTTACTTGTTTAGGTCAAGGCTAAGCAACATTCATGCACACGTTTACTTTGTGAAGTACATTTATACTCGTGCACTCGAGGTGAGATCATAGTCCCATCTTTCAAACAACTTTTATGCTTTAAACTATGGGATGAGAAACATATACGTATCATACTTTTACACTTTGAACACAAGTACGAAAACGAACATTCCACGTACGGGTTTGAACAAAAAGCCTCAATTCAATTATCATTAGTTACACTTGCAGGGTGTAAACGTGAACTTATATTATGTGATCACATGGGCTTGACGAGCCTCATTCGGACGGTTCGCTACCGTTAGCGGATGAAATATATTTTCGAGTCTAGTGTATGTTCTAACACTACGCAAAGGGTGCAAAACAGTTAAGTTTGATAATTGGGTGCCCGGGATACAAATAACAACTTTTGGAATGCAAATGATTTTGATAATCATCTTATATTAAATCTTGTGGTTCAAATACAACGTTTACTAAATCACCTATGATTTCACCAACGTTTTTCGTTGACAGTTTTCTATATGTTTCTCAGGTTCATACATGGCTATTTGATACATGATTCCGCGTACACTCATACTTGCTTGGGGTCAAGCATACATACATGCATACGCTAGTGATAGCACCTTTGGATTCAAACATGTTGTTTACATACTTACGCTATTTATAGCAAACCGTGACTTTCAACTTATATTATGTCGCAAGTTATTTCATTTATACTTTACAACTTTTGTAAACTTAAACTTGTTGTCGAACCGTTTGGTAAACTAAACTTTGTAAGTTTTGTATATTTCAAATGAATGCGACATAATTTTGGTCAAACGAGTCTCATATAGGGACTACGACCACGTAACGGGACCTAAGTTAGTGGTGCCGTCAATGACGATTTTGTCGGGTCGCTACATATCTCGATGATTACAATCTGCGTTCAAATCCTTCATAAATTCTTAAAAACACCTCAATCTAGAGGATGAACCAACCACAAATCATCTACGGAAGAAAAGATTGATGCATATAGCTATGCACCTGAGAAACTCTCGGCAACTGAGTAAATGTTTAAAACATAGCTATGCTAATTTCTTAGTGTTATTATTACCCAAAATAACTTTACAATCCCTTTCCAAATTAGCAAATTTTGTCACAGCTCCAGCAAGTCAACTTTGACTTTTCGTTCGAAACAACCTTATTATAACCTTGATTTATATGTGTGCGCTTTTATTGTTACCGGAGAACCTTTTATTATATTCCACCATATTACCAGCAGATGTACCAGCAACCTCGTTGCTCCTTGGTTTAAATCTCTCCGACAAATCACTATATTTATCTATTGAAGTCTCATCATGTACTCATCCGCATCTTGTAACGAGAACTGACATACCAATTACCGGGAATCAGCAATCACTACTTTGAAAACTCACAGCATATCTACATCAATAGTTATATGTATAACATTCATCTATTAGAATTATGATCTTTCATCTGAAATCCTGAAAAGCACTCAGTCTACAAATCAATACTCTGAATGTTGAAAAAGCTGAATGAAGCAGCAGAAACCGTAGACAACCGTAAACGACCTTAATCATTGGAAGTTGATGATAAAGAATAGTATGTTGGAAAAGCTCAGAAAAGTTAGAACTGGAAAACAGATTGAGCTAACCATGAAGGAGACTCTGAACAAATCACAAGTACTAAACTTGTACATAAAGAATCCTGATGATTCTGTATCTGATGAAATCTTTAGTGAACGCCTTGCTTCTGAATCTAAACCCTTACGGATAAATCTTCTCTATCATCCTCCGATATTAGAAATTCCAAGATATCATCGTATCTTTCATTATAAATATCCTCAATATTTCTGAAGATATCTTCATGAATATTCTCGTCCGATATTAATTATCTCTTCGTGCTATCAGTGTTACATCATATAGAAACTATTAGTTTCTATATTCTGTAAACTTTCGAGCTTAAAATATGAATGTTATTGAAGTAATGTTGGGAACTGATGCATGAGTTAGTATAATATAATGACACTTGATCAACGTGATTATATTACAGTAAGTCATGCTGAGTTTCTAAATGGGACATGATGATTCACAGATTATAACGTCATCATGTGCCATGTTACATGAATCTTACATTTTATCTGATATATAAACATATCAAGAACATATTTTCTTGATAGTTCTATCTTTTCCGGATATTCTGGTAATTTGACGAATCAAGATCGTGTTATTATCATTTTTTTCTTAGAATATTAACTATGTTCATTTTGAAATTCATATCTATGAATTCTGGACCGTTGCTCGCTTTAGTAGAGGTCGAGAGGATAATAAAAAGGCAAAGAGATCCAAAATATAAGAGAAAATATAAAGCCCAATGACAACACCAAAATTACAAACCGTGGATATCAGTACGTATAGCAATATAAAGACACGGGAGGATTATAAATACAATAATCCCTAGAGCATAATAGAAATAAACAGATTCTTCAGGTGGGAGTTGGAAAAGAAGAACGATCATTGCGATAGTTAGAATAAGAACAAGGATCAGAACAGGGTTAAGCATTTTCATAAATCTTTTGAATTTGGGAATTGAGTATGGAAGTGGTGAAAACAAATGGAACGGAAAAGGTAAATTCATAAAGGAAATATCAGATGTAGTAATCGGGGCAGATCACCGTATTTAATTAAAGAGATCTTAATTTCCATAAATCCCGAAGAATCAGATCTTATAGATTTCCAAGATTTTCTTTTAAATCTCCTGAATTCCGGAATTCAACCATGACTACGTCAAAAGTTAAGACGCACCTTATTTTCTAAATTCAACCCTGTTTACGTCAAAAGCTAAGGAAAATCTTATTTTTCTTCAATTCACTCTTTTGCGATAGCTTCATTCGTATCCTTAGAATAATCGAATTATTTTATCATTATTATTCAATGATGATAAACCTCTAATTATCAACTCATATTGGTCATGAAAACATTTTTATTGTTAGCCATGACCACCTCACTCAAATTTCGGGACGAAATTTCTTTAACGGGTAGGTACTGTGATGACCCGGGAATTTCCGACTAAATTTAAACTTAATCTTTATATGATTTCGATACGATAAACAAAGTCTATAATGTCGAGTCTCGAAAATTTTGGAACTATATTCATATAACCAATTACCCTCTGACTATTCCCGACGATTCACGAGCAATTGATTGTAAATAAAAAAATGTATATATATATATATATATATATATACATATATATATATATATATACATATATATATACATATACAGATATATATATACATATATATATATATACATACATATATATATATATATATATATATATATATATATATATATATATATATATATATATATATACAAAAGTTATAGATATTATATGTTGAAGTTTATATTAATAAAAGAAAATAACATATCAAGTAAATATATATATAATACTTATAAATATATAATAAAATCATATTTAATAAACAAACACAAATTGTATAAGGTATTTATATTAAAATGAATAAATAATATCCAACATATTCTATATGTGTTACAACTATAATATATACTATTAATATGTTAAATATAATTATACATTAAAAATATGATTTATTATATTAATATCACTATTATTATTTTCATTATTATTATAAATGTTAATATTAATATTAATAATTGTATCATTAATATTATTATTTCTAATACAAGATATAAATACATACGTATATATTTATATATATATATATGAAATTGGGTATGAATAATTGGTATATATAAATTGATATGTTATTATTATTTTTAATATTGTTGTTATTATTAATGATATTAGTATCACTAGTATTATTGTTATTAACAATATTATTGTTATATATTTATGGAAATTGTTATCATTATTATTAGAAATATTATTACTCCTATTATAATATTATAAATTGTATTATTATTATGTATATTATAAAGAGCATTAATATTATTGTTACATTTATATTTATTGATATATTAATTAAAATCTATAAAAATTTAATGAGATATACATATATAGTGATATATATATATATAGTGATATATATATATATATATATATATATATATATATATATATATATATATAATGTTATATATAAATATATTAGAAAATCAGTATTTTTCTTTATTCATTATTATTATTATTATTATTTTTCTTTATCATTATTATTTATGTAATTATTATTAATATTAAGATATTTATATTAATTATATAATCTATAAAGGAAAATAATCGTACAAATTAGGTTGCAAACACCCATCAACTGTATATAATTGTACTACTGAATTTGATTACGTCCAAAACAGATTGAAATGCAAACGAAATCAGTTAGCAATTGGTTTCAACTTTTATTATTTTTTTTTTATTTCTGTACCCGAATTTTTCCTCGTTTCGAGTTCCAGTGTATTAAAGCCCAATTAATTCTAGAGTTAAGGGATACCAGACGACCACACATCAACAACGTTATTACAAATATTTTTTTTACAGCTTCAATATGGTCGATTTTAATAAAAAGAATAAAGAACACAGCTTAAAGCTCTGTTCTTGGTTTATTTTTAGAACAGCTCGATTTCTAAATTAATATCAAAAAGTAATATTGCAGTTTGGTTAGGAATTCTTCAATCAATCTATCTGTATATTATCAGGTTTCAATTTTTCATATCAATCGCGAATTTTGAGGCCAAAGTTTTAAAATTCAAAAGTCAACTGATGTGTTCTTGGGAAAATTCGTAATCAATTTGATGTTTTGAGTTAAATTAACTATCCATAAAGTTTATAGGAGGGATTTTAAACATATTTCATGTTATGATTATAACTTAAAACGTCCTAGAATTCAAAGTTGATGTGTGAGTTCAAAGTGTTCTTCGTGAATCTGCTGCAGCTTGATTCTTTTTCTTATTTTTGATTTCTGTTAATCAAACACACATCCAGTAAGTTTGTTGTTACGTGTACTACGAGTTTTAAATCAATTTTCTTGTTGTTGAGTTGTTTTGGTCGACTGAGTCTGTGATGAGGAAGAAAGTGGAAACAAAATTAATACGGGTTAAATAAATTAAAAGGTGAAATATATCAGATGAGTCGAGGCAGAGGAATGGTTTAGAGGTTGTTTAGGTTATCAACAGGTCACGGGTTCGAGTCCAAGGGAGGGCTGTTGATTGTTGGAATTCTTTTTATGTGAGGTAGTCTATCTTCATTATTATTATTATTATTATTATTATTATTATTATTATTATTATTATTATTATTATTATTATTATTATTATTTGTGACAACCCGGAAATTTCCAACCAAATTTAAACTTTAATCTTTATATGTTTCCGACACAATAAGCAATATTTGTTAAGTTAAATTTCAAGAATTTTAAACTATGTTCATACATTCATTCAACCTCGACCAAGTTCCAACGATTCACGAACCATTAAACGAATATGATTATATATGTATATGTGTATATATAATATAACTTGAAACGTAAATAAAATATTAGATTAAATACTTTATATGATTGTATCTGTTTCAAAATGTTTATCAATGAAATTAGAAGATAAGATCAAATTATTGAATTATCATATATATTGAATTATGATTACAAGTCTCTGTTGAAAGGCCCACGTTGATTTGAGAAATCTTTCCATTTTAACAATATTCGAAAAATGGTAAAGTGATTTATAAATAAGAACAATTTGTCAATCATTGAGAACTAGATAAAGGATAGTGGAAGATTGAATTTCATAAAGACTCGATTGATCTATTTAGTTTCAAACGTACAAAAAACGTTTTTAGTTTAAAAAGAACTTTATTATTAAAACGTATATAACTTTTATAAATATCTAGAACCACTTTTGACAACTCATTACTTAACTAGTATGATAAAGATAACGATATTTATATTTTATTTTATTAAATATATATAACGATTTAAATTAATATTATATATATTTATACGCGTATTATACGTACATAGTTTTATACTTTTACTATACTTAAACTTTACTTTTACTTTATTTTTACTTTATTTTTACTTTACTTTAACTTTAATAATTCATACTTTAATAATTCATACTTTAATAATTCACTTTAATAATTCATACTTTAATAATTCACTTTAATAATTCATACTTTAATAATTCACTTTAATAATTCAAAAATCTATTATAAATAGAATTCAATAGGTTTCATTATTTCATAGAAACTTGAAAATATTTTTCTCTAAACTCTCTCAATCGATATACATATATATATTTACTCCGTATTATTTCAAGATATTATTAGTATACATAAAATATTACTACGGAGTGCTGTCCGAGTGATTTCGAAATTGTTTTTCGAGTGGGATATGATTAAGGAAATTATGGGTTATAGCTATGGAGGTGATTGAGTATGGTTCATGGGTATGCTCGTGAGGTCAATATAGTGTTTATCATTTCCGTTGCGTCTACGTACCTTTCCTGCAATATTGAATCTCAATATTGATACGTGAGTACTCATAATTTAACTTTTACATACTAATAGTGTATCCCTGACTAGTGCTCGAGTATTTAGGATTATGCATGCTTGTACTTTTGATATTGCCCTTAGACAGATTAGGTTGAATCTTGAATTAGTTACACTTGCGGTTGAGATAAGGTATAAGATATACATGTCCTTGGAAAGCTAGCGAAAAATTAAGAACTTTTCCTTTAGATATCGAATGGTTTCGATGAACGGATTAGAAGTTATAATCAATTGAATTTTCGATATTTTTATTAAAAATAATTATTATTATCGTCGTTTTTATCGTCGTTCTAGTTTTATCTTATTATTATCATTATTATTATCTTTATCAATAAAAGGGATTTATCATTAAAAATTGTTATTTTTTATTATTGCTATCGTTATTATCGTTAAAGTTATAATTAGTATTATTATTATTATCCAATTATTATTATTATTATTGGTATTATTATTATTATTATTATCATTATTAATATATATATCATTATTTAAAAATGGTTATTGTTATTGTTATTATTATTATCACTATATTATCATTAAGATAATTAATAGTATTATCGTTAATAATATTATAGTAACTATCATTATTAATATTAGTGTAATTAAAACAAATATTTGTAACACCTAATTATTTTGATTACTATTATTATCATTATTATGAACACGATATAAAAGACGATTAAAAGCTATTAAACGAAACGATTAGGAAATAATGGGTAAGAGTATCATGATGAAATTAAATATTATAAGATATTGATTTAGATAAAATTATCGTTCTTATTATTTTTATCATTACTATTATTATTAAAAGTATCGTTAGTATTAAAACTATCATTTTAACAAAAATTATCATTTTAATAGACATGTCATTGTTACTATAAAATATCATTATTATTATTATTTTAAATAGAATTATTATTTTAAAGATAATATTAAAAATTATCGTAAATATTAAAGTTATCATAATTAGAATTATCGTTTTATCATAATGTCATCTTAGTAATTATAAATATTGATATTTTTATAATAATTATTATTATTACAAAATAATACAACTTTTACTTACTATCATTATAGATATTATTTTATCAAATAAATATGTGATACAAACATATTTTACTACGTGTAATAACTTACTTTAATAATACCTATCATATTATCTTTATAATATTAAATGAACCCTATAAATTTTATTACTTAATATATATAAAAGTATATTTTATTATATAAATTTAATATAAAATTTTATTTATTAATAAATAAATTATATTATTTACTCTAATAAATCTTTTAAAAATATTTAAAAATATAAAATGACGATATTTAAACTATATATTAATCATGTATAGATTTTTGGAAATTATTTTGAGTCAAATTTACTTTTGTTGACTTTTGCATATTAGTCTCGAGCATTAGGATTGTGGTACACTATGACTTGACCTAATTTGTTAGAAAAATATTGACCAACACATAAATATATATAATTAATTTAGGTTCGTGAATCCGAGGCCAACCTTGCACTTGTTCAATGACGTTATATGTATTTTTACTACGAAATACAGTATGGTGAGTTTCATTTGCCTTTTTACCCTTTATATTTTTGGGACTGAGAATACATGCGCTTTTATAAATGTTTGACGAAATAGACACAAGTAATTGAAACTACATTCTATGGTTGAATTATCGAAATCGAATATGCCCCTTTTTATTAAAGTCTGGTAATCTAAGAATTAGGGAACAGACACCCTAATTGACGCGAATCCTAAAGATAGATCTATTGGGCCTAACAAACCCCATCCAAAGTACCGGATGCTTTAGTACTTTGAAATTTATATCATGTCCGAAGGAGGATCCCGGAATGATAGGGGATATTCTTATATGTATCTAGTTAATGTCGGTTACCAGGTGTTCACCATATGAATGATTATTTTTGTCTCTACGCATGGGACGTATATTTATGAGAACTGGAAATGAAATTCTTGTGGTCTATTAAAATGATGGAAATAAATGATTATGATAAACTAATGAACTCACCAACCTTTTGGTTGACACTTTAAAGCATGTTTATTCTCAGGTGTTAAAGAAATCTTCTGATGTGCATTTGCTCATTTTAAAGATATTACTTGGAGTCTTTCATAGCATATTTCGAAGAACGTTGCATTCGAGTCATTGAGTTCATCAAAGATTATTATTAAATCAATTTATAATTGGATAGTGGATATTATGAAATGGTATGCATGCCTGTTAATTTTCGATGTAAAGAAAGATTGCCTTTTAAAAACGAATGCAATGTTTGTAAAATGTATCATATAGAGGTCAAATACCTCGCAATGTAATCAACTATTGTGAATCATTTATAATGTATATGAACGGGTCCTTTCATTATTATTATTATTATTATTATTATTATTATTATTATTATTATTATTATTATTATTATTATTATTATTATTATTATTGTTGTTGTTGTTGTTGTTGTTGTTGTTGTTAATATAATTGTTATTATTAGTTATCGTTATTAGTATTCTAGTTATTAGTATTATTATTTTTACCAACAAAATTAGTAGTTACTCTTTTAGTATTATTATCAAAAATCATAATTACAAGTAGAATTATTATTATTATTAATATTATTATTATTATTACTAAAATTATTATCATTATAAGTATTAACCTTAAGTAGTATAATTATTGATAATATCATTAATAAGATTTCTATTATTATTAGTAGTATAAATGTTATTATTGTTATCATTAAGGATTATTATTATTATTATTATTATGAAAATAATACAAGTTATCATTATATTCATTAATATTGGTATTAGCATCACCTTTGTAACTATTAGTATTATTATTATTATTAAACAAAAGTATCATTTTTAACAAAATCATCATTATTATTAATATTATCATTTTTAATAAAATTATTATTATTAAGAGTAAATCATTAATAATAAAACTATCATTCTTGGAACAAATAAATATATTGTACATAAAACATACTTATCACAAATAATACAATTTTATTAATATTACATATAACTATATATAAGTTATATTAACATTACTTATAAAAATTACATACAACAAATTAAGTATTTTTAATATATAGATATTAATATAACTATATTAATCACTTTAAATATATATATATATATATATATATATATATATATATATATATATATATATATATATATATATATATATATATATATCATATAATTTAAGTTATAACATAAAGTATATGTTTTTAAATGGAATCTAGTATAATTCTTATTTAACTACAAAAATATATATTAATAAATACAATTATGATATCTATATTATATGTTTTAATAGAAGTACGATTAATATAGGTTCGTGAATCCGAGGCTAACCCTGCATTGTTCAGTTGTTTAATGTCATCATATGTATTTTTACTACAAAATACATTAGGTGAGTTTCATTTGTTCCCTTTTTAAATGCTTTTGCAATATATATTTTTGGGGCTGAGAATACATGCGCTGCTTTTATAAATGTTTTACGAAATAGACACAAGTACTTAAAATTTCATTCTATGGTTGGATTATTAACCGAATATCGCACTTCAAGTCTGGTAACCTAAGAATTTAAGGAAATGGCCCCTGATTGACGCGAATCCTAAAGATAGATCTATGGACCTTGACAAGTCCCATTTGGGGTACGGATGCTTTAGTACTTCGAGATTATTATACAGACGAGAGGTTCTGTTTTGGGGATATTCTATGCATTAAGTTAACGTCGGTTATCAGGTGTTCAATCCATATGAATGATTTTTATCTCTATGCAGTTTCCGAAATGCCTGATATGAGAATGATGTTTATGAAAATGAAATCTTGTGGTCTATTATACTATCTGAAATGATTATTTATGATAAACTAATGAACTCACCAACCTTTTGGTTGACACTTTAAAGCATGTTTATTCTCAGGTATGAAAGAAATCTTCCGCTGTGCATTTGCTCATTTTAGAGATATTACTTAGAGTCATTCATGACATATTTCAAAAGACGTTGCATTCGAGTCGTTGCGTTTATCAAGATTATTATTAAGTCAATTATAGTTAGATATATTATGAAATGGTATGCC
This sequence comes from Rutidosis leptorrhynchoides, assembly GCF_046630445.1. Taxonomy (NCBI): domain Eukaryota; kingdom Viridiplantae; phylum Streptophyta; class Magnoliopsida; order Asterales; family Asteraceae; genus Rutidosis; species Rutidosis leptorrhynchoides. The sequence goes on along the minus strand of NC_092343.1, from coordinate 385,245,890 downwards.
TGCCGTCAACTTTCGATGTAATGAAATATTGTCTTTTCAAAAACGAATGCAATGTTTGTAAAATGTATCATATAGAGATCAAGTACCTCGCGATGTAATCAACTGTTGTGAATCGTTTATAATCGATATGTACTTCGTCCTTATGGATTAGGACGGGTTATGAAAGATGAGTCGTCGGAATCATCGAAAGGTGGATGTTCTCGGCTTGTAGTCATCAGTCGGTATCTGCCGGGTGGAATCGGCACGACACGCCCGTCAGGAAGGCGTCGGCACAATGGTTATGCTCATTACGGAACGAAACGTTCCCATATCCCCCAGGAATCACAGCACCACCGGAATGGTGCTGTGGCTCCGAAGGTCCTGGGAAGAGTGGAGATGGAATCTCCAGTGGATCCTCATGTCCGTTAGAGATGATCACTGGGTCGGGTGCATGGCTACTGGCTCCAGAGGACGAAGCACCGGAGTCGCTGGAGGGTAAGGAGGACGGGATCTGTGAATCGGCAACAATGGCAGGCGAGGTGCCGGATGAGTCTGAGTCGCTCTCCAAAACGATAACGGGCGGGACATTCGACATTTGAACAAGGAAAAATAACTTTTTCCATGTCAGTAAGTCATAAAGCAAACACGTATTAAGCAAAGTAGCTACGACAGTCTTGATCATGTAGAGCAGTAAATAGCATGGCAATAATAACGAATCGTACAAAAGTAGCATGCAATCGAAAGAAAATAGTAGCATGCAGTAGTGAAAACATATAGTAGCATACGGCATATAGCAGTAAAAGTAAGCAGCAGCATGCAACAAGTTCCGCAGAAACAAGTAAACTAGCAAGTTGTAGATTAGTCCTATTAGTGAATCCTACTCGGTCCGGTATAGACTCACTAATGCAACCTAATTCCCTACAACCAATGCTCTGATACCAAATGTGATGCCCCATACAAAACCATCGTGTACGAATCATCAACAACAGGATCATTACAAGGTCAAATACTATATGTTATTTCAAAAAGAGTTTGCATATATGTTGTTTCAAAAAGAGTTTGCATTCATGATAAAAGGTAACGTTTTAACAAACGTCAAATGTTTAACATCCGAAAGTATGCTTCTACGAATAGCAAGCAAAAATAATAGTACGTGACCCATAGGACGTTACAAATACATTGATTCAAAAGTAACATTGTTTGAATGCAAATTAAACGTTTCATGCGGTGACATCTCTAATAAGCGCAGCGGGAGTCTACAAAGCATGACAACTACAGCGGAAACAAGCAAACCGTAAGCACCTGAGAAAAACATGCTTAAAAACGTCAACACAAAGGTTGGTGAGCTATAGTTTAAGTATAACAATAATGTAAGGTAGGCCACGAGATTTCAGTGCTTCAAACAGCGTTTCAAAACAGTATGAAAAGTATATGTTCAACCGTGGGCACTTGGTAACTAACTTAACGTTTATAACCCCCTAAAAGTACACTTGGCGAGTGCGTATGTTTACGAAGTATTAAACACCCGTTAAATGCTAGCGCTACTAGCCTGAGTGGGGATGTCAAACCCTATGGATCCATATATAAGATTCGCGTTCACCGGTTCAAAGACCAATAACTAAACGTTACCGAGCTAAGGGGAAAGTTTATGCTGTTGTATAACCCACACATATAATAAGTTTAAGTACTCATGCCTAGTATGTAAAATATAAAATGCGCATGTATTCTCAGTTCCCAAAATAGTTAAAGTAAAAAAGGGATGCTATAACTCACAGTGGAAAGTAGTAAAAGTCGATACGCGGGAATAGTAAGCAAGTGGTTGGTCCGGAAGGTCCTCAACCTAAGTAAAAAGTTACTAAGTTAGTAAATCGTTCCCAAAGGTTTAAAAGTATGTAAATTAGGTCTTAAGTACCATCATCATTCATCATTAAACAAAAAGTGTAAAGTAAGTTTTAAGTCAAGACTAGGGTTTGAAACAAGGGATGATTTCGTTCAGTCGTCACAACCTCTATACAAACTGAAATGAGGTGAGACCAGTGGCCACGGCTCCGTATATGAGTCCCCTAGAGGCTGACCAACTTACAGAACCAAACTCGTCTTCGTTTGACCGTGGTGATGGTTTAAGTGCGAGTAGGTCAGAAATTTCAGCACAACGTTAATAGGGTGTAGTGACTTTCGGGAGGCCATAGATCCTAAACCGTAACTCGGATTAAGATGAGGTCTAAACGGAAAATCATCTACTCGAACCGAACTAACTGAAAATCAGCTTTCCATTAGCCCAGGTAGTCTGATCAGTTCCATAAACAGTAAGCAAAGGTGTTCTGATGGGTTCTTGGTGCTTGATGCTCATCACGTATCTCATCCTTGATGCGTATAGCTTCAAGTGTACAACTCGTTGATGGGTTTGCATCATCTTAACCAAGGTTTGACCATCATAACACTAGTGTAAGTCTAAGATATGTAGCACAACTCACTTAAGAGTTGTATGTTGTTTGATGAACCAAAGTTACATCAAGATCTTAGATCCGACACATACATGAGTTCTACTAGTAATATTAAGCTACAAACTTGAAAGTAAACTAAGTAATCAAGATCTTAAGTTGTAGAACTTAAATCTTAGCTAGATCTTAAAGATCCTAGACTAGAAAGTCTAGATCTAGTATTCTTAAGTTAGATCCTAAGTTATAGAACTTGGATCTTCACTTTAATGAAACCATAAGTTATGAAACTTAGATTTTCAACTTGTAAAATGTATGTAAGCTTGTAAGCTTTTATTTACAACAAAATTAGAACACCATAAGCTATATAAACTTAGATCCAACATAAGTGTTTGAAGTTATAACTAGAAAGTTATACTTCCATGTTCTTGAACTTATAAAGTTAACTTTTAGTTTCAAGAAATATGAGATCAAGATTAACTAGTAATACTTGACCAAATTAACAACATCATAACTTTAAAGATTTATAAAAGGAAGTAATAAGTTAAATTTTACAAGTAATAAGTTCATGGTTGTTCATACTTAGAAAGATTCAAGCCAAGGCTTTGATCTTTTAAGAAAGTAAACCTTAAGTTTACAAACATGAACACAAGTATGATTATAAACTCGTGAACTTTTCTTTTAACAAGTTTTATGGAGGAATCAAATTATAAACTTGATCCTCTTTGATTCTTGTATGTTCTTGTATAAACAAGATAATATGAAGAATAAACTAGAAAGTTTGATTCTTATAACTAGTAAGTAAACAACAACAACAAAAGAACAAGTAATTAAACAACAAACAAAGACAAGTAAATGATGATGATTTGGTTCGGTTTTAATGGAGGAAAAAGGAAGAAAAGCAAAGCTTGTTACTTACAAGTCTTGAGAGAAAAAGAGAGCAAAGAAGTGTAAGTAAAGAAGTGTGTGTAAAAATGAAATGATACTAGTAAATAAGTAACAAAAAAAGTTTGAAATGGAACTCCCTTTATCCCAAGGATGGCCGATGGTCAAGGGCTCAATGGGGAAGGTTTAAAAGCTAACTTTCCAACATGGGAGAATGGTGTATGCTTGAAGTGGTATTAAAGCTAAATGGTGTGGGAAAGATGTGTAAGTATACATGTAACTAGTATCCTTATGTCACTAACTAATCTAGTTTTGTCTTAATGAGTTACTAGTAACAAAATGGGCCCCTAATTAATCCATTAAGAGAAGTAGGGTGGGCTTCCAAGTCCATGTACATTAATAAAGCCCAAGTATGTAAGTAAGTAACAATTATATAAGTAAAGCCCAAGTAATTAACTACTAACATTCGTTAATTAAAAATGATTAATAATAATTAATCATGAACGTAAATAATATTCGAAATATTATTCGTGAAAAGTACGTGTGTCACAAAGACAAGTCGGGCCATGTAAAGTTAAATACGGTAACAAGTAAAATGTATAAGCATACATTTAATAAAGCGCAATTATTAATAATAAATATTAATAATTAAACGTTGGAAAATCCAGGGTCGTTACAATTATGACTATTATTAGTATTATTATTATTACAAGTATTATTAATGTATTTATTATTAACAATTTTATCATTTATGTATTGTTATCATTATTAATATTATTATTATTATTATTATTATTATTATTAATCAAATGTATCATTATTAACAATATCATTATTATTATTAATATTATCATTATTAATATAGTTATTATTATTATCACTAGAAAAATATTAATATCAAAACTATCATTTTTAATAAATAAATATCTTGTACATAAAAACACACTTATTATATACACTATAATTATATTGAGATTCCACAAAACTATATGAAAAACATATTTACATTATATAAATACTACATATAACGAATTAGGTATTTTTAATATAATACTAAATTTATATAGATACTAATACAACTATAATAATTATTTAAGATATATATACAAAATAAACATATACAACACATAATTTAAGATATAATATAAATATATGATTTTAAATGAAATCTAGTATAAATTTTATAAAACTACAATTACATAAATAACATATATATATTATTAATATAAAAAGGATATAACTAATAAAATTTACATTTAATTGTTTGATTACAACTATGTATATTAATAAATATACAAATGATATAGGTTCGTGAATCCGAGGCCAACCCTGCACTGTTCAGTTTCGTCATATGTATTTTTACTACAAAATACAATATGTGAGTTTCATTTGCTCCCTTTGTAAATGCTTTTGCAATATATATTTTTGGAACTGAGAATACATGCGCTGGTTTATAAATGTTTGACGAAATAGACACAAGTACTTAAAACTACATTCTATGGCTGGATAATTAAACCGAATATGCCCCTTTTTAGCCTGGTAATCTAAGAATTAGGGAACATCACTAATTTTGAGAATTAGTGCACCCCTAATTGACGCGAATCCTAAAGGTAGATCTACGGGAACTAACAACCCCCATTCTGGAATTTGGAATGCTTTAGTACTTCGAGTTTATCATGTCCGATGGGTGTCCCAGAATGATGGGGATAATCTATATGCATCTTGTTAAGGTCGGTTACCAGGTGTTCACCATATGAATGATTTTTATCTCTATGCAGTTTGCGAAATGCCTGATATGAGATGTATATTTATGGAAAAATTGAAATCTTGTGGTCTATTAAAATTATGGAAATGATTGATTATGATAAACCTATGAACTCACCAACCTTTTGGTTAACACTTTAAAGCATGTTTATTCTCAGGTTTGAAAGAAATCTCCCGCTGTGCATTTGCTCATTTTAGATATATTACTTGGAGTCATTCATGACATATTTCAAAAGACGTTGCATTCGAGTCGTTGAGTTCATCAAGATTATTATTAAGTCAATTATAGTTGGATATATTATGAAACGGTATGCATGCCGTCAACTTTCGATGTGATGAAAGTTTGTTTTTTAAAAACGAATGCAATGTTTGTAAAATGTATCATATAGAGGTCAAGTACCTCGCGATGTAACCAAATGTAATGTATTCATCCGGATGGATTAGGACGGGTCATTAGAACTCCAATTCGAACACCTTTAACTGCTGCTGCTATTTTATGTTTTCTGCCGAACACAAGACACCATCTTCATCAATCCTTTAAATACAACTTTGCTGCTGCTGCTATTTCGGTTTCTTCTTCAACTGTAAACCACCATGGGAGCCTGATCTAGTCGTCGTTATCATTCTATACATAATGGGGTATACGTTAGCAGTTCTGATGGAAGATAATGATACGATGCTGATGATTTGTTAATGATGATTCGATGAAGGTGACGATAAACAGTGATGTTAAATGATGATGATGATTGTGACGTACAGTAAAGATGATAAACGATGATGATCGTGATTTAATGATGATGATTTAAAGATGATGGAAGAGGATGATGATGCACGATAACGATGATGATTATTTGTTAATGATGATGATGAATCACGAAGATGATGATGACGATGAAATGATGATATGATGATGGAGATGTTACGATGTTGATATTATGATAATGATGATCCGTTAATGATGATGATGATTATATGATGATGATGATGATGATTACACGATGATGATGAGGATGATGATGATTACACGATAATGATGATGATTATACGATGATGAGGATGATGCGATGATGATGATGATGATGATGATGAGTAACGAGATGATGATGATGATGATGGTAATATTATTATTATTATTATTATTATTATTATTATTATTATTATTATTATTATTATTATTATTATTATTATTATTATTATTATTATTATCATTATCATTATTATTATTATTATTATTATTATTATTATTATTATTATTATTATTATTATAACAAATGAATAATATTTATATAAAGAAATATATTTATTACATATAGCATAATTATATTAATATTACATATCATCATGTTTTTAACATATTAATATATTATTATAGATATTATTTTTATAATATCATTAATATGATATATATAAATGTTTATATATTACATTTATGAAATAATAAGATATAAATTATAATAAATATTACAAAATATTGATATTAATTAAACTATATATAATATATATTAATATATTATAATATAAATACTTACATATATAAATATTAAATTTTAAATACATTATATAATATATATATATATATATATATATATATATATATATATATATATATATATATATATATATATATATATATATTATATAATGTATTTATATATATATATATATATATATATATATATATATATATATATATATATATGTATGCAATATTTATATAGATACTTGAAATACCAATATATATTAATAAATGATATATTTTATATTTATATAATAATCATAATTGAAATTACTTATTAAAATATTTTAATGAGTATTTACTAAAAATAATAAAATTAATTATGATTAATATTAGTTATTTAAATTATAAAAAAAATATATTAAATTTATTTATATAACAACCAGTATATTACTAATATTAAAATATAAACTTATTTTATTATGGTTATATGTTTATTATATATTTTAATATATATAATTGATATCGGTTCGTGAATCCGAGGCCAACCCTGCATTTGTTCATTTCCGTCGCACTCATATTTACTACAAAATATCGTATCGTGAGTTTTATAGCTCACTTTTTATTAAATGCTTTTGCAATATATATTTTTCGGCTTAGAATACATGCACTGCTTTTATAAATGTTTGACGAAATAGACACAAGTACTTAAAAACATTCCTCGACTGAATTGTTATACCGGATATCCCTATTTTAGCTTGGTAACCTAAGAATTAGTATACGCTCTAATTGACGTGAATACTAAAGATAGATTTATGGGCATTACACGCCCCAGTCAGAGAATTTGAACTGCTTTAGTACTTCGATTTTTATACAGATGAGATTCCTGTATGTTTTGGGATATTCTATATGCATTTTTGTTAATGTCAGTTACCAGGCAACTTATCGTGAGAATGATTTCATACAGATGAGATTCCTGTATGTTGTTTATGGAAATGAAATTTTGTGGTCTATTAAAATTATTGAAAGTCATTGTTCATGATAAACCTATGAACTCACCAACCTTTTGGTTGACACTTTTAAGCATGTTTATTCTCGGATATTAAAGAAATCTTCCGCTGTGCATTTGCTCATTTTAAAGATATTACATGGAGTCGTACATGGCATAATTTCAAAAGACGTTGCATTCAAAATCATCATCGAGTATCATATTTGGAAATCATCACAGTTGTTATGTTGTAAAATATTATTTAAGATGATTGTCTATACGTAGAAGTCATCAGTTGTCAAAAACCTTGGATTTATATACGATGTGTTTTTAAAAGAATGCAATGTTTGTAAAAAGTATCATATAGAGGTCAGTACCTCGCAATGGTACCAGATGTTGATGTATTCGTCCAAAAGAATTTGGACGGGTCGTTATTCAAAGCATACATAAGAACATATATAACTCATATTGTTACAATAAAAACATAATATATTGACAAAGGAGTCTACTATGGCCTGTCCAATGCAGTACTTGCATAAACCCAGAACGCCAATTGTTGCTCACGCCGCAAAGGAACAAAATGGCTTCATAATCAGCATATGATCTTTGTGGAAGCTTCAATGCCTTCCACGCTTCAATGGTCGTTTCCTCTCTCTCCGATAGCTCTATAGCTTTGATGGCGCCAATTTTCATTTTATCCCATTTGCGAACACTTGCCCATTGATCTTGAATGACCCTCTCATTAACAAAGAAAAATGGTTCTTTCCAGTTTTTCAAAGAAGATTCCTTCTCACCAGTAAAGGCTTTCCCTGGTTTGCAGTCGAATGTGTACCAAGACTGACTAACTAATCGATTTCTAAATAACTCGTGAAAAATTTGTACTTTTAGTTTCCTATTCAAACAATTGCAGTACATTTCGAAAAAAATTATTTTCTATAAGCCAAAAGGGTGGATTTGGCTCAAACCTATCCCATAGTGGGTAAGAACTTTTTGCAGAAAAACAGAAGGGGAAATACGCAGGTTTCCTACGGTTAGTTGTAATTTGTACAAAGTAATCATCTTTGGAGGTAGTTTATTGGCTCTATCATCAGATGAAGGTACTACAGGTTTCAAACGCCTGAGGTTTTTCTATGCTATACAGAGTTTATCAATGTCTACTTCCGTTATACTCGATTGAATCGTATTTACATTACGAGTGTCATTCTGAGAAGATATACTGCTAGACTCGGCCATGTTAGTAAAATAATAACAACATAAACAGAGGAGAAAGAGAATCGAATACTGAACTTGCGAAAATTAGCGCTATGAACCCTAGATGTAATTGAAGAAGATCCTTGAGAGAATTTGAGAGTTTTAGAAAAGGGAAATTGAAGTGTGAGCGGACTAGTCAAAATTGGTGGAAATTGAAAGGGTACGATTGAGCCACGTGTAGAGACCAGATCAATTGGGATTAATTTTAGATTTCAAAAAGTATTGTAAATAGTTTTAAGGGTGTTTTGGTGGCAAAAATTATCATTGGAGGGTGACGTCAAGTCAGAGCCACAGACGGCTACAGCAGTTTGTGTTCTCGAGGAAAAAAGCATCTTTCATTTTTTTATAGTTTAATGACTTTATTTTTTACCAAAATAAAGACATTAAACTGGGGGGACTTAATGGTGTATCCTAGGGGATACACGTATAAAAATATTATTTTTGTACAAAAGAAAGGATCGAGAAGCATAAAAGATAGCAATTTCGACAGTTTTTATCATTATCCTTTCAGCGTTTAGCCAGGCCGCCCAACGTCATGTGTAAGCCCTACAAGCAGCTTCTATGCTTAAGCCCTTTGATTTAGCGCGTGAGCTGCACACAGCCACGTCAGCACACGCCAAAGGCGGTTCCGGATATATCGCATAACTGAATTAATCAGCGTTTGGCACGTGTTCCCGAGAATTTCGGACATTCTACGCCTATAAATAGACCCCCTGGGTCACCACATTTCACATCTGAACTTCAGGCAGAGAGAAGTACATTTTCTCTCTCACATAATACTTTCTCACTCTAAAACTTTAACTACTTAGCAACATAACGCTACACAGACCAATTCCAGTTTGGTTCAAAGACTGATTTAGGCCACCCCACGGATCCCTCATCTGTGTTCCGGGTCTGCATGGATTCTTTCCCGAGGGAAACATCAGTCGACAATATATCGCTCAACGCTAAGCTGTTATAGTATTGTACTGGTACCTTTCATCCGCTATACGGAAAATAGTACCAACAATATATAAATAGATCATAAAGATCAGGATAGATTACATATTTTATATTATATGGGATATTCTTTTTTCATTTTATCTTAATTCATTCAGTGATTCTAAATTAAGGTTTGTTTTCATACACTTCAAATTATTCTCTCTAGTTTTGATCTTGTTTACCAAATCTTGTGGTTGATAGTACTGATTCATCATTCATCTAATTGGTGAATGATTAGATAGTTAGTGGTGATTGTAATACGAGATTGTTAAACCGCATTCGATTGTGTTTTTGTTCTTAAAATTTTTAATAAAGTTTTTGAGCTATTGTTTAGATTGATTGTTCCAGAGATTGATTAATTATTCTATACGTATATACATTGCATTCACCTAAGCTCTCGAAGTTTTGTCATCCAAATAATGTAACGATTTTGAGTTTATGAAAAAAATAAAGTTAAACTCTCATACATTAATTACCATAAACTTGTCACTCGAACATAGGTTGCTAAACGTTTTCAACAATTTTATGGATACCGTTTTGATGTTTGCAGTTAAACGTTTTGTCCATTACATAGTTTAAAATTTTAACATAACATTTACCATCTATTCTTATTAGTGTTATTTACTCAAACTACATTACCGTAAACTTGTCACTCGAACATACAATCAAATTACGGTGCAATATATGGTTTTGGGCCACAATTAGAAGTGCAATCTCCACAAGTTTATTTATAATACAATTTAACCACTTAACTAACACTCAAATCATACCTAACAGTAACTAATGGTGTATTCTACGGGATACACACATAAAAACATCATTTTCGTACAAAGGAAATGATCGAAAAGCATAAAAGATAGCAATTTTGGCAGTTTTTATCATTATCCGTCCAGCGTTTAACCAGGCCGCTCAACGTCATGCGTAAGCCCTGCAGGCAGCTTCTATGCTTAAGTCCTTTGATTAAGCGCGTGAGCGGCACGCAACCACGTCAGCACACGCCAAAGGCGGTTCCGGATATATCGCATAACTGAATTAATCAGCATTTGACACGTGTTCCCGAGAATTTCGGAAATTATATGCCTATAAATAGACCTCTTGGATCACCTCTTGGATCACCACATTTCACATCTGAATTTCAATCAGAGAGATACACTTTCTCCCTCACAAAGTACTTTCTCACTCTAAAACTTTAACCGCTTAGCAACAGAACGCTACACGGACCAATTCCAGTTTGGTTCAAAGACTGATTTAGGCCACCCACGGATCTCTTATCCGTGTACCGGGTTTGCAGGGATTCTTTCCCGAGAGCAAACATCAGTCAACAACATCTCGCTCAACGCTAAGCTGTTATAGTACTGTACTTGTACCTTTCATCCGCTATAGGAAAAATAGTACAAACATATACCAACACAACTCACCTTCTAATATCTTGAAACCCGTTTTCTACTTATATAGTAACTAACTTAAGGTTTCACAAAATTTCTTGACCAAACATGGTCGGCCCATTCACTTCCATGAAGAAAACCATCTACAAATGAATTGTTGATGATTACGCCTACTTCTCAAATAAACTATACTAATAAGTTCCCAAATAAAAAAATTCAATTATAAAAATGGGGGTAACACCGACCCTCTGGCGGCCCCATATCTACCGGTCTCACGACTAACATGTGAAAGGAAAATCACATAACCCATGCTTAAAGGGACATGGGGCAGAGATTGAACCCATGATCAACATTTTATGTTGCATGTCTCCCAACCACTAAGCTACCATCGCGATGACTAATTACAAAAATGTCTTAGTAATTGCAAGGGTATCTTAAAGTTTTGCAACAAGTGAGTGCTGATTAATCTCGATCAGTCGCAAGTCGCGAGGTTTTTTTAACCAGAATATGCTTCGATGACCTTGAAATTATCGTCCATGATTGAAAAATTTCAAAGTCACAAAGTTGCAAGTTACCCTTACGACTTGTGAAGGTACTTTTTGTTAGACTAGTGTATTAGCCCATATTTGTATTATTGGCCCGTGTTCTATAAGGGCCCATTTATGCTATTTGGTCCATTAGGTTATGCCTTGCTAGGCTATATATTATGTACGATGTATTATGATTTGGGGATTGAACATAAGAAACACAACATTCAACATGGTATCAGACAAATACCTGTAAACCCTAAACTTGCAAATCAAAACCACCGTCAAAAAAAAAAAAAAAAACCGCCGCACAAATTCTGCAATTTTCTTTGATTAATTCCACTCAGTTACTCCATTGTTTTTTTCTTTAATCGAATGGTCCACGGCATCCATTTGCTATTCGTCCGACACCTAGCAATATCTCAAATCAAGTTTATGAGTACACCGTCCATTTGCAATCCACAAGTTCTTTTGATATAAAGACACGTATGCATCTTATTTCTTTCAACTTATAATTTGTTTTTCTAGTCAACAATTGTTAGCTATATCAAGCAGGTTAAAAAAAAAAGGGCATTTAATTGCTTATTATTGCTGGGCATCTAATCATCGAACAAACATCCACCGAAATATGTCATTTACCTCACAAGCCCGACTACCAGCACAACAATTTTACTTTGCAGAAAAATCCAATAAACAATCTGGTGGGTCGCATCAACTTGGGCCACAAAAGCAGTTTTCTTACTTTGGGCCAACACAACAACACAATATTAGGCCTACAACTTTTTTCAGCGGGCCGGCTGCACCTGCTAACAGCCCATTTTTCGGTCCAATGCAACATCAAGAGACTTATATTCCAACGACATTTAATGTCAACACTCTTCCAAAATACGGTAATTCCGGTTGGACTATGGATACTGGTGCGTCAACTCACCTCACATCTAGCATTAAAAATTTAAGTACTGTTTTTAATCATTGTATGTATCCTTCGGTAGCAGTTGGGGATGGGAATCCAATTCCTGTCGTCAACACTGGTCATAGCGTCTTGCCTAACATTCACCGAACTCTGCACCTTAATAATGTTCTTGTTACGCCCAATATTGTTAAAAACCTTATCTCCGTTCGGCGTTTTACACGTGATAACAAGGTTTCTGTTTGTTTTGACGAGTTTGGATTTTCTGTCATAGACTACTTGACTCGCCGTCTGCTCCTCCGATGTGACAGCACCGGAGATCTCTACCCGTTCACACCTCAGTCATCAACACATATCCAACATGCTCTCCTCACTACCTCCACTACCTGGCATCAACGTCTCGGACATCCCAGCGTTGAATCATTTCGTCGTCTTGTTTCAAATAATTCCATAGCTTGTAATAAAACGAAGCCTCCCGAGTTCTGTCATGCATGCCAACTTGGCAAACATGTGAGACTTCCGTTTAGTAGTTCTAGTTCGCATGTTACTTCTGCATTTGATATTATTCATTCTGATTTATGGACTTCTCCAGTTTTAAGTCTTAGTGGTTTTAAGTACTATGTTATTTTCTTGGATCATTATTCGCATTATTTATGGGTGTTTCCATTACGCAATAAATCTAAAGTATTCAATATATTTGTACAATTTCGAGCATTCGTTAAAACACAATTCAACACTGAAATTAAAGCTTTCCAATGTGATCAAGGGGGAGAATTCGATAACACTCCTTTCCAACAACTTTTCCAATCAAATGGCATTCAACTTCGACTATCTTGCACCCAAACTTCCCAACAAAATGGAAAATCTGAAAGAATGATCCGCACCATAAATAACCTAATTCGCACCCTCCTATTTCAAGCAAATCTACCTCCAACTTTTTGGACAGAGGCACTACACATGGCCGCCTACCTTCTAAATCTTCTTCCATCCTCCGCTATTAACTACGATATTCCTCACACACGTCTCTACAAAAATCCACCTAACTATTTCACACTACGTGTCTTCGGTTGCCTCTGTTACCCCCATCTAAACATAACCAACAAACTCGCTCCCCGATCTACTCCATGCATATTCCTTGGATACCCATCCAATCATCGAGGCTATCGATGCCTTGATCTCTCCACTAACAAAGTCATATTATCCCGCCACGTTACCTTCCATGAAAATTCATTTCCATACGGTTCCTCCCTATCCACGCTCGGTCCTACCATCACTACCACTTCTTACGACTTCCTAGATCCACCACCTAACTCGTTCTCTCGCAGCTTCGCTGAAAATAACACTCCCTCATCACCCGAAAATGTCACACCTCCTACACCTCAAACCTCACCTCCACCTCCACCTCCACCTGCTCAAAACCCTACTCCAACCCCTCCGGAAAATGCGCCACCACCTCCACCTCATGCTCCTCCACCACAAAACACGTCCTCTACTCACCCTATGGTTACTCGTCATCGTCTCGGTATCACCAAACCCATCCAGCGACTAAACCTCCATGTATCAGCTCCTACTCCTGTCCAAAAAACATACTCACATGCCCTTAATGACCCTAACTGGCACAACGCTATGATCGAGGAATACAATGCTTTAATTAAAAATGGTACTTGGACTCTTGTGCCTAAGCCGTCAGACACGAACATAGTTCGCTCCATGTGGCTCTTTAAGCGCAAGTTTAATGCAGATGGTACCCTAAGTAGGTACAAGGCTCGTCTAGTTGCTAATGGTCGCAGTCAGCAGGTAGGTATTGATTGTGATGAGACCTTCAGCCCGGTTGTCAAACCGGCCACTATAAGGACTGTTCTTAGTCTTGCGGCTTCTCGACACTGGCCCGTTCATCAGCTAGATGTCAAGAATGCTTTTCTCCACGGCCATCTATCTGAGACTGTTTATATGCATCAGCCTCCAGGGTTTCGTGACCATGCTCATCCGGACTATGTCTGTCTTTTGCAGAAATCTTTGTACGGTCTGAAGCAGGCACCTCGTGCCTGGTTTCACAGGTTTGCTGAGTATGCTCAGCGCGTTGGTTTTCAACACAGCAGATGTGACACATCCCTGTTCATCTATAGACATGGTGTGGACACAGCCTATTTATTACTATATGTGGACGACATCATTTTGACTGCATCATCGACTGCTTTTCTTCAGCGGGTTATCAGCTCCCTGCATCAGGAGTTCTCCATGACAGATTTTGGTCCGCTGAATTATTTCTTGGGTATATCTGTCAATCGTACTGCTACAGGGATGTTTCTTTCACAGCAGAAGTACGCGTCCGAGATCATTGAACGCGCAGGTATGGTTGGTTGTAATTCTAGTCGGACCCCGATTGATACGTCTGCCAAACTTACTGCGAGTGGTCCTCCCGTCAAGGACCCCACACTATATCGTAGTCTTGCAGGCGCACTTCAGTACCTCACTTTTACGCGACCAGATATTTCTTATGCGGTACAACAGATATGTCTCTTTATGCACGATCCTAGGGAGCCTCACATGGCTGCCCTCCGGAGGATCATTCGTTATATACATGGCACCTTGGACCTTGGCCTCCAGCTCTTTGCTTCTTCCACCACATCTCTGGTCGCATATTCTGATGCAGATTGGGCCGGCTGTCCATCTACTAGACGATCCACTTCCGGGTACTGTGTATTTTTGGGTAATAATCTTTTATCTTGGTCTTCCAAGAGGCAACATACACCATCTCGCTCCAGTGCAGAAGCAGAGTATCGAGGTGTTGCCAACGCCGTTGCAGAGACTTGTTGGATTCGTAATCTTCTTCGTGAGCTCCACTGCCCGCTTACATCAGCTACTCTTGTTTATTGTGATAATGTGAGTGCTGTTTACATGTCTGGAAATCCGGTTCAACATCAGAGAACCAAACACATCGAGATAGATATACACTTTGTTCGCGACCTTGTTCTGAAAGGTCATGTGCGTGTGCTTCATGTTCCCTCTCGGTATCAGTTTGCAGACATCTTCACCAAAGGCTTACCTACGACACTGTTCGATGAGTTTAGATCCAGTCTCAACGTTCGCTCTGCTCCCGTTACGACTGCGGGGGGATGTTAGACTAGTGTATTAGCCCATATTTGTATTATTGGCCCGTGTTCTATAAGGGCCCATTTATGCTATTTGGTCCATTAGGTTATGCCTTGCTAGGCTATATATTATGTACGATGTATTATGATTTGGGGATTGAACATAAGAAACACAACATTCAACACTTTTAACAATTTTATTTATTTGAGGGCGTATCATTATAGTTTATTCGAGAAAATAAAAAGATTTCGCTAGTAACCTTTAGCGAATTTTCATGACAACGTACACTAATATCAAACTTTTACCAATATCTATCTATATAATATATATACACAAGAATACGTCTACTACAAACCATAAATTACTTGTTTTGACCCAAAACACTAGACCTCGATATTTACAATCTACTCCGTATTACATATTACTTATACATAGTTGACTGAGTACATCAAGTTGATTCGTTCCTTAAAATTTTATATACTTATCGAACCGGACATTCTTTTTGACATTTATCATGTCTCGTAAAAAGACAATATTTTATACGTGTAATCATATATAATATAATATGTGAGGTATATCATAAAATTACTGTATAGAAATAACCTTTTAGTATATGCATATCTATTAAATAAATGTAGCTTTTCTGCATAACTTTGTCAACTATGTGATAAGAGATAACATTAACAAAATATATCAATGGCCGGTAACATTGGACCATTGTTCCATCTGATATTCATTCCATTATTATTAAGAATACTACATAAGCTAGCTTATATAGTAAAAAAGTCATATTTGTTTCTTATTAATTACAAGTTGGATCAGAAGTGAGACTTCTAATCCACACCGAATCACCTTCAACTGATACATCATCGTCATTTCTATGCCATGACCACTTGGCGTGACTTGCATTGACCACCTCAAATCGCCCATGCCCAAAACTTGCTTCCCTAAATGCTGATGTTGCTGGTTGTGGTTCCTTGTACCTATCAAAAACGATTTTCCTAAGACTTTAACGAATGAACTCACTAGCTATAAGATAATAAAAAAATGCTTGTTTGATTTAACTCACTCGCTACTGAGACCATGTAGGTTGCCTCCATCACCAATTGTTATATGTACAGGGCCACATTTGTTAGCTTTTTGATTGTAAACTCGTACCTGCCAAAATACTCGAAAAATTAGTTTATTTACTGTTTGATTGGCTTGGTAACAAAAAGGGGTCAATGACTTAGTAGTATCGTAACGTGTAGTGCAGAATTATGAAGAAGTTGCTTACAAAACGCTCATAAGCATGGACATGCCCTGCAAAGACGACATCTACACGAGCTTTGTAAAGTAAACCCTCCATTGATTTCATCATGTCGACCGATTGTGTCTCACCTTGATGAGCAAAGTTAGAATTATACCACGGTGCATGAACAAGCACCACGAGCCATGGTGTTTTGCTCCTATCAACCTTTTTTAAATCAGACACTAACCATTTGTATTGGTCCGAGCCATAGGCAAAATCAGTGTAGGAACCCAACATGATAACATGAAGACCCGAAACCTCAAATGAGTAGTACGCGTTAGAAGTGGACATGCTCTCTTCAAACGGCATACGCCACCTTGCATTGTAGGCTTTAAATGTGGGCTTGGGGATGGCCGTAATATTTTCACTATCGTGGTTTCCTTGTGTCACCATCCACGGCCGTTGGCTTGCTAGTGGCTCCATTAGGCGGCCGAATGAGTCCCATAAGGGTTGCACTGTATCGGCGTATGACAAATCTCCGGGTAATAGAAACACATCATAGTTTGATTGTGAGATGTGTTGTAGTGTAGACTTTGTCCATCCGGTTTGTCCAAGATCACCTGTTAGATTCAAATCTTGTCTTTCAAATATACTACTCTAATAAATTTACGTATATAAACCAAAATTATACATCCATACTATTATACCATACAATTTAGATTGCCTATTACCCCCTCATTGCCGAAATAAATTTCCTATTGTAATCTTTTTTCAGTTTTGTCTTTATATTGAATGTAAGTTTTACCGAATTTATTTAGAAAATAAACATTTGTAAGTAATAAATCAACATAAATGGAGAGTTGTAAGTAATAAATCAAGATAAATTGGAGAGTTAAGTGATATTTGGTTGTTATTTTTTTTTATAAGTAGACAATTATTTTGAAACATGTGTTAAGCGGACAATTTTTTTTTTTTTTTTTGGAGATATGGAGTATTTTGTGTATCTATAAAATTTCCTTTGTAGATATCACCAACTATAGAGCATGAGGAGTGAAGGCGAGATAGTTATGTGTAAAATTTCAGCATTTGCGGCATGAATAGCGCGTCGAGAAGTGGTCGAACCATGTTTATATGTGTTCCGGAAGTTGAACGCTAGCATCTCTCACTTCGCATGCTCTTACGCTCTGCTCTCGAGTTTAATTATAAAAGAAAGGAAGAGAAATAAAGAGAATTGAAAGGAAAGAAAATAAAATCTTTTCAATTTGAAAAAGAGATTGAAAGGAAAATTAACTAAATATTATCTCCTTTTCCCTTTTTTATCTCCAAAATAAATCGAATAAACACCATATTTTTTTTTGTTTCTCTCCGTTTACTTTCCTTTATCTCCAAAATTAAACTCGAAAACAGAGTGTTGGTTACTAGACAAATAAATAACAGTAACGCGGAGTATATGTTTCTAATTTTGTCACCTGAAATAGCAAATTTGATCGGAAATTGGGTTGGAGGAGTCTTGAAAGTGTACTCTCGGTTCGAACCACAAGCAAAAGAGTAATAATACACAGTATTTGCATCTAATGGACCAATTACTACGTCGTGTATTTCACCCGATGTGTAATTTAAATGCTCATAAAATGATATGGTCCCATTGGCTGTATGATCGTATTTTCTTGAAGATGAACCGTAGTATACTATAGGCAGAGTATGGTCATCAGTGATCCATGAAATTCGCATTTGCTCTTTACCAACCAAAGATATATGAATCTGTTGAAATTACAATTTGTTTACAATTTTCAACAAAAAAGACAAATTTACGTACATTCTTTAACGAATTTGAGTAAAATGAGAATTAGGAAAACACACAATGGTCCTAAAAACAACAATCAAAGGTCTCATAAAAAAGAAATCAAAGTTTACTAGCATTCATTTAAGCCTTTTTTAAATAGCTTATATTATACGTTAAGGCCTGAAAGCCTTTTTTTAAATAGCTCATATTATTCGTTAGAACGTAAGGGTTTTTTTATTCCACCTGGTTCTAGGTACTTAAATTCTCGGCACCGACCCTGTTTTCAAGCTTCTAACTTATATTCACACTTTTAAGTATGAAAAACTTATTCAAAAAGTGTTAAAAACTACAAGCTTAGTTGTAGTGTTCATAGATAAAGTTTGACTAACTAGATTAAACATACGTTTAAGTTTATATTTGTAAGCTTATTTGCCATTACTCAAATGCAAATACATATTCTAAAGATCATACTACGCATTAATTGATATTCTAAGGTATTACCGCTTTCTAACCTGTTGTGGAGTGGTAGAATCAGCATCTTCAGCGAGTGATACGACGAGATTTTCGCGTGGTGGTGGTCGGTTATATGATCGAGCAACTTCTGCTGCTCGAGCAAAAACCGCCATCACCATAACCAAATAACAGAAGTTTGGAAACCACATATCTGAACCACAGAGAAAATGAAGGTATGTTGATCTTTAAGGGTAGATATTTTGAATGTTTCATACATTTGTTGGTTCTCTTATAGGTTCACCTTTCACTTTGTTGAATAATCAAATATTCAAATTCAAATGGTTTAGTCAAAACTGTCAGCTTATTTAAGGTGTCAATTCATGACATAATAGGAGATTCGGAGATAAGCACAAAATAATTAAATAGCTTAGATTGGATAAAAATAATTAATCAAGATAGTAAATATCTTAACATGATTATCCCTTTGACCAAAATGGACTAATAGCCCACTTAGTATAAATGGGTTATGATATACTACCTAGTTAAGAACTACGATTATTTTTCTATGTCATAATCAGTTAAGTTACACGTATAGATAATGTAGAGACAATAACATGGGTCAAGCCCAAACGTACACTAACATAAATAAAATAAGCTTAACTAGTAACAATAATAGTCCGCTAACATCCTCTACAATTCGTACCTCACTTGATCATTTGAAATAACTACAAGTTTGATGCTTAGTGGGGAATGCAGTTTTATGGTTATTATCACGGCTAGTCTATTGTTTCGTATTTTCAATTGTGGTTCTTGTTCATGTTGGGGTAGTTGGATTGTGGATATGTGTTGTTTAGTTTGAGCGCAAGTTCTTGTACTACAGGCCGTTCGGATCTGCTCAATATCTACCTCACTTGATCATTTGATATGCTTATATAAATTAAATATATATGTAATTTCTCCCCAAAAAAAACATCCTCCGCAATTGGAGCGGAAGAGAATTGGATGGTCAAATTGGATTGAAACTCATCAAAGTGCTAATGTCAGGTCCTTCATAAAAATGTCAACGTACTGATACTGCGACGAAACAAGTTGAACAAGAACATTACATGTGACCACAAATCTAACAAGAAATAAATGTCACTATGAATGTGTTTTTTTTTGTTGGTGTTGAACTGGATTGAACGAATGATAAACAACACTCACACTAACACAATACATGAGAGTGACGAAGTACAACGAGTAGTGAAGCACCATTAAATGTTGCGTAACCAATTGGTTTCGACAATTGCATTAGTAATACCACGGTACTCACAATCTACACCGGGTGGTGTGTGTTGTCGCTTCGTAGACCATGAGAGAATGTTATCACCAAGAAATAGATTATAATCGGATGTAGACTGGCGAGTGATTGCGGAACCTGCCCAGTCGGCGTCCGAATAAGCAACGAGAAGTACCGAATGATGCAAAACTCCCATATCCAAAGTACCCCGAATATAGTGAAGGATCGTTTTAAGAGTCGAGGGGGGGTATGTCATGGGAGGATAATGCATAAATAAGCATATTTGCTACACTTCGTAAAAGATGTTCAGGCGTGTAAAAGTGAGGTACTGAATAGAACCCGAAAGGATGCGATAAAAGCAGCACTAACTGATAAAGATATGTAGAACGGTTCCTTGAACCGCTCTTAGAACACTTAATTAGATGACTCGAATAGTCTTTTATATAAAAACTAAATTCATCAAATCTTATTGTTAATTTATTTTCACACATAAGTTGGCATTCATAAACAAGGTTTTTGACAATGTTAGATGTGACAAGAACATTATGAAAATATAGGGGCGATGTAAAATTGGCAGAATATTATGCTCTATGTTGGTGACAGGTATGGGTGACCCTTATCAACAACGATAAACGATAGACGCGATTTTTAGAAGTATTACTTGCATTATTACTTACATTATTACATTATTGTTATTATTTTCCAACTTGCAGAGTTGCATCTCCAAAATTTTGTTGAGCTAGAAACCATGAAGAATTATTGTGTCATGATGATGGCCATGAGTTGTAAAAGTTGGCCCAAAAGAATTTGGTTGAAGTCTTGTAGTTAGAAGTGCAAGGCCCAAATCAGTTTCTAAAAATACAGCCCAATAAACGAAGACTGGTCTTAAAAAATTTTGTTTAAAAAGTCGGTCTGGTTAAAAAAACGAACTGATTTGACATGTTCGGTTTATCTAAGATAGACCGGGTTTTTACCGTTATATCCGGTTAAAATCGATGATTTGAAAAACCGATTTTAACCGGGTTTTTTAATATACACTTGATCTTAGCGAGGCCCAAGCCTTCCTTTGGACTGTTGGTATAGCTAGTCGGCCCAGTTGAAGTTCGGGTAAGCTTAGGGCAAGAAAGGCATTCCCTTCTTGAGCCTTTGCGTTTGCTTTTATACACAACTTCTTGTTAGTTTACCTCACTCAGCCAATATCAGATACAAACTTCATTTTAGTCGTAATGTTACATGTGCAAAATATAATAGACAGATGTTAACATTATTTCATTTGTAAACTAACTAGTGTAATCTAGTTACCTGGGCAAAATATAATAGACATATGTTAAACATTATTTCATTTGTAACCTAATAGTAGAGTAATGAGTTTAAAATTTATATAGAACTGATAGAGCAACTTCAAATTATTCAGTAAAGTGATTTAATTAAATCTTGTTCGTAAATTCATTACATATGTCTCGTGGTCTCCTTGGTAATGCTGACAACAATGTAAAATTGGCTTATATTTTGCGTAATTCTAGTTCAAAAGTTAATTTTTATTTTTACTTGCAATTTTAGTCGAATAATTTGGTTATACACTTATATTGAAGTCAAATCCGAATAAAACAAACTGGAACTCACTGAAAAAGTCGATTCCGAACATTTAAAACCGAATAATTTGACTCCGAAAAAACCGATTTAACCGAAACCGGTTCTGTGAAAGACCAAATTTTTTAAAACCGAAAACCGATTAAAGAGTGTGTTTAGACAAAACTAGCTGGAGCGGAAGCTTATAGATGGAGCTGGAGTTGGAACTTAATTTTCAAGCTGAAAACTGGTACATATTATTTTTCATAAGTGTTTGATAATGTAGCATGAACTGAAACTTATTATTGTAAATTAACTAAAAATGATAATAAAACATAATAATTCTGATATTTAGTATGTAAAATAATTATGAAGGTTTTTTAAGTAATTGTATATATCATAAGCTCTATTTTTATCCATAAGCTACTTAAAATGAGCTTATTACTTAACAACTTATGAATTCATAAACTCTACTTTTTATCTCAAACCAAACAAAGCTTTTGACCTAGAATTTATTAAAATCATAAGCTCAAGCTCCTATAAGCTCCGATAAGCTCTAATAAGCTATGTGCCAAACTTACCCAAAACAGGTTTTTTGCACCTTTACTTGTAGTGATGATCTAATTAACATGTTATCGTGGCCAAAAGAGTCCAATGGTTGGGACCTGACATCACTGTAAGAGGTTTCGGGTTCGATTCTTGGGGTGACTATGAAAGGGTTAGAAACGGCCACGGAGAAATTCAGATTCAAGTACGAGGTCAGAATACTTGTTCTCCGGAATAACCCAAACAGGGAAAAACCTTAAAACTTTTTTGTTTCCACGAAAATTGGATAGTTGCGACCCATGATAGCCAGTAGGATGATACGACCCATTAAAATAATGCCTGATTGGTTGATTGGAGAAGTTTAGAAATTATTTTAGAGTTTTTCTCTCATAACATAAAATTCAAGTGTAATTCATACCGAATAATGTTGCATGCAGATTTATATAAAAATGACATAACGCCTTTAGATGTTTCGGTTTAAGTGGATTCTAAAATAAGTGAGTTAGTTATGGAAAAGATATGTCGGTCTAAGAGGAAAATCAGGATTAGAGTTTGCCTATAAATACAAACCCTAGACCTTCATAATCTACACAACACATTACGTAGGTAATCATTTTGTCTGGTTACAGTTACAATTGAATTAGGTAGGATATGTGTCCAAGGTTTAGAAGTCGGTCAATCTAGACGGTAACATACAAACCTTCTTTGGGCCATCGATCAACAAAAATTATCGATGGTGGACTTAAAATTTAATCACCCCATCGATATCATCATATTGATCTGGGTTATTCATGGTAACCGAACCAAAGAGTTAAATCCTAAGATCCATAAACTCCACATTATTCGCAATCAAGGATATATTTTCCCTCAGAAAATATATGCTTGATCAATTGATGCTTTCATTAAGAGACGAACTAATTCTAGCGCATATTTACTATTTTTTTTTTTTTTTTTTTTTGTAATTTCCATATGATGTTTTTAAGAATTAATTATTGGCTCTGTTCTGCTTACATGAATTTTAGTCATCTAAATATGCATTGGATTCGTCAGGACCGTCAAGTTTAGGACCACACGCGAGTTGTGAATCTGAATATGACATGGATTTCCTGGGAGGAGTTTCTCCTAGGTCACACGCAGTACCCTCTATTGTACATACGCAAGTTGATGAACCTTTTCCACTGTACTGATCGTAGTTCTTGGATGGCATATGACATGAGTGTGTACACGATCTCACCGTCGAATCTAAGGAAATTGGAGTTCTCTGCATAAGTGAGCTCGCATCAGCGGCGTAATGCCAACATACATCACTACTATGGTACTTCCCATTCATGGAGAAAGTCCTGGAGTTACTCAACGGAAATCTATGTTTACAATGCAACGCCCTATCACTCGCAACCTCGTCCTAGTTGTGACGACCCGAGAATTTCCGACTAAATTTAAACTAAATCATTACATAATTTCGACACAATAAGCAAAGTCTACTATGTTGAGTCTCAATATAAATTTTGAACTGTTGTCATACATTCATTTGACCTTTGACTACTTCCGACGATTCACGAATCACTATCTGAAAATAAATACATATATATCTAAATATAAATATATGAATATGAAAGAGAAACTTATGTGATTTAATTCATTTGTGTAAATAAAAATAATATATAATATTTTGAGTTAATAAAATACACTTTAATCAAGTGAAATTAAAAATGTAAATTGATAAAATAATTAAGTTACTATTAAAATGAATACATATAAATATGTATATGATTTATACATATACATATATAAATGTTAAAAATTCAAATATGTTATTTTATGGAATAAGTATTACATAAGTAATGAAATGTGAAGTTAATATCTTATTTGAAATTACAAGTTAGGATATAAATGATATATCAATATTATTATTATTACTTCCATTATTATTACTAATGTTAATATTGATATTAATATTTGTATTATTAATATTATTAATTTTAGTATGAGATATATATATATATATATATATATATATATATATATATATATATATATATATATATATATATATATATATATATATATATATATATATATATATATATATATATATATATATAAATTTGATATGTATAAGTTGTTATATTATTATTATTATTATTATTAACATTATTATCATTAATGTTATTATAACTAGTAATATTTTTAATATCATTAATGAGATTATTATTATCATTATTATTAATTAAATTTATTAAAATTATCATTTATCATATTATTACTTATCAATTATTATTATTACTAGTCTTTTATTAATAATATTATTATTATAAGTAATGTTAGTAATAGTAGTAGTAATAATATTAATATAATTATTAATTATAAAGATTTATGAATTATATAAATGTATATATACATATATAGTAACAGATTTAGAAAAACAAAATTATATACATACTTATACAGTTATATATTTATATATGAATACATATACAGATAATTATATAAATATACGGTGTATATTAATATTCATACAGATATATATGTGTAAATACTGTCAGATATGTATATACCTCGTATATAACATAAAAAAATTCGTATTCTGTTTCATATCATTTTCAAGGCTGTGGTTAATTGATTCTCTTGTCTCTACAAATCTGTTACAAAACAAATCCAATTGCAGACCGATCCAAATTCAGTTAGAATCGTACGAAACTTTTAATTTTTTTTATTTCCTTCTTCTGTTTCTGATATTGAAACTGTCATTCACTTTGGCTATATACTAAATGAATTATTCGATAAATTGGATAAACACATACAGTCCATTTATTATCAATATCAATTAAAACCATATTAGCCATTATCATATTGAAATTATCAAAGGAAAACCCAAGAAACCCGTCGGTTTCTCTGTTTCTAACTCAATTACCCAAAAGTCAGAAAATAAATCGAATTACAAAATCTGTTAATGTAGTTCTGTTTAAAAACTTCTACTCAAACTATCTGGAAAGTTGTACGATCCAATTTCTCGAATTGAGGTTGAATTTTGAAATCAAAGTTATATTTAGAAAAGTTAAACGGATTGTTCGTGATAAAATTCGTGTTCGTTATTATGTTTCTGTTTCAATTGAGGTTGGAGAAAGATTCTACACAGGTTTTAAAATATATTTCATTCAGGAACTTTGATCTAAAACAACCTAAAATTCGATTTTTGTGTTTGAGTTCATCGAGTTACTTCACGAACTGTTTTGTTTGCTGTATATATATATATATATATATATATATATATATATATATATATATATATATATATATATATATATATATATATTGTTCTCTATTACTACAACTCGTTCACAATAGATCGTTTTATTTAAATCACAAGTCTTAAAAATAAATGGGAAACTCAATGTTAATTTGGATTGTTGGGTTCTGATCGATTAAAAGGAGAAGAAGATGATGAACACTAGAAAGGGGTTAAATAAAATGGGGTTTGGTTTGTAATCAGAAAAACTAATCGGAGCAGTTGGTTAAGGGCGATGCCTGTGAGCGGGAGGTCCTGAGTTTGAGCCCGGGCGTGGGCGTCTAATTTTTTTAAAGGCTCATTACATTGAGGTAGTTTTCTAATATATCTATTATTATTATTATTATTATTATTATTATTATTATTATTATTATTATTATTATTATTATTATTATTATTATTATTATTATTATTATTATTATTATTATTATTATTATTATTATTATTATTATTGATTTTTGTTATTATTATGATAATTGTTATTATTTCATGAGAATTAGAAATAAAAATATTATTATCATTTATCTAGGTAATAATATTATCATTAAGTATTATTATTATTATAGTTATTATTATTATTATTATTATTACTAGTATTAGTATTATTATTATTATTATTGTTAGTACTATATTTATTGTATTATTATGATTAATAGCATTAATATGATTATGAACCTGTTAACAACATTCATGTTATGAAATTAATAATAAAAGTGATATGATAAAAATTATGGAAATGGTTATAATTATAGGAATACAGGTGCAGTTATGAATACGATTACGAAATTAGGTTATAGAAACTGTAGTCATAAGTTTAAAAATTAAATACGAAGCTTATGATAAATCTAATTATTATTATTAACACTGTTATTATTATCATTATATTATTAAAGTAAATTATCTTTTTACTAAAACTATCATTTATACTAAAATAAACATTCTTACTACTATTATTACTACTATTATCACCATCATTATTATCATCATAAGTAACATTATTAGTATTATGACAAATAGATATTTTTACATAAAAATACATTACAATAATATTAATAATACATATCACTATATTTTTGTTAAAATGATAGTAACTAAGCTATATATAAAATGTAACAATTAATATATAAATATATGTTGTCATCATATATAAATCCTAATATAAATTTTTATTATTAAAATTTTTATATAGATATTCATATATAACAAATTAAGTATTTTTAATACAATATTAACCAAATATATATTAATATAACTATATTAATATTTTTATATACAAAATGAATACATTTAATTAAATAATGAAGTATATATAAGTTATTAATATAAAAATTATATCACTAATAATAATATATATATTTATTCGATTACGATTATATATATATTAATGAATACACAAATGATATAGGTTCGTGAATGCAAGGCCAACCCTGCATTGTTCAGTTATTCAATGACGTCATATGTATTTTTATTACAAAATACAGTATTGTGAGTTTCATTACTCCATTTTTATATATATTTTTAGGACTGAGAATACATGCGCCGATTTTATTAATGTTTTACGAAATAGACACAAGTGAACAAAAACTACATTCTATGGCTGGATTATGAATATTGAATATCACCCCTTTTTAGCTTGGTAACCTAATGATTAGGAAACGGGTATGGCCCCTAATCGAAGCGAATCCTAAAGATAAATCTATGGACCTCGACAAGTCCCATCTGGGGTACGGATGCTTTAGTACTTTGAGATTATTATTATTATACAGACGAGAGGTTCTGTTTGGGGATATTCTATGCATTAAAGTTAAGTCGGTTATCAAGCGTTCACCATATGAATGATTTTTAATTCGCGGGTTACGCGTGTTATTTTGTACTCGGGTTACGTGTACAATTAAATATATGAAATCTTGTGGTCTATTAAAATGATGAAAATGAATGTTTATGATAAACTAATGAACTCACCTACCTTTTGGTTGACACTTGAAAGCATGTTTATTCTCAGGTTTGAAAGAAATCTTCTGCTGTGCATTTGCTCATTTTAGAGATATTACTTGGAGTCATTCATGACATATTTCAAAAGACGTTACATTCGAGTCGTTGAGTTCATCAAGATTAATATTAAGTCATTCATAGTTTGGATATATTATGAAAGGATATGCATATCTGTCAACTTTCGATGTAATGGAATTTTGTCTTTTAAAAACGAATGCAATGTTTGTAAAATGTATCATATATAGGTCAAATACCTCGTAATGTAATCATATGTTATTGTATTCGTCCTTATGGATTAGGATGGGTCGTCTCATGTGGTATCAGAGCGGTGGTCTTAGCGAACCAGGTCTTGCATTAGTGTGTCTAACTGATAGTTGTTTAGATGCATTAGTGAGTCTGGACTTTGACCGTGTCTGCATGTCAAAAGTTTTGCTTATCATTTTGTGTCAAAAATCATCTACTTATCATCCTTAGGAAATTACCTGCTTATCATTCATAGTCTAGACACATCTTACTGCATTGATTGCATGAATAGTATATAGACAAATTCATATCTTAGCGTATCTGTTACTGTAGACTTTATCTGACACGTTTCCTTAATTTCCTCCGTAATATACAGGATCTTCTGTACTATATTAGATATTCTATATAAATAGAATATTATCCGATAACCGAAAATCATTTCATATCGAAAATCCTCTAACTGATCATAAGAGATGGATCCTACACCTAGCTTGGATTCATTAGTTCCGAAAGCAATTTCGAAATGCGTATTGAAGTAGACTCCGAAGTCAATGAACCCGAAGTGTCTCCACCGTTTAGCTATTTTTCTTTTTGGAGGAGATGGGGGTGGGTCCGAGACTTACTCACTCGATGGAGAAATGAAGAAGGCGAGCCCTACCGCGAACCAAACTTACCTCCTAACATCAGAGAAAACGATATACTCACGGGTGAACCTATGCGCAACACTGTATTCACCCTTCTTGCTAAAGTTTTCCACCTCGAAGGTCGCATTACTGCAATCTCAGAAAATATTCAACCTCTACTTCCGAATACCAATCGAAGGGGAATATTAGAAGAAGTTAGGGAACTTCGAATTGATAATCAAGATTTATCGAATCAGATGAGTGGATAGATAGAAATGATAGAGGGTATGATAGAAACCCTGACAAGAATGGTGCGTGATTTACAAGCTATACTTACTACACCAACATCATCACCAACCTCAGCACCAACAACAATTGTAGCACCGACATCAACAGTACCACCATCAGCAGCACAAGCAGCATAACCAGTACCAACAACAACAACAACAACAACATCATCACACGTCTCAACCTCACAATCTATACCTCAAGCATAATCATTGTTCTACGAATCGTTCTACATAAACTATCTTCGTCCTTCATGGCGATTATGTAATCTCTAATATTTTAGAGATTATGTACTCTAGTTCTAGCCGTAAATCTGATGAGTTTAATATCACATTGACTCATTAAATCCATGATTACGTCTGAAGAAAATATATATGTATATATGTTTTCATAAAGATTGTAATTAAAATTTTTATTGTACAAACTGTTAATGGTGAAAATATTTTAACGGGTAGGTAATACCCGAGGAATATTTAGATTTCGCATTAATAAGTTACACTGTACATTCTTCGAATCTGAGTCAACAGTCATTTACTATCCTATTTACAACCACAGCTATACGAATCCGTTCACCACAGAATAACCATTTTCATTCAATTTCATATTTGGATTTTGACCAATCAGAATCCAACAAGTGGCATAATGAAGAAAACATTGGACAAAATAAAATTTGTTAGAAACAAACAAATTAACTATGAGAAATTCTGTTAAGAATCCACGCTAACAAAATCCTAGCTAACTGTTCCTAGCTAACTGTTAATTCCTTATTACATTTAATTATCGCAATTTATATTCTCGCAATTTTATTTATCGTCATTTAATTTCTGTTATTTATTATACGCACTTTAATTATCGGGACACGTATACAAGGTTTTGACATATCATATCGACGCATCTATATATATTATTTGGAATAACCATAGACACTCTATATGCGGTAATGATCGAGTTAGCTATACAGGGTTGAGGTTGATTCTATAATAATATATATACTTTGAGTTGTGATCGAGTCTGAGACATGTATACAATGGGTCACGAATACGTATTAATTAATTCGAATATTATATATTAAACTATATATGAATTGTTGCGTTACTAAATGTGGACTACCAACTGTGGACTACCAACATTAGACAATTAAAATGAATTAAAATATTGATTATAATATGTGAAACTAAACAATTCTTCAAGTTTGACACTTGATTTCATCTTAAACCTCATTTGTATCTTGACAATTACAATCTGCGTCAAACCTTTCATAATTTTTGAAAACACCTCAATCCAGAGGATGAACCAACCGCGCTTTATCTACAGAAAGAAAGATTAATGCGTATAGTTATGCACCTGGAAAACTCTCGGAACCTAAATAGAAGTTTAACACGAATCTAAAATCCCTTGGCGTCGTTATTACCGAAAATAACTTTACAATCCCTCTTCAAATTAGCCAATTTTGTCACAGCTCCAGCAAGTTAACTTTGACTTTTCAATCATACTAGTCTTATTAAAACCTTGTTGTATACGATTACCTTTCATCATCGTTACTGAAGAACCGTTTATATTCCACCACATTAGCAGTAAACTTGCCAGCAGCTTCATTACTCATTGGCTTAAGTCTCTCCGAAGAATCATTATATTGTTCGTCAAAACTTATTCATATACTCATCAACATATTATAACGAGAATTACCACATCAATTACCGTGAATTAGCAATCAGTATTTTGAATCTCGCAGCGTTACTATATCAACAGTTATATGTGTACATATAACATTTACCCCTTAGAATTAAGATCTTCCATTTTGAAATTCTGAAAAGCACCCAGTCTACGAATCAATACTCTGAATATTGAAAAAGCCGAATGAAGCAACAAAAACTGTAAACGACTTTAACAGTCGAAAGTTTGATCATAAAGAATAGTATGTTGGCAAAGTTCAGTAAAGTTGGAACTGGAATACGGATTTAGCAAACCATGAAGGAGGCTGTGGACAAATCACAAAGACTAAACCTACCTTCAAAGAATCCTGATGATTCTATTTCTGATGAAATCTTTAGCGAATACCTTACTCCTTAATCGCTCCAAATCATCGTGAATGAATTTCTTCATCACAATTTGATTCTGAAATTCTAAGATATTATCGTATCTTTCATTATTAATATCCTCAATATTTCTGAAGATACCTTCATAAATATTCTCGTCCAATATTAATTATCTCTCCGCGCTATCTGTGTTATATCATAAAAGGAAACTGTTTTAGTTTCTATATTCTGTAAACCTTCGAATTTAAAATAAGAATGCTTTTGAAGTAGTGTTGGAAA
Source organism: Rutidosis leptorrhynchoides (assembly GCF_046630445.1). Classification (NCBI taxonomy): domain Eukaryota; kingdom Viridiplantae; phylum Streptophyta; class Magnoliopsida; order Asterales; family Asteraceae; genus Rutidosis; species Rutidosis leptorrhynchoides. The sequence continues at coordinate 385,214,625 of NC_092343.1, read as the reverse complement.
TTGATGCATGAGTTAGTATAATATAATGACACTTGATCAACGTGATTATATTACGGTAAGTCATGCTGAGTTTCTAAATGGAACGTGATGATTCACAGATTATAACGTCATCATGTGCCATGTTATACGACTCTTACAATCTATCTAATCTATAACCATATCAAGAACATATTTTCTTGATAGTTCTACCTTTTCCGTGATGTCTGGTAATTTAACAAATCAGATCGTGCTAATACAATTTCTTTCTTAGAACATTAGCCATGTTCATTCAAAACACCATACCTACGAATACTGGACCATTACTTGTTGTAATTAGAGTCGAGAAGAGAATAAAAAGGCAAAGAGCTCTGAAATATAAGGGAGAATATAAAGCCCGATAACAACACATAAATTACAAACCGTGTATATCAATGTTTATTGCAACATAAAGACACGGGAGAATTAAAAACATTATAACCCCAAGGGCGAAGTAGAAGAAAACAGATTCCTCTGGTGGTAGTTGGAAAAAGAGAATGATTGTTGAGACAGTAAGGATAAGGACAAGAATCAGAACTGGATTAAGCATTTTCACAATCTTTTGAAATTGGAAATTTAGTATAGGAGTGGTGAAAATAATGGAATGGAAGAGGTTAATTTATAATGAAATAATCGATAAAGAAATCAAGGCAGATTTCTGCAATTAAATAGGGAGATCCTAATTTCCTTTATCCGTATGAAATCAGATCTTATTCAGATTTCAAATATTTTCTTCAAATCCCTTGAACTCCGAAAATCAACCTTATCTACGTCAAAAGTTATGACAAGAATTTATTTTCTCATTTCACTCTTTTGTGATAGCTTCACTTGTACTTTTCATATAAATGAATTGTTTTATCCATATTACTTGATGGTGATAAAACTTAATTTCCAACTCACATGAGTCATGAAAACATTCTTATTGTTTACCATGATGATTTCACTCAAATTTCGGGACGAAATTTCTTTAACGGGTAGGTACTGTGACGACCCGGGAATTTCTGACTAAATTTAAACTAAATCTTTACGTTATTTTGACACAATAAGCAAAGTCTACTATGTTGGGTCTCAATATAAATTTTGAACTGTTGTCATGCATTCATTTGACCTTCGACTATTCCCGACGACTCACGAACCACTATCTGAAAATAAATACATATATATATTTAAATATAAATATATAAATATGAAAGAGAAACTTATGTGATTTAATTCATTTGTGTAAATAAAAATAATATATAATATTTTGAGTTAATAAAATACACTTTAATCAAGTGAAATTAAAAATGTAAATTGATAAAATAATTAAGTTACTATTAAAATGAATACATATAAATATGTATATGATTTATACATATACATATATAAATGTTAAAAATTCAAATATGTTATTTTATGGAATAATTATTACATAAGTAATGAAATGTGAAGTTAATATATTATTTGAAATTACAAGTTAGGATATAAATGATATATCAATATTATTATTATTATTACTTCCATTATTATTACTAATGTTAATATTGATATTAATATTTGTATAATTAATATTATTAATTTTAGTATGAGATATAAATATATATATATATATATATATATATATATATATATATATATATATATATATATATATATATATATATATATATATATATATATATATATATATATATATATTGATATGTATAAATTGTTATATTATTATTATTATTAACATTATTATCATTAATGTTATTATAACTAGTAATATTGTTAGTATCATTAATGAGATTATTATTATCATTATTATTAATTAAATTTATTAAAATTATCATTTATCATATTATTACTTATCAATTATTATTATTACTAGTCTTTTATTAATAATATTATTATTATAAGTAATGTTAGTAATAGTAGTAATAATAATATTAATATAATTATTAATTATAAAGATTTATGAATTATAAAAATGTATATATACATATATAGTAACAGATTTAGAAAAACAAAATTATATACATACTTATACAGTTATATATTTATATATGAATACATATACATATAATTATATAAATATACGGTGTATATTAATATTCATACAGATATATATGTGTAAATACTATCAGATATGTATATACCTCGTATATAAACATAAAAAATTCGTATTCTGTTTCATATCATTTTCATGGCTGTAGTTAATTGATTCTTTTATCTCTACAAATCTGTTACAAAACAAATCCAATTGCAGACCGATCCAAATTCAGTTAGAATCGTACGCAACTTTTTTTTTATTTCCTTCTTCTGTTTCTGATATTGAAACTTGTCATTCACTTTGGCTATATACTAAATGAATTATTCGATGAATTGGATAAACACATACAGTCCTTTTATTATCAATATCAATTAAAACCATATTAGCCATTATCAGATTGAAATTATCAAAGGAAAACCCAAGAAACCCGTCGGTTTCTCTGTTTCTAACTCAATTACCCAAAAGTCAGAAAACAAATCGAATTACAAAATCTGTTAATGCAGTTCTGTTTAAAAACTTCCACTCAAACTATCTGGAAAGTTGCACGATCCAATTTCTCGAATTGAGGTTGAATTTTGAAGTCAAAGTTATATTTCAAAAAGTCAAACGGATTGTTCTTGATAAAATTCGTGTTCGTTATTATGTTTCTGTTTTAATTGAGGTTGGAGAAAGATTCTACACAGGTTTTAAAATGTATTTCATTCAAGAACTTTGATCTAAAACAACATAAAATTCGATTTTTGTGTTTGAGTTCATCGAGTTACTTCACGAACTGTTTTGTTTGCTGTATATATATATATATATATATATATATATATATATATATATATATATATATATGTATGTATATATATATATATGTATATATATATGTATATATATATATATATATGTATATATATATATGTATGTATATATATATGTATATATATATATATGTATGTATATATATATATATGTATGTATATATATATGTATATATATATATATATATATATATATATATATGTATATATATATATATATGTATGTATATATATATATACATATATATATACATACATATATATATATATATATATATACATTTGTTTTTCTCTATTAATACAACTCGTTCACAATAGATCGTTTTATTTAAATCACAAGTCTTAAAAATAAATGGGAAACTCAATGTTAATTTGGATTGTTGGGCTCTGATCGATTAAAAGGAGAAGAAGATGATGAACACTAGAAAGGGGTTAAATAAAATGGGGTTTGGTTTGTAATCAGAAAAACTAATCGGAGCAGTTGGTTAAGGGCGATGTCTATGAGCGGGAGGCCGTGGGTTCGAGCCCGGGCGTGGGCGTCTAATTTTTTTAAAGGCTCATTACATTGAGGTAGTTTTCTAATATATCTATTATTATTATTATTATTATTATTATTATTATTATTATTATTATTATTATTATTATTATTGTTATTATTATTATTATTATTATTATTATTGTTATTATTATTTTTATTTTTATTATTATTATTTTTATTAATGATTTTTGTTATTATTATGATAATTGTTATTATTTCATGAGAATTAGAAAAAAAATATTATTATCATTTATCTAGGTAATAATATTATCATTAAGTATTATTATTATTATTGTTATTATTATTATTATTATTACTAGTATTAGTATTATTATTATTATTGTTAGTACTATATTTATTGTACTATTATAATTAATAGCATTAATATGATTATGAACCTGCTAACAACATTCATGTTACGAAATTAATAATAAAAGTGATATGATAAAAATTATGGAAATCGTTATAATTATAGGAATACAGGTGCAGTTATGAATACGATTACGAAATTAGGTTATATAAACTGTAGTCATAAGTTTAAAAATTAAATACGAAGCTTATGATAAATCTAATTATTATTATTAACACTGTTATTATTATCATTATATTATTAAAGTAAATTATCTTTTTACTAAAACTATCATTTTTACTAAAATAAACATTCTTACTACTATTATTACTACTATTATCACCATCATTATTATCATCATAAGTATCATTATTAGTATTATGACAAATAGATATTTTTACATAAAAATACATTACAATAATATTAATAATACATATCACTATATTTTTGTTAAAATGATAGTAACTAAGCTATATATAAAATGTAACAATTAATATATAAATATATGTTGTCATCATATATAAATCCTAATATAAATTTTTATTATTAACATTTTTATATAGATATTCATATATAACAAATTAAGTATTTTTAATACAATATTAACAAAATATATATTAATATAACTATATTAATATTTTTATATACAAAATGAATACATTTAATTAAATAATGAAGTATATATAAGTTATTAATATAAAAATTATATCACTAATAATAATATATATATTTATTCGATTACGATTATATATATATATATATATATATATATATATATATATATATATATATATATATATATATATATATATATATATATATATATATATATATATATTAATGAATACACAAATGATATAGGTTCGTGAATTCAAGGCCAACCCTGCATTGTTCAGTTGTTCAATGACGTCATATGTATTTTTACTACAAAATACAGTATTGTGAGTTTCATTACTCCCTTTTTATATATATTTTTGGAACTGAGAATAAATGCGCCAATTTTATTAATGTTTTACGAAATAGACACAAGTGATCAAAAACTACATTCTATGGCTGGATTATGAATATTGAATATCACCCCTTTTTAGCTTGGTAACCTAATGATTAGGAAACGGGTATGGCCCCTAATCGACGCGAATCCTAAAGATAGATCTATGGACCTCGACAAGTCCCATCCGGGGTACGGATGCTTTAGTACTTTGAGATTATTATTATTATTATAATACAGACGAGAGGTTCTGTTTGGGGATATTCTATGCATTAAAGTTAAGTCGGTTATCAAGCGTTCACCATATGAATGATTTTTAATTCACGGGTTACGCGTGTTATTTTGTACTCGGGTTACGTGTACAATTGTGATGACCCGGAAATTTCTGACCAAATTTAAACTTAATCTTTGTATGATTATCATTTCCGACACGATAAGCAAAGTCTGTAAAACTGAATCTCAAAATTTTTGAACAACTTTTATATGTTTAAATACCCTTCGGTTGTTTTCGATGATTCGCGAACAATTATATGTAAATAGATACATATATACTATAACTTGAAAAGGTAACAACGTATTAATTATTTGATACCGTACATTAAACATATTGGTTTAAATATCTATTTGAATATATATGATAAGTTGAAATATTTATTATTAAAATTTATTTATAAATAACTTCCAATGTGTATTTAAAAATTGATTTATGTATATTAAAAAGATATATACATATATATAATTTCAAGTTATTTAGTAAACGATAGTAACATTCGCTTATTGATTTGATTGATATTTAGATAAGTTAACTAAAGCGTTTAAGATGAACCAGTAAAACACTAATTTGCTACAGTATTTTCAAATTGCTACAGTACCCAAAATGCTACAGTGTTTTCGAAAATTACTATTTGCTACAACGAAATTGCTACAGTAAAAATTGGCTTTGCTACAGTGGTATAGTTCAGTAACTTTGCTACAGTGGTATAGTTTATGGATGATTTAAGACTATATTTTGACAAAGGTAAGAGTCACGAAACGAAAAGAACTAGTTTTCTCAGCGTACGAAAGGGCGTTCGAAAAACCGGAACCGGGACATAAGTCGAGTGACGACGTACGACTTTTCGGGACAAAAATTACAAATCAACTATGCACATGAATTTAATATAATATATAATTAATTATATAAATTATATATATTATATTAATATTAAAATATGTCGACAAGCAAGAAAACAAAAGGATTGTGTGCTGGACAGCCGGCCCATGCGATCGCATGGGATATAGCCTTCACAGCCATGTGATCGCATGGCCACCAGGGACAGCCCACAACTATAAATACCCGATCATTTCTGTTTCTGATCTCATTTTTAATTACTCCGTAGATATTTATTTATTATATTATTATTATTATTATTATTATTATTATTAAGATTAATATTATTATTATTAATCTTATTATAATATTATTATTAGTAGTATATATACATAAAATACTACGACGAGGTTATGAGCATGTCACCTTCAAAATAGTTTTATGAGCGGGATAAAGCTAAGGAAATTATGGGTTATTGCCAAGGAGGTTATGGGTAATATTCATGGGTATTATTTGCAAGTCAAACCTAGTGTTATCATCTCCGTTACATCTACGTACTTTTCTACAATATTGAATCTCAATATTGATATGTTGAGATTTACGGTTGTTTGGTAATCCGTGTTTCGATCACATTTTGGTGAACGACTTTATATGCTAAGGTGAGTTTCATAAGATCCCTTTTACTCTCTACATTTTTGGGCTGAGAATACATGCAAATGCTTTATTAATCGATATACAATATTTATATGCGTGAGTTTCATATGCTCCCTTTTTAATTGCTTTTGCAATCTATATTTTTGGGCTGAGAATACATGCACTTTATTTTAAAAACAATGGATACAAGTACATACTAAATTCTACACTGAGTTTGAACCGAAAATCCCTTAGCTTTGGTAACTAGTAACTACCAGTTATAAGAACTGGTGGGCGCGAGTAGTAGTATATGGATCCATAGGGCTTGATCTCCCCGTCCGAGCTAGAGCACTAGCCTTTTAACGGACGTATGCTATTTGAGAAGCGTACACGTTGGTTTGCGTGTATTATTAAGATGATTATACAAAGGGTATAAATTATATATACGTTAAGTTTAGTTACCAGGGTGCTCAATTTCGTAGAATATTTTGATAAACATTTCTGGATGAAACAACTGAAATCTTGTGATCCACCTTTATATACAGATTATGCGCAACATTAAAACTATGAACTCACCAACTTTTGTGTTGACACTTGTTAACATGTTTATTCTCAGGTTTCCTAGAAGTCTTCCGCTGTTTGCTTAGATGTTAGACAAGCTATGTGCATGGAGTCTTACATGACATATTTTTCAAGGAAACGTTGCTGATAACGCCAAAATTATACATGTTTATTGTCGTTATTTTGATCCAATATTGTTCCATTTGTATGTAATTGTTATACGTATGTATTGTAATTCATGTACATTTGTAAAAAGTCCATTGTGAATGAATAAATGAAGACCAACAGCGAAAACAGAGTTAAAACGAAGATCGAATGCGTAAAACAGCCCGAAACCACTGAAACAGGTCCAAATGCGGCGCATCTCTCTTAGATGCGGCGCATATTTACACCAAATAACTCCCGACAGTTTCAGATGCGGAGCATGAAGACTTCTGGGCCAAAATAGCAACAGATGCGGCGCATCCAAGCCAGATGCGGCGCATCTGTCCCAGATGCGGCGCATCTGACCCCCTGCCGACAGTCCTGAGTGCAGAATCGAGCTGGAATCTACTAAACGTAAAGAGATGCGGCGCATCCCAAAGAGATGCTGCGCATCTGGTCACTTTCTGGCCAAAATACCTAACTTTTGAGGCTATTTAATGAAGCAAATGGTTACTTACTTGAGAGACCTTCACTACTACGTTCTCCCCCAGTTTTAAGACGATTTTCAAGGTCCAAGGAAGGATGCAAGTTAATCTCCACTCTTTCAACATCAATATTAAGCTAGGATCATTTATCGCAATTGGTACTATTGTTCTATATCTTTTTAACATGAATTCAACTTGTATTTACTGTTTCATTAGTTCTACTATGATTATGTTAGGCTAAAAGCCTTGTGTGTTTGCTTCAATGTAAGATTTATGGCTTGGGATTGTTCTATACTTTGATGTTATGCTAGTTATACATATGTTTGATTGATTTAATTATCTAGTTCAACCGTAAGAACCATTGTTATGCATGTTTAGATCATTACTTCAATTATATAGATTGCAACCTATTAATGTGAGTTAACTAGGAAAACAATCTATACTTCAATACATCTAGTAATCTAGATGATTAGATACATACACTTAAGTGATTTTGTTATGTGTTTAATTCGGTAATTGAATAAGTTCCAAAGCAACATAGTTATGAAATTACCTCAAGTGATTGTTGTAATTAAGGTTTCATGTGAGTTTAACCGGGTTGAATCTAGTTAGTTAATCAATCTAAATCACCATGTTCTTTCAAGAAATCCATTGTTGTAACTATCTTTATATTCTAGTTCAATTATACGAGTTATGACTTGATTTATGTGAATTTATCAAAGGCTATAATTTGTACTTCAACACCTAGTGATCTACACACCTATATGTGAATATAGGATGTTAATTGGATGATATTTAGGTTTTACAATCATGTAGTTTACTTAGAGTGATCTTAGTAAACTAGGATTTATGTGAATTTAACCAAGAAAGAATCTTGTTGATTAAACATAGTTCTTAAGTTTATAGATATTGTGAAATTGATATAAACTACTCTATTGTAACTATCGCATAACGGTTTTAATTATAAAAGAACAATCCCTGTCATTTATCAAGCAAAGAAGTAAACACCGCATTCTCATTCTTGTTAATTATTATTTTTATTTATTGTTTCGTTAAACAAAAATACAACTTCAAATACAAACCCCCTTTTTAGAATAATTAATCGTAGTAAAATCATTTAAACAAACTTCTCCCTGTGGATCGAACTGGTCAATTTACTTGCTAGTTACTACATGATCGGGTTTTAGTTGCCTGTATTATGTGTTAATTATTAAGCATATTGTCTACATTTTAAAGGTTACGTCTTGACACATCAACTTTTTGGCGCCGCTGCCGGGGAACGGTTTTGTTAAAAGATTTTAATAAACTTTGAATTATTCGATCCTTTTGTAGGAATTCAATTCCTAGAAAAGTTACTTTTTATTGTAAGCTTGTATTTTTGCAATTGGTTTGTTTGTGGTGTTGTGATTGCAGGATAGGTATTAGTGCATGAATCTACGTTCTTCCAACTCTAATTTAATTCCTTCATATCCTGAACCTGAAAGAGAACTTCACGAATGCTTAAGAGCTCAAGAAGTAGAATCTCTTGCTCAAGGTTTAGAGTCACTTTCGTTAGATTCTAACTCTGAACCAATTGTTCAACCAATCATCGAGCCAGTCATTAAAGAAGAGGAAGAGATGACTGCTACAAATCAAACGATGGATGCTCTGATGAAGGCAACAAGGACAGGACAAGGCCACGCAATTGTTCAACCTACGATGACTGCTGGTTTTGAAATAAAGTGGCAATTTCTCCACATGGTGACTAATACATGCCAATTCGGTGGGGCCCCAAATGAAGATGCTAACGAGCATCTTCGTAAGTTTGTAAGCATTTGCAAGCTTTTCAAAATCAAAGATGTCTCCGATGAAGTTGCATGTCTAAAAATCTTTCCATGGTCCCTAAAGGATGATGCAAGAGATTGGCTAGATTCATTACCGGAAGGTTATATTGAAAACTGGAATGATATGATGGACAAATTTTTGTCAGAATTCTTCCCCGCTTCGAAAGCAGCAAAATTACAAAGTGACATAAATCACTTCAAGCAAAAGTCTAACGAGACTCTTTATGAAGCTTGGACCCGATTTAATAAAATGCTTAAGGTATGTCCTTAACACGGGTTGAATACATTCCAAAAAGTCCAAATTTTCTATAAAGGAGTCAATGTGGCTACCCGGAAGGATATAGATGTTGCAGCAGGAGGATCAATCATGAAAAAAATGCCTGAAGACGCTCACACAATAATTGCCGATATAGCAGCCCATTCTCATAATTGGCATCAGAAGATGGAATTCTCTAGATCGTCAACAGTTGCTAATGTCGAAAGCAACGATGAAATCGCTGCATTAAAAGTTCAATTGGCAAATCAAGCAAGGCAAATCGAGAAGGTAACCAAAGAAATGCACGCTATCAGGTAGGGTGCGAGTTGTGCCAAGGTCCCCATCTCACGCGAGATTGCGACCAAACGACGATGGAAGAGCAAGCAAATTTCCTAGGTTACATGCGAAAAGGTGAGATGAATTTTGACGACTTTCCGGCGGTTGAAGCAAATAACCGGAAATATCCTCCTGTCAACAGTTATCAAATAGGAGGACCTTCAAGTTCAAACAACAACTACCACGGAGGAAATGCAGGTTACCAAAATAACCGAAATTTCCAGAATCAAAATCAAAGAAATATACCACCGGGTTACAATCATCTAAACAATCGTAATCAACCCCCACGAAATTACCAAAATAATTTCCAACACAATCAACCACAAGCACAACCACAAGCACTTATACAACCATAACCTGAGAAGAAATCCGGTTTAGAAGATCTGTTGAGAGATTTTATGGTTAAACATGAACAAAATGCAGAAATTCAAACTCAGCAAATTCGCAATCAACAAGCTACGATTCAAAACTTAGAAAGGGATGTTGGAAGGATCTCACAGTTACTAGAAGAGAGACCACCTGGTGCTCTCCCCTCAAATACTCAAGTGAATCCTAGTAACAATCAAACAAGGAATGAGCATGTAAATGCTATAACCACTAGAAGCGGTTTAACTACTAACCCGGAGACCCTTAAGTCCCCGAAAGTTCCCTTGTCTCCTTCTGTTTTGCAGGTGCCTGTTGATGTAGATGAGCATGTTGAAAAAGAGCAAGAGAAAGATGATCCACCGGAGGTCATATCGAAGAAAAGTGAAGAACAACCAGTGAAGGTGTACAAGGCACCTATTCCATACTCAAAAGCATTGAAGAAAGACAGACTCGCGAGCCAATATCAGAAATTTGCGGATATGATCAAGCAAATCAGCATTAACATGCCACTCGCGGAGGTTCTTAAGGGTATGCCCCATTACGGGAAGTTTTTGAAAGATCTCATATCCTCGAAAGGAAAATACCAAGAAGTATCTGCCACATTCCTCCATGAGGAGTGTTCGGCCATCTTAAAAAAGCAAAATGTACCTCCAAAATTGGGAGATCCGGGTAGTTTTATCATACCATGTATGATGGGTGATTCGGTAGTGTATGATGCGCTAGCCGACCTAGGTGCAAGTGTTAACCTAATGCCTTACTCGTTATATTTGAAACTTGACTTAGGAGATTTGAAACCAACCCGGATGGGTATTCGATTAGCAAACCAATCATTTGATACTCCTATAGGTATAGCCGAGGATATTCTTGTAAAAGTTGGCTCACTTGTCTTTCCCGTCGACTTTGTTATTCTAGAAATGCAAGAGGACACAAAAGTTCCTATCATTTTAGGACGTCATTTCCTTAACACTGCAGATGCTATCATTAATGTCCAAAAAGAACAATTAAGTCTAGGTGTGGGAGACGAGAGAATAGTTTGTAATATTGACAAAGCCATGAAAAGACCCACTTCCACCAATGACTCTTGTTTTCAAATTGATGTTATAAACTTTTGTGTTGAGAATGAATTACAGGAGCTACTTGAAATTGATACCTCGGGGTTTGCCCCGGTGAGTGAAAGTGAATATTTCAATATTGATGAGGATTTTGATGAGTTGATGAAAGTGGTCACGGATGATGAGACCATGAAAGAAGAATTTCCTAAGGAAGAAGAATCATTTGAAGATATCAGAAATAAAGATAGATTCCGAATAAAGAATTCCTTGGAAGAACCACCGGTACTAGAGCTTAAGGAGCTACCCAAACACTTGGAGTATGCTTACCTCGAAGGTACATCTCAATTGCCAGTAATTATTACTTCACATCTTTCTGGTAACGAGAAGAAAAGGTTAATCTCTGTTTTGAAAACCCATAAAAAGGCTACAGCCTGGAAAACGACCGACATTCCAGGGATAAACCCGTCTTATTGTACACATAAAATTCTCCTTGAAAATGACTTCAAACCAGTAATACAAAGACAACGCAGGCTAAATCCCAACATGAAAGAGGTTGTTAAAAAGGAGGTAGTCAAGCTTCTTGACGCCGGGTTAATCTACCCCATCTCCGATAGTCCTTGGGTTAGTCCAGTACAAGTAGTACCCAAAAAGGGGGGTACAACCGTTATTGTAAATGAAAAAGACGAACTCGTTCCAACTAGAACGGTTACCGGCTGGAGAGTCTGTATTGATTACAGGCGTCTCAATGATGCCACTAGAAAAGATCATTTCCCGTTACCTTTTATTGATCAAATGATTGAACGATTAGCGGGGAAAGAATACTATTTCTTTCTAGATGGTTTCTCTGGTTACTTCCAAATTCCAATTGATCCCAACGACCAAGAAAAGACTACATTCACTTGTCCTTTTGGGACCTTTGCCTATCGCCGCATGCCATTTGGTTTATGCAATGCACTTGGAACCTTTCAAAGGTGCATGATGGCAATTTTTGATGATATGGTAGAGGATTGTATGGAAGTCTTCATGGATGACTTTTTCGTGTTTGGAGACTCCTTTGAATCGTGTCTTTTTAACCTTGAACGTATGCTTATCCGATGTGAGAAAGCAAATTTGGTCCTAAATTGGGAAAAATGCCACTTCATGGTGAAGGAGGGCATTGTACTTGGTCACAAAATATCTCGTGCGGGAATAGAGGTAGATAAAGCTAAAATTGAAGTTATCTCTAAGCTACCTTTACCGACGAATGTTAAGGCAATTAGAAGCTTTCTTGGTCACGCGGGATTTTATAGGCAATTTATCAAAGATTTCTCTAAAATTGCCCGTCCAATGACCAAACTTCTTGAAAAGGATGCTCCATTTGACTTCGATTCCAATTGTGAGAATGCATTCTCCATTCTAAAGTCAAAACTCACACAAGCTCCCATTATCGTGTCTCCGGATTGGAGTATGCCTTTTGAGTTAATGTGTGACGCGAGCGACTATGCCTTAGGAGCTGTCTTAGGACAACGACCCGATAATCATTTTCATCCAATTTATTATGCGAGCAAAACGCTAACGGGAGCTCAAATTAATTACACCACCACGGAAAAAGAGCTCCTAGCGGTTGTTTATGCGTTTGATAAATTTCGGTCATATTTGGTGTTGTCCAAAACCATTGTTTACACGGATCATTCGGCTCTTAGGTACTTATTCTCGAAACTAGATGCAAAATATCGTCTCATATGTTGGGTTCTTCTACTTCAAGAATTTGACATTGAGATACGTGATAAGAAAGGAGCCGAGAATCTAGCCGCCGATCATTTATCCCGACTTGAAAACCCCGAATTAGAACAACTTGATGATACAATCATCAAGGAAACATTTCCTGATGAATCTCTAATGAGGGTTGACAAGGAATCTGAAATCCCATGGTTGCCCATTTTGCAAACTATCTTGCTTCAAGCATTCTTCAAAAAGGACTTTCTTATCAACAAAAGAAGAAATTCTTTGCGGATTTGAAGTCCTATTTCTGGGAACATCCCGACCTATTCCGTGTTGGTGCAGATCAAATGATTCGCCGTTGTGTGTACGGAAAAGAGGCTCAATAAATTCTCGAGCATTGCCATCAAGGGCCCACCGGCGGTCATTTCGGACCAAACCACACCGCAAGAAAAATCCTTGACTCGGGATTTTATTGGCCCACGATCTTTAAAGATGCCCATAATTTTGTTCGAACTTGCAATGCATGCCAACGAACGGGTAACATCACGAAAAAGGATGAGATGCCTCAAACCGGCATCCAAGTTTGTGAAATCTTTGATATTTGGGGAATCGATTTCATGGGACCATTTCCAAGTTCCCATAAGTGCAAATACATCCTAGTAGCCGTTGACTATGTATCTAAGTGGGCTGAAGCAAAAGCTTTACCTACGAATGATGCTAGGGTGGTGGTGAACTTCTTGAAAAATCTCTTCTCGCGCTTTGGAATCCCAAAAGCGCTCATATCTGATCGAGGAACTCATTTTGCCAACAACCTTCTTGAAAAGGTGTTGAAGAAGTATGGCGTAACTCATCGTTTCTCTACTCCGTACCACCCGCAAACGAGTGGTCAAGTGGAGAACACAAATCGTGCCTTGAAATGCATACTTGAGAAGACGGTTGATAACAACCCTAAGATTTAGCAACACAAGTTATATGATGCGTTGTGGGCCTTTAGGACTGCTTTTAAAACACCAATCGGTACCACACCATTTAGACTTGTATACGGTAAAGCATGCCATCTTCCGGTTGAAGTGGAACATAGAGCGTACTGGGCATTAAAACTTTGTAATTTAGACATGGAAAAGGCTGGTGAAAACCGATTCATGCAATTGCATGAATTAGAAGAGTTGAGGTTAGAAGCGTACGAGAATTTGAGCTCGTATAAGGAGAAAACGAAAAGGTGGCATGATGCCCGATTGAAAGAAGTGAAAGAGTTTAAAACCGGTGATAAGGTTTTGGTTTTTAACTCACGGTTTAAATTTTCTCCCGGAAAGTTGAAGTCCCGATGGACGGGACCTTATTTGGTGAAACAAGCATTCCCATCGGGATATGTTGAGTTGTTTGGAAATGGAAATACCTTCAAGGTGAATGGTCATCGCTTGAAACTCTATTTCGATGGAGTGGACACCACGGTTCGAGATGACATCACCCTATTCCCCAACGCTAATTAGCTTGGGACGGAGTCGCGTGAACGACTCGTTAAACTTCACAACATGTATATAGTCCCACTCGTGTACGTATTTTAATAAATTTGAGTGTTTTGAGTGATTTCTAAGTTATTATACGAACCAAGTTGTTTAGGGACCTTCCGAAATGTTTAAAACGCGAAAAAACGTCAAAAGCTGGTGCAACAGGGGCAGATGCGCCGCATCTGTGATGGATGCGCCGCATCTGCAGACAAGAAAAATCCCGTGAATTTTGAATGCGCCGAGAAAGGTTCATGCGCCGCATCTGCTTCAGATGCGCCGCATCTGAGCCAGATGCGCCGCATCTGCTGCAGATGCGCCGCATCTGTGTCTGTATGTTGGATTCTGCCCAATTTTTTTGCACAAATACGGGAGTTTATCATTTTTTCTCATTTTTTTCACCTACTACTCCGAATCCCATCTCATTCTCTCTCAAAATTTCAATCTCTACTCACTAATTGAATCGATTAATCCCATCTTTGAGCATCAAATCCGAATATCAACATGAGAAAGGTAAGATTAATCCTAAACACTTCATGATTCTTGTGTTCTTCAATCTAAAAATTAGATTTAGCTTGTTCTTAGTGTGAGGATGTTTGAATGTTCATGTTTTGGTCATTATATGCTTAAATTGTTGTTACTAATCCTTATTCATGCTCTAATTTCATGATTATTTGCTTCAATCTTTACTTTGGAAATTAGGGTTCTTCATGAATTTAGGGGTTTCGGAATTTTGGCCATTAATTTATTCAATTGAGATATTTTGAAGTTTGATTACTAGTATACATTAACAAAATCGCATGAACCTTTGTTGAATTACACGATTACACAAATTATTGAATTTTAGGGTTCTTGAATTAGGGATTTTGACTTTTGTTAACTAGTAAGTGTTCTAAGTTGAAGTTATGCAAATCATTACTTATGGTAAACACATGTGAACCTTAACTTGGTGTTATTTCGATTTGAAAGTAATTATTATATAAGTTAAGGATTATATGCTTAAGCATTTTGATGAAGTTGTTGACTTGAGATGAATTTAATGTTCTAAATGTATGAAAACCATTGATTGCATATTGTTTAACATGCTTTTTGATGAATGCCTATGGTTCCATATGTTATGACATTGCAAGTGTTTGGTGAAATGAAGCATGCTATGTATGATTATACTTGTAAAGTGATTTGAATCAATTGGCATACTAGTTCATGTTTGTTAAGAGTGAAAATAGTTCATACCATGTTAAGATATTGGTTAACATAAACATTGAGATTTAATTGGAACTTAACATATCCACATGGTTTTCACTAGGTACAATATGAAAGATGTTTTGAAATTCTTTAACGCTAATCAACTTGGTTTGTTATTTTGTTTGTTTGGTTTTGTTGTGTTTTTGTAGACTAGAGCATCATCATCAAACCCAAAATCAAAGAAGCAAAAAGCTCCAGCAATTGTAGATGAGGATACAAGTGAAGAAGAACATGCTGCTGAAGAGGAAGAAATGGATATTGACAACCGGCAGTTAAATGTCCGTGGATTAACCACTCCGGATCCATGGATCAATGCAGTTTTGAGGCATCCGGAATACCATGAACGGATGAAGGCACTTTTACACAAAGACGTATATCCGGGGAAATATATCGATTGGACACCATTAGAGGAAGCCGGCGAATATCAAAATTTTCGCAACCTTTTCCGAGTAACGTATCACGGCCATCGAATATATGCTTGGGAAAACCTGTTCAGAATGCAAGAAAGAGTGTATCCACTTTTAGTCAAAGAATTCGTTGGTTCACTTAGGGTTGATTACACGTCACCAACATCGGGTACATTTATGAGATTTCGTCTTGGAGGGCAAGACAGGACATTAACGCTGCTACAATTTGTGAAGGCGTTGGATATTTATGAAGGGTTGCCACATCAACTGATGCAAAATTACTTTAATAAATGTATATACTATGTTTCTTCTTTTAATCATTCAGCAGCATGGGTGGACATGAGCAATACCGCATATAGTGCAAGCAAGCAGACTTGTAGTAAGCTACGTACCTACGAGCACCGATGCGTCTAACGATTCATTTCAAGTACCATAAACTGTCGAAAAGACAGTAGTGAAAAAGTCACCAACTTGGATATATGGTACATTCACGTGATAATGGATCACTCCCATGTTCATATTCCACGAATGATTCTCACTTTCCTCCTCGAAGAAAGGAAAAAGATTACACCAATCATGGGCGGCCATTTTGTAACCAGGATTGCCGAACATTTTCAAATCAACACAAGTGGGTTAAAGGAGAAACATATGATTGCCTTTGATAGAGTGAGTTATACAAGGGCAAACATTTTGATGAGGGGGTCGAACGGCCTTCTAACTAGGTATGAGGATCCCGTAAACAGGCAACCAGAACAACCCCAACAACAACTAGATCCACAGCCGAATGTTGGAAGTAGTTCGGGTCCGGGAAATGATTGGGAGGCTTACATGGCGCGCTAGTTTTCAGATATGCGACTCCATAGTGACCAAAACACCCAAAAGGTAATTGATCACTACGATGCAGGTAACAAGGAGATGCACCATTACATTGATGTTGGGAATGATCGAACATGGTATACTCAAGCGGGGCAGCAAAATCAGCTTAATTGGATACATGAACAGACAGTGTCATACGCTGCAGATCCCGCTAACTATACCCCCTCTCCTTGGCCTGCATACAATCCTTGGGTTCGAATGGGTGATCCATATCCTGCGCCTTATCCTCCTCCTCCTAACCCGCCTACTGAAGACACTGCAGTCGTCCCTGCTCAAGGAACTTATCAGGGGTACAACCCCTCAATATTTCAGGACGACGACGCGGGAAATCCAAGCGAAGGTGGAGCTGGCCCAAGTAACTCATTTTGGGGATTTTTCTGAAGATGACGTAATTTTTCCTGATGTGTGACAGGTTTGGTTGATGTTGGTTTATTTCAAAAACAATTTCTTTTCAAGTTTGGTGTGTAATAACTAGATAATATTTTGGATAATTGTAATTTGAATAATTTAGTTAATTGGAAGTGGGGTTTTTAGTACATGGAGTACACCCCCATTTATTTGTGTGAATCGTATGGTACCTTTGTTTGAATTGCTACAGGTGAGCATTGTGCTATATGCTGCATTGTGCTATATGCTGCATTGCTACAGTTTGAATTGCTATAGGTGATTGTTTTGTGGTTGCAAGAAGCGGATGATGTTCTTATGCTGGCATTCAGTTCAGCGCCATCATCCCGTGAACTTCGGTTTTAAACCTTGAAAGTAATAAACTCTCTTACACTCTTTGACCCTCTTGAATTTAAATTTTTCTGATTTCATGTAACGAGGACGATACATGAACTCAAGTGTGGGGAGGAAGTTATAAATTCTTTCGGGTTTTTGATTTTAGTTAAAAAGGCTTAAAATGGTGAAAATTTTTAAACTTTTATCTTCATAAATTCAAATTTTATTTAAAATTTGTTGATTTTAAAACTAGGTGTATACACCGAAATTATTATCACAAAACAAATTAAGAAACAACCAAATGATTGAGTTTGTCATATAAAAGATATAATCATCATGCTATACCACATTCTGGATGAAATGAAAGTCATCAAGTAATTTGTTCTTCTAACAATCTAATCCAATGCTCATCCATGTAATAATTGTGATGGAAGTCAAGTCTTCCAATATGACACACTTGCTAACTTATGTTAGAAGTCGTAGTCCAGAACAGCTGTAGGTTGACGAAAAATCTTGAAAAGTCATCTCTATCATCGGCTGGAAATCCACCTCACCTCAGCATCAAACAGGGTTTTTGGTGGTCAGACTTATCCTAACCATGAGATGGATCTGTCTCGTACAATGGGGGGTACAGTGCAAATTAGCTTTTAAGACTAATGAATCTAATCCCCAGATGGATGATCTCCGTAAAGATCAACCGCATCTATGTTGACCGCGGTTAACATACATATGCCATAACAAATTGAGGTGTGCAAACTCATGGTTCACCGATGATATTTGGACATGATATAGTTTCTTCTAAAACTTATGCTATTTTATGAACTATATTGTGTAAAACCATTTTTAGGACATCCGATTTCAAGTTCCATGATACTTCAATCATGGGGGCGAGTAGCTTGCTAAGCCCCGACTGAGGCTTCGGGTTTCAGTTACCCTCAACCGGACTTTGAGGATAAAACCGGAAAACTTGATTAGTGTAAAAACTAACATGAATAATTTTCAAAACATAAAAGGTTTTTAGCAAAGGTCCTAATTTCCCTAAGGATCCAAATTTTCAAGAAATGTGGACTTTAAAACCCACCTTTCGACTTTGGCGTGATTTCATTTCGCGTGTGTACTCCAAAGGTGTGTGTATACTCAAAACACGTGAGTTTGATTCGTGTGTGAAATAAAAGTGTGAGTGTGTATATATTGTGACCCGAGTGTGATTTCCATATAGCGTGAGTTATTGTGTTACTAAATAACTTGTGTGACTTGTGTATTATATCGAGTGAGTGTGAGTCCCATTTTTTGTGTTCTCACTTAAATAAGTGTGTTTACTGTAGTAAATTTCGATTTCTTGTAAGTCTTGCTTGAGGACAAGCAAGGTTTAAGTGTGAGGATTTTGATAACGCCAAAATTATACATGTTTATTGTCGTTATTTCGATCCAATGTTGTTCTATTTGTATGTAATTGTTATACGTATGTATTGTAATTCATGTACATTTGTAAAAAGTCCATTGTGAATGAATAAATGAAGACCAACAGCGAAAACAGAGTTAAAACGAAGATCGAATGCGTAAAACAGCCCGAAACCACTGAAACAGGTACAAATGCGGCGCATCTCTCTTAGATGCGGCGCATCTTTGCACCAAATAACTCCCGACAGTTTCAGATGCGGAGCATGAAGACTTCTGGGCCAAAATAGCAACAGATGCAGTGCATCTGAGATGGATGCGGCGCATCCAAGCCAGATGCGGCGCATCTGTCCCAGATGCGGTGCATCTGACCCCCTGCCGACAGTCCTGAGTGCAGAATCGAGCTGGAATATACTAAACGTAAAGAGATGCGGCGCATCTGGTCACTTTCTGGCCAAAATACCTAACTTTTGAGGCTATTTAATGAAGCAAATGGTTACTTACTTGAGAGACCTTCACTACTACGTTCTCCCCCAGTTTTAAGACGATTTTTAAGGTCCAAGGAAGGTTGCAAGTTAATCTCCACTCTTTCAACATCAATATTAAGCTAGGATCGTTTATCGCAATTGGTACTATTGTTCTATATCTTTTTAACATGAATTCAACTTGTATTTACTGTTTCATTAGTTCTACTATGATTATGTTAGGCTAAAAGCCTTGTGTGTTTGCTTCAATGTAAGATTTATGGCTTGGGATTGTTCTATACTTTGATGTTATGCTAGTTATACATATGTTTGATTGATTTAATTATCTAGTTCAACCGTAAGAACCATTGTTATGCATGTTTAGATCATTACTTCAATTATATAGATTGCAACCTATTAATGTGAGTTAACTAGGAAAACAATCTATACTTCAATACATCTAGTAATCTAGACGATTAGATACATACACTTAAGTGATTTTGTTATGTGTTTAATTCGGTAATTGAATAAGTTCCAAAGCAACATAGTTATGAAATTACCTCAAGTGATCGTTGTAATTAAGGTTTCACGTGAGTTTAACCGGGTTGAATCTAGTTAGTTAATCAATCTAAATCACCATGTTCTTTCAAGAAATCCATTGTTGTAACTATCTTTATATTCTAGTTCAATTATACGAGTTATGATTTGATTTATGTGAATTTATCAAAGGCTATAATTTGTACTTCAACACCTAGTGATCTACACACCTATATGTGAATATAGGATGGTAATTGGATGATATTTAGGTTTTACAATCATGTAGTTTACTTAGAGTAATCTTAGTAAACTAGGTTTTATGTGAATTTAACCAAGAAAGAATCTTGTTGATTAAACATAGTTCTTAAGTTTATAGATATTGTGAAATTGATATAAACTACTCTATTGTAACTATCGCATAACGGTTTTAATTATAAAAGAACAATCCCTGTCATTTATCAAGCAAAGAAGTAAACACCGCATTCTCATTCTTGTTAATTATTATTTTTATTTACTGTTTCGTTAAACAAAAATACAACTTCAAATACAAACCCCCTTTTTAGAATAATTAATCGTAGTAAAAATCATTTAAACAAACTTCTCCCTGTGGATCGAACTGGTCAATTTACTTGCTAGTTACTACATGATCGGGTTTTAGTTGCCTGTATTATGTGTTAATTATTAAGCATATTGTCTACATTTTAAAGGTTACGTCTTGACACATCAGTTGCATTCACCAAATCATCACCATGTATCTTATTTTGACTGCATTGTCAACGGAAATACTGTTGTAAACTTTTATTTATGGTGATTGTCTATATGTAGAAATCATCAGATGTCAAAAACCTTTGATTTATATATTCATTTATGGTGTGCCTTTTCAAAAGAATGCAATGTTTACAAAACGTATCATATAGAGGTCAAATACCTCGCAATGAAATCAATGAATGACGTGTTCGTCCATATGGATTTGGAGCGATCGTCACAACAATTAAATATATGAAATCTTGTGGTCTATTAAAATGATGAAAATGAATGTTTATGATAAACTAATGAACTCACCAACCTTTTGGTTGACACTTGAAAGCATGTTTATTCTCAGGTTTGAAAGAAATCTTCCGCTGTGCATTTGCTCATTTTAGAGATATTACTTGGAGTCATTCATGACATACTTCAAAAGACGTTGCATTCGAGTCGTTGAGTTCATCAAGATTAATATTAAGTCATTCATAGTTTTGATATATTATGAAAGGATATGCATATCTGTCAACTTTCGATGTAATGGAAGTTTGTCTTTTAAAAACAAATGCAATGTTTGTAAAATGTATCATATAGAGGTCAAATACCTCGCGATGTAATCATATGTTATTGTATTCGTCCTTATGGATTAGGACGGGTCGTCTCATGTGGTATCAGAGCGGTGGTCTTAGCGAACCAGGTCTTGCATTAGTGTGTCTAACTGATAGTTGTTTAGATGCATTAGTGAGTCTGGACTTTGACCGTGTCTGCATGTCAAAAGTTTTGCTTATCATTTCGTGTCAAAAATCATCTACTTATCATCCTTAGGAAATTACCTACTTATCATTCCAAGTCTAGACACATCTTACTGCATTGATTGCATGAATAGTGTATAGACAAATCCATATCTTAGCGTATCTGTTACTGTAGACTTTATCTGACACGTTTCCTTAATTTCCTCCGTAATATACGGGATCTTCTGTACTATATTAGATATTCTATATAATTAGAATATTATCCGATAACCGAAAATCATTTCATATCGAAAATCCTCTAACTGATCATAAGAGATGGATCCTACACCTAGCTTGGATTCCATTAGTTCCGGAAGCAATTTTGAAATGCGTATTGAAGTAGACTCCGAAGTCAATGAACCCAAAGTGTCTCCACCGTTTAGCTATTTTTCTTTCTGGAGGAGATGGGGGTGGGTCCGAGACTTACTCACTCGATGGAGAAATGAAGAAGGCGAGCCCTACCGAGAACCAAACTTACCTCCTAACATCGGAGAAAATGATGTACTCACCAGTGAACCTATGCGCAACATTGTATTCACCCTTCTTGCTAAATTTTTCCACCTCGAAGGTCGCATTACTGCAATCTCAGAAAATATTCAACCTCTACTTCCGAATACTAATTGAAGGGGAATATTAGAAGATGTTAGGGAATTTCAAATTGATAATCAAGATCTATCGAATCAGATGAGTGGATGGATAGAAATGATAGAGGGTATGATAGAAACCCTGACAAGAATGGTGCGTGATTTACAAGCTATACTTACTACACCAACATCATCACCAACCTCAGCACCAACAACACTTGTAGCACCGACAGCAATAGTACCACCATCAGCAGCATAAGCAGTATAACCAGTACCAACAACAACAACATCATCATCACACGTCTCAACCTCGCAATCTATACCTCAAGCATAATCATCGTTCTACGAATCGTTCTACATAAACTATCTTCGTCCTTCATGGCGATTATGTAATCTCTAATGTTTTAGAGATTATGTACTCTAGTTCTAGCCGTAAATCTGATGAGTTTAATATCACATTGACTCATTAAATCTATGATTACGTCTGAAGAAAATATAAATGTATATATATTTTCATAAAGATTGTAATTAAATTTTTTATTGTACAAATTGTTAATAGTGAAAATATTTTAACGGGTAGGTAATACCCGAGGAATATTTAGATTTTGCATTAATAAGTTACACTGTACATTCTTCGAATCTGATTCAACAGTCATTTACTATCCTACTTACAACCACAGCTATACGAATCCGTTCACCATAGAATAACCATTTTCATTCAATTTCATATTTGGATTTTAACCTATCAGAATCCAACAAGTGGCATAATGAAGAAAACATTGGATAAAATAAAATTTGTTAGAAACAAACAAATTAACTATGAGAAATTCTGTTAAGAATCCACGCTAACAAAATCCTAGCTAACTGTTAATTCCTTATTACATTTAATTATCGCAATTTATATTCTCGCAATTTTATTTATCGTCATTTAATTTCTGTTATTTATTGTACGCACTTTAAATATCGGGACACGTATATAAGGTTTTGACATATCATATCGACGCATCTATATATATTATTTAGAATAACCATAGACACTCTATATGCGGTAATGATCGAGTTAGCTATACAGGGTTGAGGTTGATTCTATAATAATATATATGCTTTGAGTTGTGATCGAGTCTAAGACATGTATACAATGGGTCATGAATACGTATTAATTAATTCGAATATTATATATTAAACTATATATGAATTGTTGCATTACTAAATGTGGACTACCAACTATGGACTACCAACATTAGACAATTAAAATGAATTAAAATATTGATTATAATATATGAAACTAAACAATTCTTCAAGTTTGCCACTTGATTTCATCTTAAACCTCATTTGTAACTTAACAATTACAATCTGCGTTCAAACCTTTCATAATTTTTGAAAACACCTCAATCCAGAGGATGAACCAACCGCGCTTTATCTACAGAAAGAAAGATTAATGCGTATAGTTATGCACCTGGAAAACTCTCGGAACCTAAATAGAAGTTTAACACGAATCTATAATCCCTTGGCGTCGTTATTACGTAAAATAACTTTACAATCCCTTTTTAAATTAGCCAATTTTGTCACAGCTCCAGCAAGTCAACTTCGACTTTTCAATCATACTAGTCTTATTATAACCTTGATGTATACGATTGCCTTTCATCATCGTTACTGAAGAACCGTTTATATTCCACCACATTAGCAGTAAACTTTCCAGCAGCTTCATTACTCATTGGCTTAAGTCTCTCCGAAGAATCATTATATTGTTCGTCAAAACTTATTTATATACTCATCAACATATTATAACGAGAATTACCACATCAATTACCGTGAATTAGCAATCAGTATTTTGAATCTCGCAGCGTTACTATATCAACAGTTATATGTGTACATATAACATTTACCCCTTAGAACTAAGATCTTCCATTTTGAAATTCTGAAAAGCACCCAGTCTACGAATCAATACTTTGAATATTGAAAAAGCCGAATGAAGCAACAAAAACTGTAAACGACTTTAACAGTCAGAAGTTTGATGATAAAGAATAGTATGTTGGCAAAGTTCAGTAAAGTTGGAACTGGAATACGGATTTAGCAAACCATGAAGGAGGCTGTGGACAAATCACAAAGACTAAACTTGCCTTCAAAGAATCCTGATGATTCTATTTCTGATGAAATCTTTAGCGAATACCTTACTCCTTAATCGCTCCAAATCATCGTGAATGAATTTCTTCATCACAATTTGATTCTAAAATTCTAAGATATTATCGTATCTTTCATTATTAATATCCTCAATATTTCTGAAGATACCTTCATAAATATTCTCGTCCAATATTAATTATCTCTCCGCGCTATCTGTGTTATATCATAAAAGGAAACTATTTTAGTTTCTATATTCTGTAAACCTTCGAATTTAAAATAAGAATGCTTTTGAAGTAGTGTTGCAAATTGATGCATGAGTTAGTATAATATAATGACACTTGATCAACGTGATTATATTATGTTAAGTCATGCTGAGTTTCTAAATGGAACGTGATGATTCACAGATTATAACGTCATCATGTGCCATGTTATACGACTCTTACATTCTATCTAATCTATAACCATATCAAGAACATATTTTCTTGATAGTTCTATCTTTTCCGTGATGTCTGGTAATTTAACAAATCAGATCGTGCTAATACAATTTCTTTCTTAGAACATTAGCCATGTTCATTCGAAACACCATACCTACGAATACTGGACCATTACTTGTTGTAATTAGAGTCGAGAAGAGAATAAAAAGGCAAAGAGCTCTGAAATATAAGGGATAATATAAAGCCCGATAACAACACATAAATTACAAATAGTGTATATCAATGTTTATTGCAACATAAAGACACGGAAGAATTAAAAACATTATAACCCCAAGGGCGAAGTAAAAGAAAACAGATTCCTCCGGTGGTAGTTGGAAAAGGAGAATGATTGTTGAGACAGTAAGGATACGGACAAGAATCAGAACTGGATTAAGCATTTTCACAATCTTTTGAAATTGGGAATTTAGTATAGGAGTGGTGAAAATAATGGAACGGAAGAGGTTAATTTATAATGAAATAATCGATAAAGAAATCAAGGCAGATTTCTTCAATTAAATAGGGAGATCCTAATTTCCTTAATCTGGATGAAATCAGATCTTATTCAGATTTCAAAGATTTTCTTTAAATCCCTTGAACTCCGGAAATCAACCTTATCTACGTCAAAAGTTATGACAAAAATTTATTTCCTCATTTCACTCTTTTGTGATAGCTTCACTTATACTCTTCATATAAACGAATTGTTTTATCCATATTACTTGATGGTGATAAAACTTAATTTCCAACTCACATGAGTCATGAAAACATTCTTATTGTTAACCATGATGATTTCACTCAAATTTCGGGACGAAATTTCTTTAACGGGTAGGTACTGTGACGACCCAGGAATTTCTGACTAAATTTAAACTAAATCTTTACATGATTTCGACACAATAAGCAAAGTCTACTATGTTGAGTCTCAATATAAATTTTAAACTGTTGTCATACATTCATTTGACCTTCGACTATTCCCGACGATTCACGAACCACTATCTGAAAATAAATACATATATATTTAAATATAAATATATAAATATGAAAGAGAAACTTATGTGATTTAATTCATTTGTGTAAATAAAAATAATATATAATATTTTGAGTTAATAAAATACACTTTAATCAAGTGAAATTAAAAATGTAAATTGATAAAATAATTAAGTTACTATTAAAAGGAATACATATAAATATGTATATGATTTATACATATACATATATAAATGTTAAAAATTCAAATATGTTATTTTATGGAATAAGTATTACATAAGCAATGAAATGTGAAGTTAATATATTATTTGAAATTACAAGTTAGGATATAAATGATATATCAATATTATTATTATTACTTCCATTATTATTACTAATGTTAATATTGATATTAATATTTGTATTATTAATATTATTAATTTTAGTATGAGATATAAATATATATATATAAAAATTTGATATGTATAAGTTGTTATATTATTATTATTATTAACATTATTATCATTAATGTTATTATAACTAGTAATATTGTTAGTATCATTAATGAGATTATTATTATCATTATTATTAATTAAATTTATTAAAATTATCATTTATCATATTATTACTTATCAATTATTATTATTACTAGTCTTTTATTAATAATATTATTATTATAAGTAATGTTAGTAATAGTAGTAATAATAATATTAATATAATTATTAATTATAAAGATTTATGAATTATAAAAATGTATATATACATATATAGTAACAGATTTAGAAAAACAAAATTATATACATACTTATACAGTTATATATTTATATATGAATACATATACAGATAATTATATAAATATACGGTGTATATTAATATTCATACAGATATATATTTGTAAATACTGTCAGATATGTATATACCTCGTATATAACATAAAAAAATTCTTATTCTGTTTCATATCATTTTCAAGGCTGTAGTTAATTGATTCTCTTGTCTCTACAAATCTGTTACAAAACAAATCCAATTGCAGACCGATCCAAATTCAGTTAGAATCGTACGCAACTTTTATTTTTTTTATTTCCTTCTTCTGTTTCTGATATTGAAACCTGTCATTCACTTTGGCTATATACTAAATGAATTATTCGATGAATTGGATAAACACATACAGTCCTTTTATTATCAATATCAATTAAAACCATATTAGCCATTATCAGATTGAAATTATCAAAGGAAAACCCAAGAAACCCATCGGTTTCTCTGTTTCTAACTCAATTACCCAAAAGTCAGAAAACAAATCGAATTATAAAATCTGTTAATGCAGTTCTGTTTAAAAACTTCCACTCAAACTATCTGGAAAGTTGCACGATCCAATTTCTCGAATTGAGGTTGAATTTTGAAGTCAAAGTTATATTTTGAAAATTCAAACGGATTGTTCTTGATAAAATTCGTGTTCGTTATTATGTTTCTGTTTCAATTGAGGATGGAGAAAGATTCTACACAGGTTTTAAAATGTATTTCATTCAGGAACTTTGATCTAAAACAACCTAAAATTTGATTTTTGTGTTTGAGTTCATCGAGTTACTTCACGAACTGTTTTGTTTGCTGTATATATATATATATATATATATATATATATATATATATATATATATATATATATATATATATATTTGTTCTCTATTAATACAACTCGTTCACAATAGATCGCTTTATTTAAATCGCAAGTCTTAAAAATAAATGGGAAACTCAATGTTAATTTGGATTGTTGGGTTCTGATCGATTAAAAGGAGAAGAAGATGTTGAACACTAGAAAGGGGTTAAATAAAATGGGGTTTGGTTTGGAATCAGAAAAACTAATCGGAGCAGTTGGTTAAGGGCGATGCCTGTGAGCGGGAGGTCGTGGGTTCGAGCCCGGGCGTGGGCGTCTAATTTTTTTAAAGGCTCATTACATTGAGGTAGTTTTCTAATATATCTATTATTATTATTATTATTATTATTATTATTATTATTATTATTATTATTATTATTATTATTATTATTATTATTATTATTATTATTATTATTATTATTATTATTATTTTTATTATTATTATTATTATTATTATTATTATTATTATTATTATTATTATTATTATTATTATTATTATTATTATTGATTTTTGTTATTATTATGATAATTGTTATTATTTCATGAGAATTAGAAAAAAAATATTATTATCATTTATCTAGGTAATAATATTATCATTAAGTATTATTATTATTATATTTATTATTATTATTATTATTATTACTAGTATTAGTATTATTATTATTATTGTTAGTACTATATTTATTGTATTATTATGATTAATAGCATTAATATGATTATGAACCTGTTAACAACATTCATGTTACGAAATTAATAATAAAAGTGATATGATAAAAATTATGGAAATGGTTATAATTATAGGAATACAGGTGCAGTTATGAATACGATTACGAAATTAGGTTATGGAAACTGTACTCATAAGTTTAAAAATTAAATAAGAAGCTTATGATAAATCTAATTATTATTATTAACACTGTTATTATTATCATTATATTATTAAAGTAAATTATCTTTTTACTAAAACTATCATTTTACTAAAATAAACATTCTTACTACTATTATTACTACTATTATCACCATCATTATTATCATCATAAGTATCATTATTAGTATTATGATAAATAGATATTTTTACATAAAAATACATTACAATAATATTAATAATACATATCACTATATTTTTGTTAAAATGATAGTAACTAAGCTATATATAAAATGTAACAATTAATATATAAATATATGTTGTCATCATATATAAATCCTAATATAAATTTTTATTATTAACATTTTTATATGGATATTCATATATAACAAATTAAGTATTTTTAATACAATATTAACCAAATATATATTAATATAACTATATTAATATTTTTATATACAAAATGAATACATTTAATTAAATAATGAAGTATATATAAGTTATTAATATAAAAATTATATCACTAATAATATATATATATATATTTATTCGATTACGATTATATATATATTAATGAATACATAAATGATATAGGTTCGTGAATGCAAGGCCAACCCTGCATTGTTCAGTTATTCAATGACGTCATATGTATTTTTACTACAAAATACAGTATTGTGAGTTTCATTACTCCCTTTTTATATATATTTTTGGGACTGAGAATACATGTGCCGATTTTATTAATGTTTTACGAAATAGACACAAGTGATCAAAAACTACATTCTATGGCTGGATTATGAATATTGAATATCACCCCTTTTTAGGTTGATAACCTAATGATTAGGAAACGGGTATGGCCCCTAATCAACGTGAATCCTAAAGAAAGATCTATGGACCTCGACAAGTCCCATCCGGGGTACGGATGCTTTAGTACTTTGAGATTATTATTATTATACAGACGAGAGGTTCTGTTTGGGGATATTCTATGCATTAAAGTTAAGTCGGTTATCAAGCGTTCACCATATGAATGATTTTTAATTCGCGGGTTACGCGTGTTATTTTGTACTCGGGTTACATGTACAATTAAATATATGAAATCTTGTGGTCTATTAAAATGATGAAAATGAATGTTTATGATAAACTAATGAACTCACCAACCTTTTGGTTGACACTTGAAAGCATGTTTATTCTCAGGTTTGAAAGAAATCTTCCGCTGTGCATTTGCTCATTTTAGAGATATTACTTGGAGTCATTCATGACATATTTCAAAAGACGTTGCATTCGAGTCGTTGAGTTCATCAAGATTAATATTAAGTCATTCATAGTTTGGATATATTATGAAAGGATATGCATATCTGTCAACTTTCGATGTAATGGAAGTTTGTCTTTTAAAAACGAATGCAATGTTTGTAAAATGTATCATATAGAGGTCAAATACCTCGCATTGTAATCATATGTTATTGTATTAGTCCTTATAGATTAAGACGGGTCGTCTCACTAGTATGCAGTTTCTCACGCCCTTGAGTGGACAACAAATGCTCAACAACTTAGGGTACGGGGTTATCCTGGTATCAAACTTCCTATGGGCTACATCGTCTTCTAGTATTCAACAGGTTGTGCAATCCTTACAAGCCACTTTGCAGCCGCAATGGCCTGTTACGCAATATCAACATGCTTTGCATTCGTCACAACCTCTATCGTTGGCGCAGTTTCCTGCTGCACAAGTGCAATGTTAGGCATTCTGGCCAAATTCCAATGCACATCAAACGTAAGGGCATGAGGATCTTGCCGGACAATTTATGAAGGTTGTGCCACATGACATTGTCCATTTATTTGCGTAGCTTGATTATGTGTAGAACATGATGAAGCGGTTCTCCTTGTGCTTAAGGGGGAAATAGTTAAGCAATTGTCCGAGTTGACAGAAAGTATTGACAAGTTTGTTTCGCATTTTTCAAAAAATGTATGAATAATATAAATTACAATTAAATTGGAATGAAGTAAATGTTTGCAAAAAGGTACGACACGCAAATCATGTCTTCCATATGGAAACTCACTAACCCGTAAGATTCGGATTCCCTATGAACTACCTCCATTAAATACCTCCTATGCGACAGTTATAAACTTTATTAATCAACTGTGTACCCCGCTCCCGATCAAAAAGAGCGTGCGGGATAATCATTCCGGTCCTGGGAGCTGTGGCGACCATAGCCCTATAATAGTGGGATACAAGATAAATATAAAGGACTAAATAAACTCTAATTTAAATCAATGTTTTGTAGTGACCCGAACTTTTCCATGTTTATATATATTAATTGAGATTGATGTTTACATGATTAAATTTTTCCAACATGTTAAGCAATCAAACTTGTTAAGACTTGATTAATTGAAATAGGTTTCATATAGACAATTGACCACCCAAGTTGACCGGTGATTCACGAACGTTAAAACTTGTAAAAAACTATATGATGACATATATATGGTTATATATATAGTTAACATGATATTATGATAAGTAAACATATCATTAATTATATTAACAATGAACTACATATGTAAAAACAAGACTACTAACTTAATGATTTTGAAACGAGACATATATGTAACGTTTATCGTTGTAACGACATTTAATGTATATATATCATATTAAGAGATATTCGTACATCATAATATCATGATAATATAATAATTTAAAATCTCTTTTGTTATTATAAACATTGGGTTAACAACATTTAACAAGATCGTTAACCTAAAGGTTTCAAAACAACACTTACATGTAACGACTAACGATGACTTAACGACTCAGTTAAAATGTATATACATGTAGTGTTTTAATATGTATTTATACACTTTTGAAAGACTTCAATACACTTATCAAAATACTTCTACTTAACAAAAATGCTTACAATTACATTCTCGTTCAGTTTCATCAACAATTCTACTCGTATGCACCCGTATTCGTACTCGTACAATACACAGCTTTTAGATGTATGTACTATTGGTATATACACTCCAATGATCAGCTCTTAGCAGCCCATGTGAGTCACCTAACACATGTGGGAACCATCATTTGGCAACTAGCATGAAATATCTCATAAGATTACAAAAATATGAGTAATCATTCATGACTTATTTACATGAAAACAAAATTACATATCCTTTATATCTAATCCATACACCAACGACCAAAAACACCTACAAACACTTTCATTCTTCAATTTTCTTCATCTAATTGAACTCTCTCAAGTTCTATCTTCAATTTCTAAGTGTTCTTCATAAATTCCAAAAGTTCTAGTTTCATAAAATCAAGAATACTTTCAAGTTTGCTAGCTCACTTCCAATCTTGTAAGGTGATCATCCAACCTCAAGAAATCTTTGTTTCTTACAGTAGGTTATCATTCTAATACAAGGTAATAATCATATTCAAACTTTGGTTCAATTTCTATAACTATAACAATCTTATTTCAAGTGATGATCTTACTTGAACTTGTTTTCGTGTCATGATTTTGCTTCAAGAACTTTGAGCCATCCAAGGATCCATTGAAGCTAGATCCATTTTTCTCTTTTCCAGTAGGTTCATCCAAGGAACTTAAGGTAGTAATGATGTTCATAACATCATTCGATTCATACATATAAAGCTATCTTATTCGAAGGTTTAAACTTGTAATCACTAGAACATAGTTTAGTTAATTCTAAACTTGTTCGCAAACAAAAGTTAATCCTTCTAACTTGACTTTTAAAATCAACTAAACACATGTTCTATATCTATATGATATGCTAACTTAATGATTTAAAACCTGGAAACACGAAAAACAACGTAAAACCGGATTTACGCCGTCGTAGTAACACCGCGGGCTGTTTTGGGTTAGTTAATTAAAAACTATGATAAACTTTGATTTAAAAGTTTTTATTCTGAGAAAATGATTTTTATTATGAACATGAAACTATATCCAAAAATTATGGTTAAACTCAAAGTGGAAGTATGTTTTCTAAAATGGTCATCTAGACGTCGTTCTTTCGACTGAAATGACTACCTTTACAAAAACGACTTGTAACTTATTTTTCCGACTAGAAACCTATACTTTTTTTGTTTAGATTCATAAAATAGAGTTCAATATGAAACCATGGCAATTTGATTCACTCAAAACGGATTTAAAATGAAGAAGTTATGGGTAAAACAAGATTGGATAATTTTTCTCATTTTAGCTACGTGAAAATTGGTAACAAATCTATTCCAACCATAACTTAATCAACTTGTATTATATATTATGTAATCTTGAGATACCATAGACACGTATACAATGTTTCGACCTATCATGTCGACACATCTATATATATTTCGGAACAACCATAGACACTCTATATGTGAATGTTGGAGTTAGCTATACAGGGTTGAGGTTGATTCCAAAATATATATAGTTTGAGTTGTGATCAATACTGAGATACGTATACACTGGGTCGTGGATTGATTCAAGATAATATTTATCGATTTATTTCTGTACATCTAACTGTGGACAACTAGTTGTAGGTTACTAACGAGGACAGCTGACTTAATAAACTTAAAACATCAAAATATATTAAAAGTGTTGTAAATATATTTTGAACATACTTTGATATATATGTATATATTGTTATAGGTTCGTGAATCAACCAGTGGTCAAGTCTTACTTCTCGACGAAGTAAAAATCTGTGAAAGTGAGTTATAGTCCCACTTTTAAAATCTAATATTTTTGGGATGAGAATACATGCAGGTTTTATAAATGATTTACAAAATAGACACAAGTACGTGAAACTACATTCTATGGTTGAATTATCGAAATCGAATATGCCCCTTTTTATTAAGTCTGGTAATCTAAGAATTAGGGAACAGACACCCTAATTGACGCGAATCCTAAAGATAGATCTATTGGGCCTAACAAACCCCATCCAAAGTACCGGATGCTTTAGTACTTCGAAATTTATATCATATCCGAAGGGTGTCCCGGAATGATGGGGATATTCTTATATATGCATCTTGTTATTGTCGGTTACCAGGTGTTCACCATATGAATGATTTTTATCTCTATGTATGGGATGTGTATTGAAATATGAAATCTTGTGGTCTATTGTTACGATTTGATATATATAGGTTAAACCTATAACTCACCAACATTTTTGTTGACGTTTTAAGCATGTTTATTCTCAGGTGATTATTAAGAGCTTCCGCTGTCGCATACTTAAATAAGGACAAGATTTGGAGTCCATGCTTGTATGATATTGTGTAAAAACTGCATTCAAGAAACTTATTTTGTTGTAACATATTTGTATTGTAAACCATTATGTAATGGTCGTGTGTAAACAGGATATTTTAGATTATCATTATTTGATAATCTACGTAAAGCTTTTTAAACCTTTATTGATGAAATAAAGGTTATGGTTTGTTTAAAAATGAATGCAGTCTTTGAAAAACGTCTCATATAGAGGTCAAAACCTCGCAACGAAATCAATTAATATGGAACGTTTTTAATCAATAAGAACGGGACATTTCAGTTGGTATCCGAGCGTTGGTCTTAGAGAACCAGAAAATTTGCATTAGTGTGTCTTATCGAGTTTGTTAGGATGCATTAGTGAGTCTGGACTTCGACCGTGTTTTCTTTAAAAATGATTGCTTAACATTTTTGTTGGAAACTATATATTTTTAACATATGAATATTATGTGATATATTAATCTCTTAACGTGTTTGATATTATGTGATAGATGTCTACCTCTAGAACAAGTCCCATTGACTCACCTAATAATACTGAAGAGTCAAATGTAAATTGGAATGATTTGTGGACTGATTCACAAGTTCCCGAAGAGGAACCGGAAGAAGAGTCGGAACCGGAAGAAGAATCGGAACCGGAAGAAGAATCGGAACCGGATGAAGAAATAGAACCGGTGGGGGAAATAATAAAATGGTTAAGTAAAAGAAAATCCTCAACCAACCGACCAAAGTTAATTATGGTCAATGGTGTTTCCGCCAAGGAAGCAAAATATTGGGAGGATTACCAATTCTCCGATGAATCGGATTCCGACGAGAATTCCGATGATGTTATAGAAATTACCCCAACTGAATTTAAAAAGGCAAAAGAAAATAATAAGGGAAAGGGCATAAAAATAGAGAAATCTAATTCCAACCCCGATGAACTTTATATGTATCGTCAACCCCCGAAGTCCTTAAGTTGTAACAATGACCCGGGAACCTCTAAACCACCAGGTTTTTCTAAACCAATGTGGACAACGACGGCTCGTATTAGGGGAACATCATATATCCCTAGAAACTTGGCAAAACGAACCAAAACCGAAGAAGAAGAAACGAGCGAGTCGGAATAAGATAGTTGTATTCGTGTGGTGTAATATATGGAATATAGTGTTCTTATGCTTTATGATATATGTAAAAATTGCTTGTATTAATAAGTATTTTTTTTATGAATCTAACTCTTGTCTATTTTACAGTTTAAAAACACAAAATGGATAGACAACCCAATATTTTAAGAGACCTACCCGGAGACATGATTGATGAAATCTTGTCTAGAGTCGGCCAGAATTCTTCGGCACAACTATTTAAGGCGAGATCAGTTTGTAAGACATTCGAAGAACGTTCCAAGAATGTCTTGGTTTATAAGAGACTTTCGTTTGAAAGATGGGGGATATCACATTGGGAAACCCATAAGTTACGATGTGTTTACTTTGACGCATATATTGCGGGGAACCCAAATGCTATTTTACGCAACGGGTTAAGAAATTATTTTGACTCAATATATCCGAATATTGGACTTCGTGATTTAGAAAAAGCGGCTAACATGCAACATAAAGAAGCATGTTATGCTTATGGATTAGTAATGTTCGCTTCTCACCAAAGTGAGAACAAGAACATCGGGCTACAACTATAAACAAAACGTTTCCACAAGTGACGGAGTCGGTAATTGGGGTAAGAAATGAGGTTTTTAGATTATTACGGGACTGTTGGACATTACGTAACCCTCGTCCCTTTGATGACGTTACAACACGCTGTCTTATCAACGGCCATAACGGTTATGTTGCACAAGACCAAGGATGGGAAGTAGTCCTAGTAAAACCAAAATGCATGACTTGTTTCTGGACGTATGAATTACGTGTCTTTATTGCCTTTGCTGAACGACTTGTGTACTAGCTAGAATTGTCTTCACAACTATCTTGTATCAAAGTTATTGTGTGCTATATTTCATGCTTTATGTAAAATAAGCGGTATTGTAAGTTTGTAAAATATTGTATAAAAGTTTGAACGCGAAATATTATTATAATCAGTTTTTCATATAGAATTGTAGTAGTTGAATTGTATATTAGCTACTAAGTATGAACTTAACGGGTAGGTACTACCCGAATTTAAACTTATAAAACGCTAATATGAAGAAAAAGCTTTTATAAATGAGTTCATATTATGCTACGAAATACTATTAACTACTCTTAATATTCTGTATGATTAACTTGTTCCATTTAACTATTTTGAAGGAAATGGCACCGACTACTCGACACACCGTGAATATGAATGAAGAGGAATTCCGTACTTTTCTAGCTTCAAACATAGCCGCAGTACAGGCTGCGCTACATACCAACAATAACCTTGGATCTAGCAGTACAGGAAATCGTGTAGGATGCACCTACAAAGAATTCACTGCCTGCAAACCTTTGGAATTTGATGGAACCGAAGGACCGATCGGATTGAAACGGTGGACCGAGAAGGTTGAATCGGTGTTTGCCATAAGTAAGTGTACTGAAGAGGACAAAGTGAAGTACGCTACGCATACCTTCACAGGTTCTGCGTTAACATGGTGGAATACCTATCTAGAGCAAGTGGGACAAGATGATGCGTACGCACTACCGTGGTCAGCATTCAAGCACTTGATGAACGAGAAGTACCGTCCCAGAACCGAGGTCAATAAGCTCAAGACAGAACTTAGAGGGTTACGAACCCAAGGATTTGATATTACCACGTACGAAAGACGATTCACAGAATTGTGCCTATTGTGTCCGGGAGCATTCGAAGATGAGGAAGAGAAGATCGACGCGTTTGTGAAAGGATTACCGGAAAGAATCCAAGAAGATATAAGTTCACACGAGCCCGCCTCCATACAACAGGCATGTAGAATGGCTCACAAACTAGTGAACCAGATTGAAGAAAGAATTAAAGAACAGACTGCTGAAGAGGCCAATGTGAAGCAAGTCAAAAGAAAGTGGGAGGAAAACGGTGATAAGAATCACCAATACAACAACAACAGCAATTACAACAATAATCGCAACAATTATCCCAACAATCGCAACATCAATCGCAACTACAACAAACGGCCCAACAACAACAACAACAACAACAGCAACTACAACAATCATCCCAACAACAATAATAACCGCAACAACAACAACAATCAGAAGCAACTATGCCAAAGGTGTGAAAAGAATCACTCGGGGTTCTGCACCAAATTTTGCAACAAGTGTAAAAGAAATGGTCATAGCGCGGCGAAGTGTGAGGTCTACGGACCAGGGGTTAATAGAACGAAAGGAACAAATGGTGTCGGAACGAGTAATGGCGGAGCAAGTAGTGTCGGAGCAAGTTATGCCAATGTAGTTTGTTATAAATGTGGAAAACCAGGCCACATTATTAGAAATTGCCCGAACCAGGAGAACACGAATGGACAAGGCCGTGGAAGAGTTTTCAATATTAATGCGGTAGAGGCACAGGAAGACCCGGAGCTTGTTACGGGTACGTTTCTTATTGACAATAAATCTGCTTACGTTTTATTTGATTCGGGTGCGGATAGAAGCTATATGAGTAGAGATTTTTGTGCTAAATTAAGTTGTCCATTGACGCCTTTGGATAGTAAATTTTTACTCGAATTAGCAAATGGTAAATTAATTTCAGCAGATAATATATGTCGGAATCGAGAAATAAAACTGGTTAGCGAAACATTTAAGATTGATTTGATACCAGTAGAGTTAGGGAGTTTTGATGTGATAATCGGTATGGACTGGTTGAAAGAAGTGAAAGCGGAGATCGTTTGTTACAAAAATGCAATTCGCATTATACGAGAAAAAGGAAAACCCTTAATGGTGTACGGAGAAAAGGGCAACACGAAGCTACATCTTATTAGTAATTTGAAGGCACAAAAACTAATAAGAAAAGGTTGCTATGCTGTTCTAGCACACGTCGAGAAAGTACAAACTGAAGAAAAGAGCATCAATGATGTTCCCATTGCAAAAGAATTTCCCGATGTATTTCCGAAAGAATTACCGGGATTACCCCCACATCGATCCGTTGAATTTCAAATAGATCTTGTACCAGGAGCTGCACCAATAGCTCGTGCTCCTTACAGACTCGCACCCAGCGAGATGAAAGAACTGCAAAGCCAATTACAAGAACTTTTAGAGCGTGGTTTCATTCGACCAAGCACATCACCGTGGGGAGCTCCTGTTTTGTTTGTCAAGAAGAAAGATGGTACATTCAGGTTGTGTATCGACTACCGAGAGTTGAACAAACTTACCATCAAGAACCGCTACCCACTACCGAGAATCGACGACTTATTTGATCAACTACAAGGCTCGTCTATTTATTCAAAGATTGACTTACGTTCCGGGTATCATCAAATGCGGGTGAAAGAAGATGATATTCCAAAGACTGCTTTTAGAACACGTTACGGTCATTACGAGTTTATGGTCATGCCGTTTGGTTTAACTAATGCACCAGCTGTGTTCATGGACCTTATGAACCGAGTGTGTGGACCATACCTTGACAAGTTTGTCATTGTTTTCATTGATGACATACTTATTTACTCAAAGAATGACCAAGAACACGGTGAACATTTGAGAAAGGTGTTAGAAGTATTGAGGAAGGAAGAATTGTACGCTAAGTTTTCAAAGTGTGCATTTTGGTTGGAAGAAGTTCAATTCCTCGGTCACATAGTGAACAAAGAAGGTATTAAGGTGGATCCGGCAAAGATAGAAACTGTTGAAAAGTGGGAAACCCCGAAAACTCCGAAACACATACGCCAGTTTTTAGGACTAGCTGGTTACTACAGAAGGTTCATCCAAGACTTTTCCAGAATAGCAAAACCCTTGACTGCATTAACGCATAAAGGGAAGAAATTTGAATGGAATGATGAACAAGAGAAAGCGTTTCAGTTATTGAAGAAAAAGCTAACTACGGCACCTATATTGTCATTGCCTGAAGGGAATGATGATTTTGTGATTTATTGTGACGCATCAAAGCAAGGTCTCGGTTGTGTATTAATGCAACGAACGAAGGTGATTGCTTATGCGTCTAGACAATTGAAGATTCATGAACAAAATTATACGACGCATGATTTGGAATTAGGCGCGGTTGTTTTTGCATTAAAGACTTGGAGGCACTACTTATATGGGGTCAAAAGTATTATATATACCGACCACAAAAGTCTTCAACACATATTTAATCAGAAACAACTGAATATGAGGCAGCGTAGGTGGATTGAATTATTGAATGATTACGATTTTGAGATTCGTTACCACCCGGGGAAGGCAAATGTGGTAGCCGATGCCTTGAGCAGGAAGGATAGAGAACCCATTCGAGTAAAATCTATGAATATAATGATTCATAATAACATTACTACTCAAATAAAGGAGGCGCAACAAGGAGTTTTAAAAGAGGGAAATTTAAAGGATGAAATACCCAAAGGATCGGAGAAGCATCTTAATATTCGGGAAGACGGAACCCGGTATAGGGCTGAAAGGATTTGGGTACCAAAATTTGGAGATATGAGAGAAATGGTACTTAGAGAAGCTCATAAAACCAGATACTCAATACATCCTGGAACGGGGAAGATGTACAAGGATCTCAAGAAACATTTTTGGTGGCCGGGTATGAAAGCCGATGTTGCTAAATACGTAGGAGAATGTTTGACGTGTTCTAAGGTCAAAGCTGAGCATCAGAAACCATCAGGTTTACTTCAACAACCCGAAATCCCGGAATGGAAATGGGAAAACATTACCATGGATTTCATCACTAAATTGCCAAGGACTGCAAGTGGTTTTGATACTATTTGGGTAATAGTTGATCGTCTCACCAAATCAGCACACTTCCTACCAATAAGAGAAGATGACAAGATGGAGAAGTTAGCACGACTGTATTTGAAGGAAGTCATCTCCAGACATGGAATACCAATCTCTATTATCTCTGATAGGGATGGCAGATTTATTTCAAGATTCTGGCAGACATTACAGCAAGCATTAGGAACTCGTCTAGACATGAGTACTGCCTATCATCCACAAACTGATGGGCAGAGCGAAAGGACGATACAAACGCTTGAAGACATGCTACGAGCATGTGTTATTGATTTCGGAAACAGTTGGGATCGACATCTACCGTTAGCAGAATTTTCCTACAACAACAGCTACCATTCAAGCATTGAGATGGCGCCGTTTGAAGCACTTTATGGTAGAAAGTGCAGGTCTCCGATTTGTTGGAGTGAGGTGGGGGATAGACAGATTACGGGTCCGGAGATTATACAAGAAACTACCGAGAAGATCATCCAAATTCAACAACGGTTGAAAACCGCCCAAAGTCGACAAAAGAGCTACGCTGACATTAAAAGAAAAGATATAGAATTTGAAATTGGAGAGATGGTCATGCTTAAAGTTTCACCTTGGAAAGGCGTTGTTCGATTTGGTAAACGAGGGAAATTAAATCCAAGGTATATTGGACCATTCAAGATTATTGATCGTGTCGGACCAGTAGCTTACCGACTTGAGTTACCTCAACAACTCGCAGCTGTACATAACACTTTCCACGTCTCGAATTTGAAGAAATGTTTTGCTAAAGAAGATCTCACTATTCCGTTAGATGAAATCCAAATCAACGAAAAACTCCAATTCATCGAAGAACCCGTCGAAATAATGGATCGTGAGGTTAAAAGACTTAAGCAAAACAAGATACCAATTGTTAAGGTTCGATGGAATGCTCGTAGAGGACCCGAGTTCACCTGGGAGCGTGAAGATCAGATGAAGAAGGAATACCCGCATCTATTTCCAGAAGATTCGTCAACACCTTCAACAGCTTAAAATTTCGGGACGAAATTTATTTAACGGGTAGGTACTGTAGTGACCCGAACTTTTCCATGTTTATATATATTAATTGAGATTGATGTTTACATGATTAAATGTTTCCAACATGTTAAGCAATCAAACTTGTTAAGACTTGATTAATTGAAATAGGTTTCATATAGACAATTGACCACCCAAGTTGACCGGTGATTCACGAACGTTAAAACTTGTAAAAAACTATATGATGACATATATATGGTTATATATATAGTTAACATGATATTATGATAAGTAAACATATCATTAATTATATTAACAATGAACTACATATGTAAAAACAAGACTACTAACTTAATGATTTTGAAACGAGACATATATGTAACGTTTATCGTTGTAACGACATTTAATGTATATATATCATATTAAGAGATATTCGTACATCATAATATCATGATAATATAATAATTTAAAATCTCTTTTGTTATTATAAACATTGGGTTAACAACATTTAACAAGATCGTTAACCTAAAGGTTTCAAAACAACACTTACATGTAACGACTAACGATGACTTAACGACTCAGTTAAAATGTATATACATGTAGTGTTTTAATATGTATTTATACACTTTTGAAAGACTTCAATACACTTATCAAAATACTTCTACTTAACAAAAATGCTTACAATTACATTCTCGTTCAGTTTCATCAACAATTCTACTCGTATGCACCCGTATTCGTACTCGTACAATACACAGCTTTTAGATGTATGTACTATTGGTATATACACTCCAATGATCAGCTCTTAGCAGCCCATGTGAGTCACCTAACACATGTGGGAACCATCATTTGGCAACTAGCATGAAATATCTCATAAGATTACAAAAATATGAGTAATCATTCATGACTTATTTACATGAAAACAAAATTACATATCCTTTATATCTAATCCATACACCAACGACCAAAAACACCTACAAACACTTTCATTCTTCAATTTTCTTCATCTAATTGAACTCTCTCAAGTTCTATCTTCAAGTTCTAAGTGTTCTTCATAAATTCCAAAAGTTCTAGTTTCATAAAATCAAGAATACTTTCAAGTTTGCTAGCTCACTTCCAATCTTGTAAGGTGATCATCCAACCTCAAGAAATCTTTGTTTCTTACAGTAGGTTATCATTCTAATACAAGGTAATAATCATATTCAAACTTTGGTTCAATTTCTATAACTATAACAATCTTATTTCAAGTGATGATCTTACTTGAACTTGTTTTCGTGTCATGATTTTGCTTCAAGAACTTTGAGCCATCCAAGGATCCATTGAAGCTAGATCCATTTTTCTCTTTTCCAGTAGGTTCATCCAAGGAACTTAAGGTAGTAATGATGTTCATAACATCATTCGATTCATACATATAAAGCTATCTTATTCGAAGGTTTAAACTTGTAATCACTAGAACATAGTTTAGTTAATTCTAAACTTGTTCGCAAACAAAAGTTAATCCTTCTAACTTGACTTTTAAAATCAACTAAACACATGTTCTATATCTATATGATATGCTAACTTAATGATTTAAAACCCGGAAACACGAAAAACAACGTAAAACCGGATTTACGCCGTCGTAGTAACACCGCGGGCTGTTTTGGGTTAGTTAATTAAAAACTATGATAAACTTTGATTTAAAAGTTTTTATTCTGAGAAAATGATTTTTATTATGAACATGAAACTATATCCAAAAATTATGGTTAAACTCAAAGTGGAAGTATGTTTTCTAAAATGGTCATCTAGACGTCGTTCTTTCGACTGAAATGACTACCTTTACAAAAACGACTTGTAACTTATTTTTCCGACTAGAAACCTATACTTTTTTTGTTTAGATTCATAAAATAGAGTTCAATATGAAACCATGGCAATTTGATTCACTCAAAACGGATTTAAAATGAAGAAGTTATGGGTAAAACAAGATTGGATAATTTTTCTCATTTTAGCTACGTGAAAATTGGTAACAAATCTATTCCAACCATAACTTAATCAACTTGTATTATATATTATGTAATCTTGAGATACCATAGACACGTATACAATGTTTCGACCTATCATGTCGACACATCTATATATATTTCGGAACAACCATAGACACTCTATATGTGAATGTTGGAGTTAGCTATACAGGGTTGAGGTTGATTCCAAAATATATATAGTTTGAGTTGTGATCAATACTGAGATACGTATACACTGGGTCGTGGATTGATTCAAGATAATATTTATCGATTTATTTCTGTACATCTAACTGTGGACAACTAGTTGTAGGTTACTAACGAGGACAGCTGACTTAATAAACTTAAAACATCAAAATATATTAAAAGTGTTGTAAATATATTTTGAACATACTTTGATATATATGTATATATTGTTATAGGTTCGTGAATCAACCAGTGGTCAAGTCTTACTTCTCGACGAAGTAAAAATCTGTGAAAGTGAGTTATAGTCCCACTTTTAAAATCTAATATTTTTGGGATGAGAATACATGCAGGTTTTATAAATGATTTACAAAATAGACACAAGTACGTGAAACTACATTCTATGGTTGAATTATCGAAATCGAATATGCCCCTTTTTATTAAGTCTGGTAATCTAAGAATTAGGGAACAGACACCCTAATTGACGCGAATCCTAAAGATAGATCTATTGGGCCTAACAAACCCCATCCAAAGTACCGGATGCTTTAGTACTTCGAAATTTATATCATATCCGAAGGGTGTCCCGGAATGATGGGGATATTCTTATATATGCATCTTGTTATTGTCGGTTACCAGGTGTTCACCATATGAATGATTTTTATCTCTATGTATGGGATGTGTATTGAAATATGAAATCTTGTGGTCTATTGTTACGATTTGATATATATAGGTTAAACCTATAACTCACCAACATTTTTGTTGACGTTTTAAGCATGTTTATTCTCAGGTGATTATTAAGAGCTTCCGCTGTCGCATACTTAAATAAGGACAAGATTTGGAGTCCATGCTTGTATGATATTGTGTAAAAACTGCATTCAAGAAACTTATTTTGTTGTAACATATTTGTATTGTAAACCATTATGTAATGGTCGTGTGTAAACAGGATATTTTAGATTATCATTATTTGATAATCTACGTAAAGCTTTTTAAACCTTTATTGATGAAATAAAGGTTATGGTTTGTTTAAAAATGAATGCAGTCTTTGAAAAACGTCTCATATAGAGGTCAAAACCTCGCAACGAAATCAATTAATATGGAACGTTTTTAATCAATAAGAACGGGACATTTCATGTTTATCGTTAGTACCCCCCCCCCTCTCAAGCGAACATGTGGTGGGCCAACTTGAAGCTTATCACGAAAGGTCTCGAATAACGGCTTAAGGAGACTTTTAGTAAAAATATCGGCTAACTGAATAGTGGTAGGAACAAACTTTGTATACAACTTGCCAGAGGAAACAAGCTCGCAAATAAAATGATAATCAATGTCAATATGTTTGAACCGCTTATTAGAAACAAGATTCTGATTGAGGAACAAACAAGGCACTTTTGTTGTAACACAAAATCGTTGGACGTTCAGAAGGAATGACATGCAGCTCACGAAGGAGATAGGTAATCCAGACAATCTCAGTAGTCGTGTTTGCCAACGCTCAGTATTCAGACTCACAACTTGATCGGGCAACTGTGGGTTGCATCTTAGCACTCCATGAGACCAAATTACCACCAAGAAAAATGGAGTAACCAT
Organism: Rutidosis leptorrhynchoides; assembly: GCF_046630445.1. Classification (NCBI taxonomy): domain Eukaryota; kingdom Viridiplantae; phylum Streptophyta; class Magnoliopsida; order Asterales; family Asteraceae; genus Rutidosis; species Rutidosis leptorrhynchoides. Next base: position 385,170,320 of record NC_092343.1, on the reverse strand, counting down.
AAGTAGATCGTCGAGTCTCAATACAACGAGCCCAATCCGCATTCGAGTAACCAAGAATCGATGAGGTAGGAGAATGCGTGAACTTTAAACCATATGTAAGCAAACCCTTGACATATCTAAGTATGCGTTTAACGGCCTGAAAATGAAGAGTCGTAGGAGCATGAAGGAACTGAAGATGCATGCTGAGCAGGACTGTGACGAATAGCTGAATTGCCAGTAGTCGAGGGTGCATCAAAATGTGCAGCTGGATGACCAGTTGCTGGAGTAAGACAATCAGAAGCGATGATTGCAGTTGAATCTTCATTAGTATCATCAAAATTTGAAAAGGAAAGAGAGGCAAGTGAGACCGATGACGATTTGCCCAAATAAGGATAATATGATTCATCAAACTGAGCATGACGAGTCACATATATGTGGCCAGTGCTGGTGTCCAGACATTTATAACCTTTGTAGTTTTCGCTATACCCAATAAAAACGCAGGCGACGCTGCGAGGAGATTACTTTTGAGGTGAGTAATCACACATGTATAGATAAATGCAATACCCAAAAATGCGGAAATTATCATCGTTAGGCGTGGTGGAATGCAAAACCTCAAATGGAGATTTGAAGCTTAATACTTTAGACGGTAGCCTGTTAATAATGTACGTTGCAGAGCTAAAGGCATCCGTCCAAAGAGAAGCCGGAGCATGTGAATTAAATAGCATGGCAAGCTCGGTTTCAGTAATGTGTCGGTGTTTGCATTCATCACGACCATTTTGTTGCGGGGTATATGGGTAAGAGATGCGATGATGCGTCCCATTATCGGTTAATAATTTCTTAACTCGATTTATTAATCAACTGTGTATTGACAGGAATACATCGATCTTATTTATACATACAAGAGATAACAACAACTAGCCCTATAATAGTGGAATACAAGATAAATATAAAGGACTAGATAAACTCTAATTTAAATCAATGTTTATCGTTAACAACAGTAACGAGACTTATTCCCATTTTGACAAGAGATGCAAATTTTGACATGAATGTGGCTTGAACCTGCGCCCACATTTGCAAAGAGCTTCTACATAGAGAGCCCCGACTTATAAGACAATAGGTACCATTCGTATCGAAGTGCGCTAATAGGAGAAAAGGTTGTTTAATTACAATCGACTTGCTGCTAAAAGAATGAGTTTAAATAGGTTTTAAACGATCATGTAATAGTAAGAAACAATAAAGGGATATCACAATTAAGCTATACTTGTAAATTTGAGGAAAAAATTAGTATTTTCAAGCAAGTGAAAAGGTTATAGGTTATACCTTTTACGTTGACCTGCACTTGTTTGATTTAAATAAAACTCGTGAAATGTAGATTGTGAGGAACTTATAGTGATAGATGAATTCTTTATTTCATTGCATATAACATATCATTTACAAGGATAAGCCAACTATAATAACGTTGAAACTCAATTATCATGTTCATATTTACAATATTTTACCATCTTTTGTTTAGATATTTATAATTTATATAATATTATAAATTCGTCTAAACATAGGGTTATATTTAAAAAAAAATTCAGACACGCGTGAATGATTTATACTAATGTACTAGGTAGTAATGCGTAAATTTAATCGTTAATTACAAATTTAGGGCTTAGGGGCTTAGCGCTACTAATAGATAAATCTTTATCCATACATTATATACATGAATTATATTATATGATTACTTTTTGAGATGTGAAAGCCAATTCTTGACAATCAATTATACGTGTCGGTGTACCACTCTTTGTGACTAGATATTTTTTCTAACAACGAGCCTTACCCGTTTGAAATTTGATGTCGCAATTAAAATGTGAACAAACACATAGGCCACAACGGTACCATCAGCTTTCAATTGTCGTGTGATAAAAGTATCCATATATATATAAGCCACGCAAATGGGCTTCATGTCAGCATCATTTTTCTGCAAAAGCTAAAATTCAAATGAAATAATGTACAACGATGAAAAAGATAAGGAAAACATGTAACGATGTGTGTAATGCATGTGGTTTCACTTGTCAAATAAAAAGAACTGTGCAAAAAGTACTATACAAGTTACAACCAATAATAATAAAGATTACACTTTTCACATTACTTATATTTTTATATATACTCCGTAATAAGGACTCCAATTCAGTTCAAATCAGACAAAAAGGATTTTACAATTCAGATATATTATAAATTTTCCTTTGAATCCAGCATAATGGGTTAAAAATGTTTTGTCATTGTGTTGTGTTCATTTGTGGTACTCACATTACAAAATTCTCATTTAATGAATATTCGAAACTTTCATGTCCGTTTGACTCGAAGAATGTTTTTAGAAAAAATAAATTGTATTTAATGGAATATAATAAAGAATTGGAATCCAATGAATATAATTCTATAGAATGAAGTAATTTTTGTGCACATTTAATTGACAAGAATTAATATTAGATTCCGTTTTAATTGGAACGAGTTGGTTCGAAACTTTATTTTAATAGCAAAAGTAACCTATTTCTTTCTTAAACTTTTGCTTTACGCGTTTTAATTTTCAGTTTCGTGTTTCGATTTTTTAATTTCACGTTTAAGTTTGCATGTCAATTTTGCGATTCATATTTTAGTTTTCACTTTCGCATTCTAGTAACTATATAACTTAAACGTTTTAGTTTCGCATTTCAGTTTCAAGTTTCATGTTTTCTCAAACACGAAACTAGAAACTAAAGAAAAGCTGAAAATCACGCGAAATCGATGACTAAAACACGAAACTAAAACTTGAACTGAAAGTTTAAACGCGAAACAAAAACAAGAATTTGAAATCTGAAAATAGGAACAAGAAATATGAAATGAAAACCGAAAATTAAATTGAAAGTTGAAACACGAAATTTATAATTGATATGTGAAATGCGAACACGAAAACTGAAACACGGAACTGATACACATCTAAAAGATTGACACGAGAAACGCGAAAATGAATACTAGTCTCTCTTTGTGCTCGCTCTTGAAATGCAAAACGACATACCGAAAACAAATAAACGAAACTACAACCGAAAGGCAAAACTTAAAGCTGAAACATGAAATAAAAATTGAAAAGTGAAACACGAAAATGTAATTGAAATGCGAAAATGAAAACCGTTACACAAAACTGAAAACTGATATGCAAATTCAAAATCGAAAATTGAACGCCAAACTAATGCTAAAACAAGAAGATGAAAATGGAAACATAAAAATGTAAATGGAAGCATGAAACTGAAACTGAAACATGAAACTGAAAATTGACACGTGATAAACGAAATTGATAACTAAAGTGTGAAACTGTAAATAAAATACTCGAAACTGGAAAAAATATGAAACTGTAACTGAAATGTGAAACACAAAACTGAAACGCGAAACTAAAACTGAAACGTGAAACTGAAAACTAAACCGCAAAACTGAAAATATAAACATGAAACTGAAAGATGAAACACAATACTGAAAACGGAAACATGAAGGATTTATAAGTTTTCAGGGAATATAAACATGAAGGATTTATAAACATAAACATGAAGGATTTATAACATTTCAGGGAATATAAACATGAATATTTCATAAATGAAGGATTTATAACATTTCAGGGAATATAATTTCTTCAAAATCTGTCAACCAAACAGCGATCTAATGAATTTTATTTCAATTTCATTAAAATCCCTTATCAACCAAACAAGGCTTCATAGGTTCATCATCAGATTCTTGTATAAAGAAAATGTGTATCCTATGTTTTTTTTTTTTTTTTTTTTTTTTTTTTTTTTTTTTTTTTTTTTAATTTTAGCCCTATAATTGTTCTCGCAGCCTCAATTTTTCTTTCATCCTCGATCCTCGCACTTTCCTCTCCTAGCCAATTTTGTTTTTCATATTCATCCTTCTCGCCTTTTGATTTCATAATTCTTCCCAACCGTTTTTCAATCTCTTTTTTTTCCTGCAACTTTATTTTCCTTCTTTATTTTTTTTTTCTTTTTCACATTTTATATAGTATAGTGAATAGTGATATCCCCTCTCCAATGAGTAAATTCAAGATTTTTCATCATGTTCGCTCAAAAATAATAGTTCACAAATAAAAAATAAGAAGTTTAAGAAATATTATTATTACACTGTAGTTTTGTTACTTTACAATTTTATCACTTATTTTTATCAATATTTTTGTCTTATATACATACATTAAAGGTACCAACTTTACATCCTTATTGTTATCTATTTTTGAAAGTGGCATATTAATTAGTGAGAGCAAAAAGGATAGTGAACTACTAAATTGAAACAATGAAGTATATTGTTTCTTAATTAAAGGATATCCCACTTAGAGTATGTGCGAAAATGAGGAAAAGTTATTGTTTTTGAATAATTTGTTATTGTCAGACCATTGTTAATGCGGCATCACCCGCCACCATCACGATCATATACGCCGGTTAACGCTACTAACACGGCGTTTTCGGTGACATTTTCTCGTTGTTAGTCATGTGAGCAATGATCAAGGAAAAGTGGCGTTTGGGCCACGTGCTGAGCTGTGATTGGTTGACGTATTTGACTGTTTTTCAAATGCTAACTTTTTTTTTCTTCAAAAACTTGATTATATTTTCTCTATATATAAACACAGCATATAGTCACTTATTTCTACAATTTCTCAACACTCCATTCTTCACATTCCAGTATTTAAAAACTAGTCAAAACTTCATTCATCATGAATCCGTTAAACATTCTTGTTGAGGCTTTTTACGGAGGTCAATTTGATGACGAGGTGAAGGTTTATTTTGGCGCTATAAAACAACGTTCAATATTGATGTGCGGGAGTTTGAGCTCTCGAATTTGTTTGCTTTTCTTAAAACTAATCTCCCTTTCGGCCATAAACAAGTTTGGTATTTCAAAGATGTCAACGTTAAGGCCGATCTTCTTATAGATAACGAAGATTGGTATGCTTTGGTAGGCCGATTCATGAAATGGTCTGAAACTATCAAATTGTATACTGAATTTATTGATGATAGTACTTATGTTGTTTATAGTGAGGATGAAGATGAACCTGGTTCTCCCTACGTCAGTGAGAGATGGGTGTGTGACGATACGATCGAAGATGGAACATATTGATGAATTTAGGATGAATGTAATCCTTCGTTATATTATTGTTATTGTTTCTTATTTTTATGAATTTAGGATGAAATTTTTTAATTATTGTTTTTTATTTTTATGAATTTATATTTAGCATTATGCTTTAAATAATGTTTTGTTTGTAATTTTATTTTATTTACTTATATACTTTTAGTTTAAAATAAATAAATAAACACAAAACTGGTAGCCCTTTTTGACATTTTCTCATTAGGAATGTCAAAGCATTGATATTCACACAATCAGCAATTTAAAAAGTACACTCTCTGACTCCACCTCATAATCACTAGGCTTCACCGTATTTATGGTCTTATAGTTCCTTGTTTAATTTGAACGAGATCCGGATAGGCCGCGTGTTGCGGCGGGGCCTTCCGGGTTGCATATTAATGGTTAACGTAGCGTTATGTATATATAGAAGCGAAACGGCTCACGTGTTAAGCCCTGTTTTAGATGTCGGTGTGTTTAGCGTTTTTTAAAAAGGTGTCCTTTTCGCGTATAGTTAGTTGTGTTGTGTTCATAAAATTATTCCGAGTTGAAAGGTGGTGCATGAAAAATTTAATGCTCGGCGAGCTGGAAGATACGGCCCGAAAAAATTGTGGTGAAGTTTGGTTAAGATTTTTTAATAGAATAATGATTTGACGGTTTCTATTTCTAGAAAAATTGTAGTTTGGACGATAGCTGAAAGGCCGATTTTGTAAATTTAGTTTGGGTTGTGGTTTTGATCATCGTGAAACGACCAAAAGTTGGTACACAGTGGCGGAGCCACCTTATAACCTATGGTGTCACGTGCCACTAGTCTAATAGTTGTTCAAGGGTTGTCCAATGGTTGTCGAGTGAGTGAAATATTTGAAGTTTTAAGATGTGCACCCACTAAAGAAAAATTGGTGCTACCGGAATACCAGCCAACTCATTTGTATAAACTAACTTTAAGCAATTTACAGTTGATGGATTATTTTTTAGTTTATAAATATGTTCGATTATCAAAAAATGAAAGAATAAAAAAAATAGTGTAACTGATGTGCAGAGAAGTTGAGGGAAGATGACTATTGACTAGGCCCACCTGCCCACCGAATTTCAATGTTTATGGGAATGGGAATTTACTGGAATGTGGAGATACCAAAATATCTTCTTTAGTACCTTAATATTAGATGAGTATACAATTTTAAACCCTGAAGTTCTAAAGTTAATAGTTTTAGCCCTCTATATTTAGAAACGACGTAATTAAAATAATTATCAAGTATTCAACTACTAATTTCATTATTTCATTAATATATATATATTTTGGCATTAATTATCAAGTATACAATTTTGGCACCATTTATTTCAGCATATACTCTATCTTCAGCTTTTTTCTCCCAACGTAAACTTTGTACCAAGAGTGCCAAAATTTTGCTAGTCTAATTCATCAAATCTGTCGATTTTAAGAAGACACCACCACTCCTATTTAACTAGATTATAGCTAACGATCAGAACCAGACCAGTCTCGTCGGCGTCGGAGGTCCCACGCGCCGCCAAGAACATCCGCCGTAGGTCGATTTTTCCGGCCAATTTACAAGCTTTTCCGGTCAAATCCCGGCGAGTGAACAATCACAGACCCCATTCCTGGCCCAAGAAGGTTTTTTCGCATAGAATATTACCACCCTTTGCCTCACCGCATTACTCCCGCTGACCGCCACCGCCACCACCACCGCCTGTTACCGAAAATTAAATTTTCCGGCTGGTTACGTTTCTCTCTCTCAATTTATCTTTGTGTTAACTGCTATCTGATTCTTGTCTATTACTAATATCACTGTTTTACTTGCTTTCTTATACTTGTATTTGAAAGGACCCGTTCTAATCCATCCGGACGAAGTCCACATCGATTATAAACGATTCACAACAGTTGATTACATCACGAGGTACTTGACCTCTATATGATACATTTTACAAACATTGCATTCGTTTTCAAAAGAAAAACTTTCATTTCAACGTAAGTTGACAGGCATGCATACCATTTCATAATATATCTAAACTATAAATGACTTAGTAATAATCTTGATAAACTTCAATGACTCGAATGCAACGTCTTTTGAAATATGTCATGAACGACTCCAAATAATATCCTTTAAATGAGTAAATGCACAGCGGAAGATTTCTTTCATACCTGAGAATAAACATGCTTTAAAGTATCAACCAAAAGGTTGGTGAGTTCATTAGTTTAACATAAATAATCATTTCATAATTTTAATAGACCACATGGTTTCATATTTCCATTTCTCGTAAACATACGTCCCATGCATAGAGACAAAAATATCATTCATATGGATTGAACAGCTGGTAACCGACATTCACAATATACATATTAGAATATCCCCATCATTCCGGGATCCTCCTTCGGACATGATATAAATTTCAAAGTACTAAAGTATCCGGTACTTTGGATGGGGCTTGTTGGGCCCGATAGATCTATCTTTAGGATTCGCGTCAATTAGGGTGTCTGTTCCCTAATTCTTAGATTACCAGACTAAAAAGGGGCATATTCGGTTTAATAATCCAGCCATAGAATGTAGTTTTAAGTACTTGTGTCTATTTCGTAAAACATTTATAAAAGCAACGCATGTATTCTCAGCCCAAAAATGTAAAGAGTAAAAGGGAGCAAATGAAACTCATCATATTGTATTTCGTAGTAAAAATACATATAACATCATTGAACAAGTGTAAAGTTGGCCTCGGATTCACGAACCTATATTATTTATATATATATTAACACATGTGATTGTAATTGAACGAATTTATATTATTAGTAATATACTTGTTATTTTAATAAATAATATGTTATATGTTTTAAATATAGTGTTATGTACTAATTGTTATTTGGTAAAATACTACTAATACTAATAATTAAAAAGTTGTAGTTTCTTTATAATGATAATAATAATGATATCAATAATGTCAATTCAAATAAAAATAATAATGATAGTTATAATAATAAAAATGATAATTTTTATAAAAAAAATGATATGATAATTATAATAATGATAATAATAATAATAATAATAATAATAATAATAATAATAATAATAATAATAATAATAATAATAATAATAATAATAATAATAATTAACAATAACAATAATAATAATAACAATAATAATAATAATAATAAAAATAATAATTAAATTGCTACCTTTAAGAAATCAGCAAAAAGATTGCCCAGACCAGGGCTCGAACACTTGACCTCTCGTATACACATCAACACCCCAAACCATCGGACCATTCATGCTTTTCTGGTTAAATCTCAAACCCGTAAGTATTTAAACCGTAATATTTATTTTATCCTTGTTTCAGTCCAACCCAAAAACAGCTATATGGACTACGACCCAACAGGCCCATTCCGAAATTATCAATCAGTCCAACAGCACAAATTAATACTACGTAGTTCGGTTTTTTTTTTTTTTTTTTTTTTAAACCGACACCATGAGATAGTGGAGTGCAGTCGACAAAAAAAAAATCACTCATAATCACATCATCATTCTTTATTCATCTTATTATCATCTCAACTATAATAATCATTATCATTATTTTCTTTATTTACTTACTCGGTTCCACCTTCATCATCACTCTTTAATGTAACATAATTTTTGGAAGCAGGAAATAGTGGCAGTCGAAAAGAAACAGAAATATTTAAACCGCAGCAGTGGTTTCAGCGTAACAGGATCAAAACAGGAGTGTGCAGCAGGTTCACGTAATTCTTTTTCTTTATCGTAGCTGGAACAATAGCAGAAGCAAGTGGAGGTTTAGGTTTGTTTGATGGCCGTAGCAGTAGTCTATTTTTGATCAGGACATATAGCAGTTTCATACAGTAGCAGCGATAAGGGAAAAAAATTAATAATTTGGAAGAGAGAGATGGTAGGATGGTGATGATTTGTTGTTGTGCTTTCTCGTGGGTTACCTCATAAACGTTCACGTCGAGTAGCACTGTTATGAATATGAAAGGTTTAGTGATCGGTTGTGATAGTTTATGGTGAGTAATGATGTTACGATTAAGAAGAAGATGGTGGTTTAGGTTCTCAAATGATGGAGGTGGTGATAGGGTATCGGTGGTGATGAATGGTTGTGATGGGTCTTAAATGGTGGTTCAAATGGGTGGCGGTTTACTGGGTGTTTGTTCGTAGGAAGAAAAAGAAGATCGGAAACATAACTGTACAGCATATTGGTGTTCGATGATGTAGGTGGTGATCTTGATGGTGGTGTCTCGATGTAGAGGTGTTAAGTTTTATGGTTTATGTATAAGTCTGCATATATATGTATATGTAAGAGATGATGGGTTTCAAATGTTAATGTTATGTAAATGTAAATGTATATACATATATTATTAGATTGTGATAGTTGGTGGTGACTAGAAACAGAAAAATATGCAACGATAGTGGATTCGGTGGTGTTGATGATTAGATAGGAAACAGAAATTAGTACAAGTGGTGTGGGGTTTTAGTTTAAAGTAATTGGAGCTAGAATGAATTGATCAAGTGGATTTTAATAATTGGAGCATACAGCAAGAAAAGAATTCGTGCAAATTGGTTTTCCAATGTGGTACATATATAATATAATATATAAGTGATAAGTGATGAAGGACAACTGGATTCGGTTAGATGTATATATCACATAGTAATCACTAATAATAATAATAATAAAATATGAGTAATCAATTATCAATCAATGCAGGAAATGAATTGAAAAAGGAAAACATGGTGATTTGATTAATTGAAATGAAGTGGGGTTCGTAATATATTATTGTGTTTCATTCTCGCAGTATGCATATGTATATTTATTTTAAGTAAAGTAATAATAATTGATAATATTAATAAAATAATATATACTTATAATCATAATCATTCAATATGAAATGAAATGAAACAGAACGTACAGTAAGGGCATTTCACATTATCAACCGATACTCTTCACGGGGTGTTATCTCGGACTCTGTTGTTAATCAGTGGCGGATAAGAGATTTCAGAAAAAAAATCCATAGCTTTATTTATTCTAATCATTTGTATAGTTTTAGTCATTAAACTGTTAAATAAAATTTAAGTCACTATCCGCGCTCGATCTTGGGTAAAATATAAAAAGTGCTGAAATTTATTATTTAGTTTCTAAATATATTTTTAATAGGCCTATAACTTATATAACTCATTTTCGTATCACCGTTTATTTAAAATTACATAAGTTTGAATTTAACTTACTTAATATCAATCGGAATATCAAACGAGTATTACAATCATTTAATATTTATTTTTAATATACTTTATTTATATATATAGATATATTTTAAATAATAATTATTATAATATCCTATTTTTATTTTATTAATTTTTAATAACAACAACATACAATATTTAAAATTATATTTCTAATTATTATTTATATATATATATATATATATATATATATATATACACATATCAACTTACAATTAATTGTTCGTGAATCGTCGGAACTGGTCGAAGGTCAAATGATTTCATGAAACAGTTCAAAAATTTTGAGACTCGGTTTAATAGACTTTGCTTATCGTGTCAAAACTATATAAAGATTAAGTTTAAATTTGGTCGGAAATTTCCGGGTCGTCACAGTACCTACCCGTTAAAGAAATTTCGTCCCGAAATTTGATAGAGATGGTCATGGCTGACAATAAGTATGTTTTTATGATGATTATGAGTTGATAAATAGAGTCTTATCAACATTGAGTAATGTTGATAAAATAATTCGATTACTCGAAACGTACGAGTGAAGCTATCACAAAAGATTGAGATAGAAATTTAACTTTTGACATAATCACGGTGGATTTCCGGAATTCAAGGGATTTAGAGAAAATCTTTGTAATAAGATTTGATTCTTCGATAATTAAAGAAATTAAAATTTTCTTTTCTTAAATGCAATAATATGTCTCGATTGTTCGATCAAATTACCAGAAGTCACGAGAAAAGATAGAACTATCAGGAAGATACGTTATTGATATGTTTAGAGATTAGATAGAATGTAAGAGTCGTGTAATATGGCACATGATGACGGTATAGTCTGTGAATCATCACGTTCCATTAGAAACTCAGCATGACTTACTGTAATATAATCACGTTGATCAAGTGTCATTATATTATACTAACTCATGCTTCAGTTCCCAACACTACTTCAATGTCATTCATATTTTAAACTTGAAGGTTTACAGAATATAGAAACTAAACAGTTTCCTTTATGGTGTAATACAGATGATGTGAAAAGATAACTGATTTCAGATAAGGATAGCTATGAAAATATCTTCAAAAATATCGAAGATATTTATGACGATATTTTGGGATTTCTACGATCATAGGTTGATGAAGAAAATCCTTTCGCAAGGATTTAGAATAAATAAGGAGCAAGATATTCGTTGAAGGTTTCATCAGTTCCAGAATTACCTGGATTCTTTGAATATATGGTATGGTCCTTGTATTTGTCCTTGGTCTCCTTCGTGGTTAGCTCAATCCGTTTTCCAGTTTCAACTTTTCTGAGCTTTTCCAACATACTATTATTTATCATCAACTTCCGATGATTAAGATCGTTTACGGTTGTCTACGGTTTCTACTGCTTCATTCAGCTTTTTCGACATTCAGAGTATTGATTTGTAGACTGAGTGCTTTTCAGAATTTCAGATGAAAGGTCATAATTCTAAGAGATGAATGTTATACATATAACTGTTGATGTAGACATGCTGTGAGTTTTCAAAGTACTGATTGCTGATTCCAGGTAATTGGTATGTCAGTTCTCGTTACAAGATGCGGATGAGTACATGATGAGACTTCAATAGATAAATATAGTGATTTGTCGGAGAGATTTAAACCAAGGAGCGACGAGATTGCTGGTACATCTGCTGGTAATATGGTGGAATATAAAAGGTTTTTCGGTAACAATAAAAAGCACGCATATATAACAAAGTTATAATAAGATTGTTTCGAACGAAAAGTCGAAGTTGACTTGCTGGAGCTGTGATAAAATTTGCTACTTTGAAAGGAATCACCAAGTTATTTTGGGTAATAATAACACTAAAAGAATTAGCACAGATACGTGTTAAACGTTTAGTCAGGTTCCGAGTGTTTTCAGTGTACAATTATATGACCAATCTTTTCTCCCGTAGATGAAGTGTGGTTGGTTCATTCTCTCGATTGAGGTGTTTTTCAAGAATCATGAAATGTTTGAACCCAGTTTGGAATCGTCAAGATAAAAATGAGGTTTAAGATGAGATCAAGTGGCAAACTTGAAGAATTGTTTAGTTTCATATATTATAATCGATATTTTAATTCATTTTAATTGTCCAATGTTATTAGTCCACAGTCGATAGTCCACAGTTGACAGTCCAATAATTCATATATAGTTTAATATATAATATTCGAATTAATTAATACGTATCGTGACCCGTGTACATGTCTCAGACTCGATCACAACTCAAACTATATATATTATTGTAGAATCAACCTCAACCCTTTATAGCTAACTCCCGCGTTACTGCATATAGAGTGTCTATGGTGATTCCAAATAATATATACAGATGCGTCGATATGATATGTCAAAACCTTGTATACGTGTCCCGATATTTAAAGTGCGTAAAAATAAATAACAGAAATTAAATGACGATAAATAAAATTGCGAGAGTATAAATTGCGATAAATAAATTGCGATAAAATAAAATGTGATGCAGAATTAACAGTTAGCTAGGAACAGTTAGCTAGGAGTTTGTTAGCGTGGTTTCTTAACAAAATTTCATATTGTTAATTAGTCTGTTTCTAATCAATTTTTATTGTGTCCATTATTTCTTCATTATGCCACTTGTTGGATTCTGATAGGTCAAAATCCAAATTTAAAATTGAACGAAAATGGTTATTCTGCAGTGAACGGATACGTATATCGGTGGTTGTAAATAAGATAGTAAACGACTGTTGAATCAGATTCAAAGAATGTACGGTGTAATTTATTAATGTGAAATCTAAATATTCCTCGGGTATTACCTACCCGTTAAAATATTTTCACCATTAACACTTTGTACAAAAGAATTATTTTTAATTACAATCTTTATGAAAATATACTTACATATATATATTTTCTTCAGATGTAATTATGGATTTAATGAGATAATATGATATTAATCTCATTTGATTTAACGTCCGAACTATAATACATAATCTCTAAAACATTAGAGATTACATAATCGCCATGAAGAACGAAGATAATTGATGTAGAACGATACGTAGAACGATGTTTATGCACGAGGTATAGGATGAGATGTTGAGTCATGGATTGTTGATGATATTGATGTTGCTGGTGCTGTTGCTGAAGCTGGTACGTTTTGCACCATATGTTCCAAAGCTACAACTCGAACGCGAAGCTCGTTGACTCATTTCTCCGGAACGATTTTTTTTTTTTGATAGAAACGACCGGATGAATAAAGTTTAGAATTTAAGATAGTATTTAATCGTGACAAAATACTTTAGAACTGAGAGAGAAAATGGTGTTTCGAATAGGTTCGTCAGTAAATGCTTCAGGATCATCGCCAAGAGGTGAATTCGGTCGATGAAAAGGATCACCTGATTCTTGTCTCCAATGATTAAGTAGACTACGAACCCATCAGATGAATTGGGGATGGCTGACGGATTAATTCATTCTGGTGACACCGCTTTCGAAGCTTAGGTGAATATCCATGTCAGAATAGCTATCGGAACCTGAGGGACTCGAACTGGTTGAGGGATTCATCTTGTACGATCAGATGAAGTATTTTCGATAAGAAATAGATTATAGGATGTAGATTAGTCCCCTGCAATACATAATTTACATATGTATAAATAATACTAAAATCCCATAAGTTACGGAGGAATCTACGAAATATGTTAGGCAAAGTCTACAGTAGCAGATACGCTAAGATATGAATTAGCAGATATGCTAAGATATGAATTTTGTCTACACACTATTCATGCAATCAATGCAGTAAGATGTGTCTAGACTAAGAATGATACACAAGTGATTCCCTAAGAATGATAAGCAGATAATTTTCGACACGAAATGATAAGCAAAACTTTTTACATGCAGACACGGTCGAAGTCCAGACTTACTACTGCATCCTAACGACTATCAACTAGACACACTAATACAAAACCTGGTTCGCTAAGACCACCGCTCTGATACCAACTGAAAGGACCCGTTCTAATCCATCCGGACGAAGTCCACATCGATTATAAACGATTCACAACAGTTGATTACATCACGAGGTACTTGACCTCTATATGATACATTTTACAAACATTGCATTCGTTTTCAAAAGACAAACTTTCATTTCAACGTAAGTTGACAGGCATGCATATCATTTCATAATATATCTAAACTATAAATGACTTAGTAATAATCTTGATAAACTTCAATGACTCGAATGCAACGTCTTTTGAAATATGTCATGAACGACTCCAAATAATATCCTTTAAATGAGTAAATGCACAGCGGAAGATTTCTTTCATACCTGAGAATAAACATGCTTTAAAGTGTCAACCAAAATGTTGGTGAGTTCATTAGTTTAACATAAATAATCATTTCATAATTTTAATAGACCACAAGGTTTCATATTTCCATTTTTCGTAAACATACGTCCCATGCATAGAGACAAAAATATCATTCATATGGATTGAACACCTGGTAACCGACATTCACAATATACATATTAGAATATCCCCATCATTCCGGGATCCTCCTTCGGACATGATATAAATTTCGAAGTACTAAAGCATCCGGTACTTTGGATGGGGCTTGTTGGGCCCGATAGATCTATCTTTAGGATTCGCGTCAATTAGGGTGTCTGTTCCCTAATTCTTAGATTACCAGACTAAAAAGGGGCATATTCGGTTTAATAATCCAGCCATAGAATGTAGTTTTAAGTACTTGTGTCTATTTCGTAAAACATTTATAAAAGCAACGCATGTATTCTCAGCCCAAAAATGTAAAGAGTAAAAGGGAGCAAATGAAACTCACCATACTGTATTTCGTAGTAAAAATATATATAACATCATTGAACAAGTGTAAGGTTGGCCTCGGATTCACGAACCTATATTATTTATATATATATTAACACATGTGATTGTAATTGAACGAATTTATATTATTAGTAATATACTTGTTATTTTAATAAATAATATGTTATATGTTTTAAATATAGTGTTATGTACTAATTGTTATTTGGTAAAATACTACTAATACTAATAATTAAAAAGTTGTAGTTTCTTTATAATGATAATAATAATGATATCAATAATGTCAATTCAAATAAAAATAATAATGATAGTTATAATAATAAAAATGATAATTTTTATAAAAAAATGATATGATAATTATAATAATGATAATAATAATAATAATAATAATAATAATAATTAACAATAACAATAATAATAATAATAACAATAATAATAATAATAATAATAATAATAATAATAATAATAATAAAAATAATAATTAAATTGCTACCTTTAAGAAATCAGCAAAAAGATTGCCCAGACCCGGGCTCGAACACTTGACCTCTCGTATACACATCAACACTCCAAACCATCAGACCATTCATGCTTTTCTGGTTAAATCTCAAACCCGTAAGTATCTAAACCGTAATATTTATTTTATCCTTGTTTCAGTCCAACCCAAAAACAGCTATATGGACTACGACCCAACAGGCCCATTCCGAAATTATCAATCAGTCCAACAGCACAAATTAATACTACGTAGTTCGGTTTTTTTTTTTTTTTTTTTTTTTTTTTTTAAACCGACACCATGAGATAGTGGAGTGCAGTCGACAAAAAAAAAATCACTCATAATCACATCATCATTCTTTATTCATCTTATTATCATCTCAACTATAATAATCATTATCATTATTTTCTTTATTTACTTACTCGGTTCCACCTTCATCATCACTCTTTAATGTAACATAATTTTTGGAAGCAGGAAATAGTGGCAGTCGAAAAGAAACAGAAATATTTAAACCGCAGCAGTGGTTTCAGCGTAACAGGATCAAAACAGGAGTGTGCAGCAGGTTCACGTAATTCTTTTTCTTTATCGTAGCTGGAACAATAGCAGAAGCAAGTGGAGGTTTAGGTTTGTTTGATGGCCGTAGCAGTAGTCTATTTTTGATCAGGACATATAGCAGTTTCATACAGTAGCAGCGATAAGGGAAAAAAATTAATAATTTGGAAGAGAGAGATGGTAGGATGGTGATGATTTGTTGTTGTGCTTTCTCGTGGGTTACCTCATAAACGTTCACGTCGAGTAGCACTGTTATGAATATGAAAGGTTTAGTGATCGGTTGTGATAGTTTATGGTGAGTAATGATGTTACGATTAAGAAGAAGATGGTGGTTTAGGTTCTCAAATGATGGAGGTGGTGATAGGGTATCGGTGGTGATGAATGGTTGTGATGGGTCTTAAATGGTGGTTCAAATGGGTGGCGGTTTACTGGGTGTTTGTTCGTAGGAAGAAAAAGAAGATCGGAAACATAACTGTACAGCATATTGGTGTTCGATGATGTAGGTGGTGATCTTGATGGTGGTGTCTCGATGTAGAGGTGTTAAGTTTTATGGTTTATGTATAAGTCTGCATATATATGTATATGTAAGAGATGATGGGTTTCAAATGTTAATGTTATGTAAATGTAAATGTATATACATATATTATTAGATTGTGATAATTGGTGTTGTCTAGAAACAGAAAAATATGCAACGATAGTGTATTCGGTGGTGTTGATGATTAGATAGGAAACAGAAATTAGTACAAGTGGTGTGGGGTTTTAGTTTAAAGTAATTGGAGCTAGAATGAATTGATCAAGTGGATTTTAATAATTGGAGCATACTGCAAGAAAAGAATTCGTGCAAATTGGTTTTCCAATGTGGTACATATATAATATAATATATAAGTGATAAGTGATGAAGGATAACTGGATTCGGTTAGATGTATATATCACATAGTAATCACTAATAATAATAATAATAAAATATTAGTAATCAATTATCAATCAATGCAGGAAATGAATTGAAAAAGGAAAACATGGTGATTTGATTAATTGAAATGAAGTGGGGTTCGTAATATATGATTGTGTTTCATTCTCGCAGTATGCATATGTATATTTATTTTAAGTAAAGTAATAATAATTGATAATATTAATAAAATAATATATACTTATAATCATAATCATTCAATATGAAATGAAATGAAACAGAACGTACAGTAAGGGCATTTCACATTATCAACCGATACTCTTCACGGGGTGTTATCTCGGACTCTGTTGTTAATCAGTGGCGGATAAGAGATTTCAGAAAAAAAATCCATAGCTTTATTTATTCTAATCATTTGTATAGTTTTAGTCATTAAACTGTTAAATAAAATTTAAGTCACTATCCGCGCTCGATCTTGGGTAAAATATAAAAAGTGCTGAAATTTATTATTTAGTTTCTAAATATATTTTTAATAGGCCTATAACTTATATAACTCATTTTCGTATCACCGTTTATTTAAAATTACATAAGTTTGAATTTAACTTACTTAATATCAATCGGAATATCAAACGAGTATTACAATCATTTAATATTTATTTTTAATATACTTTATTTATATATATAGATATATTTTAAATAATAATTATTATAATATCCTATTTTTATTTTATTAATTTTTAATAACAACAACATACAATATTTAAAATTATATTTCTAATTATTATTTATATATATATATATACACATATCAACTTACAATTAATTGTTCGTGAATCGTCGGAACTGGTCGAAGGTCAAATGATTTCATGAAACAGTTCAAAAATTTTGAGACTCGGTTTAATATACTTTGCTTATCGTGTCAAAACTATATAAAGATTAAGTTTAAATTTGGTCGGAAATTTCCGGGTCGTCACAGTATTTATTAGGTGTAAAAGTATAAACGTATTTCTGTCTAGACATATATTGATATATTTATATTTATATAGACTATACTGATATATTTATATTTGTAGTGATACCACTGTTACACTTGCTTTTCCTTTTGAAATCTTTATATTATCCATAGCATACATCTATATTTTATTTTATTTTCTGTTCTTAATATCATAAGTAATAACAAATACTTTTAGCATAGTCATATTTTCTTATTTTTAGTCTCTACTTGGGTCATCTTTTAGTATATAGGTTAATATAGATCTTACGCATACCTATGGTAACTTGAGGTCATGTCCTCCTAGTTTAGTGGTGGGTAGGTCCAGAGGGGTTAGAGGCGGTAGTAGGGTGGCCACCCTTGGTAGGATTAGAGTGGGTAGTTGGAATATAGGAACCTTGACGGGTAAGAGGATTGAGCTCATTGATACCTTTCTTTAGTGTAATGTGGACATAGGGTGTGTTCAAGAGACTAGATGGAAGGGTGAAGGGGCAGTGGATATTAAGGACTATAGGTTGTGGTACTCGGGTTCTAGGATAGCACGGAACGGGGTAGGTATCTTTTTGGGAAATCTACATAAGGATAACGTTGTTGACGTGGGTAGGTTTAGCGATAGGATTATGTCGGTTAGTCTAATTATTAAGGAGGAAACTTTCACGGTCATTAGCGCGTACGCACCTCATGCGGGTTTAAGTGATGCGGAAAAGAAGAGTTTTTGGGAATTGTTAGATGAGGTAGTGAGGGGGTGCCCAGCGGATCATCGACTAATTATAGGGGGTGATCTGAATGGACACATAGGAGTGGAGGCAGAAGGTTACGAGGGAGCCTATGGGGGTTTTGGGTTTGGTCCTAGAAATGAAGAAGGGCGCTCAATCGTTGAGTTTGCCATTGCCCACGAGTTGGTTGTAGCTAACTCTTTTTTCAAGAAGAGGGATGCTCAGTTAGCCACGTTTTATAGCGGGGGCCGTTGCACCCAGATTGACTTTTTGCTCCTTCGTAAAGGGGAACTTAGGACATGTAGGGACTGTAAGGTCCTTCCAGCATATACGTGCTCCTCCCAGCACAGATTGTTGATCATGGACCTAGTTTCCCTGGGAAGAGTTCGTAGGAGGGCTAAGGTTGTGCAACATAGAATCCTTTGGAAGAACCTACATGGAGCGAAGGCAGAGACTTTTAGAACGACTGTGGCCGACAGATTGAGTGTAGAAGGGGATAACGTAGCCCCTGCTAACGTGGACCAGTTATGGAACCGCATGGCGTCCACTATCAGAGAGGTGGCAAAAGAAGCTTTAAGGATGGCATTAGGGACATCGAGAGCCCATAAGAGTAGTAGAGAATCGTGGTGGCTTAGTGACGATGTCCAAACAAAAGTCGCGTTAAAGCAGATGAGGTTTAGGGAGCTCATTACTTTTGGAGAAGGGACACCTGCAGAGAGAACTAGGGTAGAAGAAAGATATAAAGAAGCTAAAAGAGAAGCAAAGAAGGCCGTAGCAATTGCAAAAGACAAAGCTTATGAAGATTTATATAGGAAACTAGACTCTAAAGAGGGAGCCAATGACATATATAGAATAGCTAAAGCTAGGGAGCGAAGAGGCAGGGACTTAGTTAACGTCAAATATATCAAGGATGAAGCGGGTCAAAGTATAGTGAGAGAAGACCTTATTAAGAAAAGATGGGAAGAGTATTTTGCATCCCTTTTTGGTAGGGAAAGAACAGAGTGGAACGGGGAACTCCGCGAGGTTCGTGAATATCAAAACAACTGTTACTGCACGAGGATTAACCAGGAGGAAGTTAGATCAGCCCTACGAAAGATGGGGAGAAACAAAGCAGTAGGACCAGACCAAATCCCGATTGAGGCGTGGAGGTGCCTAGGAGGTGATGGGGTTAGATGGTTGACAAACCTTTTCAACACGACGTTTAGAAGTGCAAAGATGCCTATGGAATGGATGCTCAGTGAGGTCATCCCCATTTACAAGAATAAGGGAGATGCACAAATATGTAGTAATTACAGAGGCATAAAGTTACTTAGTCATACTATGAAGCTTTGGGAGAGAGTGATTGAGACGAGGCTCCGACGCGAGACAAAGGTTTCAGAGAACCAATTCAGTTTCATGCCAGGACGTTCATCGATTGAGGCGATTCACATCGTTAGAAGCCTTATGGAGAAGTATAGGGAAAAACAAAAGAACCTACACATGGCGTTCTTAGACCTGGAAAAGGCTTATGACTGTGTCCCGCGCGAGCTGATTTGGAAGACTCTTAACGCTAGGGGTGTCCCAAGTAGATATATAAGAACTATTAGAGATATGTACGATGGGGCGAAGACTCGCGTACGCACGGCAGTGGGAAACACAGAGTTTTTCCCTGTAGAGGTAGGTTTACATCAGGGATCGGCCCTTCGCCCATATCTTTTCGCTTTGATCCTAGATGAACTAACTAAGAGGATTCAAGATAACATCCCATGGTGCCTAATATTCGGCGACGATATTGTTTTAGTTTCGGATTCCCAGGAGGAGCTTAACAGAAGGCTAGAGCAATGGAGGACTACACTAGAATCAAATGGCCTACGGATTAGCAGACTTAAATCGGAGTACCTTAGATGCGATTTCAAGACGAGCGAAGAAGAACAAGAGGATTTAGTGGATGTCAGAATTGGGGATCAGATTTTACCTCTACAAGAGTCCTTTATATATTTAGGCTCGATGCTTCACAAATCGGGAAGGATAGATGAGAACGTGACGCATCGTATACGAGTAGGATGGTTGAAGTGGAGGGCAGCGAAAAGGGTGTTGTGCGACAAGAAGGTACCCCTTAAATTGAAAGGAAAATTTTTCAAGGTCGCAATCAGACCGGCCATGTTGTACGGCTCAGAGTGTTGGCCAATGACGAAAGCCCAAGAGAGGAGGATGGAGGTGGCAGAAATGAGGATGCTTAGGTGGACGTGTGGCAAGACCATGCTGGATATGATACCAAATGGAGTTTTTAGGGAGAACTTGGAAGTTGGGGACATAACCAACAAGTTGAGGGAAGGACGACGTAGATGGTTCGGGAATGTTATGAGGCGCCTACTTTCAGCCCCGGTTAGGAGATTCGAGACCCTCGTTGTTGGGGGCGTAAGGAGAAGGGGTAGACCCAAACGTAGGTTGGAGGATAGATTGAAGCTTGACATGAAGGAGCTCTTATTGACCGAGGACATGACTTCTGATAGGAATTTGTGGAGGAGTAGAATTAGAATAGATGACTAGGTTCTACATGGTGTTTATTTATCTTATATATTTATATTATATTTCTTGCCTACTTGCTTGTGTGCACTTCGTATATGTCTTTTTTTTTTTTTTCGTGGGACTTTACGTATTGGCTGGACATGTTTTATGGATATATAATATATCTATACTTATTGTAGCATATTCACATGCTTTATTGCACTATATGGTTACATGTTTGTATTATATTATATAGCAATTAATTTATACGTACTTACATATCACATGTTTTTATGCTAACATAGCATACTTATTTGTCTATGCCTACATAGTATACCATCTATTTTATACTGCATATTATACCTACATGCTTCTTACCAACATGTTTACGTATACTTATTGTACTTACATGACTTGTTATACTTGCATATTTGACACTCACATATTTTACTTATATGTTATATTACTCAATATTGTTATATGCTTTATTTACCTATATATATCGTATTGGAGTATACATTATTCATGGTTAAGCTTCTATTTTGCCAACTTTACTTGTATATTTTTACTTCACATATTGGATTTCATGGTTCTTTCTGGTCGGAGGTCCCTAGGAAGCAGCCTCTCTGCTCTACAGAATAGGGAGGAACGACTTCCTCTACCTGGGGACCGATAGGTATCCTGGGTAGAAGAATGACTTCCCTTTTACTTTAGGGTAGAGGAAAGGACTGCCTTGTCATAACCCGTCCTTAACCATAAGAACGTGTTAGATAACGTATGATTTCATTGCGAGGTATTGACCTCTATATGCGACATTTTTAAAAGAGAAACTGCATATATTATACATTACAAACCATAACCATTATTTTTGTTACAAGCTTTAGACAATAAAAAGATGATTATCGTTTAGCGATAATCTTCGACTTACAAACTTTACATATAATGATAACAACACGATTTCGAGCATATTTTACAACACAAATCCTTGGGTATGCAGTTTTATTTTTGACACAAATATGCGTACGCAAGATCCTGCTCAAATTCAACATAATGCAGCGGAAGCTTTAGTAATCACCTGAGAATAGACATGTTTTAAAAGGTCAACATAAAGTTGGTGAGATATAGGTTTAATGCCGGCAGCAATATATATATATATAGACCACAAGATTTCGTATATAAACAGTTTAATAAAAATATTCTAAGTGGTTGAGCACTTGGTAACCATACTTAACATTTAATCACGTCGCATATTCCATTTATTATGAAATCTTACTACACCGTACCAAGTGTAGTCACGAAACGAAGTACTGTGCAACCGTTGAATACTGGTCGTCCAGTCCGATTGGGGTTGTCAGGCCCGATAGATCTATCAACAGGATTCGCGTTTACAATACCGCTGTAAATAACAGTTACCAAGCTACAGGGAAGTATGCCAGTGGTACAACTCAACGTAGAATATATTTTTCAGTTACTTGTGTCCATAACGTAAAACATAAAATACATGTATTCTCATCCCGAAATATTTAGAGTTTAAAAGTGGGACTATATACTCACTTTCGTCTTGAAGATATATATATAATTTGACTTGGTCTCCGGTTGATATCACGAACCTATCCATATATAATATATCAATACCTTTTCTTTTTAAACAAACGTCACATATATATACTTGTTATACTTTTAATACTTTGAATAATTCCTTAGTCCGTAGTTAGCAGTTCGTTGTTAGTAATTCAATTTTAATGGTTCATTTTTAGATGTTTAATATACCCGCAATGAAATAAATAAAACCCCCAACGAAATAAATAAAACCCCATCGTATATGTATTGGTCGAGATTAATCTTGACCCACGGTACCGGTGTTGTCAAATGACGTGTCGCGTACATAAAGTACCGGTGTTGTCAAATGACGTGTTGCGTACAATCATGGGATCTTATGATTAATCTTCTCGTGTTGTTTACGGGTGATCCTGAACCATATAAAATTGAATTATAAGTACATATATATAAAATATCATGTTAACTTAAAAAGATGTGATTTATTTAATTTTTCCCAATTATTTTCGTGGCTAAACTAGTCTTGGATATCCGATTTTGTTTCGGTCATAGTTTCTTCGTTACAACTCCGTTTTCGTTGATTCAACTTGCCATCTCCTTGGATCGAGTCCCTCTTTAAGACTATGAACTGTAAATACCTTAGTTTGTATTCAAAATCACACGGCATAGGTCAAACTTTAGTGAAACTTATGAAGTTAATCATTTTCCATCATGTAAACAACCTTAAATGATTATTTTTCTAAAAATACTTATACTTTGAGTTAAATCATGAAATTTTTATGTGTTATCATATTCATAGTAAAAATCATTTTTCCAGAAAATAAACCTCCAATTCAAAGTTTAAGATGGTTTTTAATTATCCAACCCAAAACAGCCCCCGGTGGCACTCCGACGTCGTAAAAACTGTTTTTAAGATAATCTTTGAAAAACCAAGTTATACCTTGTTAAATTAGCATATATTTAAGTTATATTACAGGTATTGGAGTATTTTAAAAGTTAAGTTAGAAGGATCTATTTAGTTTGCAAACAAGTTTGAAAACATTCAAACTATGTTCTTGTTGTTAAAATTTTATACCACAAAATAAGATAGCTATATATATATGAATCGAATAAGGTTATGAACATAGATTCTACCTCAAGTTCCTTGGACAAGGTTGTTGTAAAAGAGGAGTAAGAACCTAGAACCAAAAGGGTGATGGAAGTGGATGAAAGATTGGAAGTAAGTTGGTGTTCTTGGAAGGATTTCTTGAAGTGTTTTTGTAAGGTTTTCTTATGAGGTTTAAGTGTTGTTTTTGAAGCTAAATGATGGGGAAAATGCTTGGAGATGATCAAGTATGAAGTTAAGAGTATTTTGAGAGAGAAATGGAAGTGTAAGTATGAGAAAATGGGGTGAAGAAATGGTGTGCATGCATAAAAACGTTTTTAGGTTATAAAGGAAAAAAAAGATACCTAACTTTTTTTTTTTGCTAAATAATTCATGCTACTTGACAAATGGTTGGTTCCACATGTTTCTTAATCATTTAAGGCTGCTAAGGAGCAGATTTTTATTGGTATATACTAATAGTAAATACATCTAGAAGCTGCGTATGATACGAGTACATATACCCTAGGTATACGTATAGAAATCTTTGAGAAAACGGAACGAGGATTCAAATATAGTTATCTTTTGTAAATATACTTATATTGTTTTATGTATTTAAGTCTTTAAAAGTGATTAAATACATTACTTATACGATATATGTATAAACATTATAGGTCATAAGTATTTAAGTCAAATAACGTTACGTATGGTTATCGTTTTGAAAACTTAAGTTAGTAGTTTCAAAATATACTTATAACTTATTGTTATTAATACAAAATGAGATATTAAAACATTCTTAGGTCATGTTAAATATGTATATATACATATATATACACAAACGTATAATTATCATATATTGTATAGTTCGTGATATCATCGGTCAAACTAGACGGTCAAACGTTGTGTAAAACTCTTTTCGAAAAACATAAGTCTCGACAATTTGGATTGCTTATCATGTTGGTAAGGTTTAATTTATGTAAATATTAATCTTATAAGTATAGAACGATCGAAAAAGTGCGGGTCGTTACATTACCTCCCCGTTAAATAAATTTCGTCCCGAAATTTTAAAATTGTACCTATTTTGCGTCATCGAGAAACAAGTGTGGATACTTTTGTTTCATCTGATCCTCCCGTTCCCACGTAAACTCGGGACCTCTTCGAGCATTCCAACGAACCTTAACGATCGGTATGTTGCTCTGCTTGAGCTGTTTAACTTCACGGTCCATGATTTCGATTGGTTCTTCGACGAATTGTAGTTTCTCGTCGACATGGATTTCTTCAAGAGGAATGGTGAGGTCTTCCTTTGCAAGACACTTCTTAAGGTTCGAGACGTGAAAGGTATTATGTACTCCGGCGAGTTGTTGCGGTAACTCGAGTCGATAAGCTACCGGTCCAATGCGTTCGATGATCTTGAACGGGCCTACATATCTTGGGTTCAGTTTACCCCTTTTTCCAAAACGTATCACACCTTTCCAAGGTGACACCTTTAGCATAACCATGTCACCGATCTGAAACTCTAATGGTTTCCTTCGGACATCGGCGTAGCTCTTTTGGCGACTACGGGCTGTTTTCAATCTCTCCTTGATTTGTACTATCTTCTCAGTCGTTTCGTGTATGATCTCGGGACCAGTTAAATGTCGATCTCCTACTTCATTCCAACAGATAGGAGATCTACACTTCCTTCCATACAATGCTTCGAATGGTGCAGCTTTAATGCTCGCATGATAACTATTATTATACGAGAATTCTGCTAACGGTAAATACTTATCCCATCCGTTTCCAAAATCGATCACACATGCCCTGAGCATGTCTTCAAGAGTCTGAATTGTTCTTTCACTCTGCCCGTCGGTTTGCGGATGATATGCGGTACTCATATCCAGACGAGTTCCTAGTGCCTCCTGTAGTGATTGCCAGAACTTTGAGGTAAATCTACTATCACGATCAGATATAATGGAAATAGGTATTCCATGCCTTAAAACAACTTCCTTTATATACAATCGTAATAGTTTCTCCATTCTATCTGTTTCCTTTATAGGCAAGAAATGTGCAGACTTGGTGAGACGATCAACAATCACCCAAATGGTGTCATAACCCCATGCAGTCTTTGGTAACTTCGTGATGAAATCCATGGTAATACCATCCCATTTCCATTCTGGGATTTCTGGTTGTTGAAGTAACCCTGACGGCTTCTGGTGTTCTGCTTTGACCTTGGAACAAGTTAAACACTCCCCAACATATGTTGCTACGTCTGTCTTTAAATTAGGCCACCAATAACGTGTCTTAAGATCTTGATACATCTTTCCAACTCCAGGATGTATCGAGTATCTTGTCTTATGTGCCTCGTTCAATATCAACTTCCTTAATCCACCCAACTTCGGTACCCAAATACGATTTGCAAAATATCGAATTCCGTCTTCCCGTATAACGAGTTGCTTCTCATACTTCTTCATTATTTCATTTCTTATGTTTTCTTTATTGAGTGCTTCTTGTTGAACCTCTTTGATTTGTGAGTTGAGATTCATGCGAATTTTTATGTTCATTGCTCGAACTCGGATTGGTTCTCGTTCCTTTCTGCTTAGAGCATCGGCCACTACGTTCGCTTTCCCGGGATGATAGCGAATTTCACAATCATAGTCGTTTATTAACTCGACCCACCTACGTTGCCTCATGTTCAATTGTTTCTGATCAAAAATATGTTGAAGGCTTTTATGATCAGTAAACACAGTGAATTTAACCCCATACAAGTAGTGTCTCCACATCTTCAATGCAAACACAACTGCTCCCAATTCTAGATCATGCGTCGTATAATTCCGCTCGTGAATCTTCAATTGTCGGGATGCGTATGCAATAACTCTCTTCCGTTGCATAAGAACGCAACCAAAACCTTGTCGTGAAGCGTCACAATATATTTCAAAATCATCGTTCCCTTCTGGTAACGATAAAATAGGCGCCGTAGTTAACTCCTTCTTTAGTATTTGAAATGCGTTCTCCTGCTCAGAGGTCCATTCATATTTCTTCCCTTTTTGCGTTAACGCTGTCAACGGCTTAGCTATTCGGGAAAAATCTTGAATAAACCTTCTATAATAACCGGCTAAACCCAAAAATTGGCGTATCTGCGTTGGTGTCTTAGGAGTCTCCCATTTTTCAATGGCTTTAATTTTTGCTGGATCAACCTGAATTCCTTTGCTACTAACAACGTGGCCAAGAAATTGCACTTCTTTCAACCAGAAAGCACATTTAGAAAATTTAGCATATAGCTGTTCTTTTCTTAACAACTCTAATATCAACCTTAAATGCTGCTCATGCTCTTGCTCACTCTTGGAATAGATAAGAATATCATCAATGAAAACGATAACAAACTTATCTAAATATGGACTACAAACTAGATTCATGAGGTCCATGAATACAGCTGGCGCATTTGTCAACCCAAACGGCATGACCAAAAATTCGTAATGACCATAACGTGTCCGAAAAGCAGTTTTCGGTATATCTTCTTCTTTGACACGTAATTGATGATAGCCCGATCTTAGGTCAATTTTCGAGTACACACATGATCCTTGGAGTTGATCAAATAAGTCGTCAATTCTCGGTAGTGGATACCGATTCTTGATAGTTAACTTATTTAATTCACGATAATCTATACACATTCGGAAAGATCCGTCTTTCTTCTTGACGAATAAAATTGGAGCTCCCCACGGTGAAGTACTTGGTCGTATGAATCCACGATCCAGTAATTCTTTTAACTGACTCTGAAGTTCTTTTAACTCGGACGGTGCAAGTCTATATGGAGCACGGGCAACCGGTGCAGCTCCTGGTACAAGATCTATTTGAAATTCTACAGATCTAAATGGAGGTAATCCCGGCAACTCTTCCGGAAATACTTCAGGAAAATCTCTTGCCACAGGCACGTCATTGATGCACTTCTCTTTTTATTTCTTTTCGACTTTATTAACATGTGCTAAGATAGCATAGCACCCTTTCTTCAAGCACTTTTGAGCTTTCAAATAACTAATGAGTTTTAGCTTTGAGTTACCCTTCTCTCCATAAATCATTACTGGCGTTTTATTCTTACGAGGAATGCGAATTGCCTTCTTGGCGCACACAACTTCAGCTCCTATTTTGGACATCCAGTCCATGCCGACTATTACATCAAAACTTCCTAATTCTACGGGTATCAAATCAATCTTAAATGTTTCTCCGGCTAAATTTATTTTACAATCACGGCAAATTTTATCGGCTTTAATTAGTTTACCATTAGCTAACTCAATCATGTACTTAGCATCTAGAGGTAATGATGAACAATTCAATTTAGCGTGAAAGTCTCTACACACGTAACTTCTATCAGCACCAGTATCAAATATAATAGATGCGGATAAGTTATTAATGGTAAACGTACCCGTAACAAGCTCCGGGTCTTCACATGCCTCTCTAGCATTAATAACAAATGCTCTCCCACGTGCAGGTCCGATATTCTTCTCTGGATTCGGGCACTGGCTCTTATAGTGACCTTGTTTTCCACACCCAAAACAAGTAATGGTAGCCAAAGCAGTTCTATTTGCATTGGTGGCAAGAGTCTTGGTACCATTTGTATTTGTAACGAGAGCCCTACAATCTTCAGCAAGATGACCCTTTCGATTACATTTGTTGCATACCACATTACAGTAACCAGAGTGATGTTTGTGGCATCGGTTGCATAAAGGATTTTGTCCTTTATAACCAAAGCTTAAACCACTACCCGCACCTTGCGTGTTTTCTTGTTTCTTAAAAGATTGTTGTTGGTTACCTCGATCATAATTTCCATTCCACTTTCTTTTGTTACCTGATACCTTCACATCAGTATTGGATACTTTCTTATCCATGATGACCTGATCCATTAGCTCGTTTGCCATGGTTATAGCTTCATGAATTGTCTTAGGTTTCGATGCTGTAACATTTGCCTTGACCTTTTTGGGCAAACCATCTTTGTACATTTCAATCTTCCGTTCTTCGGTTGGAACCAATTCAGGACATAGCAAAACTAATTCCATGAATCGCTGATTGTAGTTGGTGATTTCAGTACCAATAACCTTCAGACTTCGTAACTCATCTTCCAACTTCCTAACCTCGTTCCTTGGACAATATTCGTTGATTAACATTGTTTTGAATTCTTCCCACGGAGTATCATAAGCTACATCTCCTCCTACAGCCTTCACATAATTTTTCCACCACGTGAGTGCACTATCTTGTAAAGTGCACGATGCATACTTGGTCATGTCCTTTTCAACACAACCACTGATTTTAAACACAGTCTCCATCTTTTCTATCCACCGGGTTAAACCGATTGGTCCTTCTGTTCCACTGAATGATGAGGGCTTGCAAGCTTGAAAAGTTTTGTAAGTGCACCCCACACGAGGATTTGGGTTAACTGCAGCACCTCTTGCAGCCTCGACCCATAACATTCTGTCGTTCACTCACTGATTGATGAGTTCCTGGATTTCTTGTTCCGTCATTCGATTCAATCGCGCCATTTCCTAATGAAAGAAAATAATTATTCACATGGATTATTATAGATGTAGTGTGTATTTATAGTACATTATAGCTTGTTAATAATATGAACCAGGTATTATTATAAAAGCCTTTTCTTCTTATTAGCGTTTTATAATTATATCTAGGGTAGTACCTACCCGTTAATGTCCATACTTAATAGCTTAGTACATAATCAATTACTACCATCTAAATAATACTTAACCATGGAAAATTATTGCATTTCACACTTCACTATTTTACATATGCTTATCTTACATCGAACATTAAGCAAACCACACTAATAATATTATACAAAACATTATATGATCCCATGGTTTAATACGGCAGCGCATCGTTTGGTCTATTTTCTAGGACGTTTAGGTTCAAAGAATCGCTTAACGCTTATCCTGGCTGTCTGCCTATATTTTGGCTGTGGGACTGAAGAACTGGATGCCGGGATAGAACGAATAGGAATAGCGGGAATAGGGGTGGTAGTGTCTAGTGGAGTTGGTGCCACATCATCCTTACTAAACTCGGGATTTGAATTTTCTAATTCATTAGCCTTTCGTTTCTTTCCTAGTTCGAACTCGTCTTTTGTAATTTCCTGTATTTCTTCCTCGGGTTCACTTTCCTCCTCGGGTTCACTTTCCTCCTCGGGTTCACTTTCCTCTTCGGGTTCACTTTCCTCCTCGGGTTCACTTTCCGGGTTCTCTATAGTCGGTTCATCCGGAATTTGTGAGTCTTCCCCAAAGATATTATTTTCGTCATCGGATAGGTTAATGACTGGAACACCATCTGAAGATTCTGGTTCGGAGTCGCTGAACGTGATGACAAGTTTTGAGCCCGACATCTATCACACAACAACTAACCCATTAGTACTACATAATATTTACATATAAATTTTAACCAACAATGATAAGCAATGGTTTTTAAATCAGACCCGGTCAAAGTCCAGACTTACTAATGTATCCTAACGACTTATCAGTTAGACACACTAATGCAAACCTGGTTCGCTAAGACCACCGCTCTGATACCACATGTCATAACCCGTCCTTAACCATAAGAACGTGTTAGATAACGTATGATTTCATTGCGAGGTATTGACCTCTATATGCGACATTTTTAAAAGAGAAACTGCATATATTATACATTACAAACCATAACCATTATTTTTGTTACAAGCTTTAGACAATAAAAAGATGATTATCGTTTAGCGATAATCTTCGACTTACAAACTTTACATATAATGATAACAACACGATTTCGAGCATATTTTACAACACAAATCCTTGGGTATGCAGTTTTATTTTTGACACAAATATGCGTACGCAAGATCCTGCTCAAATTCAACATAATGCAGCGGAAGCTTTAGTAATCACCTGAGAATAGACATGTTTTAAAAGGTCAACATAAAGTTGGTGAGATATAGGTTTAATGCCGGCAGCAATATATATATATAGACCACAAGATTTCGTATATAAACAGTTTAATAAAAATATTCTAAGTGGTTGAGCACTTGGTAACCATACTTAACATTTAATCACGTCGCATATTCCCTTTATTATGAAATCTTACTACACCGTACCAAGTGTAGTCACGAAACGAAGTACTGTGCAACCGTTGAATACTGGTCGTCCAGTCCGGTTGGGGTTGTCAGGCCCGATAGATCTATCAACAGGATTCGCGTTTACAATACCGCTGTAAATAACAGTTACCAAGCTACAGGGAAGTATGCCAGTGGTACAACTCAACGTAGAATATATTTTTCAGTTACTTGTGTCCATAACGTAAAACATAAAATACATGTATTCTCATCCCGAAATATTTAGAGTTTAAAAGTGGGACTATATACTCACTTTCGTCTTGAAGATATATATATAATTTGACTTGGTCTCCGGTTGATATCACGAACCTATCCATATATAATATATCAATACCTTTTCTTTTTAAACAAACGTCACATATATATACTTGTTATACTTTTAATACTTTGAATAATTCCTTAGTCCGTAGTTAGCAGTTCGTTGTTAGTAATTCAATTTTAATGGTTCATTTTTAGATGTTTAATATACCCGCAATGAAATAAATAAAACCCCCAACGAAATAAATAAAACCCCATCGTATATGTATTGGTCGATATTAATCTTGACCCACGGTACCGGTGTTGTCAAATGACGTGTTGCGTACATAAAGTACCGGTGTTGTCAAATGACGTGTTGCGTACAATCATGGGATCTTATGATTAATCTTCTCGTGTTGTTTACGGGTGATCCTGAACCATATAAAATTGAATTATAAGTACATATATATAAAATATCATGTTAACTTAAAAAGATGTGATTTATTTAATTTTTCCCAATTATTTTCGTGGCTAAACTAGTCTTGGATATCCGATTTTGTTTCGGTCATAGTTTCTTCGTTACAACTCCGTTTTCGTTGATTCAACTTGCCATCTCCTTGGATCGAGTCCCTCTTTAAGACTATGAACTGTAAATACCTTAGTTTGTATTCAAAATCACACGGCATAGGTCAAACTTTAGTGAAACTTATGAAGTTAATCATTTTCCATCATGTAAACAACCTTAAATGATTATTTTTCTAAAAATACTTATACTTTGAGTTAAATCATGAAATTTTTATGTGTTATCATATTCATAGTAAAAATCATTTTTCCAGAAAATAAACCTCCAATTCAAAGTTTAAGATGGTTTTTAATTATCCAACCCAAAACAGCCCCCGGTGGCACTCCGACGTCGTAAAAACTGTTTTTAAGATAATCTTTGAAAAACCAAGTTATACCTTGTTAAATTAGCATATATTTAAGTTATATTACAGGTCTTGGAGTATTTTAAAAGTTAAGTTAGAAGGATCTATTTAGTTTGCAAACAAGTTTGAAAACATTCAAACTATGTTCTTGTTGTTAAAATTTTATACCACAAAATAAGATAGCTATATATATATGAATCGAATAAGGTTATGAACATAGATTCTACCTCAAGTTCCTTGGACAAGGTTGTTGTAAAAGAGGAGTAAGAACCTAGAACCAAAAGGGTGATGGAAGTGGATGAAAGATTGGAAGTAAGTTGGTGTTCTTGGAAGGATTTCTTGAAGTGTTTTTGTAAGGTTTTCTTATGAGGTTTAAGTGTTGTTTTTGAAGCTAAATGATGGGGAAAATGCTTGGAGATGATCAAGTATGAAGTTAAGAGTATTTTGAGAGAGAAATGGAAGTGTAAGTATGAGAAAATGGGGTGAAGAAATGGTGTGCATGCATAAAAACGTTTTTAGGTTATAAAGGAAAAAAAAGATACCTAACTTTGTTTTCTTGCTAAATAATTCATGCTACTTAACAAATGGTTGGTTCCACATGTTTCTTAATCATTTAAGGCTGCTAAGGAGCAGATTTTTATTGGTATATACCAATAGTAAATACATCTAGAAGCTGCGTATGATACGAGTACATATACCCTAGGTATACGTATAGAAATCTTTGAGAAAACGGAACGAGGATTCAAATATAGTTATCTTTTGTAAATATACTTATATTGTTTTATGTATTTAAGTCTTTAAAAGTGATTAAATACATTACTTATACGATATATGTATAAACATTATAGGTCATAAGTATTTAAGTCAAATAACGTTACGTATGGTTATCGTTTTGAAAACTTAAGTTAGTAGTTTCAAAATATACTTATAACTTATTGTTATTAATACAAAATGAGATATTAAAACATTCTTAGGTCATGTTAAATATGTATATATACATATATATACACAAACGTATAATTATCATATATTGTATAGTTCGTGATATCCTCGGTCAAACTAGACGGTCAAACGTTGTGTAAAACTCTTTTCGAAAAACATAAGTCTCGACAATTTGGATTGCTTATCATGTTGGTAAGGTTTAATTTATGTAAATATTAATCTTATAAGTATAGAACGATCGAAAAAGTGCGGGTCGTTACATGCCTACATCTAACCTCCCCCATACTCCACTTTAGTGGAATTGGGTATTGTTGTTGTTGTTGTATATATATATATACATACATACATACATACATACATACATACATATATATACTTACATACATATATATATATATATATATATATATATATATATATATATATATATATATATATGTATGTATATATATGTATGTATGTATATATTGTATAATTCTTAAAAGGCTAAAATATATTTATACAAAGACAAAATTTCATTTCTCGTTCCTGAACTTTACATCAAATTTGACTCATTCTCCCTTTTTTTTGTGCATTCCTCGTCCCTAATGTATCAAAAATCTACATCCCTCGTCCTCCCGTCTACTTTCTGTCAAAATCAAACGTTGAGTGTAGTCATGTGCGAAGCATGTGAGGGTAGTTTCATCATTTTACATATTTGTTTTCCATTTTCATTCTCTTTCATATTAACCTCTTTCCTCTTTCTCATTCATCTTCTTCTCATTTATACCTAATCAACAGATCAACATAAACCCTAATTGAACACAAATAAAAGAGCATAGATGTAGATAGTAGTAATCGAAAAAAAAAAAAATTGAAGCAATTATAAACAAATCAAATTTTTACAAATACATTTACAGATATTTAAATACACTTACATATTTAATTACACTTAAAGATTAGTAATGGCGGTTTTTGAATATGAACACCAAATTGCAAATCTTCGATTTAGGTGTTATCAGGCCTCGATCTCTATAGAAAAGATGTTTGTAAACACCTTCTTAACACTCGTCAAGCATCAATTAATCCAGAAACACTCTATAATTCAAGAATCAAATCGTTGACTTCGATGAACATAACTTTGACCTTACAAATTTGAGTTCGGAGATGAATTTAACTGCGATCTATTGCTTCAAATAGTTTCGCTGAATGATTTCCAACTAGAATCTGAGATGTATTTTATTTATAATCAGATATAAAAATTGAGTTTTGTCAAACAACTCAACTTGAGTTTTGTCAAACAACTCAACTTGCTCCTGTGTCTGAAAATTGACGATACCACTTCGCGGTTACAACCCATTATCGGAGTTCAGATCTGGTGAACAGAGGTTAAATGAGGCATTGTACACCATTGTTTAAACTTGATCCTCGATTTAGTAAAGGATTGGATCTCAATCGATGGTGTTCAGTAAAAGGGATATAATTTTGAAATATTGAATACAGATCTGAAAGTTTGTGTAATTGTGTTAATGAAATTGAAATGAAATACGGAGTATATGACGGAGTATTTTATTTGGGTTGTAAAGATTTGTGTATTTTTTAAATTTAATTGTTTAATTGTATTTGGACCGGAGAGTTTGTGTTTGGACATGGGGTTCATGTGTAGGTTCAAGATGAAAAAATAATGTCAAAAATACCCCCACATTATATGCACGTGATAAGAGGTAACGGCTGATTTTGACAGAAAGTAGACGGGAGGATGAGAGACGTAGATTTTTGATACATTAGAGACGAGGAATGCACAAAAAAAGGGACGAGGAGTCAAATTTGATGTAAAGTTCATGGACGAGGAATGAAATTTTGTCTTATACAAAACGTATATCATGTAGAAGATACTTAAATATAATAAAATTAAGAAGAAATGAACATGTTATTACTTGCTTTTTTTTTATGTTTTTTACTCTCTATATTTTTATAATGAATGATAGTTTCTTATTTCAAACTTGTGACACGATATATCTCTATTTTTTTGAACAACGGTTAGGGAGTCACTGACAGGACCTACCAGAAGTGGAGTCATTCACCCGATCATATTAGTGTCACATGTCGAGAGGAAATCACGGGACACACGCACACATAAAGTAACGCGATCAATTAGGAAAAAACCCCATGAGGTTCGAATGCAAGACGTTACGCAACGTCAATATACCACCGAGCAATGCGCACTCGATATATCTCTCTATTATTTTGTGCCCACAGTAATCTAAACTTGTGGCTTCGCCACTGTTGGTACACAAATAGTATATGTATAAACCTAGGAGATATAGATTGTGCGAAACCTATAATGATAGATGAGGGTTTTTCCCTTTTTATCGTTGCATAATCAATCACTCTATCTATTTTATAATAAAATTAAAAACTCTATCATCATGTTCATCTTTACAATATCGTACCTTCTTATGTTTAGATATTTATGATTTATATATAGAAAAGAAGCATGCATCTGATGCAAGCTTCTTTATAATGTCCACAAGTACATTGGTCGTGATGTGAAGCCAATTCCTGATGATCAATTGTACGTGTTCACAGGGGCGGATCCACCATGATGCAACCGGGGTCATTCGCCCCCAACGACTCAAATTTTTTTAACGGAACTTTTTTTTGTAATTTCAATAAAAATAGTGTTAATATATTTGGTTGTATAG
This sequence comes from Rutidosis leptorrhynchoides, assembly GCF_046630445.1. Lineage (NCBI taxonomy): Eukaryota > Viridiplantae > Streptophyta > Magnoliopsida > Asterales > Asteraceae > Rutidosis > Rutidosis leptorrhynchoides. Next base: position 385,134,505 of record NC_092343.1, on the reverse strand, counting down.
TTAATACATGCAACATATCACAAAGCCAACTCCGTTAGTTTGAGGTTTCCCTTTCAACCTAAAGGTTCTTAGTTCGAAACTCTGCACCTATTATTTTTTTAATTCTTGCATCATATAAGTTTAAAACTCTTAGCGTTTAATGTTATTTATTACAAATTTTAATGTTTTGTTTGTTTCGTACAAATATTATAATTCATTCTTTTAAACAAATTTTTGCTCCCGTCGAAAAATATTTCTGGATCCACCACTACGTGTTCGTTGTACCTCTTTTCGTGACTTGATATTTCTCCAAATAACGAGCCTAACCAGTTAATGTCACAATTAAAATGTGAACAAAACATTGGCCACACGGGTACCATCACCTTTCGACTGTCGTGTGATAAAAGTATCCATACATAAGGGCCACAAAAATGGGCTTCATGTCAGCATCAGTTTTAAGCAAAAGCCAAAATTCATAGAATAAAATCCATCCAATGATCGAAAAGAAAAAAATCTGTATGTGTAAGTCATGATGTAAGCCCGCACGTTGATGTGGGGATAAGTTTTAGTAAAATCTAGAAAATCGAATAAAAAAGGGTGTATGTTGGTGCATTAAAGTCTCCGAGTTCATTACGATCACGTAGAAATGCTTTAACGTTTAACTTTCACTGTTGGAATGCAACCGCACGGTTGCAGGTATGCAACCGTACGGGTAGACTAGACAACCGCACGGTTGCAAGGTGCAACCGCACGGTTGCACGTACTATGTGTATATAATGGGTATTACGGATTCATTGTTAGGGTTACGAATCCTAACCTATCTTACACGTACAATCCAACACCCTGGTGTTCTAGCATTCATCTAAGTCGATCTTTAACATATCTAAGTCGATTTATTCATTAAGATCAAAGGTTTTCATTGGATTTTGAGTATAAAACCCAATAACGAGATTTTTCGCATTCGTTATTGAATCTAAGATCGTATAATCCTGTTTACACGATCCTACAAGTGGTATCAGAGCTTGTGTGATTGATTAATCGATCGGTTTTTGTCAAAAATCGTGTTAGAAATTGTGTTTTTAATGTTTTTGTCGAAAACCTAATTAAAATCATCAGTTTGACGTGTTGATTCGTGTTTTTGCTAAGTAAACGTGTTAGTTTGGTCAAAAACTGTATTTTGGATGTCAAACAATCGGTGATTTTGTTCCAGATTGAGTGCTAGATCAACCCAAACCATAAACCCTAGTTTCTGTGCAGTCTTCTGCCCAGATTCGACTAAGCATACAACCGTACGGTGGGCACTCTACAACCGTACGGATACACCATCCGGACACCACAACCGCACGGATACTTCTTGCATCTGTGTAATTTCAATCCATTTAAATACCAACCTTACAACATCACAACCGTACGGATACATCCTGTACCCGCGGGTTGCACATTGCAACCGTATTAAACAGTCCGGTTACACTCTGCAACCCCCCTACATCCGTGTTAAACCTTGCAACCGGATAGTGTAACCGTGTTAATTCCCGCATCCGTGCCTTGCAACCGTACGGTTACAATGTCAGATGTTTTTGAAACTTTATAAATGCAGTCAGCTCTTGTGGGTGCTTCTTCGTCGGGTCTTCATCACCTACTTAAGACAGAAAAAGAGATTGGTAGTTCTTACCGTGTACCTAGGCTTGAATTATTGGATGACTTTGCTGAGTGGAAACCTAGGTTTTTGATCTCATTGAACGGAATAGATTCTAAGTTGTATAATTTCTTGAAGGCTGAATATACATTTCCAACTAAGGATCATGGGGAAACCAAGACTCCCATGGAACTTACTGCAGCTGAACGAGAAGACTATAATCTTGAATGCAAAGCATACAGTCATCTTACACAGGCACTTTTTAAGGAAATTTTCCATCAGTTTGAGACGCATCTGACCACATACGCTTTGTGGAATGCGCTTGAGAGTGGAAATGAGGGGACTGCTGAGTACAGAAAAACAAAGGGTAAGCATCTGAAGAAAGAATGGACGAATTTCGCCGTTCAGCCTGACGATTCTTTGAAAGATGTTGTTGCTAGGTATCGCCACTTATTGACGGAGCTTAAACGTGTTGATATTGTATTCCCCAATAAGAAGTTGGTTTAGTGCTTTCGTGAGGGTCTACCGATAAAGTAGGATCCCATGATTGTTGAGATTGAGAAGTCCTTTGCTATTTTGGATAATTCGTTTAGTGCTTTTGTCACTAAACTACAGGCAAAAGAGCTCGAGTTTCAAGAGAGGTTGAAAAGGTTGGAGACACTTCAGAATCCTGTGAAGTATAAAGCTCCAGAAATTGGTTCAGCCGATAAGAAACATGCCCCACCACAAACAGCTTTTACTTCAAATACTGAGAAAATAACGTCAAGTTATGTCACTCCTGCACCACAAAGTGTAAGACCCGTATATTTGTACGTTATATATATGTATATATATATATATATATATATATATATATATATAGGAAAATGTACGTATACGTATATTATATATTCGTCGTATTACAAATGTATATACATTGTACATGTATATAGAGTACAAGCGACGTATGATGAATATGTATAGATGTATACGTGTTATATATATATATATATATATATATATATATATATATATATATATATATATATATATATATATATATATATATATATATATATTTATAGGTGGCGTACGATGGGTTTAACGAAATGATATGCGAGTTGGGACGTACATGTAAGAAGGGTGATCAAAGTGTGTAACAAGTGTTTTAATGGGCATTTACGTTGCATATATGAAGAGAACGAAGCGTGTATATGTGCAATTGTTCAAGGACGCGAAAACTGATCAAAATGTGTTACTGGTCGCGGCGTGGAGTGCTTGGTCGCGACGCGACAATTCAAGCAATCCAGGATCAAGAGGCACTAGAACAAACCACCAGACCACGACAATTCTCGCGGTGCGGAGAAAGGTGGTCGCGGCGCGGCCCTTCTGGCAAACTGGTTCCGGATTTTGTAATTTTAAGAGGTATCGAGGGCATTTCAGTCATTTCGCGTGTGTGCCAGATTTGGGATCTTAAATCCCATCCACCCATTTCATTTCTCTTATTTCTTTTCCCTTTTCTCTTCTATTTTTGTAAGACCCGAATATTTATTTTGTATACTTGTTTATTAAAGGCATATGAGATCGGGCTTCGTTGAATATTTATATATATTAAAATTGGAAAAGAGCTGAATCTGTCAATCTGCGCGCCGCGCAAAGCGGCCGCGCGCCGCGCAAACGCGCTGACAGAACCTATCTTGTTTTATTTATTTTAAATGAAGGGTATTTGGGTAATTTCACATGGGGCCGGATTTGTGGGCATTATCAGTTGGTTTAGATTCAACTTTGGATCATTTCACATCCATTCGTCATCCTCATCCATTCTTAGAGAGAGAGAGAGGTCTAGAGAGAGATTTGAGGTTTTGGGGAAGAAGAAGCTCGAATCGATCAAAGTCTCGGGTTTTAAAGTTGTTCCTTTCGTTCTCGGCTACGCGGTGATAGTATTGGTAAGCTCAAACTCCGAATTTCATTTATTTAATTTGATATTCAAGTTAGGGTTTTGAGTTAATTTGTTGTAATACCCTTTTAGGTGATGAAATGGGTTTAGTGATGCTAGTAATCGGGTTTATTGTTAATTGTTGGTGGATTTTGGGTTGGTGAACAAATTGGCCATGTTTAGAACTTGAAATTTAGTTTAATCACTTTAGTTAGCGATTATGGAAGTATTGGAACCCATTGGAGGTTGTTTGGATGACTAATTGTGACTTTGGGTCAAATTAGAGTTTGGTGGTAATTATGACCCGATTGGCGAATTAATGAGGTTTATAAACTTAAAATGGATTAAGTTGAAGTATAAGACCGAGTTAAATGTGTTTTGGTGGCAAAACTTGTAAAGGATGAGATTTTGACCTTTATGGGTCAAAATTAGGGTTTAAGTGTCAAAATGGGTATGACACGTGTTTAACACTTGAGTTCGGGTTTAATTGGCATATTATGACCATTCTCACTTGTGTTAGTGATTATTGGTTGGTTTGGGTACGGTTTGTGCTTGGAAGTGCATTTGGGTCGAAATGGCACTAAGTGACGAATTGGGTTAATTTGTGAATCCAATCTAATTGTGTTGTGGTATTTGTGATAATGGAATAGGTATTTTCCATTGGCGAGTTGCGGTTTACTTGGAAGCTTTCTTCAAGACTTCAAGGTGAGTGATAATATCCTATATGCATATGTATGTGTAGGATGGGTGCGGGTCGGGTGAAGTGATTCTCGGTTATAGAGCTCACTTCACATATAGGTGGATTTGAAGGACTTGTGTATGAGTCCAATTGGCACGTTTGTGCGTCTTGGTTGACCATCTTTGGCGAAGTACACGTTTGTGTGCACGTTATCACACTTGGTTGTGATTTGGTTGTTATAACCCTAATGGCGAAGGGTTGATATGGTTGTGTGGTGGATCTTATAATCCCGTGACCGTGGGTTTTAGTATTGTGAAATGAATCTCGGGTAGTGCGGATTCATGGTGTCTCGGGTTGTTCGGTCACCTTATTGGAGGTAATGAATCTCGGGTAGTGCGGATTCATGATGACTCGGGTTGTTCGGTCATCTTATGGTTGAGAAGTGAATTTCGGGTTGTGCGAATTCACAAGGCTCGGGTTGTTCGGCCAATGTTCGTGTGTTTGAGGTTAAGGGGTTAACCTTGTTCGTTTATATTGTTATATATATATTAATGTGTTGTTGTGTTGTAGCTAACCCTCCGGGTGTAGCTATTTGGCGATGTTTACTTTGTCGTTGGTGGACTATCTTTTGTGCTGTATCTTTAGCTCGTTGCTTAGATCGTACGGTATGCTTAGTGTAGACGCTTTATACTTGGATGCTTCGGTATGCGGTATTTGTTTTGTGTGGCGTATTCATTTTATACATATATATGTATGTAGTATATTATCATTCACTAAGCACTAGCTTACCCTCTCGTTGTTGACATTTTTTTATAGATTTCATGCGGACGGTGGCTCGGGTAAGTGCGAGGACTAGAAGACTTTCATAGCTTGCTTTAGAGACTTGCTTTTGGATCGTTTAGGATTGGGTAGCGTATCCCCGATCGCCATGCTCGGCTTTGTGTTGTATTAAAGTCTTAAAGTCGAAAATTGTATTTTGGTACTTAAGGTGGTAAAATGGGTCGATGTGGGACCCGCTTCGTAAACTTAATTTTATTAATTAAACGTGTTAGTTTTATATGTATGAATTCATGGTTAAAAGCGTTTTGGCTAAAAACGTCGGGAACGGGTCAAACATTTTCACATTTCAAGGAAAACCGGACAGCGGGCTGCCAGACAGGTTCTGCGCGCCGCGCAACCTGTTGGCGCGCCGCGCAACTCAGCCAACAGCAAATTTTTTTTTTTGTCATGAAATTTAACGGGGTTTTATACGCGGTATGGTTTGGGTTGTTACAAGTGGTATCAGAGCATGGTCTAAGGGATTTAGGTGACTTGAGATAGGTGCCTAGACTTAGACTTTTGTGTGCGCGTAATTTGTTGCGGGACTTGTAGGATTACGGGTCAGGAACGGGTTTAGTTAGTGCCTTGTTTATAGGTCGACTAACGTTTATATTAGTAATGCGGATATTATTAATATATTATTTGTGTTGTGGTGTAATTCTCGCGTGTGCTTCTATCGCGTAGAATTTTGTTTGTGTTTGTTTATAGCATCGAGCGAGGCGGTCGTTGTACTAACGAGTCGATGCGGCGTGCGTGCGTAATAAGAACTTGCAGACCTTATTACGGGTGCAAATCGTGTCTAACAAGTGATGTACGACGAGTGTTTAGCAAGATGGGGTGGTGTTGTGCGTGTCGTTTTATACGTGCGTGGACTAATCATTTTGCATTCTTTAGAATGACGACGCGAAACGAGACCGAGACGAATGACACGGAATTTAACGCTAGAGTTGCGGCCGCCGTTGCGGAGCAAATGAGAGCGTTTCGAGAAGAAATGGATGGGAAGTATTCCGAATTCCAAAATAGGGGTGAAATGGAGTGTTGTCTTAAGAGCTTCATGAGGACTAGACCCCCGATGTATGATGGGAAACCGGATCCTTTGGTGAGTACGACTTGGGTTTCGGATGTCGAAGGGTGTTTTCGTACTATGGAATGCCCTCCCGAGAAAAAGACGAGACTCGCTACTAGTTTGTTGCGGGGTAGGGCGAAGGATTGGTTGGATGGCAAGATTGATCTTGTCGGTGGTGAGACGTTTATGGCATTATCATGGGACGAATTTAAGGAGGAATTCTTCGAGGAGTTCCGAACTTCAGCCGATTTATCGGAATTGCGTTGTGAGTTGCGATATTTGCAACAGGGTTCTATGGACTTGAATACTTTAAAGACGACTTTTATGTCGAAGGCTCGTTTTTGCCCGGAATATTTGGGGAATGATCATTTGTTGATGGAGGATTTCTATCGAACTTTGAATGATGACTTGAAAGGTAAGATTAGCCGGGGCTACGCGAAATCGTTTGCAGAATTATTCGCCGTGGCTAGAGGTTTCGAGTCGTATTCCCGATCAAAAAGGGGCGAACCTTCAATTGAGAGAAGGGTTGTTTCTTATGGTGCTCCGAGTAAGAGGACTAAGGGTCCGAGTGCGAGTACGAGTAATGTGGTAAAGGGCGCGGTGGAGTCTCGTGCACCTAGATGTTTTAATTGTGGCGTTAGGGGTCACAAGTTGTGGGAATGCACAATGCCGAGGGGTGATGACGGAATGTGCTACTATTGTCATAAAGAGGGACATCGCAAGCCGGATTGTCCCGAGTTGGCGGCGGCGAATGCCGCAAGGAGACGTTGAGGTACGTTTCGTTTTAATAAATATGTCTTTGAATATTTATTTACGTGGCATATATGTTCGGACTTGTTAATTGCATAGTAATTTGCATGTTTGGTTGTTGGACGAAGGGCGTAAGACTTGGTGTAACCAAGCATCCCTTAGTATTTGGGAAATGTTTCTACAAGCCACGGAAATGGTTTTGGTGTTCGATTGTTAAGCGCGTGTTCGCTTTTGGTGTTGAAGTGATGAACCATGAGGTTCGCCGGGTGATTGGAACCTTTGAGATCGAGTGTTTAAAATCTCGATGTGTGTTGGTAATGGAGTCTTTATGACGCGACATTAGGTGCCTCTTTTATACCTACTAGCGTGGTGTCGACTCCGATTGTGTTGTGGTTACATTGTACTTAGGGTCCCGGGAGAAACCCTTAAGTACATGAGTGACTAGGTTAAAATTCGACAAACTAAGCAATCGGATGATTGCGAGGGTACGGTTTGTGAAATCGCGGTACACTTTTCGTTCGAAGTGTCTAAGGATTGATTGAAATCCTTCGTGTGCTCAAGGTTAGAGCAAGGTGTGGTGATGGGTCGTGTGTACCCAATTGTTGGTAAAGTCTACCTATGGTAGCATCGTACGGGTGTACGAGTTGTGATATAGGAACGTGGTTCCAAGTGGGGGAGTGGCACTCCCGCACGAGGAAGTTTTAGTGTGATATTTCGGATGATGCTTTTGGTAGATCCGGACACTTTGTCGAGACCTAGTTTTGGTCGATTTGTGGTAGAGTACGATTTCGGATAAATTGTACTTATGGTTTAGATTGGAATTACCACCGAGGTGGTAATGTGGTAAACCTCGTTGAGAGATAATGGTCGTGTTTGGTGAGCAAGGTGAAATCCTTCGGTTAAGGAAGGTGTGTGTCGGGTTCTCTTTTGGAGAATTCTTGTTCGGTACCTATGTTTGATATAGGTGGTTCTTGCTCGATTATGGTATGTGGTTGATGAAGCATGACCTTCGGGGTCCGCTGACTTCATCGTAGTATTGTGGATTAATGAAGCATGACTTTCGGGTCCGCTGACTTCATTATAGTATGGTTACGTGATGGAGCATGATCTTTAGGGTCCGCTGACTTCATCATGGGAGTACGTGATTGATGGAGCATGATCTTTAGGGTCCGCTGACTTCGTCATGAGCGTGGTGTTGAGATCGGTGAAGCATGATCTTCGGGTCCGCTGACTTCATCCGGTATTGAGATTGGTGGAGCATGACCTTCGGGGTCCGCTGACTTCATCAAGAGAGTTGTGTTGTGGGACGTGAATATCGGGTTGTTCGTATTCACAATATTTCGGGTAGTACGATTGTCCCTGTTGGTTGGGCTCATAGTTTGAGGTAGTGAATGTCGGGTGGTTCGGATTCACTAAGGCTCGGGTTGTACGGCCATCCTCAGTTATACTATGTGGCGGTGGTAGTGAATATCGGTTTGCGCGTATTCACGATGACTCGGGTTGTGCGGTCATTTCGTTGTGAGATATATGGATTGGGTTGGTGGATTTCGGGTTGTGCGAATTCACTAAGGTTCGGGTTGTTTCGACCATCCTCCATATGTGTTTTGGCTCGGGTTGTTTCGGCCATGTTGAGTTGTAATCTATTGGTTGTTTGATACACCAATGGTGGGGTCGTAAGGACCATGTTGTGGGAACTATCGGTCGTTTTATGCGTCGATGGTGGGGTCGTGAGGACCACGTGGTATGATTAGTGATGCGATAGCCGTGTTTCGCTCACATGTTTGTTACGGGTGTGACGATGGACGATTTCGTACACCTTGGGATTTGTGTTCCCATAGCCGCTTTGGGCGCTATCGGTTTCTAACCGTGGATTGTGTTGTTACGGTAGTTGCGTATGGGTCGTATTGCGCACTACAATGGATGATTCGTGATTGGTGGTATCCGTAAGGATTCTTTTGGTACGGTCTTCATTGTTTCGGGTCGTTGACCTTAGGTTGAGACTTGGTTGCTTTTAGAGTTGTACTCGGTATTAGTATGCTAAGGGATTGACATCCCGGTACGAGATTAGTTGAGTTTTCCCGATGTTAGGGTAGGAGCATGGTTTTAGTGCTCGGATTGTGGACTTGAGAAGTCGCGGGTGACGATTTAGTTGTGGAAGGCGATTCGTTGAAAAGAATTGCTTAGGAAGTCGGATTGAGACTTATGTCGAGGACCGTAGGGTGAGGTCTGTTTGGTTAAGTGATGAGGATCACGAGGACGTGATCGAGTTTAAGTGGGGGAGAGTTGTAAGACCCGAATATTTATTTTGTATACTTGTTTATTAAAGGCATATGAGATCGGGCTTCGTTGAATATTTATATATATTAAAATTGGAAAAGAGCTGAATCTGTCAATCTGCGCGCCGCGCAAAGCGGCCGCGCGCCGCGCAAACGCGCTGACAGAACCTATCTTGTTTTATTTATTTTAAATGAAGGGTATTTGGGTAATTTCACATGGGGCCGGATTTGTGGGCATTATCAGTTGGTTTAGATCCAACTTTGGATCATTTCACATCCATTCGTCATCCTCATCCATTCTTAGAGAGAGAGAGAGGTCTAGAGAGAGATTTGAGGTTTTGGGGAAGAAGAAGCTCGAATCGATCAAAGTCTCGGGTTTTAAAGTTGTTCCTTTCGTTCTCGGCTACGCGGTGATAGTATTAGTAAGCTCAAACTCCGAATTTCATTTATTTAATTTGATATTCAAGTTAGGGTTTTGAGTTAATTTGTTGTAATACCCTTTTAGGTGATGAAATGGGTTTAGTGATGCTAGTAATCGGGTTTATTGTTAATTGTTGGTGGATTTTGGGTTGGTGAACAAATTGGCCATGTTTAGAACTTGAAATTTAGTTTAATCACTTTAGTTAGCGATTATGGAAGTATTGGAACCCATTGGAGGTTGTTTGGATGACTAATTGTGACTTTGGGTCAAATTAGAGTTTGGTGGTAATTATGACCCGATTGGCGAATTAATGAGGTTTATAAACTTAAAATGGATTAAGTTGAAGTATAAGACCGAGTTAAATGTGTTTTGGTGGCAAAACTTGTAAAGGATGAGATTTTGACCTTTATGGGTCAAAATTAGGGTTTAAGTGTCAAAATGGGTATGACACGTGTTTAACACTTGAGTTCGGGTTTAATTGGCATATTATGACCATTCTCACTTGTGTTAGTGATTATTGGTTGGTTTGGGTACGGTTTGTGCTTGGAAGTGCATTTGGGTCGAAATGGCACTAAGTGACGAATTGGGTTAATTTGTGAATCCAATCTAATTGTGTTGTGGTATTTGTGATAATGGAATAGGTATTTTCCATTGGCGAGTTGCGGTTTACTTGGAAGCTTTCTTCAAGACTTCAAGGTGAGTGATAATATCCTATATGCATATGTATGTGTAGGATGGGTGCGGGTCGGGTGAAGTGATTCTCGGTTATAGAGCTCACTTCACATATAGGTAGATTTGAAGGACTTGTGTATGAGTCCAATTGGCACGTTTGTGCGTCTTGGTTGACCATCTTTGGCGAAGTACACGTTTGTGTGCACGTTATCACACTTGGTTGTGATTTGGTTGTTATAACCCTAATGGCGAAGGGTTGATATGGTTGTGTGGTGGATCTTATAATCCCGTGACCGTGGGTTTTAGTATTGTGAAATGAATCTCGGGTAGTGCGGATTCATGGTGTCTCGGGTTGTTCGGTCACCTTATTGGAGGTAATGAATCTCGGGTAGTGCGGATTCATGATGACTCTGGTTGTTCGCTCATCTTATGGTTGAGAAGTGAATTTCGGGTTGTGCGAATTCACAAGGCTCGGGTTGTTCGGCCAATGTTCGTGTGTTTGAGGTTAAGGGGTTAACCTTGTTCGTTTATATTGTTATATATATATTAATGTGTTGTTGTGTTGTAGCTAACCCTCCGGGTGTAGCTATTTGGCGATGTTTACTTTGTCGTTGGTGGACTATCTTTTGTGTTGTATCTTTAGCTCGTTGCTTAGATCGTACGGTATGCTTAGTGTAGACGCTTTATACTTGGATGCTTCGGTATGCGGTATTTGTTTTGTGTGGCGTATTCATTTTATACATATATATGTATGTAGTATATTATCATTCACTAAGCACTAACTTACCCTCTCGTTGTTGACATTTTTTTATAGATTTCATGCGGACGGTGGCTCGGGTAAGTGCGAGGACTAGAAGACTTTCATAGCTTGCTTTAGAGACTTGCTTTTGGATCGTTTAGGATTGGGTAGCGTATCCCCGATCGCCATGCTCGGCTTTGTGTTGTATTAAAGTCTTAAAGTCGAAAATTGTATTTTGGTACTTAAGGTGGTAAAATGGGTCGATGTGGGACCCGCTTCGTAAACTTAATTTTATTAATTAAACGTGTTAGTTTTATATGTATGAATTCATGGTTAAAAGCGTTTTGGCTAAAAACGTCGGGAACGGGTCAAACATTTTCACATTTCAAGGAAAACCGGACAGCGGGCTGCCAGACAGGTTCTGCGCGCCGCGCAACCTGTTGGCGCGCCGCGCAACTCAGCCAACAGCAAAATTTTTTTTTTTGTCATGAAATTTAACGGGGTTTTATACGCGGTATGGTTTGGGTTGTTACAATTTTCTTCCAAAGCTTCAAAACCCCAAATCATTCAAGTGTGATTCAAAGGTGAAGTAGCGGGATTCGATCTTTGGCGTAAGAGGCAATCTTGTTCTCCTCGTTCTTAGCTACGATTTGATACTAGTGGTAAGTTCTAAATCAAAATTTCGTTCTTAAGATTCTTGTTCATATTTAGGGGTTTTTGATTGTGTGTTCATTAATGAAACCCCATTAGTTGTTAATGGAAGATTAACACCAAGATTCGGGTTTATAAGTGATGAAGGCGGGTTTTGGGTTTGGTGTGCAAGTTTAAACATGTGAGACTTGCAAAGAATGAATAATCACTAGTATTAGTGATTATTGATGTATTGAAAACCATTTGAGTTCGATTGGTTGACTAATTTCGAATAGAGTCAAAATTAGGGTTTGATGATGATTGTGGCCGATTGTCGATTTAGTTAAGTTTATAAACTTAAAATGAGTTAAGTTAAAGTATAAACTTGTGTTGGTGGCATTTTGAAGTCAAAACTTGCAAATGTGAGAATTTGACTTTGTTAAAGGTCAAAATGGGTTTTGGGCGAATATGCGGACTAGTATGAGTTTAATGGCTAAATGTGGTGTCTTTGGGTATTTCGGGAACGCGGAAATTGGTCTTGTTAGTTTTCGACCTTCGAGTAGCGTTAAAAGTGCAAAAAGGTGTAATTTGCACTTGTTGTTCATTTGGGCGGGTCGAGAGTCCAAATGAGTTTGTATTGATGATTATGTGATAAATGGTATAGGTACCACTACAAGAAAATTGCGTTCTTAGGACCCCTCGTCTGGGACCCTGCGAAAAAGCGTCCTAAGCGACTAAAAATTGGGACGGGGTAATTCTTGGGGTCCTATAATATCCAAAGCTAATAAAGTGGGGTCATAAGAATAGGACACATAATTTTTGGGTCATATTATTGATACGCTTATAAATCTTTGTCCTAAAAAGCTGTTTGATATGACACAATTTTAGGGTCCTATTATTTTTTAGGACACCTAATTTTTGGGTCATATTATTGATACGCTTATAAATCTTTGTCCTAAAAAGATGTTTGATATGACACACAATTTTGGGGTCCTATTATTTTTTAGGACACCTAATTTTTGGGTCATATTGTTAATACGCTTATAAATCTTTGTCCTAAAAAGATGTTTAATATGACACACAATTTTGGAGTCCTATTATTTTTTAGGACGCTTTTATAATAAGGTCACAACAATAGGACGCTTGGGTATTTGAGGTCCTAACTCTTAGGACCCTTAAATTCGTAGTTGCATAAAAATGTACTTAATAGGACACTATCTTGTTGGTGTCTCATAATGATCAACCAACAAGATAATACGGTCACAACAATAGGACGCTTGGGTATTTGAGGTCCTAACTCTTAGGACCCTTAAATTTGTAGTTGCATAAAAATGTACTTAATAGGACACTATGTTGTTGGTTTCCCATAATGATCAACCAACAAGATAATAAGGTCAGAAAAATAGGACGCTTGGGTATTTAAGGTCCTAACTATCATATGACTATATTAGGACCCGTACTAAATTCGTATTATTGCACTTTTGTTACAAAAATGACTAAAGTATTATATAAGTTAACTTCCATTAAATATTCAAAAGCATTGATGGCGTAGTGGCTTGTGTGTTATTAATTCAAGTGATTGACCTGGGTTCAAATCCATTTTATGTCTCTTTTGTTTCTAAAATTAAAAAAATATAGTTGGGCCAGATTTAAGATGGGAATTGTAGTTGGGCCAGATTTAATGGATTCATTTTTTATTTTCGAAATTTCAGCTGGGAATTGTAGTTGGGCCAGATTTAATGGATTCATTTTTTATTTTCTAACGGCACATTTATGGGGACCACGTTTTTTTTTTCTTTTCTTTTTCCCAACGGCTACTGATCAGCCTTTTATTTTTACCCTACCAATTTCATATATATATATATATATATACACCATTTCACTCTCAAATTTTTACACTTTCAAACCCATTTCACTCTCAATTTTTATTTTTCAAACCCATTTCACTCTCAATCTTTTATACTCAAAAATGGATTTCGGAAACATTGTTACGTTCGAGATTCACGGCGGCGGTTTGTTTTCCGATGACATGGACCGCTACGACGGTGGGGGGTCGATTATGCAGATGTGCCGGTCAATGGTCTTCGAGTTGACGAAATGTTTGATTATTTAAGGCGAAACGCGCACTGCGATGAGATTTCGCAGTTTGCATATTGGAATCCCAAGAACAAGGTGTTCGAGTGGCTTCAAGATAACGATAAATGGGTGTGGCTACTCGGAACCGCAATAATCAAATCCACAAATGTCGTGTTGTATACCAAACACATTTGGGACGATCTTCCGCACGAAACCGATGGTAGTGCGGATGGTTATTATACCGATTAATCGGTATCTAGTTTATGTACTAGTCTTTTTTTTATGTAATTGTGTGTTTTTTTTTGTACTCGTTTTTTTTATATATGTAATCGTGTGTTTTACAATCCATTGAGCCTACACATTTTACAACTTATAATTCACATTTCTCAACAACATTTCTATCCAATACTCCTTCCATATCGATGCCGAATTTCCATCGGTACACCCTTAACAATTCATTGAATAAACATGGTTGTCGATCAATAGTTAAAACATAGCCCAAAAAACATAATTTTTTCTTTTGCAGGATAAACAAACGTGTAAAGTTTTTATGTTTCTTAATGAGCTCCCAAACCAACATTAATGTAGAAATAGGTTATGTTTCTCAATGCGTATTCAGTGTATATATATTCAGTTTACATGATTGCAAAGTAACTCACCCAAACAATATATAGTTAATGATGTAATTAATGATGTTAGTTAATGATCTAATTAATGATGCGAATTGAACACGACCCCTAGCCTTTTCACATTTACTTGGGATAGAATTATTAGCATTGAATTATGCAGTTAAGAAAATAAAAGAATATGAGTAGTTAAATTCAATTCTGGACTCAATTGAATTCTGCAGTAGAGACAAAACATAAAAGAAACAAAACAAATGGAATCCTTCCTTTTTAAGGTATATTAGTTGAACTTTGGATCAGAAAGGGATTAATGGACGGTGACAGTTTTAAGCAACAAGTCAACAGCAAATTGCATACAAACATATATACAAGTAAAAGGGCAGAGCTAGTCAACAACAAACATTAAAAAGGAATCACCTTTTTGGGTGTTCTTTGTTTCTATTAGCATAAAGAACATAAATTCGTGCAGCCCCATTGATTGGTTCATGTTAAAATGTATTAATTAAAAACTATGTTGTGATGATAAACCCTAAGCAAAATGGAAGCAATCCAGATAATACGAAGGAAAAATGGAAGCAAATAAACTGATCATCATATAATTAATAGAAATTACTACTAATATTTACATTAAATTAAAGGAGTATAATTTATACAAAATCTAAAAGATACTAACATAAATCTAGTTATATGCAAATCGGTTTACAAAAACACCCAACTCATAGGCCCAAAAACACGACATGCATTCCGGTATCGTGAGTTCAAACCCATGAATGTGTGGAAAATAACCACGGTGGTCAGAGATAGGGCACGGCGTTGCCATGTCAGCCAAAGGACGGCGGTTAAATAACCATAAACATCGCAGCAAATCAAAAACCCTTGTTCTCACCGCAACCACCATCTCCGGCTCTGGTGGGAATGTTTCATTCAAAATTTGTAAACCGACATGCTTTTCCTCTATTTTGCAAGAGGCAAACATAATTAAACTATAAACATAAACAGCCTCTTTAAGTTGGCTGTTCGAAGCTTTCTTGAGACATTCAAGCCCATAATCGATATGTCTACTGTCAAAATAACATATCAAACCCCAACGAAATATCGCATTAGGGTTTCCAAAAATCATACAACGAAATAAAAAAACAAAGAATCTAGGGTTTCCCCAAGGTAATAGAGGCCACCGATCTAGGGAAAGCCTTTTAATACTAAAGGATCTTTTGAAAGCTTCGAAAAGCTTCTGCAAACCGACTTACACATGAACAACTGGTCGGATGAGTAACTTCCAACTCGAGATAAAATTTCCACAAGCATATCTTGTTGAAGATTTTCGATCGTCTTCGGTTGAGTAACTTCCATTTTTTTTTAAAATAAAAAATAGGAGAAAAAAGGATGAACTTGATGTACTTGAGAGAAATGTGTACAGGAAGATGATGGAAAGTATAACAGAGAAAAGACTTGAGAAGAAAATATGCAACTTGCTTTCTGGCATTAAAAGTTGATTTTTGGTGAAAGTGAATCGATAAGATATCACGTGTGCACTTAATGATGATTTTATTTAAGTATAAAATATACTTCTAATTTTATTTCAATTAGTATCTATAACAAAGTCAATATATATTACTAGCAAATAATATTAAGTAAAGGATACATGTCAAATAATAACCATTAGATTTTTGATGAAAGTGAATGGACAAGATACCACCTGTGCACTTAATGATGATTTTATTTAGGTATAAAATATACTTCTAATTTTATTTCAATTAGTATCTATAACAAAGTTAATATATATTACTAGCAAATAATATTAAGGATACATGGCAAATAATAACCATTAGATTATTATGAGGACCATTACACCTTAAAGCACCTCATTACATCACCCTCAACTCCCTTTTTAAAGATAAGAATATAGAAGCTAATTTTTTGAATTTAAATTTCACGATATAATATCTAATAATCTTTAAGTAATTTGGATTGACTTCAATATCTTCCATTCTTTAACTAAATATCAATAAATAAATTGGCTAATTAATTAGAGTTCTTTAACTTCATATACCCTTCTTAACTTTTAAAATCACATATACATACCCACTTACATAAATTAATAGTATCATATATGCCCATTACTAACATTTGAAAAAGCATATTTACCCATATAAACAAATAATATCATATACAATTTGAGAGGTTTCTTTTACAAGAAGATTTTTGGTGATACAAGTTTCCTATTTTACCCTTAAATTGCTATTAGGTCAATATACCATTTATGGGTAAGATAGACAATTTATATCCTATAATAACTAACTATACAAAAAATAAATCAAAACTAAATAAAAAGATGGGACCTATTAATTACCCACATAATAATTACTTACATAATAGGGATGCATTTACCTTACCCATAAAGTATGTTACAAGTTACAACTATTTTTTTCTTGTTCCCTTATATTTTCACGAATTGTGAAAATATTTTTAATATTAATCAAGTTTTTTGCCTAAAAAAAAAAAGTTACAACCATTTTGTAGTATGGTATTTTTTTTATCTGTTGGATATAGAAATTACAACACAAATAAAAACTAAAATCCGTCATAATCTATAAAAACTTGATCTCTTTGTGTTTTCACCTTCACTTGGACTGCCTTGACCATGACTAGTTCTACAAAACACAATAATAATAATAATAATAATAATAATAATAATAATAATAATAATAATTATAATAATAATAATAATAATAATAATAATAATAATAAATAATAAATGGATCTTAATTAATAAATGGAATGATGATTCTTAATAAAAATCACTCAAAATGACACCCTCTCGCGTCCCAATTTATGTATACTACAACGGTGAGTATTCGGATGATTGGAAATGGTATACACTTGGCGAAAGAAAAACGTTCGAAAAAGTGGAGTACAAATAAACGGACTTGGTATGATTTAATTTTGACTGAGGTGGTCGCCTAGATCTCTTTGTGTTTTCACCTTCACTTGGACTACCAAGTCCGTTTGTTTGTACTCCACTTTTTCGAACGCTTTTCTTTCGCCAAGTGTATACCATTTTCAATCATCCGAATACTCACCATTGTAGTAAACATAAATTGGGACGAGAGTGGGTGCCATTTTGAGTGATTTTTAGTGTAGTGATGATTGTTTGATTTTGGAGTAATTTGATAATTTACATGGTGTTGAGGTATGGAAGAATGGACATGTACTCATATTTATATAGGAGAAAACCTAGCTAACCGTTGCAAATATATCCGTTGCATAATAATCTTATCTTTTAAAAGGGATAATTTATATGGTGTTTATATTTATTTTAATAATAATCTTCTATTCTTATCTTTTATAAGGGAGTTTGAGGTGATGTAATGACATGTTTTAGGCTATTGTAACATGTGCTTTAAACAATTGTAAAATGCTATTGATGATGTAATAATTAAAACTATTTAAATTTAAATTAAATATGTGTATTCTATAACTAAATGATCAAAATATTGCTTTCTCAACTTTATACGCAACTCGATTTCCAATGTATATCCACCAGAGTGTTCCCTTTCTCAACTTTAAATAGAAGTTTACCCTTTTCAAAATCAACATACATTTTATTCCAATTTACACTTCAACTTTTAAGTGTCCATTATCTATTCACCATGTTCAACACCCAAATACAAACGATACCAAATCTAGGATCATGAAAACCTGTCTTCCGGATCATTGACCCTCATGGTGTTTGCAATGCATTGAGTCACAGTTCTATAATCAGATCAGAGAGATCATAGTTATTCTGATTGTGGAACATGCCTCAATCCGTTGCTAACACTAGCATTATACCAAATCTAGGATCATGAAAACCTGTCTTCCGGATCATTGACCCTCATGGTGTTTGCAATGCATTGGGTCACGATTCCATAATCAGATCAGAGAGATCATAGTTATTCTGATTGTGGAAACGTCCTCAATTTGTTGCTAACACTAGCATGATTTTCGACCTGCGGGTTTTGGGCCTGAAAAAAGATCTTAGAAAGCACATATCTTCATCTTTTTCATCTTATAGATATACATGTCTTGCAAAAATAAAACATAAAAAAATAACATCACTAAACATTATGAAAAAAGATCATGAATAAATAACATCACTAAACATTATGAAAAAAGATCATGAAAACCTGTCTTCCGGATCATTGACCCTCATGGTGTTAGCAATGCATTGAATCACAATTGGTAGTGAGGCATACCCAATTTAGATGAAAATTGTAGTGACCAATTTAGATGTAAATTGGGTCATGCATCAATACCATATGGGAACCAATGAAGCTCCATCTTTTTCTTTTGTTTAAAAGATGAAAATTTTCTAGTTTTGTGTTTTAAAAAAAATGACATCACTAAACATTATGCATTGTTTGTTTGTACAATACAACCTTTAAAATTGATAGATCCACCATTTTTTTCATCTTCACTGGTTCCCAAATAGTAGTGAGGCATAACCAATTTAGATGAAAATTGGGTTATACATCACTACAATATGGGAACAAATGAAGATCCATCTTTGTGTTTTGTTTAAAAAATAAAATAGACGAAAATTTTCTAGTTTTGTGTTTTAAAAAAGGTGTATGTGTACTTGAGAGGTTTATTTTACAAGAAGATATATGATATATATGATGGGAAAATACAACCGAAGAGAGAGAAATAGGTTGCTTTTACAAGAAGATTTTTGGTGATACAAGTTTCTTATTTTACCCTTAAATTGCTATTAGGTCAATATACCATTTAAGGGTAAGATAGACAATTTATCCTATAATAACTAACTATACAAAAAATAAATCAAAACTAAATAAAAAGGTGGGACCTACAAGTCCATCACAGCGCACAGTCCATTAATTATCTTACTACTGTTACCGATAAAGTAAGTTACGGAGTACAAGTTACAAGTTACAACCATTGTGTACTATGTTATTTTTTTTGAAAAGCAATAATATTATATACGAAATTTATACAGGTACAATCGAGTTTCACAAAGCCTATCACGATCTATACAAGTGTAATTTGGGTTGTCTACTCATAGTTTCTAAACTACAATCACGTTTGAGAGTCTAGTTCAACTTGCTTGCCCAAATTTTTTTTTTATCTGTTGGATATAGAAATTACAACACAATTAAATTAAGTACAAGTTACACTCGTACAACACTAACCATTCTCTATATTTGAAATTTGAGATTATATATGTATCATAAGAAACATAAATTCCGTCATCATCTATAAAAACTATAGTTTTGGGATATTTTTGATAAATACAAAAGAACTAAATGACACACACTCATTTGCTTAAATACCAGCATTAGTCATAACAATATTTTTTATAAGTACTACGAGTATATATTATCGGATTATAGGCCCATTTGAATTATTAGCCTTGTTCTAGCACACATGTTGAACACTCATAAATCTGCCCCTGGTTAAGATCAATTTGATTTTTATCTGTTGCAGCAACTAAAGTATCATCGTCAACAATGGCCCCATACAAATCGCCTCTAACCATATCAATAGTCTCATTTTCAACAAGTTGAGGACCCATCGGTGTGTCACTCTGCAAATGTGTTTCTACATCATCGATACAAATTTGTTCATCTATGTCAAAATTATCTCTAGGTGTTGCCTTGATCACAACTTTCCAATCTTTACGAACAGGATCTGCAACATAGAATACTTGTTGTGCTTGCGAAGCTAGGATATAAGGCTCTTTAGTTTGCTTCAGACCTCGAAAATCGAGTATCGTAAACCCATTCTCATCAACTTTTATCCTGGAACCACTTGATATCCAATCACAATGGAACAAAAAAACTTTCTTCTCATCACCATACTGCAACTCGATTATATCTTTTAAAACACCGTAGTAAGTGACATCTCCCACAATAGGATCGTTATCTCTAGCACTCGAGAAGCTACTTGTTAGAGCCTAAAGTATGACTCTGCTATTTTGTGTTGTCCTATTCTTCTCTACATCTTTAATGTGAAATCGGAAACCATTTATGATATATCCCTTATATTTCTTTATAACCTCACTTGGACCGTTTGCCAATGTCTCTATATCACTTGTGATTCTATTATCCCGGCTAGTCATGTTCTCATCAACCTGATTTGAGGCAATTTGTTTATACAGTAATAAGTTTGGCTCGATTATATCATCACTACATTATCGTAATAAAACTAACAAAAATAACTTACGTAATCAGACAGCCACTCCTCAAACTCCTGACTATGTAACTGTTGAATGTCACGCTTACGTTTTTTCGGATTTTGATGACTAAGAATATTCAGATGCTCTCTGCAATCAAAGTAACAAAAAGAGAATAATGTACATTATCGTCAAAATTACACAACGTCATATAAAAAAATAATCTCATAACATAGTAAATTTAAATAACTTACGTTCATAAGAAATCTATTTAACTACAATTGAACAGCACATGTGAGTGTGCAATAGCCAAAGTGTCATAGCCGAGTTTTACTACGTTTGTTGCACCAATTGGTCGACCAGGTATACAAAATATTGGTAAGACAATATCATCACCACCATCATCATGATTTCGGCTAGTGTTATTATGTTTGGTCTCGACATCACTGGCTAAATACAGAGAACAAAATGACAAACACTCTTTTGCTAAATATCCTTCTGCAATTGAACCCTCGGGTTTACTCTTGTTTCGCAAATAAGATTTTAATGTACCTAAATACCTGAGTGGTCAAAAAAAGTTTATATCAGATTCAAAAAAAAAAAGTTGTATTCAAATGAGTATAATTTACTACAGCATAAATGGTCACCTCTCGATTGGATACATCCAACGGTAATGAACAGGTCCCCCTAATCTGGCCTTTGAAGCTAGATGAACCGATAGATGAATCATGACGTCAAAAAATGATGGTGGAAAAATCCTTTCTAAATCACAAAGTATTTTTCCAATATCTTTTTCCATGTTAAATAAATCATTAGGATTAAGAACTTTTGAGCATAATTGTCTGTAGTACCGACATAACTTCATGATAACAGAACGCACATGCTTCGGTAAAATATTTCTTATTGCCACGGGAAGCAACTGCTGCATTAAAATATGATTATCGTGACTTTTTAGGCCTAACATTTTTGGAGTAGGTTTTACCTGAATGCATCTAGAAATATTAGTAGCATAACCATCTGTCACTTTCACCTCTTTTAGCACATTACAAAATTTTTCTTTTTCTTTTTTTATTGATTTCGAAACATGCTGGAGGCAAATACACTTTGCCATTTGATAAAGGTTCTGGATGAAGTTCATGTCTAATACCCATTTCTTCCAAATTACGACGTCCTTTTAAATGATCCTTGGTCTTTCCATCTATATTCATTAACGTTCCAATGAGATTGTCACATACATTCTTTTTAGTATGCATTACGTCTATATTATGACGTATTAAGTTATTTTTCCAGTATGTTAACTGAAAAAAAATACTTCTCTTCTTCCAATTATATGGTAAGGATGGGTTACCCTTCACAAGTTTTCCATATTTTATTTCAAAACCTTTCAGCTCCGCAAGCACTTGTTCCCCTGTTAAGCTACGCGGTGGCCCTTCACGTTCTTCCGTGCCATCAAAAGAATCTTTATCCATACAAAAAGGATGCAACGATTCCAACCAGCGACGATGTGCCATGAAGATTTCTTTGTGGGAGTTTGATAACCGTGTTGATCTGGTTTCCTTATGGCATGAAGGACAAGCTAATTTACCTTTAGTGCTCCAACTCGATAAATTCGCATACGTAGGAAAGTCACTTACCGTCCATAACAAAGAAGCACGCAGTGTGAAGTAACTCTTAGTTGATGCGTCATAAGTATTAACTCTAGTATCCCACAACTCTTTCAACTCATCAACTATAGGTTGCATATAGACATCTATATTATTACTTGGAGCAGATGGACCGGGTATAAGTAAACTTATGAATAGAACTGATTTTTTCATGCACAACCATGGAGGTAGATTATATGGCATCAAAACAACAGGCCATGTACTATGTGAAACACTCATGTTTCTAAAAGGGTTAAACCCATCACTCGCCAAACCAAGCCTCACATTACGAGGTTCTTTAGCAAATTCACTATTCTCATAATTGAATGTTTTCCAGGCTGGTAAATCTACGGGATTTCTTAATCTACCATCTTTCGTACGACTCTCTTCATGCCATCTCATCGACCCAGCCGTTTTAGGCGACCTAAACAATCTTTGCAAGCGTGGTATGAGTGGAAAATAACGCAACACTTTTGCTCCAACCTTCTTAGCTTTATAATCACCATCATTTTCAGCTTCTGTGGTTGACTCATTTTCAGAATCATTATTAATTTGTTTATATCTTGAGGTCTGACATACGTCACACTTAATTTTGTCCTTGTTTTCTTTCCAGTACAACATACAATCATTTGGACAAGCATCAATTTTCTCATAACCTAGACCCAAATCTCTTATTATCTTCCTTAATTCATACAATGACTTCAGTATGGCAGCATGAGGGAAGGCTTCCCTCATTGTGTCAAGAATCATGCTGAATCCTTTTTCATTACATTTTCCAACACATTTTGAATGGAAGAGTCTAACAATGAATGAAAGAATAGAGAGCTTACAGCTGAGATATAATTCTTTCTTTGCATCTTCCAATACTTTATTAAACTTTTCAGCATTTAAGTTTGGTACAGTCTGATTTTCAGTTTGTTGGATATCATCTTCATCTTCATCTTCAAACACATTGAAGACGCATTGGGCCAATGCTTGCATATCATATTCATCAGCATCTTCAAACGTTGGTGTATCATCCGGTTCGAAATACACATTTGGAATTTTATAACCTTCGAAAAACCCGTCACATAGCAAATGTGTTTTAGCCTGGACCCGATCAACCCGTTTGTGATTACCGCAATATTTGTACGGACAATATATATGACCATCTTTTCCATTTTTAGAGAAAATACGTTCTATAAATTTGTCAAGTCCTTTTTCGTATGCAGGGGAAGATCTACACAAGGACATCCAAGTCGAGTCCATCATATATAGACCGGTATTCTACAAACACATTTAATCGGACATAAATTAACGTAGTTCAAAATCAAAGATTGTACTGTAAGAATTAAGGGGTATGGACATGAAACAAAAGAAATTAACCTGGTTCAAAATCAAAGATTCAAAATTAAGGGGTATGGACAAAGCGTATGAAACAAGCTGACCCAATTTTTCGATGATTGCAACTTATATCTTCAATTACGTATTAACTGATTAATAATCGATGATTGAAATTAACTTAGATCTGCAAACACATCTTCAAAAACTGATGATGATTGCAATTGCAATTAAATACGTACGATATTATTATAAATTGTTAATAGTAATAGTAATAGTAATAGTAATAATAATAATAATAATAATAATAATAATAATAATAATAATAATAATAATAATAATAATAATAATTATTATTATTATTATTATTATTATTATTATTATTATTATTATTATTATTATTATTATTATTATTATTATTATTATATGATTTTGATACATCTAATAAGATCTAATACTATAAGTTTAAGATAAAGATTCAAATAATTAATAAAATATAAAATAATATACATAATGTAGGTTAAAAGTTGGCCGGTGGTGTACGGATCATCACCCTTATGGTTTAGGCTAGGTATAGGGTTATGGTACATGGTTTAATGTTTATGGTATATAGGATATATAGGATTTAGGGTATCGCGTTTAGGATTAAGTGTTTATGATTTAATGTGTAAGTTTACGGTATATGGTATATGGTTTAGGGTTTAGGGTTAAGTGTCTATGATTTAATGTTTAGGGTTTAGGGTTTATAAACCCTGAACCCCAAACATTAAATCATAAACCCTAAACCCTAACCCTAAACCAAAAACTCTAAACTATATACCCTAAATCTTATACCATAAACACTAAACCATGTACCCTAAACCCTATACCCTAAACCATAAGGGTGATGATCCATACAGGTATAGGGTTAGGGTACATGGTTAACTGTTTAATGTTTATGGTATATAGGATATATGATTTAGGGTATCGGGTTTAGGATTAAGTGTTTATGATTTAATGTGTATGTTTACGGTATATGGTATAGGGTTTAGGGTTAAGTGTCTATGATTTACTGTTTAGGGTTTAGGGTTTAGGGTCTAGGGTCTAGGGTTTAGGGTTTATAAACCCTAAACCCTGAACCCCAAACATTAAATCATAAACCCTAAACCTAAACCAAAAACTCTAAACCCTATACCCTAAATCTTATACCATAAACACTAAACCATGTACCTTAAATCCTATACCCTAAACCATAAGGGTGATAATCCGTACAGGTATAGGGTTAGGGTACATGGTTTAATGTTTATGGTATATATAGGATATAGGATTTAGGGTATCTGGTTTAGGATTAAGTGTTTATGATTTAATGTGTACGTTTACGGTATATGGTATAGGGTTTAGGGTTTAAGGTTTAGGGTTTAGGATTTATGGTTAAGTGTCTATGATTTAATGTTCAGGGTTTAGGGTTTATAAACCCTAAACCCTAAACCCTGAACCCCAAACATTAAATCATAGACACTTAACCCTAAACCCTAAATCCTAACCCTAAACCAAAAACTCTAAACCCTATACCCAATATCTTATACCATAAACACTAAACCCTATACCCTAAACCATAAGGATGATGATCCGTACAGGTATAGGGTTAGGGTACATGGTTTAATGTTTATGGTATATAGGATATCGGATTTAGGGTATCGGGTTTAGGATTAAGTGTTTATGATATAATGTGTACGTTTACGGTATATGGTATAGGGTTTAGGGTTTAGGGTTAAGTGTCTATGATTTAATGTTTAGGGTTTAGGGTTTAGGGTTTATAAACCCTAAACCCTAAACCCCAAACATTAAATCATAAACCCTAAACTCTAACCCTAAACCAAAAACTCTAAACCCTATACCCTAAATCTTATACCATAAACACTAAACCATGTACCCTAAACCCTAAACCCTAAATCATAAGGGTGATGATCCGTACACCACCAACTTTTAGGCACACCACCAAAAACCAAACCCTACACATTAAACCACAAACCCTAAACCATAAACCCTATACCAACCCTAAACCTTACCTATACCTAAAACCCTAAACCATAAACCATATACCCTGAACATTATACCATATGTATGAACCCTAAACATTAAACCCTAAACCCTAAAGCTTAAACCATGCACCTCCCAAATTTGGGTAAATTCAAATTTCACCTCCAAACCCTAAAATAATACAATGTTAAATTACGATAAACGATGTTAAATTACGATAAATTATGATATATTAAAAAAAAATACATTTTATGAATAATTAAATTAATTTCGTGTACATTTATTCTATAAAGTTTATAAATTAATTACCAGTAATAGCTATATAATAGAGAAGTTATACGGCCTCAATTAATTTTCACCAAAACTTACTCTCTCAAAAGAAACGGCCAAATATCACGAATTTCGGACCCAAATTTTGAACCTCATCGTAAATTCAAACATCACCTCCCAAATTTGGGTAAATTCAAATTTCACCTCTAAAATTTGGGAGGTGATCTTTCCACACTAGCATTTGATCCATCCACTCTAAAATAATACAAACTTCCTATTTTACCCTTAAACTACTAGTAAGTCAATGTACTATTTACAAGGGTAAAATAGGTAATTTAGATTGTTTTGGTGTGGATGGATCTAAACTAGTGTGTGCACTAAATCAAATTGGGGTTAGCTAGTTAAAAGGTTTTTGAACAACTCACTTATCTCTTTTTTCACCAATTCAAAGAACAGTTAACTAACTCTCAAATAACACAGATATCTTTTTTCACAAGATCGAACACATGTATCTTTTTTCACAATAACTGTATATATTTTTTCACAAAACTGTATATCTTTTTTCACGAAAATGGATTAACGATTCTGTAATTTTAATTGTTCCTAACTACTCTGTATATAAAATTGTTTATAACTCTGTTACGTTAATTGATAAAATTGCTCATTATTGTTCTTTACATTCTTGTAGATTATGGCAATTGAAGGAATCAAAAAGTCTTCACTTAGATCCTCTCAATAGGTTGAGGCTAATACCATGAGAAAAGCCAGTTTGTTGCACCCAATACCATCAGAAAATGAGTTAGTGCACCTCATGTCTCCAAAGAATCATCCTCAAAATCCAAGTCTCAAAAGGGTCATGTAAGTGATAAAAGGCCGAGGTTAAGTAAAAGTAAAGTTCAATGAGTCAGCCAAGAAGAAGGTAGAGGTCTGGGTCGTCTTCAACTGCAAGATGAAGATATGGAGCCCGAGGATGATGCACAATGACAAAATGAAGAATACGATAATTACACAAGCTATGATGAAGATTTTGAAGAGCATCGTCAACAAGGTGAACTACAACAAACTGAAGTACAACAAACTGAAGTACAACTAACTGAAGTACTAGATGAACAACCTGAAGAAGGTTCACGTGTGAATGAAGAAACTGAACCAGGTTATTTTTTCTTTTTCTAATTTAGTTTGTTTATTCGATTTATATTGTTTCTTGTTTAATGTATCAGTTGTAAATCAAGTGCACATATTTTGTAGATAATCAGTCGAGAGGACCAACTCTTATTTAGCAGATTTATATGCAAAAGTCACATGTTCAACTTCCTATTACTTTTAATGAACATGGCCAGCCAATTGGTGCAAACAGTAGTCAATTTACCCATTTTCTTGGTCACTTATCGCGGAGTTACCAGTATTATCCAATTTATAGACCGTGGAACAAAGTTAAACCCGAAAAGAAGGATAAGTTGCTGAAGTTCTTAAGGGTACATATTTTAAAATCTGTGTGATAATATGTTTTTTTTTTCTCATGCATGTGATTTATATGTTTTTTTTTATAATTTGTAGACAAAGTTTTATTTTCCACCAACTGCTAATTCGTAGATACTCCAATCATATGGGCACAAGACGAAAAATTGGAGGTCGAGAGTTAAGAAATGTTACTTTGACCTATCTAAACCAATGGAGGAGCTATTAAAGTCACCACCTCTACAACTAACCAAAAGACACTGGAGAAGACTTCTTGAATATTGGACTAGAGATGATGTGATGGCATGATATATTCTTACACTTTCATGTAGATAGACTAACCATCGTGATTTGATCTCCTCGAATACTGACCACTCTTTTCTTGTTCAGGAGATGACCGGAAAATACAAAGACAATAGGGCTAAAAAGAAGTTGTCACAAATGACGGGGAAAAAAGTTTTGCAAGAATTCGTGAAGAACTGAAGCTAATATATCATAGGGGAATTATTTATATAGTACGTATAGCTTTTGAATATACATCATGAATAGTTACATCAGTTTTACTCATTGTAGGTGAAGTTGGGAAGAGAGCCAACTAGGGTGGATATGTTTGAGGAATGTTACAAAATCGGTGAAGGTGAAGCTGCTCGTGTCTTTGTAAGTAATTTTACAAAAGTAGATCAAATATATCCTACACATGATATCAGTAGATGTATATTTATATATATATATTAATCACTGATGTTAAAGCGAAGGGGTACAAAATAGTTATTAATTTTACTAGGAAAAACTATTAAATACGATACAATTTTACACAAGATATTTATTTATTTATAGAGTGGATATACCTAAACCTTGCTACAACACTTATAGGCAGTGTACCTAATCGTACAGTAGTGTAGTTTTTAGTAAGTCCGGTTCGTTCCACAGGGATCTTTTAAACAAGCTTAACGCTATATTTTTTAAAAACTATATTTGTAAAAATACAAAAATATATATAAGTAGTATTATTATTATAAAAAGGGAGTTTTTACTGTTTAATGACCGGTTTATCGATTTTAAAACTTTAGTCGTAGTTAAAACCTAATGTAAAATATTAAAAATAAATATAACTTAATTTAAAGCGTAAAGTAAATAACGATAATGAAATTGCGATAAATAAAAGTGCGATAAAATAAAGTTGCGATAATTAAAGAGAACGATAATTAAAAGTGCAATTAAATACGATGACAGTAAATAAAAGTGTGATAATTAAAAGTGCAATTAAATATGAAATAAAGAAATTATGCTTATTTAAACTTCCGTAATCATGATGTTTGACGTGTTGATTTTTGTTTATTCCCATGGGTTAATTGTCCTTTGTCCTGGATTATTTAATATGTCCGTCTGGTTTTTGTCCATAACAGTCCATCAGTCATAAATATAAAGTGCGAGTGTCCTCGTCAAATTATCCTTATATCCGAAGTCAAATATTCCAACTAATTGGGGACTTAAACTGTAACAAGGTCTTAATACTTTGTTTAATAATTACACCAGGATATCGACTGCGTGTAACCCAAGGTTTTAATACTTTGTTAACAATTATGCCAAGTGTCCTTGTACATAATTCACCTCTGTTTTAATAAGTCTATTAACTATTAATTCATTCCCGTGTCCGGTAAAATGAACGATTATTAGTACTTATAAATATCCCGCCCATCGTGTCCGATCGAGTGTATATGGTTATTTATAGGTACGTCCAATTGTAAATCTTTATATTAAATTAACAAACTATCATTTAATTAAACAAATATAAAGCCCATTAATAGCCCATAGTCTAATTTCCACAAGTGTCGTTCTTTTGTCCAAACCCCAATTATAGTACAAAGTCCAATTACAAAATCTTTAATATTTTAGCCCAACATCATGATTACTTCGTCTTAAATAAGCATAATAATAACTTAGCTACGAGACATTAAATTAAAAAGGTTGAACATAACTTACAATGATTAAAAATAGCGTAGCGTTACACGGACAGAATTTTGACTTACACCCTTACTATATTCGCTAACATACCCTTATTATTAGAAATAAAATTAAAATTAATATATATATATATATATATATATATATATATATATACACACACATACATATGAGTAAGAAGAAGGAAAAAGATGTCGTTAATTGATCACCAAGCTGCGAATTTATAGGCATGTGGCCACAAAAAGTGGCCCATGCGACCGCATGGAAAACAAGCCTACAGGCCATGCGATCGCATGGAGGTAGGTACCTGCTCATATATTTTTGTTTTCAAGCTTGTCGACGTTTTAATAAATAAATATAATATATAAATAATTTTAAGAATTATTTAAATATTATATTATATTTATGTAAATAGTTGACTTGTAATTTTTAGTCTGTTGCGTCGAGCGTTGAGAGTTGACTCTGGTCCCGGTTCCGGATTTTCGAACGTCTTTGCGTACAATTTAATATCTTGTATTTTGCGTTTTGCTTCTTGTACTCTTGTAATTTTGAGACGTTTCTCACCAATAATTTGAACCACTTTGATTGTACTTTGTACTTTTGAGCTTTTTGGTTGTTTGCGTCTTCAATTCGTCGAATCTGTCTTTTATCTTCACCTTCTATTATTTAAACGAATATTACTTGTAAATAGAACAATTGCAACTAAAAGCTTGTCTTTCTTGAGGGATAATGCTATGAAATATATGTTCGTTTTTAGCATTATCAAATATTTCCACACTTGAGCGTTGCTTGTCCTCAAGCAATATAGTCTTGAAATAAAAATACTAGAATCACTTCTTTATTCTTCACACTTTGTACATCAGTGATTTTTATACGGTGGTATGAACAATGGTAGTAATGTTGTGGTTTACAGTCCCACATGACTATGAAAATTTAGATCCTTAAAGAAATTGGATCTTTATGAAAACATTTGATCTTTTTGAAAATTAAATCTAGCTTTTACCCTAGATAAGTTTTCCGGAATAACCCTTCACCGGTGTTTGTAAAATCTTTTTGTGGGTTTGGTGGGTTTCAGATTTGAAAATTTTAGCTCAAAACTTATGGTTTTGTGTCACCCACTTGCTAACCTTGTATTGGGAAAGCAACACGTCCAGTATACTTGCTCCGTATATTACCTTTCGGTAAACTACCGTCCGGTTGTAAAGGAAAGCTTTGAACAAGCAACTGTTAAGGCAATGTCCCCTGATATGCTTTTAATTATGGTCTATAACGTGTCGGATGTAGAGACCCGTCCTAATCCATCCGGACGAAGTCCATATCGATTACAAACAATTCACAACAGTTGATTACATCGCGAGGTAATTGACCTCTATATGATAAATTTTACAATAATTGCATTCGTTTTTAAAAGACAAACTTTCGTTACATCGACAGTTGACATGCATGTAAAGCATTTCATAATATATCCAAATATAATTGACTTAATAATAATCTTGATGAACTCAACGACTCGAATGCAACATCTTTTGAAATATGTCATGAATGACTCCAAGTAATATCTCTAATATGAGCAAATGCACAGCGGAAGATTTCTTTCGTACCTGAGAATAAACATGCTTTAAAGTGTCAACCAAAAGGTTGGTGAGTTCATTAGTTTATCATAAAGAATCATTTCATAATTTTAATAGACCACAAGATTTCATACTTCCATTTCTCATAATCATACGTCCCATGCATAGAGACAAAAATATCATTCATATGGATTGAACACCTGGTAACCGACATTCACAATATGCATATAAGAATATCCCCATCATTCCGGGATCCTCCTTCGGACATGATATAAATTTCGAAGTACTAAAGCATCTGGTACTTTGGATGGGGCTTGTTGGGCCCGATAGATCTATCTTTAGAGTTCGCGTCAATTAGGGTGTCTGTTCCCTAATTCTTAGATTACCAGACTTTAATAAAAAGGGCATATTCGATTCGATAATCCAACCATAGAATGTAATTTTCGAGTACTTGTGTCTATTTCGTAAAACAGTTATAAAAACAGCGCATGTATTCTCAGTCCCAAAAATATATATTGCAAAAGCATTTAAAAAAAGGGAATAATGAAACTCACGCATATAAATATTGTAAAATACTTAATAAAGCATTTGCATGTATTCTCAGCCCAAAAATGTAAAGAGTAAAAAGTGAGCAAATGAAACTCACGCATATAAATATTGTAAAACAGTTAATAAAGCATTTGCATGTATTCTCAGCTCAAAAATGTAATGAGTAAAAAGGGAATCAAATGAAACTCACAATACTGTATTTTATAGTAAAAAATATTCATACGACGGAACTGAACAATGCAAGGTTGTCCTCGAATTCACGAACCTATATCAAGTATATATATTAACACACATAATGAACACATAATGGTATTCAACCCAGTTTATATATATTAATTACATAATATGTTACTTATTTAAATTAGTATGTATTTATTATTTCAAATGTTATATATATCTATATATCTATATATTTTATTTTTATATTAAAATTGTAAATTGGACATATTTATGATATATGTCATAATTACATTTTTATACATGTATATTTTCTTCGTTAAAATAATAATTACGACTATACAAAAATAATGATAATAAAAATAATGATATTTATAATAATAATAATGATAATACTTTAATAATAATAGTAATGATATTTGTTAATATTGATAATGAACTTATTAATAAAATAATACTATTAGTAGTAATAATAATAATAATAATAATAATAATAATAATAATAATAATATTAATATTAATGAAAACACTTAGTAATGATAATAATATTAGTAATAATAATATTAATAATAATTATACTTACTTTAATAATAATAATAATAAATGATAAATAATAATAATAACATTTATAATACTAATAATAATAATAATAATAATAATAATAATAATAATAATAATAATAATAATAATAATAATAATAATAATAATAATAATAATAATAATGAGAATAATAATAAGTATTGGTAATGAAATCTACCTTCCAAAGCTTTTATAAAAAGAATGCCCAAGTCCGGGTTTGAACCCGCGATGTCCCGCTAACCTGATAATATCCTTAACCATATTTATTATTATCATTATTTCACATATCATTAACAAATCAATCATCATCATCATGGATCATCTATCATCGTAACTGTTTCGTTCATCATTATCATCATCCCTATATAATCGTAACCCATTATCATAACTATCATCATCGTCTTAAATCGTGGTATCATTCTCAACATCACCACATAATCATCATCCATTACTTCATTATCATAATCATCATAGCGTTTTATCATGTATCATTATCAATATCTTTATCATACCCTATTCCTAATCATCATTATCATACATCTAACTTGCTATCATCTTAACCATCATCATTATCATAATCAAAATCATATTATCATCATCATCATATTATGATCAATATCATCACCGTTATCCCATACAATATTCAATCTCCCACGTGATTATATCATCACTCTCACCACCTTTAATACTCATTATCATCTATTCAGGGCCTAATCGAAGGCTTGATTATCTCGGCTAAAAAAAAATATAATGGATCATCTTGGCCCACAATACAAGTCATGCCCAAAAAGATATTTAATAAATCTTCTTTTGATTTAAAGTCCCTTAGACGATTTTTGCGTGGATTAGGAAGTAGGTTAAAAGTAACGAATAAGAACACAGCAGGTGGGGTCTTTGGTTCAATCAGTCACTTATGCACGATCATGATAATTAACTATATCATTGTTTATGTATCATTTTTTTTTACACGTCATCCTCTTCTATCAAACAACCGAAAAGGCATAAACAAAGTAGGGTTTGTTTAATCACAAGTGGGATTAATTAATGGGTGTCTGTTGGCCATAAAGGGAACAAGAAAGGCATTTAATCTTGACAAAATCATTCAATTAGCATTTGATTTTGTCTTGGGTTTTGATTTGAATATGAAGTAGAAACGTGTACTTGTATCATGGAGTAACAGAAACAATATAATATGGATTATTGCAGTGGTCATCGGTGGTTGTAAGCCACGATTATTGTGGTTGTTAGCTGTAAATGGGAACACAAATAACTGCAGTAGTAAATGTGTGTTTGGTTTTGGCTATGATGGAGAAGAGATAGAAATAAAAGCAACGTATGATAGCAGTAGCATCAAGAAAAAAAATATGGTGTTTGGTTAACAAACAAAACATAGGAAAACAGTAAAGTACTAGCTGTGGCAGTCGACTTAGGATGTTCGAATGGTTGTCTTGCTTGTTTAAAATAGAAATATGCAGTGTAAGAAATCGAGCTTGAAGATTGTGGTGATCGAACATTATTTATGGATTGTAACATTTAACAGATAGATACCATGGTGAAGAGTAATACATCATACGGAGTATGTAATACAAGTAAAGGAGAAGAAAACATACGCGAGTCTTGATCTGAGCCAAAGATGGTGAATTCTAAAAGTAATGAAAAAGGTGGTGATCAAGTTATGATGATTTGGTTGGGAAAGTTGAAGAGTGTTTATGAGTTCTTGTACATGAAGATAGCTAGCATGATAGAAGGTATGGTTATTTGATCAAGTAAGAAAACAAAAATAAATGGTTCGGTTTTTAATATAGAAGTGGGAATAATTTGGTTGTGGTTACACAAAGAAGAGAGGGAGAGATAGAGTGGTTGTAAGGTGGTTGTGTGATGGTGTTAAGGTATCGGTTTGATTGAGCAACACCGAAGTGAAACGAGATGGTAGCGAGTGGTGATGGCTTGCGGTTTACATAGAAACAAGGACAAAACAACTACAAGAATGATGAGAGTGGTGGTTTTGATGGCCGGTAGTGAGGAAATATGATGATCGGGAGTATATACATAACTCCTGCACAGATATATACACATATGTAATATGTGGGAGAAACAAGTTATGAAATGCAAACAAAATAGAAGCATAGTAATTTTATCAATCATGTGTATTGGATTCACGGATCCATTCTTTTCCATATTTATAAATCATAAGGTAATAATATAAATTTAATAATAAATATAATATAATTTAAAATAAAACATGTAATATGAATTAGAAATAGTAAGGCCGTCGTTTACTATGTCACTTATTGATTCCGTGTATTTGTAAATTGATATATCGTGCTCTGTTGTTAAAATTTGTCGGGTAAAAGTATAGTTATAAATATTTATTTTGTTTACAGTTTTATAAGGCGACTCGTAAATAGTTTGTCCGTCCCGTGTCCTTGTCCCAAATACAATATGAAGTATACAAATATGTAATATATGATATCTAGTTTAGATACAAATAAAAATAATCTTATTAGTTTAAAAGTTTCATAATTTTTATCAACCTTCGTCCCATCTCATATATCTAATATCAAGACTTACAATAAGAAGTAAATGTAAATTAAATTTTTCATGCACAGAAATCATAATAGTAGACCTAAGTATCATATAGTGATACAATCATTTACTAAATAAATTCGAAACCAAATATATATATATATATTCAAAATACTTTATATATATATAAAGATATGTTTTAAATAATAATTATCATAATATCATATTTTTATTTTATTAACTTTTAATAACAACAACATATAATACTTCAAATTATATTTCGAATTATTAATTATATATACATACACACATCTATTTAAAATTAAATGTTCGTGAATCGTCGATAATGGTCGAAGGTAATTACATACATGAACATAGTTTACAAATTTTTAATATTCAACATTACAGACTTTACTTATCGTGTCGAGATCATAATAAGAGTAAGTTTAAATTTGGTCGGAAATTTCCGGGTCGTCACAGTACCTACCCGTTAAAGAAATTTCGTCCCGAAATTTGATCGAGATCGTCATGGCTAACAATAAGAATGTTTTCCTGGCGAATATGAGCTGATAAATA
The DNA here is from genome assembly GCF_046630445.1 of Rutidosis leptorrhynchoides. Classification (NCBI taxonomy): domain Eukaryota; kingdom Viridiplantae; phylum Streptophyta; class Magnoliopsida; order Asterales; family Asteraceae; genus Rutidosis; species Rutidosis leptorrhynchoides. The sequence continues at coordinate 385,099,396 of NC_092343.1, read as the reverse complement.
AAGTTTTATCATTTTTGAGTAATATAGATAAAATGATTCGATTATGTGAAGCGTACGAGTGAAGCTGTCACAAAAGATTGAGATAGAGCTTTAATTTTTGACGTAGTCACGGTGGATTTCCGGAATTCAAGGAATTTAAAGGAAATCTTCTTAATAAGATTTGATTCTTCGGTGAATAAGGAAATTAAGATCCTATTTGGTTAAATGCGATAATCTGTTTTGATTGCTCTGTCGGACATTTCACTATATATCTACTCCCTTTGTTTCCTTTATGTTTTGGAGTTTTGTACTTTTGTTTTTCTCTTCCCGACTTTAAGTCAAGTGAATAATGGTCCATAATTCGTAGATATGAAGTTTCGAATGAACATGACTAATGTTCTAAGAGAGAAATTATAAGAGCACGATCTTGATTGATCATATTACCAGAATTCAATAGAAAAGATAGAATTATTAGGAAGATATGTTCTTGATATGTTCGGAGATTAAGTAGAATGTAAGAGTCGTGTAACATGGCATATGATGACGTTATGGTCTGTGAATCACCACGTTTCATTAGAAACTCAGCATGACTTACTGTAATATAATCACGTTGATCAAGCGTCATTATATTATACTAACTCATGCATCAGTTCCCAACACTACTTCAAAAACATTCATATATTAAATTCGAAGGTTCACAGAATATAGAAACTAAAACAGTTTCCTTTTATGACATAATACAGATGTCGCAGAAAGATAATTAATATCGAACAAGAATATTTATGAACATATCTTCAAAAATATTGAGGATATTTATAATGAAAGATACGATGATATCTTAGAATTTCTAATATCGAAGGATGATGAAGAAGATTTGTCCGTAAGGGTTTAGATTCAGAAGCAAGGTATTCGCTAAAGATTTCATCAGAAGCAGAATCATCTGGATTCTTTATGTACAAGTTTAGTCCTTGTGATTTGTTCAGAGTCTCCTTCATGGTTTGCTCAATCTGTTTTCTAGTACAAATTTTCTATTGAGTGTTTCCATCACTCCATTCTTTATCATCAAACTTTTGACTGTTAAGGCAGTCTTCAGTTTTCACTACTTTCTCAGCTTTTTCAAAACTCAGAAAACTGATTTCATAGGTTAAAATGCTTTTAAGAAATTCAGAATTGAAGATCATAATTCTAGGAGATAAATGTTATATGTATGCATATAACTGTTGATGTAGACATGCGGCGAGATTTCAAAATACCGATTGCTGATTCTAGGTATTTAGTACGGCAATTCTCGTTATCATATGCAGATGAGTAGATGCTAGGGTTACTATGAACATAATAACTCTTCAGAAAGTTAAAGATTAATTAAGTTGCTGGTAAGGTTACTGTTAATGTGGTAGAATATAAACGGTTTCCCGGTAATGAAGGCGAAGAGACAACGTATATATATCAAGGTTATAATAGAGTTTATTCGAATGAAAAGTTGAAATTGATTTGTTGAAGCTGTGACAAAATTGGCTAATTTGAAGACGGATTGTAAAGTTATTTTCGGTAATAATAACGCAAAAGGAGCTAGCACAAGTACGTGTTAACGTTTACTCAAGTTCCGAGTGTTTTCAGGTGCGTAACTATATGCATCAATCTTTTCTTCCGTAGCTCATATGCGGTTGGTTCATCTTATCGATTGAAGTGTTTTCAAGAATCATGAAAGGTTTGAACGCAGATTGTAATCGTCAAGATACAAATGAGTTTTAAGATGAAATCAAGTGGCAAACTTGAAGAAATGTTTAGTTTCATATGTTATAATCAATATTTTAATTCATTTTAATTGTCCAATGTCATTAGTCCACAGTCGATAGTCCACAGTTAATAGTCCAATAATTCATATATAATTTAATATATAATATTCGAATTAATTAATACGTATCGTGACCTGATATTTAAAGTGCATAAAATAAATAACAGAAATTAAATGATGATAAATTAAATTGCGAGAATATAAATTGCGATAAATAAATTACGATAAATAAATTGCAATAATTAAATTGCGATAAATAAAATGTAATTAGTTAGCTAGGAACACTTAGCTAGGAACAGTTAGCGTGGATTCTTAACAAAATTATTCTCATAGTTTAGTTGTTTGTTTCTAACAAATTTTATTTTGTTTAATGTTTTCTTCTTTATGCCACTTGTTGGATTCTGATAGTTCAAAATCCAAATATGAAATTGAATGAAAATGGTTGCTCTGTGGTGAACGGATACGTATATCGGTGGATGTAAATAGTATAGTAAATAACCGTTGAATCAGATTCGAAGAATGTACAGTGTAACTTATTAATGTGAAGTCTAAATATCTCTCGGGTATTACCTACCCGTTAAAATATTTTCATCATTAACAGTTTGTACAAAAGAATTTTTAATTACAATCTTTATGAAATCATATATACATATATATTTTCTTCAGATGTAATCATAGATTTAATGAGTTTATATGATATTAAACTCATATAATTTTTTGATTTGAGCTGGAATAAGTAATCTCTAAGACTATTAGGAACTACATATTCTTCGCAGAATATTAATGAAATTATGGGTCAATACTTCATCGTTAACTATTAAAAATCACATATTCTTCACAGAATATTAATGAAGTTATGGATTAATACTTCATCGGTTATTATTGTTGGTACTCCTTGGTATCTATGGTACGTATGATGTTGATGTTCGAGGATCAGATTGTGATGTTAAGGCTCAAAATGCGGATGTTGTTATTGGTGGTGGTGATGGTACCAGCGATGTTGCTAAAGCTGGTACGTTTTGCACTATATTTTTCAAGGCTACAATTCGTGTGCGAAGTTCGTTGACTTATTACTCCGGGATAATTGTCGGTAGGAACGAGCGAATGAATAAGGTTTAGAATTTTAGATAGAATGAAATCGTGAAGAGATAGCCTGGGAATAAGGGTGAAAATGGTGTTTCGGGCTGATTCGCCGGTAAGTGTTTCAGGTTCTTCACCAAAAGGTGAATTTGGTTGATGGAAGGGATCGCCTTCTTTGCGTCTCCATCGGTTAAGTCGTCTACGAACCCATCAGATGAATTGGGGACGGCTGTTTGATTGATTTATTCTGGTGACGCTGCTTTCGGAGCTTAGGTGAACATCTATATCGGAATAGCTGTCGGAATAACTATCGGAATAGCTATCGGAATCTGAGGGACTCGAACTGGTTGAGGGATTCATCTTGTACAATCAGATGAAGGATTTTCGATAAGAAATAGATTATAGGATGTAGATTAGTACCCTGCAATACATAAATTACATATGCATATATAATACTAAAATCCCATAAGTTACGGAGGAATCTACGGAATATGTTAGGTAAAGTTTACAGTAATAGATATGCTAAGATAAGGATTAGCAGATACGCTAAAATATAAATTTTTGTCTATACACTATTCATGTAATCAATGCAGCAAGATGTGTCTAGACTAAGAATGATAAGCAAGTGATTCCCTAAGAATGATAAGCAGGTAATTTTCGACACGAATTGATAAGCAAAACTTTTGACATGTAGACACGGTCGAAGTCCAGACTTACTAATGCATACTAACGACTTATCAGTTAGACACACTAATGCAGACCTGGTTCGCTAAGACCATCGCTCTGATACCAACTGTAGAGACCCATCCTAATCCATCCGGACGAAGTCCATATCGATTACAAACGATTCACAACAGTTGATTACATCGCGAGGTAATTGACCTCTATATGATAAATTTTACAAACATTGCATTCGTTTTTAAAAGACAAACTTTTGTTACATCGACAGTTGACAGACATGTAAAGCATTTCATAATATATCCAAATATAATTGACTTAATAATAATCTTGATGAACTCAACGACTCGAATGCAACATCTTTTGAAATATGTCATGAATGACTCCAAGTAATATCTCTAATATGAGCAAATGCACAGCGGAAGATTTCTTTCGTACCTGAGAATAAACATGCTTTAAAGTGTCAACCAAAAGGTTGGTGAGTTCATTAGTTTATCATAAAGAATCATTTCATAATTTTAATAGACCACAAGATTTCATACTTCCATTTCTCATAATCATAAGTCCCATGCATAGAGAAAAAAATATCATTCATATGGATTGAACACCTGGTAACCGACATTCACAATATGCATATAAGAATATCCCCATCATTCCGGGATCCTCCTTCGGACATGATATAAATTTCAAAGTACTAAAGCATCCGGTACTTTGGATGGGGCTTGTTGGGCCCGATAGATCTATCTTTAGAGTTCGCGTCAATTAGGGTGTCTGTTCCCTAATTCTTAGATTATCAGACTTTAATAAAAAGGGCATATTCGATTCGATAATCCAACCATAGAATGTAATTTTCGAGTACTTGTGTCTATTTCGTAAAACAGTTATAAAAACAGCGCATGTATTCTCAGTCCCAAAAATATATATTGCAAAAGCATTTAAAAAAAGGGAATAATGAAACTCACGCATATAAATATTGTAAAACAGTTAATAAAGCATTTGCATGTATTCTCAGCCCAAAAATGTAAAGAGTAAAAAGGGAGCAAATGAAACTCACGCATATAAATATTGTAAAACAGTTAATAAAGCATTTGCATGTATTCTCAGCTCAAAAATGTAATGAGTAAAAAGGGAATCAAATGAAACTCACAATACTGTATTTTGTAGTAAAAAATATTCATACGACGGAACTGAACAATGCAAGGTTGTCCTCGAATTCACGAACCTATATCAAGTATATATATTAACACACATAATGAACACATAATGGTATTCAACCCAGTTTATATATATTAATTACATAATATGTTACTTATTTAAATTAGTATGTATTTATTATTTCAAATGTTATATATATCTATATATCTATATATTTTATTTTTATATTAAAATTGTAAATTGGACATATTTATGATATATGTCATAATTACATTTTTATACATATATCTTTTCTTCGTTAAAATAATAATTACGACTATACAAAAATAATGATAATAAAAATAATGATATTTATAATAATAATAATGATAATACTTTAATAATAATAGTAATGATATTTGTTAATATTGATAATGAACATATTAATAAAATAATACTATTAGTAATAATAATAATAATAATAATAATAATAATAATAATAATAATAATAATAATAATAATAATAATATTAATGAAAACACTTAGTAATGATAATAATGTTAGTAATAATAATATTAATTATAATTATACTTACTTTAATAATAATAATAATAAATGATAAATAATAATAATAACATTTATAATAATAATAATAATAATAATAATAATAATAATAATAATAATAATAATAATAATAATAATAATAATAATAATAATAATGAGAATAATAATAAGTATTGGTAATGAAATCTACCTTCCAAAGCTTTTATAAAAAGAATGCCCAAGTCCGGGTTTGAACCCGCGATGTCCCGCTAACCCGATAATATCCTTAACCATATTTATTATTATCATTATTTCACATATCATTAACAAATCAATCATCATCATCATGGATCATCTATCATCGTAACCGTTTCGTTCATCATTATCATCATCCCTATATAATCGTAATCCATTATCATAACTATCATCATCGTCTTAAATCATGGTATCATTCTCAACATCACCACATAATCATCATCCATTACTTCATTATCATAATCATCACAGCGTTTTATCATGTATCATTATCAATATCCTTATCATACCCTATTCCTAGTCATCATTATCATACATCTAACTTGCTATCATCTTAACCATCATCATTATCATAATCAAAATCATATTATCATCATCATCATATTATGATCAATATCATCACCGTTATCCCATACAATATTCAATCTCCCGTGTGATTATATCATCACTCTCACCACCTTTAATACTCATTATCATCTATTCAGGGCCTAATCGAAGGCTTGATTATCTCGGCTAAAAAAAATATAATGGATCATCTTGGCCCACAATACAAGTCATGCCCAAAAAGATATTTAATAAATCTTCTTTTGATTTAAAGTCCCTTAGACGATTTTTGCGTGGATTAGGAAGTAGGTTAAAAGTAATGAATAAGAACACAGCAGGTGGGGTCTTTAGTTCAATCAGTCACTTATGCACGATCATGATAATTAACTATATCATTGTTTATGTATCATTTTTTTTACACGTCATCCTCTTCTATCAAACAACCGAAAAGGCATAAACAAAGTAGGGTTTGTTTAATCACAAGTGGGATTAATTAATGGGTGTCTGTTGGCCACAAAGGGAACAAGAAAGGCATTTAATCTTGACAAAATCATTCAATTAGCATGTGATTTTGTCTTGGGTTTTGATTTGAATATGAAGTAGAAACATGTACTTGTATCGTGGAGTAACAGAAACAATATAATATGGATTATTGCAGTGGTCATCGGTGGTTGTAAGCCACGATTATTGTGGTTGTTAGCTGTAAACGGGAACACAAATAACTGCAGTAGTAAATGTGTGTTTGGTTTTGGCTATGATGGAGAAGGGATAGAAATAAAAGCAACGTATGATAGCAGTAGCATCAAGAAAAAAAATATGGTGTTTGGTTAACAAACAAAACATAGGAAAACAGTAAAGTACTAGCTGTGGCAGTCGACTTAGGATGTTCGAATGGTTGTCTTGCTTGTTTAAAATAGAAATATGCAGTGTAAGAAATGGAGCTTGAAGATTGTGGTGATCGAACATTATTTATGGATTCTAACATTTAACAGATAGATACCATGGTGAAGAGTAATACATCATACGGAGTATGTAATACAAGTAAAGGAGAAGAAAACATACGCGAGTCTTGATCTGAGCCAAAGATGGTGAATTCTAAAAGTAATGAAAAAGGTGGTGATCAAGTTATGATGATTTGGTTGGGAAAGTTGAAGAGTGTTTATGAGTTCTTGTACATGAAGATAGCTAGCATGATAGAAGGTATGGTTATTTGATCAAGTAAGAAAACAAAAATAAATGGTTCGGTTTTTAATATAGAAGTGGGAATAATTTGGTTGTGGTTACACAAAGAAGAGAGGGAGAGATAGAGTGGTTGTAAGGTGGTTGTGTGATGGTGTTAAGGTATCGGTTTGATTGAGCAACACCAAAGTGAAACGAGATGGTAGCGAGTCGTGATGGCTTGCGGTTTACATAGAAACAAGGACAAAACAACTACAAGAATGATGAGAGTGGTGGTTTTGATGGCCGGTAGTGAGGAAATATGATGATCGGGAGTATATACATAACTCCTGCACAGATATATACACATATGTAATATGTGGGAGAAACAAGTTATGAAATGAAAACAAAATAGAAGCATAGTAATTTTTTCAATCATGTGTATTGGATTCACGGATCCATTCTTTTCCATATTTATAAATCATAAAGTAATAATATAAATTTAATAATAAATATAATATAATTTAAAATAAAACATGTAATATGAATTAGAAATAGTAAGGCCGTCGTTTACTATGTCACTTATTGATTCCGTGTATTTGTAAATTGATATATCGTGCTCTGTTGTTAAAATTTGTCGGGTAAAAGTATAGTTATAAATATTTATTTTGTTTACAATTTTATAAGGCGACTCGTAAATAGTTTGTCCGTCCCGTGTCCTTGTCCCAAATACAATATGAAGTATACAAATATGTAATATATGATATCTAGTTTAGATACAAATAAAAATAATCTTATTAGTTTAAAAGTTTCATAATTTTTATCAACCTTCGTCCCATCCCATATATCTAATATCAAGACTTACAATAAGAAGTAAATGTAAATTAAATTTTTCATGCACAGAAATCATAATAGTAGACCTAAGTATCATATAGTGATACAATCATTTACTAAATAAATTCGAAACCAAATATATATATATATATATATATATATTCAAAATACTTTATATATATATATAAAGATATGTTTTAAATAATAATTATCATAATATCATATTTTTATTTTATTAACTTTTAATAACAACAACATATAATACTTCAAATTATATTTCGAATTATTAATTATATATACATACACACATCTATTTAAAATTAAATGTTCGTGAATCGTCGATAATGGTCGAAGGTAATTACATACATGAACATAGTTTACAAATTTTTAATATTCAACATTACAGACTTTACTTATCGTGTCGAGATCATAATAAGAGTAAGTTTAAATTTGGTCAGAAATTTCCGGGTCGTCACATCGGATGCAATTACTATCCTTTGTAGGAGCAATAGTAAAGCTCACCCTATAGTTTTTCGGTCTGGCACAAGGTCCTGTCTTCAACCATGCTATGCAACCACCGTTCTTAAGGTTGACACCCGATTTGGTTCAGGTGACCTAATGAATTCCAGGTGAATTCCTAGGATTTTACGTTCAATGGTAATGAACGCATTAAAAATGGGTTTTCAGAAAACAAATTGGTTTTTAATTTGGTCAAAATATTTTCTCGTTCAAGCTCGAGTTTAGATATCATCGAATTCCATGAGTTTGTAATTCTCAATCTTTAAGGTCAATCTCTAGGATTGAGTAATATCAGGCTTAAAGGCTGATTTTTGATCTTTAAGGAGATTATCCTTTTCTGGGGGTCTGATTCATTAGTCTTATCAAGCTAATTTGCACGGCGTCCTCCCCATTTTACGAGAAAGATCCTCTCATGGTTAGGATAAGTCTGACCACTTGGCAACCCTGTTTTATGTTGATGTCCGTGGATTTCCTGCTGATTTTAGAGATGACTTTTCTAGATTTTTCGTCAACCTACAGCTGGTCTGGACGACAACTTCCTGACCTAAATCAAGAAGCGCGTTTCTTTTTCGGAAGACTTTACTTCCTTTTAATGATGGAATTGATTCATCGTGTAGCTCCATCTTTCTTTCAAATATATTACAATAAATATGGTAAAATGGTTAATTTTGTCCAAAACAAAAGTATCTTTGTACAAAATATGTGATATACGTTTTAAAGAACTTGGTAAATTTTTCCCACATTTGGCTTTTATTTTCCTTTATTTACCTTTTTATTGTCCTCTATTCCATTTTAAATGAATTCTAACATTTTGAGTTGTTTCTCAATTTATGTCCTTTCCGAGGTAACAATAATTTCGGTGTTAACACCTAGTTTTATCGTTCATAAATATGTATAAACATGATTTTGAGTTCATCTAATTAAAAATTTTGAAAATTTTTACTAGAATTGGGTAGTTAGTATATAAGACTAGGGCTGTTCTTTATTTTCAGAGAGCACTAGATTCTAATACAACTTCTGCGTTACTAGTATTTTTAATGGCAACCAAGTGTTTAAATTTAAAATTTTAAAAATCCAAAAGAATTTAACCCCTTCTCACACTTAAGATCTTGCAATGCCCTCATTTGCAAGTAATCAGTAACAATTTAAATTATTGAGGGTGATTAGCGTAGAAAAATGATTAAATTTTACCTAAGTTTCCAAACATATTGGCGTTTATTTGCTGAATGATAAATGGTGCACATAATTTGTTCATTCCGTCTTGTTGTTACATCACATTTGTTTTTCGTTTTGTCATCAAAATTAGTATCTTTTGCTGAACTTAATGCCAGTCTTTGAAAATGCGCTGTTTTACCCTGTTGTGTACAATTGACAATATACATACATACAAATATAAACATGCATGGTAATTTGAAATGGGACTTAAAATCCCACTTTCAAATCAAATATGAAATATTAGTATCAAATAATAAAAATATTAAACAATACATTAATATATCACAATATAATATGTTTAAACATAAATAAATAAAAATAATAAAAAGATAAAAATCATAGAAATCACCAACAGGAAATGTATCAATCTGGATAGGGGTTCCAGTTCATGTTGTCGTCCGGGTTCCATGGTTGGTGATAGGTGTACTGGTAGGCCTGGTTAGGGTCGTAGAGAGTATATGGTGGTCTCATCTCGGGCTGGTGTGGAGGATAGTAAGCGGGTCGGGTTGGGACGTAGTGATCCTGAGGTGAAAGCCGGCTCATAATCTGACGCTGATGATAGTCCCATCTATCATGCCGTCATTCCCTGGAATGCTCGCAATCATTCCGGGCTTGCCACTGCTCCATCCGACGAAATCTCTCCGCGTTTGTCATATCTACCTCATCTACACGCTGGTAGATGTCAGTCATGGCCTCCCTAATGCCATCCCTAATGTCATATGCTTCCTCTATTTCCTCATCTGAAACTCTCTCTACCTGAGGATGACTACCTTCATAGGTTACTGGATGGTTTCGTCTGCTCTTTAATACCTTAGCACCCTGATAGACCTTTAATCCTAAAGGCTCAACCTGTTCCCTACATTCCAAAAGTGGACCCCCTTGGTTCCTATCTACACCCAAATACTCTCCAATGAGAGTAACAAAAATACCTCCTCCTATTATTCCCCCTTCCTGTATTCCTTCCACCATCTTAGACAAATAAAAACCAACATAGTAGGGGATATTAACACAGCTTCTTGGGTCTCGAATACACTTTAGGTAAAATAAATCATGTAAGGTCATTTTATCCTTATTGTGACCTCCTGTGTAATCGAGTTAGCCAAAAATCTATGAATTATATGAAGCTCGGCTTTGTTAATATGTAAGTAGGAGTGTTTTCCTCCTAGTGTAAAAACATTATAGTTTGACATACGCCTCCAGACAGCGTTTGCGCCAAAATTCCTATCTACCCTTTCACCACGATAAATCAAATTCATACAATCGGGTAGTAGCAATTCACTAGGAGTGTAAATCTGTAATGCCCTGGCCATGTCCAGCATGGACATCCTGTACATCCTACGGCCAAGTATAAACCTAAGAAAACTTCTATCATCTAACCTATCTACATCTGCATTTAATGCTATTGTACTCATAAGCTCTATACACCATTCCTTATATACAGGTCTACGAATGGTGAATAAACGTTTCCAATCGTGAAAAGAAGTGCTGCCATACCTTTGGATCAAATGCTGTCTAACTGAGTTAGCAAGTTGGACCCTTTCCAAAGGATCCCAATCGATTACTGATAATGCTAAAAACGAACATATATTTCATAGCATTATCCCTCAAGAAAGACAAGCTTTTAGTTGCAACTGTTCTATTTACAAGTGATATTCGTTTAAATAATAAAAGGTGAAGACAAAAGACAAATTCGACAAATTGAAGACGCAAACGACCAAAAAGCTCAAAAGTACAAAATACAATCAAAGAGGTTCCAATTATTGATAAGAAACGTCTCGAAATTACAAGAGTACAAGATTCAAAACGCAAAGTACAAGATATTAAATTGTACGCAAGGACGTTCGAAAATCCAGAACCGGGACCAGAGTCAACTCTCAACGCTCGACGCAACGGACTAAAAATTACAAGTCAACTATGCACATAAATATAATATAATATTTAAATAATTCTTATAATTATTTATATATTATTTTTATTTAATTAAAACGTCGACAAACAAGAAAACAAGAATTTTGAGCTGTCACCTACCACCATGCGATCGCATGGCCTGGAGGCACAAAAGCCATGCGATCGCATGGCCAACTTTTGCAGTTCACAGGCCTATAAATTTCGAGCTTTGGTGCACCATATATCCATATCTTTCTCTCTATCTCGTAAACATATATATATATATATATATATATATATATATATATATATATATATATTATAATTTTAATTTTAATTTTAATTCTAATAATAAGGGTATGTTAGCGAATGTTGTAAGGGTGTAAGTCGAAATTCTGTCCGTGTAACGCTACGCTATTTTTAATCATTGTAAGTTATGTTTAACCTTTTTAATTTAATGTCTCGTAGCTAAGTTATTATTATGCTTATTTAATTTCGAAGTAATCATGATGTTGGGCTAAAAATATTAAAATTGGGTAATTGGGCTTTGTACCATAATTGAGGTTTGGACAAAAGAACGACACTTGTGGAAATTAGACTATGGGCTATTAATGGGCTTTATATTTGTTTAACTAAATGATAATTTGTTAATTTTAATATAAAGATTTACAATTGGACGTCCCTATAAATAATCATATACACTCGATCGGACACGATGGGCGGGGTATTTATATGTACGAATAATCGTTCATTTAACCGGACACGGGAATGGATTAATAGTCACTAGAATTATTAAAACAGGGGTGAAATTATGTATAAGGACACTTGGCATAATTGATAACAAAGTATTAAAACCTTGGGTTACACGCAGTCGATAACCTGGTGTAATTATTAAACAAAGTATTAAAATCTTGCTACAGTTTAAGTTCCCAATTAGTTGGAATATTTAACTTCGGGTATAAGGATAATTTGACGAGGATACTCGCACTTTATATTTATGACTGATGAACTGTTATGGACAAAAACCAGACGGATATATTAAATAATCCAGGACAAAGGACAATTAACCCATGGGCATAAAACTAAAATCAACACGTCAAACACCATGATTACGGAAGTTTAAATAAGCATAATTCTTTTATTTCATATTTAATTTCCTTTATTTTATATTTAATTACACTTCTAATTATCGCACTTTTATTTATTGTTATTGTATTTAGTTACACTTTTAATTATCGTACTTTTTAATTATCGCAAGTTTATTTTATCGCACTTTTATTTATCGCAATTTCATTATCGTTATTTACTTTACGCTTTAAATTAAGTCTTGTATTTATTTTTAATATTTTACATTTGGTTTTAACTGCGACTTAAGTTTTTAAAATCGACAAACCTGTCATTAAACGGTAAAAAACCCCCCCCTTTATAATAATATTACTTATATATATATATTTGTATTTTTATAAAATAAAACTAATATAGCGTTAAGCTTTGTTTAAAGATTTTTTCCCTGTGGAACGAACCGGACTTACAAAAAACTACACTATTGTACGATTAGGTACACTGCCTATAAGTGTTGTAGCAAGGTTTAAGTATATCCATTCTCTAAATAAATAAATATCTTGTGTAAAATTGTATCGTATTTAATAGTATTTCCTTGTAAAATTTAATAGTATTTTATACCCCTTAGCTTTAACATCAAGTATTTTTGGTGCCACTGCCGGTGACAGCCGAAGCGAAACGCTATATAAAAAAAAAGATTTTTATTTTTAAGTTTACTTTTATAAAAAAAAATACGCTTTTGTAAAAATACATTTTAAATATTCGAAAATATAAAAAGAAAAACAAAAATATAAATATTTTAAGAGTTTGTAAGTTCTATAAAAGTTTCTTTATCTTTATTTTATAAAAATATAAGTTTTATTTAATTTATATAAATATATTTTTAAAACAAAAAAAATAAACATAGCAAAAAAAGAAAAAATATATATATAAAAACACTCGAGTCCACGTACTGTAGCAGCCCAGTGTCTGGCCCGAAACCCTAGCCCATGCGATCGCATGGCCGGGTAACTAAGAACTCATGCGATCGCATGAGCTCTGCAGACACGCCAGAATTGACTGAAATCAGCATTTATTACGGATAATAATTATTATTATTTAACTTAAAACCCTAATTAGGGTTGTATTTTTTATTATTTAGTTTTAGTTTTTATATTTAATTTGTATTATTTAGTTAAATTAGTTTAATTAATTTATAAAATTAATAGTTTTATAAAATAAATAATATAAAAATAATATTTTTATAAAAATTGTAATTTTTTTACAACTTTTAATATATTTTTATATTTTGTATCTTTTTAATTGTTTTAGCGTAATTTTTGTATTTTTCGCTCGTATTTAGTTTTAAGATATAATTTTTGCCATAGTTATTTTTATATCTAGAATTTTAGGCTTTGCTGTAAAATCCCTTAAATGCTTTTTCTTTAGACTAAGATCTAAGTGCTTTAGAATTCTGCGATGCCTTTTTAAGTTTTAGTTCCTTTTTAAGATATTGCCATTTGGGATATAGTTTTACTTTTAAGCTTTAATATTTTTAGACGCAACTTTTAATTTTTAGTTTTTAGTTCCTTTTTAAGTTTCAACGCGCTACTTTCTTATTTTTATTTTTCGACGCCTTTTACCTATGTATCAATTATCACTCCAATTAGTAATCTCAATTTGCAATTTTAATTTTAAGTTAGTGATAGTAATAAGGTTGGGTTAGTCGAGTGTTTTTAAAATTTTATAAGTCGCTCTTTTTCTTTTCTTTTTCTACCTTTTTTGACGCGCTCTTTTTCTTTCTTATTTCTCGCTATTCTAGTTTTAGGACATAGATTTTTATTCTACTTCTTATCTAAATTTCTTAAAATTACGAAAATTTATTTTAAGTGGTTAAATTGATAGACATCAAAATTTTCTGGTTCGTAGTAATAGTTGGATTTGTACGTGGACCGGGTTATTGGAGCCAAACAGTACTCAATTATATTGAGACCAAACGAATCCTGCCCCTCTGCTGCATCTTTTGGCTATTCGAAACGTGGGCAAAATTAGAAAAGTCTATTAATTGGATAACTTACATAATTTTTCTTTCCTTTTAAAAACTAATAAGATATTCAGTGAATGTACCGAGCAAGACGTTCACCACCTTTTGTACGTTCACCACCTGTAACTCGATCAAGACATCTAGCTAATATTACCGCCGTTGATTTTTCTTTAGAATCGTCATCCAGTCGACCAAGTACTCCAATTCAAATTTCCGATAATCCATTTTTTGAACCCGACCTCACAATTGAGAATCCGGAGAATATTCAGGGACGATTCATAGATCCTGAACCATTAATTTTTCCTCCGGAACCACCAATCATTCAAACAAAGATTGTTGAGGAACGAACCATTAAATCAGAATCCTCTAGTGATTCAGATTCAACAAATTCAATCATGGAAAATCTAGAAACTTTAAGTATGGAAGATCGAATGCGAGCTAAACGCACTGGCCAAGGTCACACAATTACTCATCCAGACATTAATGCGCCAGATTATGAAATCAAAGGACAAATTCTACATATGGTGACTAATCAATGCCAATTTAGTGGTACGCCGAAGGAAGATCCAAATGAACATCTTCGTACCTTTAATAGGATCTGCACACTATTTAAAATAAGAAAAGTGGAGGATGAACAGATATATCTCATGTTATTTCCCTGGACTTTAAAGGGAGAAGCCAAAGATTGGTTGGAATCGTTACCTGAAGGGGCGATTGATACATGGGATGTTTTAGTTGAAAAATTTCTTAAACAATTCTTTCCGGCATCTAAAGCCGTAAGACTTCAAGGAGAAATTGTTACGTTCACACAGAAACCAAATGAAACTCTATATGAGGCTTGGACCAGATTTGGAAAGTTATTGAGAGGATGTCCGCAACATGGTTTAGACACCTGTCAAATAGTACAAATATTCTACCAAGGATGCGACATCACTATAAGGAAAGACATAGATATAGCCGCTGGTGGTTCTATTATGAAGAAAACCGAAACTGATGCTTATAAAATTATTGATAACACTGCTTCCCACTCACATGAGTGGCATCAAGAAAAAGATATCGTTAGATCATCTAAAGCAGCTAGAGCCGATTCTAGCCATGACTTAGATTCCATTTCTGCAAAGATAGATGCTGTCGAGAGACGAATGGAAAAGATGACTAAAGATATCCACTCAATACGAATTAGTTGTGAGCAGTGTGGAGGACCACATTTGACAAAAGATTGTCTCAGTATTGAATTAACAATGGAACAAAGAGAGAATATTTCATACATAAACCAAAGGCCTGGAAATAATTATCAGAATAATTATCAACCGCCAAGACCGATTTACAATCAAAACCAGAATTATAACCGAAATGTTCCATACAACAACCAACAAGGTCCTAGCAATCAACAAGTATCCAATAATACTTACAACCAGCAAAGACCTAATTTTCAAAACAAACCACCACAAACTGATGATAAAAAGCCGAATTTAGAAGATATGATGACGAAGCTAGTTGAAACTCAAACGCAGTTTTTCACATCTCAGAAACAAACGAATGAACAAAATGCTCAAGCATTTAGAAATCAACAAGCTTCTATTCAAAATTTGAAACAAGAAGTAAGTAACCTAGCAAGGTTAATAGGTGAAAGAAAACCGGGAAGTTTACCTAGTGATACAAATGCAAACCCCCGGAATGAAACAGCTAAAGCCATTACCACAAGAAGTGGTACAACACTTAAACCACCTGAAATACCTGGAACTTCTGATGAAACTATTCCTAATCCACAAGAACCACAACCTGATCAAGATAAGGAAAAAGAACCGGTAGTTGAAAAGGTTAATGAAGATAACACAGTTAAGGCTAAACCTTATGTTAAACCATACCAACCACCACTTCCTTACCCGAGTAAAATGAAAAAAGAGAAACTTGAAGCCGAGCAATCCAAATTCTTGGATATATTTAAACAGATAAATGTAAATCTTCCTTTCATTGATGTGATTTCAGGAATGCCTAGATATGCTAAATTTCTGAAAGATCTAATCTCAAATAGAAAGAAAATGGAAGAACTCTCGGCTGTTACTATGAATGCTAATTGTTCAGCAGTGCTGTTGAATAAGATACCAGAAAAATTATCTGATCCAGGAAGTTTCACAATTTCATGTTTTCTGGGTAGTCTTAGTTCAATAGAAGCATTGGCAGACTTAGGTGCTAGTATAAATTTAATGCCGTATTCACTATACGCTAAACTAGACCTTGGAGAATTGAAACCAACAAGAATAAGCATACAACTAGCCGATCGATCAATAAAATATCCTAGAGGGATAATGGAGAACATGCTAGTTAAAGTTGGTACTTTAGTATTTCAAGTAGATTTTGTTGTTCTGGACATGGAAGAAGATTCTCAAGTTCCTCTCATATTAGGAAGACCATTCTTAAACACGGCTAAAGCAATGATAGACGTGTTTGGTAAGAAACTGACCCTAAGTATAGAGGACGAGAGTGTTACCTTTTCAGTTGATAAAGCAATGCAACAACCGCAATCTGCAGATGATACATGTTATTATATTCAAACTATAGATTCACATGCAGAATTGTTAGAAGAATTTCCAGAATTACAAGGAACAGAAGAATGTTCTTTAGGAGAAGGAACTGAACCAATTGATGAAGCTGAAATGTTAGCTACACTTATGGCTAATGGATATGAACCAACAACAGAAGAAATTCAAATGCTAAAAGAAGAAGACAGATATCGATATAAATCATCGATAGAAGAACCTCCGAAATTAGAGTTAAAGCCACTTCCAAACCATTTGGAATACGCTTATTTACATGGTGAATCTGAATTACCTGTAATAATATCGTCTTCTCTTACTGAAAATGAAAAATCTCAACTCATTTTTGTGTTGAAAGCTCATAAACCAGCCATTGCATGGAAGATTCATGATATTAAAGGAATAAGTCCTTCGTATTGCACACATAAAATCCTTATGGAAGAAGGTCATAAAACGTATGTGCAACGCCAACGAAGACTAAATCCTAATATGCAAGATGTTGTTAAAAAAGAAATAATTAAACTGCTAGATGAAGGTTTAATTTATCCAATTTCTGATAGTCTATGGGTAAGTCCAGTTCAATGCGTTCCTAAGAAAGGTGGCATGACTGTCATTACAAATGAGAAAAATGAGCTTATTCCTACTAGGACTGTAACAGGATGGAGTGTATGTATTGATTATAGAAAATTAAATGACGCCACCAGAAAAGATCACTTTTCCTTACCTTTTATTGATCAAATGTTAGAAAGATTAGCCGGAAATAGTTACTATCGTTTTCTTGATGGATTTTCCGGATATTTTCAAATCCCAATAGCACCCGAAGACCAAGAAAAAACCACATTCACGTGCCTTTATGGTACTTTTGCTTACAAATGCATGCCATTTGGACTTTGCAACGCCCCTGCAACCTTCTAAAGGTGCATGATGGCAATTTTTCACGACATGATAGAAGAATGCATGGAAGTTTTCATGGATGACTTTTCAGTCTTCGGTAATACATTTGAAACATGTCTAGTTAATCTTGAACGAATGCTTATTAGATGCGAACAATCAAATCCAGTACTTAATTGGGAGAAATGCCATTTCATGGTTAAAGAAGGCATCGTTCTTGGACATAAAATTTCAAAGGAAGGAATTGAAGTGGATAGAGCTAAAGTAGATGTAATTGCTAAACTTCCACATCCCACCAATGTTAGAGGAGTTAGGAGTTTTCTAGAGCATGCCGGTTTTTACCGACGTTTTATAAAAGATTTTTCTAAAATTGCCACTCCTATGAATAAACTCCTAGAAAAGGATGCTCCATCCATCTTTTCAGATGAATGCATCAAATCTTTTAATATTCTTAAAGAGAAACTCACTAATGCGCTGATCATGATAACACCAAATTGGAATCTACCGTTTGAACTTATGTGCGATGCAAGTGATTTTGCAATGGGAGCCGTTTTAGGACAAAGGATTGAAACACTATTTCAACCTATATATTATGCTAGTAAGACGTTACAAGGAGCACAAACGAATTACACAACTACTGAAAAAGAACTCCTTGCTATTGTCTTTGCTTTTGACAAATTTCGTTCATATCTCGTTCTAGCAAAAACGGTGGTCTATACCGACCATTCTGCTCTTAGATACCTATTTTCGAAACAAGATGCTAAACCACGATTAATCCGTTGCATGTTACTCTTACAAGAATTCGATATTGAAATCCGAGATAAAAGAGGAGCAGAAAATCTCACCGCTGATCATCTTTCTCGTCTTGAAAATCCCGAATTAGAAGTTCTAAATGAATCGGCCATACAAGACAACTTTCCTGATGAATATCTATTGAAGATAGATTATAATGAAATACCATGGTTTGCAGACTATGCAAACTACTTAGTATGTGGATTCCTTGAAAAAGGATTATCGTACCAAAAACGAAAGAAATTCTTTAGTGATATAAAATACTATTTTTGGGAAGATCCACATTTGTTTAAAAGTTGTCCAGATGGAATAATACGCCGATGTGTATTCGGAGATGAAGCTAGTAAAATTTTAAACCATTGTCACACAGGACCAACAGGAGGGCATTATGGGCCTCAACTAACAGCAAGAAAAGTTTATGATGCTGGATTCTATTGGCCTACAATTTACAAAGACGCACACCTTCTTTGCAAATCCTGTGATGCTTGTCAAAGGGCCGTAAAAATAAGTCAACGTGATGAAATGCCACAAAATGTCATTCAAGTATGTGAAGTATTTGACATTTGGGGTATTGACTTTATGGGTCCATTTCCAAAATATCATAATAATTTATATATTCTCGTAGCCATTGATTATGTATCTAAATGGGCGGAAGCACAAGCTCTCCCAACTAACAATGCACGAGTTGTAGTCAATTTTTTAAAACGTCTTTTTGCAAGGTTTGGAACACCGAAAGCTTTAATAAGTGATCGGGGTACTCATTTCTGTAATAATCAACTTGAAAAAGTTCTCAAAAGATATGGAGTAACTCATAAAATCTTCACTGCATATCATCCATAGACAAGTGGACAAGTTGAAAATACCAACCGAGCTTTAAAATGTATTCTAGAGAAAACCGTAGGAACAAATCCGAAGGAATGGTCCATTAAATTGGAGGATGCACTCTGGGCTTTTAGAACAGCCTAGAAAACTCCAATTGGAACCACACCTTTTAGACTCGTTTACGAAAAAGCATGTCATCTTCCAGTAGAAATTGAACACAAAGTATTTTGGGCTTTGAAGACATGTAATCTTGATTTACATGAAGCTGGACGTCTACGATTAAGTCAACTAAATGAATTAGAAGAATTAAGACATGAAGCATACGAAAATTCGTTAATCTATAAAGAAAGAACAAAGAAATGGCATGATAAAAGAATCAGAAGTTCAAAAGAATTTAAAGAAGGTGACAGAGTTCTTCTTTTCAATTCACGATTCAAGCTATTTCCTGAAAAATTGAAATCAAGATGGTCTGGACCATTCATAGTCAAAAGAGTTTTCCCATACGGAACGATAGAGTTAATAAATTCAAATGGAATTGAATTTAAAGTTAATGGTTACAGAGTTAAACATTACATAGATAGTCCGATGGAAGTCGACAACGAAGTTAATCACAATTTCGATACCACAGCTAACTAAGTGTGGGGAGAATCAAGTCTTTAAAGGATAATATGTATTTCTATTAGAGTTAGATTTTCTGTTTTCGTGTTGTTCTCGAACATGGAACCCGAATGGTCTTTCCCTAGCAGACCCTAAAGAACTAGTCTTCTCCCCCCATTCTGAATTTTTATTTTTTTTAGGTTTTTACGAAATGAAGACTTCCTGTAAACTAAACCATGGTCTAATGCTACACGCTTTGATCACTAAACGTAATAATGACACACTTTCAAGTGAAATAGTATCATTAATCAGAGGTAAATTGGACGGAGTAAGAAAAGAATCCAGATGCGAAGATAATAAGTCACAATTTGGTAAAGGAAAATCAAAATCCGCAGCGAAAAGAAGAGCACGACACCTTGAAAAATGTCACAAATGCGGAAAATGGTCACACGAAGGTAAATGTTCAAATAATCAAACCTATTCAAATACCGAATTTGTTACTTTATGCAGAGACGGACCGTTCATATGTTTAGAAGAAAAAACATTAAATGCTCGAGGTTACGCCTATGTAGCCATGAAAAATCAATTAGTCCGACTATCTTATGAGTGGGCTAGAGCATATCACTAGGAAATATATTTCACAGAAAGCTGATACGGGAGGTTCAGGAGCATCATCATCTAGACGACCAGCACCAGCACCAGAACCAGAAATGCAACACGAACAAGAACCACAACAAGAGCCACAACAACAGCCTGATCAGCACATACCTTATTATGATCTGGTACAGTTTGTTGATGAATTCATAGTATCCCCAATGAGGCCGCCAGTAGAATTCCCAACGATTCCTGAGCACACTCAGCATCCTAATCTGAGATTTGATAGAAGATGGAGAGATTACGAGATATATCAAAGGAACATATTCAAATTAGTAACAAAAAATGTAGAGGTGCCAAGGGTAATCGATTGGGTTCCTTTAGAAACGGTCCATCTAGCTGACCGTGTTAGACAGCTTTTAGTTCAAAGGTATGGCAGTTCTTCTTTTACAGATTGGGAACGTCTTTTCATCATTCGTAGACCTGTATATAAGGAATGGTGTGTTGAGTTGATGAGTACTGTATCACTTGATACAAATATAGTTAGAATAGATGATAGAAGATTTCTTAGGTTTATCCTTGGCGGTAGGATGTACAGAATGTCCATGCTGGACATGGCCAGGGCTTTACAGATATATACTCCTGGTGAGTTGCTACTACCCGATTGTACAAACTTGATTCATTATGGTGAAAGGGTAGATAGCAACTTTGACGCTGACGCCATTTGGAGGCGTATATCACATTTTGATGTTTTTACATGAGCAGGAGGACACTCCTATACACATATTGACAGAGCCGAGCTTCGTATTATTCATAGATTTTTGGCTAACTCGATTACACAGAGAGGTCACAATAAAGAAAAAATTACCTTACATGATTTATTCTACCTAAAGTGTATTCGGGATCCTAGAAGCTTTATCAATATCCCTTACTGTGTTGCTTTTTATTTATCTAAAATGGTAGAGGGAATGCAGGACGGGAGTATAATAGGAGGAGGTATTTTTGTTACTCTCATTGGAGAGTATTTAGGTGTTGATAGGAACCAAGGGGGTCCATTACAGCTTTGTAGAGAACAGGTTGAGCCCTTAGGATTGAAAGTTTATGTGGGTGCTAAGGTATTGAAAAGTAGACGTAACCAGGCAGTACTCTATGAGAGACCTCATCCACAGGTAGAAAGGGGCTCAGATGAGGAAATGGAGGAAGCGGAAGACATTGGGGATGTCTTTCGAGATGCTATTCTTGACGTCCACGTTCGCATAGATGAGGAATCAATGACAAACGCGGCCAGACATAGTATGTATGAGCAGTGGAACTCCGAGCGAGTATACGAGGATTATAGGCGACGCCAACACGATAGCTGGTTAGTTCATCAGCACCAAATCATGAGCCAGCTATCATATCAGGTACCAAATAACTATGTACCTACTCGACCTGCTTATTTTCCGCCACACAGCCCCGAGATCCGACCACCCTTTAACCGGTATGACTATAACCAAGCCTATCAGAACACCTATAACCAACAATGGAACCCACCTGACGAGATGAACTGGAACCCATATCCAGACTGATTTAGTTCCATTTGGTTATTTTTATGATTTTTATGTTTTTATCTTTTTAATTATTCATGTTTAAACTTATGTTATTAGATATATTTGTGTAATTTTTATCATTTTTATTATTATTGTGTACTAATATTTTACATTTAGGATTTGAAAGTGGGATATTAAGTCCCATTTCAAATTGCCATGCATGTTTATATTTGTATGTATGTATATTGTCGATTGTACAAAACATGGTAAAACAGCGCATTTTCAAAGACTGGCATTAAGTTCAGCAAAAGCTAGTTTTGACGACAAAACGAAAAACAAATGTGATGTAACAACAAGAAGGAATGAACAAATGATGTGCACCATTTATCATTCAGCAAACAAATGCCAATATGTTTGGAAACTTTGGTAAAATTTAATCATTTTTCTACGCTAATCACCCTCAATAATTTAAATTGTTACTGATTTCTTGCAAATGAGGGCATTGCAAGATCTTAAGTGTGGGAAGGGGTTAAATTCTTTCGGATATTTAAATTTTTTTACTTTAAACACTTGGTTACCAATAAAAATACTAGTAACGTAGTAGTTGTATTAGAATCTAGTGCTCTCTGATAATAAAGAACATCCCTAGTCTTATATACTGACTACCCAATTCTAGTAAAATTTTTCAAAATTTTCAATTAAATGAACTCAAAATCATGTTTATACATATTTATGAACGATAAAACTAGGTGTTAACACCGAAATTATTGTTACCTCGGAAAGGACATAAATTGAGAAACAAACCAAAATGTTAAAATTCATTTAAAATGGAATAGAGGACAATAAAAAGGAAAATAAAAGCCAAGTGTGGGAAAAATTACCAAGTTATCTTAAACATATGTCACATATTTCTGTAACAAATAATTGAAGATACTTTTGCTTTGGACTAAACTAAACAGTTTTACCCGATTTACTGTAATATATTTGAAAGAAAGATGGATCTACACGATGAATCAATTCCATCGTTAAAAGGAACTAAAGTCTTCCGTAAAAGAAACGCGCTTCTTGATTTAGGTCATGAAGTTGTCGTCCAGACCAGCTGTAGGTTGACGAAAAATCTAGAAAAATCATCTCTAAAATCAGCAGGAAATCCACAGGGTCGCCATGTGGTCAGACTTATCCTAACCATGAGAGGATCTATCTCGTAAAATGGGGAGGGCACCGTGCAAATTAGCTTGATAAGACTAATGAATCAGACCCCCAGAAAGGATAATCTCCTTAAAGATTAAAAACCAGCTTTTAAGCCTGATATTACTCAATCCTTGAGATTGACTTTAAAGATTGAGAATTACAAACTCATGGAATTCGATGATATCTAAACTCGAGCTTGAACGAGAAAATATTTTGATCAAAATTAAAATCAATTTGTTTTCTGAAAACCCATTTTTCAATGCGTTCATTACCATTGAACGTAAAATCCTAGGAATTCACCTGGAATTCATTAGGTCACCTGAACCAAATCGGGTGTCAACCGTAAGAACGGTGCTTGCATAGCATGGTCAAAGACAGGACCTTGTGCCAGACCAAAAAATTATAAGGGTGAGCTTTACTATTGCTCCTACCAAGGGTAGTAATTGCGTCTGACACGTTATAGACCATAATTAAAAGCATGTCAGAGGACATTGCCTTAACAGTTGCTTGTTCAACGCTTTCCTTTACAACCGGACAGTAGTTTACCGAAAGGTAATACTCGGAGCAAGTATACTGGACTTGTTGCTTTCCCAATACAAGGATAGCAAGTGGGTGACACAAAACCGTAAGTTTTGAGCTAAAATTTTCAAATATGAAACCCACCAAACCCACAAAAAGAATTTGCAAACACCGGTGAAGGGTTATTCCGAAAATCTTATCTAGGGTAAAAGATAGATTGAATTTTGAAAAAGATCAAATGTTTTCATAAAGATCCAATTTCTTAAAGGATCTAAATTTTTATAGTCATATGGGACTGTAAACCACATCGTTATTACCATTGTTTATCCCGCCGTAAAGAAATCACTGATGTACAAAGTGTGAAGAATAAAGAAGTGATTCTAGTATTTCAAGATGATATTGCTTGAGGACAAGCAACGCTCAAGTGTGGGAATATTTGATAATGCTAAAAACGAACATATATTTCATAGCATTATCCCTCAAGAAAGACAAGCTTTTAGTTGCAACTGTTCTATTTACAAGTGATATTCGTTTAAATAATAAAAGGGGAAGACAAAAGACAGATTCGACAAATTAAAGACGCAAACGACCAAAAAGCTCAAAAGTACAAAATACAATCAAAGAGGTTCCAATTATTGATAAGAAACGTCTCGAAATTACAAGAGTACAAGATTTAAAACGCAAAGTACAAGATATTAAATTGTACGCAAGGACGTTCGAAAATCCGGAACCGGGACCAGAGTCAACTCTCAATGCTCGACGCAACGGACTAAAAATTACAAGTCAACTATGCTCATAAATATAATATAATATTTAAATAATTTTTATAATTATTTATATATTATATTTATTTAATTAAAACGTCGACAAACAAGAAAACAAGAATTTTGAGCTGTCACCTACCACCATGCGATCGCATGGCCTGGAGGCACAAAAGCCATGCGATCGCATGGCCAACTTTTTCAGTTCACATGCCTATAAATTTCGAGCTTTGGTGCACCATATATCCATATCTTTCTCTCTATCTCGTAAACATATATATATATATATATATATATATATATATATATATATATATATATATATATATATATATATATATATATATATTATAATTTTAATTTTAATTTTAATTCTAATAATAAGGGTATTTTAGCGAATGTTGTAAGGGTGTAAGTCGAAATTCTGTCCGTGTAACTTTACGCTATTTTTAATCATTGTAAGTTATGTTCAACCTTTTTAATTTAATGTCTCGTAGCTAAGTTAGTATTATGCTTATTTAATCCGAAGTAATCATGATGTTGGGCTAAAAATATTAAAATTGGGTAATTGGGCTTTGTACCATAATTGGGGTTTGGACAAAAGAACGACACTTGTGGAAATTGGACTATGGGCTATTAATGGGCTTTATATTTGTTTAACTAAATGATAATTTGTTAATTTTAATATAAAGATTTACAATTGGACGTCCCTATAAATAACCATATACACTCGATCGGACACGATGGGCGGGGTATTTATATGTACGAATAATCGTTCATTTAACCGGACACGGGAATGGATTAATAGTCACTAGAATTATTAAAACAAGGGTGAAATTATGTAAAAGGACACTTGGCATAATTGATAACAAAGTATTAAAACCTTGGGTTACACGCAGTCGATAACCTGGTGTAATTATTAAACAAAGTATTAAAATCTTGCTACAGTTTAAGTCCCCAATTAGTTGGAATATTTAACTTCGGGTATAAGGATAATTTGACGAGGATACTCGCACTTTATATTTATGACTGATGGACTGTTATGGACAAAAACCAGACGGACATATTAAATAATCCAGGACAAAGGACAATTAACCCATGGGCATAAAACTAAAATCAACACGTCAAACATCATGATTACGGAAGTTTAAATAAGCATAATTCTTTTATTTCATATTTAATTTCCTTTATTTTATATTTAATTGCACTTCTAATTATCACACTTTTATTTATTGTTATTGTATTTAATTGCACTTTTAATTATCGTACTTTTTAATTATCGCAAGTTTATTTTATCGCACTTTTATTTATCGCAATTTCATTATCGTTATTTACTTTATGCTTTAAATTAAGTCTTGTATTTATTTTTAATATTTTACATTTGGTTTTAACTGCGACTTAAGTTTTTAAAATCGACAAACCGGTCATTAAACGGTAAAAAACCCCCCCTTTATAATAATAATATTACTTATATATATATTTGTATTTTTATAAAATAAAACTAATATAGCGTTAAGCTTTGTTTAAAGATTTTTTCCCTGTGGAACGAACCGGACTTACTAAAAACTACACTACTGTATGATTAGGTACACTGCCTATAAGTGTTGTAGCAAGGTTTAAGTATATCCATTCTCTAAATAAATAAATATCTTGTGTAAAATTGTATCGTATTTAATAGTATTTCCTTGTAAAATTTAATAGTATTTTATACCCCTTAGCTTTAACATCAATTACCCTTGGCACTTCTATATTTTTCGGTATCAGTTTGAATTTGTTACTTTGATATGTAGGGTAATCTCTCCAGCTTCTATCGAATCTCAGATTAGGATGCAACGTGTGTTCAGGAATCGTTGGGTATTCTACTGGTGGATGTATCGGAAATACTATAAAGGCATCAACAAATTGTAGCGGATCATAATAAGGTACGTGTTGATCAGGTTGTTGTTGTGGTTCCTGTTGTTGTTCCGGTTCAGGTTCATATTGGATTTCTGGTTCAGGTTCTGGAGCAGGTTGCCTGGATGATGATGATGAACCTCCAGTTTCAGTATTAGTAAATCTCTGCAAAACACATTAAACACAAAATTTGTGCATCCAAATATGCATTAGTGTTAGCAAAATAACAAATTAACACAATTACAATAACATGTTAAATCAAAATTAAACTTATACACATTTTCACAATTTTAACAATTCTACACTTTTTCAAAAAAACATATATGAAAATGTATACCAAGTTCATAAGCATTTAACTCAAATAACATGTCAAAATAGTCATTACTAGCAATTAAACAAGTCTCAAATGGCAATTATATCAAATTAATCAAGTTCATGAATTTTGTACTTAAAAAGTTCACTTTAATACTCAAAAATCATGTTTAGGATCAAAGTTTGGATCATTTAGCTACCTAAACATGTTACACTACTTAATTTAGCAATAATTCATGACAAAAATCGGCCATAACCTGTTTATATCAAAAAGCCCCAAATTGCTCAAGAACACAAACCCTAGATTCCTAAAATTTTTGAAGTTTTTTGCTTCAAATCATGTTATATAGCATCAATCTAGGTTATACATGCATAAAATACTAACAATTTAACACTAATTACACTAGAAATTAACAAAATCAAATTAGGAAAAATATTGCTCAAGAACACTTAAAATCAAATTTAAAGTGGTTTAGGGTTGAAATTCTTACCCTTTTTGATAAACTCCTTATCAAATTCATGTTTAGAGCGGATTGTAGCAAGAAATTTGGTGAATTTTGGGTGAAAAATGGTGATTTTTGGGTGATATGTGTGTGTGTTTTCGTATGTGTGTGTGATGGTGAAATGGGACAGAGAACCAGCTCGCTGGTTCTTTTGTTCCTGACCTGATTTTTGCCTCCATGCGATCGCATGGAGGTGTAGTATAAATCCCATGCGATCGCATGGGTCTGGGTTTTTTTGTTTTTTTGTTTTTGTTTGTTTTTTTTTTATAAAAACCTTATACTAATAAAACATATAATTAATTAAAAATTAAAATTTTGTTTCTTTTTAGGATGAGGGCGTTTCGGAACGATGTTCTAGTCCGTCCCTCGACAAAATTTTAAAATTTGTCATTTTTAAGCGTTGTTTTAAAAGCAAAGATTTTTGGGTTTTTAAATGTTTTTGGCATACTTTAATTCAATAAGATTAAAAATAATGATAATAAAAGTTCTCGTCCTCCATTGGGTAGAGCAATTTCGGTTCAACGACCTAGTTTTCAACTCACGATGAATTTTAAAAATCAATTTTTAACTTAAGGAAATAAAGTAAATTTTTGTTTTTAAATTCACACCAAACTTAAATTTAAAATTCATAAAATTAAAAATTCAAATTATTAATACAAACTTTATATTAAAAATTTTGTTTTTAAACATACAAACTTATTTTAAACATATTAATTTTTCAAATATTTACAAACTTAAATATATTGATTTTTAAAAGTTTATAATAATAATTTAATATTAATATATTAATTTTAAAAACATGGTAAAAATTAAAAATTAAAAATCTTTTTGGTCTTTTATCCCACTTTAATCAATCAAATATTATCAAAAATATACGCCCCTCTTTTTGGTAAAGTAATTTCGGCTATATTACCTAGTTTTACTCCTGACGAATTTCTGAAATATTTTGGGTTGATTGATTAAAGATATTTATACCTTAAGAATAAACGCTAAATTTCGCAGTGATGTAATAAATTTTTGTATGATATCAATAATTTCGGTCGCAAAACCAAATTTTATTGAGTATCAATTTAATACTTTATACCGAACGATTTAGCGTTTAATATCAAAAGGTTAAAAATAATAAAAATAAAAATAAAAAAACTGTACATACTTACCTGTGAGATTGAATTCTTAGTGACCTGCTTTAGCCAACTCATAAGATAGTCGGACTAATTGGTTTTCCATAGCTACATAAGCATAACCTCGAGCATTCAACGATTTTTCTTCGAAACATACGAATGGTCCTTCTCTGCATAAAGTAACGAACTCGGTATTGGAATATGTCTGATTCGTCGAGCATTTTCCTTCGTGTGACCATTTTCCGCATTTGTGACATCTTTCAAGGTGTCGTGCTCTTCTTTTCGCTGCGGGTTTTGATTTTCCTTTACCAAAATGTAACTTATTATGATCGTTTCTGAGTTCTTTTCTTACTCCGTCCAATTTGGCTCTTATTACTGATACCAGGTCACTCGGGAGTGTATCATTATTACGTTTAGTGATCAAAGCGTGTAGCATTAGACCATGGTTTAGTTCACAGGAATTCTTCATCTCGTAAAACCTAAAAAAAATAAAAATTCAGAATGGGGGGGAGAAGACTAGTTCTTTAGGGTCTGCTAGGGAAAGACCATTCGGATTCCATTCTCGAGAATTACACGAAAACAAAATATCTAACTCTAACAGAAATACGCATTACCCTTAAAAGACTCGAATCTCCCCGCACTTAGTTAGCTATGGTGTCGAAATTGTGATTAACTTCGTTGTCAACTTCCATCGGATTATCTATGTAATGTTTAACTCTGTAACCATTAACTTTAAATTCAATTCCATTTGAATTTATTAACTCTATTGTTCCGTATGGGAAAACTCTTTTGACTATAAATGGTCCAGACCATCTTGATTTCAATTTTCCAGAAAATAGCTTGAATCGTGAATTGAAAAGAAGAACTCTGTCTCCTTCTTTAAATTCTTTTGAAATTCTGATTCTTTTATCATGCTATTTCTTCGTTCTTTCTTTATAGATTAACGAATTTTCGTATGCCTCATGTCTTAATTCTTCTAATTCATTTAGTGGACTTAACCGTAGACGTCCAGCTTCATGTAAATCAAGATTACATGTCTTTAAAGCCCAAAATGATTTGTGTTCAATTTCTACTGGAAGATGACATGTTTTTTTGTAAACGAGTTTAAAAGGTGTGGTTCCAATTGGAGTTTTGTAGGCTGTTCTAAAAGCCCAGAGTGCATCCTTCAATTTAATGGACCATTCCTTCGGATTTGATCCTACGGTTTTCTCTAGAATACGTTTTAAAGCTCGGTTGGTATTTTCAACTTGTCCACTTGTTTGTGGATGATGAGCAGTGGAGATTTTATGAGTTACTCCTTATCTTTTGAGAACTTTCTCAAGTTGATTGTTACAAAAATGAGTACCCCGATCACTTATTAAAGCTTTCGGTGTTTCAAACCTTGTAAAAATACGTTTTAAAAAGTTAACTACAACTCGTGCATCGTTAGTCGGGAGAGCTTGTGCTTCTGCCCATTTAGATACATAATCAATGGCAACGAGAATGTAGAGATTATTATGAGATTTTGGAAATGGACCCATAAAGTCAATACCCCAAACGTCAAATACTTTACATACTTGAATGACATTTTGTGGCATTTCATCACGTTGACTTATTTTTCCGGCCCTTTGACAAGCAACACAGGATTTGTAAAGAAGGTGTGCGTCTTTGAAAATTGTAGGCCAATAGAATCCAGCATCGTAAACTTTTCTTGCAGTGAGCTGAGGCCCATAATGCCCTCCTATTGGTCCTGTGTGACAATGGTTTAAGATTTTACTAGCTTCATCTCCGAATATACATCGGCGTATTATTCCATCGGGACAACTTTTAAACAAATGTGGATCTTCCCAGAAATAGTGTTTTATACCACTAAAGAATTTCTTTCGTTTTTGGTACGACAACCCTTTTTCAAGGAATCAACAAACTAAGTAGTTTGCATAATCTGCAAACCATGGAATTTCATTATAATCTATCTTCAATAGATATTCATCAGGAAAGTTGTCTTATATGGCTGATTCATTCAGAACTTCTAATTCGGGATTTTCAAGACGAGAAAGATGATCAGCTGCGAGATTTTCTGCTCCCTTTATATCTCAGATTTCAATATCGAACTCTTGTAAGAATAAGATCCAATGGATTAATCGTAGTTTAGCATCTTGTTTTGAAAATAGGTATCTAAGAGCAGAATGGTCGGTATAGACCACTGTTTTAGCTAGAACGAGATATGAACGAAATTTGTCAAAAGCAAAGACAATAGCAAGGAGTTCTTTTTCAGTAGTTGTATAATTCGTTTGTGCTCCTTGTAACGTCTTACTAGCATAATATATAGGTTGAAATCGTTTTTCAATCCTTTGTCCTAAAACGGCTCCCATTGCAAAATCACTTGCATCACACATTAGTTCAAATGGTAGATTCCAATTTGGAGTTATCATGATCGGCGCATTAGTGAGTTTTTCTTTAAGAATATTAAAAGATTTGATACATTCATCTGAAAAGATGAATGGAGCATCCTTTTTAGGAGTTTGTTCATAGGAGTGGCAATTTTAGAAAAATCTTTTATAGAACGTCGGTAAAAACCGGCATGTCCTAGAAAACTCCTAACTCCTCTAATATTGGTGGGATGTGAAAGTTTAGCAATTACATCTACTTTAGCTCTATCCACTTCAATTCCTTCCTTTGAAATTTTATGACCAAGAACGATGCCTTCTTTAACCATGAAATGGCATTTCTCCCAATTAAGTACTAGATTTGATTGTTCGCATCTAATAAGCATTTGTTCAAGATTAACTAGACATGATTCAAATGTATCACCGAAGACTGAAAAGTCATCCATGAAAACTTCCATGCATTCTTCTATCATGTCGTGAAAAATCGCCATCATGCACCTTTGAAAGGTTGCAGGGGCGTTGAAAAGTCCATATGGCATGCGTTTGTAAGCAAAAGTACCATAAGGGCACGTAAACGTGGTTTTCTCTTGGTCCTCGGGTGCTATTGGAATTTGAAAGTATCCGGAAAAACCATCAAGAAAACAATAGTAACTGTTTCCGGCTAATCTTTCCAACATTTGATCAATGAAAGGTAAGGGAAAGTGATCTTTTCTGGTGGCATCATTTAATTTTCTATAATCAATACAAACACACCATCCTGTTACAGTCCTAGTAGGAATAAGCTCATTTTTTTCATTCGTGATGACAGTCATGCCACCCTTCTTAGGTACGCATTGAACTGGGCTTACCCATGGACTATCAGAGATTGGATAAATTAAACCTGCATCTAGCAATTTAATAATTTCTTTCTTAACAACATCTTGCATATTAGGATTTAGTCTTCGTTGGCGTTGCACATACGTTTTATGACATTCTTCCATAAGGATTTTATGTGTGCAATACGAAGGACTTATTCCTTTAATGTCATGAATTTTCCATGCAATAGCTAGTTTATGAGCTTTTAGCATAGAAATGAGTTGAGATTTTTCATTTTCAGTAAGAGAAGACGATATTATTGCAGGTAATTCAGATTCACCATGTAAATAAGCATATGGTTTAGAAGCGGCTTTAACTCTAATGTCGGTGGTTCTTCTATCGATGATTTATATCGATATCTTTCTTCCTCTTTTAGCATTTAAATTTCTTCTGTTGTTGGTTCATATCCATTAGCCATAAGTGTAGCTAACATTTCAGTTTCATCAATTGGTTCAGTTCCTTCTCCTAAAGAACATTCTCCTGTTCCTTGTAATTCTGGAAATTCTTCTAACAATTCTGCATGTGATTCTATAGTTTGAATATAATAACATGTATCATCTGCAGATTGCGGTTGTTGCATGGCTCTATCAACAGAAAAGGTAACACTCTCGTCCTCTATACTTAGGGTCAGTTTCTTACCGAACACGTCTATTATTGCTTTAGCCGTGTTTAAGAATGGTCTTCCTAATATGAGAGGAACTCGAGAATCTTCTTCCATGTCCAGAATAACAAAATCTACTGGAAATACTAAAGTACCAACTTTAACTAGCATATTCTCCATTATCCCTCTAGGATATTTTACTGATCGATCGGCTAGTTGTATACTTATTCGTGTTGGTTTCAATTCTCCAAGGTCTAGTTTAGCATATAGTGAATATGGCATTAGATTTATACTAGCACCTAAGTCTGCCAATGCTTCTATTGAACTAAGACTACCCAGAAAACATGGAATTGTGAAACTTCCTGGATCAGATAATTTTTCTGGTATCTTATTCAACAGCACTGCAGAACCATTAGCATTCATTGTAACAGCCGAGAGTTCTTCCATTTTATTTCTATTTGTGATTAGATCTTTCAAGAATTTAGCATATCTAGGCATTCCTGAAATTACATCAATGAAAGGAAGATTTACATTTATCTGTTTAAACATATCCAAGAATTTGGATTGCTCGGCTTCAAGTCTCTCTTTTCTCATTTTACTAGGGTAAGGAAGTGGTGGTTGGTATGGTTTAACATAAGGTTTAGCCTTAACTGTGTTATCTTCATTAACCTTTTCAACTACCGGTTCTTTTTTCTTATCTTGTTCAGATTGTGGTTCTTGTGGAGTAGGAATAGCTTCATCAGAAATTACAGGTATTTCAGGTGGTTTAAGTGTAATACCACTTCTTGTGGTAATTGCTTTTGCTGTTTCATTCCGGGGGTTAGCATTTGTATCGCTAGGTAGACTTCCCGGTTTTCTTTCACCTATCAACCTTGCTAGGTTGCTTACTTCTTGTTTCAAATTTTGAATAGAAGCTTGTTGATTTCTAAATGCTTGAGCATTTTATTCATTGGTTTGTTTCTGAGATGTGAAAAATTGCGTTTGAGATTCAACTAGCTTTGACATCATATCTTCTAAATTTGGCTTTTTATCATCGTTTTGTGGTGGTTTGTTTTGAAAAATAGGTCTTTGCTGATTGAAAGTATTGTTGGATACTTGTTGATTACTAGGACCTTGTTGGTTGTTGTATGGAACATTTCAGTTATAATTCTGGTTTTGATTGTAGATTGGTCTTGGCAGTTGATAATTATTCTGATAATTATTTCCAGGCCTTTGGTTTATGTATAAAACATTCTCTCTTTGTTCCATTGTTAGTTCAATACTGAGACAATCTTTTGTCAAATGTGGTCCTCCACACTGCTCACAACTAATTCGTATTGAGTGGATATCTTTAGTCATCTTTTCCATTCGTCTTTCGACAACATCTATCTTTGCAGAAATGGAATCGAAGTCATGGCTAGAATCGGCTCTAGCTGCTTTAGATGATCTAACGATATCTTTTTCTTGGTGCCACTCATGTGAGTGGGAAGCAGTGTTATCAATAATTTTGTAAGCGTCAGTTGTGGTTTTCTTCATAATGGAACCACCAACTGCTATATCTATGTCTTTTCTTGTAGTGATGTCACATCCTTGGTAGAATATTTGTACTATTTGACAAGTGTCTAAACCATGTTGCGGACATCCTCTTAATAACTTTCCAAATCTTGTCCACGCTTCATATAGAGTTTCGTTTGGCTTGTGTGTGAACGTAACAATTTCTCCTTGAAGTCTTACGACTTTAGATGCCGGAAAGAATTGTTTAAGAAATTTTTCAACTAAAACATCCCATGTATCAATCGCCCCTTCAGGTAACGATTCTAACCAATCTTTGGCTTCTCCCTTTAAAGTCCAGGGAAATAACATGAGATATATCTGTTCATCCTCAACTTCTCGGATTTTAAATAAAGTACAGATCCTATTAAAGGTACGAAGATGTTCGTTTGGATCTTCCTTCGGTGCACCACTAAATTGGCATTGATTAGTCACCATATGTAGAGTTTTTCCTTTGATTTCATAATCTGGCGCATTAATGTCAGGTTGAGTAATTGCATGACCTTGGCCAGTGCGTTTAGCTCTCATTCAGTCTTCCATACTTAAAGGTTCCAGATTTTCCATAATTGAATTTGTTGAATGTGAATCACTAAAGGATTCTGATTTAATGGTTGGTTCCTCGACAATCTCTGTTTGAATGATTGGTGGTTCCGGAGGAAAGATTAATGGTTCACGATCTCTGAATTGTCCCTGAATATCCTCTGGATTCTCAATTGTGAGGTCGGGTTCAAAAAATGGATTATCGGAAATTTGAATTGGAGTACTTGGTCGACTGGATGACGATTCTAAAGAAAAATCAACGGCGACAATATTGGCTAGATGTCTTGATCTGGTTACAGGTGGTGAACGTACAAAAGGTGGTGAACGTTTTGCTCGGTGCTTTCACTGAATATCCTATAGTTATAAAAGATAAAAATTATATAAGTTATCAAATTAATAGACTTTTCTGCTTTTGCCCACGTTTCGAATAGCCAATAGATGTAGCAGGGAGCCAGAACCCTTTAAATCGGAAGCTCACAACTCAGCCACTAACAAATCCAACTATTATTACGAAGCAGAAAATTTGGATGTCTATCAATTTAACCACTTAAAATAATTTTTCGTCGAAATTTAAAGAAATTTTAGAGAAGAAATAGAAAAAATCTAAGTCCTAAAAACTAGAGCGGCGAAAAATAAGAAAGAAAAAGAGCGCGTCGGAAAACGTCAAAAAATAATAGGCGTCGAAAAATAAAAATAAGAAAGTAGCGCGTCGAAACTTAAAAAGGAACTAAAAACTAATAATTAAAAGTTGCGTCTAAAACTATTAAAGCTTAAAAGAAAAACTATATCCCAAAACGGCAATAACTTAAAAAGTACTAAAAATATTAAAAACGGCGTCGCAAAATTCTAATGCACCTAAATCTTAGTCTAAAGAAAAAGCACTTAAGGGATTTTACGGCAAGGCCTAAAAATCTAGAAATAAAAATAACTATGGCAAAAACTATGTCTTAAAACTAAATACGATCGAAAAATACAAAAATTACGCTAAAACAAATAAAAAGATACAAAATATAAAAATATACTTAAAGTTGTAAAAAGTACAATTTTTTATAAAAATATTATTTTTATATTATTTATTTTTTAAAACTATTTATTTTATAATTTATTAAAACTAATTAAACTTAAAATACAAATTATAAATAAACTAAATTAAATTAATATTAAATATAACCCTAATTAGGGTTTTAATTATAATAATAATAATTATTACGTAATTATTGCTGTGGGAAGTCAAAATGTGGCGTGTCAGGTACGTTCATGCGGTCGCATGGACTTTTGCCTTTGGGCTCATGCGGTCGCATGGGCTAGGGTTTCGGGCCAGTATATGGGCTGCTACAATACCAGGCCGAAACTTATATATATATATATATATATATATTTTCTGTTTTCTAATTCTATTTTATAATTATATAAATTATTTATATAAAATAAATAAAAAATTAAATTTTAAAAACTAAAATAGAAAATAAAAGTACTTTATAATTTATTTATTTTTAAACAATTCTTAAAAATATATACTTTATTTTGTTTTTCTTTTTATATTTTTGTATTAAAACGTAGTTTTACAAAAACGTATTTTTACAAAAGTAAATTCAAAATCTATTTTTTATATATATAGCATTTTGCTTCCAGCGTTTGACTATCCCCGGCAGCGGCGCCAAAAATACTTGATGTTAAAGCGAAGGGGTACAAAATAGTTATTAATTTTAGAAGGAAAAACTATTAAATACGATACAATTTTACACAAGATATTTATTTATTTATAGAGTGGATATACCTAAACCTTGCTACAACACTTATAGGCAGTGTACCTAATCGTACAGTAGTGTAGTTTTTAGTAAGTCCGGTTCGTTCCACAAGGATCTTTTAAACAAGCTTAACGCTATATTTTTTAAAAACTATATTTGTAAAAATACAAAAATATATATAAGTAGTATTATTATTATAAAAAGAGGGTTTTTACCGTTTAATGACCGGTTTGTCGATTTTAAAACTTTAGTCGCAGTTAAAACCTAATGTAAAATATTAAAAATAAATATAACTTAATTTAAAGCGTAAAGTAAATAACGATAATGAAATTGCGATAAATAAAAGTGCGATAAAATAAAATTGCGATAATTAAAGAGAACGATAATTAAAAGTGCAATTAAATACGATGACAGTAAATAAAAGTGCGATAATTAAAAGTGCAATTAAATATGAAATAAAGAAATTATGCTTATTTAAACTTCCGTAATCATGATGTTTAACGTGTTGATTTTAGTTTATTCCCATGGGTTAATTGTCCTTTGTCCTGGATTATTTAATATGTCCGTCTGGTTTTTGTCCATAACAGTCCATCAGTCATAAATATAAAGTGCGAGTGTCCTCGTCAAATTATCCTTATATCCGAAGTCAAATATTCCAACTAATTGGGGACTTAAACTGTAACAAGGTCATAATACTTTGTTTAATAATTGCACCAGGATATCGACTGCGTGTAACCCAAGGTTTTAATACTTTGTTAACAATTACGCCAAGTGTCCTTGTACATAATTCACCCCTGTTTTATTAAGTCTATTAACTATTAATTCATTCCCGTGTCCGGTTAAATGAACGATTATTAGTACTTATAAATATCCCGCACATCGTGTCCGATCGAGTGTATATGGTTATTTATAGGTACGTCCAATTGTAAATCTTTATATTAAATTAACAAACTATCATTTAATTAAATAAATATAAAGCCCATTAATAGCCCATAGTCTAATTTCCACAAGTGTCGTTCTTTTGTCCAAACCCCAATTATGGTACAAAGTCCAATTACCCAATCTTTAATATTTTAGCCCAACATCATGATTACTTCATCTTAAATAAGCATAATAATAACTTAGCTATGAGACATTAAATTAAAAAGGTTGAACATAACTTATAATGATTAAAAATAGCGTAGCGTTACACGGACAGAATTTCGATTTACACCCTTACAACATTCGCTAACATACCCTTATTATTAGAATTAAAATTATAATATATATATATATATATACATATATATATATATATATACATACATATATATATATACATATATATATATACATATGAGTAAGAAGAAGGAAAAAGATGTCGTTAATTGATCACCAAGCTGCGAATTTATAGGCATGTGGCCACAAAAAGTGGCCCAAGCGATCGCATGGAAAACAAGCCATGCGATCGCATGGAGGTAGGTACCAGCTCACATATTTTTGTTTTCAAGCTTGTCGACGTTTTAATAAATAAATATAATATATAAATAATTTTAAGAATTATTTAAATATTATATTACATTTATGTAAATAGTTGAGTTGTAATTTTTAGTCCGTTGCGTCGAACGTTGAGAGTTGACTCTGGTCCCGGTTCTGGATTTTCGAACGTCTTTGCGTACAATTTAATATCTTGTATTTTGCATTTTGCTTCTTGTACTCTTGTAATTTTGAGACGTTTCTCACCAATAATTTGAACCGCTTTGATTGTACTTTGTACTTTTGAGCTTTTTGGTCGTTTGCGTCTTCAATTCGTCGAATCTATCTTTTGTCTTCATCTTCTATTATTTAAACGAATATTACTTGTAAATAGAACAATTGCAACTAAAAGTTTGTCTTTCTTGAGGGATAATGTTATGAAATATATGTTCGTTTTTAGAATTATCAATCACCATAAACCACTTGTGAGGTTTTTATTTCATTTGAAGTATACTTTTAGGTCGGAGATAAAAGAAAATAACTATTAACCTGTCATAACCCGTCCTTAACCATAAGAACGTGTTAAATAACGTATGATTTCATTGCGAGGTATTGACCTCTATATGCGACATTTTTAAAAGAAAAACTGCATATATTATACATTACAAACCATGATTCTTATTTTTGTTACAAGCTTTGGACAACATAAAAATGATTATCGTTTAGCGATAATCTTCGACTTATAAACTTTACATATAATGATAACAACACGGTTTCTAGCATATTTTACAACACAGATCCTCGGGTATGCAGTTTTATTTTTGACACAAATATGCGTACGCAAGATCCTGCTCAAATTCAACATTATGCAGCGGAAGCTTTAGTAATCTTCTGAGAATAGACATGTTTTAAAAGGTCAACATAAAGTTGGTGAGATATAGGTTTAGTGCCGGCAGCAATATATATATATAGACCACAAGATTTCGTATATAAACAGTTTAATAAAAATATTCTAAGTGGTTGAGCACTTGGTAACCATACTTAACATTTAATCACGTCGCATATTCCCTTTAATATGAAATCTTACTACACCGTACCAAGTGTAGTCACAAAATGAAGTACTGTGCAACCGTTGAATACTGGTCGTCCAGTCCGGTTGGGGTTGTCAGGCCCGATAGATCTATCAACAGGATTCGCGTTTACAATACCGCTGTAAATATTAGTTACCAAGCTACAGGGAAGTATGCCAGTGGTACAACTCAACGTAGAATATATTTTTCAGTTACTTGTGTCCATAACGTAAAACATAAAATACATGTATTCTCATCCCGAAATATTTAGAGTTTAAAAGTGGGACTATATACTCACGTTCGTCTAGAAGATATATATATTTTTGACTTGGTCTTCCGGTTGATATCACGAACCTATCCATATATAATATATCAATACCTTTTCTTTTTAAACAAACGTCTCATATATATACTTGTTATACTTTTAATACTTTGAATAATTCCTTAGTCCGTAGTTAGCATTTCGTTGTTAGTAATTCAATTTTAATGGTTCATTTGTAGATGTTTAATATACCCGCAATGAAATAAATAAAACCCCCAACGAAATAAATAAAACCCCATCGTATATGTATTGGTCGAGATTAATCTTGACCCACGGTACCGGTGTTGTCAAATGACGTGTTGCGTACATAAAGTACCGGTGTTGTCAAATGACGTGTTGCGTACAAACATGGGATCTTATGATTAATCTTCTCGTATTGTTTATGGGTGATCCTGAACCATATAAAATTGAATTATAAGTACATATATATAAAATATCATGTTATCTTAGAAAGATGTGATTTTATTTAATTTTTCCCAATTAATCCCGAAGTTAAACAAGTCTTGGATAACCAATTTTGTTTCGGTCATAGTTTCTTCGTTACAAATCCGTTTTCGTTGATTCAACTTGCCATCTCCTTGGATCGAGTTCCTATTTAAGACTATGAACTGAAAATACCTTGGTTTGTATTCAAAATCACACGGCATAGGTGAAACTTTAGTGAAACTTATGAAGTTAAACATTTTCCTTTATGTAAACAACCTTAAATGATTATTTTTCTAAAAATACTTATACTTTGAATTAAATCATGAAATTTTTATGTGTTATCATATTCATATTAAAAATCATTTTTCCAGAAGATAAACTTCCAATTCAAAGTTTAAGATGGTTTTTAATTATCCAACCCAAAACAGTCCCCGGTTGCACTCCGACGTCGTAAAAACAGTTTTTAAGGTGTTCTTTGAAAAACCAAGTTATACCTTGTTAAATTAGCATGTAATTAAGTTATATTACAGGTCTTGAAGTATTTTAAAAGTTAAGTTAGAAGGATCTATTTAGTTTGCAAACAAGTTTGAAAACTTTCAAACTATGTTCTTGTTGTTAAAATTTTATACCACAAAATAAGATAGCTATATATATATGAATCGAATAAGGTTATGAACATAGTTACTACCTCAAGTTCCTTGGACAAGGTTGCTGTAAAAGAGAAGTAAAAAGCTAGAACCAAAAGGGTGATGGAATTGGATGAAAGATTGGAAGTAAGTTTGTGTTCTTGGAAGGATTTCTTGAAGTGTTTTTGTAAGGGTTTTCTTATGAGGTTTAAGTGTTGTTTTTGAAGCTAAATGATGGGGAAAATGCTTGGAGATGATCAAGTATGAAGTTAAG
Source organism: Rutidosis leptorrhynchoides (assembly GCF_046630445.1). NCBI lineage: Eukaryota > Viridiplantae > Streptophyta > Magnoliopsida > Asterales > Asteraceae > Rutidosis > Rutidosis leptorrhynchoides. The sequence continues at coordinate 385,059,035 of NC_092343.1, read as the reverse complement.
AGTATTTTGAGAGAGAAATGGAAGTGTAAGTATGAGAAAATGGGGTGAAGAAATGGTGTGCATGCATAAAAACGTTTTTAGGTTATAAAGGAAAAAAAGATACCTAACTTTGTTTTCTTGCTAAATAATTCATGCTACTTGACAAATGGTTGGTTCCACATGTTTCTTAATCATTTAAGGCTGCTAAGGAGCAGATTTTTATTGGTATATACCAATAGTAAATACATCTAGAAGCTGCGTATGATACAGGTACATATACCCTAGATATACGTGTAGAAATCTTTGAGAAAACGGAACGAGGATTCAAATATAGCTATCTTTTGTAGATATACTTATATTGTTTTATGTATTTAAGTCTTTAAAAGTGATTAAATACATTATTTATACGATATATGTATAAACATTATAGGTTATAAGTATTTATGTCAAATAACGTTACGTATGGTTATCGTTTTGAAAACTTAAGTTAGTAGTTTCAAAATATACTTATAACTTATTGTTATTAATACAAAATGAGATATTAAAACATTCATTAATCATGTTAAATATGTATATATACATATATATACACAAACGTATAATTATCATATATTGTATAGTTCGTGATATCATCGGTCAAACTAGACGGTCAAACGTTGTGTAAAACTCTTTTCGGAAACATAAATCTCAACAATTTGGATTGATTATCATGTTGGTAAGGTTTAATTTATGTAAATATTAATCTTATAAGTATAGAACGATCGAAAAAGTGCGGGTCGTTACATAACCATATCTTTAATTTAATTAGTTACAAGGATAAGCATTGCATATACTGTGATTGGGCTATACTGTGATTGGGCATTGCATATATCGAATATCAAAGTAGAATTATAATATGATAGTTATCCTTTGTAAAGCTCACAAATTACTTGGCAATTTTTCATGTATATCGATGCCATCTCCTGTATATATACTGGTCATATTATTGAATCAAATTTCAACGATTTGCTATCTCTTTTATGCAGGAAAAATGAAAGACCTAACCGAGAAACTAGGTGATGGTGTAACTGATGCACCTGGACCAGATGATGTTTTTGCCACGGTAATGGGTAAAGCTAAAAATGGCACTGCAGAAATGTACAGACTTGGTGTTCACGCCAATCATTTGTGGGGTGCAGGACCTAGTCGATTAGCTGTTAGCAAAGCAAATGCTCAGCTGATGTCTAGAAATGCACAACTTGAAGAAGAAAATGCAAGGTTAAAAGCCGAGAAGAACAATCGTCCAGGTGCTCAGAATGATGGTTCGCGTGTTCAAGCTAATGGTTCGGGTGATGACCGTTTATGGGTATGTTTCAATTTAATAGCTTACTATTTTTTCTACCCTTTTAGCGTTCATAAATGTTTTTTTGACAACTAAATTTTAGGTCGATAAGGAAGTTTATGTAAAAAACCTTACAAACTTCGAGAAGGTAGAAATAGGAAGGTTGAGGAGCGTTGATCTAAATACGGTTCTTAATGGAACAGAACTTGGACATGGTTGGTGTGAGGTCCATGTTCAGGTGGCCATTAAAAAAAGATGAAGCTTTGTTTAGGCCATATGATTATTTGAAATGCATTCATGACGTCACTGGTACGTCTATTGCTTGGCCTGCTCAGTTAATCGAGGTATGTCCTTGTTAAATTTGTAATAATTAAGATTAATTTTTATAATGTGCACCTTTATGCTTATACATGGATGATTTAATTTGTAGTTGGTACGTGAGGATTGATCAAGATTGGATGGTGAAGGGTTGAAGAGTTTTTGTGTTTGTTAATGTGAGCCGGTTTATTAATGAATGTTTGTGTTTGAAACAATTTGTTGATACGATGTATGTGTTAGTGTGTTTGAAACAATGGTTTGTCCTGTCGTGATTTTATTATTATTGGAACAATATAACTTATTGTAAATGTAATCATGTGGTGATCAATATTATAATTTATATTTAATATTTGTTTTGTAATTTAAAAATTTAAAATTATTGTAATTGAAATGAATAATAAATTGATGCAATCAAAAGAAAACTGGATCCAAAAGGCCTAAATAGCTGAAGCAGGCCCGAAAGGCCCAGTAAGCTTAAACGTGGCGACAAGCCCAATTAGCATAACCGGGCACAAAAGGCCCAATTAGCTGAACTGGCTTGCAAAGGCCCAATTATCATAACTTGTCCTAAAAAGCCTAATTATCTGAACTGGCTTGGAAAGGCCCAATTAACATAATCTAGCCCAAAAGGCCCAAATATCTGAACTGGCCTGGAAAGGCCCAATTACAATAATATGGCCCAAAATCCGAAATGGACCCGAATACCTGAACCGGATATTCAAAACTCATATGACTTGTTAGGACGCTTTTTTGTGGTACTAAGTTAACATATAGTTATATTAGGACCTTTTTTTGTGGTACTAAACTACTATATTTATATAATAGGACCCTTTTTTGGGTACTTACATAATTTTTATATATATTAGGACCCCTTTTTTGTGGTACTAAACTACTAAATGTATATTAGGACCTTTTTTTGTGGTACTAAACTACTATATTTTTATAATAAGACCCTTTTTTGGGTACTTACATAATTTACAATTATTTTAGGACGCTTTTATTGGTACTAACATAGTTTCTCATTATATTATTACACTTTTTTGGGGTCCTAATATGATCTAACATACAAATTTAGGCGTCATAGGACCCTTTTGTGCGTCACAAAGTATTATAAAGTGTCCTAAAAGGCCCATTCTTAGGACCCTTTCGAAGTTGTTTATAGGACTCAAATAAAAGGTCCTATAAGCGTTAGGACCCTTTTCGGTTAATACGACCGCTGTTGTCACGTCGTGCGTTTTGGGTGTCCTATCAGGCAAAGGGTCCTAAGAATGGGCCTTTTAGGACCCTTATGGGGGTCCTAAGAACGCAGTTTTCTTGTAGTGTACATTCCATTGGCGAGTAGTAGGATTGGATTGAACTTCATCGAGGCCTTTAAGGTGAGTGTAAATTTACTATACGTGTATGTATGCATAGGATGGGTGCGTGTGTGTGGAGTGACCCTTGCTCGGGTTTACTCTATGTTTGTGTGGGAAAATGGACTCCTCTTGTGCTTCGGGTCCATGTGATACGCTTATGCATTTTGGGTTACTACCCTTCATGTTATGATTGGCTAGCGTATTGAATAAACCCTTTGGCGATGGGTTTTGCTAGCATTTGTCGTGGTGATGATTCAGGTAGTGAGTCACGTGAGGTTCGGATTCACTAAGGCACGTGAAGTTCGGCCAACCTTATTGTGATGTATTGGTGATGATTCGGGTAGTGAATCACGTGATGTTCGGATTCACTAAGGCGCGTGAAGTTCGGCCAACCCTATTGTGATGTTTGACTAAGGTATGAGTAGCGTGATGTTCGAATTCATAAAGGCGCGTGAAGTTCGGCCATCCTTAATAGTCAAGTTGTTTGAAGGTAGTGAGTCGCGTAAAGTTCGGATTTACTAAGGTGCGTGAGGTTCGGCCAACCTTCATGTGGTTTAGGTTAAGGGGTTAACCTTATTGATGTTGTTGATTATATTTAATGTATATGCGTATATACTTATTGTTGTTTTATAGCTAATCTTGTGGCGTTAGCTTGGTGATTACGTATTGTGTAGCTACTTTGTGTATGTGCTCTTTTGTAGCTTGTTTACCATGAGGAGGTGGTATTTGTTTACCTTTTGTGCTTGGTGATGCGTAGTCATTTTATGCATATGTATGTGTATAGTACCTTTACATTCACTAAGCATTAGCTTACCCTCTCGTTGTTGATATTTTTATAGGTTCGCGTAATGGCGGCTCGGGTAAGCGTGGGGAGTAGAGATCTTGGCTAGGTTGCTTTAGAAGATCTTGTTTTTTGACTCGATTTAGGATTGGGTAGCGTAGTTCCAATCACCATGCTCGGTTTTGTGTTAAGTAACCAGTCGCGTCATGTGATGTATATTGGTTTAGTCAAATGGGTCATGGGTATAACCCGGATTATGATTTAATTATGTAATATACGTTTTATTAAAGTCGTTAGACGTAACGTGATAACAAATACGTTTTGGAAATTGTGTAATGGGACCTAAAGTGTTATTTAATGTATTTTAAAAGGGAAAAATTATTATGGGCCGGTAATCGACGGGTTGGGTCGTTACAAGTGGTATCAGAGTATGGTCTAAGGGATTTAGGCGACTTGAGATAGGTGCTTAGACTTAGACTTTTGTGTGTGCTTAATTGTTGCAGGACTTGTAGGTGAACGGTCGGACGGGGACTTGGTTAGTGCCTTAGCGTGTAGGTGAACTAACTTGGATTGTGACTTGTGTTGTGATGTAATTCTTGCGTGTGTTTATATCGCGTTGAATTATCGTTGTGTTGGTTCATATCATCGAGCGAGGCGGTCGTTGTACTAACAAGTTGATGCGGCGTGTGTGCGTAATAAGGACTTGCAAACCTTATTACGGGTGCAAATCGTGTCTAACAAGTGATGTACGACAAGTGTCGATCAAGATGGGGCGGTTGGTGGGTTTGATTGATTTTCGTTCGTGTTTAATCGGTTTCTTGCATTCTTTAGAATGGCGACGGGAAGAGGTGCATCGAGTGAGGAACGAAATAACAACGATGAGTTTGCGGCTAGGGTTGAAGCCGAGGTTGCAAAGCAAGTGAAAACGATTCGAGAAGAGTTCGAAAGAAGGCTTATTGAGCCTCGGGGTAACAGTAAAAAGGAGTTTAGTTACAAGGAGTTTCGAGCGACTAAACCTCCTATGTATCATGGAGAACCAGATCCGTTAGTGAGTACTTGTTGGATCTTGGCTATCAAAGGATGTTTTAGTACAAGTGAGTGTCCTCCAGACAAGAAAACGAGAATCGCTACTAGTTTGTTGTGAGATGGTGCGAACGATTGGTTGGATGTTAAAATTGATACGGTCGGTGAAGAACCGTTCATGAGTTTGTCATGGGGCAATTTTAAGAAAAAATTCTTTGAAGAATTCCAAACGCAAGCCGACTTAACAAGAATGCGTGAAGATATACGCGTGTTGAGACAAGGGTCTATGGACGTAAATACTCTACGGGCTACCTTTATGTCTAAGGCGCGATTTTGCCTCGAGTACGTAAATAACGAAAGGTTGTTGATGCAAGATTTCCGTAAGGCTTTAAACGATGAGTTACGTGGGAATATAAGCCTTGGACAAGTGAACTTGTTTGCCGAGCTATTTGCATTGACTAAGGGTTTTGAGCTACATCCTTAGGAGAGGATCAATAATGTTCTGAGTAAGAGAACGATTGACTCGTATGGCGCTCCGAGTAAGAGAACTAAAAGCGCAATTGGATGTACGAGTAATTTGGGGAAAGGAACATCGAATTCTAGTGCATCTAGATGTTTCAAATGTGGCAAAAGAGGTCACAAGTTTTGGGAGTGCCCGGCATCGGGTGATGGTGATGTTGTGTGTTTTAATTGACGTGGAAAAGGGCATCGCAAAGCGGAGTATCCCGTGCTAGGGACGGCGAACGTCATGAGGAGATGATGAGGTACATTTATGTTGCTTTTATATCACGTACTTTTGTGTTAAATGCAGTGTGAGTGTAGGCCTTAGCTAAATTCTATTCTCCGTCGGAGATAATAGTAGCGGGTGGTCGGCCTACTATTGTGATTTTGGTTTGTACTCGGTAGAGTGTGTTGCTTGTTTGATGCCTTGACTTTTGCATGAGTTTTTGTTGCGTAGGCATTTTGTGATATGGTGTTCGGGTCGTTAAGCTCGCTTGAGTGAGACCTGTAGGACATTGGAGGCGATAGTGTCCTAGTGAGTGGAATAATTATGCATATGTGTATGTAATGTATTTACTTGTGTGAAATGCGATGTGGGGTTTAAGTTCCAGCGTACGATACCACATCGTGTTGATATGTGATATGGGTTTAAGTTCGGGCGTTCGATACCATATCATCATGTGTGCGTGCGGGCGTGAAGTGTGGGTTTTAAGTACGGGCGTTCGATACCACCTTCACGTGACGGGTGGGTTTTAAGTTCGGGCGTTCGATACCACCCAAGGGACTAGTGATGCATACTAGTGGCGTCTGCGTGGCTAACGGTTCATTCGCGAGAATCGTTCCCTTTTGGATTTTGGTTAACCATGGTTGTGTGTTGTAGTGTAGCATATTATATTGTTCGTATGATATGCTATTAGTTTGCTAGCATGTGTTGATGGATAGTGTTATCCGTTAGGATTCACTATAGTGTAGCAGTGCACGATGTTGCACTACTCGTTGAGTAATCAAGGTCGAAAGAGCGTGGACGTGAAATGGATTGATGATTTGACTTATCTATACGGTATAGTGACTAGCAAATTCGAGTTAGTTCACTTAATGATCGACTAGCCTTATAGGTATAGTCTAGATATGTGTGTTGACTTGGGTTGACTTTGTATAGTTAACAAAGTATATGGTGATGAGACCATAATGCAAATTGTACCATTGGCGAAATTAACAAGGCGTGTCAATATATATTAGCTAGTGATATGATGTTCTTTAGCGATCGAATGTGACGCGGTGAGTGATGTCGATTGATCTCACTTTTGATGACCAAGATGGCGATTGGTGATTGTTTGGCGAGTGTTGTACACTCTTTACGGCCACTTTTATATTATTTGTGTGTGATCGTAGTATGCCGTTCGTGATGCATTTTTCGTGGACCACGTACGAGTGCAAGTTAAGTCACGAGTGTTGACTAGTTTTGTAGTTGATGACAACCGTGTCAACGGTTGAGATAAGTGTGAGTTAAGGTATAAGGCTTGGTGTTTCCAAGCATCTCCTTGACGATAAGTGAAAGGATGTTAGGTTCATTATGCGGCCTAAATAGTTGAGACCAGCGGTCGTGGCTAGTGTGATGCGAGCGTTGAACCATGAAGTCCGTTTGGTTCATTTGATTTCGAGACGTTAGATGAAGTGTTGCATCAAGTGTGAATCCGAAAGGGTTGATTGTTGAAATCTTGATGGCATTGACGGGAGTTGCATAACACGAGGATAGGTGCCTCTTATACCTACTAGTGCAATGTTGACTGCGGTGATTATTTGGTACTTAGGTGCTGATGAGAAACCCGAGAGTACGATAACGCATGGTGATCGCGTTTAGCGGGCGTCAAAGATTAGACTTAGTTGAGAAGTCGAGGTTTGAATGCCTCAAGAGTTGTTTGTGAAGAGACGATGAAATTGACCAAAGTTGTAACCAGTCATTTGTAATCCGGCAGGTTAAAATTCCGGATATTCGATGATCTTGGCGGTGATTGTATGGGACTAAAGGTCCTAAATGGGGGAGTTAGCTACCAGAGATTTCGGTACAATCCCTATATAGTGAGCGTGATCGTGCGGGCTACCGGAAGTCGGCCCGATGAAGAATGATCACGAAGTGTGAAGTGTTGAATCGACTATTGAATTTTGTTTGTAAATGCCATGTGTGGAGACATTGGCAACGTGTTTGAATGGAAAGTTGAAAATTGTGTGATTGAGCGAGCAAGTATCGCGTAAGATGGAGATCAAAGACTTTGAAGGTCTTCAAAAAAGTCCCGAGTTAGACCTTGAAGCGGTTGATGAAAGTTGTAATGGCGAGAATCAACGGTGAGTTGTGCCATCTCTAGACGATTATGTGATGGGTAGTAAAGGACCGGATGCTTGCCGTCTAGGCGAGCGGTCGCGATTGATGTCTAACTTCTAAGTGTTGGTGCAGATCACGAGGATATGCAAGTTGGGACGTATATGTAAAAAGGGTGATCAAAGTGTGTAACAAGTGTTTTAATGGGCATTTACGTTGCATATATGAAGAGAACGAAGCGTGTACATGTTAAATTGTTCGAGGACGCGAAAACTGATCAAAATGTGTTGTTGGTCGCGGCGTGGAGAGCTTGGTCGCGGCGCGACAATTCAAGCAATCCAGGATCAGGAGGCACGACAACAAACCACCAGACCACGATAATTCTCGCGGCGCGGAGAAAGGTGGTCGCGGCGCGGCCCTTCTGGCAAACTGGTTCCGGATTTTGTAATTTTAAGAGGTATCGAAGGCATTTCGGTCATTTCACGTGTGTGCCAGATTTGGGATCTTAAATACCATCTACCCATTTCATTTCTCTCATTTCTTTTCCCTTTTCTCTTCTATTTTCTTCCAAAACTTCAAAACCCCAAATCATTCAAGTGTGATTCAAAGGTGAAGGAACGGGATTCGATCTTTGGTGCATGAGGCAATCTTGTTCTCCTCATTCTTAGCTACGATTTGATACTAGTGGTAAGTTCTAAATCCGAATTTCGTTCTTAAGATTCTTGTTCATATTTAGGGGTTTTTGATTGTGTGTTCATTAATGAAACCCCATTAGTTGTTAATGGAAGATTAACACCAAGATTCGGGTTTATAAGTGATGAAGGCGGGTTTTAGGTTTGTTGTGCAAGTTTAAACATGTGAGACTTGCAAAGAGTGAATAATCACTAGTATTAGTGATTATTGATGTATTGGAAACCATTTGAGTTCGATTGGTTGACTAATTTCGAATAGAGTCAAAATTAGGGTTTGATGATGATTGTGGCCGATTGTCGATTTAGTTGAGTTTATAAACTTAAAATGAGTTAAGTCAAAGTATAAACTTGTGTTGGTGGCGTTTTGAAGTCAAAACTTGTAAATGTGAGAATTTGACTTTGTTAAAGGTCAAAATGGGTTTTGGGCGAATATGCGGACTAGTATGAGTTTAATGGCTAAATGTTGTGTCTTTGGGTATTTCGGGAATGCGGGAATTGGTCTTGTTGGTTTTCGACCTTCGAGTAGCGTTAAAAGTGCAAAAGGGTGTAATTTGCACTTGTTGTTCATTTAGGCGGGTCGAGAGTCCAAATGAGTTTGTATTGATGATTATGTGATAAATGGTATAGGTACGTTCCATTGGCGAGTTGTGGGATTTGATTGCACTTCATCGGGTAGTGAATCGCGTGATGTTCGGATTCACTAAGGCGCGTGAAGTTCGGCCAACCCTATTGTGATGTTTGAGTAAGGTATGATTCGCCTGATGTTCGGATTCATAAAGGCGCGTGAAGTTCGGCCATCCTTAATAGTCAAGTTATTTGAAGGTAGTGAGTCGCGTGAAGTTCGGATTCACTAAGGCGCGTGATGTTCGGCCAACCTTCATGTGGTTTAGGTTAAGGTGTTAACCTTATTGATGTTGTTGATTATATTTAATGTATATGCGTATATACTTATTGTTGTGTTATAGCTAATCTTTTGGCGTTAGCTTGGTGATTACGTAGCGTGTAGCTACTTTGTGTATGTGCTCTTTTGTAGCTTTTTTACCATGCGGAGGTGGTATGTGTTTAACTTTTGTGCTTGGTGATGCGTAGTCATTTAAAGCATATGTATGTGTACAGTACTTTTACATTCACTAAGCATTAGCTTACCCTCTCATTTTTGATATTTTTATAGGTTCGCGTGATGGCGGCTCGGGTAAGCGTGGGGATTAGAGATCTTGGCTAGGTTACTTTAGAAGATCTTACTTTTGGACTCAATTTAGGATTGGGTAGCGTAGTCCCAATCACCATGCTCGGTTTTGTGTTAAGTAACTAGTCGGGTCATGTGAAGTATATTGGTTTAGTCAAATGGGTCATGAGTATAACCCGGTTTACGATTTAATTATGTAATATACATTTTATTAAAGTCGTTAGACGTAATGTGATAACAAATACATTTTGGAAATTGTGTAATGGGACCTAAAGTGTTATTTAATGTATATTAAAAAGGAAAAAATTTTATGGGCCGGCAATCGATGGGTTGGGTCGTTACACAAAGTGTTCTTTATCAGACAACTTCAAGCAAGGATGCAAGCACCGAGGTATTGAGAACTGAGAATATTAGCTTGCGTACGATACAAGGAGTTGAGGAGGATATGGCGTTGGTCTCTATGGTAGTGAATTCTTACAATGATCTGTTGCATGGTAGAATAGGGAACGGTCATTTGGAACAGGAGGACTATGATCAAATAGATGAAAATGAGATGGAGAAAATGGATATTCACTGGGCTATGGGAAGTGTTATTTGCAGGGCAAAGAGGTATATTGAAAAGACTGGGGAGAAGAACTTGGGAGTGAGCAAGAATACTAAGTTTAGCTTTGACATGAACAAAGTTAGGTGTCATAACTGTCAAGAGTTGGGTCATTTAAAGAGAAATTGTACTAAGCCGAAGCAACCAGGATTTCATAATCCATTCCATAATCAGAAGCGAGAATCGAAAAATACTGTCAACGTTCCAATTGTGGATGAGTCTTCAAAGGCCTTAACTGTTACCTATGATGATGAGTCCTATGACTGGTCTATTGATGTAACTGATGCTTTCGATCGTCATACGAATGTTGTGTGGGTTCAAATGTCTGAGGAAGAGGCGGAAATAGAAAAGGCTGAAGAAGAGAAGATGGGTTGTGCAGAAAGAGATAAACAATGCGAATGCCTTGGATGTAGAATGGAAGAAAGATTAGACAAGGCATGGTACTGGGCAAATTATCTGCGTAGAGGGTATGTGAATAAGAGGGTTCTTGAAAAGTTTAAATGGGCAAAGCATAGTGATGGTGATGTATGGACTGACAATGATTCGTCCTCCTCTGACGATGAATCATGGAAGTCGTGTGAGAAAAGTGGTCAAAGTTCTGGTAGTGTTTCAAGCATAGATGGAGTTACTAGTGGGAATGTAGCTGAGAGGGTTAAGGTTGAGAAAATGGGTTCTAGATTTTGGTTCGGATAGCTCAAGCTCAGGGTCGGAGTCAGAATCTGAATCTGAATCGGGTAAAGTTAAAGAGAAAGTTCCACGTCTATATGCATTTATGGCAGCCTCTTCAAACAAAGCTAAGGTAACACCCGAGACAAATACTGTTTGTACTAATTGTGTTAGCTTAAATTTGCAAATGAATGAACTTAGGGAATCTCTAAAGACGTGTAGTAGATGTGTGATTTTAGAGGATCAGGTTAAAAGATTGTCTAACATTTGCCTAAACTGTAATAACTGTACCGCCTTTAAAATTTTTTTGATGTGCTTAAAAAGGGAAATCAAGTTCTTAAGAAGCTGTATGAGGATAATATGTACCTTAAATCTAGGGAAAATGAGTTTAGGGAAATCATTAAGACATTAGACGACCAGGTGACAGATTTGAAGTCAAATGTGCTATTAAATACTCTGACCATTATGAGACAGATCACTGAGATAGATGAGCTTAAGCGAGATAAAGAATCCTTTAGAATTAGATATGAGACTGAAAGAGATAAGGCTTATATCTATAAGAGGTCTACTTTTGTTCTAGAGTATTGTCAAAACGTAGCAGGAAAGGAATCTATAGGGGACTATAAGCAATGTCCTCCACCGTTCGAGCATGATTACAGTTTCTCACCACCTGAGAAACAGTTCGGAAAGGACTATGTTCTGATTCAACCCATTGAGACCAAACAAGAAAAGGGTAAAGGGATAGGTACATCAGAGACTCCTAAGGTAAGGGTAGATAACATTGAGAAAATAGAGAAACCTAACCCTAAACCAGTTAAAAATTTTGAAAAACCCAGCAAATCAGAGATCTATAAGGATTAGAAATGGATCGCCAATTAAATTTGTTAAAGGTCCTAATTTTGAGGAGGAGGACTTCTTAAAACCAGCGTGTAATTCGCAATCGAAGTATGTTCCTCTACCTAAAAGTTCTCCTGATAGAACTCCTGAGAGATCCCATGTGAACAGGAGGTCTCCACTCAGACCTCAGAGACATACGTCTCGACCTGCTAATAGACCTAGATTTGATTCCTATTTTAGGGATGATGATATAGAAACTACGCGTTCATGTTTACATTGCGGGTTGAGAGGTCATAGGGCTATTCATTGTTCCAAACGTTTCATAGCACCCAGAAGGAGGATTGAGCTGAGTCCCCCTAAAAGCTTTCATAAATCTCGATCAGCTTCTCCTCCTAAGAATCAGAGGTCGTCTAGACCTCATTCTCAAGGGTCTGATCAACATGTGATTTATGAAAATCTGTCCAAGACTGATAATGGTAAAAGGGTTAAGCAAGATAATGTTTATTTTTTGAAACCATTACATAAAATTCAGATGTGGGTAACAAAGGAGGGATGTAATGGGGCTTGTGGTTCGGGTACCGCTTACATGGAAAATGAAAAGGTTGTCAATGTTAATGGGAAACCCATTGCCGATAAGGCATGGGTATCCCCCTAAAACTAATCATTTTTCTAATTATTTGTGCAGATCGCCTACAGTCCAAACAAAAATACTTGGATTGTTGATAGTGTGGCGTCCAGGTACATGACAGGAAACATGTCTCTGCTGCATGATGTCAAATTAATTAAGGGTGGACCTGTTTCTTTTGCTGGTGATCAAGGAGGGTTTATAACTGCTCAAGGGATGATATTAAATTCCTTAGTCAGTTTTGACAAAGTGAGTTATGTAAAGGAAATGTCAAATAACCTGCTGTCCATTTCTCAAGTGTGTGATAATAGGCATAAAGTTCTATTTGATGAACAGCAGTGTTACATCATGAGAAAGGATTATAAAGTTCCTGAAAATATGATTCTTATGACGGCACATAGATGTCAAGATTTGTACATTCTTTATATGTCAAAGGCTTATGTAAAGGCAGCTACAGGGCATCTGGCTTTTGTGTCCAAGGCTACTGAACATGAGTCTATGTTATGGCATAAAAGGATGGGTTACTTAAGCTTAGGGAAAATGAACTATTTAGTCCACAATCGTTTAGTGGAAGGGGTAAATATAAAAGGGTTTCATGCTCCTGATGGTTGTGTGCCATGTAAGAAAGGGAAGCAAGCTAAGAAACCACACAAAGTTAAGAAACATCATTCCATTGATACTCCTCGTGAGATGCTTCATATGGATCTTTTCGGTCCAGTTAACAAGAAGAGCATCACTGGACATTCCTATTGCTTAGTGGTTACTGATGAGTACTCGCGTTTTACGTGGGTTGTGTTGATAAAAAGTAAAGCTGATACTTTTGAACAAATCAGGTTGCTGATCACGAGACTTGAAACATTATATAAGCTGAGGGTTAGAAGGATTCGAACCGATAATGGGACAGAGTTTAAGAACAAGAAGATGGAAGAGTATTGTAATTAAAGGGGAATTCAACAACAGTTCAGTTCACCGTACACTCCGCAGATGAATGGTGTTGCTGAAAGAAAGAATTGTACTCTAATTGAGACTGCTAGAACCATGCTAGCTGACTCAAAATTACCATTTACCTTTTGGAGTGAAGCAGTTTTGAATGCGTGCTATACGATGAATAGAGTACTTGTTCTCTTTGTACCATAATGGTTAGAGATACAGGTGGGAAAATCAATCCGAAAGCTGTTACAGGTAGGTTCTTAGGTTATGAGAATGCGTGCAAACGGGTTTATAATTTGGAATCTCAGTGTGTTGAAGAATGTACCGAAATCGATGTTCAAAGACATGCAACAATTCCAGCTGGCAAAGGGTATACGTGGCAGTTTGACTAAGATAAGTTGTTTGATTCGTTCAATCTTTCAGAGGATGACTCTGATGATGAAGAGATTGCTGCACAAATGATGTATAACATGCGTATCTCCGCTGAACGTATGTCTGATGTGCGTGTGCATTCTCGAGTATCTATTGTGACTGACGATAAAGCACCAGTGTCAGGGCCAGATGATGATGAATCAGATTCTAGTGAGTCATTTCCGGCATTAGAGGAATCGGCATTACAATTTTAGGGGAAGGATGTGTATCTGGATGAAGTTTATGAGGATTTGGTGGATGAGGAACCCACTAGAACTGTGCTTGAGGAACCTGTTCAACCTGAGGAACCCATACAAACAGTGAATGTAGATCTGTTACAAACCAATACAGATGACACTACTGAAACAGGCGGACTAAGACGGTCTGGCCGATCGGTATCTCTTCCTAAACGTTTTGATGATTATGTTATTAACATTGCAGGTGTTTAAGGTGCTAATACAGGTGAACCTTCTGCTTCGGACGAGCATGTTACACCATCTGCAAATGTTGTTACTGCTTTTTATACTTAATTGAATCAGACCAGAAGAATCTTCAAAAATGCGTACTGTGCTTTTGTGTCGCAAATCGAACATGAAGACATCAAAGAGGCATTGCAGTATGATGAGTGGGTTTTAGCTATGCAGTAAGAACTTCAACAATTTAATCATATGGGTGTTTGGAGGTTGGTAATGTGATGACCCTGGAATTTCCGACCAAATTTAAACTTAATCTTTATATGTTTCCGACACGATAAGCAAAGTCTGTAATGTTGAGTCTCGAAAACTTTGAAACTAGGTTCATATATTCAATTAACCTTTGACCGATTCCGACGATTCACGAACATTGGTTGATAAGTAAATATGTATATACATATAATATAGTATATATAATAAATTGAAATTTTAAAATATAATTTAAACATTAAAACTAAATAGTAAGATATTATTAAAATAAATATATAAATATACATATATATGAAATCTGTACACAGTTAATATTATATGCATGTTGTAATATACCTAATGTATATAAACATTAAATATTCAAATTTCTTATTATAGGTATTACATAACTAATAAAATGTAATATTATTATATTAAATTTAATTATGAGTTAAAATATAATTATTATATTACTTTCATCATTAATATTGAAATCAATATTATTAATAGTATTAATTTAATATATAGTATATATATATGTGATTTTATCGGTATAAATTGTTATATCAATATTATTATTACTTTCACTAGTATTATTAATACTATTATTTGTATTATTAATATTATTATATAAAAATGAAACATGTAATATGATTAATAGTTGTATTTTTATTAAACATTATTATTATTGGTATTCTATTATTATTAATATTGGTATTAGCATTTTACTAATGACATTATCAATGTTTTTATTAATATTACTATGAACATTATCATTAATAATCATTATTATCAGTATTCTCATTATTATTTATTTGTTATTATTATTAATAAAATTATTATTAATATTATTAGTATTATTAAATTATTCAATTAATAATTATTAACTATTAGAAGTATTAATAATATTATCATTATTATAAGTTGTATATAACTATTATTAGTATTAATATGCGTATATATTTAATAAAACAGATTATAATCAGTTATATATACATATATTTATGCAAAATGCAGTATGTATATAATCTAATACATATACAGATATATATTTATATAAAAACCGTACATTCATATATAATTACAGTTAAATATGTTTTTAGTTTCAACTCACTATCAGACTGTTTAATTTGTCGAACTAATTTGCTTTCTGTCGAATCTGATAGATATCTGGATCCTAAATTGTACGATTCTGCTATATGTCACAATCTGCTTTTTATTTTTTTTGTTTCTTCTACTTGTCTGAGTGAAGATTCTGTCGATACCACAACTTGTACAGAAATCGATTTGTTTCATTGTTAGGCAATTCATTCAACCTCCCAACATCATTATCATTTACACAATATCTCTGTTTCCGAAAAATCAAAGATTAAACAAAAGTACTTATTTATTTATTTATTTATTTATTTATTTATTTATTTATTTATTTATTTATTTATTTTCAGCTCTATACCTCTGTTTTAACATTCAAATCAAAATCTCGAGTTCGTATCAAATTTCAACAAACTAAAAATGCAGAAGCAATCTAATTAAGGTCGTGATTCTTTCTGTAGAATTTCATATTTTAATTTGAAGAATCAAAGACAAATTTTAGGGTCAAAGTTAAAGTTTCAAAAGTCAAACGAATCTTTCTTAGCAAAATTCGAATTCATTTTGATATTTCAAATTAAATTAACAACTCGGAATGTTTCTAATGATGATTTTAAACCTTTTTCATGTTGAAATTATTGTCTAAAACCCTCTGGAAATCAAAATTGATTTTTTGTTCTTCATTGTTTTTTTTTCATAAACAGCGACTGTTTTATTTTATTTTTATTTTTTAGGATAGCTATTAATTTGGAAATCATTGAGGGTTGTATAACTTCAAATTAATAGACTTGAATCCAACTTTAAACTTGTTTATACGTTTGTGAATGAATTCATGTCGATTAAAAATTGGTGATGAAGATGACGATGAAGCAGAAAAACAAATAGGTTAAACATATATAGGATCTGTTTTAATTCAGAAAACGGGCACAACCCAGATGGTTAGGAGTGTTAGCGAGAAGCGGGAGGTCGCGGGTTCGAGTCTCGTCGTGGATATTTTTTTTTACACAAAGCTCTAAAGGGTATATACAATTTTTTTATTTTTATTATTGTGATTATTAATTATTATGATTATTATTATTATGATTATTATTATTATTATTATTATTATTATTATTATTATTATTATTATTATTATTATTATTATTATTATTATTATTATTATTATTATTATTATTATTATTATTATTATGGTTAGTGTTATTATTAATTATTGATATTATGATGATAACTATTATTATTACTAATGTTAATGACATAATTATTATTATTACTAATGTAATTTATATTATTTTCCTTATTATTACTAGTATTATCATTAAAAATTTATTAGTATTATCATAACTAATATTATTATTATTATTATTATTATTATTATTATTATTATTATTATTATTATTATTATTATTATTATTATTATTATTATTATTATTATTATTATTATTATTATTATTAGTATTATTATCATTGTATAATCATTGCTAGTATTATATTATTATTATGATTCAGAGATATGAAACATGTTAATGATGTAATTGTATAATAAAAGATAATATGATAAAAATTATAAAAGTTGAATATAATTATACGAATACAAGTAAAATTATGATTTCGATTACGAATATGATTATTATTATTATTGTTATTACGAGAATAATACAAACTATTATTATTATCATTTATATTAGTATTAGTATTATAGTAGAATGATTGTATTTAATATTAACAAAAGTATTATTATTAAGATTATCATTAGTAATAAGATCGTTATAATAGTTATTATTATTAAGTATTATGTATTATTATCAAAATTATTATTTTCATTATCATTACAATTAAACTTTTCATTTTACTAAAAACTACTGTTATTATCATTATTATAAGATTTGTCATTTAAAATTATCATTAAATATTACTAATAAGATCAATAATATTATTATCATTATTATTAACACTAGTATTATCATTATCATTATTTTAATTACTACTAATACTATTTTAGTATTAATATAATTACTATTTTAACGAACAAATAAAATATATACATATAAAATATATGATACATATAACATAACGAAACTAATATTTTATATACAAAATGAAAATATAAAACACACACACACACACACACACACACACACACACACACATATATATATATATATATATATATATATATATATATATATATATAATATAAAAAAATAATATAACTAATAAAGTTATATACATATAAATTTGATCGATTATGATTATGTATATTAATAAATATACAAATGATATAGGTTCGTGAATCCGAGGCCAACCCTGCATTGTCCAATATAGTCATATGTATTTTTACTACAAAATACATTAGGTGAGTTTCATTTGCCTTTTTACCCTTTATATTTTTGGGCTGAGAATACATGCGCAATTTTTATAAATGTTTTACGAAATAGACACAAGTAATCGAAACTACATTATATGGTTGAATGATCGAAGCCGAATATGCCCCTTTTTACTTGGTAATCTAAGAATTAGTAAACCGATCTACTAATTGACGCGAATCCTAAAGATAGATCTATGGGCCCGACGAACCCCATCCAAAGTACAGGATGCTTTAGTACTTCGATGTTGTTTTTATCATGTCCGAAGGATTTCCCGGAATGATAGGGGATATTCTTATATGCATCTTGTTAATGTCCGTTACCAGGTGTTCAATCCATATGAATGATATTTTTGTCTCTATGCATGGGACGTATATTTATGAGAATAGGAAATATGAAATCTTGTGGTCTGTTAAAATTATGAAATAATTATTTATGATAAACTAATGAACTAGCCAACCTTTTGGTTGACACTTTAAAGCATGTTTATTCTCAGGTATGAAAGAAATCTTCCGCTGTGCATTTGCTCATTTCAGAGATATTAATTGGAGTCATTCATGACATTTTTCAAAAGACGTTGCATTCGAGTCATCGAGTTCATCAAGATTAATAGTAAGTCAATTATAGTTGGATATATTATGAAATAGTATGTATGTTGTCAACTTTCGATGTAATGAAAGTTTGTATTTTAAAAACGAATGCAATGTTTATAAAATGTATCATATAGAGGTTAAGTACCTCGCGATGTAACCAAATGTAATGTATTCGTCCAGATGGATTAGGACGGGTCATGAAAGTTGGTATCAAAGCGGTGGTCTTAGCAAACCAGGTCTTGCATTAGTGATTCTAACTGATAGTCGTTAGGATGCATTAGTGATTCTGGACTTTGACCGTGTCTGCATGTCAAAAGTTTTGCTTATCATTTAGTGTCGAAAATTAATTGCTTATCATCCTTAAAGTCTATACACGTCTTACTGCCTCTATTGCATAGACAGTGTATAGATAAATTCATATCTTAGCATATCTGTTATTGCTACCTTTACCTGACAGCTTCCGTAGATTCCTCCGTAACTTATGGAATTTTAGTATTATATATGCATATGTAAATAATGTATTGCCGGGTACTAATCTACATCCTATAATCTATTTCTTATCGAAAATCCTTCATCTGATCGTACGAGATGAATCCCTCAGCCAGTTCGAGTCCCTTAGATTTCGATAGCTATTTCGATAGTTATTCCGACATCTATTTCGATATGGAGTTTCACCTAAGCTCCAAAAGCAGTGTCACCAGGATGAATCAACCAATTCATCTGATGGGTTCGTAGTTGACTTAACCGATAGAGACGAGAAGAAGGCAATCCTTTCCACCAACCAACTTCCCCTCTTGGCGATGAACCTGAAGCACTTATCGGCGAACCAATCCGAAACACCATTTTCTCTCTCCTTTCCAGAGTATCTCGTCACGATTATATATTACATCAAATTTTAGATTTTATTTATCCGCTCGTTCCGACCGACAATCATCCCGGTGTAATAGAAGAAGTCAACGAGCTTCGCGCTCGAGTAATCAATTTAGAGAACCTGGTGCAAAACTTACCAGCTTCAGCAACGTCACCAGCACCAACAGTACCATCAGTAACAGCACCAATACCATCAACAATTCATGCCTCAACATCTCATTCTATACCTCGAGTATAATCTTCGTTCTATATCTTGTTCTACATCGATTATTTTTTTTCGTTCTACGAATCGTTCTATATCAATTATCTTTACTGAGCATGGCGATTATGTAATCTCTAATGTTTTGGAGATTATGTAATCTAGATCTAACGATAAATCAACTGAGATTAATATTATATTAACTCATTGAATCTATGATTACATCTGAAGAAAATATATCTGTAAGTATATTTTCATAAAGATTGTAATTAAAAATTCTTTTGTACAAACTATTAATGGTAAAAATATTTTAACGGGTAGGTAATACCCGAGGAATATTTAAGATTTCACATTAATAAGTTACATTGTACATTCTTCGAATTCGATTCAACAGTCATTTACTATCCTACTTACATTCACAGATATACGTATTCGTTTACTGCAGAATAACCATTTCCATTCAATTTCATATTTGGATTTTGATCTATCCGAATCCAACAAGTGGCACAATGAAGAAAACGTTAGACAAAATAAAATTTGTTAGAAACAAACAAATTAACTATGAGAAATTTGGTTAAGAATCCACGATAACTAAATCCTAGCTAACTGTTCCTAGCTAACTGTTAATTCCGTATTACATTTTAATTATCACAATTTATTTATCACAATTTAATTATCGCAATTTAATTTATCGCAATTTTAATTCTCGCAATTTTATTTATCGTCATTTAATTTCTGTATTTATTTTATGCACTTTAAATATCGGGACACGTATACAAGGTTTTGACATTTCATATCGACGCATATATATATATATATATATATATATATATATATATATATATATATATATATATATATATATATATATATATATATATATATATATATATATATATATATATATATATATATATATATATATTATTTGGAATAACCATAGACACTGTATATGCAGTAATGATCGAGTTCTCTATACAGGGTTGAGGTTGATTCTCAAATAATATATATACTTTGAGTTGTGATCGAGTCTGAGACATGTACACGGGTCACGATATGTATTAATTAATTCGAATATTATATATTAAACTATATATGAATTATTGGACTGTTAACTATGGACTAAAAACATTGGACAATTAAAATGAATTAAAATATAGATTATAACATATGAAACTAAACATTTCTTCAAGTTTGCCACTTGATTTCATCCTAAACCTCATTTGTATCTTGACGATTACAATTTGCGATTCAAACCTTTCATAATACTTGAAAACACCTCAATCGAGAGGATGAACCAACCGCACTTCAACTACGGAAGAAAAGATCGATGCATATAGTTATGCACCTAAAAACATTCGGAACTTGAGTAAACGTTTAACACGTATGTGTGCTAACTTCTTTGGCGTTGTTATTACCGAAAATAACTTTGCAACTCTTTTTCACAATAGTCAGTTTTGTCACAGCTCCAGCAAGTCAACTTCGACTTTTCGTTCGAAACAACCCTATTATAACCTTGATATATACGTTGTCTTTTCGCCTTCGTTACCGGGGAACTGTTTAAATCCCACCACATTAACAGTAAACGTACCAGCAACTTCACTACTCTTTGGCGAAATTCACTTCGATAAATCACTATATTTATTCATTAATACCCTATCATATACTCATCCGCGTTCTGTAACGATAATTGCCATACCAATTACCGGGAATCAACAATCAGTATTTCAAATCTCGCAACGTTTCTATATCAACAGTTATATGTATACATATAACCTTTATCTCTTAGAATTATGATCTTCCATTCTAAAATTCTGAAAAGCACCCAGTCTACGAATTAATGCTTTGAATTTTGAAAAGTTGAATGAAAACGACCTCAACAGCCAAAAGTTGATGATAAAGAATTGTATGTTGGCAAAGCTCAGAAAAAGTTTGAAACTGAAAAACTCATTGAGCAAACTACGAAGGAGTCTCTGAACAAATCACAAGGACTAAACTTATACATTAAGAATCCTGATGATTCTGTTTCTGATGAAATCTTTAGCGAATACCTTGCTTCTGACTCCAAACTCTTGTGGACAAATTTTCTTCACCATCCTTCGATATTAGAAATTCCAAGATATCATCGTATCTTTCATTATAAATATCCTCCATATTTCTGAAGATATTTTCATAATTATTCTTATCTGAAATCATTAACCTCTTAGTGCTATCAGTGTTACATCATATAGAAACTGTTAGTTTCTATATTCTGTAAACTTTCGAGCTTAAAATATGAACGTTATTGAAGTAGTGTTGAGAACTGAAGCATGAGTTAGTATAATATAATGACACTTGATCAACGTGATTATATTACAGTAAGTCATGCTAAGTTTCTAAATGGAATGTGATGATTCACAGATCATAACGTCATCATGTGCCATGTTACACGACTCTTACGTTCTGTCTAATCTATAAATATATCAAGAACATATTTTTCTTGATAGTCCTATCTTTCCTTGAATTCTGGTAATTTGACAAGTCAAATTGTGCTATTACCGTTTCTTTAGGACATTAACAATGTTCATTTGGAAACTTATATCTACGAATTGTGGACCATTACAAGAGATGCCAAATCACAAGAAGAAGAAACGAAGGGACAAAGCTCCGAAATAGAAATTGGAGTATAAATCGCAGCAAATAGGGGGAGTATTATCTTGGGATGACAATGATTATAGAAAACATAAGCAAGGACTTCGAAATATAAGATAAAATATAAAGCCCAATAACAACAAGGAGATTACAAACCGTGGATATTAATACGAATAGCAATATAAAGACACGGTATAATTAAGAATAGTATCATCCTGATAATAATAAAAACGAACATATATTTCATACCATTATCCCTCAAGAAAGACAAGCTTTTAGTTGCAATTGTTCTATTTACAAGTGATATTCGTTTAAATAATAAAAGATGAAGACAAATGACAGATTCGACGAATTGAAGACGCAAATGACCAAAAAGCTCAAAAGTACAAAGTACAACCAAAGTGGTTCCAATTATTGATAAGAAACGTCTCAAAATTACAAGAGTACAAGAAGAAAAACGCAAAATACAAGATATTAAATTGTACGCAAGGACATTCAAAAATCCGGAACCGGGACCAAAGTCAACTCTCAACGCTCGACGCAACGGGCTGAAAATTACAAGTCAACTATGCCTATAAATATAATATAATATATATATAATTATAATAAAATTATATATATATTATACATTATAAAAATCCGACGGCTATACTGTTGCAAAGCTGAAAGACAGCTGGAACCGACGGCCATGCTATCGCATGGCCTGGAGGAAGAAATCCCATGCGATCGCATGGCAAGCTGGGACAGGCCTCACCTATAAATCTCGCATGTTTTGGACATAAAAAAACACACCTTTTTCTAATTTCGTTCTCTTATCTAATGTACCAAGTATCACTCCAATTAGTAATCTCAATTTGTAATTTTAATTTTAAGTTAGTGATAATAATAAGGTTGGGTTAGTCGAATGTTTTAAGGTCTTGTAAGTCGGAACTCTGTCCGTGTAACGCTACGCTATTTTTAATCACTGTAAGTTATGGTTAATGTTATTTTTAAATTAATGTCTCGTAGCTAAGTTATTATTATGCTTATTTAATGCTGAAGTAATCATGATATTAGACTAAATATTAAAATTGGGTAATTGGGCTTTGTACCATAATTGGGGTTTGGACAAAAGAACGACACTTGTGGAAATTAGACTATGGGCTATTAATGGGTTTTATATTAACTAAACGATACCTCGTTAAATTAATATATAGACTTATAATTTGACGTATTTATATATAACCAACTACGCTTGACTGGGCACGGTGGGCGGGATATCTATAAATACCAATAATTGTTCATTTTACCGGACAAGGAACTGGATTAATAGTTAATAGACTTGTTGAAACAGGGGTGGATTACATTCAAGGGTAATTGGTGTAATTGTTAACAAAGTAGTAAAACCTTGGTTTACACGTAGTCGATAACCTAATGTATTCATTAAACAAAGTATTAAAACCTTGTTACAATTCGAATCCCCAATTAGTTGGAATATTTGACTTCGGGAATAAGAATAATTTGACGAACACTTCCGCATTTTATGATTATGACTGATGGACTATTATGGACAAATCCATATGGACATATTGAATAATCCAGGACAAAGAACAATTAACCCATGGGAATAAACTAAAAATCAACACGTCAAACATCATGATTACGGAAGTTTAAATAAGCATAATTCCTTTATTTTCATATTTAATTGCACTTCTAATTATCGCACTTTTATTTATTGTCATTATATTTAATTGCACTTTTAATTATCGTAATTTTTAATTATCGCACTTTTATTTATCGCAATTTCATTATCGTTATTTATTTTACGCTTTAAATTAAGTCTTTTTATTTATTTAATATTTTACATTAGGTTTTAACTGCGACTAAAGTTTTAAAATCGACAAACCGGTCATTAAACGGTAAAAACCCCCTTTTATAATGATAATATCACTTATATATATATATTTGTATTTTTATAAATTTAAAACTAATATAGCGTTAAGCTTGTTTAAGAGTTCCCTGTGGACGAACCGGACTTACTAAAAACTACACTACTGTACGATTAGGTACACTGCCTATAAGTGTTGTAGCAAGGTTTAGGTATATTCATTCTATAAATAAATAAATATCTTGTGTAAAATTGTATCGTATTTAATAGTATTTCGTTGTAAAAATAATACTATTTCCTAGTACACCTCGCACACATCAAGTATTTTTGGCGCCGCTGCCGGGGACAATTCTGCTTAAACGCCGGAAGCGCAACGCTATATAAAAAAAAGATTTTTATTAATTTTTAAGTTTACTTTTATAAAAATTCGCATTTGTAAAAATACGTTTTAAATAATATATTCAAAAATATAAAAAGAAAAACAAAAAATTATATATTTTTAATAGTTTGTTAAATATTTAAGTGTTATAATGTTTCTTTATTTTTATTTTTAAGTTTGTAAAAATATAAATTTTATTTAAATATTTTGTATTTATTTAAAACAGAAATTTAAAACAGAAAAACATAAAAAAAAAATATAAAAGAAATCTACTCGGCCCGTACTGTAGCAGCCCATTTACTGGCCCGAAAACCTAGCCCATGCGATCGCATGCGCCCGAAGGTAAAAACTCATGCGATCGCATGAGGGTACCTGACACGCCAGGATTTGACCTAATTCAGCATTAATTACGGAGTATATTTAATTATTATTATTATAAGACCCTAATTAGGTTATAATTAATTTATTATTTAGTTTAGTTTTTATTATTTAATTTGTATTATTTAGTTTATTTAGTATAATTAAATTATAAAATTGATAGTTTTATAAAATAAATAATATAAAAATAATATTTTTATAAAATTGTACTTTTTACAACTTTAAGTATATTTTTATATTTTGTTTCTTTTTATTCATTTTAGCGTAATATTTGTATTTTTCGCTCGTATTTAATTCTAAGATATAGTTTTTCCCATAGTTATTTTTATTTCTAGATTTTTAGACTTTGCCGTAAAATCACTTAAGTGCTTTTTCTTTAGACTAAGATTTAGGTGCTTTAGAATTTTGCGACGCCTTTTTAAGTTTTAGTACCTTTTTAAGTTATTGCCATTTGGGATATAGTTTTTCTTTTAGGCTTTAATATTTTAGACACAACTTTTAATTCTTAATTTTTAGTTCCTTTTTAAGTTTCGACGCGCTACATTCTTATTTTTATTTTTCAACTTTTTATTTTTCGACGCGCTCTTTTTCTTTCTTATTTCTCGACATTCTAGTTTTAGGACTTAGATTTTTTTTTCTATTTCTTATCTAAAATTTCTTTAAATTACGAAAAATTATTTTAAGCGGTTAAATTGATAGACATTAAAATTTTCCGGTTCGTAGTAATAGTTGGATTTGTACGTGGACCGGGTTATTGGAGCCAAACAGTACTCAATTATATTGAGACCAAACGAATCCTGCCCCTCTGCTGCATCTTTTGGCTATTCGAAACGTGAGTAAAATCAGAAAAGACTATTAATTTGATAACTTATATAATTTTTCCTATTTTTATAACTAATAGGATATTCAGTGAATGCACCGAGCAAAACGTTCACCACCTTTTGTACGTTCACCACCTGTAACTCGATCAAGACATCTAGCAAATATTGTCGCCGTTGATTTTTCTTTAGAATCGTCATCCAGTCGACCAATTACTCCAATTCAAATTTCCGATAATCCATTTTTTGAACCCGACCTCACAATTGAGAATCCGGAGAATATTCAGGGACAATTCATAGATCCTGAACCATTAATCTTTCCTCCGGAACCACCAATCATTCAAACAGAGATTGTTGAGGAACCTACCATTAAATCAGAATCCTCTAGTGATTCAGATTCAACAAATTCAATTATGGAAAATCTGGAACCTCTAAGTATGGAAGACCGAATGCGAGCTAAACGCACTGGCCAAGGTCACGCAATTACTCAACCAGACATTAATGCGCCAGATTATGAAATCAAAGGACAAATCCTACACATGGTAACAAATCAATGCCAATTTAGTGGTGCACCGAAGAAAGATCCAAATGAACATCTTCGTACCTTTAATAGGATCTGCACACTATTTAAAATAAGAGAAGTGGAGGATGAACAGATATATCTCATGTTATTTCCCTGGACTTTAAAGGGAGAAGCCATAAATTGGTTAGAATCGTTACCTGAAGGGGCGATTGATACATGGGACGTTTTAGTTGATAATTTTCTTAAACAATTCTTTCCGGCATCTAAAGCCGTGAGACTTCAAGGAGAAATTGTTACATTCACACAAAAGCCAAATGAAACTCTATATGAGGCATGGACAAGATTTGGAAAGTTATTAAGAGGATGTCCGCAACATGGTTTAGACACCTGTCAAATAGTACAAATATTCTACCAAGGATGCGACATCACTACAAGAAAAGACATAGATATAGCAGCTGGTGGTTCCATTATGAAGAAAACAGCAACTGACGCTTACAAAATTATTGATAACACTGCTTCCCACTCACATGAGTGGCACCAAGAAAAAGATATCATTAGATCATCTAAAGCAGCTAGAGCCGATTCTAGCCATGACTTTGATTCCATTTCCGCAAAGATAGATGCTGTCGAGAGACGAATGGAAAAGATGACTAAGGATATTCACTCAATACGAATTAGTTGTGAGCAGTGTGGAGGACCACATTTGACAAAATATTGTCTCACTATTGAACAAACAATGGAACAAAGAGAGAATGTTTCATACATAAACCAAAGGCCTGAAAATAATTATCAGAATAATTATCAACCGCCAAGACCGATCTACAATTAAAATCAGAATTATAACCGAAATGTTCCATACAACAACCAACAAGGTCCAAGTAATCAACAAGTATCCAATAATACTTACAACCAGCAAAGACCTAATTTTCAAAACAAACCACCACAACAAACCGATGATAAAAAGCCGAATTTAGAAGATATGATGACAAAGCTAGTTGAAACTCAAACGCAGTTTTTCACATCTCAGAAACAAACTAATGAACAAAATGCTCAATCATTTAGAAATCAACAAGCTTCTATTCAAAATCTGGAACAAGAAGTAAGTAACCTAGCAAGGTTAATAGGTGAAAGAAAACCGGGAAGTCTATCTAGTGATACAAATGCTAACCCCCGGAATGAAACAGCTAAAGCCATTACCACAAGAAGTGGTATCACACTTAAACCACCTGAAATACCTGTAATTTCTGATAATGCTATTCCTACTCCACAAGAACCACAATCTGAACAAGATAAGGAAAAAGAACCGGTAGTTGAAAAGGTTAATGAAGATAACACAGTTAAGGCTAAACCTTATGTTAAACCACACCAACCACCACTTCCTTACCCGAGTAAAATGAGAAAAGAGAGACTTGAAGCCGAGCAATCCAAATTTTTGGATATGTTTAAACAGAAAAATGTAAATCTTCCTTTCATTGATGTAATTTCAGGAATGCCTAGATATGCTAAATTTCTGAAAGATCTAATCACAAATAGAAAGAAAATAGAAGAACTCTCGGCTGTTACTATGAATGCTAATTGTTCTGCAGTGCTGTTGAATAAGATACCAGAAAAATTATCAGATCCAGGAAGTTTCACAATTCCATATTTTCTGGGTAGTCTTAGTTCAATAGAAGCATTGGCAGATTTAGGTGCTAGTATAAATTTAATGCCGTATTCACTATATGCTAAACTAGACCTTGGAGAATTGAAACCAACACGAATAAGCATACAACTAGCCGATCGATCAGTAAAATATCCTAGAGGGATAATGGAGAACATGCTAGTTAAAGTTGGTACTTTAGTATTTCCAGTAGATTTTGTTATTCTGGATATGGAAGAAGATTCTCAAGTTCCTCTCATATTAGGAAGACCATTCTTAAACACGGCTAAAGCAATGATAGACGTGTTTGGTAAGAAACTGACCCTAAGTATAGAGGACGAGAGTGTTACCTTTTCAGTTGATAGAGCCATGCAACAATTGCAATCTGCAGATGATACATGTTATTATATTCAAACTATAGAATCACATGCAGAATTGTTAGAAGAATTTCCAGAATTACAAGGAACAGGAGAATGTTCTTTAGGAGAAAGAACTGAACCAATTGATGAAACTGAAATGTTAGCTACACTTATGGCTAATGGATATGAACAAACAACAGAAGAAATTCAAATGCTAAAAGAAGAAGACATATATCGATATAAATCATCGATAGAAGAACCACCGACATTAGAGTTAACGCCACTTCCAAACCATTTGGAATATGCTTATTTACATGGTGAATCTGAATTACCTGTAATAATATCGTCTTCTCTTACTGAAAATGAAAAATCTAAACTCATTTCTGTGCAAAAAGCTCATAAACCAGCTATTGCATGGAAAATTCATGATATTAAATGAATAAGTCCTTCGTATTGCACACATAAAATCCTTATGGAAGAAGGTCATAAAACGTATGTGCAACGCCAACGAAGACTAAATCCTAATATGCAAGATGTTATTAAGAAAAAAATTATTAAACTGCTTGATGCAGGTTTAATTTATCCAATTTCTGATAGTCCATGGGTAAGTCTAGTTCAATGCGTGCCTAAGAAAGGTGGCATGACTGTCATTACAAATGAAAAAAATGAGCTTATTCCTACTAGGACTGTAACAGGATGGCGTGTTTGTATTGATTATAGAAAATTAAATGACGCCACCAGAAAAGATCACTTTCCCTTACCTTTCATTGATCAAATGTTGGAAAGATTAGCCGGAAATAGTTACTATTGTTTTCTTGATGGGTTTTCCGAATATTTTCAAATTCCAATAGCACCCGAGGACCAAGAGAAAACCACATTCACGTGCCCTTATGGTACTTTTGCTTACAAACGCATGCCATTTGGACTTTGCAACGCCCCTGCAACCTTTCAAAGGTGCATGATGGCGATTTTTCACGACATGATAGAAGAATGCATGGAAGTTTTCATGGATGACTTTTCATTCTTCGGTGATACATTTGAAACATGTCTAGTTAATCTTGAACGAATACTTATTAGATGCAAACAATCAAATCTAGTACTTAATTGGGAGAAATGTCATTTCATGGTTAAAGAAGGCATCGTACTTGGACATAAAATTTCAAAGGAAGGAATTGAAGTAGATAGAGCTAAAGTAGATGTAATTGCTAAACTTCCACATCCCACCAATGTTAGAGGAGTTAGGAGTTTTCTAGGGCATGCCGGTTTTTACCGACGTTTCATAAAAGATTTTTCTAAAATAGCCACTCCTATGAATAAACTCCTAGAAAAGGATGCTCCATTTATCTTTTCAGATGAATGTATCAAAACTTTTAATATTCTTAAAGAAAAACTCACTAATGAGCCGATCATGATAACTCCAAATTGGAATCTACCATTTGAACTTATGTGCGATGCAAGTGATTTTGCAATGGGAGCCGTTTTAGGACAAAGGATTAAAAAACGATTTTAACCTATATATTATGCTAGTAAGACGTTACAAGGAGCACAAACGAATTACACAACTACTGAAAAAGAACTCCTTGCTATTGTCTTTGCTTTTGACAAATTTCGTTCATATCTCGTTCTAGTTAAAACGGTGGTCTATACCGACCATTCTGCTCTTAGATACCTATTTTCGAAACAAGATGCCAAGCCACGATTAATCCGTTAGATCTTACTCTTACAAGAGTTCGATATTGAAATCTGAGATAAAAAGGGAGCAGAAAATCTCGCCGTTGATCATCATTCTCGTCTTGAAAATCCCGAATTAGAAGTTCTAAATGAATCGGCCATACAAGACAACTTTCCTGATGAATATCTATTGAAGATAGATTATAATGAAATTCCATGGTTTGCAGACTATGCAAACTACTTAGTATGTGGATACCTTGAAAAAGGATTATCGTACCAAAAACGAAAGAAATTCTTTAGTGATATAAAACACTATTTCTGGGAAGATCCACATCTGTTTAAAAGTTATCCCGATGGAATAATACGCCGATGTGTATTCGGAGATGAAGCTAGTCAAATCTTAAACCATTGTCACACAGGACCAACAGGAGGGCATTATGGGCCACAACTCACAGCAAGAAAAGTTTACGATGCTGGATTCTATTGGCCTACAATTTTCAAAGACGCACACCTTCTTTGCAAATCCTGTGATGCTTGTCAAAGGGCCGGAAAAATAAGTCAACGAGATGAAATGCCACAAAATGTCATTCAAGTATGTGAAGTATTTGACATTTGGGGTATTGACTTTATGGGTCCATTTCCAAAATCTCATAATAATCTCTACATTCTCGTTGCCATTGATTATGTATCTAAATGGGCGGAAGCACAAGCTCTCCCAACTAACGATGCACGAGTTGTAGTCAACTTATTAAAACATTTTTTTGCTAGGTTTGGAACACCGAAAGCTTTAATAAGTGATCAGGGTACTCATTTCTGTAATAATCAACTTAAGAAAGTTCTCAAAAGATATGGAGTAACTCATAAAATCTCCACTGCTTATCATCCACAGACAAGTGGACAAGTTGAAAATACTAACCGAGCTTTAAAACGTATTCTAGAGAAAACCGTAGGATCAAATCCGAAGGAATGGTCCATGAAATTGGAGGATGTACTCTGGGCTTATAGAACAGCCTACAAAACTCCAATTGGAACCACACCTTTTAGATTCGTCTACGAAAAAGCGTGTCATCTTCTAGTAGAAATTGAACACAAAGCATTTTGGGCTTTGAAGACATGTAATCTTGATTTACATGAAGCCGGACGTCTACGGTTAAGTCAATTAAACGAATTAGAAGAATTAAGACATGAAGCATACGAAAATTCGTTAATCTATAAAGAAAGAACGAAGAAATGGCATGATAAAAGAATCAGAAGTTCAAAAGAATTTAAAGAAGGAGACAGAGTTCTTCTTTTCAATTCACGATTCAAGCTATTTCCTGGAAAATTGAAATCAAGATGGTCTGGACCATTCATAGTCAAAAGAGTTTTCCCGTACGAAATAGTAGAATTAATAAATTCAAATGGGATTGAATTTAAGGTTAATGGTCACAGAGTTAAACATTACATACATGGTCCGATGAAAGTTGATAACGAAGTTAATCACAATTTCAACACCACAGCTAACTAAGTGTGGGGAGAATCAAGTCTTTAAAGGATAATATGTATTTCTGTTAGAGTTAGATGTTCTATTTTCGTGTAGTTCTCGAAAATGGAATCCGAATGGTCTTTCCCTAGCAGACCCTAAAGAACTAGTCTTCTCCCCCCATTCTGAATTTTTATTTTTTTAGGTTTTACGAGATGAAGACTTCCTGTGAACTAAACCATGGTCTAATGCTACACGCTTTGATCATTAAACGTAATAATGACACCTTTCCAAGTGAAATAGTATCATTAATCAGAGGCAAATTGGACGGAGTAAGAAAAGAATCCAGGAACGAAAATAATAAGTTACAATTTGGTAAAGGAAAATCAAAATCCGCAGCGAAAAGAAGAGCACGACACCTTGAAAGATGTCAAAAATGCGGAAAATGGTCACACGAAGGAAAATGTTCGACGAATCAGACATATTCCAATACCGAATTTGTTACTTTATGCAGAGATGGATCGTTCATATGTTTAGAAGAAAAAACATTGAATGCTCGAGGTTACGCCTATGTAGCTATGGAAAATCAATTAGTCCGACTATCTTATGAGTGGGCTAAAGCATATCACTAAGAATACTATCTCACAGGTAAGTATGTACAGTTTTTATTTTTATTTTTATTTTTAACCTTTTGATAATAAACGCTAATTTGTTCGCTATAAAGTATTAAATTGGTATTCGATAAAATTAGGTATGCGCGACCGAAATTATTGATATCATACAAAAATTTATTACATCACTGCAAAATTTACCGTTTATTCTTAAGGTATAAATATCTTTAATCAATCAACCCAAAATATTTCAGAAATTCGTCAGGAGTAAAACTAGGTAAAATACCCAAAATTACTTTACCGAAAAGAGGGGTGTATATTTTTGATAATATTTGATTGATTAAAGTGGGATAAAAGACCAAAAAGATTAATTTTATTTTTACTTTGTTCTTAAAATTAATATATAAATATTAAATTAATATTATAAACTTTTTAAAATTAATATATTTAAATTTGTAAATATTTGAAAAATTAATATTTTTAATATAAGTTTGTATGTATAAAAACAAAAATATAATATAAATTTGGTATGAATTTTTAATATTACTAATATGAATTTTTAATTTTATGCATTTTAAATTTAAGTTTGGTGTGAATTTAAAAACAAAAATTTACTTTATTTCGCTAAGTTAAAAATTGATTTCTAAAAATTTGTCGTGAGTTGAAGACTAGGTCGTTTAACCGAAATTGCTTTACCCGAGGGAGGGACGAGAACTTTTATTATCATTATTTTTAATCTTATTGAACTAAAGTATGGCAAAAACATTTAAAAAACCCAAAAATCTTTACTTTTAAAACCGCGCTTTGAATTGACGAATTTTAAAATTTTGTCGAGGGACGGACTAGGACCTCGTTCCGAAAAGCCCTCGTCCTAAAAAGGAACAAATTTTTAAAATTTTATTAATTATATGTTTTATTAGTAAAGGTTTTTATATTAAAAAAAAATAAAAATAGCAAATGGTACTGTACCCTGACCCCCATGCGATCGCATGGGAAGTGAACTCCAACCTCATGCGATCGCATGAGGCTGAATTCCAGGCCACAAACAAAAAGCTCAGCGAGTTCTGTCTTCTCCACAAACACACACACATATACACGAAACTCTCTCAAATCTTCACCAATTTTTCACCATAATTCGTCAAATTTCTCGCTCTAATCATGAAATTGTTCAGAAGTTTATCAAGAAAGGTAACAATTACACCCCTAAACCTCTTTAAATTTAATTTTTAGTGTTCTTGAGCTATATTTTTCATAATTTGATTTTGTTAATTTCTAGTGTAATTAGTGTTAAATTATTAGTATTTTATGCATGTATAACCTAGATTGATGCTATTTAACATGATTTGAAGCCAAAAACTTCAAAAATTTTAGAAATCTAGGGTTTGTGTTCTTGAGCAATTTGGGGCTTTTTGATATAAACAGGTTATGGCCGATTTTTGTCATGAATTATTGCTAAATTGAGTAGTGTAACATGTTTAGATAGCAAAATGATCCAAACTTTAATTCTAAACATGATTTTTGAAGATTAAAGTGGACTTTTTAGTTGCAAAATTCATGAACTTGATTAATTTGATTTAATTGCCAATTGAGACTTGTTTAATTGTTAGTAATGACTATTTTGACATGTTATTTGAGTTAAATGCTTATGAACTTTGTCTACATTTTCATATGTGCTTATTTAAAAAAGTGTAGAATTGTAAAAATTGTGAAAATGCGTATAAGTTTAAGTTTGATTTAACATGTTATTGTGGTTAATTTAAGTTGTTATTTTGCTAACACTAATGCATATTTGGATGCACAATTTTTGTGTTTAATGTGTTTTGCAGAGAGCCGATACTGGAGGTTCATCATCGTCATCATCTAGACGACCAGCTCCAGAACCTGAACCAGAGATGCAATATGAACCCGAACAAGAACTACAACAGGAACAACAACATCAGCCTGATCAACACGTACCTTATTATGATCCACTACAGTTTGTTAATGAATTCATAGTATTTCCGATGCATCCGCCTGTAGAATACCCAACGATTCCTGAACACACATTGCATCCTAATCTGAGATTCGATAGACGATGGAGAGATTACCCGGCATATCAAAGTAATAAATTCAAATTAGTAACAAAAGAGGTAGAGTTGCCTAGGGTAATTGATTGGGATCCTTTGGAAAGGGTCCAACTTGCTGATCGTGTTAGGGAGCATTTGATACAAAGGTATGGCAGTTCTTCTTTTACTGATTGGGAACGTCTATTCACCATTCGTAGACCTGTATATAAGGAATGGTGTGTTGAGTTGATGAGTACTATAGCGTTAAATGTAGATGTAGATAGATTAGATGATATAAGTTTTCTTAGATTTATACTTGGCGGTAGGATGTACAGGATGTCCATGCTGGACATGGCCAGGGCATTACAGATATATACGCCCGCTGAATTACTACTACCCGATTATATGAATTTGATTTATCGTGGTGAAAGGGTAGATAGGAATTTTGACGCGAACGCCGTTTGGAGGCGTATGTCTGATTATAATGTTTTTGGGCGGGGAGGAACACATACCTACTTACATATTAACAAAGCCGAGCTTCGCATAATTCATAGATTTTTGGCTAACTCGATTACACAGAGAGGTCACAACAAGGAAAAACTGACCTTACATGATTTATTTTACCTAAAGTGTATTCGAGACCCAAGAGGCTTTGTTAATATCCCCTACTGTGTTGGTTTTTATTTATCTAAGATGGTTGAATGAATACAGGAAGGGGGGATTATAGGAGGAGGTATTTTTGTTACTCTCATTGGAGAGTATTTAGGTGTAGATAAGAACCAAGGGGGTCCACTTTTGGAATGTAGGGAACAGGTTGAGCTTTTAGGATTGAGGGTTTATGCGGGTGCTAAGGTATTGAAGAGTAGACGCAACCAGGCAATACCCTATGTAGGTAGTCATCCGCAGGTAGAGAGAGGCTCAGATGAGGAAATGGAGGAAGCGGATGACATTAGGGATGTCATTCGGGAGGCTATGACTGATGTCTACCAGCGTGTAGATGAGGTAGACATGACAAACGCGGAGAGATTTCGTCGGATGGAGCAGTGGCAAGCCCGGAATGATTACGAGCATTCCAGGCAACGACAGCATGATAGATGGTACTATCATTAGCGTCAGATTATGGGACGGCTGTCACCTCAGGAGCCCTACATCCCGACCCGACCAGCTTACTATCCTCCACACCAGCCCGAGATGAGACCGCCATTTACTCTCTACGACCCTAACTAGGCATACCAGTACACCTATCACCAACCATGGAACCCAGATGACGACATGAACTGGAACCCCTATCCAGATTGATTTAGTTCCTGTTGGTAATTTTTTTTTTAATTTTTATTATTTCTGTTTATTTATGTTTAAACATAATATATTGTGATACTTTTATTGTAATGTTTAATATTTTTATTTGTTGTACTAAAGTTTCATATTTGATTTGAAAGTGGGATTTTAAGTCCCATTTCAAATTACCATGCATGTTTATATTTGTATGTATGTATATTGTCAATTGTAAAAAACAGGGTAAAACAGCGCATTTTCAAAGACTGGCATTAAGTTCAGCAAAAGCTAGTACTTTTGACGCCAAAACGAAAAACAAATGTGATGTAACAACAAGACGGAATGAAAAAATGATGTGCACAATTTATCATTCAACAAACAAACGCCAATATGTTTGGAAACTTTGGTAAAATTTAATCATTTTTCTACGCTAATCACCCTCAATAATTTAAATTGTTACTGATTTCTTGCAAATGAGGACATTGCAAGATCTTAAGTGTGGGAAGGGGTTAAATTCTTTCGGAATTTTAAAAATTTTTTGACTTATACACTTGGTTACCATTAGAAATACTAGTAACGCAGTAGTTGTATTAGAATCTAGTGCTCTCTGATAATAAAGAACATCCCTAGTCTTATAAACTGACTACCCAATTCTAGTAAAATTTTTCAAAATTTTCAATTAAATGAACTCAAAATCATGTTTATACATATTTATGAACGATAAAACTAGGTGTTAAACACCGAAATTATTGTTACCTCGGAAATGACATAAATTGAGAAACAAACCAAAATGTTAGAATTCATTTAAAATGGAATAGAGGACAAAAAAAAGGCAAAGAAAGGAAAATAAAAGCCAAGTGTGGGAAAACTTTACCAAGATATTTTAAGCATATATCACATATTTCTGTAACAAATAATTGTAGATACTTTTGCTTTGGACTAAACTAAATAGTTTTACCCGATTTACTGTAAGAAAGATGGATCTACACGATGAATCAATTCCATCATTAAAAGGAAGTAAAGTCTTCCGAAAATGAAACGCGCTTCTTGATTTAGGTCATGAAGTTTTCGTCCAAATCAGCTGTAGGTTGACGAAAAATCTAGAAAAGTCATCTCTAAAATCAGCAGGAAATCCACGGACCTCAGCATCAAACAGGGTCGCCAAGTGGTCAAACTTATCCTAACCATGAGAGGATCTGTCTTGTAAAATGGGGAGGACGCCGTGCAAATGAGCTGGATAAGACTAATGAATCAGATCCCCAGAAAGGATAATCTCCTTAAAGATCAAAAATCAGCTTTTAAGCCTGATATTACTCAATCCTAGAGATTGACCTTAAAGATTGAGAATTACAAACTCATGGAATTCGATGATATCTAAACTCGAGCTTGAACGAGAAAATATTTTGATCAAAATTACAAACCGATTTGTTTTCTGAAAACCTATTTTTAATGCGTTCATTACCATTGAACGTAAAATCCTAGGAATTCACCTGGAATTCATTAGGTCACCTGAACCAAATCGGGTGTCAACCGTAAGAACGGTGGTTGCATAGCATGGTCAAAGACAGGACCTTGTGCCAGACCAGAAAATTATAAGGGTGATCTTTACTATTGCTCCTACCAAGGATAGTAATTGCATCTGACACGTTATAGACCATAATTAAAAGCATGTCAGGGGACATTGCCTTAACAGTTGCTTGTTCAGCGCTTTCCTTTACAACCGGACGGTAGTTTATCGAAAGGTAATATACGGAGCAAGTATACTGGACGTGTTGCTTTCCCAATACAAGGTTAGCAAGTGGGTGACACAAAACCGTAAGTTTTGAGCTAAAATTTTCAAATCTGAAACCCACCAAACCCACAAAAATATTTTGCAAACACCGGTGAAGGGTTATTCCGGAAAACCTATCTAGGGTAAAAGCTAGATTCAATTTTCAAAAGATCAAATGTTTTCATAAAGATCCAATTTCCTTAATGGATCTAAATTTTTATAGTCATGTGGGACTGTAAACCACGACGTTATTACCATTGTTTATACCGCCGTATAGAAATCACTGATGTACAAAGTGTGAAGAATAAAGAAGTGATTCTATTATTTTTATTTCAAGACTATATTGCTTGAGGACAAGCAACACTCAAGTGTGGGAATATTTGATAATGCTAAAAGCGAACATATATTTCATAGCATTATTCCTCAAGAAAGACAAGCTTTTAGTTGCAATTGTTCTATTTACAAGTGATATTCGTTTAAATAATAAAAGGTGAAGACAAAAGACAGATTCGACGAATTGAAGACGCAAACGACCAAAAAGCTCAGAAGTACAAAGTACAATCAAAGTGGTTCCAATTATTGATAAGAAACGTCTCAAAATTACAAGAGTACAAGGAGCAAAACGCAAAATACAAGATATTAAATTTTACGCAAGGACGTTCAAAAATCCGGAACCGGGACCAAAGTCAACTCTCAACGCTTGACGTAACAGACTGAAAATTACAAGTCAACTATGCCTATAAATATAATATAATATATATATAATTATAATAAAATTATATATATATATTATATATTATAAAAATCTGGCGGCTATACTGTTGCAAATCTGAAAGATAGCTGGAACTGAAGGCCATGCGATCGCATGGCCTGGAGGAAGAAATCCCATGCGATCGCATGGCAAGCTGGGACAGGCCTCGCCTATAAATCTCGCATGTTTTGGACGTAAAAAACACACCTTTTTCTAATTTCTTTCTCTTATCTAATGTACCAAGTATCACTCCAATTAGTAATATCAATTTGTAATTTTAATTTTAAGTTAGTGATAATAATAAGGTTGGGTTAGTCGAATGTTTTAAGGTCTTGTAAGTCGGAACTCTGTCCGTGTAACGCTACGCTATTTTTAATCACTGTAAGTTATGGTTAATGTTATTTTTAAATTAATGTCTCGTAGCTAAGTTATTATTATGCTTATTTAATGCCGAAGTAATCATGATGTTAGACTAAATATTAAAATTGGGTAATTGGGCTTTGTACCATAATTGGGGTTTGGACAAAAGAATGACACTTGTGGAAATTAGACTATGGGCTATTAATGGATTTTATATTAACTAAACGATACCTCATTAAATTAATATATAGACTTATAATTTGACGTATTTATATATAACCAGATACGCTTGACTAGGCACGGTGGGCGGGATATCTATAAATACCAATAATTGTTCATTTTACCGGACACGGAACTGGATTAATAGTTAATAGACTTGTTGAAACAGGGGTGGATTACATTCAATGGTAATTGGTGTAATTGTTAACAAAGTCGTAAAACCTTGGTTTACACGCAGTCGATTAACCTGGTGTATTCATTAAACAAAGTATTAAAACCTTGTTACAATTCGAATCCCCAATTAGTTGGAATATTTGACTTTGGGAATAAGAATAATTTGACGAAGACTTCCGCATTTTATGATTATGACTGATGGACTATTATGGACAAATCCATATGGGCATATTGAATAATCCAGGACAAAGAACAATTAACCCATGGGAATAAACTAAAAATCACCACGTCAAACATCATGATTACGAAAGTTTAAATAAGCATAATTCCTTTATTTTCATATTTAATTGCACTTCTAATTATCGCACTTTTATTTATTGTCATTGTATTTAATTGCACTTTTAATTATTGTAATTTTTAATTATCGCACTTTCATTTATCGTAATCTCATTATCATTATTTATTTTACGCTTTAAATTAAGTCTTTTTATTTATTTAATATTTTACATTAGGTTTTAACTGCGACTAAAGTTTTAAAATCGACAAACCAGTCATTAAACGGTAAAAACCCCCTTTTATAATGATAATATCACTTATATATATATTTGTATTTTTATAAATTTAAAACTAATATAGCGTTAAGCTTGTTTAAGAGTACCCTGTGGACGAACCGGACTTACTAAAAACTACACTACTGTACGATTAGGTACACTGTCTATGAAATGTCCCATTCTTATTGATTAAAAACGTTCCATATTAATTGATTTCGTTGCGAGGTTTTGACCTCTATATGAGACGTTTTTCAAAGACTGCATTCATTTTAAAACAAACCATAACCTTTATTTCATCAATAAAGGTTTAAAAAAAGCTTTACGTAGATTATCAAATAATGATAATCTAAAATATCCTGTTTACACACGACCATTACATAATGGTTTACAATACAAATATGTTACAACAAAATAAGTTTCTTGAATGCAGTTTTTACACAATATCATACAAGCATGGACTCCAAATCTCGTCCTTATTTAAGTATGCGACAGCGGAAGCTCTTAATAATCACCTGAGAATAAACATGCTTAAAACGTCAACAAAAATGTTGGTGAGTTATAGGTTTAACCTATATATATCAAATCATAATAATAGACCACAAGATTTCATATTTCAATACACATCCCATACATAGAGATAAAAATCATTCATATGGTGAACACCTGGTAACCGACATTAACAAGATGCATATATAAGAATATCCCCATCATTCCGGGACACCCTTCGGATATGATATAAATTTCGAAGTACTAAAGCATCCGGTTCTTTGGATGGGGTTTGTTAGGCCCAATAGATCTATCTTTAGGATTCGCGTCAATTAGGGTGTCTGTTCCCTAATTCTTAGATTACCAGACTTAATAAAAAAAGGGGCATATTCGATTTCGATAATTCAACCATAGAATGTAGTTTCACGTACTTGTGTCTACTTTGTAAATCTTTTATAAAACCTGCATGTATTCTCATCCCAAAAATATTAGATTTTAAAAGTGGGACTATAACTCACTTTCACAGATTTTTACTTCGTCGGGAAGTAAGACTTGACCACCGGTTTATTCACGAACCTATAACAATATATACATATATATCAAAGTATGTTTAAAATATATTTACAACACTTTTTATATATTTTGATGTTTTAAGTTTATTAAGTCAGCTGTCCTCGTTAATAACCTACAACTAGTTGTCCACAGTTAGATGTACAGAAATAAATCGATAAATATTATCTTGAATCAATCCACGACCCAGTGTATACGTATCTCAGTATTGATCACAACTCAAACTATATATATTTTGGAATCAACCTCAACCCTGTATAGCTAACTCCAACATTCACATATAGAGTGTCTATGGTTGTTCCGAAATATATATAGATGTGTCGACATGATAGGTCGAAACATTGTATACGTGTCGATGGTATCTCAAGATTACATAATATACAATACAAGTTGATTAAGTTATGGTTGGAATAGATTTGTTACCAATTTTCACGTAGCTAAAATGAGAAAAATTATCCAATCTTGTTTTACCCATAACTTCTTCATTTTAAATCCGTTTTGAGTGAATCAAATTG
This sequence comes from Rutidosis leptorrhynchoides, assembly GCF_046630445.1. Lineage (NCBI taxonomy): Eukaryota > Viridiplantae > Streptophyta > Magnoliopsida > Asterales > Asteraceae > Rutidosis > Rutidosis leptorrhynchoides. The sequence goes on along the minus strand of NC_092343.1, from coordinate 385,018,661 downwards.
CTATGGTTTCATATTGAACTCTATTTTATGAATCTAAACAGAAAAGTATAGGTTTATAGTCGGAGAAATAAGTTACAAGTCGTTTTTATAAAGGTAGTCATTTCAGTCGAAAGAACGACGTCTAGATGACCATTTTAGAAAACATACTTTCACTTTGAGTTTAACCATAATTTTTGGATATAGTTTCATGTTCATAATAAAAATCATTTTCTCAGAATAACAACTTTTAAATCAAAGTTTATCATAGTTTTTAATTAACTAACCCAAAACAGCCCGCGGTGTTACTACGACGGCGTAAATCCGGTTTTACGGTGTTTTTCGTGTTTTCAGGTTTTAAATCATTAAGTTAGCATATCATATAGATATAGAACATGTGTTTAGTTGATTTTAAAAGTCAAGTTAGAAGGATTAACTTTTTTTTGCGAACAAGTTTAGAATTAACTAAACTATGTTCTAGTGATTACAAGTTTAAACCTTCGAATAAGATAGCTTTATATGTATGAATCGAATGATGTTATGAACATCATTACTACCTTAAGTTCCTTGGATAAACCTACTGGAAAAGGGAAAAATGGATCTAGCTTCAACGGATCCTTGGATGGCTCGAAGTTCTTGAAGCAGAATCATGACACGAAAACAAGTTCAAGTAAGATCATCACTTGAAATAAGATTGTTATAGTTATAGAAATTGAACCAAAGTTTGAATATGATTATTACCTTGTATTAGAATGATAACCTACTGTAAGAAACAAAGATTTCTTGAGGTTGGATGATCACCTTACAAGATTGGAAGTGAGCTAGCAAACTTGAAAGTATTCTTGATTTTATGAAACTAGAACTTTTGGAATTTATGAAGAACACTTAGAACTTGAAGATAGAACTTGAGAGAGATCAATTAGATGAAGAAAATTGAAGAATGAAAGTGTTTGTAGGTGTTTTTGGTCGTTGGTGTATGGATTAGATATAAAGGATATGTAATTTTGTTTTCATGTAAATAAGTCATGAATGATTACTCATATTTTTGTAATTTTATGTGATATTTCATGCTAGTTGCCAAATGATGGTTCCCACATGTGTTAGGTGACTTACATGGGCTGCTAAGAGCTGATCATTGGAGTGTATATACCAATAGTACATACATCTAAAAGCTGTGTATTGTACGAGTACGAATACGGGTGCATACGAGTAGAATTGTTGATGAAACTGAACAAGGATGTAATTGTAAGCATTTTTGTTAAGTAGAAGTATTTTGATAAGTGTCTTGAAGTCTTTCAAAAGTGTATGAATACATATTAAAACATTACATGTATATACATTTTAACTGAGTTGTTAAGTCATCGTTAGTCGTTACATGTAAATGTTGTTCTGAAACCTTTAGGTTAACGATCTTGTTAAATGTTGTTAACCCAATGTTTATAATATCAAAAGAGATTTTAAATTATTATATTATCATGATATTATGATGTACAAATATCTCTTAATATGATATATATACATTAAATGTCGTTACAACGATAATCGTTACATATATGTCTCGTTTCAAAATCATTAAGTTAGTAGTCTTGTTTTTACATATGTAGTTCATTGTTAATATACTTAATGATATGTTTAATTATCATAATATCATGTTAACTATATATATAACCATATATATGTCATCATATAGTTTTTACAAGTTTTAACGTTCGTGAATCACCGGTCAACTTGGGTAGTCAATTGTCTATATGAAACCTATTTCAATTAATCAAGTCTTAACAAGTTTGATTGCTTAATATGTTGGAAACATTTAATCATGTAAATATCAATCTCAATTAATATATATAAACATGGAAAAGTTCGGGTCACTACAGTACCTACCCGTTAAATAAATTTCGTCCCGAAATTTTAAGCTGTTGAAGGTGTTGACGAATCTTCTGGAAAGAGATGCGGGTATTTCTTCTTCATCTGATCTTCACACTCCCAGGTGAACTCGGGTCCTCTACGAGCATTCCATCTAACCTTAACAATTGGTATCTTGTTTTGCTTAAGTCTTTTAACCTCACGATCCATTATTTCGACGGGTTCTTCGATGAATTGAAGTTTTTCGTTGATTTGGATTTCATCTAAAGGAATAGTGAGATCTTCTTTAGCAAAACATTTATTCAAATTCGAGACGTGGAAAGTGTTATGTACAGCCGCGAGTTGTTGAGGTAACTCAAGTCGGTAAGCTACTGGTCCGACACGATCAATAATCTTGAATGGTCCAATATACCTTGGATTTAATTTCCCTCGTTTACCAAATCGAACAACGCCTTTCCAAGGTGCAACTTTAAGCATGACCATCTCTCTAATTTCAAATTCTATATCTTTTCTTTTAATGTCAGCGTAGCTCTTTTGTCGACTTTGGGCAGTTTTCAACCGTTGTTGAATTTGGATGATCTTCTCGGTAGTTTCTTGTATAATCTCCGGACCCGTAATCTGTCTATCCCCCACTTCACTCCAACAAATCGGAGACCTGCACTTTCTACCATAAAGTGCTTCAAACAGCGCCATCTCAATGCTTGAATGGTAGCTGTTGTTGTAGGAAAATTCTGCTAACGGTAGATGTCGATCCCAACTGTTTCCGAAATCAATAACACATGCTCGTAGCATGTCTTCAAGCGTTTGTATCGTCCTTTCGCTCTGCCCATCGGTTTGTGGATGATAGGCAGTACTCATGTCTAGACGAGTTCCTAATGCTTGCTGTAATGTCTGCCAGAATCTTGAAATAAATCTGCCATCCCTATCAGAGATAATAGAGATTGGTATTCCATGTCTGGAGACGACTTCCTTCAAATACAGTCGTGCTAACTTCTCCATCTTGTCATCTTCTCTTATTGGCAGGAAGTGTGCTGATTTGGTGAGACGATCAACTATTACCCAAATAGTATCAAAACCACTTGCAGTCCTTGGCAATTTAGTGATGAAATCCATGGTAATGTTTTCCCATTTCCATTCCGGGATTTCGGGTTGTTGAAGTAGACCTGATGGTTTCTGATGCTCAGCTTTGACCTTAGAACACGTCAAACATTCTCCTACATATTTAGCAACATCGGCTTTCATACCCGGCCACCAAAAATGTTTCTTGAGATCCTTGTACATCTTCCCCGTTCCAGGATGTATTGAGTATCTGGTTTTATGAGCTTCTCTAAGTACCATTTCTCTCATATCTCCAAATTTTGGTACCCAAATCCTTTCAGCCCTATACCGGGTTCCGTCTTCCCGAATATTAAGATGCTTCTCCGATCCTTTGGGTATTTCATCCTTTAAATTTCCCTCTTTTAAAACTCCTTGTTGCGCCTCCTTTATTTGAGTAGTAAGGTTATTATGAATCATTATATTCATAGATTTTACTCAAATGGGTTCTCTGTCCTTCCTGCTCAAGGCATCGGCTACCACATTTGCCTTCCCCGGGTGGTAACGAATCTCAAAGTCGTAATCATTCAATAATTCAATCCACCTACGCTGCCTCATATTCAGTTGTTTCTGATTAAATATGTGTTGAAGACTTTTGTGGTCGGTATATATAATACTTTTGACCCCATATAAGTAGTGCCTCCAAGTCTTTAATGCAAAAACAACCGCGCCTAATTCCAAATCATGCGTCGTATAATTTTGTTCGTGAATCTTCAATTGTCTAGACGCATAAGCAATCACCTTCGTTCGTTGCATTAATACACAACCGAGACCTTGCTTTGATGCGTCATAATAAATCACAAAATCATCATTCCCTTCAGGCAATGACAATATAGGTGCCGTAGTTAGCTTTTTCTTCAGTAAATGAAACGCTTTCTCTTGTTCATCATTCCATTCAAATTTCTTCCCTTTATGCGTTAATGCAGTCAAGGGTTTTGCTATTCTGGAAAAGTCTTGGATGAACCTTCTGTAGTAACCAGCTAGTCCTAAAAACTGGCGTACGTGTTTCGGAGTTTTCGGGGATTCCCACTTTTTAACAGTTTCTATCTTTGCTGGATCCACCTTAATACCTTCTTTGTTCACTATGTGATCGAGGAATTGAACTTCTTCCAACCAAAATGCACACTTTGAAAACTTAGCGTACAATTCTTCCTTCCTCAATACTTCTAACACCTTTCTCAAATGTTCACCGTGTTTTTGGTCATTCTTTGAGTAAATAAGTATGTCATCAATGAAAACAATGACAAACTTGTCAAGGTATGGTCCACACACTCGGTTCATAAGGTCCATGAACACAGCTGGTGCATTAGTTAAACCAAACGGCATGACCATAAACTCGTAATGACCGTAACGTGTTCTGAAAGCAGTCTTTGGAATATCATCTTCTTTCACCCGCATTTGATGATACCTGGAACGTAAGTCAATCTTTGAATAAACAGACGAGCCTTGTAGTTGATCAAATAAGTCGTCGATTCTCGGTAGTGGGTAGCGGTTCTTGATGGTAAGTTTGTTCAACTCTCGGTAGTCGATACACAACCTGAATGTACCATCTTTTTTCTTGACAAACAAAACAGGAGCTCCCCACGGTGATGTGCTTGGTCGAATGAAACCACGCTCTAAAAGTTCTTGTAATTGGCTTTGCAGTTCTTTCATCTCGCTGGGTGCAAGTCTGTAAGGAGCACGAGCTATTGGTGCAGCTCCTGGTACAAGATCTATTTGAAATTCAACGGATCGATGTGGGGGTAATCCCGGTAATTCTTTCGAAAATACATCGGGAAATTCTTTTGCAATGGGAACATCATTGATGCTCTTTTCTTCAGTTTGTACTTTCTCGACGTGTGCTAGAACAGCATAGTAACCTTTTCTTATTAGTTTTTGTGCCTTCAAATTACTAATAAGATGTAGCTTCGTGTTGCCCTTTTCTCCGTACACCATTAAGGGTTTTCCTTTTTCTCGTATAATGCGAATTGCATTTTTGTAACAGACGATCTCTGCTTTCACTTCTTTCAACCAGTCCATACCGATTATCACTTCAAAACTCCCTAACTCTACTGGTATCAAATCAATCTTAAATGTTTCGCTAACCAGTTTAATTTCTCGATTCCGACATATATTATCTGCTGAAATTAATTTACCATTTGCTAATTCGAGTAAAAATTTACTATCCAAAGTCGTCAATGGACAACTTAATTTAGCACAAAAATCTCTACTCATATAGCTTCTATCTGCACCCGAATCAAATAAAACGTAAGCAGATTTATTGTCAATAAGAAATGTACCAGTAACAAGCTCCGGGTCTTCCTGTGCCTCTGCCGCATTAATATTGAAAACTCTTCCGCGGCCTTGTCCATTCGTGTTCTCCTGGTTCGGGCAATTTCTAATAATGTGGCCCGGTTTTCCACATTTATAACAAACTACATTGGCATAACTTGCTCCGACACTACTTGCTCCGCCATTACTCGTTCCGACACCATTTGTTCCTTTCGTTCTATTAACCCCTGGTCCGTAAACCTCACACTTCGCCGCGCTATGACCATTTCTTTTACACTTGTTGCAAAATTTGGTGCAGAACCCCGAGTGATACTTTTCACACCTTTGGCATAGCTGCTTCTGATTGTTGTTGTTGTTGCGGTTATTATTGTTGTTGGGATGATTATTGTAGTTGCTGTTGCTGTTGTTGTTGTTGTTGTTGTTGTTGGGCCGTTTGTTGTAGTTGCGATTGATGTTGCGATTGTTGGGATAATTGTTGCGATTATTGTTGTAATTGCTGTTGTTGTTGTATTGGTGATTCTTATCACCGTTATCCTCCCACTTTCTTTTGACTTGCTTCACATTGGCCTCTTCAGCAGTCTGTTCTTTAATTCTTTCTTCAATCTGGTTCACTAGTTTGTGAGCCATTCTACATGCCTGTTGTATAGAGGCGGGCTCGTGTGAACTTATATCTTCTTGAATTCTTTCGGGTAATCCTTTCACAAATGCGTCGATCTTCTCTTCCTCATCTTCGAATGCTCCCGGACACAACAGGCACAATTCTGTGAATCGTCTTTCGTACGTGGTAATATCAAATCCTTGGGTTCGTAACCCTCTAAGTTCTGTCTTGAGCTTATTGACCTCGGTTCTGGGACGGTACTTCTCGTTCATCAAGTGCTTGAATGCTGACCACGGTAGTGCGTACGCATCATCTTGTCCCACTTGCTCTAGATAGGTATTCCACCATGTTAACGCAGAACCTGTGAAGGTATGCGTAGCGTACTTCACTTTGTCCTCTTCAGTACACTTACTTATGGCAAACACCGATTCGACCTTCTCGGTCCACCGTTTCAATCCGATCGGTCCTTCGGTTCCATCAAATTCCAAAGGTTTGCAGGTAGTGAATTCTTTGTAGGTGCATCCTACACGATTTCCTGTACTGCTAGATCCAAGGTTATTGTTGGTATGTAGCGCAGCCTGTACTACGGCTATGTTTGAAGCTAGAAAATACGGAATTCCTCTTCATTCATATTCACGGTGTGTCGAGTAGTCGGTGCCATTTCCTTCAAAATAGTCAAATGGAACAAGTTAATCATACAGAATATTAAGAGTAGTTAATAGTATTTCGTAGCATAATATGAACTCATTTATAAAAGCTTTTTCTTCATATTAGCGTTTTATAAGTTTAAATTCGGGTAGTACCTACCCGTTAAGTTCATACTTAGTAGCTAATATACAATTCAACTACTACAATTCTATATGAAAAACTGATTATAATAATATTTCGCGTTCAAACTTTTATACAATATTTTACAAACTTATAATACCGCTTATTTTACATAAAGCATGAAATATAGCACACAATAACTTTGATACAAGATAGTTGTGAAGATAATTCTAGCTAGTGCACAAGTCGTTCAGCAAAGACAATAAAGACACGTAATTCATACGTCCAGAAACAAGTCATGCATTCTGGTTTTACTAGGATTACTTCCCATCCTTGGTCTTGTGGAACATAACCGTTATGGCCGTTGATAAGACAGCGTGTTGTAACATCGTCAAAAGGACGAGGGTTACGTAATGTCCAACAGTCCCGTAACAATCTAAAAACCTCATTTCTTACCCCAATTACCGACTCCGTCACTTGTGGAAATGTTTTGTTTAATAGTTGTAGCCCGATGTTCTTGTTCTCACTTTGGTGAGAAGCGAACATTACTAATCCGTAAGCATAACATGCTTCTTTATGTTGCATGTTAGCCGCTTTTTCTAAATCACGAAGTCCAATATTCGGATATATTGAGTCAAAATAATTTCTTAACCCGTTGCGTAAAATAGCATTTGGGTTCCCCGCAATATATGCGTCAAAGTAAACACATCGTAACTTATGGGTTTCCCAATGTGCTATCCCCCATCTTTCAAACGAAAGTCTCTTATAAACCAAGACATTCTTGGAACGTTCTTCGAATGTCTTACAAACTGATCTCGCCTTAAATAGTTATGCCGAGGAATTCTGGCCGACTCTAGACAAGATTTCATCAATCATGTCTCCGGGTAGGTCTCTTAAAATATTGGGTTGTCTATCCATTTTGTGTTTTTAAACTGTAAAATAGACAAGAGTTAGATTCATAAAAAAATACTTATTAATACAAGCAATTTTTACATATATCATAAAGCATAAGAACACTATATTACATATATTACACCACACGAATACAACTATCTTATTCCGACTCGCTAGTTTCTTCTTCTTCGGTTTTGGTTCGTTTTGCCAAGTTTCTAGGGATATATGATGTTCCCCTAATACGAGCCGTCGTTGTCCACATTGGTTTAGAAAAACCTGGTGGTTTAGAGGTTCCCGGGTCATTGTTACAACTTAAGGACTTCGGGGGTTGACGATACATATAAAGTTCATCGGGGTTGGAATTAGATTTCTCTATTTTTATGCCCTTTCCCTTATTATTTTCTTTTGCCTTTTTAAATTCAGTTGGGGTAATTTCTATAACATCGTTGGAATTCTCGTCGGAATCCGATTCATCGGAGAATTGGTAATCCTCCCAATATTTTGCTTCCTTGGCGGAAACACCATTGACCATAATTAACCTTGGTCGGTTGGTTGAGGATTCTCTTTTACTTAACCGTTTTATTATTTCCCCCACCGGTTTCGATTCTTCTTCCGGTTCCCATTCTTCTTCCGGTTCCGATTCTTCTTCCGGTTCCGACTCTTCTTCCGGTTCCTCTTCGGGAACTTGTGAATCAGTCCACGAATCATTCCAATTTACATTTGACTCTTCATTATTATTAGGTGAGCCAATGGGACTTGTTCTAGAGGTAGACATCTATCACATAATATCAAACACGTTAAGAGATTAATATATCACATAATATTCATATGTTAAAAATATATAGTTTCCAACAAAAATGTTAAGCAATCATTTTTAAAGAAAACACGGTCGAAGTCCAGAATCACTAATGCATCCTAACAAACTCGATAAGACACACTAATGCAAATTTTCTGGTTCTCTAAGACCAACGCTCGGATACCAACTGAAATGTCCCGTTCTTATTGATTAAAAACGTTCCATATTAATTGATTTCGTTGCGAGGTTTTGACCTCTATATGAGACGTTTTTCAAAGACTGCATTCATTTTAAAACAAACCATAACCTTTATTTCATCAATAAAGGTTTTAAAAAAAGCTTTACGTAGATTATCAAATAATGATAATCTAAAATATCCTGTTTACACACGACCATTACATAATGGTTTACAATACAAATATGTTACAACAAAATAAGTTTCTTGAATGCAGTTTTTACACAATATCATACAAGCATGGACTCCAAATCTCGTCCTTATTTAAGTATGCGACAGCGGAAGCTCTTAATAATCACCTGAGAATAAACATGCTTAAAACGTCAACAAAAATGTTGGTGAGTTATAGGTTTAACCTATATATATCAAATCATAATAATAGACCACAAGATTTATAGTCATGTGGGACTGTAAACCACGACGTTATTACCATTGTTTATACCGCCGTATAGAAATCACTGATGTACAAAGTGTGAAGAATAAAGAAGTGATTCTATTATTTTTATTTCAAGACTATATTGCTTGAGGACAAGCAACGCTCAAGTGTGGGAATATTTGATAATGCTAAAAGCGAACATATATTTCATAGCATTATTCCTCAAGAAAGACAAGCTTTTAGTTGCAATTGTTCTATTTACAAGTGATATTCGTTTAAATAATAAAAGGTGAAGACAAAAGACAGATTCGACGAATTGAAGACGCAAACGACCAAAAAGCTCAAAAGTACAAAGTACAATCAAAGTGGTTCCAATTATTGATAAGAAACGTCTCAAAATTACAAGAGTACAAGGAGCAAAACGCAAAATACAAGATATTAAATTTTACGCAAGGACGTTCAAAAATCCGGAACCGGGACCAAAGTCAACTCTCAACGCTCGACGTAACAGACTGAAAATTACAAGTCAACTATGCCTATAAATATAATATAATATATATAATTATAATAAAATTATATATATATATTATATATTATAAAAATCTGGCGGCTATACTGTTGCAAATCTGAAAGACAGCTGGAACCGAAGGCCATGCGATCGCATGGCCTGGAGGAAGAAATCCCATGCGATCGCATGGCAAGCTGGGACAGGCCTCGCCTATAAATCTCGCATGTTTTGGACGTAAAAAACACACCTTTTTCTAATTTCTTTCTCTTATCTAATGTACCAAGTATCACTCCAATTAGTAATATCAATTTGTAATTTTAATTTTAAGTTAGTGATAATAATAAGGTTGGGTTAGTCGAATGTTTTAAGGTCTTGTAAGTCGGAACTCTGTCCGTGTAACGCTACGCTATTTTTAATCACTGTAAGTTATGGTTAATGTTATTTTTAAATTAATGTCTCGTAGCTAAGTTATTATTATGCTTATTTAATGCCGAAGTAATCATGATGTTAGACTAAATATTAAAATTGGGTAATTGGGCTTTGTACCATAATTGGGGTTTGGACAAAAGAATGACACTTGTGGAAATTAGACTATGGGCTATTAATGGATTTTATATTAACTAAACGATACCTCGTTAAATTAATATATAGACTTATAATTTGACGTATTTATATATAACCAGATACGCTTGACTGGGCACGGTGGGCGGGATATCTATAAATACCAATAATTGTTCATTTTACTGGACACGGAACTGGATTAATAGTTAATAGACTTGTTGAAACAGGGGTGGATTACATTCAATGGTAATTGGTGTAATTGTTAACAAAGTCGTAAAACCTTGGTTTACACGCAGTCGATTAACCTGGTGTATTCATTAAACAAAGTATTAAAACCTTGTTACAATTCGAATCCCCAATTAGTTGGAATATTTGACTTCGGGAATAAGAATAATTTGACGAAGACTTCCGCATTTTATGATTATGACTGATGGACTATTATGGACAAATCCATATGGGCATATTGAATAATCCAGGACAAAGAACAATTAACCCATGGGAATAAACTAAAAATCAACACGTCAAACATCATGATTACGAAAGTTTAAATAAGCATAATTCCTTTATTTTCATATTTAATTGCACTTCTAATTATCGCACTTTTATTTATTGTCATTGTATTTAATTGCACTTTTAATTATTGTAATTTTTAATTATCGCACTTTCATTTATCGTAATTTCATTATCGTTATTTATTTTACGCTTTAAATTAAGTCTTTTTATTTATTTAATATTTTACATTAGGTTTTAACTGCGACTAAAGTTTTAAAATCGACAAACCAGTCATTAAACGGTAAAAACCCCCTTTTATAATGATAATATCACTTATATATATATTTTTATTTTTATAAATTTAAAACTAATATAGCGTTAAGCTTGTTTAAGAGTTCCCTGTGGACGAACCGGACTTACTAAAAACTACACTACTGTACGATTAGGTACACTGTCTATGAAATGTCCCGTTCTTATTGATTAAAAACGTTCCATATTAATTGATTTCGTTGCGAGGTTTTGACCTCTATATGAGACGTTTTTCAAAGACTGCATTCATTTTAAAACAAACCATAACCTTTATTTCATCAATAAAGGTTTAAAAAATGCTTTACGTAGATTATCAAATAATGATAATCTAAAATATCCTGTTTACACACGACCATTACATAATGGTTTACAATACAAATATGTTACAACAAAATAAGTTTCTTGAATGCAGTTTTTACATAATATCATACAAGCATGGACTCCAAATCTCGTCCTTATTTAAGTATGCGACAGCGGAAGCTCTTAATAATCACCTGAGAATAAACATGCTTAAAACGTCAACAAAAATGTTGGTGAGTTATAGGTTTAACCTATATATATCAAATCATAATAATAGACCACAAGATTTCATATTTCAATACACATCCCATACATAGAGATAAAAATCATTCATATGGTGAACACCTGGTAACCGACATTAACAAGATGCATATATAAGAATATCCCCATCATTCCGGGACACCCTTCGGATATGATATAAAATTCGAAGTACTAAAGCATCCGGTTCTTTGGATGGGGTTTGTTAGGCCCAATAGATCTATCTTTAGGATTCGCGTCAATTAGGGTGTCTGTTCCCTAATTCTTAGATTACCAGACTTAATAAAAAAAGGGGCATATTCGATTTCGATAATTCAACCATAGAATGTAGTTTCACGTACTTGTGTCTACTTTGTAAATCATTTATAAAACCTGCATGTATTCTCATCCCAAAAATATTAGATTTTAAAAGTGGGACTATAACTCACTTTCACAGATTTTTACTTCGTCGGGAAGTAAGACTTGACCACCGGTTGATTCACGAAGCTATAACAATATATACATATATATCAAAGTATGTTTAAAATATATTTACAACACTTTTAATATATTTTGATGTTTTAAGTTTATTAAGTCAGCTGTCCTCGTTAATAACCTACAACTAGTTGTCCACAGTTAGATGTACAGAAATAAATCGATAAATATTATCTTGAATCAATCCACGACCCAGTGTATACGTATCTCAGTATTGATCACAACTCAAACTATATATATTTTGGAATCAACCTCAACCCTGTATAGCTAACTCCAACATTCAGATATAGAGTGTCTATGGTTGTTCCGAAATATATATAGATGTGTCAACATGATAGGTCGAAACATTGTATACGTGTCTATGGTATCTCAAGATTACATAATATACAATACAAGTTGATTAAGTTATGGTTGGAATAGATTTGTTACCAATTTTCACGTAGCTAAAATGAGAAAATTTATCCAATCTTGTTTTACCCATAACTTCTTCATTTTAAATCCGTTTTGAGTGAATCAAATTGCTATGGTTTCATATTGAACTCTATTTTATGAATCTAAACAGAAAAGTATAGGTTTATAGTCGGAGAAATAATTTACAAGTCGTTTTTATAAAGGTAGTCATTTTAGTCGAAAGAACGACGTCTAGATGACCATTTTAGAAAACATACTTCCACTTTGAGTTTAACCATAATTTTTGGATATAGTTTCATGTTCATAATAAAAATCATTTTCTCAGAATAACAACTTTTAAATCAAAGTTTATCATAGTTTTTAATTAACTAACCCAAAACATCCCGCGGTGTTACTACGACGGCGTAAATCCGGTTTTACGGTGTTTTTCGTGTTTTCAGGTTTTAAATCATTAAGTTAGCATATCATATAGATATAGAACATGTGTTTAGTTGATTTTAAAAGTCAAGTTAGAAGGATTAACTTTTGTTTGCGAACAAGTTTAGAATTAACTAAACTATGTTCTAGTGATTACAAGTTTAAACCTTCGAATAAGATAGCTTTATATGTATGAATCGAATGATGTTATGAACATCATTACTACCTTAAGTTCCTTGGATAAACCTACTGGAAAAGAGAAAAATGGATCTAGCTTCAACGGATCCTTGGATGGCTCGAAGTTCTTGAAGCAGAATCATGACACGAAAACAAGTTCAAGTAAGATCATCACTTGAAATAAGATTGTTATAGTTATAGAAATTGAACCAAAGTTTGAATATGATTATTACCTTGTATTAGAATGATAACCTACTGTAAGAAACAAAGATTTCTTGAGGTTGGATGATCACCTTACAAGATTGGAAGTGAGCTAGCAAACTTGAAAGTATTCTTGATTTTATGAAACTAGAACTTTTAGAATTTATGAAGAACACTTAGAACTTGAAGATAGAACTTGAGAGAGATCAATTAGATGAAGAAAATTGAAGAATGAAAGTGTTTGTAGGTGTTTTTGGTCGTTGGTGTATGGATTAGATATAAAGGATATGTAATTTTGTTTTCATGTAAATAAGTCATGAATGATTACTCATATTTTTGTAATTTTATGAGATATTTCATGCTAGTTGCCAAATGATGGTTCCCACATGTGTTAGGTGACTCACATGGGCTGCTAAGAGCTGATCATTGGAGTGTATATACCAATAGTACATACATCTAAAAGCTGTGTATTGTACGAGTACGAATACGGGTGCATACGAGTAGAATTGTTGATGAAACTGAACAAGGATGTAATTGTAAGCATTTTTGTTAAGTAGAAGTATTTTGATAAGTGTCTTGAAGTCTTTCAAAAGTGCATGAATACATATTAAAACACTACATGTATATACATTTTAACTGAGTCGTTAAGTCATCGTTAGTCGTTACATGTAAATGTTGTTCTGAAACCTTTAGGTTAACGATCTTGTTAATGTTGTTAACCCAATGTTTATAATATCAAAAGAGATTTTAAATTAATATATTATCATGATATTATGATGTACAAATATCTCTTAATATGATATATATACATTAAATGTCGTTACAACGATAATCGTTACATATATGTCTCGTTTCAAAATCATTAAGTTAGTAGTCTTATTTTTACATATGTAGTTCATTGTTAATATACTTAATGATATGTTTACTTATCATAATATCATGTTAACTATATATATAACCATATATATGTCATCATATAGTTTTTACAAGTTTTAACGTTCGTGAATCACCAGTCAACTTGGGTAGTCAATTGTCTATATGAAACCTATTTCAATTAATCAAGTCTTAACAAGTTTGATTGCTTAATATGTTGGAAACATTTAATCATGTAAATATCAATCTCAATTAATATATATAAACATGGAAAAGTTCGGGTCACTACAGTCTATACGTGTTGTAGCAAGGTTTAGGTATACCCATTCTATAAATAAATAAATATCTTGTGTAAAATTGTATCGTATTTATTAGTATTTCGTTGTAAAAATAATACTATTTCCTATTACACCTCGCACACATCACATCCCAAGGTAATAGTAGAAGTAAACAGATTTTTCTGGAGGAAGATCGAAAAGAAGGATGACATAAATGATAATTAGAAAAATATCAAGGATTAGAATGGGATTAAGCATTTTCACAATCTTTTGGATGTATGAACTAAGAAAGAAAGTATAGGAATGGTGAGAATAATGGAACGGAAGAGCTTAACTTATAATGGAAATATCAGACAGAGTAATCGAGGCAGATCACCGTATTTAATTATAGAGATCTTAATTTCCTTATTCACCGAAGAATCACATCTTATAGATTTCGAAGATTTTTTTCAAATCCCTTGAATTTTGGAATTCAACCAAAACAACGTCAAAAGTTAAGACGCAACCTGTTTTCTAAATTCAATCGTGACTACGTCAAAAGTTAAGATGCACCTTACTTTCAAAATTCAACCCTGACTCTGTCAAAAGTTAAGACGAATCTTTACTTATCCTATTTCAATCTTTTGTGATAATTTCACTCGTACGCTTCAAATAATTGAGTTGTTTTATTCAAATCACCTGATGGTGATAAAACTTTAATTATTGACTCATATTCGCCATGAAAATATTTGTATTGTTGGCCATAACGACCACACTCAAATTTCGGGACGAAATTTCTTTACCGGGTAGGTACTGTGATGACCCTGGAATTTCCGACCAAATTTAAACTTAATCTTTATATGTTTCTGACACGATAAGCAAATTCTGTAATGTTGAGTCTCGAAAACTTTGAAACTAGGTTCATATATTCAATTGACCTTTGACCGATTCTGACGATTCACGAACATTGGTTGATAAGTATATATGTATATACATATAATATAGTATATATAATAAATTGAAATTTTAAAATATAATTTAAACATTAAAACTAAATAGTAAGATATTATTAAAATAAATATATAAATATACATATATATGAAATGTGTACACAGTTAATATTATATGCATGTTGTAATATACCTAATGTATATAAACATTAAATATTCAAATGTGTTATTATAGGTATTACATAACTAATAAAATGTAATATTATTATATTAAATTTAATTATGAGTTAAAATATAATTATTATATTACTTTCATTATTAATATTGAAATCAGTATTATTAATAGTATTAATTTAATATATAGTATATATATATGAGATTTGGTCGGTATAAATTGTTATATCAATATTATTATTACTTTCACTAGTATTATTAATACTATTATTTGTATTATTAATATTATTATATAAAAATGAAACATGTAATATGATTAATAGTTGTATTTTTATTAAACATTATTATTATTGGTATTCTATTATTATTAATATTGGTATTAGCATTTTACTAATGACATTATCAATGTTATTATTAATATTACTATAAACATTATCATTAATAATCATTATTATCAATATTCTCATTATTATTTATTTCTATTATTATTAATAAAATTATTATTAATATTATTAGTATTATTAAATTATTCCATTAATAATTATTAACTATTAGAAGTATTAATAATATTATCATTATTATAAATTGTATATAACTATTATTAGTATTAATATGCGTATATATTTAATAAAACAGATTATAATCAGTTATATATACATATATTTATGCAAAATGTAGTATGTATATAATCTAATACATATACAGATATATATTTATATAAAAACCGTACATTCATATATATTTACAGTTAAATACGTTTTTAGTTTCAACTCACTATCAGACTGTTTAATTTGTCGAACTAATTTGATTTCTGTCGAATCTGATAGATATCTGGATCCTAAATTGTACGATTCTGTTATATATCACAATCTGCTTTTTATTTTTTTGTTTCTTCTACTTGTCTGAGTGAAGATTCTGTCGATACCACAACTTGTATAGAAATCGATTTGTTTCAGTATCAGGCAATTCATTCTACCTCCCAACATCATTATCATTTACACAATATCTCTGTTTCCTAAAAATCAAAGATTAAACAGAAGTACTTATTTATTTATTTATTTATTTTCAGCTCTATACCTCTGTTTTAACATTCAAATTAAAATCTCGAGTTCGTATCAAATTTCAACAAACTAAAAATGCAGAAGCAATCTAATTAAGGTCGTGATTCTTTCTGTAGAATTTCATATTTTAATTTGAAGAATCAAAGACAAATTTTGAGGTCAAAGTTAAAGTTTCAAAAGTCAAACGAATCTTTCTTAGCAAAATTCGAATTCATTTTGATATTTCAAATTAAATTAACAACTCAGAATGTTTCTAATGATGATTTTAAACCTTTTTCATGTTGAAATTATTGTCTAAAACCCTCTGGAAATCAAAATCGATTTTGTGTTCTTCATTGTTTTTTTTTCATAAACAGCGACTGTTTTATTTTATTTTTATTTTTTTGGATAGCTATTAATTTGGAAATCATTGAGGGTTGTATAAGTTCAAATTAATAGACTTGAATCCAATTTTAAACTTGTTTATACGTTTGTGAATGAATTCATGTCGATTAAAAATTGGTGATGAAGATGACGATGAAGCAGAAAAACAAATAGGTTAAACATATATAGGATCTGTTTTAATTCAGAAAACGGGCACAGCCCAGATGGTTAGGAGTGTTAGCAGGAAGCGGGAGGTCACGGGTTCGAGTCTCGTCGTGGATATTTTTTTTACACAAAGCTCTAAAGGGTATACACAATTTTTTTATTTTTATTATTGTCATTATTAATTATTATGATTATTATAATTATTGTTATTATTGTTAGTGTTATTATTAATTATTGATATTATGATGATAACTATTATTATTACTAATGTTAATGACATAATTATTATTATTACTAATGTAATTTATATTATTATCCTTATTATTACTAGTATTATCATTAAAAATTTATTAGTATTATCATAAATAATAATATTATTATTAGTATTATTATCATTGTATAATCATTGCTAGTATTATATTATTATTATGATTCAGAGATATGAAACATGTTAATGACGTAATTGTATAATAAAAAATAATATGATAAAAATTATAAAAGTTGAATATAATTATACGAATACAAGTAAAATTATGATTTCGATTACGAATATGATTATTATTATTATTGTTATTACGAGAATAATACAAACTATTATTATTATCATTTATATTAGTATTAGTATTAGTATTAGTATTATAGTAGAATGATTATTATTAATATTAACAAAAGTATTATTATTAAGATTATCATTAGTAATAAGATCGTTATAATAGTTATTATTATTAAGTATTATGTATTATTATCAAAATTATTATTTTCATTATCATTACAATTAAACTTTTCATTTTACTAAAAACTACTGTTATTATCATTATTATAAGATTTTTCATTTAAAATTATCATTAAATATTACTAATAAGATCAATAATATTATTATCATTATTATTAACACTAGTATTATCATTATCATTATTTTAATTACTACTAATACTATTTTAGTATTAATATAATTATTATTTTAACGAACAAATAAAATATATACATATAAAATATATGATACATATAACATAACGAAACTAATATTTTATATACGAAATGAAAATATAAAACATATATATATATATATATATATATATATATATATATATATATATATATATATATATATATATAATATAAAAAATAATATAACTAATAAAGTTATATACATATAAATTTGATCGATTATGATTATGTATATTAATAAATATACAAATGATATAGGTTCGTGAATCCGAGGCCAACCCTGCATTGTCCAATTTAGTCATATGTATTTTTACTACAAAATAAATTAGGTAAGTTTCATTTACCTTTTTACCCTTTATATTTTTGGGCTGAGAATAGATGCGCAATTTTTATATATGTTTTACGAAATAGACATAAGTAATCGAAACTACATTATATGGTTGAATGATCGAAGCCGAATATGCCCCTTTTTACTTGGTAACCTAAGAATTAGTAAACCGATCTACTAATTGACGCGAATCCTAAAGATAGATCTATGGGCCCGACGAACCCCATCCAAAGTACCGGATGCTTTAGTACTTCGATGTTGTTTTTATCATGTCCGAAAGATTTCCCGGAATGATAGGGGATATTCTTATATGCATCTTGTTAATGTCGATTACCAGGTGGTCAATCCATATGAATGATATTTTTGTCTCTATGCATGGGACGTATATTTATGAGAATTGGAAATATGAAATCTTGTGGTCTATTAAAATTATGAAATGATTATTTATGATAAACTAATGAACTCACCAACCTTTTGGTTGACACTTTAAAGCATGTTTATTCTCAGGTATGAAAGAAATCTTCCGCTGTGCATTTGCTCATTTCAGAGATATTAATTGGTGTCATTCATGACATATTTCAAAAGACGTTGCATTCGAGTCGTCGAGTTCATCAAGATTAATACTAAGTCAATTATAGTTGGATATATTATGAAATAGTATGCATGTCGTCAACTTTCGATGTAATGAAAGTTTGTATTTTAAAAACGAATGCAATGTTTGTAAAATGTATCATATAGAGGTCAAGTACCTCGCGATGTAACCAAATATAATCTATTCATCCAGATGGATTAGGACGGGTCATGAAAGGTAATACCACCTTTCGGCTGTAAACCGTATGGCCTGAAGTGGGTATTGAAGAATAAGACGGATGATCAAGGTATCGTGATTCGGAACAAAGCAAGATTGGTTGTTCGAGGTTATCAACAAATTCCTGAGATTGATTACGACGAAGTATATGCTCTGTTTGCCAGACTGGAGGCAATTCGAATGTTTTTGGCATTTGCTTCGTGGAAAGGGTTTAAAATTTATCAGATGGATGATAAGAGTGCATTCTTGTATGACTCTCCAAGAGACTGTGTTTGTGACTTAGCCGCTGGGTTTTGTTGATCCACATCATCTAGAAAAGGAGTATCTCTTAGAAAAGGCACTTTATGGTCTTCACGAAGCCCCGAGAGCTTGGTATGCTACTCTGTCAAACTATATGATAGAGAAAGGTTTTAGACGGGGAGTCATCGATCAGACTTTATTTATTAAAGAAAGGGGCAATGACATAATATTGGTACATGTATATGTGGATGATATCATCTTTGGGTCGACGGATCAGAAAATGGTTGATGAGTTTCAGGATGTAATGCAGAAATGATTCAAGATGAGTCCACTCGGGGCCATTAATTTCTTTTTGAGATTGCAGGTTGATCAGATTGAAAAAGGCATTTTTCTACATCAATCGAAGTATGTAGCTGACATCTTGAGCCGGTTGAAGATGGAAGATGAACGAATTGCCAAGAATCCCTGTCGGTGAATCACGGGATTACGCCGAAAAATACAGGCCCGAAAGTTAATCCAACTCTATACAGGGCTATTATTGTTTCTTTGTTATATCTTACGGCATCTCGCCCCGATATCATGTTCGCAACTTGTTTGTGCGCTAGTTATCAAGCACAACCGAACATGAATCATATCTTGGCAGCAAAAAAGATCATGCGTTATCTAAAGGGAACTCCAAGTTTGGGCTTATGGTATCCAAGAAAGGATGGGTTTGATTTAACGGAATTCAGTGATTTTGATTACGGTGGTTGTAAAAGAGATTTCAAATCGACCTCTGGTGGTTGTCAGTTTCTAGGTAACAGGTTGATAAGTGGGCAGTGTAAGAAACCAACGGCATTCGCACAATCGACGTGTGAGGCTGAATATATTGCTGCTGCATGTTGTACGTCTCAGGTTGTCTGGATTCAACAATAACTTCGAGATTACGGTTTACAAATTTATAACACTCCTATATATGTTGATAATACTGCAGCTATTGCTGTTACTAAAAACCCTGTTAATCATTCTAAGACCAAACACATAGGGATCAAATACCATTTCATTAGGGACTGTTATGAAAAGAAACTAATCGATGTCCTACAAATAGGTACAACAACCCAAAGGGCTGACTTGTTTACGAAAGCATTTGACCGACCTCATTTCCTATTCCTGTTAAACGTGTTAGGAGTGAAAGATAGGGCGGAGGTTGTGTCCGATAAGGAGTTATTGAAGTAACTATTCAATCTGTATCATTTGTATATTTGCATTTGCATGATACTTAGTTATTTGCTGTTTTGCATGTTCATTTTATTTTATGCTATTAATTTTTTTAAAATTGAAAAACCAAAAAGATTGTATCTATTTACTTTCTATTAAATAGATTAGTTGAGAAAATTGCCCAATCAGAAAACACAAAAACATTGAAAAATGAAAAAGCCATAAAAATCAGAAAAATCAGAAAATGTGAAGTTGCTATATGAAAATGGGAAATGATTGTATTACTAGACTTGCATGTTAATCGTTCTGCATAAAAAGTAAGTAGTACATGATTAGTTAATGAATGTTGATAAATTTTGAGGATTGAATTTTGGAATGAGAGGATCACTTGTGCATAATGTAAATAATCTTGGCAAGGAAATTGCGAAAAGGTTTACAGCGGTTGACGGTAGTCATCTAACTATCACTGCGAATGTACTGAGAAATGATTGTTCAGGAACTCAACAGACGGTTGAGGTCTCCCCTACTACGATTTATACTCTAGTGAAGGATTTTCAAGTAAGTTCGCAAGGTGAGTTTACTCTGTTCGAACCTATACCAGTTTCTATTTACCTTTATTGCTTGGGCCGAAATACGTTAGGTTAGTCGGGTATCCAAAGGGGGTGTTCTTACTATGATCTGGTCGAAAAGTGCAATTATGTATCACATACATATCATCGGTTTGAGAAATTATTGAAGGAGACTGCTTCAACGCTAATGATAAAAGTTACTGTGTGATTCATCTCAAAATATGGTGCAGCATCATCAAATTTGTATTTTTTATTTTATTTAAAGTTTATATTCGTTTATGTTTGCAATAGCTAAAGCGCAACATCAGAAAATCTAAAAAAACAAAAAATGTGTGGATTATGTTATCAATTATTTATTCATGTATATATGTGTGTAAGACAATAAAGATGGTGCACCACATCAACTACAAAGAATCTGTGTTATCAAAGTTTGGGCTTCGTGTCTATCAATCAATTGAATTCTACATGTGAAAGATGATCAAACGCTATGCTGATCAGAACAATTTAAGTTGTCTATATCTGAGGGGGAGAAGTTCCAGAGTTTCAGATCTAGAAAACTCAAATCATTCTGTCTGTCCTGGAAATTATAATTTAGCAGGACTTTGCTTATCATTTAGAGGGACATTACATCTCTTGTCTGTGATATGGGTTGTGCCGATTGATCTAGATAGCTGGGGACATCTTCTAGAGGGTATTCTGACTTAGAACTCCATCACCCCCAAAATCATCATATCATTCCATCATTATTAGCTTTTCGCTCAAGCATGGGGTTTATAGCGACTGGTAACTGTGTTTTTACGGAGTATGCAATAAAATTGAGATAAACAAAACCTTCTGAATCGAAAGGTATAAGTTTAAGGTAGAAGCTCATGGCTGACAGGGTTGCTAGAAACATCGTGAGATGCTTCCTGTTCAATCAAATCGAAAGTACATCAAGGTGATAGCGGACAGCTTCAATTTATTGTGCTTAATTTACTACCTAATAAATTTGTGCGTTTTCAAATGAGGACTAAGTTTAAGATTATTTACCTAAGTGTGCAAGTGATCTTCAAAAAGTCTAGAAGGATAGTCTAATAAGTTAATTGATATTCAAAGACTAAAAGTGTAGGTACTTGATAATCAAAATAGAACAAAGAAGTTCCGAATTAAAGGAATTGACGATGTTAAACTGCAAAATATAGTTCAGCTCTGATCCCAAAAGAAAAAATTGTTTAATTCATCTTCTCACAAAAATATGTGTTTATGCTATGATTGCTGTATAGTTTACATTCTTGATAGTATAGTTCAGTTTGTTTAAAATGACTAGCAAGTCAATTAGCTAGTTATATCATGCTTGTGATCTTCACTATGCGGTTAGTTTATTGATTTAATTCATCAAATTGTATATGTTTGCATCTGCTTTTCATAGTTTGCATTTTAATATGAAAAAGACAAAAAGATTTAGTATGTTTTTAGCATTGTTGCATGTTTCATACTGTATAATATTGCATATCATTTGGTGGTTACTTCATAAACTCCGTATGCGTGGACCTGGGGAGTAAGTAAGTGTGAAAGAGATAGTGAAAGAGATTCGTAAAATGAAAAGTTCATTAAGTTGGGTATTAGTTTATTTGACTTAAGTTGAAAGTAAATGGGATCTTGTGAAAATTGGTAAAGTTGAGATTTTATGGATTAGGTTGAACGAATTGATAGTTCGATGAAAATGTGTTTAGTTTAACTGAGATGAGTTTGTCTAGCAAAGAATCTTAGAAAAGACGAGGTGGAAATGTTAAATTTTAAAATTGTGAATTTGCAATCGGACAGTTATAAAATGCAACCGCACAGTTACACCATGTAACCGCCCGGATACGTGCAAGTAAAGGGTTTTTAGACTTCATGTACAACCGTACGAATGCATCTTGTATCCGCGCGGTTGCATAACCTTTGGCCGGATACAACCCTGTAACCGCACGGTTGCAGGATGGGTATAAATACCAAAACTCAGAATCGTGGGTTGCTTGTGCTCACTAATTGGTTAAGTCTAAAATTGTTCAAAATTCACAAAGTGCTAAGGGGAGTTTTTGATCTCATTTTTCTTATTCTACTCTTATTACTGATCAATTTCATCTATAACAGGTATCTTTTCATCCATTAAATCTCTAGTTTTGATTAGTTTTTAGTTTTTATGAACTTTAGATCAATAAAAGGATTGTTGATGTGTTATAACTAGAATTGGCGATCAAAATGTGTTAGTCGGAGGTCATAGAAGCTTATTAACTCATTTGCTTGATGATCAATACATGGTTTGTAGGTTTTGGGTTTTGAAAACCCTAACAGACACGATGAATACAACCGTACGGTTGCGTTTTGCAACTGTACGGTTGAACATACATCTGTAGCACTATTCAGTGCATCCGCACGGTTACACAATTGATTCAAAGTTTAGATTTTAAATATGTATCCGTGTGATTTGAGCCTGCACCCGTACGGTTACAGGTGTAACCAGGTTAGATCCTATTTCAACCGTACGGATGCATATCAAATACCCTACTTTTGAAATTTTGATTACTAACCTTTGGGTTTGTGATATTTTGGGTGTTTATTTCAGATTCAGCTATGTCTGGGACTCCAATTACTAATGCTCCTACTACTGAGGGTACCAGCTCTGGATCCGGTCATCCTCATACTGAAAAGAGGTCTAAGCCTCGTGGTGTGACAAAGTCTAAGTCCAAGAAGGCTACTGAACACAACAACGAACTTCAAGTGGGCCCCAACAACAACATGCTGGCCAATCTGAACAAGGTTGATTATCTACCTGACTATCATGGGATCATGGAGTTTCTTGAGCAATCTCGCATCTACACGGCTATTTCTATTGATGTGCCAGTTTATGTATCTCATCAGCGTGAGTTTTGGAAGAATGCTACGCTATCCAAGACGATGGATGGTAAACGTCGTGTTGATGTTGTGAATAGTGTTTTTCAAGATAAGCCCGTTGTTGTTACTGAAGGGCATATCAGGAGGTTGTTAAATTTCAGTGATGCAGCGGACTTGAAAACAAGACTGAATATGGGACTAGTCAAAGGGTGTCTTCAGAGGTGCAAGTATTCTGGGGATTTGACGAACTCAAAGGTGCTGAAGTCGGGTTTTTGTCCTACTTTTAAATACTTGGCTCATGTTCTTGTTCACTGTTTGAGCTCGAGAAGAGAAGGTCACGATGAACTAAATTCCGTGATGCAGTCTATGATGGTGGCTTTGATTCTGAATTTGTCATTTAATTTTTCCGGGGTTATATTTGATTATATGATTGAGAATAACAAATTCAAGTCGGATCCTTATCTACTTTATCCACGATTTCTCCAACTGGTTATTAATTCTCAGCATAGTGAGCTTGTCAGGGAGGATTTAGACATTATCAAGCCTCCTTCAGGGTTTGCTCAATCCATTTTGTCCTTGTGATTTGTCCACAGCCTCCTTCAGGGTTTGCTCAATCCATTTTCCAGTTCCAAACCTTCTCTTTTTCTGTGCTTTGCTAACACAATATTCTTTATCATCAACTTTTGACAGTTACGGTTGTCTACAGTTTCTGCTGCTTCATTCAGCTTTTTCAAAACTTCATAGTACTGATTCGTAGGCTAAAGTGCTATTCCGCATTTTAGAATTATAATTCCAGGAAATAATGTTATATGTATATGCAGAAATGATGTGAGATTCAAGAATAATTATTGATGCTTCCTGGGGTTTGGTATGACAATTATTGTTACAAGATGTAGATAGGTACATGACAAGGTTTTATAGTGATCTTTTAGAGAGATTTAAGTCAAAGAACAATAAAGTTGCTGGTAAGCTTACTACTAATGTGGTGGAATATAAAAGGTTCCCCAGTAATGATGGCGAAAAGACAACATATATATCAAGGTTATAATAAGGCTACTCCGGATAAAAAGTCGAAGTTGTCTTTTTGGATATGTGATAAAATTCGCTATTTTGAAAAGGGATTGTAAAGTTATTTTGGGTAATAAAAATGCTAAAGGATCTGACACGGATACGTGTTGAACCTTTTCTTAGGTTCAAGTGTCCTCCGAATGCATGCATATATTCTTCGTATGTATCGTGTGATTGGTTCATTCTCTCGATTGTTCCTTAGTTGAGATGTTTTCAAGAATTTTGAAGGGTTTAGACGCAGGTTGTCATCGTCAACATCCGTATAATGAATTCGTCGTGAATCTTGAATGATACGAATATCTTTATGAGTTCTGTGAATGAAAGTGATGTTCTAGTATAGTTTGAATTTAAAGTATGATTTTGAAGGATGTAGGAATTTAAGATTGATGGCACTTCTTAAATCTTGACTTGGATTTTGATCTGTCAAAATCAGAATATGTAATTGAATTGGTATGGAAAATGGTTGTCTTGAATTTTGTGAAATGATGTATATTGCTATGAAAGGAGAGAGTATAATTAACGATTGTCGAAACATAATTGAAAATGTACAGTGTAACATATTAATGTGAACTTAAGTATTTCTCGGGTATTACCTATCCGTTAAAATAAAATTTCACAAGTAATATTTTGTACAAAAGAATTTTTATTACAGTCATTATGAAAATATATGTATGTATATTTTCTTCAGATGTAATATGGATTTAATGAGTTAATATTATATTAATCTCATTTGGTTTATGGTTGGAACTAGAAATGAATAATCCCTAAAACTTTAGAGATTACATAATCGCCGCGGAATATTTCTTCAACGTAAATGAAATAATTAATTAATACTTCATCACTCATTATTGTTGGTATCCCTCAGTGTCTGCGGTGCGTATGATGTTGATGCTCGTAATGCGGCTTGCGATGTTGAGGCTTGTGATGTTGTTGGTACTGCTGGTGCTGGTGCTGGTAGTGGTTTGATGTGAGTATAGATGATGAGAATTTGTTTTGTTTTGTATTGTGAAAGAAGATGTTTAAAGTTTCTTGAATAAAAATAGATGTCAAGAGCTTTATAAAGGGAATGAAATGATGTAGGATGCACTTGCTAATGAAGTTTTGATTTTCATGGCAGTAATTTTTTTTTTTACTAAATAATTCACCATGCAAGATACGGAGTAAAGGTCGGATAGCCTCAATAATATTAGTAATATTATACTCATTGCGGCATATCCTGGAAAGGAGAGAGAAAATGGTGTTACGAACGGGTTCGCCGGTAAGTGCCTCATGTTCTTCACCAAGAGGGCAATGTGGTGGATGGAAGGGATCACCTTCTTCTTGTCTCCAATGATTAAGTAGACTACGAACTCATCCCCAATTCATCCAAAATAGATGATGGCTAATTGGTTAATCCATTCTGGTCACACTGCTTTCGGAGCTCGAGTGAAATTCCATATCGAAATTCGAGGGACTTGAACTAGTGGAGAGTTCCATTTTCGTACGATTGAATAAAGGATTTTTCGATATGAAATGATTTCTGGCTATCAGATGGTATTCTAATTACATAGAATATCTATATATATAGAGCAAAAGATTTCATAGATTACGGAGGAATTTACGGAATATGTTAGGCAAAGTTTACAGTAACAGATACGCTAAGATATGAATTAGCATATACGCTAAAATATGAACTTTGTCTATACACTATTTATGCAATCAATGCAGTAAGATATGTCTAGACTAAGAATGATAAGCATGTAATTTTCTAAGGGTGATAAGCAGATGATTTCCGACTAGAAATGATAAGCAAAACTTTTGACATGCAGTTAAGGTCGAAGTCCAAACCCACTAATGCATCCTAACAACTATCAGTTAGATACACTAATGTAAGACCTGGTTCGCTAAGACCACCGCTCTGATACCAACTAAAACGCCCCGTCCATATTACTATAAACGCAGTACGTTCTCATTGGTCCCATAGCGAGGTATTTGACCTCTATATGATACGTTTTAGAAAATATTGCATTCGTTTCATAAAAAGCACATTATTATTATACATAATGCATGTTTTAAACAAGTGGGCAATTATTTAAGAAATAAACCCCAAAATACATCGGTTTCCAAATACTACACATGTGACGTAACAGTTGAATATAATACATGACAAAGGTTTTATTGAATGCAACACTTTATTTAAATAAAAGTATGAGACTCCATGCACATCTTGCTCAGATAATGCAACAGCGGAAGACTTTCTTAAGGACATGAGAATAAACATGCGTAAACAGTCAACACAAAGGTTGGTGAGATATATAGGTTTATCATCGATATAAATATAGACCACAATATTTCATAGTTATAAATATATGTACACTCGCAAGTGTATAAAAGTATTCTATAAGTTATTGAGCACTTCAGTAACCATACTTAACTATTAATGTGGCATATTCCCTTTATTATGAAATCTCCCTACACTGTACCAAGTGTAGTAAAAACGAAGTACTATGCAACCGTTTACGACACTAGAGCGACTAGTCCAGTTGGGGTTGTCAAACCTGATAGATCTATCAATAGGATTCGCGCTTACATGTTCTTACAACATGTGAATATTAGTTACCAAGCTATTAGGGAAGATATGCAATGTGGTACAACTCAACGTAGAATATATTTTAGGTACTTGCATCCATGGCGTAAAACATAATATGCATGTATTCTCATCCCAAAATATTTTTAAAGTTTAAAAATGGGACTATATACTCACAGTAGTAAAAGTATATTAATAATAAGTTTTCAACTTATTAAAAATATGACCGTCGTCCTTGGATTCACGAACCTATAACAATAATAACGATTCAGATAATAATACGACATATGAATAAAATAAAGCAAGTTCATAGAATACTTATATAATAATTTTTAACATTTTATGTTAGTAGTCCATTGTTAGTAGTCCTTTGTTAGTAGTCCAAAATAGTTCGAAAAGTCCAACAGTCCAATAATCGGTGTGTGTATGTATATATATATATATATATATATATATATATATATATATAATCTTAGAATTACCCCACGATGTATTGTATACGTATTGTCTTAGAATTAACTAAGAAGTATTGTGTACGTATTGTCTTAGGATTTATCAAAACGTATTGTATACTTATTGTGTTAGGACGTACCAAGAATATTATTATACATATATACAATCACAGAATTAACCAAGATTATAATATTTTGTTATACTACTGATAACATGTCCAAATATATATAGGATATAGGAAAAGTTAACAAGGATATGGTTAATATAGTTTTTATAATATAAATTTCGTCCATACAACGTTAATTTTAGCAGATTTTGTTTTACTCGCCAAATATGCATTACAACTCCGTTTAAAGTGAATCAAATTGTTATGGATTCATTAAGAAGTAAATTTTACAAAACTAATTCTAAAATTTCATCCCAAGTAGTAATTTTTAGAGCTTTACCCTCTTTTTGTGTCGGTGGACAGATTTAGAAAAATCCTGGCATCCACCCAATATATGATTTTTGATGAAATACTTCCATTTTGTTTAAAATCATGAAAAAAATACTGGAAGTCTTATTTACATATATTAACATATTTCCAAAGTCTTAGAATTGAACTCAAAATCTAAGATAGGTTTTTAATTCCCAACCCAAAACAGCCCACTTTTTACCGAATGGAGATTAAAGGATATATGTTAAGTTTCAAGGTGTTCTTCATATGTACAAGTTATAAGTTCTTATATTAACTTAATATAACATCATAATACATATAAATAAGTGTTATTAGAGTTAAGTTAGAAAGATTAGATTAGTTTTTCAAACAAGCTTGGTGTTCACCAAAACAAGTTCTAGTTTTTACAAGTTTTATAAGTATAATAAGATAGCAACTATACAAGGAATTGAACAAGGATTTTGAGAAGTATTTTACCTTGATTATGAAGAGGAAAATTTCTGAGATTAAAGTATGATATGAGAGCATTCAAGTGTGTGTTTTTAGTTTAAGAAAATGTGGAGTAAAAATGAGTTAAAATGGTCCTTATTTATAAGCTTATAATTTTGGCTTTTAGTGAAAATATCTAAGATAAGTTAAATTGTATTAAGTCATGCATTACATATTAAATTGATTAGGTCATGGATGATATATTACACAAATAATTACAGATTTCTTTTGGTATATACCAATAGTAAATACTTCTAGAAGCTGTGTATAATACGGGTAAAAATACCGTATGAATGCGAGTAGAATTCTTTGAGGAAATTGAATGGAAATACGAGTATATCTATCCTTTATATGTATTGGTATATTATAAAGTGTATTCAATACTTGTAAGGATGTATTTACACTGGTAATACATTAGATGTAAATACATTTTAACATAAGTTAATTACGTCGTTTAAATATTAATATATATATATATATATATATATATATATATATATATATATATATATATATATATATATATATATATATTGTTTGAAAACTCTTTAAATTAGTAGTATGAAAATATATATATAATACTTTGTTAATATACTTAATGAGATATTTAATTATCATATTTTTAAGTTAAATATATATAAATCCATATATATACACAATAATTAAACAATTAAACAATTAAATCAAGTTATGACTTTCGTGAATCATCGGAATAAAAGGGTGACCAAAAGCTTGTGTAAAACTCTTTTCGGAGGTTCAAGATTTATTAAAATTCATTGCTTATCAAGTCAGAATTATATAAAGATTAAGTTTAAATTTGGTCAGATATTTCCGGGTCGTCACAGTTAATTATGTGGTTCGTAAACCTAGGAGTTGGAGGAATGATGATAGTGATTCTGGTACTGAAGATATCGCTCCAGTGTTAACTGAATTAGATGATGATGAGGTTGTTGAGATTGGTTCTCACTCTGGTCGAGCTGTTGAAGACCTTGAGAATTTTAGTTTAGAGGATGAGGTGACGGAAGGAGGTGAGTTATTAATGTCTTTGAAAATGAAGGAGGTTCCGGAGAATGAACCGTCGAGAAGGCCGAAGAGGAAAAGAGCTCATGTGAGAAGGGTTGTTGATTCTTCAAGAGGTGCTTCTGCTTCTCAAATTGCAAATCAAAGAGCTGAGGTTTCGAATACTCAACCAACTCAGGCTCCTCCAGTGCCACCTACTCAATTAACTCAACAAATTCCACCACCATCAGCTCTTTCTACTCGGGGGGGGGGGGGGGGTAGTTCATTGAATATTGCGACTACTGATCCTGCCTTTGTGACTCTTCAAGCTACTGTGCTTTCTTTGGTGAAAAAAGTTGATGATATCACAAAGAAGAACAAAGAGAAGAAGAAAGAGGTGAAGGAGCTACACGCGAAAGTTGACTCTTTGACATCTGAGCTGGATAAATTGAAGAAGGAGGCAGAAGAATTTAGAAAGTTGAATAAGGAACAAGGTAAGAAGATCAGACGTTTGGATCGACGTGATCGAAGGTTTAAAAGAAAGTTGGAGGCTGATCCTCAAGACGGTACAATTCGTCTGAAAGTGGAGCATCGAGATGATGATCTCTTATCTACCGAAAGCAAATTTTCTTCAGACTCTTCATCTGAGGGGACTGAGAATGTAAGTCAGATCTAGGAGGTACATTTTCCTAAGCCTCTGTCTGTTGATATTCATAAGTTAACTTATTTCTTGAACAATCAAGGTACAGTGATTAGCTCGCTGGACTATGATGTGGAGGAGGGGGAAATTGTACATACAATGACAGATGAAGAAGTAGCTAGGATGTTTGGTATAGAGGTAGATAAGTTGATTGCTGCCGAGAAAGCTCCTAATACTGCTGGTACACGTGAGAATAGGCGTTCAGGTGATGATAGTGCTGAGGAAGTCATCGTTGAAGATGCTTCTGATGATGAGAATGTTGTTGATGGTGTTGATGAAGATGACTTACCTGAGTTTGTTGATCTTTTCAATCAACAAACTGATGATGTTTTGAATCAGAAAGTGGATGAGAAGCGGACTACTGAGGAAGGTGAGTCATCCTGTGTGAACAAAGAATGTGAGAATATCGATACTGTAACAAACAGAAAAACCAAGAATGGAGGGAGTATCAGAGATCCTTTAAGAAAGTACGGTTGGAACCCAAATACAAGTTATATTATGATCGAACGGGAAAGGTTACAGGTGGGAAGATTCTCAGCTGGGCGTATTTGAAAGATTTAAATTTCTTTGCAGTACGAAGGGAGAATGGGGTTGATTATTTTAAGCATGCCGTTGATATGAAAACACTCCCATATTTTGAAATGGTGGAACTTGCTAGATAGCCACTGCTCTATCATGAATCTGATGGATGGGGACAGTGGATGCAGTTTAAGATTAGGAAAGAGTTCAAGTACGGCTGGTCTGTGTTAGAGCCACAGTTTCCGAAAGTTTCTTATCGTACTGATCAATCTACAGGGAACAGAGTTTAAGTGGTTAGGTACAAGCGTGCAAGGACTATGAAGTATGAACCAGTTCGTAAAATACCACAGAATTTTGGTGATCGTTTTAGATGGTGGTATTATGATGGACGAACAGAAGAAGCGGTGATTTTGTTATATAATCCTAATGGTAGTTTGGCCCAGATCAGGATTATTGATCCAAGGTGGATTCGAAATTTGTGCAAAGAAGATATCAAGGTGTTGCGGAGACACCCTATCTTTCATGAGTTGCCTAATACTGAGCAAGCAATTCAGTTTAATCTTGCTGTTCGCATATGCTATGCTTATGATATCCATGTTTAAATGTCTATCTTATGATTTTGAACTAATAAACTGTGGACTTGAACGTTTTATTTTTCATTTTATTTCGATTTGGATGTAATAATGGGACGTAAACGTTTTAATTTTCTTATTAAATGTGTTTGATTGTGTGATTATTTATATTTTGTAGGTGAAAGTATATTTTGTTGTTTAAGATAATGAACTGGGTCCTAGGGGGAGTTTGTTGGTGCTTTAAAGTCCCCGAGTTCATTACGATCACGTAGAAATGCTTTAACGTTTAACTTTCACTGTTGGAATGCAACCGCACGGTTGCAGGTATGCAACCATACGGGTAGACTAGACAACTGCACAATTGCAAGGTACAACCGCACGGCTGCATGTGATGTGTGTATATAATGGGTATTACGGGTTCATTGTTAGGGTTACGAATCCTAACCTATCTTACACGTACAATCCGATACCCTGGTGTTCTAGCATTCATCTAAGTCGATCTTTAACATATCTAAGTCGATTTATTCATTAAGATCAAAGGTTTTCATTGGATTTTGAGTATAAAACCCAATAACGAGATTTTCCACACTCGTTATTGAATCTAAGATCGTTTAATCCTGTTTACACGATCCTACAGTGTAGATAAATGAATGATGTCGAACACGAAAAAGGAAAAAAGAGTAATAAAATGAAAGATTTATCAAAAGTATTTGTTTTGTATAATTATAAAATTTCAGAAATGGAAATAAAAATGTTGAGGGATGAAAGTGAAAAAAGTAAAATTGGAAGAGAAGAAAGGAAAAAATAAATTCAAGAGGAATAATCGCAAAGTCAAAACTTGAGGGTGAAAATGAAAACAATCATTAAAAAAATGGTTGAGGAGGATAAGTTCAACCCTTGATATCACCTAAACAACTCCAAAATCAATTAGCTGCGCTAGCATCACTTTGTTGTTATATATTCATTTCATTAATAAATAAAAAAGGTCATTAAAATGTGCCGAACAGTTTTTTATTATTTTTTATTTTGTTTTTGAGAAGTGTAAAATTACATGATTATTCTATGAACAGTAAAAAGCCCTTCATAATTAATACTACGTATAAGAGTTATAAAAAAATTGCACTTAGTCACAACTAGTGAGGGGACCACGATGCCGCGCCATCTTGTAGACTTCTGTCGGCAGTTTTATATTATAGATGTTGTTAGACTACATATTTCTTAAATCATTGTGTTCAAAAGTATACATATCACGGTTTGTTCAAAGTTACACATATTGTGTTCAAAAGCATATTACAAATTGCTACATACCTACATCATGGTTTGTTCAAAGTTACAAATATAGTGTTCAAAAACATATTACAAATTACTACATACATACGAACATGGTTTGTTCAAAGTTAACTTATTGCTACATACATGCAAAAGAGTTGTTGTTGTTATTGTTTATTCATGTGTACTGTTACTATTGTTAGGAATTTAGAGACCCAACCAAGATAAGCGATTTATGCGAATCACTAACCTACGAACGACAAACGAATTAAAACGATAAATAAAGTACAAACGACACGAGTATTTAACGTGGTTATATCCCAACTCCAAAACACGGAGAAGGGTTTACTCCACAGGCGCAAACCAGAGATTTCCTTATATTATTGTGCTCACATTACAATGAGGCTAGGGGTTACAATTTATAGGAAGAGCTAAACTTGTCCACCAAGTTAAACTTGACCTTCAAGCAAAAGACATTCCATAAATATCTATTACTTGCTCCATACTCCATTCCTACTAGACGAATTAATTAAGGAACCATAATCTCTACGACTTGTTCACCAAGTCAAGCTCCCTACGACTTGTTCACCAGGTCAAGCGCCTTGTTCATCAAGTCACGTCTTGTTCCTTTGATCAAATTCTTCACACCTTCAACAATCTCCCACTTGAAGACTTTGAGCAAACTCTTCACTACTCAATAATCTCCCACTTGAAGATTTTGAACAAACGCGAACATCAATCTCTATTCCATCCAAGAAAGTCAAACCACCATTATACCGCCAAACTCCATTTGGGACACGAACACTCCTATCACATTCTTCGGATAAACAGACTTTCGATACAAGGTCTTCAACACTACTTTTCAGAACTAGAAACCAATAACCGCCTCAACTGTCAATGTTGTTCAAACACCCATAGAAACTCCCGATCTCCTCTCAGCTACGACTTTTGATATCGCCGGAATCAAACATCCGGGACACCCCGCTCTTCCACACCAGAGGGAAGGAAGTCTTTCGACATCAAAACCGCTAAGCTTCAACCCGATCTCCAGTTACTAACTTGGGCCATCTCAGTTTCTTGCAACACCATCTTCTTACCCGAAGATCATCTTCTTACACTAGAAGACCAATTGAAGTATGAAACTCTTCAATTATAGGATTCTTCATGAGACTACACTGTCTCACTGATCACACTAGACTTGTTCAATCCCGAACACACATGTCAATGATCACCCTTGTACAGGATTTCACCGTCTATCTATGATTTTCCTTCCCGGCAATCAGAAAATCCAACAGACGCCCTCGTAGACTCTTCGTCAAGGCTCCAGTGAGAACAACCTCGAAATCTACCACATTTTCAACTTTCCACTTTCTTGCTGGTACACTGACCTGCTCATAGCTATGAATTTCACAAACCCCGTCTTCTCATCCCAAGCACGCTCCCACTGTACGAGTAAGAAATAAAACCGCGGCTATCCGAGAAGAATCTGGTTCGTTCCACCGGTCAGTTACAAATCTCTTTGCCAATCGAGGGTATCTTTGCAGCATCCAAGTACCCCAGTGTTATAAGCACTAATCATGTGAATACCAGATACCCACGTTACATAACCGTCTCCATAACTCCCATTAGTCTTCAAACTACCACTAGCTCGGTACTTCCGTCAGTTACCAAACTCCAATCGAGTTCCCGACACCCTCTAGAAAGCTCAAGTTCCAGGACTTACAAGATTATCGACTTCTACCATCACCTAAAGATTCCTAATTAGTCAACCTGAAGAAAACCACTTGCTTTATTGTACCAGTGTCAACCAAACCAAAAGTGCTAGTCGAACGCATCCTTTCCGACAACTTCAAACCAATTTCTTCAGTGAGAGAAGCTCTAACCCTACCCACATACTCCAAAATACTATGGAATATTCGACCAAGTACATTGGTCAACCATTTCAATAATCTGAAGCTGGACTTTGGTTTGAATTCCAACAAACCTCACCTCAAACATAAGTTCAACTAGGCCTTCCCTCTAATGATAGTCAAGATCCAACCTTCTTTAGTACCTGCCGAAACCTCGGAACACAACTTGAATGAGACCACATCAAGTCTACTTACGATACAAGGCTCCAAGATCGACTAATCCACTGAGGGTTCGCAACCACATGCGCCAAGTTCGGGGTGCACTAACCGTAGACATGCTGCAAATGTCACGTTGCGGTATCCATACATCTAGACTACAACCCGCGAGTATCCAAACTTCCATGATAACTCACACTGTCAATTTCCAAAAGAATGTCCCTACTGTTTGCTACCTTACTGCCCAAACCTGAGAGAAACCACCTCTTAAGCACACATATGTTTCTTCCCCATATCCGATGTATGACTTTGGTTGCACCATAACAAACCTCCCGTCAAACCCAAGTTCAACTCGGCATCTCTCCAATGATAGTTCGGACCCAATCCTTACCGCCACCATACAGAACTCTCAAACTGTCTATGTGCGGACCAGTGAGATTTCGATACAAGACTTCAGGATCAACTCAACATTACCAAGGAAACGCACGCACGCTGAGAGGTGCGCCCACACTGTCGTCCATCACATCCGGAATATATTTTGGCTCCCGTAACAAAGCTACATCTCTGAAAAATCACAGCCTTTATTGCCCGAAGATTCGCAAAACAAATCGTCTCGCCACTCGCTACATCAAACCCGGAACTCTCTCATAAAACTGCCGCAACTTAAAAAATCGTATCACAAAATCCAAAGGTCTGATCATCACCAAAATTTTAACACTGTTAGAGCAGTACTTCTGGAACGTACATTCCAAGTTTCACGTCGATCTAACGGTAGACAAACCTGTTATGATTTTTCTCTCCCCGCAGCTCCAAACTCGAACAACTGCAACTTCGAAAAAACATAACTCCGAATCTAACGATCTGATCACTATCAAATTTTGAACACCACTGGATCTATACATCTTTTACTTACAGTAATATTTTCAAGGAGATCCGACGGTTAACGAACCCGTAATGGTTTTTCTTCTCTAACAACTCCGAATCCTAACAGTTTAAACCTGAATGGCAGAAGCTTCGAACAACTATATCTCAAGATCTAACGGTTCGATCTTCCTCAAATTTTTACGGCCACTAGAACTATGTATCTAGCACCTTCTTTAATTATTTTAAACCAATCTAACGGTTAACAAACCTGTTACGATTTTTCTCCTCCATCTATGCAGTAGAATCCGAATTTTGAAAGTTCATCATTCCCTCGAACGGGACCGCAAGGAATGAAAACTTAGATCCGATACCCGGATCTTCCCGAAAATATCTCAGCAACAAGACCCATTGAACCTATTATCGACCCTGTTGACTGATCCCATGATCATGATACATGTTGCATCACATCATATACCCGTCGTTCGTTCACCATACTTTCAATTCGCCATCGTGCCCATACTCGAATCTTGAGCTCTGATACCAGTTGTTAGGAATTCGGTAGGAACTAACAAGACTGGTGATTTATGCGAATCACTAACCCACGAATGATAAACGAATTAAAACGATAAATAAAGTACAAACAACACGAGTATTTAACGTCGTTATATCCCAAATCCAAAACGCGGAGAAGGGTTTACTCCACGGGCGCAAACCAGAGATTTTCTTATATTACATATTACAATGAGGCTAGGGGTTACAATTTATAGGAAGAGCTAAACTTGTCCACCAAGTTAAGCTCGTCCTTCAAGTAAAAGACATTCCATAAATATCTATTACTTGATCCATACTCTATTCCTACTAGAAGATTTAATTAAGGCAACAGAATCTCTACGACTTTTTCGCCAAGTCAAGCTCCCTACGACTTGTTCACCAAGTCAAGCGCCTTGTTCATCAAGTCACCTCTTGTTCCTTTGATCAAATTCTTCACACCTTCAACAACTATTCAATGGAGTTTCGCTATTTGTCATATTTGGGTTGAAGTCGTAATGCGTTGCTGGAGTTGGTTTCAACTGAAGAAATCATGTGCCTGTGAAAATTTTTTGCCCAGCATTTGTATTCATCGATGTCGAAGTCTATTGCTCGGTCGTCCCTTAACATCAGGTGAAGATGATGTTTGCTGTTTACTTAATATAATATTTTATTATATGTTAAGGTTTTTATGTCCGAATGCAAGATATTTGTGATTATATGAAATTTCGCAGAGTCACTTGAGATCGATCTGAGAGTCGGGGCATGAAGGCAACTTTGGAAATCTGATGATAGCAACTATAACGTGTCCAACCAGAAGCAAGCAGGGTGTCAGAAGTGTCCCTGACATTGTTCCTTCTCACTTTACATAAGCCTCAAGTAGAGATGATCATAACGACTATCAATTTTATATTAAGTAACATAATTAAGAATATTTTATCGCGTCTCATTTAATTAAGTTGATAAGATTAAAAACAAAGTTAAACGCAATACCTTTGAGGTTAACATAAATTGTAACTCGACTGGTCGAGCTAACATCTACCATATTTGGAATAAGATGTCCACCTAATGATTGATTTAGGTAATGCCTTTGAATGAAACAAAAAGAAGTAAATAAAATGTAACACTTTAGGCGTCTTCATCAACGCATTTAGTGCGTCATTTGATAATAACTGCATCTATGGTCCAAATACCGGAAATCAATATACCTAAATCATTCTTTTGAAAAAATATATATAAATACTTCAATATAGAAACACAAATGTAGACATTTTTTGTTTACCAAAAGGCTAATATACCTGGTAAACTATGACTACCTCATCATCATTTTTTCCCGAGTTTATGATGGATACAAAAGCGATGTCGACAGCAGAGAGATCTTCTATTGTTGACAATAATCAACACAAATCCCAAACATCACGATAAAAAAAAAAATTCAGGCTATACATAAGTTCAATCAAAAGAAAATGGTTCAGCATGGCTGGAACCCGTAGGTTGCCCCGCTGATGTGTCAAAAGTGTGTGCATTAGTGCTTAATTTGCCTATCAACTTTTAAATTTATAAAACCTTTATTAATACACTTTAACACCCTAACGAGCAACAAGACCCGATCAGATGTAGTATTTTAGGTTATCGTCCCAAAAGAGCGTGGAAGCAGATAAGAGTTGTTCTTTTATTCTTTAGTCTAATTCTTATTAAAGAATTAGAAATATATATTATGTTTTTGGTTATTGTTTAGGTTTTGAGAATTATCTCTTAGGAAAGAGACAATTGAAGGTATGTTCTTAATGAATTGAATAATAAACTATTAAGAAGAAAAGAATAAAGATCAAAAGAAACAATTATAAATAAAAGCAATTACATGAACGAATAACTTGTACGGGAATCATATTAGGCAAGTTTCATGACTTATATTAACACCAATCAAGATAATAATCATAGACCAACTATTATCCTAAATAGGCTAAGACAAGTGTTGCATATCATTCAATAGGTAGGACTTAAAGCATATGCTAGACACGTGATGTTCATGACTAATATCTCAATTCTTATTATTTAATTCAATTACATGATACATATCAATATTGTGATGAGAATTAACATGCAAATAGATTGACAAATTATATAAACTATTAACATTAAGTAGATCAACTCAAGTTACTAGCTGAAAGTCAATTTGTACTCGGTTCTCATGCAATTATTATTCAAACACATCTAACCGGAGGATCTTCGACTAAGCCTAACAATATTAAAACTCTATTATATAAGTATAACTCAAATTCAACAGATTTATCACTACTAATGTTGTTTAACTTAATTGAATGCAATCCATTTTAACAAGTTTGATTGACTAGATCTAAACAAGTAGCATGAATTGAATAATAGATTGTTGGATTAAGTGCTAATCAATCCTAAATCAAGTTATCTAATCATTAAGCATGGAAAACAAGCATATTAAAACATACCAGATTCAAAATAGTTTAAATAATTATCACAGAAACTCAATTTATACATATCTGGAAAACCAAAAACTGCACAGAATGAAGAACGAAGCCGGCAGCTTTGCTCCAGTCAAGCCGGTGGCTCCGACTGATGAAACCGGCGGCTTCATCTGATTCCCAGACAAAGTTAATTTTTGTCCAAGTAACCACTATGAACATTTAGTTCATAATGGTAGATGAACAAAAACAATTAAACATAAATATAAATAAAGACATAAAATAAAAGACAATAAAGGCAAAATTGCATGGGGGTCCCTGTGGTTTGTTCAATACAACAAGTGGAGTCCAAAAGAATTTTTTCACCTCAAGGGGTCACTGTGGTTTGCAGATGTTTCACGGGGGTTCCTATTGCCTAACGTCTATTAAAGTTTTTTTTAAATCCCATCATGTGCAATGCACATGAGGGTATTTTTGTCTTTCATGATTCTCTTTTAACTCCTTCATCTACATCCTTACCTTAAAATTACACACCCAAAAAAATAAGAACCCTAACTTTAAAAACCCAATAAAATTTATATTAAAAACTTAAAAACAAATATAAATCCCAATCTAATTCAAATCACGATCTCAAACTAAATTAAAACAAAAATTCATCTTCGTCACCAATTACAACTACACAAATAATTGAAAGTAAAAAAAATTCAAAGTAATACTACTTTCAGTAGCATCACACAATCAATACCTATTTGGATGGAAGCATAAAGCATGAATTATGGAAGCTGATTTCAATGAATACAAACATACACAATTTGATAAAGGGACTTGATACTTCCACTTCCACTTCCATTTCCACTTTTACTTTTTATATATCCACTTTCAATATAAGTAACTTCTTGAAATGTCCCTTATATAATTATTGTTAACATAAACATAGATAAATGATAATTCATTCCCTACTACTGCAAATTTTTCAACTTCTCTACGGAGTATTTTACTTCTCACAACTTTTTTCTTCAAATTAAACAAAATGTTAACTATGAAAACCATAATTAAATTAAATAAATATTAAAACATCAGCATATTTTGCTTCTAAATATCACAGTTTGTACTAGCATAAAACAAGTTTGCACTTCGCACCAGCTAAACAAAATGCAAAGTTTATAGCATAACAAACAGCAAACTTCTAACCTATTAAAAAAAAAAAAAAAAGAATTGACACAACTAAAATAAGAAGAAAGAAAAACTATCGTATATTAAATCTCTAATTTAACCCACTATTGCTCCTAAAGATCAGCGTGTTGTCACTCATCCTATCTATAATAGTGATTAAAACCCTAATAATTTTTCCAATCTTACATCACCCATTAATCTCACCCTTACACATTAAACCAAAACAATGTAAAAAAGAAAAACCTTCTAATTTGAGAAGAAACTTTGTGTAAATAAGAAAAACCTTCTTCAGGTCAGAGTTCTACCACTAGCCGTGGTTCTCCACCTCGAGTTAAGAATGCCCCACCACTAGCCGCTAAAAGAAACTGCCTGTTTTGGGAATCTAAACTATCATAGAAAACTTTAACCAATTCCCACTTGGGTATCTCATGGTGTGGACATGCCCTAAGTAACTCCTTCAGAAGTTCATACGCTTCATGAAATAATTCACCCGGTAATTGTTTAAAAGATTTTATTTGCGTACGCATGTCTGAGGTTTTACTTATGGGGTGAAATTCTTCTAAAAATCGTTTTTTCATCTCCGCCCAAGTATTAATACTCCGGGCGGGCAAGGAGAGAAACCATCTTTTTGCCTTATCCTTAAGTGAATAAGGAAATAATCGAAGACGTACCTCATCATCAGTGAAACCGTTTACCTGATTAGTAGCACATATCCAATTAAATTCAGTGATGTGTTCATATGGCTCCTCATTAGCCATACCTCGGTAGGTTGGCAAAATCGAAATGAGTTGAGGTCGGACCTCAAATCGTCAGTTGTTTCCTCCTGCCGGTGCAGGATAAACAATGGGTGAATGATCCTCAAAATTACCCGGTTGGTAGTAGGTGTCTACTCCTCTTGGTCGTTCGGCCATCTCGTCTCGTTGATCAAAAACTTCCTCTTCAGTGTCAGACTCTGATTTAGGAGAGTTCGGTGGAACAATCGGATGTGTCTCTAACTGTGGTTGCGTGGATTCTGAAGCCACTGTCGAACCCTTTAAGATTCTTGTAGCTTTTCGACTAGTTTTTGCAGATTTCTCGATTTCCGGGTCTAACGGCTTAAGATTTTGATTTCCCGAACTCCGAGTTTGCATACACTAACCTGCACTTCAACAAAAACAAGAACACCGAGCGTAAAACTGACAAACACAAAAATAAACAAAACACTATTTTTGGATTTTTATTGATTTTATAATTTTTATGGTTTTTCTAATTTATCACGAAAGCAATAAAATAAGAGCTTGCAATCAAGCGCACACTTCCGCGACAGTGGCGCCAAAATTTGATCGATGTCGAAGGGTCAATAAAAAATAGCTTAATTACTCTAACTTAGCTAGGGTAAGCAGGATTCGTTCCATGGGAAGTTATGGTTAACTAGCAAGCAATTTCAGGATTGAGTTGTTTGTGATTAACTAAGATTAACTAAAGTAAGGACTAGAGTAACAACTACTAAGCAAACGTAGCTTTGAATATTTAAAAGCATAAACAGTGAGCTAAACGAAAAGGTTGTAATCAGTTGATTGAGAGCCTTTATCCCTTCACAATCCTAATCTAACATGCATTCATTCAAACAAGTATTATGCTTATCAAATATTGATCAAACCTCATAGACAAGATTTCTTAGGCCTATTAATTCTAACTATCTTGGGATTGAGTCATGCAACCTAGACACTTTGTCTTTATCCTTAATGTAATTAACACTAAGTGGATTAAGAACACAATGTTAAATCACTATAACTAACTTGCAATAATCACAATCAATAATACTTGCATTGATCAATAAGCAATAAGTTTATAACATCACAATTCAAAAGACATAAGTTTCATAACACTACAAACCACATAAACTTGAATGAAAGAATACATGTATCAATTGATCATGGAAGGAATAAAGATTAGAAAACTAGCCAAGCATGGTGGTGATGATAATCAATGAATTTCTTGATGATTGGATGATGAATAGCACCTTGATCTTGACTTGAATCCTTGAAAAATAGTGATTAGATGGTGTTTTTGTTGTGTTTGGGAAGGTTTCCTGCTGCAAAAACTGATGGAAAAAGGTGTGGTTTCGTAACCCTAGAGCTCTCATTAAATAGGGGTTAGGAAACTTGATCAAAAAGCTAATTTTCGTATTTCCCGGCACAAGAAAATCTGGCCTGGCGTAATTTACGCCAATGTAAATTCTCCTGGCATATTTTTACGCCTAAAATACCCTCCTGTTCTGTACGTATCTGAGCCATGGCGTAATTTACGCCAAAGTAGGCATATTTTACGCCTTTATTAATTTTCTGATTATTCTTCAAGCTCCCAAATCTTGTCAAAAATCCACTTTAACTCGCCATTTTGCACCATATTTCGCACCAACATCTTTCTTACCTGTAAAACATAAAACCTCATCAAAGTATCTCCTTTTTCACTCACACATAGTTAATTTTGCGTATTTAATCATAAATAATCGTGACAAATAAGGAACGATCAAACCCCCCACACTTGGCTTTTGCTTGTCCTCAAGCAAATCTGTTTTTTGCTCCAAGACAACAATACCTAGGTGGTATTAACTCAAATAATTTTTCGCAAGCAAAATTAACTATTAATCAAGATGTAAGGATGATATGGGCCAATCACTCAAAACCTCAAACAAATTTTATCCTCTAATACCTTCAATCATAAACTCCTTTTTACAAAACATTTCCTTAGTTCAACAATTCCTCCTCTAATCATATCATCATAAACCTCCAGCATTTTCCCGAATCATCAAATGGATCAATACTTAGACTAAGTTGAACAATTA
Organism: Rutidosis leptorrhynchoides; assembly: GCF_046630445.1. Taxonomy (NCBI): domain Eukaryota; kingdom Viridiplantae; phylum Streptophyta; class Magnoliopsida; order Asterales; family Asteraceae; genus Rutidosis; species Rutidosis leptorrhynchoides. Next base: position 384,975,925 of record NC_092343.1, on the reverse strand, counting down.
TATTTCATAGCTTTTATGATCCACACTTACTTTTTAATCGACAATATAAATGCATCTAAGTAACATGTCAAAAGAAACACAAAACGGGTTTATCCGGAACAATTGCATAAGGGTTAGTCATGACTCAATTAAAAATGGTATAAAACGGTTACGAATGTCGAACCAATCAAACTTTATAAGGTTTAGAGATTTTAACGTGACCCACATTCGCACAAAGATAAATTAACTTAAATCAGAATGTCAACTATAACTAGAATCGTGCATATGTTTGTGTTTTTGTCCTCCTTAACTTTTCAATTAGCCAAACTCATGCCCTTGTCTACACTAATACTAAGTGCATATCTTTTAAGTTCCGACACCAATGAACCCCTAAGTCTAATTAGAAATACATCATACCACAAGCTCGGTGAAGTGGATTTTGGTTACATTGCCCATTTATACGAGGCATCACATGAAGGGTGTAGGTACTTTGTAAGGTTATAAGGAGTTTTGCATTCTTGACTTGACATTTCAACGAGAACGAATTTTATGCCTCAGTGGTCCATGCTTTATAAGGCACTCGTTTCACAATTTTTGGCATACTCTTCTTCTACTCTTTTTTTCTATGCCTCAGTGGTCCATGCTTTTTAAAGCAATCGTTTCACAATTTTTGGCATATATAATTTTCAAATTCGTCTCTTTCACTTCCTCCTTTTTCTTCTTTTTTTTTCCCTTTTTTTTCATGATAGCACACAACATTTATCATATTAAGAACATTTAGGATGTAATGGTGAATATGTGGTGATGGTGACAATGATATATGGATATATGTAGGTAATGTAGATAATGGATGTTGGGTGTGGTGAATATCATTATCATAGCTTGTGATATAAAGCACCCCCTTTCGATCTTTGCCTAGGGAAGAGTAAACTCTACAAGTGTTGCATTGGTGACTATCATTATTATTATGCACTTTCATACTAGTGAGTAAATCGTGGAATCCATTGTGGAACCTCGGAAACCACTCTGAGTCAAACTAATTAAAAAGCCACAAACACTATAACATAATAGCCAATTATAATTGAAATTCTAATTTAAACCAATTATGTCTTAGCAAAAATGAGTTGTGTTGTCACCTAGTGTTACTAAATCTAAACAAGATAAAGTAAGATTAGATTCGACATCAATAACCACAAATAAGGGTAGGAATGGGAAGTTGGTTTTCTTTTTTTTCTTTTTTTCTAAAGGTTTAGGCTGCTAATGGTTACTAATTGATTCTAGTACACAATTGTGTACTAACGACCTGGGTAGACTGGCTGCGAAAATAAATAAAATAAATAAATAAAACAAAAAAAAATGGTTTAAAAAGAAAATCCTAAAGTGTTTCTTTATCATTCATGTTACCTAACATACAACCATGGGATCCCCTTTTTTTTTCTCAACCTTTCTTTTCTCCATAAGAGTATATTTCCTTAAAATTAACTAGCCAAGGTCAACAAAGTCAAATGCCTAACACTATCATTCATCACCGGCCAAGTTCAAAAACTTCCAGGTTAATTTTTAGTAACTATGGTTACTCTCATGGGTCAACATCTTGATTATAGCCTTGAAATTAAAAAATTTTCAAATTTTTACCACCTAGGCCATTAAAACCATTTATATCATAAAACCTTTGAACAACAAACATTTTCAAGCTAAGTCAAATGTGCAAATTTCCTTTCGCCCCCCCCCCCCCCCCACCCACTTAAGTCATGCTACGTCCTCGTATGCATGTTTAAAAGTTATGTTAGACCAAAGTGAGGAAATTAAACAAGGAGAAAGAAGAAAAAGAACAATATTACCCGGAATTAAAAGCAACTTCCCAATATCATTGTGACACGTACACCAACTCCCATTTCATCACATACATGTTCCTTCTATCCAACTTTATTCTTACAAAACAAAAACAAAAGAAAACATAAAAACTAACTAGCCCATTTTCGGAGGGATCCCGCTTTAAACCACCCGATTCCCTCGGGTGGACGAGTTTTGTATCGTGAGGGCTTGCAGTGAACATACCCACAAAGTTCATTTAACTACTTAAAATAAAATAAGTTAAATAAAATAAAAGAAAAATAAAAGAAAAGAAAAGTGTACATATTATTACAGACGGAGCACAGGACCTGATTAAAATCAGAGAGGCTCATCCCATTCGGGGATCAGGACCAAAAATACTATCAAATAAGCTTCTCGATAACGGTGCCATGTCGAACACCAACTTCCTGCCCTCTTCTCTAGCTCTCTCCATATCCGGTGGTAGTGGTGTGGGTTGCTGATAAAACAACGATGGTGCTACAGATGGTGCGGGTGGATTCACATATTCCACCCCTGGTGCAAACCCCGAAGCATAAGTCGTATAGTCAATCGGCTCATAATACGGTGTAACTGGCCGATTCTGCAACATATCCTCATACTGACGTCTTCGGTTATCCCTCTCAAACATATCTTGTTGATATCGCTCAGTCAAGTAAATCTGAGCCCTAGCTGCATCAAGAAGGGTACTCTGTTGCTCCTCCATTCGAGCCCACCTTTGTTCATCTACCGGAATATACCGCCTACCTCTACTCGATCCCTCACCTTGAGGGTTAAAATCCAGATCAGCCCTATCATAGATATCATCCAATCCTCGTGCAACTCGCTCAAATGAATTCGCAGAATTATAATCTTCTTCCTCCTCAGGAAGATTATCATCCTCTACCCCAAAAGTATACCGCTCCAAATAAGTTGGGTTCTCAATTACAAAACCATCCCCTTGTCGCATAAACTCTAACCCGGGAACCTTTTCTTTCACTTTCTTAATTTCTTCTTTTTTTCCTTTGGGATTATTCGAAATCCCTCCATTCCTCCACAAAAAGAACGACAAGAACCGCATATAAGGGATCACCGCCCTTTGCTTTAATTGCTCCCGGCACTCCCAAATCCATGTCATCATAACCAAATGCAACGAAGGCACCATTGAATTAGTTACCATGGCATACAACAAAGGTAACTCGTATGTTCGAACTAGCGTAAGATCACTCTTTCTTTGATAGATGTTGTAATTCATCACTATTGACAATATCCTCAGAATGATTTTCAGCTTACTCCTCTCTAGATCAAAATTCTCAATATCAGGTCGGTCGACATGAAACAGTGTTCTCACCACATGAATATATCTATCAGCTGGAACCTCAAACAACTCTTTGGCAGATGGATAATCGTACCCATCCTTTCCCGCAATTCTTATTCCCGCATCATATGGAAGGTCGGGATGGGCTAATTGATTAAAAGTCTACATCCGCATTGGAATCACTGAATTCCCCACTTTACCCTCCAGGATTAATGTTTGTGGGAAATTATCTCCTGGAATCCATCTCAAAATTGACATCCAATTAAACACCTGCGTGGGATACGTCATCTTCCAAGAGCAACCCAACTGTGTACTTTCAAACCCCATTTGAACTGGCTGAAGGACAGCTTCTCAACCCCAGTCTACAAACACCTGAAAAACCCCATACTTTCTCCACACATTTGGAGTTATATACCTTTCACAAAAAGCGTTTCTCAAAAGTTGGTCTTTCTTATCAGTATACAATCGGACTTGCCATTCATAGGGTAACTCACTTAACCACTTCTTATCCTGCCAATTTGGAGCTCCTCCTGGATTGCCACGACTCCTTTTTGCCCTGCTCAACATTTTCTGCAATCACACAACTCAACAAGCTCGTTAGTATTTAACAACACACCTTACATGACATTGCTCAATATATCTCATTATAACCTTTTAGCAATACATGCAAATCCTAACCTTATGCACCAAATCAACACACCAATCTTGTCTTCCTTATTTAACCACATGACACGTGTTATGTATTATCATCACTATTAATCAACCCTTTATTCAAGTAAACATCACCTAATCATTGTAATCATCATTCCAACGAAAACTATAAACCCTATTATCTAACAATATTACATTGACACTTAACAAACACCAATTTAAACATTAAACATTGGCAACACGCATTCAAATCACAAACATTACCAATTTTCAGTCAAAGTCAATCCTAGTCAACTACTTATAAGCAATTAACAAGATTTAACCTAAACTTTCAAATTAGTCATGCATACATACACCATTAACATACCTAAACACAATTAACAATAGATAGAACAAAGACAATGCTTAAACATAATTAATTCGGATTAACCCTAAAACATGAACATGAAAGTAACAAAAAACCCTAAATTGATAATCTAAAACAATGAAAGACACAAGAATGATGATTACCTCGATGTTAAAACACTCGAATTTAAAGAATACTTGAAGAATTAAATCCACAAATCAAAACCCCCAAACTTAGTTTTTAGTCAAGAACACGAATTAATACCTAATTTGGATGATTTTGTAAAGATTTGGATGTGTTTATGAAGTGTTATGATGAATTGATGATGTTATGAGCTTCGATTTGGTGTTTAGATGATGAAAAATTAGGGTTTAGAGTGATGGTGGTCGTGGTCAATGGCTGCATATGAGTTATATATAAATAAATAATTTTTTCCTATTTTAAACCCCTAAATCCGGCACCAAAAAAATAACACTGGCATAAATTACGCCAGTTTTGGCGTAAAATACGCCAATACAAAATCAGGCGTAAAAACCAGGCGTAATTTTACGCCAAGGATGCAAAAAATTTCTGAATTCACAAGTTACATGGGCGTAAAATACGCCAAAATTGGCGTAATTTACGCCAACACTCAGGTATAAAAAAATTTTTTAATTTCCATTTTTTTGCATTCTTTTCGCACTAAACACATTCTTTTCACACAAAACATTTTTGGGACTAATAACCTTGACTCCTCCCAAACTTTAAGCATTGCATTGTCCTCAATGCATAAAGTTAGAGATAGTCATTCAAACCAATCCCATTTTAAGCCTCAAAAATGGTACTTGCCCCGCCCGTATATACAAAACAAAATAAAAACTTACAAACTTTACAAAGGTGTGCGAATTTTTGATGGAGTCTTGCACTCGACTCCTCTTTCGGATTAGCATTCATCCGGATCAACGGCCCCATTTTTTCTAGAGCCGAATTCATCTTCCATACGGAGCGTGATCATGTTATCTTCATCTTTAATTGTCAAAGTCCCCGTATCAAAATCTAGTGACATCCTTGCGGTAGCTAAAAATCCTCGTCCCAATACAATTGGAGTATTCGCATCCGGTTCACAATCCATAATGAATAAATCTTCCTTATTACCAATACCATGAATAATGAAAAGAACATCTTCTGCAATCCCGATTGGGTCATCGACGGTTTGATTTCCAAATCGAATACTCGTATTAGATCAAACCAACTCTCGGATGCCTATTGATTTTGCAATTTTTGTTGGCATCATGTTAACACTCGCACCCGAATCTAGCAACGCCCGGTAAGTCTTCTTCTTTTTGAATTGACACATAACCAAAAAATCACCCGGATCTCTATACTTAATGCGAGGTTTGAATTCACATTTTGGTTTGGATTCAACGTATTCAACTTCAATTGTCCACCCCTCATCATCAACAAAAGATGTTTTGGTGTTTTTCATGAATCTTTCCGTGTTTTCTTTTCCCCACATACTTTCAAGCGTCTCACGAATCTCCTCTACATCCACATCCGGTTCTTGTTCTACTTCGGGTGTTTCTGTAACCGTGTTAACACAAATGGTTTCATCGTTGCTCGACTTGGAACCTAAGTGTTGATTGAGGCTAATACCCCCACACTCAAAACTTTGATAGATTTTATCCATGTCTATAGTATCCGCTACCATTTCTTCACTAACTACTTTATTTGTGTTAACCTCTTGTATCCCAACCATCATACAATATCCCTCATCAAATTCTCTCTCCACTATATATGCCGAAGGAAAACGCATATTTTCCGAATTATAAAATCTAAAAGTTCCGTTTCCTTCTTCAAAAGTGATAGAACCTGCACCTGGGTCGATTTTACAATCCGCGGTTGCATTGAATACACGCCCGACTAACAATGGAACATCTTCATTCGTAGGCATATCAAAAATGGTGAATGGTACTTCAAGGAAGACACCTTTCACACTAACCATCACATCACAAAGTACACCAAGTGCCTGACACTTAGTATTGTTACCAAGTGTGACAGTTATCGTATGTTGAGTTTGAACATTTTCTTCCTTTTCCTTTGCTTGTCTCATGTATTCATTCCATTCTAATATCTTTTGTATTTGTTTTTGTGAAAATGGAGCAGCCTTATATTCAGTTTTACTTTCCTTAATAAAGTCTCTAGCCATTCCATAAAAGTTATTTCTTTTTCCTTTATTGGTTGTTCCATATTTTTAAATAAGATTTGAGATTTAGATTTTAGAATGGAGATTTTAATTATAGGAGGAATTAAGATTTGAATGACAAAATAATTTAAGTAATTAATAATAACTAAATAGATTAAATTTTAAGTAATAAAATATAAATAACTTATAAATAAATTAAAATAACAACTTTTATCGCTGACAACAAATAAATAAACATAAATCAGATTATTGAATCTTTCAAGTCCAAATGGTCGTCAACGTCTAGGCTCAAGCAGGAAACTTTAAATCGGAACCACAACAACCATTCCCTAAAGGAGGACAGTCACCACTCTTTCAAGAAATATCAATAACCAACTTATATCCAAATATTCGTATTTACTGCGCTCCCCGGCAGCGACGCCAAAAGTTGATGTGTCAAAAGTGTGTGTAGTAGTGCTTAATTTGCCTTCGAACTTTTAAATTTATAAAACCTTTATTAATACACTTTAACATCCTAAAGAGCAACAAGACCCGATCAGATGTAGTATTTTAGGTTATCGTTCCAAGAGAGCATGAAAGCAGATAAGAGTTGTTCTTTTATTCTTTAGTCTAATTCTTATTAAAAAATTAGAAATATATATTATGTTTTTTTGTTGTTGTTTAGGTTTTGAATATTATCTCTTAGGAAAGAGACATTTGAAGGTACGTTCTTAATGAATTGAATAATAAACTATTAAGAAGAAAAGAATAAAGATCAAGAGAAACAATTATAAATAAAAGCAGTTACATGAACGAATAACTTGTATGGGAATCATATTAGGTAAGTTTCATGACTTATATTAACACCAATCAAGATAATAATCATAGACCAACTATTATCCTAAATAGGCTAAGACAAGTGTTGCATATCATTCAATAGGTAGGACTTAAAGCATATGCAAGACACGTGATGTTCATGGCTAACATCTCAATTCTTAGTATTTAATTCAATTACATGATACGTATCAATCTTATGATGAGGATTAACATGCAAATAGATTGAAAAATTATATAAACTATTAAACATCAAGTAGATCAAGTCAAGTTACTAGCTGAAAGTCAATTTGTACTCGGTTCTCATACAATCATTAATCAAATACATCTAATCATTAGTCAATTTGGGCCTTTATACAGCGATACAAATTAGCCCAAGATTAAAAAAACAGATTAAAAGATTAATGTTATTCTAATTAATCGTATAACAACACTAATATCAAGACACCTACACAAAGAAGCACAAATTATCTTTTTTGAAAGGCGATTTTTAGAAAACAAACATACATTAACTAGAGAAGAAGAATATATCAGTGATTGTAAGTACAAATTAGTTTCCATTACTTTCTACTTCATTTGTTAAATCAAGAGTTGTGTATGGTTTGCTTGTACACAAAGCTGTTTAATTAATAATTAGTTTAATATAAATATATATATTTGTGCTGTTAGGGTTTTTAAAGATCGTAATTTAAAATTAATGTAAACATGATCATCATTTGATAGATAAACTTATACGGATTTATTTGTTTAAATATTTGTATTGGTTGCATGTATGTTAGTTGTTGGATAATAATAATTGCTTAATATATATAAATCCAAATTTAATTAGTATAAATTGGTATTTAAATAGGCTCTACTTGTAGTGACCCAAACTTTTCCATGATTATCCCATAATTATATATTAAATGAAAACTATATTTACATGATTAAATGTATCCAACATGTTAAGCAATCAAACTTGTTAAGACTTGATTATTTGAAATAGGTTTCATGTAGATAATTGATCACCCAAATTGACCGGCGATTCACGTACGTTTAAACTTGTAAAAACTATATGATGATATATATATATATATATATATATATATATATATATATATAGTTAACATGATATTATGATAAGTAAGTATCTCATTAGGTATATTAACAATGAGTTATAAACATAATAATGAGACTACTAAGTTAAGAAACTCGAAACAATATATATATAATGATTATCGTTATAACAACGTCTTACTAAATACATATGTATCATATTAAGATATTGTTACAATATAGTTAACATGATAAAATGATAATTAAATATATTATTAAGTGTGTTAACAATGAACTACATATGTAAAACAAAACTACTAACTTAAGAATTTCGAAACGAGACATATATGTTACGATTATCGTTGTAACGACATTTTAATGTATATATACCACATTAAGATATATTCATACATCATAATATCATGATAATGTAATAATTTAACATCTCATTAGATATAATAAACATTAGGTTAACAACATTAAATGAGATCGTTAACTTAAAGGTTTCAAAACAACACTTACATGTAACGACTAACGATGACTTAACGACTCCGTTAAAATGTATATACATGTAGTATATTAAGATGTATTAGTACACTTTTGAAAGACTTCAAGACATATATCAAAGTACTTCTACTTAACAAAAATGCTTACAATTACATCCTCATTCATTTTCATCAACAATTATACTCGTATACGTACAGTAGATGTACTCGTATTGTACGCATCTTTTAGACTTATTTACTATTAATCTATACCAATAAAAATTTGCTCTTAGAAGCCCTCATTTAGTCAACAAACATTTGGAACCAACATTTGGCAACTAGCATGAATTATTACACTAAAATCAAAATACAACTTGCTTAAATGGACACCATGATTCACGAAAATTAGCACACACTCATACACTTTCATTTTTCAATTTTCTTTCATCCATTTGATCTCTCTCTTGTTCCATGATGATGTTCTAAGTGTTCTTCATCATATTCATCAAAATCTATATCAATCTATCTCATAAATCCAACCTTTGATCAACTTACAAAACAACTACTCAATAACACATCAAGAACACTTTCAAGTTTGCAAGTCTACTTCCAAGCTTTCTAATCCATTACAATCAATCATCTAAGATCAAGAAACCTTTGTTATTTATAGTAGGTTATCTCTCTAATTCAAGGTAATACTCATATTCAAACTTTGATTCAATTCCTATAACTATAAACTATCTTAATTCGAGTAAAAATCTTACTTGAATTTGTTTTCGTGTCATGATTCTACTTCAAGAACTTTCAAGCCATCCAAGAACCTTTGAAGCTAGATCATTTCTTATCACTTCCAGTAGGTTTACCTACTAAACTTGAGGTAGTAATGATGTTCATAACATCATTCGATTCATATATATATATATTACTATCTTATTCGAAGATTTAAACTTGTAATAACTGAGAACATAGTTTAGTTAATTCTAAACTTGTTCCCAAACAAAGTTAATCCTTCTAACTTGACTTTTAAAATCAATTAAACACATGTTCTATATCTATATGATATGTTAACTTAATGATTTAAAACCTGGAAACACGAAGAACAACGTAAAACCGGACATACGTCGTCATAGTAAAATCGGGGGCTGTTTTGGGTTAGATAATTAAAAACTATGATAAACTTTGATTTAAAAGTTTTTCTCCTGGAAAAATGATTTTTCTTATGAACTGAAACTATATCCAAAAATCATGGTTAAACTCAAAGTGGAAGTATGTTTTTCAAAATGGTCATCAAGACTTCGTTTTTTCGACTAAAATGACTACCTCTACAAAAATGACTTGTAACCTGTATTTCCGACTATAAACCTATATTTTTCTGTTTAGTTTCATAAAATACAGTTCAATATGAAACCATAGCAAGTTGATTCACTCAAAACGGATTTAAAACGAAGAAGTTATGGGTAAAACAAAATTGGTTAAAAATGGTTAATTTGACTACGGGATGAATTGACAAAAATCTATACTAACCATATCATAACTAACTTATATTGTATTATACATGTATTCTAACATATATTATGTAATCTTGATAGACCATAGACACGTATACTATGTTTTGACATATCATATCGACGTCATCTATATATATTATTTGGATCAACCATAGACACTCTATATGCGGTAATGTTCGAGTTAGCTATACAGGGTTGAGGTTGATTCCAAAATAATATATATACTTTGAGTTGTGATCAAGTCTGAGACTTGTATACACTGGGTCGTGGATTGATTCAAGATAATATATATTAATTTATTTCTATACTACTAAATATGGACAACTAATTGTGGACTACGAACGTTGGACTGTAAACTTAATAAACTTAAATCGTTAAAACTTAATAAAATATATTGTGAATATATTTCAATCATACTTTGATATATATGTATATATTTGTTATAGGTTCGTGAATCGACCCGTGGCCAAGTCTTATTTTCGACGAAGGAAAAATCTGTGAAAGTGAGTTATAGTCTCACTTTTAAAATCTAATATTTTTTGGATGAGAATACATGCAGTTTTATAAATATTTTACAAAATAGACATAAGTACTTGAAACTATATTCTATGATTGAATCATTATACCGGATATCACCCTTTCAGCTTGGTAGCCTAAGAATTTGGGAACAGGCCCCCAAATTGACGCGAATCATGAAGATAGATCTATGGGCCTAACGAACCCCATCCATGTTATGGATGCTTTAGTACTTCGATTTTATATACAGATGAGTGTACCTGTATATTGGGGATATTCTAGATGCATTTTTTAATATCGGTTACCAGGTGTTCATCATATGAATAATTTTTATGCAGATTGCATGTTGTTTATGAGAAATGGAAATATGAGATCTTGTGGTCTATTATTACGATTTGATAAATATATAGGTTAAACCTATAACTCACCAACATTTTTGTTGACGTTTTAAGCATGTTTATTCTCTGGTGATTATTAAGAGCTTTCGCTGTTGCATGCTAAATAAAGACAAGATTGAAGTCTGCATGCTTGTATAATATTGTTTAAAAACTGCATTCGAAGACTTAAGTTGATGTGTAATATTATTATAAACCATTGTGTAATGGTCATGTGATAACGCTATATTTTAGATTATCATTATTTGATAAACGTCGTAATGTTTTTAAAACCTTCAACGATAAAATAAAGGTTATGGTTGTTTTAAAAATCGAATGCAGTATTTGAAAAACGTCTCATATAGAGGTCAAAATCTCGCAACCAAATCAATTAATATGAAACGTTTATAATCATTATGAACGGGACATTTCAGTTGGTATCCGAGCATTGGTCTTAGAGAACCAGAAATTTGCATTAGTGTGTCTAACCGAGTTTGTTAGGATGCATTAGTGAGTCTGGACTTCGACCGTGTTTACTTGAAAAACGATTGCTTAACACTTTTTGTTGGAAACTATATATTGTAAACATGTAAATATTATGTGATATATTAATCTCTTAACGTGTTTGATATTGTGTGATAGATGTCTACCTCTAGTACAAATCTCATTGACTCACCTAATAATAATGAAGAGTCGAATATATTTTGGGAAGATTCACAAATTCCCGAAGAGGAACCGGAAGAAGAGGAACCGGAAGAAGAGGTTCCGGAGGAGGAAATATTAGAAACCACAGAAAAACAGATAAATAAAATAAAATCCCCAACCAATGGACCAAAGTTAAAAATGGTCAATGGTGTTTCCGCCGAGGAAGCAAAATATTGGGAAAATTGTCAATTTTCTGATGAATCGGATTCCGATGAGGATTCCGATGATGTTATAGAAATTACCCCGACCCAATTTGAAAAAGCAAAAGAAAACAATAAGGGAAAAGGTATCAAAATAGAGAAATCTAATTCCAACCCCAATGAACTTTATGTTAACATGAAATATCCCGATGGGAAATACCGTCAACACCCGTATTTCTTAAGTTTTAACTATAACCCGGGGACATCTAAGCCACCAGGTTTTTCTAAACCATTGGTGAAAACAACGGCTCGTATTAGAGGAACATCATATATCCCTAGGAAATTAGCGAAACGAACCAAGTCCGAAGAGGAAGAAACAAGTGAGTCGGAATGAAGAGGAGTAACCATGTTGTGTAATATATGTATTGTAGTGTGCTTGTACTTTGATGATATATGTAAAAATTGCTTGTATTATTTGTTAACTATCTTTTACAAATCTAATCCTTGTCTATTTTACAGTATAAAACACACAATGGACGTTAAGGATAGACAACCAAAAATTTTAGAAGACCTACCAGGAGATATGATTGATGAAATCTTGTCTAGAGTTGGTCAGAATTCATCGGCACAATTATTTACGGCGAAATTAGTTTGTCGAACATTTGAAAGACGTTCCAAGCATGCCTTAGTTCATAAAAGGCTTTCTTTTGAAAGATGGGGTATATCACATTAGGGAGACTTTAAGTTACGCCGTATTTTCTTTCAGGTAGTAAATGCGGGAAATCCAGATGCAATTTTACGCTACGGGTTGAGAACCTATTTTGACACCACATATCCCAACATAGGACTTCGTTCTTTAGAAAGAGCTTCTAACATGCAACATAAAGAAACATGTTATGTTTACGGGTTAGTGATGTTCGCTTCTCAATAAAGTGAGAAAAAGAACATCGGATTACAATTGTTAATTAAAACATTCCCACAAGTGACGGATTCGGTAGTTGGGGTGAGAAACAAGGTTTTTAGATTGTTACGGGGCTATTGGGCATTACGTAACCCTCGTCCTTTTGATGACGTTACAACATGCTGTCTTGCCAACTACCACAACGGTTATTTTCCACAAGACCAAGGATGGAAAATAATACTAGTAAAACCCGAATGCATGACTTGTTTCTGGACTTATGAATTACGTACCTTTATTAATTTTGCTGAACGACTTGCGTATTAAATAGAATTGTCTTCACAATTACCTTGTATCAAAGTTATTGTGTGCTATATTTTATGCTATATGTAAAATAGCGGTATTGTAAGTTTGTAAAATATTGTATATAAGTTTGAACGCGAAATATTATTGTTGATGTTATAGGAGGTGTATATGAAATAGCTTATATTTTACTAGGAAAACTATTAAATACGATACAATTTTACACAAGATATTTATTTATTTATAGAATGGATATACTTAAACCTTGCTACAACACTTATAGGCAGTGTACCTAATCGTACAGTAGTGTAGTTTTTAGTATGTCCGGTTCTTCCACAGGGAAAAATCTTTAACCAAAGCTTAACGCTATATTAGTTTTAATTTTATAAAAATCAAATATATATAAGTAATATTATTATTATAAAGGGGGTTTTTACCGTTTAATGACCGGTTTGTCGATTTTTAAAACTTTAGTCGCAGTTAAAACCTAATGTAAAATATTAAAAATAAATAAAAGACTAAATTTAAAGCGTAAAGTAAATAACGATAATGAAATTGCGATAAATAAAAGTGCGATAAAAAAAATTGCGATAATTAAAAAGTACGATAATTAAAAGTGCAATTAAATACAATAACAATAAATAAAAATGCGATAATTAGAAGTGCAATTAAACATAAAATAAAGGAAATTAAATATGAAATAAAATAATTATGCTTATTTAAACTTCCGTAATCATGATGTTTGACGTGTTGATTTTAGTTTTATGCCCATGGGTTAATTGTCCTTTGTCCTGGATTATTCAATATGTCCGTCTGGTTTTTGTCCATAACAGTCCATCAGTCATAAATATAAAGTGCGAGTATCCTCGTCAAATTATCCTTATACCCGAAGTCAAATATTCCAACTAATTGGGGATTTAAACTGTAACAAGGTTTTAATACTTTGTTTAATAATTACACCAGGATATCGACTGCGTGTAATCCAAGGTTTAATACTTTGTTAACAATTACGCCAAGTGTCCTTGTACATAATTTCACCCCTGTTTTAATAATTCCATAGACTATTAATTCATTCCCGTGTCAGGTTAAATGAACGATTATTCGTACATATAAATACCCCGCCCATAGTATATATGGTTATTTATAGGGACGTCCAATTGTAAATCTTTATATTAAAATTAACAAACTATCATTTAGTTAAACAAATATAAAGCCCATTATTAGCCCATAGTCTAATTTCCACAAGTGTCATTCTTTTGTCCAAACCCCAATTATGGTACAAAGCCCAATTACCCAATTTTAGTAATTAGCCCAACATCATGATTACTTCATTTTAAATAAGAATAATAATAACTTAGCTACGAGACATTAATGTAAAAAAGTTGAACATAACTTACAATGATTAAAAATAGCGTAGCGTTACACGGACAGAATTTCGACTTATACCCTTACAACATTCGCTAATATACCCTTATTATTAGAATTTAAAATTAAAATTAAAATTAAAATATATATATATATATATATATATATATATATATATATATATATATATATATATATATATATATATATATATATATATATATATATATATATATATATATATGGATATCTTTTTACGATCAAAATGCGTTGGCTTTTATAGGCAGTTTCAGAATTTGGGGCTCCGCGAGTCGCGGCCTCTTTTCTCTTAGAACTCCGCGAGTCGCGGAGATATCGGAACCAGCTCACACAAGTTTGGATCCTAGTCTGCCGACGGTTTTAATATATAAATATTATATATATATAATTTATATAATTAATTATATATTATATTATATTTATATACATAGTTAACTTGTAATTTTTAGTCCGTTGCGTCGAGCGTTGAGAGTTGACTCTGGTCCCGGTTCCGGATTTTCGAACGTCCTTGCGTACAATTTAATATCTTGTACTTTGCGTTTTGAATCTTGTACTCTTGTAATTCTGAGACGTTTCTTATCAATAATTGGAACCTCTTTGATTGTATTTTGTACTTTTGAGCTTTTTGGTCGTTTGCATCTTCAATTCGTCGAATCTATCTTTTGTCTTCACCTTTTATTATTTAAACGAATATCACTTGTAAATAGAACAATTGCAACTAAAAGCTTGTCTTTCTTGAGGGATAATGCTATGAAATATATGTTCGTTTTTAGCATTATCAAATATTCCCACACTTGAGCGTTGCTTGTCCTCAAGCAATATAGTCTTGAAATATACTAGAATCACTTCTTTATTCTTCACACTTTGTACATTAGTGATTTCTATACGGCGGTATAAACAATGGTAGTAATGATGTGGTTTACAGTCCCACATGACTATTAAAATTTAGATCCATTAAGGAATTTGGATCTTTATGAAAACATTTGATCTTTTGAAAATTAAATCTAGTTTTTACCCTAGATAAGTTTTTCGGATTAACCCTTCACCGGTGTTTGCAAATTCTTTTTGTGGGTTTGGTGGGTTTCATATTTGAAATTTTTAGCTCAAAACTTGTGGTTTTGTGTCATCCACTTGCTAACCTTGTATTAGGAAAGCAACACGTCCAGTATACTTGCTCTGTTTATTACCTTTCGGTAAACTACCGTCCGGTTGTAAAGGAAAGCGTTGAACAAGCAACTGTTAAGGCAATGTCCCCTGACATGCTTTTAATTATGGTCTATAATGTGTCGGACGCAATTACTATCCTTGGTAGGAGCAATAGTAAAGCTCACCCTTATAATTTTTCGGTCTGGCACAAGGTCCTGTCTTCGACCATGCTATGCAACCACCGTTCTTACGGTTGACACCCGAATTGGTTCAGGTGACCTAATGAATTTCAGGTGAATTCCTAGGATTTTACGCGTTCAATGGTAATGAACGCATTGAAAATAGGTTTTCAGAAAACAAATCGGTTTTAATTTGATCAAAATATTTTCTCGTTCAAGCTCGAGTTTAGATATCATTGAATTCCATAAGTTTGTAATTCTCAATCTTTAAGGTCAATCTCTAGGATTGAGTAATATCAGTCTTAAAAGCTGATTTTTGATCTTTAAGGAGATTATCCTTTCTGGGGATCTGATTCATTAGTCTTATCCAGCTAATTTGCACGGTGCCCCCCCATTGTACGAAATAAATCCTTCTCATGGTTAGAATAAATCTGACCACTTGGCGACCCTGTTTGATGCTGAGGTCCGTAGATTTCCTGCTGATTTTAGTGATGACTTTTCTAGATTTTTCGTCAACCTACAGCTGGTCTGGACGACAACTTCCTGACCTAAATCAAGAAGCGCGTTTCTTTTTAGGAATACTTTACTTCCTTTTAATGATGGAATTGATTCATCGTGTAGATCCATCTTTCTTACAGTAAATCGGGTAAAACTTTTTAGTTTAGTCCAAAGCAAAAGTATTTTCAGTTATTTTGTTACAGAAATATGTGACATATGTTTAAAATAACTTGGTAAATTTTCTCACACTTGGCTTTTATTTTCCTTTTTATTGTCCTCTATTTTATTTTAAATGAATTCTAACATTCTGGTTTGTTTCTCAATTTATGTCCTTTCCGAGGTAACAATAATTTCGGTGTTAACACCTAGTTTTATCGTTCATAAATATGTATAAACATGATTTTGAATTCATTTAATTGAAAATTTTGAAAATTTTTACTAGAATTGGGTAGTCAGTATATAAGACTAGGGCTATTTTTTATTATCAGAGGACACTAGATTCTAATACAACTACTGCTTTACTAGTATTTCTAATGGTAGCCAAGTATTTTAAATCAAAAAAAAAAATATTTAAAATTCCGAAAGAATTTAACCCCTTCTCACACTTAAGATCTTGCAATGCCCTCATTTGCAATAAATCAATAACAATTTAAATTATTGAGGGTAAATAGCGTAGAAAAATGATTAAATTTTACCAAAGTTTCCAAACATATTGGCATTTTTTTTTCGAACCTTATAACTTTATAAAACATAAAATTAATTTAAAAATTAAAATTTTGTTTCTTTTTAGGATGAGGGTGTTTCGAATCGATGTCCTAGTCCGTCCCTCGACAAAATTTTAAAATTTGTCAATTTAAAGCGCGGTTTTAAAAGCAAAGATTTTTGGGTTTTTTAATGTTTTTGGCATACTTTAATTTAAATAAGATTAAAAATAATGATAATAAAAGTTCTCGTCCCTCCCTTGGGTAGAGCAATTTCGGTTCAAAGACCTAGTCTTCAACTCACGATGAATTTTAAAAATTATATTTTTAACTTAGCGAAATAAAGTAAATTTTTGTTTTTTAAATTCACACCAAACTTAAATTTAAAATGCATAAAATTAAAAATTCATATTTTTTTTTAAAAATTAAAAATTCACACCAAACTTATATTATATTTTTGTTTTTATACATACAAACTTATATTAATTTTTCAAATATTTACAATTTTAAATAAGTTTACAATATTAAATTAATATTTATATATTAATTTAAAAAAATGGTAAAAATAAAATTAAAAATCTTTTTGGCTTTTATCCCACTTTAATCAATCAAATATTATCAAAAATATACGCCCCTCTTTTCGGTAAAGTAATTTTGGTTCCATAACCTAATTTAACTCATGACGAATTTTTGAAATATTTTGAGTTGATTGATTAAAGATATTTATACCTTAAGAATAAACGTTAAATTTCGCAGTGATGTAATAAATTTTTGTATGATATCAATAATTTCGGTCGCAAGACCTAATTTCATCGAATACCAATTTAATACTTTATAGCGAACAAATTAGCGTTTATTATCAAAAGGTTAAAAATAAAAATAAAAATAAAAAAAATGTACAAACTTACCTGTGAAATATATTTCTTAGTGATATGCTCTAGCCCACTTATAAGATAGTCGGACTAATTGGTTTTCCATGGCTACATAGGCGTAACCTCGAGCATTCAGTGTTTTTTATTCTAAACATATGAACGGTCCATCTCTGCATAAAGTAACAAATTCGGTATTTGAATAGGTTTGATTATTTGAACATTTACCTTCGTGTGACCATTTTCCGCATTTGTGACATTTTTCAAGGTGTCGTGCTCTTCTTTTCGCTGCGGATTTTGATTTTCCTTTACCAAATTGTAACTTATTATCTTCGCATCTGGATTTTTTCTTACTCCGTCCAATTTCTCTCTGATTAATGATACTAGTTCACTCGGAAGTGTGTCATTATTACGTTTAGTAATCAAAGCGTGTAGCATTAGACCATGGTTTAGTTCACAGGAAGTCTTCATTTCGTAAAAACCTAAAAAAAAATAAAAATTCAGAATGGGGGGAGAAGACTAGTTCTTTAGGGTCTGCTAGGGAAAGACCATTCGGGTTCCATTTTCGAGAACTACACAAAAACAGAAAATCTAACTCTAACAGAAATAAATATTATCCTTTAAAGACTTGATTCTCCCCACACTTAGTTAGCTGTGGTATCGAAATTGTGATTAACTTCATTGTTGACTTCCATCAGATTATCTATGCAGTGTTTAACTCTGTTACCATTAACTTTAAATTCAATCCCATTTGAATTTATTAATTCTACTGTTCCGTATGGGAAAATTTTTTTGACTATAAATGGTCCAGACCATCTTGATTTCAATTTTTCAGGAAATAGCTTGAATCGTAAATTGAAAAGAAGAACTCTGTCTCCTTCTTTAAATTCTTTTGAACTTCTGATTCTTTTATCATGCCATTTCTTCGTTCTTTCCTTATAGATTAACGAATTTTCGTATGTTTCTTGTCTTAATTCTTCTAATTCGTTTAATTGACTTAACCGTAGACGTCCAGCTTCATGTAAATCAAGATTACATGTCTTCAAAGCCCAAAATGCTTTGTGTTCAATTTCTACTGGAAGATGACATGCTTTTCCGTAAACGAGTCTAAAAGGTGTGGTTCCAATTGGAGTTTTGTAGGCTGTTCTAAAAGCCCAGAGTGCATCCTCCAATTTAATTGACCACTCCTTCGGATTTGATCCTACGGTTTTCTCTAGAATACGTTTTAAAGCTCGGTTGGTATTTTCAACTTGTCCACTTTTCTGTGGATGATATGCGGTGGAGATTTTATGAGTTACTCCATATCTTTTAAGAACTTTCTCAAGTTGATTATTATAGAAATGAGTTCCCCGATCACTTATTAAAGCTTTCAGTGTTCCAAACCTTGCAAAAAGACGTTTTAAAAAGTTGACTACAACTCGTGCATCGTTAGTTGGGAGAGCTTGTGCTTCCGCCCATTTAGATACATAATCAATGGCAACGAGAATGTAGAGATTATTATGAGATTTTGGAAATGGACCCATAAAGTCAATACCCCAAATGTCAAATACTTCACATACTTGAATGACATTTTGTGGCATTTCATCATGTTGACTTATTTTTCCGGCCCTTTGACAAGCATCACATGATTTGCAAAGAAGGTGTGCGTCTTTGTAAATTGTAGGCCAATAAAATCCAGCATCATAAACTTTTCTTGCTGTGAGTTGAGGCCCATAATGTCCTCCTGTTGGTCCTGTGTGACAATGGTTTAAGATTTGATTGGCTTCATCTCCGAATACACATCGGCGTATTATTCCATCTGGACAACTTTTAAACAGATGTGGATCTTCCCAGAAATAGTGTTTTATATCACTAAAGAATTTCTTTCGTTTTTGGTATGACAATCCTTTTTCAAGGAATCCACAAACTAAGTAGTTTGCATAGTCTGCAAACCATGGAATTTCATTATAATCTATCTGCAATAGATATTCATCAGGATAGTTGTCTTGTATGGCCGATTCATTTAGAACTTCTAATTCGGGATTTTCAAGACGAGAAAGATGATCAGCGGCGAGATTTTTTGCTCCTCTTTTATCTCGGATTTCAATATCAAACTCTTCTAAGAGTAAGATCCAATGGATTAATCTTGATTTAGCATCTTGTTTCGAAAATAGGTATCTAAGAGCAGAATGGTCAGTATAGACCACCGTTTTTGCTAGAACGAGATATGAACGAAATTTGTCAAAAGCGAAGACAATAGCAAGGAGTTCTTTTTCAGTAGTTGTGTAATTTGTTTGTGCTCCTTGTAACGTCTTACTAGCGTAATAAATAGGTTGAAATCGTTTTTCAATCCTTTGTCCTAAAACGGCTCCCATTGTAAAATCACTTGCATCGCACATAAGTTCGAATGGTAGATTCCAATTTGATGTTATCATGATCGGCGCATTAGTGAGTTTCTCTTTAAGAATATTAAAAGATTTGATGCATTCATCTGAAAAGATGAATGGAGCATCCTTTTCTAGGAGTTTATTCATAGGAGTGGCAATTTTAGAAAAATCTTTTATGAAACGTCGGTAAAAACCGGCATGCCCTAGAAAACTCCCAACTCCTCTAACATTGGTGGGATGTGGAAGTTTAGCAATTACATCTACTTTAGCTCTATCTACTTCAATTCCTTCCTTTGAAATTTTATGTCCAAGAACGATGCCTTCTTTAACCATGAAATGGCATTTCTCCCAATTAAAAACTAGATTTGATTGTTCGCATCTAATAAGCATTCGTTCAAGATTATGATTCAAATGTATCACCGAAGACTGAAAAGTCATCCATGAAAACTTCCATGCATTCTTCTATCATGTCGTGAAAAATCGCCATCATGCACCTTTGAAAGGTTACAGGGGCGTTGCAAAGTCCAAATGGCATGCGTTTGTAAGCAAAAGTACCATAAGGGCACGTGAATGTGGTTTTCTCTTGGTCTTCGGGTGCTATTGGAATTTGAAAATATCCGGAAAAACCATCTAGAAAACAATAGTAACTGTTTCCGGCTAATCTTTCCAACATTTGATCAATAAAAGGTAAGGGAAAGTGATCTTTTCTAGTGGCGTCATTTAATTTTCTATAATCAATACAAACACGCCATCCTGTTACAGTCCTAGTAGGAATAAGCTCATTTTTCTCATTTGTAATGACAGTCATGCCACCCTTCTTAGGCACGCATTGAACTGGGCTTGCCCATGGACTATCAGAAATTGGATAAATTAAACCTGCATCAAGCAGTTTAATAATTTCTTTTTTAACAACATCTTGCATATTAGGATTTAGTCTTCGTTGGCGTTGCACATACGTTTTATGACCTTCTTCCATAAAGATTTTATGTGTGCAATACGAAGGACTTATTCCTTTAATATCATGAATTTTCCATGCAATAGCTGGTTTATGAGCTTTTAGCACAGAAATGATTTGTGATTTCTCATTTTCAGTAAGAGAAGACGATATTATTACAGGTAATTCAGATTCACCATGTAAATAAGCGTGTTCCAAATGGTTTGGAAGTGGCTTTAACTCTAATATCGGATGTTCTTCTATTAATGTTTTGTATTGATATCTGTCTTCTTCTTTTAGTATTTGAATTTCTTCTGTTGTTGGTTCATATCCATTAGCTATTAGTGTAGCTAACATTTCAGTTTCATCAATTGGTTCAGTACCTTCTCCTAAAGAACATTCTCCTGTTCCTTGTAATTCTGGAAATTCTTCTAACAATTCTGCATGTGAATCTATAGTTTGAATATAATAACATGTATCATCTGCAGATTGCGGTTGTTGCATTGCTTTATCAACTGAAAAGGTAACACTCTCATCCTCTATACTTAGGGTCAGTTTCTTACTGAACACGTCTATCATTGCTTTAGCCGTGTTTAAGAATGGTCTTCCTAATATAAGAAGAACTTGAGAATCTTCTTCCATGTCCAGAACAACAAAATCTACTGGAAATACTAAAGTACCAACTTTAACTAGCATGTTCTCCATTATCCCTCTAGGATATTTTATTGATCGATCGGCTAGTTGTATACTTATTCTTGTTGGTTTTAATTCTCCAAGGTCTAGTTTAGCGTATAGTGAATACGACATTAAATTTATACTAGCACCTAAGTCTGCCAATGCTTCTATTGAACTAAGACTACCCAGAAAACATGGAATTGTGAAACTTCCTGGATCTGATAGTTTTTCTGGTATCTTATTCAACAGTACTGCAGAACAATTAGCATTCATAGTAACGGCCGAGAGTTCTTCCATTTTCTTTCTACTTGTGATTAAATCTTTCAGAAATTTAGCATATCTAGGCATTCCTGAAATTACATCAATGAAAGGAAGATTTACATTTATCTGTTTAAACATATCCAAGAATTTAGATTGCTCGGCTTCAAGTTTCTCTTTTTTCATTTTACTCGGGTAAGGAAGTGGTGGTTGGTATGGTTTAACATAAGGTTTAGCCTTAACTGTGTTATCTTCATTAACCTTTTCAACTACCGGTTCTTTTTCCTTATCTTGTTCAGGTTGTGGTTCTTGTGGAGTAGGAATAGCTTAATCAGAAATTACAGGTATTTCAGGTGGTTTAAGTGTTGTACCACTTCTTGTGGTAATGGCTTTAGCTGTTTCATTCTGAGGGTTAGCATTTGTATCACTAGGTAGACTTCCCGATTTTCTTTCACCGATTAACCTTGCTAGGTTACTTACTTCTTGTTCCAAGTTTTGGATAGAAGCTTGCTGATTTCTAAATGCTTGAGCATTTTGTTCATTGGTTTGTTTTTGAGATGTGAAAAACTGTGTTTGAGTTTCAACTAGCTTCGTTATCATATCTTCTAAATTTGGCTTTTTATCATCGGGTTGTGGTGGTTTGTTTTGAAAATTAGGTCTTTGTTGATTGTAAGTATTGTTGGATACTTGTTGATTACTAGGACCTTGTTGGTTGTTGTATGGAACATTTCGGTTATAATTCTGGTTTTGATTGTAAATCGGTCTTGGCGGTTGATAATTATTCTGATAATTATTTTCAAGCCTTTGGTTTAGATATGAAATATTCTCTCTTTGTTCCATTGTTAGTTCAATACTGAGACAATCTTTTGTCAAATGTGGTCCTCCACACTGCTCACAACTAATTCGTATTGAGTGAATATCTTTAGTCATCTTTTCCATTCGTCTCTCGACAGCATCTATCTTTGCATAAATGGAATCTAAGTCATGGCTAGAATCGGCTCTAGCTGCTTTAGATGATCTAACGATATCTTTTTCTTGGTGCCACTCATGTGAGTGGGAAGCAGTGTTATCAATAATTTTATAAGCATCAGTTTCGGTTTTCTTCATAATAGAACCACCAGCTACTATGTCGATGTATTTCCTTGTAGTGATGTCGCATCCTTGGTAGAATATTTGTACTATTTGACAGGTGTCTAAACCATGTTGCGGACATCCTCTCAATAACTTTCCAAATCTTGTCCATGCCTCATATAGAGTTTCATTCGGCTTCTGTGTGGGCGTAACAATTTCTCCTTGAAGTCTCACGGCTTTAGATGCCGGAAAGAATTGTTTAAGAAATTTTTCAACTAAAACGTCCCATGTATCAATCGCCCCTTCAGGTAACGATTCCAACCAATCTTTGGCTTCTCCCTTTAAAGTCCAGGGAAATAACATGAGATATATCTGTTCATCTTCAACTTCTCTTATTTTAAATAGTGTGCAGATCCTATTAAAGGTACGAAGATGTTCATTTGGATCTTCCTTCGGCGCACCACTAAATTGGCATTGATTAGTCACCATATGTAGAATTTGTCCTTTGATTTCATAATCTGGCGCATTAATGTCTGGATGAGTAATTGCGTGACCTTGGCCAGTGCGTTTAGCTATCATTCGGTCTTCCATACTTAGAGGTTCCAGATTCTCCATGATTGAATTTGTTGAATCTGAATCACTAGAGGATTCTGATTTAATGGTTCGTTCCTCAACAATCTCTGTTTGAATGATTGGTGGTTCCGGAGGAAAAATTAATGGTTCAGGATCTATGAATCGTCCCTGAATATTCTCCGGATACTCAATTGTGAGGTCGGGTTCAAAAAATGGATTATCGGAAATTTGAATTGGAGTACTTGGTCGACTGGATGACGATTCTAAAGAAAAATCAACGGCGATAATATTAGCTAGATGTCTTGATCGAGTTACAGGTGGTGAACGTACAAAAGGTGGTGAACGTCTTGCTCGGTGCATTCACTGAATATCCTATTAGTTTTTAAAAAGAAAGAAAAATTATATAAGTTATCCAATTAATAGACTTTTCTGATTTTTCCCACGTTTCGAATAGCCAAAAGATGCAGCAGAGGGGCATGATTCGTTTGGTCTCAATATAATTGAGTACTGTTTGGCTCCAATAACCCAGTCCACGTACAAATCCAACTATTACTACGAACCAGAAAATTTTGATGTCTATCAATTTAACCACTTAAAATAAATTTTCGTAATTTTAAGAAATTTAGAGAAGAAGTAGAATAAAAATCTATGTCCTAAAACTAGAATGGCGAGAAATAAGAAAGAAAAAGAGCGCGTCGAAAAAGAAAAGGGTTGAAAAATAAAAGGCGTCGAAAAATAAGAAAGAAAAAAAATGACTTATAGAACTTTAAAATACTCGACTATCCCAACCTTATTACTATCACTAACTTAAAATTAAAATTGCAAATTGAGATTACTAATTGGAGTGATAATTGATACATAGGTAAAAGGCGTCGAAAAATAAAAATAAGAAAGTAGTGCGTTAAAACTTAAGAAAGAACTAAAAACTAAAAAATTAAAAGTTGCGTCTAAAAATATTAAAGCTTAAAAGTAAAACTATATCTCAAATGGCAATAACTTAAAAAGGTACTAAAACTTAAAAAGGCGTCGCAAAATTCTAGAGTACCTAAATCTTAGTCTAAAGAAAAAGCACTTAAGGGAATTTACGACAAAGCCTAAAAATCTAGAAGTAAAAATAATTATGGCAAAAACTATAACTTAAAATTAATTACGAGCGAAAAATACAAATATTACGAATAAACAAATAAAAAGATACAATATATAAAAATAAACTAAAAGTTGTAAAAAGTACAATTTTTATAAAAATATTATTTTTATATTATTTATATTATAAAACTATAAATTTTGTAAATTAATTAAACTAATTAAACTAATTAAACAAAATAATAACTTAAATTAACTAATTAAAAACTAAAAACCTAATTAGGGTTTTAAATAAAATAATAATAATAATAATAATTACTCCGTAATGATGCTGGTTAGGGTTCTGGACGTGTCAGGGTGGCTCCGCGAGTTGTGGTACACCTGGCAACAAACTCCGCGAGTCGCGAGGTATGAAATTTCAGATTAGGTGGTTTCGTTTGACAGGTTTCGTAATTATTTTTTTCCTGTTTTTAATTTAATTAATATATTTATATAAATTTAATAAAACTTATATTTTAAAAACTAAAATAAAAATAAAAATATTTTATAATTTTATAAATAAAAATCTTAAAACTAGATTTATATATATATATTTTTTTTCGGTTTTGATTTTATGTTTTAAATAAACACAAAATATTTAAATAAAACTTATATTTTTATAAAATAAAAATAAAGAAACTTTATAAAACTTAAATATTTAAAACGTATTTTTACAAAAACGTATTTTTTTTATAAAAGTAAACTAAAAATAAATTTTTTTTTATATTTAGCATTGCGCTTCCGGCTTTTAAGCTAGATTTTGTTCCCCGGCAGCAGCGCCAAAAATACTTGATGTTATACGAGGTGTATATGAAATAGCTTATATTTTACTAAGAAAAACTATTAAATACGATACAATTTTACACAAGATATTTATTTATTTATAGAATGGATATACTTAAACCTTGCTACAACACTTATAGGCAGTGTACCTAATCGTACAGTAGTGTAGTTTTTAGTAAGTCCGGTTCGTTCCACAGAGAAAAATCTTTAACCAATGCTTAACGCTATATTAGTTTCAATTTTATAAAAATACAAATATATATATAAGTAATATTATTATTATAAAGGGGGTTTTTACCGTTTAATGACCGGTTTGTCGATTTTTAAAACTTTAGTCGCAGTTAAAACCTAATGTAAAATATTAAAAATAAATAAAAGACTAAATTTAAACCGTAAAGTAAATAACGATAATGAAATTGCGATAATAAAAGTGCGATAAAATAAAATTGCGATAATTAAAAAGTACGATAATTAAAAGTGCAATTAAATACAATAACAATAAATAAAAATGCGATAATTAGAGGTGCAATTAAATATAAAATAAAGGAAATTAAATATGAAATAAAATAATTATGCTTATTTAAACTTCCGTAATCATGATGTTTGATGTGTTGATTTTAGTTTTATGCCCATGGGTTAATTGTCCTTTGTCCTGGATTATTCAATATGTCCGTCTGGTTTTTGTCCATAACAGTCCATCAGTCATAAATATAAAGTGCGAGTATCCTCGTCAAATTATCCTTATACCCGAAGTCAAATATTCCAACTAATTGGGGATTTAAACTGTAACAAGGTTTTAATACTTTGTTTAATAATTACACCAGGATATCGAATGCGTGTAATCCAAGGTTTAATACTTTGTTAACAATTATGCCAAGTGTCCTTGTACATAATTTCACCCCTGTTTTAATAATTCCATAGACTATTAATTCATTCCCGTGTCCGGTTAAATGAACGATTATTCGTACATATAAATACCCTGCCCATCGTGTCCGATCGAGTATATATGGTTATTTATAGGGACGTCCAATTGTAAATCTTTATATTAAAATTAACAAACTATCATTTAGTTAAACAAATATAAATCCCATTAATAGCCCATAGTCTAATTTCCACAAGTGTCGTTCTTTTGTCCAAACCCCAATTATGGTACAAAGCCCAATTATCCAATTTTAGTAATTAGCCCAACATCATGATTACTTCGTTTTAAATAAGCATAATAATAACTTAGCTACGAGACATTAATGTAAAAAGGTTGAACATAACTTACAATGATTAAAAATAGCGTAGCGTTACACGGATAAAATTTCGACTTTACGATCAAAATGCGTTGGCTTTTATAGGCAGTTTCAGAATTTGGGGCTCCGCGAGTCGCGACCCCTTTTCTCTTAGAACTCCGCGAGTCGCGAAGATATCGGAACCAGCTCACACAAGTTTGGATCCTAGTCTGCCGACGGTTTTAATATATAAATATAATATATATATATATATAATTTATATAATTAATTATATATTATATTATATTTATATACATAGTTAACTTGTAATTTTTAGTCCGTTGCGTCAAGCGTTGAGAGTTGACTCTGGTCCCGGTTCCGGATTTTTGAACGTCCTTGCGTACAATTTAATATCTTATACTTTGCGTTTTGAATCTTGTACTCTTGTAATTCTGAGACGTTTCTTATCAATAATTGGAACCTCTTTGATTGTATTTTGTACTTTTGAGCTTTTTGGTCGTTTGCGTCTTCAATTCATCGAATCTATCTTTTGTCTTCACCTTTTATTATTTAAACGAATATCACTTGTAAATAGAACAATTGCAACTAAAAGGTTGTCTTTCTTGAGGGATAATGCTATGAAATATATGTTCGTTTTTAGCATTATCAATTGTATTTAGTTTTTCATATAGAATCGTAGTAGTTGAATTGTATAGTAGCTACTAAGTATGAACTTAACGGGTAGGTACTACCCGAATTAAAACTATAAAACGCTAATATGAAGAAAAAGCTTTTATAAATATGTTCATATTATGCTACGAAATACTATTGACTACTCTTGAATTCTATATGATTAACTCAATTCTTTTGGCTATTTTTGAAGGAAATGGCACCAACGACTCGTCAGAACTTAAACATGAGTGAGGAAGACTTCCGTGTTTTCCTTGCTGCGAACATAGCCGCAGTGCAGGTTTCAATGCGAAATAACAACAATAACTCTGGTTCTAGCAGTAAAACTAATTCTATAAGAAATCGTGTAGGATGCTCCTACAAAGAATTCACTGCCTGTAAACCTTTGGAATTCGATGGAACCGAGGGTCCAATCGGATTAAAACGGTGGACTGAAAAGGTTGAATCAGTGTTAGCCATAAGTAAATGTACTAAAGAAGACAAAGTAAAGTACGCTACGCATACCTTCACAGGTACTGCGATAACATGGTGGAACACCTATCTCGAGCAGGTGGGACAAGATGCTGCTTACGCATTACCGTGGTCAGCATTCAAGCAATTGATGAACGAGCAGTACCGTCCCAGAAACGAGATCAATAAGCTCAAGGTAGAGCTTAGATGATTACGAACGCAAGGTTTCAACATTACCACGTACGAACGACGATTCACAGAGTTGTGACTATTGTGTCCATGAGCGTTCGAAGATGAAGAAGAGAAAATCGACGCATTTGTAAAAGGGTTACCGGAAAGGATCCAAGAAGATGCGAGTTCACACAAGCCCGCCTCTATACAAAAGGCAAGTCGAATGGCTCACAAACTCATAAATCAGAGTGAGGGAAGGATTAAAGAACAGGCGGCCGAAGAAGCCAACACGAAATAAGTCAAGAGAAAGTGGGAGGAAAAAAATGACAAGGGTCACCAATACAACAACAACAATTACAACCACAATCGCAACAACTATCCCAACAACTGCAACATCAATCACAATAATAACCATCCCAACAACAACAACAACCGTCCCAACAACAACAATAATCGTCCTAATAACAACAACAATCGTCCCAACAACAACAATAATGACAACATGAGGCAGAAAACCAGGTGCTTAAGGTGTGAGAAATACCATCAGGATAATTACTGTAGGGAGTTATGCACAAAATGCAAAAGAACGGGTCACAGTGCTGCAAAGTGTGGAATCTATAGACCGAAGATTAACAGGAGTAAAGGAACAAATAATGTCAGAACATTTAATGCCGCCATTACTTGTTTTGGGTGCGGAAAGACAGGCCATTACAAAACTGCATGCCCGGACGAAGTAAATAATAATGGCCAAAACCGTGGAAGAGTCTTCAACATTAATGCGGTTGAAGCGCAGGAAGACCCGGAGCTTGTTATGGGTACGTTTCTTATTGACGATAAACCTGCTTATGTTTTATTTGATTCGAGTGCGGATAGAAGCTATATGAGTAAAGATTTTTGTGCTAAATTAAGTTTCCCATTAACGCCATTGGAGAATAAGTTTTTACTCGAATTAGCAAAATTATAGCAGATAAAATATGTCAGAATCAAAAAATTAAACTGGTTAACGAAACGTTTAAGATTGATTTGATACTAGTAGGGTTAGGGAGTTTTGATGTGATAATCGGCATGGACTGGTTGAAAGAGGTGAAAGCAGAGATCGTCTATTACAAAAATGCAATTTGCATTGTACGAGAAAAAGGGAAACTCTTAATGGTGTAAGGAGAAAAGAGCAACGCGAAGCTAAATCTTATTAGTAATTTGAAGGCACAAAAACTAATAAGAAAAGGTTGCTATGTCGTTCTAGTACACGTCAAGAAGGTACAAACTGAAGAAAAGAACATCAATGATGTTCCCATCGCAAAAGAATTTCCCGATGTATTTTCGAAAGAATTACGGGGACTACCTCCACACCGATCTGTTGAATTTCAAATAGATCTTGTAACAGGAGCTGCACCAATAGCTCGTGCTCCATACAAACTCGCACCTAGTGAAATGAAGGAACTCCAAAGTCAATTACAAGAAATTTTAGAGCGTGGTTTCATACGACCAAGCACATCACCGTGGGGAGCTCCTGTTTTGTTTGTCAAAAAGAAGGATGGTACATTCAGGTTGTGTATCGACTACCGAGAGTTGAACAAACTTACCATCAAGAACCGTTATCCACTGCCAAGAATCGATGACTTGTTTGATCAACTCCAAGGTTCGTCAGTTTATTCGAAGATTGATTTACGTTCTAGGTATCATTAAATGTGGGTGAAGGAGGATGATATTTCGAAGACTGCTTTTAGGACGCGTTACAGTCATTACGAGTTTATGGTTATGCCTTTTGGTTTGACTAATGCACCAGTTGTATTCATGGACCTCATGAACAGAGTGTGTGGACCATACCTTGACAAGTTTGTCATTGTTTTCATCGATGACATACTTATATACTCAAAGAATGATCAAGAGCACGAAGAGCATTTGAGAAAAGTGCTAGAGTTGTTGAGGAAAGAAAAACTGTATGCTAAGTTTTCAAAGTGTGCATTTTGGTTGGAAGAAGTTCAATTCCTCGGTCACATAGTGAACAAAGAGGGTATTCAGGTAGATCCGGCAAAGATTGAAACCGTTGAAAAGTGGAAAACCCCGAAAACTCCGAAGCATATACGCCAATTTTTAGGATTGGCTGGTTACTATAGAAGATTCATCCAAGATCTTTCCAAAATAGCAAAACCCTTGACTGCATTAACGCATAAAGGGAAGAAATTTGAATGGAAGGATGAGCAAGAGAATGCATTTCAATTGTTGAAGAAAAAGTTAACTACGGCACCTATATTATCATTGCCTGAAGGGAATGATGATTTTGTGATTTATTGTGAGGCTTCAAAGCAAGGTCTCGGTTGTGTATTAATGCAACGAACAAAGGTAATTGCTTATGCGTCTAGACAATTGAAGATTCACGAATAAAATTATACGACTCACAATTTGGAATTGGGCGCTGTTATTTTTGCATTAAAGACTTGGAGGCACTATTTATATGGGGTTAAAAGTATTATATATACCGACCACAAAAGTCTTCAACATATATTTAATCAGAAACAACTAAACATGAGGCAGCGTAGGTAGATTGAGTTGTTGAATGATTACGAATTTGAGATTCGTTACCACCCGGGGAAGGCGAATGTGGTAGCCGAAGCTTTGAGTAGAAAGGACAGAGAACCTATACGGGTAAAAGCTATGAATATAAATATTCGTACTAACCTTACTACTCAAATAAAGGAGGCACAACAGGGAGTTTTAAAAGATGGAAATTTGAAGGATGAAATACCCAAAGGTTCGGAGAAACATCTTAATATTAGGGAAGACGGAACCCGGTATAGGGCTGAAAGAATTTGGGTACCAAAGTTTGGAGATGTGAGAGAAATGGTACTTAAGGAAGCACATAAAACCAGATACTCAATACATCCTGGAGCGGGAAAGATGTACAAAGATCTCAAGAAACACTTTTGGTGGCCGGGTATGAAAGCCGATATTGCTAAATACGTAGGAGAATGTTTGACGTGTTCTAAGGTAAAAGCTGAACATTAGAAACCATCAGGTCTACTTCAACAACCTGAAATCCCGGAATGGAAATGGGAAAACATTACCATGGATTTCATTACTAAATTGCCAAGGACTGCAAGTGGTTATGATACTATTTGCGTAATAGTCGATCGTCTCACCAAATCAGCGCACTTTTTGCCAATAAGAGAAGATGATAAAATGGAAAAGTTGACACGTTTATACTTGAAAGAAGTCGTCTCCAGACATGGAATACCAGTCTCTATTATATCTGATAGGGATGGCAGATTTGTTTCAAGATTCTGGCAGACGTTGCAACAAGCATTGGGGACTCGTCTAGACATGAGTACTGCCTATCATCCAAAAACTGATGGGCAAAGTGAAAGGACGATACAGACCCTTGAAGATATGCTACGAGCATGTGTTATTGATTTCGAAAACAGTTGGGATCAACATCTACCGTTAGCAGAATTTTCCTACAACAACAGTTACCATTCGAGTATTGAGATGGCGCCATTTGAGGCACTTTATGGTAGAAAGTGCAGGTCTCTAATTTTTTAGAGTGAAGTGGGGGATAGATAGATTACGGGTCCAGAAATTATCCAAGAAACCACAGAGAAAATCATTCAAATTCAATAACGGTTAAAAACCGCCCAAAGTCGACAAAAGAGCTACGTGGACATTAAGAGAAAAGATATAGAATTTGAGATTGGAGAGATGGTCATGCTTAATGTTTCACCTTGGAAGGGCGTTTTTTGATTTGGTAAACGGGGAAAACTGAATCCAAGGTACATTGGGCCATTCAAAATTATTGATCGTGTTGGACCAGTAGCTTATCGACTTGAATTACCTCAACAACTTGCCAATGTACATAATACTTTTCACGTCTCGAATCTGAAGAAATGCTTAGCCAAAGAAGATCTCACTATTCCTTTATACGAAATCAAGATCAATGAAAAACTACAGTTCATTGAAGAACCCGTCGAAATTATGGATCGTGAGGTTAAAAGACTTAAGCAAAACAAGATACCAATTGTTAAGGTTCAATGGAATGATCGTAGAGGACCCGAGTTTACCTGAGAACGTGAAGATCAGATGAAGAAGAAATACCCGCACCTATTTCCAGAAGATGCGTCAACACCTTCAACAGCTTAAAATTTCGGGACGACATTTATTTAACGGGTAGGTACTCTAGTGACCCGAACTTTTCCATGATTATCCCATGATTATATATTAAATGAAAACTATATTTACATGATTAAATGTTTCCAACATGTTAAGCAATCAAACTTGTTAAGACTTGATTATTTGAAATAGGTTTCATGTAGACAATTGATCACCCAAATTGACCGGCGATTCACGAATGTTAAAACTTGTAAAAACTATATATATATATATATATATATATATATATATATATATATATATATATATATATATATAGTTAACATGATATTATGATAAGTAAGTATCTCATTAGGTATATTAACAATGAGTTATATACATAATAATGAGACTACTAAGTTAAGAAACTCAAAACAATATATATATATAACGATTATCGTTATAACAACGTCTTACTAAATACATATGTATCATATTAAGATATTGTTACACTATATTTAACATGATAAAATGATAATTAAATATATTATTAAGTTTGTTAACAATGAACTACATATGTAAAACAAGACTACTAACTTAAGAATTTCGAAACGAGACATAAATGTTACGATTATCGTTGTAACGACATTTTAATGTATATATATCACATTAAGATATATTAATACATCTTAATATCATGATAATGTAATAATTTAACATCTCATTAGATATAATAAACATTGGGTTAACAACATTAAATGAGATCGTTAACTTAAAGGTTTCAAAACAACACTTACATGTAATGACTAACGATGACGTAACGACTCCGTTAAAATGTATATACATGTAGTATATTAAGATGTATTAGTAAACTTTTGAAATACTTCAAGACATATATCAAAGTACTTCTACTTAACAAAAATGCTTACAATTACATCCTCATTCATTTTCATCAACAATTCTACTCGTATACGTACAGTAGATGTACTCGTATTGTACGCAGCTTTTAGATATCTTTACTATTGATCTATATCAATAAAAATCTGCTCTTAGCAGCCCTCATTTAGTCAACAAACATGTGGAACCAACATTTGACAATTAGCATGAATTATTACATTAAAAATCAAAATACAACTTGCTTAAATGGACACCATGATTCACGAAAATTAGCACACACTCATACACTTTCATTTTTCAATTTTCTTTCATCCATTTGATCTCTCTCTTATTCCATGATGATGTTCTAAGTGTTCTTCATCATATTCCTCAAAATCTACATCAATCTAGCTCATAAATCCAACCTTTGATCAACTTACAAAACAACTACTCAAGAACACATCAAGAACACTTTCAAGTTTGCAAGTCTACTTCCAAGATTTCTAATCCATTCCAATCAATCATCTAAGATCAAGAAACCTTTGTTATTTACAGTAGGTTATCTCTCTAATTCAAGGTAATAATCATATTCAAACTTTGATTCAATTCCTATAACTATAAACTATCTTAATTCGAGTAAATATCTTACTTGAACTTGTTTTCGTGTCATGATTCTACTTCAAAAACTTTCAAGCCATCCAAGATCCTTTGAAGCTAGATCATTTCTTGTCACTTCCAGTAGGTTTACCTACTAAACTTGAGGTAGTAATGATGTTCATAACATCATTCGATTCATATATATATATATATATATTACTATCTTTTTCGAAGATTTAAACTTGTAATAACTAGAACATAGTTTAGTTAATTCTAAACTTGTTCGCAAACAAAGTTAATCTTTCTAACTTGACTTTTAAAATCAACTAAACACATATTCTATATCTATATAATATGCTAACTTAATGATTTAAAACCTGGAAACACGAAGAACACCGTAAAACCGGACATACGTCGTCATAGTAAAACCGGGGGCTGTTTTGGGTTAGATAATTAAAAACTATGATAAACTTTGATTTAAAAGTTGTTCTCCTGGGAAAATGATTTTTCTTATAAACATGAAACTATATCCAAAAATCATGGTTAAACTCAAAGTGGAAGTATGTTTTTCAAAATGGTCATCAAGACGTCATTTTTTCGACTGAAATGACTACCTCTACAAAAATGACTTGTAACCTGTATTTTCAACTATAAACCTATACTTTTTCTATTTAGTTTTATAAAATACAGTTCAATATGAAACCATAACAAGTTGATTCACTCAAAACGGATTTAAAACGAAGAAGTTATGGGTAAAACAAAATTGGTTAAAAATGGTTAATTTGACTACGGGATGTATTGACAAAAATCTATACTAACCATATCCTAACTAACTTATATTGTATTATACATATATTCTAACATATATTATGTAATCTTGATAGACCATAGACACGTATACTATGTTTTGACATATCATATCGACTTCATCTATATATATTATTTGGAATAACCATAGACACTCTATATGCGGTAATGTTCGAGTTAGCTATACAGGGTTGAGGTTGATTCCAAAATAATATATATACTTTGAGTTGTGATCGAGTCTGAGACTTGTATACACTGGGTCGTGGATTGATTCGAGATAATATATATTGATTTATTTCTGTACTACTAACTATGGACAACTAATTGTGGACTATGAACGTTGGACTGTAAACTTAATAAACTTAAATTGTTAAAACATAATAAAACATATTGTGAATATATTTCGATCATACTTTGATATATATGTATATATTTGTTATAGGTTCGTGAATCGACCCGTGGCCAAGTCTTATTTTCGACGAAGGAAAAATCTGTGAAAGTGAGTTATAGTCTCACTTTTAAAATCTAATATTTTTGGGATGAGAATACATGCAGTTTTATAAATGTTTTACAAAATAGACACAAGTACTTGAAACTATATTCTATGATTGAATCATTATACCGGATATCACCCTTTCAGCTTGGTAGCCTAAGAATTTGGGAACAGACCCCCAAATTGATGCGAATCCTGAAGATAGATCTATGGGCTAAACGAACCCCATCCATGTTATGGATGCTTTAGTACTTCGATTTTATATATAGATGAGTGTACCTGTATATTGGGGATATTCTAGATGCATTTGTTAATGTTGGTTACCAGGTGTTCATCATATGAATAATTTTTATGCAGATTGCATGTTGTTTATGAGAAATGGAAATATGAAATCTTGTGGTCTATTATTACGATTTGATAAATAAATAGGTTAAACCTATAACTCACCAACATTTTTTTGATGTTTTAAGCATGTTTATTCTCAGGTGATTATTAAGAGCTTCTGCTGTTGCATGCTAAATAAAGACAAGATTGGAGTCTGCATGTTTGTATAATATTGTTTAAAAACTACATTAGAAGACTTAAGTTGATGTGTAATATTATTGTAAACCATTATGTAATGGTCATGTGATAACGCTATATTTTAGATTATTATTATTTGATAAACGTCGTAATGTTTTTAAAACCTTCAACGATAAAATAAAGGTTATGGTTATTTTAAAAATCGAATGCAGTCTTTGAAAAACGTCTCATATAGAGGTCAAAACCTCGCAACGAAGTCAATTAATATGAAACATTTATAATCATTATGAACGGGACATTTCACTACTAACCAAAATTACTAATAGAATGTTGTTGTATACATAATATTTAGATTAGATAAATAACAAAAATAAAGTCAACTATCTGGAAGACTTTTAATACTTGAAGATTGTTTTGATTATTAACTTGTAGTGTAATGGTTTACCATAAACATTATTATTTAGTTTAGGAGATTAAGGTTTGATGATTGATGGTTCTCACATAATTATTGTGCAAGATATAAAAGATTCAACTCTATTATGATATTAGGGATTATGAGGAATAGTGTAACGACCCGTCAAAATCGCTATTGACACGTTACGTTATTCATTGATTTCATAGTGAGGTTTTGACCTCTACATGATACGTTTTGTAAACATTGCATTCTTTTGAGAAGGCACACCATAAATGAATATCTAATTCCAAGGTTTTTGACATCTGATGATTTATACATATAGACAATCACCCTAAATAATAGTTTACAATAATACATCCGTTAACAATGCAGTCAAAATAAGATACATGGTAATGATTTTGTGAATGCAAAGTTTTCTCGAATAAAGCATGTATGACGCCATGCACATAGCTTGTATAACGTATAAGCAAACAGCGGAAGACTTCTAGGGACCTGAGAATAAACATGTTAAAAGTGTCAGCACAAAGGTTGGTGCGTTCATAGTTTTAATATTGCGCATAATCTGTATATAAAGGTGGACAAAAAGATTTCAGTTGTTTCATCCATTTATCAAAATATTCTACGAAATTGAGCACCCTGTTAACTAAAGTTAACGTATATATAATAAGTACCCCTGTTTTAACATACATGCAACCAACATGCACAATACACGTAAACCAACGTGTACTATACTCAAATAGCATACGTCTGTTTTATAGTTCAGGCTAAGGTCTCTATACCTGGAACGGACGGGGATGTCAAGCCCTATGGATCCATATACAACTACTCGCGCCCACCAGTTCTAATAACTGACAGTTACTAGTTACCAAAGTTAAGGGATTTTCGGTTCAAACTCAGTGTAGAATTAAGTATGTACTTATGTCCATATATTGCGTTTAAAATAAAGTGCATGTATTCTCAGCCCAAAATATAGATTGCAAAAGCAATTAAAAAGGGATCTATAAACGCACGTATCAATATTGTGGTTCAATATTGTAAGAAAAGTATGTAGACGCAACGGAGATGACAAATAAAAGGTTAGCCTTTGATTCACGATCAAAACCCCCGAGCAATACCTATAACCTCCCTAGCTATAACCCATAATTCCCTTAGCTCTATCCCGCTCGAAAACCAATTTTGAAAATAACTCGCTCATGACCTCATCGTAAAATTTTATGTATAATAATAATAATAATAATAATAATAATAATAATAATATTAATAATAATAATAATAATAGGCTTAATAATAATAATAATAATAATATTAATAATAATAATAAATATATATATATATATATATATATATATATATATATATATATATATATATATATATATATAGATATCGAGATTGATATAAATGAGATGAATGAACCAGAAATCGAATTCGATCGATATATATATATATATATATATATATATATATATATAGAATAAATATAATAGTATAATAATATAAATTTAATATAATAATATAATAAAGTAATAATATAATAATAATTCATAAAAAAAATGTGTGAATTAGAATTATAAAGTAGCCGCCTTTGTCATTTTATACCGACAGCTTTCACATATCGGTATTTCGTACTCTGTTGCTAATAATTGATGTAACACCCTGATTTTTTTTAAAACACAGCGAAAGACTGAATTTACATAAATACCCTTAGATGACATTTACAAACCATAGTTATCAAATCATCTTAGTTAACGTTATTATAACATTCTAAAACGTCGGTGTTACTTAAAAACGTTACAAAATAGAAAACATCAGAGTTCAGCTTGTAGTCAAACATGTCTTCAACCCGTCCGCAACACCCGTCCTAATCAGCAGTACCTAAACCTGCAAGGGTGGAAAATGTGGGGGAATTAGCACAACAGCTAAGTGAATGAGTACTATCTAACAGACCAAGCATAAGCAAATGAACATGTAAGGGTCACATCTATGCTAACATCCTAAACTAGCATACAACAACTGATAATATGAGGATCGACGGCTTGTACGAGCACACGACTTAGTTGATCAAGCTACAGCCTACCGATAGTCCGTTTTACTGATTCCACTGCATAACCGTCCAGATGTAACACATGCGTCCTTCTATGCTATACTGAACAATCAGTAACATCATGACCCGACCAGGCTACCACAGTCGACCTCATATCAACCCTACATTGCCGCCTCGGTGGGTTCCCAATCTTGTCGCTTCGGTTGGTGTCCAACTAACAGTGCGCACATCAGATCACAGATAAACAGTCATGCAATCGTCCTAACTAGCATGGAAATATCTAACTACACATGGTAATCATACAGAATATAAACATAATATAAAGAGTCTGAACAAGTAGCGTGTCAGCTACTTAATACTCTATCCGGAGATAGACCCACTCACCAATTACCAGCAACAGCTCAGATTCTGACTACTGAGCATTCTCCTTATCTTTTCCACCTGAGAATGGACATAATGCAATCAGCAATAATGTCTTAATAACAAACCAACAACAAGACAATAACATCAATAAACAAGCACTTGAACACTTATCTACCTGACCAGTCAACCGTACGAGTGACACTCACCCGCACGTTTGAGGAATCTCAACAGTGCGATTGACTCCTCACTCGTACGCTTGGTCCTTGGTTAAATATCCAATTAAACAACAGTAGATCCGTACGGTTGACAGCCTTAACCGTACGAGTGAAAGCTCACTCGTGCGAGTGAAGAATCACTCGTGCGAGTGAAGGCTCACTCATGTGAGTGACAAGTAACATCAATAACAACATGTAATGACATATTCCAACCTATATTCATCATATTTTCTTTCATTCATAAGCCTATATCAAGAATTCAACCCATAATAACCTATTAACGCATACTCACTAGACACACACGCTAATACCTCTATTTCTGGCCCAAATAAATTTTGATATAGCTTCTAAAAAGTTTACCATTGAAAAGGATTTTTCATTACGATTCCAACGATACTTGATTCATCAAAAACGGAGTTACGGTTTGAAAGTTATGACCAAAACAAGTTTCCACAAACCTGACCCTTCTCACACGTATGGCTAAGGCCTCACTCGTTTGAGTGAGTCCTCACACGCGTGGTTGAACCTCAAAAGTATGGTCACATGTACGGGTGACCTGTCACTCGTGTGGGAGCTGAAGAACAGCTCCTGCACGCTGATTTTCTCATTTTTGGCCCAAAAACTCGATTTTTGCAAGTTCTAACACCAAAACCACTTCTAATACATCATATAAACTATATATAAATTATTTCTAACATCAATTAAGCATATCTAACACATATCATGAAGATTCAAGCATCAAAGTGCATAAAACCCATTTAACCTCAAAACCCAATTTCTAAGAATTAAAGCACGAATTCAAACACACAAACCTGGATTAATGATCACAAAGATGATATGAATCAATCCTTAAAGCCATTTGCTTCAATTTCAAGCTTGGATTTGATTAGGGTTTGAGAGTGAAAGAGTTTGGTACGTACTAGTTTTGAGAATTCTCTAGAAATGAGAAGAAGGAAGCAGTTTACACTATTAAGAGGGTATTAAAACCCATACCCCACAACACACGGGTATTTATCAGTTATCTAATATCTTTCGTACCTCGTTAGGAGGCCCTAACGAAGTCCAAATTAAACAAATGAACCTGTTCTGTGACCCTTGTCACAAACTGGTCTTAACTACATAATCAATTAATAATAAACATATTATTAAAATAAAAGCATATTTTAAACACAAATATAAACCTAAGGGTAGTTAAGTAATCTTACTTCTAACCCTGGTTTCAGTCTGTTACAATTGACGGGTAAAAGTATGAATAAAAACAATTCCACTTTTTATAATTGAATACATATATTTATTTTGGTCTTAAGCTTTTATAAAACTAGTTGTAAAAAGGTCTATTTATTTATAAAAATTACTATATATGTTCGATGTAAAGTGTACGTACTAGTCTGCTGATCATTCTGTGCCACCGTAAATCACGGAATTCATTTAATTCAATCGAATGAATGAATTTTAATATTTTAAAAAGTCATATTTATCAAATACTTCATGGGTATTTTATGTAACTTATAATTAATAATTTCTATCATGTCGCTTTCATCTTAATAGTAAATTAATTAATTTCGTTTCATTTATTATTCATATGAATAGTAAATGAATTAATTTCGATTCAACTATTTAAGTTACATTGTTGTACGTTGTGCTTTACAGCTTGTACATCTTTAATTTAATTGCGTTTGTTCTTATAAATTAAAAAATTTACATCATAAAAATAAAACGATTATATACGTAAAAATTCTTAATTTGAAAATTGCATCATTCAATAGTAAAGTTTTATCATTTCATATATAAATATTATTCGCATGTTTCCGTATATATATATATATATATATATATATATATATATATATATATATATATATATATATAGAGAGAGAGAGAGAGAGATAATTATTACAAGTTATGACGTTCGTGAATCGTCTGATAAACAAGGTGGTCAACTGTTATATAAAACTCATCTACAAAACTTGCCAAAATTCATTGCTTATCATGACGAAAATATTAAATCATATAGAGAATTGGTTTAAATAAGTCAAAATTTTCCGGGTCATCACAAATAGTATATTAAATTAGAAAGCAATTATGTTCTCACTATATTATGTTTTTCATGGTTGAAATCCTGTTATTGATTTTAAGTTTGATGTATTTGTAATTAAATATACAAATTTATAATGGATAAATATAATATAATTTTGTATTAACTAATATGTATTAATTTGAGTGATCAGACAATATAGTTGAATGGATTTTTCTCAAAGATTACCTTCGTTTCTGACGGTGATTCATGATCCAAATGGGAAGGAAATGGTAAACTATACCACATATTTATTTATAGGATAATCCTCTGTTAAATTATTCAGCATATGCTGATAAAAACTTCTCAATGTTCATTTAACGGGAAATTTATTCATTTTTCATCAAGCACCACCAGAATATGTGAGAAGACATTTTGATAATCCAGGTAGTATTGATTATTTCAGCATTAAGTTAAGATACACATATTCTATTCGTATTCAACTGCGATGGGAAGGTAAAAAAATGTTCTTTAGTGATGGCTGGGAAGAAACTAATAAGTATTTTCAAACTGAACATAGTGACATGTTATGGTTGGCATATGTGAAAGGACCCATTCATATACATTATAAACGATTCACAATAGTTGATTACATCGCGAGGTATTTGACCTCTATATGATACATTTTACAAACATTGCATTCGTTTTTAAAAGACAAACTTTCTTTATAACGAAAGTTGACGGCATGCACACCATTTCATAATACATCCAACTATAATTGGCTAAATAATAATCTTGATGAACTCAATGACTCGAATGCAACGTCTTTCAAAATATGCCATGAATGACTCCAAGTAATATCCTTAAAATGAGCTAATGCACAGCGGAAGATTTCTTTAATACCTGAGAATAAACATGCTTTAAAGTGTCAACCAAAAGGTTGGTGAGTTCATAGGTTTATCATAACAATCATTTCAATATATTAATAGACCACAAGATTTCCGTTTATAAATATATGTACACTCGCAAGTGTATAAAAGTATTCTATAAGTTGTAGGCACCCGGTAACAATCCTTAACGTTCATGTTTTACCCTCTGAAGTACACCAGATCAGGTGTGTTTAAAATAACCTCGAAGTACTAAAGCATCCCATAGTCAGGATGGGGTTTGTCAGGCCCAATAGATCTATCTTTAGGATTCGCACCTACCGTACATAGACAAGTAGTTTAATGTTACCAAGCTAAAGGTATATTTCTGGTTTAAACCCACATAGAATTAGTTTTAGTACTTGTGCCTATTTCGTAAAACATTTATAAAATAGTGCATGTATTCTCAGCCCAAAAATATATATTGCAAAAGCAATTAAAAAGGGAGCAAATGAAACTCACAATACTGTATTTCGTAGTAAAAATACATATAACGTCATTTAACAAGTGCAAGGTTGGCCTCGGATTCACGAACGTATCAATATTGAGATTCAATATTGCAGGAAAGTACGTAGACGCAACGGAGATGATAAACACTAGATTGACCTCACGAGCATACCCATGAACCATACCCATCACCTCCATAGCTATAACCCATAATTTCCTTAGCTTCGACTCATTCAAAAAAACTATTTTGAAATCACTCGGACAGTACTCCGTCGTAATATTTTATGTATACTAATAATATCTTGAAATAATACAGAGCATATATATATATATATATATATATATATATATATATATATATATATATATATATATATATATATATATATATATATATATATATATATATATATATATATATATCGATTGAGAGAGTTTAGAGAAATATATTTTTAAATTTCTATGAAATAATGAAACCTACTGAATTCTATTTATAATAGATTTTTGAATTATTAAAGTGAATTATTAAAGTATGAATTATTAAAGTAAATTATTAAAGTATAAATTATTAAAGTGAATTATTAAAGTATGAATTATTAAAGTATGAATTATTAAAGTGAATTATTAAAGTATGAATTATTAAAGTGAATTATTAAAGTATGAATTATTAAAGTGAATTATTAAAGTATGAATTATTAAATTTAAAGTAAAGTAAAAGTAAAGTAAAGGTAAAGTTAAAGTATAGTAAAAGTATAAAAACTATGTATGTATAATACGCGTATAAATATATATAATATTAATTTAAATTGTTATATATATTTAATGAAATAAAATATAAATATCGTTATATTTATTATACTGGTTAAGTAATGAGTTGTCAAAAGTGATTCTAGATATTTATAAAAGTTATATACGTTTTAATAATAAAGTTCTTTTTAAACTGAAAACGTCTTTGTACGTTTGAAAATAGATTAATAGAATATTATGGAAACCAATTCTCCACTAACTCTTGTCTAACTTTCGTAAATGATACTTTTTGTTTTTATTTATAAATAGCTTTACAAATTATTCTGAATATCGTTAAGAGGAATAGATTTTCTCAAATCATAGTGGACCTCTCAACAGAGACTTGTAATCATAATTCAATGTTTCTGATAATTCAATCATTTAATATATATTTTTTTAATTTCGTCGAAAATCATATTGAAACAAATACGTTCGTGTAAAGTATTATACGTTTAATACTTTATTAATATTCTCAAGTTATAATATATATATATATACATATACATATCTATTTATATATAACGGTTCGTGAATCGTCGGAATTTGGTCGAGGTTATAATGAATGTATGAACACAGTTTAAAATTCTTGAGATTTAACTTAAAAAACTTTGCTTATCGTGTCGGAATAATATAAAGATTAAAGTTTAAATTTGGTCGGAAATTTTCGGGTCGTCACAGTACCTACCCGTTAAAGAAATTTCGTCCCCGAAATTTGATAGAGGTCGTCATGACTAACAATGAGAATGCTATTATAACGATTATAGAGTTTTATCATGTTCAAGAAGAATGGATAAAATAATTCTATTACTCGAAGCGTGTGAGTGAAGTTATCGTAAATGAATGAAATAAGATAATAGTGATTCGTCGTATCTTTTGACGTCATCAAAATTGATCTCCGAAAAGAAAATCTTTGTAATCTATATTGGATTTGATTATTTGGCGATTAAGGAAATTATGATCTTCTTCGAATTAATGCGATAATCCATTTTGATTTCTCTGTCGGATATTTCACTATAATTCCACCTCATTTGTTTTCTTACAACTCACACCTTCTCAACTCATATTTTAAAGTATTTGTCAATATGCTTCATCCAGTGCTGATTCTTGATATACTCCTCACTTTCATATCTGTCGCTCTTCTTTTTCATCTGCCTCCGGAAGAATCTATTTACTTCTACTATACTCTTGGTTTTATAGTGTTTTTAGTTCTCCCGTGTCTTTATATTGCTATATGCATTGATATATACGGTTTGTGATTTCTGGGTTGTTGTTGGGTTTTATATCTTTCCTTATATTTCAAAGTCCTTTCTTCTTCTATAATCATTGTCATCCACAGTTAATGCTCTCTTCTATTTGCTATGATTTATACTCTCATTTCTAGTTCGGAGCTTTGTCCTTTCGTTTCTTCTTCTTGCGATTAAGCACCGCTTGTAATGGTCCAGAATTCGCAGATATAAATTTCGGAATGAACATTGTTAATGTTCTAGGAAGGAAATTGTAATGGCACGATCTTGACTTGTCAAATTACCAGAATACCTCGGAAAATGCCGAATCATCAAGAAATATTTTCTTGATATTTAGAGATCAAAGAGAATACAAGAGTCGTGTAACATAGCACATGATGACGTTATGATCTGTGAATCATCATGTTCCATTTAGAAACTCAGCATGAATTACTGTAATATAATCACGTTGATCAAGTGTCATTATATTATACTAACTCATGCTTCAGCTCCCAACACTTCTTCAAGAATATTCCTATTTTAAACTCGAATGTTTCAGAATTTAGAAACTAAAATAGTTTCTTTTATGATATAATACAGATAGCGCGAAGAGGTAAATGATTTCAGATAAGAATAATTATAAAAATATCTTCAGAAGTATGGATGATATTTATAATGAAAGATACGATGATATCTTAGAATGTCTAATATCAGAGGATGATGAAGGATATTGTCCGCAGGGGTTT
The DNA here is from genome assembly GCF_046630445.1 of Rutidosis leptorrhynchoides. NCBI lineage: Eukaryota > Viridiplantae > Streptophyta > Magnoliopsida > Asterales > Asteraceae > Rutidosis > Rutidosis leptorrhynchoides. The sequence continues at coordinate 384,931,178 of NC_092343.1, read as the reverse complement.
AGAGTCAGGAGCAAGGTATTCGTTAATGACTTCGGCAAGTACTGAATCATTTGGATTCTTTGAAGGCAGGTTCAGCCTTTGTGATTTGTCCAGAGCCTCCTTCATACTTTGCTCAATCCGTTTTCCAGTTCCAAAGCTTCTCTTTTTCTGAGCTTTGCCAATATACTATCCTTTATCATCCAACTTTTTACTGTTAAGGTCGTTTACAGTTTTTGCTGCTTCATCAGCATTTTTCAAAATTTCGAGAACTGGTTCGCAGTTTAGGGTGTTTTTCAAAAATTTCTCATTCAAAGAATGTAAGTCTTGGAGGTAGACGTTGTGTGTATATGTAATTGTTGATGTAGACATGCTGCGAGGTTTCAAAATACTGATTGTTGATTCTCAATAATTGGTATGGTAATTCTTGTTATAAGGTACGAATGAGTATATGATAGGGTTTCGATAATTATAATGATTTTTTTTTTTGGAAAGTCAAAGATCAGTGAAGTTGTTGGTAAGTTTATTGCTAATGTGGTGAATATAAACGATTCCCCGATAATGTTGGCGAAAGGGCAATGTATCTATCGAGGTTATAATAAGACTGTTTTGATTGAGAAGTCGAAGTTGACTTGCTGGAGATGTGACAAAACTGTCTATTTTGAAACGGAATTGAAAAGTTATTTTAGCTAGTAAATGCCAAAGGGTCTAACACGGATACGTGTCGAACTATGACTTGGGTTTTGAGAGTTTTTCAGGTGTATAACTGTGGGTAACATGTGGTTGGATCATCATCTCGATTGTTCCTTAGTTGAAGTGTCTTCAGGAATTTCGAAGGGTTTGAGCACATATTGTAATCATTAATACATATGATGTTCTAACACAGTTTTGAAGTCAAAGTATAGGTTTGAAAGATATAGGAATCTAAGAGTGATGATACTGGATATATTTCGAATTGAATTATGCGATTTCAAAATCAGAATATGTAACTGAATTTGAACGAGTATGCTTGTTTTGATTTATATGAAAGAATGGATATTGTTGTGAAAGTAGAAAGTATAGTTGATGATTGCTGAATCAGTTTCGAAAAATGTAATATATTAATTGTGAATTTATATATCTCTCGGGTATTACCTACCCGTTAAAAAAAAGTTTCACAATTAATATTTTGTACAAAAGAAGTTTATTACAGTCTTTATGAAAATATATGTGTATATTTTCTTTAGATGTAATATAGATTTAATGAGTTAATATTAAATTAAACTCATTTGTTTTATGGTTGGAACTAGAATTGAGTAATCCCTAAAACTTTATAAATTGCATAAGTATTTCTTCAATAATATTGAAATTATGAATCATTACTTTGTTATTTGTTAGTTTTCGTGAAATTCTTGTGAACTTCGCAAGGTACGAATGATGTTATTTGAAAAGTTTCGAGTACATCGATGATGAAAGTGTAAAATCAAACATATATTCGAATAATACACTTGATTTATTATGAATTGGATTTTTATTGAATTGAGACAGAGATTGTAATTAACAATGGTTAAGTTGCGGACGAAGGACGTACATCATTGCATATTTGTAATATGAATTAACTGAGTAGTTAAGATTCACACATAATAGCTTAGTACTGGAAGATTTATTATGGTTTAAAAATTTATACATATAAAATATACATATAAATCTTTCGATTGGAAATGAGTTAATACTTCATAACTCGTTGATACAATATATTTGTTGTTGATTCATAATGATATCCACAATGATTCTTGAACTGACAGAGTTTGTGATGTTACAGGTGCTGTTGATTCTGACGATACTGAAGGCACTGACTGTGTTGATGATGCTACGGTCCTATTGACGCTGTTGGTAAAACAATTCAAGCTTGTAAATCGTACACCATTTTCGATCAAAGTTTCTACTCTACCATCTCCGTTCACTCATCCGATTTACGGTCAGAATTAAATAATCTCTAAGATTTTGGAGATTACATAACTGCCGCAGAGATATCTCTTCAATGAAGTTTATGAATTAATACTTCATCGTTTGTTGTTGTTGATATTCCTGGATATTTACAGGGCGTATGACGTTGATGTTTGAGATACAGATTGTGACGTTGCGGTGTGGGATGTGGATGTTGTTGTTGGTGGTGGTGATGGTACTGTTGGTGTTGCTGGTGCTGCTGCTGGTGTTTGTAACCTTCGCACCATATTCTCCAAAGCCACTACCCGAGCGCGAAGCTCGTTGACTTCTTCTATTACACTGGGGTGATTGTCGGTTCGGACGAGCGGATAAATAAAATCTAGAAATTGGTGTAGTATGTAATCGTGACGAGATACTCTAGAAATAAGAGAGAAAATGGTGTTTCGGATAGGTTCGCTGGTAAGTGCTTCAGGTTCTTCGCCAAGAGGGCAATGTGGTGGATGGAAGGGATCACCTTCTTCTTGTCTCCAATGATTAAGGAGGCTACGAACCCATCCCCAATTCATCCAGAATAGATGATGACTAATTGGTTGATCCATTCCGGTCACACTGCTTTCGAAACTTGAGTGGGATTCCATTTCGGAATCCGAGGGACTTGAACTAATGACGAATTCCATTTCGTACGATTGAATAAAGAATTTTTCGATATGAAATGATTTTCCGGCTATCGGGTGGTATTCTAATTATATAGAGCAAAAGGTTTCGTAGATTACGGAGGAATTTATGGAATATGTCAGGCAAAGTTTACAGTAACAGATACGCTAAGATATGAATTAGCAGATACGCTAAGATATGAATTTTGTCTATACACTATTCATGCAATCAATGCAATAAGATGTGTCTAGACTAAGAATGATAAGCAGGTAATTTTCGACAAAAATGATGAGCAAAACTTTTGACATGCAGACACGGTCGAAGTCCAGACTCACCAATGCATCCTAACGACTATCAGTTAGACACACTAATTCAGACCTGGTTCACTAAGACCACCGCTCTGATACCAACTGAAAGGACCCATTCATATACATTATAAACGATTCACAATAGTTGATTACATCGCGAGGTATTTGACCTCTATATGATACATTTTACAAACATTGCATTCGTTTTTAAAAGACAAACTTTCTTTATAACGAAAGTTGACGGCATGCACACCATTTCATAATACATCTAACTATAACTGGCTTAATAATAATCTTGATGAACTCAATGACTCGAATGCAACGTCTTTCAAAATATGCCATGAATGACTCCAAGTAATATCCTTAAAATGAGCTAATGCACAGCGGAAGATTTCTTTAATACCTGAGAATAAACATGCTTTAAAGTGTCAACTAAAAGGTTGGTGAGTTCATAGGTTTATCATAACAATCATTTCAATAAATTAATAGACCACAAGATTTCCGTTTATAAATATATGTACACTCGCAAGTGTATAAAAGTATTCTATAAGTTGTAGGCACCCGGTAACAAGCCTTAACGTTCATGTTTTACCCTCTGAAGTACACCAGATCAGGTGTGTTTAAAATAACCTCGAAGTACTAAAGCATCCCATAGTCAGGATGGGGTTTGTCAGGCCCAATAGATCTATCTTTAGGATTCGCGCCTACCGTACATAGACAAGTAGTTTAATGTTACCAAGCTAAGGGTATATTTCTGGTTTAAACCCACATAGAATTAGTTTTAGTACTTGTATCTATTTCGTAAAACATTTATAAAATAGTGCATGTATTCTCAGCCCAAAAATATATATTGCAAAAGCAATTAAAAAGGGAGTAAATGAAACTCACAATACTGTATTTCGTAGTAAAAATACGTATAACGTCATTTAACAAGTGCAAGGTTGGCCTCGGATTCACGAACGTATCAATATTGAGATTCAATATTGCAGGAAAGTACGTAGACGCAACGGAGATGATAAACACTAGATTGACCTCACGAGCATACCCATGAACCATACCCATCACCTCCATAGCTATAACCCATAATTTCCTTAGCTTCGACTCATTCAAAAAAACTATTTTGAAATCACTCGGACAGTACTCCGTCGTAATATTTTATGTATACTAATAATATCTTGAAATAATACAGAGCAAATATATATATATATATATATATCGATTGAGAGAGTTTAGAGAAATATATTTTCAAGTTTCTATGAAATAATGAAACCTATTGAATTCTATTTATAATAGATTTTTGAATTATTAAAGTGAATTATTAAAGTATGAATTATTAAAGTGAATTATTAAAGTATGAATTATTAAAGTGAATTATTAAAGTATGAATTATTAAAGTGAATTATTAAAGTATGAATTATTAAAGTGAATTATTAAAGTATGAATTATTAAAGTTAAAGTAAAGTAAAAGTAAAGTAAAGGTAAAGTTAAAGTATAGTAAAAGTATAAAAACTATGTATGTATAATACGCGTATAAATATATATAATATTAATTTAAATTGTTATATATATTTAATGAAATAAAATATAAATATCGTTATATTTATTATACTGGTTAAGTAATGAGTTGTCAAAAGTGATTCTAGATATTTATAAAAGTTATATACATTTTAGTAATAAAGTTCTTTTTAAACTGAAAACGTCTTTGTACGTTTGAAAATAGATTAATAGAATATTATGGAAACCAATTCTCCACTAACTTTTGTCTAACTTTCGTAAATGATACTTTTTGTTTTTATTTATAAATAGCTTTACAAATTATTCTGAATATCGTTAAGAGGAATAGATTTTCTCAAATCATAGTGGACCTCTCAACAGAGACTTGTAATCATAATTCAATGTTTCTGATAATTCAATCATTTAATATATATTTTTTTAATTTCGTCGAAAATCATATTGAAACAAATACGTTCGTGTAAAGTATTATACGTTTAATACTTTATTAATATTCTCAAGTTATAATATATATATACATATACATATCTATTTATATATAACGGTTCGTGAATCGTCGAAATTTGGTCGAGGTTATAATGAATGTATGAACACAGTTTAAAATTCTTGAGATTTAACTTAAAAAACTTTGCTTATCGTGTCGGAATAATATAAAGATTAAAGTTTAAATTTGGTCGGAAATTTCCGGGTCGTCACAATATGTGGGTGACTTAACATTTGAAGTGAAACATTACGTAGCAAGAGACGATTTCTGTGAACGTTTTTCTTCGAAAAAGTCGTGTCTTTCATGCTTAAAAATGAAGTTGAATCCGAACGTATCGAAACTGGTATTGTTTTATGTACACTAATATAATAATTAGTCTAGTGGTTAACTAAATAAAGAATATTGTACATGATCTTTGATTGTTAATATAGTAAACATGCTTAATTATTAACATGTGTTGCCAATCAAATGGATTGGAAGTCAGGCAACGGATTATGATAGGGAAATTAGCTTGGATGTACTCAACATGGGAGGATATGTATGTGCCGTGGAGATAAGTTGTATTGGCAATAAGTTAGTGTTAAAAAATGGTTTTCAAAAATTGCTAAAGGATCTTAAACTGAATAAGTCTGATATGGTTTGCTTAACGATGATCGATGAAGATCATATATGGATGATGGTTTACTCTGCTGATGGATGTGAGAATCAATACATGGCACCTAAAGATTCAAAGATATATGAACATGGAGAACCTTCTGGAAGCAAACCGTCTTCAGTAATTGACATAATGGACATTGATTCATCAACTGATTGTACCGGCAGTGAGACATCAAAAGGTAGTGAGAATGATGATATATCAGAGGAAAAATTGTTTTGAGGTTGACACAAATGGAAGTGAGGATAAGGATATATTAGAGGAAGATTAGTCTGCTGATGACAAAGATGGTGTGGAAAACACAGATGTTATCGTGAAAATGACAATTCAAAAAGCAAATGTGTTTGTAAGCATTTTATACTTTTGATAATACTAAAAACGTACATATATTTCATAGCATTATCCTTCAAGAAAGACAAGCTTTTAGTTGCAATTGTTCTATTTACAAGTGATATTCGTTTAAATAATAAAAGGTGAAGACAAAACACAGATTCGATGATTTGAAGACGCAAACGACCAAAAAGCTAAAAAGTACAAAGTACAATCCAAGTGGTTCAAATTATTGATGAGAAACATCTAAAAATTACAAGAGTACAAGCCGTGAAACGCAAAGTACAATATATTATATAGTACGAAAAGGCGTTCAAAAATCCGGAACCGAGACATGAACCAACTTTCAGCGCGCGATGCAACGGACCAAAAATTACAAGTCAACTATGCACAAGAATATAATATAATATATAATTAATTATATATATTATTATATATTATAATTATACGCAGCCCACGTTTTGGATTTGATCTATGAGCTGGAATCCAAAGCTCCGCACTCGCGGAGCTGTGATGAATAAAACCTCCGCACTCGCGGAGTACAACAGTTAAACGTGGGCCTATAAAAGGCCATGCATTCTGCTCGATGAAAACACACCTTTTTCTATCTATCTATCTACGATATATTTATATTTATATTTTATAATTTTAATTTTAATTTAAGTTTAATAATAATAAGGTTATAGTGGCGAATGTTTTAAGTTTGTAAGTCGAAAGACTCTGTCCGTGTAACGCTACGCTATTAATACTCATTGTAAGTTATATTCAACCTTTTTAAATTAATGTCTAGTATCTAAGTTATTATTATGCTTATTTAAATCGAAGTAATCGTGATGTTGGGCTAAATATTAAGATTGGGTAATTGAGCTTTGGACCATAATTGGGGTTTGAACAAAAGAACGATACTTGTGGAAATTGGACTATGGGCTTTTAATGGGCTTTATATTTAATTAACTAAATGATATCTTGTTAATTTAATTTAAAGGTTACAATTTGACGTATATATAAATAACCACATACGCTTAATCGGGTACGGTGGGCGGGATATTTATAAATACGAATAATTGTTCATTTTACCGGACACGAGAATGGATTAAGAGTTAATGGACTCGTTGAAATAGGGGTGGATTACATTCAAGGGTAATTGGTGTATGAAAGGACCCGTTCTAATCCACCTGGACGAGGTCATCAACATTTGGTCCCATTGCGATGATCGGCTCCAAGTAATGTCCTTATATTGAGCAAATGCACAGCGGAAGACTTAATTCGTACCTGAGAATAAACATGCTTTAAAGTGTCAACCAAAAAGTTGGTGAGTTCATAGGTTTATCACAACAATCATTTCAATATGTTAATAGACCACAAGATTTCATAATCATAAACATAATACACTCGCAAGTGTATGTAAAGCATTATAAGTGCTTGAGCACTTGGTAACCATACTTAACATTTAATCAACATCGCATATTCCCTTTATTATGAAATCTCACTACACCGTACCAAGTGTAGTCACCAAAATGAAGTACTGTGCAACCGTTGAATACTGATCGTCCAGTCCGGTTGGGGTTGTCAGGCCCGATAGATCTATCAACAGGATTCGCGTTTATAATACCCATGTAAATAGTAGTTACCAAGCTACAGGGAAATATGCCAGTGGTACAACTCAACGTAGAATATATTTTTAAGTACTTGTGTCTATTTTGTAAACATTTATAAAAGCAGCGCATGTATTCTCAGCCCAAAAATATATATTGCAAAAGCAATTAAAAAGGGAGCAAATGAAACTCACTTTTACCTTGAAGGTATTTAATTCGACTTGGTCTCCGATAGATATCACGAACCTAACCATATATATAATATATCAACATATTTTCTTTTTAAGTAATCGTTACATATATATATATATATATATATATATATATATATATATATATATATATATATATATATATATATATATATATATACTTTTAATACTTTTATATTTTCTTAGTCCGTAGTTACCAGTCCGATGTTAGTGGTCCACAATTAGTTGCTTAAATAAAATAAATAAAGACCCCATCGTATTCGTATTGATCAAAATTAATCTCGACCCATGATACCATGTTGTCAAATGACGTGTTGCGTACAATCATGAGGTCTTATGATTAATCTTCTCGTGTTGTTTACGGGTGGTCCTGAAATATATAAAATCAAATCATAAGTAATTATATATAAAATATCATATTAATTAGAAAAGATATGATTAATTTACTTTTTCTCCAAATATTTTCGTAGCTAAACTAGCTTCGGATACCCAATCTTGTTTTAGTCGTAGTTTCTTCATTACAACTCCGTTTTTGTTGGTTCAACTTGCCACTTCCTTGGATCGAGTCAAAATTTAAGAATATGAACTGAAAATACCTTAGTTTGTGTTCGAAATCATAGGTTATAGGTCAAACTTTGGTGAAACTTATGAAAGTGATCATTTTCCATCATAAAAACAACATTTAATGATCATTTTTCTAAAAATACTTACACTTTGAGTTAAACCATGAAATTTTTATGTGTTAACATATTCATAAGAAATATCATTTTTCCAGAACATGAACTTCCAATTCAAAGTTCAAGATAGTTTTTAATTATCCAACCCAAAACAGCCCCTGGTTGCACTCCGACGACGTAGATTCAATTTTTAAGATGTTCTTTGTAAAACCAAGTTATATCCTGTTAGGTTAGCATATCATTATGATATATTACAGGTCTTGAAGTGTTTTAAAAGTCAAGTTAGAAGGATCTATTTAGTTTGCAAACAAGTTTGAAATCATTCAAACTATGTTCTTGTTGTTAAAATTTTATACCACAAAATAAGATAGCTATATGAATATGAATTGAATAAGATTATGAACAAGGTTACTACCTCAAGTTACTTGGACAAAGTTACTTCAAAAGATAAGAAATAATCTTGGAATCAAAGAGTGGTGGAGTTAGATCAAAAGGTTGGAAGTAAACTTCTTCAAATGGGTGGTTATTTTGATATGTTCTTGAAAGAGTTTTCTTATGGTGTTTAAGGCTTGTAATTAAAGCTAAATGATGGGGAAAATGTTTGGAGATGATCAAGTATGAAGTTAGGAGTATTTTGAGAGAGGAATAAGGGTGTAGGTATGAGAAAATGGAGTGAAGAAATGGTGTTCATTTATAAAAATGTTTTTAGTTTATAAAGAAAGAAAAGGATTCCTAATTTTGTTTTCTTACTAATAATTCATACTACTTGACAAATTCTAGTTACCTCATATCTAGGGCAGTAATAATGTTGATTAGGATGTTGATTTGATGTGTATATACCAATAGTAAATACATATAGAAGCTGGGTATGATACGGGTACATATACCCTAGATATACGTATAGAAATCTTGAGGAAACAGAACGAGAATTCAAATATAGCTATCTTTTGTGAATATACTTATATTGTTTTATGTATTTAAGTCCTTAAAAAGTGATTAAATACATTATATATACGATACATGTATAAGCATTATAGATTATATGTATATATATCAAAGAATGTTACGTATAGTTATCGTTTTGAAAACTTAAGTTAGTAGTTTCAAAATATACTTATAACTCATTGTCATTAGTACACAATGAGATGTTAAACCATCCTTAGATCATGTTAAATATATATAAATACATATATATACACAAACGTATAATTATCGTATGTTATATAGTTCGTGATATCATCGGTCATATTGGATGGTCAAACGTTGTGTAAAACTCTTTTCAAAAACACAAGTATCAACAATTTGGATTGCTTATCATGTTGGTATGGTTTAATTTATATAAATATTAATCTCATAAGTATAATTTGGTCGGAAAATTCCGGGTCATTACAGTACCTACCCGTTAAAGAAATTTCGTCCCCGAAATTTGATAGAGGTTGTTATGGATAACAATAAGAAGGTTTTCATGACAAATATAAGGTGATAATGGAGTTTTATCATCATTGACTAATGTAGATAAAACGATTCGATTATGCGAAGAATATAAATGAGACTATCGTAAAAGAGTGAGATGAGTAAAATATATTCGTCTTAACCGATGACGTAGTTATGATTGATTTCCAGGATTTAAGGGATTTAAAGAGAATCTTACGTAATAAGATTTGGTTCTTTGGTGATTAAGGAAATCGGGATCTTCTTTGATTATATGCAATAATCTGTTTCGATTGCTCTGTCGGATATTTCACTATAAATTCATCCCTTCGTTTCCTTATTTTCCACGACTCACACCTTCTATTCTTTCTCCCTTGATTCTTACTTTAAAGCATTCATCAATATGCTCCATCCAGTCCTGATTCTTGATATACTCCTAACTTTTATATCTGTCATTCTTCTTTTTCATCTACCACCAGAAGAATCTATTTACTTCTACTATACTCTTGTGTTTATAGTGTTTCTAATTCTCCCGTGTCTCTATATTGCTATCTGCATTGATATACACGGTTTGTAATTTCGGGGTTATTATCGAAGTTTATATTCTTCATTATTTTTCGGAGCTTCATGCTTTCGTTTTCTCTTCCCGACTTCGAGTCAAGCGAGTAATGGTCCGGAATTCGTAGATATGAAATTCAGAATGAACATAGCTAATGCTCTAAGAAGAAAATGGTAATAGAATGATTTTGATTTGTTAAATTACTAGAATATCCTGGAGAAGACCGAGTCATCCAGAAAAATATTCTCTTGATATGTTTAGAGATTAGATAGAATGTAAGAGTCATGTAAATGGCACATGATGACGGTACTGTAAATCATCATGCTTCATTAGAAACTCAACATGACTTACTGTAATATAATGACGTTGATCAAGTGTCATTATATTATACTAATCCATGCTTCAGTTCCCAACACTACTTCAAAATATTCATATTTTAAACTCGATGGTTTCAGAATTTAGAAACTAACACAGTTTCTTTTATGTTGCAGATATTACGGGGAGATAAATGATCTCAGATAAGAATAGTTATGAAAATATCGCCAGAAATATGGAGGATATTTATAATAGAACATATGAGAATATCTTAGAATTTCTAATATCAATGGATGATGAAGAAGATTTGTCTGTGAAGGTTTAGAATGAGAAATAAGATGTTTGCTAACGATTTCAGCAGGCACAGAATCATTTGGATTCTTTGAAGGCAAACTTATTCTTTGTGATTTGTCCACGGCTTTCTTCATAGTTTCACATAATCCGCTTTTCGGTACTAAATTTTCTATCGAGCGTTCCTAACACTCCTTTCTTTATCATCAAACTTTTGGCCAGTAAGATCATCTACAACATGCTGCTTCGTCAGCATTTTCAAAGTTAACTGATCTGGGTCATCGGTTATCAAACCGAGGTAGTTTCAGGAGAATTGTGTTTTTAGAATGATTAATCGTTGATGGTAATATTGTGGAATATAAAAGGTTCCCCAGTAACAATAAAGAGTACGCATATATATCGCAGTTATAATAAAGTTGTTTCGGATGAAAAGTTGGAGTTGACTTGCTGGAGCTGTGACAAAATTAGCTACTTTAGAAAGGGATTGCAAAACGATCTTCGATAATAACAATGTCAAAGGAACTAGAACAGATACGTGTCAAACGTTTACTCAGTTTCCGAGGGTTTTTCAGGTGCATAACTATATGCATCAATCTTTTCTTCTGTAGATGAAGTGCGGTTGGTTTATCCTCTCGATTGAGGTATTTTTAAGAATCATGATAAATTTGAACACTGATTGTAATCGTCGAGATACAATGAGGTTTAAGATTAAATCAAGTGGCAATCTTGAAGAAATGTTTAGTTTCATATGTTATAATCAATATTGTAATTCATTTTAATTGTCCAATGTCATTAGTCCACAGTCGATAGTCCACAGTAACAGTCCAATAATTCATATATAGTTTAATATATAATATACGAATTAATTAATACGTGTCGTGACCCGTATACGTCTCAGACTCGATCACAACTCAAACTATATATATTATTGTAGAATCAACCTCAACCCTGTATAGAGAACTCGATCATTACTGCATATAGAGTGTCTATGGTGATTCCAAATAATATATATAGATGCGTCGATATGATATGTCAAAACATTGTATACGTGTCCCGATATTTAAAGTGCGTAAAATAATTACAGAAATTAAATGACGATAAATAAAAGTGCGATAATTAAATTGCGATAAATAAAATGTAATCAGTTAGCTAGGAACAGTTAGCTGGAACAGTTAGCGTGGATTCTTAACAAAATTTTTCATAGTTAATTTGTTTGTTTCTAACAGATTTTATTTTGTCATATGTTTTCTTCATATGCCACTTGTTGGATTCTGGGAAGTCAAAATCCAAATATGAAATTGAATGAAAATGGTTATTCTGCGGTGAACGGATACGTATATCGGTGGTTGTAAGTAGGATAGTAAATGACTGTTGAATCAGCTTCGACGAATGTACAATGTAATTTATTAAGATGAAATCTAATTATTCCTCGGGTATTACCTACCCGTTAAAAAAAAATTTCACCATTAATATTTTGTACAAAAGAACTTTTAATTGCAATCTTTATAAAAACATATATACATATATATTTTCTTCAGATGAAATCATGAATTTAATGAGTTAATATGATATTAATCTCATTTGCTTTTCGGTTTGAGCTAGAATAAGAAATCTCTAAAACTTTTTGAAACCACATATTCTTCGCAGAATATCAATGAAGTTATGGATCAATACTTCATCGTTCATTATTGTTGGTACTCCTTGGTATCTATGGTGCGTATGATGTTGATGTTTGTGGGACAGATTATGATGTCGAGACGTGTGATGCGGATGTTGTTTGTTAGTGGTGATGATGGTATTGTTGATGTTATTGATGGTGGTGCTGATTATGCTGCTGGTGCTGATGCTGGTGTTTGCAACCTTTGCACCATGTTCTCCAAAGCCGTCACGCGAGTACGAAGTTCGTTAACTTCTGCTAGTACACCGGGATGATTGGCGGTTGGAGCGAGCGAATGAACAAGATTTGTAATATGGGATAGTATATAATCGTGACGAGATACTCTAGAAATGAGAGAGAAAATGGTGTTTCGAATAGGTTCGCCGGTAAGTGCTTCAGGTTCATCGCCAAGAGGGCAATTTGGTGGATGGAATGGATCACCTTCTTCTTGTCTCCAGTGATTTAGTATATTACGAACCCATCCCCAATTCATCCAGAATAGATGATGGAAAATTGGTTGATCCATTCCGGTGACGCTGCTTTCGGAGCCCGAATGGAAATCCATATCGGCATAACTGTCGGAATCTGAAGAATTCGAACTAGATGCGGAATCCATCTTGTATAATGGGGAAAATGAATTTTTGGTATGGAATAGATTATAGGAGTTAGATTTGGCACTCTTCAATACATAATTTACATATGTATATATAATACCAAAATCCCGTAAATTACGGAGAATCTTTGAAAAAATATCAGTCAAAGTTCGCAATAACAGATATGCTAAGATAAGAATTCGTCTATACACTATCAATGCAGTAAATGCAGTAAAACGTGTCTAGACTTATGAATGATAAGCAGGTAATTTCTTAAGGATGATAAGCAGATGATTTTCAACTAGAAATGATAAGCAAAACTTTTGACATGTAGACACAGTCGAAGTCCAGACTCATTAATGCATCCTAACAACTACTAGTTAGACACACTAATGCAAGACCTGGTTCGCTACGACCACCGCTCTGATACCAACTGAAAGGACCCGTCCTAATCCACCTGGACGAGGTCATTAACATTTGGTCCCATTGCGATGATCGGCTCCAAGTAATGTCCTTATATTGAGCAAATGCACAGCGGAAGACTTAATTCGTACCTGAGAATAAACATGCTTTAAAGTGTCAACCAAAAAATTGGTGAGTTCATAGGTTTATCACAACAATCATTTCAATATGTTAATAGACCACAAGATTTCATAATCATAAACATAATACACTCGCAAGTGTATATAAAGCATTCTAAGTGGTTGAGCACTTGGTAACCATACTTAACATTTAATCAACGTCGCATATTCCCTTTATTATGAAATCTCACTACACCGTACCAAGTGTAGTCACCAAAATGAAGTACTGTGCAACCGTTGAATACTGGTCGTCCAGTCCGGTTGGGGTTGTCAGGCCCGATAGATCTATCAACAGGATTCGCATTTACAATACTCATGTAAATAGTAGTTACCAAGCTACAGGGAAATATGCCAGTGGTACAACTCAACGTAGAATATATTTTTAAGTACTTGTGTCTATTTTTTAAACATTTATAAAAGCAGCGCATGTATTCTCAGCCCAAAAATATATATTGCAAAAGCAATTAAAAAGGGAGCAAATGAAACTCACTTTTGCCTTGAAGGTATTTAATTCGACTTGGTCTCCGATAGATAACACGAACCTAACCATATATATAATATATCAACATATTTTCTTTTTAAGTAATCGTTACATATATATATATATACTTTTAATACTTTTATATTTTCTTAGTCCGTAGTTACCAGTCCGATGTTAGTGGTCCACAATTAGTTGCTTAAATAAAATAAATAAAGACCCCATCGTATTCGTATTGATCAAAATTAATCTCGACCCATGATACCATGTTGTCAAATGACGTGTTGCGTACAATCATGAGGTCTTATGATTAATCTTCTCGTGTTGTTTACGGGTGGTCCTGAAATATATAAAATCAAATCATAAGTAATTATATATAAAATATCATATTAATTAGAAAAGATATGATTAATTTACTTTTTCTCCAAATATTTTCGTAGCTAAACTAGCTTCGGATACCCAATCTTGTTTTAGTCGTAGTTTCTTCATTACAACTCCGTTTTTGTTGGTTCAACTTGCCACTTCCTTGGATCGAGTCAAATTTTAAGAATATGAACTGAAAATACCTTAGTTTATGTTCGAAATCATAGGTTATAGGTCAAACTTTGGTGAAACTTATGAAAGTGATCATTTTCCATCATAAAAACAACATTTAATGATCATTTTTCTAAAAATACTTACACTTTGAGTTAAACCATGAAATTTTTATGTGTTAACATATTCATAAGAAATATCATTTTTTCAGAACATGAACTTCCAATTCAAAGTTCAAGATGGTTTTTAATTATCCAACCCAAAACAGCCCCCGGTTGCACTCCGACGACGTAGATTCAATTTTTAAGATGTTCTTTGTAAAACCAAGTTATATCCTGTTAGGTTAGCATATCATTATGATATATTACAGGTCTTGAAGTGTTTTAAAAGTCAAGTTAGAAGGATCTATTTAGTTTGCAAACAAGTTTGAAATCATTCAAACTATGTTCTTGTTGTTAATATTTTATACCACAAAATAAGATAGCTATATGAATATGAATTGAATAAGATTATGAACAAGGTTACTACCTCAAGTTACTTGGACAAAGTTACTTCAAAAGATAAGAAATAATCTTGGAATCAAAGAGTGGTGGAGTTAGATCAAAAGGTTGGAAGTAAACTTCTTCAAATGGGTGGTTATTTTGATATGTTCTTGAAAGGGTTTTCTTATGGTGTTTAAGGCTTGTAATTAAAGCTAAATGATGGGGAAAATGTTTGGAGATGATCAAGTATAAAGTTAGGAGTATTTTGAGAGAGGAATGAGGGTGTAGGTATGAGAAAATGGAGTGAAGAAATGGTGTTCATTTATAAAAATGTTTTTAGTTTATAAAGAAAGAAAAGGATTCCTAATTTTGTTTTCTTACTAATAATTCATACTACTTGACAAATTCTAGTTACCTCATATCTAGGGCAGTAATAATGTTGATTAGGATATTGATTTGATGTGTATATACAAATAGTAAATACGTATAGAAGCTGGGTATGATACGGGTACATATACCCTAGATATACGTATAGAAATCTTGAGGAAACAGAACGAGAATTCAAATATAGCTATCTTTTGTGAATATACTTATATTGTTTTATGTATTTAAGTCCTTAAAAAGTGATTAAATACATTATATATACGATACATGTATAAGCATTATAGATTATAAGTATATATATCAAAGAATGTTACGTATAGTTATCGTTTTGAAAACTTAAGTTAGTAGTTTCAAAATATACTTATAACTCATTGTCATTAGTACACAATGAGATGTTAAACCATCCTTAGATCATGTTAAATATATATAAATACATATATATACACAAACGTATAATTATCGTATGTTATATAGTTCGTGATATCATCGGTCATATTGGATGGTCAAACGTTGTGTAAAACTCTTTTCAAAAACACAAGTCTCAACAATTTGGATTGCTTATCATGTTGGTATGGTTTAATTTATGTAAATATTAATCTCATAAGTATAATTTGGTCGGAAAATTCCGGGTCATTACAGTGTAATTGTTAACAAAGTAGTAAAACCTAGGACTACACGCAGTCGATAACCTGGTGTATTCATTAAACAAAGTATTAAAACCTTGTTACAGTTTGAATCCCCAATTAGTTGGAATATTTAACTTCGGGTATAAGGATAATTTGACGAAGATCCTCGCATTTTATATTTATGACTGATGGACTATTATGGACAAAACTGTATGGACATATTGAATAATCCAGGACAAAGGACAATTAATCCATGGTAATAAATTAAAATCAACACGTCGAACATCATGATTACGGAAGTTTAAATAAGCATAATTCCTTTATTTTATATCTTTTCGCACTTTAAATTATCGCACTTTTATTATCGTCATTTACTTTACGATTTAAATTAAGTTATATTTATTTTTAATATTTTACATTAGGTTTTAATTGTGACTTAAGACATAAAATCGACAAACCGGTCATTAAACGGTATATATATATATATATATATATATATATATATATATATACAAATATAGTTTAAAAATATAGCGTTAAACTTGGCTAGCTCCCTGCGGAATGAACAGGACTTACTAAAAACTACATTACTCTACGATTAGGTACACTGCCTATAGTGTTGTAGCAAGGTTTAGGTATATCCACTCTATAAATAAAAAAATAACTTGTGTAAAATTGTATTGTATTTAATAGTATTTCGCAATAAAAATATAACTATTTCGTATACACCTCGCATAACATCAAGTATTTTTGGCGCCGCTGCCGGGGAAAATTCAACGCCGAAGCGAAACGCTATAAAAAAAGATTTTTATTAGGTTTTAATCTATTTTTGTAAAAATATAAGTTTTAAATATTAAAAAAAATATATAAAAACATAAAAAAAATATATATTTATTTAGGTGTTTTAATTAAAAAGTTTATTTTTTTTAGAATTATAAAAATCTAATAAGTAATTGTTAAAATATAAGTTTTATTTAAGTTATATTTTATAAAAACTAAACACAGAAAATATAAAAAAAATTTAAAAGTAAAAAAGTAAAAAAAAAATATTAAACGTTGAACCTGTGTAATTTGGGCCTGCAGCTCGTTTGAATTTGCATCCTCTGCACTCGCGGAGTTTTTGGTCAGATAACATCCGCACTCGCGGAGCCGTCTGACATCTGCGACCTGGTACCTCATTTATTACAAAATTAGGGTTAAAAAATTAATTATTATTAATTATAATTAGGGTTTAGTAATTTAATATAATTAGTTTTAAGTTTTAATTAAATTTTTTATTTTTAATTTTTAATTAGTTTTACTAATATATAAAACTAATATTTTTATAAAATACTGTATATAAAAATAATATTTTTATAAAAATTGTATTTTTATAACTTTAGTTTTATTTTTAAATTTTGTATCTTTTTAATCGTTTAATCGTAATTTGTATTTTTATCATTCGTAATTAGTTTTAAGTTAGTTTTTGCCGTAGTTATTTTCATTTCTAGATTTTTAGGCTTTGCTGTAAAATCCCTTAAGTGCTTTTTCTAAGATTTAGACGCCTTAGAATTTTATGACGTTATTTATCACTTTAGTTTTAAATAAGTTTTAGTGTCTTTTTAAGTTATTGCCATTTTGGATATAGAATTCCTTTTAAGCTTTAATACCTTTAGACGCAACTTTTAGTCTTAAGTTTTTAGAATTTTAAGTTTCAACGCTTTACTTTCTTATTATTATTTTTCGACCTTTTATTTTTTGACGTTTTACGACGCACTCTTTTTCTTTCTTAATTCTCGACGCTCTAGTTTTTAGGACATAGAATTTTTTTTATCTTCTTTAAATTTCGACGAAAAATTATTTTAAGTGGTTAAATTGATAGACATCCAAAATTTTATGGTTCGTAGTAATAGTTGGATTTGTTAGTGGCGAGTTGTGGGCTTCCGATTTAAAGGGTCCTGGCTACCTGCTGCATCTATTGGCTATTCGAAACGTGGGCAAAATCAGAAAAATCTATTAATTTGATAACTTATATAATTTTTATCTTTATAACTAATAGGATATTCAGTGAATGCACCGAGCAAAACGTTCAGCACCTTTCATACGTTCACCACCTGTAACTCGATCAAGACATCTAACCAATATTGTCGCCGTTGATTTTTCTTTAGATTCGTCATCTAGTCGACCAAGTACTCCAATTCATATTTCCGATAATCCATTTTTTGAACCCGACCTCACAATTGAGAATCCGGAGGATATTCAGGGACAATTCAGATATCCTGAACCACTAATCATTCCTCCTGAACCACAAATCACTCACCCAGAGATTGTCGAGGAAGAAACCATTAAGTCAAAATCCTCTAGTGATTCAGATTCAACAAACTCAATCATGGAAAATCTAGAACCTCTAAGAATGGAAGACCGAATGAGGACTAAACGCACTGGCCAAGGTCACGCAATTACTCAAACCAGACATTAATGCGTCAGATTATGAAATCAAAGGATAAATCCTACACATGGTAACTAATCAATGCCAATTTAGTGGTGCTGATGTTTTAGCAGAGGGCTATAAAATACTATTAATTTTTAGCAGTAAATACTATTAAATACGATACAATTTTACACAAGATATTTATTTATTTAGAGAATGGATATACTTAAACCTTGCTACAACACTTATAGGCAGTGTACCTAATCGTACAGTAGTGTAGTTTTTAGTAAGTCCGGTTCGTTCCACAGGGAAAATCTTTAAACAAAGCTTAACGCTATATTAGTTTACTTTTGTAAAAATACAAATATATATATAAGTAATATTATTATTATAAAGGGGGTTTTTACCGTTTAATGACCGGTTTGTCGATTTTAAAACTTTAGTCGCAGTTAAAACCAAATGTAAAATAATAAATACAAGACTTAATTTAAAGCGTAAAGTAAATAACGATAATGAAATTGCGATTAATAAAAATGCGATAAAATAAACTTGCGATAATTAAAAAGTACGATAATTAAAAGTGCAATTAAATACAATAACAATAAAAATGCGATAATTAGAAGTGCAATTAAATATAAAATAAAGGAAATTAAATATGAAATAAAAGAATTATGCTTATTTAAACTTCCGTAATCAAAATGTTTGACGTGTTGATGTTAGTTTTATGCCCATGGGTTAATTGTCCTTTGTCCTGGGTTATTTAATATGTCCGTCTGGTTTTTGTCCATAACAGTCCATCAGTCATAAATATAAAGTGCGAGTGTCCTCGTCAAATTATCCTTATACCTGAAGTTAAATATTCCAACTAATTGGGGACTTAAACTGTAACAAGATTTTAATACTTTGTTTAATAATTACACCAGGATGTCGACTGAGTGTAACCCAAGGTTTTAATATTTTGTTATCAATTATACCAAGTGTCCTTGTACATAATTTCACCACTGTTTTAATTATTCTAGTGGTTATTAATCCATTCCCGTGTCCGGTTAAATGAACGATTATTCGTACATATAAATACCCCGCCCATCGTGTCCGATTGAGTGTATATGGTAATTTATAGGGACGCCCAATTGTAAATCTTTATATTAACATTAACAAACTATCATTTAGTTAAACAAATATAAAGCCCATTAATAGCCCATAGTCTAATTTCCGCAAGTGTCGTTCTTTTGTCCAAACCCCAATTATGGTACAAAGCCCAATTACCCAATTTTAGTAATTAGCCCAACATCATGATTACTTCTGATTAAATAAGCATAATAATAACTTAGCTACGAGACATTAAATTAAAAAGGTTGAACATAACTTACAATGATTAAAAATAGCGTAGCATTACACGGACAGAATTTCGACTTACACCCTTACAACATTCGCTAACATACCCTTATTATTAGGATTAAAATTAAAATTAAAATTAAAATATAAATAAATATTACGATATAGATAGAGAGATGGATGGATATATGTTGGTTTTTTCGATCAGAATTCGTTTGCTTTTATAGGGAGTTTCAGAATTTGGGGCTCCGCGACTCGCGGCACTTTTTGCCTTCAAACTCCGCGAGTCGCGGAGTTTGAAATTACAGCTCACAAACTTTGGAGTCTTTCTTGCCGACGGGTTTTTATTATTTATATAATATTTAAATAATTATAAGAATTATTTAATTATTATATTATATATATGTGCATAGTTGACTTGTAATTTTTAGTCCGTTGCGTCGAGCGTTGAGAGTTGACTCTGGTCCCGGTTCCGGATTTTCGAACGTCCTTGCGTACAATTTAATATCTTGTACTTTGCGTTTTGAATCTTGTACTCTTGTAATTTCGAGACGTTTCTTATCAATAATTGGAACCTCTTTGATTGTATTTTGTACTTTTGAGCTTTTTGGTCGTTTGCATCTTCAATTCGTCGAATCTGTCTTTTGTCTTCACCTTTTATTATTTAAACGAATATCACTTTTAAATAGAACAATTGCAACTTAAAAGCTTGTCTTTCTTGAGGAATAATGCTATGAAATATATGTTCGTTTTTAGCATTATCAAATATTCCCACACTTAACCGTTGCTTGTCCTCAAGCAATATCGTCTTGAAATACTAGAATCACTTCTTTATTCTTCACACTTTGTACATCAGTGATTTCTATACGGCGGTATAAACAATGGTAGTAACGATATGGTTTACAGTCCCACATGACTATAAAAATTTAGATCCATTAAGGAAATTGGATCTTTATGAAAACATTTGATCTTTTGAAAATTAAATCTAGTTTTTACTCTAGATAAGTTTTCCGGAATAACCCTTTACCGGTGTTTGCAAAATATTTTTGTGGGTTTGGTGGGTTTCAGATTTGAAAATTTTAGCTCAAAACTTATGGTTTTGTGCCACCCACTTGCTAACCTTGTATTTGGAAAGCAACACGTCCAGTTTACTTGTCCCGTATATTACCTTTCGGTAAACTATCGTCCGGTTGTAAAGGAAAGCGTTGAACAAGCAACTGTTAAGGCAATGTCCCTTGACATGCTTTTAATTATGGTCTATAATGTGTCGGACGCAATTACTACCCTTGGTAGGAGCAATAGTAAAGCTCACCCTTATGATTTTTCGGTCTGGCACAAGGTCCTGTCTTTGACCACTATGCAACCACCGTTCTTACGGTTGACACCCAATTTAGTTCAGGTGACCTAATGAATTCCAGGTGAATTCCTAGGATTTTACGTTCAATGGTAATGAACGCATTGAAAATAGGGTTTTCAGAAAACAAATCGGTTTGTAATTTTGATCAAAATATTTTCTCGTTCAAGCTCGAGTTTAGATATCATTGAATTCCATGAGTTTGTAATTCTCAATCTTTAAGGTCAAACTCAAGGATTGAGTAATATCAGGCTTAAAAGCTGATTTTTGATCTTTTAAGGAGATTATCCTTTCTGGGGATCTGATTCATTAGTCTTATCAAGCTAATTTGCATGGTGCCCCCCCCCATTGTACGAGATAAATCCTTCTCATGGTTAGGATAAATCTGACCACTTGGCGACCCTGTTTAATGCTGAGGTCCATGGATTTCCTGCTGATTTTAGTGATGACTTTTCTAGATTTTTCGTCAACCTACAGCTGGTCTGGACGACAACTTCCTGACTTAAATCAAGAAGCGCGTGTCTTTTTCGGAAGACTTTACTTCCTTTTAATGATGAAATTGATTCATCGTGTAGATCCATCTTTCTTACAGTAAATTAGGTAAAACTTTTTAGTTTAGTCCAAAGCAAAAGTATTTTCGGTTATTTGTACAAAAATATGTGATATATGTTTTGAATAACTTGGAGAATTTTCCCACACTTGGCTTTTATTTTCCTTTTTATTGTCCTCTATTCCATTTTAAATGAATTTTAACATTTTGGTTTGTTTCTCAATTTATGTCCTTTCTGAGGTAACAATAATTTCGGTGTTAAAACCTAGTTTTATCGTTCATAAATATGTATAAACATGATTTTGAGTTCATTTAATTGAAAATTTTGAAAAATTTTACTAGAATTGGGTAGTCAGTATATAAGACTAGGGCTGTTCTTTATTATCAGAGAGCACTAGATTCTAATACAACTACTGCTTTACTAGTATTTTTAATGGTAACCAAGTGTTTAAGATAAAAATTATAAAATCCGAAAGAATTTAACCCGTTCCCACACTTAAGATCTTGCAATGCCCTCATTTGCAAGAAATCAGTAACAATTTAAATTATTGAGGGTGATTTGTGTGAAAATGATTAAATTTTTACCAAAGTTTCCAAATATATTGGCGTTTGTTTGCTGAATGATAAATGGTGCACATCATTTGTTCATTCCGTCTTGTTGTTATTTCACAAATATTTTGCATCTTGTCGTCAAAATTAGTTGCTTTTGCTGAACTTAATGCCAGTCTTTGAAAATGCGTTGTTTTACCCTGTTGTGTACATAAGATAAACTGCAAACATATATACATATTTTTGAAGTTTGGTATATTACCCCACATTCAAAAATTATTAAAATCTAAGAATAAAAGTTAGAAAATTATAAAAACTATTACAATATTAACATAAGTATTAAACGTATCAACATTACAAATTACAAAATAAATAAAACTAAGTAGACTAGGGATGATACTGATACCAATAGGAGTTCCAAGTATAACCATAGGTGCTATAAAATGCTTCGGCTGGGTTATACGTAGGATACGGTGGTTGCATCTCTATAGACCAGGGAGGGAATATGGGTTTTGGAGTAGGAATATACTTTCTACCTATATGTTGGCAATGAGCTATGATTTGGTTTTGATGAACTTGCCAATCTTCAAATGCTCTCTGTCTAGCATTTTTGTACTCCTGTGAAGCTATAAACCTTTGCATTTCTTGCATTTCATTTCACCCTCCTACATTACCTTGATGTTGGTTTCTCTCAACCTGTGGATGTCTACCATGGTATTGTACTGCGGCGTTATTTCGCCTCTTCAAAACTTTCGCACCATGGTATACATTTAAACCTATTGTATCGCGGGGTTCTAGTTCTTCGACTAATAATCCCCCCTGACTTATATCCACACCGAGATATTCAGCAATCAAAGTAATAAAAATACCACCTCCTATTATGCTATGCGGTCTCATCCCCCTAACCATAGCTGATAAATAATAACCCACACAATAAGGTATACTTACAGCGCTTTGTGGGTCTCGAATACACATATGGTAAAACAAATCCTGTTCATTTACCTTTTCCTTGTTCTTACCTCTTTGTGTAATCGAATTAGCTAAAAACCTATGAATTACTCTTAATTCAGCTCTATCTATATCCAAATAAGAGTAATTTCCCCCTTTGAATCGGTGATGGCTTGTCATTTGACTCCATACACCATGTGTATCAAAATTTTCATCTATCTTTCTACCATTTAGTATCAACCCTCTACAATCGGCAGATGCTAACTCCTCAGGCGTATATATACGTAAAGCCTGAGCCATGTCTAGTAAAGACATGTGGCGCATCGAACCTCCTAACAAAAATCTAATAATGGTAAGTATTCCCGCGAGTCGCGGAGTTTGTTATTTTTTTTTATTTATTTATTTATATCTTATACTAATTAAAACAATTAAGTAATTAATTTTAAAATTTTGTTTCCCTTGTTATTTAGGACGAGGTTGTTTCGGATCGATGTCCTAGTCCGTCCTTCGACAAAATTTTAAAATTTGTCTTTTTGTAGCGATTGTTTTAAAAGCTAAGATTTTTGGATTTTTTAATGTTTTTGGCATACTTTAATTCAATAAGATTAAAAATAATGATAATAAAAGTTCTCGTCCCTCCCTCGGGTAAAGCAATTTCGGTTCAAAGACCTACTCTTCAACTTACGACGAATTTTAAAAATCATATTTTTAACTTAGCGACATAAAGTAAATTTTTGTTTTTAAATTCACACAACTTAAATATAAAATTCAAAATTAATATTAAAAATTCACACCAAACTTAAAATTTAAAATGCATAAAAATAAAATTCATATTTTTAAAAATTAAAAATTCACACCAAACTTAATTTAAAAATTTATATTATACATTCATACCAAACTTATATTAATTTTTCAAATATTTACAATTTTAAAAATATTGTTTTTACAAAGTTTACAATATTAATTTAAGATTTAAATATTAATTTTAAAAACATGGTAAAAATAAAATTAAAAATCTTTTTGGCTTTTTATCCCACTTTAATCAATCAAATATTATAAAAAATATGCGCCCCTCTTTTCGGTAAAGTAATTTCGGTTCCATGACCTAATTTAACTCATGACGAATTTTTGAAATATTTTGGGTTGATTGATTAAAGATATTTATACCTTAAGAATAAACGTTAAATTTCGCAGTGATGTAATAAATTTTTGAATGATATCAATAATTTCGGTCGCCAAACCTAATTTTATTCAATACCAATTTAATACTTTATAGCGAACAAATTAGCGTTTATTATCAAAAGGTTAAAAATAAAAATAAAAATAAAGACTGTACAGACTTACTTGTGAAATAGATTTCTTAGTTATATGATCTATCCCATTCATAAGATAGTCGGTTTAATTGGTTTTCTATGGCAACATAGGCGTAACCTCGAGCATTCAGTGTTTTTTCTTCTAAACATACGAACGGTCTGTCTCTGCATAAAGTAACAAATTCGGTATTTGAATAGGTTTGATTATTTGAACATTTACCTCCATGTGACCATTTTCCGCATTTGTGACATCTTTCTAGGTGTCGTGCTCTTCTTTTCGCTGCGGATTTTGATTTTCCTTTACCAAATTGTAACTTATTATCTTCGCATCTGGATTCTTTTCTAACTCCGTCCAATCTTTCTCTGATTACTGATACTATTTCACTCGGTAGTGTGTCATTATTACGTTTAGTGATCAAAGCGTGTAGCATTAGACCATGGTTTAGTTCACAGGCAGTCTTCATTTTGTAAAAACCTAAAAAAAAAAAAAAATTCAGAATGGGGGGAGAAGACTAGTTCTTTAGGGTCTGCTAGGGAAAGACCATTCGGGTTCCATTTTCGAGAACTACACGAAAACAGACAATCTAACTCTAGCAGAAATTCATATTATCCTTTAAAGACTTGATTCTCCCCACACTTAGTTAGCTGTGGTGTCGAAATTGTGATTAACTTCGTTGTCGACTTCCATCGGACTATCTATGTAGTGTTTAACTCTGTGACCATTAACTTTAAATTCAATCCCATTTGAATTTATTAATTCTATCGTTCCGTATGGGAAAACTCTTTTAACTATGAATGGTCCAGACCATCTTGATTTCAATTTTCCAGGAAATAGCTTGAATCGTGAATTGAAAAGAAGAACTCTGTCTCCTTCTTTAAATTCTTTTAAACTTCTGATTCTTTTATCATGCCATTTCTTCGTTCTTTCTTTATAGATTAACGAATTTTCGTATGCTTCATGTCTTAATTCTTCTAATTCGTTTAGTTGACTTAATCGTAGACGTCCGGCTTCATGTAAATCAAGATTACATGTCTTCAAAGCCCAAAATGCTTTGTGTTCAATTTCTACTGGGAGATGACATGCTTTTCCATAAACAAGTCTAAAAGGTGTGGTTCCAATTGGAGTTTTGTAGGCTGTTCTAAAAGTCCAGAGTGCATCCTCCAATTTAATGGACCATTCCTTCGGATTTGATCCTACGGTTTTCTCTAGAATACGTTTTAAAGCTCGGTTGGTATTTTCAACTTGTCCACTTGTTTGTGGATGATATGCGGTGGAGATTTTATGAGTTACTCCATATCTTTTAAGAACTTTCTCAAGTTGATTATTACAGAAATGAGTACCCCGATCACTTATTAAAGCTTTCGGTGTTCCAAACCTTGCAAAAAGACGTTTTAAAAAGTTAACTACAACTCATGCATCGTTAGTTGGGAGAGCTTGTGCTTCCGCCCATTTAGATACATAATCAATGGCTACGAGTATATATAGATTATTATGAGATTTTGGAAATGGACCCATAAAGTCAATACCCCAAATGTCAAATACTTCACATACTTGTATGACATTTTGTGGCATTTCATCACGTTGACTTATTTTTCCAGCCCTTTGACAAGCATCACAGGATTTGCAAAGAAGGTGTGCGTGTTTGTAAATTGTAGGCCAATAGAATCCAGCATCATAAACTTTTCTTGCTGTTAGTTGAGGCCCATAATGCCCTCCTGTTGGTCCTGTGTGACAATGGTTTAATATTTTACTAGCTTCATCTCCAAATACACATCGGCGTATTATTCCATCGGGACAACCTTTAAACAAATGTGGATCTTCCCAAAAATAGTGTTTTATATCACTGAAGAATTTCTTTCGTTTTTGGTACGATAATCCTTTTTCAAGGAATCCACAAACTAAGTAGTTTGCATAGTCTGCAAACCATGGAATTTCTTTATGATCTATCTTCAATAGATATTCATCAGGAAAGTTGTCTTGTATGGCCGATTCATTTAGAACTTCTAACTCAGGATTTTCAAGACGAGAAAGATGATCAGCGGCGAGATTTTCTGCTCCTCTTTTATCTCGGATTTCAATATCAAACTCTTGTAAGAGTAAGATCCAACGGATTAATCTTGGTTTAGCATCTTGTTTTGAAAATAGGTATCTAAGAGCAGAATGGTCGGTATAGACCACCGTTTTTGCTAGAACGAGATATGATCGAAATTTGTTCAAAGCAAAGACAATAGCAAGGAGTTCTTTTTCAGTAGTTGTATAGTTCGTTTGTGCTCCTTGTAACGTCTTACTAGCATAATATATAGGTTTAAATCGTTTTTCAATCCTTTGTCCTAAAACGGCTCCCATTGCAAAATCACTTGCATCGCACATTAGTTCAAATGGTAGATTCCAATTTGGTGTTATCATGATTTGTGCATTAGTTAGTTTCTCTTTAAGAATATTAAAAGATTTGATACACTCATCTGAAAAGATGAATGGAGCATCCTTTTCTAGGAGTTTATTCATAGGAGTGGCAATTTTAGAAAAATCTTTTATGAAACGTCGGTAAAAACCGGCATGCCCTAGAAAACTCCTAACTCCTCTAACATTGGTGGGATGTGGAAGTTTAGCAATTACATCTACTTTAGCTCTATCCACTTCAATTTCTTCTTTTGAAATTTTATGACCAAGAACGATGCCCTCTTTAACCATAAAATGGCATTTCTCCCAATTAAGAACTAGATTTGATTGTTCGCATCTAATAAGCATTCGTTCCAGATTAACTAGACATGATTCAAATGTATCACCGAAGACTGAAAAGTCATCCATGAAAACTTCCATGCATTCTTCTATCATGTCGTGAAAAATCGCCATCATACACCTTTGAAAGGTTGCAGGGGCGTTACAAAGTCCAAATGGCATGCGTTTGTAAGCAAAAGTACCATAAGGGCACGTGAATGTGGTTTTCTCTTGATCTTCGGGTGCTATTGGAATTTGAAAATATCCGGAAAAACCATCAAGAAAATAATAGTAACTGTTTCCGGCTAATCTTTCCAACATTTGATCTATGAAAGGTAAGGGAAAGTGATCTTTTCTGGTGGCGTCATTTAATTTTCTATAATCAATACACACACGCCATCCTGTTACAGTCCTAGTAGGAATAAGCTCATTTTTATCATTTGTAATGACAGTCATGCCACCCTTCTTAGGCACGCATTGAACTGGGCTTACCCATGGACTATCAGAGATAGGATAAATTAGACCTGCATCTAGCAGTTTAATAATCTCTTTCTTAACTACATCTTGCATATTAGGATTTAGTCTTCGTTGGCGTTGCACATACGTTTTATGACCTTCTTCCATAAGGATTTTATGTGTGCAATACGAAGGACTTATTCCTTTAATATCATGAATCTTCCATGCAATGGCTGGTTTATGAGCTTTCAACACAGAAATGAGTTGTGATTTCTCATTTTCAGTAAGAGAAGACGATATTATTACAGGTAATTCAGATTCACCATGTAAATAAGCGTATTCCAAATGGTTTGGAAGTGGCTTTAATTCTAATTTCGGAGGTTCTTCTATCGATGATTTATATCGATATCTGTCTTCTTCTTTTAGCATTTGAATTTCTTCTGTTGTTGGTTCATATCCATTAGCTATAAGTGTAGCTAACATTTCAGCTTCATCAATTGGTTCATTACCTTCTCCTAAAGAACATTCTCCTGTTCCTTGTAATTCTGGAAATTCTTCTAATAATTCTGCATGTGCATCTATAGTTTGAATATAATAACATGTATCATCTGCAGATTGTGGTTGTTGCATTGCTCTATCAACTGAAAAGGTAACACTCTCATCCTCTATACTTAGGGTCAATTTCTTACCGAACACGTCGATCATTGCTTTAGCCGTATTTAAGAATGGTCTTCCTAATATGAGAGGAACTTGAGAATCTTCTTCCATGTCCAGAACAACAAAATCTACTGGAAATACTAAAGTACCAACTTTAACTAGCATGTTTTCCATTATCCCTCTAGGATATTTTATTGATCTATCGGCTAGTTGTATGCTTATTCTGGTTGGTTTCAATTCTCCAAGGTCTAGTTTAGCGTATAGTGAATACGTCATTAGATTTATACTAGCACCTAAGTCTGCCAATGCTTCTATTGAACTAAGACTACCCAGAAAACATGGAATTGTAAAACTTCCTGGATCAGATAGTTTTTCTGGTATCTTATTCAACAGCACTGCTGAACAATTAGCATTCATGGTAACAGCCGAGAGTTCTTCCATTTTCTTTCTATTTGAGATTAGATCTTTCAAGAATTTAGCATATCTAGGCATTCCTGAAATCACATCAATGAAAGGAAGATTTACATTTATCTGTTTAAACATATCCAAGAATTTGGATTGCTCGGCTTCAAGTTTCTCTTTCTTCATTTTACTCGGGTGAGGAAGTGGTGGTTGGTATGGTTTAACATAAGGTTTAGCCTTAGCTGTGTTATCTTCATTAACCTTTTCAACTACCGGTTCTTTTTCCTTATTTTGATCAGGTTGTGGTTCTTGTGGAGTAGGAATAGCTTCATCAGAAGTTACAGGTATTTCAGGGGGTTTAAGCGTTGTACCACTTCTTGTGGTAATGGCTTTAGCTGTTTCATTCCGGGGGTTAGCATTTGTATCACTAGGTAGACTTCCCGGTTTTCTTTCACCTATTAACCTTGCTAGGTTACTTACTTCTTGTTCCAGATTTTGAATAGAAGCTTGTTGATTTCTAAATGCTTGAGCATTTTGTTCATTAGTTTGTTTCTGAGATGTGAAAAACTGCGTTTGAGTTTCAACTAGCTTCGTCATCATATCTTCTAAATTCGGCTTTTTATTATCGGTTTGTTGTGGTGGTTTTGTTTTGAAAATTAGGTCTTTGCTGATTGTAAGTATTATTGGATACTTGTTGATTACTAGGACCTTGTTGGTTGTTGTATGGAATATTTCGGTTATAATTCTGGTTTTGATTGTAAATCGGTCTTGGCGGTTGATAATTATTCTGATAATTATTTCCAGGCCTTTGGTTTATGTATGAAATATTCTCTCTTTGTTCCATTGTTAATTCAATACTGAGACAATCTTTTGTCAAATGTGGTCCTCCACACTGCTCACAACTAATTCGTATTGAGTGAATATCTTTAGTCATCTTTTCCATTCGTCTCTCGACAGCATCTATCTTTGCAGAAATGGAATCTAAGTCATGGCTAGAATCGGCTCTAGCTGCTTTAGATGATCTAACGATATCTTTTTCTTGGTGCCACTCATGTGAGTGGGAAGCAGTGTTATCAATAATTTTGTAAGCATCAGTTTCGGTTTTCTTCATAATAGAACCACCAGCTGCTATATCTATGTCTTTCCTTGTAGTGATGTTGCATCCTCGGTAGAATATTTGTACTATTTGACAAGTGTCTAAACCATGTTGCAGACATCCTCTTAATAACTTTTCAAATCTTGTCCACGCCTCATATAGAGTTTCATTTGGCTTCTGTGTAAACGTAACAATTTCTGCTTGAAGTCTTACGGCTTTAGATGCCGGAAAGAATTGTTTAAGAAATTTTTCAACTAAAACATCCCATGTATCAATCGCCCCTTCAGATAACGATTCCAACCAATCTTTGGCTTCTCCCTTTAAAGTCCAGGGAAATAACATGAGATATATCTGTTCATCCTCCACTTCTCGGATTTTAAATAGTGTGCAGATCCTATTAAAGGTACGTAGATGTTCATTTGGATCTTCCTTCGGCGCACCACTAAATTGGCATTGATTAGTCACCATGTGTAGAATTTGTCCTTTGATTTCATAATATGGCGCATTAATGTCTGGATGAGTAATTGCGTGACCTTGGCCAGTGCGTTTAGCTCTCATTCGGTCTTCCATACTTAATGGTTCCAGATTCTCCATAATTAAATTTGTTGAAGCGGAATCACTAGAGGATTCTGATTTAATGGTTCGTTCCTCAACAATCTCTGTTTGAATGATTGGTGGTTCCGGAGGAAAGTTTAGTGGTTCAGGATCTATGAATCGTCCCTGAATATTCTCCGGATTCTCAATTGTGAGGTCGGGTTCAAAAAATGGATTATCGGAAATTTGAACTGGAGTACTTGGTCGACTGGATGACGATTCTAAAGAAAAATCAACGGCAGTAATATTTGCTAAATGTCTTGATCTAGTTACAGGTGGTGAACGTACAAAAGGTGGTGAACGTCTTGCTCGGTGCATTCACTGAATATCCTATTAGTTTTTAAAAGGAAAGAAAAATTATAATAAGTTATCCAATCAATAGACTTTTCTGATTTTGCCCACATTTCGAATAGCCAAAAGATGCAACAGAGGGGCAGGATTCGTTTGGTCTCAATATAATTGAGGACTGTTTGGCTCCAATAACCCGGTCCACGTACAAATCCAACTATTACTACGAACCAGAAAATTTTGATGTCTATCAATTTAACCACTTAAAATAAATTTCCGTAATTTTAAGAAATTTAGATAAGAAGTAGAATAAAAATCTATGTCCTAAAACTAGAATAGCGAGAAATAAGAAAGAAAAAGAGTTCGTCGAAAAAGGTCGAAAAAGAAAAATGGTTGAAAAATAAAAGGTGACGGAAAAATAAAAGAAACTTATAAAACTTAAAAACACTGGACTAACCTAAGCTTATTACTACAACTAACTTAAAATTATAATCGCAAATTGAGATTACTAATTGGAATGATAATTGATACATAGGTAAAAGTCGTCTAAAAATATTAAAGCTTACAGGAAAAACTAAATCCCAAATGGAAATAACTTAAAAAGAAACTAAAACTTAAAAAGGCGTCGCAAAATTCTAAAGCACCTAAATCTTAGTCTAAAGAAAAAGCACTTAAGGAATTCTACGGCAAAGCCTAAAAATCTAGAAGTAAAAATAACTATGGCAAAAACTAAGTTTAAAACTAAATATGAGCTAAAAATACAAATATTACGCTAAAACAATTAAAAAGGAACAAAATATAAAAATATACAAAAAGTTGTAAAAAGTACAATTTTTATAAAAATATTATTTTTATATTATTTATTTATTAAAACTATTAATTTTATATTTTATTTAAACTAAATAAACTAAATATACAAAATAATAATAAAAACTAAAAACAAATTAAAAACTTTAAACCTAATTAGGGTTTTAATTAAAAATTAATAATAATAATTACTCCTAATAAATGCTGATTAGGGTTCTGTCAGGCGCGTCAGAGAAACTCCGCGAGTCGCGGTATTCGAAGCAGCAAACCCCGCGAGTCGCGGGGTTCCAAAATTCAACTCTGGTACAGTTTTAAATTTGACGCGTTTTTTTTTATTTTATATTTTCTGTTTTATATTTTCTGTTTTATAATCTAAATATTTTATATAATAAAAACTTATATTTTAAAAATTAGAATAAAAATAGAACTACTTTATAATTTTATAAATAAAAATCTTTAAACTAGATTTATATATATATATTTTTTTATATGTTTTAAATAAAAACAAAATACTTAAATAAAACTTATATATAAATAAAGAAACTTTATAAAACTTAAATATTTAACAAAATCTTAAAAATACTTATATTTTTGTTTTTCTTTTTATATTTTCGAATATTTAAAACGTATTTTTATAAAAACGAATTTTAATAAAAGTAAACTAAAAATCTTTTTTTTTCTTTGTATTAGCGTTGCGCTTCCGGCGTTTAAGAGTTCCCCGGCAGCGGCGCCAAAATACTTGATGTTTTAGCAGAGGGGTATAAAATACTATTAATTTTTAGCAGTAAATACTATTAAATACGATACAATTTTACACAAAATATTTATTTATTTAGAGAATGGATATACTTAAACCTTGCTACAATACTTATAGGCAGTGTACCTAATCGTATAGTAGTGTAGTTTTTAGTAAGTCCGGTTCGTTCCACAGGGAAAATCTTTAAACAAAGCTTAACGCTATATTAGTTTACTTTTGTAAAAATACAAATATATATATATAAGTAATATTATTATTATAAAGGGGGTTTTTACCATTTAATGACCGGTTTGTCGATTTTAAAACTTTAGTCGCAGTTAAAACCAAATGTAAAATAATAAATACAAGACTTAATTTAAAGCGTAAAGTAAATAACGATAATGAAATTGCGATTAATAAAAATGCGATAAAATAAACTTGCGATAATTAAAAAGTACGATAATTAAAAGTGCAATTAAATACAATAACAATAAAAATGCGATAATTAGAAGTGCAATTAAATATAAAATAAAGGAAATTAAATATGAAATAAAAGAATTATGCTTATTTAAACTTCCGTAATCATGATGTTTGACGTGTTGATGTTAGTTTTATGCCCATGGGTTAATTGTCCTTTGTCCTGGATTATTTAATATGTCCGTCTGGTTTTGTCCATAACAGTCCATCAGTCATAAATATAAAGTGCGAGTGTCCTCGTCAAATTATCCTTATACCCGAAGTTAAATATTCCAACTAATTGGGGACTTAAACTGTAACAAGATTTTAATACTTTGTTTAATAATTACACCAGGATGTCGACTGAGTGTAACCCAAGGTTTTAATATTTTGTTATCAATTATACCAAGTGTCCTTGTACATAATTTCACCCCTGTTTTAATTATTCTAGTGGCTATTAATCCATTCCCGTGTCCGGTTAAATGAACGATTATTCGTACATATAAATACCCCGCCCATCGTGTCCGATTGAGTGTATATGGTAATTTATAGGGACGCCCAATTGTAAATCTTTATATTAACATTAAAAAACTATCATTTAGTTAAACAAATATAAAGCCCATTAATAGCCCATAGTCTAATTTCCACAAGTGTCGTTCTTTTGTCCAAACCCCAATTATGGTACAAAGCCCAATTACCCAATTTTAGTAATTAGCCCAACATCATGATTACTTCGGATTAAATAAGCATAATAATAACTTAGCTACGAGACATTAAATTAAAAAGGTTGAACATAACTTACAATTATTAAAAATAGCGTAGCGTTACACGGACAGAATTTCGACTGACACCCTTACAACATTCGCTAACATACCCTTATTATTAGGATTAAAATTAAAATTAAAATTAAAATATAAATAAATATTACGATATAGATAGAGAGATGGATGG
This sequence comes from Rutidosis leptorrhynchoides, assembly GCF_046630445.1. NCBI lineage: Eukaryota > Viridiplantae > Streptophyta > Magnoliopsida > Asterales > Asteraceae > Rutidosis > Rutidosis leptorrhynchoides. Next base: position 384,897,297 of record NC_092343.1, on the reverse strand, counting down.
ATATATGTTGGTTTTTTCGATCAGAATTTGTTTGCTTTTATAGGGAGTTTCAGAATTTGGGGCTCCGCGACTCGCGGCACTTTTTGCCTTCAAACTCCGCGAGTCGCGGAGTTTGAAATTACAGCTCACAAACTTTGGAGTCTTTCTTGCCGACGGATTTTTATTATTTATATAATATTTAAATAATTATAAGAATTATTTAAATATTATATTATATTTATGTGCATAGTTGACTTGTAATTTTTAGTCCGTTGCGTCGAGCGTTGAGAGTTGACTCTGGTCCCGGTTCCGGATTTTCGAACGTCCTTGCGTACAATTTAATATCTTGTACTTTCCGTTTTGAATCTTGTACTCTTGTAATTTCGAGACGTTTCTTATCAATAATTGGAACCTCTTTGATTGTATTTTGTACTTTTGAGCTTTTTGGTCGTTTGCGTCTTCAATTCGTCGAATCTGTCTTTTGTCTTCACCTTTTATTATTTAAACGAATATCACTTTTAAATAGAACAATTGCAACTTAAAAGCTTGTCTTTCTTGAGGAATAATGCTATGAAATATATGTTCGTTTTTAGCATTATCAGGTGCGCCGAAGGAAGATCCAAATGAACATCTTCGAACTTTTAATAGGATTTGTACTCTATTCAAAATAAGAGAAGTTGAGGATGAACAGATCTATCTCATGTTATTTCCCTGGACTTTAAAGGGAGAGGCCAAAGATTGGTTAGAATCGTTACCTGAAGGGGCGATTGATACATGGGATGTCTTAGTTGAAAATTTTCTTAAACAATTCTTTCCGGCATCTAAAGTTGTGAGACTTCAAGGAGAAATTGTTACGTTCACACAAAAACCAAATGAAACTCTATATGAGGTGTGGACAAGATTTGGAAAGTTGTTAAGAGGATGTCCGCAACATGGTTTAGACACTTATCAAATAGTACAAATATTCTACCAAGGATGCGATATTACTACACGAAAATACATCGATATAGCAGCTGGTGGTTCCATTATGAAGAAAACTGCAACTGAAGCTTACAAAATTATTGATAACACTGCTTCCCACTCACATGAGTGGCATCAAGAAAAAAGATATCTTTAGATCATCTAAAGCGGCTAGAGCCGATTCTAGCCATGACTTTGATTCCATTTTGGCAAAGATAGATGCTTTCGAGAGACAAATGGAAAAGTTGACTAAAGATATTCACGCAATACGAATTAGTTGTGAGCAGTATGGAGGACCACATTTGACAAAAGATTATCTCAGTATTGAACAAACAATGGAACAAAGAGAGAATGTTTCATACATGAACCAAAGGCCTGGAAATAATTATCAGTACAATTATCAACCGCCAAGACCAATCTACAATCAAAATCAGAATTATAACCGAAATATTCCATACAACAATCAACAAGGTCCTAGCAATCAACAAGTATCTAATAATACTTATAATCAGCAAAGACCTATTTTTTCAAATAAACCACCATAAACCGATGATAAAAAGCCAAATTTAGAAGACATGATTTCAAAACTGGTTGAATCTCAAACGCAATTTTTCACATCTCAGAAACAAACTAATGAACAAAATGCTCAAGCATTTAGAAATCAACAAGCTTCTATCCAAAATCTGGAACAAGAAGTAAGTAACCTAGCAAGGTTAATAGGTGAAAGAAAATCGGGGAGCCTACCTAGTGATACAAATGCTAACCCCCAGAATGAAACAGCTAAAGCCATTACCACGAGAAGTGGTATTACACTTAAACTACCTGAAATACCTGTAATTTCTGATGACTCTGTCCCTACTCTACAAGAACCACAATCTGAGCAAGATAAGGAAATAGAACCGGTAGTTGAAAAGGTGAATGAAGATAACACGGTTAAGGAAAAACCTTATGTTAAACCATACCAACCACCGCTTCCTTACCCGAGTAAAATGAGAAAAGAAAGACTTGAAGCCGAGCAATCCAAATTCTTGGATATGTTTAAACAAATAAATGTAAATCTTCCTTTCATTGATGTGATTTCAGAAATGCCAAGATATGCTAAATTTCTGAAAGATCTAATCACTAATAGAAAGAAAATGGAAGAACGCTCGGCTGTTACTATGAATGCTAATTGTTCTACAGTGTTGTTGAATAAGATACCAGAAAAACTCTCAGATCCAGGAAGTTTCACAATTCCATATTTTCTGAGTAGTCTTAGTTCAATAGAAGTATTGGCAGACTTAGGTGCTAGTATAAATTTAATGCCGTATTCATTATACGCTAAACTAGACCTCGGAGAATTGAAACCAACACGAATAAGCATACAACTAGCCGATCGATCAGTAAAATATCCGAGAGGGATAATGGAAAACATGCTAGTTAAAGTTGGTACTTTAGTATTTCCAGTAGATTTTGTTATTTTGGACATGGAAGAAGATTCTCGAGTTCCTCTTATATTAGGAAGACCATTCTTAAACACGGCTAAAGCGAAAATAGACGTGTTCGTTAAGAAACTAACCCTAAGTATAGAGGATGAGAGTGTTACCTTTTCTGTTGATAGAGCCATGCAATAACCACAATCTGCAGATGATACATGTTATTATATTCAAACTATAGATTCACATGCAGAATTGTTAGAAGAATTTCCAGAATTACAAGGAACGGGAGAATGTTCTTTAGGAGAAGGAACTAAACCAATTGATGAAGCTGAAATGTTAGCTACACGTATGGCTAATGAATACGAACCAACAACAGAAGAACTTCAAATGCTATAAGAGGAAGACAGATATCGATACAAATCATCGATAGAAGAACCACCGACATTAGAGTTAAAGCCACTTCCAACCCATTTGGAATACGCTTATTTACATGGTGAATCTGAATTACCTGTAATAATATCGTCTTCTCTTACAGAAAATGAAAAATCTCAACTCATTTCTGTGCTAAAAGCTCATAAACCAGCTATTGCATGGAAGATTCATGACATTAAAGGCATAAGTTATTCGTATTGCACACATAAAATCCTTATGGAAGAAGGTCATAAAACCTATGTGCAACGCCAACGAAGACTAAATCCTAATATGCAAGATGTTGTTAAGAAAGAAATTATTAAACTGTTAGATGCAGGTTTAATTTATCCAATCTCTGATAGTCCATGGGTAAGCCCAGTTCAATGCGTACCTAAGAAGGGTGGCATGACTGTCATCACAAATGAAAAAAATGAGCTTATTCCTACTAGAACTGTAACAGGATGGCGTGTTTGTATTGATTATAGAAAATTAAATGACGCCACCAGAAAAGTTCACTTTCCCTTACCTTTCATTGATCAAATGTTGGAAAGGTTAGCTGAGAATAGTTACTATTGTTTTCTTGACGGTTTCTCCTGATACTTTCAAATTCCAATCGCACCCGAGGACCAAGAGAAAACCACATTCACGTGCCCTTATGGTACTTATGCTTACAAACGCATGCCATTTAGACTTTGCAACGCCCCTGCAACCTTTCAAAGGTGCATGATGGCGATTTTTCATGACATGATAGAAGAATGCATGGAAGTTTTCATGGATGACTTTTCAGTCTTCAGTGATACTTTTGAAACTTGTCTAGTTAATCTTGAATGAATGCTTATTAGATGCGAACAATCAAATCTAGTACTTAATTGGGAGAAATGCCATTTCATGGTTAAAGAAGGCATCGTTCTTGGTCATAAAATTTCAAAGGAAGGAATTGAAGTGGATAGAGTTAAAGTTGATGTAATTGCTAAACTTCCACATCCCACCAATGTTAGAGGAGTTAGGAGTTTTCTAGGGCATGCCGGTTTTTACCGACGTTTCATAAAAGATTTTTCTAAAATTGCCACTCCTATGAATAAACTCCTAGAAAAGGATGCTCCATTCATCTTTTCAGATGAATGCATCAAATCTTTTAATATTCTTAAAGAAAAACTCACTAATGTGCCGATCATGATAACTCCAAATTGGAATCTACCATTTGAACTCATGTGCGGTGCAAGTGATTTTGCAATGGGATCCATTTTAGGACAAAGGATTGAAAAACGATTTCAACCTATCTATTACGCTAGTAAGACGTTACAAGGAGCATAAACGAATTACATAACTACTGAAAAAGAACTCCTTGCTATTGTCTTTGCTTTTGACAAATTTTGTTCATATCTCGTTCTAGCTAAAACGGTAGTCTATACCGACCATTCGGCTCTTAGATATCTATTTTCGAAACAAGATGCCAAACCACGATTAATCCGTTTGATCTTACTTTTACAAGAGTTTGATATTGAAATCCGAGACAAAAAGAGAGCAGAAAATCTCGCCGCTGATCATCTTTCTCATCTTGAAAATCCTGAATTAGAAGTTCTAAATGAATCGGCTATACAAGATAACTTTTCTGATGAATATCTATTGAAGATCGATTATAATGAAATTCCATGGTTTGCAGGCTATGCAAACTACTTAGTATGTGGATTCCTTGAAAAAGGGTTGTCGTACCAAAAACGAAAGAAATTCTTTAGTGATATAAAACACTATTTCTGGGAAGATCCACATTTGTTTAAAAGTTGTCCCGATGGAATAATACGCCGATGTGTATTCGGGGATGAAGCTAGTCAAATCTTAAACCATTGTCACACAGGACCAATAGGAGGGCATTATTGGCCTCAACTCACAGCAAGAAAAGTTTACGACGCTGGATTCTATTGGCCTACAATTTTTAAAGACGCACACCTTCTTTGTAAATCCTGTGATGCTTGTCAAAGGGCCAGAAAAATAAGTCAACGTGATGAAATGCCACAAAATGTCATTCAAGTATGTGAAGTATTTGACGTTTGGGGTATTGACTTCATGGGTCCATTTCCAAAATCTCATAATAATCTCTACATTCTCTTTACCATTGATTATGTATCTAAATGGGTGAAAGCATAAGCTCTCCCAACTAACGATGCACGAGTTGTAGTCAACTTCTTAAAACGTCTTTTTGATAGGTTCGGAACACCGAAAGCTTTAATAAGTGATCGGGGTACTCATTTTTATAACAATCAACTTGAGAAAGTTCTCAAAAGATATGGAGTAACTCATAAAATCTCAACCGCTTATTATCCACAAACAAGTGGACAAGTTGAAAGTACCAACCGAGCTTTAAAATGTATTCTAGAGAAAATCGTTGGATCGAATCCAAAGGAATGGTCCATGAACTTGGAGGATGCACTCTGGGCTTTTAGAACAGCCTACAAAACTCCAATTGGAACCACACCTTTTAGACTCGTTTACGGAAAAGCATGTCACCTTCCAGTAGAAATTGAGCATAAAGCATTTTGGGCTTTGAAGACATGTAATCTTGATTTACATGAAGCTGGACGCCTATGGTTAAGTCAACTAAACGAATTAGAAGAACTAAGACATGAAACATATGAAAATTCGTTAATCTATAAGGAAAGAACGAAGAAATGGCATGATAAAAAAATCAGAAGTTTAAAAGAATTTAAGGAAGGTGACAGAGTCCTTCTTTTCAATTCACGATTCAAGCTATTTCCTGGAAAATTGAAATCAAGATGGTCTTTACCATTCATAGTTAAAAGAGTTTTCCCATACGGAACAATAGAGTTGAAAAATTCAAATGGGATTGAATTTAAAGTTAATGGTCACAGACTTAAACATTACATACATGGTCCAATGGAAGTTGACAATGAAGTTAATCACAATTTCAACACCACAGCTAACTAAGTGTGGGGAGAATCAAGTCTTTTTAAGGATAATATATATTTCTATTAGAGTTAGATATTCTTTTTTCGTGTAGTTCTCGAGAATGGAATCTGAATGGTCTTTCCCTAGCAGACCCTAAAGAACTAGTCTTCTCCCTCCATTCTGAATTTTTAATTTTTTTAGGTTTTACAAGATGAAGAATCCCTTTGATCTGAACCATGGTCTACTACTACACGCTATGATTACTAAACGTAATAATAACATCTTTCCGAGTGAACTGTTATCATTAATAAGAAGCAAAATGGACGAAGTGAGGAAAGAACTCAGGAAGAATCATCATAAGATACATTTTGGTAAAGGAAAATTAAAATCCGCAACAAAAAGAAGAGCACGACACCTTGAAAGATGTCATAAATGCGGAAAATGGTCACACGAAGGTAAATGTTCGAACAATCAAACATATTAAAATACCGAATTTGTTACTCTATGCAGAGAAGGACCGTTCATATGTTTAGAAGAAAAGTTATTGAAGAATTGAGGTTACGCTTATGTAGCTATGGAAAACCAAATCACGCGACTCTCCTATGAGTCGGCTAAAGTAGGTCTCTGAGAATTCTATCTCATAGGTAAGTATGTACAGTTTTTATTTGTTTTTATTTATTGCTTTTAACCTTTTGATAATAAACGTTGAATCGTTCGCTATAAAGTATTAAATTGATATTCAATAAAATTAGGTATGTGAAACCGAAATTATTGATATCATACAAAAATTTATTACATCACTGCGAAATTTACTGTTTATTCTTAAGGTATAAATATCTTTAATCAATCAATCCAAAATATTTAAATTCGTCAGGAGTAAAACTAGGTAATATAACCGAAATTACTTTACCCAAAAGAGGGGCGTATATTTTTGATAATATTTGAATGATTAAAGTGGGATAAAAGACCAAAAAGATTTTTAATTTTATTTTTACCATATTTTCAAAATTAATATTGTAAATTTTTAAATCAATATATTTAAGTTTTTAAATATTTTAAAAATTAATATTTTCAATATAAGTTTGTAAAATTAACGTATAAAAATATTAATTAAATTAATATGAATTTTTAATTTTATGCATTTTAAATTTAAGTTTGGTGTGAATTTAAAAACAAAAATGTACTTTATTTCATTAAGTTAAAAATATGATTTCTAAAATTCGTCATAAGTTGAAGACTAGGTCATTGAACCGAAATTGCTTTACCCGATGGCGGGGCGAAATTTTTTTTTATCATTATTTTTAATATTATTGATGTAAAGTATACCAAAAAAAATATATAATAAAAATATTATGTATGTTTGTAGTTTATTTAATGTACAAAACAGGGTAAAACAGCACACTCTCAAAGGATGACATTAAGTTCAGCAAAAGCTATTAATTTTGATGACAAAACGAAAAACAAGTGTGATGTAAAAACAGACGGAATGAACAAATGATGTGCACCATTTATTATTCAACACAAACAACAATACGTTTGGAAACTTTGGTAAAATTTAATCATTTTTCTACGCTAATCACCCTCAATAATTTAAATTGCTACTGATTTCTTGCAAATGAGGGCATTGCAAGATCTTAAGTGTGGGAAGGGGTTAAAATCTTTCAGATTTTTAAAATTTTAATTTAAACACTTGGTTACTATTAAAAATACTAGTAACGCAGTAGTTGTATTAGAATCTAGTGCTCTCTGATAATAAAGAACAGCCCTAGTCTTATATACTGACTACCCACTTCTAGTAAAAAAATTTAAATTTTTTTTTTCAAATAAATGAATTCAAAATCATGTTTATAAATTTATACATATTTATGAACGATAAAACTAGGTGTTAATACCGAAATTGTCGTTACCTCGTAAAGGACATAAATTGAGAAACAACCCAAAATGCTTAAATTCATTAAACAATGGAATAGAGGAGAATAAAAAGGCAAAGAAAGAAAAATAAAAGCCAAGTGTGGGAAAAATTTACCAAGTTATTTAGAACATATATCACATATTTTTGTACAAATAATTAAAGATACTTTTGTTTTGGACAATTTTATCAGTTTTACCCGATTTTTTATAATATATTTGAAAGAAATGTGCCACTTGATTTAAAAGGAAGTAAAGTCTTCCGAGAAAAGGACAAGCGCTTCTTGATTTATGTCAGGAAGATGTCGTCCAGACCAGTTGTAGAGTCTACGAAAAACCTTGAAAAGTTTTCTCAAAAATCAGCTGGAAATCCACGGACCTCAGCATCAAACAGGGTCGCCAAGTGGTCAGACTTATCCTAACCATGAGAGGATCTGTCTCGTACAATGGGGAGCACCGTGCAAATTAGCTTATAACACTAATGAATCAGATCCCCAGAAAGGATAATCTCCTTAAAGATCAAAAATCAGCTTTTAAGCCTGATATTACTCAATCCTTGAGATTGACTTTAAAGATTGACAATTCAAACTCATGAAATTCGATGATATCTAAACTCGAGCTTGAACGAGAAAATATTTTGATCAAATTACAAACCGATTTGTTTTCTGAAACCCTATTTTTCAATGCGTTCATTACCATTGAACGTAAAATCCTAAGAATTCACCGAAATTCATTAGGTCACCTGAACCAAATCGGGTGTCAACCGTAAGAACGGTGGTTGCATAGCATGGTTAAAGACAGGACCTTGTGCCAGACCAAAAAACTATAGGGTGATCTTTACTATTGCTTCTACCAAGGATAGTAATTGCATCCGACACGATATAGACCATAATCAAAAGCATGTCACGGGACATTGCCTTAACAGTTGCTTGTTCAACGCTTTCCTTTACAACCGGACGGTAGTTTACCGAAAGGTAATATACGGAGCAAGTATACTGGACGTGTTGCTTTCTTAATACAAGGTTAGCAAGTGGGTGACACAAAACCATAAGTTTTGAGCTAAAATTTTCAAATCTGAAACCCACAATACCCACAAAAATATTTTGCAAACACCGGTGAAGGGTTATTCCAGAAAACTTATCTAGCGTAAAAGCTAGATTGAATTTTCAAAAGATCAAATATTTTCATAAAGATCCAATTTTCTAAAGGATCTAAATTTTTATAGTCATGTGGGACTGTAAACCACATCGTTACCATCATTGTTCATAACCGCCTTATTAAAATCACTGATGTACAAAGTGTGAAGAATAAAGAAGTGATTCGTGTAAAGTTTTATTCAAGATCTATATTGCTTGAGGACAAGCAATGCTCAAGTGTGGGAATATTTGATAATGCTAAAAATGAACATATATTTCATAGCATTATCTTTCAAGAAAGACAAGCTTTTAGTTGCAATTGTTCTATTTACAAGTGATATTCGTTTAAATAATAAAAGGTGAAGACAAAAGACAGATTCGACGATTTGAAGACGCAAATGACCAAAAAGCTAAAAAGTACAAAGTACAATCCAAGTGGTTCAAATTATTGATGAGAAACGTCTAAAAACTACAAGAGTACAAGCCGTGAAATGCAAAGTACAAGATATTAAATAGTACGAAAAGGCGTTCGAAAATCCGGAACCGAAACATGAACCAATTTTCAGCGCGCAACGCAACGGACCAAAAAATTACAAGTCAACTATGCACAAGAATATAATATAATATATAATTAATTATATATATTATTATATATTATAATTATACGCAGCCCACGTTTTGGATTTGATCTATGAGCTGGAATCCAGAGCTCCGCACTCGCAGAGCTGTGATGAATAAAACCTCCGCACTCGCGGAGTACAACAGTTAAACGTGGGCCTATAAAAGGTCGTGCATTCTGCTCGATGAAAACACACCTTTTTCTATCTATCTATCTACGATATATTTATATTTATATTTTATAATTTTAATTTTAATTTAAGTTTAATAATAATATGGTTATAGTGGCTAATGTTTTAAGTTTGTAAGTCGAAACTCTGTCCGTGTAACGCTACGCTATTAATACTCATTGTAAGTTATGTTCAACCTTTTTAAATTAATGTCTAGTAGCTAAGTTATTATTATGCTTATTTAAATCGAAGTAATCGTGATGTTGGGCTAAATATTAAGATTGGGTAATTGAGCTTTGGACCATAATTGGGGTTTGAACAAAAGAACGACACTTGTGGAAATTGGACTATGGGCTATTAATGGGCTTTATATTTAATTAACTAAATGATATCTTGTTAATTTAATATAAAGGTTACAATTTGACGTATATATAAATAACCACATACGCTTAATCGGGTACGGTGGGCGGGATATTTATAAATACGAATAATTGTTCATTTTACCGGACACGGGAATGGATTTATAGTTAATGGACTCGTTGAAACAGAGGTGGATTACATTCAAGGGTAATTGGTGTAATTGTTAACAAAGTAGTAAAACCTTGGACTACACGCAGTCGATAACCTGGTGTATTCATTAAACAAAGTATTAAGACCTTGTTACAGTTCGAATCCCCAATTAGTCGGAATATTTGACTTCGGGTATAAGGATAATTTGACGAATATCCTCGCATTTTATATTTATGACTGATAGACTATTATGGACAAAACCGTATGGACATATTGAATAATCCAGGACAAAGTACAATTAACCCATGGTAATAAATTAAAATCAACACGTCGAACATCATGATTACGGAAGTTTAAATAAGCATAATTCCTTTATTTTATATCTTATCGCACTTTAAATTATCGCACTTTTATTATCGTCATTTACTTTACGCTTTAAATTAAGTTATATTTATTTTTAATATTTTACATTAGGTTTTAATTGGGACTTAAGAAATAAAATCGACAAACCGTTCATTAAAAGGTAAAAACCCCCTTTTTATAATAATAATAATACTACTTATATATATATATATATATATATATATATATATATATATATATATATATATATATATATATATATATATATATATATATATATATATATATATATATATATATATATATATATATATAGTTTAAAATATAGTGTTAAACTTGGCTAGCTCTCTGCGGAACGAACCGGACTTACTAAAAACTACACTACTCTACGATTAGGTACATTGCCTATAGTATTGTAGTAAGGTTTAGGTATATCCACTCTATAAATAAAAAAATAACTTGTGTAAAATTGTATTGTATTTAATAGTATTTCGCAATAAAAATATAACTATTTCGTATACACCTCGCATAACATTAGCTTTCATATAGGTCATACATATGTTTTAATATCTAATATGAATAATCTATTAGTGTTTATGTTTATGATTAACTGTATGTTTTCATAGCGTCTACCGGAAGAATTCGCCGGGTACTGAAAGATGGGATGAAGGTTCATGTACTTAATGAAGATGGTATTGAATGCATCTGGGGGTTGAAAACATATTTCACAAAGCGTCAGCCGAATTTATATGTATCTGGTGGTTGGTATGAGTTTAACTGCGTCAATAATCTCAAACCAGATGATGAAGCAGTTTTCACCTTCAAGAAGAGTGAAAGAAAGTTCATTGTCTCAAATGTAATGAGAGTGATTTAACGACTGTGCTGTTGTTTAAACATGATGTTCTTTTGGTAGATACTAAAAACAATATCTTTTCTAAGTGTTTGTAACTAATTAACTTTGTGATGTAGTAAAAATGGATGTTGTGATGAAAGGGGTTTTTTGTGATTTTGGTAGGTTGGACAGTAAATGTAAAATAGTAATGACATTTTTTAATTAGTTTTAATTAATATGTGGTCGTATTATATGCTGATTGTGTAGCATTTTATAACCTCATTGTACTAAAAAAAGTTTCGTTTGATGTATCACATACAAATGTATGTGCATTAGTAACAATGTGTATCGAAACTAATTGACCTGAATATACAAGTAAATATAATAAAACATATTGCAAAATAACAAAGTGTAATGGTAACGTTGAATGTTTCACATAAAAAAACAGAAAAGAATACATATTTATATAATAAACATAAAAAAGAACCACATAACCTTGAAACCATACGCCATAATTGTATTCATAAAACAAAAACAAAACCATGACTCGTGAATTATTATTTAAAAACAACCCATAGAAGCAAATAAAGAAAACTGAAAATAAGTTCAAGGCACTCTTAAAATCAACTTGTCAAATGAAATCTAAACAAAATGCCTCATCTTGATCCAGGCACCTTTTCGCTTTTGTTGATGAAGATTTAACATTTGATTTAATGGCAGAAGGAGTAACTGTGGAACCACACTGTAGAGATGAACAATTCTAGAGTGAGTAAAAGAATGAATTAATCATATTAATGAAACAAGTAAGAAAAGATTAATGCTCTATCACTTATAAAACTGAATAAATGTAGTGTAAATAAGATTGCACTATTTAAGAAAATATACATGCAGTACTAATTTAAGTAAATATCGCTCTTATATTTGGCCCATAGAGTGCTCAGATTAAGGACACTAAGTAAATAAGGAAAAAGAAATGATGAATATATTTTAAATTTTAATAAGTAATAAGTAATAAGATAAATAAAATATATATGTTAAACATAGATATTATTGTAAAACTTAATCTAAATCTTTCAGCTCAAACGTAATATACTTAGAAGATTCCTCAGCCGAATCACCATATTGCTTTTCACCGCTGATGTAAGTAACTCTACCCATCACATCTAAAATAATACCAAGGATAATAATAGATTAACTTTAATTTAAAATATAAAAAGAAAATAAATTATTTATGATTGGTATTAAAGTTAATCTATTAAGTAAAATGTCCCACTATAAACTGAAATGCAAAAATTACCTGCCCTAATATGGAAAAAATAAAAATACAAAAGAAATTATAAAAAGGTTCTAAAATGAAAAGAGATATACGAAATCTACTAAAATAGATAATGAACACAAACCTCGTCATCCGAAACTATTAGCTCCAAAGTGGGCTCGCCTTCGCCGTAACAATATCCCAACTTTTGAAAGACCCGAACGACTTTACTTTTAATGGTAAAATTAACTTTCCATCCGTCAATCCCTGAAACCTTAATGATGTTCTTCAATGTGGCCATTATTTAAAACTAAAATGAAAAGAAAGATAAGTTAAAAAATAATCATTAAAAAAAACACCAAGATTATTGAAGTTGAATGAAAAAATTAAACCTGGAGATTTTTCGAATTTGAAATCGAGAGAGAATTTGAATTCAATATAACAAATATGATTTTGAAAATAATCGTATAATGGGCAGGATTAAGATAGTATCAGATATGTCAACTAAAGATATCTTGGTAAATGTATGCACTTAAGTGTATTTTTGAAAAAAGCAAACCATCTCATCACTTTCTATACTATAAAGTACTCCGTAATTTTTATATTCATAATGTCTTTGGAAATTGTGATTAGTTGAAAAAGTGGGATTTTGGTGAAAAGGTATAGATTTTGAATTCAAACTGATGAGATTTTCTTTAGCCATGTGGGATGGTGACGTGGTGTATGTATTGTATGTATAGGTTTGGTGTGAGGTAAAAAAAATAGCAACAAAAGTTGTATATGTATAGATTTTTTGTGAGACAAAGTTCTCTTCTATGTGGACCGAAAATGACTGGCTGATGGACAAATGGACAATTGCTTAACGATATATATATATATATATATATATATATATATATATATATATATATATATATATATATATATATATATATATATAGTGGTAGGATCAAGAGGGAAGTAACCAATCGGGGGGAAGCGGGGGGAAGCAAAAACTTTTTTTTCGTTTTTTGAAAAAAATCTTGTTCACGAACATTATAGATGGGATGAAAATATGAACATTTAGTAGAGACACTTTGTGATAAATATTTTTATTTTGGCGGGAAAACGCTCGAAGAAGTAATATATAACAATTATCGTGTTTTTCGAGCGTATGTTGAGGTTTTAGCTATTGGGGTTTAGATATTAGGACTTAGATATTAGGGTTTATAGGGTTTAGATATTAGGGTTTAGAAATTTAGGGTTTAGGTTTTAGATTTAGGGTTTAGATTTATGATTTAGATTGAGTTTTTAACACGAACGGTTTAGAGTTTAGGGTTTAGGGTTTAGGGTTTGGTGTTTTGAGTTTATGGAATAAACTGAAAACACCAAACCTTAAACCCTAAACTGTTAATCGGGCTAAATTTTACTTCACAAAACATGAAGAAAAAAAAACGTTCATATTCTTCACGAACAATATTATCTTGAATGTTATTTTTGTCGATCGTTTTTCCGCCTAAATAATAACATTCATCATGAAGTGTCTTTTCTAAACGTTCATATTTTCGTGTGATCTTGATGCCAGAAAAAAAAATTCAAAAAAAAAACGAATTTTTTTTTTGCTTCCCCCCGCTTCCCCCCCAATTGGTTACTTCCCCATTGATCCTGCCCCTATATATATATATATATATATATATATATATATATATATATATATATATATATATATATATATATATATATATATATATATATATATATATATATATATATATACACATACATATTTGTGAAAAGGCAAAAAATATTACCAAATGACTTTCATCAATTGAGATCACTAAATCTATATGCAATTCATACAAATATAATCAAATAGTGATGAAACAATATGTGTATATGCGTATCTATATGTATATACAATGTATATCTATATGAATATAATTAACAGATGATGAATATAATGAACAGATGCAGATGATGATGATGAATAACAACTATAAACACAGATTCAATACACAAATATTATTCACATATTCATTAGTATTAGTTCATAGTAATACGACTATGAACACCAGACTCTCACTTTATACAATAAATAAGAATTAAAGTGCAGAAAATGAGAGAACATGATAATAGAATGAAAGACTGATAATATTGATCGTGCAAAATTACAAGTTCATAAGAAAACATACGCCCCTATTTATACAGGTAAAAACCAAATCTGGAGATTTGGTTTTCATAACTACTTACCAATAAAGATGGAAAAGATAAACTAAAAACAAACCAAATTAGCTATTAACTAGGAAGTCAACTCTGGAGATAAAATCAAATCTTCAAAACAAATCTTCTTAATCTGCAAACATATCTCCAGAATATTCTATGGCTTTGGCTTCAAGAAATCTTCATACGTTGACTTCAGTAAATCCAGAGTCTGCAACTTCAGACTCTAAATCTCCAGACTCTAAAATCTGCAAAATACTTTTGACTCATCAGATTATTATTTCTATTTTTCCCAACAATCTCCCCCTATCTGATGATGTCAAAACCACCTGTACTCCTAAACAAACACCTTTGCATACTCCATTTCAATTAGCTTGCACTTGCTCTTCATATGAGAAATTTTCTTCAACATGCTCAGCTTGCTATGCAAGTGTTTTAACAACTGCATCCTGAAAGGAGTTGTTTGCGGTGTTTCACATCTGGACAGTAAACTAATCAACATTTCAATACCAGCCCTTTCAAACTGATCACACCTAATTACCATCCTTTGATTTCCAGTGGTCTTAATCATTAAGGCATCCAAATATTCAACATACATATTATCCACAAACTCCATATGCTCAGGAACAGCATACCTTTCAACATTACCCTTAACTATTCTTTCTTTCATCTCCAGATTAAAAGCTCCACAAAACACCTCATAATCTTTAGAGCTTATGAACCCCTCTTCAAACACTAAGTGAACCAACATAAACACCCTTTTTAAAACTTCATTCAAAATAACCTGATCCCCTACACACTCCTTAATACAAAAAGCTATGCCTCTCCATTCACAAAAATCCAAACGAACTATTTGATTTATTTTAACCCTTAACCTCCTGTCTGACATATGAGTCATTGTTAGCAATAGAATTACACCTTCAAACTCAGACCTTTCAACCTCAACTTTCATAATGTCACCAGCATATCTTCTGAATCTGAACCTCTTGTTCATTTGAGCCCTAAGATCACCATCTGTTCTTTGTGTAGCAGCAACCAAAACACCACTAGAACTACTTTGTTTATCACCAGCACCCTTATTAGTAATATCCTCCCCCTCAATTTGAGTCTTCTTGGATTGTTCCCCCTCAATTTGAATCTTCTTAGATTGCTCCCCCTCTATACCTGCATCATTTGATCTTTTTCTTTTCTTCCCCTTTTTGACATCATCCAAAGGAAGAGAAGATAAGAACTTCCAAATTTCAGTCTGTTCAGCCTTGAGGGAAGAAATATCAGATGCAAACAAAGTAAAACATTCTTTTATTTCATCAACACCAACCATTTTTTCCTCCAGTTCTGTCAACCTTTGATTAATCTCTGTTACTGACCCCGAACCACATGGACCAGTCAACCCCTGCATATCCCCAACCAACCTCCTCACCTCCATCAACTCAGTTTTAGAAACAAAATTATTATTAAAGTTAAGATTATTAAATTTAGACTCCACAACAGAAAGCTTGTCATCAAACTCCTTAGTCAACTTGGTCAAAGCCTGATGCAGGCCAACCAAGGTGACTTGTGCCTCAGTCTAAGAAGTAGTGCCAATGGATGTGGGTAGGGTTGGTATGTCCTCACAGCCTTCCTGTTGAAAAGAAAGGTGATCTTTGGACATAGAAGGATTTGAGGCCTGTATTACACCCTGTGACATGAGTGTAACATTGGCAGCCTGTGCAAGAATGTGTAAGGATGGAACATTTTAGGTGGGTAGTGACAGACTTAAGTCTGGGGTAAAAGTAGGCTTGGTCATTTCAGCTAGTTTTTGGATTTGGTTATTGAAGTCCAGGATTGAGACTACTTCATGTAAGTCAACTGAGTGGGTTTCTTTAGTGACTGTAATGTGGGTATCCAAGTTTACTATCCTACCAAGTTTAGGTTGGGTCAAAGCACTGCTCTCAGCAACCTCTAGCAGAGGTGATGGAGTAGTACTAGAAGCACCTTGCCTAGTAAATTTTAGAGGGGAATCCACAGGTGCTGTATCATCTAAGGTTTCAAATATGGTGGTATTCTCTGTATGAACTGGTGAGTTCATAAGGTAGTTTGAGTAGGAAATTTGCTCAGTAGCAGTGGGTGAGGATGGGTTAGACGGAGGTGGAATTTCCTCATTCATGTCCTCAGCCTGCTCTGTATGTGTAACATCATAGGGTGGAGAATGTGTGGGGGTAGAATCTGATTGCTAAGATTCTAAAGAGTGATTTTGACCATCCTCATTCCCTGATTGCTCAGAGTCAAAAGGAGTTATTGTGATCCTCTTCAAATTCTGATTGCTCAAAATTTGATGAATATGCCCCTTCAGACTCTGATTGCTCAGAATCTGTAGGTTGGTCTGCACGGCCAAGATTGACCCAATGCATCATAAAAGGAGTAAGAGCAACTTCTTGGTCATCCACAATGTGCCTGTGAAACATTCTGACACTACATTCTGGCATATATGTATACTCATACACACCAAATACTTTAAGCCCATCATACAAAACAGGAGTCATAGCTTGTTCAAACATAAGAATTATAACTCTGATAAATGGAACATTATGATCCCTTTGAGGTTTTTCAGTGAGCACCAAGAGTTCATTGAAATATAAACGTGCAAAATCTATATTCCTCCCTGTGACCATAGCATGAAATACATATGCCTCAAAATCATTGACTTCAGTCAAACTTTCACACTTGAAACTCAGACTCCTAGTGATATTTGACAACAAAAACATCCATCTTGGAGAAAACATACTGATTTTAACAGTTAAATCGGTTAAGGGTTGACCAACCAAAGGAAAACTAGATCTTGCAGTAGTTTTTGATACAGTTCTAACAAAATTATCTTGAACAGTAAGATTTAAAGCAACCCTTAAATGATTTTCTGTAAGTGTTAAGGAATTGTTACCATCTCTATAAGTACCAGTAATAGTCCTAGCTTCTCTGTTCTCAATGCAAGTTTACCAAAATTCTGCCAACATCTCTGAAAACATGATTGTAAACTTGAAGAAAGCATCCTTCAAAGGATGATTCTTCATAAACAGTATCAGATCCTCATACCCTTCATTAGCGAAACCCTCAGGCACAGTACCACAAGCAACCCTATTATTAACCGAGACCTGTATATCCTTTCCTCCTCTGATTTCTTTAGCCCTAATCATGTTAACGGTGGGTTCAAGAACAAAAGGGATGAACTTTGTGTTTGCCATTAGATACACAATTTTGAATCGAGAGAATTTTCAAGAAGATGATGATTGAATGAGAGAGTTTAGCAAGATACACAATTTTTTTTGAAGAGTAAAAATAGGAGAGATGAAAACAAATAAATACACCTGACACAAAAAAATTTAAAAAAAAGTTACCATTAACCCTCTCTATTAATAACAAATTTAACCCTTTTATTTTAGGAAATAGAATAAAGAAAAATAAAATTAACCTAAAAACGAAATTAAAAAAAAAAAACTTTATTTGACTAAAGAAGGAAACAATTTTATACACAAAAATACACTTGAGTAAACTTTCCCAGACTCTGAATAATAATACGTCACCCAGACTCTAAGAAAATAATTCAGACTCAAGGAATATCATCACTGGATAACATTTCAATAGACGGATTTAACATTCTAATTTGTCCAAGAAGATAGAAGTGCCTTTCCTCAGTAAGTGCCTTAGTGAAAATATCTGCCAATTGATCCTTAGTACCAATATGCTTTAAAAAGACTTTGCCCTTTTTAACACAATCCCTTATAAAGTGGTGCCTGATTTCAATATGCTTGGTTCTTAAGTGAAACATTGGATTCTCAGTAATAGCAATTGCACTCTCATTGTCACACATGATTGGAGTGTTGGTCAATGTTAACCCAAAATCCAGAAGTTGATGTTGCATCCAAAGTAACTGAGCACAACAACTTCCAGCACCAACATACTCAGCTTCTGCTGTAGAAGTAGCCACAGAATTCTACTTTTTACTAGACCAGCTAACCAACTTTCCACGTAGCAATTGACATCCACCAGAGGTGCTTTTCTTGTCTAACTTGCACCCTGCATAGTCTGCATCTGTGTAATCAATTAGATCAAACCCTGAGTCTTTAGAATACCAAAGACCCAGGTTAGGGGTACCTTTTAAGTACCTAAAAATTCTTTTCACAGCTTTATAATGAGACTCTCTAGAATCAGATTGGTAACGTGCATAAAGACATGTAGCAAACATTATATCAGGTCTACTTGCAGTTAAGTATAGCAAAGATCCAATCATACCTCTATAGGTTGATTGACAAGTGGGTTTCCCAGACTCATCTTTATCAAGCTTTTCAGAAACACTCATTGGAGTTCTTAAAGAGGAACAATTTTTAAAACCATATTTAGTTAACATGTCAGAAATGTAGTTACTTTGGTTAATAAAAATGCCCTCAAAACTCTATTTTATTTGCAACCCAAGAAAATAGTTTAAAGTACATAAATTACTCATTCTATACTCTTCAGACATAATGTCAGAAAGCCATTTTTTTAAGTGAGGATTTGTAGACCCAAAGATAATGTCATCAACATAAAATTGAACAAGTAACACATCACCTTTTTCCTTTTTGATAAACAAAGTCTTGTCAATAGCTCCTCTGAAAAAATTCTTTTCTAGGAGAAATGTTGACAAGGTATCATACCAAGCTCTGGGAGCTTGCTTCAGACCATACAATGCTTTCTTCAGTTTGTAGACATGCTTAGGAAATTTCTTATTTTTAAAACCAGGAGGTTGTTTCACATAAACCTCTTCTTGCAATTTACCATTCAGAAAAGCACTCTTTACATCCATTTGAAACACATTGAAATCTTTGTGAGTAGAATATGCCAAAAGCAGTCTAAAAGCTTCAATTCTAGCAACAGGAGCAAAAGTCTCTTCATAGTCTATTCGTTCTTCTTGTCTGTACCCTTGAGCAACCAACCTTGCTTTATTTCTGATCACAATACCATCTTTATCAACCTTATTTCTGTAAACCCATTTTATGCCAATTGCAGTTTTACCAGCAGGTTTTGGAACCAATTCCCATACATCATTCCTTTCAAATTCTGTCAATTCTTCAGTCATAGCCTCAACCCAATCATTGTCAGCCAATGCTTCATCTACTTCTTTAGGCTCAATTAGTGAGAGAAAATTAGAAAAGAAGCAGTAATTTGCTATAGCAAAGTTAGACACAGGTGTCTGAGAAGAAGAACTAGGCTTAGGCAAACCTTTAGGATCCACAACATAGTCCTCAAGATGCTTTAGAGGAACTATATTTCTAGATGATTTTCTAGTAGGAACAATGAGATCCAAAGTGGTATTTGATGACTGATCACTTTCTTGATTGACAACAGATTCATCTTGCTGTGGAGGTTCTTCTGTATGAGTATTATCTGCAATTTCATTTCTCACTCCAGACAAGTTTGGTTCATCTGACTCAGACACTGAATCCTGAGTCTGAACACTATTTTTAGAAATCAAATTTGACAATTCACCAAGTGCAGATAGCTCAGTACTGAATGACTGATCCATTTCTAAAGAATTCTCATCAAAGGAAACATTAATGGATTCTTCAATCTTCATTCTCCCCTGATTATATGCTCTATAAGCTTTGAAATCAGAAGAATATCCCATAAATATACCTTCATCAGACTTTGGCCTCATCTTATCAAGCTGATATCTTTGATTTAAAATATAGCACTTACACCCAAATATATGGAAGTAATGAATAGTAGGCACCTTTTTATGATACAACTCATAAGGAGTTTTGCCATGTTTCTTCACAATCAATGACCTATTTTGAGTGTAACATGCTGTATTGACAGCTTCAGCCTAGAACCTTAGGGCAACATTTGATTGGCATAGCATGGTTCTGGCTGCTTCAATAAGTGTTCTATTTCTTCTTTCAGCAACTCCATTTTGTTGTGGAGTACTAACAGCAGAGAAATTTTGACCAATTCCAGACTCTACACAAAAATCAATTAATGTGACATTTTTGAACTCAGTACCATGATCACTTCTCAACTGTTTGACAAGAACACCCTTTTGCACCTGCTCTCTCTTGATCAAATTGATGATTTCTTCAGGAGCATCAGTCTTTGCAGCTAAGAAAATAACCCATGTAAATCTAGAATACTCATCAACAATCACTAGAGTATATCTTTTCCCACCCAAACTACTAGTGTTCATTGGACCAAACAGATCCATGTGAAGCATGTGAAGTGGATCACTGATGGTAGCTATGGTTTTTGAGGGAAACTTTGTTTTGGTCTGTTTACCCATAATACAAGCAGAACAAGGTTTATCTTTCTTAAAATGTTGTTGTGGAAGACCTCTTACATGCTTCTTTTTGGAAAGCTCATTAATGTTTTTAAAATTAAGATGAGAAAGCCTTTTGTGCCAAAGCCAATTGAGCTCTAGGACAGTCTGAGAGTACAGACATGTCTCAATTCCAGCATTAATAGATTCTAGATCCAACATATACACATTTTGAAATCTCCAAGCCACAAGTGTTGGCCTTCCTTTAGAATCATAAATAATACCAGCTTTCTTCCTAATTCTGATTTCACAGTCTTCATCAGCAATTTGGCTCACACTCAGCAGATTATGTTTCAGCCCTTCAACTAAAGCAACTTTCTTAAATGTAACACTTCCAGCTTTAACAGTACCATAACCAATAGTCTTTGCAACATAATTATCCCCATATCTTACAGAAGGACCCTTTTCTTCAACAAACCCTACTAGATTCTCTTTGCATCCAGTCATGTGTCTTGAGCAGCCACTATCCAGATACCACATATTACCCTGCTACACAAGACACAAACAAAAGAGAATGATTAGTTTTTAAGGGGAACCCACTTTTCAGTGGGTTCAATTGGAGTGCCCTTCACTCTCCAGACAAAAGCTTTGTTTTCAATCCAGATCAACTTGTCCTTAACAGATTTTAAGAAACTTTTATTTTCACAAACTTTGGGTTTCCATTCCTTCTCAATTTTCTTAGGAAAACAAAATGTTCTTTTAACCGAAGGTTTTTCTTGACTCTTGATTTTTTCATTGAGTTTTGAAATTTCCTTTTTGAGTTTATGAATAGTCTTAGCTTGATTTGACTTTGACCTTCTATTAGTTGACCTTTTTGGATCTGGATAAATGCAAGTGTTAGAGGATGATTCAGAGTTATCTTTGCAACTTGACTCTTAAGTGTCAGACTCTAGGTCAGAACACACACTTTTATTTTGAGAGACTAAACTGTTAGAGTCTGAAGGTTTCAAAAGTTCAGACTCTAATGGATTTTTACTTTGAAGTATTATAGTCTCAGAAGGCTCAACGGGATCTAATGACCTTACAAAAGCATTGGTTAAAATCTTTTTATCACCATCAAATTTTACAAATGTGTTTGGTAAAATGTCAGGTTTGAATACACTGATGGAAAATCGTGTGTACTTTTAACAATTTAGATTAACGCAGCGGATAATTAAAATAATAATCTTTTATTATTTTATGAACAAAAATTGAAAGATTAAATAATACCTTATTTAATAAAATATGCACACGATTAATCTTTCCGTAGGATCCAGTTACACCATAATAATTGTCATGAAAATAAAAACAAAAAAGGAGTAAACGGTATACCTTTCTTGAAGAAACTGATGAACGGAGAGAAACCTACGATCAAAGGGTATGACCGCCTCTTTGGATAGTCCACTACAATTTCGAACAACACCAATGGATGCTAGTCCAAACCCAAGTGATTTATCAATATAATCTAATTATATTAATAAATAAATAATACTCCGTATAGAATTACAAAAGGAAAACAATATGCCTATTGCTTTTTGCGGCTCCTACGAATAGTAGGGTTTTTGAGATTTTATAACTTTGACAGAGGGTTTTTAGATTTATATTCGTATCACTCTTATACCTTACAAGACTAATAAGAAAAATATATATATGAAAAATTAACCAACTCAAAATAGGTCGGCAAACCAAAACGCGTACAAGATATTTGTTTCCCAAACTAATATTATACGTAGCAAGCAAGTCAACATATAAATCTTTGTTAATTAATTAATTATTTTATATAATAATTAAAAAATTCATTTAATTACAATTAATTAATTAATTCAAAATTAATCACTCAATTAATTCATGACGGAGTATTTTAACTTGTTTCGTCACTTGAGTAATATATATACATCATATATATATTTCATTTGATGTCTATGTGTATATATGTGTGACCCCAAAGGCTCAAATGAATTTAGCCAAATAGTTATACGTTGTACCTTGCACATTAATCCTTCAGACTCCCACTTGTGCATGGCACAACACCAAATAACTATACAAACAATGGATACTGTCTAGCAATAGGTCATTATCCCTAAATTCACTTGAGGGTAGTTTCTTGGAACTGCTTATGGTAAGTGTTAAATGTCATTCGTCCCTTTGTTTTAGATACTTTAGTTAAACTTGAGATATGGATCATTGGTCATTCTCATTTGTTTAACAATTATATTTCTCGATCTTAGAACTGAATTTGATCACCAAATTAATTAAGTATCATCTTAATTACATCTGGGTGCGGCCACACAAATATCTTATTCATTCATCGAGGAGCTCAAAAGTATCTAACTCCAAACATTTTGGAGGAACAACTCTTATTTTGCATACACGTGTCTCTCACGAGCTTTATATTATACCCAATAATGGCCTTTATTACAGCCTTATTCAGGACAGTGTTTAGCCATATCAAAGTACAATATTCCACACATCAAAACGGGCGTGCATCTCAAGTCTAAGGACATAAAGACATAATCACTAATAGATTCACTACTAACAACGATCCATGTAGTGACATCTCGGATGGGTCATTCCAATATTCATCATCAATGAATACATATGAATTTGGTCTCTACAAGTTAACTATTTATCATCAATAAATATAACCAAACATTCATATTAATCTTAATTCATGTTATTCCCATAACATGACCGATTATGGAGATTTTGAATAATCAACAACTATTCATGGATTAAACATGCTAATATAGAACACGGTGATATAAATGAAAATGATCATACCAACTATATATCAATTCATTAAGATAAAACTGCTTAATGTTCCAAAATTATCCAAATACTAAATTACAAATTAAAAAGATCAGCAGCATAACGAAGTCCAATACTACTAGCATGATTATCATGCTTGTTATGTGTCATGGGCTTCGTGAACGGATCAGCCACATTATCATCTGTATGAACCTTAAGAATACTAATATCATTCCTCTCAACGACTTCTTGAATGTAGTCATACTTTCGAAGAATGTGTCTACTACCCTTACGTACACGTGATTCTTTCGCAAGTATAATAGCACTTGAATTATCACAGTACATTTCCATAGGGGATTCAATGCTGGGAACTACTCTGAGTTCAGCAATAAACTTCCGAATCCAAACAGCTTGCTGTGCAGCTTCTGAGGCAGCAATGTATTCTGCTTCCGTTGTAGACTGTGCAACTGTGCTCTGCTTCGAGCTCTTCCAATCAAATGCCCCGCCATTCATGACAAAGACATATCCTGACTGGGATCGAAAATCATCTCGATCAGTTTGAAAACTAGCATCTGTATAGCACTTAATACTCAACTCTTCTTTCAAACCACCGTAAACCAAGAACATATCTTTAGTTCTTCACAAATACCTAAGAATGTTCTTAACAGCCATCCAATGTTCTTCACCTGGATTCTGTTGATAGTGACTCGTCAAACTCAAAGCTAACGAGACATCAGGTCTAGTACATAACATGGCGTACATGATGGATCCTATAGCCGAAGCATACGGGATACCTTTAATTCATCTTATCTCATCAGGTGTGATAGGACTTTGAGACTTGCTCAAGATTACACCCTTTTACACGGGCAATGCTCCGCGCTTAGAGTTCTGCATGCTAAATCTACGCAAAATTTTGTCAATGTATGTACTTTGACTCAAACCAATAAGCCTTTTGGATCTATTTCTATAGATCCCGATTCCAAGAATATATTTAGCTTCTCCAAGATCCTTCATGGAAAAAAATTTACTAAGCCAAGACTTGACATCTTGCAAAGTTGGAATGTCATTTCCAATAAGTAGTATATCATCAACATACAAGATCAAGAAGACCACTTTGCTCCCACTAGTTCTAATGTAAACACAGGGCTCATCTTCGTTTTGAGAAAAACCAAACTCTTTAATTTTCTCATCAAACTTGAGATTCCAACTCCTGGATGCTTGCTTCAATCCATAAATGAATTTTAGAAGCTTGCATACTTTATTAGGATGCTTAGGATTCACAAACCTTCCGGTTGAACCATATATACCTCCTCGCTTAGGTCGCCATTTAAGAAAGCGGTTTTGACATCCATTTTCCATATTTCATAATCATGAAAGGCAGCTATGGCAATAAGTATCCTAATTGATTTAATGCTCGCGACTAGTAAAAAAGTTTCCTCATAATCAATTCCTTGAGTTTGAGTATAACCTTTTACCACCAATCGAGCCTTAAAAGTGTTTACATTACCGTCCATGTCAGCCTTCTTCTTGAAGACCCATTTACACCCCACTGTCCTGCAATTGGGTGGAAGATCAATCAAGTCCCATACTTGATTATCTTTTATGGACTGCATCTCTGCCTTCATAGCATCTTGCCATTTTTCAGATTCTGGATCTGATATGGCCTCACCGTAGCTAGAGGGTTCATCATAATCCCCTAGATGAGGTTCATCTAAATTAATCAAAAGATTTAGCCTCTCTAGTCGATGAGGAGTTCTACTAGATCTACGAATTACAGGTGCAACACGTTCTGGCTCACCAATAGTGTGTTCAGCTTCAATGTGCGGTTGGCTAGTGCCTTCAGAAGGTATGTCACTTTGTGATTCTTGAATTTCTTCAAAATCTACTTTACTCCCACTGACTTCCTGTAAGAGAAGATCTCTTTCAAAGAATTTCGCAAACCGAGCAGTAAACACTTTGTTTTCAGCTTGGTAGTAAAAGTAGTAACCCATTGTTTCCTTTGGGTATCCCATAAAGTGACATTTGATACCTCTGGGTTCTAACTTGTTTGAAGTGTCACGTTTCACATACGCTTCACAACCCCAGACTTTCAAATAAGACAACTTAGGACTCTTTACATGCCATAACTCATATGGTGTCTTTTCTACCTTCTTGGTTGGAACCATATTGAGTATGCGTGCAGCAGACTCTAATGCATAACCCCAAAAAGACATTGGTAGAGTAATTAGACTCATCATAGATCGAACCATATCAAGTAAAGTTTGATTGCTCTGTTCAGACACACCATTATGTTGTGGTGTGTAAGGTGGAGTGAACTGTGATACAATCCCACAATTCTTCAAGTGGTCCAAAAACTCTTGACTCATATATTCCCCACCCCGATCAGAGCGAAGGGCTTTAATGGTCTTTCCAAGTTGATTTTCTACTTCATTTTGGAAGATTTTGAACGTTTCAAAAATTTCATGTTTATGTTTCAGCAAGTAAACATAACCATATCTACTATAATCATCAGTAAATGTAACGATGATTCACCATGTCTAGACATAGTTCTAAAAGGGCCACATACATCAGTATGTATTAGTCCTAAAAGATCTTTAGCTCTTTCACCTAAACCGGAGAAAGGAGCCTTTGTCATCTTTTCACATAAACATGACTTGCACACATCAAATGACTCAGAGCCAGTTGATTCCAAAAGCCCGTCAGATTGGAGTTTTGAAATGCGTTGTTTGTTTATATGACCAAGACGACAATGACATAGATACGTATTATTCAAGTTTTGCTTGATTCGTTTAGCAGTACAGGTATATACAGAATTATTGTTTGAAATCACACCATGCATATCAATTTCAAAAATACCATCACGTGGATAAGCATTAAAATAAAAGATATTATCCTTAGAAACTGAAATACCAAAGTGAGTAAATGTAAGTTCAAAGCCAACATCTTTCAAAAGAGAAACTGAAACTACGTTGCTCGTAATACTAGGAGCATAATGACATTGTTCCAACAAAACAATAAGACCACTGGGTAGAGTAAGCTCATAAGTTCCAATAGCTTCAACAGCTGCTCGATCTCCATTGCCCACTCTTAAATCCAGTGTGCCTTTCTTCAGTCTCTTACTTCTTCTCATTCCCTGCATATTGTTACAGATGTGAGTACCACAACCAGTATCAAAAATCCAGGAATCACTAGAAAAAGTATATAACTGTATATAAAATATACCTGATTTGCTGGCTTCGCCAGCTTTGCCTTTTCTCAACTCAGATAGGTAGGAGAGACAGTTCCTCCTCCAGTGGCCAACTTTTCCACAGTGGAAACATTCGGCGTCTTTCGCTGGGTTTTCTTTCTTGGGAGGTGGTGGAATCTTCTTCTTAGCAATTGACTTTCCTTTTCCTTTTCCCCAAGTTTTCGGCTTATTCTTTTTCACCTTACCATCCCTAATCATCAGGACACCCGGATTGGAAACCTTAGATGGAATATTCTGTTCAGCAGTTTTGAGCATCGAATGCACCTCTGCCAGAGATTTCTCCCAACCTTACATATTGTAATTCATCACAAATTGGTGATATGATTTTGGTAGTGAAGCCAAAACCGTGTTCACAACCAAGTTAGGCGGCAAGGTAGTTCCAAGTTTTTCCAATCAGTCAATGTAGCTTTTCATTTTCAAGACATGAGAGCTCACTGATTGACCCTCCTCCATTTTGCATGTTTGAAGAAGCTTATAAGTTTCATGTAACTCTTGACTAGCTTATTTTTGAAACATATTTTTTAGCTCAGTCATCATATCATATGCTGTACGATCTTCCATTTCCTTTTGGAGGTCAGAAGTCATACTAGCAAGCATGATTAAAGTATCTTCTCTTGCTTATCAAACAACTTCTGATAAGCATTCTTTTGAGTAGCAGTAGCTGTCTCAGGAGGAGCTTCGGGTAAGGGTTCTTCAATTTTGTTCAACTTCCCTTCATATTTGAGAACGATTCTCAAGTTGCGGTACCAGTCTAGGAAGTTTGAACCATTGAGTTTCTCCTTCTCCAACAAAGAACGGAGAGTGTTTTGGTTTACGTTTTGATTGTTTGACATCTACAAAAGAACAAGATTCAATTTAGTATTTTCGATATAAAACTTTAATAAATTAACTACCCAAGTTTTTATATATTTTAAAAACAATTAATTTACGAAAGCCTAAGATCCACATAGAGATTCCATAGCCACATCTGTTTATCAGCTAGGAGTTATGGAGTCTATTGGTAGGTAGCGGGTACCTATTGCATTACAAGTGTAACTCTTAGATCTTTATGGGACCTAGAGATATGTGTAGTCCAACAAACTACTATTATCTACTGGCGTGTTTGTCCCATCCTTGCCTCGAACTCAGGTCTCACCGTGAATACGATTAAGCTGTCCAATTTGGAAACAGTGGAAATTTAGCCTAGTCTCACTCGTAACTAAAAATACACCTCGTGGCTATAATTCAATTAGGTCTTACCGTAATCAAAAAATAACGAGGAGTGTTTGCAAGCTCATTGGATGGCATGACTTAAATTTGACGGGTATATTGAAAAAGCTTGTGTTAACAAATAATGCATGCACACAAGATTCGTTACACTAATTGTTAAAACATTTTAACCAATTATATATGTCGATCGTGTTTGTGTGTCTAGTTTGTTATTTTATGTTATATAAAAAAATTAACAAATACACAAACGTGTATCGTTTTAAAACAATTTTAAAAGATGTCACCCATATATATTATTTGAGTTTCAAAAAACATTTAACTTTAAACTCGTTAGAGTTTAACATTTTTAAAATCATCAATTTTAATCTTTGAAACTCGTTACCGATTTTATTTGATGTTTTCATCAAAAACAATTTGCATATATTATAATCAGCAATTAAATATAAAATGCAATAAATAAAAACACAACAATGCATCACACACATACATAGCCTAGCCCAAAATATCCTATGCTTGATCCCATGAGCTGTCATGGGATCAAGAGGTCAAACTAAGGACAAACCATAGCTCCCACTTGATTCAATATCCAAGTGAAAACTTGCCGAACGCCATCGTTGTTAACTTGATCTATTCACCATCTTCTAAGTCAAGCTCCAAGTTGCATCTTTAACTTCAATATTCATCTTATTACATTTATTCAAAATTGAAAATACGACTAGTCTAGTACATTTACAAATTGAAATAAACCTAAATACAATACTATGAAATTGAAAATAAACAAAATACAACTTTGGCTTCTATGGCCTCCAATTAAATCAAAAACAACATGGCATAATATTGCCGTAACCAACAATCACAACAATCACATATTGGTGGGGGCATTATGGGCTATGTATGCAATCACAATTTAATAACAACATTACTAAATCTATATATGGCTTGTCCATGGTTACAATGCATGTGTATAACCATGGAATAAAATAAATATTAAATAACCAACAATTATCCAAGCCATAACTTTCTAAATTCAAAATTTAAATAGTGAATTTCTTTAGATCTTATTTGTGCGTCATGAGGTAATCAACAAAGTTGACTTCCAAAACCATAAGG
Organism: Rutidosis leptorrhynchoides; assembly: GCF_046630445.1. Lineage (NCBI taxonomy): Eukaryota > Viridiplantae > Streptophyta > Magnoliopsida > Asterales > Asteraceae > Rutidosis > Rutidosis leptorrhynchoides. Next base: position 384,868,019 of record NC_092343.1, on the reverse strand, counting down.
GTTTTGACTTTTACCAAGTCACCACAAAGATAGATCTAAGAAAATCAAGCGATAATTAAGACGGTGTAAAAGCGGCTCATGATACCACTAATGGAAAATCGTGTGTACTTTTAACAATTTAGATTAACGCAGCGGATAATTAAAATAATAATCTTTTATTATTTTATGAACAAAAATTGAAAGATTAAATAATACCTTATTTAATAAAACATGCACATGATTAATCTTTTCGTAGGATCCAGTTACACCATAATAATTGTCATGAAAATAAAAACAAAAAGGGTGTAAACGGTATACCTTTCTTGAAGAAACTGATGAACGGAGAGAAACCTATGATCAAAGGGTATGACCGCCTCTTTGGATAGTCCACTACACTTTTGAACAACGCCAATGGATGCTAGTCCAAACCCAAGTGATTTATCAATATAATCTAATTATATTAATAAATAAATAATACTCCTTATAGAATTACAAAAGGAAAACAATATGCATATTGCTTTTTGCGGCTCCTACGAATAGTAGGGGTTTTTGAGATTTTATAACTTTGACAGAGGGTTTTTAAATTTATATTCGTATCACTCTTATACCTTACAAGACTAATAAGAAAAATATATATATGAAAAATTAACCGACTCAAAATAGGTCGGCAAACCAAAACGCGTACAAGATATTTGTTTCCCAAACTAATATTATACGTAGCAAGCAAGTCAACATACAAATCTTTGTTAATTAATTAATTATTTTATATAATAATTAAAAAATTCATTTAATTACAATTAATTAATTAATTCAAAATTAATCACTCAATTAATTCATGACGGAGTATTTTAACTTGTTTCGTCACTTGAGTAATATATATACATCATATATATATATTTCATTTGACGTCTAGGTGTATATATGTGTGACCCTAAAGGCTCAAATGAATTTAGCCATATAGTTATACGTTGTACCTTGCAAATTAATCCTTCATACACTTGGATCAACTTCCACATTATTATTTAATATGTAGTTTTCACCTAGTATAGCTTTGACATCATTTGGAATTTGTTTGGCAATAGCATCAGAATTCTTTTTGAAAGATACACACCAAGATTTACAAATTGAATACACACCAAGATTTACAAATTGATTCATAGTGTTTTGACCTTTTAATTGATCTTCCTAATTCAATATTTAATCTTTTAGTTTCTTCTGTATATGCCATTTTTATATGTGTCAAGTTCAACCTCACATTTTTTTAAGACTTCAATTTTAGCATCTTTGTCTTTGATAACATTTTTAAGATCAAAGATTTGTGTTCTTAACCTATCAATATCATCTAAACACCATTGAAAGTCAAGCAGCAAGTACTGAAACATTCTCATTTTTTCATTATCAAGATAGTTCACAAAGTTTTGTACCTTATAGGCAGAAACTTTATTACAAGTAGTGTCCTTATCCATCTTCTCAACAGCTTTTAGATCTTCTTCAAACTTGCTAGAACCACTATCCTTTTCAATTATAGCCATAAGACACTTGTCCTCCTCCTCATCAAATGATGAGTCTTCATCTTCCCATGCTTCTGTGTACAAAGCTTTCTCTTGTTCTTTGTTCTTAGACTTTTCTGCTTCACTCTTTAACTTCATCTACTTCAGCTTGTACTTTCTTGCCTTGTCAACAGACTTGTTGGAGTTTGAACCTCATTCACCCTTAGACCAGCAGTCAGCAGCTATGTGACCTAATTTTCCACACTTAAAACATTTAGCTTTCTTTGGATCAAAAGTACCCTTGCCTTTACCCTTCTTGAAACCAAACTTTTTCTGCTCAATTCTTTGAGTCAAAAGAGCCACTTGGACTTTCAGATCTTTAATCTCCTCATCAACATCAGATTCACTATCATCATTAGAAGTTTCATCACTCTCAGATTCAACCTTGCTAGAGTAACTAGAGAATAACTGCTTATTCTTCTTTGTGGTAGCCACCAATGCAGCTTCTGGATCTTTAGCAGTTTTCTTAGCATTGATCTTGTTCTTCAGTTGTGTTTCCTCAAAGTTTGATAGTATACCAAACAACTCACTTAGCTCATAATCATCTATCTTCTCACTAATTATCATAGAGGTAATCACAGATTCAAAGTTTGAAGGTAGCAGTTCAATGAACTTTTGACACAACACTTGTTGTGTTTTCTCTACACCAACACTTTCAAGATCATTTATCAGAACCTGAAATCTTGAATGAAGATCACTTAAAGATTCTTTATGAAATGTCCCGTTCTTATTGATTAAAAACGTTCCATATTAATTGATTTCGTTGCGAGGTTTTGACCTCTATATGAGACGTTTTTCAAAGACTGCATTCATTTTTAAAACAAACCATAACCTTTATTTCATAAATAAAGGTTTAAAAAGCTTTAGGTAGATTATCAAATAATGATAATCTAAAATATCCTGTTTACACACGACCATTACATAATGGTTTACAATACAAATATGTTACATCGAAATCAGTTTCTTGAATGCAGTTTTTACACAATATCATACAAACATGGACTCCAAATCTTGTCCTTATTTTAGTATGCAACAGCGGAAGCTCTTAGTATTCACCTGAGAATAAACATGCTTTAAACGTCAACAAAAATGTTGGTGAGTTATAGGTTTAACCTATATATATCAAATCGTAACAATAGACCACAAGATTTCATATTTCAATACACATCCCATACATAGAGATAAAAATCATTCATATGGTGAACACCTGGTAACCGACATTAACAAGATGCATATATAAGAATATCCCCATCATTCCGGGACACCCTTCGGATATGATATAAATTTCGAAGTACTAAAGCATCCGGTACTTTGGATGGGGTTGTTAGGCCCAATAGATCTATCTTTAGGATTCGCGTCAATTAGGGTGTCTGTTCCCTAATTCTTAGATTACCAGACTTAATAAAAAGGGGCATATTCGATTTCGATAATTCAACCATAGAATGTAGTTTCACGTACTTGTGTCTATTTTGTAAATCATTTATAAAACCTGCATGTATTCTCATCCCAAAAATATTAGATTTTAAAAGTGGGACTATAACTCACTTTCACAGATTTTTACTTCGTCGGGAAGTAAGACTTGGCCACTAGTTGATTCACGAACCTATAACAATATATACATATATATCAAAGTATGTTCAAAATATATTTACAACACTTTTAATATATTTTGATGTTTTAAGTTTATTAAGTCAGCTGTCCTCGTTAGTAACCTACAACTACTTGTCCACAGTTAGATGTACAGAAATAAATCGATAAATATTATCTTGAATCAATCCACGACCCAGTGTATACGTATCTCAGTATTGATCATAACTCAAACTATATATATATTGGAATCAACCTCAACCCTGTATAGCTAACTCCAACATTCACATATAGAGTGTCTATGGTTGTTCCGAAATATATATAGATGTGTCGACATGATAGGTCGAAACATTGTATACGTGTCTATGGTATCTCAAGATTACATAACATACAATACAAGTTGATTAAGTTATGGTTGGAATAGATTTGTTACCAATTTTCACATAGCTAAAATGAGAAAAATTATCCAATCTTGTTTTACCCATAACTTCTTCATTTTAAATCCTTTTTGAGTGAATTAAATTTCTATGGTTTAATATTGAACTCTATTTTATGAATCTAAACAGAAAAAGTATAGGTTTATAGTCGGAAAAATAAGTTACAAGTCGTTTTTGTAAAGGTAGTCATTTCAGTCGAAAGAACGACGTCTAGATGACCATTTTAGAAAACATACTTCCACTTTGAGTTTAACCATAATTTTTGGATATAGTTTCATGTTCATAATAACAATCATTTTCTCAGAATAACAACTTTTAAATCAAAATTTATCATAGTTTTTAATTAACTAACCCAAAACAGCCCGCGGTGTTACTACGACGGCGTAAATCCGGTTTTACGGTGTTTTTCGTGTTTCCAGGTTTTAAATCATTAAGTTAGCATATCATATAGATATAGAACATGTGTTTAGTTGATTTTAAAAGTCAAGTTAGAAGGATTAACTTTTGTTTGCGAACAAGTTTAGAATTAACTAAACTATGTTCTAGTGATTACAAGTTTAAACCTTCGAATAAGATAGCTTTATATGTATGAATCGAATGATGTTATGAACATCATTACTACCTTAAGTTCCTTGGATAAACCTACTGGAAAAGAGAAAAATGGATCTAGCTTCAACGGATCCTTGGATGGCTCGAAGTTCTTGAAGCAGAATCATGACACGAAAACAAGTTCAAGTAAGATCATCACTTGAAATAAGATTGTTATAGTTATAGAAATTGAACCAAAGTTTGAATTGTTGGAATTCAATATACAAACATGTTCTTAATTTTAACATAATTACTAAATCAATTTAGTAAGAAATATAGCAAGCGGAAGCATGATATATTAAGAAAACAAGTGTATGTATTAAACCATTTTAGTTGAATTCCAAGTAGATATCAAGTCTTGATAATATGCTTACAAATGTAATGAGTAAAGAAGAGTGTTTATACCTCCTCAAAGCTAGTTGAGGGTTGTTTCAAATGTGCAAGATGATGATGAAGATGATGAAGAATGGATCTTCAAAATGATGAAACCTCAAGGAGAAATACCCAAGCTATTAACCCAACACCTTTGTTATTGGTTAGGATTTATGTGACACTTGAAACTAGCTTGCAAAAACCAAATTTTGATCTCTCTTTTGCTCCCCAACAGCCACGGCCTGCAGCCCAGTTTTTGGAGAGTTTTTTCTTGCAATTTTCAAGTGTATTTGCATGTAAGAGTCAAGGTTGCTTGGTAGAAGAGACTAGTCTTGCACTTAAGGAAGTGTGTATATAGAAAGTAACAAAAGCAAGCATGAGTTGTCTCCTAGGAGACCCAAAATTCTGCACACTTCTTATAATAATAATAACAATGTTTTAATATTTATATAAACTTGACATAAATATATAAAACCATGTATATTATTAAGTTACTTGCATATTTTATAAACCTTTTATAAAATATAACACAATATAATTATTCAAACCTATAAATAATTAAATATAAATTATCCAAATAATTTATCTCAAGTGATAATATTTTAGAAAACCGATTTTCTAAAATCCAAGTGTCGCGTATTTATTTAACGACCCAATCATTAAGATTAAATACATATAAAGTGTCGGTAAGCTTGTTATTGGGTATGACCCGACTTGGATCATAACACATTAGCCACATTAATTTAATATGTCTCTCGGGCATTCGAAATACCTTCAATCTCCCACTTGCACGAGAAACATAAGAAATTAATGCAAGTGATGGATACCACCTAACGACCGTCCATCACCCCCAATATGTTATGACTTTGTGCCATTCAATAACATCATCCCTTTCGAGTTCCATCTCGAATATGAATAGGTGAATCTTTCATTATTTCCTTTCGTCCTAGATGTCATGTTAAATCCAAGAGATACAGAGTGATCACTCTCTTTTAGATTTAACTTTATCAGGCCTTAGACATCTGACTCTCAACGAATAAGAGGGACAAATTTCATCTTGACTACATACGTCCCAAATATGTACCTTGCATTATACCTGAGCTCTTCCTTGTGAGCTACCATATTTCAGAATAGCGAAGGAAAGAATCAAGGCATAATACTTGGTAAATATCCGAACCCAATATGTATCTCAGGTCAGAGGATACAATGATATTCGCCTTTACTCAAGACTACATGTGATCAACCACAAAGGCTCCATTTAGTAAATCTTGAGGGCGGGTCTTCCAATATTTGTATCCCACAAATATCTATGAACCTTGGTTGCAACCTTGCCCCACATTCAGTCCGTGAATGTATACCAATCCAAGTTCATAATAGTCTAAACCTCACACTTGTTCCCACAAATGTGATCAACTACGGAATTTAGAATAACTGCTTATTCATGGATAAAATATGCAAAATAGGAACTTAACTCAAAATAAATTAAACCATAATTATCTTAATGAGTTTGAACAATTTCGTTCCGTTACAATACTTAAAACAGATCATGACCAATCACTAGAATATCGAAGCCCTAATGCACAAACATGTCCTGCATGTTTTGATCCATGTAAGAGCTTCGTGAGAGGATCCGCTATATTAAGATCTGTGTGAACTTTGCGAATACATATCTTTCCCTTTTCAACTTCATCCCTTATGTAGTTGAATCTCCGCTCAATGTGACGGGTCTTTTGATGAGCACGAGGTTCCTTGATTTGAGCAATCGCACCCTCGTTGTCACAAAAGATCTCAAGAGGGTCCTGAATGGAAGGGACTACTCCTAAGTCATCGATGAATTTCTTCATCCATGCAGCTTCCTGAGCTGCTAATGATGCGGCGATGTACTCCGACTCTGTAGTGGATAGAGCAACAACATCCTGTTTTGAACTCTTCCAAGAGACCGCACCTCCATTTAATGTGAAGACATAACCGGATTGTGATCGAGAATCATCACGATCAGTTTGGAAACTCGCATCCACGTAACCTTTTACAGCGAGTTCCTCCTCACCAGACCCATATATCAGAAACATATCCTTAGTCCTCCTAAGGTATTTCAATATACTTTTAACAGCAATCCAATGACTGTTTCCTGGGTTATTCTGGTATCTACTTGTCAGGCTAAGAGCGCATGACACATCCGGTCTAGTGCATATCATTGCATACATGATAGACCCAATGGCAGAAGCATATGGGACTTTCTTCATTCTCTCCTGTTCATCTTTCGTGGTGGGGCACTGAGATGAACTGAGAAGTGTTCCCTTTTGAATAGGTACCAAACCTTTCTTAGAGTTCTCCATCTTGAACCTTTTCAAGATCTTTTCAATGTATGCACTTTGATTTAAACCTATCAGTTTCTTGGATCTATCCCTGTAGATCCCAATCCCCAAAACGTATTGTGCTTCTCCAAGATCCTTAATGGAGAAGCATTTGCTTAACCAAGTTTTAACACCTTGCATTGCCGGAATATCATTTCCAAATAACAATATATCATCTACATATAGTACAAGGAACATGATAGTGCTCTCACTAGCTTTCTTGTATACACAAGCTTCATCACCATTTTTAATGAAGCCAAATTCCTTGGCCTCCTCATTAAAATGATGATTCCACATTCTTGATGCTTGTTTCAATCCGTAGATTGACTTCTTTAACTTGCATACCTTTTTAGGATATTTCGGATCAACAAAACCCTCAGGCTGAACCATATAGACATCTTCCTCAAGATGTCCATTTAGGAAAGCGGTCTTGACATCCATTTGCCATATTTCATAATCATAATGAGCAGCAATGGCAAGTAATATCCTAATAGACTTTAGCATTGCCACAGGCGAAAAAGTTTCATCATAGTCAACCCCTTGAGTTTGAGTGAAACCTTTTGCTACAAGTCTAGCTTTATATGTATCCAAGTTTCCATGTATGTCGGTTTTCATTTTGAAAAGCCATTTACAATCAACTAGCCTTGAGCCAGCAGGTTGTGTAACAAGTTCCCAAACTTGGTTGTCATACATGGATTGCATCTCAGCGTTCATGGCTTCCTGCCATTTATCTTTATCAATCCTTGATAAAGCATCTTGGTAGTTTATTGGTTCATCCAAATCAACCACATAGCAACCATCCATGAGAAACCCATATCTCTCAGGAGGATTACTAATCCTACCAGATCTGCGAACGTCTTGTGTATTTTGATCATCCATTTGATCATTCTCAACATTTTCATGTTGGGTGCTAGTGTCAACCAATTGTGTATCATCAACTTGATCTTGAACCTCCTCAAGATCTATCTTCCTTTCACTATTTCCTTCCATTAGGAACTTAGTTTCAAGGAATTCCGCCTTCCGAGCAACAAACACATTCTGCTCGGATGGATCATAGAAATAATATCCCATATCATTCTTGGGATATCCTATAAAGATACACTTCGTGGATCGAGCATTCAACTTATTAGGGACGTAACGCTTAGGGTAAGCTTCACATCCCCATACCTTTAAGTATGATAGAGATGGAGGTTTTCCAAACCACATCTCATGAGGTGTTCGTTCCACTTTCTTGGTTGGGGCCATATTTAAAATACGAGCCGCAGAGCATAGACAATAACCCCAAAATGATAGAGGTAACGAGCTTCTAGCCATCATAGATCGAACCATATCCATTAGGGTTCGGTTCCTCCTTTCGGAAACTCCATTCAGTTGGGGTGTTCCAGGAGGAGTGAGTTGTGAGATAATCCCACAACTTCTAAGATGATATTGGAAGGCATCGCTTAGGTATTCACCTCCTCTATCGGTACGCAGTACCTTGATTGTCTTGTTGAGTTGATTTTGTACTTCGTTTTGATATTCTTTGAATGCTTCAAAAGTTTCATCCTTATGCCTTAACAAGTAGACATATCCAAAACGACTGAAGTCATCAGTGAATGTAACAAAGTATCTTTCACCATTCCTAGTCATGGGCTTAAAGGGACCACACACATCCGAATGTATTAATCCCAATAAGTCTTTAGCCCTTTCATAGGTCCCTTTGAAAGGTGCTTTAGTCATTTTGCCTTGTAAACAAGATTCACATACATCAAACGAGTCCATCTCATTTGATTTTAAAAGTCCATTCTTTTGAAGTGTATGCATTCGGTTCTTGTTTATGTGACCAAGGCGACAATGCCATAAGTAGGAATCACTCAAATCCTTTTTGAGTTTCTTGGTGCTTGTATGGTACATTGAGCTACTAGATGATGTGTCATCATGAACCAATTCATAAATTCCATTTGAAGGCGAAGCCTTGAAATAGAATACATTATCTAAACAAACATGGATATCATCATTAATAAAATTAACATTAAAACCATATTGTTTCAAACGGGAAACAGAAATAATGTTTCGACACAAGTCGGGTGCATACAAAACATCATTCAAAATAAGTTCCATGCTACTTGGAAGTTTTAACACAAAGTCTCCTTGAGCTTTCACTTGCACTTTAGCTCCATTCCCCATGAAGAGACTTGATGTTCCCGTTTGCTTGTTACTTCTTTTGAACCCCTGCAAAGAATTGCAAATGTGAGTTCCACATCCAGTGTCTAATACCCATGTATTAGAAGAAGTAATACTAAGCTCTATATATACCATATATATATTACCTGAGGATTGCCCCGCATCCCTCTTTTCTTTCAACTCCTTAAGGTAGACCGGACAGTTCCGTTTCCAATGACCCATCTCACCGCAACCGAAACATGGGTCTTCCTTGGGGTTTGCCTTTTCCGCAACCTTTTGCTTTTTGTTCTTGTTCTTGGTTGGGGTAACCATCTTCACCTTTCCCTTGCCTTGATAGGTGGGTCCTTTTCTCTTAGCCACCTTAGGCTTAGAGGTGTTGTTACCTTTTGACCCGCCATCATTGATCATTAGCACGGGTGAAGCCCTTTTACCCATGCTTGTTTCGGCCGTCCTTAACATGCCATGAAGCTCACCGATGGTCTTATCCATCCCATTCATATTGTAATTAATTACAAATTGGTCAAACCTCTTTGACAAGGAGTTTAGGATAAGATCGGTGGCTAGCTCATTGGAAATGTTGAGGTTAAGACGGTTTGCGCGATCAATGAGGCTTTTCATTTTGAGGACATAGGAGGAGACGGATTGGGTGTCATCCATACGACATGCATGTAGCGCTCGAACCGTTTCGAAGCGTTCGACACGTGCTTGTTGAAGGAACATCTCCTTCAATTGCGTTATCATGTCATATGCACTATGATGTTCGAAATCCTTTTGGAGTTCGGGTATCATAGTCCCAAGCATTAGGCAACCAACTTGCACCGAATCGGCACAATATTTGTCATAGTAAGCCATGCCCTCCGTATCATCCATGTCGGGTTGATCGGGAATGGGGTCCTCCAACACATACGCTTTATCCTCGAGTTTGAGGACAATCCTAAGATTACGGAACCAATCCATAAAGTTCGTATGGTTGAGTTTGTCTTTCTCGAGGAGAGACCTTAACGATAGGTTGTTTAGGTTAAGTGGTGCGTTTTGCATATTGTTGTTGTTATTAGCGGCCATCTACAAAATTAACAAAGTTCATTTAAGTATTGATTTCAAATTTAATAAACAATACCCTTTTATATTATAATTGTCTTATTAAATATTAGAATCCAACGGTAAATCAAATTTCGGTTAGGTGACCTTTATCCCGTTATTTGATTTAGCTAGGTAGTCATTTATATGACAATTGCAATCCTTTTGCAACTTCTAAATTATGGGATCATGCAATCCTTTTGCATGGCATACTTATCCCATCAACGCCTATTTGTTCCTCATGCTTCGGTGACCCTAAGTTCATGATTCCCAAATCAAGTCGCCCTACTTGTGTAAACATGTAAAATTAACATACAAGTGGTTAGGTGACCTTTATCCCACAAGCATGCGAATTTTACCTTAACCATATTGGTTAGCTCATAATGGTTAGGTGACCTTTATCCCATTATGAGTTCCCTACTATGTTTAAGTGTCCCACAAAAGGATGGCGTTAAACTTGCTTACCTTGTCGATTAAGGGATTTTAAGTTTTCGTTAATTCTAGTTTAAGAAAACATTTATGCCATACACCAACATGCATTTAGTGTATGGTTCATTTGAAATCCATTTTCAAGTCTTGTAATTTGCCAATTACTTGATATAAACCATTTTATATTATGTAATCCTTTTCTTGTTCTTAATAACCATTTATTAAGGTTTTAGTTGCTTTTAATTTAACCAATTAAATTGTCGTCTTGCATGTTATTAATACGTCTAATTTAACCAATTAAATTGTCGTTTTGCTTGTTGTTATCTTGTGATTAATTGTATCAACCAAACATACAATACAATAAACAAACAAACAACCACACATGCAAAACAAGTATGTTCACAATCTAGCCATTTTTGTGGACATTTGTTTAGCCGAAAACAAATGTCACCGGGTTAAGGGGTAATAATACAAAGTAGGATATTTCAAATCTCCCACTTAACCTTGCATCCATATGTTCCTTGTGTTCTTCAAGTCTTCATCATCTTCTATCTTCATTTTACAAAATATGTATCCTAATACATTTTTATCTAGAAAATGAAAATACAACCTATTCTATTTTACATACCAAATGTAAAACAAATTACATAGCCAAAATAAATATTACATCCAATTGAATGAATTAATATTACATACCAAATGAACATTACAAACATTCAACCAAACAAATATCCATTCAAACACACATGCATACATCATAAGGTCAAGGCATTGATTGTGAACTACAATATACAACAAATATGACCAATTTGCAAGTTCCAAACCCACTTTTGGAACTCTTTAAAATTCGGCCAAAATCAAGCAACCCTCCAAACCCGAAAAGTTTTTGTAATCTACTTTCATGCATGTTTATAGATTACAAAATTCATGGGTTTATAAACCATATAAGAAGCATATTCCAAAGACCTCGGCTCTAGATACCAATGTTGGAATTCAATATACAAACATGTTCTTAATTTTAACATAATTACTAAATCAATTTAGTAAGAAATATAGCAAGCGGAAGCATGATATATTAAGAAAACAAGTGTATGTATTAAACCATTTTAGTTGAATTCCAAGTAGATATCAAGTCTTAATAATATGCTTACAAATGTAATGAGTAAAGAAGAGTGTTTATACCTCCTCAAAGCTAGTTGAGGGTTGTTTCAAATGTGCAAGATGATGATGAAGATGATGAAGAATGGAGCTTCAAAATGATGAAACCTCAAGGAGAAATACCCAAGCTATTAACCCAACACCTTTGTTATTGGTTAGGATTTATGTGACACTTGAAACTAGCTTGCAAAAACCAAATTTTGATCTCTCTTTTTCTCCCCAACAGCCACGGCCTGCAGCCCAGTTTTTGGAGAGTTTTTTCTTGCAATTTTCAAGTGTATTTGCATGTAAGAGTCAAGGTTGCTTGGTAGAAGAGACTAGTCTTGCACTTAAGGAAGTGTGTATATAGAAAGTAACAAAAGCAAGCATGAGTTGTCTCCTAGGAGACCCAAAATTCTGCACACTTCTTATAATAATAATAACAATGTTTTAATATTTATATAAACTTGACATAAATATATAAAACCATGTATATTATTAAGTTACTTGCATATTTTATAAACCTTTTATAAAATATAACACAATATAATTATTCAAACCTATAAATAATTAAATATAAATTATCCAAATAATTTATCTCAAGTGATAATATTTTAGAAAAAACCGATTTTCTAAAATCCAAGTGTCGCGTATTTATTTAACAACCCAATCGTTAAGATTAAATACATATAAAGTGTCGGTAAGCTTGTTATTGGGTATGACCCGACTTGGATCATAACACATTAGCCACATTAATTTAATATGTCTCTCGGGCATTCGAAATACCTTCATGAATATGATTATTACCTTGTATTAGAATGATAACCTACTGTAAGAAACAAAGATTTCTTGAGGTTGGATGATCACCTTACAAGATTGGAAGTGAGCTAGCAAACTTGAAAGTATTCTTGATTTTATGAAACTAGAACTTTTGGAATTTATGAAAAACACTTAGAACTTGAAGATAGAACTTGAGAGAGATCAATTAGATGAAGAAAATTGAAGAATGAAAGTGTTTGTAGGTGTTTTTGGTCATTGGTGTATGGATTAGATATAAAGGATATGTAATTTTGTTTTCATGTAAATAAGTCATGAATGATTACTCATATTTTTGTAATTTTATGAGATATTTCATGCTAGTTGCCAAATGATGGTTCCCACATGTGTTAGGTGACTCACATGGGCTGCTAAGAGCTGATCATTGGAGTGTATATACCAATAGTACATACATCTAAAAGCTGTGTATTGTACGAGTACGAATACGGGTGCATACGAGTAGAATTGTTGATGAAACTGAACGAGGATGTAATTGTAAGCATTTTTGTTAAGTAGAAGTATTTTTATAAGTGTATTGAAGTCTTTCAAAAGTGTATAAATACATATTAAAACACTACATGTATATACATTTTAACTGAGTCGTTAAGTCATCGTTAGTCGTTACATGTAAGTGTTGTTTTGAAACCTTTAGGTTAACGATCTTGTTAAATGTTGTTAACCCAATGTTTATAATATCAAATGAGATTTTAAATTATTATATTATCATGATATTATCATGTATGAATATCTCTTAATATGATATATATACATTAAATGTCTTTACAACGATAATCGTTACATATATGTCTCGTTTAAAAATCATTAAGTTAGTAGTCTTGTTTTTACATATGTAGTTCATTGTTAATATACTTAATGATATGTTTACTTATCATAGTATCATGTTAACTATATATATATATATATATCCATATATATGTCATCATATGGTTTTTACAAGTTTTAACGTTCGTGAATCACCGGTCAACTTGGGTGGTCAATTGTCTATATGAAACATATTTCAATTAATCAAGTCTTAACAAGTTTGATTGCTTAACATGTTGGAAACATTTAATCATGTAAATATCAATCTCAATTAATATATATAAACATGGAAAAGTTCGGGTCACAACAGTACCTACCCGTTAAATAAATTTCGTCCCGAAATTTTAAGCTGTTGAAGGTGTTGACGAATCTTCTGGAAATAGATGCGGGTATTTCTTTTTCATCTGATCTTCATGCTCCCAGGTGAACTCGGGTCCTCTACGAGCATTCCATCGAACCTTAACAATTGGTATCTTGTTTTGCTTAAGTCTTTTAACCTCACGATCCATTATTTCGACGGGTTCTTCGATGAATTGAAGTTTTTCGTTGATTTGGATTTCATCTAACAGAATAGTGAGATCTTCTTTAGCAAAACATTTCTTCAAATTCGAGACGTGGAAAGTGTTATGTACAGCCGCGAGTTGTTGAGGTAACTCAAGTCGGTAAGCTACTGGTCCGACACGATCAATAATCTTGAATGGTCCAATATACCTTGGATTTAATTTCCCTCGTTTACCAAATCGAACAAAGCCTTTTCAAGGTGCAACTTTAAGCATGACCATCTCTCCAATTTCAAATTCTATATCTTTTCTTTTAATGTTAGCGTAGCTCTTTTGTCGACTTTGGGCGGTTTTCAACCGTTGTTGAATTTGGATGATCTTCTCGGTAGTTTCTTGTATAATCTCCGGACCCGTAATCTGTCTATCCCCCACTTCACTCCAACAAATCGGAGACCTGCACTTTCTACCATAAAGTGCTTCAAACGGCGCCATCTCAATGCTTGAATGGTAGCTGTTGTTGTAGGAAAATTCTGCTAATGGTAGATGTCGATCCCAACTGTTTCCGAAATTAATAACACATGCTCGTAGCATGTCTTCAAGCGTTTGTATCGTCCTTTCGCTCTGCCCATCAGTTTGTGGATGATAGGCAGTACTCATGTCTAGAAGAGTTCCTAATGCTTGCTGTAATGTCTGCCAGAATATTGAAATAAATCTGCCATCCCTATCAGAGATAATAGAGATTGGTATTCCATGTCTGGAGACGACTTCCTTCAAATACAGTCATGCTAACTTCTCCATCTTGTCATCTTCTCTTATTGGCAGGAAATGTGCTGATTTGGTGAGACGATCAACTATTACCCAAATAGTATCAAAACCACTTGCAGTCCTTGGCAATTTAGTGATGAAATCCATGGTAATGTTTTCCCATTTCCATTCCGGGATTTCGGGTTGTTGAAGTAGACCTGATGGTTTCTGATGCTCAGCTTTGACCTTAGAACACGTCAAAAATTCTCCTACGTATTTAGCAACATCGGCTTTCATACCCGGCCACCAAAAATGTTTCTTGAGATCCTTGTACATCTTCCCTGTTCCAGGATGTATTGAGTATCTGGTTTTATGAGCTTCTCTAAGTACCATTTCTCTCATATCTCCAAATTTTGGTACCCAAATCCTTTCAGCCCTATACCGGGTTCCGTCTTCCCGAATATTAAGATGCTTCTCCGATCCTTTGTGTATTTCATCCTTTAAATTTCCCTCTTTTAAAACTCCTTGTTGCGCCTCCTTTATTTGAGTAGTAAGGTTATTATGAATCATTATATTCATAGATTTTACTCGAATGGGTTCTCTGTCCTTCCTGCTCAAGGCATCGGCTACCACATTTGCCTTCCCCGGGTGGTAACGAATCTCAAAGTCGTAATCATTCAATAATTCAATCCACCTACGCTGCCTCATATTCAGTTGTTTCTGATTAAATATGTGTTAAAGACTTTTGTGGTCAGTATATATAATACTTTTGACCCCATATAAGTAGTGCCTCCAAGTCTTTAATGCAAAAACAACTGCGCCTAATTCTAAATCATGCGTCGTATAATTTTGTTCGTGAATCTTCAATTGTCTAGACGCATAAGCAATCACCTTCGTTCGTTGCATTAATACACAACCGAGACCTTGCTTTGATGCGTTACAATAAATCACAAAATCATCATTCCCTTCAGGCAATGACAATATAGGTGTCGTAGTTAGCTTTTTCTTCAATAACTGAAATGCTTTCTCTTGTTCATCATTCCATTCAAATTTCTTCCTTTTATGCGTTAATGCAGTCAAGGGTTTTTCTATTCTGGAAAAGTCTTGGATGAACCTTCTGTAGTAACCAGCTAGTCCTAAAAACTGGCGTATGTGTTTTGGAGTTTTCGGGGTTTCCCACTTTTCAACAGTTTCTATCTTTGCCGGATCCACCTTAATACCTTCTTTGTTCACTATGTGACCGAGGAATTGAACTTCTTCCAACCAAAATGCACACTTTGAAAACTTAGCGTACAATTATTCCTTCCTCAATACTTCTAACACCTTTCTCAAATGTTCACCGTGTTCTTGGTCATTCTTTGAGTAAATAAGTATGTCATCAATGAAAACAATGACAAACTTGTCAAGGTATGGTCCACACACTCGGTTCATAAGGTCCATGAACACAGCTGGTGCATTAGTTAAACCAAACGGCATGACCATAAACTCGTAATGACCGTAACGTGTTCTGAAAGCAGTCTTTGGAATATCATCTTCTTTCACCCGCATTTGATGATACCCGGAACGTAAGTCAATCTTTGAATAAACAGACGAGCCTTGTAGTTGATCAAATAAGTTGTCGATTCTCGGTAGTGGGTAGCGGTTCTTGATGGTAAGTTTGTTCAACTCTCGGTAGTCGATACACAACCTGAATGTACCATCTTTCTTCTTGACAAACAAAACAGGAGCTCCCCACGGTGATGTGCTTGGTCGAATGAAACCACGCTCTAAAAGTTCTTGTAATTGGCTTTGCAGTTCTTTCATCTCGCTGGGTGCGAGTCTGTAAGGAGCACGAGCTATTGGTGCAGCTCCTGGTACAAGATCTATTTGAAATTCAACGGATCGATGTGGGGGTAATCCTGGTAATTCTTTCTGAAATACATCGGGAAATTCTTTTGCAATGGGAACATCATTGATGCTCTTTTCTTCAGTTTGTACTTTCTCGACGTGTGCTAGAATAGCATAGCAACCTTTTCTTATTAGTTTTTGTGCCTTCAAATTACTAATAAGATGTAGCTTCGTGTTGCCCTTTTCTCCGTACACCATTAAGGGTTTTCCTTTTTCTCGTATAATGCGAATTGCATTTTTGTAACAAACGATCTCTGCTTTCACTTCTTTCAACCAGTCCATACCGATTATCACATCAAAACTCCCTAACTCTACTGGTATCAAATCAATCTTAAATGTTTCGCTAACCAGTTTAATTTCTCGATTCCGACATATATTATCTGCTGAAATTAATTTACCATTTGCTAATTCGAGTAAAAATTTACTATCCAAAGGCGTCAATGGACAACTTAATTTAGCACAAAAATCTCTACTCATATAGCTTCTATCCGCACCCGAATCAAATAAAACGTAAGCAGATTTATTGTCAATAAGAAACTTACCCGTAACAAGCTCCGGGTCTTCCTGTGCCTCTGCCGCATTAATATTGAAAACTCTTCCGCGGCCTTATCCATTCGTGTTCTCCTGGTTTGGGCAATTTCTAATAATGTGGCCCGGTTTTCCACATTTATAACAAACTACATTGGCATAACTTGCTCCGACACTACTTGCTCCGCCATTACTCGTTCCGACACCATTTGTTCCTTTCGTTCTATTAAACCCTGGTCCGTAGACCTCACACTTCGCCGCGCTATGACCATTTCTTTTACACTTGTTGCAAAATTTGGTGCAGAACCCCGAGTGATACTTTTCACACCTTTGGCATAGCTGCTTTTGATTGTTGTTGTTGTTGCTGTTATTATTGTTGTTGGGATGATTGTTGTAGTTGCTGTTGTTGTTGTTGTTGTTGTTGGGCCGTTTGTTGTAGTTGCGATTGATGTTGTGATTGTTGGGATAATTGTTGCGATTATTGTTGTAATTGCTGTTGTTGTTGTATTGGTGATTCTTGTCACCGTTTTCCTCCCACTTTCTTTTGACTTGCTTCACATTGGCCTTTTCAGCAGTCTGTTCTTTAATTCTTTCTTCAATCTGGTTCACTAGTTTGTGAGCCATTCTACATGCCTGTTGTATGGAGGCGGGCTCGTGTGAACTTATATCTTCTTGGATTCTTTCCGGTAATCCTTTCACAAACGCGTCGATCTTCTCTTCCTCATCTTCGAATGCTCCCGGATACAATAGGCACAATTCTGTGAATCGTCTTTCGTACGTGGTAATATCAAATCCTTGGGTTCGTAACCCTCTAAGTTCTGTCTTGAGCTTATTGACCTCGGTTCTGGGACGGTACTTCTCGTTCATCAAGTGCTTGAATGCTGACCACGGTAGTGCGTACGCATCGTCTTGTCCCACTTGCTCTAGATAGGTATTCCACCATGTTAACGCAGAACCTGTGAAGGTATGCGTAGCGTACTTCACTTTGTCCTCTTCAGTACACTTACTTATGGCAAACACCGATTCGACCTTCTCGGTCCACCGTTTCAATCCGATCGGTCCTTCGGTTCCATCAAATTCCAAAGGTTTGCAGGCAGTGAATTCTTTGTAGGTGCATCCTACACGATTTCCTGTACTGCTAGATCCAAGGTTATTGTTGGTATGTAGCGCAGCCTGTACTGCGGCTATGTTTGAAGCTAGAAAATTACGGAATTCCTCTTCATTCATATTCACGGTGTGTCGAGTAGTCGGTGCCATTTCCTTCAAAATAGTCAAATGGAACAAGTTAATCATACAGAATATTAAGAGTAGTTAATAGTATTTCGTAGCATAATATGAACTCATTTATAAAAGCTTTTTCTTCATATTAGCGTTTTATAAGTTTAAATTCGGGTAGTACCTACCCGTTAAGTTCATACTTAGTAGCTAATATACAATTCAACTACTACAATTCTATATGAAAAACTGATTATAATAATATTTCGCGTTCAAACTTTTACACAATATTTTACAAACCTACAATACCGCTTATTTTACATATAGCATGAAATATAGCACACAATAAATTTGATACAAGATGGTTGTGATTATAATTCTAGCTAGTACACAAGTCATTCAGCAAAGGCAATAAAGACACGTAATTCATATGTCCAGAAACAAGTCATGCATTCTGGTTTTACTAGGATTACTTCCCATCCTGGTCTTGTGGAACATAACCGTTATGGCCGTTGATAAGACAGCGTGTTGTAACGTCGTCAAAGGGACGAGGGTTACGTAATGTCCAACAGTCCCGTAACAATCTAAAAACCTCATTTCTTACCCCAATTACCGACTCCGTCACTTGTGGGAACGTTTTGTTTAATAGTTGTAGCCCGATGTTCTTGTTCTCACTTTGGTGAGAAGCGAACATTACTAATCTGTAAGCATAACATGCTTCTTTATGTTGCATGTTAGCCGCTTTTTCTAAATCACGAAGTCCAATATTCGGATATATTGAGTCAAAATAATTTCTTAACCCATTGCGTAAAATAGCATTTGGGTTCCCCGCAATATATGCGTCAAAGTAAACACATCATAACTTATGGATTTCCCAATGTGATATTCCCCATCTTTCGAATGAAAGCCTTTTATAAACCAAGGCATTCTTGGAACGTTCTTCGAATGTCTTACAAACTGATCTCGCCTTAAATAGTTGTGCCGAAGAATTCTGACCGACTCTAGACAAGATTTCATCAATCATGTCTCCGGGTAGGTCTCTTAAAATATTGGGTTGTCTATCCATTTCGTGTTTTTATACTGTAAAATAGACAAGACTTAGATTCATAAAAAAAATACTTATTAATACAAGCAATTTTTACATATATCATAAAGCATAAACACACTATATTACATATATTACACCACACGAGTACAACTATCTTATTCTGACTCGCTTGTTTCTTCTTCTTCGGTTTTGGTTCGTTTTGCCAAGTTTCTAGGGATATATGATGTTCCCCTAATATGAGCCGTCGTTTTTCACATTGGTTTAGAAAAACCTGGTGGTTTAGAGGTTCCCGGGTCATTGTTACAACTTAAGGACTTCAGGGGTTGACGATACATATAAAGTTCATCGGGGTTGGAATTAGATTTCTCTATTTTTATGCCCTTTCCCTTATTATTTTCTTTTGCCTTTTTAAATTCAGTTGGGGTAATTTTTATAACATCATCGGAATTCTCGTCGGAATCCGATTCATCGGAGAATTGGTAATCCTCCCAATATTTTGCTTCCTTGGCGGAAACACCATTGACCATAATTAACCTTGGTCGGTTGGTTGAGGATTTTCGTTTACTTAACCGTTTTATTATTTCCCCCACCGGTTCTATTTCTTCATCCGGTTCCGATTCTTCTTTCGGTTCCGATTCTTCTTCCGGTTCCGACTCTTCTTCCGGTTCCTCTTCGGGAACTTGTGAATCAGTCCACGAATCATTCCAATTTACATTTGACTCTTCATTATTATTAGGTGAGTCAATGGGACTTGTTCTAGAGGTAGACATCTATCACATAATATCAAACGCGTTAAGAGATTAATATATCACATAATATTCACATGTTAAAAATATATAGTTTCCAACAAAATTTGTTAAGCAATCATTTTTCAAGTAAACACGGTCGAAGTCCAGACTCACTAATGCATCCTAAGAAACTCGATAAGACACACTAATGCAAAATTCTGGTTCTCTAAGACCAACGCTCTGATACCAACTGAAATGTCCCGTTCTTATTGATTAAAAACGTTCCATATTAATTGATTTCGTTGCGAGGTTTTGACCTCTATATGAGACGTTTTTCAAAGACTGCATTCATTTTTAAAACAAACCATAACCTTTTTTTCATAAATAAAGGTTTAAAAAGCTTTACGTAGATTATCAAATAATGATAATCTAAAATATCCTGTTTACACACGACCATTACATAATGGTTTACAATACAAATATGTTACATCGAAATCAGTTTCTTGAATGCAGTTTTTACACAATATCATACAAACATGGACTCCAAATCTTGTCCTTATTTTAGTATGCAACAGCGGAAGCTCTTAGTATTCACCTGAGAATAAACATGCTTTAAACGTCAACAAAAATGTTGGTGAGTTATAGGTTTAACCTATATATATCAAATCGTAACAATAGACCACAAGATTTCATATTTCAATAAACATCCCATACATAGAGATAAAAATCATTCATATGGTGAACACCTGGTAACCGACATTAACAAGATGCATATATAAGAATATCCCCATCATTCCGGGACACCCTTCGGATATGATATAAATTTCGAAGTACTAAAGCATCCGGTACTTTGGATGGGGTTGTTAGGCCCAATAGATCTATCTTTAGGATTCGCGTCAATTAGGGTGTCTGTTCCCTAATTCTTAGATTACCAGACTTAATAAAAAGGTGCATATTCGATGTCGATAATTCAACCATAGAATGTAGTTTCACGTACTTGTGTCTATTTTGTAAATCATTTATAAAACCTGCATGTATTCTCATCCCAAAAATATTAGATTTTAAAAGTGGGACTATAACTCACTTTCACAGATTTTTACTTCGTCGGGAAGTAAGACTTGGCCACTAGTTGATTCACGAACCTATAACAATATATACATATATATCAAAGTATGTTCAAAATATATTTACAACACTTTTAATATATTTTGATATTTTAAGTTTATTAAGTCAGTTGTCCTCGTTAGTAACCTACAACTACTTGTCCACAGTTAGATGTACAGAAATAAATCGATAAATATTATCTTGAATCAATCCACGACCCAGTGTATACGTATCTCAGTATTGATCACAACTCAAACTATATATATTTTGGAATCAACCTCAACCCTGTATAGCTAACTCCAATATTCACATATAGAGTGTCTATGGTTGTTCCGAAATATATATAGATGTGTCGACATGATAGGTCGAAACATTGTATACGTGTCTATGGTATCTCAAGATTACATAATATACAATACAAGTTGATTAAGTTATGGTTGGAATAGATTTGTTACCAATTTTCACATAGCTAAAATGAGAAAAATTATCCAATCTTGTTTTACCCATAACTTCTTCATTTTAAATCCGTTTTGAGTGAATCAAATTGCTATGATTTAATATTGAACTCTATTTTATGAATCTAAACAGAAAAAGTATAGGTTTATAGTCGGAAAAATAAGTTACAAGTCATTTTTGTAAAGGTGGTCATTTTAGTCGAAAGAACGACGTCTAGATGACCATTTTAGAAAACATACTTCCACTTTGAGTTTAACCATAATTTTTGGATATAGTTTCATGTTCATAATAACAATCATTTTCTCAGAATAACAACTTTTAAATCAAAATTTATCATAGTTTTTAATTAACTAACCCAAAACAGCCCGCGGTGTTACTACGACGGCGTAAATCCGGTTTTACGGTGTTTTTCGTGTTTCCAGGTTTTAAATCATTAAGTTAGCATATCATATAGATATAGAACATGTGTTTATTTGATTTTAAAAGTCAAGTTAGAAGGATTAACTTTTGTTTGCGAACAAGTTTAGAATTAACTAAACTATGTTCTAGTGATTACAAGTTTAAACCTTCGAATAAGATAGCTTTATATGTATGAATCGAATGATGTTATGAACATAATTACTACCTTAAGTTCCTTGGATAAACCTACTGGAAAAGTGAAAAATGGATCTAGCTTCAACGGATCCTTGGATGGCTCGAAGTTCTTGAAGCAGAATCATGACACGAAAACAAGTTCAAGTAAGATCATCACTTGAAATAAGATTGTTATAGTTATAGAAATTGAACCAAAGTTTGAATATGATTATTACCTTGTATTAGAATGATAACCTACTGTAAGAAACAAAAATTTCTTGAGGTTGGATGATCACCTTACAAGATTGGAAGTGAGCTATCAAACTTGAAAGTATTCTTGATTTTATGTAACTAGAACTTGTAGAATATATGAAGAACACTTAGAACTTGAAGATAGAACTTGAGATAGATTAATTAGATGAAGAAAATTGAAGAATGAAAGTGTTTGTAGGTGTTTTTGGTCGTTGGTGTATGGATTAGATATAAAGGATATGTAATTTTGTTTTCATGTAAATAAGTCATGAATGATTACTCATATTTTTGTAATTTTATGAGATATTTCATGCTAGTTGCCAAATGATGGTTCCCACATGTATTAGGTGACTCACATGGGCTGTTAAGAGCTGATCATTGGAGTGTATATACCAATAGTACATACATCTAAAAGCTGTGTATTGTACGAGTACGAATACGGGTGCATACGAGTAGAATTGTTGATGAAACTGAACGAGGATGTAATTGTAAGCATTTTTGTTAAGTAGAAGTATTTTGATAAGTGTATTGAAGTCTTTCAAAAGTGTATAAATACATATTAAAACACTACATGTATATACATTTTAACTGAGTCGTTAAGTCATCGTTAGTCGTTACATGTAAGTGTTGTTTTGAAACCTTTAGGTTAACGATCTTGTTAAATGTTGTTAACCCAATGTTTATAATATCAAATGAGATTTTAAATTATTATATTATCATGATATTATCATGTATGAATATCTCTTAATATGATATATATACATTAAATGTCTTTACAACGATAATCGTTACATATATGTCTCGTTTAAAAATCATTAAGTTAGTAGTCTTGTTTTTACATATGTAGTTCATTGTTAATATACTTAATGATATGTTTACTTATCATAGTATCATGTTAACTATATATATATATATATATATATATATCCATATATATGTCATCATATGGTTTTTACAAGTTTTAACGTTCGTGAATCACCGGTCAACTTGGGTGGTCAATTGTCTATATGAAACATATTTCAATTAATCAAGTCTTAACAAGTTTGATTGCTTAACATGTTGGAAACATTTAATCATGTAAATATCAATCTCAATTAATATATATAAACATGGAAAAGTTCGGGTCACTACACTTTAGGCTCAACAACAAAATTTTCATAGCATCTAATCAGATTCTTCTTCTTCTGAGTCTTAACAACAGTGACTCCTTCATAGTCATTAAGCAACAGATCCCACATAGCTTTAGCAGTCTTGACATGACTGATCTTTCTAAGAATTGGAACAGTAACAACATTTCCAATAATACTCCTTATCTTGCTATCTAGTTTGAACTTTATGGCTTCTGCTTTAGTCCACCTTTCTCTTGGTGTTTCACGAAAATAGGCAGGTTGTCCAGCAACAGTATCTGAGGCAGGAACAGCAGCTATCATTGAACCAGGAATAATGGGTCTTGTTGTAAGAACTTGTTCATCTTCTTCATGAATAGATCCTAAAAACCATAGGACTTTCAATTTTCAAGTTGCAAAATCTGTGCCATCAAATATTGGCACACCTTTTCCAGCCATAACTGGGGTAGGAATGGTACTGGTAGACATTTTGATAAAAATATGGTTCGTTTTTAAAGATCACCGAGATAGGATTTACACCTTTCCCGTTCTGATATCAGTTATTAGTACATAGTAATACGACTATGAACACCAAACTCTCACTTTATACAATAAATAAGAATTAAAGTGCAAAAAATGAGAGAACACGATAATAGAATGAAAGACTGATAATATTGATAGTGCAAAAGTACAAATTTATAAGAAAACATACGCCCCTATTTATACAGGTAAAAACCAAATCTGGAGATTTGGCTTTCATAACTACTTACCAATAAAGATGGAAAAGATAAACTAAAAACAAATCAAATTAGCTATTAACTAGGAAGTCAACTCTGGAGATAAAATCAAATCTTCAAAACAAATCTTCTTAATCTGCAAACATATCTCCAGAATATTCTATGACTTTGGCTTCAAGAAATCTTCATACGTTGACTTCAGTAAATCCAGAGTCTGCAACTTCAGACTCTAAATCTCCAAACTCTAAAATCTGCAAAATACTTTTGATTCATCAGATTATTATTTCTATTTTCCCCAACAATTAGAATGCAGGATACAAAGTAGGGAGGTTTTGGTTAAGTGTGTGAAACTCAAGGTGTAGTTGTGAGGTATGGAATGAGGGCTAGAATTGCTTAGTGTGTTGGCTAACCTTGCAATGAGGGGAGGTGTTGGCTATTTATACTCTCATAGCCAACACCTTACATTATGGTGATTACAAGAGATTAAATGGGTAAAACGCTAACAACGTCTAAGTGTAAATTACAACAAAAATCTTATCAAATCAAATATAGAGTTAACATCAACCGATGAAATATCCTAACAAAACAATACAAGGAAAGACAATGAGTCTCGTGATTAGAAAGCATACCAACACCCTAACTAGCAAAAGGTTATCTAAAGACGAGCTAAGTTGACAAAAAAAACACCGGACTTGAGAGGACTTAAGAACTATCTGTATATGTGTATATGATATATATGTTTACAATATTGATATGCATGTGTATGTGTGATTATGATATAAAATATTAGCATTCGCTATTTGTATATCTTTTTTTGATATATAAGTTTACAATATTGATATGTGTATGTGTGATCATGTGTATATGCAAAATAGATAAGTTGAATAACTTTGTATGATGCAAAAAATAAAAAAGTAATTAAATATATCAAACAATATACAATATGTAAAGCTTTTATGTGTATCATGTAGTTAAAAACATTCATATGGTTCATGAACGACTAATTTATGACAAATGTTTTTGATCCATAGTCAATGATTTGAGTGTCCTAGTAATGAATATTGGTTATGGTCTCTAGCCTTGGTTCTTTCTTCACCAACATTTAAGCTTTTCGCGACATCACCTCTTGGTTAGATTCTATGAACGAAATTCGGTGGATTTTGTCTTAAAGTCGTTGTGATTGGTTTTTCACTTGTTTAAATGTTTATGTTAGGCGATTGTCTTTAAATGGTATGTGATGAAGGTTTGGTTGATGGGTTGATCATTAGATTGTCGGAGTATACGCGGTAATCAGTTGAGGTGTACGGTAATAGTTATTTTGGTTTTTGTTGGATTATACGCGGTAAATACTATTCAAGCTCCAATTAATTTTCAAAATTAATCAGTGTAAATCATAATTAATAACTATCTAAAATTAATCAATGTAAATGATACCAGTAATTAATAATTAATAACTACATATGAACAAATATGAACAAGTATAATAAAATAATTTTTATGTTATAATAGAAAAGTTTTAATGTAATTAATGATACTTATCAAGTACCCTAAAAAGCACAAGATAGTCAAATCCATCCCTAAATAAATACTCCGTATATCTTTAAAACGTCTACTAAAAGCTCTAGTAGATATATATCAATTAATTTGAAACTATGATAGACTGACTATAAATATAAGGTCACCCATCTCATAAGTCATAATATCCCCACACACGTTATTACAAACACTTCAAATCTTTCATTTTTTTCTTTATTGAAGGTTCATAAATGATGATCGAATATCCATCCGTTTTAGCAATGTTTATATTATTTGTTTCTATAGTTTCTTGTACCTTATTCTATACTAAAACTTGGTTTCATTGCAAGTGTGAAACATGTCAAGCTTACATCACCTCAAGTTGGTCACTAGAGTTTGATAATCTTTGTGATTGGTACACTCATCTTCTAAAAAACTCACCTACAAATACCATACACATACATGTTCTTGGTAACATTATAACATCAAACCATCAATGTGTAGAGTACATGCTCAAAACCCAGTTTGAAAATTACCCTAAAGGGAAACCTTTCTCAGCAATTTTGGGTGATTTCTTGGGTCAAGGTATTTTTAATGTCGATGGCGATTCATGGAGGTTTCAAAGAAAAATGGCGTGTCTTGAGCTTGGAAAGATGTCAATGAGATCCCATGCTTTTGAAGTTGTTCATCATGAGATTAATCAAAGACTTGTACCTTATATATCTTTAATATCACAAAAAGAACATGAGATATTGGACTTGCAAGACATTTTTCGGAGGTTTTCTTTTGATGTTATTTGCAAGTTTTCATTTGGGTATGATCCAAAGTGTTTGGAGGAGTCGCTACCCATGTCGGATTTGGCTATCTCGTTTGATCTTGCATCACAATTGTCGGCTCAAAGAGCGATGAATCTGTCACCATGGGTGTGGAAGATCAAGAGGATGCTCAATGTTGGAAATGAAAAGAAGCTTAAAGAATCAATCAAGATGGTAAATATGTTTGCACAAGAAGTAATTGGACAAAGAAGCAAATTAGGATCTTATTCTAAACATGAAGATCTTCTTTCAAGATTCATGGATACAACAAAAGATCCTAATTATCTTCAAGATATTGTCATAAGTTTTTTATTAGCAGGACGTGACACTGTCGCGTCCGCACTAACTGGATTATTTTGGGTGTTAGCCCAACACCCAAACATAGTAGCTGCGGTTAGGGCTGAAGCCCTAATGGTAACACAACGGCACAAAGTGTTAACACGCTTTGAGCAGTTGTGTGAACTCCACTACTTACAAGCAGTCGTTTACGAAGGAATGAGATTATTTCCACCAATCCAATTCAATTCCAAGTTTAGTCAACAAAATGATATCTTTCCGGACGGCACATTTATCAAGAAAGGTACACGAGTAATGTACCATCCGTATGCAATGGGCCGAATGGAGACCATTTGGGGTTCCGATTGTTTAGATTTCAAACCCGAAAGATGGTTAAAAGATGGTATATTCGTTCAAGACAGCTCGTTTAAGTATCCGGTATTTCAAGCCGGATTTAGGATGTGTTTAGGTAAAGAAATGGCACTTATAGAGATAAAAAGTGTTGTTCTTTCTCTTTTTCAACGTTTTGATATCAAATTAGCAACACCATCCGTTCTGACCCCTCGGTTTTCACCAGGGCTCACGGCGACTTTCGCTGGCGGGTTACCTGTTCGGGTTAGTGAAAAGGCAGGACATTTGTTGCCCAAAATAGACAACATGCTATAATGGTAGCACCTATGGTTCATATGGACCACATTACTTTTATTATCCCTGAAATATTTTTTGGATTCCTTAAACCAATTGGGTCTGGTTGATGTGGTCCAACTTTGTTCAATTAAACCTAAATATGCCGGTACTTTTTTCACTAAATAACATATCATGCTCATGATTGAAGAAATCCAAATGTACATTTCACAACTTTCAAATATGCTTCTTGCTTTTTATAGAAATGATGCCTTTTTTGGATCTAGTTGATCACGAATTGATTGTATACCAATGTTTTCGATTTTATTAATTTCAATGTAGTTTTCGTTATGTTTACTATCATTTGTCTTTCATTTAGGTTTTAGTCAAAGAGGTTTTAACATATATACCCTGTTAAGTTTCAAAATCACATATTTATCTACTTAAAATGTATAATATCAAATATATCCATTATACGCTATTTAAACTTACATATTTCCCCATTTGAAAATATAATATCATATAAGTAGATTTTAAACAATTAAATTAATCATATATACCCAATAATTAAAATGACAAAGTAGTAAATTTATTATAGCATAATTCTATTTAACTATAATATAAATAAATGCAGTGTACCAAAGGACCATTGGCCTGGCGGTATCATGGTGGCCCTTTTAATCAAGAGGTTGAGGGGGCTACTCCCATTGCTAAAACTCCTTCTCGTTTAGCACCAACGGAAATGCAAGAGTTGCTAAATCAAACACAAGAGTTGTTGGGAAGGGTTTTATCCGTCCGAGTGCTTCGCCATGGGCGCTCCGGTTTTTTTCGTGAAGAAGAAGGATGGTAGTATGCGGATGTGCATCAATTACCGGGAGTTAAACAAGGTGACTATTAAGAATCGTTATCCATTGTCTCGGATTGACGATTTGTTTGACCAACTCCAAGGTGCGACGTATTTTTCTAAAATTGACTTACGGTTCGGCTATCATCAAATGCGGGTCCGTGAGAAAGATATAGAGAAGACGGCCTTTCGAACTCGTTACGAGCATTTTGAATTTGTGGTTATGCCCTTCGGTCTTACGAATGCACCGGCGGCATTCATGGATCTTATGAACCGAGTGTGTCAACCTATGTTGGACAAGTCGGTAATTGTGTTCATTGACGACATACTTGTCTATTCGAAGAGTATGAAGGAACATGAACATCATTTGCGTGGAGTGTTGAAGACGTTGCGGAGGGAGAAGTTGTATGCTAAATTCTTCAAATGTGAATTTTGGATAAGGGAAGTTAAATTCCTTGGTCATGTTGTGAACAAAGAAGGTATTCAAGTAGATCCGGGGAAGATAGAGACGGTGAAGAGTTGGGAACAACCGACTACACCTACGAAAAACCGAAGTTTTCTCGGATTGGCCAGTTATTATCGTCGGTTCATCCAAGACTTTTCTAAGATCGCTTCTCCGTTAACAAAGTTGACAAGGAAGAACGCGAGATTTAATTGGGAAAACGAGCAAGAGATTGCTTTCCAATTGTTGAAAGAGAAATTGTGTCAAACTCCGGTCTTAGTGTTGCCGGAAGGTGTAGAAGATATGACGGTTTATTGTGATGCCTCATTAAATGGGCTCGGGTGTGTTCTAATGCAACGGGGTAAAGTCATTGCTTATGCCTCCCGATAATTGAAGGAACACGAAAAGAGATACCCGACTCATGATCTTGAATTGGCGGTGGTAGTACATGCGTTGAAAATTTGGCTCCATTACTTGTATGGTGTCAAGTGTACGATTTATTCGGAACATAAGAGTTTGAAACATCTTTTTGACCAACGAGATTTGAATTATCGTCAACGTAGGTGGATGGATTTGGTAAAGGATTATGATTGTGAGATACTTTATCATCCGGGTAAGGCGAATGTGGTCGCGGATGCGTTAAGTCGAAAGAGTCAACATCCGGCGATACGAGTAGGATCGTTACGCATGATTATTACTAATGATTTTCTTGTAAATCTTGGTGAGATTTAAATTGAAGCTTTTGTAAACAAGAAGCATGAAGAACGAATCATGGGGTTGATGAAGTCCATTACTTTAGGCCCGCATGGTTTGTTGTCCTTTCGAGGACGAGTATGGGTGCCTAAGATGGGTGATCACCGACAAGTGCTACTTGATGAAGCACATAAGTCAAAGTATTCCATTCATCCAGACGCGGCGAAAATGTAACTTGATTTGAAGAAAGAGTATTGGTGGCCGGGCATGAAACGTGATGTTGTTAAGTATGTTGAACAATGCGTCACGTGTTTGCAAGTTAAAGCCGAACACCAAAAGCCATATGGTATGTTACAATCGTTAGAGATTCCAAAATGGAATTGGGAGCATATTACCATGGATTTCATTACAAAGCTACCAAAGACTGCGAGAACCCAATTTGATACGATTTGGGTGATAGTTGATCGGTTGACGAAGAGTGCTTGTTTCTTCCCATTCGGGAAACGATATCGTCGGAGACTTTGTCAAAGTTGTTTATCAAGGAAGTGATATTGAGGCATGAGGTTCCTATATCTATTGTTTCGGATCGAGATACTCGTTTCACGTCTTGGTTTTGGAATAAGTTTCATGAAGATATGGGTACTCAATTGAAGATGAGCACGGCGTACCATCCTCAAACGGATGGTCAAACCGAACGTACGAATCAAACGTTGGAGGATATGTTACGGGCATGTGTTATCGATTTTGGTGGTATTTGGGATGAACACTTGCCCTTGGTGGAATTCTCGTACAACAATAGTTATCATGCTAGCATAGGAATGCCACCATATGAGATGCTTTATGGGCGAAGGTGTCGAAATCCTATTTGTTGGGGTGAAGTGGGACAAAGGGAAATCGGGAGTATCGATTTGCTTTTAGAGATGAATAGTAAGATCGAGATGATTCGGGCTCGATTAAAGGCGGCGCAAGATAGACAAAAATCATATGCCGGTAAATGAAGGCGACCGATTGAGTTCCAAGAGGGCAACATGGTGATGCTTAAGGTTTCACCGTGGAAGGGTATTATACGGTTTCGAAAACGAGGGAAGTTAGCTCCTCGGTTTATTGGGCCTTTTAAAATTTTGGCTCGTGTTGGTGAAGTTGCTTATAGACTAGAGTTGCCCGAAGATCTTGCGTGGATTCATAACACATTCCATGTTTCCCATCTCCGTAAGTGTCTTGCGGATGACTCGACGTGGGTACCGTTGGATGAGATTTCGTTGAATAACAAGTTAGAGTATGTGGAGGAACCGATTGTCATTCTTGATGAGAAGATCAAAATGTTGCGTAATAAGGAGGTGAGGACTTTTAAAGTCCAATGGCGTCATCGAAAGGGTTCCGAGTTCACATGGGAATCCGAAGAGTTTGTTTTGGTGTATCTTCCTGCTTGTCGTGCGGCTTGATTGCGACGACGGAATCCGATTCAAGTGGGCGAGAGTTGTAAGACCCAAGTTCGAATGGTACATATTTGTGAATATAATAAAAAGTTGCCGGTATCAGTTTCAGCAGGGATCCGCGGCGGAGTCAATAGGTCCGCTGCGTGGCCAGCGTCAGATGGTGATTCTTTTGCTTTATTTAAATTAAAGAAGGGCATTTTGGTACTTTCACATGTTGAACGACTTTAAGGCCTCTAGATTAGTTTTTGGAGTGTCATTTACTCCTCTTACACCAACCTTATCTCTTCCACTTCAATTTTAGAGAGAGAACCTATTTAAGAGAGAGAAAGCTCAAATCAAGGAGGAAGAAGCTTGATTCGGGTCAAAACGCGAGTATTAAAGTTGTTCATCTAGTATCTAGCTACATTTTTATTGTGGTGGTATGTCTTAACCTTGATTTTCTTATTTTAATTTGTTTAAGGATTAGGGTTTTGGGTTAGTGATGAACATAAAACCCATTGTTGGTGATTTTGGGGGGTTTTGGGTAAGATTAAGTCATGAGGACTCAAGAATGACTAACCTAGGGTTTCAAAGTGATAATTGGTATTTATGAGTCTTAAATGGTTAGTTAATCACTAGCACACTTTGATATTTAGTAAGTGGGTGTTATTTGGGTATGTTGATGACCCAAATGGGTGTGTTAACCTTGAAACGGGTCAAATGAGTCTTTGATGACCTAAGTTGTTTAATGAGTGTGAAAATGCGATAACCTTGTGTTAGAAAGTGTATTAAGACCATATTTGGCTAGTGTTAAGGTTTTGGCAAAGTTGACCTAATATTATGTTTAAGAGTGCAAATGGGTCGAAATTGCACTATGGGTCAAAAATGACACTAGGATGGTGAGTGAGTTGGTTGACCAACTTGATTGTGTGATTGATTATATGCATAAGGTAATAGGTACGTTACATTGAAGGTTGCAAGTTCGATTATCATTCACAAAAGGCTTTAAGGTGAGTGGAATAATTATATGTGTATATATATAATGTATTTATTTGTGTAGCGTGAGATGTGAAGTGTCGAGGTGCTAAGACGCCACGTCTCATGTGACGAGTGAAGTGTCGAGGTGTTAAGACGCCACTTCGGAAAGTATATTAACGGGTGAAGCATCGAGGTGTTAAGGTGCCACTCGGGGTGAAGCATCGAGGTATTAAGATGCCACCCGGGAGTGAAGTGTCGAGGTGTTAAGACGCCACTCCCGAAAGTAAAATCGACGGGTGAAGCATCGAGGTGTTAAGATGCCATTCGGGGTGAAGTATCGAGGTGTTAAGATGCCACCCAGGGGATTAGTGATACGCGGTGTTAAGTACACTAATGGATGTTGCGAACTCCGATGGTCTTTCGCGAGTACCATTCCCTTGTGTGATTGGTTTACCATGGTTTCGTGTAGTAGTATAGCATATTATATTGTTTGGATTATATGCTAATAATTGTGCTAGCTCGTGGTTTTAGGAACTTAGCGTTATATTTGCGATGATATGCTATTAGTTTGCTAGCGTGTATGCGGTAATGTGTAAGTGATTGCAAGTGGGTATATTATATATGTATCTGTATAATTATTGCATTCACTAAGCATTTTGCTTACCCTCTCGTTGTTTACCTTTTAGGCCCCGGCGTGGACAAGGGCAAGGGTATACGTTTGGACTAGCGATCTCCCTACGTGATTATGCTAGAGTTTAGCTTTTTGGAGTCGACCTAGGTTTGGGTAGTTTAACCCCAAACACCATGCTCGGGTTTATGTTTGGTATTTAAACTCGTTGGTCGGAACTCATATTCTTGATTTGTAATGGGAGAATGATGCCCGGGGAGTCAAGTTCTTATTTTTGGAGTTATTAAAACATGTAAACTTTATTTACTTATGTGGCAGAAAGACTTTGTGTCGATGTTCGTCGATTACCGCGAAATTTGGTGTTGTGTAAAAATTTGTACAAGTCAGAATCAGATCCAGGGTTGTGCCGCACCGCGACCCCTTTGGGGCGTGCCGCGAGCTTGAACGTACGTTGGTATCAGCTTTTTGATGGTCTCTGACCTTCAGTTTCCATTGTGGGCCGCGCCAAGGCCAGATGAACCGCGCCGCGGTAATTGCCTGACAGGCTTGGCCTGTCCACTTTAACAAAAAAATGTTTTGCGATGTTTAAACTGGTTGGGTCATTACAAGTGGTATCACAGCATGGTCTAAGGGATTTAGGCGACTTGAGATAAGTGCCTAGACTTGGACTTTATTGTATATGCGTCTTATGCGGGACTTGTAGGAGAAAGGTCGGACCGGGATTGGTTAGTGCCTAGGTCTATGTGAACTAACCTTGCATTAATTGTTTTGTGTTGTATTTGCAAACATCAAGTGAGATAGACGTTGTACTAGCAAGTTAATGCGACGTGCTCGTGTAACAATGACTAGCTACCATTGTTACGGGTTCAAATCGCGTCAAACGAGCGATGTACGATGATTGTTGAGCAAGATGGGGCGGTGAGGTATATGTGTATATTTATTTCATGTATTTTCGTCTCGTTGTTTAACCTATTCCGTTTTATAGAATGAAGATGAGAAACAGACATGACACCAATGACGAAGGCACGAGCGAGGACTCCGAGTTCCCGGCTAAGGTTGAGGCCATTATGCAAAGGCGTCACACGGCCTTTCTTGAGGACGTTAAGAAGATGTTCCTAGATTCGATTGATGAGCAAGTAGTCAATCTAGTAAAGGAACAAGTTAAGTTTGTTCTTCACGAAGATAATGTGGGAAGGCGAGACTTCTACTACAAGAATTTCAAGGATGCTCAACCTCCCACTTTTGATGGTGAACGGGACCCACTTAAGAGTGTCCGTTGGATCTTCGATATGGAGGGGGCTTTTCGTACTTGTGAATGCCCTCTCGATAAGAAGATGAGGTACAGAAGTAGCATGTTAAGGGGTGATGCTAAGATGTGGTGGGACGATAAGATTCTGGTTTATGGTGAAGAACAATGTATGGAATTCACATGGGATGAATTCAAAACGGAATTTTTCAAGGAGTATCGAACTTCGGCTGATCTTTCTAGGCTTAAGGACGAGTTGCGTGCTTTGAGGCAAGGGTCAATGGATTTGAACACTCTCAAGTCCACTTTCTTATTAAAGACCCAATTTTGCTCGGAGTATGTCGGGAATGATCATATGTTGAAGGAAGATTTCTATCGAACCTTGAACGACAACTACCAAGAGAATATTAGTAGGAACTCGGTGAAAACTTTTGATGAGTTGTTTGACATGGCTAAGGGTTTTGAGTCGCTCATTTCGAGAAAGAGTGGCTTTACTTTTGGGAAAAGAAAGTTTGAAGCTACTAGTCATTCGAACAAGAAGAAAAGGGGTGCAACCGAAAGTGTCGGTAGTGTGAAGAAGAGTGCTTCCGGGGGTTTTTCTTATACGTGCTACAATTGTGGACAAAAGGGTCATATGGCTCGTGATTGTCCGAACCCATCTTCCACAAACAAACTCACATGTTTTAATTGTCAAAAGCAAGGACATAGAAAGACAGAATGTCCCGATTTATATGGTGACCAAGTGAAAAAGTTAGAGAAAGCGGTGGGTACGGCTAGGGGTCGAAACTACTTGATGACCAATGATGAAGCCAAAAAATCCAATGAAGTTGTCTTAGGTACTTTCATGGTTAACTCTAATCCGGCGTGGATACTTTTTGATAGTGGTGCTAATTTTTCGTTTGTGTCTCTGAGATTTGTGCCTAAACTTGATAAACTGCTAGCTAAGTTAAGCCCTCCGGTAGAAGTCAAAATAGCGGATGGTAAGACGGTGCTAGGGGTTGATGTGTGTGAAAATTGTAATGTTGTGTTTGGTGCCGAAACCTTTAAAATCGATCGTATTCTGATGACCTTGGGTGATTTTGATATTTTCATTGGTATGGATTGGCTCGATTGTTACAGAGCCGATATTACATGCCATGAGAAGTCTATTCGTGTGAAGACCCCAAGTGGGGGAGAGATAATTATTCATGGTAAAAAACGGAGAAGACTTGTGCCATTATGCACTTATGCACGGGCACGTCGTTTTCTTAGTATTGGTGGCATGGCTTTTCTTGCTCATGTAGTTGATACTCGTGAAGAGCCACCATCCATTCGTGAAATTCCGGTAGTTAATGAATTTGAAGACGTTTTTTCGGATGAATTACCGGGCGTTCCGGCGGAAAGACAAGTTGAATTTCGCATTGAGTTGGTTCCGGGGGCTACTCACATTGCTAAATCTCCTTATCGTTTAGCACCAACGAAAATGCAAGAGTTGCTAAATCAAACCCAAGAGTTGCTTGAGAAGGGTTTTATCCGACCGAGTGCTTCGCCATGGGGCGCTCCGGTTTTATTCGTGAAGAAGAAGGATAGTAGTATGCGGATGTGCATCGATTACCGAGAGTTAAACATGGTGACTATTAAGAATCGTTATCCATTGCCTTGGATTGACGATTTATTTGACCAACTCCAAGGTGCGACGTATTTTCTGAAATTGACTTACGGTCCGGCTATCACCAAATGCGGGTCCGTGAGGAAGATATAGAGAAGACGGCCTTTCGAACTCGTTACGGGCATTTTGAATTTGTGGTTATGCCCTTCGGTCTTACGAATGCACCGGCGGCATTCATGGATCTTATGAACCGAGTGTGCCAACCTATGTTGGACAAGTCGGTAAATGTGTTCATTGACGACATACTTGTCTATTCGAAGAGTATGAAGGAACATGAACATCATTTGCGTGGAGTGTTGAAGACGTTGCGGAGGGAGAAGTTGTATGCTAAATTCTCCAAATGTGAATTTTGGCTAAGGGAAGTAATTTTCCTTGGTCATATTGTGAACAAAGAATGTATTCAAGTAGATCCGGGGAAGATAGAGACTCTGAAGAGTTGGGAACAACAGACTACACCTACGGAAATTCAAAGTTTTCTCGGATTGGCCGGTTATTATCGTCGGTTCATCCAAGACTTTTCTAAGATCGCTTCTCCGTTAACAAAGTTGACAAGGAAGAACGCGAGATTTAATTTGGAAAACGAGCAAGAGATTGATTTCTAATTGTTGAAAGAGAAATTGTGTCAAGCTCCGGTCTTAGTGTTGCCGGAAGGTGTAGAAGATATGACAGTTTATTGTGATGCCTCATTAAATGGGCTCGGGTGTGTTCTAATGCAACGGGGTAAAGTCATTGCTTATACCTCGCAACAATTGAAGGAACACGAAAAGAGATACCCAACTCATGATTTTGAATTGGCGGCGATGGTACATGCGTTGAAAATTTGGCGCCATTACTTGTATGGTGTCAAGTGTACGATTTATTTGGATCATAAGAGTTTGAAACATCTTTTTGACCAACGAGATTTGAATTATCGTCAACGTAGGTGGATGGATGTGGTAAAGGATTATGATTGTGAGATACTTTATCATCCGGGTAAGGCCAATGTGGTCGCGGATGCGTTAAGTCGAAAGAGTCAACATCCGGCGATACGAGTAGGATCGTTACGCATGATTATTACTATAGATTTTCTTGTAAAGCTTGGTTAGATTCAAATTGAAGCTTTTGTTAACAACAACCATGAAGAACGAATCATGGGGCAGACGGAGTCCATTACTTTAGGCCCGCATGGTTTGTTGTCCTTTCAAGGATGAGTATGGGTGCCTAAGATGGGTGATTACCGAAAAGTGCTGCTTGATGAAGAACATAAGTCAAAGTATTCCATTCATCCGGGCGTGGCGAAAATGTATCTTGATTTGAAGAAAGAGTATTGGTGGTCAAGCATGAAACGTGATGTTGTTAAGTATGTTGAACAATACGTCACGTTTTTGCAAGTTAAAGCCGAACACCAAAAGTTGTATGGTAGGTAACATCCGTTAGAGATTCCGAAATGGAAATGGGAGCATATTACCATAGATTTCATTACAAAGCTACCAAAGACGGCGAGAACCCAATTTGATACGATTTGGGTGATAGTTGATCGGTTGACGAAGAGTGCTTTGTTTCTTCCCATCCATGAAATGATATCGTCGGAGACTTTATCAAAGTTGTTTATCAAGGAGGTGATATCGAGGCATGGGGTTCCTATATCTATTATTTAGGATCGAGATACGCGTTTCACGTCTCGGTTTTGGAATAAGTTTCATGAAGATATGGATACTCAATTGAAGATGAGCACGGCGTACCATCCTCAAACGGACGGTCAAACTGAACGTACGAATCAAACGTTATAGGATATGTTACGGGCGTGTGTTATCGATTTTGGTGGTAGTTGGGATGAACATTTGCCCTTGGTGAAATTCTCTTACAACAATAGTTATCATGCTAGTATAGGAATGCCACCATATGAGATGCTTTATGGGCGAAGGTGTCAAACTCCTATTTGTTGGGGTGAAGTGGGACAAAGGGAAATCGGTAGTACCGATTTGTCTTTAGAGACGAATAGTAAGATCGAGATGATTTGTGCTCGATTAAAGGTGGCGCAAGATAGAAAAAAATATTATGCCGATAAACGAAGGCGATCGATTGAGTTCCAAGAGGGCGACATGGTGATGCTTAAGGTTTTGACGTGGAAGAGTATTATACGGTTTCGAAAACGAGGGAAGTTAGCTCCTCAGTTTATTAGGCCTTTTAAAATTTTGGCTCGTGTTAGTGAAGTTGCTTATAGACTAGAGTTTCCCGAAGAGCTTGCGGGGATTCATAACACATTCCATGTTTCCCATCTCCATAAGTGTCTTGCGGATGACTCGATGTGGGTACCGTTGGATGAGATTTCGTTGAATAACAAGTTAGAGTATGTGGAGGAACCGATTGCCATTCTTGATGAGAAGATCAAAATATTGCGTAATAAGGAGGTGAGGACTTTTAAAGTCCAATGGCGTCATCGAAAGGGTTCCGAGTTCACATGGGAATCTGAAGAGTTTGTTTTGGTGTATCTTCCTGCTTGTCATGCGGCTTGGATTGCGAGGACGCATTCCGAGTCAAGTGGGGAGAGTTGTAAGACCCAAGTTCGAATGGTACATATTTGTGAATATAATAAAAAGTTTCCGGTATCAGTTTCAGCAGGGGGCCGCGGCGCGGCCAATAGGTCCGTGGCGCGGCCAGCGTCAGATGGTGATTCTTTTGCTTTATTTAAATTGAAGAAGGGAATTTTGGTACTTTCACTTGTTGAACGACTTTAAGGCCTCTAGATCAGTTTTTGGAGTGCCATTTACTCCTCTCACACCAACCTTATCTCTTCCACTTCAATTTTAGAGAGAGAACCCATTTAAGAGAGAGAAAGCTCAAATCAAGGAGGAAAAAGCTTGATTCGGGTCAAAACGCGAGTATTAAAGTTGTTCATCTAGTCTCTAGCTACATTTTGATTGTGGTGGTAAGTATTAACCTTGATTTCCTTATTTTAATTTGTTTAAGGGTTAGGGTTTTGGGTTAGTGATGAACATAAAATCCATTATTGGTGATTTTGGGAGTTTTTGGGTAAGATTGAGTCATGAGGACTCAAGAATGACTAACCTGGGGTTTCAAAGTGATAATTGGTATTTATGAGTCTTAAATGGTTAGTTAATCACTAGCACACTTTGATATTTGGTAAGTAGGTGTTATTTGGGTATGTTGATGACCCAAAATGGGTGTGTTAACCTTGAAATGAGTCAAATGAGTCTTTGATGACCTAAGTTGTTTAATGAGTGTGAAAATACGATAACCGTGTGTTAAAAAGTGTATTAAGACCATATTTTTCTAGTGTTAGGGTTTTGGCAAAGTTGATCTAATATTATGTTTAAGAGTGCAAATGGGTCAAAATTGCACTATGGGTCAAAATGACACTAGGATGGTGAGTGAGTTGGTTGACCAACTTGATTGTGTGATTGATTATATGCATAATGTAATAGGTCCGTTACATTGAAGGTTGCAAGCTCGATTATCATTCACAAAAGGATTTAAGGTGAGTGGAATAATTATATGTGTATATATATAATGTATTTATTTGGTAGCATGAGATGTGAAGTGTCGAGGTGCTAAGACGCCACATCTCACGTGATGAGTGAAGTGTTGAGGTGTTAAGACGCCACTCCGAAAAGTATATTAATGGGTGAAGCATCGAGGTGTTAATATGCCACTCGGGGTGAAGCATCAAGGTGTTAAGATGCCACCCGGGAGTGAAGTGTTGAGGTGTTAAGACGCCACTCCCGAAAGTAAAATCGACGGGTGAAGCATCGAGGTGTTAAGATGCCACTTGGGGTGAAGTATCGAGGTGTTAAGATGCCACCCGGGGGATTAGTGATACGTGGTGTTAAGTACACTAATGGATGTTGCGAACTCCGACGGTCTTTCGCGAGTACCATTCCCTTGTGCGATTGGTTAACCATGGTTTCGTGTAGTAGCATAGCATATTATATTGTTTGGATTATATGCTAATAATTGTGCTAGCTCGTGGTTTTGGGAACTTAGCATTATATTTGCGATGATATGCTATTAGTTTGCTAGCGTGTATGTGGTAATGTGTAAGTGATTGCAAGTAGGTATATTATATATATATGTGTATAATTATTGCATTCACTTAGCGTTTTTCTTACCCTCTCGTTTTTTACCTTTTTACGCTCCGGCGTGGACAAGGGAAAGGGTATACGTTTGGACTAGCGATCTCCCTACGTGATTATGCTAGAGTTTAGCTTTTGGAGTTCAACCTAGGTTTGGGTAGTTTAACCCCAAACACCATGCTCGGGTTTATGTTTGGTATTTAAACTTGTCGGTCGGGACTCGTATTCTTGATTTGTAAATGAGCGAATGATTCTCGGGGAGTCAAGTTCTTGTTTTTGGAGTTATTAAAACATGTAAACTTTATTTACTTATGTGGCGGAAAGCCTTTGTGTCGATGTTAGTCGATTACCGCGAAATTTGGTGTTGTGTAAAATTTTGTACAAGTCAGAATCAGATCCAGGGTTGTGCCGCGCCGCGACCCCTGTGGGGCGCGTCGCGAGCTTAGACGTACTTTGGTATCAGCTTTTTGATGGTCTCTGACCTTCAGTTTCCATTGTGGGCAGCGCCGCGGCCAGATGAACCGCGCCGCGGTAATTGTCTGACAGGCTTGGCCTGTCCACTTTAAAAAAAAAAAAATTTGCGATGTTTAAACGGGTTGGGTTGTTACAAATGATCCATAAATAGATAAAGTTTTCATCTTCTAATTAAAGTTAGTTATTCTTTTTTTAGCGTATGAATATCTCATCCCCATTTCATTTTTCCATATTAATCATCTTCATCTCCATTCTATTTTCCAATAATAATCATACAAAAGAGCACATATATTACCAATCTTGTATTTTTGAGTTTTTTTTTAATTTGAAAAGAAGAAGAAATGGTATATAGATTATTATTGTATCTATAGGATATGATATATATATATATATATATATATATATATATATATATATATATATATATATATATATATATATATATATATATATATATATATATATATATAAAATTAAAAATAATATATGTTTGTTTGTTTTTGTAGCTATCAACGAAACACAAATTTCAAAATATTGTAAAGCTTGGACAAGTCAAGAAGAAACCTGGTTGTCTATATGTTGGATCGATTCGTCTGAAGATTCCCTTTTTAATGTTAATATTATGATATTATGATTATTATATTATATGTTTATATAATTTATATGATTAATGATTAATAATTAAGATTATTATTATTATGATTATAGTTCTTAATTATAAATATGAATATGATTATGATTATGATTATGATTAATAATAGTTATTATTATATTTATTATTATTTTAGTTTATTTATAATTTATGTAACTCTAATTGTTATAGGTGTAACAGGTTTTATACATGTAAATATATAGATCATGTTTATTTAAATAATGAATATTATGATATTATGATTATTATATTATATATTTGTATAATTTTTATGATTAATAAATTAAGATTAGTATTACGATTATAGTTCATAATTATAAATATGAATATGATTACGATTATGATTAATAGTAGTTATTATTTTATTTATTATTATTTCATTTTATTTATAATCTATATAACTATGATTATTATAGGTGTAACAGGTTTTATACATGTAAATATATAGATCATGTTTATTTAAATAATGATTATATATATATATATATATATATATATATATATATATATATATATATATATATATATATATATATATATATATATATATATATATATATATATACACACACAATGATATCTATCGATGTAAGTTTGAAAAATGAAAAGTTTGAAACTATTGTTATTATTTGTGTGATAGCTTAACAAAATTATGATAAGGAAAATGAAAAGATTGAAACTGATCATATAATATATGACATATCAATTTTACTTATTATGAATGAATGTTTATAACTAAATTTAAATTAAGGATAATAATAAGATAACAATTATTGAAAAATTTATAAAATTTAATAGTATATTATAAAAGTAATATATATTTTAATTCATTTGATCACCTTTAGTAAAAGATTGTTTATATATAGTTTCATCATGCGTTAGTACATATGACTTGAATGTGCAGATTTTCATAGTGTGAAACAAAATATATGTACAAAATCCTACTTGGACACTTGCATAATGGAACCAACATCGACTTTTACTTCGCGGTTAATATGTTTTCAACCAACTCCCGCCATGCCTCTAACCATTCTGAACACGAATTTCAAAATAGTGAAATTTGAGACAAGTCACACAACGTATGAGATGTACAATGATATCAACAGTTAAACATAAATTTTAAAAAATTGAGATTTAAAATAATTCGTGCAACGCACGGGCTTTGTTTTCAAGTTTCAATATAAGAGTATTCTTCATGTGTAGTTTTGTGATGACCCGGAAATTTCTGACTAAATTTAAACTTAATCTTTAACGTTTCCGACACGATAAGCAAAGTCTATGAAGTTGAATCTCAAAATTTTGAACTATTCAATTACCCTTCGATTGTTCTCAATGATTCACGAACAATTATATGTAAATAGATACATATACTATAATTTGAAAACGTAACAAAGTGTGGAGTATATGATACTGTGTATTAAACTTATTGGTTTGATTATCTGATTTATATATTTAACTACGGAGTTAAAAGATTATGCCAAACGATTGAATGAAAGGATATTTATTGAGTCCCTTAAGGATTATGATATTATTACTGGTCTCTGTTGTGAGGTCCACGTTGATTTGGGAAATCATTCATTTTTAATAGTATTCGGAATAAATGGTAAAGTGTTTGTTTAAATAACGTTATTTGGACACATACAATAATAAGGAATATTAACTGTTAGAATTAGATATATTTGATTTCAAGTTATTTAGTAAACGATAGTAACATTCGATTGATATTTAGATAAGTTAACTAAAACGTTTAAGATGAACAAGTAAAACACTAATTTACTACAGTATTTTCGAATTGCTACAGTACCCGAAAAGCTACAGTGTTTTCGAAAAACACTATTTGCTACAGTAAACACTATTTGCTACAGTAAAAACGACTTTGCTGCAGTGCTACAGTGAAAACGACTTTGCTACAGTAAAACACTATGTGCTACAGTAAAAACGACTTTGCTGCTGTGCTACAGTGAAAACGACTTTGCTACAGTAAAACACTATGTGCTACAGTAAAAAACGACTTGCTACAGTGAAGTCGACTTGCTACAGTAAAACACTATTTGCTACAGTAAACATTGAAAACGACTTGCTACAGTAAAACACTATTTGCTACATTAAAAACGACTTTGCTACAGTGCTACAGTGAAATCGACGTGCTATAGTAAGACACTATTTGCTTGAGTAACACTATTTGCTACAGTATTTTTATGTCGACGAACTAGCAAACAAAAGCGGATCAGGCGGCCATGCGATCGCATGGCAAAAGCACTGAAAACCCATGCGATCGCATGGGGTACTGTAGCAGGCCACATACTATAAAAACTCGATTTGGTTCCAGTTTCTTTTCCTCACTCATTTTTACTGCGTATCATTTATGTTGTTATTATTATTATTATTATTATTATTATTATTATTATTATTATTATTATTAT
Organism: Rutidosis leptorrhynchoides; assembly: GCF_046630445.1. NCBI lineage: Eukaryota > Viridiplantae > Streptophyta > Magnoliopsida > Asterales > Asteraceae > Rutidosis > Rutidosis leptorrhynchoides. The sequence continues at coordinate 384,825,084 of NC_092343.1, read as the reverse complement.
TATTATTATTATTATTATTATTATTATTATTATTATTATTATTATTACTAAGATTAATATTATTATTATTAATCCTATTATTATTAGTAGTATTAGTACATAAAATACTACGACGAGGTTATGAGCGTGTCACCTTCAAAATGGGTTTTCGAGCGGGATAGAGCTTAGGAAATTATGGGTCATAGCTATGGAAGTTATGGGTAATATTCGTGGGTAATATTGGCAAGTCAAAACTAGTGTTTATCATCTCTGTTACATCTACGTACTTTCCTGCAATATTGAATCACAATATTGATACGTGAGCATTCATATCTTATCTTTTATATATTAATTGTGTATCCATGTCTAGTGCTCGAGTATATATATTTATACATGATTGTATGCTAAATTTCGTCGTTAAACAGTTTATAATGAATCACAAATTAAATACATATATTACTGGTAAAAGGTATATGATATACATGTTTTTGAAAAGCTGACGAAAAATCAATAACTTTTCATTTAGATATCGAATAATTTCGATGAACGGATTAAAAGATATGATCAACTGAATTATGATTGGTGTTAATTGAAATTGCTTTTGAATCTGCAATTAAGATTTAAACAACTTGTCTACGAGATTGATAAAATGAATTTTTAAATATTACCAGCCGAGAAAATAAATTCTTATATAAGACACATCTCGTTTTGTTGAACTATTGTCAAAATTGACTTTTTGAAACAACTTTGGATAACTTTTGTATGTCGATCTCGAGCATTAGGATTGTGATACAATATGACCTGACCTAGCTTGATAGATATTTATTGACCAACATATGTTCTCTAGGTTGAGATCTACGATTATTTGATATTTCGAGTTTCGGTCACATTACGATGAACGACTTTATATGCTGTTAAGGTGAGTTTCATTGCTCCCTTTTTAATTGCTTTTGCAATATATATTTTTGGGCTGAGAATACATGCAATTTATTTTAAACGCAATGGATACAAGTACATACTTAATTCTACACTGAGTTTGAACCGAAAATCCCTTAGCTTTGGTAACTAGTAACTGCCAGTACATAGGATATGGACTGGTGGGCGCGAATAACAGTATATGGATCCATAGGGCTTGACATCCCCGTCCGAGCAAGAGCACTAGCCTTTTAACGGACGTGTGTTATTTGAGTTTAGGACACGTTAGTTTGCGTGTATTAAAACGAATGGGGTATTTATCATTATAACGTTAAAGCTTAGTTACCAGGGTGCTCTGTTATGTAGAATCTATTGATAAACGTTTCTGGATGAAACAACTGAAATCTTGTGATCCACTTTTATATGCAGATTATACGAAACACTAAAACTATGAACTCACCAACCTTTGTGTTGACACTTGTTAGCATGTTTATTCTCAGGTTTCCTAGAAGTCTTTCGCTGTTTGCTTATATGATAGACAAGCTATGTGCATGGAGTCTTACATGGCATATTTTTCAAGAAAACGTTGCATTCACCAAATCATCACCATGTATCTTATTTTGACTGCATTGTCAACGGAAGTACTGTTGTAAACTATTATTTACGGTGATTGTCTATATGTAGAAATCATCAGATGTCGAAAACCTTTGATTTAAATATCCATATATGGTTTGCATTTTCAAAAGAATGCAATGTTTATAAAACGTATCATATAAAGGTCAAATACCTCGCAATGAAATCGATGAATGACGTGTTCGTCCATATGGATTTGGAGCGATCGTCACAAGTTTTTATCATAACTATTAAGAGAACTTTTTAATTACACGGTTTTTATGCATTTATATTCAACAAATTATATATAAATGTTATTTAATGCTCATATTTGGCAAACAAATGTTCACAATCACAAATTACATGTTCAGTTGTAAATTATATGAAATCTTCGCATGTTCACAAACATATATGCACATGTGAATGAAAAACTATATATTTGATTATTATTTTTTCGAAAGGCAATTTATATTAAACTCAAGAGAACCAAAGTACATGAAAACTTTTAGCCATTACAGACAAGGCTTTTAGCCATTACAGACAAGGCATTGTGCCACTACAAAACTCAAAAAATCGCACTACCAGGACTAGTTCTATGCTAAACAGGAAGAAAACGTCACGAAAAAGTCATCGACCACAAGGGCAGTATGCGTGCAGGTTGTAGAGATAACAACCTTTTCTAAGTTACCCTTAGAGATCAATGATACAGATACTCGGCTTTGAGATCCACGATAGCCAGTCAAGCTTTTTTCCCTTAATTCGTAATGAAATCCACTCGAACGATTTAATTTGGATTACCTTCAAGGCATTCGGACCGTTCCATGAGCTATTCGAAAATACTTTTGCGTTTCGATTTTTCCAAATTAGATAGGCACATGTCCATTCGACCGCTTGCCATACGCGATAAACTAGACCCGACAACCTGTTATTGGAATTCCCTCTAAATGCTTCGTTAATACTCAAGTTCGAAATTGGCCCCAAACCTCACCACTTGTACACTATCCCAAATATCCAAGGCGGATTTACAAAAGATGAAATCATGATCTAAGGACTCCAAGTCGTCATCACAAACGGGGCACCTAACGGAATGTAGGTCTATGCCTCGCTTGTCAATTAACTATATTTGATTATATAGTTAATTAGTTATATTATAGGTTTTTTTCAAACTACTTTATGTTTAATCTTACTACCCATCAACATTTATATGTGATTTAACCTAATCACATATGAAAATTCTTGTAATTTAACGGTTCTCGCAATTATCGCTCTTTTTTTGGTTCTCGTTTGAAGTTTTGATATATATATTTTTCAAAAAGAAAAAAGTATATATATATATATATTTTCTTATTAAAAGGACTTTATAATTATACATTTTAAGTGAAGCATGCTTAATAAGGCAATGTATATACTAGCAATCTAGCATATTACGCCTCTTCATAACATTAAACAGGCTTTTGTTATAGGAGTAACTAATTGAGTTTGACCAACATTAATTCGAGTAGAATTTTATAATCAATATTATTATTAATTACCAATATAACTAATAGACAAAATTTGTCTTATTCGTTATTCGTTATGAATAGTACTATTCAATTTTTCACTTTTTACAAACCTAACCCCTAACTTCCATTAAAATACAAATCGAACCCCCACTTTATACTTATATTCTAAATTATTATTTAACCCATCACTAACACTAAAAGTACTGAATAATAACACCCACAACGCTTTACCGACTTGTACACTGCGCTCAAACAGTAGGACCCACATAGGCCACTATTACGCTACATTTTTTTTTTGTCTCCAACGATAAAAGAAACAACTTTCTTAAAAGGAACAACCCTTCAATGCTACCAAAAGATGCCGAAAAACATTCTTTTTTACAAAATAGATCAACTAACTTTAACGCTAAAAGAAGCAACTTTCACAAAATGAACAACCCTTCAATATTAGATGTCGAAAAAAAAATTCTTTTTTACAAAATAAATCAAGACTTTTTTTTAACTCGCATTCAAAACGGAACTCCCGACGCGAAGCGAGGGCTCCACAACTAGTTAATATTAAATACCATTAAATTAATATTGAATATATATATATATATATATATAGAGAGAGAGAGAGAGAGAGAGAGCCAAAAGTTCAAACGAGAACAAAAAAAATGACGAAAACTGCGAAAACCACTAAATTACAAGGATTTTCACATTTGAGTATGTTGAATCACATATAAATGTTGATGGGGAATAACATTGAACACACAATAGTTTGAAAAAACCTATAGTTTAACTATATAATCCAATATATAATCTGTCGTTCACATGTGCATATATGTTTGTGTAACATGCGAACATTTCATATAATTCACAATTGAAGATGTAATTTGTGGTAGTGAACATTAGATAACACTTATATGCAATTTGTTGAATTATATAAACCATGTAATTAAAGAGTTCTCGCAGTTCTCACCCTTTTTGTGGTTCTCGTTTGAACCTGCCCTTATATATGTATGTATGTATGTATGTATGTATGTATGTATGTATGTATGTATATATATATATATATATATATATATATATATATATATATATATATATATATATATATATATATATATATATATATATATATATATATATATATATATATTGTCATAAGCAAGAGGAAAGCACTTTTTTGAGGAAAGGGGAAAGTAAATTTTTTATTTTTATTTTTTCGTTTTCTGAAATTTTGTATTTTTAAACATTAAAATCACATGAAAATATGAATCTTAAAAAAAAACACTTTGTGATAAATGTTATTATTTTGGCGGGAAAACACTTGAAGAAATAAATGGTAACATGTATCATGAGTAATGTTTTAATTAAAGTTTTTTCATCATTTTTTTATCGTATCTGAAGTTTTTTTTTTTAAATAGCCTGATTTAGAGTTTAGCGTTTAGGGTTAAGTGTTTTGGGTTTAGTCCCTAAACCCAAAACCCTAAACCCTTATAAACTCTAAACCGTTCTTGTTAAAAATTCAATCTAAACCCTAATTTCTAAATTCTAAACCCTAAACCTTAATTTCTAAACCCTAATTTATAAACTCTAATTTCTGAACCCTAATTTCTAAACTCTTAAAAAAAAACTCTAATTAAAACATTACTCATAATGCATGTTATCATTTATTTCGTCGAGCGTTTTTCCGCCAAAATAATAACATTTATCACAAAGTATTTTTTTAAATGTTCATATTTTCATGTGATCTTAATATTTGAAAGAAAAATTTTTTAAAAAAATTACTTTCCCTCCAAAAAAGTGTTTCACTGTTGATTAAAACATTATATATATATATATATATATATATATATATATATATATATATATATATATATATATATATATATATATATATATATATATATATATATATATAAAAGTAAATCAATTATTTACTAAGCAAAATTTGAATTTATTTGAAAATTTTAAATCTATTCAGTATTCCTTAACATAAGCTTTTTTAATAAATTAATTATAACCCTAATTATATCACCCATTATTTGATATAAATCAATCAAACCCAAATTATATTACCCATTTATTTAATACTTTTTTATATTTTCAACTACTCTGCAGCAAGTTACCATGTCTATATAGTCTCTGGTCTTAGCTTTCTGCTCCTGCTCGAGTTTTACTAGATTGCGAAATTGGGCTGGGCTCCCATCTAGCCCTTCTAGATTATGTAAATGGGTTGGGCTCCCTTTAGCCCTTCGAGTTTGTTAATGCAATATGGCTTTCGAAAAAAAAAAACTACTCTTTGCGGAATTACGATAGAAAGTTCTAAATAAGAGATACCGAAGAGTCTTAGTTCAAAAAAATAATATTATGTATTACCCACTTCTTTATCATATATCTTATCAGTTGGAAAAAAATACAGTTACTGTACACACTGGCTAAGACGGTAATTTTTACATTTTGATGATTTTTAAAGATAAAAAACGTATTTTTTTATGAAGTATAAATAATAATCTTCTCTACAATTTAGAAAGCATGAAATTTAAATACTATGTGTCAGACTGTCCTTTCATTCAGAGCTTTTATGCCACGTGTAATTTTACTATTTCAAAAATTTTTGTCCTTTTATTCTGATAAAAATACACCTGAACCAATGAAACCATCGTACATTTTCAACTAGTGCATCTTTCCTCTTTCTCTTTCTCTGTAAAAAAAAAATCCCCTACAACCAATTACTCCGGCGACGATGGCCGGTAGCTGCCGTTTTTTTAATCGCCAATACCACCACTGAATTCCTTGAATTTTTCTGCACAATACCCTATCAATTTCGTATAAAAACGAAACATTATATCATTATGTCGGAAGTGTTTCCGTCGATTTGCGGTTTGTTGTGGTCCCCAACGAACGATTTGTGTAAGAATTAATGTTTCAGAAGGCGATTGAAACCCTAATCATTAATTGATTTTTTTCTGGTTCACGATGATGGTGATGCGAAGTGGTTCTCAAAATAGGAAAGACGATGGCCTTTGTTCTGAAGAGAACCCTTAAATTGGAATAAGTAAGTTTATTGGTTAATACTTTTAAATTTACCAACTTCCATTGTTTTGGTTGAATGTTTAATTGCACTATGTAATTTTACAGATAAGATCTATTCTAAACTTTAATACGCAAGGTTCTATGTATTTCTCCTGTGACCATGTTCCTTAAATCACATTATACAGTTTTTTTGTGATTATGTATTCACTCTCTCGTGAAACTTCAATAATATTGTTTTGTGATACGTTTGAAATCAGGATTTGAGTGAGCAATATTTGCATGCCTACATTTAATCAACGTACATATCAGTATACAGTTCAGAATACATATGTTTGACATACGGAGATGATGTTTATTGCAGTATGATAATTTATTGTTGTCCGAGTGCATTGAAACGCTTATATATGAATGATGATGTTCCATTTGTTTGTGAAAAGGTAATTATGAAGTTACTATGATTTTAATGTAAGGATAAGGATTGAGGATTACTTATATTTGTGACTTCACTGTTATTGATAGCTCATTAAAATTAGTAATTATTTTTACTTTTATGCTTGCATTAAATTAATATTAATATATTGTATGAAGAAACAACCTCTTATGTTGAGTACTTAAGGTTAGCACATTAGATGTTTAATGCCAACTTATATTGAAAGTGAGGTGATGATTTTGGAGTTTAGAATGAAGAAACAACCTTTCGAGATCTACTGCCAATTATAAGGATTACTGATTTACATAAACAACCTTCGGGATTTAATGCCAATTATAAGGATTGCTGATTTACAGATAGGAGTGCGGGGTGAGTAGGTAGACTTGATCGAGATAACGTCGATTCTGAGGCAAAAAATTTAGAAGTCAAGGTAGTTTTCTTTACTTGTGAAGGTATGCGTCTTTACATAAAAAAAATATAATTTTAATGCGTATTTTTGTTGTTATACAGCATTAACTTATATGAGAATGTATTGCACCCTCCAGAAAGATCGGATAAGTTATACTTTCTATCTAATCTAACTCTATTTTATGTTATTCGTTTCAAAGTAGATTATGTCAGTCTTGATAGAATAGATTTGATTAGTTAGGAGGTTTATGCATATTAATTACCAGAGTTACCTCCTAACTTACCATATTTACCTTACTCAAGTTTCAAAAGAAGACCAAGCAAAACTTCATCAATTACGTCTTGCTTAATCATTTATTTTTTATTTAAATTTTATGAATTCTTTATTCAATTACGTTACATTTTGTTTTGTTGATATTCGGCACAAATGAATGCTTTGCATTCTACAAGCTATGAATTATGAATGAAGTACAATGTTGGTTTATGCACTGAGATTATTTTGCATATGAATACAAATTATTTTTAACACAATAGGGTATATGATATGTTTGGGTTTGTCGAGTCTAAATGGGTTTTCAACTGTTGTCAAAAAGGGATGTTGCTGCTGTTTGCATCCGTTAATAAAAAACTGTAAATACCAGTTCCTGGTATGAATGACATTAGGCTTAACATCGAACGTTAGGTTTTGGTATTGACTAATGACTACTCTTTCTAATACCAATCAAATAATTAGAGAAATAAGCTTATTTTCAGTGCTTAAAGTTTAGTGACCTTTTAAGAAGCTGATATGCTCATTTCTAATGACTTACAGCTTATAACCTTGCTTTTTTTCTTACTAAAGTACATATGCTTAGTTTGGTATGCTCATAAGCTAATGGGAATATTACATTATGATACTACTACAACGAAAATTATTTTAGTCATATTGTTACAATAGATAGGTAATATGGTCATGAGCTAAATATACTGTTGCAGGTGTATTTTGTCATGGATGTTATAAGTGATTAGAGGTTTTACTATGGACACCGACAATATAGATCTTTGAATACACCCGATGTAGTAGCGGTAGTAGATCTTTATTTTATAGTTGTTCCATATAAGTCACCAAATGATTGTAATACAAAATTTTAAGAATACACCAGAATGGAATCAACAAAATCTATTAGCAAGCCTTGCTGCAGGGTATAATATTTTTGACTGTTTTTTCAAATTTGTTCTGTTCTTTTGTTTCAAAGGCTGTATTCATCTTATATCATCAGTTATTGTTGGCACAGTTCAAAGATGCAGTCCAATGAAAGGACTCTATCACACATTAACCTAGATGAGTAAGTTTATTAGTGACCACAATAAATGGGTCAGGTTGGGTAACAGGTTGAAAACGGTTTTGGGTCAAGTATGTCCAAATGGGTCATATCCTTTCACATTTATGTGTTATTCTATATTAGTTATTATTATTATTTTTATTTATTATATGTATAAGAAAATATTAATATACATAATAAATGATATAGCCATGAATGCTTTCATAAATGTTTGACGAATGAAATCTTAGTATTTTCTTGATGCTCGACCCATTTGACCCCATTTGACCTATCTTATTTCTTGAGCTTTAGGAAGTGATACTCTTAGGACCCGTTGCTTTATATTTTTTATAGAACCCAATAGGTTAACGAGAACCCCATTAGACCTTTTTTTTTTTAGTTTTTGGTTTACATTGCTAGGCCTAATTATTCTCAAGACCCATTTGATCCAATTTTTATAGTATGGGTCTCACCTTCAAGATATACTCTTAAGTCATAGATGATAGATGATATATGATAGTATTTTGTTCTTTTACTGTATTATTGTTCATTGTTCAGTTAGAAAAGTACTACTTTGTGTTATAACTTCGTGACATTTTATCATGTATGATGTGTTTAAGCCTTTTTTTATGGGCATTTACATGCAATAATTTGTTTCACTTCGCTTGGTATCATATGTGTTTCTATGATAGTGCAGATACTTTGGGATGGTAGCGGTTATCATCTATCTTCATTTGTTGATCTGAATGTTCATTGAGATGTGCACCTAATACGCTACCGAAGAGACGAAAAGATTGGGATGTGTACACGATTAGTATGTGTCAACTGTATATATTTCTCTAGAATTTTTAGAGTATAAAAAAGTAGGCATGCCATTTATGAAAACATATGGTTTTTCAATCAATTTTACTGTTGGTACTCTGATAAAACGTGGTATCGTTTCAGATCATCATTATATATTCTGAAATACTCTTCACTGATTATAATGCATGTATTTTTTTTGTCTTACTGTTTTCAGTTCTATATTCTATTGAGTTCCAGAAACGCTTTTATGGGTTTCCATGACCACTCTAATAGGGGCGCCCGTTCCTAGCCACTTTCGAAAAGCTTCACTCATGTACAACTTATGTAGCAACAAACGATAAAGTGGAACTAGAAATCAACGTCACATTTTGTTTGTAAACTAACTGTAGTAATATATCATGCTCATTATTACCTCTGTTTGTCATCTTTGTAAGTTTTCATTGAATATATAGAGGTGGCAGTTTGACTGATTTACTTATGAGAATTAGTTGTTCGAGTTATGTTTGAATTTTAACGTGTGGAATGGTTAAAAGTTGTGGGTAAAAAAGAATGTGTCAAACTGGGTTGAAAGTCCTCCATAATGTACATCTGAACATACAACATCTAAATTGTTATAATAATAATAATAATATAGATATGGATAGTCAATTTTGGTGTATACATATAGTCAATTTTGGTACACAAAGTATGTATTTTTATATTGAGATTTTAGGCTATAAATACTCATGAATGCAAGCATTAAACTTGCACCATTTCTCACACTTACAAAGTGTTTCTTTCTTTCTCTCCATTATCATCTTTGTTCTTACACTTCATTATTAGTATTCTAAATCAAGAATCAAATCACTAAAGGTAGTTATAAGCCTACTGAATTATAACATCAAAAATCAAACCACTAAAGGTAGTTATAAGCCTACTGAATTATAACATCAAGAATCAAACCACTAAAGGTAGTTATAAGCCTACTGAATTATAACACGTTATCAGCACGATAATCTTAATACTAAATATGGTTGGCTCTGCCACCAAAATGATATATGGTCGGTTATACCACCAAAATGATATATGGTCGGTTATACCACCAAAATGATATATGGTCGGTTATACCACCAGAATGATATAGGTTGGTTATACCACCTGAAAAAATATATGGTCGACACTGTCGCCAAATTTTCATTTATGTTTACTAATATTTATATTTTTGTTATATAACATTTATTTATGATTGCTTACACATGGTCGACACTGTCACCTACTTATCATTTATGTTATATTAAATTTATGTTTAATGTTTATATACTTATGAATATAAATTGACTCTAATTTATCATGATGTTTGTTTTAATTTTTGATAATAGAAAATGTCGAATCTGGAAAAGCTTAAATTTACTCCTTTAGAATCAACTGGAAACAACTACATGCCATGGGTTATAAAAGTAAAAATGCATCTTAAATCAATGGGCATTCTTGAAACCATAAATGAAAACAACACTTGTTCTGAAAAAGAACAAGCTACGGCATGTTGCTTTATTCATCAACATATTGATGAATGCTTACAAAATAATTATGTGACTGTAGAAGATCCCCATGTTTTATGGGAAGGTCTCAAAAGCAGATTCAATAATCAAAGAGAAATTTTACTTCCAGCTGCAATGGAACAATGGAGAACATTAAGGTTCCAAGACTTTAAGAAAGTAAATGAATACAGCTCAGCTCTGTATAATACATGTTCACAACTTAAATTCTGTGGACATGAAATTAGTGATGCAGACATGATGGAGAAAACTTTCTCCACAATGAATGCTGCAAACATCACAGTGCAAAGAAATTTGAGAATGCTAAAGTTCAAAACATATCCTGAACTTAATTCATATCTCTTAGTTGCAGAGCAAAATGATGAGCTATTAATGAAAAATCAGCAATCCCGTCCTACTGGTACACTTGCAATCCCTGAAGCAAATACTGCAAATAATTATAAACAGGGACAAGGACGCGGGCAAGGTCGTGGTTATAATAACCATCACCATCATCATGCCAAAAGCCATAACTATGGTAGAAACCATCCTTATGGTAATGGTAATGGGCGTGGACGTGGTCGTGGTCGTGGCCGTGGTGGTCAAAGAAATAGTAATCCACGAAAATATAAATATCAACCACAAAACAAGCCCATTAAACAAGATGTTGAAGAAAATTCTTCTAAAAATTCTGAAGAATCTTGCTACAGATGTGGTAGAATGGGCCACTGGACTAATACTTGCCGAACATCTAAACATCTTGTTAAGATGTATCAGGATTCGCTGAAAGGTAAAGAAAAGGAAGTAAATTTTGTGGATAATATTGATCCAACAGTCACTGAGAAACCATCTGATTTATATGAAGATTTCTTGAATGTTTAAGTTGTGTGTCTTTTGAAAAATAAACGATTTAATATCGTCTGTCTTTGTCATTATGTTTGCTAAATGTTTCAGTACTATCTATTTGCGTTTAAAATATTGTGTAATATTAATGTACTCACTATTTATTTCTTATATATGAAGTTCAATATGAATTTTGCTGGAATACAACATCAATCAAGTGGTGGAGATCTCTGTATAGCAGACAGTGGAACTACACACACTATACTTAAATCCGAGAAATATTTTATTGACCTAAAACCAACGGAAGGAACTATACATACAATATCAGGACCTGCTAACTTGATAAAAGGGATAGGAAAGGCAAATTTCATACTACCAAATGGTACAAAATTTTTAATAAATGATGCCTTATTTTCTCCCAAGTCAAGCAGAAATTTATTGAGTTTCTCCGACATATACCTTAACGGGTATGATTATCAGTCAGTGACAACAGAAAATGAGAAATATTTAAGTATCACTGACAAGAGTCATGTGGTTGAAAAACTGCCAAGACTTAGTTCTGGATTACATTATACACATATAAATGTACCAGAAATACATATGGTAGTTAACGAAAAATATATTGATCCTGGTGTATTCAGTTTATGGCATAACAGATTAGGCCATCCAGGATCAACAATGATGAAAAGGATTATTGAATGTACTCATGGACATCCACTAAAGGATAGAAAAATCCATCATGATACAATGGTTCCATGTACATCTTGCTCTCTTGGAAAATTGATAACTAGACCCTCACCACTTAAGGTTGAGAAAGAATCACCAATGTTTCTTGAAAGAATTCAAGGTGATATATGTGGACCAATTCATCCACCATGTGGACCATTTAGATATTTCATGGTTCTAATAGACGCATCTAGCAGATGGTCTCATGTTTGTCTGTTATCAAGCCGTAATGTGGCATTTGCAAAATTTCTTGCCCAAATTATTAAATTGAGAGCTCATTTTCCTGATTACACCATTAAAAGGGTGAGACTTGATAATGCTGGTGAATTTACATCTCAAGCATTTAATGACTATTGCATGTCTATAGGAATTGTTGTTGAACATTCTGTTGCTCATGTGCATACACAAAATGGTTTAGCCGAGTCATTGATTAAACGTTTACAGTTAATCGCTAGACCATTGATAATGAGAACAAAACTCCCTGTATCTATATGGGGTCATGCAATTTTACATGCTGCTGCATTGATTCGCATCAGACCAAGTGCAAGTCATAAATATTCCCCCCTACAACTTGCTTTTGGTCAAGAGCCAAATATTTCCCATCTTAGAACATTTGGTTGTGCAGTGTATGTTCCAATTGCGACACCACAACGTACAAAAATGGGTCCTCAAAGGAGGTTGGGAATATATGTTGGATATGAAACATCTTCAATATTAAGGTATATTGAACCTATGACAGGTGACGTTTTTACAGCACGTTTTGCTGATTGTCATTTTAATGAAACATTGTTCCCTAGATTAGGGGGAGAAATGAAAAATAAAGAAAATGATGTTTCATGGTGTGAACCTCAATTAAAGTATCTTGATCCTCGCACAAAAGAATGCGAGACAGAAGTTCAAAAGATAATGCATATACAAGAACTTGCAAATCAATTGCCTGATGCATTTACAGATACAAAAACGGTGACAAAATCATATATACCAGCAGTAAATACTCCAGCTCGAATTGAAATTCCAAAAGCTGGCAATAACGTCACTCATGAATCTTTGCCACGTCAGAAACGTGGAAGACCAATCGGTTCAAAGGATAAAAATCCTCGAAAAAGAAAATCAGCTGATAATGAAGTAAAAGAAAGTGTTCAAGAAGAACCACAAATCAGTACTCCTACTGCAGAGGAGATTGATGATGTCAATACAGAAATTGCAATCAATTATGCATATTCAAAAATATTATGGAACCGAAATGAAATGAAAAATCTTGATGAGAAATTTTCATTTAATGTTGCATATGACATCATGAATAATGATGATGATCCAGAACCAACATCTATGGTTGAATGTCAAAATAGACATGATTGGGCTCAATGGAAAGAAGCAATACGAGCTGAATTAGAATCACTCAATAAAAGAAAAGTTTTCGGATCCATCATTCTCACTCCTAAAGATGTGAAACCTGTAGGATACAGATGGATTTTTGTCCGAAAAAGAAATGAGAAAAATGAAGTTACAAGGTATAAAGCTAGACTTGTAGCTCAAGGTTTTTCTCAAAGACCGGGAATTGATTATGAAGAAACTTATTCTCCTGTTATGGATGCAATTACTTTTAGGTACTTAATCAGTCTGGCAGTTTCTAAAAATTTAGAAATGCATCTCATGGATGTTGTGACTGCTTATCTATATGGATCACTTGATAGTGATATATATATGAAGTTACCTGAAGGATTTAAGGTACCAGAAGCATCAAATGCAAAACCCAAAGAAATGTATTCGATTAAATTACAAAGATCTTTATATGGGTTAAAACAATCGGGACGTATGTGGTATAACCGATTAAGTGATTACTTGATAAGCAAAGGGTATACAAATAATCTTACTTGCCCTTGTGTTTTCATTAAGAAAACAACATCCGGATATGTGATCATAGCTGTTTATGTTGATGATCTTAACATCATAGGTACAAATAAAGAGATCCATGAAGCCATTCAACTTCTAAAGAAAGAATTTGAAATGAAAGATCTCGGAAAAACCAAGTATTGCCTTGGTTTACAAATTGAGCATATGCCTAATGGTTTACTTGTACATCAAACAACATATACTGAAAAGATTTTGAAACGTTTCAATATGGACAAGGCAAAACCATTAAGTACTCCTATGGTTGTTAGATCACTCAATGTTGAAGCTGATCCATTTCGTCCATGTGAAGATCAAGAAGACATTCTTGGACCAGAAGTACCATATCTTAGTGCAATTGGAGCTCTTATGTATCTTACAAATTGTACAAGACCTGACATTTCTTTTGCAGTTAATTTGTTGGCAAGGTTCAGCTCTGCTCCTACCAAAAGACACTGGAATGGGATCAAACACATATTTCGATACCTTCGAGGAACTACTGATTTAGGATTATTTTATTCTAACGAATCAAAACAAGATTTGGTTGGTTATGCAGATGCAGGTTATTTATCTGATCCACATAAAGCTAAATCTCAAACTGGATATGTATTCCTAAATGGAGGTACTGCAATATCATGGCGTTCTCAAAAACAAACACTTGTTGCTACATCGTCAAATCATGCCGAAGTGATTGCATTACATGAAGCTACTCGAGAATGTTTTTGGTTGAGATCAATGACACAACTCATTACTGATTCTTGTGGACTAGAACGCGATAAAAGTCCAACAACTATCTATGAAGATAATGCAGCTTGCATAGCACAGATGAAAGAAGGGTATATCAAAAGTGACCGAACAAAACACATACCACCTAGATTCTTCTCATACACTCAAAATCTCATTAAGGACAACCAGATTGAAATGAGATATGTGCAATCTAGCAAAAACTCTGCTGATCTTTTCACGAAAGCACTTCCAACTGCTATTTTCAGAACACACGTTCATAACATTGGCATGAGACATGTTCAAAAGATGTAACAGCTGAAGCGATGTCTACTTGAGGGGGAGTCAACTCCATGCTGCACTCTTTTTCCCTTAGCTAAAGTTTTTTCCCACTGGGTTTTCTTTAGCAAGGTTTTTAACGAGGCAGTAATTTATAGTTGATCTTCAACAAAATAAAATTGCTATCCAAGGGGGAGTGTTATAATAATAATAATAATATAGATATGGATAGTCAATTTTGGTGTATACATATAGTCAATTTTGGTACACAAAGTATGTATTTTTATATTGAGATTTTAGGCTATAAATACTCATGAATGCAAGCATTAAACTTGCACCATTTCTCACACTTACAAAGTGTTTCTTTCTTTCTCTCCATTATCATCTTTGTTCTTACACTTCATTATTAGTATTCTAAATCAAGAATCAAATCACTAAAGGTAGTTATAAGCCTACTGAATTATAACATCAAAAATCAAACCACTAAAGGTAGTTATAAGCCTACTGAATTATAACATCAAGAATCAAACCACTAAAGGTAGTTATAAGCCTACTGAATTATAACATAAATCATTATTTTTAGATTTTACATTTTATTTGTTGATCACTATTTATTCTCATATTTTTGTAATAATTTTCCAACAAAAAGTGTTATGGCCCATGTTAGTTGAACAAATTATTACACATTTTGAGCTCAAATCCGATTTGTAAGTGTTTGTTGACTTTTATTTGCTATTAGTACTATTAAGTGTTTATTGACTTTTATATGCTATTGTGCTATTCAAAATATGTATTGCCTAAGACTACTGGAATAGAAAAAGAGAAGGGATTCACGGGCAGTGAAGGCAACTGGAATCATTCCATTCAATTTCGAAGCCTAGCGTCTTCTTTAAGATTCTATCACCGTAATTCTTTTGTTGAGGTTCTGGCATTTCTTACAATAATTTTGTAGGAATTTAGTAATCGATGTATTTTAATTAAATTTGGAGGACTAACTTGTCTGAGATTATTTTTATCAGATTGTGAAAGGCATTTAAAGGCATCAAAAAGTTCAGTTCATGATTTATAACCATGTATGGCATTTTATATTTACTGTAAATTTGTAATTGTATCATATACTTAATCGGTCCCAATACGAACATTTTCGTATACTATTTTATAGAGCTTTCATGTAACGCACGGGCTCTTAAAATAAAAAAATAATGTCGGAATCAATAGCCTTAACCTATGTGTTTTGTGTAAAGCAAAAAAAAAAAAAAAAAAAAAAATTAACCGTATTATGTTTATTTTATCCACAAGTATAAAGTATATTTGTGATACTTTCTTTATCATATCATTAATTGAAATAACATATACGTTTTCAGTTAGTTTGATTAAGAGTCGCCGTGCAACGCACGGGCTCTTAAAGGCTAGTTAAATATATTACAAAATGATTGTGGAGCAATGGTTGACGGTCTTATTTCCTCACATCTAGCAGACTTAGCTTCAACTCTTGGCTGATGTTTTTTTTCTTCCTAGATTCATTTATTAACACCTTATTTTTAAAGTTTCATGCCCCCCCCCCCCCCCCCCCCCAACACACAAAACAAGGTCAGCCCACTCACTCTCCCACTCCTTTGATTTTTCATTTTAAAATTCTTCACTTTTTTTTTATAGAATTCTTTCGATGAATCTTTTATAGTGTTTCTTTTATAACTTTTTTTAGCCATTACAATACTTTTTATATTTTTTCTTGATATTTTATTACAGTATTAAGTAACAAAAGCATTCAAATTGTATGAGTTGTTATAATATATAAATATATATATAAATGGATAGTCAATTATTGATACACAAAAGTAATATTATTGTATTACCTAAACTTGTGATATTTTTGCTATAAATAGCCATGAATGCAAGCATTAAACTTGCACCATTTTCTCACACTTACAAAGTGTTTATTTCTTTCTCTCCATTATCATCTTTGCTCTTACACTTCATTATTAGCATTCTTAATCAAGAATCAAACCACTAAAGGTAGTTATAAGCCTACTGAATTATAACACGTTATCAGCACGATAATCTTAATACTAATTATGGTTGGCTCTGCCACCTAAATGATATATGGTCGGCTATACCACTTGAATAATATATGGTCGACAATGTCGCCTAATTATCATTTATGTTACTAACATTTATATTTCTATTATCTAACATTTATATGGTCGACACTGTCACCTAATTATCATTTATGTTATATAACATTTATTTATGATTGCTTACATATGGTCGACACTGTCGCCTACTTATCATTTATGTTATATTAAATTTATGTTTAATGTTTATATACTTATGAATATAAATTGACTCTAATTTATCATGTTGTTTGTTTTAATTTTTGATAATAGAAAATGTCGAATCTGGAAAAGCTTAAATTTACTCCTTTAGAATCAACGGGAAACAACTACATGCCATGGGTTATAAAAGTAAAAATGCATCTTAAATCATTGGGCATTCTTGAAACCATAAATGAAAACAACACTTGTTCTGAAAAAGAACAAGCAACGTCAAGTTGCTTTATTCATCAACATATTGATGAATGCTTACAAAATAATTATGTGACTGTAGAAGATCCCCATGTTTTATGGGAAGGTCTCAAAAGCAGATTCAATAATCAAAGAGAAATTTTACTTCCAGCTGCTATGGATCAATGGAGAACATTAAGGTTCCAAGACTTTAAGAAAGTAAATGAATACAGCTCAGCTCTGTATAATACAGTCTCACAACTTAAATTCTGTGGACATGAAATAAGTGATGCAGACATGTTGGAGAAAACTTTCTCCACAATGAATGCTGCCAACATCACAGTCCAAAGAAATTTGAGAATGCTAAAGTTCAACACATATCCTGAACTTAATTCATATCTCTTGGTTGTAGAGCAAAATGATGAGCTATTAATGAAAAATCAGCAATCCCGTCCTACTGGTACACTTGCAATCCCTGAAGCAAATACTGCAAATAATTATAAACAGGGACAAGGACGTGGGCAAGGTCGTGGTTATAATAACCATCGCCATCATCATGCCAAAAGCCATAACTATGGTAGAAACCATCGTTATGGTAATGGAAATGGGCGTGGACGTGGCCGTGGTCATGGCCGTGGTGGTCAAAGAAATAATAATCCACGAAAATATAAATATCAACCACAAAACAAGCCCACTAAACAAGATGTTGAAGAAAATTCTTCTAAAAATTCTGAAGAATCTTGTTACAGATGTGGTAGAATGGGCCACTGGGCTAATACTTGCCGAACATCTAAACATCTTGTTAAGATGTATCAGGATTCGCTGAAAGGTAAAGAAAAGAAAGTAAATTTTGTGGATAATATTGATCCAACAGTCACTGAGCAACCATCTGATTTATATGAAGATTTCTTGAATTAAATTAATATGTTTCTTTTATAAATAAAACGATTTAACCTTTGTCATCATGTTTTCTCAAATGTTTCAGTTCTATATGTTTTATCAAATGTTCCAGTTCTATGTTTGATGTTTCAATTCTATGTATGTCAAATGTTTCAGTTTTATCTATTTGTGTGTAATAAACATTTTGTGTAACATTTATATACTTACTGTTTGTTTCTTATATATGAAGTTTAATATGAATTCTGCTGGAACACAACATCAACCAAGTAGTGGAGATCTCTGTATAGCAGATAGTGGTACTACACACACTATACTTAAATCTGAAAAATATTTCATTGATTTGAAACCAACAGAAGGAACTATACATACAATATCAAGTGCTGCTAACTTGATAGAAGGGATAGGAAAGGCAAAATTCATATTACCAAACGGTACAACATTTTTAATTAATAATGCCTTATTCTCTCCTAAGTCAAGCAGAAATTTATTGAGTTTTTCTGACATATACCTTAATGGATATGATTATCAGTCAGTAACGGCAGAAAATGAGAAATATTTAAGTATCACTAACAAGAATCACGTGATTGAAAAACTGCCAAGACTTAATTCTGGATTACATTATACACATATAAATGTACCAGAAGCACATATGGTGATTAAAGAAAAGTATATTGATCCTGGTGTATTTAATTTATGGCATAACAGATTGGGCCATCCAAGATCAACAATGATGAAAAGAATTATTGAATGTACACATGGACATCCACTGAAGGATAGAAAAATCCTTCATGATACAATGGTTCCATGTATATCTTGCTCTCTTGGAAAATTGATAACTAGACCCTCACCACTTAAGGTTGAGAAAGAATCACCAATGTTTCTTGAAAGAATTCAAGGTGATATTTGTGGACCAATTCATCCACCATGTGGACCATTTAGATATTTCATGGTCCTAATAGACGCATCTAGTAGATGGTCTCATGTTTGTCTGTTATCAAGCCGTAATGTGGCATTTGCAAAATTTCTTGCCGAAAATATTAAATTGAGAGCACATTTTCCTGATTACATCATTAAAAAGGTGAGACTTGATAATGCTGGTGAGTTTACATCTCAAGCATTTAATGACTATTGCATGTCTATAGGAATTGTTGTTGAACATTCTATTGCTCATGTGCATACACAAAATGGTTTAGCCGAGTCACTGATTAAACGTTTACAGTTAATCGCTAGTGAAATGTCCCGTTCTTATTGATTAAAAACGTTCCATATTAATTGATTTCGTTGCGAGGTTTTGACCTCTATATGAGACGTTTTTCAAAGACTGCATTCATTTTTAAACAAACCATAACCTTTATTTCATCAATAAAGGTTTAAAAAGCTTTACGTAGATTATCAAATAATGATAATCTAATATATCCTGTTTACACACGACCATTACATAATGGTTTACAATACAAATATGTTACAACAAAATAAGTTTCTTGAATGCAGTTTTTACACAATATCATACAAGCATGGACTCCAAATCTTGTCCTTATTTAAGTATGCGACAGCGGAAGCTCTTAATAATCACCTGAGAATAAACATGCTTAAAACGTCAACAAAAATGTTGGTGAGTTATAGGTTTAACCTATATATATCAAATCGTAACAATAGACCACAAGATTTCATATTTCAATACACATCCCATACATAGAGATAAAAATCATTCATATGGTGAACACCTGGTAACCGACAATAACAAGATGCATATATAAGAATATCCCCATCATTCCGGGACACCCTTCGGATATGATATATATTTCGAAGTACTAAAGCATCCGGTACTTTGGATGGGGTTTGTTAGGCCCAATAGATCTATCTTTAGGATTCGCGTCAATTAGGGTGTCTGTTCCCTAATTCTTAGATTACCAGACTTAATAAAAAGGGGCATATTCGATTTCGATAATTCAACCATAGAATGTAGTTTCACGTACTTGTGTCTATTTTGTAAATCATTTATAAAACCTGCATGTATTCTCATCCCAAAAATATTAGATTTTAAAAGTGGGACTATAACTCACTTTCACAGATTTTTACTTCGTCGGGAAGTAAGACTTGGCCACTGGTTGATTCACGAACCTATAACAATATATACATATATATCAAAGTATGTTCAAAATATATTTACAACACTTTTAATATATTTTGATGTTTTAAGTTTATTAAGTCAGCTGTCCTCGTTAGTAACCTACAACTAGTTGTCCACAGTTAGATGTACAGAAATAAATCGATAAATATTATCTTGAATCAATCCACGACCCAGTGTATACGTATCTCAGTATTGATCACAACTCAAACTATATATATTTTGGAATCAACCTCAACCCTGTATAGCTAACTCCAACATTCACATATAGAGTGTCTATGGTTGTTCCGAAATATATATAGATGTGTCGACATGATAGGTCGAAACATTGTATACGTGTCTATGGTATCTCAAGATTATATAATATATAATACAAGTTGATTAAGTTATGGTTGGAATAGATTTGTTACCAATTTTCACGTAGCTAAAATGAGAAAAATTATCCAATCTTGTTTTACCCATAACTTCTTCATTTTAAATCCGTTTTGAGTGAATCAAATTGCTATGGTTTCATATTGAACTCTATTTTATGAATCTAAACAAAAAAAGTATAGGTTTCTAGTCGGAAAAATAAGTTACAAGTCGTTTTTGTAAAGGTAGTCATTTCAGTCGAAAGAACGACGTCTAGATGACCATTTTAGAAAACATACTTCCACTTTGAGTTTAATCATAATTTTTGGATATAGTTTCATGTTCATAATAAAAATAATTTTCTCAGAATAACAACTTTTAAATCAAAGTTTATCATAGTTTTTAATTAACTAACCCAAAACAGCCCGCGGTGTTACTACGACGGCGTAAATCCGGTTTTACGGTGTTTTTCGTGTTTCCAGGTTTTAAATCATTAAGTTAGCATATCATATAGATATAGAACATGTGTTTAGTTGATTTTAAAAGTCAAGTTAGAAGGATTAACTTTTGTTTGCGAACAAGTTTAGAATTAACTAAACTATGTTCTAGTGATTACAAGTTTAAACCTTCGAATAAGATAGCTTTATATGTATGAATCGAATGATGTTATGAACATCATTACTACCTTAAGTTCCTTGGATGAACCTACTGGAAAAGAGAAAAATGGATCTAGCTTCAATGGATCCTTGGATGGCTCAAAGTTCTTGAAGCAAAATCATGACACGAAAACAAGTTCAAGTAAGATCATCACTTGAAATAAGATTGTTATAGTTATAGAAATTGAACCAAAGTTTGAATATGATTATTACCTTGTATTAGAATGATAACCTACTGTAAGAAACAAAGATTTCTTGAGGTTGGATGATCACCTTACAAGATTGGAAGTGAGCTAGCAAACTTGAAAGTATTCTTGATTTTATGAAACTAGAACTTTTGGAATTTATGAAGAACACTTAGAACTTGAAGATAGAACTTGAGAGAGTTCAATTAGATGAAGAAAATTGAAGAATGAAAGTGTTTGTAGGTGTTTTTGGTCGTTGGTGTATGGATTAGATATAAAGGATATGTAATTTTGTTTTCATGTAAATAAGTCATGAATGATTACTCATATTTTTGTAATCTTATGAGATATTTCATGCTAGTTGCCAAATGATGGTTCCCACATGTGTTAGGTGACTCACATGGGCTGCTAAGAGCTGATCATTGGAGTGTATATACCAATAGTACATACATCTAAAAGCTGTGTATTGTACGAGTACGAATACGGGTGCATACGAGTAGAATTGTTGATGAAACTGAACGAGAATGTAATTGTAAGCATTTTTGTTAAGTAGAAGTATTTTGATAAGTGTATTGAAGTCTTTCAAAAGTGTATAAATACATATTAAAACACTACATGTATATACATTTTAACTGAGTCGTTAAGTCATCGTTAGTCGTTACATGTAAGTGTTGTTTTGAAACCTTTAGGTTAACGATCTTGTTAAATGTTGTTAACCCAATGTTTATAATATCAAAAGAGATTTTAAATTATTATATTATAATGATATTATGATGTACGAATATCTCTTAATATGATATATATATACATTAAATGTCGTTACAACGATAAACGTTACATATATGTCTCGTTTCAAAATCATTAAGTTAGTAGTCTTGTTTTTACATATGTAGTTCATTGTTAATATAATTAATGATATGTTTACTTATCATAATATCATGTTAACTATATATATAACCATATATATGTCATCATATAGTTTTTTTACAAGTTTTAACGTTCGTGAATCACCGGTCAACTTGGGTGGTCAATTGTCTATATGAAACCTATTTCAATTAATCAAGTCTTAACAAGTTTGATTGCTTAACATGTTGGAAACATTTAATCATGTAAACATCAATCTCAATTAATATATATAAACATGGAAAAGTTCGGGTCACTACAGTACCTACCCGTTAAATAAATTTCGTCCCGAAATTTTAAGCTGTTGAAGGTGTTGACGAATCTTCTGGAAATAGATGCGGGTATTTCTTCTTCATCTGATCTTCACGCTCCCAGGTGAACTCGGGTCCTCTACGAGCATTCCATCGAACCTTAACAATTGGTATCTTGTTTTGCTTAAGTCTTTTAACCTCACGATCCATTATTTCGACGGGTTCTTCGATGAATTGGAGTTTTTCGTTGATTTGGATTTCATCTAACGGAATAGTGAGATCTTCTTTAGCAAAACATTTCTTCAAATTCGAGACGTGGAAAGTGTTATGTACAGCCGCGAGTTGTTGAGGTAACTCAAGTCGGTAAGCTACTGGTCCGACACGATCAATAATCTTGAATGGTCCAATATACCTTGGATTTAATTTCCCTCGTTTACCAAATCGAACAACGCCTTTCCAAGGTGAAACTTTAAGCATGACCATCTCTCCAATTTCAAATTCTATATCTTTTCTTTTAATGTCAGCGTAGCTCTTTTGTCGACTTTGGGCGGTTTTCAACCGTTGTTGAATTTGGATGATCTTCTCGGTAGTTTCTTGTATAATCTCCGGACCCGTAATCTGTCTATCCCCCACCTCACTCCAACAAATCGGAGACCTGCACTTTCTACCATAAAGTGCTTCAAACGGCGCCATCTCAATGCTTGAATGGTAGCTGTTGTTGTAGGAAAATTCTGCTAACGGTAGATGTCGATCCCAACTGTTTCCGAAATCAATAACACATGCTCGTAGCATGTCTTCAAGCGTTTGTATCGTCCTTTCGCTCTGCCCATCAGTTTGTGGATGATAGGCAGTACTCATGTCTAGACGAGTTCCTAATGCTTGCTGTAATGTCTGCCAGAATCTTGAAATAAATCTGCCATCCCTATCAGAGATAATAGAGATTGGTATTCCATGTCTGGAGACGACTTCCTTCAAATACAGTCGTGCTAACTTCTCCATCTTGTCATCTTCTCTTATTGGTAGGAAGTGTGCTGATTTGGTGAGACGATCAACTATTACCCAAATAGTATCAAAACCACTTGCAGTCCTTGGCAATTTAGTGATGAAATCCATGGTAATGTTTTCCCATTTCCATTCCGGGATTTCGGGTTGTTGAAGTAGACCTGATGGTTTCTGATGCTCAGCTTTGACCTTAGAACACGTCAAACATTCTCCTACGTATTTAGCAACATCGGCTTTCATACCCGGCCACCAAAAATGTTTCTTGAGATCCTTGTACATCTTCCCCGTTCCAGGATGTATTGAGTATCTGGTTTTATGAGCTTCTCTAAGTACCATTTCTCTCATATCTCCAAATTTTGGTACCCAAATCCTTTCAGCCCTATACCGGGTTCCGTCTTCCCGAATATTAAGATGCTTCTCCGATCCTTTGGGTATTTCATCCTTTAAATTTCCCTCTTTTAAAACTCCTTGTTGCGCCTCCTTTATTTGAGTAGTAATGTTATTATGAATCATTATATTCATAGATTTTACTCGAATGGGTTCTCTGTCCTTCCTGCTCAAGGCATCGGCTACCACATTTGCCTTCCCCGGGTGGTAACGAATCTCAAAGTCGTAATCATTCAATAATTCAATCCACCTACGCTGCCTCATATTCAGTTGTTTCTGATTAAATATGTGTTGAAGACTTTTGTGGTCGGTATATATAATACTTTTGACCCCATATAAGTAGTGCCTCCAAGTCTTTAATGCAAAAACAACCGCGCCTAATTCCAAATCATGCGTCGTATAATTTTGTTCGTGAATCTTCAATTGTCTAGACGCATAAGCAATCACCTTCGTTCGTTGCATTAATACACAACCGAGACCTTGCTTTGATGCGTCACAATAAATCACAAAATCATCATTCCCTTCAGGCAATGACAATATAGGTGCCGTAGTTAGCTTTTTCTTCAATAACTGAAATGCTTTCTCTTGTTCATCATTCCATTCAAATTTCTTCCCTTTATGCGTTAATGCAGTCAAGGGTTTTGCTATTCTGGAAAAGTCTTGGATGAACCTTCTGTAGTAACCAGCTAGTCCTAAAAACTGGCGTATGTGTTTCGGAGTTTTCGGGGTTTCCCACTTTTCAACAGTTTCTATCTTTGCCGGATCCACCTTAATACCTTCTTTGTTCACTATGTGACCGAGGAATTGAACTTCTTCCAACCAAAATGCACACTTTGAAAACTTAGCGTACAATTCTTCCTTCCTCAATACTTCTAACACTTTTCTCAAATGTTCACCGTGTTCTTGGTCATTCTTTGAGTAAATAAGTATGTCATCAATGAAAACAATGACAAACTTGTCAAGGTATGGTCCACACACTCGGTTCATAAGGTCCATGAACACAGCTGGTGCATTAGTTAAACCAAACGGCATGACCATAAACTCGTAATGACCGTAACGTGTTCTGAAAGCAGTCTTTGGAATATCATCTTCTTTCACCCGCATTTGATGATACCCGGAACGTAAGTCAATCTTTGAATAAACAGACGAGCCTTGTAGTTGATCAAATAAGTCGTCGATTCTCGGTAGTGGGTAGCGGTTCTTGATGGTAAGTTTGTTCAACTCTCGGTAGTCGATACACAACCTGAATGTACCATCTTTCTTCTTGACAAACAAAACAGGAGCTCCCCACGGTGATGTGCTTGGTCGAATGAAACCACGCTCTAAAAGTTCTTGTAATTGGCTTTGCAGTTCTTTCATCTCGCTGGGTGCGAGTCTGTAAGGAGCACGAGCTATTGGTGCAGCTCCTGGTACAAGATCTATTTGAAATTCAACGGATCGATGTGGGGGTAATCCCGGTAATTCTTTCGGAAATACATCGGGAAATTCTTTTGCAATGGGAACATCATTGATGCTCTTTTCTTCAGTTTGTACTTTCTCGACGTGTGCTAGAACAGCATAGCAACCTTTTCTTATTAGTTTTTGTGCCTTCAAATTACTAATAAGATGTAGCTTCGTGTTGCCCTTTTCTCCGTACACCATTAAGGGTTTTCCTTTTTCTCGTATAATGCGAATTGCATTTTTGTAACAAACGATCTCCGCTTTCACTTCTTTCAACCAGTCCATACCGATTATCACATCAAAACTCCCTAACTCTACTGGTATCAAATCAATCTTAAATGTTTCGCTAACCAGTTTAATTTCTCGATTCCGACATATATTATCTGCTGAAATTAATTTACCATTTGCTAATTCGAGTAAAAATTTACTATCCAAATGCGTCAATGGACAACTTAATTTAGCACAAAAATCTCTACTCATATAGCTTCTATCCGCACCTGAATCAAATAAAACGTAAGCAGATTTATTGTCAATAAGAAACGTACCCGTAACAAGCTCCGGGTCTTCCTGTGCCTCTACCGCATTAATATTGAAAACTCTTCCACGGCCTTGTCCATTCGTGTTCTCCTAGTTCGGGCAATTTCTAATAATGTGGCCTGGTTTTCCACATTTATAACAAACTACATTGGCATAACTTGCTCCGACACTACTTGCTCCGCCATTACTCGTTCCGACACCATTTGTTCCTTTCGTTCTATTAACCCCTGGTCCGTAGACCTCACACTTCGCCGCGCTATGACCATTTCTTTTACACTTGTTGCAAAATTTGGTGCAGAACCCCGAGTGATTCTTTTCACACCTTTGGCATAGTTGCTTCTGATTGTTGTTGTTGTTGCGGTTATTATTGTTGTTGGGATGATTGTTGTAGTTGCTGTTGTTGTTGTTGTTGTTGTTGTTGTTGTTGTTGGGCCGTTTGTTGTAGTTGCGATTGATGTTGCGATTGTTGGGATAATTGTTGCGATTATTGTTGTAATTGCTGTTGTTGTTGTATTGGTGATTCTTATCACCGTTTTCCTCCCACTTTCTTTTGACTTGCTTCACATTGGCCTCTTCAGCAGTCTGTTCTTTAATTCTTTCTTCAATCTGGTTCACTAGTTTGTGAGCCATTCTACATGCCTGTTGTATGGAGGCGGGCTCGTGTGAACTTATATCTTCTTGGATTCTTTCCGGTAATCCTTTCACAAACGCGTCGATCTTCTCTTCCTCATCTTCGAATGCTCCCGGACACAATAGGCACAATTCTGTGAATCGTCTTTCGTACGTGGTAATATCAAATCCTTGGGTTCGTAACCCTCTAAGTTCTGTCTTGAGCTTATTGACTTCGGTTCTGGGACGGTACTTCTCGTTCATCAAGTGCTTGAATGCTGACCACGGTAGTGCGTACGCATCATCTTGTCCCACTTGCTCTAGATAGGTATTCCACCATGTTAACGCAGAACCTGTGAAGGTATGCGTAGCGTACTTCACTTTGTCCTCTTCAGTACACTTACTTATGGCAAACACCGATTCAACCTTCTCGGTCCACCGTTTCAATCCGATCGGTCCTTCGGTTCCATCAAATTCCAAAGGTTTGCAGGCAGTGAATTCTTTGTAGGTGCATCCTACACGATTTCCTGTACTGCTAGATCCAAGGTTATTGTTGGTATGTAGCGCAGCCTGTACTGCGGCTATGTTTGAAGCTAGAAAAGTACGGAATTCCTCTTCATTCATATTCACGGTGTGTCGAGTAGTCGGTGCCATTTCCTTCAAAATAGTTAAATGGAACAAGTTAATCATACAGAATATTAAGAGTAGTTAATAGTATTTCGTAGCATAATATGAACTCATTTATAAAAGCTTTTTCTTCATATTAGCGTTTTATAAGTTTAAATTCGGGTAGTACCTACCCGTTAAGTTCATACTTAGTAGCTAATATACAATTCAACTACTACAATTCTATATGAAAAACTGATTATAATAATATTTCGCGTTCAAACTTTTATACAATATTTTACAAACTTACAATACCGCTTATTTTACATAAAGCATGAAATATAGCACACAATAACTTTGATACAAGATAGTTGTGAAGACAATTCTAGCTAGTACACAAGTCGTTCAGCAAAGGCAATAAATACACGTAATTCATACGTCCAGAAACAAGTCATGCATTCTGGTTTTACTAGGACTACTTCCCATCCTTGGTCTTGTGCAACATAACCGTTATGGCCGTTGATAAGACAGCGTGTTGTAACGTCATCAAAGGGACGAGGGTTACGTAATGTCCAACAGTCCCGTAATAATCTAAAAACCTCATTTCTTACCCCAATTACCGACTCCGTCACTTGTGGAAACGTTTTGTTTAATAGTTGTAGCCCGATGTTCTTGTTCTCACTTTGGTGAGAAGCGAACATTACTAATCCGTAAGCATAACATGCTTCTTTATGTTGCATGTTAGCCGCTTTTTCTAAATCACGAAGTCCAATATTCGGATATATTGAGTCAAAATAATTTCTTAACCCGTTGCGTAAAATAGCATTTGGGTTCCCCGCAATATATGCGTCAAAGTAAACACATCGTAACTTATGGGTTTCCCAATGTGATATCCCCCATCTTTCAAACGAAAGTCTCTTATAAACCAAGACATTCTTGGAACGTTCTTCGAATGTCTTACAAACTGATCTCGCCTTAAATAGTTGTGCCGAAGAATTCTGGCCGACTCTAGACAAGATTTCATCAATCATGTCTCCGGGTAGGTCTCTTAAAATATTGGGTTGTCTATCCATTTTGTATTTTTAAACTGTAAAATAGACAAGAGTTAGATTCATAAAAAAAATACTTATTAATACAAGCAATTTTTACATATATCATAAAGCATAAGAACACTATATTCCATATATTACACCACACGAATACAACTATCTTATTCCGACTCGCTCGTTTCTTCTTCTTCGGTTTTGGTTCGTTTTGCCAAGTTTCTAGGGATATATGATGTTCCCCTAATACGAACCGTCGTTGTCCACATTGGTTTAGAAAAACCTGGTGGTTTAGAGGTTCCCGGGTCATTGTTACAACTTAAGGACTTCGGGGGTTGACGATACATATAAAGTTCATCGGGGTTGGAATTAGATTTCTCTATTTTTATGCCCTTTCCCTTATTATTTTCTTTTGCCTTTTTAAATTCAGTTGGGGTAATTTCTATAACATCATCGGAATTCTCGTCGGAATCCGATTCATCGGAGAATTGGTAATCCTCCCAATATTTTGCTTCCTTGGCGGAAACACCATTGACCATAATTAACTTTGGTCGGTTGGTTGAGGATTTTCTTTTACTTAACCGTTTTATTATTTCCCCCACCGGTTCTATTTCTTCATCCGGTTCCGATTCTTCTTCCGGTTCCGATTCTTCTTCCGGTTCCGACTCTTCTTCCGGTTCCTCTTCGGGAACTTGTGAATCAGTCCACAAATTATTCCAATTTACATTTGACTCTTCATTATTATTAGGTGAGTCAATGGGACTTGTTCTAGAGGTAGACATCTATCACATAATATCAAACACGTTAAGAGATTAATATATCACATAATATTCATATGTTAAAAATATATAGTTTCCAACAAAAATGTTAAGCAATCATTTTTAAAGAAAACACGGTCGAAGTCCAGACTCACTAATGCATCCTAACAAACTCGATAAGACACACTAATGCAAATTTTCTGGTTCTCTAAGACCAACGCTCGGATACCAACTGAAATACAGTTGGGGACAACCACCGTCCCACCCAGTGCCTTCCCAGCTAACCGCCTGGTGACCACTGAGTGTACCTCAGACACTGATTTTAGGGCCTGCCTCTCGGCTACTGCCAACCCTCGTAAAGGATCGCAAGGAGTAAGAGCCAATGCTTTGTCACAGGTAACACTGTGAGAACCTCCTTTACGACTAGCCCGCCACACATGGACGGCGTTATACCAGCTCTGATACCAACTGAAATGTCCCGTTCTTATTGATTAAAAACGTTCCATATTAATTGATTTCGTTGCGAGGTTTTGACCTCTATATGAGACGTTTTTCAAAGACTGCATTCATTTTTAAACAAACCATAACCTTTATTTCATCAATAAAGGTTTAAAAAGCTTTACGTAGATTATCAAATAATGATAATCTAATATATCCTGTTTACACACGACCATTACATAATGGTTTACAATACAAATATGTTACAACAAAATAAGTTTCTTGAATGCAGTTTTTACACAATATCATACAAGCATGGACTCCAAATCTTGTCCTTATTTAAGTATGCGACAGCGGAAGCTCTTAATAATCACCTGAGAATAAACATGCTTAAAACGTCAACAAAAATGTTGGTGAGTTATAGGTTTAACCTATATATATCAAATCGTAACAATAGACCACAAGATTTCATATTTCAATACACATCCCATACATAGAGATAAAAATCATTCATATGGTGAACACCTGGTAACCGACAATAACAAGATGCATATATAAGAATATCCCCATCATTCCGGGACACCCTTCGGATATGATATATATTTCGAAGTACTAAAGCATCCGGTACTTTGGATGGGGTTTGTTAGGCCCAATAGATCTATCTTTAGGATTCGCGTCAATTAGGGTGTCTGTTCCCTAATTCTTAGATTACCAGACTTAATAAAAAGGGGCATATTCGATTTCGATAATTCAACCATAGAATGTAGTTTCACGTACTTGTGTCTATTTTGTAAATCATTTATAAAACCTGCATGTATTCTCATCCCAAAAATATTAGATTTTAAAAGTGGGACTATAACTCACTTTCACAGATTTTTACTTCGTCGGGAAGTAAGACTTGGCCACTGGTTGATTCACGAACCTATAACAATATATACATATATATCAAAGTATGTTCAAAATATATTTACAACACTTTTAATATATTTTGATGTTTTAAGTTTATTAAGTCAGCTGTCCTCGTTAGTAACCTACAACTAGTTGTCCACAGTTAGATGTACAGAAATAAATCGATAAATATTATCTTGAATCAATCCACGACCCAGTGTATACGTATCTCAGTATTGATCACAACTCAAACTATATATATTTTGGAATCAACCTCAACCCTGTATAGCTAACTCCAACATTCACATATAGAGTGTCTATGGTTGTTCCGAAATATATATAGATGTGTCGACATGATAGGTCGAAACATTGTATACGTGTCTATGGTATCTCAAGATTACATAATATATAATACAAGTTGATTAAGTTATGGTTGGAATAGATTTGTTACCAATTTTCACGTAGCTAAAATGAGAAAAATTATCCAATCTTGTTTTACCCATAACTTCTTCATTTTAAATCCGTTTTGAGTGAATCAAATTGCTATGGTTTCATATTGAACTCTATTTTATGAATCTAAACAAAAAAAGTATAGGTTTCTAGTCGGAAAAATAAGTTACAAGTCGTTTTTGTAAAGGTAGTCATTTCAGTCGAAAGAACGACGTCTAGATGACCATTTTAGAAAACATACTTCCACTTTGAGTTTAATCATAATTTTTGGATATAGTTTCATGTTCATAATAAAAATAATTTTCTCAGAATAACAACTTTTAAATCAAAGTTTATCATAGTTTTTAATTAACTAACCCAAAACAGCCCGCGGTGTTACTACGACGGCGTAAATCCGGTTTTACGGTGTTTTTCGTGTTTCCAGGTTTTAAATCATTAAGTTAGCATATCATATAGATATAGAACATGTGTTTAGTTGATTTTAAAAGTCAAGTTAGAAGGATTAACTTTTGTTTGCGAACAAGTTTAGAATTAACTAAACTATGTTCTAGTGATTACAAGTTTAAACCTTCGAATAAGATAGCTTTATATGTATGAATCGAATGATGTTATGAACATCATTACTACCTTAAGTTCCTTGGATGAACCTACTGGAAAAGAGAAAAATGGATCTAGCTTCAATGGATCCTTGGATGGCTCAAAGTTCTTGAAGCAAAATCATGACACGAAAACAAGTTCAAGTAAGATCATCACTTGAAATAAGATTGTTATAGTTATAGAAATTGAACCAAAGTTTGAATATGATTATTACCTTGTATTAGAATGATAACCTACTGTAAGAAACAAAGATTTCTTGAGGTTGGATGATCACCTTACAAGATTGGAAGTGAGCTAGCAAACTTGAAAGTATTCTTGATTTTATGAAACTAGAACTTTTGGAATTTATGAAGAACACTTAGAACTTGAAGATAGAACTTGAGAGAGTTCAATTAGATGAAGAAAATTGAAGAATGAAAGTGTTTGTAGGTGTTTTTGGTCGTTGGTGTATGGATTAGATATAAAGGATATGTAATTTTGTTTTCATGTAAATAAGTCATGAATGATTACTCATATTTTTGTAATCTTATGAGATATTTCATGCTAGTTGCCAAATGATGGTTCCCACATGTGTTAGGTGACTCACATGGGCTGCTAAGAGCTGATCATTGGAGTGTATATACCAATAGTACATACATCTAAAAGCTGTGTATTGTACGAGTACGAATACGGGTGCATACGAGTAGAATTGTTGATGAAACTGAACGAGAATGTAATTGTAAGCATTTTTGTTAAGTAGAAGTATTTTGATAAGTGTATTGAAGTCTTTCAAAAGTGTATAAATACATATTAAAACACTACATGTATATACATTTTAACTGAGTCGTTAAGTCATCGTTAGTCGTTACATGTAAGTGTTGTTTTGAAACCTTTAGGTTAACGATCTTGTTAAATGTTGTTAACCCAATGTTTATAATATCAAAAGAGATTTTAAATTATTATATTATCATGATATTATGATGTACGAATATCTCTTAATATGATATATATATACATTAAATGTCGTTACAACGATAAACGTTACATATATGTCTCGTTTCAAAATCATTAAGTTAGTAGTCTTGTTTTTACATATGTAGTTCATTGTTAATATAATTAATGATATGTTTACTTATCATAATATCATGTTAACTATATATATAACCATATATATGTCATCATATAGTTTTTTTACAAGTTTTAACGTTCGTGAATCACCGGTCAACTTGGGTGGTCAATTGTCTATATGAAACCTATTTCAATTAATCAAGTCTTAACAAGTTTGATTGCTTAACATGTTGGAAACATTTAATCATGTAAACATCAATCTCAATTAATATATATAAACATGGAAAAGTTCGGGTCACTACAGCTAGACCATTGATAATGAGAACAAAACTCCCTGTATCTATATGGGGTCATGCAATTTTACATGCTGCTGCATTGATTGACATCAGACCAAGTGCAAGTCATAAATATTCCCCCCTACAACTTGCTTTTGGTCAAGAGCCAAATATTTCTCACCTTAGAACATTTGGTTGTGCAGTATATGTTCCAATTGCGCCACCACGACATACAAAAATGGGTCCTCAAAAGAGGTTGGGAATATATGTTGGATATGAAACATCTTCAATCATAAGGTATATTGAACCTATGACAGGTGATGTTTTTACAGCACGTTTTGCTGATTGTCATTTTAATGAAACATTGTTTTCTAGATTAGGGGGAGAAATAAAAAATAAAGAAAATGATGTTTCATGGTGTGAACCTCAATTAAAGTATCTTGATCCTCGCACAAAAGAATGCGAGATAGAAGTTCAAAAGATAATGCATATACAAGAACTTGCAAATTAATTGCCTGATGCATTCACAGATACAAAAAGGGTAACTAAATCATATATACCAGCAGTTAATACTCCAGCTCGAGTTGAGATTCCAAATCGGAAAACTGATAATGTAGTCACTCAAGAATCTATGCCACGTCTGAAACGTGGGAGACCAGTTGGTTCCAAAGATAAAAATCCTCGAAAAAGAAATTCAGCTGATAATAAGGTAAAAGAAAGTGTTCAAGAAGAACCACAAATCAGTACTCCTAATGCAGAGGAGATTGATGATGTCAATACAGAAATTGCAATCAATTATGCACATTCAAAAATATTATGGAACCGAAATGAAATGAAAAATCTTGATGAGAAATTTTCATTTAATGTTGCATATGACATCATGAATAATGATGATGATCCAGAACTAACATCTATGGTTGAATGTCAAAATAGACATGATTGGGCTCAATGGAAAGAAGCAATACGAGCTGAATTAGAATCACTCAATAAAAGAAAAGTTTTCGGATCCATCATTCTCACTCCTAAAGATGTGAAACATGTAGGATACAGATGGATTTTTGTCCGAAAAAGAAATGAGAAAAATGAAGTTACAAGGTATAAAGCTAGACTTGTAGCTCAAGGTTTTTCTCAAAGACCGGGAATTGATTATGAAGAAACTTATTCCCCTGTTATGGATGCAATTACTTTTAGATACTTAATCAGCCTGGCAGTTTCTAAAAATTTAGAAATGCATCTCATGGATGTTGTGACTGCTTATCTATATGGATCACTTGATAGTAATATATATATGAAGATACCTGAAGGATTTAAGGTACCAGAAGCATCAAATGCAAAACCCAAAGAAATGTATTCGATTAAATTACAAAGATCTTTATATGGGTTAAAACAATCAGGACGTATGTGGTATAACCGATTAAGTGATTACTTGATAAGCAAAGGGTATACAAATAACCTTACTTGTCCTTGTGTTTTCATTAAGAAAACAACATCCGGATATGTGATCATAGCTGTTTATGTTGATGATCTTAACATCATAGGTACAAATAAAGAGATCCATGAAGCCATTCAACTTCTAAAGAAAGAATTTGAAATGAAAGATCTCGGAAAAACCAAGTATTGCCTTGGTTTACAAATTGAGCATATGCCTAATGGTTTACTTGTACATCAAACAACATATACTGAAAAGATTCTGAAACGTTTCAATATGGACAAGGCAAAACCATTAAGTACTCCTATGGTTGTTAGATCACTCAATGTTGAAACTGATCCATTTCGTCCATGTGAAGATCATGAAGATATTCTTGGACCAGAAGTACCATATCTTAGTGCAATTGGAGCTCTTATGTATCTTACAAATTGTACAAGACCTGACATTTCTTTTGCAGTTAATTTGTTGGCAAGGTTCAGCTCTGCTCCTACCAAAAGACACTGGAATGGGATCAAACACATATTTCGATACCTTCGAGGAACTACTGATTTAGTATTATTTTATTCTAACGAATCAAAACAAGATTTGGTTGGTTATGCCGATGCAGGTTATTTATCTGATCCACATAAAGCTAAATCTCAAACTGGATATGTATTCCTAAATGGAGGTACTGCAATATCATGGCGTTCTCAAAAACAAACACTTGTTGCTACATCATCAAATCATGCCGAAGTGATTGCATTACATGAAGCTACTCGGGAATGTTTTTGGTTGAGATCAATGACACAAATCATTACTGATTCTTGTGGACTAGAACGCGATAAAAGTCCAACAATTATCTATGAAGATAATGCAGCTTGCATAGCACAGATGAAAGAAGGGTATATCAAAAGTGACCGAACCAAACACATACCTCCTAGATTCTTCTCATACACTTAAAATCTCATTAAGGACAACGAGATTGAAATGAGATATGTTCAATCCAGCAAAAACTCTGCTGATCTTTTCACGAAAGCACTTCCAACTGCTATTCTCAGAACACACGTTCATAACATTGGTATGAGACATGTTCAAAAGATGTAACAACTGAAGCGATGTCTACTTGAGGGGGAGTCAACTCCATGCTGCACTCTTTTTCCCTTAGCTAAAGTTTTTTTTTCCCACTGGGTTTTCTTTAGCAAGGTTTTTAACGAGGCAGTAACTTACAGTTGATCTTCAACAAACAAAATTACTATCCAAGGGGGAGTGTTATAATATATAAATATATATATAAATGGATAGTCAATTATTGATACACAAAAGTAATATTATTGTATTACCTAAACTTGTGATATTTTTGCTATAAATAGCCATGAATGCAAGCATTAAACTTGCACCATTTTCTCACACTTACAAAGTGTTTCTTTCTTTCTCTCCATTATCATCTTTGCTCTTACACTTCATTATTAGCATTCTTAATCAAGAATCAAACCACTAAAGGTAGTTATAAGCCTACTGAATTATAACATCAAGAATCAAACCACTAAAGGTAGTTATAAGCCTACTGAATTATAACATGAGTTTTAATTAGTTTTATTAGTGAAGATAAAATTAGGTATGTTTGGCCTAATGAGACGGATTATTATCTTTGGTTATAGACCATTCACTGTCGTTCACTCTTTTCACAGAATTATTTCATTCACATTAACATCACATCAGCACAAAAACCTTTAACATTTATTTCACTAAAGTCACTACATATCGTGACTAAACTATTCATTTTCTTAACCTGCCACATTAGTACCACATTAGCACCCAAATCCTATAATTAACCCATAATATTTTATAACTAAGGGTGCGTTTGATAAAACTGAATGATTTAGCAATGAATGGTTTGGAATCTGAATGATTCAAAGCCTCTGAATAAAGTTTGTTCTGAATGAAAATAAGCTGTTTGATAATCATTTAGAATGAACGATATAAATTGAGTAAAATTATCTTATCAAAGTGTAACATGAATAAAATATTCAATATACTTGTTAGTTAAGTGTTCATGATAGGATTTGAGGAGAAAATTGCAGAAAATTTAGGCTCTTAATGGTTAAGAGAGTGTTTCATCTCTGAATGGTTCAGCACTGAATTCTGAACCATTCAGCACCATATGTCATTCAGATGTCAGAAACAAACGCACTGAATGCTGAATGATTCAGCATTCAGCACTGAACCATTCCATTAAGAGGCAAACAAACGCACCCTAAGTCTATCATGAGTAAAACATCTTCTTCTTAAATGCCACATTATTAATTAATTTCTTTTTATATTTATTTTCACTAACACAAAAATAAATATTCTTTAAACAAC
Organism: Rutidosis leptorrhynchoides; assembly: GCF_046630445.1. Lineage (NCBI taxonomy): Eukaryota > Viridiplantae > Streptophyta > Magnoliopsida > Asterales > Asteraceae > Rutidosis > Rutidosis leptorrhynchoides. Next base: position 384,788,413 of record NC_092343.1, on the reverse strand, counting down.
GCTTATTTATAAACACAAGTTGTTGTACAATATGCATTAAAGAGCGTACATGATACATTATATTAACCATTATCAAATATTAATAAATAATTATATCGATTTTTAGCCTTTTTAAAAAAATATTGTACAATATGAATTAATGATTGTACATACAGATTAAATTGTACAATATGGATTAAATATAGATGAATGCTTGTACAATATTGATTAAATTGTACAATGTTGATTAAATTGTACAATATAGATAAATGTTTGTACAATGTCTATCTAAAAAAGCTTGTAAATTATGCATTAAAGGTTTGTACACGTGTTGAAAGGGGTATTTTTTTTTTAAAAAAAAAGGTACTAGCATGTGAGTGAGTGGATCCCATTTTGGCCAAGAACCATTCGTTAAATCCATCGTGAATTACCTATAACGAATACTTATAATGAAGGCGTGCCTACGACATTTTGCGGGTAATGAACGTGTAATGACGGGTGACTACGGGTAATGTTCCATAGGGAGTGGGGCTCACATGTTTCCGTTACACCTTCGTTGAAGGCCCAACTGGCGAGCCTGTTGCCGAGCCGCTGCTTATAGCCGTCACTCTCCGGTGATCCTTGGCAGTTGCTTCTGGCGAGCAATAGAGTGCGGCTTTAGACTCATTAACGCAAATATATTATAATTTGAAACATATATATGGTTATATACAATCAGAGGGGGAGACAAATGGGATGCATGTGGATGTTTTGTCACCCCAACTCTTTAAATAGGCCTATTATAATGTATTAAAAATTGTAAATTAATTGTCAATATCGCTTAATTACAAATTTTAGCATTCCATAAATATGAATAATATAACTCATACTATAACTCATATATTTTTTTTTTTAAATACTTACGATGTGTATATAATATTTTTATGTTGACATTTACTTTTCGAGAAATACAATCATTATCTGTGAATTCTGGCATACAACAAAAAGCTTAGGCACGCACGCACGCACGCAGCGGAGGGCGTTTACCATATACTTGTTTAAAACATTCAAATAAAAATTTCAAACCTTCTAGAAAGAGCATCTTAGTGATAATAAAAGATACATATCGTGGCTAAACCTAGTAAATATTGCTGCTAAATGATAAATGGATCTGATCAATATAGGTATCTGAAAATATGAGCTTTTGTAGTTTCTTACGTTTATACTCTAGATTAGATTCACTAAATAGCATGGGCAATATGTTAGAAACCATAAGTTATAAAAATAACATCAATTCCAACAACGTACGAATGTGTTATCTTTTATAACTATATCATAAAGCTATTTTTCGTTTTAACAAAGAGAAATAATGTTTCCAATATCACTTATGATAGATCCACCGAGGAGCGGTGCCAGTATGGGGCAAGCATTGGCAGCCGTTTTCAGTGGATTTTTAATTTTTAAAGTAAAAAATTTATATTTTTCATTTTGCTTCCAGTGAATTTTTTTTGTCCAAAAGTCTTCATGTTTTGCCTCCAAAGTCTAGGACTTCGTATTTTGCCCAAAGGCCTTCGTATTTTTCCAAAAATCCTTCGTATTTTGCCCAAAAGCCTCTGTATTTGCCCAAAAACCACTGTATTTTGCCCAAAAGACTTCATATTTTAACCAAAAAATGTTCCCATGCTTTTAAAAAGTTTCGTCTTCCGGTGAAAAATATTTCTGGCTCCGCAACTGGATCCACCTAAATATTTCAAAATACTTTTCAATAATGACTTACACAAATTGTTGGACGGTAGTCCAATTTGGATGACTAACATTTATTTGAAAATGTAATTGCATGAAATACATATGAAAAATATGAAGTTGGAAAAGGAATAGTTGTGCTACATTTGTTGGTATTGTTTTCACATGTAGTATTCACACAAGGATGATGCTTCATTATAAATAGGTGTTTCATGTAGAAGGATCAAATCATCCAAGAGTGGGATCAAGTGATCCAGAGAGAACGGATCAAAGTATCACAAAAGGAAAAACATAGTTGATAGGATTTATCAACGGAGTGTGTTTATTTGTGAGGGTATCACAAAGTAGATAGGGAGTTGATCAGTAACATCAACGGGAACCTTTCTTTGTGAGGTTGAGAGTTTTATTCTTGTAAGGAGTGTAAAAGAGTGTACGGGAAACTTAGATTTTATGCTAAAATCTAAGGGGCTTGGGTTTGGGTTTAACTCATAGTGTACTTTTTCTTGTACCGGGTTTTTTTATATTATAAGAATAAAGGAGTCTCTTGGGGTGGACGTAAGCAGGGTTTTGCCGAACCACGTTAAATCGTCGTGTTATCAGTTACTTTATTTGCTTTCTATTATTTCTCGCCAGTTTGTCTCAAACAAATTATATCCTCGCTTCCGCTGGTGTGGGTGCGTCAGGCAAATTGTCATAACAAGTGGTATCAGAGCATCCAGGTGTTTCAGATAGTTTTTTGTTTGGAGATGGCGAGAAACGGCGGTATGCAATTTAAGGTGGAGCCATTTGAGATGGCGGATGACGATTGGTATATTATTGAACACATGGATGTGTTTAATGGTCTGGTTAATCAACTTGAATAAGTTGAGGTTTAAAGGAGGAAGAAGATAAGACCCTTATTCTTCTTGCCTCTCTTCCCAGTTCGCAGGATAAGAGACGAAGATCCGATGACCATTTTGAGCATGAGTTTGCTATGGTTGGTCATGGAAGGGGAAGGTTTGCCGAGAAGACATCTAGTGATAACAGTAGTTCTAGATCAGGAGATGACGTGAAGGGTATCCAGTGCTTCAAATGTCATGAGTGGGGTCACTACAGGAAGTATTGTCCACTCTGGAGGAATGGTGAAGGTAAATCTGGGGGTTCATCGGCTGCGGTAGCAGTTAATGTACCGGTGGGAGATGTTCTCACAGTCTCTAAAAGTTCTACTTCTCCTCAAGATGAGGTACTGATGATGGGAGAGAAGTATGAGGGTTTATATCGTCTGGTGGCGAGTACAAGATGTACTCATGTCTCGAAGGTTTTGAAAGCGTGCATGCGGAAAACAGATCGGAAACATGTTGGGACATGTTTGACCGAGGTAGACGATAGTGAGAAGGAAAATCCTACTGTGATGGAAGAGGTGATTCGAGACTCCTCTCCGGTGTCAACTAGGTAAGTTGACAGGGTTAGTTGCACATAATTATTGACCGTGTTATTTGAATCAGGGTTCAGGATCAAGGTGATTCAAGGTGTGTGTAGCGGGGATAAGGAGGTCAATGGTGAAAATACTTGGTGTAAGTATTTTTCGGTGACGAAGAAGATAAATGTTCGTCAAGGTGGAGATTGTTGGACGGTAGTTCAATTTGGATGACTAACATTTATTTGGAAATGTAATTGCATGAAATACATGTGAAAAATATGAAGTTGGAAAAGGAATAGTTGTGCTACATTTGTTGGTATTGTTTTCACATGTAGTATTCACACAAGGATGCTTCATTATAAATAGGTGTTTCATGTAGAAGGATCAAATCATCCAAGAGTGGGATCAAGTGATCCAGAGAGAACGGATCAAAGTATCACAAAAGGAAAAACATAGTTGATAGGATTTATCAACAGAGTGTGTTTATTTGTGAGGGTATCACAAAGTAGATAGGGAGTTGATCAGTAACATCAACGGAAACCTTTCTTTGTGAGGTTGAGAGTTTTATTCTTGTAAGGAGTGTAAAAGAGTGTACGGGAAACTTAGATTTTATGCTAAAATCTAAGGAGTTTGGGTTTGGGTTTAACTCATAGTGTACTTTTTCTTGTACCGGGTTCTTTTATATTATAAGAATAAAGGAGTCTCTTGGGGTGGACATAAGCAGGGTTTTGCCGAACCACGTTAAATCGTCGTGTTATCAGTTACTTTATTTGCTTTATATTATTTCTCACAAGTTTGTCACAAACATATTATATCCTCGCTTCCGCTGGTGTGGGTGCGTCAGGCAAATTGTCATAACACAAATTTTATGTTAGAATTCATTGAAGGACATTTTTAGGTATAAAAAAAAAACAAATGAAGATGGACTGTAAATTTGAATAGCGGTCACCTCCCTTTAACAAATTATATCGAGAAGGTAATTAAGATTAAGGGGGTGTTTGAGGTTGTGAATGTAGTGACCCGAACTTTTCCATGTTTATATATATTAATTGAGATGGATATTTACATGATTAAATGTTTCCAACATGTTAAGCAATCAAACTTGTTAAGACTTGATTAATTGAAATATGTCTCATATAGACAATTGACCATCCAAGTTGACCGGTGATTCACGAACGTTAAAACTTGTAAAAACTATATGATGACATATATATGGATATATATATATAGTTAACATGATACTATGATAAGTAAACATATCATTAAGTATATTAACAATGAACTACATATGTAAAAACAAGACTACTAACTTAATGATTTTTAAACGAGACATATATGTAACGATTATCGTTGTAAAGACATTTAATTTATATATATCATATTAAGAGATATTCATACATGATAATATCATGATAATATAATAATTTAAAATCTCATTTGATATTATAAACATTGGGTTAACAACATTTAACAAGATCGTTAACCTAAAGGTTTCAAAACAACACTTACATGTAACGACTAACGATGACTTAACGACTCAGTTAAAATGTATATACATGTAGTGTTTTAATATGTATTTATACACTTTTGAAAGACTTCAATACACTTATCAAAATACTTCTACTTAACAAAAATGCTTACAATTACATCCTCGTTCAGTTTCATCAACAATTCTACTCGTATGCACCCGTATTCGTACTCGTACAATACACAGCTTTTAGATGTATGTACTATTGGTATATATACTCCAATGATCAACTCTTAGCAGCCCATGTGAGTCACTTAACACATGTGGGAACCATCATTTGGCAACTAGCATGAAATATCTCATAAAATTACAAAAATATGAGTAATCATTCATGACTTATTTACAAGAAAACAAAATTACATATCCTTTATATCTAATCTATACACCAACGACCAAAAACACCTACAAACACTTTCATTCTTCAAATTTCTTCATCTAATTGATCTCTCTCAAGTTCTATCTTCAAGTTCTAAGTGTTCTTCATATATTCTACAAGTTCTAGTTATATAAAATCAAGAATACTTTCAAGTTTGCTAGCTCACTTCCAATCTTGTAAGGTGATCATCCAACCTCAAGAAATCTTTGTTTCTTACAGTAGGTTATCATTCTAATACAAGGTAATAATCATATTCAAACTTTGGTTCAATTTCTATAACTATAACAATCTTATTTCAAGTGATGATCTTACTTGAACTTGTTTTCGTGTCATGATTCTGCTTCAAGAACTTCGAGCCATCCAAGGATCCGTTGAAGCTAGATTCATTTTTCTCTTTTCTAGTAGGTTTATCCAAGGAACTTGAGGTAGTAATTATGTTCATAACATCATTCAATTCATATATATATAAAGCTATCTTATTCGAAGGTTTAAACTTGTAATCACTAGAACATAGTTTAGTTAATTCTAAACTTGTTCGCAAATAAAAGTTAATCCTTCTAACTTGACTTTTAAAATCAACTAAACACATGTTCTATATCTATATTATATGCTAACTTAATGATTTAAAACCCGGAGACACGAAAAATACCGTAAAACCGAATTTACGCCGTCGTAGTAACACCGCGGGCTGTTTTGGGTTAGTTAATTAAAAATTATGATAAACTTTGATTTAAAAGTTGTTATTCTGAGAAAATGATTTTTATTATGAACATGAAACTATATCCAAAAATTATGGTTAAACTCAAAGTGCAAGTATGTTTTCTAAAATGGTCATCTAGACGTCGTTCTTTCTACTGAAATGACTACCTTTACAAAAATGACTTGTAACTTATTTTTCCGACTATAAATCTATAATTTATCTGTTTCGATTCATAAAATAGAGTTCAATATGAAACCATAGCAATTTTATTCACTCAAAACGGATTTAAAATTAAGAAGTTATGGTTAAACAAGATTGGATAATTTTTCTCATTTTAGCTACGTGAAAATTGGTAACAAATCTATTCCAACCATAACTTAATCAACTTGTATTGTATATTATGTAATATTGAGATACCATAGACACGTATACAATGTTTCGACCTATCATGTCGACACATCTATATATATTTCGGAACAACCATAGACACTCTATATGTGAATGTTGGAGTTAGCTATACAGGGTTGAGGTTGATTCCAAAATATATATAGTTTGAGTTGTGATCAATACTAAGATATGTATACACTGGGTCGTGGATTGATTCAAGATAATATTTATCGATTTATTTCTGTACATCTAACTGTGGACAACTAGTTGTAGGTTACTAACGAGGACAGCTGACTTAATAAACTTAAAACATCAAAATATATTAAAAGTGTTGTAAATATATTTTGAACATACTTTGATATATATGTATATATTGTTATAGGTTCGTGAATCAACCAGTGGTCAAGTCTTACTTCCCGACGAAGTAAAAATATGTGAAAGTGAGTTATAGTCCTACTTTTAAAATCTAATATTTTTGGGATGAGAATACATGCAGGTTTTATAAATGATTTACAAAATAGACACAAGTATGTGAAACTACATTCTATGGTTGAATTATCAAAATCGAATATGCCCCTTTTTATTAAGTCTGGTAATCTAAGAATTAGGGAACAGACACCCTAATTGACGCGAATCCTAAAGATAGATCTATTGGGTCTAACAAACCCCATCCAAAGTACCGGATGCTTTAGTACTTCGAAATTTATATCATATCCGAAGGGTGTCCCGGAATGATGGGGATATTCTTATATATGCATCTTGTTAATGTCGGTTACCAGGTGTTCACCATATGAATGATTTTTATCTCTATGTATGGGATGTGTATTGAAATATGAAATCTTGTGGTCTATTATTATGATTTGATATATATAGGTTAAACCTATAACTCACCAACATTTTTGTTGACGTTTTAAGCATGTTTATTCTCAGGTGATTATTAAGAGCTTCCGCTGTCGCATACTTAAATAAGGACGAGATTTGAAGTCCATGCTTGTATGATATTGTATAAAAACTGCATTCAAGAAACTTATTTTGTTGTAACATATTTGTATTGTAAACCATTATGTAATGGTCGTGTGTAAACAGGATATTTTAGATTATCATTATTTGATAATCTACGTAAAGTTTTTTTAAACCTTTATTGATGAAATAAAGGTTATGGTTTGTTTTAAAATGAATGCAGTCTTTGAAAAACGTCTCATATAGAGGTCAAAACCTCGCAACGAAATCAATTAATATGGAAAGTTTTTAATCAATAAGAACCTCTTCGAATATATATTGGACTGATTCACAAGTTCCCGAAGAGGAACCGGAAGAAGAATCAGAACCGGAAGAAGAATCAGAACCGGAAGAGGAGGAACCGGAGGAGGAAATAGAACCGGTGGGGGAAATAATAAAACGGTTAAGTAAAAGAAAATCCTCAACCAACCGACCAAGGTTAATTATGGTCAATGGTGTTTCCGCCAAGGAAGTAAAATATTGGGAGGATTACCAATTCTCCGATGAATCGGATTCCGACGAGAATTCCGATGATGTTATAGAAATTACCCCAACTGAATTTAAAAAAGCAAAAGAAAATAATAAGGGAAAGGGCATAAAAATAGAGAAATCTAATTCCAACCCCGATGAACTTTATATGTATCGTCAACCCCCGAGGTCCTTAAGTTGTAACAATGACCCGGGAACCTCTAAACCACCAGGATTTTCTAAACCGTTGTGGAAAACGACAGCTAGTATTAGGGGAACATCATATATCCCTAGAAACTTGGCAAAACGAACCAAAACCGAAGAAGAAGAAACGAGCGAGTCGGAATTAGATAGTTGTATTCGTGTGGTGTAATATATGTAATATAGTGTGCTTATGCTTTATGATATATGTAAAAATTTCTCGTATTAATAAGTATTTTTTATGAATCTAACTCTTGTCTATTTTACAGTTTAAAAACACAAAATGGATAGACAACACAATATTTTAAGAGACCTACCCGGAGACATGATTGATGAAATCTTGTCTAGAGTCGGTCAGAATTCCTCGGCACAACTATTTAAGGCGAGATCAGTTTGTAAGACATTCGAAGAACGTTCCAAGAATGTCTTGGTTTATAAGAGACTTTCGTTTGAAAGATGGGGGATATCACATTGGGAAACCCATAAGTTACGATGTGTTTACTTTGACACATATATTGCGGGGAACCCAAATGCTATTTTACGCAACGGGTTAAGAAATTATTTTGACTCAATGTATCCGAATATAGGACTTCATGATTTAGAAAAAGCGGCTAACATGCAACATAAAGAAGCATGCTATGCTTACGGGTTAGTAATGTTCGCTTCTCACCAAAGTGAAAAAAAGAACATCGGGCTACAGCTATTAAACAAAACGTTCCCACAAGTGACGGAGTCGGTAATTGGGGTAAGAAATGAGGTTTTTAGATTGTTACGGGACTGTTGGACATTACGTAACCCTCGTCCCTTTGACGACGTTACAACACGCTGTCTTATCAACGGCCATAACGGTTATGTTCCACAAGACCAAGGATGGGAAGTAGTCCTAGTAAAACCAGAATGCATGACTTGTTTCTGGACGTATGAATTACGTGTCTTTATTGCCTTTGCTGAACGACTTATGTACTAGCTAGAATTATCTTCACAACTATCTTGTATCAAAGTTATTGTGTGCTATATTTCATGCTTTATGTAAAATAAGCGGTATTGTAAGTTTGTAAAATATTGTATAAAAGTTTGAACGTGAAATATTATTATAATCAGTTTTTCATATAGAATTGTAGTAGTTGAATTGTATATTAGCTACTAAGTATGAACTTAACGGGTAGGTACTACCCGAATTTAAACTTATAAAACGCTAATATGAAGAAAAAACTTTTATAAATGAGTTCATATTATGCTACGAAGTACTATTAACTACTCTTAATATTCTGTATGATTAACTTGTTCCATTTGACTATTTTGAAGGAAATGGCACCGACTACTCGACACACCGTGAATATGAATGAAGAGGAATTCCGTACTTTTCTAGCTTCAAACATAGCTGCAGTACAGGCTGCGCTACATACCAACAATAACCTTGGATCTAGCAGTACAGGAAATCGTGTAGGATGCACCTTCAAAGAATTCACTGCCTGCAAACCTTTGGAATTTGATGGAACCGAAGGACCGATCGGATTGAAACGGTGGACCGAGAAGGTCGAATCGGTGTTTGCCATAAGTAAGTGTACTGAAGAGGACAAAGTGAAGTATGCTACGCATACCTTCACAGGTTCTGCGTTAACATGGTGGAATACCTATCTAGAGAAAGTGGGACAAGATGATGTGTACGCACTACCGTGGTCAGCATTCAAGCACTTGATGAACGAGAAGTACCGTCCCAGAACCGAGGTCAATAAGCTCAAGACAGAACTTAGAGGGTTACGAACCCAAGGATTTGATATTACCACATACGAAAGACGATTCACAGAATTGTGCCTATTGTGTCCGGGAGCGTTCGAAGATGAGGAAGAGAAGATCGACGCGTTTGTGAAAGGATTACCGGAAAGAATCCAAGAAGATATAAGTTCACACGAGCCCGCCTCCATACAACAGGCATGTAGAATGGCTCACAAACTAGTGAACCAGATTGAGGAAAGAATTAAAGAACAGACGGCTGAAGAGGCCAATGTGAAACAAGTTAAAAGAAAGTGGGAGGAAAACGGTGATAAGAATCACCAATACAACAACAACAGCAATTACAATAATAATCGCAACAATTATCCCAACAATCGCAACATCAATCGCAACTACAACAAATGGCCCAACAACAACAACAACAACAACAACAACAACAACAACAACAACAACAACAGCAACTACAACAATCGTCCCAACAACAATAACAACCGCAACAACAACAACAATCAGAAGCAGCTATGCCAAAGGTGTGAAAAGTATCACTCGGGGTTCTGCACCAAATTTTGCAACAAGTGTAAAAGAAATGGTCATAGCACGGCGAAGTGTGAGGTCTACGGACCAGGGGTTAACAGAACGAAAGGAACAAATGGTGTCGGAACGAGTAATGGCAGAGCAAGTAGTGTCGGAGCAAGTTATGCCAATGTAGTTTGTTATAAATGTGGAAAACCGGGCCACATTATTAGAAATTGCCCGAACCAGGAGAACACGAATGGACAAGGCCGCGAAAGAGTTTTCAATATTAATGCGGCAGAGGCACAGGAAGACCCGGAGCTTGTTACGGGTACGTTTCTTATTGACAATAAATCTGCTTACGTTTTATTTGATTCGGGTGCGGATAGAAGCTATATGAGTAGAGATTTTTGTGTTAAATTAAGTTGTCCATTGACGCCGTTGGATAGTAAATTTTTACTCGAATTAGCAAATGGTAAATTAATTTCAGCAGATAATATATGTCGGAATCGAGAAATTAAACTGGTTAGCGAAACATTTAAGATTGATTTGATAATCGGTATGGACTGGTTGAAAGAAGTGAAAGCAGAGATCGTTTGTTACTAAAATGCAATTCGCATTATACGAGAAAAAGGAAAACCCTTAATGGTGTTCGGAGAAAAGGGCAACACGAAGCTACATCTTATAAGTAATTTGAAGGCACAAAAACTAATAAGAAAAGGTTGCTATGCTGTTCTAGCACACGTCGAGAAAGTATAAACTGAAGAAAAGAGCATCAATGATGTTCCCATTGCAAAAGAATTTCCCGATGTATTTCCGAAAGAATTACCGGGATTACCCCCACATCGATCCGTTGAATTTCAAATAGATCTTGTACCAGGAGCTGCACCAATAGCTCGTGCTCCTTACAGACTCGCACCCAGCGAGATGAAAGAACTGCAAAGCCAATTACAAGAACTTTTAGAGCGTGGTTTCATTCGACCAAGCACATCACCGTGGGGAGCTCCTGTTTTGTTTGTCAAGAAGAAAGATGGTACATTCAGGTTGTGTATCGACTACCGAGAGTTGAACAAACTTACCATCAAGAACTGCTACCCACTACCGAGAATCGACGACTTATTTGATCAACTACAAGGCTCGTCTGTTTATTCAAAATTTGACTTACGTTCCGGGTATCATCAAATACGGGTGAAAGAAGATGATATTCCAAAGACTGCTTTCAGAACATGTTACGGTCATTACGAGTTTATGGTCATGCCATTTGGTTTAACTAATGCACCAGCTGTGTTCATGGACCTTATGAACCGAGTGTGTGGACCATACCTTGACAAGTTTGTCATTGTTTTCATTGATGACATACTTATTTACTCAAAGAATGACCAAGAACACGGTGAACATTTGAGAAAGGTGTTAGAAGTATTGAGGAAGGAAGAATTGTACGCTAAATTTTCAAAGTGTGCATTTTGGTTGGAAGAAGTTCAATTCCTCGGTCACATAGTGAACAAAAAAGGTATTAAGGTGGATCCGGCAAAGATAGAAACTGTTGAAAAGTGGGAAACCCCGAAAACTCCGAAACACATACGCCAGTTTTTAGGACTAGCTGGTTACTACAGAAGGTTCATCCAAGACTTTTTCAGAATAGCAAAACCCTTGACTACATTAACGCATAAAGGGAAGAAATTTGAATGGAAGGATGAACAAGAGAAAGCGTTTCAGTTATTGAAGAAAAAGCTAACTACGGCACCTATATTGTCATTGCCTGAAGGGAATGATGATTTTGTGATTTATTGTGACGCATCAAAGCAAGGTCTCGGTTGTGTATTAATGCAACGAACGAAGGTGATTGCTTATGCGTCTAGACAATTGAAGATTCACGAGAAAAATTATACGACGCATGATTTGGAATTAGGCGCGATTGTTTTTGCATTAAAGACTTGGAGGCACTACTTATATGGGGTCAAAAGTATTATATATACCGACCACAAAAGTCTTCAACACATATTTAATCAGAAACAACTGAATATGAGGCAGCGTAGGTGGATTGAATTGTTGAATGATTACGACTTTGAGATTCGTTACCACCCGGGGAAGGCAAATGTGGTAGCCGACGCCTTGAGCAGGAAGGACAGAGAACCCATTTGAGTAAAATCTATGAATATAATGATTCACAATAACCTTACTACTCAAATAAAGGAGGCGCAACAAGGAGTTTTAAAAGAGGGAAATTTAAAGGATGAAATACCCAAAGGATCAGAGAAGCATCTTAATATTCGGGAAGACGAAACCCGGTATTGGGCTGAAAGGATTTGGGTACCAAAATTTGGAGATATGAGAGAAATGGTACTTAGAGAAGCTCATAAAACCAGATACTCAATACATCCTGGAACGGGAAAGATGTACAAGGATCTCAAGAAACATTTTTGGTGGCCGGGTATGAAAGCTGATGTTACTAAATACGTAGGAGAATGTTTGACGTGTGATAAGGTCAAAGCTGAGCATCAGAAACCATCAGGTCTACTTCAACAACCCGAAATCTCGGAATGGAAATGGGAAAACATTACCATGGATTTCATCACTAAATTGCCAAGGACTGCAAGTGGTTTTGATACTATTTGGGTAATAGTTGATCATCTCACCAAATCAGCACACTTCCTGCCAATAAGAGAAGATGACAAGATGGAGAAGTTAGCACGACTGTATTTGAAGGAAGTCGTCTCCAGACATGGAATACCAATCTCTATTATCTCTGATAGGGATGGCAGATTTATTTCAAGATTCTGGCAGACATTACAGCAAGCATTAGGAACTCGTCTAGACATGAGTACTGCCTATCATCCACAAACTGATGGGCAGAGCGAAAGGACGATACAAACGCTTGAAGACATGCTATGAGCATGTGTTATTGATATCGGAAACAGTTGGGATCGACATCTACCGTTAGCAAAATTTTCCTACAACAACAGCTACCATTCAAGCATTGAGATGGCACCATTTGAAGCACTTTATGGTAGAAAGTGCAGGTCTCCGATTTGTTGAAGTGAAGTGGGGGATAGATAGATTACGGGTCCGGAGATAATACAAGAAACTACAGAGAAGATCATCCAAATTCAACAACGGTTGAAAACCGCCCAAAGTCGACAAAAGAGCTACGCTGACATTAAAAGAAAAGATATAGAATTTGAAATTGGAGAGATGGTCATGCTTAAAGTTGCACCTTGGAAAGGCGTTGTTCGATTTGGTACACGAGGAAAATTAAATCCAAGGTATATTGGACCATTCAAGATTATTGATCGTGTCGGACCAGTAGCTTACCGACTTGAGTTACCTCAACAACTCGCGGCTGTACATAACACTTTCCACGTCTCGAATTTGAAGAAATGTTTTGCTAAAGAAGATCTCACTATTTCGTTAGATGAAATCCAAATCAACGAAAAACTTCAATTTATCGAAGAACCCGTCGAAATAATGGATCGTGAGGTTAAAAGACTTAAGCAAAACAAGATACCAATTGTTAAGGTTCGATGGAATGCTCATAGAGGACCCGAGTTCACCTGAGAACGAGAAGATCAGATGAAGAAGAAATACCCGCATTTATTTCCAGAAGATACGTCAACACCTCCAAATGCTTAAAATTTCGGGACGAAATTTATTTAACGGGTAGGTACTGTAGTGACCCGAAACTTTCCATGTTTATATATATTAATTGAGATGGATATTTACATGATTAAATGTTTCCAACATGTTAAGCAATCAAACTTGTTAAGACTTGATTAATTGAAATATGTTTCATATAGACAATTGACCACCCAAGTTGACCGGTGATTCACGAACGTTAAAACTTGTAAAAACTATATGATGACATATATATGGATATATATATAGTTAACATGATACTATGATAAGTAAACATATCATTAAGTATATTAACAATGAACTACATATGTAAAAACAAGACTACTAACTTAATGATTTTTAAACGAGACATATATGTAACGATTATCGTTGTAAAGATATTTAATGTATATATATCATATTAAGAGATATTCATACATGATAATATAATAATTTAAAATCTCATTTGATATTATAAACATTGGATTAACAACATTTAACAAGATCGTTAACCTAAAGGTTTCAAAACAACACTTACATGTAACGACTAACGATGACTTAACGACTCAGTTAAAATGTATATACATGTAGTGTTTTAATATGTATTTATACACTTTTGAAAGACTTCAATACACTTATCAAAATACTTCTACTTAACAAAAATGCTTACAATTACATCCTCGTTCAGTTTCATCAACAATTCTACTCGTATGCACCCGTATTCGTACTCGTACAATACACAGCTTTTAGATGTATGTACTATTGGTATATACACTCCAATTATCAGCTCTTAGCAGCCCATGTGAGTCACCTAACACATGTGGGAACCATCATTTGGCAACAAGCATGAAATATCTCATAAAATTACAAAAATATGAGTAATCATTCATGACTTATTTACATGAAAACAAAATTACATATCCTTTATATCTAATCCATACACCAACGACCAAAAACACCTACAAACACTTTCATTCTTCAATTTTCTTCATCTAATTGATCTCTCTCAAGTTCTATCTTCAAGTTCTAAGTGTTCTTCATATATTCTACAAGTTCTAGTTACATAAAATCAAGAATACTTTCAAGTTTGCTAGCTCACTTCCAATCTTGTAAGGTGATCATCCAACCTCAAGAAATCTTTGTTTCTTACAGTAGGTTATCATTCTAATACAAGGTAATAATCATATTCAAACTTTGGTTCAATTTCTATAACTATAACAATCTTATTTCAAGTGATGATCTTACTTGAACTTGTTTTCGTGTCATGATTCTGCTTCAAGAACTTCGAGCCATCCAAGGATCCGTTGAAGCTAGATATATTTTTTTCTTTTCCAGTAGGTTTATCCAAGGAACTTGAGGTAGTAATGATGTTCATAACATCATTCGATTCATACATATAAAGCTATCTTATTCGAAGGTTTAAACTTGTAATCACTAGAATATAGTTTAGTTAATTCTAAACTTGTTCGCAAATAAAAGTTAATCCTTCTAACTTGACTTTTAAAATCAACTAAACACATATTCTATATCTATATGATATGCTAACTTAATGATTTAAAACCTGGAGACACGAAAAACACCGTAAAACCGAATTTACGCCGTCGTAGTAACACCGCGGGCTGTTTTGGGTTAGTTAATTAAAAACTATGATAAACTTTGATTTAAAAGTTGTTATTCTGAGAAAATGATTTTTATTATGAACATGAAACTATATCCAAAAATTATGGTTAAACTCAAAGTGGAAGTATGTTTTCTAAAATGGTCATCTAGACGTCGTTCTTTCGACTGAAATGACTACCTTTACAAAAACAACTTGTAACTTATTTTTCCGACTATAAATCTATACTTTTTCTGTTTAGATTCATAAAATAGAGTTCAATATGAAACCATAGCAATTTGATTCACTCAAAACGGATTTAAAATGAAGAAGTTATGGGTAAAACAAGATTGGATAATTTTTCTCATTTAAGCTACGTGAAAATTGGTAACAAATCTATTCCAACCATAACTTAATCAACTTGTATTGTATATTATGTAATCTTGAGATACCATAGACACGTATACAATGTTTCGACCTATCATGTCGACACATCTATATATATTTCGGAACAACCATAGACACTCTATATGTGAATGTTGGAGTTAGCTATACAGGGTTGAGGTTGATTCCAAAATATATATAGTTTGAGTTGTGATCAATACTGAGATACGTATACACTGGGTCGTGGATTGATTCAAGATAATATTTATCGATTTATTTCTGTACATCTAACTGT
The DNA here is from genome assembly GCF_046630445.1 of Rutidosis leptorrhynchoides. Lineage (NCBI taxonomy): Eukaryota > Viridiplantae > Streptophyta > Magnoliopsida > Asterales > Asteraceae > Rutidosis > Rutidosis leptorrhynchoides. The sequence continues at coordinate 384,772,519 of NC_092343.1, read as the reverse complement.
GGACAACTAGTTGTAGGTTACTAACGAGGACAGCTGACTTAATAAACTTAAAACATCAAAATATATTAAAAGTGTTGTAAATATATTTTGAACATACTTTGATATATATTTATATATTGTTATAGGTTCGTGAATCAACCAGTGGCCAAGTCTTACTTCCCGACGAAGTAAAAATCTGTGAAAGTGAGTTATAGTCCCACTTTTAAAATCTAATATTTTTGGGATGAGAATACATGCAGGTTTTATAAATGATTTACAAAATAGACACAAGTACGTGAAACTACATTCTATGGTTGAATTATCAAAATCGAATATGCCCCTTTTTATTAAGTCTGATAATCTAAGAATTAGGGAACAGACACCCTAATTGACGCGAATCCTAAAGATAGATCTATTGGGTCTAACAAACCCCATCCAAAGTACCAGATGCTTTAGTACTTCGAAATTTATATCATATCCGAAGGGTGTCCCGGAATGATGGGGATATTCTTATATATGCATCTTGTTAATGTCGGTTACCAGGTGTTCACCATATGAATGATTTTTATCTCTATGTATGGGATGTGTATTGAAATATGAAATCTTGTGGTCTATTATTATGATTTGATATATATAGGTTAAACCTATAACTCACCAACATTTTTGTTGACGTTTTAAGCATGTTTATTCTCAGGTGATTATTAAGAGCTTCCGCTGTCGCATACTTAAATAAGGACGAGATTTGGAGTCCATGCTTGTATGATATTGTGTAAAAACTGCATTCAAGAAACTTATTTTGTTGTAACATATTTGTATTGTAAACCATTATGTAATGGTCGTGTGTAAACAGGATATTTTAGATTATCATTATTTGATAATCTACGTAAAGTTTTTTTAAACCTTTATTGATGAAATAAAGGTTATGGTTTGTTTTATAATGAATGCAGTCTTTGAAAAACGTCTCATATAGAGGTCAAAACCTCGCAACGAAATCAATTAATATGGAACATTTTTAATCAATAAGAACGGGACATTTCAGTGAATATAAAATTGATTATGCGTTTTGAATAATTATAATCTCAGCTGTAACAAAACGCGTTGAAGAGAATATGTGTTTGGATCTGATTATGTGGTTTGATAACGGAATAATCATATAATCAGTTATCTCGGTGTTTGACAATTTAAATTATTTGATTATTTAACAAATAAAATTACTAATATAGACATTCATAAAAATAATAAATGACTGTACTACTTAAGTTTAACCTACGAAAATTCATTTATATATCTCGTAACAACTGATAATACAAATCTGTTTGTCAATGTACGATTTTCTGAATATTACTAATAAATTTGAAGTGGATTAATTGTACAGTAATAATAATAATTCTAAAGTAGATCATAATGATATCATATATCTATTTGCTCTTTAGTTAGTTTTAGGGTTTATTTTTTGCTTTTGAGCCTTGTAGCGTGTGGGTTGTATTCTTGTTTGTCTTTTTCATCTATTGATGAAATGACTATGTTTTATGTTATCGATATTTAGCTAAAAAAAAAAATAGAAAAAAAGTACGGAATAGATAGCACAAAAGTAAATTAAAGAATCAAATCAAATACTAATACATGACAAACATTGCATCCTGGTGTACATGTAAAAAAAATATTAGCCCCGAAATGTTATATGTACGGGATATGAGAATTATACGAGGGTATATGGGGAAGTAATGGTCAAAGAATTGAAAATTAAATGATGCGTTTTGCAACAGTATATATTACTTCTTGAAAACTACGTTTAGAATCCTTAATGTTGCAATTAATTGATAGTTGATTTTTATTATTTGCAAAACACTATTATATGATTTTTTATTACTTAGAAACGTGATAATTAAAAAATCAACTTTCAATCGCAACCCCAAATACCCCCTAAGATGTATGAAAATAATTCATCTTTATGTAATAATCGAAAAAGCAAATTTATCGGTCAACTAAAATCGTGTAACATATTTTCGGTATATATCTCAAACGTGTACTGTAAATGGAATGAGATATCATGCATTGTATAGGAAAATAAGTCGTGATTATCTATTCCTTAAATATAGTCTAGGTCGATATTCTTTTCTAGTTGATAGTCATGTATCATGTGTATTTATACTCACTCCCATATCAATGAAAATCATCGAGATTAATTTTCTTATATGGTATTTTATTCCTCCTCTTCTTCAACTACAAACCAAATCTCCTTTTCTCTGTTCGACATGGCTGAAACTCAGAAATTTCACCCCGCTATCACGGTCAACAACATCAAAAATTTCATTCCCATCACCCTTGAAATGGAGAACGACAAGTACGCGTGTTTGGCCGAGCTCTTTAAGATACATTGTCGGGCATTCCAAGTCATTGAACACATCATTCATAAGGATCCTTCATCGGATACCACTGAATCAACCACGACTGCTGCAAACACCCCCACTCCCAGCCCTGAAACATGAGCTCTTCTAGACGCCATCGTGCTCCAATGGATTTATTCCACCATCTCTGGCGACCTCCTTAAAACCATTCTCACCCCCGACTTCACTGCCCAACAAGCATGGGAACGTGTCAAAAGCATCTTCTATGATAACGAGAATTCTCGGGCCGTTCAACTTCAATATGAGTTTACCAACATCCATCAAGACAACTTTCCCAACATCTCGGCGTATTGCCAAGAACTCAAGACCATTACCGACCAACTCAACAACGTTGGTCATAAGCTTCTCTATAACACCCATGTTCTTCGGTTGATCGCGAGTCTCAACGAAAGCTACAGTCAGATTGGTACACTTCTTGCACACACCAAACCATTGCCTTCTTTCTATGATGCTAGATCCATGCTTATTTTGGAAGAAAGTAGGAAACAAAAGTTGGCTTCTATTGCGGCTTCAAATGCTACTACTGCTTTGATTAATTCTACGATCAAAACACCACAGCCCAACAATCAAATCGTTCTTCAAATAGACGTGATCGAGGTTCGTTTCGTGGTCAAAACAACAGGGGACACGGTAATTTTTCACGGGGCAGAGGTGTAACTACCCGAGTTCCAACTCATCATTTTCCGGTTATCTGCCTCAACAATGTAGTGACCCGAACTTTTCCATGTTTATATATATTAAATGAAATTGATATTTACATGCTTAAGTGTTTCCAACATGTTAAGCAATCAAACTTGTTAAGACTTGATTAATTGAAATAGGTTTCATATAGACAATTGACCACCCAAGTTGACCGGTGATTCACGAACGATAAAACTTGTAAAAACTATATGATGACATATATATGATTATATATATAGTTAACATGATATTATGATAAGTAAGTATCTCATTAGGTATTTTAACAATGAGTTATATACATAAAATTGTGTTTATTGAATTAAGAAACTTGAAACGATATATATAACGATTATCGTTATAACAACGTCTTACTAATTACATATGAATCATATTAAGATATTGAGACACTCTGTTTAATCATGATAAATGATAAGTAAACATGTCATTAAGTGTATTAACAATGAACTACGTATGTAAAAACAAGATTACTAACTTAATGATTTCGAAACGAGATATATATGTAACGATTATCGTTGTAACAACATTTAACTGTATATATATCATGCTAAGATATATTAATATATCAAAATATCATGATAATGTAATAATTTAACATCTCTTTAGATATAATAAACAATGGGTTAACAACATTTAACAAGATCGTTAACCTAAAGGTTTCAAAACAACATTTACATGTAACGACTAACGATGACTTAACGACTCAGTTAAAATGTATATACATGTAGTGTTTTAATATGTATTCATACACTTTTGAAAGACTTCAAGACACTTATCAAAATACTTCTACTTAACAAAAATGCTTACAATTACATCCTCGTTCAGTTTCATCAACAATTCTACTCGTATGCACCCGTATTCGTACTCGTACAATACACAACTTTTAGATGTATGTACTATTGGTATATACACTCCAATGATCAGATCTTAGCAGCTCATGTGAGTCACCTAACACATGTGAGAACCATCATTTGGCAACTAGCATGAAATATCTCATTAAATTACAAAAATATTAGTAATCATTCATGACTTATTTACATGTAAACAAAATTACACATCCTTTATATCTAATCCATATACCAACGAACAAAAACACCTACAAACACTTTAATTCTTCAATTTTCTTCATCTAATTGATCTCTCTCAAGTTCTATCTTCAAGTTCTAAGAGTTCTTCATAAATTCTATAAGTTCTAGTTTCATAAAATCAAGAATACTTCCAAGTTTGCTAGCTTACTTCCAATCTTGTAAAGTGATCATCCAACCTCAAGAAATCTTTCTTATTTAAAGTAAGATATCTTTCTAATACAAGGTAATACTCATATTCAAACTTTGATTCAATTTCTATAACTATAACAATCTTATTTCGAGTGGAAATCTTACTTGAACTTGTTTTCGTGTCATGATTCTGCTTCAAGAACTTTCAAGCCATCCAAGGATTCTTTGAAGCTAGATCTATTTTTTTTATTTCCAGTAGGTTTATCCACAAAACCTGAGGTAGTAATGATGTTCATAACATCATTCGATTCATATATATATATATATATATATATATATATATATATATATATATATATATATATATATATATATATATATATATATATATATATAACTACCTTATTCGAAGGTTTAAACTTGAAATCACTAGAACATAGTTTAGTTAATTCTAAACTTGTTCGTAAAAAAAAGTTAATCCTTCTAACTTGACTTTTAAAATCAACTAAACACATGTTCTATATCTATATGATATGCTAACTTAATGATTTAAAACCTGGAAACACGAAAAACACCGTAAAACCGGACATACGCCGTCGTAGTAACACCGCGGGCTGTTTTGGGTTTGATAATTAAAAACTATGATAAACTTTGATTTAAATTTGTTCTTCTGGGAAAATGATTTTTCTTATGAATATAAAACTATATCCAAAAATCATGGTTAAACTCAAAGTGGAAGTATGTTTTTCAAAATGGTAATCAAGACGTCGTTCTTTCGACTGAAATGACTACCTCTTACAAAAACGACTTGTAACTTATATTTCCGACTATAAACCTATACTTTTTCTGTTTATATTAATAAAATAGAGTTCAATATGAAACCATAGCAATTTGATTCACTCAAAACGGATTTAAAACGAAGAAGTTATGGGTAAAACAAGATTGCATATTTTTTTATTGTTGTAGCTACGGGAAATATTGTAACAATTCTATACAAATCATATCCTAGCTAACTTATATTGTATTATACATGTATTCTAATATATTATGTAATCTTGGGATACCATAGATACGTATGCAAATGTTTTGACATATCGTATCGACCCATCTATATATATTATTTGGAACAACCATAGACACTCTATATGCAGTAACGTTGGAGTTAGCTATACAGGGTTGAGGTTGATTCCAAAAATATATATACTTTGAGTTGTGATCTAGCCTGAGACGTATATACACTGGGTTGTGGATTGATTCAAGATAATATATATCGATTTATTTCTGTACATCTAACTGTGGACAACTAGTTGTAGGTTACTAACGAGGACAGCTGACTTAATAAATTTAAAACAGTAAAACGTATTAAAAATGTTGTAAATATATTTTGAACATACTTTGATATATATGTACATATTTGTTATAGGTTCGTGAATCGACCAGTGGCCAAGTCTTACTTCCCGACGAAGTAAAAATCTGTGAAATTGAGTTATAGTCCCACTTTTAATATCTAATATTTTGGGATGAGAATACATGCAGTTTTATAAATGTTTTACGAAATAGACACAAGTAATTGAAACTACATTATACGGGTGAATGATCGAAGCCGAATATGCCCCTTTTGCTTGGTAACCTAAGAATTAGTAAACCGATCTACTAATTGACGATAATCCTAAAGATAGATCTATTGGGCCTAACGAACCCCATCCAAAGTACCGGATGCTTTAGTACTTTGAATTCGTTTATATCATGTCCGAAGGATTTCCCAGAATGATAGGGGATATTCTTATATGCATCTTGTTAATTTCGGTTACCAGGTGTTCACCATATGAATGATTTTTATCTCTATGTATGGGATGTATATTGAAATATGAAATCTTGTGGTCTATTATTACGATTTGATAAATATATAGGTTAAACCTATAACTCACCAACATTTTTGTTGACGTTTTAAGCATGTTTATTCTCAGGTGATTATTAAGAGCTTCCACTGTTGCATACTAAAATAAGGACAAGATTTGGAGTCCATGCTTGTATAATATTGTTTAAAACTGCATTGGAAATTTACTTTGTTGTAACAATTAATATTGTAAACCAATATGTATTGGTAGTGTGTAAGTGTGATATTTTTTAGATTATCATTTCTGATAATCTAGGTGGTATCCTTTTAACCTTGTCGATAAAATAAAGGTTATGATTTGTTTTTAAAAACGAATGCAGTCTTTGAAAAACGTCTCATATAGAGGTCAAAACCTCGCAACGAAATCAATTAATATGGAACGTTTATAATCAATATGAACGGGACATTTCAATTGGTATCCGAGCGTTGGTCTTAGAGAACCAGAAAATTGCATTAGTGTGTCTTACCGAGTTTGTTAGGATGCATTAGTGAGTCTGGACTTCGACCGTGTTTTTCTTCAAAAACGATTGCTTAACATTTTTTTGTTGAAAACTATATATTATTAACATGTAAATATTATGTGATATATTAATCTCTTAACGTGTTTGATATTGTGTGATAGATGTCTACCTCTAGTACAAATTCCATTGATTCACCTAATAATAATGAAGAGTCGAATATATTTTGGGAAGATTCACAAATTCCCGAAGAGGAACCGGAAGAGGAGGAATCGGAAGAGGAGGAACCGGAAGAGGAGGAACCAGAAGAGGAGGAATTAGAAGAGGAGGAACCAGAAGAAGAAGAGGTTCCGGAGGAAAAAATATTGATACCTACAGTAAATCGATTAAATAAAAGAAAATCCTCAACCAACGGACCAAAGTTAATAATGGTCAATGGTGTTTCCGCCGAGGAAGCAAAATATTGGGAAGATTACCAATTTTTCGATGAATTGGATCCTGATGAGGATTCCGATGATGTTATAGAAATTACCTCGACCCAATTTAATAAAGCGAAAGAAAATAATAAGGGAAAAGGTATAAAAATAGAGAAACCCGATTCCAACCCTGATGAACTTTATATGTATCGGCAACATCCGTATTTCCTAAAATGTAACAATGACCCGGGAACCTCTAAACCACCAGGTTTTTCTAAACCATTATAGAAAATGACGGCTCGTATTAGAGGAACACCATATATTCCTAGAAAATTAGGAAAACGAACTAAGTTTGAAGAAGAAGATACCAGTGATTCAGATTAGAGGGTTGTAATCATGTTGTGTATTATATGTATTGTAGTGTGCTTGTACTTTTATGTTCTATGTAAAATATTGCTTGTATTGTTTGTTATTACGAATCTAATCCTTGTCTATTTTACAGTATAAAAACAAAATGGACGTTAAGGGTAGACAACCGAATATTTTAGAAGACCTACCAGAGGATATGATTGAGGAAATCTTGTCTAGAGTCGGTCAGAATTCATCAGCACATTTAGTTATGGCGAAATTAACTTGTCAAACATTTGAAAGACTTTCCAGAAATGCCTTAGTTTATACAAGGCTTTCCTTTGATAGGTGGGGTATATCACATTGGGGAGACCGTAAGTTACGACGTGTTTTCTTTAAAGCGTTAAATGCGGGGAATCCAAATGCAATTTTACGCTACGGGTTAAGAACCTATTTTGACTCAACATATCCCAACATAGGATTTCGTGAATTACAAAGAGCTTCTAACATGCAACATAAAGAAGCATGTTATGCTTACGGGTTAGTGTTGTTCGCTTCTTACCAAAGTGAGAAAAAGAACATCGGATTGCAACTTTTAAATAAAATCTTCCCACAAGTGACGGATTCAGTAGTTGGGGTGAGAAACAAGGTTTTTAGATTATTACGGGGCTGTTGGACATTACGAAACCCTCGTCCTTTTGACGACATTACAACATGCTGCCTAGCCAATGGTCATAACGGTTATTTTCCACAAAACCAAGGATGGGAAGTCGTCTTAGTAAAACCAGAATGCATGACTTGTTTCTGGACTTATGAATTACGTGTCTTTATTTCTTTTGCTGAACAACTTGCGTATTAACTAGAATTGCCTTTATACCTGCCGAGTAGCAATGTTATTATGTGTTATATTTCATCCTATATGTATAATAGTGGTATTGTAAGTTTGTAATATTTTGTATAAAGTTTGAACGCGAAATTTTATTGTAATAAGTTTTTCATATAGAAGCGTAGTAGTTAAGTTGTATAGTAGCCATTAAGTATGAACTTAACGGGTAGGTACTACCCGAATTAAAACTATAAAATGCTAATATGAAGAAAAAGCTTTTATAAATAAGTTTATATTATGTTACGAAATACTATTGACTACTCTTAAATTCTATATGATTAACTCAATTCTTTTGGCTATTTTTGAAGGAAATGGCACCGGCAACTCGTCAGAATTTGAACATGAGTGAGGAAGACTTCCGTGTTTTCCTTGCAGCAAACATAGCCACAGTACAGGCTGCGATGAAAAATAACAATAACTCTGGATCTAGCAATGGAACTAATTTCACAAGAAATCGTGAAGGATGCTCCTACAAAGAATTCACTACCTGCAAACCTTTGGAATTTGATGGAACCGAAGGGCCAATTGGATTGAAACGGTGGACCGAGAAGGTCGAATCGGTGTTTGCCATAAGTAAGTGTACTGAAGAGGACAAAGTTAAGTATGCTACGCATACTTTCATATGTACGACTTTAACATGGTGGAATACCTATCTTGAGCAGGTAGGACAAGATGCTGCTTACGCACTCCCATGGTCAGCATTCAAGCAATTGATGAACGAGCAGTACCGTCCTAGAAACGAGGTCACTAAGCTCAAGGCAGAGCTTAGAGAGTTACGAACACAAGGGTTCGACATTACCACGTATGAACGATAATTCACAGAGTTGTGCCTATTGTGTCCAGGAACATTCGAAGATGAAGAAGAGAAGATCGACACGTTTGTAAAAGGGTTACCAGTAAGGATTCAAGAAGATGTGAGTTCACACGAGCCCGCTTCCATACAGAAGGCAAGTCGAATGGCTCATAAACTCATAAATCAGATTGAGGGGAGAATTAAAGAACAGGCAGCCGAAGAAACCAACACGAAACAACTCAAGAGGAAGTGGGAGGAAAACAGTGACAAGAGTCACCAGTACAACAACGAAAACAACAATTACTACCACAATCGCAATAACTATCCCAACAACCGCAACATAAATCACAACAACAACAATCACAATCCCAACAACAACAACTACAACAACAACAATTACAATAATCGTCCCAACAACAATAACAACCGCAACAACAACAATAATCAGAAACAGCAATGCCAAAGGTGTGAAGAGAATCACCCGGGGTTCTGCACAACATTTTGCAACAGGTGTAAAATAAATGGTCATAGCGCGATAAAGTGTGAGGTCTACGGACCAATGTATAACAGAACTAAAGGAACAAATAATGCCGGAACGAGTAATGTTGGAACAAGTAGTGTCGGAGCAAGTACTGCCAACATAGTCTGTTATAAATATGGAAAACCGGGCCACATTATTAAAAATTGCCCAAATCAGGGGAATACTAATGGGCAGGGCCGTGGAAGAGTTTTCAATATTAATACGGCAGAAGCGCAGGAAGACCCGGAGCTTGTTACGGGTACGTTTCTCATTGACAATAAATCTGCTTATGTTTTATTTGATTCGGATGCGGATAGAAGCTATATGAGTAGAGATTTTTGTGCTAAACTAAGTTGCTCACCGACGCCCTTGGATAATAAATTTTTACTCGAATTAGCAAATGGTAAATTAATTACAGCAGATAATATATGTCGGAATCGAGAAATTAAACTGGTTAACGAAACATTTAAGATTGACTTGATACCAGTAGAGTTAGGGAGTTTTGATGTGATAATCGGTATGGACTGGTTGAAAGAAGTGAAAGCAGAGATCATTTATTACAAAAATGCAATTCACATTATACGAGAAAAAGAAAAACCCTTAATGGTGTACGGAGAAAAGAGTAACGCGAAGTTAAACCTTATTAGTAATCTGAAGGCACAAAAACTAATAAGAAAAGGTTGCTATGATGTGCTAGCACAAGTCGAGAAAGTCAATTCCGAAGAAAAGAACATCAATGATGTTCCCGTCGCAAAAGAATTTCCCGATGTATTTCCGAAAGAATTACCGGGACTACCTCCACACCGATCCGTTGAATTTCAAATAGACCTTGTACCAGGAGCTGCACCAATAGCTCGTGCTCCATACAGACTCGCACCTAGCGTAATGAAGGAACTTCAGAGCCAATTACAAGAAATTTTAGAGCGTGGTTTCATTCGACCAAGCACATCACCGTGGGGTGCTCCTGTTTTGTTTGTCAAGAAGAAGGATGGTACATTTAGGTTATGTATCGACTACCGAGAGTTGAACAAACTTACCATCAAGAACCGCTACCCACTACCAAGAATCGATGACTTATTTGATCAACTACAAGGCTCGTCGGTTTATCCAAAGATTGATTTACGTTCTGGGTATCATCAAATGCGGGTGAAGGAGGATGATATTCCAAAGACTACTTTTAGAATGCGTTACGGTCATTACGAGTTTATGGTTATGCCGTTTGGGTTGACTAACACACCAGCTGTGTTCATGGACCTCATGAACCGAGTGTGTGGACCATACCTTGACAAGTTTGTCATTGTTTTCATCGATGACATACTTATTTACTCTAAGAATGATCAAGAGCACGAAGAACATTTGAGAAAAGTACTAGAGTTGCTGAGGAAAGAAAAACTGTACGCTAAGTTTTCAAAGTGTGCATTTTGGTTGGAAGAAGTTCAATTCCTCGGTCACATAGTGAACAAAGAAGGTATTCAGGTGGATCCAGCAAAGATTAAAACTGTTGAAAAGTGGGAAACCCCGAAAACTCCGAAACATATACGCCAATTCTTAGGACTAGCTGGTTACTACAGAAGGTTCATCCAAGATTTTTCCAGAATAGCAAAACCCTTGACTGCATTAACGCATAAAGGGAGAAAATTTGAATGGAAGGATGAACAAGAAAAGGCGTTTCAATTGTTAAAGAAAAAGTTAACTACAGCACCTATATTGTCATTACCTAAAGGGAATGATAATTTTGTGATATATTGTGACGCCTCAAAGCAAGGTCTCGGTTGTGTATTAATGCAACAAACGAAGGTAATTGCTTATGCGTCTAGACAATTGAATATTCACGAGCAGAATTATACGACGCATGATTTGGAATTAGGCGCGGTTGTTTTTGCATTAAAGACTTGGAGGCACTACTTATATGGGGTTAAAAGTAGTATATATACCGACCACAAAAGTCTTCAACATATATATAATCAGAAACAACTGAATATGAGGCAGCGTAGGTGGATTGAATTGTTGAATGATTATGACTTTGAGATTCGTTACCACCCGGGGAAGGCAAATGTGGTAGCCGACGCCTTGAGCAGAAAGGACAGAGAACCCATTAGAGTAAAAGCTATGAATATAATGATTCACACAAACCTTACTACTCAAATAAAGGAGGCGCAACAAGGAGTTTTAAAAGAGGGAAATTTAAAGGATGAAATACCCAAAGGATCGGAGAAGCATCTTAATATTCGGGAAGACGGAACCCGGTATATGGCTGAAAGAATTTGGGTACCAAAATTTGGAGATATGAGAGAAATGGTACTTAGAGAAGCTCATAAAACCAGATACTCAATACATCCTGGAACGGGGAAGATGTACAAGGATCTCAAGAAAAATTTTTGGTGGCCGGGTATGAAAGTCGATGTTGCTAAATACGTAGGAGAATGTTTGACGTGTTCCAAGGTCAAAGCGGAGCATCAGAAACCATCAGGTCTACTTCAACAACCCAAAATCCCGAATGGAAATGGGAAAATATTACCATGGATTTCATCACTAAATTGCCCAGGACTGCCAGTGGTTTTGATAATATTTGGGTAATAGTTGATCGTCTCACCAAATCAGCACACTTTCTGCCAATAAGAGAAGATGACAAGATGGAGAAGTTAACACGATTGTATTTGAAGGAAGTCGTCTCCAGACATGGAATACCAATCTCTATTATCTCTGATAGGGATGGCAGATTTATTTCAAGATTCTGGCAGACATTACAGCAAGCATTAGGAACTCGTCTAGACATGAGTACTGCCTATCATCCACAAACTGATGGGCAGAGCAAAAGGACAATACAAACGCTTGAAGACATGCTATGAGCATGTGTTATTGATTTCGGAAACAGTTGGGATCGACATCTACAGTTAGCAGAATTTTTCTACAACAACAGCTACCATTCAAGCATTGAGATGGCACCGTTTGAAGCACTTTATGATAGAAAGTGCAGGTCTCCGATTTGTTGGAGTGAAGTGGGGGATAGACAGATTACGGGTCTAGAGATAATACAAGAAACTACCGAGAAGATCATCCAAATTCAACAACGATTGAAAACCGCCCAAAGTCGACAAAAGAGCTACGCCGACATTAAAAGAAAAGATATAGAATTTGAAATTGGAGAGATGGTCATGCTTAAGGTTGCACCTTGGAAAGGCGTTGTTCGATTTGGTAAATGAGGGAAATTAAATCCAAGGTATATTGGACCATTCAAGATTATTGATCGTGTTGGACCAGTAGCTTACCGACTTGAGTTACCTCAACAACTCGAGGCTGTACATAACACTTTCCACGTCTCGAATTTGAAGAAATGTTTTGCTAAAGAAGATCTCACTATTCCGCAAGACGAAATCCAAATCAACGAAAAACTTCAATTAATCGAAGAACCCATCGAAATAATGGATCGTGAGGTTAAAAGACTTAAACAAAACAAGATACCAATTGTTAAGGTTCGATGGAATGCTCGTAGAGGACCCGAGTTCACCTGGGAATGAGAAGATCAGATGAAGAAGAAATACCCACACTTATTTCCAGAAGTTACGTCAACATCTCCAACTGCTTAAAATTTCGGGATGAAATTTATTTAACGGGTAGGTACTGTAGTGACCCGAACTTTTTCATGTTTATATATATTAAATGAAATTGATATTTACATGATTAAGTGTTTCCAACATGTTAAGAAATCAAACTTGTTAAGACTTGATTAATTGAAATAGGTTTCATATAGACAATTGACCACCCAAGTTGACCGGTGATTCACGAACGATAAAACTTGTAAAAACTATATGATGACATATATATGATTATATATATAGTTAACATGATATTATGATAAGTAAGTATCTCAATAGGTATTTTAACAATGAGTTATATACATAAAATTGTGTTTATTGAATTAAGAAACTTGAAACGATATATATAACGATTATCGTTATAACAACGTCTTACTAATTACATAGGAATCATATTAAGATATTGATACACTATGTTTAATCATGATAAATGATAAGTAAACATGTCATTAAGTGTATTAACAATGAACTACATATGTAAAAACAAGACTACTAACTTAATGATTTCGAAACGAGATATATATGTAACGATTATCGTTGTAACAACATTTAACTGTATATATATCATACTAAGATATATTAATATATCATAATATTATGATAATGTAATAATTTAACATCTCTTTAGATATAATAAACAATGGGTTAACAACATTTAACAAGATCGTTAACCTAAAGGTTTCAAAACAACATTTACATGTAACGACTAACGATGACTTAACGACTCAGTTAAAATGTATATGCATGTAGTGTTTTAATACGTATTCATACACTTTTGAAAGACTTTAAGACACTTATCAAAATACTTCTACTTAACAAAAATGCTTACAATTACATCCTCGTTCAGTTTCATCAACAATTCTACTCGTATGCACCCGTATTCGTACTCGTACAATACAAAGCTTTTAGATGTATGTACTATTGGTATATACACTCTAATGATCAGCTATTAGCAGTCCATGTGAGTCACCTAACACATGTGGGGACCATCATTTGGCAACTAGCATGAAATATCTCATAAAAATACAAAAATATTAGTAATCATTCATGACTTATTTACATGTAAACAAAATTACACATCATTTATATCTAATCCATATACCAATGACCAAAAACACCTACAAACACTTTCATTCTTCAATTTTCTTCATCTAATTGATCTCTCTCAAGTTCTATCTTCAAGCTCTAAGAGTTCTTTATAAATTCTATAAGTTCTAGTTTCATAAAATCAAGAATACTTCCAAGTTTGCTAGCTTACTTCCAATCTTGTAAAGTGATCATCCAACCTCAAGAAATCTTTCTTATTTACAGTAAGATATCTTTCTAATACAACGTAATACTCATATTCAAACTTTGATTCAATTTCTATAACTATAACAATCTTATTTCGAGTGAAAATCTTACTTGAACTTGTTTTCGTGTCATGATTCTGCTTCAAGAACTTTCAAGCCATCCAAGGATCCTTTGAAGCTAGATCTATTTTTCTCATTTCCAGTAGGTTTATCCACAAAACCTGAGGTAGTAATGATGTTCATAACATCATTCGATTCATATATATATAATTACCTTATTCGAAGGTTTAAACTTGAAATCACTAGAACATAGTTTAGTTAATTCTAAACTTGTTCGCAAACAAAAGTTAATCCTTCTAACTTGACTTTTAAAATCAACTAAACACATGTTCTATATCTATATGATATGCTAACTTAATGATTTAAAACCTGGAAACACGAAAAACACCGTAAAACCGGACATACGCCGTCGTAGTAACACCGCGGGCTGTTTTGGGTTTGATAGTAAAAACTATGATAAACTTTGATTTTAAACTTGTTCTTCTGGGAAAATGATTTTTCTTATAAATATGAAACTATATCCAAAAATCATGGTTAAACTCAAAGTGAAAGTATGTTTTTCAAAATGGTAATCAAGACGTCGTTCTTTCGACTAAAATGACTACCTCTTACAAAAATGACTTGTAACTTATATTTTCGACTATAAACCTATACTTTTTCTGTTTAGATTCATAAAATATAGTTTAATATGAAACCTTAGCAATTTGATTCACTCAAAACGGATTTAAAACGAAGAAGTTATGGGTAAAACAAGATTGCATATTTTTTGATTGTTGTAGCTACGGGAAATATTGTAACAATTCTATACAAATCATATCCTAGCTAACTTATATTGTATTATACATGTATTCTAATATATTATGTAATCTTGGGATACCATAGATACGTATGCAAATGTTTTGACATATCGTATCGACCCATCTATATATATTATTTGGAACAACCATAGACACTCTATATGCAGTAATGTTGGAGTTAGCTATACAGGGTTGAGGTTGATTCCAAAAA
Organism: Rutidosis leptorrhynchoides; assembly: GCF_046630445.1. NCBI lineage: Eukaryota > Viridiplantae > Streptophyta > Magnoliopsida > Asterales > Asteraceae > Rutidosis > Rutidosis leptorrhynchoides. The sequence continues at coordinate 384,756,942 of NC_092343.1, read as the reverse complement.
TATATATACTTTGAGTTGTGATCTAGCCTGAGACGTGTATACACTGGGTTGTGGATTGATTCAAGATAATATATATCGATTTATTTCTGTACATCTAACTGTGGACAACTAGTTGTAGGTTACTAACGAGGACAGCTGACTTAATAAATTTAAAACAGTAAAACGTATTAAAAATGTTGTAAATATATTTTGAACATACTTTGATATATATGTACTATTTGTTATAGGTTCGTGAATCGACCAGTGGCCAAGTCTTACTTCCCGACGAAGTAAAAATCTGTGAAATTGAGTTATAGTCCCACTTTTAATATCTAATATTTTGGGATGAGAATACATGCAGTTTTATAAATGTTTTACGAAATAGACACAAGTAATTGAAACTACATTATACGGGTGAATGATCGAAGCCGAATATGCCCCTTTTGCTTGGTAACCTAAGAATTAGTAAACCGATCTACTAATTGACACGAATCCTAAAGATAGATCTATTGGGCCTAACGAACCCCATCCAAAGTACCGGATGCTTTAGTACTTCGAATTCATTTATATCATGTCCGAAGGATTTCCCGGAATGATAGGGGATATTCTTATATGCATCTTGTTATTGTCGGTTACCAGGTGTTCACCATATGAATGATTTTTATCTCTATGTATGGGATGTATATTGAAATATGAAATCTTGTGGTCTATTATTACGATTTGATAAATATATAGGTTAAACCTATAACTCACCAATATTTTTGTTGACATTTTAAGCATGTTTATTCTCAGGTGATTATTAAGAGCTTCCGCTATTGCATACTAAAATAAGGACAAGATTTGGAGTCCATGCTTTTATAATATTGTTTAAAACTGCATTCGAAATTTACTTTGTTGTAACATATTAATATTGTAAATCAAAATGTATTGGTAGTGTGTAAGTGTGATATTTTTTAGATTATCATTTCTGATAATCTAGGTGGTGTCCTTTTAACATTGTCGATAAAATAAAGGTTATGGTTTGTTTTTAAAAACGAATGGAGTCTTTAAAAAATGTCTCATATAGAGGTCAAAACCTCGCAACGAAATCAATTAATATGGAACGTTTATAATCAATATGAACAGGACATTTCAAACAATGGGCTTACGATCCATGGGCTTGGAACACTGCTAACTGGGCTTCTCCTCCCTGCCCTTTTCCATATGCACCATTGCCGAGGCCCACATCAGGTAATAGTCAACTAGGCTTATTGGGCCCATGACCTCGTTATGCTACTTCTGTTGTGTCCACTTCTCAGCCTACTGATATCGAAGCTGCACTCCACACCATGAGCTTGAATACTCCAAATGATAATTGGTACTTAGACACTGGAGCAACGACACACATGTGACGCACCGTACAAAATCAACGTGTACGGATCATCAACAACAGGTCCATTATACAGTACAATACTACATGCTGTTTTAAAACAAGTTTTTCATTCATGAAAAGGTGACGTCTTTACCAACGTCAAATGTTTTACAAAGATAACGTGCTTCTACGAATAGAAAGCATTAACATAAGTACGTGACACAAAGGTCATTACAAAGCCATTGTTCAAATGTAACATAAGTTGTGAATGCAAAGTAAAAGTTCCATGATTGAGACATCTCTAAGTAATGCAGCGGAAGTCTAACACAGCGAGTCTGTAACAGCACGTCTAACACCAAGACTATAACAGCAAGCCTAATAGCGAAAGCAACAACGTCTAAGCACCTGAGAAATACATGCTTAAAAAGTCAACACGAATGTTGGTGAGCTATAGTTTGTTTGTAATCAGTAATGTAATGTAGACCACGAGATTTCGTATTCAAAATAGTATGAAAAGTATATGCTTATTGTAGCGACCCGACCAAATCGTCATTGACGGCGCCGACTACTTAGGTCCCATTGTGTGGTCGTAAGTCTTTAAAATGACGTTTGACCAAAACATGTCGCCTTCATTTCTTAAATAAAGATTGTTCCCAAGTTTACAATAATTGTTCAACCAAAAGTTTCGTTACAAAGTTATAAGTACAAATGAAATCTAGGCGACACAGTTTTAAATAAAGTCAATAGACGCTCCATGTATGCACATATACTCGACATCCAATGCAAGTATCAAATAATGAGCGGGAGCATGTTTCACATATCGTTCAAAGACCTGAGAAAAACATAGAAATCTGTCAACGAAAACGTTGGTGAAATCATAGGTTTAAATAAGTAAGTGAGTAAAAGTAAGTCGAACCACAAGATTTGCAACATTGATAAAATAGTAATACATTCTAAAAGTTAATATTCACGAGCACCCAATTATCAAGGCTTAACATTCCGTCCATTGATACCCCATTAATAGTGCTAGAACAACACTGTTTCCCGAAAATATATTTCATCCGTAGACGGTAGCGAACAGTCCTAGATGAGGGTTTGTCAAACTCATATGGCCATACAACATAAGTTCACGCCTACATTTACACACTGCAAGAGTAACTAATGATAATCGAATTGAGGATTTCGTTCTAAACTCGTATGTAGAATGTTTGTTTTCCTCTACTTGTGTTCACTTAGTTTAAAAGTAATGTTTATGTTTTCTCATCCCAAATGTAAGTTCAAAAGAGTAAAAGTGGGACTATGATCTCACCTTGAGTACAAGAGTGTAGCAGTACTTCAACAAGTAAATGTGCAAAGAACAATGCTAGTCTTGACCTAAACAAATAGGTTGTATCAATAATGGTAAACACGGTTGGTCAAAGATGTTCAATTAGTCCTATGGCTCGTTACGACTCAATTATATAGCATGTGAATCACGTTGTCAAGTTTCATGCATAATACAAGTATAAAAGCAATTTAGAACGATTGCATACGTATTTGGTTAAGTTTGACTAAAAGTCAAACTTGGTCAAAGTCAAAGTCAACGAAAAAGTCAACGTGTTTGGGTCGGGTCTCGAACAATTTTTATAAGTTTAGAAATCATATATAAGCATGTTGGCCAAGTTTGATGTCAATCGGAGGTGCGTAGCATAGTTAGAATTCAAATGAAAGTTGAAAAGTGAACAACCATCTGCCCACGCTTTAAGCCGCGCCGCGGCTGGAAGACCCGCGCCGCGGGCTAACACTAGTTTTGAAGATCGAGCATTTTGATGGTTTCAGACATCTGAGTTAGTGTTAAGCCGCGCCGCAGCTAGAGGAGCCGCGCCGCGGGCTAAAGCATGACAGGACACCTGTGCTGATTTTAAGTGTAGGCTCGATCAAAACTTCAAACAAACGTAACTTATGAACCGTAAACATTCAAAACACGTATCTTATATTGTTAGAAAGGTAATTTAAAGAGGAATAAAACTAAACATATTTAATAAATCAAACTCATCATTAATAACAATGAAAAACCTCAATAAATGATCATTAAACGTTCAAAATCAAAGTTTTAAGTTCATAAAACGCTTTTCTTGACTCGGGAAACCAATTTACACATATTATATGCCGTTTCTAAGGTAATTAAACATACCATACAATTAAACACTTACTAACAATATTTCATGGCATTCAAAGCATCAAAGGTTCATTTCAAGTTCATCAAACCCTAATCAAAATTCACAAAAATCACTAATCATGTATTTGAAGTTTTCTTAATCAACCTACGCATCAAAACGAAGCTAGTGATACTAGTAACACAATTAAAACATTTACTTTAGCATTCAAACAACATTAACTCATCCAAAATCAAAGTTTAAGCAAACCCATTTTCAAGTTCATGCTAGTTACTCCAAAACAACAAATCGAGCAAACAAAACATATATTCATGTTATACACAATCCATAGACACTAACTATCATCATTTCAAGTATATAAAATGAATTTAGAGAAATTTAGTGTTTTTAGAAAGTTACCCAAACTTGATGAAATTGGTACCAAAATGTAGAGGATGAAGAGAGGATCACGAAAATATAATTTGTTTTGTTGCTAGCTTCCAAATCCGAATTTAGATGATGAATTATGGTTTGTGTTCTTGAGAGAAAACAAGAAAGTAGGAGAGAAAGAGGATGAGTGAATGAATGGATGAGGAAGGTGGGAGGTGGTTGACTAAGTTAACCACTAGTCATCTTTTTATTTAAATGGCAAAACTAGTCCTTCGAGTTTGTAGTCGGGTGCGGAAATTATCCGAACGAATTATTTTAAATTACAAGCGAGTACGGGAGATATTATAATCCGATAATGAAAATATTAAGAACGCTAGCTAACGGAGGGTACGAATCTAGATACGAAGGATATTAATAAAAATAAAAAAAGACGGACGTTAAAATAATTTAACGGAAAAATGCGGGATGTTACATTACCCACACCTTAAAAGAAATTTCGTCCCGAAATTTAGTTGGAAGTAACAGTTGATGTCCCTTACTCGAGACCTTACGTTGTCGATGCTATGAATAGGTGAAGATATGTCCTTGGGCATTTCCACAAATTTGGAAAGTCGGGGTTTCACGTCGTATTAAGGCTTGATTTTACGATCCACAAGTCCAACCGGTTTTCCTTATGAAGAGGAGTTTATCATCAATAGTAAATTTATCTAGGAGAGTAGCACGTTCCTGTTCCGCAGGACACGTCTCTAAGTTTGTTACATGGAACGTAGGGTAATCGGATACTTAATTGAGTCTGAAGTTCTAAACGGTAGGAAGCGGTTCCAATACGCCCCAAAATTTTGAAAGGATTAATATTGTGAATATAAATTTCCTCGATTTTTCCGAATCGGATTACACCTTTCCAGGGTGCGGATTTCATGAGGTTTTCATCTCATATTGGTATGGCTCTTTTGGCGACTGCTGGTCGTCTTGATTCCTTCTCGGACTTGAACGATCTCAATTGTTATTTCTTGAATGAGTTCGGATTCGGTGATTTGCTTGCCACATGCTTTAGTCCAACGAATAGGGGTATGACATTTGCGGTCATATAGGGTTTCGGAAGTGCGGCGTTAATACACGAATGGTAACTGTCGTTGTAAGAGGAACTACTAAAGGTAACAATACCAGTTTGTAACATGTCTTTCCAAGATTTGAGTCGTACGTTTGCTTATTCCGTCAGTTTGTGGATGATACGTGGTACTCCGGTTTAAACGTGTTCCTAAGGCTTCTTGTAAAACTAGAAGTGAAACGTGTATTTTGATCCGAGGTAATTGACAATGGTACACCGTGTTGGAGTAGAATCTCTTAAGATATGCTCGAACAAGTTAGTTAGGGTTCGTAAACGTTGATTGGGACAAGTTTTTGGTTCTCAAGGATTCCCGCGCAGCGAAAAATTTATCGATTTTTGAAAACGTTCGCTACAGCAAGTTTCTTATCGGGTTCTGGAAATGTTCGTTAGGACTATTCACCCTTGTGGCGAATACCAGTGTAACTTGAAGAGTCTCTCCCTCCATGGAGAATTTAGAATAAAAGATTTCCTTATACGAAAGTACGAACGAAAAAGATAGGAGTGAAATGAGGACTTAGAACAGGATGAGTTTATACCTTGAGGTAGCCATATCGAGCATCTAGTGGTCAAATGTTGAGACTGGGTGGGAAACGAGATAGTACACGTAGTTGTATAGTTCGGGGTTGAGTAGTAGTTGGCCGTATCAGGAGCATGAGGACGATAAGTCAAAAAAAGAAAGAAGTATCCTTGGATTGGGTGTTATCTTAAGTTCCAGTAATATCAGACGGTAACGGTGAGATAGCAGAGTTATGTAACATGGCATGTGATGACGAGGAGGTTGATCAGGTCCATGATTAAGTATTCAAATTTTTCGTGCCAAAATAACGAAATTCAGTTTCGTTGATTTCGAGTTGAGAGAGTATGCCCTTCCAGCGTTCACGTAGAAATATTTCCATATTTGAGTTCAATCTTGTGCTTCGCAAATTTGGCTAGTAAGGTTGGTGTGAATGATCACGTTCAAAGTTCGGACACAGAGAGGTTTAATTCTTCCCTTAGTGAGTTAACAAGGTTAAAGGACGAGCAACACGAGAAAAGTCGGGAAAAAATTTTTTTGTAACAACCGGCGATGTCTAAGATTTTATGAATACAAGTCAGAGTCATGAGGGTTTCCTGATTATGTGTGGTTCCAATTGTGAGACGTATTGAAATACTTTAACCACTAACAACATGGTCAAAAGATTGGACTTCGTTTAACCAAAATTCTCACTTGGAGAATTCGGCGTAGAGTTGCTCTTTTCTCAAGAGTTCGAGTGTAAGACGGAGATGTCGTTCGTTTTCTTCTTTACTTGAATATGTTTAGACATCATCTATAAACACGATAACGGATTCATCTAGATAAGTTTACAAATGCTGTTCAGGAAGCTTATGAATACAGGCGGAGACCTAGATAGTCGAACGGTACTAAAAGAAGTTTACAACTATCGTAGCGAGTTCTAAAAGCGGGTTAGGAGACATCTTCTCCCTGATCTCTTAATTGATAATAATCGGAACAGAGGTCGGTTTGGAATATACGCGAGATTCATGTAAATAATCATGAGGTCATGGATACGAGGAAGAGGGTATCGGTTTCCAACCGAAAATTACTTAGTTCACAATAATCTATACATAATTGTAGGGAAACAATTTCTCCTTAACGAATAGGTTTTGAGCTCCTTAGTTCTATAGGTGTCAAGTCAAAATTCAAATTATCCACACAATAAGTTTAACGTGTATCCTCCGATAAAATTTATAGGTACTCAATATTTTTTCGTTGGTCACTTGAATTGCCTAAATAGTATCTAGGGGAAAAGGTGGAGTGCAAAGAGTACGAGTCAAAGCCTTGGTTATAAAACGTCTAACGGTAACCGAATCGAATAAGTATGAAATATGCGGGTTGTTGTGAAGAAACGTACCCGTGACTAGTCCATCGTCGTCTCGGGCATCCTAGGTGTCGATGTTGAAAGTTCAACGGCGTGCGTTGGGGTTGGCTTTCTTCTTTGGGCACGCATTCCTAAAATGACCCGTTTGGCCACATGCGTAGCAAGTGACAGACTTTTATGTGTTGGGTCCCTTTTGTGTGACGGGGGTGGCACTTCCACAATGTTTGGCCATATGACCCCTTCCTTGGCATCGGTGGCAAATTAGCTTGCCACATTCACCAAAGTGACGTTTGTGGCACTTGTTACAATAAGGTAGGTACCCGGCGTAACCTTTCTTGCCGTCGGGGGTGAAGGACTTCTTGGTGAAGTTGTTGTTGTAGTTGCTCGATGGAGAGGCTTCCCATTTTATTTTGTTGTTACCCGGTTGGTCCTCGGCCGTTGGTGCCGGCGCTTCAATTTCCTCCACCGTTTTTATAGATTGGCGGGCAATCATTAAAGCCTCTTGTAGGTTGGTGGGTATGGATGACATTACCCTGTGTTGAATGCTCTTAGGAAGGCCATCCATGTAAAGTTCAACTCTTAGGGAATCAGGAGTCATGAGGTTCAGACAACTTAAGGCTAGTTCGGCAAACCGTTGATTATAAGCCTCGAGGTCATTCCCGACCGTTTTTAAATTTCTTAGCCCATGTTCGAGCCTTCGAGTCTCGTAGTGAGGGAAGTATTCGGTGATCATTCTTTCTCTTAATTCGGTCCAGGAGAGTGTGTGGGCTTCATCGATACCCACCGATTGTACGTACTTGTTCCACCATGAAAGAGCGATGTCGGTGAAAGTGAGGGTGGAAAACTTGACCTTATCTTGGTCCCGACAACCGCTTATGCTAAAAACAGATTCCGTTTGATCAAACCATCGGGTGAGAGCAACCGGTCCCCCGGTTTCATCGAAAGTGGGAGGATTGTACTTAATGAAGTTTTTGTAGGAGCAACCTTCGTTTGAATTACCGGGCCCATGATTGTTGTTGTGGTTGGAGAAGTGATCGGCCACGGTCGCACCTACGGCGGTGGTTATCATTCGTTGAAAAGCTTGTTCTAGAGTTTCGGAAGAAGTATTGTGTTGACCTTGGTGAGTCGTTGTTCCTTCATGACACAAGAATATCGTTGATTAGTATTCTTAACAATACTAATCTATGGAATAATGATGAATAGAAAATTTTCCTTGACTCGCCTTAAATTCTTTATGTCACAATGTTGGAATGTTCATATGAGTCACCGTAATATAATCCCGGAAATTCTATTACCCTAATTCATATGTGCATTCGACATTATTTCACAAAGTCAAGGTGGCGCGTCAATCAAATTAAACAACCTGAGATCAAGATGAAGCAAGAGTTAAATATGAGTAGAAACGTTCGAGCATAAATGCACAAATAGTCAAGTAATTCCTACTTCAAGTCTATATGCCGGTTGTAGTCTAGATTCACTAATGTACCCTATGACTCGGGATTGACACCAATGAACTCTAAATCCCTACAACCAAGGCTCTGATACCATCTGTAGCGACCCGACCAAATCGTCATTGACGGCGCCGACTACATAGGTCCCATTGCGTGGTCGTAAGTCTTTAAAATGACGTTTGACCAAAACATGTCACTTTCATTTCTTAAATAAAGATTGTTCCCAAGTTTACAATAATTGTTCAACCAAAAGTTTCGTTACAAAGTTATAAGTACAAATGAAATCTAGGTGACACAGTTTTAAATAAAGTCAATAGACGCTCCATGTATGCACATATACTCGACATCCAATGCAAGTATCAAATAATGAGTGGGAGCATGTTTCACATATCGTTCAAAGACCTGAGAAAAACATAGAAATCTGTCAACGAAAACGTTGGTGAAATCATAGGTTTAAATAAGTAAGTGAGTAAAAGTAAGTCGAACCACAAGATTTGCAACATTGATAAAATAGTAATACATTCTAAAAGTTAATATTCACGAGCACCCAATTATCAAGGCTTAACATTCCGTCCGTTGATACCCCATTAATAGTGCTAGAACAACACTGTTTCCCGAAAATATATTTCATCCGTAGACGGTAGCGAACCGTCCTAGATGAGGGTTTGTCAAACTCATATGGCCATACAACATAAGTTCACGCCTACACTTACACACTGCAAGAGTAACTAATGATAATCGAATTGAGGATTTCGTTCTAAACTCGTATGTAGAATGTTTGTTTTCCTCTACTTGTGTTCACTTAGTTTAAAAGTAATGTTTATGTTTTCTCATCCCAAATGTAAGTTCAAAAGAGTAAAAGTGGGACTATGATCTCACCTTGAGTGCAAGAGTGTAGCAGTACTTCAACAAGTAAATGTGCAAAGAACAATGCTAGTCTTGACCTAAACAAATAGGTTGTATCAATAATGGTAAACACGGTTGGTCAAAGATGTTCAATTAGTCCTATGGCTCGTTACGACTCAATTATATAGCATGTGAATCACGTTGTCAAGTTTCATGCATAATACAAGTATAAAAGCAATTTAGAACGATTGCATACGTATTTGGTTAAGTTTGACTAAAAGTCAAACTTGGTCAAAGTCAAAGTCAACGAAAAAGTCAACGTGTTTGGGTCGGGTCTCGGACAATTTTTATAAGTTTAGAAATCATATATAAGCATGTTGGTCAAGTTTCATGTCAATCGGAGGTGCATAGCATAGTTAGAATTCAAATGAAAGTTGAAAAGTGAACAACCATCTGCCCACGCTTTAAGCCGCGCCGCGGCTGGAAGACCCGCGCCGCGGGCTAACACTAGTTTTGAAGGTCGAGCATTTTGATGGTTTCAGACTTATGAGTTAGTGTTAAGCCGCGCCACGGCTAGAGGAGCCGCGCCGCGGGCTAAAGCATGACAGGACACCTGTGCTGATTTTAAGTGTAGGCTCGATCAAAACTTCAAACAAACGTAACTTATGAACCGTAAACATTCAAAACACGTATCTTATATCGTTGGAAAGGTAATTTAAAGAGGAATACAACTAAACACATTTCATAAATCAAACTCATCATTAACAACAATGAAAAACCTCAATAAATGATCATTAACCGTTCAAAATCAAAGTTTTAAGTTCATAAAACGCTTTTCTTGACTCGGGAAACCAATTTACACATATTATATGCCGTTTCTAAGGTAATTAAACATACCATACAATTAAACACTTACTAAAAATATTTCATGGCATTCAAAGCATCAAGGGTTCATTTCAAGTTCATCAAACCCTAATCAAAATTCACAAAAATCACTAATCATGTATTTGAAGTTTTCTTAATCAACCTACGCATCAAAACGAAGCTAGTGATACTAGTAACACAATTAAAACATGGACTTTAGCATTCAAACAACATTAACTCATCCAAAATCAAAGTTTAAGCAAACCCATTTTCAAGTTCATGCTAGTTACTCCAAAACAACAAATCGAGCAAACAAAACATATATTCATGTTATACACAAGCCATAGACACTAACTATCATCATTTCAAGTATATAAAATGAATTTAGAGAAATTTAGTGTTTTTAGAAAGTTACCCAAACTTGATGAAATTGGTACCAAAATGTAGAGGATGAAGAGAGGATCACGAAAATGTAATTTGTTTTGTTGCTAGCTTCCAAATCCGAATTTAGATGATGAATTATGGTTTGTGTTCTTGAGAGAAAACAAGGAAGTAGGAGAGAAAGAGGATGAGTGAATGAATGGATGAGGAAGGTGGGAGGTGGTTGACTAAGTCAACCACTAGTCATCTTTTTATTTAAATGGCAAAACTAGTCCTTCGAGTTTGTAGTCGGGTGCGGAAATTATTCGAACGAATTATTTTAAATTACAAGCGAGTACGGGAGATATTATAATCCGATAACGAAAATATTAAGAACGCTAGCTAACGGAGGGTACGAATCTAGATACGAAGGATATTAATAAAAATAAAAAAAGACGGACGTTAAAATAATTTAACGAAAAAATGCGGGATGTTACACTTATCCGTGAGCACCTGATAACTAACTTAACAAGTAATATCACCCCCTAAACACCTGGGAAGTGCGTAAATTTACGAAGTACTAAACACCCGTTGAATGCTAACGTGACTAGCTCGAGTGGGGATGTCAAACCCTATGGATCCATATCTAAGATTTGCGTGTACTGGTTCATAAACCAATAGTTAAACGTTACCGAGCTAAGGGGAATCTTTGTGCCGTTATGTCACCCACACATATATAAAGTTTAAGTACTCGTGTCTAGTATGTAAAATATAAAAAGCGGATGTATTCTCAGTCCCAAAAATAGTTAAAGTAAAAGGGAGCTATAACTCACAGCGAATGTGCGGTAAAGTCGATATGAAAAGTATGCAAGTAGTAAGTCGGTCCGAAAGGTCCTCAACCTAAGTCAGAGGTTACTAAGTCAGTATATTGTCCCCAAAAGTTTAAAAGTGAATAATTTAAGCCTTAAGTATCATCATCATCATCATCATTCGTAAAAGATAAAGTAAGTTTTCAACAAGAATAGAGATCGAAACAAAAGGCTGACTTCGGACAGCTTCTACGACCTATATACGAACTGAAAAGATGTGTGGTCAGTGGCCAAGGCTCCGTATGTGAATCCTTGTACCGCTGTCCAATTTTCAGATCCTAACTCGATGTCGTTTGACCGTGGCGACAGTTCAAGCGCGAGTAGGTCAGAATTTTCAGCACGTTGTTACAAAGGCGTAGTGATTTTCGGAAGGCTATAAATCCTAAACCGTATATTGGATTTAGGCGAGTCTTGAACAAAAAGTCATCTACTCGAAACGAAATATCTGAAAATTAACTTTCCAGAAGTCTCAAGTGTCTAATGAAACCCTGAAAAAAAAGTAAACAAGTGCTCCGGTGAGTTTCTTGGTACTTGATGCTCATCACGGTTCTCATCCTTGATGCGTGTAAGCTTCAAGTGTACAACTCTTTGATGTTTTAGCATCACTTTAACCAAGTTTCAACTATCAACACACAACTAAGAGTAAAATCTAACATTCTACAAGTTTTGAACATCAAGGTTGTCTCTTCATTGCATAAACACAATAAAGCTTCAACCTTTGTCCTTTTGATACAAGTTTATGCATCTTCATCATATGAGATGATGAAGACTTGATTTTTATCACCATAAAAATCATAAAAGGTTCCAAGTAAGTGAGATCTACAATAATAACTTAGATCTCAAGTATTAAGAAACCCTAAGCTAGAAAGCTTGGATTTTTACAAGATTAATGAGACCATAAGCTAGAAAGCTAATATCTAGTGAAAGTAATGACACCATAAGCTAAAAAGCTAAGATCTAAACAAAATAATGAAACCCTAAGCTAGAAAGCTTGAATCTTTAATGTTCTTGAAGATCCTTAAAGCAAAAAGCTAGATCTATAAGTTACATGTAGATCATAAACACAAGTTTTGATCTTTTAACAAAAATAAAGTGATCTTAAGCTATAAAGCTTAGATCCATCAAAATAATGAAGATTCAAAGCTAGAAAGCTTGAATATTTCATGTTCTTGAAGGATTCAAATCAAAGTTTAAATCTTCAAGATATAACAAGATCAAGAAGCTAAAAAGCATGATCTTATGAAGATGATGATGATGATGTCGTGTATAAGAAGAAAAGAAGAAGAAGAAGAAGAAAATTTAAAACTTACAATTGTTAGTGTGAGAAAGACTAGAGAGAGAATTAGAGAGCAAGTGTGTGAAAAATGTGAATGAGATCAAGTGTGAAATGGGAGACATGAGCTTGATATTTATAGTGGTGGTGGGGGTGTTTAGCCGTGGGTTTAGGGGGACAAAAGGGGGACAACTTTTGCTTTTTACTTAATGGTGGTCTAAAGGTGGTGCTTATTGTTGGGATCTCATGCAACATGTGTGGTAATGGTTAACAAAAATGCTAGTACATTGGCTCATATTAATGGGTTTTTGTCCTACTTCTTAATGGGTCATAATCCATTTAAAATTGGGCTAACTTAACAGTCCAATAACTAGAGTAGGGTGGACTTAAGTCCAATAAGGTAGAAAGTCCAATAAGACTAACTAGTGTACATTAGTAAAATACTAAGCGTAATTAAGCAACCAATAAGCCAAGTAATTGCCATTAGAAAATAACAATTAGTTTTACGTAGTCATAATATTCCAATTATGACCAAAATTAATTGTGTACAGGGTACATAGCTCGTTCTAAACGTCCGGTGACACTAACGGTCATAAAAGCATTCGAGGATCAAGTTAAGTAACTACGTACTTAATAACACATTTTAAAATATAAACGAAAGTAATCAACATGAATAATGATCCCAGAATATAATATAGCTCAGTATGCACAAATACGCAGTTTCACGAAAGTAATAAGCACAAATATAAGTCGAAAAATTCGGGTCGTTACATTACCCACCTGTTAAAGAAAATTTCGTCTCAAAATTTTAAGCTGAGGTAGACGGTAGAGTTGTGAGGAGGTGAGGATACTTCTGCTTCATCTGATCCTCTCGCTCTCAAGTAAACTCAGGTCCTCGTTTAGCATTTCAACGGACTCGGACAATTGGAATCTTGTTGCGTTTCAAGGTCTTGACCTCACGGTCCATAATTTCAACAGGTTCTTCCACGAAGTGGAGTTTGTCATCAACCGTAAGCTCATCCAGAGGTATGATATGTTCTGGTTCAGCAAGACACTTCTTCAGATTCGACACGTGGAAAGTGGGATGAACCGCACTTAATTGAGATGGAAGATCCAAACGGTAAGCGACGGGTCGAATACGCTCCAAGATTTCAAAAGGACCAATATATTGCGGATTTAGCTTCCCACTCTTTCCGAAACGGATTACACCTTTCCAAGGTGTGACTTTCAACATTACGCGGTCACCTAATTGAAATTTGAGATCTTTTTGTTTAAGGTCGGTGTAGCTCTTTTGACGGTCACGGGCTGTCTTAAGCCTTGCTTGGATTTGGACTATCTTCTCGGTTGTTTCATGGACGAGTTCGGGTCCGATGATTTGCTTTTCACCTACTTCGGCCCAACAGATAGGAGAACGGCACTTGCGGTCATATAAAGCTTCGAAAGGTGCGGCCTTAATGCTCGCGTGATAACTATTGTTGTAAGAAAATTCGGCCAGCGGCAAATGCTTCTCCCAAGCTTTCCCGAAATCAATAACACAAGCTCGTAACATGTCCTCCAGGGTTTGAATCATGTGTTTGCTTTGTCCGTCAGTTTGCGGGTGATACGGGGTACTCATATCTAAACGTATTCCCAAAGCTTCTTGTAAAGAGCGCCAAAATCTAGATGCGAAACGGGCATCTCGATCTGAAATAATCGATAAGGGTACACCGTGACGAGATACAATTTCTTTTATGTACAGCTGTGTCAGTCTCTCCATTGTATCGGTTTCCTTCATGGCTAGGAAGTGAGCAGATTTGGTAAGACGGTCAATAATAACCCAGATGGTATCATAATCGCCTACCGTTTTCGGTAGCTTCGTGATGAAGTCCATGTAGTGACCCGAACTTTTCTATGTTTATATATATTAAATGAAATTGATTTTTACATGATTAAGTGTTTCCAACATGTTAAGCAATCAAACTTGTTAAGAATTGATTATTTGAAATGAGTTTCATGTAGACAATTGATCACCCAAGTTGACCGGCGATTCACGAACGTTAAAACTTGTAAAAACGACATGACGATATATATATATAGATATACATATAGTTAACATGAGATTATGATAAGTAAGTATCTCCATAAGTATATTAACAATGAGTTATATACATAAAAATGAGACTACTAAGTTAAGAAAGTCGAAACGATATATATAACGATTATCGTTATTACAACGTCTTACTAAATACATATGTATCATATTAAGATATTGTTACACTATATTTAACATGATAAAATGATAATTATATATGTTAACAATGAACTACATATGTAAAAAAATAAGACTACTAACTTAAGGAATTCGAAACGAGACATATATGTAACGATTATCGTTGTAACGACATTTAAATGTATATATATTATATTAAGATATAATAATATATCATAATATCATGATAATATAATAATTTAACATCTCATTAGATATAATAAATAATGGGTTAACAACATTAAATGAGATCGTTAACTTAAAGGTTTCAAAACAACACTTACATGTAACGACTAACGATGACTTAACGACTCAGTTAAAATGTATATACATGTAGTGTATTTAGATGTATTAATATACTTTTAGAAGACTTCAAGACATATATCAAAATACTCATACTTAACGAAAATGGGTACAGTTACATTCCCATTCTTTTTTTTTCATCAAGAATTCTAGTCGTATTCATACCCGTATTATACACAGCTTCTAGACGTACTTACTGTGGGTATATACCAATAGGAACTAGCATGGGATTCCACTCTTGATTATGTCATGTATGACTAATTAATTTTAACTTCTACCATGAACTAGTCAACTAACTAGAACTCCTTTTAACCCCACTCACCACTCACCACTTACCACTCATCATTCACTCCATTTCACTTCTAATTCTCTTACTAATTCTCTCTCAACACACACACACACTTATGAAAGAATTTTTCCAGTAGCTAATCATCATCTTCATCAAAAATTACTTCAAGAATCAAGCTATAATCATCTTAGGAAGAACACTTCAAGAACACTTCAAAAATCCTTTCAAGTTTACTAGTTTACATCCAAGCTTTCTAATCCATTCCAAGTAATCATCTAAGATCAAGAAACCTTTGTTATTTATAATAGGTTATCTTTCTTATTCAAGGTAATAATCATATTCAAACTTTGATTCAATTTCTATAACTATAAACTATCTTAATTCGAGTAAAAATCTTACTTGAACTTGTTTTTGTGTCATGATCCTACTTCAAGAACTTTCAAGCCATCCAAGATCCTTTGAGGTAGATCATTTCTTGTCACTTATAGTAGGTTTATCTACTAAACTTGAGGTAGTAATGATGTTCATAACATCATTCGATTCATACATATAAAACTATCTTATTCGAAGATTTAAACTTGTAATCACTAGAACATAGTTTAGTTAATTCTAAACTTGTTTGCAAATAAAGTTAATCCTTCTAAATTGACTTTTAAATCAACTAAAAACATGTTCTATATCTATTTGATATGCTAACTTAATGATTTAAAACCTGGAAACACGAAAAACACCGTAAAACCGGACATACGCCGTCGTAGTAACACCGCGGGCTATTTTAGGTTTGATAATTAAAAACTATGATAAACTTTGATTTAAAAGTTGTTCTTCTGGGAAAATAATTTTTCTTATGAACATGAAACTATATCCAAAAATCATGGTTAAACTCAAAGTGGAAGTATGTTTTTCAAAATGGTCATCAAGACGTCGTTCTTTCGACTGAAATGACTACCTCTTACAAAAACGACTTGTAACTTATATTTCTGACTATAAACCTATACATTTTCTGTATAGATTCATAAAATAGAGTTCAATATGAAACCATAGCAATTTGATTCACTCAAAACGGATTTAAAACGAAGAAGTTATGGGTAAAACAAGATTGGATATTTTTTGATTGTTGTAGCTACGGGAAATATTGTAACAATTCTATACAAATCATAACTTAACAAACTTATATTGTATTATTCATGTATTCTAATATATATTATGTAATTTTGGGATACCATAGACACGTATACAATGTTTTGACATATCATATCGACCCATCTATATAATATATTTTGGAACAACCGTAGACAATCTATATGCAGTAATGTTGGAGTTAGCTATACAGGGTTGAGGTTGATTCCAAAATAATATATATATAGTTTGAGTTGTGATCTAGTCTGAGGCTTGTATACACTGGGTCGTGGATTGATCCAAGATAATTTATATTTATTTATTTCTGTACATCAAACTATAGACAACTAGTTGTAGGTTATTAACGAGGACTGCTGACTTAACAAACTCAAATCATTAAAACGTAATAAAAAATGTTGTAAATATATTTTGATCATACTTTGATATATATGTACATATTTGTATAGGTTCGTGAATCGACCAGTGGCCAAGTCTTACTTTCCGACGAAGTAAAAATATGTGAAAGTGAGTTATAGTCCCACTTTTAAAATCTAATATTTTGGGATGAGAATACATGCAGTTTTATAAATATTTTAAGAAATAGACACAAGTAAATGAAACAACATTATATGGGTGAATGATCGAAGCCGAATATGCCCCTTTTGCTTGGTAACCTAAGAATTAGTAAACCGATCTACTAATTGACGCGAATCCTAATGATAGATCTATTGGGCCTAACGAACCCCAACCAAAGTACTGGATGCTTTAGTACTTCGATGTTGTTTTTATCATGTTCGAAGGATTTCCCGGAATGATAGGGGATATTCTTATATGCATCTTGTTAATATCGGTTACCAGGTGTTCACCATATGAATGATTTTTATCTCTATGTATGGGATGTATATTGAAATATGAAATCTTGTGGTCTATTATTACGATTTGATAAATATATAGGTTAAACCTATAACTCACCAACATTTTTGTTGATGTTTTAAGCATGTTTATTCTCAGGTGACTATTAAGAGCTTTCGCTGTTGCATACTAAAATAAGGACAAGATTTGGAGTCCATGCTTGTATGATATTGTGTAAAAACTGCATTCAAGAAACTTATTTTTGACGTAATATATTCTTATTGTAAACCATTATGTAATGGTCGTGTGTAAACAGTATACTTTAGATTATCATTATTTGATAATCTACGTAATGTTTTTTAAACCTTTATCGATAAAATAAAGGTTATGCTTGTTTTAAAAATGAATGCAGTCTTTGAAAAACGTCTCATATAGAGGTCAAAACCTAGCGACGAATCAATTAATATGGAACGTTTAAAATCAATATGAACGGGACATTTCAGTTGGTATCCGAGCGTTGGTCTTAGAGAACCAGAAATTTGCATTAGTGTGTCTTATCGAGTTTATTAGGATACATTAGTGAGTCTAGACTTCGACAGTGTTTTCTTTAAAAACGATTGCTTAACACTTTTGTTGGAAACTATATATTATTAACATGTAAATATTATGTGATATATTAACCTCTTAATGTGTTTGATATTGTGTGATAGATGTCTACCTCTAGTACAAATCCCATTGATTCACCTAATAATAATGAAGAGTCGAATATATTTTGGGAAAATTCACAAATTCCCGAAGAGGAACCGGAAGAGGAGGAACTGGAAGAAGAGGAACCAGAAGAGGATGAATCGAAAGAGGAGGAACCAGAAGAAGAAGAGGTTCCAGAGGAAGAAATAGTGATACCTACAGCAAATCGTTTAAATAAAAGAGAATCCTCAACCAACGGACCAAAGTTAAAAATGGTCAATGGTGTTTCTGCCGAGGAAGCAAAATATTGGGAAGATTACCAATTTTCCGATGAATCGGATCCCGATGAGGATTCCGATGATGTTATAGAAATCACCTCCACCCAATTTAATATAGCAAAAGAAAATAATAAGGGAAAAGGTATAAAAATAGAGAAACCCAATTCCAACCCCGATGAGCTTTATATGTATCGGCAACATCCGTATTTCCTAAAGTGTAACAATAACCCGGGAACCTCTAAACCACCAGGTTTTTCTAAACCATTGTGGAAAACGACGGCTCGTATTAGAGGAACACCATATATCCCTGGAAAATTTGAAGAGCTAACCAAGTCCGAAGAAGAAGAAACCAGTGATTCAGATTAGGGAGTTGTAATCATGTTGTGTATTATATGTATTATAGTGTGCTTGTACTTTTATGTTCTATGTAAAAATTGCTTGTATTATTTGTTAATTATCTTTTATGAATCTAATCCTTGTCTATTTTACAGTATAAAAACAAAATGGACGTTAAGGGTAGACAACCGAATATTTTAGAAGACCTACCAGACGATATGATTGAGGAAATCTTGTCTAGAGTCGGTCAGAGTTCATCAGTACATTTAGTTATGGCGAAATTAACTTGTCAAACATTTGAAAGACTTTCCAGAAATGCCTTAGTTTATAAAAGGCTTTCCTTTGATAGGTGGGGTATATCACATTGGGGAGACCGTAAGTTACGCCGTGTTTTCTTTAAAGCGTTAAATGCGGGGAGCCCAAATGCAATTTTACGCTACGGGTTAAGAACCTATTTTGACTCAACATATCCCAACATAGGATTTCGCGAGTTAGAAAGAGCTTCTAACATGCAACATAAAGAAGCATGTTATACTTACGGGTTAGTGATGTTCGCTTCTTACCAAAGTGAGAAAAAGAATATCGGGTTACTACTTTTAAATAAAACCTTTCCACAAGTGACGGATTCAGTAGTTGGGGTGAGAAACAAGGTTTTTAGATTATTACGGGGCTGTTGGACATTACGAAACCCTCGTCCTTTTGACGACATTACAACATGCTGCCTAGCCAATGGTCATAACGGTTATTTTCCACAAGACCAAGGATGGGAAGTCGTCTTAGTAAAACCGGAATGCATGACTTGTTTCTGGACTTATGAATTACGTGTCTTTATTTCCTTTGCTGAACAACTTGCGTATTAACTAGATTTATCTTCAAAACTGTCCTGTATCAAAGTGTAATATATTTCATGTTATATGTAATATAGCGAAGTTGTAAGTTTGAAGGATATTTGTATGTGATATATTATTATAATCAGTTTTTCATATGGAATTGTAGTAGTTGAATTGTATATTAGCTACTAAGTATGAACTTAACGGGTAGGTAGCACCCGAATTTAAACTTATAAAACGCTAATATGAAGAAAAAGCTTTTATAAATGAGTTCATATTATGCTACGAAATACTATTGACTACTCTTAATATTATGTATGATTAACTCGATTCAGTTGACTATTTTGAAGGAAATGGCACCGACTACTCGACAAACCATGAATATGAGCGAAGAGGAATTTCGTACTTTTCTTGCTGCAAACATAGCTGCAGTACAGGCTGCGCTACATACCAACAATAACTCTGAATCTAGCAATGCAGCTAACGGCGCAAGAAATCGTGTAGGATGCACCTACAAAGAATTCACTGCCTGCAAACCTTTGGAATTTGATGGAACCGAAGGACCAATTGGATTGAAACGGTGGACCGAGAAGGTCGAATCGGTGTTTGCCATAAGTAAGTGTACTGAAGAGGACAAAGTTAAGTACGCTACGCATACCTTCACAGGTACTGCGTTAACATGGTGGAACACCTATCTTGAACAGGTAGGACAAAATGCTGCTTACGCACTACCATGGTTGGCATTCAAGCAATTGATGAACGAGCAGTACCGTCCTAGAAACGAAGTCAATAAACTCAAGGCAGAACTTAGAGAGTTACGAACACAGGGGTTCGACGTTACCACATATGAATGACGATTCACAGAGTTGTGCCTATTGTGTCCGGGAGCATTCGAAGATGAAGAAGAGAAGATCGACGCGTTTGTAAAAGGGTTACCAGTAAGGATTCAAGAAGATGTAAGTTCACACGAGCCCGCTTCTATACAGAAGGCAAGTCGAATGGCTCATAAACTCATAAATCAGATTGAGGGAAGAATTAAAGAGCAGGCGGCCGAAGAAGCCAACACGAAACAACTCAAGAGGAAGTGGGAGGGAAACGGTGAGAAGAGTCACTAGTACAACAACAACAATTACAACAACAATCGCAACAACTATCCCAACAACCGCAACAACAATCGCAACAATAACCGCAATCCTAACAATAACTACAACAAACATCCCAATAATAACAACAACTACAACAACCGTTTCAACAATAATAACAATCCCAACAACAACCTCAATAACAACAACGACAACAAAAACCAAAAACAGCCATGTCATAGGTGTGAAGAAAATCATCAGGGGTTTTGCACGACATTTTGAAATAGGTGTAAAAGAAATGGTCATAGCGCGACAAAGTGTGAGGTCTACGGACCAAAGTTTAACAGAACTAAAGGAACAAATAATGTCGGAACAAGTAACGCCGAAACGAATAGTGTCGAAGCAAGTAATACCAACGCTGTTTGTTATAAATGTGGAAAACTAGGCCACATTATTAGAAATTGCCTGAATCAGGGGAATACTAATGGGCAGGGCCGTGGAAGAGTTTTCAATATTAATGCAGCAGAAGCACAGGAAGACCCAGAGCTTGTTACGGGTACGTTTCTTATTTACGATAAATCTGCTTATGTTTTATTTGATTCGGGTGCGGATAGAAGCTATATGAGTAGAGAATTTTGTGCTAAATTAAGTTGCCCATTGACGCCTTTGGATAGTAAATTTTTACTCGAATTAGCAAACGGTAAATTAATTTCCGCAGATAGTATATGTCGGGAGAGAGAAATTAAACTGGGGGATGAAACGTTTAAAATTGATTTAATACCAGTCGAGTTAGGAAGTTTTGATGTAATAATTGGCATGGACTGGTTGAAAAAGGTGAGAGCAGAGGTCGTTTGTTACAAAAATGCGATTCGCATTATGCGTGAAAAAGGAAAACCTTTAATGGTGTACGGAGAAAAGAACAACGCGAAATTAAATCTTATTAGTAGTTTGAAGGCGCAAAAACTAATAAGAAAAGGTTGTTACGTCATTCTAGCACACATCGAGGAAGTTAAACTTGAAGAAAAGAACATCAGTTGTGTTCCCGTCGCAAAAGAATTTCCCGATGTATTTCCGAAAGAATTACCGGGATTACCCCCACATCAATCCGTTGAATTTCAAATAGACCTTGTACCAGGAGCTGCACCAATAGCTCGTGCTCCATACAGACTCGCACCCAGTGAAATGAAAGAATTAAAAAGTCAGCTACAGGAACTTTTAGAGCGTGGTTTCATTCGACCAAGTACATCACCATGGGGAGCTCCTGTTCTGTTTGTCAAGAAGAAAGATGGTACATTCAGGTTGTGTATCGACTACCGAGAGTTGAACAAACTTACCATCAAGAACCGTTACTCATTACTGAGAATCGACGACTTATTTGATCAGCTACAAGGCTCGTCGGTTTATTCGAAGATCGATTTACATTCTGGATATCACCAAATGCGGGTGAAAGAGGATGACATTCCGAAGACTGCTTTTAGGACGCGTTACGGTCATTACGAGTTTATGGTTATGCCGTTTGGTTTGGCTAACACACCAGCTGTGTTCATGGACCTCATGAACCGAGTGTGTGGGCCATATCTTGATAAGTTTGTCATTGTTTTCATCGATGACATACTTATTTACTCAAAGAATAACCAAGAGCACGAAGAACATTTGAGAAAAGTGCTAGAGTTGTTAAGAACGGAAAAACTGTACGCTAAGTTTTCAAAGTGTGCATTTTGGTTGGAAGAAGTTCAATTCCTCCGTCACATAGTGAACAAAGAAGGTATTCAGGTGGATCCAGCAAAGATTGAAACCGCTGAAAAGTGGGAAACCCCGAAAACTCCGAAACCCATACGCCAGTTTTTAGGACTAGCTGGTTACTACAGAAGGTTCATCCAAGACTTTTCCAGAATAGCAAAACCCTTAACTGCATTAACGCATAAAGGGAGGAAATTTGAATGGAAGGATGAACAAGAAAAAGCGTTTCAATTGTTGAAGAAAAAGTTAACTGCGGCACCTATATTGTCATTACCTGAAGGGAATGATGATTTTATGATATATTGTGACGCCTCAAAACAAGGTCTCGGTTGTGTATTAATGCAACGAACAAAAGTAATTGCTTATGCGTCTAGACAATTGAAGATTCACGAACAGAATTATACGACGCATGATTTAGAATTAGGCGCGGTTGTTTTTGCATTAAAGACTTGGAGGCACTACTTATATGGGGTCAAAAGTATTATATATACCGACCACAAAAGTCTTCAACACATATTTAATCAGAAACAACTGAATATGAGGCAGCGTAGGTGGATTGAATTGTTGAATGATTACGACTTTGAGATTCGTTACCACTCGGGGAAGGCAAATGTGGTAGCCAACGCCTTGAGCAGAAAGGACAGAGAACCCATTCGTGTAAAATCTATGAATATAATGATTCACACTAACCTTACTACTCAAATAAAGGAGGCGCAACAAGGAGTTTTAAAAGAGGGAAACTTAAAGGATGAAATACATAAAGGATCGGAGAAACATCTTAATATTCGGGAAGACGGAACCCGGTATAGGGCTGAAAGAATTTGGGTACCAAAATTTGGAGATATGAGAGAAATGGTACTTAGAGAAGCTCATAAAACCAGATACTCAATACATCCTGGAACGGGGAAGATGTACAAGGATCTCAAGAAACATTTTTGGTGGCCAAGTATGAAAGCTGACGTTGCTAAATACGTAGGAGAATGTTTGACGTGTTCTAAGGTCAAAGCTGAGCATCAGAAACCATCAGGTCTACTTCAACAACCCGAAATCCCGGAATGGAAATGGGAAAACATTGCCATGGATTTCATCACTAAATTGCCAAGGGCTGCAAGTGGTTTTGATACTATTAGGGTAATAGTCGATCGTCTCACCAAATTAGCACACTTCCTGCCAATAAGAGAAGATGACAAGATGGAGAAGTTAGCACGACTGTATTTGAAGGAAGTCGTCTCCAGACATGGAATACCAATCTCTATTATCTCTGATAGGGATGGGAGATTTATTTCACGATTCTGGCAGACATTACAGCAAGCATTAGGAACTCGTCTAGATATGTGTACTGCCTATCATCCATAAACTGATGGGCAGAGCGAAAGGACAATACAAACGCTTAAAGACATGCTACGAGCATGTGTTATTGATTTCGAAAACAGTTGGGATCGACATCTACCGTTAGTAGAATTTTCCTACAATAACAGCTACCATTCAAGCATTGAGATGGTGCCATTTGAAGCACTTTATGGTAGAAAGTGCAGGTCTCCGATTTTTTGGAGTGAAGTGCGGGATAGACAGATTACGGGTCCGGAGATAATACAAGAAACTACCGAGAAGATCATCCAAATTCAACAATGGTTGAAAACCGCCCAAAGTCGACAAAAGAGCTACGCCGACATTAAAAGAAAAGATATAGAATTTGAAATTGGAGAGATGGTCATGCTTAAAGTTGCACATTCGAAAGGCGTTGTTCGATTTGGTAAATGAGGGAAATTAAATCCAAGGTAGATTGGACCATTCAAGATTATTGATCGTGTCGGACCAGTAGCTTACCGACTTGAGTTACCTCAACAACTCGCGGCTGTACATAACACTTTCCACGTCTTGAATTTGAAGAAATGTTTTGCTAAAGAAGATCTCACTATTCCGTTAGACGAAATTCAAATCAACGAAAAACTTCAATTCATCGAAGAACCCGTCGAAATAATGGATCATGAGGTTAAAAGACTTAAGCAAAAAAAGATATCAATTATTAAGGTTTAATGGAATGCTCGTAGAGGACCCGAGTTCACCTGGGAACGAGAAGATCAGATGAAGAAGAAATACCCGCACTTATTTCCAGAAGATACGACAACACCTCCAACTGCTTAAAATTTCGGGACGAAATTTATTTAACGGGTAGGTACTGTAGTGACCCGAACTTTTCCATGTTTATGTATATTAAATGAAATTTATTTTTACATGATTAAGTGTTTCCAACATGTTAAGCAATCAAACTAGTTAAGAATTGATCATTTGAAATGAGTTTCATGTAGACAATTGACCACCCAAGTTGACCGGCGATTCACGAACGTTAAAACTTGTAAAAATGACATGACGATATATATATAGATATACATATAGTTAATATGAGATTATGATAAGTAAGTATCTCCATAAGTATATTAACAATGAGTTATATACATAAAAATGAGACTAATAAGTTAAGAAAGTCGAAACGATATATATAACGATTATCGTTATTACAACGTCTTACTAAATACATATGTATCATATTAAGATATTGTTACACTATATTTAACATGATAAAATGATAATTATATATGTTAAAAATGAACTACATATGTAAAAAAACAAGACTACTAACTTAAGGATTTCGAAACGAGACATATATGTAACGATTATCGTTGTAACGACATTTAAATGTATTTATATCATATTAAGATATAATAATATATCATAATATCATGATAATATAATAATTTAACATCTCATTAGATATAATAAACAATGGGTTAACAACATTAAATGAGATCGTTAACTTAAAGGTTTCAAAACAACACTTACATGTAACGACTAACGATGACTTAACGACTCAGTTAAAATGTATATACATGTAGTGTATTTAGATGTATTAATATACTTTTGGAAGACTTCAAGACATATATCAAAATACTCATACTTAACGAAAATGGGTACAGTTACATTCCCATTCTTTTTTTCATCAAGAATTCTAGTCGTATTCATACCCGTATTATACACAGCTTCTAGACGTACTTACTGTGGGTATATACCAATAGGAACTAGCATGGGATTCCACTCTTGATTATGTCATGTATGACTAATCAATTTTAACTTCTACTATGAACTAGTCAACTAACTAGAACTCCTTTTAACCCCACTCACCACTCACCACTTACCACTCATCATTCACTCCATTTCACTTCCAATTCTCTTTCTAATTCTCTCTCAACACACACACACACACACACACACACTTATGAATGAATTTTTCCAGTAGCTAATCATCATCTTCATCAAAAATTACTTCAAGAATCAAGCTATAATCATCTTAGGAAGAACACTTCAAGAACACTTCGAAAATCCTTTCAAGTTTACTAGGTTACATCTAAGCTTTCTAATCCATTCCAAGTAATCATCTAAGATCAAGAAACCTTTGTTATTTACAGTAGGTTATCTTTCTTATTCAAGGTAATAATCATATTCAAACTTTGATTCAATTTCTATAACTATAAACTATCTTAATTCGAGTAAAAATCTTACTTGAACTTGTTTTTGTGTCATGATCCTACTTCAAGAACTTTCAAGACATCCAAGATCCTTTGAAGCTAGATCATTTCTTGTCATTTCTAGTAGGTTTACCTACTAAACTTGAGGTAGTAATGATGTTCATAACATCATTCGATTCATACATATAAAACTATCTTATTCGAAGATTTAAACTTGTAATCACTAGAACATAGTTTAGTCAATTCTAAACTTGTTCGCAAATAAAGTTAATCCTTCTAACTTGACTTTTAAAATCAACTAAACACATGTTCTATATCTATATGATATGCTAACTTAATGATTTAAAACCTGGAAACACGAAAAACACCGTAAAACCGGACATACGCCGTCGTAGTAACACCGCGGGCTGTTTTGGGTTTGATAATTAAAAACTATGATAAACTTTGATTTAAAAGTTGTTCTTCTGGGAAAATGATTTTTCTTATGAACATGAAACTATATCCAAAAATCATGGTTAAACTCAAAGTGGAAGTATGTTTTTCAAAATGGTCATCAAGACGTCGTTCTTTCGACTGAAATGACTACCTCTTACAAAAATGACTTGTAACTTATATTTCTGACTATAAACCTATACTTTTTCTGTATAGATTCATAAAATAGAGTTCAATATAAAACCATAGCAATTTTATTCACTCAAAATGTATTTAAAACGAAGAAGTTATGGGTAAAACAAGATTGGATATTTTTTGATTGTTGTAGCTACGGGAAATATTGTAACAATTCTATACAAATCATAACTTAACAAACTTATATTGTATTATTCATGTATTCTAATATATATTATGTAATCTTGGGATACCATAGACACGTATACAATGTTTTGACATATCATATCGACCCATCTATATAATATATTTTGGAACAACCGTAGACAATCTATATGCAGTAATGTTGGAGTTAGCTGTACAGGGTTGAGGTTGATTCCAAAATAATATATATAGTTTGAGTTGTGATCTAGCCTGAGGCTTGTATACACTGGGCCGTGGATTGATCCAAGATAATTTATATTTATTTATTTCTGTATATCTAACTATGGACAACTAGTTGTAGGTTATTAACGAGGACTGCTGACGTAACAAACTCAAATCATTAAAACGTAATA
This sequence comes from Rutidosis leptorrhynchoides, assembly GCF_046630445.1. Classification (NCBI taxonomy): domain Eukaryota; kingdom Viridiplantae; phylum Streptophyta; class Magnoliopsida; order Asterales; family Asteraceae; genus Rutidosis; species Rutidosis leptorrhynchoides. The sequence goes on along the minus strand of NC_092343.1, from coordinate 384,730,006 downwards.
AAAAATGTTGTAAATATATTTTGATCATACTTTGATATATATGTACATATTTGTATAGGTTAGTGAATCGACCAGTGGCCAAGTCTTACTTCCCGACAAAGTAAAAATATGTGAAAGTGAGTTATAGTCCCACTTTTAAAATCTAATATTTTGGGATGAGAATACATGCAGTTTTATAAATATTTTACGAAATAGACACAAGTAAATGAAACTACATTATATGGGTGAATGATTGAAGCCGAATATGCCCCTTTTGCTTGGTAACCTAAGAATTAGTAAACTGATCTACTAATTGACGCGAATCCTAAAGATAGATCTATTGGGCCTAACGAACCCCATCCAAAGTACCGGATGCTTTAGTACTTCGATGTTGTTTTTATCATGTCCGAAGGATTTCCCGGAATGATAGGGGATATTCTTATATGCATCTTATTAATGTCGATTACCAGGTGTTCACCATATGAATGATTTTTATCTCTATGTATGGGATGTATATTGAAATATGAAATCTTGTAGTCTATTATTACGATTTGATAAATATATAGGTTAAACCTATAACTCACCAACATTTTTGTTAACGTTTTAAGCATGTTTATTCTCAGGTGACTATTAAGAGCTTCCGCTGTTGCATACTAAAATAAGGACAAGATTTGGAGTCCATGCTTGTATGATATTGTGTAAAAACTACATTCAAGAAATTTATTTTTGACGTAATATATTCTTATTGTAAACCATTATGTAATGGTCGTGTGTAAACAATATACTTTAGATTATCATTATTTGATAATCTACGTAATGGTTTTTAAACCTTTATTGATAAAATAAAGGTTATGCTTGTTTTAAAAATGAATGCAGTCTTTGAAAAACGTCTCATATAGAGGTCAAAACCTCGCGACAAAATCAATTAATATGGAACGTTTATAATCAATATGAACGGGACATTTCAGTCCATCGTTATTTCTTCCCACTTCTATTATGGGATCTCGGGTTGCTGAAGTAACCCGGATGGCCTCTGATGTTCGGCTTTGATCTTGGAACAAGTTAAACACTTTCCAACGTAAGTCGCAACATCCTTCTTGAGGTTTTGCCACCAATATTGCTCCTTGAGGTCGTGGTACATCTTACCAGCTCCTGGATGAATTGAATACCTTGACTTGTGGGCTTCGTCGAGAATAAGGCTTCGCAAATCCCCATAACTAGGCACCCAAATTCTTCCGACAAAATATCGGAGTTCGGTTTCCTTAACCTCGAATTGAGAGACGAGAATGTTCAAACGTTCTTGAGAAATATTCTCCTCTTTTAGAGCCTCATCTTGGGCTACGCGAATTTGGCTATTGAGATTGGTGTGGATGGTGATGTTCAAGGCTCGGACACAAAGTGGTACCATTCTCTCCTTTCGGCTCAAGGCATCGGCTACAACATTTGCCTTGCCAGGGTGGTAACGAAGTTCACAATCATAATCGTTCAACGTCTCGATCCACCGTCGCTGTCTCATGTTCAGTTGCTTCTGATCGAATATGTGTTGGATGCTTTTGTGGTCGGTGAAGATAGTGCTCTTGGTTCCATACAGATAGTGTCTCCGCAGTTTGAGTGCAAAGACAACGGCTCCAAGCTCGAGATCGTGAGTCGTGTAGTTTTGCTCGTGAACCTTTAGTTGTCGGGAGGCGTAAGCAATAACCTTCTTCCGTTGCATCAATACACACCTAAAACCTTGTCGGGAGGCATCACAATATACAACGAAGTCATCACTGCCTTCGGGAAGGGATAAGATAGGTGCAGTGGTTAACTTCTGTTTCAGGGTTTGGAATGTCGACTCTTGCTCGGTTGCCTAAACGAACTTCTCCCCTTTGTGAGTTAATGCGGTCAAAGCACGCGCAATCAAAGAGAAACCTTCGATGAATCTACGATAGTAATCGGCGAGGCCTAAAAATTGGCGGATATGAGTAGGAGTGGTGGGAGTTTCCCACTTGCTGATGGCTTTGATCTTTGCGAGATTGACTTTAATACCCTGATCGCTCACAATATGACCAAGAAATTGGACTTCCTTCAACAAAAATTCACACTTGGAGAATTTGGCATAGAGTTGCTCTTGTCTCAAGAGTTCAAGCACGAGTCGAAGATGTTGCTCATTGAAATGCCCCGTTCATATCGATTATAAACGTTACATAATAATTGATTTCATTGCGAGGTATTTGACCTCTATATGATACATTTTACAAATATTGCATTCGTTTTTAAAAGACAAACTTTCATTTCATCGAAAGTTGACAGGTATGCACACCATTTCATAATATATCTAAACTATAGATGACTTAATCTGTCATTTACTTAATAATGATCTTTATTGAACTCAACGACTTGAATGCAATGTCTTTTGAAATATGCCATGAATGACTCCAAGAAATATCTTTAATATGAGTAAATGCACAGCGGAAGATTTCTTTCAAACCTGAGAATAAACATGCTTTCAAGTGTCAACCAAAAAGTTGGTGAGTTCATTAGTTTATCGTAATCAATCATTTCCATAATTTTAATAGACCACAAGATTTTCATTTCCATTTTTTATAAACATCATCTCATATCAGGCATTTCGCAAACTGCATAGAGATAAAAATCATTCATATGGATTGAACACCTGGTAATCCACCTTAACAAGATGCATATAGAATATCCCCATCATTTCGGGACATCCTTCGGACATGATAAAATTCGAAGTACTAAAGCATCCGCGACATGGATGGGGCTTGTTGAGCCCGATAGATCTATCTTTAGGATTCGCGTCAATTAGGGTGTCTGTTCCCTAATTCTTAGATTACCAGACTAAAAGGGGCATATTCGATTAGATAATCCAACCATAGAATGTAGTTTCGATTACTTGTGTCTATTTCGTAAAACATATATAAAAGCAGCACATGTATTCTCAGTCCCAAAAATATATATTGCAAAAGCATTTAAAAAGGGAGCAAATGAAACTCACAATCCAATATTTTGTAGTAAAAATATTCATACGACGAAACTGAACAACGCAAGGTTGGCCTCGGATTCACGAACCTATATCAATTATATACATTAACACATTGTAATCGAACAAATTCGTATATTATTAGTGATATACTTTTTATATTAATAAATTAAATGTTCCATTACTTAATTAGCTATATTTATTTTTATATTTAAATAAATACTTAATACTCATCATAAAAATATTAATATAGTTTTGTTTTATGTATAAATTATATTTTTATATATATATTATTTATTTGATAAAAAAATAAAAATAATTGTATTATAGTAATGATAATAATAATATTAGTAATTCATTAAATTGTAACTTAATTGAAATTTTAATCATTTCCATATTAATATTTGTAACTATAATCTTTATATTTGTAATCATAATAATAATAATAATAATAATGTTAATAATAATAATAATAATAATAATAATAACAATAAAAATAATAATAAAATAATAATAATAAGAGTATTAGTAATGACTACCTCAAAGGAGTAGCCCAAAAAAATGCCCAAGTCCGGGTTTAAACCCGCGACCTCCAGCTAACACAATAACAACCTAAACTCTTACACTACACTTCTATTTATGTTTTAATCCCAGCCTGAATCATTATATCCTAATACATCTATCTGTTTCTTCTTCTTCTTTTTTAAAAAAAAATATGCCTTAACCCAGGCTCGAACCCGCGACCTCTCGCTTAAACACCCACACTCTAACCAATGCTCTGCTGGCACTTTTCTGTTTTAAATCACAGCCTAATCTATATGACCCATTTACTTCGGCCCAACAGAAAAATAGATTTCGGCCCACACCTCAGCCCACATATGTTTAGTCCTATTACTAAATAAAAGAAACCCAAGTACAACTAATCAGGCCCAATATTGATGAGGTCCATTCATCGATTCAATGGCCCAAGATTTCAATCCAATTAATAGATTAGTCCAAGACTAAATTAGTATCAACAAAAGTCCCGGTTTTCTACTGTCAACATCATCACCATCATAGTCTTTTATTATTTAAAAAAAAAATATCATACCATCAAAAGCATCGATCATTGTCATCATCCTACAATCGTTATCTCATCAACACCGAATCATCTTAATCGCTTACCATCATCCCCTTTATCATCATTATTATCATCATTCCTTACTGTCATCACTACCTTCGTTAAAAGAGTAACATAAACATAAAAAGAGCAGCTGCAACAATTTGATATCGTAACAAATAGATGGTTTGTAGGGTGGTCTTCATCAATGGTGAAGCAACCGGAACAGTAAGCATACGAGCAACAGATGTAACGAAGGAAAAGTAGCAAGGTTTTGGTGGTGGTTCGATGGCAGTTCATTGTTGCAGCAACAATCTTCGTGAGTGTTCTTCGATCATTGAATAGCAATAGTAGAAAAAGAAACGGCAAACGTAGCAGCCTGGTTCGAGAATTAAAATAGAACCAAAGTGCAGTAGTAGCATCGCATTAACAATGGTGGTGTCGATGTTTATGATTGAAATAGGAAGAGAATAATATAAACACAGTAGCAGGGGTTTTCGAGTAGTATGATGGTGGTTGGGTACTTGCAGTTGTCGATAGAAAAAAAAATAAAAAAATAAAAATAACACACGAAGGTGATGGTGGGTTTATATAGTGGTGATTGATTATTTTCGAATAATAAAAAAAAATGGTATGGGTGTTTGATAACGGGTGACGGTTGATGAGGAAACAGCAACAACACACAATTAACGAAGGTGGTGGTTCATATTGTGAGAGTGGTGACGATGGTGGTGGTTATCCGATGAAGAGGGTGATCGGTTGTGGCCGGTGGTGGTCAGGAGGTGGTGGTGATGAGATGATTGTTGGTGATCGAAGAAGAAGATTTGTTTGTGGCTCTTGATAATGAATTCTTCCAAGTACCAATATATAACGATATGTATTGATTTATATATAAAATATTAATTATAATATTATATAATAATATTAAAGATCTAATGAATCACAGTAATTAGTTAGCAGTCTTACTCTGCCAACACTTCTTCACGGACTGTGTATCGTGCACTATTTGAAACCAGTGGTGAATAAAAGTCTTCGGAAAAATCCCAAATTTTTACATTACCTATATTTATTTATTTTGGTCATTATGGTATGAAATTCGGTCCTTAACTATTAAATAAAAATTACATTAATTATTCACTCCCAACCCCAAGTAAAATATAAAAAGTTTTAAAATTCAATAAATAGTTCCTAAATACATTTTTAATAAGTCTATAAATTGTAAAACTCATTTTCGAATCACAGTTTATTTTTAAAATCACATAAGTTCGAATTAAACTTCTCTAAATAATAATCGAAACGTCCAACGAGTATTACAATCATTTAATATTTATTTTTAATATACTTTATTTATATATAGTTATGCTTTAAATAATAATTATTATAATATCTTATTTTTCTTTTATTTTATATATTTAATTTTTAAATACAACAACGTATAATGTTTCAAATTATTTTTCCAGTTTTTTTTTTTTTTTTTTTTTTTGGTAAAGGGTTACCCCGGCAAATATTATAAATAATAAAATGAGTTACAATAAGGACCGTTGCTGCAAGCACGCCCTGCAGCCCAACAAGAGACCAACTCTAGCTAACCATCTAGCCTAAACAAAGCTAGAAAAATTAAACAAGGCAACAAGCCAACTATAAATTACATGAGTAACCAATCATCTTTTAATCTATCCACCAAACTAGAAGGCCGAAACCTAATAGACATGAGCTTGAACCGGAATGTAGCAAATATAACATCATACACCTGGTCCTCTGAACGATATGCTTTCTTAAAGAGGTGTAAGTTTCTCCCCTGCCACAGAAAGTAGACTGAGGCAACAAAGCATAATTTTGCGACCACCACTCTAGAAGAGTTACGCAAAGCAACAGGAGAAAGATCTTCCAATACCGACTTCCAGTTACTACAATCCACCTGAATACGAATCATTTTTTGAACTTTTTTCCAAACTCGAGATGAAAACCTACACTCAAAGAATAAGTGGGTATGCGAATCCATGCACTCCTTACATAAACTACATTGAAGAACCGGGTTGGCTTTCAAATCCCAAGGCTTTAGCTTCTCTTGCATCTTTAACCGCTCACCCATAAGAAGCCACATTAGAAAAGCGTGTCTGGGGATACATTGGGAGAACCAAACACAATGGAACCATGGTACGCATGGGACATGCAGCCGGATAGCTTCCATTATCATACCAACAGAGCATGTTTCTTTAACCCCTTTCCGTTCTAACTTATCTTCAAAATCATTTAGCTTTGGAGGACTAATAGACGTGAGGATAGGATACTTTACCAACCAATCACTAGGCCATCGAAAACCATGGGAGTCCACAACATCACAAACTTTTACACTATTCTGGAAACAAGCTCTCGCTATATCTTGAAAAGAAATTATAGCTGCCAAAGGACCCAATGTTGTCCAATTATCAAACCAAGCAGACACTCCCTTACCATCCCCGATACGATAATAAAAATATTGGCGTACTAATGGTCTGATAAGAAGGAGTCTTCTCCAACTATATGAATCATCAGCTTTGATAGACACCTCCCATAAATTTCTATTTCGTAACTTATACTCATGAATCCATCGAACCCATAGGGATTGTTTTAGCGTTAGCACTCTCCAAAGATGGGACGCCATTAAAGCGATGTTCCAATGCTTCAAACATTTGACACTTAAACCTCCTTCTTCCTTTGGTAAACAAACATCATCCCACTTCACCTTCGCCTTTCCTTTCTTCGTGTCACCTTGACACCAGAGAAATCCCCGGAGTAATTTCTCTATGTCTTTAAGAATAGCATCCGGAATAATGAATACAGAGCACCAATAAATCTGCGTAGATGTTAAGACCGAGGTGATCAACTGAACTCTCCCTGCAAATGAAAGAAATTTATTTTTCCAATCATTAATTTTGTTCCGCACCCTATCAACAAGCAGCTTGCAATCACGATTTAACAACCGAGAAGATACCAATGGCACACCAAGGTATCGAACAGGAAGCTTGCCTTCCTCAAAAGGTAATAATAACCGAATCTGATTTTTTACCTCCCCCGAAACATTACAGAAAAACGTCGTACTCTTCGATAAGCTTGGGACTAACCCAGAGCACCTTTTTAATTCTTCTAAAGATTTGCGGATAATCTCCACAGAAGCTGAATCAGCGTGGGTAAATAAAAAAAGGTCATCCGCAAAACATAAGTTTACAATCTTCAATTTATCACACTTTGGGTGGAAGCGGAAATCCTCCGACCGCAAAATATTTCTGTTAAGCATAAGAGTTAAAACTTCCATAACAAGTGTATAAAGATACGGTGACAAAGGATCACCCTGTCTAAGACCACGTCTACCTTTAAAGAACCCATGAAGTTCCCCGTTAACATAAATAGTATACGATGTAGTCGTAACACAGACCATGATCCACTTAACCACTTTACTTGGATAACCAAAGCAAATTAGAGTCTCCTCAAGAAAATTCCAATCAACTGTGTCATAGGCCTTCTGAATATCCACCTTGAAAGCACACCAAGGAGTACCACATAACTATTTATACATATACATATAACTTTTTACATATACATATATATATACATATATATATATACATATATATATATACATATATATATATATACATATACACACATAACTATTTACAATTAATTGTTCGTGAATCGTCGAGAACAGTCGAAGGGTAATTGAATTCATGAAACAGTTCAAAAATTTTGAGCCTCAACATTACAGACTTTGCTTATCGTGTTGAATTCATATAAAGATTAAGTTTAAATTTGGTCAGAAATTTCCGGGTCGTCACACTCATGTTCTTCTTCGCTTTTGGAATAGATTAGGATATCGTCTATGAACACGATAACGAAATTGTCTAGGTATGGCTTGCATATGCGATTCATGAGATCTATAAACATGGTAGGTGCATTGGTTAAACCGAATGGAATCACTAGAAACTCAAAGTGACCATAACGAGTTCGGAACATCGTCTACAGTACATCGCTCTCCTTCACCCTCAACTGGTGAAAACCCGATCGCAAATCGATCTTGGAGTAAACGCTTGATCCTTGTAGCTGGTCAAAAAGATCGTCAATCCTGGGAAGGGGATACCGATTCTTGATCGTCAACTTGTTCAGTTCACGAAAATCGATACACATGCGGAAAGATCCGTCCTTCTTCTTCACGAACAAAATAGGTGCGCCCCAAGGCGATGAACTCGGTCGAATAAATCCACGGTCTAGCAGTTCTTGTAGTTGACTCTGCAACTCTTGCAGTTCGGAAGGTGCAAGTCGATAAGGTGCGCGAGCTACCGGTGCAGCTCCTGGCACTAGATCAATCTGAAACTCCACTGATCGTGACGGGGGTAATTGTAGTGACCCGAACTTTTCCATGTTTATATATTAAATGAAAACTATATTTACATGATTAAATGTTTCCAACATGTCAAGAAATCAAACTTGTTAAGACTTGATTAATTAAAATGAGTTTATGTAGACAATTGACCACCCCGTTTGCCTGATGATTCACGAACGTCATAACTTGTGATAATTATATAATCGTTTTATTTTTTTTATGATGTAAGTTTTTATTTTATATATATATAAGAAGAAATACATTTAAATCAAAGATGTACAAGTAAAACACTATTTGCTACAGTAAAACACTATTTGCTACAGTAAATTTTTGCTTTGCTACAGTAAAATACTATTTGCTACAATTGACACTATTTACTACAGTAAATACTATTTACTTGTATTCAATTCGTATTCGTACGCGTACAATACACAACTTCTAAATGTATATACTATTGGTATATACACCTCAATGATCAGCTCTTAGCAGCCTTAATGAGTCACCTAAACATGTGGGAACCATCATTTGGCAACTAGCATGAAATATCTAACAAAACAACAAACTAATGGAGCCTATATGGACTCCTCTAATTCACGTGAAGATCACCAACCATAAACACATTCTCATTTCAATTTTCATGCATCAAACTACTCTCTCTCAAGTTCTCTCTCGTTGTTCTAAGTGTTCTTCATCATCTTCATCAAAATCTACATCAATCTAGCTCATAAATCCATACATAAACCAACTTATAAAACAACAACTCAAGAACACATCAAGAACACTTTCAAGTTTACTAGCTTACTTCCAACCTTGCAAATGCATTTCAAGTGATTATCCAATCTCAAGAAATCTTTGTTATTTACAGTAGGTTATCTTTCTAATTCAAGGTAATACTCATATTCAAACTTTGATTCAATTTCTATAACTATAACAATCTTAATTCTAGTAGTAAAGTCACTTGAACTTGTTTTCGTGTCATGATTCTACTTCAAGAACTTTCAAGCCATCCAAGATCCTTTGAAGCTCTTGATCATTTCTTTGTCATTTCCAGTAGGTTTACCTACTATACTTAAGTTAGTAATGATGTTCATAACATCATTCGATTCATATATATAACTATCTTATTCGAAGATTTAAACTTGTAATCACTAGAACATAGTTTAATTAATTCTAAACTTATTCGTAAACAAAGTAAATCCTTCTAACTTAACTTTTAAAATCAACTAAACACATGTTCTATATCTATATGATATGCTAACTTAATGATTTAAAACCTGGAAACACGAAGAACACCGTAAAACCGGACATACGCCGTTGTAGTAAAACCGGGGGCTGTTTTGGGTTAGATAATTAAAAACTATGATAAACTTTGATTTAAAAGTTGTTCTTCTGAGAAAATGATATTTCATATGAACATGAAACTATATCCAAAAATCATGGTTAAACTCAAAGTGGAAGTATGTTTTTCAAAATGGTCATCAAGATGTCGTTCTTTCGACGGAAATGACTATCTCTTTCAAAATGACTTGTAACTTATATTTCTGACAATAAACCTATACTTTTTCTATTTAGATTATTAATATTTGGTTCAATATGAAACCATAGAAATTGGATTCACTCAAAACGGATTTAAAACGAAGAAGTTATGGGTAAAACAAAATTGGATACTTTTGCTTGTTTTAGCTACGTGAAACTTTGTAACAAATATATACTAACCATAACTTAACTAACTTATATTGTATTATACATGTATTCTAACATATATTATGTAATCTTGATAGACCGTAGACACGTATACAATGTTTTGACATATCATATCGACGTCATCTATATATATTATTTGGAATAACCATAGACACTCTATATGCGGTAATGATCGAGTTAGCTATACAGGGTTGAGGTTGATTCCAAAATAATATATATACTTTGAGTTGTGATCGAGTCTGAGACTTGTATACACTGGGTCGTGGATTGATTCGAGATAAAATATATTGATTTATTTCTGTACCACTAACTGTGGACAATTAATTATGGACTACTAACGTTGGACTGTCAACTTAACAAACTTAAATCGTTAAAATGTAATAAAATATGGTATGAATATATTTCGATCATACTTTGATATATATGTATATATTTGTTATAGGTTCTGAATCGACCCGTGGCCAAGTCTTATTTTCCGACGAAATGAAAATACGTGAAAGTGAGTTATAGTCCCACTTTTAAAATCTAATATTTTTGGGATGAGAATACATGCAGTTTTATAAATGTTTTACAAAATAGACACAAGTATGCGAAACTACATTCTATGGTTGAATTATTATTACCGAATATCACCCTTTTTAGTCTGGTAATATAAGAATTAGGGAACAGAAACCCTAATTGACGCGAATCCTAAAGATAGATCTATTGGCCCTAACAAACCCCATCCGGGTTACGGATGCTTTAGTACTTCGATTTGATCATGTCCGATGAGAGTCCCGGAATGATGGGGATATTCTAGATGCATTCTGTTAATGTCGATTACCAGGTGTCCACCATATGAATGATTTTTATCTCTATGCAGTTTGTGCGAAATGCCTGATATGAGATGAATGTTTATGAAAAATGAAATCTTGTAGTCTATTGCCATAATTTGATAAATATATAGGTTAAACCTATAACTCACCAACATTTTTGTTGACGTTTAAAGCATGTTTATTCTCAGGTGATTATTAAGAGCTTCCACTGTTGTATGCTAAATAAAGACAGGAATTGGAGTCTGCATGCCTGTATAATATTGTTTAAAAACTGCATTCGGAGACTTAAGTTGTTGTGTAATATTATTGTAAACCATTATGTAATGGTCGTGTGTAATAGCTATATTTTAGATTATCATTATTTGATAATCTTAATAATACTTTAAAAACCTTTATCAATAAAATAAAGGTTATGGTTTGTTTTTAAAAAAATCGAATGCAGTCTTTGAAAAACGTCTCATATAGAGGTCAAAACCTCGCAACGAAACCAAATAATATGAAACGTTTATAATCGATATGAACGGGACATTTCAGTTGGTATCTGAGCGTTGGTCTTAGAGAACCAGAAATTTGCGTTAGTGTGTCTAACCAAGTTTGTTAAGATGCATTAGTGAGTTTGGACTTCGACCGTGTTTACTTGAAGGACGATTGCTTAACACTTTTTGTTGGAAACTATATATTGTTAACATGTAAATATTATGTGATATATTAATCTCTTAACGTGTTTGATATTGTGTGATAGATGTCTACCTCTAGTACAAATCCCATCGACTCACCTAATAATAATGAAGAGTCGAATGAATTGTGGGAAGATTCACAAAATCCGGAAGAAGAAGAAGAAGAACTGGAAGAAGAGGAACCGGAAGAAGAGGAACCGGAAGAAGAGGTTCCGGGGGAGGAAATATTAGGAACCACAGAAAAACAGATAAATAAAAGAAAATCATCAATTAATGGACCAAAATTAAAAATGGTTTGTGGTGTCTCCGTTGAGGAGGAAAAATATTGTGAAAATTACCAATTTTTCGATGAATCGGATTCCGACGAGGATTCCGATGATGTTATAGAAATTACCCTGACCCAATTTAATGGAGCAAAATAAAATAATAAGGGAAAAGCCATAAAAATAGAAAAATCTGATCCCAAAACCGATGAACTTTATGTCAACATGAAATACCCCGATGGTATATACCGTAAACACCCGTACTTCTTAAATTTTAACTATAACCCGGGAACATCTAAGCCACTAGGTTTTTCTAAACCATTTGTGAAAACGACGGCTCGTATTAGAGGAACGCCATATATCCCTAGGAAATTAGTAAAACGAACCAAGTCCGAGAAGGAAGAAATAAGTGAGTCGGAATAAAGAGTTGTAATCATGTTGTGTAATATATGTATTGTAGTATGCTTGTACTTTTATGATATATGTAAAAATTGCTTGTATTGTTTGTTAATTATCTTTTACGAATCTAATCCTCGTCTATTTTAAAGTATAAAAACACAATGGACGTTAAGGATAGACAACCAAATATTTTAGAAGACCTACCAGGGAATATGAATGATGAAATCTTCTCTAGAGTCGGTCGGAATTCATCGGCACAATTATTTATGGCGAAATTAGTTTGTCGAACATTTGAAAGACATTTCAAGCATGCCTTAGTTTATAAAAGGCTTTCCTTTGAAAGATGGGGTATATCACATTGGGGAGACCTTAAGTTACGTCGTGTTTTCTTTAAAGCATTAAGTGCGGGGAACCCAAATGCAACTTTACGCTACGGGTTGAGAGCCTATTTTGACTCCACATATCCCAACATAGGACTTCGTTCTTTAGAAAGAGCTTCCAACATGCAACTTAAAGAAGCATGTTATGTTTATGGGTTAGTGATGTTCGCTTCTCACCAAATTGAGAAAAAGAATATCGGATTACAACTGTTAAATAAAACATTCCCACAAGTGACGGATTCAGTAGTTGGGGTGAGAAACAAGATTTTTAGATTGTTACGGGGCTGTTGGGCATTACGTAACCCCCGTCCTTTTGACGACGTTACAACATGCTGCCTAGCCAACGGTCACCATGGTTATTTTCCACAAGACCAAGGATGGGAAATAGTACAAGTAAAACCCGAATGCATGACTTGTTTCTGGACTTATGAATTACGTGTCTTTATTGCCTTTGCTGAACGACTTGGTATTAACTAGAATTGTCTTCACAGCTGCCTTGTATCAAAGTTATTGTGTACCATATTACATGCTATATGTAAAATAGCGGCATTATACGTTTGTAAGATATTGTATAAAAGTTTGAAAGTGAAATATTATTGTAATCAGTTTTTCATATAAAATTGTAGTAGTTGAATTGTATATTAGCTACTAAGTATGAACTTAACGGGTAGGTACTGCCCGAATTAAAACTTATAAAACGCTAATATGAAGAAAAAGTTTTTATAAATGAGTTCATATTATGCTACGAAATACTATTGACTACTCTTAATATTCTATATGATTAACTTAATTCTTTTGGCTATTTTTGAAGGAAATGGCACCGACGACTCGTCAGAACTTGAACATGAGCGAGGAAGACTTCCGTGTTTTCCTTATAGCAAATATAGCCACAGTACAGGCTGTAATGCAAAACAACAACAATAACTCAGGTTCTAGCAGTGGAGTTAACTCCACAGGAAACCGTGTAGGATGCTCTTACAAGGCTTTCACTGCATGTAAACCTTTGGAATTCGATGGAACTGAAGGACCAGTCGGACTGAAACGATGGACCGAGAAGGTCGAATCTGTGTTTTCTATAAGTAAATGTACTGAAGAAGACAAGGTAAAGTATGCCACGCATACCTTCATAGGTACTGCGTTAACATGGTGGAACACATATCTCGAACAAGTGGGACAAGATGCTGCTTACGCACTACCGTGGTCAGCATTTAAAGACTTGATGAACGAGCAGTACCGTCCCAGAAACGAAGTCAATAAGCTCAAGACAGAGCTTAGAGAATTACAAACGCAGGGATTCGATATCACCACATACGAACGATGATTCATGTTGTGTTTATTGTGTCCAAGAGTGTTCGAAGATGAAGAAGAGCAGATCGATGCATTTGTAAAGGGGTTACCAGAGAGAATTCAGGAGGATGTAAGTGCGAGCGCGCCCACTTCAATGCAAAAGGCAAACCGAATGGCTCACAAACTTATAAACCAGATCGAGGGAATGATTAAAGAGCAGGCGGCAGAGGAGGCCAAAATGAAACAAGTCAAGAGGAAGTGGGAAGAAAACAGTGACAAAAGTCACCAACCCAACAACAGTAACTATCGCTTCAACAATCAACACCACAATCACAACCACAATCGCACCATTTTTTGCAACAACAAAAGCAACAAAAACCATCCCAACAACAACAACAACTATAACAATCGTCCCAACAACAATCCCAACAACAATTTCAATAACAACAATGGCAACATAAACCAGAAAATTCCGTGCAAAAGGTGTGAAGGGTACCATCCGAATACTTACTGTTCAGTATCATGTACCAAGTTTAAAAGAATGGGGCATAGTGCGGCAAAGTGTGAAGTTTATGGACCAGGGAATAGAAGAACAGAAAATGCCAACATTACTTGTTTCGGATGCAGAAAGAAGGGCCATTACAAAACTATGTGCCCAAACCAGGAAAACAATAATGGGCAAACCCACGGAAGAGTCTTCAATATCAATGCGGCAGAAGCACAGGAAGACCCGGAGCTTGTTACGGGTACGTTTCTTTTTGACGATAAACCTGCATATGTTTTATTTGATTCGGGTGCGGATAGAAGCTATATGAGTAGAGATTTTTGTGCTAAATTAAGTTGCCCATTAACGCCACTGGATAATAAGTTTTTACTCGAATTAGCAAACGGTAAATTAATTACAGCAGATAAAATATGTCAGAATCGAGAAATTAAACTGGTTAGCGAAACTTTTAAGATTGATTTGATACCAGTAGAGTTAGGGAGTTTTGATGTGATAATTGGCATGGACTGGTTGAAAAAGGAGAGGGCAGAGATCGTATGTTACAAAAATGCAATTCGCATTGTACGAGAAAAAGGAAAACCCTTAATGGTGTACGGCGAAAAGAGCAACGCGAAGCTAAATCTTATTAGTAATTTGAAGGCGTAAAAGCTAATAAGAAAAGGTTGCTATGATGTTCTAGCACATGTCGAGAAATTACAAACTGAAGAAAATAACATCAATGATGTTCCCGTCGCAAAAGAATTTCCCGATGTATTTCCGAAAGAATTACCGGGACTACCTCCACACCGATCCGTTGAATTTCAAATAGGCCTTGTACCAGGAGCTGCACCAATAGCTCGTGCTCCATACAGACTCGCACCCAGCGAAATGAAGGAACTCCATATCCAATTACAGGAACTTTTAGAGCGTGGTTTCATTTGACCAAGTACATCACCGTGGGGAGCTCTGGTGTTGTTTGTCAAAAAGAAGGATGGTACATTCAGGTTATGTATTGACTACCGAGAGTTGAACAAACTTACCATCAAGAACCATTATCCACTACCGAGAATTGATGACTTATTTGACCAATTACAAGGTTCGTCAGTTTATTCGAAGATCGATTTACGTTCCGGGTATCATCAAATGCAGGTGAAGGAGGACGATATTCCAAAGACTGCTTTTAGGACGCGTTAAGGTCATTATGAGTTTATGGTTATGCCGTTTGGACTAACTAACGCACCAGCTGTGTTCATGGACCTCATAAACCGCGTGTGTGGACCATATCTTGTCAAGTTTGTCATTATCTTCATCGATGACATACTTATTTACTCAAAGAATGATCAAGAGCATGAAGAACATTTGAGAAAAGTGCTAGAGTTGTTGAGGAAAGAAAAACTGTACGCTAAGTTTTCAAAGTGTGCATTTTGGTTGGAAGAAATTCAATTACTCGGTCATATAGTGAACAAAGAAGGTATTCAGGTTGATCCGGCAAAAATTGAAACCGTTGAAAAGTGGAAAACCCCAAAAACTCCGAAGCATATACGCCAATTTTTAGGATTGGCTGGTTACTACAGAAGATTCATCCAAGATTTTTCCAAAATAGCAAAACCCTTGACTGCATTGACGCATAAAGGGAATAAATTTTAATGGAAGGATGAATAAGAGAAAGCGTTTCGGTTATTGAAGAAAAAGCTAACTACGGCACCTATATTGTCATTGCCTGAAGGGAATGATGATTTTGTGATATATTGTGACGCCTCAAAGCAAGGCCTCGGTTGTGTATTAATGCAACGAATGAAGGTAATTGCCTATGCGTCCAGACAATTGAAGATTCACGAGCAAAATTATAAGACTCACGATTTGGAATTGGGCGCTGTTGTTTTTGCATTAAAGACTTGGAGGCACTACTTACATGGGGTCAAAAGTATTATATATACTGACCACAAATGTCTCCAACATATATTTGATCAGAAACAGCTGAACATGAGGCAGCGTAGGTGGATTGAATTGTTGAATGATTATGATTTTGAGATTCGTTACCACCCGGGAAAGGCGATTGTGGTAGCCGACGCTTTGAGTAGAAAGGACGGAGAACCTATGCGGGTAAAAGCTATGAATATAATTATTAGTACTAACCTTAATACTCAAATAAAGGAGGCGCAACAGGGTGCTTTAAAAGAGGGAAAATTGAAGAATGAAATACCCAAAGGATCGGAGAAACATATTAATATTCGGGAAGACGGAACTCGATATAGGGCTGAAAGAATTTGGGTACCAAAGTTTGGAGGTGTGAGAGAAATGGTACTTAGTGAAGCACATAAAACCAGATACTCAATACATCTCAGAGCGGGAAAGATGTACCGAGATCTCAAGAAACATTTTTGGTGGCCGGGTATGAAAGCCGATATTGCTACATACGTAGGAGAATGTTTGACATGTTCTAAAGTCAAAGTTGAACATCAGAAACCATCAGGTCTACTTCAACAACCTGAAATTCCAAAATAGAAATGGGAAAACATTAGCATGAATTTCATTACTAAATTTCCAAGGACTGCAAGTGGTTATGATACAATTTGGGTAATAGTCGATTGTCCTACCAAGTCAGCACACTTCCTGCCAATGAGAGAAGATGACAAAATGGAAAAATTAGCATGACTATACTTGAAGGAAGTCGTCTCCAGACACAGAATACCAATCTCTATTATCTCTGATAGGGATGGCAGATTTGTTTCAAGATTTTGGTAGACATTACAGCAAGCATTGGGGACTCGTCTAGACATGAATACTGCCTATCATCCACAAACTGATGGGCAGAGTGAAAGGACGATACAGACACTTGAAGACATGCGTCAAGCATGTGTTATTGATTTTGGAAACAGTTGGGATCGACATCTACCGTTAGCAGAATTTTCCTACAACAACAGTTACCACTCAAGTATTGAGATGGCACCGTTTGAGGCACTTTATGGTAGAAAGTGCAGGTCTCTGATTTATTGGAGTGAAGTGGGGGATAGACAAATTACAGGTCCAGAAATTATCCAAGAAACTACCGAGAAAATTATCCAAATTCAACAACGGTTGAAAACCGCTCAGAGTCGACAAAAGAGCTACGCAGACAGTAAAAGAAAAGATACAGAATTTGAAATTGGAGACATGTTCATGTTTAAGGTATCACCTTGGAAAGGTGTTGTTCGATTTGGAAAGCGGGAAAAACTAAACCCGAGGTACATTGGACCATTCAAGATTATTGATCGTGTCGGACCGGTAGCTTATCAACTTGAATTACCGCAACAATTAACCGGCATACATAATACCTTTCACGTCTCGAATCTAAAGAAATACTTAGCTAAAGAAGATCTCACTATTCCTTTAGACGAAATCCAGATCAATGAAAAACTTCAATTCATTGATGAATCCGTCAAAATAATGGATCGTGAGGTTAAAAGACTTAAGCAAAATAAAATACCAATCGTTAAGGTTCGATGGAATGCGCGTAGAGGACCCGAGTTCACATGGGAATGTGAAGATCAGATGAAGAAGAAATACCCGCACTTATTTCCAGAAGATGCGTCAACACCTTCAACAGCTTAAAATTTCGGGACAAAATTTATTTAACGGGTAGGTACTGTAGTGACCCAAACTTTTCCATGTTTATATATTAAATGAAAACTATATTTACATAATTAAATGTTTTCAACATGTTAAGCAATCAAACTTGTAAAGACTTGATTAATTGAAATGAGTTTATGTAGACAATTGACCACCCCGTTTGTCTGATGATTCACGAACGTCATAACTTGTGATAATTATATAATATTTTATTTCTTTTATGATGTAAGTTTTTATTTTATATATATATAAGAAGAAATACAATTAAATCAAAGATGTACAATTAAAACACTATTTGCTACAGTAAATTTTCGCTTTGCTGCAGTAAAATACTATTTGCTACCGTAAAATACTATCTGCTACAGTAAAATACTATTTGCTACAGTAACACACTATTTACTACAGTAAACACTATTTACTCGTATTCAATTCGTATTCGTACTCGTACAATACACAACTTCTAAATGTATATACTATTGGTATATACACTTCAATGATCAGCTCTTAGTAGTCTTAATGAGTCACCTAAACATGTGGGAACCATCATTTGGCAACTAGCATGAAATATCTAACAAAACAACAAACTAATGGAGCCTATATGGACTCCTCTAATTCACGTGAAGATCACCAACCACAAACACATTCTCATTTCAATTTTCACGCATCAAACTACTCTCTCTCAAGTTCTCTCTCATTTTTCTAAGTGTTCTTCATCATCTTCATCAAAATCTACATCAATCTAGCTCAAAAATCCATACATAAACCAACTTATAAAACAACAACTCAAGAACACATCAAGAACACTTTCAAGTTTACTAGCTTACTTCCAACCTTGCAAATCCATTTCAAGTGATTATCCAATCTCAAGAAATCTTTGTTATTTATAGTAGGTTATCTTTCTAATTCAAGGTAATACTCATATTCAAACTTTGATTCAATTTCTATAACTATAACAATCTTAATTCGAGTAGTAAACTCACTTGAACTTGTTTTTGTGTCATGATTCTACTTCAAGAACTTTCGAGTCATCCAAGATCCTTTGAAGCTCTAGATCATTTCTTGTCATTTCCAGTAGGTTTAACTACTATACTTGAGGTAGTAATGATGCTCATAACATCATTAGATTCATATATATATATATATATATATATATATATATATATATATAACTATCTTATTTGAAGATTTAAACTTGTAATCACTAGAACATAGTTTAGTTAATTCTAAACTTGTTTGCAAAAAAAGTAAATCCTTCTAACTTAACTTTTAAAATCAAATAAACACGTGTTCTATATCTATATGATATGCTAACTTAATGATTTAAAACCTGGAAACACGAAGAACACCGTAAAACTGGACATACGCCGTTGTAGTAAAACCGGGGGCTGTTTTGGGTTAGATAATTAAAAAATATGATAAACTTTGATTTAAAAGTTGTTCTTTTGAGAAAATGATATTTCATATGAACATGAAACTATATCCAAAAATCATGGTTAAACTCAAAGTGGAAGTATGTTCAAAATGGTCATCAAGATGTCGTTCTTTCGACGAAAATGACTATCTCTTTCAAAAATGACTTGTAACTTATATTTCTGACAATAAACCTATACCTTTTCTATTTAGATTATTAATATTTGGTTCAATATGAAACCATAGAAATTGGATTCACTCAAAACGGATTTAAAACGAAGAAGTTATGGGTAAAACAAAATTGGATATTTTTGCTTGTTTTAGCTACGTGAAACTTTGTAACAAATATATACTAACCATAACTTAACTAACTTATATTGTATTATACACGTATTCTAACATATATTATGTAATCTTGATAGACCATAGACACGTATACAATGTTTTGACATATCATATCGACGTCATCTATATATATTATTTGGAATAACCATAGACACTCTATATGCGGTAATGATCGAGTTAGCTATACAGGGTTGAGGTTGATTCCAAAATAATATATATACTTTGAGTTTTGATCGAGTCTGAGACTTGTATACACTGGGTCGTGGATTGATTCGAGATAAAATATATTGATTTATTTCTGTACCACTAACCGTGGACAATTAATTATGGACTACTAACGTTGGACTGTCAACTTAACAAACTTAAATCGTTAAAATGTAATAAAATATGGTATGAATATATTTCGATCATACTTTGATATATATGTATATATTTGTTATAGGTTCGTGAAATGACCCGTGGCCAAGTCTTACTTTCCGACGAAGTGAAAATACGTGAAAGTGAGTTATAGTCTCACTTTTAAAATCTAATATTTTTGGAATGAGAATACATGCAGTTTTTTAAATGTTTTACAAAATAGACACAAGTATGCGAAACTACATTCTGTGGTTGAATTATTATTACCGAATATCACCCTTTTTAGTCTGGTAATCTAAGATTTAGGGAAAAGAAACCCTAATTGATGCGAATCCTAAAGATAGATCTATTGGGCCTAACAAACTCCATCCGGGTTACGGATGCTTAAGTACATCGATTTTATCATGTCCGATGAGAGTCCTGGAATGATGGGGATATTCTAGATGCATTCTGTTAATGTCGGTTACCAGGTGTTCACCATATGAATGATTTTTATCTCTATGCAGTTTGTGCAAAATGCCTGATATGAGATGGATGTTTATGAAAAATGAAATCTTGTGGTCTATTGATATAATTTGATAAATATATAGGTTAAACCTATAACTCACCAACAATTTTGTTGACGTTTAAAGCATTTTTATTCTCAGGTGATTATTAAGAGCTTCCGTTGTTGTGTGCTAAATAAAGACAGGAATTGGAGTCTGCATGCCTGTATAATATTGTTTAAAAACTGCATTCGGAGACTTAAGTTGTTGTTTAATATTATTGTAAACCATTATGTAATGGCCGTGTGTAATCGCTATATTTTAGATTATCATTATTTGATAATCTTCGTAATACTTTAAAAACCTTTATCGATAAAATAAAGGTTATAGTTTGTTTTAAAAAAAATCGAATGCAGTCTTTGAAAAACATCTCATATAGAGGTCAAAACCTCGCAACGAAACCAATTAATATGAAACGTTTATAATTGATATGAACGGGACATTTCAGTAATCCTGGCAACTCTTCTGGAAAGACGTCGGGAAATTCGTTCACAATTTGCACTTCATCCACGCTTTTCTCCTCAGTTTCTAGCTTCTTCACATGTACTAAAACAGTAAAACGCCCCTTTTTCATGACCTTTTGTGCCTTCAAGAAACTAATAAGGTTCAGCTTCGGGTTACATCTCTCTCCGTAAACAATTATTGGCTCACCATCTTCGCGAGGTATACGAAGAATCTTCTCTCCACAAATAACTTCTGCTTTCACCTTGAACAACCAATCCATACCGACTATCATATCAAAGCTCCCCAACTTAATGAGTATCTAATCAATCTCAAAATCCACACCATCTAAGTTTATAATACCTCCTCGACCAATTTTGTCAACTTTCTCAAGTTTTCCATTGGCTACTTCAACAAGAGTACTCTCCTCCAAAGGAACTAATGACCAATCTATCTTAGAGCAAAAGTGTCTACATACATAACTCCTATCAGCACCATTATCAAACAAGACAGAAGCTAATAGTTTATTGATGGTGAATGTACCTGTAACCAAGTCAGGATCCTCGCGGGCATATCTGGAGTTCATGTTGAAAACTCTTCCACGTGCTGGCCCGCCATCCTTCTTCTTGTTGGGACATTCATTCCTGAAGTGGCCCTGCTGACCGCACTCATAGTACTTCCTCGGTCCATTTGGGTTTGTCCTCACGGCTGGGGTGTTGCTCTTACAATCTCTGCTGAAGTATCCAGTCCTTTTACACTTCTCACACACTATGTTTCAGTGTTCAGTATGATGCTTGTAGCATCTCTTACACTGAGGAAGGCTACCTTTGTAGTTAGGGTTAGGGTGAGGGTTCCTTCAGTCGTTGTTTCCCTTAAAGTTCTCATACCTCTTAGCTGAGTTCTGATCAAAACCTTTACCCTTGTTTCCATCCCACTTACGTTTCCCATTACTAGATCTCGATTCTGATTTCGCCTTCTCTGGCTCTTGCCGGGTAATTTGATTCATTAGGGTGTGCGCCATGCGCATAGCTTCTGGGACATTTGCTGGTTTCGAAGAAGTGACATTTCCCTGAATGTCCTTGGGGAGTCCCCACAGATACCTCTCCATCCGTTTGTACTCCGGAGTAACCATTGTGGGACACATCAAAGCTAACTCCAAGTACCTTCGGTTATAGCCATCAAGGTTAGTTCCTAAAACTTTCAGTTCCCAAAATTCCGCTTCCATTTTCTGAATTTCGGTTCTGGGGCAGTATTCCTCGATCATATCCCTCTTGAACTCCTCCCAGGGTGTTGCATAAGCTTCGTCAATTCCCTGAGCCTAGACAAACGTATTCCACCAAGTCAAAGCACCATCCAATAGCGTGCATGACGCGTACTTGGTCTTATTCAATTCGGAGCAGTTACTCACACGGAATACAGATTCCAACTTTTCAAACCATCTCGTCAGCCCAACTGGCCCTTCCGTTCCACTGAAATTGTAGGGATTACAACTCTGGAATTCCTTGAAAGTGCACCCATTCTGAATGTTCTGGTTAGCCGGTGGAGCTTGGGGGTTGGCATTCGCCATAGCTGCGGCTACTCGAGCGGCTATCATCTCCTCAATCTGTGCTGCTGTGGGCATTTCCCTTGGACCTCTTCCGTTAGCCATCGATCTTCCAAACAAAAATTTTGACTCAAGTCAAAATCCATTACCCAATAAGTAATAATGCTATAGTAATATAGCAATCAATTACTTATTCCATGTCAGTAAGACATATAGCAAGCACGTAATCAGGCACTACAGCAGCCTAGCAGTACATAGCATGGCAATAATAATAGTATCAAACAGAAGTAGCATGCATTCAAAAGCAGATAGTAGCATGCAGTAGCGAGAAAATAGCAGTAGCATACAGCAAGTTCACATAGCAGTAAAAGTAAGCAGTAGCATGCAGCAGTTCCACAGAAACAAGTAAACGAGCAAGTTGTAGATTAGTCCTATTAGTGAATCCTACTCGACTCGGTCAAGACACACTAATGCAACCTAATTCCCTACAACCGATGCTCTGATACCAAATGTGACGCCCCGTACAAAATCAACGTGTACGGATCATCAACAACAGGTCCATTACATGGTACAATACTACATGCTATTTTAAAACAAGTTTTGCATTCATAAAAAGGTGACGTCTTTACCAACGTCAAATGTTTTACATGTAACATCCCGCCTTTTTCCATTTACTTTCCGTTATACTAATATAAAGTCCGTTATATGTTTATAACATCTCCCGTTGATAAGCGTTTTAAATTATCTCGTTTAGGTAATTCACGCACCCGAACGAAAGTTGAGGGACTAAACTTGACAAGGGATCAAACCCTTGACTAGGTCAAAGGGTCAAACCCCTTTCACCCATTCATTATCATCTCCATCTCTCTCTTTCTCTCTAGCAAGAACACACACCCATTTACAAAATTCATTCAATCATCATCTAAATCCGATCTAGGAGGCTTACAACAAAATAAATTATATATTCGTGATCCTCTCTTCATCCTCTTCGTTTTGGTACCAACTTCATCTCGTTTGGGTAACATTTCTAAAACACTAGTTTTCTTTAAATTTGTGTTCTTGACTTAAAAGTATGTTAATTAGTGTCTATGGCTCATTGTGATGTCGTGTAAGTAATTTGTATGCTCGATTTGTTGTTTTTGGTGTAACTAGTTCATTATGAAAATTACTTGCTAAATCCTTGATTTTGGATGATCAAATGTTATTAGATTGTTAATGTGCATATTTTAAAAGTGTTACTAGTATCATTAGCTTCATTGGGATGTAAAGATTGATCTAAGAAACCTCTTAAACTTGATTATGAAATTTGGTGATTTTTGGTTAGGGTTTCATGAACTAGGAATGGATTTTGATGCATTAAACGACATGAAATGTTAATTGTAAGTGTTAGGTTGTGTAGTATGCTTAATTACCTTCGAAACGGCATATTGTTCATGTAATTTGGCTATCGAATCATTAAATGGCGTTTATGACTTGTATGCATTGAATGAGGAGCATTGATTGCGGTTTTTGGTTGTTGTAAATGAAAGTTTGATTGATAAAAAGTGCATAGTTGCATTCCTTGTCAAAATACCTTTCCGGTGATATAAAATGCATACCTTGAATGTTTGCGGTTTGTAAATTGTGTTGGGTTGAGTTTTGATTCGTGCACTTAGGAGTTTCAGCGACCAGGGCCTGGAAACACCTCAGGACGCCGTCCAGATACCCAGGACGACGTCCCGCTTTTCTAACCTAGACGCCGTCTAGGAATTGGGGACGTCGTCCCACTCTTTTAATCGAGACGCCGTCTAGCCATTTGGGACGCCGTCCCATTTGGCTAAAACTGGCTGTTTGCTTTGGTCATTTGACATGAAAATGTTTGCTATGCTACGGACCTCCGATTAACATGAAACTTGGCCAACATGCTCATATATGATTATATAACTTAGAAAAATTGTCGGATATCCAACCCGACCCCGTTGACTTTTCTGTTGACTTTGACCCGACCAAGTTGACTTTTAATCAAACTTAACCAAATGGTTGTGCAATCGTTCTAACATGCTTTTATACTTGTATCTTGCATGAAACATGACAACTTGATTCACATGCTACATTATTGAGTCGTAACGAGCCATAGGACTAATTGAACATCCTTGACCTATCGTGTTTACCGTTATTGATACAACCTATTGTTTAGGTCAAGACTAGCATTGTTCTTTGCACACGTTTACTTGTCGAAGTACTTTACTACTCGTGCACTCAAGGTGAGATCATAGTCCCACTTTTACTCTTTTGAACTTACATTTGGGATGAGAAAACATAAACATTTCTTTACTAAGTGAACACAAGTACAGGAAAACAAACATTCTACATACGAGTTTAGAACAAAATCCTCAATTCGATTATCATTAGTTACACTTGCCGGGTGTAAGCGAGAACTTATGTTGTATGGATCCATATGGGTTTGACAAACCCTCATTCAAACGGTTCGCTACCGTTTACGAATGAAATATATTTTCGAGAAACAGTGTATGTTCTAGCACTAAGTGATGGGGTTCAATGGAAGGAAATGTTAAGCATTGATAATTGGGTGCTCGTGAAACAAACTTTTGGAATGTATTACTATTAATTCGTTGATGCAAATCTTGTGGTTCACTTGTACTTACTTACTTAAACCTATGATTTCACCAACGTTTTCGTTGACAGATTTCTATGTTTTTCTCAGGTCCTTGAACGATACATGATACATGCTTCCGCTCATTATTTGATACTTGCATTGGATGTCGAGTATATGTGCATTTCATGGAGCGTCTTTTGACTTTACTTTAAACCGTGTCGCCCAGATTTCATTCGTATTATAACGTTGTAACTTAACTATTGGTTGAACAATTCTTGTAAACTTTGGGAACAACCTTTATTTTGAAATGAAGGCGACATATTTTGGTCAAACTTTGTCTTAAAGACTTATGACCACGTAACGGGACCTAAGTAGACGGCGCCGTCAAACATGATTTGGTCGGGTCGCTACAGATGGTATCAGAGCGTTGGTTGTAGGGATTTAGAGTTCATTGGTGTCGACCCCGAGTCATAGGGTACATTGGTGAGTCTAGACTACAACCGGCATATAGACTTGAAGTAGGAATTACTTGACTACTTGTGCATTTATACTCGAACGCTTCTACTCATATCTACTCTTAGTTCATCTTAATCTCACGTTGTTTAATTTGATTGACACGCCACCTTGACTATATGAAATGATGTCGAATGCACATATGAATCAGGGTAATATAATTTCTGGGATTATATTACGGTGACTCATATGAACGTTCCGACATTATGACATAAAGAATTTAAGGCGAGTCGAGGAAAAAAAAACTTCTCTTTATCTTTATTCTATATCACGGTTAGTATTATTGAGAATACTAATCAATGATATTCTTGTGTCTTGAAGGAACAATGGCTCCTCGTCGTGTACGCCGCAATGAAACTCCCGAATAAGCTCTCGAACGGATGATAGCTACCGCCGTAGATGCGGCCATGGCCGGTCACTCATCCAACAACAATAATAATAACAACCACAACAACCACAACAACAACAACAACAACAACAACAACAACAACAATGGAGCCGGAAACTCAAACGAGGGATGCTCCTATAAAGCTTTCATGGGGTGCAAACCTCACACTTTTGATGGAACCGGGGGACCGGTCGTGCTCACCCGATGGTTTGAGCAAACGGAAGCCGTCTTTAGCATAAGCGGTTGTCGGGACCAAGACAAGGTCAAATACTCCACTCACACTTTCTCCGGAATTGCTCTAACATGGTGGAACACCTATGTTCAATCGGTGGGTACCGATGAAGCTCATGCCCTCTCTTGGGCCGATCTAAAGGAAAAGATGATTGTTGAATATTTTTCGCGCGAAGAAACCCGAAAGCTTGAGGAAGAACTAAGAGCTTTGAAAGCGGTCGGAAACGATCTTAAAGCTTATAATCAACGCTTCGCCGAACTATCCTTGATGTGTCCTAATCTTGTTAACCCCGAATCTCAAAGGATTGAGCTCTACATGCTCGGTCTTCCAAAAAGCATCAAACAAGGGGTGATGTCATCCAAACCCACTACTCATCAAGCCGCTATGAACATGGCTCGCCAACTAATTGAAACGGTTGACGAAATCGTAGTTCCGGCACCTAAGGCCGAGGATAAATCGGGCGGCAACAAAAGAAAGTGGGAACCCTCCCAATCAAGCAACAACAACTTTGCCAAGAAATCTTTCACTTTCGACGGCAAGAAGGGTTATGCCGGGAATCTACCTTTTTGCAACAAATGCAACAAACATCACTTTGGCGAATGTAGTAAGCTAATTTGCCATCGGTGCCAAGTAATTGGTCATAAGGCCAACGATTGTAAGAGTGCCACTCCCGTCGCTCGAAAGTGGCCCAATGCACCAAAGACGGGCACTTGTTACGAATGTGGCCAAACGGGTCATTATAGAAATGCATGCCCAAAGAAGAAAGATAACCCCAATACGCGCGGCCGAGCTTTCAACATCAACACCGAGGAAGCCCGGGATGACACTGAACTAGTCACGGGTACGTTTCTTCTCAACAATTCTTATGTCTCTTGCTTATTCGATTCGGGTGCCGATAAATGCTTTGCATCCAAGACTTTGACTCATTCTTTTAGCACTCCACCTCTTCCATTAGATACCACTTATACCATTGAAGTGGCTAACGGGAAACTATTAAGTGCTGACACATATTACCGGGGGTGTACGTTAAACATTTTGGGTAAGGAATTTGAGATTGACTTGATACCCATGGAACTAGGAAGCTTTGATGTAATAATCGGTATGAATTGGTTAGTCAAAACGAAATCTCACATCCTTTGTGATCTTAACGCAATCCGAATTCCTATCGAGAATGGTGAACCTTTGATTGTTTATGGCAATAAGAGTTGCACCAGACTCAATCTCGTTTCGTGCCTTAAAGTTAGAAAACTACTCCGTAAGGGTTGTTTTGTGATCCTTGCCCACGTTAAGAAAGTCGAGTCCGATGAGAAGCATATCGATGATGTGCCAATTGTTAGTGACTTTTTCGATGTATTTCCCGACGAATTGCCGGGTCTTCCACCTCATCGACCGGTTGAATTCCAAATCGATCTTATTCCGGGAGCCGCACCCGTAGCACGTGCACCATATAGACTCGCTCCATCTGAAATGCAAGAATTGCAAAGTCAAATCCAAGAACTACTTGATCGTGGTTTTATCCAACCTAGCCATTCACCTTGGGGCGCTCCGATTTTGTTTGTTAAAAAGAAAGACGGATCCCTACGAATGTGCATTGATTATCGTGAACTAAATAAATTGACGGTTAAGAACCGATATCCTCTTCCTCGCATCGATGATCTCTTTGATCAACTACAAGGGTCTTGTGTATATTCGAAAATCGATCTCCGCTCGGGTTATCATCAATTGAGGGTTAAGGGGGAAGATGTCTCCAAAACCGCTTTCCGAACTCGTTATGGTAGCTATGAATTCCTTGTCATGCCATTTGGTCTCACTAACGCACCGGCGGTGTTCATGGATCTTATGAACCGCGTGTGCAAACCGTATCTCGATAAATTCGTTATTGTGTTCATCGATGACATATTGATCTATTCTAAAAATGAAGAAGAGCACGAACAACATCTCCGACTTGTGCTTGAACTTTTAAGACAAGAACAACTCTATGCCAAATTCTCCAAGTGTGAATTTTGGTTAAAGGAAGTTCAATTTCTTGGTCATGTTGTAAGTGACCAAGGTATTAAAGTCGATCCAACGAAAATCGAAGCCATTAGCAAATGGGAGACTCCTACTACTCCTACTCACATTCGTCAATTTTTGGGTCTCGCCGGGTACTATCGTAGATTCATCGACAATTTCTCTTTGGTTGCACGTCCTCTAACCGCATTGACTCACAAGGGAAAGAAATTCATTTGGGCGACCGAACATGAATCCGCATTCCAAATCTTGAAAACGAAGCTAACCACCGCTCCTATCTTGTCACTTCCCGAAGGCAATGATGACTTTGTTGTATATTGCGATGCCTCAAAACATGGTTTTGGGTGTGTATTGATGCAACGAACGAAAGTCATTGCTTATGCTTCTCGACAACTCAAAATTCATGAACGAAACTATACGACACATGATCTCGAACTCGGAGCCGTTGTCTTTGCACTTAAAATGTGGAGACACTATCTTTATGGAACCAAGAGTACTATCTTCACCGATCACAAAAGCCTTCAACACATTTTCGATCAAAAGCAACTAAACATGAGACAACGAAGGTGGATTGAAACCTTAAACGATTACGATTGCGAGCTTCGTTACCATCCCGGGAAGGCAAATGTAGTAGCCGATGCCTTAAGTCGAAAAGAAAGAGCGGTGCCTCTCCGTGTCCGAGCTTTAAACATCACCATTCACACCAACCTTAATAGCCAAATTCGGGTAGCCCAAGATGAGGCTCTCAAGGATGAAAACATCTCTCTCGAACACTTGAACGTCCTCACCTCTCGATTCGAAGTTAAAGAAACCGGACTCCGATATTTCGCCGGAAGAATTTGGGTGCCTAGTTATGGGGATCTACGAAGCCTTATTTTAGATGAAGCCCATAAGTCACGATACTCGATTCACCCCGGTGCCAATAAGATGTACCACGACCTTAAACAACTATATTGGTGGCCGAACATCAAAAGGGACGTAGCTACTTATGTTTCCAAGTGTTTGACATGTTCCAAAGTCAAAGCCGAACACCAAAGACCGTCCGGATTACTTCAACAACCCGAGATCCCGCAATGGAAGTGGGAAAGGATAACGATGGATTTTATCACCAAGCTACCAAAAACGACGGGCGGTTATGATACCATTTGGGTTATTGTTGACCGTCTCACCAAATCCGCACACTTCCTTGCCATGAAAGAAACGGACAAAATGGAGAAACTTGCACAACTTTACATTAAGGAGATCGTAGCCCGACACGGTGTACCATTATCGATTATCTCCGACCGAGATGGCCGTTTCGTTTCTAGATTTTGGCGTACATTGCAAGAAGCGTTGGGAACGCGTTTAGACATGAGCACCGCATATCATCCTCAAACCGATGGACAAAGCGAACGTACAATTCAAACCTTAGAGGACATGTTACGAGCTTGCGTGGTTGATTTCGGAAAAGCTTGGGACAAGCACTTACCTCTCGCCGAGTTCTCTTACAACAATAGTTATCACGCGAGTATTAAAGCCGCACCTTTTGAAGCGCTATATGGCCGCAAATGTCGTTCACCTCTTTGTTGGGCCGAGGTAGGCGATGTGCAAATCACCGGACCCGAACTCATTCACGAAACCACCGAGAAAATCGTTCAAATCCGAGATAGGCTTAGGACGGCCCGAAGTCGTCAAAAGAGCTATACCGACAAACGACGCAACGATCTTGAATTTCAAGTCGGTGACTGAGTAATGTTAAAAGTCGCGCCTTGGAAAGGTGTAATCCGTTTTGGGAAACGCGGGAAGCTAAATCCGCGGTATATTGGTCCTTTCGAAATCTTGGAGCGTATTGGAACCGTTGCTTATCGTTTAGATCTTCCGCCTCAATTGAACTCCGTTCATCCTACCTTCCATGTATCTAACTTGAAAAAGTGTCTTGCCGAACCCGATATCGTCATCCCTCTCGAAGAACTTACTATTGATGACAAACTTCATTTTGTGGAGGAACCGGTTGAAATTGTGGACACCTCCGTCAAGACATTGAAACAAAGCCGAATCCCGATTGTCAAGGTTCGTTGGAATGCCAAAAGAGGACCCGAGTTTACTTGGGAAAGACAAGATCAAATGCAAAGGAAGTATCCTCATCTATTCGTGAATTCGGAAACGCAAGATCTCGAGGAAGAAACAACGACTACTACGCCTACTTAAATTTCGGGACGAAATTTCTTTTAAGGAGTAGGTAATGTAACATCCCGCCTTTTTCCATTTACTTTCCGTTATACTAATATAAAGTCCGTTATATGTTTATAACATCTCCCGTTGATAAGCGTTTTAAATTATCTCGTTTAGGTAATTCACGCACCCGAACGAAAGTTGAGGGACTAAACTTGACAAGGGATCAAACCCTTGACTAGGTCAAAGGGTCAAACCCCTTTCACCCATTCATTATCATCTCCATCTCTCTCTTTCTCTCTAGCAAGAACACACACCCATTTACAAAATTCATTCAATCATCATCTAAATCCGATCTAGGAGGCTTACAACAAAATAAATTATATATTCGTGATCCTCTCTTCATCCTCTTCGTTTTGGTACCAACTTCATCTCGTTTGGGTAACATTTCTAAAACACTAGTTTTCTTTAAATTTGTGTTCTTGACTTAAAAGTATGTTAATTAGTGTCTATGGCTCATTGTGATGTCGTGTAAGTAATTTGTATGCTCGATTTGTTGTTTTTGGTGTAACTAGTTCATTATGAAAATTACTTGCTAAATCCTTGATTTTGGATGATCAAATGTTATTAGATTGTTAATGTGCATATTTTAAAAGTGTTACTAGTATCATTAGCTTCATTGGGATGTAAAGATTGATCTAAGAAACCTCTTAAACTTGATTATGAAATTTGGTGATTTTTGGTTAGGGTTTCATGAACTAGGAATGGATTTTGATGCATTAAACGACATGAAATGTTAATTGTAAGTGTTAGGTTGTGTAGTATGCTTAATTACCTTCGAAACGGCATATTGTTCATGTAATTTGGCTATCGAATCATTAAATGGCGTTTATGACTTGTATGCATTGAATGAGGAGCATTGATTGCGGTTTTTGGTTGTTGTAAATGAAAGTTTGATTGATAAAAAGTGCATAGTTGCATTCCTTGTCAAAATACCTTTCCGGTGATATAAAATGCATACCTTGAATGTTTGCGGTTTGTAAATTGTGTTGGGTTGAGTTTTGATTCGTGCACTTAGGAGTTTCAGCGACCAGGGCCTGGAAACACCTCAGGACGCCGTCCAGATACCCAGGACGACGTCCCGCTTTTCTAACCTAGACGCCGTCTAGGAATTGGGGACGCCGTCCCACTCTTTTAATCGAGACGCCGTCTAGCCATTTGGGACGCCGTCCCATTTGGCTAAAACTGGCTGTTTGCTTTGGTCATTTGACATGAAAATGTTTGCTATGCTACGGACCTCCGATTAACATGAAACTTGGCCAACATGCTCATATATGATTATATAACTTAGAAAAATTGTCGGATATCCAACCCGACCCCGTTGACTTTTCTGTTGACTTTGACCCGACCAAGTTGACTTTTAATCAAACTTAACCAAATGGTTGTGCAATCGTTCTAACATGCTTTTATACTTGTATCTTGCATGAAACATGACAACTTGATTCACATGCTACATTATTGAGTCGTAACGAGCCATAGGACTAATTGAACATCCTTGACCTATCGTGTTTACCGTTATTGATACAACCTATTGTTTAGGTCAAGACTAGCATTGTTCTTTGCACACGTTTACTTGTCGAAGTACTTTACTACTCGTGCACTCAAGGTGAGATCATAGTCCCACTTTTACTCTTTTGAACTTACATTTGGGATGAGAAAACATAAACATTTCTTTACTAAGTGAACACAAGTACAGGAAAACAAACATTC
Organism: Rutidosis leptorrhynchoides; assembly: GCF_046630445.1. Classification (NCBI taxonomy): domain Eukaryota; kingdom Viridiplantae; phylum Streptophyta; class Magnoliopsida; order Asterales; family Asteraceae; genus Rutidosis; species Rutidosis leptorrhynchoides. The sequence goes on along the minus strand of NC_092343.1, from coordinate 384,697,666 downwards.
TACATACGAGTTTAGAACAAAATCCTCAATTCGATTATCATTAGTTACACTTGCCGGGTGTAAGCGAGAACTTATGTTGTATGGATCCATATGGGTTTGACAAACCCTCATTCAAACGGTTCGCTACCGTTTACGAATGAAATATATTTTCGAGAAACAGTGTATGTTCTAGCACTAAGTGATGGGGTTCAATGGAAGGAAATGTTAAGCATTGATAATTGGGTGCTCGTGAAACAAACTTTTGGAATGTATTACTATTAATTCGTTGATGCAAATCTTGTGGTTCACTTGTACTTACTTACTTAAACCTATGATTTCACCAACGTTTTCGTTGACAGATTTCTATGTTTTTCTCAGGTCCTTGAACGATACATGATACATGCTTCCGCTCATTATTTGATACTTGCATTGGATGTCGAGTATATGTGCATTTCATGGAGCGTCTTTTGACTTTACTTTAAACCGTGTCGCCCAGATTTCATTCGTATTATAACGTTGTAACTTAACTATTGGTTGAACAATTCTTGTAAACTTTGGGAACAACCTTTATTTTGAAATGAAGGCGACATATTTTGGTCAAACTTTGTCTTAAAGACTTATGACCACGTAACGGGACCTAAGTAGACGGCGCCGTCAAACATGATTTGGTCGGGTCGCTACATTACAAAGATAACGTGCTTCTACGAATAGAATGCATTAACATAAGTACGTGACACAAAGGTCATTACAAAGCCATTGTTCAAATGTAACATAAGTTGTGAATGCAAAGTAAAAGTTCCAGGATTGAGACATCTCTAAGTAATGCAGCGGAAGTCTAACATACCGAGTCTGTAACAGCAAGTTTAACACCAAGACTATAACAGCTAGTCTAATAGCAGAAGAAACAACGTCTAAGCACCTGAGAAATACATGCTTAAAAAGTCAACACGAATGTTGGTGAGCTATAGTTTGTTTGTAATCAGTAATGTAATGTAGACCATGAGATTTCGTATTCAAAATAGTATGAAAAGTATATGCTTATCCGTGGGCACCCGATAACTAACTTAACAAGTAATATCACCCCCTAAAAGTACACCTGGCAAGTGCGTAAGTTTACGAAGTATTAAACACCCGTTGAATACTAGCGCGACTAGCCCGAGTGGGGATGTCAAACCCTATGGATCCATATCCAAGATTCGTGTCTACCGGTTCATAAACCAATAGTTAAACGTTACCGAGCTAAGAGGAATCTTTGTGCTGTTATGTCACCCACACATATATAAAGCTTAAGTACTCGTTTCTAGTATGTAAAACATAAAAAGCGCATGTATTCTTAGTCCCAAAAATAGTTAAAGTAAAAGGGAGCTATAACTCACAGTGAATGTGCGGTAAAGTCGATATGAAAAGTATGCAAGTAGTAAGTCGGTCCGAAAGGTCCTAAACCTAAGTCAAAGGTTACTAAGTCAGTATATTGTCCCAAAAGTTTAAAAGTAAATATGTTAAGCCTTAAGTATCATCATCATCATCATTCGTAAAAGATAAAGTAAGTTTTCAACAAGAATAGAGATCAAAACAAAAGGCTGACTTCGGACAGCTGCTACGACCTCTATACAAAACGAAAAGATGCGTGGTCAGTGGCCAAGGCTCCGTATGTGAGTCCTTGTACCGCTTTCCAATTTTCAGATCCTAACTCGATGTCTTTTGACCGTGGCAATGGTTCAAGCGCGAGTAGGTCAGAATTTTCAGCACGTCGTTACAAAGGCGTAGTGAATTTTGCAAGGCTATAAATCCTAAACCGTATATCGGATTTAGGCGAGTCTTGAACGAAAAGTCATCTACTCGAAACGAACTATCTGAAAATCAGCTTTCTAGAAGTCCCAGGTGTCTGATCAGACCCCGAAAAACAGTAAACAAGTGCTCCAGTGGGTTTCTTGGTGCTTGATGCTCATCACGGTTCTCATCCTTGATGCGTGTAAGCTTCAAGCGTACAACTCTTTGATGTTTTAGCATCACTTTGACCAAGTTTCAACCATATACACACAACTAAGATTAAAAGCTAACATTCTACAAGTTTTGAACATCAAGGTTGTCGCTTTATTGCATAAACACAATAAAGCTTCAACCTTTGTCCTTTTGACACAAGTTTATGCATCTTCATCATATGAGATGATGAAGACTTGATTTTTATCACCATAAAAATCATAAAAAGTTCCAAGTAAGTGAGATCTACAATAAAAACTTAGATCTCAAGTATTAATAAACCCTAAGCTAGAAAGCTTGGATTTTTACAAGATTAATGAAACCATAAGCTAGAAAGCTAAGATCTAGTGAAAGTAATGAGACCATAAGCTAAAAAGCTAAGATTTAAACAAAATAACGAAACCCTAAGCTAGAAAGCTTGGATCTTTAATGTTCTTGAAGATCCTTAAAGCAAAAAGCTAGATCTACAAGTTACATGAAGATCATAAACACAAGTTTTGATCTTTTAACAAAAATAAAGTGATCTTTTAACAAAAATAAAGTGATCTTAAGCTATAAAGCTTAGATCCATCAAAATAATGAAGATTCAAAGCTAGAAAGCTTGAATCTTTCATGTTCTTGAAGGATTCAAATCAAAGTTTTTATCTTCAAGATATAACAAGATCAAGAAGCTAAAAAGCTTGATCTTATGAAGATGATGATGATGTCGTGTATAAGAAGAAAAGAAGAAGAAGAAGAAAATTTAAAACTAACAATTTTTAGTGTGAGAAAGACTAGAGAGAGAATTAGAGAGCAAGTGTATGTAAAATGTGAATGAGATCAAGTGTGAAATTGGAGAAATGAGCTTGATATTTATAGTGGTGGTGGGGGTGTTTGGCCGTGGGTTTGGGGGGACAAAAGGGGGACAACTTTTGCTTTTTGCTTAGTGGTGGTCTAAAGGTGGTGCTTATTGTTGGGATCTCATGCAACATGTGTGATAATGGTTAACAAAAATGCTAGTATGTTAGCTCATATTAATGGGTTTTTGTCCAACTTCTTAATGGGTCATAATCCATTTAAAATTAGGCTAACTTAAAAGTCCAATAACTAGAGTAGGGTGGGCTTAAGTCCAATAAGGTAGAAAGTCCAACAAGACTAACTAGTGTGCATTAGTAAATTACTAAGCATAATTAAGCAACCAATAAGCTAAGTAATTGTCATTAGAAAATAACAATTAGTTTTACATAGTCATAATATTTCAATTATGACCAAAATTAATCGTGTACAGGGTACATAGCTCGTTCTAAATGTCCGATGACACTAACGGTCATAAAAGCATTCGAGGATCAAGTTAAGTAACTACGTACTTAATAACACGTTTTAAAATATAAACGAAAGTAATCAACATGAATAATGATCCCAGAATATAATATATCTCAGTACGTACAAATACGCAGTTTCGCGAAAGTAGTAAGCACAAATATAAGTCGAAAAAGTCGGGTCGTTACAACACATGACAAGCTCTTAAGGTAATCTCATGTTTTATTATCCATCAAGTTTTCCTAAACGTATTATTGTCGGAAATGGTAATGGTATTCCCACCAAAGGGTACGTTCACACTTTCTTTTCCACTCAATCCAATCGTCCTCTTTATCTTAACCATGTTCTTTACTCTCCTCAATTGATTAAAAATTTAATTTCTGTCTGTCATCTTACTACTCATAATAATATATCGCTTAAATTTGACCCGTTTGGTTTTACTATGAAGTAATTCCCGAAGGGGACCCCAATCATGCGGTGTAATAGCACCGACGATCTCTACCTGCTCCATGCCTCCAAGCTACGACAACTACAATCACATTATGTTTTTTTAGTTTCATCACAAGATTTATGGCATAATCACTTAGGACATCAGGGCGTTAACGTTGTTAAATCTCTTAATAATAAACATTTTATTTCTTGCATTCTATCAATAAAATGAATGTTTGTCAATCATGTATCTTTGGCAAACATGTTAGATTACCTTTTTATTCTTCTTCTAACATTACATATGCACCATCTGATATTCTACATAATGATCTATGAACGTCCCCAATTCTTAGTTCTAATGGTCATCGATACTCTCTGTTAATTCTAGACGACTACACTAATTTTTTATGGACATTTCTGCTTACATCTAAAACTCAAGTATTATCTACTTTTCTTGCATTTCACAAACTTATTCAAACACAAATCAATCAGTCTATAACATCTTTTCAATGTGATAATGGAACCGAATATAATACTACCTCCGTCCCAATTAGATAGTCCTGTTTTTCCATTTTGGGATGTCCCAAATTAATAGTCCACTTCCATAAATAGAAAGGAAAGAGGATATTTGATTGGTGGATCTGGAGAGAGAAAATATTTCATTGGTGGATAAATGAAGTTAGTGGGATTTCCTAAAACTGTGTGCCATTTTGTTTGTGGATTATTAAATTGGGACGGAGGGAGTAACAATTTCTTTCATCTATTTTGTACCCAAAACGGCATGGTTTTCCGCTTCTCTTGCCCATACCTCCTCACAAAATGGTAAGGCCGAACGCAAAATTCGTTCCATTAACAATATAATTTGCACCTTACTCCCGCATTTGAGCGTTCCACCACAATTTTGGCCACACGCTCTTGCTCATGCTACTTATTTGCTTATATCCTTCCTAGTAAATTAATAAATAATCTATCTCCCACTCAACTTCTCTACAATCATCTTCCTTCATACGGCCATTTACAAGTTTTTGGTTGCTTATGCTACCAGTTAATTCCTTCCTCATAAATTAATAAACTTCAAGCTCGTTCCAAACCTTGTGTATTTCTTGGATATCCCACGAATCATTGTGGCTATAAATGTTATGAGCTTTCCGCCAAAAAGTTCATCATTTCGCGACATGTTATATTTGATGAAACCAAATTCCCCTTTGCTTTCACCCCTGATAAATCACAAGAATCATATTATTTCTTAGATAGATCATTCAATCCAATCTTCCATTTCTGTAACCAACTATCTCAGCCCAACAATCAGTCTACTTCACTTTTGTCTAATCTACATATAAATCAACTATCTTTTTCAACTCCTGGTATTAACTCACTTTCCATTTCCATGCATGCACCTTCTGACGATGCTTCTCAAAATCAAACTCAATCTTCTAATTCCAATATTTTGACACCTCCAACAATAAATCCCTCACCTCTTATTCCTCCAGGTCGCTCCATGACTACCAGAGGTATGTTTGGCGTATTTAAGCCTAAAATTCCATTTAACTTGTCTGCTTCCACCACTGTTTCGCCTATTCCTTCTAATCCTACACAAGCCTTGGCCGACCCTAATTGGTATCGTGCTATGAATGACGAATACAAGGCACTTATGGAAAATAAAACTTGGGCCTTGTACCCCGAAACCCGCATATGCACGTTATACAATCCATGTAGATTTTTAGACATAAAACCAAATTGGATGGGTCATTTGAACGTTACAAAGCGAGGTTAGTTGGCGATGGTCGTTCTCAAGAGGTTGGAGTTGATTGTCTTGAAATATTTAGTCCAGTTGTCAAACCGGCTACCATCCGTACCGTGCTTTCCATTGCCATTTCTAAATCTTAGTCGATACATCAATTAGATGTTAAAAATGTGTTCCTACATGGAACCTTAAACGAAATGGTTTATATGAATCAACCATTGAGATTTCGAGACAAACAATGACCCGATCATGTATGCCTTCTTAAACGATCCCTTCATGGTCTTAAACAATCTCCCGAGCTTGGTACCAACGTTTTGCAGACTACGTCGCAATAATTGGTTTTGTGTATAGTAAATCCGACCACAGCTTGTTCGTATACAAACAACGAAATGAGGTGGCTTATCTTTTACTTTATGTTGACGATATTATATTGACCACCTCTTCTAATGATCTTCGCAGCTCTCTTATGTCTCTTTTAACAAAGGAGTTTGCAATGAAGGACTTGGGTCCCTTAAGATCTTTTCTAGGTATCTCTGTTAAGCGAAATGGTTTTGGCTTATTTTTGGATCGAAAGGCATATGCACTCAGTATCATTGAACCAGCTAATATGGTTAATTGTAACTCCATGTTCCACACCAGTTGACACTTCGGGTAAACAAAGTACTAATTTGGGTAGTGCTTATTCGAATGCTACTTATTATCGTAGTTTGGCCGAGGCACTACAATATCTCACTTTTACAAGATCGGATATTTCGTACGCGGTGCAACAAGTGTGCCTTTACATGCATTCTCCTCATGATGCATACATGCTTGCTTTAAAGCGTATCATTCGTTACATAAAAGGCACTCTTACACTCGGCTTGCAGATTTCAAAGAACCACTCGCATAATCTGGTCTCTTTTACGGATGTGGATTGGGGTGGTTGCCCGGATAGAGACGGTCAATATCAGGATATTGTGTTTATTTAGGGGACAATCTAATCTCATGGTCTTCGAAACGTCAAGCCACAGTTTCTAGATCAAGTGCGGAGGTCGGGTATCGAGGAGTAGCTAATATAGTCGCGGAAACATGTTGGTTACGAAACTTATTGCTAGAACTAACATGTCCTATATCTAAAGCTACTCTTGTTTTTTGCGACAACGTTAGTGCTATCTACCTTTACGGGATTCCCGTTCAGCACCAACGAACGAAACACATTGTATTAGATATTCATTTTGTCCAAGAAAAGGTAGCCAAGGGTCATGTTCGCATACTTCACATTTCTACACGTTTCCAAATAGCGGATATGTTTACCAAAGACCTACCGCGGGTACTCTTTGAGGAATTCATAACCAGTCTTGGCCTTCAACCATCGAAGCCTTCTACTGCGGGGGAGTATTGGTCAACTAGATTTGTGTAACATATTTTCGGTATATATCTCAAACGTGTATTGTAAATGGAATGAGATCATGCATTGTATAGGAGAATAAGTCGTGATTATTTATTCGTTAAATATAGTCTAGGTTGTTATTCTTTCCTATAGTTGATAGTCATGTATAATGTGTATTTATACTGACTCCCAAATCAATGAAAATCATCGAGATTAATTTTCTTATAAATTTGAATAGCGGTCACCTCTTTTTATGTAATAATTCATCTTTAAAATGGTTACGGTGTATTGTAATATTGTGTGATATTCAAAAAAATATACAGACTACAAAAGTAAGGTTTAATAAGTTTAAGATGTATGGAAATAAGATGTACGAAATAAGATGCGTAGATTTATAAAATAGTCAGGTTACCCTTTTCCTTTGGTGCTACTAATCTATTTTTTGTGAGTTTTTGCATATGGGGATCTTCGGTAGTATATGTTTTACTGTGATTTGAAGTCCTTCTGTCTTGAACTTGGTTTGTGTTGCGAGCTATGTGACGTGACTACACGTAGTTGATCATTCTTTGGTGTTTGTCCACGCTTGTTCGATATAATCACATGGGTTACACTGTTCGATATAATCATATGTAATCAAATGGTCGACTACCTTGTAATGGTTGGTCGACCACCTTGTTAGATTTGGTCGACAACGTGGTCAACCAGATTATAATGGTAGTTGGCCCAATTTTTGTTCGAATAAGAGTGGTGACCACCTTGTTAGGGTTGGTCGACTACGTAGTCAACCAGGATATAATGGTAGTCGACCCAATCTTTAGTCGACCTAATGGTGTACACTGCCAAATTTTTTTATAAAAAAATGTATATTGTTTGAAGATTTTGAAAAAAGTGTATTTTGGCCAATTTCCGTGTTAACTATTTAAGAAGATGGACTTCTTGAACTGTTGGGCTTGCACTAGAGGTCAAAATGAAACACTTGGGTCTTGGAATACTAGATAGCTTAATGGGCCTGAACTCAATTCTATATAATTGGGTCTTATGTCTGGCCTGGTATACGAGATTTATTTCCCAAAAAAAATAGGGATTATCACCAAAATACCCTTTTTTTTTAAGCTTGTTGACTGACAGCCCTAAAAGAAAAAAGTTTGACAATTTGCCCTCGCAAGGCGCAAGACACCTTGCGTCTTTGCGACCTTGCGTCTTTGCAATCTTGCGACCATGCGACCTTGCGTTACTGACAAACGCAACAAAGAGACTTACGTCCTTGCGTATTGCGTCTTGCGTCTTGCGACTTGCACCTTTGCGCCTTGCGTCTTGCGTCTTATCCAGATAAGATTTTCATGATTTCGTGGATAAGATTTTGTACGATTTTTGTACTATTACGGATAACTTTTTCAATTCATATAAGGTATTACCAGCTCTATTTTCACTTCATTTCCACCATTTCAACATAAATCATATAATTTCAAGCGTCATTAAGGTAACTTTCTTTATTTTAAATAATGAGTTTTAGTGATAATGAAACCTTTGTTATTCATATATGTTGTGGTGGTTCTTTTCAATTTATTAATAACTTACCTATGTATTTGCCTCTAGATTGTTTTAGAACACGATTAAAACTCCCAGTTGCTCCCCAAAAACTAATTACTCGAAGAATATTGTTAAAAAATGTTCTTAGAAAAATTAATTTGCCACCTAATGCTCCTGTTTCAATGAGATATGTTGTCGATAATCTTGTTTTTGATATTACTGATGATTATGAAGACTTTCGTGATTTTCTACAACATGCAATATCAAATGCTCCTATTAATATTTACATTGTCGACAAAGTTACAATGCATCAACTCCCAGAAAACTTACAGTCAGTGCAAATCCTACCAATACACAATGTCCATCAAAACCTACCAACACACGATGTCCAACAAAACCTACCAACAAACGAGGAGAGCACAAACCTTCAGACACCCAATTTGGAAGAAGCACGACCTGAAGTACCACCTCGAAACACAGAAGAGTTTGATTTCTTCAACTATGGAGTTGAGAACGTATGTAAAATTAAAAAAACAGATCACCCTTTTGAATCAGTTGTCGCGTCTAGTGCTTCGGAGGAAGAAAATGACAGAGAAGATCAAGATGAAGATGAAAATGAAGAAGAGGAAGAAAAAAAGGATGTATTCTGGAATATGCCACTTTTATTGAGTGAGCATGACCAAGAGACTGAATCTACGACCCAAATAACAACCAGTTATAGAGTATCCGATTTGATTAAAGTTCGACAAACTTTTTTAAACAAGGATGATTTTGTAAACCATCTATACACAAAATGTCTTGAAGAAAACTTCCAAATTAAGCCTGTAAAGTCTGACAAATCTCGATTCACTGCTAAATGCATGTTGCCAAATTGTGAGTGGAAATGTAGTGCATACAAAATACGCCACACTGACAACTTCATCGTAAAGAAATTGCATGACGTACACACATGCTCACGTACCCAAATTATGGGAAATAATAAACATGCTTCCAAAAAGGTGTTAGGAAGTATTCTGATGGAATCGTTCAAAGCTGCAAATCGAGACTATAATCCAAAAGATATACGTGATGATGTTGGCAACCGTTTTCGGGTGAGCATTTCTTACAATCAAGCATGGAGAGCCAAGTGTCATGCAATAGAGATGCTTCGTGGCAGTATGGATGACTCGTTCCGAATGCTTCCCATTTATCTTCATAACATTAAGATTCATAACCCAGGAAGCATGACAAATGTGGTGACTGACAATGAAAATAGATTCGTGATGTGTTACATGTCCTTTGGCGCAGTTGTAAGTATCACTCATCCTACAATTGTTTTATCTTAAACTAATAGCAATCTCATTTGATTTGTTTGCGTGCAGATTCGATCATTTGTCCAAAATGTTCGCCCTATTATCATCGTTGATGGTGCACATTTGAAAGCTGGATACTTGGGTACAAATTTAGTCGCTGTTGCAATGGATGCCAATAACGGAATTTTGCCATTGGCTTATGGAATTGGTGAAGGCGAGACAAACGAGGTTTGGTCATGGTTTTTTGGCAATCTAAGAGATCATTTAGAAAGTTGTGGTATGAGTAATCGTATGTCAGAGATTACCTTTATTTCTGATCGTGCTCCTTCAATAGCACATGGTATTTCAAATGTGTTTCCTGAAGCCTTTCACTCTTTTTGCGCACGTCATCTATTCATGAACATAAAAACGATGTCCAACAAATTCAAATATTTTGAATGGCACTATTGGAAAATGGTTAAGGCTTATCGTTTGTCAGATTTTCAAGATCATGTTAGTGTATTTCAACGAAGATTAAAAGCGTCTCACAAGTATCTAAATGACGTTGGTTTCAACAAATGGTCCAGAAGTCATGCTGGTCATGTTAGGTATGCATACCTTACTAGCAACAGTGTAGAGTCTATTAACGCTCTATCCAAACATACTCGCAAACTACCAGTTTGCATGTTATTGGAATTTTTTCGCGCTTCTATACAGGATTGGTTTTTCAAACATCACAACAAAGCAGTTAGTCTCACTTCAACGGTTACTCCATATGTTGAACGTAAATTAGGTAAGAGGACGAACAAATCAAGAAGATGGCAAGCATTTCCATCGACAAACAATCTAATAGAGGTGCGTGATGGAAGGAAAAACGGCCTCGTTAATCTAGAAGATAGAACATGTACATGTGGGCAATGGCAATTATCAGGCATACCTTGCGGACATGTATTGGCAGCAGCACGACTCTTCGGAGTGGAAGATGTTACATGTTATGTATCACATTGGTTCTTGTCTCAAACTTATATAAATACATATTCCGAACACATCCTTCCTTTGCCCCATCGATCCGAATGGTCCGATCCAGGGCCCAAGATCTTGAAAATCGTAAAGCCCCCAATTCAAAAGAAAAGAGCACCTGGACGCCCAAAAAGTACCGATCGGATTCCATCTCAAGGTGAAGAAACTGAAAAGAAAGTAAGAACATGTACTCGTTGCAAGCAAGCAGGTCATAACCGAACAACATGTAGCGCTTCTTATGACCTAACCGGTGAATCTACTTCTCAGAGGGTTAAAAAAACAGCCTCAAAATCAAAGTCAAAGTCGAAAGAGAAAGTCGAACCTTCGCAAGCTTATCAGTCTCAATTTTATCAAACGTACGATTTAGACCAGAATTAGGGGACCAGAATTAGTTGCTTGTTTATCAGTCTCAGTTTGTTGTTTATTAGTCTCAGTTAGTTGTTTAAATATGTGTCATAAATTGACCTACATAGAGACGCAAGAACGCAAGAAAAATCTTGCGTATGTCATCAAACACACGCAAATACGCAAACAATAACTTGCGTCTGTCTTTAAAAAAGACGCAACTTTTCAAACAATACCTTGCGTATGTCATGAAACATACGCAAGCACGCAAACATCAACTTGCGTATATCTTTTAAATACGCAAGAACGCAAACAAAACCTTGCGTTCCTTCAAACATACGCAAGAACGCAAACAAAACCTTGCGTAAGCCATTTAAAGAGACGCAAGGACGCAAACAACACCTTGCTTCTGTCAAAAAACCAGAAGCAAGGACGCAAAAAAGTCCTTGCGTCTGTCCCAGATTATTTACATACAAAAATTACATGTTTTACCTAAAAACTGTATAATAATTACATCTACAAGTTAACTAATTAACAACCTTTGGGTCCTCTGGGTCCTCTGGTGGTGGTGGTTCCTGTGTATCAAAGCGTGCACGGAAGAATGTTCTTGCCATTCGAATTCTATAGTCCTTAGCAGCCTTTTTAGGGTCTCCAATGTTGTCAATCTGATCCCAACCAAAAACTATCCTCTCCATATGAAGGCAGACCCAAACACCACAATCACCATGGCCACCACTCTGCATTGGCACATACGGTGCATCCTCGATCATCAACTCTACATCTTCTCTGTTCTTATAATAGTCAACAATTTGTGAGTCCTGCTTCTTGTTAAAGTAATCAATAGCCTTCAAATATAACGGCAAGTTGTCTGATAAGTTTTTGAAGACAGCCTCGAGTTGACCTTTTTTCAAACAACCCTTTAAACTATCATAGACTAATACTCTCTGTTCATCTAAGTTCAAAGTGAGTAGTATAAAATGTTCAGGATCTGAAAAATGTACTGGAATCAAAATCTGCAACAAAAGAAACATAAAAAGTCAAGAAGGCAGGACGCAAGGTTGACCTTGCGAGACACGCAAGGACGCAAGGTAGACCTTGCGTCAGGAGCAAGGACGCAAGGTCTACCTTGCGGGTGGACGCATGGACGCAAATTTTACTTTGCGTCCATAATGAAGACGCAAGGTTAATCTTGCGAGGGTCGCAAGGACGCAAGAGAGTGTTTGCGAACGGACGCAAGGGCGCAAGATTTGTCTTGCGCCTATTACAGTTTACTCAAAATGTATAGTTTATATAAAAAAAAAAGGACTAACCTGTTCTTGAGACATAGTGAACGATGATGGTGATTCGATGATGTTGGTGGCGTAGAAGCTCGCTTGTACTCGGGAAGATCGAAGATGGAAGGATGAAGAAGATCTAGTAACGATGAAGATGTGAGGAGGATGACGTGAGGATGATGATGAAGATTTTGCGAGTGATTTGCGAGTGTTTGGATCTTGCGAATGACGAGCGAAAGGGCACCAGAGAGGAGTTTGCGTATGTGTGTGGGAACAGTGAACGCAAACTGATCATTTAACTAGTTCTTTTACAGCTACACGCAAGGTCGCAACGTCGCAAAGACGCAAAGACGCAAGGTCGCAAGGTTGCAAGGACGCAAGCTGTCTTGCGCCTTGCGAGGGCAAATTGTCAAACTTTTTTTTTTTAGGGCTGTCAGTCAACAAGCTTAAAAAAAAGGGCATTTTGGTGATAATCCCAAAAAAATATACTCCGTATGTAAATATGAGCCTTTGTATTTAATAATTATAGCCTGGTTACGAACGGAGGATTTCACGTTGGGAAGTTAGTCAAAAAATGATGTCCTCAAAAATCAAAATTGCAATAATGTTTTCTGACGACACATCACGCACCATGCATAACGCTTGTAACTTGGTGCGTATGTGTATTGTCGAGATAATGACCGAGACAGCTAATTTTCATTACGAACACACACTACACACCACACACGGTGTTTGGTGCTTGGTGTGTGGCGCTTGGTGCTTGTTAGGCAAAAATTTTGAATGACTCGTAGTTCCAATTTAGTCGCCGTTTTTTTTAAATGTGTATTTGTTTGGGGATCTATCCGTTCGAACGCTTTTTAAGTGACAAAGATAATTTTGAAATTAGACCTGATATGATATTGCGATTTTTTTAAATTAATCTAGAAAATGCTCGATTTGATAAATGTGACATATATTCAAATTGATTGAGGGGTTTTGTGAAATGTCCCGTTCTTATTGATTAAAAACGTTCCATATTAATTGATTTCGTTGCGAGGTTTTGACCTCTATATGAGACGTTTTTCAAAGACTGCATTCATTTTTAAACAAACCATAACCTTTATTTCATCAATAAAGGTTTAAAAAGCTTTACGTAGATTATCAAATAATGATAATCTAAAATATCCTGTTTACACACGACCATTACATAATGGTTTACAATACAAATATGTTACAACAAAATAAGTTTCTTGAATGCAGTTTTTACACAATATCATACAAGCATGGACTCCAAATCTTGTCCTTATTTAAGTATGCGACAGCGGAAGCTCTTAATAATCACCTGAGAATAAACATGCTTAAAACGTCAACAAAAATGTTGGTGAGTTATAGGTTTAACCTATATATATCAAATCGTACAATAGACCACAAGATTTCATATTTCAATACACATCCCATACATAGAGATAAAAATCATTCATATGGTGAACACCTGGTAACCGACAATAACAAGATGCATATATAAGAATATCCCCATCATTCCGGGACACCCTTCAGATATGATATAAATTTCGAAGTACTAAAGCATCCGGTACTTTGGATGGGGTTTGTTAGGCCCAATAGATCTATCTTTAGGATTCGCGTCAATTAGGGTGTCTGTTCCCTAATTCTTAGATTACCAGACTTAATAAAAAGGGGCATATTCGATTTCGATAATTCAACCATAGAATGTAGTTTCACATACTTGTGTCTATTTTGTAAATCATTTATAAAACCTGCATGTATTCTCATCCCAAAAATATTAGATTTTAAAAGTGGGACTATAACTCACTTTCACAGATTTTTACTTCGTCGGGAAGTAAGACTGGGCCACTGGTTGATTCACGAACCTATAACAATATATACATATATATCAAAGTATGTTCAAAATATATTTACAACACTTTTAATATATTTTGATGTTTTAAGTTTATTAAGTCAGCTGTCCTCGTTAGTAACCTACAACTAGTTGTCCACAGTTAGATGTACAGAAATAAATCGATAAATATTATCTTGAATCAATCCACGACCCAGTGTATACGTATCTCAGTATTGATCACAACTCAAACTATATATATTTTGGAATCAACCTCAACCCTGTATAGCTAACTCCAACATTCACATATAGAGTGTCTATGGTTGTTCCGAAATATATATAGATGTGTCGACATGATAGGTCGAAACATTGTATACGTGTCTATGGTATCTCAAGATTACATAATATATAATACAAGTTGATTAAGTTATGGTTGGAATAGATTTGTTACCAATTTTCACGTAGCTAAAATGAGAAAAATTATCCAATCTTGTTTTACCCATAACTTCTTCATTTTAAATCCGTTTTGAGTGAATCAAATTGCTATGGTTTCATATTGAACTCTATTTTATGAATCTAAACAGAAAAGTATAGGTTTATAGTCGGAAAAATAAGTTACAAGTCGTTTTTGTAAAGGTAGTCATTTCAGTCGAAAGAACGACGTCTAGATGACCATTTTAGAAAACATACTTCCACTTTGAGTTTAACCATAATTTTTGGATATAGTTTCATGTTCATAATAAAAATCATTTTCTCAGAATAACAACTTTTAAATCAAAGTTTATCATAGTTTTTAATTAACTAACCCAAAACAGCCCGCGGTGTTACTACGACGGCGTAAATCCGGTTTTACGGTGTTTTTCGTGTTTCCAGGTTTTAAATCATTAAGTTAGCATATCATATAGATATAGAACATGTGTTTAGTTGATTTTAAAAGTCAAGTTAGAAGGATTAACTTTTGTTTGCGAACAAGTTTAGAATTAACTAAACTATGTTCTAGTGATTACAAGTTTAAACCTTCGAATAAGATAGCTTTATATGTATGAATCGAATGATGTTATGAACATCATTACTACCTTAAGTTCCTTGGATGAACCTACTGGAAAAGAGAAAAATGGATCTAGCTTCAATGGATCCTTGGATGGCTCAAAGTTCTTGAAGCAAAATCATGACACGAAAACAAGTTCAAGTAAGATCATCACTTGAAATAAGATTGTTATAGTTATAGAAATTGAACCAAAGTTTGAATATGATTATTACCTTGTATTATAATGATAACCTACTGTAAGAAACAAAGATTTCTTGAGGTTGGATGATCACCTTACAAGATTGGAAGTGAGCTAGCAAACTTGAAAGTATTCTTGATTTTATGAAACTAGAACTTTTGGAATTTATGAAGAACACTTAGAACTTGAAGATAGAACTTGAGAGAGTTCAATTAGATGAAGAAAATTGAAGAATGAAAGTGTTTGTAGGTGTTTTTGGTCGTTGGTGTATGGATTAGATATAAAGGATATGTAATTTTGTTTTCATGTAAATAAGTCATGAATGATTACTCATAATTTTGTAATCTTATGAGATATTTCATGCTAGTTGCCAAATGATGGTTCCCACATGTGTTAGGTGACTCACATGGGCTGCTAAGAGCTGATCATTGGAGTGTATATACCAATAGTACATACATCTAAAAGCTGTGTATTGTACGAGTACGAATACGGGTGCATACGAGTAGAATTGTTGATGAAACTGAACGAGGATGTAATTGTAAGCATTTTTGTTAAGTAGAAGTATTTTGATAAGTGTATTGAAGTCTTTCAAAAGTGTATAAATACATATTAAAACACTACATGTATATACATTTTAACTGAGTCGTTAAGTCATCGTTAGTCGTTACATGTAAGTGTTGTTTTGAAACCTTTAGGTTAACGATCTTGTTAAATGTTGTTAACTCAATGTTTATAATATCAAATGAGATTTTAAATTATTATATTATCATGATATTATCATGTATGAATAACTCTTAATATGATATATATACATTAAATGTCTTTACAACGATAATCGTTACATATATGTCTCGTTTAAAAATCATTAAGTTAGTAGTCTTGTTTTTACATATGTAGTTCATTGTTAATATACTTAATGATATGTTTACTTATCATAGTATCATGTTAACTATATATATATCCATATATATGTCATCATATAGTTTTTACAAGTTTTAACGTTCGTGAATCACCGGTCAACTTGGGTGGTCAATTGTCTATATGAAACATATTTCAATTAATCAAGTCTTAACAAGTTTGATTGCTTAACATGTTGGAAACATTTAATCATGTAAACATCAATCTCAATTAATATATATAAACATGGAAAAGTTCGGGTCACTACATTTTGTGTATTTTAGTCAAGATTGGTAATAATTGGTAATAAATTTAAAGAATCATTGTAATGCCCTAAATTTTTAAGATATTAAATGGTTCATACATACACTTATTAATATTATGTAAATATAAAGAGTATATTTAAAATCAAATAAGATAAATGGAGTTTTAATTTTTGACTCATTACGTTAACGAGATTAGAAGTCATACATGCATTAACAGTTTGGATAAATTAAATACTCCGTATAATGATAATTATTAGTTACTAACTATAAATGAGGAAATGATAATATTAATTCATTTAAAACATAAAACGTATGGTATATTGATAGTAGGAAGCAATCTAATATAATTAATAACTAGTCCGGATCCGGCCCGCGCGATGCGGCGGGGCTTTCGGCCTGTGTATTCATATTTAACGTAGCGTTGTGCATTTATAGAGGGGAAAACGGCTCATGTCTTAAGCGCCGTTTTAGATGTCGTTGTCTTAAGCGTTTTTTAAAAAGTGTCCTTTTCGAACGTAGTTTGTTTCGATTTGTTCATAAAAAAATTTCGAGTGTAACGGTGCTGTCGGAAAAATTTAACTTGCGGCGAACAGAAAGATACGGGTTGTCGTTGTGTTAAGCGTTTTTTAAAAAGTATCCGTTTCGCGTATAGTTAGTCCCGTTGGGTTCGTGAGACTTTTTCGAGTTGAACGGTGGTCTCGGAAAAATTTAACTCGCACCGAGCGAGAAGATAGGGCCCGTTATAAATTCGGGAAGAATTAGTTTCTTTTATTTTAATATAACACTTTCTACCCCTGAGAAAGTGTAAAGTTGAGGGTCTGTTGTGTAAATCGAGCAGAATTTGAGGGACCAATTGTAGTGTGAAGACGAACTCAAAACTACAATTCAAATTAACTAAAACTACACCATTATGCATGAGTTTTAGTATATAAGGATTAATAATTAATTATTAATTGTAACTACCCCTGAGGAAGTGTAAAATTGAGAGTCTGTTGTGTAAATCTAGCCGAATACCAATTGTAGTGTGAACACGAGCTAAAAACTACAATCCAAATTAACTAAAACTACACTATTAGGCATGAGTTTTAGTATATAAGGATTGATTAATTAATTAATTATTAATTGTAACTATACTAAAAGAGGTGCAAACCTCTGTTGCTTGCTCAGGGAAAAAACGTCACCCCCACCCCAATCTCCACTTTCGCCCCTCCAACTATAACCAACTTACAAAAAGTACATCAAAATTCAAGGGGGCAAAACATAAATTCTCTTAATTAAAATAAAACTCCGCCCACCTACTTCGACAGTCCGTATCTTCCTGCTCGCCACGAGTTAAATTTCACCGACCACACCGTTAAACTCGAAATATTTTTATAAACAAAACGAAACTAACTACGTTCGAAACGGACACTTTTTTAAAAAGGCTAAACACAACGACAACCTGTACCTGCCTCAACAATGGGCTTACGGTCCATGGGCTTGGAACACTACTAATTGGGCTTCTCCTCCCTGCCCTTTTCCATATGCACCATTGCCGAGGCCCACATCAGGTAATAGTCAACCAGGCTTATTGAGCCCATGACCTCGTTATGCTGTTGCGTCCACTTCTCAGCCTACTGATATCGAAACCGCACTCCACACCATGAGCTTGAATACTCCAAATGATAATTGGTACTTAGACACTGGAGCAACGACACACATGACAAGCTCTCAAGGTAATCTATTATTTTATTATCCATCAAGTTTTCCTAAACGTATTATTGTCGGAAATGGTAATGGTATTCCCACCAAAGGGTACGGTCACACTTTCTTTTCCACTCAATCCAATCGTCCTCTTTATCTTAACCATGTTCTTTACTCTCCTCAATTGATTAAAAATTTAATTTCTGTCAGTCGTCTTACTATTCATAATAATATATCGCTTGAATTTGACCCGTTTGGTTTTACTATGAAGTAATTCCCGAAGGGGACCCCAATCATGCGGTGTAATAGCACCGGCGATCTCTACCTACTCCATGCCTCCAAGCTACGACAACTACAATCACATTATATTTTTTTAGTTTCATCACAAGATTTATGGCATAATCACTTAGGACATCCGGGCGTTAACGTTGTTAAATCTCTTAATAATAAACATTTTATTTCTTGCATTCTATCAATAAAATGAATGTTTGTCAATCATGTATCTTTGGTAACACATGTTAGATTACCTTTTTATTCTTATTCTAACGTTGCATATGCACCATCTGATAATCTACATAATGATCTATGAACGTCCCCAATTCTTAGTTCTAATGGCCATCGATACTCTCTGTTAATTCTAGACGACTACACTAATTTTTTATGGACATTTCCACTTACATCTAAAACTCAAGTATTACCTACTTTTCTTGCATTTCACAAACTTATTCAAACGCACTTTTCAATGTGATAATGGAACCGAATATAATAACAATTCCTTTCATCTATTTTGTACCCAAAACGGCATGGCTTTCCGCTTCTCTTGCCCATACCTCCTCACAAAATGGTAAGGCCGAACGCAAAATTCGTTCCATTAACAATATAATTCGCACCTTACTCCCGCATTTGAGCGTTCCACCACAATTTTGGCCACACGCTCTTTCTCATGCTACTTATTTGCTTATATCCTTCCTGGTAAATTAATAAATAATCTATCTCCCACTCAACTTCTCTACAATCGTCTTCCTTCATATGGCCATTTATGAGTTTTTGGTTGCTTATGCTACCAGTTAATTCCTTCCTCACAAATTAATAAACTTCAAGCTCGTTCCAAACCTTGTGTATTTCTTGGATATCCCACGAATCATCGCGGCTATAAATGTTATGAGCTTTCCGCCAAAAAGTTCATCATTTCGCGACATGTTATATTTGATGAAACCAAATTCCCCTTTGCTTCCACCCCTGATAAATCGCAAGAATCATATTATTTCTTAGATGGATCATTCAATCTAATCTTCCATTTCTCTAACCAATCATCTCAGCCCAACAATCAGCCTACTTCATTTTTGTCTAATCCACATATAAATCAACAATCTTTTTCAACTCCTAGTATTAACTCACTTTCCACTTCCATGCATGCACCTTCTGACGAAGCTTCTTAAAATCAAACTCAATCTTCTAATTCCAATATTTCGACACCTCCAACAATAAATTCCTCACCTCTTATTCCTCCAGGTCGATCCATGACTACCGGAGGTATGTTTGGCATATTTAAGCCTAAAATTCCATTTAACTTGTCTGCTTCCACCACTGTTTCGCCTATTCCTTCTAATCCTACACAATCCTTGGCCGACCCTAATTGGTATCTGTCACGACCCTACTTTTTCCGTTATCTTTTATCGTTAATTATTTAACGACCGTTAACTGTTAATTGTGCTACGTCATTTCTATGGCCTATATTGTTAAATTAATAATAATATATTAATTATTGTATGTTATGTGAATATTTGTATTCATATTTTGAGATATACGTTTCTACATGTCGCGGATTTCTATCCGGCGAATCTTTTCGGTTTTCAAACCAACGGTCGCGTTTTTGGGATATTTATATTCTAATTATTTTAAATATGATATTTTAAAGTCATATAATTATATGTAGTATTTAAATTTATTTTTCGTCGCGCGTTTGTTATCTCTCCGAATTTTAAATCGCGTAAGCGTGTTTTCGCGTTTCGGGTTTCGTTCGGGCTTCCGGGCCACAAGGGATTTCACTTTTAGCAAGTTGGCCCACCATGGGGCCCACCCCATCCATTTTCGGCCGAATAGGGGAGGGAGGGAGTATTAATCCCTTGATTTCTTTTTTTTTGTTATTATTTTTCATTCCACCTAAATTTCTAAAAACCTAATACTTGTATTTTCTCTCTTCTCCTCCCTTTTTGCTCCCTTTGCCGTCGCCTACCACCCACAACAACATCATCACCATCATTCAATCTTGCTTGGATCATCATTTGGTTTGCATAATCGTGTTCTACTCGTCATCCTCTACGCGTTAACATCCGTTGATTCTTGATTAGGGTATAAACCCTAACCCTAGAACTTTTGATTTTTCATTATATTTCTGTATTTTGATTATATATTAATAGTATGATGATTACGTGTTGTTGTAATGGTGTTTGTATCCATAGAATTACTCATAAACACATGTTTTCGGTTTGATAAAATTGGGACAGTAGCTATTTCGTGTATTTCTGATATTGTGACTGTTATAAAAGTTAAAATAAAGTATCTAGATGAGTTTCTCTCATCAATACATTAATTTTAGACTCCGGATTCATGTCGTTTCGATTCCCGGAGCCCTAGATATGATCAAAGTGGAATTTTGTTAAGATTGAATTGTGATATTGGTATGAACCAGGTTTGGTCCGACTTTGTGACCATATTTTGTGACTTTAGGGTGTTTTAGTATGTTAGTACTGATGGTGAGACGAACTTTCATGTTCGGGTCATCTCAATCCGAGCCACGAATCACCCGTTATGTCAAAAACACGATTTTGAGTGAATTGAAGTTCCGAGTAGTGTATTGGCTGTACATCACGACTTGTGGACTGTTCTTGGGGTGTTCTTGAGGGTACCAAAGTTTCGGGTGGTTTTCTTAGGCGGAGATATATGTAAGGCTCGCCGAAAACCGACACCCGGGGCGCAGGATACGACCCGATGAACTTTTGATTTAAAACTTATGACTAATTATTAAACTTATGATATAAATAATGGATTTCATTATCATTTAATTACTTATGATAAAAAAAGTAATTATTATTATTTAAGACTTATGATATATATATTTATTATATCATTTAATTATTACTTATGATTTAATTAACATTTAATTAAACTCATGATTAATGATACTTTTATTATTAATGGAAAATACTTATGATAAGTATTAAACTTACATTATGAGATTACTATAATAAGACTTATAATAAGGATTAATTAATTATTTAATTATTATAAGGCTTAGTTATTATTTAATTATAATTTAATTATTAAATACTTATGATTTAATAATTATAATTAGAAACTTATGATATGATTAATAATTCATTATTAATTAATAATACTTATGATATGATTTAAAATTTATTATTAATTAATAATACTTATATTATGAATAATATTTAATTAATTAATTAAATACTTATGTTATATTAATTATATCATTTAAACTTATATTAACTTTAATAATTCATTTTAATTTAATTAAACTTATGTTATTACATAATTAGACATATATAACTTTAGCAAACGTTATAACTTACATTATTATTATAACTTACACTTTTAAAATTTACGTTGACTAAGTTTGACTAAGGTTGACTTTTGAGTTGACTTTCGGTTGACTTTGACTTTCAGTTGACTTTTGTTGTCTTTCTAATTAAGGAAACTTTTCTAACTTATAAACTTTCCTAAAATAGCAACTTTCTAAATTTGGAAACTTTCCAAAAATAGAAACTTTCCAAAAATAGAAACTTTCTAAAAATAGAAACTTTCCAAAAATGGAAACCAGCTAAAAATAGAAACTTTCTAAAAATAGAAAGTGTGCCTCCGTAAGCTGTTCTGATCAAACCGATGCATATTGAGTATTGTTCTATGACTACTTGCAACATGTACAATAGCTGTCATACTAAGACTTGACCTAAGTTAGTTATTTATATCGACCTGCTTTATTTATAGGTCGGCGTTGTGATCATTCCTGATCACTGTACCTCATTTGCTGTTCGCTTAATTGTGTTGGTTACTTCGTTACTATTAAGGTGAGTTATAGTCCTGTTTTTACATACTTTTCAAAGTATATTTTTGGGATGTGATTACATGCATTTTATTTCACGTTTAGACACAAGTGACAATTAAATTTAAATTATTCATTGTGAGTTGGACAAAAATATTTCCTAGTCTGGTAACTGTAATCATTGGTTTCTACCGGTGAACACGAATCCTACGGATAGATCTATCGGGTTTGACAACTCCATTTCGAGCTAGTCGCGCTAGCAATTTATAATCAGAATGTTTAGTACTTCGTATTTTGTTGTAGATACACTGTCCAGAGTATATTTTTATTGTGTTTGGCAAGGGTAAATAAAGGGTTAAGTGGTTACCAGGTGGTTCATTGATAATGGAATAATGTTTAATGTTTTCTAACATTTTTAAATCTTGTGGTCTAAAGTTTATTTAATTATTTAAACCTATAATTCACTCAACCTTTGTGTTGACAGTTTACTCGCATGTTTTCACAGGTACTTGAGTTTATGTGATGCTTTCGCTGTGTTTAGAAGAGTCTGCATGCATTTGGGCAGATTTTTATGAAACAATTTATGAAACTTTGGCTTCCATTCGGTTTTTGAATAATTAATACTTGTGGGTTGTTGACAATGTTTTGTGTCAACTTTGGATTATTAATATGTTGGGTTACTTTTAAACTACATATTTTGGTCTGCTTTCCTTTTTGGGAAACTTTTGAAATAAAAGAATACAATGTCGTTTGTTAAATTCATTTAAGTGCGATCAAGCTGTGGGACCAAGTGACGGAGCCGTTAAGTGTATTGACAGGGCCATCACAGTTTGGTATCAGAGCTCTGGTTGTAGGGAACTAGGCGGTCTTAATGTGGTCAACCCGTGGTTCTTAGGGTGCATTAGAGTCTAGTCTACAACCCGACCCTTTTGCTATAGCATTATTATGCATTTCATTTCGTATAAGTTATATCATAAGCATTTATATCTTTTGGTATGTGGTTTGCAGTTTTACTGTTTGCAGATGTCGACTTCTAGCAATAACTCTGTTGCTGCTCCTGCTCCTCCGGCTGCTGCCAGACATCGTGCTGGTCAACCTTTGATCGACGATCCTGTTCACTACTACTTTTCCACCCTTACTCACATGAACAGGGCTTACAATGAAGTGACGCGTATTAATGCTCTTAGTGATTGTATGCGTACTTTGCCACATAACGAGATGATGGACCAGATTCTAGCTAGTATGGTTAATATTTTTTGTGTTCAATCTATTCCTTTATAACACTGGTATTATTCTTAGTACTAACGGTTGTGTTATTCTGTTTTGAAGATCATGCCTCCTAGAGAATCCAACGAAGCCCATATGCAACGTCTTATCACAGAAGGGATAGCTGCTGCTATGGCAGCGAATGCGAATGCTAATGCTAATGCGAACAACAATCAGGTGGGATGCTCCCACAAAACGTTCATGGTAAGTCGCCCACAGGAATTCAGTGGTACGGAAGGACCCATTGGACTTACCCGCTGGTTCGAGAAAATCGAGTCTATTTTCAGGGTTAGCCGAGTCTGAGAGGAGGACAAGGTTAGTTTTGCTAGCTGCACTTTGAAGGATAGTGCATTGACCTGGTGGAACAACTTGGTTAATAGTTTGGGAAATGATGTGGCTTATGGCTTAACTTAGAATAATTTCAAGGAAAGAATGATCACCCGCTACTCTCCTAGGGGTGAGCTTAAGAAGTTAGAGGTTGAACTTAAAAACTTGAAAATGAAGGGCACCGAATTAGATGCCTACGAGCAGTGATTCTTTGAGTTGACTTTGTTGTGTCCTAATGTTTATGCCGATGATAATCTTAAAATTGAAGCTTACATTGATGGGCTATCCGAGAAAATTGAGCATGGGGTTGAATCTAGTGAGCCCCAGACTATTGAGGCCGCGATGTCTATGGCTCATAAGTTGAATGATAAGATCTTGAGAAGAAGCAAGGCTGCTGTAACCGAACCCAGTGAAGAGACTGTTAAGAAAGCTGATAATGGGAAGAGAAAGTGGGATAATAACCGCAATTAAAGCCAAGGTCAGCAGAAAAAGCAGGATACTTCTGGTTCAAATAACCGCAGTCAGCGTGTGTGTCCGCGTTGTTATAAGGTTCATGATGGTTTCTGTACCGTGACTTGCAAGAGGTGTTCCAAACAGGGACACATTGCTAAGGATTGTACGGTGCTTCTGCCGGGTTCTGCTACTCCTACCGCAGGTGGTAATAATGGTAACAATGCTGGTAATAGAGGTGGGAATGGTAATGGTAATGGTAATGGAAAGCCGAATAATGGTGGTAATCCGAGAGTTTGTTACTAGTGTGGGAAGCCGGGGCATTTCCGTGATGTCTGTCCCAACAAGAAGACTGCAGAGGCCGCACGAGGAAAAGCATTCAACATTAACGCTAGGAATGCTGAGGAAGATCCTAAACTTGTTACTGGTACGTTCTCGGTCACCGATTTATCAGTTTATGTACTATTTGATTCAGGGGCTGATTTGAGTTTTGTGTCGAGTAAATTAAGTCCAAAAATCAAAACACCGTTAACTCCTTTAGACAATACTTATGTTGTTGAAATAGCTAATGGTAAGGTACTCACTGCTAAGACTGTGTATCGTAAGTGTAACATTAATCTGGCGGGTAGAGATTTTGAGATAGATTTGGTACCGATTGAACTTGGTAGTTTTGACATTGTCATTGGAATGGATTGGTTATCTGTGAATCGTACTGAGATTGTGTGTTATGATAAAGCTATTCGTATTACTAATGTGGTTGGAGAGTCGCTAATGGTTTTTGGAGATAAGAAATGCCGACAGTTAAATCTTATTAGCTGTTTGAAAGTTCTTAAACATCTTCGCAAAGGCTGTCATGCTATTCTAGCCCATGTTGTTGCTTTCGATAAAGAAACGAAGAGCGTTGGTGATGTTCATATTGAGATTTTCCTGAGGTATTTCCCGAAGATTTACCTGGCCTTCCGCCGCAACGCGTGGTAGAATTTCAAATTGATCTCGTTCCCGGTGCTGCTCCTGTTGCACGTGCTCCTTATCGTCTTACGCCTTCTGAACTTCAAGAATTGTCAAGCCAACTCCGCGAGTTGTTAGACAAGGGTTTCATTCGTTCTAGTTCGTCCCCTTGGGGAGCTCCTATTCTGTTTGTTAAGAAGAAGGATGGTTCTTTTCGTTTGTGCATTGATTATCGTGAGTTGAACAAGCTTACTATTAAAAACCGTTATCCCCTTTCGAGAATTAATGATCTGTTCGATCAGCTCCAGGGTTCATCTGTTTATTCAAAAATCGATCTTCGTTCCGACTATCATCAGTTACGTGTTAAATAATCTGATGTTTCGAAAACTGCTTTTCGCACCCGTTACGGTCACTTTGAGTTTCTTGTTATGCCGTTCGGATTGACAAATGCACCTGCTGTGTTCATGGACCTCATGAACCATGTGTGTAGACCCTATCTGGACAAGTTCGTTATTGTGTTCATCGACGACATCCTTATTTATTCGAAGAATGATGAAGAGCACGAAGAACATTTGAAGTTAGTGCTTGATCTGTTGAGAAAAGAAGAGTTGTACGCTAAGTTCTCTAAGTGTGCATTCTGGTTACGAGAAGCTAAATTCCTTGGACATATTGTTAGTAAGTAAGGGATTCAAGTTGATCCTGCTAAGATTTAGGCGATTGAAAAGTGGGAAACTCCGAAAACTCCTACTCAGATTCGTCAGTTCCTAGGATTAGCAGGTTACTATAGAAGGTTCATTCAAGATTTCTCTCGTATTGCAAAACCTCTGACTGCTTTAATGCATAAAGGGAAGAAATATGAGTGGAAGGATGAACAAGAGACTGCTTTTCAGATTTTAAAGAAGAAGTTGACTACCGCTCTGATATTGTCACTTCCTGAGGGTAATGATGATTTTGTTGTTTATTGTGATGCTTCGCGTCAAGGCTTTGGTTGTGTTTTGATGCAACGAAAGAAGGTTATTGCGTACGCGTCACGTCAGTTGAAGATTCACGAACAGAATTATACAACTCATGATTTAGAGTTGGGGGCCGTTGTTTTTGCGCTTAAGATTTGGAGACATTATTTGTATGGGGTCAAGAGTACTGTGTACACAGATCACAAAAGTCTTCAACATATCCTCGATCAGAAACAATTGAACATGAGACAACGAAGATGGATTGAGACGTTGAATGATTACGATTGTGAACTTTTATATCTTCCGGGTAAGGCCAATGTTGTGGCAGATGCGTTGAGTCTTAAAGAAAGGGCTGAACCTCGCAGGTTTAGGGCCTTGAATATGACAATTAGAACAAACCTCGCAAGGCAAATTCTTGAGGCACAACAAGAAGCCTTAAAGGAAGAGAATTTTGTGAAGGAGAACGTAAGAGGTATGGCTAAGAAATTTGAGATTCGAGCAGATGGTACTAGGTACTTTGCAGGACGTCTTTGGGTTCCGAAGTTTGGTGAACTACGATAACTTGTTTTGGATGAGGCTCATAAGTCTAGGTACTCTATTCATCCTGGTTCAGGAAAGATGTATTATGATCTTAAAGAGCTGTATTGGTGGCCTAATTTGAAAGGTGATGTGGCTACGTATGTGGCTAAGTGTTTGACCTGTGCAAAGGTTAAAGCTGAACATCAAAAACCGTCTGGATTGTTGGTGCAAACTGAGATTCCCGAGTGGAAGTGGGAAGGAATTACGATGGATTTTATTACTAAGTTACCGAGAGTTGCGGGTGGCTATGACACTATTTGGGTGATTGTAGATCGACTCACTAAGTCGGCTCACTTTTTGCCGATTAGGGAACCAGACTTAATGAAGAAGCTTACACGTTTGTACTTGAAGGAGATTGTTTCTAGGCATGGTGTTCCTGTATCCATTATTTCAGACCGAGACAGTCGATTTGTATCGAGGTTTTGGCGATCCTTACAGGAAGCCTTGGGGAATAGGTTGGACATGAGCACCGCTTATCATC
Organism: Rutidosis leptorrhynchoides; assembly: GCF_046630445.1. Lineage (NCBI taxonomy): Eukaryota > Viridiplantae > Streptophyta > Magnoliopsida > Asterales > Asteraceae > Rutidosis > Rutidosis leptorrhynchoides. The sequence continues at coordinate 384,670,450 of NC_092343.1, read as the reverse complement.
CTCAAACAGATGGTCAGAGTGAAAGGACCATCCGGACTCTAGAAGATATGTTACGAGCGTGTGTTATCGATTTTGGTAATGGGTGGGATAAATATTTGCCGCTAGCTGAGTTTTCTTATAACAACAGTTATCACGCAAGTATTCAAGCCGCACCGTTTGAAGCTCTGTACGGTAGGAAGTGTAGGTCTCCTGTCTGTTGGAATGAGGTTGAGGATGCTCAACTCACAGGTCCAGAAAGTATTCACGAGACTACCGAGAAGATTGTACAGATTAAGGAAAGGTTGAGAACCACGAGAAGTCGGCAAAAGAGTTATGCCGATAGGGGAAGGAAAGATGTGGAATTCCAAGTTGGAGATCGTGTTATGTTAAAGGTTTCACCTTGGAAGGGTGTGATCTGTTTTGGTAAAAGGGGAAAGTGTGACGACTCGGAAATTTCTGAACAAATTTAAACTTTATCTTTATATCATTAGATAAATATTTCAAACATATATATTACGTACAAATTTACAATTCTAAATAAATATATATATATATATATATATATATATATATATATATATATATATATATATATATATATATATATATTTTAACTTAGTCATAAAACGTCCTGATTTAAAATAATATATTTTGATAAACAACGAGCCACTGATTTATAGAAGCAAATGACCACAACGCTCAATTTTTTAAGTTACCTTTTTTATAAGATAATTTATTGATGAGTAAGTCAAATTATTAATAAGGGTATACGTCGCGCAACGTAAAAGGCTAGTTTTCTAAACGTACGAAAGTGCGTTCGAAAAACCGAAAGTGGTACATGAGTCGAATAACAATGTACGAGTCATTTGAACAAAAAGTACATTTTTACTACGCACGTAAATATAATATAATATTTAATTAATTCTAAAGATTAAATATATTATATATTAAATATTAATATATATGTGTATTCATGGTGTCGGCAGCATATATAATTCAATCATGAGCTGGATATATGGCTCATGCAATCGCATGAGGCCACCCTCACATTCTCATGCGATTGCATGAGAGGTAGTTGGGAGCAAACCTCTATAAATGGAACGATTTTGGCACTCTGGTTCATTCACTTCACATACACCGTAAATATTTAATTATTTATATTATTATTATTATTAAGATTAATATTATTATTAATCTTATGGTTAGGAGTATTATTATTAGTATTATACATAAAATACTACGACGAGGTTATGAGCGAGTTATTTCAAAACGGGTTTTATGAGCGGGATAGAGCTAAGGAAATTATGAGTTATAGCAATGGAGGTTATGGGTATGGTTCGGGGGTATAGCTCGTAAGGTCAAACTAGTGTTTATCATCTCCGTTGCGTCTACGTACTTTTCTGCAATATTGAATCACAATATTGATACGTAAGAATTTATATTTTATCTTTTATATATTAATAGTGTATCTATGTCTAGTGCTCGAGTATATATGTTTATACATGCTTGTATACTAAATTTTGTCGTTAGATAGTTTATGATGAATCACGAATTAAATACATGTGTTGTTAATAAAGGGTATATAATATGCATGTCGTTGAAAAGTTGTCGAAAAATTAATAACTTTTCATTTAGAAATCGTATGAATTCAAGGAACGGATTAAAAGTTATGGTCAACTGAATTATGATTAACATTAATCGGAATTGCTTTTGAATCTGCAATTGATATTTAAACAACTTGTTTATGAGATTGATAAATTGGATTTTCAAATATTATTAATCAAGTAAATGAATTTCTATATAAGGCACGTCTCGTCTTGTTGAACAATTGTCAAAGTTTACTGTCTTATCGTGTTTTAAAGCTTTATAAACACTATAATCTGATTTTACAAGTATTGGAAAACTATATGAAATAATAAAACATGTTTGATTGCCATGATAATTCAAATATAATATAGCTCCTGAAATAAATAATATTTTGAGTTTGATAAACTATAATTTCGTTCAATTATCAAAGACTTATACTATGTTAATAAACATGTATAGATTTAAAGATCATATTGGGTCAGTTTGACTTTTGAGTTGACTTTTGTTAACTTTTGCGTGTCGGTCTCGAGCATTAGGATTGTGATACACTATGACCCGACCTAGCTTGTTAGACATGTATTGACCAACATATGTTCTCTAGGTTGAGATCTACGGTTATTTTGCATTCCGAGTTTCGGTCACATTTCGGTGAATGACCTTATGTGCTGCTAAGGTGAGTTTCATATGCTCCTTTTTTAATTGCTTTTGCAATCTATATTTTTGGGCTGAGAATACATGCACTTTATTTTAAACGCAATGGATACAAGTACATACTAAATTCTACACCGAGTTTGAACCGAAAATCCCTTAGCTTTGGTAACTAGTAACTGCCGGTTATAAGAACTGGTGGGCGCGAGTAGTAGTATATGGATCCATAGGGCTTGATATCCCCGTCCGAGCTAGAGCACTAGCCTTTTAATGGACGTATGCTATTTGAAAAGCGTACACGTTGGTTTGCGTGTATTATTAAGATGATTATATAAAGGGTATAAATTATATATACGTTAAGTTTAGTTACCAGGGTGCTCAATTTCGTAGAATATTTTGATAAACGTTTCTGGATGAAACAATTGATAACTTATGATTCACCTTTATATACAGATTATGCGCAACATTAAAACTATGAACTCACCAATCTTTGTGTTGACACTTTTAAGCATGTTTATTCTCAGGTTTCTAGAAGTCTTCCGCTGTTTGCTTATACGTTATACAAGCTATATGCATGGAGTCATACATACCTTATTCGAGAAAACTTTGCATTCACAAAATCATCACCATGTATCTTATTTAACTGTATTGTCAACGAATGTATTGTTAGAAACTATTATATATGATGATTGTCTATATGTAGAAATCATCAGACGTCAAAAACCTTGGATTTATATATATTTATTTATGGGGTACCTTTTCAAAAGAATGCAATGTTTACAAAACGTATCATATAGAGGTCAAAACCTCACTATGAAATCAATGAATGATGTATTCATCCAAAAGGATTTGGACGGATCATCACAGTTGGCATCAGAGCTTGAGGTCATAGGGAACCAGAATTTGCATTAGTGTGTTTAACTGGTAATTGTTAGGATGCATTAGTGAGTCTGGACTATGACCGTATCTGTTTTTACCGAGTTTTACTTATCATTTCTTGTCAGAAATTACCTGCTTATCATTCATAAGTCTAGACACGTCTTACTGCATTTACTGCATAGATAGTGTACCGACAAAATTCATATCTTAGCATATCTGTTACTGTAAACGTTTCCTGACATCTTCTGAAAATTTCTCTGTAATTTACGGGATTTTAGTATTATATATACATATGTAAATTATGTATTGAAGAATACCAAATCTAAGTCCTATAATCTATTTCACATCAAAAATCATTTCCCTGATTACATAAAATGGATCCTGTATCTAGTTCAAATTCCTTAAACTCCGACAGCTATTCCGATATGGATATTCACCTGAACTCCGAAGATAGTGTAACCGGAATGGATCAACCAATTAGCCATCACCTATTCTAGATGAATTGGGGATGGGTTCGTAGCCTACTTAGTCATTGGAGACAAGAAGAAGGTGATCCCTTCCATCCACCACATTGCCCTCTTGGCGAAGAACCTGAAGCACTTACCGGCGAACCTGTTTGTAATACCATTTTCTCTCTCATCTCCAGAGTATTTCTTCATGATTATATACTATCTCAAATTCTGGATCTCGTTTATCCGCTCGTCCGAACCAACAATCATCCCGGTGTAATAGAAGAAGTCAACGAGCTTCGCGCTCGGGTAGTGGCTTTGGAGAATATGGTGCAAAGATTACAAGCACCAGCAGCATCACCGGCATCAAAAGTACCACTGACAACAACACCAACAGTACCATTACCACCACCAACAACATCTGTACCGCAAGCCTCAACATCACAATCTGTACCTCGAACATCAACGTCATACGCACCATAGATACCAAGGAATACCAACAACAACAAACGATGAAGTATTGATTCATAACTTCATCGAAGAAATATTCTGCAGAGAATATGTAGTTTCTGAAAGTTTTAGAGATTACTCATTCTAATTGTAAACCAGATGAGTGAGCGAATAGAATTGATGAAATAAAACCCTGATCTGAATGGTGCACGATTTACAAGCTAGATCTGTTTCACCAGCACCGTCAGTACCATCAGCATCATCAGCATCAGCAGCATATACAACGTCACAAGCTCCGCCAGATCCATAATCACCGCAAACATCATCACTAATCAACAACGCGTATATTGTATCAACGAGTTATGAAGTATTAACTCATTCTCTCTGAAGAAATTATATGTATATTTTATATATATATATATATATATATATATATATATATATATATATATATATATATATATATATATATATATATATATATATATATATATATATATATGAATTTTGAGATCAAAATAAATCTTTTCATACTAAGCTATTATGTGTGAATCTTAACTAGTAGGTACTACTCGGTTAATTCATATTACTAATATGCTATGATGTACATCCTTCGTTAACGACTTAACCACCGTTAACTACAATCTCTGTTTCAACTCAATGAATTCCATTTCATAATAAACTTAGTGTATTAATCAACTACATGTTTGATTTTACATTTTCATTTTCGATGTACTTAAAACTTTCTAAAAAAACATCATTCGTACCTTTCGAAGTTAGCAAGAGTTCCATAAGCACCAACATGATTCACTAAGGAAATATCAATAAAACTGAATAACGAGGTATTGATTACATTAGTGAAATACTCCGTGAAGATTATTAAATCTTTAATGTTTTAGAGATTATTCATTTATAATCCAGCCGAAAATCAAATGAGCTTAATATGATATTAACTCATTAAATCTGTATTACATATGAAGAAAATATACATACATATATTTTCATAAAGACTGTAATAAAATTTTCTGGTACAAAATATTACTTTTGAAAATTTTAACGGGTAGGTAATACCCGAAAGATATATAAATTCACAATTAATATGTTACATTCTTCGATTCTGATTCAGCAAATCATCAACTATACTCACTACTTTCACAACGATATACATTCTTTCATAGAAATCAAAACAACCATTCGCATCCAAATTTGATTACATATTCTGATTTTGAAAAATTAGAATCCAAGCTCAGATTTAACAGAAAACATCACTCTTAGATTCTTACATCTTTCAAATGTCATACTTTAAATTCAAAAATGTACTAGAACATCATATGTATACATATAACATTCATCTCTTAGAATTATGAGCTTTCATTCTGAAAATCTGAAAAGCAACCAGTCTACGAATCAATACTCTGAATGTTGAAAAAGCTGATGAAGCAGCAAAAACTGTAAACGATCTTAACAGTAAAAAGTTGATGATAAAGAATAGTGTGCTGGCAAAGCTCAGAAAAAGAGAAAGTTTGAAACTGGAAAACGGATTGAGCAAAGTATGAAGGAGGCTGTGGATAAATCACAAAGACTAAACCTGCCTTCAAAGAATCCAAATAATACAGTATCTGCTAAAGTCATTAACGAATACCTTGCTCCTGACTCTAAACCTTTACGGACAAATCTTCTTTATCATCTTTCGATATTAGAAATTCTAAGATATCATCGTATCTTTCATTATAAATATCCTCCATATTTCTGGAGATAATTCCATAATCATTCTTATCAGAAATCAAATTTCTCCTTGCGATATCTGTGTTACATCATAAAAGAAACTATTTTAGTTTCTAAATTCTGTAACTTTCGAGTTTAAAATATGAATATTTTGGAAGTGGTGTTGGGAGCTGAAACATGAGTTAGTATAATATAATGACACTTGATCAACGTGATTATATTATAGTAAGTCATGCTAAGTTTCTAAATGGAACGTGATGATTCACAGATCATAACTTCATCATGTGCCATGTTACACGACTCTTGTATTCTACTTAAGCTCTAAACATATCAAGAAAATATTTTTCTTGATGATTCGGCCTTTTCTGAGGTATTCTGGTAATTTGACAAATTAAGACCGTGCCATTATAATTTCCTTCTTAGAACATTAACTATGTTCATTCCGAAATTCATATCTGCGAATTATGGACCATTACATGTGGTGCTTAATGGATAGAAGAGAAAACAGAGCATGAAGCTCCGAAATAGAAATGGGGGTATAAATCGCAGCAAATAGGAGAGAGCATTAACTGTGGATGTCGATGATTATAGAAAGACAGAAGCAGGGACTCTGAAAAATAAGGAAAGATATAAAGTCCGACGACAACACATAAATTACAAACCGTGTATGTCAATGTTTATTGCAACATAAAGACACGGGAGAATTAAAAATACTACAACCCCAAGAGCGAAGTAGAAGAAAATAGATTCCTCCGGTGGAAGTTGGAAAAGGAGAATGATTGTTGCGATAGTAAGAATAAGGACAAGGATCAGAACTGGATTAATCATTTTCACAATCTTTTGAATTTGAGAATTAAGTATAGGAGTGGTAAAAGTAATGGAACGGAAGAAGTTAATTTATAGTGAAATATCAGACAAGAGCAATTGAGACAGATCATCGCATTTAACCAAAGAGGATTCTAATTTCCTTATTCGCCGAAGAATCAAATCTTTTAGATTTAGAAGATTTTCTTTAAATCCCTTGAATTTCGAAATTCAACCAACACAATGTCAAAAGTTAAGACAAAACTTTAGTTCTCATTTCATTCCTTTTAGGATAGCTTCACTCGTACTCTTCAATTAATCGAATCATTTTATCTATATTACTCAATAATGATAAAACTATATATACCAACTCATATTCGTCATAAAAACTTTTTTATGATTAGCCATGACAACCACGATCAAATTTCGGGACGAAATTTCTTTAACGTGTAGGTACTGTGACGACCCGGAAATTTCTGAACAAATTTAAACTTTATCTTTATATCATTAGATAAATATTTCAAACATATATATTACGTACAAATTTACAATTCTAAATAAAAATATATATATATTTTAACTTAGTCATTAAACGTCCTGATTTAAAATAATATATTTTGATAAACAACGAGCCACTGATTTATAGAAGCAAATGACCACAACGCTCAATTTTATAAGTTATATTTTTTATAAGATAATTTATTGATGAGTAAGTCAAATTATTAATAAGGGTATACGTCGCGTAACGTAAAAGGCTAGTTTTCTAAACGTATGAAAGTGCGTTCAAAAAACCGAAAGTGGTACGAGTCATTTGAACAAAAAGTACATTTTTACTACGCACGTAAATATAATATAATATTTAATTAATTCTAAAGATTAAATATATTATATATTAAATATTAATATATATGTGTATTCATGGTGTCGGCAGCATATATAATTCAATCATGAGCTGGATATATGGCTCATGCAATCGCATGAGGCCACCCTCACATTCTCATGCGATTGCATGAGAGGTAGTTGGGAGCAAACCTCTATAAATGGAACGATTTTGGCACTCTGGTTCATTCACTTCACATACACCGTAAATATTTAATTATTTATATTATTATTATTATTAAGATTAATATTATTATTAATCTTATGGTTAGGAGTATTATTATTAGTATTATACATAAAATACTACGACGAGGTTATAAGCGAGTTATTTCAAAACGGGTTTTATGAGCGGGATAGAGCTAAGGAAATTATGGGTTATAGCTATGGAGGTTACGGGTATGGTTCGGGGGTATAGCTCGTGAGGTAAAACTAGTGTTTATCATCTCCGTTGTGTCTACATACTTTTCTGCAATATTGAATCACAATATTGATACGTAAGAATTTATATTTTATCTTTTATATATTAATAGTGTATCTATGTCTAGTGCTCGAGTATATATGTTTATACATGCTTGTATACTAAATTTTGTCGTTAGATAGTTTATGATGAATCACGAATTAAATACATGTGTTGTTGATAAAAGGTATATGATATGCATGTCGTTGAAAAGCTGTCGAAAATTTAATAACTTTTCATTTAGAAATCGTGTGAATTCAAGGAACGGATTAAAAGTTATGGTCAACTGAATTATGATTAACATTAATCGGAATTGCTTTTAAATCTGCAATTGATATTTAAACAACTTGTTTATGAGATTGATAAATTGGATTTTCAAATATTATTAATCAAGTAAATGAATTTCTATATAAGGCACGTCTCGTCTTGTTGAACAATTGTCAAAGTTTACTGTCTTATCATGTTTTAAAGCTTTATAAACACTATAATCTGATTTTACAAGTATTGGAAAACTATATGAAATAATAAAACATGTTTGATTGCCATGATAATTCAAATATAATATAGCTCCTGAAATAAATAATATTTTGAGTTTGATAAACTATAATTTCATTCAATTATCAAAGACTTATACTATGTTAATAAACATGTATAGATTTAAAGATCATATTGGGTCAGTTTGACTTTTGAGATGACTTTAGTTAACTTTTGCGTGTCGGTCTCGAGCATTAGGATTGTGATACACTATGACCCGACCTAGCTTGTTAGACATGTATTGACCAACATATGTTCTCTAGGTTGAGATCTACGGTTATTTTGCTTTCCGAGTTTCGGTCACATTTCGGTGAATGACCTTATGTGCTGCTAAGGTGAGTTTCATATGCTCCCTTTTTAATTGCTTTTGCAATCTATATTTTTGGGCTGAGAATACATGCACTTTATTTTAAACGCAATGGATACAAGTACATACTAAATTCTACACCGAGTTTGAACTGAAAATCCCTTAGCTTTGGTAACTAGTAACTGCCGATTATAAGAACTGGTGGGCGCGAGTAGTAGTATATGGATCCATAGGGCTTGATATCCCCGTCCGAGCTAGAGCACTAGCCTTTTAACGGACGTATGCTATTTGAGAAGCGTACACGTTGGTTTGCATGTATTATTAAGATGATTATACAAAGGGTATAAATTATATATACGTTAAGTTTAGTTACTAGGGTGCTCAATTTCGTAGAATATTTTGATAAACGTTTCTGGATGAAACAATTGATAACTTGTGATTCGCCTTTATATACAGATTATGCTCAACATTAAAACTATGAACTCACCAATATTTGTGTTGACACTTTTAAGCATGTTTATTCTCAGGTTTCTAGAAGTCTTCCGCTGTTTGCTTATACGTTATACAAGCTATGTGCATGGAGTCATACATACCTTATTCGAGAAAACTTTGCATTCACAAAATCATCACCATGTATCTTATTTAACTGTATTGTCAACGAATGTATTGTTAGAAACTATTATATATGATGATTGTCTATATGTAGAAATCATCAGACGTCGAAAACCTTGGATTTATATATATTTATTTATGGTGTACCTTTTCAAAAGAATGCAATGTTTACAAAACGTATCATATAGAGGTCAAAACCTCACTATGAAATCAATGAATGATGTATTCGTCCAAAAGGATTTGGACGGGTCATCACAGAAAGTTAAGTCCTCGTTTTGTTGGACCGTTTGATATTGTTGAGAGAGTTGGACCGGCGGCTTATCGTTTGAAGTTGCCACAAGAACTCAGTGCTGTTCACGATGTTTTTCATGTATCGAATTTAAAGAAGTGTTTGGCCGAGGCCGACAAAACTATTCCTTTGGAAGAACTTCATGTTGATAAGCAGCTTCATTTTATTGAGGAACCCATTGAAATTAAGGATCGAGAAGTTAAGACTCTTAAGCAGAGCCGAATTCCTATTGTCCGGGTTAGATGTAACGCCAGACGCGGTCCCGAGTTCACTTGGGAGCGTGAAGATCAGATGAAGCAGAAGTACCCCCATTTGTTCCCAGATGCTGAGTCAACCCCTGCACCTGCTTAAATTTCGGGACGAAATTTCCGTAACGGGAAGGTACTGTCACGACCCTACTTTTTCCGTTATCTTTTATCGTTAATTATTTTACGACCGTTAACTGTTAATTGTGCTACGTCATTTCTATGGCCTATATTGTTAAATTAATAATAATATATTAATTATTGTGTGTTATGTGAATATTTGTATTCATATTTTGAGATATACGTTTCTACGTGTCGCGGATTTCTATCTGGCGAATCTTTTCGGTTTTCAAACCAACGGTCGCGTTTTTGGGATATTTAAATCCTAATTATTTTAAATATGATATTTTAAAGTCATATAATTATATGTAGTATTTATATTTATTTTTCGTCGCGCGTTTGTTATCTCTCCGAATTTTAAATCGCGTAAGCGTGTTTTCGCGTTTCGGGTTTCGTTCGGGCTTCCGGGCCACAAGGGATTTCACTTTTAGCAAGTTGGCCCACCATGGGGCCTACCCCATCCATTTTCGGCCGAATAGGGGAGGGAGGGAGTATTACTCCCTTGATTTCTTTTTTTTTTTGTTATTATTTTTCATTCCACCTAAATTTCTAAAAACCTAATACTTGTATTTTCTCTCTTCTCCTCCCTTTTCGCTCCCTTTGCCGTCGCCTACCACCCACAACAATATCATCACCATCATTCAATCTTGCTTGGATCATCATTTGGTTTGCATAATCGTGTTCTACTCGTCATCCTCTACGCGTTAACATCCGTTGATTCTTGATTAGGGTATAAACCCTAACCCTAGAACTTTTGATTTTTCATTATATTTCTGTATTTTGATTATATATTAATAGTATGATGATTACTTGTTGTTGTAATGGTGTTTGTATCCATAGAATTACTCATAAACACATGTTTTCGGTTTGATAAAATTGGGACAGTAGCTATTTCGTGTATTTCTGATATTGTGACTATTATAAAAGTTAAAATAAAGTATCTAGATAAGTTCCTCTCATCAAGACATTAATTTTAGACTCCGGATTCATGTCGTTTCGATTCCCGGAGCCCTAGATATGATCAAAGTGGAATTTTGTTAAGATTGAATTGTGATATTGGTATGAACCAGGTTTGGTCCAACTTTGTGACCATATTTGGTGACTTTAGGGTGTGTTAGTGTGTTAGGACTGATGGTGGGATGAACTTTCATGTTAGGGTCATCTCAATCCGAGCCACGAATCACCCGTTATGTCAAAAACACGATTTTGAGTGAATTGAAGTTCCAAGTATTGTATTGGCTGTACATCATGACTTGTGGACTGTTCTTGGGGTGTTCTTGAGGGTACCAAAGTATCGGGTGGTTTGCTTAGGCGGAGATATATGTAAGGCTCGCCGAAAACCGACACCCGGGACTCAGGATACGACCCGATGAACTTTTGATTTAAAACTTATGACTAATTATTAAACTTATGATATAAATAATGGATTTGATTATCATTTAATTACTTATGATAAAAAACTAATTATTATTATTTAAGACTTATGATATATATTTATTATATCATTTAATTATTACTTATGATTTAATTAACATTTAATTAAACTCATGATTAATGATACTTTTATTATTAATGGAAAATACTTATGATAAGTATTAAACTTACATTATGAGATTACTATAATAAGACTTATAATAAGGATTAATTAATTATTTAATTATTATAAGGCTTATTTATTATTTAATTATAATTTAATTATTAAATACTTATGATTTAATAATTATAATTAGAAACTTATGATATGATTAATAATTCATTATTAATTAATAGTACTTATGATATGATTTAAAATTTATTATTAATTAATAATACTTATATTATGACTAATATTTAATTAATTAATTAAATACTTATGTTATATTAATTATATCATTTAAACTTATATTAACTTTAATAATTCATTTTAATTTAATTAAACTTATGTTATGACATAATTAGACAAATTTAACTTTAGCAAACGTTATAACTTACATTATTATTATAACTTACACTTTTAAAATTTACGTTGACTAAGTTTGACCAAGGTTGACTTTTGAGTTGACTTTTGGTTGACTTTGACTTTCAGTTGACTTTTGTTGACTTTCTAATTAAGGAAACTTTCCTAACTTATAAACTTTCCTAAAATAGCAACTTTCTAAAATTGGAAACTTTCCAAAAATAGAAACTTTCCAAAAATAGGAACTTTCCAAAAATGGAAACCTGCTAAAAATAGAAACTTTCTAAAAATAGAAAGTGTGTGTCCGTAAGCTGTTCCGATCAAACCGATGCATATTGAGTATTGTTCTATGACTACTTGCAACATGTACAATAGCTGTCATACTAAGACTTGACCTAAGTTAGTTATTTATATCGACCTGCTTTATTATAGGTCGGCGTTGTGATCATTCCTGATCACCTCATTTGCTGTTCGCTTAATTTTGTTGGTTACTTCGTTACTATTAAGGTGAGTTATAGTCACGTTTTTACATACTTTTCAAAGTATATTTTTGGGATGTGATTACATGCATTTTATTTCACGTTTAGACACAAGTGACAATTAAATTTAAATTATTCATTGTGAGTTGGACAAAAATATTCCCTAGTCTGGTAACTGTAATCATTGGTTTCTACCGGTGAACGCGAATCCTACGGATAGATCTATCGGGTTTGACAACCCCATTTCGAGCTAGTCGCGCAAGCAATTTATAATCGGAATGTTTAGTACTTCGTATTTTGTTGTAGATACACTGTCCAGTGTATATTTTTATTGTGTTTGGCAAGGGTAAATAAAGGGTTAAGTGGTTACCAGGTGGCTCATTGATAATGGAATAATGTTTAATGTTTTCTAACATTTTTAAATCTTGTGGTCTAAAGTTTATTTAATTATTTAAACCTATAATTCACTCAACCTTTGTGTTGACAGTTTACTCGCATGTTTTCACGGGTACTTGAGTTTATGTGATGCTTCCGCTGTGTTTAGAAGAGTCTGCATGCATTTGGGCAGATTTTTATGAAACAATTTATGAAACTTTGGCTTGCATTCGATTTTTGAATAACTAATACTTGTGGGTTGTTGACAATGTTTTGTGTTAACTTTGGATTATTAATATGTTAGGTTACTTTTAAACTACATATTTTGGTATGCTTTCTTTTTTGGGAAACTTTTGAAATAAAAGAATGCAATGTCGTTTGTTAAATTCATTTAAGTGCGATCAAGCTGTGGGACCAAGTGACGGAGCCGTTAAGTGTATTGACGGGGCCATCACAGTATCGTGCTATGAATGACGAATACAAGGCACTTACGGAATATAAAACTTGGGCCTTGTACCCCGAAACCCGCATATGCACGTTATACAATCCATGTAGATTTTTAGACATAAAACCAAATCGGATGGGTCATTTGAACATTACAAAGCGAGGTTAGTTGGTGATGGTCGTTCTCAAGAGGTTGGAGTTGATTGTCTTGAAATATTTAGTCCGGTTGTCAAACCGGCTACCATCCGTACCGTGCTTTCCATTGACGTTTCTAAATCTTGGCCGATACATCAATTAGATGTTAAAAATGTATTCCTACATGGAACCTTAAACGAAACGTTTTATATGTATCAACCATTGGAATTTCGAGACAAGCAATAACCCGATCATGTATGCCTTCTTAAATGATCCCTTCATGGTCTTAAACAATCTCCCGAGCTTGGTACCAACGCTTTGCGGACTACGTCGCAATAATTGGTTTTGTGTATAGTAAATACGACCACAGCTTGTTCGTATACAAAAAACGAAATGAGGTGGCTTATCTTTTACTTTATGTTGACGATATTATATTGACCACCTCTTCTAATGATCTTCGCGGCTCTCTTATGTCTCTTTTAACAAAGGAGTTTGCAGTGAAGGACTTGGGTCCCTTAAGTTCTTTTCTAGGTATCTCGGTTAAGCGAAATGGTTTTGGCTTATTTTTGGATAAAAAGGCATATGCACTCAGTATCATTGAACCAGCTGATATGGTTAATTGTAACCCATGTTCCACACCAGTTGACACTTCGGGTAAACAAAGTACTAATTTGGGTAGTGCTTATTCGAATGCTACTTATTATCGTAGTTTGGTCGGGGCACTACAATATCTCACTTTTACAAGACCGGATATTTCGTACGTGGTGCAACAAGTGTGCCTTCACATGCATTCTCCTCATGATGCACACATGCTTGCTTTAAAGCGTATCATTCGTTACATAAAAGGCATTCTTACACTCGGCTTGCGGATTTCAAAGAACCACTCGCATAATCTGGTCTCTTTTACGGATGCGGATTGGGGTGGTTGCCCGGATACGAGACGGTCAATATCAGATATTGTGTTTATTTAGGGGACAATCTAATCTCATGGTCTTCGAAACGTCAAGCCACAGTTTCTAGATCAAGTACGGAGGCCGAGTATCGAGGAGTAGCTAATATAGTCGCGGAAACATGTTGGTTACGAAACTTATTGTTCGAACTAACATGTCCTATATCTAAAGCTACTCTTGTTTTTTGCGACAACGTTAGTGCTATCTACCTTTAAGGAAATTCCGTTCAGCACCAACGAACGAAACACATTGTATTAGATATTCCTTTTGTCCAAGAAAAGGTAGCCAAGGGTCATGTTCGCATACTTCACATTTATACGCGTTTCCAAATAGCGGATATTTTTACCAAAGACCTACCGCGGGTACTCTTTGAGGAATTCATAACCAGTCTTGGCCTTCAACCATCGAAGCCTTCTACTGCGAGGGAGTATTGGTCAACTAAATTCGTGTAACATATTTTCGGTATATATCTCAAACGTGTATTGTAAATGGAATGAGATCATGCATTGTATAGGAGAATAAGTCGTGATTATCTATTCGTTAAATATAATTTAGGTTGTTATTCTTTCCTATAATTGATAGTCATGTATCATGTGTATTTATACTGACTCCCAAATCAATGAAAATCATCGAGATTAATTTTCTTATAAATTTGAATAGCGGTTACCTCTTTTTATGTAATAATTCATCTTTAAAATGGTTACGGTGTATTGTAATATTGTGTGATATTCAAATCAATATATAAACTACAAAAGTAAGGTTTAATAAGATTAAGATGTATGGAAATAAGATGTACGAAATAAGATGCGTAGATATGTAAAGTAGTCAGGTTACCCTTTTCCTTTGGTGCTACTAATCTATTTTTGTGAGTTTTTGCATATGGGAATCTTCGGTAGTGTGTGTTTTACTGTGATTTGAAGTCCTTCTGTCTTGAACTTGGTTTGTGTTGCGAGCTATGTGACGTGACTACACGTAGTTGATCATTGTTTGGTGTTTGTCCATGCTTGTTCGATATAATCACATGGGTTACACTTTTCGATATAATCACATGTAATCAAATGGTCGACTATCTTGTAATGGTTGGTCGACCACCTTGTTAGTGTTGGTCGACAACGTGGTCAACCAGATTATAATGGTAGGTGGCCCAATTTTTGTTCGAATAAGAGTGGTGACCACCTTGTTAGGGTTGGTCGACTACGTAGTCAACCAGGATATAATGGTAGTCGACCCAATTCTTGATCGACCTAATGGTGTATATTGCCAATTTTTTTTTATAAAAAAAATGTATATTGTTTGAAGATTTTGAAAAAAATTGTATTTTAGCTAATTTCCGTGTTAACTATTTAAGAAGATGGACTTCTTGAACTGTTGGGCTTGCACTAGAGGTCAAAATGAAACATTTGGGTCTTGGAATAGTAGATAGCTTAATGGGCCTGAACTCAATTCTATATAATTGGGTCTTAACAAACAAATACAGGAATCTGGGCCTAAAAGCTAGTAAACATTAATTTAAATTGGGCCAGTAATCTAATTAGACTAGAAGGACTCAAGTGCTTTTTAATTGATTTATTGTCTTGAACTTAACTGATCACTTGATGTAGGGCCTGGTATACGAGATTTATTTCCCCAAAAAAAAATATACTCCGTATGTAAATATGAGCCTTTGTATTTAATAATTATAGCCTGGTTACGAACTGAGGATTTCACGTTGGGAAATTAGTCAAAAAATGATGTCCTCAAAAATCAAAATTGCAATAATGTTTTCTGACGACACATCACGCACCATGCATAACGCTTGTAACTTGGTGCGTATGTGTATTGCCGAGATAATGAGGAGACAGCTAATTTTCATCACGAACACACACCACACACCAAACACCACACACGGTGTTTGGTGTTTGGTGCTTAGTGTGTGGCGCTTGGTGCTTGTTAAGCAAAAATTTTGAATGACTCGTAGCTCCAATTTAGTCACCGTTTTTTTAAATGTGTATTTGTTTGGGGATCTATCCGTTGGAACGCTTTTTAAGTGACAAAAGATAATTTTGAAATTAGACCTGATATGATATTGCGATTTTTTTAAATTAATCTAGAAAACGCTCGATTTGATAAATGTGACATTTATTCAAATTGATTGAGGGGTTTTGTGTATTTTAGTCAAGATTGGTAATAATTGGTAATAAATTTAAAGAATCATTGTAATGCCCGAAATTTTTAAGATATTAAATGGTTCATACATACACTTATTAATATTATGTAAATATAAAGAGTATATTTAAAATCAAATAAGATAAATGGAGTTTTACTTTTTGACTCATTACGTTAACGAGATTAGAAGTCATACATGCATTAACAGTTTGGATAAATTAAATACTCCGTATAATGATAGTTACGGAGTATAAGTTACTAACTATAAATGAGGAAATGATAGTATTAATTCATTTAAAACATACGTAGTAAAACCTATGGTATATTGATAGTAGGAAGCAATCTAATATAATTAATAACTAGTCCGGATCCGGCCCGCGCGATGCGGCGGTGGCTTTTGGCCTGTGTGTTCATATTTAACGTAGCGTTGTGTATTTACAGAGGGGAAAACGGCTCATGTCTTAAGCGCCGTTTTAGATGTCGTTGTCTTAAGCGTTTTTTTAAAAGTGTCTGTTTCGAACGTAGTTTGTTTCGTTTTGTTCATAAAAAAATTTCGAGTGTAACGGTGCTGTCGGAAAAATTTAACTTGCTGTGAACAGAAAGATACGTGATGTCGTTGTGTTAAGCGTTTTTTAAAAAGTATCCGTTTCGCGTATAGTTAGTCCCGTTGGGTTCGTGAGACTTTTTAAGTTGAACGGTGGTCTCGAAATAATTTAACTCGCACCGAGCGAGAAGATAGGACCCGTTATAAATTTGAGAGGAATTAGTTTCTTTTATTTTAATATTACACTTTCTACCTCTGAGAAAGTATAAAGTTAAGGGTCTGTTGTGTAAATCGACCCGAATTTGAGGAACCAGTTGTAGTTTGAATACGAATTCAAAACTACAATCTAAATTAACTAAAACTACACCATTAGGCATGAGTTTTAGTATATAAGAATGAATGAATGAATTAATAATTAATTAATTAATAATAATAATAATAATAATTATTATTATTATTATTATTATTATTATTATTATTAATTAATTGTACCTACACTAAAAGAGGTACAAACCTCTGTTGCTTGCTCAGGGAAAAACGACACCCCACCCCAATCTACACTTTCGCCCCTCCAACTATAACCAACTTACAAAAACTACACCAAAATTCAAGGGGGTAAAACATAAATTCTCTTAATTAAAATAAAACTCCGCCCACCTACTTCGACAGTCCGTATCTTCCTACTCGCCACGAGTTAAATTTCACCGACCAAACCGTTAAACTCGAAATGTTTTTATAAACAAAACGAAACTAACTACGCTCGAAACGGACACTTTTTAAAAAACGCTAAACACAACGACAGCCTGTATCTTCCTGCTCGCCGTGACTTAATTTTTTTCGACAGCACCGTTAGACTCGAAATAATTTTACCAACAGAACGAGACTAATGACGTTCGACACGGACACTTTTTAAAAACGCTAAACACAACGACACCTAAAACGAGTCTTAACACATGGGCCGTTTTCCCCTCTATACATACACCACGATACGTTAAATATGAATATGCATGCCAAAAACTCCCGCCGCATCACGCGGACCGGATCCGGACTAGTATATATACTAATTGACACGCCGGTTTTGATCGTTTAACACCAAACCTCGGCCAAAAATTGGTCAAAACGACAAGGGAAAAAAAAACCAAATCCCCCACCCACCACCCAAAAGTACCAACTTACACCTCTATCCTTATAACAGGGGTACAAAACTAAAACAAACTTCACTAATATTTTTAACGGGACATATCTTCTCGCTCGTCGCGCGTTAAATTTTTACGAGACCACCGTGCAACTCGAAATAATTTTACAAACACAACGCGACTAACTATACGCGAAACGTACATCGTTCAAAAAACACTAAATACTTCGGGCTATATTTCATACATATACATACACATACAACAAACAACCCAACCTACCTAGATCATATCAATAGTTCCATCTCCTTTTTATACGCAATCTTCCTAGTGTTAAAAACGCGCAGGCTATTATGTATACTAGGTACTAACTACGTGCATCCAAACACACCCGTAACAAAACGTTTTTAATTCTGTAAATATATAACATTACGTTAATTATGAATATGCAACCCGAAAGGCCTCGCGGCATCGCGCGGGCCACTTTTACTAGTTATAATTAATAATAATAAAAAGGGATAATAATATAGTATTTATTGGTAATTAATTTGAAAACGTAGGAAGGTATATTGAAACAAAAAGAGGCCTTTGTTACTAGTTAAAAGACCCGTGAATTCACGAGTTTGTTGAAGAAAAATATTTAAACAATATGTTGAAAGTACGATTGTTATTAAACAAACATGTAGCCCAATCGTAAGTTTTTAGATCCAAACTTGTTATTCGCCTCACCCATTTGGCTATCACAACTGCAATATAATACTTCGTAATTAAAAGTTTCAAACTCAAACTTCTTAATCTATATGAATTTAGCTGCATACGCTGCATGAAGAATATTCAAAGTTATAGAGTTAGAGACTATAGTAGTTTTACAATGCTCAAAATAGAGCATGGGAAAAATCCTGGGATATTCGCCAAAATATACTTTTTTAAAAAAATTTCATTCAAAATACATTTTTTTTTTTAAAAATTGTCTTTTTACTTGGTCGACCACCTCATTTTTCAAGGTGGTCGACCAAACTTCAATAAGAGCATGGTCGACTACCATGTAAACATGGTCGACTACCACCTCAATTGGCTATGGTCGACCACAAAGCAAAAAAACAACGCGGGCAACCAATGAGTTGAAACCTGAATACAGGGAATTCGACCAATGAGTTGGTCGCCCGCCTTGTTTTTTTGCTTTGTGGTCGACCATAGCCAATTGAGGTGGTAGTCGACCATGTTTACATGGTAGTCGACCATGCTCTTATTGAAGTTTGGTCGACCACCTTGAAAAATGAGGTGGTCGACCAAGAAAAGGGGTGGTCGATCATATTGTTGGTCGACTTAATGGTGTAAAAAGAGAATTTTTTTTTTAAAAAAGTGTATTTTGAATGCTAATTTTAAAAAAAAGTATATTTTGGTCAATTACCATCATTTTATTTTTAAAAATAAATGAAAACATAATAAAACTCTTTCCTTGAACATAAAAATTCATAGGTGACATTTTCAACCCAATTAATTAAACGTTAATCAATTCAAGTAACATGAATAATTATATTTCACGCTCATCAATAGATGACATTAAGTATTTGTTGCTAGTTTGCTACTAATGGCAGGTCGTCCACCTCACAACCAAGGATAAAAGGATGCCTCTAGATACAACCGTGGAGCTACATATTGAGTGAGATCAACTGATCAAGTGAAATGCAAGCTAGAAAAGAATTAATAAAAAAAAAAAACGAAATAAACAAAATCAACTAACATTAATAAATATATTAACTTTTAATATAAAGTGTGCTATGATATAATTAAAAACTATGACTAAAGTGATTATCTTTTAGTTTCAACTAGTTTACGAACCCTCGCTTCGCGCCGGGGGTTCGGTTTTCAATGTATTTTAGTGCGTTTAGTTTGTAAAATTATTTCGTGGCTAACGATGATGTCGTTGAAGCGCAACTCGAGTCGAACTAAAATGTATAATCCGTGAAAGATTTAAATGTTATTTTAAATTAACAATATATGTGCTATGTGCATCTCCGCGTTTCGTTACGGAATTGTCGACTTTTAAAATTTTAACGCAAAATCAACGTGTATGAAAAGTACCTCAAATATTTAGCGTTTTTTAAAAAGATTCCATTTTGCGTATAGTTAGTGACATTGTGTTCCTAAAATTATTTCGAGTTTAACGATGGTGTCGGAAATATTTAACTCGTTGCGAGCGCGAAGATATGATCCGTTGAATATTTGGGTAGAGTTTAGTTAAGATTTTTTATGAAAATGGTTATTTGACACTTTACTCCTCTGTTTGGGGGGCGGTTTTAATTTTTGAACAAAGTTTAGGGGTTTTTTTGAAAAAAGGGGAAAAAATAAAAAGAAAATAAAAAAAGATGAAAGGACGAAATATATTATATAATATTATTATAGTTATAATAACGGGGAGGCGAGTCGGGTCGGGGTAAGGGGGTAGGGTTGGGGGGTGTTTTTTATTTTCTCGAGGGTGTGGGGTTTTTTTTTAGGAAAATTGGGGAGGGGCCGATTCGTACATTGGATAAAGTTTCGGGTCCTTAGTATGAGATTGAGATAGTTCAAATAGTAGTATTGGGGAGGGGACCGATTCGTACATTGGATAAAGTTTGAGGGTTTTAGTGTGAGATTGAGATAGTCCAAATAGTATTATTTATTTGGACTATCTCAAATAGATATAAGGTATGATATAATACAACAGGAAACATCAAGTAAAATTCTATATCTAAAACTTCAACACGTTCTATGCTACTATAAAGAATCTTCAAATCCCAAAAAAAAAAAAAAAAAAAAAAAAAAAAATCAGTCTAAAGATGCACACACACACCCACACATAATGAAGTCGGCTCACAAGATACCATTTATGAATATAACTTACAAATAATCAAAATATTGTCTATGAATATTCCAAGCAAAATAAGCATAGCAACATGGTTCTATCAAAATTTCATTCACTTTTGACTCTAATGTTGATAATGTATTATGTAATAAACCTATGAAGATAATCCTAAGCCTGATAAAACTATAGGCACATTTGTTGTATTGCTATGATGTTTGTAGAGAAGTCATCTGGATCTTCAACAAATGATTCTAGAAGATAGAAGAAGTTCGCGGCATCATTGCGATTTTTTTTCCGAAAAGCAATATGTATTAATCAACGAAGCAATACAACATCGAACAGTGAGTCATTTGGAGTACACCAGATTCAGTACATCGAGATTACACCTAACACAACCACGAAAGATAACAACTAAAAACTCGAAAATACATTAGAAATAGCAGTGTAAAAAAGAAGGCTTGTCGCCGAGAAGGCAACCTGCATTCCAATCACGAAGGGATGTCACAGCAGGTAGTAGGATTACTTAGCCATTGGAGCCAGTCGATCTTGTCTTTCTTGTACCGTTGCGATATCCACTTGAAGGATTTTTAGTTGGATTTTCATTAAAGCATTTGATCCACACCATGATTTGTTGGAGAAAACTTTGAGATTGCGGTTCTTTCAAATAAGATAAGCACTCGTTCATTCGATCGCTTGCCACAAATGACATATTGAATTTGAGATCCAGCTTGAACATTTACCTCGAAAAGCTTCATTAGTACTAAAATT
The DNA here is from genome assembly GCF_046630445.1 of Rutidosis leptorrhynchoides. NCBI lineage: Eukaryota > Viridiplantae > Streptophyta > Magnoliopsida > Asterales > Asteraceae > Rutidosis > Rutidosis leptorrhynchoides. Next base: position 384,648,732 of record NC_092343.1, on the reverse strand, counting down.
TGAGACACCATCAAAAACCCACAACTTGTATATACGTTCCCACACATCCGTTGAAAATTTACAAAAGAAAAACGCATGATCGAATGATTCTATAGAATCATCACAAAGTGGGCATAGCACGGAATTGAGATCAATACCCCTTTTGTCCAATTCAACTCGTACCGGAAGGCTATGTCTTAAGAGCCTCCATATAAACACCTCCACTTTTAACGGGACTAATTTGTTTCGTAGGGTTGCCTCGCGTATTTGCCCATTACTCGAGGCTAGGCTGCTGTCTTCGATCAGCTTAGTGAGCTCCTTAGAAGTAAAGAATCCATTATTCGAGAGGTTCCATTGCCAAGAGTCATTAGGTTTATTTGATTTAACGTAAGCCACTAACCTGTTGGATAAGTCATCAGCATCATCACGAGCACGACCTGAAGGGGAACGACACCAGTTCCAGTTAAAAATGCAGCCTTGTTCGACCCATTCCACCCTGCCACTAACCATCACACTTTTGTCCCGCTCCAGGTGGTACAATCTCGGATAATTGAGCTTTAAGGGAGATCCCAGCACCCATGATTCTTCCCAAAATTTAGTCGTAGCACCATCTCCGATTGTCTTCGTGAAAGAGTTCCTGAAACCTGTCACGAATTTCTCGATCTCCCATCCTACACGAACAATGTTAACCCACAACCCACCCTTGCCTTGCGGCCTGAGTGAGTCAAAAGAATTAATCAACCCCCCCGACCCATGAATAGAGGTGATAATTTTTGCCCAAAACGCATTTTGTTCGTTTTAAAATCACCACCACCATTTGCCTATTAAGGCGAAATTTTTCCCTTTGAGAGACCCTATGTTTAGACCCCTAAGAAGCAATGATTTCGTCCCATTTAACCCAACACAATTTTTTTTCCCTCACCTGACCCGCCCCAAAAGCAGCAATGTGAGATACTCAAATAGCAAAACCGTTACAGCAAAATTTTTAGGATGACCACAAATAGACTAATAAAAATATCTGTCAAACAGCAAATTCTTTACTAAGCTCATCGACACTTTCACAATTGAATATAATGTAAAATTCATTAGAGTGTAAAAATCATCTTAAAATTGTTTAAATATATCATGAGTTATAAAGATGGATACCTTACATGTGCCTATACACCAATTTCATATCTATCATTTCATCAAACACCTTATGTGCGTTCAAGATAATGCATATCTTTAACCCGTTTCACAAACCTGTAATGTTTTAAATGAACATTTAATACGGAGTATTACATGACATACGCATAAATAGTAAAACATCATACTTAGATCTGGAATTGAGAAAATAAACAACACAAAAAGAAAAAATAAGTTAAAATGAAAAACAACTTACCGATTGAAATGTAAAAATTTGATCAACTCGAGAGTAAATTTAATGGATATATACATCCGATTTGTTGATCTCTTGCAGCATACACTGATTTTGAATATGGATAAATAAGATGAAGATAAAGAAACACAATGAAGAGAAAAACAATATACTGAGTATATGAAGAGAGCTAAGACTGAGGTTAATCAAATCATAGCGAGTGCAGTATGGGAGTTGAAGAATTTGGAACAAATCTTGGACTCAAATGGTCCAAGTTACCTCAGTAAGATCCTTTTTTTCTTTCTATTACTTCGTATTTTCTGTTCTCTCATGAAAATTGCTTCTTTAAATGTTCGTGGTTTTGGTAGTGGGGAAGTTAGTAAATTTGGGGATGTTAGGAATTTATGCATTTCAGAAAGGCCTTCCATTCTTCCACTTCAAGAAACTAAATGTCATTCTCGTGATGATAAGTGGTTCTTCGCTTTATGGGGTTCTATGGATTGTGGTTTTACTCAAAAAGAAATGATTGGGAAATCGGGGGGTCAAATGTTGGTTTGGGATACGAATATTTTTGAGGTCAACAGTGAACTTGTTAGTGAATTCTTCATAGCTATTCGGGGTAAATGGAAAAGTTCAGGTAAAGAATCTATTATCGTCAATGTGTATGGTCCACATGACGATGTGAAGAAGAAAAAAATGTGGGACTCCTTGGATCACGTCATGAATATTACCGATGTCTCTTGGATTCTCTGCGGTGATTTTAATGAAGTTAGGGGTCCTTCGGAAAGATTAAATTGTGAGTTCTTTAGGAATAGAGCTATAAGGTTTAACGAATTCATTACGAGGAATGGGTTAGTTGAAATTCCCCTTGGTGGGCGAAAATTCACTCGCATTAGTGACGATGGGATTAAAATGAGTAAACTCGATAGATTTCTCGTTTCGGACACTTTCCTCCCCTTATGGCCAGATCTTAAGGTGGTTGCCTTGGACCGAAAATTCTCAAATCATTGTCCTATAATGCTTATGGACAGTGATGTGGATTTCGGTCCAAAACCTTTTAAGATTTTTGATGAGTGGTTTCGTATTGATGGTGTTGAGGATACCATTTTGAAATCGTGGGGTGAAGTCATTTCGGGTAATCGAAAAGATTGTGTGTTCCGTAATAAATTGAAGAGGTTAAAATTCGTGTTAAAGGAGTGGAGTAAAAACCATTTAGGGGGAATTGACTTGGAGATACAAAATGCTAAGAATATTGCCAACGATTTTGAATCCAAAGCCGAGACGGGTCTCCTCTCCAGTGTGGATCATGAGGCTTGGCTCGATTCTAGGAAGACATGGCTTGAAAAGGAAAGGATAAAAGCGAACATGTTAAAATAAAAAGCAAGGGTGCGTTGGATGACGGACGGGGATGAGAATTCTAAATACTTCCATAATTCATTGAAAAGAAAATACAACAAAAATAACATCAGGGGAGTAAATATCAATGGAGTTTGGAGTGATGATCCCGAATCCATCAAGGCCGCAGCCCTAAACCATTTCAAAAACATCTTTGCTGATCCAAATTATAATCGGCCAAGTCTTGTGAACTTAAATTATGCCTCGATCACGACTGAGCAGGCTGAAGCTCTAGAGATATCCTTTTCGGAAAATGAAATTTGGGAAGCGGTAAATAGTTGTGGTAGTTCAAAGGCCCCAGGGCCCGACGGTTTTAATTTGGGATTTTATAAAAAAATTTGGCATATTATTAAAGATGACCTAATTGCGGCTATAAAATGGTTTTGGGTTAATGGGGAATTTTCTAAAGGTTGTAACCCTTCTTTTGTCTCTTTGGTCCCTAAAAAAATGGATCCCTTATGTTTCAGTGATTATCGGCCTATTAGTCTTATTGGAAGTTATTATAAGATTATTGCTAAAATGCTCTCAAATCGGGTTAGGAAATTTGTCCCTAGTCTTATTGGATCGGAGCAAACTGCCTTTATGAGTGGGAGATACATTCTTGACGGGATTTTGGTGGCAAATGAGACGGTTGATGATCTTAAAAGGAATAAAAAACACGGTATTATCTTCAAAGTTGATTTTGAGAAAGCATTTGATTCGTTGAATTGGTCTTTTCTTCTTGAGGTTATGGAATGCATGGGGTTTGGGTTGAGATGGAGATCTTGGATTATGGCATGTCTTAATTCGGCTTCAATTTCTATTCTTATCAATGGTTCGCCTACTAATGAATTTTACTTGGAAATGGGTGTTAGACAAGGGGACCCGCTATCTCCTTTTCTCTTTATCATTGCGGCGGAGGGACTCAATATTTTGACTAAAGTGGCGGTTAATAAAGGATTATATAAAGGTGTGGATTTAGGGGCTGATAAGATAACGATTTCGCATCTCCAATATGCAGATGATACAATTTTCTTCGGAGAATGGAGCAAAAGGAATGCGCGCAATCTTATGTTTCTACTTGAATGTTTTGAGAAGGCATCTGGTCTAAAAGTTAACTACAACAAAAGTCAACTATTTGGAGTGGGTGTAATTAAAAATGAAGTGGAAAATATGGCTACTTGGTGTAACTGTCAAGCGGGTTCCCTTCCGTTCTTTTACCTGGGTTTACCTGTTGGATCTAAAATGAAAAAAATAAATGAGTGGGATCCGGTCATAGAGAAATTTAAAAAGCGTTTAGCGGATTGGAGAGCTCGAACGGTTTCTTACGGTGGTCGTCTTACTCTTGTTAAATCGGTTCTTTCAAGTCTTCATCTCTACTTCTTCTCGCTTTTTCGTGCCCCGCCTTGTGTGTTGAAAAAATTAGAGAGTGTGAGACGTTCATTTTTTTGGGGCGGGATGGGTTCTAATGCTAAAATGTCGTGGGTTAAATGGGAAAAAATCCTTCTTCCTCACGAAGAAGGATGTTTAAACATCAAATCTCTTAATTGTAAAAATTTGGCTCTTTTATGTAAGTGGTGGTGGAGGTTTAAAACCGAAACCAACACTTTATGGGTGAATGTAATTCGAAGCATTTATGGGCATCATGATGGATTATCGGGTAGTGACGGGTTACCCCGAAACTTAACCGGTAGCCTTTGGTCTAATATTTGTGATGCAGGAAATGAAGTTGACAATCTTGGAATTTCATTCTCAAATTCTTTCAAGAAAATTCTCAGCGATGGCAATGATACGCTATTTTGGAGTGATGTCTGGATCGGAAACACAAGTCTGAAGAACAAGTACAGCAGTCTATATCGTATGGACTCAAACTCGTTGGCTACTGTTGGTGATCGATTACAGCTTCAAGATGGGCAGATAATAACCATATGGGCCTGGAAACGGGAGCCTTTGGGGCGTACACGTGGTGAGCTATCTGATCTCAACAATATTATTAATAATACAACTTTTTCTATTGGCATGAGGGACAGATGGGAGTGGCTGTTAGATTCTTGCGGTCGATTTACCGTGAAAAAATTAAGTGATCTAATCGACAAAAAATACCTGATGGTGGACCGATCGGATGATGCTACTCTTAAAAACAACCTGGTTCCAAAAAAGATTGAGTTATTCATTTGGCGAGCCAAAAAAGGGAGAATTCCTGTTAGAGTGGAACTTGATAAAAGGGGTATCGACTTAAATAGCGTTAGATGTCCAATCTGTGATGATGAGATTGAAACTATTGAGCATATTTTATTTTCTTGCAAATTCTCGTTTGAGCTTTGGAAACGTATCTTTTCTTGGTGGGGTCTAGATATTGGGGCTGCAAACTTGTCTAACCTTCTTAATGGGTCTGCTTCGAACCTCCCTTACATCAGTAGCAAAGTGATTTGGCAAGGGGTGTGTTGGATCGCGTGTTATTGGATTTGGAAAAATAGAAACCACAAGGTATTTAACAACAAGTGCCGAACTATTCCAAATATTTTTAACGAGATTCAAGTCATTGCTTTCGATTGGATTTCAAGTAGATGTAAAAGTTTCAACCTTGAGTGGCTGCTTTGGATTTCTAATCCGATTGAGTGTGGTTAGCCTTGTTGCGTCCTCCGCAACTTGGCTTTGCTTTTGTTCGTAATTTCTTTTGTATTTTCGTTGTTCCTTGACTTTGCTTCTTGTGTATTTCTTTGCGTGTGAATGAATTCAATTGCTTTTCAAAAAAAAAAAAAATATGAAGAGAGCTAAGTATATGAATAGAGCTTGGAAAAATAAAAAACAAAATGAAGAAGACAAATAAAACATGTACACAACCAGTTTTTGTTATTTACACAACCATTCTGTTTTATAATGTTGCACTGTATAACACTATAAAACATAATGATTGTGTACGTAACCAAAATTAGTTGTTTACATATCACTCGTGAGGCGTGATAGGAGGAGTGATATGGAAAAGAGTGTATACAATGAAATAAAAAATTCTAATATAAGCTTGTCATAAGTTTATTATTTCACGCAACAAAACTCAGAAAAGTAAACATATACTCCGTAAATATCTAGATATATTTTTTGAATATTATTTTTAAATTTTGAGTATAATGTTTTTAATTAAAAATAATTATTGTTTATGGCATTATCAACATGATCTCATTTTTTTTTTATTTTGATTTTTTTTAAAGAAGGGAATAAGTAGTTTAATGATGTCATCATATTAGCCATTTAGACTGATCCTAACGCGGCGTCAATTTTTCTCCGTCATCCCACTAGCAGCATCTTTGATTCCCTTGACGCCCCTAACGCGGCGTCAAAATTTGACGCCCCTAGCGTCAGCCGAAAAGTGGACGGATCAGAAAGTGATGTCAAATATTTTTTCAGCCAATCAGATTTCTCCACATATTTTTATATATTATTAATTAATAAATTTTATACTCAACTATCAATAATATTTTACCACATCACCCATTCACAAATTTAACCCTCAAATTTGACACTCCCCTATATTTAACTTCATCTCTTGACCTTGTCACATCACAAAAAGTACATAACTTCCCTTTGACGTCATCGTCACGGTTGATAGTATAGATAGATAGGTAGATAGTCTATCTACCCTATTGGTTTAAAACTACGTCGTACGAGTTAACTAGGGCGACACTCATGTAGATGAATTAAAATATGATACACAATTGTGAAGTCTTCATCTCATCTTGGATTCGGGTACATCTGCATCGTTTTCATCTAATGATTGCTAGATATTAAGGTACGGATATTCAATCTTTAAACGATTCTTTTTTATTGGTATATTCATTTGTTCGTATGTCCGATCCTACTTTAATTATTAAGGATCTCCGAATTATCTTGCTTCAATTCATATAGTTTATCTATAGTTTCTATTAAATTTTTTTTTTTTTTTGAAAGATCAAACTTTATTATAACTTAAAATTGTTACAATTGGGCCGACGGCCAAAAACTCGAGAAAAAACATATAACACGAAACTATTACAGTTACATATATTGCTAAAGTCTACCAATCTATGAAGAAAACTCGAGTGATATGAACAGGGAAAAACCCCCAACTCACAAAATCATCCTAGGTTTTCCCTCACTTGAAAAACAAGCTGGACCGAATTATCAATACAGTGCTAATCAATTTTAGCGACAAAGTAATGAAAAACCGGTTCATTTAGGTATTTCTATTAAAATATTATTCTTTATTAAGAAAAAATCAATATATATATATATATATATATATATATATATATATATATATATATATATATATATATATATATATATATATATATAAGCGGTTGGTGATGTCATTATTTTAATTAATGACTAATTAAATTAAATATACTTATTTACTAATTTCATGTTTTTGGGAAAAAAAAAAATTCACTCTCATTAATTATTATTAAAATTTAAATATGAGTTTTCTTTACGAGATTAATTACGTTATATATGTATGCGAAATACACGTCTCAATAAAAGGTTCTAATGTAGGCTTTTATGATAAGGAAAAATAGTAATTGTGATAAAAATTGAAAGATGATGGTCATAGAATAAATGTAGTTCAATTATTCCGACTAAGTTAAGTACATCAATGTATTTGTAAAAATAACGAGAAGTTTCTTAGTCGGAATCCGTCAGGTCATTAAACTAAATGACTTTAGCGTTTAAATTCACTTAATACCTAAAATATATATCATTAAATTGTTTCGTTTAAACAAACTCATGATTCCACATGTGATTTCACTAGTTTTGAATATATAACTCTACTAAAAGTTGATAGGATTAATTTATACTGATCCCTTTTTAATTCATATGAGATTATTACTTATCAAATCTTTTACCAAAACTATTTATTGATTTGTACAGATGTATAGTTATACTTAAATTTCTTACTTGTAAAGTTTAATTATATGGATATCTAATTTGTATTAAAACTTCCTGCTTCACATAATGTTTTGTAAATTTGGTTAATTAAATTGCTACTGTTTTCTAGAGGTAATAATATACGGAGTATTAGTTTCTTAAATTCAATATGGTAGTTTTGTAAGTTCATTCGATTTCATCTGTCTATTGGATCAATATTAGTTATCGACTTTTGTTATCATTATTGCCTAAAATTTGTTAAAGGAGTTATCATTGCTTCGATTGTTCATAACTTATTTGAGCTAGATGTTGGTCCGATTCGCGCTTCGCTGCGAGTCTTCAATTGTGTCTTTCTCGACTTATTTTTTCGTCTGTTTCGGTTTGTCTTTTTGAACAGTTGTGTAGTTATTAGCATATTATATCTGGGCAAAAGTTGCAAATCTTTATTTGCTAGTGATGCATGATACATAAAGTTACATCTAGTAAACCAAATGTTGATACACACGATTACATCAGTAAATAGTTACATCTAGTAAACCAAAAGATGATACAGTTTTTTAGTAAACAGTTAGATTTTGTTACTTGGATGAAGTAAACCAAAGGCTGATGTACTAATGAGCTAAACCAAAAACTTTTTCAACTGAATCAATATCTCTCTTTTAAGACAACATTTAGAGCATTATTTCCTAGCATCCATAAGGTATTTGTGTACAGCTCCCATTGATTCTTCGGCCTCCACACATTGGGCTCATTACTTTCAAAGTAGCAACACTACAGCTGATCAACTATGCAATTTTCTCTTCGAATTTCGATTACTACTTCCTGCACATTATGTAACCAAATAGAAAGTCTTTATAGGAACACCAAAAATATGCTATCCGTCACAGATTGGAAAAGGGATGTACTTTTTGTTTACCTAGTAAAGTTCGATGTAGACTACGTTTTAAGGTAAGCGTCACGCTGCAAATCTGATATAACAGTTATCTCAGTCAAGATAAACACATGAACAGAAACGTGATAAAATTTTGGAACTAACCTTGTAAACAGAACCAAAGCCCCCTTGGAATACCTGATATTCTGGTCTAATATCTCGAGTTGCAACTTTCAAATATTTGTATGCATAACATCTCATAATATGTAAATTGATGAAAAAGAAAAATAAGGCTCACATTCGTGTATAAAATCAAGCAAGAGAACATGGATCACCATGGCTGCAATTTTGAATTGCCGCGCCAAAATTCACACACATTTTTTCTCGTTGCTTGAATCAACTCCCACATATTGATCATCATACCCCTTCTTTATACGTTCTTTCTATAATTGTTATTTATTCATATTGGGAGTTCTTAGCAGCATCGAACATTAGGCTCGGATACGTGTGTTAAGTCAACCAAGAGAATATGGCTCGTCATGGCTGCAATTTGTATGCTGCCAAGTCAAGATACAAGCTCATTTATTCTCATTGCATACATATTTATCGTTACAGCCCTTACTGTCAAAATTGATAAACAGAATACAGTAGACTTCAGAAAATTTCAACTAATAGCCAAAAATACACAATCCTTAATCAGAGAACAAATCAAAGGTAAATCTCAAGATGTTTGAGATTTAGAATGCACAATCTAAGACTGATAATAATGAAACTGAAATAGAAGAATCACAAGAACTGATTCTTTTTACAAAATATGAACTAGGGTTTTCTTTTTTAGAGAAATAAAGAAGCAGATGAATGAATGCGTAAAAACTGCAGGAACCCTAAATCTCTTTCTCTTTTATAGTGTAGAAAATAGCAGAAAGATCCTTGAATCTTCTTTGCACAACCTCATCAGCCCATCTACTTTTGATAATGTCAAAACTGGTCCCTTGAGAATCATAAGAATGTTGAAACCTGCATAAACTACTAGAAAACACCACAAATAAGGCAAAATAATATAAACATATCAAAAATAAGTTTGATTGTTAATAAATTTAACACCCTCCCTCAAACTTATTTTTGATACATGTCATATAAACCAAGTTTACTAGAAAGAAAGCCATGTTGAGTGACACTTAATCCTTTAGTTAAGATATCAGCATATTGTAAATCTGATGGAACTTTAACAGTTTTAATCAAACCAGTTGAAACTTTCTGCCTTATAAAATGAATATCAATCTCAAAATGTTTGGTTCTTTCATGAAAAAAAGGATTTGCAGCAATTTGAATTGCTGAATTATTATCACAGAATAAGTTAATAGGCAGTTTAAGATTAAAATTCAACTCTTGAAGTAAATTTTTTAACCAAACAATTTCACAAGCTGCTGCTGCCATAGCCCTATATTCTGCTTCAGCAGAGGACCTAGCAACAATATCTTGTTTTTTACTTTTCCAAGATATTAAAGATCCACAAAAATAGACTAAGTATCCAGAAACAGACTTTCTCATAACTTTGCACTTACCCCAATCAGCATCACAGTAAGCATAAACATCAAGATCATTACCTTTAACAAACTGAATTCCTTTTCCAGGAGCACATTTAAGATATCTAAGCACTCTAAAAGCTAAATTCAAATGAGATTGTAATGGAGCATGCATGAATTGACTAAGAACTTGTACATCATAAGAAATATCAGGTCTAGTAAGGGTAAGATAGATTAATTTACCAATTAATTTCTGATACTCAGTAATGTTAGATAACAAAGGATCTTTTTCACTTGGATCACAAGCAACACAAAGATTTGATTCAATAGGAGTATTTGCAGGTTTACAACCAAGCATTCCATAATCACTAAGTAGATCAAGACAGTATTTTCTTTGATTCATACAAATACCTTTTTCATTGTTTAAAATTTCAATTCCAAGAAAGTATTTTAATCTACCAAGGTCTTTTATTTGAAACTTTGACTTCAAGAACAATTTAAATTTCTCAATTTCATTCAGATTATTACCAGTTACAACAATGTCATCAACATATACCAAGATAGCAATAAACACATTATCAGATGACTTAACATACAATGAGTAATCACATGTACTTTGTTTAAAACCATGTTAAACAAGAGCAGCGTTTAACTTTTCATTCCATTGCCTAGGAGCTTGTTTAAGTCCATAAAGAGATTTGTTAAGTTTACATACTCTATTATCATTTTCAGAAAAATATCCTTCAGGCAATGTCATGTAAACTTCTTCATATAAATCACCATATAAAAATGCATTATTAACATCTAATTGAAACATGGGCCAATTATTATTAACAGCAAGAGTAACAATGCATCTAATAGTAGCATGTTTTACAACATGTGAAAAAGTTTCTTCATAGTCAATACCTTCTTGTTGACTATACCCTTTAGCCACAAGTCTAGCTTTATATCTTTCTATTTCACCATTAGACTTATATTTGATTCTATAAACCCATTTATTACCTATAGGTATTCTATCAGGAGGTAATTCAGTAATTTCCCAAGTATTATTTCTGTTTAAAGCAGCCATTTCAAGATTCATAGCATCTATCCAATTTTGATCACATGCAGCCTGTTTATAAGTCTTAGGTTCAATAGATTTATTCAAGTTAGACACAAAACACCAATTATCAGAATTAAGCATAGAATAATTCACAACTATTTCAACTCCATATTTAACTTTTCCTTCAATGACATAATCATCAAATTTTTTAGGAATATTAGTCTCTCTGGTTGATCTCCTTAAGTTTTGTTCAACAACAGGTTCAGAATGATTTGTGCCCTCAGGAGATATAGAATTGTCCAAAGGTGTTGCCATAGGGCACTCATCACTTGAAGGACAAGTGTCACTAGCATTACCATCAGTAGGACACTCATCTCTTAAAGGATAAGTACCACTATTACCCTCACCATCACTGATGTCTCTCTCCTCATCATTGGGACTTAGAGAATTTGATTGACTTAAAACACCATCAAAAAAATTAATTTGATTCAAATCACTACTACTATCACAATTATCAGAAAACTTTTTATTTTTAAAAGGAAACACAGTTTCATAAAACTTAACATCTCTAGAAAACAACACACTCTTATTTTCAAGATTAAAAAGTTTATAACCCTTTTTTTGATTTGAATAGCCAATAAAAACACACTGCACAGACCTGCTACTAAATTTATGTTTAGGTTTTAAATCAACAGCATAACAAAGATAACCAAAAACTCTTAAATGAGAGAGACTAGGAGTTTTCTTAAAAATAACTTTATAAGGAGACAGACCAGAGAGCACAGATGAAGGAGTCCTGTTAATTAAGTAACATGCAGTTAGAACACAATCACTCCACATATTAAGAGGTATCCCTCCCTGAAACATAAGAGCTCTTGCAACATTAAGCAAATGTCTATGTTTCCTTTCAACAATACCATTCTGTTGAGGAGTGTAAACACATGATGTTTGATGTAAAATTCCTTTGGAATTCAAAAACTCATTAGTTTGATTATTCAAAAATTCAGATCCATTATCAGACCTGAAGGTTTTAACATGTTTAGAGAATTGTGTTTCTAAGAAAGAAACAAAACTTTTAATTTGATGAATAACTTCATCTTTATGTTTGATTAGATATATCCAAACACATCTAGAAAAATCATCAACCACAGTTAAAAAATATTTAAATCCATCTCTACTTTGAACTTTGAAAGGTCCCCATAAATCTAGATGAACCAATTCACCTAGACTTGTAGTTTTATGATCACTAAGAGGGAAAGGATCCCTTGTTTGCGTTGCCTTATGACAAATATCACAGGGTTCAATTAACTTTTTATCACAATTAGTTATAGCAATTTTATTTTTCAAAACATCTAGAACATGATCAGAAGGATGCCCTAGTCTAGAATGCCATAATTGTTTAGATGTATAACTTTTATTTTCAGAAAAACAAACATTCGTACACACAGAATTGCTTACATCAAATACATAGAGACCACCACACATATCACCAGTCCCTACAATTGTCCCTAGCTTCAAGTCCTGAATGTAACACTTAGAATTATCAAAACCAACAAATAAATCATTATCCTTAGAAAGTTTATACACAGAAAGCAGATTTACACAATATTCAGGTATAACTAACACATTGTGCAAAATAATATTTTTGGTTAAGTTTAAATCATCAATTTTTCTAATAAGAGCTTTTGTACCATTAGGGTGTCCAACAGTAAGATATAAATGAGTTACATCAAAAACATTAGTTAAACCTTAAATAGAATCAGTCATATGTTGATTTGCACCATAATCAACAATCCAACTTTTGCTTCTGTTACTTTTTAAACAACCATTTGCATTAAAAAATGTACTAAAGTTTTCATTAAACTTCTTACTTCCATTAAAAATAGTACCTGCCATATTATCATTAGCAATTTCATTCACAGAATTCTTTTCATTTATTAGAGATAAGAGTCTCATCATTTGATCATTTGTAAGATTCATATTGCTTGAACCTGAAACATCAGAATTACTACTAACAGCATTGTTGTTAGTAACACTTTTATTATTATTATTAAACTTATTAACAAAAGGTTTTCTCTTCCAATTTGATGGGTAGCCCACCACTTCAAAACACCTATCAATAGTATGACCAACTCTATTACACTTAGTACATTTAAGTTTGAGTTGACATTTCTATTAAAAGTATTTGTGCCTGCATTTCCTCTGTTAAAATTACTATTTCTATTAGTGTTACTATAGTTAACAACAGTACTATTAGTGTCAAATTGAGATAAAAACACAGAATTCTGAGGTTTACTAGATTCACCATTAATAGTACTTCTATGAGACCCTTCTCTAGAAATCACAGAATAAGCAGTTTTAACATCAAGTAAAGGATCTCTAAGAAGTAAATTACTTCTAACAGCCATATAACAGTCATTTAAACCCATAAGAAACTGCATTAATCTTAACATATTATTATGAGTTTGATTTGATTGAGCAGCATCACATGTGCATTTAGTCAATTTAATCATGGCATCATACTGTACCCACAAAGAACTCAACTTATGATAGTATTCAGCTAATGTACTATTACCCTGTTTAACAGTATTTATATTTTGATACAGATTAAAGATAACAGATCCATCTATTTTATCATAAGTATCTTTTAAATCCTTCCATACAGTAGCAGCATCAACAGAAAAAATAGAACCAGAATACAATTCTTCACTTAAAGATCCAAGTAACCATGTTAACACAACAGAATTACACCTATCCCACTGTCTAGCAAGAACATCATCTGTAGTGTTTTTTATACAAGTACCATCAATAAATCCAACTTTATTTTTAGTACCTAAAGCAAGCAAAACAGATCTACTCCAGATATTATAATTTTCAGTCCCTTTTAACTTGATAGAAACAAGTGGTGTACCAGTAGTATCACTAGTATGCAAATAAAGTGGATCACTAAAATCAAGTTTATTAATAAGAGTAAGTGCAGTTTCATCACCCATAATGAAAGCAAAGAAATAGAAACACACAATTAATCAACCAGAAAACAAATAACAGCAAGACAAGATAAAAATTCAAAGAAGAAAACAAATAATCACACAAAGAATAACACGAATAAATTCGAGACTCCCCTTTGAAGATCAACCAGATGAAATTTCAGCAGAAGACAAGTATCAATACTAGCGGAAGCACAGAACAACCAAGATCCAAAATAAGAACCACAACTTAACTGTGCTTGATCAGGTTTTCATCAACCTCAAGGGGTTGAGATCAAGAGTTGGGCACAGTGTTGTAATCCTTAATCAAGATCTTAAAGAAACTCAAGCAGATCTGAGAAAGATCAACTTGAAACCCTAGCCCTAATTTCTTCAAAGAAATTAGAGAAAAAAACACCAGATCTTCACAACCGAAGATCAAACAATACCCACAGACTTTGACAAACCCAATAGAACGCCAAAGAGAGAATCAATTGATTGAAAACCCCAAATCTGAACGAAACCCTAATTTTGAACCAGAATCAACAATCACAACTCCGATCACCGTTGCACCGATCACCGTAGCTCTGATACCATGTCAAAATTGATAAACATAATACAGTAAACTTCAGAAAATTTCAACTAATAGCCAAAAATACACAATCCTTAATCAGAGAACAAATCAAAGGTAAATCTCAAGATGTTTGAGATTTAGAATGCACAATCTAAGACTGATAATAATGAAACTGAAACAGAAGAATCACAAGAACTGATTCTTTTTACAAAATATGAACTAGGGTTTTCTTTTTGAGAGAAATAAAGAAGCAGATGAATGAATGCGTAAAAACTGCAGGAACCCTAAATCTCTTTCTCTTTTATAGTGTAGAAAATAGCAGAAAGATCCTTGAATCTTCTTTGCACAACCTCATTAGCCCATCTACTTTTGATAATGTCAAAACTGGTCCCTTGAGAATCATAAGAATGTTGAAACCTGCATAAACTACTAGAAAACACCACAAATAAGGCAAAATAGAGGAATATTCAAATGAGACCAATTTTTAAGTTGAGATTCAAGGGACTAATCAGATTGCGACACGTGGCGCGATAATCACATGTGATTGGAAAAAAAAAATTCAATTTTTTTTTTCGAAAAAAACAAATTTCAAAAAAAAAAAAATTTCAAAATTTTTTTTTTCAATTTTTTTTACAATCACATGTGATTAAATTTGACATGCAGTAAATCACATGTGATTGGGCATGCCAATAACATGTAATTGTAAAACCTAATCACATGTGATTATTGCATGTCAAATCCAATCACATGTGATTAAAAAATAAAATTCAGTAAAATGACGAATAATAACGAATTTCACTAAATTTGTGCTAAAACCTTCAAACACCAAGTTTTGGATCAAAACTTGATCAAATCACCGAAATAAATTCTAAAATTTTGAAGATATGATCACAAAACGCTAACAAACTTGATCAAATCACCGAATTAAAGTATGTTTTCGGTTGAATTTTTTTTTTTAAAATTGTAATTATTTTAATCACATGTGATTGGATTTGATATGCAGAATCACATGTGATTGAGTTCCATAATCACATGTGATTGGGTTTTACAATCACATGTGATTGACATGCTAAATTTAAAAAAAAAAATTAAAAAAAAATTTCATAAAAAAAAAATTTTCGAAAATTTTTTTTTTAAAAAAAAATTTAAAAAAAAATTATTTTTTAATTTTTTTTTTCCAATCACATGTGATTGTCACGCCACATGTCGCGCTCTGATTGGTCCATTGAATTTCAAGCAAATTTTTGGTTTCAAAGGAATACAACTCAAGGCAAAATAATATAAACATATCAAAAATAAGTTTGATTGTTAATAAATTTAACACTTACTTTTAACCCTCTTTCTATGAATGCCATCCACATATACGCGACAGTAGTTACATCAATTTAAAGTTGTCTTTTACAAAACAAAAGAACGACGAAACTCCCTTTCACTTTTCTTATATATGGAAACAAACACGATTTGCCCAACTAACCACCGAGTGTGAATTTCATATAGTCGGCACACAAATGGAACATTATCTAATACTAACACACGTTATTAAACCTGCATCATACCACATGGCCCACTAACCTCCAAAATCCACTTACAGTTGTATTCCAAAATGACAATACAGAAACGCAATTATTATTTTATATAAATCAAAACAAAAATCCAGGCTTTTGTTGCTATATATTTGTTAATTCTTGAATTTGATATGTTAAATGTGTATGAAATTGATCTTTGTATTGATTAAAATATTGATACAGATTGTATTGATTTGTTTACAACTGCTAGGGATTTCTTTTAAACAATACATGTTCTAACAAGCTATTTCTAGAATGAGGTATGGCTCCATTTAACTCTTGGAACCACCTTGTTATAAAAGGAAATATGCTGTTTTGTGTGATCCCTTGTATCCGTTGAAAGAGCAGACATAAGGCATCTTGTGATCTTCTATTAATGAAAATGATGAGAAGAACTTTCTCTGATCCTAAAGTCAAAATACTTAAAATGGAATACATCCAAGTGCAGGTATGTTTATTTTATGCACTCTTTTAACACTCCCTCTCAAGTTGAATAGTGGGGTTTTCAATATTCAACTTGCTAAGAACATCACTGAAAAGTCTTCCGTTGACTGATTTGGTGAGGATATCAGTTAGTTGGTCTTCTGATCTAATAGATGGAAGAGAGATAATTTCGGCATCTAATTTTTCTCTAATAAAATGTCTATCGATCTCACTATGCTTAGTGTGATCATGTTGAACGGGGTTTTCTGAAATAGCCATTGCGGCTTCATTGTCGCACAGGATTTGAATAGCTTCTTGTGGTGAAAAACCAATTCCCGTTAGTAACTTCTTGATCCATAAGGCCTCGACTACTCCTTTGGCTATTCCTCTAAATTCTGATTCAGCACTTGAAAGTGAGACAACCTTTTGTTTCTTACTTTTCCATGCAACTAAATTACCCCCGACAAGTGTGAAGAATCCGAATGTAGATTTTCTATCCCCTTTTTCTCCAGCCCAGCTTGCATCTGTATATATTTGAGTCTTTAGGTGTCCATTTCTTTTAAAAACAACCACATGACCTGCCGTTTTCTTCAAATATCTGATGATTCTCATTACAGCTTCC
Organism: Rutidosis leptorrhynchoides; assembly: GCF_046630445.1. Classification (NCBI taxonomy): domain Eukaryota; kingdom Viridiplantae; phylum Streptophyta; class Magnoliopsida; order Asterales; family Asteraceae; genus Rutidosis; species Rutidosis leptorrhynchoides. The sequence goes on along the minus strand of NC_092343.1, from coordinate 384,631,531 downwards.
ATATGGTGAACCTGTGGTTGATGCATGAATTGACTCACAACTCCAACTGCATGTGCTATATCCGGTCGAGTGTGAGCAAGGTAGATGAGTTTTTCCACCATCCTTTGATATTGCCCCTTATCCGCAAGTTCAGTTTCAGCTTCATCTTCCATATACAGCTTTTGATTTGGAATCATAGGAGTATCCGCAGGTTTGCAATCAATCATACCTGTTTCTGCAAGAAAATCAAGAATGCATTTCTTTTGACAAATAAATATTCTCTGTTGGGATCGTAATACCTCAATCCCCAAAAAATATTTGAGTCTGCCCAGATCTTTCATTTCAAATTCTTTAAATAAGTTAATTTTTAGGTTAGAAATTTCCTCTTTATCATTTCCTGTTATTATCATATCATCAACATAAATGATTAAACATGTAATTAAATTTTCTTTTCGTTTAAAAAAGAGAATATGATCCGAGTTACTTTGTTTGAAATCATATTTTTTCATAAATAAAGTAAATCTCCCAAATCAAGCCCGTGGAGATTGTTTTAGCCCATATAGAGATTTTTTAAGTCGACAAACTTCCCCATTTTTGAAGTTTCTGGATAATCCTAGAGGAGCTTCCATATAGACTTCTTCTTTTAATTCACCATGTAGAAAAGCATTCTTCACATCAAATTGGTGAAGTGGCCAGTCTTCATTTGCAGCAACAGAGAAGAGAACTCTAATAGTGTCGATCTTTGCAACCGGAGAGAAAGTCTCGGAATAATCTATTCCATACGTTTGATTATATCCCTTGGCAACTAATCGGGCTTTGTATCTTTTAATCGTACCATCTGGTTTATACTTTATTGTAAACACCCATCGATTTCCTACTGGTTTTTTTCCTTGAGGAATGACACATTTCTCTCATGTATCACTTTTCTTGAGTGCTTCCATTTCTTCATCCATGGCCTTCCTCCATTTTTCTGATTTCATGGCTTGATCAACACTTGTTGGGATTTGTTCAGAGTATAAAGCAGAGTTGAATTTTTGTGCTTCATTTGAAAGGTTTCCCTGTGCAATGTTAGCCATAGGATACCTTGATCTTGTGTTTTCCCTTTCTGGAGAGTATCGTTTTAGTGGAATACCTCTAGTGGTTCTTTGTGGCAAGACATATTTCTCCGCGGTTTCATTTGGGTTCGGGTTAGTGTTAGGTGAGGGATCTGTGGTAGCGGAAGTTGAATCGTTTTCTTCCTCTTGAATTGAATGTTCATTGTTTGAGGAGGTTTCAGGAGGTTCAGAATCTTGTGTTGTTGTTTCGGGATTTGGTGTTTCGGGTTTGGTGTAACTATTTGAATATTGTCAGGATTTGGATTCTCGGGATTTGGATTTGGTGTTGAAATTTGGATATTATCAGTTTTAGGTGTCCACTGTATCCAACTTAGAGTGTCATCATCCTTTTTCTCCCCCTCACTCGAAAGTTGGGTATCACAGTAATATTCGGTTTCGACAAAATCACAGTTCATTGTGGTAAAAACATGACGTCTCTTGGGACTGTAACACCGATATCCTTTTTGATTTATTCCATAACCAACCAAGACACATTTTTTCGCACATGGATCTAGTTTGGTACGCTCATGTTTTGGAATATGGACAAAGACCGTGCACCCAAATATTCGAGGTTCAATGCTAAATGAAGTCGGAAGGGTATGGAATTGGGAAAGCGTATCTTTAGGGGTTTTCGTGTCGAAAACGTTAGTAGGTAAACGGTTGATAAGATAGGTAGCGGAAGCAAGAGCTTCGGGCCAAAAACTCTTCGGAACTTTAGACTCAATTAATAAAGCCCTTGTCATTTCTAAGAGTAGTCGATTTTTCCGTTCAGCGACTCCATTTTGTTCGGGAGTGTGAGCGCAAGATGTTTGGTGAATAATCCCGTTTTCTTCGCAAAAAAGTTTCATTGAATTATTGACAAACTCACCCCCATTATCGGATCTCAAAATTCGTATATTTTTATTAAACTGGGTTTGTACCATTTTATAAAATGGGAAAAATTTTCAAAAACTTCAGATTTGTGAGTTAAAAAATAAATCTAGGTCATGCGTGAATGGTCATCAATAAATAGGACAATATACTGGAAGTTCTTCCCCCCAGTAACTGGTGCAGGACCCCATACATTCGAATGAATCAAAGAAAAAGGTACATCTTTTCTTGTATTACTAGGTTTAAAAGTACTTCGGTGGCTTTTAGCCAAAATACAAGTTTCACAATTTAGGGTAACATTTGATGAAAAAGACTCGGAAATAAAGCATGTAAGTATCTGGCAGATGGGTGACCCAACCTCCTATGCCATAATCAAGCTTCCCTCGTAGGTGTTCCGTGAGTCAGCATCACGGTACCTTGTTGGGTTACTTCGTTCACATAGTACAACCCCCCTCGTTCGGTACCACGCTCAATAATCACCCCAGTCCTGATATCTTGAAGGATACAAAAAGTGGGGTGTAATAAAACGGAACAATTTAACTCTTTTGTAACGTGACTAATAGATAAAAGTTTGTGAGACAAGGTTGGAATATAGAAACAATTAGACAATTTCATAGTCGGGGTAATCTCAATTCTCCCACCCCCTTCTACTTGAACAATGTCCCCATTGGCCGTTTGAATTTTATTAACTCTTGGTTTTGATTTGGAACAAAAATCCGATTTTTCAAAAGTCATGGTGTGAGTAGCACCACAGTCAAAAATCCATTCATTACTCTTTATTTCGTTTGTAATTGCATTCGCTTTTTCGGTAAGACAAGAATTATTATTCTTATTCTCACGAGAGTTTTGGGCTGGAATAATATTTTTGTTCGTATCATGTTTTCGGGTTTGGGCCTCAACAAAATAAAAATTCAATTTTTGGTCTGAGTCACTTATATTCAGCCTACCAACATCACTATTTTTCCCTGTTTGGGCTGAAACTTTTTCAAGCCCATCATCTTTTTCTTTTTGGACCGAAACTTTGCTATTAAGCCCACTCTTATCCCCCTTTTTTCTTTTATTTATTTGCTTAACGAAATTAGTCACAGTGTTATTCATAAAACACGGTTTCCAGATATCAGATTCAAAACTAGGGTTCGTAACCCTCTCTTCCCTTCTGGTCATCGATTTAAAATTAGGGTTTAAACCCTCTTTTTCGATTTGATCGTGGAAACAATGGAACCGATTAGGGTTAATCCATTGTGTTTCTTCATCTATTGGTTTCATATTTGGTCTTGGTTGAGAGCAATTATATGCGGTCTTGGGTTTTGAAGATGTTACCTTTACCCATTTAGTTGTTAATCTAGATGAATTAGAGCTTAAAGTGTTTGAAAAACTTGTTGTCATTTTTCTAGTTGCCGTCACGGTGCTGGTGACCTCACGGTTGCCGCCGGTGACCTTTGTTTTCGTCACTTTCTGAGATGATCGACCAATTTGAGGGTTAGATCTTGTGCAGCCGTTGCAGGTGACCTTGCGGTTGCCGCCTGCTGCCTCTGCAACTGCCGTCACTCCACTGCCCTGTTTCTGTTTGTTCCACCATTCTGGATAACCAATGAGTTTAAAGCACCCGATTATTGTGTGTCTTGGCATCCCACAATAAACATAACTCAGTTCTTGTGGTGGCTTATGGTGGTTTGCTGTGATGGTATCTGTTTTGGTGATGAACATTGGTGGATTCTGTTTTGATGGTTGACAGAGGACATTCAGGTAAGTGTTTCTTAATTTGCTACCGTCATTATGTGACATGGCAGCTATAGAAAAAACTGGGTTACCGTCGAAAAACATGGCAACCCTTTAATCGATAAATGATTGAGATTAAAAAACGAGTATCTTGATCACAAGATCGATACCGTTAGCTCTGATACCATGTTAATTCTTGAATTTGATATGTTAAATGTGTATGAAATTGATCTTTGTATTGATTGAAATATTGATACAGATTGTATTGATTTGTTTACAACTACTATGGATGTCTTTTAAACAATACATGTTCTAACAACTATTTCTAGAATGAGGTATGGCTCCATTTAACTCTTGGAACCACCTTGTTATAAAAGGAAATATGCTGTTTTGTGTGATCCCTTGTATCCGTTGAAAGAGCAGACATAAGGCATCTTGTGATCTTCTATTAATGGAAATGATGAGAAGAACTTTCTCTGATCCTAAAGTTAAAATACTTAAAATGGAATACATCCAAGTGCAGGTATGTTTATTTTATGCACTCTTTTAACAATATTATGTTAATTGCAATTGAATAAAATGATTGAGTGTAGCTGCAACTAAAATGTTGCCCTGCCAACATACAATACATTTGATCTGATTGACAATTAACATGTTTGGACAATCTATAGTCACAGAGGCATGACTGCAACAAAAACATTGCCTTGCCAACACAAATTTTGTTCCTTTTCTAATCGCAACATGTATAATTCATCATCAAAACTCCACATAACACGTATAAACACATCATCATAAACAAAAACTATAGCATTCAAAATTTGAAGCAAATCACTATTTTTGCACAGCTCATATTGACAGAAGCATGGCTGCAACAAATCGTTGCCCTGCCATAATTCATTATGACGGTTGTGCAAAGTACATAACGGAAGGGAAAACCCTAATAATCACCGTATAGAAGAATAACGAAAAAGAGTTGCGTGCTCAATCGATCGTTGAACACACGCTTCGCCCAGATAATCACCAAAGATGAAGTTGAGATAGTCGGTGCACAAATGGAAGCTTACCTAATGCTAAATCAAAAACAGAGGGAAAACCAAATTTCAAAATGACAGCAACTTTAAAACAAAAAAACGACATCCAGCCCCTTGGGCTAATATATAGTAGGTAAATTAATCGAATATTTGTTCAATGATAATCATTCTAATCTGGGTATGCGAGCATAACTTCTTATTGAGGTACCATAGATGTGTCATTGTGGCACCGGTGACGTGACACTTTCGTAACGGTGTGATTTCTTACGGTGTCTCCTCATTTTGATGTAGGGGTTTCAGGTGACGTATTAGTTAACCATAGTTATTGTATTGTATCGTATTGTTGTGGATGGAGGTGTAGTACCCAACTCCTCATCCATGATTGTTTGGTACACTTGGATATGCAGGTCCATGTACCCATTGTATTGTATTGTATTGTATTGGAGCTCGAATTGTCGTACCCCATTGACTCCGGATTCGTTTGAATCCCATTGACTATCGCTTCGTTTGATTCCCTATGACAATTGATTCGTTTGGCTTATCTTAAGGACAACGTTTTATCAAAAAATATTTTTTTAAAATACATTTAAATGATTCTTAATATCATTTAGAGCTTCATACGTAGTTTTTAAAAACACCCCGCTTTTGTATTAAAAGAGCACCATTTTTGTAATACACATATAGTTTATTTCCTTTTATTCGTATCCGCCAACCGAGCCTTTCGCTCAGACGCATTTTCTTTCCATGCGGCAGGTATTCACGGATCGCAAGGAACGGAGCTCGAGGAAATTGAGGAAGTCGAAAAGTTAGCTCAATATTCCTTTTATTATTAGTTTCGTTAACATTTGAATTATGTGACGCACGGTGGCTTTATTTGAAGACTTCTAATGTTTCGTTTATTAGATTTTAAAATAAATGAATTTTTAAGTTGCTGATTATCGTTAGTGTGACATCCGTTTTCACCTACGAAAATAGATCGCTACAATAATTATTAATTAGAATGTTTAATAGCAGGTTATTAGCAGTTAAAGGTTAAATATGTCCTTAGCACTTGTCAAGTTCAATCAACTGTGTGATACATCATCTACTGCTTAATCTATCTTTTATTGTAGTTTTGGTACATATCGCGCTGTTTTTGCTACTTGTAAATGCTTCTACCTATCATTTGTGTATAGGGGCGGAAGTAGTTATGGACAAGCGGGGGCATCCGCTTCCAGTACATTCGAAATTTTAGGGCAAAATTTTTGAATATTTTGATATTGCCCTAGTGTATTTATTTTGGTCCAATAGTTTTCCTTTTTTGTCCCCCAAAGACTCCATATTTTGTTCAAAAGTCTTAGAGCGCTCCCAATGGAGAAGTTCCTCCATCTAAGTTCTCAGCGCCACATCAGCGCCACATCAGCACTTCCTTCCCACTTCGTTCTAAGGACTAAACCCAGGACTAAACACTCCCAACCATGACACTCATTTCTTCCCTTTTTATTTTAATTTTTTATTTGTTTTTTCCTAAAATAAAATTAAATTTTTTTTATTATTATTTATTACTGATATTATAATATAATTGTAATTATTAGATAATTATCAATTATTAAATTACATCAAATATAAAACTTAAAAATTAATTTGATTAAATATTTAACAGATAAAATAAAATATGTAGAAAAGCACTCTGTAAAATCAATATTAGTCAAATTTTGTGGGACCCACCATTAAAATAAAAAAAATAAAAAATATATCAAACATCTTCATCTTCAACCCATTACATTTTCCTCTCACCATTCCATCTTCCTCCCACTTGTAGATCCATTCTACTCCTAAACTTCCTTAAAACTCAAAAATGAAACAAATAAATAAAAAAAAAGGAGAAAGAAAATCACTAACCTCTATTCCTCCGCCCAGAAATATTTCACCAAAGCACGAAGAGACGGGCGATGAGCTGGGCGGTGGCCTCGGCGAGCCGCTGCCAACGGCGCCCAGGTGGGTGAGCTTCTGGGCGAGCTTCTGGGCGGTTCCGATGGGAGCAGCCTTTAGTAGTTTGTCCAAAAACCGCCATATATTACTCAAAACCTCAATATTTTACTCAAAAAATTCATATTTTGCCCAAAAAAATTGCTACGTCTTTTTTTTTTGTGCCCCCGGTGAAATTTTTTTTGTTTCCGCCACTATTTGTGTATCTCCCTAAATAATGTAATTCTGATTAGTAAAATCCTTGTCGAGTCACACTTATACTAGTGGAACAATCATGCTATATGGTTTCATGAAATTTTCTCTAGGTAATTTACTCGAGTTGTATTCATACGTTCTGATGTGTAATACGAGTAGTTAAACGATAAAAACTTAGTGGCCACATGAATAGCAAGGTTTTTTGTTGATATCTTATTTAATGATTATGGAATTGAGTACATAAGACCATATACAGTGCAGCGTTATCGGACTCCCATCGCGCCTCTGTGCAGCGTGATGGAGGGAAAAAGTTGCAGGCGTGATGAGTCCATCACCGGAAGAGTTGCAGACGATGAAATATGTATATCAAATCACTGGTAGCCACGTGGAAGGTTGAAACGGCTATATAGCCGTTAACAATTTTCAATTTTTTTTTTTTTTAAATATAAATAACACTCTTCTTATTTTAATTTTTCACACACTTTCTTATATATACCACTTCTATACTTACAAAAAAAATCAATGGCAAAAGCTTTGTTTAAACTTTTTGATATATGGGATTCGGATGATGAAGACGAATTGAATATTTTACGAGAAATGGCCGAAGAATTAGATGCTGAAGAGGCTGCAGCTGAAGAGGCTGCAAACAATGAACGAGTTCCACAATCTCGAATTTACATTTGCAGAGATCGTCAACTTGCAGGTGAAAACCTACACAAATACTACTTCCAAGAGAATCCAGTTTATCCTGAAAATAGATTCAGGAGACGTTTTAGAATAAGTAGTAGATTATTTAAGCGTATCGTCAATGATATAATCAATTACAATGTCGATCCATTACCACTTCATTTGGAATATTTTAAACAAAAAAGTGATGCTCGTGGTCGACAAGGTTATACTACGATACAGAAATATACATCCGCGTTGCGTCAATTGACCACAAACAAGTATGGTTTTTCAAGGAGTCCGACATTCCAGCCACTCTTCTTCAAGATGAAGAAGACTGGAATGAGCTTGTTGGTCGAGCAGTGACCCATAATGAAACAATCAAGGTGTACATCGAATTTCAGGATGACAGCGAATACGTTGTGTATTCTCATGAAGAGGACTATGTACCTTCCGGGCCACAATACGACACGGATGCATGGCAAGTTCTATTCGGATGATTAGGATGACAAGTTCCCTGCGTATGATTCAGATGATTTCTAGATGTTTAAGCTGTATACTCGTTGTGATTGTGTTAACCATGTTTGTGTTTAGTTTCAAAAAAATGTAACCGTGTTTGGTGTTTTAATAAAAGTGATGTTTAAAAAATTTAATCTGTAATAATAATAATAATAATAATAATAATAATAATAATAATAATAATAATAATAATAATAATAATAATAATAATAATAATAATAAAAATAAAAATAATAATAATAATAATAATAATAATAATAATAATAATAATAATAATAATAATAATAATAATTCAAACAAAAATGAAAAATAAAATTAAAATGTGGGACCAATTTAACCCATAATACAACCATCACGCCTACAACTACAAACTTCATCTTTTTGTGATAACTTCATTTATAATCTTCGCGTAATCAAATTGTTTTATCCATAATACTCAATGATGATAAAATTCTATCTATCAACTCATAATTGTCATAAAAATATTCTTATTGTTATCCATGACGACTTCGATCAAATTTCAGGGACGAAATTTCTTTAATGGGTAGGTACTGTGACAACCCGGAAATTTCCGACCAAATTTAAACTTTAATCTTTATATTATTCCGACATGATAAGCAAAGTTTGTTAAGTTAAATCTCAAGGATTTTAAACTGTGTTCATACATTCATTTGACCTTGACTATTTCTGACGATTCACGAACAATTGTTTGTAAATAAATATGTATATATAAATATATATAAATGTAATTATATATAATAAGTTAAAATTACATAATATAATTTAATTATTAGAATTAAAAAAAAATAATAATATAAAAAATGATAAAGTGGCTATCAAAATAAATTATATAAATACATATATATGATTTCTCTATGTAATTATTATTATGTGTATAGTGAAATATATATTAAAAAGAGTAAATACAAAATATTCAATATATACTATTATATAATATATTAGATATTACATAATTAATAATACATAAAATTTATATACTAATTTAATTACAAGTTAGGATATAGTTGTTACATTAATATTACTACTTTCATTATTATTAAAATAAACCTTAATATTTATATTAATATCAGTATTACTAATAATATAAAATATATATATATATATATATATATATATATATATATATATATATATATATATATATATATATATATATATATATATATATATGTATAAGTTGAGATATTAATATTATTATTAATATTATTATTATAAGTAATGTTAGTATTATTGATAATATTATTATTATCATTTTATTATTATTATTATTATTATTATTATTATTATTAAACTTATTAAAATTATCATTTTTATTTATTTATTATTATTATTAATATATTTATTATTATTATTAGAATTATGGATATCGTTATCATTATTATTAATTTTATTATTATTATTATTTATATATTATTAATATTATTATTAGTACACGAATATATTTATTAATAAAGATAAAAAATCAGATACATACACGTATACATATACAAAATACGATTATATATATAAACAAATACATATACAGATATATATTTATATAAATACGGTATATACATATACTAATATAGATAAATACGTATTTATAATTAAAGGATCAAATTCAGTTTCTAGTTACCATCAAACTGTATTTAATTTTTGTTTCCAGTCTCCTTAATTGATAAACATACTAATCGATCGTACAACCAAGTTGAAATTTGTAAATTGTCTTTATCTCAATTTTCCTGAGCGAATATTAAACTGTCGACCCAATTATAATGATAAAACAAACTGATATTGCGCAAAATGAACACATATTTAAACGCAATATCTCTCCTAAATAATAGATTTTTATATGTATTTGTATTATATTTATATTGTAATTGTATAAATAAATAAAAGTGAAGACGAAGTTCGAGAATGGGACACTAATCAAAAAGACACTGAAAACGCTCAAGTTCAAGTGATACTCTAAAGATGTACAGGACCTTAATGCTCAAGTGAAAAAAAAGTACAAGTAAAGAAGTGAAGTGTACAAGGGATTTAAGCTTCAATCTAAGTCATTCGGCAAGGTACACGTCAACTAAAGTATAAGAAATTGATGCATACAATTTATTATTTGAAGATGTACAAGATCAGATGCACAATATACAAGCAACTAAAGAATGCAACCCTGATTTCATAATGGATCGCAATCATCTAGCCGATAGTCCAGAATAATTGATCTAACACATACCTGCACAATGATAAAATAATAATATAAAACAAATCACAAAACTTGGTCAAGATATGCTTTTAAGATTAAATATCCAAAATAATTGTTTAGTGGCAGAATAAAAGGGACACGGGGTTATGTCATGATGGACTATGGAGTATTATATGCATAAAGAAAAATCAAGTGGCTGAATTTGAGGATATGAGGGACAAGGGTTGGTCTAATAATTATGAGATGTGGAGTATTAATATCAAGTTACGCAGGAGAAGAAAAACACACATAACAAGTTCTAAAAATGTAGAACTTATACTCCGTTTCTAGTAGTAATATTTAGTAATAATAATATTTACTCCATAGTAAAAAGTGTGATAGTATTTGGTATTGTAATATTTGGTATTGTATGGGTATGTAATTCAAGTTATCTACTACATGAAGCTAATGAAAATGAAGAATTACTTTGTAAGTTTTATCTTTTCATCTTTTACTATGTTTTGTAGCTAATTAATTGTTATGTTTATTTAGCCAAGTAAAAATGATGTTTGACTAAAAATATAAAATGGACTAATCTAAATTTGTACAACTGTTAATATTTAAATTAAGAACGACCTTAAGGGTAATTGGGATTTTGACTATTAATGGGTGTGGTAAATAATTAAGTGACAACTTGTTAAATTACCATTACTTATAACTTGCTATATATATAAATAATCACATACGTTGACCGGACACGGAAGACGGATTATTTATATATATAGAGAGTTATTCATTGAAACGGACACGTGAATGGATTAATAATTAAAAGGCTAGTTAAAATTAAGGTGGGTTACATTCAGTGATAACTGGTGTAATTATTGACATACGTGACAACCGCGTCATACCATTTAAATATCAATTAGTTAGAATATTTAACTGTGGTTACTAGATAGAATGACGAGGACACTCGCATTTGATACTTGTAATTATAGGACTGCATTGGACAACTCCAGGTAGACATCTTAAATATTCTACGGGTACAAAGGAAAATTAACCCAAGGTAAAAAGTAAAAAAGTCAAACATCATAATTACGGAAGTTAAATAAGCATAATACTCTTTTATTGTATTTTTATCTTGTTTAGTTAATTTGTATTTACTTTTACCGTTGTAATTTTTATTTACCTTTTTACTGTTTTAGTTTAATTTTGCCTTAGTTGTTAAGTTTATAAGTAGAAACTCATAAAAAGACAAACCGGTCGTTAAATGGTAAAAACTCCTAAAAATTAGTATTAGCTATAAAAGTAAAATTAGAATCCCTAAATAGAAAATAGAAATAACAAAGCTTTCCCGTGGAACGAACTTCGGATTTACCCTAACTATATTACCATACGATTAGGTACACTTGCCTATAGTGTTGTAGTAAAAAGTAGGTTTTGTCTGTAAATAAAATAATAATAAAACTTGTAGGTTAAAAATATATACCACTACGAACACATCATGAAATGTCCCGTTCATATTGATTATAAACGTTCCATATTAATTGATTTCATTGCGAGGTTTTGACCTCTATATGAGACGTTTTTCAAAGACTGCATTCATTTTTAAAACAACCATAACCTTTATTTTATCGATAAAGGTTTAAAAAGCATTACGTAGATTATCAAATTATGATAATCTAAAATATACCGTTTACACACGACCATTACATAATGGTTTACAATATGAATATATTACATCAAAAATAAGTTTCTTGAATGCAGTTTTACATAATATCATACATGCATGGACTCCAAATCTTGTCCTTATTTTAGTATGCAACAGCGGAAGCTCTTAATAATCACCTAAGAATAAACATGCTTAAAACGTCAACACAAATGTTGGTGAGTTATAGGTTTAACCTATATATTATCAAATCATAATAATAGACCACAAGATTTCATATTTCAATACATCCCATACATAGAGATAAAAATCATTCATACGGTGAACACCTGGTAACCGACATTAACAAGATGCATATAAGAATATCCCCATCATTCCGGGACATCCATCGGACATGATATAAAAACTCGAAGTACTAAAGCATCCGCTACAACGGATGGAGTTTGTTGGGCCCAATAGATCTATCTTTAGGATTCACGTCAATTAGTAGACTAGTTTACTAATTCTTAGGTTACCAAGTAAAAGGGGCATATTCGACTTCGATCGTTCAACCATAGAAAGTAGTTTCATGTACTTGTGTCTATTTTGTAAAACATTTATAAAGCTGCATGTATTCTCATCCCAAAAATATTAGATTTTAAAAGTGGGACTATAACTCACTTTCACAGATTTTTACTTCGTTGGGAAGTAAGACTTGGCCACTGGTCGATTCATGAAACTATAATAAATATGTACATATATATCAAAGTATGTTCAAAATATATTTACAACATTTCTAATACGTTTTAATGTTTTGAGTTTATTAAGTCAGCTGTCCTCGTTAGTAACCTACAACTAGTTGTCCATAGTTAGATGTACAGAAATAAATTGATATATATTATCTTGACCCAATCCACGATCCAATGTATACACGTCTCAGGCTAGATCACAACTCAAATTATATATATTTTTGGAATCAACCTCAACCATGTATAGCTAACTCCAACATTACTGCATATAGAGTGTCTATGGTTGTTCCAAATAATATATATAGATGGGTCGATATGATATGCCAAAACATTTGCATACGTGTCTATGGTATCCCAAGATTACATAATATATTAGAATACATGTATAATACAATATAAGTTAGCTAGGATATGATTTGTATAGAATTGTTACAATATTTCCCGTAGCTACAACAATAAAAAAAATATCCAATCTTGTTTTACCCATAACTTCTTCGTTTTAAATCCGTTTTGAGTGAATCAAAGTGCTATGGTTTCATATTGAACTATATTTTATGAATCTAAACAGAAAAAGTATAGGTTTATAGTTGGAAATATAAGTTACAAGTTGTTTTTGTAAAGGTAGTCATTTCAGTCGAAAAAACAACGTCTAGATGACCATTTTGGAAAACATACTTCCACTTTGAGTTTAATCATGATTTTTGGATATAGTTTCATGTTCATAAGAAAAAACATTTTCCCATAATAACAACTTTTAAATTAAAGTTTATCATAGTTTTTAATTAACTAACCCAAAACAGCCCGCGGTGTTACTACGACGGCGTATATCCAGTTTTACGGTATTTTTCGTGTTTTCAGGTTTTAAATCATTAAGTTAGAATATCATATAGATATAGAACATGTGTCTAGTTGATTTTAAAAGTCAAGTTAGAAGGATTAATATTTTTTTGCGAACAATTTTAGAATTAACTAAACTATGTTCTAGTGATTTCAAGTTTAAACCTTCGAATAAGGTAGTTTTATATATATGAATCGAATGATGTTATGAACATCATTACTACCTCAGGTTTTGTGGATAAACCTACTGGAAATGAGAAAAATAGATCTAGCTTCAAAGGATCCTTGGATGGCTTGAAAGTTCTTGAAGCAGAATCATGACACGAAAACAAGTTCAAATAAGATTTCCACTCGAAATAAGATTGTTATAGTTATAGAAATTGAATCAAAGTTTGAATATGAGTATTACCTTTTATTAGAAAGATATATTACTGTAAATAAGAAAGATTTCTTGAGGTTGGATGATCACTTTACAAGATTGGAAGTAAGCTAGCAAACTTGGAAGTATTCTTGATTTTATGAAACTAGAACTTATAGAATTTATGAAGAACACTTAGAAATTGAAGATAGAACTTGAGAGAGATCAATTTCATGAAAAAAATTGAAGAATGAAAGTGTTTTTAGGTGTTTTTGGTCGTTGGTATATGGATTAGATATAAAGGATGTGTAATTTTGTTTACATGTAAATAAGTCATGAATGATTACTAATATTTTTGTAATTTTATGAGATATTTCATGCTAGTTGCTTAATGATGGTTTCCAAATGTGTTAGGTGACTCACATGGGTTGCTAAGAGCTGATCATTGGAGTGTATATACCAATATTACATACATCTAAAAGCTGTGTATTGTAAGAGTATGAATACGGGTGCATACGAGTAGAATTGTTGATGAAACTGAACGAGGATGTAATTGTAAGCATTTTTGTTAAGTAGAAGTATTTTTATAAGTGTCATGAAGTCTTTCAAAAGTGTATGAATACATATTAAAACACTACATGTATATACATTTTAACTGAGTCGTTAAGTCATCGTTAGTCGTTAGATGTAAATGATGTTTTGAAACCTTTAGGTTAACGATCTTGTTAAATGTTGTTAACCCATTGTTTATTATATCTAAATAGATGTTAAATTATTACATTATCATGATATTATGATATATTAATATATCTTAGTATGATATATCTACAGTTAAATGTTGTTACAACGATAATCGTTACATATATGTCTCGTTTCGAAATCATTAAGTTAGTAGTCTTGTTTTACATATGTAGTTCATTATTAATACACTTAATGACATGTTTACTTATAATTTATCATAATTAAACATAGTGTATCAATATCTTAATATGATTCATATGTATTTAGTAGGACGTTGTTATAACGATAATCATTACATATATCGTTTCGAGTTTCTTAATTCAATAAACTCAATTTTATGTATATAACTCATTGTTAAAATACCTAATGAGATACTTACTTATCATAATATCATGTTAACTATATATATAATCATATATATGTCATCATATAGTTTTTACAAGTTTTAACGTTCGTGAATCACCGGTCAACTTGGGTGGTCAATTGTCTATATGAAACCTATTTAAATTAATCAAGTCTTAACAAGTTTGATTGCTTAACATGTTGAAAATACTTAATCATGTAAATAACAATTTCATTTAATATATATAAACATGGAAAAGTTCGGGTCACTACACATCAAGTTTTTGGCGCCGCTGCCGGGGACACTTTTTGTGTCCAATAGGGTATTTAGGATTAAACTTTGTGAATATAATTTTTAGATAATTGTAATTAGTAATTAGCGGTTAAATAATTAAAAAAACGTAAAATGTATTGTTTTTAATGTAAACTTGTGAAGTAACTTGGTGTGTATGAGTGAGATGTCAGGGAATCTTTTCAACTCCCCATGTGTTTGTGTACTGTAAACTCCCCACACTTTGTACAAAATGTGTCAGGGAATCTTTTAGTTCTCCAACACTATCCCCATGTGTTTGATCTTTAAAAAAAAAAAAAAGACTCGAAGTAGTTTATAGGACATAAAGATTATTTTTTTTTTAGTTTATAGGACCTATATAATTTTTTTTTGTTCATTGTAATTGTGTAAATTGAAAATTGGTCAGTAGGAGTATAATTTAAAACTTATAATACATATATATGTGACAAAATTAAAATAATCGGACGCAGTACATGTGCATGTCTCTTTGTAAAAATGAGTTATTCCCTTTGAACTTTGTGTAGTGTGTGTTGATTAAAGTGTAAGAGTAAATTAAAATTGTTTGTTAGTGCATAAAAAAAATTGTCTTCTCATACTTGGTTGTGTATTGAGTGTTAAAAAAAACGAATTTTTATTATTATGGATTGAAAATCTAGTTTTAGAATATTTTGAATTTGGTGTCACGGTTTGAAAAAAAAAAAAGGTTGGACATGCACTCGGTTTCACACACCTCTAGTGTAGTAGTTAGATAATTTTAAAACATAAAGCGCACAAGTTTTTAAAAGAAAAAAATTATAAAAAAAGAAAAAAAAAATTTAGAATCATTTTGTTGGGAACAATCGATGTTGGGGTAAATTTCAAACTTGCTCCTTGAAACTTGAGTTGGTGGATAGAAGTGTAGATATAATTTTATTTTATTTATTTATTTTTATTTTTTTATCGAGTATATGTATGTGTGTCAGTCTCTATACTAACCTTGGATTCCCATTTGTCTGTCCCATTTGTCTGTCACTAGATTTGTGATTGTAAAAAAAAAAAAAAAAAAAAAAAAAAAAAACTGAAAAAACTAATACAAGGTACAAAATAAATTACTATTACTATATTACTATAACTATAAATAAGAAAGAAGTAAATTGGGAGTTTTTGGGTACTGTGATTGAGCATGAGACAGTGTACTATTACTATATTAATTCTCCGTATATAGAAAAAGATCCTGACTCAAAACTTCCTCTTTTCATGCCACTTTTTCATTCTTTATTAAATTAGAGTTAAGTGTTTAATTATTTTTAAATCAGGTTTTTAATTAGCTTTAATTAATTAGATATTTTAGGATAATTCGTATTAAAATATAAAGATTAGTTTATAAAATATAAAATTAGTTTAAATAATAAATATAATAAAATAATTTTTTTTCTCTCTAGTTATCATTTTTAGTTTAAATAGAATTTTTTAAAATTAATAAATTAGGAATTTTTATAAGATATAGTTAATTCTTAGTTGTAATAGGTTATGAATGTTCAAATTGAAAAAATCACCAATACGTTCACCACCTGTAACACGATCTAGGAATCTAGCTAATCTCATTACGATAAATTTTTCGTTAGGATCATCATCGAATCGTGCATCCTCGCCGATTCAACTTTCTGAAAACTTGATTTACGAACCAGAAGCAATCATTGAGCATCCAGAGATTGTCGAGGAAGAAACCATTAAATCATAATCCTCTAGTGATTCAGATTCAACAAATTCAATCATGAAAAATCAGGATCCTCTAAGTATGGAAGATCGAATGAGAGCCACACGCACTGGCCAAGGTCATGCCATTACTCAACCAGACATTAATGCGCCAGATTATGAAATCAAAGGACAAATCCAACACATGGTAACTAATCAGTGCTAATTTAGTGGTACGCCAAAAGAAGATCCAAACGAACATCTTCGAACCTTTAATAGGATCTGTACTCTATTTAAAATCAGAGAAATTGAGGATGAACAGATCTATCTCATGTTGTTTCCCTGGACTTTAAAGGGAGAAGCCAAAGATTGGTTAGAATCGTTACCTGAAGGAGCGATTGACACATGAGATGTTTTAGTTGAGAAATTTCTTAAACAATTCTTTCCGGCATCTAAAGCCGTGAGACTTCAAGGAGAAATCGTTACGTTCGCGCAAAAGCCAAATGAAACATTATATAAGGCGTGAACAAGATTTGGAAAGTTGTTGAGAGGATGTCCTCAGCACGGTTTAGACACTTATCAAATAGTGCAAATATTCTACCAAGGATGCGATGTTGCTACACGAAAATACATCGACACAGCAGCTGGTGGTTCCATTATGAAGAAAACTGCAACTGAAGCTCACAAAATTATTGATAATACAGCATCCCAGTCACATGAGTGGCACCAGGAAAATGATATCCTTCGTTCATCTAAAGCGGCTAGAGCCGATTCTAGCCATGACTTTGATTCCATTTCCGCAAAGTTAGATGCTGTCGATAGACGAATAGAAAAAATGACTAACGATATTCACGCGATACGAATCAGTTGTGAGCAGTGTGGGGGCCACATTTGACGAAAGATTGTTTCGGTGTTGAGCAAACGATGGAACAACGTGACAATGTTTCCTACATGAACCAAAGGTCGGGAAATAATTATCAAAATAATTATCAACCGCCAAGGAATAATTTTAACCGACCTTACAACACCCCATACAATCCAAATGGGCTCAACAATAACTCGTATAGCCAACAAGGTACTAGCAATCAGCAAAGACCTGGATTTCTTAATAAGCCACCACAAACCGGCGAGAAAAAGCCAAACCTGGAGGAAATGATGACTAAGCTCATGGAATCCCAAGCACAGTTTGTTGCATCTCAAAAACAAACTAATGAACAAAACTCGCAATCATTCAGACACCAACAAGCTTCTATCCAAAACTTGGAACAAGAAGTAAGTAACTTAGCAAGGTTAATTGGTGAAAGAAAGCCAGGGAGTTTACGGAGCGACACGAATACCAACCCTCGAAACGAAAAAGCCAAAGTGATTACCACCCAAAGTGGTTTGACGCTTACGCCACCTGTTATACCAGTCATTTCCGATTATCCTGTTCCATCACCACAACCAGAACCAGAGAAGGCGACTGAACCAGTAATTGAGAAAGCTAATGAAAAACAAGCTGAAATCCCAGAAGGTTCAGTACAACCTAAACCATACGTTAAATCATATCAACCACCGCTTCCTTACTCGAGCAAACAAAGAAAAGAAAAACTCGAAGTCGAACAGTCAAAGTTTCTTGACATGTTCAAACAAATAAACGTCAATCTTCCTTTCATCGATGTAATTTCAGGAATGCCAAGATATGCGAAGTTTTTGAAAGACCTGATCACAAACAGAAAGAAAATGGAAGAACTTTCAGCTGTCATAATGAATGATGCATGTTCGGCAGTATTATTGAACAAGACACCCGAAAAAGTCTTCGACCCCGGAAGTTTCACAATTCCATGTTTAATGGGTAGTCTTGATTCAATAAGAGCATTAGCAGACTTAGGTGCTAGTATTAACTTAATGCCTTATTCATTATACGTTAAACTAGGCCTTGAAGAGTTAAAACCAACACGAATGAGCATACAACTAGCTGATAGATCAATCAAATATCCTAGAGGGATAATGGAGAATATGCTAGTTAAAGTTGGTACTTTAGTATTCCCAGCAGATTTTGTGATTCTGGATATGGAAGAAGATTATCGAGTTCCTCTTATCTTAGGAAGACCATTCTTAAACACGGCTAGAGCAATAATAGACGTGTTTGGTAAGAAATTGACCCTAAGTATAGATGACGAGAGTGTGACCTTTTCTGTTGATAAGGCCATGCAACAACCTCAATCTGCAGATGACGCGTGCTATTATATGCAAACTATAGATGAACATCAAGAATTGTTACAAGAATTTCCAGAATTACAAGGAACGGGCGAATGTTCTTTAGGAGACGGAACAAAACCAATTGATGAAGCTGAATTATTAGCTACACTCGCATTTGATACTTGTAATTATAGGACTGCACTGGACAACTCCAGGTAGACATCTTAAATATTCTACGGGTATAAAGGAAAATTAACCCAAGGTAAAAAGTAAAAAGTCAAACATCATAATTACGGAAGTTAAATAAGCATAATACTCTTTTATTGTATTTTTATCTTGTTTAGTTAATTTGTATTTACTTTTACCATTATAATTTTTATTTACCTTTTTACTGTTTTAGTTTAATTTTGCCTTAGTTGTTAAGTTTATAAGTAGAAACTCATAAAAAGACAAATCAGTCGTTAAACGGTAAAAACTCCTAAAAATTAGTATTAGCTATAAAAGTAAAATTAGAATCCCTACAAAGAAAATAGAAATAACAAAGCTTTCCCGTGGAACGAACTTCGGATTTACCCTAACTATATTACCATACGATTAGGTACACTTGCCTATAGTGTTGCAGTAAAAAGTAGGTTTTGTCCGTTAATAAAATAATAATAAAACTTGTAGGTTAAAAATATATACCACTACGAACACATCATGTTTTTGGCGCCGCTGTAGGTTAAAAATCAAAATAACGCGCTTTCCCCGGCAGCGGCGCCAAAAACTATAAAATATAAATAGATTTTGTTTTGGTTTAAAACTATAAAATAATTAAATTAGATAAATTAAATTAGAGTTAAAATTAGTTTTAGTAATATAAATAACTTAAATTAAATTAGGTAAAGGTAATTAGGTAAATAATAGATAAATTAAATAAATTAAATAATATAAATATATTTGGACCTTCATGGAATTGAGACATACCTCGTTCGCATCTAAAGCCCAATTAGGTTTAAGATATTTTTATTATTTAATTTAATTAGGTTAATTATTAATTTAGGTAATTAGGGTTAATATTAATATTTAATATTATATCATTTAGGGTTTAGTTTTATTATTATTATTATTTATGAAAAATTAGGTTATAGTTATATTATTAATATTAATTAGTATAAAACTTAAAATCTTAAAAATACAAAAATATTTTAGACTTTAAGATTGTAGCTAATATTTGGCCATAACAATATAATGGAAAATTTTGAAGACAAGGCCTTGAAAACTCTTTTTGAAATCCAAAATCAATTAAGTCAATACTCTCAAACGAGTGTTGATGAAAATTCGTTCGGTCAATCTTGGATCACGAATGATGAAACAACAAATGGTTGTGAAATCTGTGGAGATTATCATTTAACATGGGAATGTAATTATTATGTTCCTATGGAAAATTATGCTCCCATGGAACCCACATGTGTCTGAAAATTTCTTAGATTGGATGAAAATTCAAATTGAAGAACTTAATGCTCAAAATGAACGGATGAGAGAGTCTATGAATTAGCAACCTGAAACTCTATCAGTAAATACACATGTTGATCCGATGAGTCATGCGCACGAAAATGTCATATCATTGGACTTTGATGAATTTAAGAGCTCCGAAATCACCAATTACCCCAATGATACTCCTTATTCAGTTCTACCAATTTCACGACACATTGACACAATAACCTCAACTGATAAATCATTGATCCATTAATGGATGAAAAAGAAAAACGGGTGATAACTTGGCACTCTTGGAAAAATGATAACGTTGAAAATTTTACTCCCGAGATCAAAATAGTGGGACCGATAAGGATCATTAATGAAGAAAAATTTACTTCGATCCCTCAATCTACCATTCCAAAACATTCCACTAATCTTCCACAACCTTCATTAGATGATCACACCTCAGATTCTACCCAAACGGGTGAAAGAGGTGATGACTTTAAGGCGGAGGAGGAATTGTTTGAAATTGTCCACCCTAAAGAAATATGTGCGTCAGTTTATAATGATCCATTTGACCAAGAACCAGAAAAGAGACGAATCCATATACTAAAAGCTACACTTAAAGGAGAGTTAAATTGTGACATTCTGGTAGGTTTAGAATTTTATAATTCTAAACTAATTGATATATTATACACCACCCGAAATGTAAATAATTGGCTCACTTCTCTAATTCGTGGAACTTTTTCCACCGACTTCACATGTCGTCCGATAAGTGTGGGGAAGTCCAGCCCCACTTAAACGTTAAAATTTGGGAAACAGTCGAGTGCAACGACTCAGAATTAAACATGCACAAGGCTTTAGTGTTAATTTTCACAGTAAATATTTTTGTGTGTTTTTGTGTACTTTTGTGTGTTTTGTTTGTTTGTGTGAAAAACAGGTAAAAGGAGCATTTTCAAAGTCTAGCAAATAGTTCAGAAAAACAACTATTTTGACGAAAAACATGTGTATGATAACAAGCAGAGGAATGAACGATGTTGCGCACCGTCTGTCATCTTGCAATTCTATGGTATCTTTAACTATCTTTCTACACTATATACCCTCGTGAATTTATCGTTGTAGTCTGATTTCATGCAAGTGAGGGCATTGCATGATCTTAAGTGTGGGGAGGAGTTATAAATTCTCTCGAGTATATACTTGGCTTATTTTCTAAATTTTCAAATTTTTAACTAAATGAATTCAAATCTTGTTTATATATATTTATGAATAATAAAATTAGGTGTCAGCACTGAAATTATTATTACCCTCTAAAAGGACATAAATTAAGAAACAAACCAAACGCTTGAATTTATTTATTAGTAATGAAAAGATTCATGAAAAAAGCCAAGTGTGGGGAGAATCTACCAAGTTATTATCTATCACATGTTTGCAAAGAATTATTATTGCAGGTGCTTTTTCTTTGGACTATATATGATTGTTTTACTCGTAAAAATAAAAATGGATCTTCAGGATGGCTTAACTCCATCCTTAAAGGAAGTAAAGTCTTCCAAAAAAATACACGCACTTTTTGATTTAGGTTAAGAAGTTGTCGTCCAGACCAGTTGTAGAGTCTACGGAAAACCTTGTAAAGTTTTCTCAAAAATCAGCTGGAAATTCACTGACCTCGACATCAAACAGGGTCGCCAAGTGGTCAGACTTATCTTATTCATGAGAGGATCTATCTCATAAAATAGGGAGGACGCCTTGCAAATCAGCTGGATAAGACTGTTGAACCAGATCCCCAGAAAGGATAATCTCCTTAAAGATTAAAAATCAGTATTTAAGCCTAATATTACTCAATCCTTGAGATTGACCTTAAAGATTGAGAATTACAAATTCATAGAATTCAATGATATCTATACTCGAGCTTGACCGAGAAAATGTTTTGAAAAATATAAAACCGATTTGTTTTCAAAGAACTTATTTTTAGTACGTTCATTATTGTTGAACGTAAAATCCTAGAAATTCACCGGAATTCATTAGGTCACCTGAACTAAATCGGGTGTCAACCGTACGAACAGTGGTTGCATAGCATGGTCGAAGACAGGACCTTGTGCCAGAACAAAAACTTCTAGGGTGATCTTTACTATTTCTCCTACAAAGGATAGTAATTGCATCCGACACGATATTGACCATGATTTTATGCAATGTCTTAAAAGACATCGCCTTAACAGTTTCTTGTTCATCTCTCTCCTTTGCAACCGGACCGTAAGGTAATATACGGAACAAGTAAACTGGATGTGTGCTTTTCAAACACAGGGATAGCAAGTGGGTACACAAAATCGAAAGTTTTTAGCTTAAAATCAAAAGAAGACACGAAACCCACAACCCACAAAAATGTTTATGAAAACTTACACCGGTAATGGGTTAATCCGGAAAACGTGTCTAGTGTAACAACTTGCATGCATTTTCAAAACACAAAACGTTTTCATCAGGTTCCTACTTTCCCTAAGGATCCAAATTTTCTAAGTCACGTAAGACTTTAACTACGACCCTTAAGTTTCATTAACTTGAAACTTGATCGTTTTTATGAATTGAATTGACAAAAAACGCTTCTAGATTAATATCTAGAGGTAGTATGAAATTTGTACCGTGACTTGAAAAAGAAACTATCATCGATGTATGTAGTGTGAAATAAAGGGTGAAAAATAAAGGAGTAAATCGTGTGAAGTGTGATTTCTATTATTTCGGAGTATTATTAGTTCAGTAATTGCTTGAGGGCAAGCAATGTTCAAGTGTGGGGATTTTGATATTGCGCAAAATGAACACATATTTAAACACAATATCTCTCCTAAATAATAGATTTTTATATATATTTGTATTATATTTATATTGTAATTGTACAAATAAATAAAAGTGAAGACGAAGTTCGAGAATGGGAAACTAATTAAAAAGACACTGAAAACACTCAAGTTCAAGTGATACTCTAAAGATGTACATGACCTTAATGCTCAAGTGAAAAAAAAGTACAAGTAAAGAAGTGAAGTGTACAAGGGATTTAAGCTTCAATCTAAGTCATTTGGCAAGGTACACGTCAACTAAAGTATAAGAAATTGATGCATACAATTTATTATTTGAAGATGTACAAGATCAGATGCACAATATACAAGCAACTAAAGAATGCAACCCTGATTTCATAATAGATCGTAATCATCTTGCCAATAGTCTAGAATAATTGATCTAACACATACCTGCACAATGATTAAATAATAATATAAAACAAATCACAAAATTTGGTCAAGATATTCTTTTAAGATTAAATATCCAAAAGAATTGTTTAGTGGTAGAATAAAAGGGACATGGGTTATGTCATGATGGACTATGGAGTATTATATGCATAAAGAAAAATCAAGTGGCTGAATTTGAGGATATGAGGGACAAGGGTTGGTCTGATAATTATGAGATGTGGAGTATTAATATCAAGTTACACAGGAGAAGAAAAATACACACAACAAGTTCTAAAAATGTAGAACTTTTACTCCGTTTGTAGTAGTAATATTTAGTAGTAATAATATTTACTCCATAGTAAAAAGTGTGATAGTATTTGGTATTGTAATATTTGGTATTGTATGGGTATGTAATTCAAGTTATCTACTACATGAAGCTAATGAAAATGAAGAATTACTTTGTAAGTTTTATCTTTTCATCTTTTACTATGTTTTGTAGCTAATTAATTGTTATGTTTATTTAGCCGAAGTAGTTATGATGTTTGACTAAAAATAGGAAATGGACTAATCTAAATTTGTACAACGGTTAATATTTAAATAAAGAACGACCTTAAGGGTAATTGAGATTTTGACTATTAATGGGTGTGGTAAATAATTAAGTGACAACTTGTTAAATTACCATTACTTATAACTTGCTATATATATAAATAATCACATACGTTGACTGGACACGGAAGACGGATTATTTATATATATAGAGAGTTATTCATTGAAACGGACACGTGAATGGATTAATAATTAAAAGGCAAGTTAAAATTAAGGTGGGTTACATTCAGTGATAACTGGTGTAATTATTGACATATGTGACAACCGCGTCATACCATTTAAATATCAATTAGTTAGAATATTTAACTGTGGTTACAAGATAGAATGAAGAGGACACTCGCATTTGATACTTGTAATTATAGGACTACACTGGAAAACTCCAGGTAGACATCTTAAATATTCTATGGGTACAAAGGAAAATTAACCTAAGGTAAAAAGTAAAAACTCAAACATCATAATTACGGAAGTTAAATAAGCATAATACTCTTTTATTGTATTTTTATCTTGTTTAGTTAATTTGTATTTACTTTTACCGTTGTAATTTTTATTTACCTTTTTACTGTTTTAGTTTAATTTTACCTTAGTTGTTAAGTTTATAAGTAGAAACTCATAAAAAGACAAACCGGTCGTTAAACGGTAAAAACTCCTAAAAATTAGTATTAGCTATAAAAGTAAAATTAGAATCCCTAAATAAAAAATAGAAATAACAAAGCTTTCCCGTGGAACGAACTTTGGATTTACCCTAACTATATTACCATACGATTAGGTACACTTGCCTATAGTGTTGTAGTAAAAAGTAGGTTTTGTCCGTAAATAAAATAATAATAAAACTTGTAGGTTAAAAATATATACCACTACGAACACATCACAAACACAATCGAATCTTACTGCTGTATTAATTATTAATTATCATTTTATATATTTACATTTGCTGTAATCGTGAACCAGAAACACAAAAATCAAAAGCGTACAACTCGGCTGCTCTGTTATTGTGTCATTTAACCAATACTTCAAATTCGAATGCCAATTCAAAATCTTTTAATGGAGTTTTGTTAGAAATCTTTTATTTAATCTATCTGTAAAATCCCAGCTGTTAATTCTTCCTTTTGTTTACGAATTTTGGAGTCAAAGTTCTGAATTCAAAAGTCAAACAATTATGTTCATGGAGAAATTCGAGATCGTTTTTACATTTTAAGTTAAATTAATGATTCAGATAGTTTCCAATGATGATTTGCAACCTTTTTCAAAAAGTAAGTTTTAGTTAAAACGACCTAGAAATTTGAACTTGATTTTGTGTTCATCGTGGCAACTTACAACTGCTACTGCTTCGTTTCCTTAAAATCATTTTTCTGTTTTAATTAAAAATATCGGTCACTTATCAATTCTGTTTACTTTATGAACCCTAAGACAAATTTATTGTGTTAATGCTATGGTTGATTTGGCCACTGGTCGATTGGATTATGATGAGGAAGATGATGAAAAACAGAAACGGAATATATTTATTTTAGATTAGTATTATATCAGAAAAACGTATTGGTCCAGTTGGTTAGAGTGTGTATCGGGTTAGCGTGAGGTCACGGGTTCGAGCCCTGCTGGTGGCATATTTTTTTATCCTATCATTTTGAGGTAGTTTTCATTTTAAGTTATTATTATTATTATTATTATTATTATTATTATTATTATTATTATTATTATTATTATTATTATTATTATTATTATTATTATTATTATTATTATTATTATTACTATGATTATTATTATTATTATTATTATTATTAGTATTATAGTAATTATTATTATTAATATCATAGTTACAAGTATTATGAGTATTACTAATGTTATTATTTTTTATCATTATTGTAGATATTATTATTATCAGTATTAGTATTACTAATATTACCATTACTACTAAAAGTAACGTTATATATAAATCTTTCATTTCTGTTAAAAATCAGTATTTTCATTGGAAGTAATGTTTTTACTATCATTAATATTATTATTAGTATTAACAATATCTTTATCACTAAAATTATTACAAATATAAATATTAATATGAAAATTATAAATAAGATTAAAACTGAATATCATTATTATTATTATTATTATTATTATTATTATTATTATTATTATTATTATTATTATTATTATTATTATTATTATTATTATTATTATTATTATTATTATTATTAACACCATTATTAAAATTGTTATTATTACAAACAAAAAAAAACTTTATATAAAAACATATTACGATTATACTAATATTACTTATTACCATATTTTATCAATAAAATGTTATTAATTAAACTATATTAATATTTAAAATAATAAGTATAAACTATATAAAATATATGAATTAAATATATTAAATTTATCTATATAACATATAATATAAACATGTATATTATTAATAATAATAATATATAAATTATTCGACTACGATTACATGTTTTAATATATATAATTGATATACGTTTGTGAATCCGAGGCCAACCTTGCACTTGTTCAATGTCATCATATGTATTTTTACTACAAAATACAGTATTGTGAGTTTCATTACTCCCTTTTTTAAATGCTTTTGCAATATATATTTTTGGGACTGAGAATACATGCACTGTTTTTATAACTGTTTTACTAAATGCTTTTGAGATATATTTTCGAACTGAGAATACATGAACTGCTTGTATAAATGTTTGACGAAATAGAGACAAATACTAAAAACTACATTCTATGATAGAAGTATTTGGATTCAGAGGTTCGATTTCTATAAGATTGTATTATCGACCTTCGGTGAGATGATTTTGCATTGCACGCATGCATTAGCTACCGAAATGGTTCGATTTAGTAGTTAGTAACGGTGAGATGATTTTGCATTGCACGCACGCATTAGCTACCGTTTTAGCTACCATCGGCGAGATGATTTTGCATTGCACGTACGCATTAGCTACCGATGTATTGTATTGTATTGTATTCGATTTAGTAGTTAGTAATGGTGAGATGATTTTGCATTGCACGCACGCATTAGCTACCGTTTTAACTACCCTCGGTGAGATGATTTTATATTGCATGCACGTATTAGCTACCGTTGTAAAATTATTTACGGAGAGATGATTTTGCATTGCACGACGCATTAGCTCCCGTTATTGAAATTATATTGTATTAACTACCACGGTGAGATGATTTTGCATGTTACGCACGCATTAGCTACCGTTGGTGAGTTGTTTTGAAAGGTTCCAGTGTTCTTCATATGAATGATTTTACAGCAGGAGTAGACCTGCACATATTATTTTCTAAATACGAGTATCTTGTGGTCTATTATACTATTAGAAATGATTATTTATGATAAATAATGAACTCATCAACCTTTTGGTTGACACTTTAAAGCATGTTTATTCTCAGGTATTAAAGAAATCTTCCGCTGTGCATTTGCTCATTTTAAAGATATTACTTGGAGTCATTCATGGCATATTTCAAAAGATGTTGCATTCGAGTCGTTGAGTTCATCAAGATTGATAATAAGTCATTCATAGCTTGGATATATTATGAGATAGTATGCATGTCTGTCAACTTTCGTTGAAATGAAAGTTTATCTTTCAAAAACGAATGCAATGTTTGTAAAATGTATCATTTAGAGGTCAAATACCTCGCGATGTAATCAACTATTGTGAATCGTTTATAATGTATATGAATGGGTCCCTTCAGTTGGTATCAGAGCGATGGTCATAGCGAACCAGGTCTTGCATTAGTGTGTCTAACTAGTAGTTGTTTAGATGCATTAGTGAGTCTGGACTTCGACCGTGTCTGCATGACAAAAGTTTTGCTTATCATTTCTAGTCGAAAATCATCTACTTACCATCCTTAGGAAATTACCTTCTTATCATTCTTAGTCTAGACACGTCTTACTGCATGAATAGTGTATAGACAAAAATTCATATCTTAGCGTATCTGTTACTGTAAACTTTGCCTGACATATTCCGTATATTCCTCCGTAATCTACGAAATCTTTTGTGCTATATACATGGATATTCTATGTAATTAGAATACCATCCGATAACCGAAAATCATTTCATATCGAAAAATCCTTTATGAAATGGAACTCGCCACTAGTTCAAGTTCCTCGGATTCCGACAGCTATTCCAATATGGAGTCCCACTCAAGCTCCGAAAGCAGTGTGACCGGAATGGATCAACCAATTAGCCATCATCTATTCTGGATGAATTAGGGATGGGTTTGTAGCATCCTCAATCATTGGAAACAAGAAGAAGGTGATCCCTTCCATCCACCACATTGCACTCTTGGCGAAGAACCTGAAGCACTTACCGGCAAACCTGTTCGAGACACCATTTTTTATCTCATTTACAGAGTATCTCGTCACGATTATATACCATATCAAATTCTAGATCTTATTCATCCGCTCGTCCGAACCGCCAATCATCCCGGTGTAATAGAAGAAGTCAACGAGCTTCGCACTCGAGTTTTGGCTTTGGAGAATATGGTGCAAAGGTTACAAGCACCAGCAGCAGCACCGGCAGCAACAGTACCACCATCAGCAATACCAACAGTACCATCACCACCACCAACAACAACATCTGCATCTCACATCTCAACATTACAAACGATACATCGAGCATCAACGTCACACACACCATAGATATCAAAGAGTACCAACAACAATGACCAACGAAGTATTGATTCACAACTCCATTGGAGAAACATTCTGAGGCGATTATGTAATCTCTAAAGTCTTAGAGATTATCTATTCTTGCCCTAACCATAAATTAGATGAATGAACCAAAATGATAGAAGAAAGAATAGAAACCCTGACAAGAATGGTGTGTGATTTACAAGCTAGACTTGTTTTACCAGCAGCATCAACAGTACCGTTAGCATCACCAGCATAGTCAGTGCCGTCAGCATCGTCAGAATCAACAGCACCTATAACATCACAAACTCCGCCAGTTCAAGAATCACCGTGGACATCATTACTAATCAACAACGCATATAATGAAGTATTGATCACAGTAGTGAAATACTCTGTAAAGATTATGTAATCTCAAATGTTAGAGATTATTCATTTCTAATTCTAGCCTAAGATCAAATGAGCTTAATTTAGTATTAACTCATCAAATCAGTATTACATCTTATGAAAATATACATATATTTTCATAAAGACTGTACTAAAATTCTCTGGTACAAAACATTATTTGTGAAAAAAAAAATTAACGGGTAGGTAATACCCGAGAGATATATAAATTCACAATTAATATGTTACATTCTTCGAATCTGATTCAGCAATCATCGACTATACTCATTACTTTCACAACAATATACATTCTTTCATAGAAATCAAAACAACCATTCTCATCCAAATTTGATTACATATTCTGATCTTGACAAATCAAAATCCAAGTCAAGATTTAACAGAAGACATCATTCTTAGATTTCTACATCTTTCAAAGACATATTTTGAATTCAGAACTGTGCTAGAACATCACTTCTATTCATAAAACTCGGATAGATATTTGTATCATTCAAGATTCCCGACGATTTCATCATACATATATTATCGAAGACAATATGCATTTAAACCCTTCAAAATTCTTGAAGACATATCAATCAATGAATAATCGAGAGGATGAACCAACCTCACGTTATCAACAAGAAGGATTTACGCGTATAGTGATACATCTAGAAAAATCTCGAAACCAAAGTCATAGTTTAACACGTATCCGTGTCAGACTCTTTGGCATTTATTAGCTAAAATAACTTTTCAATCCCTCTTCAAAATAGACAGTTTTGTCACAGCTTCAGAAAGTTAACTTCGACTTCTCAGTCGAAACAGTCTTATTATAACCTCGATATATACGTTGCTCTTCGCCAACGTTACAGGGGAACCGTTTATATCCCACCACATTAGCAGTAAACTTACCAGCAACTTCATTACCCTTTGACTTAAGTCTCTCCGAGAAATCACTATACTTATTCATTGAAACCATATCATGTACTCATCTGCATCTTGTAATGGTAGTTTCCATACCAACTACAGGGAATTAGCAATCAGTATTTCGAATTTTGCAGTAATTCTACGCCAACCGTTATATATATACATATAACGTTTACTTCCAAGACTTACATACTTCGAATGTGAAGTTTCTGAAAAATACCCCAATCTACGAATTAGTTCTCCGAATTTTTGGAAAATGCTGATGAAGCAGCGAAAACTGTAAACGACCTTAACAGCCAAAAGTTTGATGATAAAGAATAGTGTGTTGAAAAAGAGAAAGTTTGGAACTGAAAAACGGATTGAGCAAACCATGATGGAGGCTGTGGACAAATCACAAAGACGAAATCTACCTTCAAAGAATCCAAATGATTCAGTGTCTGCTGAAATCCTAAACAAATACCTTTCTCCTTGCTCTAAACCCTTGAGGACAATATTCTTCATCATCCTCTGATCTTAAATGTTCTAAAATATCATCATATCTTTCTTTATAAATATCTTCGATGTTTCTGAAGATATCTTCATAACTATTGTTATCCGAAATTATTTACCTCTTCGCGCTATCTGTGTTACATCATAAAAGGAACTATTTTAGTTTCTAAATTCTGAAACCTTCAAGTTTAAAATATGAATGTTATTGAAGTAGTGTTGGGAACTGAAGCATGAGTTAGTATAATATAATGACACTTGATCAACGTGATTATATTACAGTAAGTCATGCTGAGTTTCTAAATGGAACGTGATGATTCACAGATCATAACGTCATCATGTGCCATGTTACATGACTCTTGTATTCTACTTAAACTCTAAACATATCAAAAAAATAATTTTTCTTGATGATTCAGTCTTTTCTGGATATTCTGGTAATTTGACAAATCAAGATCGTGCCATTACAATTTTCTTCTTAGAACATTAACTATGTTCATTCCGAAATTCATATCTACAAATTTTGGACCATTATATGCGGTGCATAATCGCAAGAAGAGGAAATGAAAGAATGAAGCTTCAAAGTGTAAATGGGGGGGTATAAATCGCAGCAAATAGGAGAGAGCATTAACTGTGGATGACAATGATTATGGAAGACAGAAGCGGGGACTTTGAAATATAAGGGAAGATATAAAACTCAACAACAACCCAGAAATTACAAACCGTATATGTCTATGCATATAGAAATATAAAGATACGGGAGAACTAAAAACACTATAAAGCCAAGAGTATAGTAAAAGTGAATAGATTCCTCCGGTGGCAGATGAAAAAGAAGAATGACAGATATGAAAGTTAGGAGTATATCAAGAAGCAGAACTGGATGGAGCATTTTGAAGAATGCTTCAAAGTATAAGTTGAGGGAGAAAGAATAGAAGGTATGAGTTGTGGAAATAAGGAAACGAAGGGGGTGGATTTATAGTAAAATATCTGACAGAACAATCAAAATAGATGATCGCATTTAAAGCAGATCTTAATTCGCTTGACTACTGAAGAATCAAATCTCATTACGAAGATTTTCTCCAAATCTCTTGAACTTGGAAATTAATCCTATCTACGTCAAAAGATATGACGAATCTACACCTACCCATTTCATCTTTTTGTGATAACTTCATTTATACTCTTTGCGTAATCAAATTATTTTATCCATAATACTCAATGATGATAAAATTCTATCTATCAACTCATAATTGTCATAAAAATATTCTTATTGTTATCCATGACGACTTCGATCAAATTTCGGGGACGAAATTTCTTTAACGGGTAGGTACTGTGACAACCCGGAAATTTTTGACCAAATTTAAACTTTAATCTTTATATTATTCCGACATGATAAGCAAAGTTTGTTAAGTTAAATCTCAAGGATTTTAAACTGTGTTCATACATTCATTTGACCTTGACTATTCCCGACGATTCACGAATAATTATTTGTAAATAAATATGTATATATAAATATATATAAATGTAATTATATATAATAAGTTAAAATTTCATAATATAATATAATTATTAGAATTAAAAATAAAATAAAAAAAATAATAGTATACAAAATGATAAAGTGGCTATCAAAATAAATTATATAAATACATATATATGATTTCTCTATGTAATTGTTATTATGTGTATAGTGAAATATATATTAAAAAGAGTAAATACAAAATATTCAATATATACTATTATATAATATATTAGATATTACATAATTAATAATACATAAAATTTATATACTAATTTAATTACAAGTTAGGATATAGTTGTTACATTTATATTACTACTTTCATTATTATTAAAATAAACCTTAATATTTATATTAATATCAGTATTACTAATAATATATATATATATATATATATATATATATATATATATATATATATATATATATATATATATATATATATATATATATATATGTATATACATATATATATATACATATATATATATATACATATATATATATATATACATATATATATATATGTATATATATATATGTATATATATATATGAAATTGATATGTATAAGTTGAGATATTAATATTATTATTAATATTATTATTATCATTAATATTATTATAAGTAATGTTAGTATTATTGATAATATTATTATTATCATTTTATTATGATTATTATTATTAAACTTATTAAAATTATCATTTTTATTTATTTATTTATTATTATTAATATATTTATTATTATTATTAGAATTATGGATATCATTATCATTATTATTAATTTTATTATTATTATTATTATTATTATTATTATTATTATTATTATTATTATTATTATTTATATATTATTAATATTATTATTAGTACACGAATATATTTATTAATAAAGATAAAAAAATCAGATACATACACGTATACATATACAGAATACGATTATATATATAAATAAATACATATACAGATATATATTTATATAAATACGGTATATACATATACTAATATAGATAAATACGTATTTATAATTAAAGGATCAAATTCAGTTTCTAGTTACCATCAAACTGTATTTAATTTTTGTTTCCTGTCTCCTTAATTGATAAACATACTAATCGATCGTACAACCAAGTTGAAATTTGTAAATTCTTTTTATCTCAATTTTTCTGAGCAAATATTGAACTGTAGACCCAATTATAACTATAAAAAAAACAAAATCGAATCTTACTGCTGTATTAATTATTAATTATCATATTATATATGTACATTTGCTGCAATCGTGAACCAGAAACACAAAAATCAAAAGCGTACAACTCGTCTGCTCTGTTATTGTGTCATTTAACCAATACTTCAAATTCGAATGCCAATTCAAAATCTATTAATGGAGTTTTGTTAGAAATCTTTTATTTAATCTATCTGTAAAATCCCAGCTGTTAATTCTTCCTTTTTTTTATGAATTTTGGAGTCAAAGTTCTGAATTCAAAAGTCAAACAATTATGTTCATGGAGAAATTTGAGATCGTTTTTACGTTTTAAGTTAAATTAACGATTCAGATAGTTTCCAATGATGATTTGCAACCTTTTTCAAGAAGTAAGTTTTAGTTAAAACGACCTAGAAATTTGAATTTGATTTTGTGTTCATCGTGGCAACTTACAACTGCTACTGCTTCGTTTCCTTAAAATTGTTTTTCTGTTTTAATTAAAGATATCAGTCACTTATCGATTCTGTTTACTTTATGAACCCTAAGACAAATTTATTGTGTTAATGCTATGGTTGATTTGGCCACTGGTCGATTGGATTATGATGAGGAAGATGATGAAAAACAGAAACGGAATATATTTATTTTTGATTAGTATTATATCAGAAAAACGTATTGGTCCAGTTGGTTAGAGTGTGTATCGGGTTAGCGTGAGGTCACGGGTTCGAGCCCTGCTGGTGGCGTATTTTTTTATCCTATCATTTTGAGGTAGTTTTCATTTTAAGTTAATATTATTATTATTATTATTATTATTATTATTATTATTATTATTATTATTATTATTATTATTATTATTATTATTATTATTATTATTATTATTATTATTATCATTAGTATTATTATTATTATGATTATTACTATGATTATTATTATTGTTATTATTAGTATTATAGTAATTATTATTATTAATATCATAGTTACAAGTATTATGAGTATTACTAATGTTATTATTATTTTCATTATTGTAGATATTATTATTATCAGTATTAGTATTACTAATATTACCATTACTACTAAAAGTAACGTTATATTTAAATCTGTCATTTCTGTTAAAAACCAGTATTTTCATTGGAAGTAATGTTTTTACTATCATTAATATTATTATTAGTATTATCAATATCTTTATCACTAAAATTATTACGAATATAAATATTAATATGAAAATTATAAATATGATTAAAACTGAATATCATTATTATTATTATTATTATTATTATTATTATTATTATTATTATTATTATTATTATTAACACCGTTATTATAATTATAATTGTTATTATTACAAACAAAAAAAAACTTTATATAAAAATATATTACGATTATACTAATATTACTTATTACCATATTTTATGAATAAAATGTTATTAATTAAACTATATTAATATTTGAAATAATAAGTATAAACTATATAAAATATATGAATTAAATTTATTAAATTTATCTATATAACATATAATATAAACATGTATATTATTAATAATGATAATATATAAATTATTCGACTACGATTACATGTTTTAATATATATAATTGATATAGGTTCGTGAATCCGAGGCCAACCTTGCACTTGTTCAATGTCGTCATATGTATTTTTACTACAAAATACAGTATTGTGAGTTTCATTACTCCCCTTTTTAAATGCTTTTATAATATATATTTTTGGACTGAGAATACATGTGATGTTTTTATAATTGTTTTACTAAATGATTTTGAGATATATTTTCAAACTGAGAATACATGAACTGCTTTTATAAATGTTTGACGAAATAGACACAAATACTAAAAACTACATTCTATGATAGAAGTATTTGGATTCAGAGGTTCGATTTCTATAAGACTGTATTATCGACCTTCTGTGAGATGATTTTGCATTGCACGCACGCATTAGCTACCAAAATGGTTCGATTTAGTAGTTAGTAACGGTGAGATGATTTTACATTGCACACACGCATTAGCTACCATTTTAGCTACCATCGGTGAGATGATTTTGCATTGCACGCACGCATTAGCTATCGATGTATTGTATTGTATTGTATTCGATTTAGTAGTTAGTAACGGTGAGATGATTTTGCATTGCACGCACGCATTAGCTACCATTTTAACTACCCTCAGTGAGATGATTTTGCATTGCACGCACGCATTAGCTACCATTGTAAAATTATTTACGGAGAGAAGATTTTGCATTGCACGACGCATTAGCTCCCGTTATTGAAATTATATTGTATTAACTACCACGGTGAGATGATTTTGCATTGCACGCACGCATTAGCTACCGTTGGTGAGTTATTTTGAAAGGTTCCGGTGTTCTTCATATGAATGATTTTACAGCAGGAGTAGACCTGCACAGATTGTTTTCTAAATATGAGTATCTTGTGGTCTATTATACTATTGAAAATGATTATTTATGATAAACTAATGAACTCACCAACCTTTTGGTTGACACTTTAAAGCATGTTTATTCTCAGGTATTAAAGTAATCTTCCGCTGTGCATTTGCTCATTTTAAAGATATTACTTGGAGTCATTCATGGCATATTTCAAAAGACTTTGCATTCGAGTCGTTGAGTTCATCAAGATTGATAATAAGTCATTCATAGCTTGGATATATTATGAGATAGTATGCATGTCTGTCAACTTTAGTTGAAACGAAAGTTTATCTTTCAAAAACGAATGCAATGTTTGTAAAATGTATCATTTAGAGGTCAAATACCTCGCGATGTAATCAACTATTGTGAATCGTTTATAATGTATATGAACGGGTCCCTTCAATTACAATGAATAAATCTAACCTAAGGGTATAGAGAAAACCCTAAAAAGAAAAATGAACTAACCAGAATTATTGAATTCTGAAAACTACATATGAAAACTGAGACCAGAGGTCTTTATTTATATTGTTCAGAGACGGTGGCCAAGCCGGCGACTTCAATGGGAAGCCGGCGGCTTGCCTTAGGTCGGTGACTCCTTCTGCAAGTTTAACTTAATCCGTAAGCTCAAATCTATTAACTATCATAATTAAGCCGGCGGCTTCAGGGAAGGTCAGCGGCTTCAAAGATCCGCCAAATCTTCTTGATTTTGTTTCCATTTTTACTTGAACTTGGTTGACAAGTTGATAAACCGTGTTCATTAGACCGGCGGCTTCAGGATGAAGACGGCGGCTTCCTTTGCTTTTTACTTGATCAAAAAGTTCTTTCAATTTCACAGAGATTCTGGAACATTCTGGCATATTCAGCTGCAAGCCGGCGGCTTCCTTAAATCCTTGCCGGCGGCTTCTTTAGCCTTTTTGCAATTTTCTCTATTTTTGATCCTGTTTGATACATAACTTTGATAAAATCATTAGAAATATCTTTTTTCCCTTTTTACCCATTTTAGTGTGTTTTGGGATAAAAATGACTCTAAAATACTAAGATAACTCCTCAAAATGTTATCAAAAAACTGTATAATTTAGGAGTTATCAAAT
This sequence comes from Rutidosis leptorrhynchoides, assembly GCF_046630445.1. NCBI lineage: Eukaryota > Viridiplantae > Streptophyta > Magnoliopsida > Asterales > Asteraceae > Rutidosis > Rutidosis leptorrhynchoides. The sequence goes on along the minus strand of NC_092343.1, from coordinate 384,594,573 downwards.
TCCTCACACTTAAACCTTTACTTGTCCTCAAGTAAACCTTATAAATTATACCATGGGTATTAAAGTAAAATTGCAAAGTCAAAAATATGCCTTAATAAGAAGTTAGTATTTATTATTCATAAGAACTAGTCTGAACCAGACCAAAGATTTCAAGTAGTCCTAATGTTTATTAAATCAAATTTATACAAGTTGGTCATCATTGGACTCTTTTGTTTCCTAACTATAATTTTTAAAAGTGTATGGTTCTCATTGGAACTATTTTCTTTTTGTTGGCCTTCATTGGGCTCTTTTACCTTTTTCATTTCTTTTGCTTTCATGCTTAGCTTTTAGCTTCACACTTGACAATTTTTTCTAAATTGGCCTTTATCTGGACTCTTTTGCTGCCTCAGTGGTCCATGCTTATTATGTCATATGGTAGTGGCTATAAGTTTGCACCCGTTTCACAATTTTTGGCTTTTAAATTCTTATCTTAAACAAGTAATCCGATCTCAAAATTGAGAGTAGTTATATTATTAACATTAAGATTAAGGTAATAAAAAGACATAAATTTCACTAAGAATTTATACTTTTGAAAAATTTAAAATTATACCCATTTTTTCAACTTTTTCGGAAAAATTGATAGTATCTTTTTAATCTTTTAAGTGATTAATCACTTCCCTCTCCACACTTAGATTATGCAATGTCCTCATTGCATTTATAATAAAAGAATATAATAAATAAAGGACATATTTGAGAATAAGGAAAAGAGTGATGTTACTTGATTGTAGGATCATAGAATAATTGCGGAGCACTTTTGCGGACTTCTTTTGAATTGAATATAAATAACTTGACAGAATATTAAATAATGCAAAGTATAACACAAACATAATATTTTATTAATAACTTTCATTACTTAAACAATTGAACATTTAGGAGCTATATTGCTCTTACATTCATAATTAAACAAGTAAAACAATAAAACACTTAGAAATGACATAGTCCTAAATAACATATATAGGGATAGGTAGTTTTGATTATAGAGTCGGTTACGCGAATCATTCTTCTAACAGAATTACTCCTTAGGCTTATTTTCCCCACACTTATTCTTTTCATACTCATTTAACATCTTAATTTGTTGCAAGAAATTCAATGTGGTGTCAAGACCCCTATGAAACGACATTTCAAATGAGACACTTAACTCATGGATATGTTTTCTTACTTCGATGCTAAGCTTATATTGCTCTTTTATAAATTCAGTTACTATTCTATCCACGGTAAAGTCATTATCATCCTCTTTATCCACTTTAACCATTTTCATATTCGAACGAGGAACTTTAGATCTTGGGACTAACGGAATAGATTCAAATATAGCACCATAATGAATAGTTAACGAATTATCAGCATAGTTAATGGTGGCACGAGCAGTAGCTAGAAATGGAGATCCTAGGATTAAAGGAGTTATCGGATCTTCTTTCATGTCCATAACAACGAAATCAATTTTATATAAAGCATACCCAACGATAACTTCAACTTGTTTAACAATCCCCAACGGTTCATGTAAACGACTATCAGCAAAACACACATTTCCTTTGATTGGTTCCAATGATGGAAATCCTAAACGATTGTAAACGGAAAAGGGCATAACATTAATGCTAGAACCAGTATCAGCTAATCCCATAACAGGAATTAGACCACGAATTAAGCAAGGGATTTGAAATTCCCCTGGATCAGTACGCATAACAACAGGGATTTTAGGTGATGCATATGGATCTACCGGATTAATTTTGAATGAATAAAGAGGGCGGAAACCATCTTTTCTTCTTTCTTCCAACTGTTTCATAGTATCAGCTAACCAATCATCTTTATTTTCACATTTCAGTTTTTCAGATTTTTCACTACTAACTTCATTATTCTCATCAACCTTTTTATCAACTTCTTCTTCCTTCTCATCAAACAACTCATGCATGAAAATTGTAGAGACCCGTCCTAATCCATTCGGACGAAGTCCATATTGATTATAAACGATTCATAATAGTTGATTACATCGCGAGGTACTTGACCTCTATATGATACATTTTACAAATATTGCATTCGTTTTTAAAAGACAAACTTGCTTTACATCGAAAGTTGACGGCATGCATATCATTTCATAATGTATCCAACTATAATTGACTAAATAATAATCTTGATGAACTCAATGACTCGAATGCAACATCTTTTGGAATATGTCATGAATGACTCCAAGTAATATCTCTAAGATGAGCAAATGCACAGCGGAAGATTTCTTTCATACCTGAGAATAAACATGCTTTAAAGTGTCAACCAAAAGGTTGGTGAGTTCATTAGTTTAACATAAATAATCATTTCCATCATTTTAATAGACCACAAGATTTCCAGTTCTCATAAATATACGTTCCATGCATAGAGACAAAAATATCATTCATATGAATTGAACACCTGGTAACTGACATTAACAAGATGCATATAAGAATATCCCCTATCATTCCGGGAAATCCTTCGGACATGATAAAAACAACATCGAAGTACTAAAGCATCCGGTACTTTGGACGGGGTTCGTTAGTCCCAATAGATCTATCTTTAGGATTCGCGTCAATTAGTAGACTGGTTTACTAATTCTTAGGTTACCAAGTAAAAAGGGGCATATTCGACTTCGATCATTCAACCATATAATGTAGTTTCGATTATTTGTGTCTATTTCGTAAAACATTTATAAAAATTGCGCATGTATTCTCAGCTCAAAAATATAAAGGGTAAAAAGGCAAATGAAACTCACCTATTGTATTTTGTAGTAAAAATACATATGACTATATTGAACAATTGAACAATGCAGGGTTGGCCTCGGATTCACGAACCTATATCATTTGTATATATATTAAAACCTATAATAACAATTAAGCAAGTATATATATTAATATTAATATACTTAATAATTTGTATGTGATATTAATAAATAAATTAGTTATAACTATTTTATATTCATTAGATAAATAATTAATATTTATATATATGATTATATTTAAAATATGTTTATCCATTATATGTAATTTAATTAATATTTATAATAATAACATTTCATTTAAAAATAATATGTAATATTAATATAGTTATGATACATGTAAAAATATATTTTTATATAAATATCATTTGTTTGGTAATATTATAATAATACTAAAATAATGATAATAATAATAATTCATTGTAACTTAATCATTTTCATGATGTTATTTGTATCTATATTCTTTATGTTTGTAATTATAATAATAATAATGTTAATAATTATAATAATATTGTTAATAATAATGTGTTAATGATAATAATAAAAATAATAATACTTAATACTTATACTAATAATAATATTAATAACATTAATAATAGTAGTTTTTAATAAAGATGAAAAGTTTATTACTAAGATAATAAAAATAATACTCTTGATAATAATACCTACTACATAATAATAACGATCTTATTGCTAATGATAATATTAATTACAATATTACTTACTACTACTACTAATATTAATAATATTAGTGATAATAATAATAATAATAATCACCATAATGGAAATTATAATTATACATGATAACTACTACTTATAATAATAATAATAATAATAATAATAATAATAATAATAATAATAATAATAAGAATAATAATAATAATAATAATAATAATAATAATAATAACATTAATAATAATAGTAACAATAATAATTATAACAACAATAATAATAATCATAATAATAACAATTATAATCATAATAGAAATTTTAAAAGTGGAAACTACCTTCAAAGCTCTTTTCTAAAATTTTTTTTGCCCTGAGCCGGGCTCGAACCCGAGACCTCATGCTACACCCCTAACATCCTTAATCATTCGACCAAGGTCAATTTTCTGATTTATATTGCACTCTGAATACATTTAACCTCTTCTTTCTATTTCCCTTCTCCTTCAACAATATCAACCAACAGAGATTGATCCAGGTACATAATGAATCGTTTTTTTTTGGATTTAGTGACAAATCATAAACGAGCATAATTGTTATTTCAATTTAACAATCACTAAAAGAAAAAAAAATATAATCAAGCTTAAAAAAAAGTGTTGTTGTTACGGTTTTTCTTAAAAAAAAAATATTTGATTAACGATTTGATAACGTTTTAGACAAAATTTATAACACGAAACACAGTACAAATCAATACTAGAAACTATGGGAAACATCAATTTAACTCAAATCGAAACAGAAAACTCGAATTTGGCTCAAGAACAAAAGTTGACTTTTTGAAGTTTAAACTTTGACTACGAAATTCGGGCTTGATATAACGAATTGAAATTTGATATTTTGAAGAAAGTTTAAGTAGACAATTCCCAACAAAACTACATTTACAGATTTTAAAAAGTGTTTCGAATCGAGGTTTTCAAAAAAACTGAACCAACACAGAAACTGTGGACCTTTTATTTATATTTACCTGTTTTTATTTTTATTTTTTCGATTTGCAGAGATAACGAATCACTAAATGGAGGTTCCCAATAATAGAATTCAACTGATTATTTATTTTATGTGATGATAGATCCGACAGAGGTTCACGAGCTGGGAGCAGGAAAGAAACAAAAAAAATAATAATAGGGATAATAGATACAGAGGTCACACGTGCATATTTAACAGATCCCTACTGTTTTTTTTAGTTAATATTTATAATTAATAATAATAATATATAATAACAATACTATTAATATCTAATAATATTAATGAAATTAATAATAATAATAAATATAATATTAATGAGAATAATAATTGTAAAAAAATGATAATAATAATAATAACAATACCATACTAATTATGATAATATTAATATTTTACCGATAATAATAATAATATTAGTAATAATAATCTAATATATATATCCAATTTCATCTTTATATGTTATAAAGTGATATTATGAATACAAATATTGATATTTGATGATACAAATAACATTACTACAACAATTATATTTGTATTTAAATTTAATTTATTAATATCACATATTATTATGTAATATTTAATAATTATATAATATGTATTATAACATATACTGAATATTATATATTTATACATTTTAATATAAATATATTATAATATTTATTTGCATACTAATTATATTATAGTTATGTATGTAATTATGAAAAAATATAAATGTTTTATATGTGTAAGTATTATATATATTTACTAAAATAGTACATTATTTCATCATAGATATATTATAAATTTCTACATATACATAATATAATAATTATATATAAAATCATATATATATATATATATATATATATTTATATTTATATATATATGTATACTACCATATATATACAATCATGTTTTAAATGTTAAGTAAATGATTAATTATGTATATTAAACAATTAACTACAAAGTATAACATTGTACATTTAATATTTTGATAACTTTGGTAAAATATGTTTGAACCATTTATATACAATATACTATATATATTCAAAATGAAAATCTTTAGTTATTAAATGTTATCTTTTATAATAACTAAACTACTTAATAGTTCATTAATACTAATATAATTATTTATATATATAATTATTTATATTTACATTCTTAGTTACAATTAAAGGTTCGTGAATCGTCAGAAATAGTCAAAGGTCAAATGTTATCATGAAATAGTTTCAAAATTTTGTTACTCAATATAATAGACTTTGCTTATCGTATCGAAATCATATAAAGATTAAGTTTAAATTTTGGTCGGAAATTCCCGGGTCGTCACAGTACCTAACCGTTAACGAAATTTCGTCCCGAAATTTGAGTGAGGTGGTCATGGCTAACAATAAAAATGTTTTCATGACGAATATGAGTTGGTAAATAGATTTTTATCATCATTGAGTAATATGGTAAAAACAATTCGTTTATTCGAAGAGCACGAATGAAGTTATCACAAAAGAGCGAAATGAAGTGAGTATAGGTTCATCTTGACTTTTGACGTAGTCATAGTTGAATTCCGGAATTCAAGGGATTAAAGAAAATCTTCGAAATCTATAAGATCTGATTCTTCGAATTTTAAGGGAATTAGGATCTCTTTAATTAAATCCGGTCATCTGTCTCAATTGTTGCGTCTGATTTTTCCTTTATAAATTAAACTCTTCCGTTCCATTATTCTCACCATTCCTATACTTTCCTTCTTAGTTCATACATCCAAATGATTATGAAAATGCTTCATCCAGTACTAATTCTTGATATTTTTTTTTCTAATTATCATTTCTGTCATCCTTCTTTTCAATCTCCCTCCAGAAGAACCTGTTTACTTCTACTATTACCTTGGGGTGATACTATTCTTAATTATACCGTGTCTTTATATTGCTATTCGTATTAATATCCACGGTTTGTAACCTCCGTGTTTTTATTGGGCTTAATATTTTCTCTTATATTTTGGAGCTCTTTGCCTTTTTATTATCCTCCCGACCTCTAGTAAGGCGAGTAACGATCCAGAATTCGTAAGTACGAAGTTTCTAATGAACTTAATGTCTTAAACAAGAAAGAACGTAATCGCACGATTTGATTTGTCAAATTACCAGAATCACTGAGAATAGAACTATCAAGAATATACTTTCTTGATATGTTCAGAAGTTAAGTAGAATGAAAGATTTATGTAACATGGCACATGATGACGTTATAATCTGTAAATCATCACGTTCTATTAGAAACTCATCATGACTTACTGTAATATAATCACGTTGATCAAGTGTCATTATATTATATTAATTCATGCATCAATTTCTTTACATTTCTCCAGAATTCATTCATAAATTAAACTTAGATTTTACAGAAGTTTCCAATATAATGAAACACAGGAAGCACGAAGAGGTATATAATTTCGGACGAGAATATTTATGAAAATATCCTCAGAAATATCGAAGATATTTATGATGATATTTTGGAATTTCCAAGTTTGAAGGTTGATGAAGAAAAATTTTCCGCAAGATTTTAACATGACTTCGGAGCAAGATATTCTCTAAAGATTTCATCGGATCCAGAATTACCTGGATGCTTTGAATATAGGGTTTGGTCCTTGTATTTGTCCTCGGTCTCCTTCAGGGTTAGCTCAATCCATTTTCCAGTTCCAACTTTTCTAAGCTTTTCAAACATACTATTCTTATTATCAAACTTCCGATGATTAAGGTCATTTACGGTTGTCTACTGTTTATGTTGCTTCATTCACCTTTTTCAACATTCAGGGTATTGATTTGTAGACTGAGTGCTTTTCAGAATTTCAGAATGAAAGATCATAATTCTAAGAGATAAATGTTATACATATAACAGTTGATGTAGATATGCTGCGAGTTTTCAAAGTACTGATTGCCGATTCCCGATAATTGGTATGGCAATTCTTGTTACAAGATTGCGGATGAGTATATGATAGGGTTTTAATGAATAATTATAATGATTTTTCGGAGAGGCTAAAGTCAAAGGTAATGGAGTTGCTGGTACATCTGCTGGTAATGTGGTGGAACATAAAAGGTTTCCCGGTAACAAGGATGAAGGGAAAACTTGTATCAAAGTTATAATAAGGCTTATTCGAATGAAAGTCGAAGTTGACTTGCTGGAGCTGTGACAAAACTGACTACTTGGAAAGGGATTGCAAAGTTATTTTCGGTAATAACAATGCCAAAGGAGCTAGTACAGATATGTGTGAAACGTTTATTTAGATTCCGAGTGTTTTCAGATGCATAGCTATATACATCAAGCTTTTCTTTCGTAGACGAAGTGCGGTTGGTTCATCCTCTCGATTGAGGTGTTTTCAAGAATCATGAAAGGTTTGAACGCAGATTGTAATCGTCAAGATACAAATGAGGTTTAAGATGAAATCAAGTGGCAAACTTGAAGAATTGTTTAGTTTCATATATTATAATCAATATTTTAATTCATTTTAATTGTCCAATGTTATTAGTCCACAGTCAATAGTCCACAGTTGACAGTCCAATAATTCATATATAGTTTAATATATAATATTCGAACTAATTAATACGTATCGTGACCCGTGTACATGTCTCAGACTCAATCACAACTCAAAGTATATATATTATTATAGAATCAACCTCAACCCTGTATAGAGAACTCGATCATTACTGCATATAGAGTGTCTATGGTTATTCCAAATAATATATATATATGCGTCGATATGATATGTCAAAACCTTGTATACGTGTCCCGATATTTAAAGTGCGTAAAATAAATACAGAAATTAAATGACGATAAATAAAATTGCGAGAATATAAATTGCGATAAATAAACTGCGATAAATAAATTGAGATAATTAAATTGCGATAAATAAATTGCGATAAAATAAAATGTGATACAGAATTAACAGTTAGCTAGGAACAGTTAGCTAGGATCTTGTTAGCGTGGTTTCTTAACAAAATTTTATATTGTTAACTAGTCTATTTCTAATCAATTTTTATTGTGTCCATTATTTCTTCATTATGCCACTTGTTGGATTCTGATAGATCAAAATCCAAATATGAAATTGAATGAAAAGGGTTATTCTGCGGTGAACGGATACGTATATCGGTGGTTGTAAATAGGATAGTAAATGACTGTTAAATTAGATTTGAAAGAATGTACAGTGTACTTATTAATGTGAAATCTAAGTATTCCTCGGGTATTACCTACCCGTTAAAATATTTTCACCATTAACAGTTTGTACGAAAGAATTTTTAATTACAATCTTTATGAAACAATATATATACATATATATTTTCTTCAGACGTAATCATAGATTTAATGAGTCTATGTGATATTAAACTCATTAGATTTACGGCTAGAACTAGAGTACATAATCTCTAAAACATTAGAGATTACATAATCGCAATGAAGGACGAAGATAGTTTATGTAGAACGATTCGTAGAACGATGATTATGCTTGAGGTATAGATTGCGAGGTTGAGACGTGTGATGATGTTGTTGTTGGTACTGGTTATGCTGCTGGTGTTGCTGATGGTGGTACTGTTGCTGTCTGTGCTACAAATGTTGTTGGTGCTGAGGTTGGTGATGACGTTGGTGTAGTAAGTATAGCTTGTAGATCACGCACCATTCTTGTCAGGTTTTCTATCCTACCCTCTATCATTTCTATCCATCCACTCATCTGATTTGATAGATCTTGATTATCAATTCAAAGTTCCCTAACTTCTTCTAATATTCCCCTTCGATTGGTATTCGGAAGTAGAGGTTGAATATTTTACGAGATTGCAGTAACGCGACCTTCGAAGTGGAAAACTTTAGCAAGAAGGGTGAATACAGTGTTGCGCATAGGTTCACCGGTGAGTACATCGTTTTCTCCGATGTTAGGAGGTAAGTTTGATTCACAGTAGGGCTCACCTTCTACATTTCTCCATCGAGTGAGTAACTCTCGGACCCACCCCTATCTCCTCCAGAAAGAAAAATAAGTAAATGGTTGAGGCACTTCTGGTTCATTGACTTCGGAGTCTGCTTTAATATACATCTCGAAATCGGTTTCGAAACTAATGGAATCCAAGATAGGTGTAGGATCCATCTCTCACGATCAGTTAAAGAGTTTTGATATGAAATGATTTTCGAATATTGAATGATATTCTAATTATATATAGAATATCTATATTATTTCCAAAGATCCCGTGAATTACGGAGAAAATTAAGGAAACGTGTCAGATAAAGTCTACAGTGATAGATACGCTAAGATATGGATTAGTAGATATGCTAAGATATGAATTTTGTCTATACACTATCCATGCAATCAATGCAGTAAGATGTGTCTAGACTAGGAATGATAAGCAGATGATTTCCGACTAGAAATGATAAGCAAAACTTTTGACATGCAGACACGGTCGAAGTCCAGACTCACTAATGCATCTAAATAACTATCAGTTAGACACACTAATACAAGACCTGGTTCGCTAAGACCACCGCTCTGATACCAACTGTAGAGACCCGTCCTAATCCATCCAGACGAAGTCCATATTGATTATAAATGATTCATAATAGTTGATTACATCGCGAGGTACTTGACCTCTATATGATACATTTTACAAATATTGCATTCATTTTTAAAAGACAAACTTGCTTTACATCGAAAGTTGACGGCATGCATATCATTTCATAATGTATCCAACTATAATTGACTAAATAATAATCTTGATGAACTCAATGACTCGAATGCAACGTCTTTTGAAATATGTCATGAATGACTCCAAGTAATATCTCTAAGATGAGCAAATGCACAGCGGAAGATTTCTTTCATACCTGAGAATAAACATGCTTTAAAGTGTCAACCAAAAGGTTGGTGAGTTCATTAGTTTAACATAAATAATTATTTCCATCATTTTAATAGACCACAAGATTTCCAGTTCTCATAAATATACGTCCCATGCATAGAGACAAAAATATCATTCATATAGATTGAACACCTGGTAACCGACATTAACAAGATGCATATAAGAATATCCCCTATCATTCCGGGAAATCCTTCGGACATGATAAAAACAACATCGAAGTACTAAAGCATCCGGTACTTTGGACGGGGTTCGTTAGTCCCAATAGATCTATCTTTAGGATTCGCGTCAATTAGTAGACTGGTTTACTAATTCTTAGGTTACCAAGTAAAAAGGGGCATATTCGGCTTCGATCATTCAACCATATAATGTAGTTTCGATTACTTGTGTCTATTTCGTAAAACATTTATAAAAATTGCGCATGTATTCTCAGCCCAAAAATATAAAGGGTAAAAAGGCAAATGAAACTCACCTATTGTATTTTGTAGTAAAAATACATATGACTATATTGAACAATTGAACAATGCAGGGTTGGCCTCGGATTCACGAACCTATATCATTTGTATATATATTAAAACCTATAATAACAATTAAGCAAGTATATATATTAATATTAATATACTTAATAATTTGTATGTGATATTAATAAATAAATTAGTTATAACTATTTTATATTCATTAGATAAATAATTAATATTTATATATATGATTATATTTAAAATATGTTTATCCATTATATGTAATTTAATTAATATTTATAATAATAACATTTCATTTAAAAACAATATGTAATATTAATATAGTTATGATACATGTAAAAATATATTTTTATATAAATATCATTTGTTTGGTAATATTATAATAATACTAAAATAATGATAATAATAATAATTCATTGTAACTTAATCATTTTCATGATGTTATTTGTATCTATATTCTTTATGTTTGTAATTATAATAATAATAATGTTAATAATTATAATAATGATAATAATGATAATAATATTGTTATTAATAATGTGTTAATGATAATAATAAAAATAATAATACTTAATACTTATACTAATAATAATATTAATAACATTAATAACAGTAGTTTTTAATAAAGATGAAAAGTTTATTACTAAGATAATAAAAATAATACTCTTGATAATAATACCTACTACATAATAATAACAATCTTATTGCTAATGATATTATTAATAACAATATTACTTACTACTACTACTAATGGTAATAATATTAGTGATAATAATAATAATAATCACCATAATGGAAATTATAATTATACATGATAACTACTACTTATAATAATAATAATAATAATAATAATAATAATAATAATAATAATAATAATAATAATAATAATATAATAATAATAATAATAATAATAACATTAATAATAATAGTAACAATAATAATGATAACAACAATAATAATAATCATAATAATAACAATTATAATCATAATAGAAATTTTAAAAGTGGAACTACCTTCAAAGCTCTTTTCTAAAAAAAAATTTGCCCTGAGCCGGGCTCGAACCCGAGACCTCATGCTACATCCCTAACATCCTTAACCATTCGACCAAGGTCGATTTTCTGATTTATATTGCACTCTGAATACATTTAACCTCTTCTTTCTATTTCCCTTCTCCTTCAACAATATCAACCAACAGAGATCGATCCAGGTACATAATGAATCGTGTTTTTTAGGATTTAGTGACAAATCATAAACGAGCATAATTGTTATTTCAAATTAACAATCACTAAAAGAAAAAAAATATAATCAAGCTTAAAAAAAACTGCTGCTGTTACCGTTTATCTTAAAAAAAAAAAATATTTGATTAACGATTTGATAACATTTTAGACAAAATTTATAACACGAAACACATTACAAATCAATACTAGAAACTATGGGAAACATCAATTTAACTCAAATCAAAACAGAAAACTTGAATTTGGCTCAAGAACAAAAGTTGACTTTTTGAAGTTTAAACTTTGACTACGAAATTCGAGCTTGATATAACGAATTGAAATTTGATATTTTGAAGAAAGTTTAAGTAGACAATTCCCAACAAAACTACATTTACAGATTTTAAAAAGTGTTTCGAATCGAGGTTTTCAAAAAAACTGAACCAACACAGAAACCGTCGACCTTTTATTTGTATTTACCTGTTTTTATTATTTATTTTTTCGATTTGCAGAGATAACAAATCACTAAATGGAGGTTCCCAATAATAGAATTCAACTGATTATTTATTTTATGTGATGATAGATCCGACAGAGGTTCACGGGCTGGGAGCAGGAAAGAAACAAAAAAAAAATAGAGATAATAGATACAGAGGTCACGCGTGCATACTTAACAGATCCCTACTGTTTTTTTAGTTAATATTTATAATTAATAATAATAATATATAATAACAATACTATTAATATCTAATAATATTAATGAAATTAATAATAATAATAAATATAATATTAATGATAATAATAATTGTAAAAAAATGATAATAATAATAATAACAATACCATACTAATTATGATAATATTAATATTTTACCAATAATAATAATAATATTAGTAATAATAATCTAATATATATATATATATATATATATATATATATATATATATATATATATATATATATATATATATATATATATATATATATATATATATATATCCAATTTCATCTTTATATGTTATAAAGTGATATTATGAATACAAATATTGATATTTGACGATACAAATAACATTACTACAACAACTATATTTGTATTTAAATTTAATTTATTAATATCACATATTATTATGTAATATTTAATAATTATATAATATGTATTATAACATATACTGAATATTATATATTTATACATTTTAATATAAATATATTATAATTTTTATTTGCATACTAATTATATTATACTTATGTATGTAATTATGAAAAAATATAAATGTTTTATATGTGTAAGTATTATATATATTTATTAAAATAGTACATTATTTCATCATAGATATATTATAAATTTCTACATATACATAATAAAATAATTATGTATAAAATCATATATAGATTTATATTTATATATATATGTATACTACCATATATATACAATCATGTTTTAAATGTTAAGTAAATGATTAATTATGTATATTAAACAATTAACTACAAAGTATAACATTGTACATTTAATATTTTGATAACGTTGGTAAAATATGTTTGAACCATTTATATACAATATACTATATATATTCAAAATGAAAATCTTTAGTTATTAAATGTTATCTTTTATAATAACTAAACTACTTAATAGTTCATTAATACTAATATAATTATTTATATTTATAATTATTTATATTTACATTCTTAGTTACAATTAAAGGTTCGTGAATCGTCGGAAATAGTCAAAGGTCAAATGTTATCATGAAATAGTTTCAAAATTTTGTAACTCAATATAATAGACTTTGCTTATCGTATCGAAATCATATAAAGATTAAGTTTAAATTTTGGTCGGATATTCTCGGGTCGTCACAAAAATTACCTCATCACGATCAAGACCTCGAACTTTAGCATCTTTTGATTTATCTTCTTCAGTAGCAGTCAACTTCTTTATTTCGATATTATATTCTTCCTCTTCCATTTCAAACTCTCATAAGTACCTTAAACCAGGTTCATAAACATCAACCCTATTTACTTCTCTAATCACATTCACCTTTTAAAAACGAACTTCTTTAGAAACTTCAGATTCAGCAGGAACTTTACCCTCGACAAGTTTGAATAACTTAGCAACATTGCGCTCTAAGTTTTGATTGGACGCTTGATGATTATTTTTCACTTGGGAAAGTTGAGCTTTTATGTTATCATTAGCTTCATTTTGATTTTTGATGAAAGTGATGATACTTTCTTCAAGATTATACTTCTTATCTGTTTAAGCAATAGAAGAATTTGGAATGAAAGGTGCTCTAACAGGAAAAAAACCAGGTGGGTTTTTATTATTAGCAGGATAAGGTGTATTATATTTATTTTGGTAGTTTGGGTTTCCTTGAAATTGATTCACATACGAAACATTCTCGACTTGCTCCATAGTAAGACTAGCAACACAATCTTTCGTAGTATGAGGACCTTGGAATTTTTCACAACCTACCTTGATCATATGCATTTCTTTGGTGAGCTTTTCAATCTACCTTCCGAGATTACCCAACTGCACATTCATAGCTTTAACCATATCTTCAGGATCATAACTAACAGATTTTATCGAACGAGAAATATCTAAGTCTTGATGCCATTCATGGGAATGAGAAGCCAACTTATTAATCAATGTTTTAGCTTCCTCGGCGGTTTTACTCATAATGTTTCCTCCAGCAGATGTATCAATCTCTCTTCTTGTAGCAATATCACAACCTTTATAGAAAGTAGTTACTTTTTTAAACTTATCCAAACCATGCTGTGGACAACCTCTAAGAATTTGACCAAATCGAACCCAAGCAGAATAGAGAGACTCGTCTAACTAAAATTAGCAATTTCAGTTTGAAGAGTGACAGTTTTGGATGCAGGAAAGAATCGAGTGAGAAAATTTTCAACTATCGTATCCCAACTAGTAATATCTTCTTCAGGTAACGAGTTTAACCATTCCCTAGCTTCATCTTTTAATGACCATGGGAAGAGACAAAAATAGATGACATTACTTTCCACATTATTAATGTTAAACAAATTACAAATATCTTTAAAATTCCGAATGTGAGCATTAGCATCTTCCTTTTCAGTACCCCTAAATTGGTTATCCTTAAGCAAATGAAAAATAGGACCTTTAATATCAAAATTTTCTTTTATAACAGGCTGGGTAATAGCATGACCTAATCCTTCCCGACCCGCTTTCATTAACGCTTCCATTGAATCAGTCATTTCAATTTCTGAACCAAAAAGAGATCCTAAATTTGAATCAGGACTAGAAGGTGGACTAGATAATGAATCATAATTAGAAGTAGTTCCTTCATTGAAATTTAATTTCTTAACAATATTCGAATCCTTAGAAGGTTTAAATAATATATCGGGATTTTGTAACATATCTTGTAAGACTGGTTTCTTGGATCGAGTATTCATGTGATCTAAAATCATAAAAAGAAATGTTTTAGTCAAAAAAAATTTAGACCTTAAAGGATATATATATATATATATATATATAAGTTTTGAGTTTATTCTAATTCCTCTTGTAATATTTAAGAAGTATATTAGTAAAATTTAAATTAATAAATATAATAAATATTAATGATATAATTAATAATATAAATATTAAATAATAACTTTTATCGCATAACAACGAATACTCAAACATTTCAATACTTAAGTGACCCGTCAGCGTCTAGGTTCGAGCAGGAGCCTTTAAATCGGAACCCCAACAACCCTCCCCTAAAGGAAGACAATCATCACCTGTTTTTAAGAAATATCAATAACCAAAGTATATCTAATTTTCGTATTTAGCGAGCTCCCCGGCAGCGGCGCCAAAAAGTTGATGTGTTGAAAGTGCGTGCGGTAGTGCTTAACTATTCTTCAACTTTTAAATTTATAAAACCTTTTATTATTACACTTTAACACCCTAACGAGCAACAAAACCCGATCACATGTAGTAATTTAGGTTATCGTTCCAAGAGAGCTTAGATGCAGATAAGAGTTGTTTTATTATTTAATTCTTATTAAAGAATTAAAGATATATTTTTATGTCTTTTTATGGGATAGATTCTTATCTCTTAGGAAAGAGATGCTTTAAAAGATAAACAAAACAATAATATATAGCAAGGAATTGAAGATTCAAAATAAGCAAATAAAAGTAAAAGTAGTTAGATGAACAACCAACTCATACGGGAATCATATTAGGCAAGTTTCATAACTTATATTAAGACAAAGTAGAATAACAATCATAGACCAATTATTATCCCTTAATAGGTTAAGCTAGTGTTGCATATCATTCAACAAGTAGGACTTAAAGCATATGCTAGATATGTGATGTGCATAACTAACATCTTAATTCTTCATGTCCAATTCAATTACATGATACACATTAATCTTGAGATGAGGATCAATATGCAAATAGACTGACAAATCATATAAGCTATTAAACACCAAGTAGATCAACTCAAGTTACTAGCTGAAAGTCAATTACTACTAAGTTCTCATGCAATCATTAATTAAACAAATCCAAACAAAGGTTCTTCGATTAAGCCTAACAATATCAAATTCTATTATATAAGCGTAATTCCTTTTAAACAAGTTTATCACTATTAAGCTTTTTAACTTAATTACATGCAATCCAATTTAACAAGTTTGATGGACTAGATCTAAACAAGTAGCATGAATCGAATAATAGATCATCGGATTAAGTACTAATCAATCCTAAAATCATGTTATCTAATCATTAAGGATGGCAAACAAGTGTATTTAAGCAAAACAAATTTGAAACAATTCAAATATCATTACAGAAACTCGACCATACAGATCTGGAAAAGAACCAGAAACTGTACGGATAAAGCACACGAAGCCATCGGCTTCCTTCCAACCAAGCCGGTGGCTTGGAGGGTGAGGTCGACGGCTTCATCTGATTCCCAGATGAAGTTCAGTTTTCGTCCACATAACCACTATGAACGCTTAGTTCATAACAGAAGAAGAATAGAAAGAATTACAATAAATAAAATAGATAAAACATTAAAGTAAGGATAGAATCATACCTTAAAAATGTAGATGTAAGAAACTTGAATTAAAAACTTGGATGAATCTTGATTACCATGAATAAATCTAACCTAAGGGTTTAGAGAAAATCCTAAAAAGAAAAACGAACTAACCAGAATTATTGAATTCTGAAAACTACCTATGAAAACTGAGACCAGAGGTCTTTATTTATAATGTTCAGAGACGGTGGCCAAGCCGGCGGCTTCAATGAGAAGCCAGCGGCTTTCCTTAGGTCGGTGACTCCTTCTGCAAGTTTAACTTAATCCGCAAGCTCAAATCTTTTAACCGTCATAATTAAGCCGGCGGCTTCTGGGAAGGCCGGTGGCTTCAAAGATCCGCCAAATCTTCTTGATTTTGTTTCCATTTTTACTTGAACTTGGTTAGCAAGTTGAGAAACCGTGTTCATTAGGCCAGCGGCTTCAAGATGAAGCCAGCGGCTTCCTTTGCTTTTTACTTGATCAACAAGTTCTTTCAATTTCACAGAGATTCTGGAACATTCTGGCATATTCAGCTCCAAGCCGGCGGCTTCCTTAAATCCTTGTCGGCAGCTTCCTTAGCCTTTTTGCAATTTTCTCTGTTTTTGATCCTGTTTGATACATAACTTTGATAAAATCATTAGAAATACCTTTTTCCCCTTTTTACTCATTTTAGTTTGTTTTGGGATAAAAATGACTCTAAAATACTAAGATAACTCTTCAAAATGTTATTAAAATACTGTATAATTTAGGAGTTATCAGAGAAGTTGGTGGTGTTGGTGGTGGTTGGTGGGTTGAATTGGTGGTTGGTGGTGGTGGTTGGTGTTTTGCGGTGATGGTTGTTGGTGTGCAGTGGTGGTGGTGGTGTGTGTAGTCATGATGGTGTGTGTTGGTGGTTGGTGGTGATGGTGGTTGGTGGTGGTAGTGGGTGGTGGGTGGTGGTTGGTGGTACTGATTGGTGATGGCGGGTGGTGGTGTTGGTGGTGGTTGGTGGGCTGTGGTGGTGGGTGATGGTTGTTGGTGGGTTGTGGTGGTGAGTGGTGGTGGTTGGTGGTTGGTGGTGGTGATGGTGGTGGATGGTGGCGGTAGTAGTAGGTGGTGGTGGTTGGCGGTGGTGGTTGATGGTTGTTGGTGATAGTGGTTGGTGGTGGTGGGGGTATCTGTTGGTGATGGTGGGTAGTAGTAAGGGTGTGTGGTGGTGCGGGTGATGGTGGTTGGTGATGGTTGGTGGTGATTGGTGGTGGTCGTGGTGATGAGTTAGTGTTGTAATGAATATTAACAAGCATCGAGGTTAGTCGCGCTTCGCCGCGGGCGAAGTGCGGCTAACGTTTTAAATACTGAAGTTGAGTAAATGGAGATAATAGTAAGCATCGGGTAAATGGAGATAATAGTAAGTATAGTGATATATTATTGCAGTAATTTTACAAACAAAATGTCATGTTGGTTTCTAGTGCTACTTTAATGTCCGTTACTACATAATCTGTACATATTTGTTACGATGCATACAGTGAATTTACTGCCAAAACTACATGCTTGTCATTTTTTTCTTAAGGCGCATTCACTCTTCCTTTTTCTCCGTTTCCTTTGCTGGTGTATTTGTGGGGTTTAAATTTTCGTTAATGTTTTTACTATGTTAGTAATTTATGAAATTCTACATTTATTTTGTATTATAAATGATATGACCAAAACGGACGATTTAATTTATGCAGTGTCGTTAGGTCGCAAAGCGTCAGAATCAGTTACCAAGAGGGAGTAATGGTTTTATCATTTATATTTAGCTGGGTTTCCTAGCTATAATTCACGTACTTATCTTCTCTTAAACGAGTAAGTGGTAAGTATAACTTAGGTTCGTATTTTTGTATGTTTGCTCAGTTATGTGGGACAAAAGTGCCTAAATAGTTAACCCTAGCGACAAGTGGTAATAATTAAACTTAACTAAGGTATTACAAACGATAAAGATAAAAAGGGATAGGTATGAAGAATAGGATACTGGGGGAGAGCTGTTAAAAGAGTTAAAATTCCTAGAATGAACACTAAACCTCAATCAACCGGGCTATGAACCTAATTGATTTGTCACTAAGAGTTTAGGCCTTGAAGAATCTGGCTAAGACGGAAATCCTAACTCCCAATGTTAACCTTAGAGGGTTTTAACGACCTTATAGATAGAATCCTAGGTACATGAATAAAGTGGTACATCCCTAAAGGAAAGTCTCAGCTTTTCTTAATCCTAGTTGGTTTAACTACAGTAACATTCCTTCACTTAATACTAAGTTATGCCTTAACATTAACAGATGTGCAATGTTAGATATCCTAAGGTACTGCTAATTGGATTAGAGGTTTGATAACGCCAAAATCATGCATGTTTATTGTCGTTATTTCGAACCAAAGTTGTATCATTTCATATGTAATTGTTGTGCTTATATATTGTAATTCATGAATATTAGTAAAAGTCCGTTGTGAGTGAATAAATGAAGACTAACAGCGAAAACAGCGTTAAAACGAAGATTGGACGCGAAAAATAACCTGAAACAGCTGAAATAGCTTCAGATGCGGCGCATCTATGCCCAATTAAATCATGGCAGTTTGGGATGCGGAGCATCAGACAATTCTGGAGCTAAAACAAAGGAGATGTGGCGCATCTGAAAGAGATGCGGCACATCTGATCAAATGGTGGTCAGTTTGCTTAACTTTTGAGCCTATTTAAGAGGACCTTTGGTTACATATTGGAAACACCTTCACTATAATGTTCTCCCTCAGTTCTAGTCTGATTTTCAAGGTTCAAGGAAGGCTACAAGGTCAATCTCCACTCTTTCAACATCAAGATCAATCTAGGATCATTCATCACTATTGGTATTATTGTTCTACATCTTTTTAACATAAATTCAATTTGTATTAACTGTTTCATTAGTTCTATTATGATTATGTTTGGCTAAAAGCCTTGTGTGTTTGCTTCAATGTAAGATTTATGGCTTGGGATTGTTCTATATTTTGATGTTATGCTAGTTACATATATGTTTGATTGATCAAGTAATCTAGTCCAACAACAAGAACCATAATTATGATTGTTTAGTTCTTCACTTCAATTACATAAATTGTAAACCAATTAATGTGAGTTAACTGGGTAAACAATTTATGCTTCAATACATCTAGTTATCTAGACGGTTAGATACATAAGCTTAAGTGATTTCGCTATGTGTTTAATCCGCTAATTGAATGAGTTCCAAAGCAACATAATCATGAAATTACCTCAAGTGATTGTTGTAGTTTAGGTTTTACGTGAGTTTAACCAGGTTGGGTCTAATTAGTTAATCAATCTAAATCACCATGTCCTTCAAGAAATCCATTGTTGTAACTATCTTTACATCCTAGTTCAATTATACGAGTTATGACTTGATTTATGTGAGTTTATGAAAGGCCATAACTTGTACTTCAACACCTAGTGATCTAGTCACCTATATGTGAGTATAGGAGGATAATTGAATGATATTTAGGTTTTACAATCTTGTAGTTTACTTAGAGTGATCTTAGTAAACTAGATTTTATGTGAATTTAACCAAGAAAGAATCCTGTTGATTAAACATAGTTCTTAAGTTTGTAGATATTGTGAAATTGATATAAACTACTCAATTGTAACTGTAAAATAAATGTTTCAATTACAAAAGAACAATCACCGTCGTCTATCAAGCATAGAAGTAAACACCACATTCTCATTCTTGTTATTTACTATATTTTAATTACTGTTTTGTTAACAGAAATACAACTTCAAACACAAATCCCCCTTTAGAATAATTAATCGTTGTAAAGTCCTTAAAACAAACTCCTCCATGTGGATCGAACTGGTCAATTTACTTGCTAGTTACTGCATGATCGGGTTTTAGTTGCCTGTATTATGTGTTAATTGTTAAGAAAATTGTCTACATTTTAAAGGTTACGTCTAAACACATCAACTTTTTGGCACCGCTGCCGGGGAACGGTTTTGTTCAAAGATTTTAATAGACTTTGAATTATTCGATCCTTTTGTAGGAATTCAATTCCTAGAAAAGTTACTTTTTATTGTAAGCTTGTGTTTTTCCAATTGGTTTTTTTGTGGTGTTGTGATTGCAGAATAGGTATTAATGCATGAATTTACGTTCTTCCAACACTGATTAACTCCTTCATATCCTGAACCCGAATGAGATTTTCACGAACGCTTAAGAGCTCAAGAAGTAGTGTCTCTCACTGAGGTTTAGAATCACTTTCATTAGATTCTAACTCTGAACCAGTTATTCAACCGGTCATAGAGCCAGTTATTAAGGAAGAGGAAGAGATGGCTGCTATAAATCAAATGATGGATGCATTAATAAGGGCAACAAAAACAGGTCAAGGCCACGCAATTATTCAACCTGTTATGTCTGACGGTTTTGAAATCAAGGGTCAATTTCTCCACATGGCGACTACTACATGCCAATTCGGTGGAGCTCCGAATGAGGATGCTAACGAGCATCTTCGTAAATTTATAAGCATTTGCAAGCTATTCAAAATCAAAGATGTCACCGATGATGTCGCATGTTTAAAAATCTTTCCATGGTCGTTAAAGGATGATGCAAGAGATTGGTTAGACTCATTGCCCGAAGGTGAAATCGAAGATTGGAATGATATGATGGACAAGTTTTTGTCGAGGTTCTTCCCTGCCTCAAAAGCAGCAAAGTTACAAAGCGACATAAATTACTTTAAGCAAAAGCCTAATGAAACTCTTTATGAAGCTTGGACCCGATTCAATAAGATGCTTAGAGTGTGTCCTCAACACGAGTTGAATACATTCCAAAAGGTTCGAATATTCTATAAAGGGATTAATGTGGCTATTCGAAAAGATATTGATTTTGCAGCAGGAGGTTCAATTATGAAGAAAACACCCGAAGAAGCTAACACCATCATGGCCGATACAGCAGCACATTCTCATGATTGGCATCAAGAGATGGAGTTTTCTAGATTAACAACGGTTGCTAGTGTTAAAAGCAACGATGAAATAGCTGCGGTAAAAGTTCAATTAGCGAATTTTGGAAGGCAAATTGAGAAGATGACCAAGGAAATGCATGCTATCAGGGTAGGGTGTGAATTATGACAAGATCCTCACCTTAATAAGGATTGTGATCAAACAACAATGGAAGAACAAGCTAATTTCTTAGGTTATTTACGAAAGGGTGAAATGAATTTCGATGATTTTCTAGCGGTTGAAGCAATGAATAGGAAATATCCTCCTATCAATAGTTATCAAATAGGAGGAGCTTCAGGTTCCAACAATAATAATTACCAAGGAGGAAATTCAGGTTACCAAAATAATAGGAATTTCTCAAATCAAAATCCAAGAAATGCACCACCGGGTTACAATCACCTAAACAATCGAAATCAACCTCAACGAAATTACCAAAATAACTTCCAACACAATTAACCACAACCACAACCACAAACACAACCACAAGCACCTATACAACCACAACCCGAGAAGAAATCCGGTTTAGAAGATCTTTTGAGAGATTTTATTGTTAAGCATGAGCAAAATGCAGAACTTCAGACTCAGCAAATTCAAAATCAACAAGCTATGATTCAGAATTTAGAAAGAGATGTTGGAAGGATCTCACAGTTGTTATCAGAGAGACCACCGGGTGCTCTCCCCTCAAATACTCAAGTGAATCCCAACAATAGTCAAACAAGGAATGAGAATGTAAATGCTATAACTACTAGAAGTGGTTTAACTATTAACCCAGAGACTCGTAAGTCCTCAAAAGTTCCTTTGTCTCCTTCTATTTTGCAGGTACCCGTTGATGTAGATGAGCATGTTGAAAAAGAGCAAGAAAAAGATGATCCACCAGAGATCATATTAAAGAAAAGTGAAGAACCACCAGTGAAGGTGTACAAGGCACCTATTCCATACCCGAAAGCATTGAAGAAAGACAAACTCGCGAGCCAATATCAGAAATTTACAGATATGATCAAGCAAATTAGCATTAACATGCCACTCGCGGAGGTTCTTAGGGGTATGCCCCATTACGGGAAGTTTTTAAAAGATCACATATCCTCGAAGGGTAAATACCATGAAGTTTCTGCCACATTCCTCCATGAGGAGTGTTCGACCATCCTGAAAAAGCAAAATGTACCTCCAAAATTGGGAGATCGTATGATGGGTGATTCGGTAGTGTACGATGTACTAGACGATCTAGGAGCAAGTGTTAACCTAATGCCTTACTCGTTATATTTAACACTTGACTTAGGAGACTTGAAACCATCCCAGATGGGTATTCGATTAGCAAACCAATCATTTGATACTCCCATAGGTATAGCCGAGGATATTCTTGTGAAAGTTGACTCACTTGTCTTTCCCGTTGAATTTGTTATTCTAGAAATGTAAGAGGACACGGAAGTTCCTATCATTTTAGGGCGTCCTTTCCTTAACACTGCAGATACTATCATTAATGTCCAAAAAGAATAATTAAGTCTAGGTGTGGGAAACGATAGAGTCATTTGTCACATTGACAAGGCCATGAAACGACCCAATTCTACCGATGACTCTTGTTTTCAAATTGATGTTATAGATCTTTGTGTTGAGGATGAATTGCAGGAGCTACTTGAAAATGATGCCTAAGGGTTTGCCTCGATAGGTGAAAGTGAATACTTCAATGTTGATGAAGATTTTGATGAGTTAATGAAGGTGGTCACGGATGATGAGACCGTAGAAAAAGAAATTCCCAAGGAAGAGGAATCATTTGAAGATATCGGGAATAAAGATAGATTCCGTATTAAGAATTCCTTGGAAGAACCACCCATACTAGAGCTTAAGGAGCTACCCAAACACTTAGAGTATGCTTATCTCAAAGGTACATCTCAATTACCGGTAATTATTGCTTCACATCTTTCCGGTAACGAGAAGGGTAGGTTAATCTCTGTTTTGAAAACCCATAAAAAGGCTATAGCTTGGAAAACGACCGACATTCTAGGGATAAAGCCGTCTTATTGTACACATAAAATCCTCCTTGAGGATGACTTCAAACCAGTAGTACAAAGACAACATAGGTTAAATCCCAACATGAAAGAGGTTGTTAAAAAGGAGGTAGTCAAGCTTCTTGATGCCGGGTTAATTTACCCTATATCCGATAGTCCTTGGGTTAGTCCAGTACAAGTAGTGCCCAAGAAGGGGGGTACAACCGTTATCCTAAATGAAAAGGACGAACTCGTTCCAACGAGAACGATTACCGGCTGGAGAGTCTGTATTGATTATAGATGTCTCAATGATGCCACAAGAAAGGATCATTCCCGTTGCCTTTTATTGATCAAATGATTGAACGATTAGCGGGGAAAGAATACTATTGCTTTCTTGATGGTTTCTCCGGTTACTTCTAAATTCCAATTGATCCCAACGACCAAGAAAAGACCACATTCACTTGTCCTTTCGGTACCTTTGCTTATCGCCGCATGCCATTTGGTTTATACAATGCACCCGGAACCTTTCAAAAGTGCATGATGGCAATCTTTGATGATATGGTAGAGGATTGTATGGAAGTCTTCATGGATGACTTTTCTGTTTTTGGAGACTCCTTTGAATCATGTCTTGTTAACCTTGAACGTATGCTTATCCGATGTGAGAAAGCAAACTTAGTCTTAAATTGGGAAAAATACCACTTCATGGTGAAGGAGGGCATTGTTCTTGGCCATAAAATATCTCGTGCAGGAATATAAGTAGATAAAGCTAAAATTGAAATTATCTCTAAGCTACCTAAACCGTCGAATGTCAAGGCCATTAGAAGCTTTCTTGGTCACGCGGGATTCTATAGGCGATTTATCAAAGATTTTTCTAAAATCGCCCGCCCAATGACCAACCTTCTTAAAAAGGACGCTCCATTTGACTTTGATTCTAATTGCAAGAATGCATTCTCCATTCTAAAATCAAAACTCACACAAGATCCCATTATCGTATCTCTGGATTAGAGTATGCCATTTGAGCTAATGTGTGATGTGAGCGACTATTCCTTAGGACAACGTCACGATAATCATTTTCGCCCAATTTATTATGCAAGTAAAACTCTAAAGGGAGCTCAAATTAATTACACAACCACGGAAAAAGAGCTCCTAGCGGTTGTTTTTGCGTTTGATAAATTTTGATCATATTTGGCGTTGTCCAAGACCATTGTTTACACGGACCATTCAGCCCTTAAGTACTTATTCTCGAAACAAGATGCAAAGCATCGTCTCTGTAGTGACCCGGACTTTTCCATGTTTATATATATTAATTGAGATTGATATTTACATGATTAAATGTTTCCAACATGTTAAGCAGTCAAACTTGTTAAGACTTGATTAATTGAAATATGTTTCATATAGACAATTGACCACCCAAGTTGATCGGTGATTCACGAACGTTAAAACTTGTAAAAAAACTATATGATGACATATATATGGATATATATATATATAGTTAACATGATACTATGATAAGAAAACATATCATAAAGTATATTAACAATGAACTACATATGTAAAAACAAGACTACTAACTTAATGATTTTTAAACGAGACATATATGTAACGTTTATCGTTGTAACGACATTTAATGTATATATATCATATTAAGAGATATTCGTACATCATAATATCATGATAATATAATAATTTAAAATCTCTTTTGTTATTATAAACATTGGGTTAACAACATTTAACAAGATCGTTAACCTAAAAGTTTCAAAACAACACTTACATGTAACGACTAACGATGACTTAACGACTCAGTTAAAATGTATATACATGTAGTGTTTTAATATGTATTTATACACTTTTGAAAGACTTCAATACACTTATCAAAATACTTCTACTTAACAAAAATGCTTACAATTACATTCTCGTTCAGTTTCATCAACAATTCTACTCGTATGCACCCGTATTCGTACTCGTACAATACACAGCTTTTAGATGTATGTACTATTGGTATATACACTCCAATGATCAGCTCTTAGCAGCCCATGTGAGTCACCTAACACATGTGGGAACCATCATTTGGCAACTAGC
The DNA here is from genome assembly GCF_046630445.1 of Rutidosis leptorrhynchoides. Taxonomy (NCBI): domain Eukaryota; kingdom Viridiplantae; phylum Streptophyta; class Magnoliopsida; order Asterales; family Asteraceae; genus Rutidosis; species Rutidosis leptorrhynchoides. The sequence goes on along the minus strand of NC_092343.1, from coordinate 384,568,547 downwards.
ATGAAATATCTCATAAGATTACAAAAATATGAGTAATCATTCATGACTTATTTACATGAAAACAAAATTACATATCCTTTATATCTAATCCATACACCAACGACCAAAAACACCTACAAACACTTTTATTCTTCAATTTTCTTCATCTAATTGAACTCTCTCAAGTTCTATCTTCAAGTTCTAAGTGTTCTTCATAAATTCCAAAAGTTCTAGTTTCATAAAATCAAGAATACTTTCAAGTTTGCTAGCTCACTTCCAATCTTGTAAGGTGATCATCCAACCTCAAGAAATCTTTGTTTCTTACAGTAGGTTATCATTCTAATACAAGGTAATAATCATATTCAAACTTTGGTTCAATTTCTATAACTATAACAATCTTATTTCAAGTGATGATCTTACTTGAACTTGTTTTCGTGTCATGATTTTGCTTCAAGAACTTTGAGCCATCCAAGGATCCATTGAAGCTAGATCCATTTTTCTATTTTCCAGTAGGTTCATCCAAGGAACTTAAGGTAGTAATGATGTTCATAACATCATTCGATTCATACATATAAAGCTATCTTATTCGAAGGTTTAAACTTATAATCACTAGAACATAGTTTAGTTAATTCTAAACTTGTTCGCAAACAAAAGTTAATCCTTCTAACTTGACTTTTAAAATCAACTAAACACATGTTCTATATCTATATGATATGCTAACTTAATGATTTAAAACCTGGAAACACGAAAAACACCGTAAAACCGGATTTACGCCGTCGTAGTAACACCGCGGGCTGTTTTGGGTTAGTTAATTAAAAACTATGATAAACTTTGATTTAAAAGTTGTTATTCTGAGAAAATGATTTTTATTATGAACATGAAACTATATCCAAAAATTATGGTTAAACTCAAAGTGGAAGTATGTTTTCTAAAATGGTCATCTAGACGTCGTTCTTTCGACTGAAATGACTACCTTTACAAAAACGACTTGTAACTTATTTTTCCGACTAGAAACCTATACTTTTTTTGTTTAGATTCATAAAATAGAGTTCAATATGAAACCATAGCAATTTGATTCACTCAAAACGGATTTAAAATGAAGAAGTTATGGGTAAAACAAGATTGGATAATTTTTCTCATTTTAGCTACGTGAAAATTGGTAACAAATCTATTCCAACCATAACTTAATCAACTTGTATTATATATTATGTAATCTTGAGATACCATAGACACGTATACAATGTTTCGACCTATCATGTCGACACATCTATATATATTTCGGAACAACCATAGACACTCTATATGTGAATGTTGGAGTTAGCTATACAGGGTTGAGGTTGATTCCAAAATATATATAGTTTGAGTTGTGATCAATACTGAGATACGTATACACTGGGTCGTGGATTGATTCAAGATAATATTTATCGATTTATTTCTGTACATCTAACTGTGGACAACTAGTTGTAGGTTACTAACGAGGACAGCTGACTTAATAAACTTAAAACATCAAAATATATTAAAAGTGTTGTAAATATATTTTGAACATACTTTGATATATATGTATATATTGTTATAGGTTCGTGAATCAACCAGTGGCCAAGTCTTACTTCCCGACGAAGTAAAAATCTGTGAAAGTGAGTTATAGTCCCACTTTTAAAATCTAATATTTTTGGGATGAGAATACATGCAGGTTTTATAAATGATTTACAAAATAGACACAAGTACGTGAAACTACATTCTATGGTTGAATTATCGAAATCGAATATGCCCCTTTTTATTAAGTCTGGTAATCTAAGAATTAGGGAACAGACACCCTAATTGACGCGAATCCTAAAGATAGATCTATTGGGCCTAACAAACCCCATCCAAAGTACCGGATGCTTTAGTACTTCGAAATTTATATCATATCCGAAGGGTGTCCCGGAATGATGGGGATATTCTTATATATGCATCTTGTTATTGTCGGTTACCAGGTGTTCACCATATGAATGATTTTTATCTCTATGTATGGGATGTGTATTGAAATATGAAATCTTGTGGTCTATTGTTACGATTTGATATATATAGGTTAAACCTATAACTCACCAACATTTTTGTTGACGTTTTAAGCATGTTTATTCTCAGGTGATTATTAAGAGCTTCCGCTGTCGCATACTTAAATAAGGACAAGATTTGGAGTCCATGCTTGTATGATATTGTGTAAAAACTGCATTCAAGAAACTTATTTTGTTGTAACATATTTGTATTGTAAACCATTATGTAATGGTCGTGTGTAAACAGGATATTTTAGATTATCATTATTTGATAATCTACGTAAAGCTTTTTAAACCTTTATTAATGAAATAAAGGTTATGGTTTGTTTAAAAATGAATGCAGTCTTTGAAAAACGTCTCATATAGAGGTCAAAACCTCGCAACGAAATCAATTAATATGGAACGTTTTTAATCAATAAGAACGGGACATTTCAGTTGGTATCAGAGCGTTGGTCTTAGAGAACCAGAAAATTTGCATTAGTGTGTCTTATCGAGTTTGTTAGGATGCATTAGTGAGTCTGGACTTCGACCGTGTTTTCTTTAAAAATGATTGCTTAACATTTTTGTTGGAAACTATATATTTTTTAACATATGAATATTATGTGATATATTAATCTCTTAACGTGTTTGATATTATGTGATAGATGTCTACCTCTAGAACAAGTCCCATTGACTCACCTAATAATAATGAAGAGTCAAATGTAAATTGGAATGATTCGTGGACTGATTCACAAGTTCCCGAAGAGGAATCGGAAGAAGAGTCGGAACCGGAAGAAGAATCGGAACCGGAAGAAGAATCGGAACCGGATGAAGAAATAGAACCGGTGGGGGAAATAATAAAACGGTTAAGTAAAAGAAAATCCTCAACCAACCGACCAAGGTTAATTATGGTCAATGGTGTTTCCGCCAAGGAAGCAAAATATTGGGAGGATTACCAATTCTCCGATGAATCGGATTCCGACGAGAATTCCGATGATGTTATAGAAATTACCCCAACTGAATTTAAAAAGGCAAAAGAAGATAATAAGGGAAAGGGCATAAAAATAGAGAAATCTAATTCCAACCCCGATGAACTTTATATGTATCGTCAACCCCCGAAGTCCTTAAGTTGTAACAATGACCCGGGAACCTCTAAACCACCAGGTTTTTCTAAACCAATGTGGAAAATTACGGCTCGTATTAGGGGAACATCATATATCCCTAGAAACTTGGCAAAACGAACCAAAACCGAAGAAGAAGAAACGAGCGAGTCGGAATAAGATAGTTGTATTCGTGTGGTGTAATATATGTAATATAGTGTGCTTATGCTTTATGATATATGTAAAAATTGCTTGTATTAATAAGTATTTTTTTTATGAATCTAACTCTTGTCTATTTTACAGTTTAAAAACACAAAATGGATAGACAACCCAATATTTTAAGAGACCTACCCAGAGACATGATTGATGAAATCTTGTCTAGAGTCGGTCAGAATTCCTCGGCACAACTATTTAAGGCGAGATCAGTTTGTAAGACATTCGAAGAACGTTCCAAGAATGTCTTGGTTTATAAGAGACTTTCGTTTGAAAGATGGGGGATATCACATTGGGAAACCCATAAGTTACGATGTGTTTACTTTGACGCATATATTGCGGGGAACCCAAATGCTATTTTACGCAACGGGTTAAGAAATTATTTTGACTCAATATATCCGAATATTGGACTTCGTGATTTAGAAAAAGCGGCTAACATGCAACATAAAGAAGCATGTTATGCTTACGGATTAGTAATGTTCGCTTCTCACCAAAGTGAGAACAAGAACATCGGGCTACAACTATTAAACAAAACGTTTCCACAAGTGACGGAGTCGGTAATTGGGGTAAGAAATGAGGTTTTTAGATTATTACGGGACTGTTGGACATTACGTAACCCTCGTCCCTTTGATGACGTTACAACACGCTGTCTTATCAACGGCCATAACGGTTATGTTGCACAAGACCAAGGATGGGAAGTAGTCCTAGTAAAACCAGAATGCATGACTTGTTTCTGGACGTATGAATTACGTGTCTTTATTGCCTTTGCTGAACGACTTGTGTACTAGCTAGAATTGTCTTTACAACTATCTTGTATCAAAGTTATTGTGTGCTATATTTCATGCTTTATGTAAAATAAGCGGTATTGTAAGTTTGTAAAATATTGTATAAAAGTTTGAACGCGAAATATTATTATAATCAGTTTTTCATATAGAATTGTAGTAGTTGAATTGTATATTAGCTACTAAGTATGAACTTAAAGGGTAGGTACTACCCGAATTTAAACTTATAAAACGCTAATATGAAGAAAAAGCTTTTATAAATGAGTTCATATTATGCTACGAAATACTATTAACTACTCTTAATATTCTGTATGATTAACTTGTTCCATTTAACTATTTTGAAGGAAATGGCACCGACTACTCGACACACCGTGAATATGAATGAAGAGGAATTCCGTACTTTTCTAGCTTCAAACATAGCCGCAGTACAGGCTGCGCTACATACCAACAATAACCTTGGATCTAGCAGTACAGGAAATCGTGTAGGATGCACCTACAAAGAATTCACTGCCTGCAAACCTTTGGAATTTGATGGAACCGAAGGACCGATCGGATTGAAACGGTGGACCGAGAAGGTTGAATCGGTGTTTTCCATAAGTAAGTGTACTGAAGAGGACAAAGTGAAGTACGCTACGCATACCTTCACAGGTTCTGCGTTAACATGGTGGAATACCTATCTAGAGCAAGTGGGACAAGATGATGCGTACGCACTACCGTGGTCAGCATTCAAGCACTTGATGAACGAGAAGTACCGTCCCAGAACCGAGGTCAATAAGCTCAAGACAGAACTTAGAGGGTTACGAACCCAAGAATTTAATATTACCACGTACGAAAGACGATTCACAGAATTGTGCCTATTGTGTCCGGGAGCATTCGAAGATGAGGAAGAGAAGATCGACGCGTTTGTGAAAGGATTACCGGAAAGAATCCAAGAAGATATAAGTTCACACGAGCCCGCCTCCATACAACAGGCATGTAGAATGGCTCACAAACTAGTGAACCAGATTGAAGAAAGAATTAAAGAACAGACTGCTGAAGAGGCCAATGTGAAGCAAGTCAAAAGAAAGTGGGAGGAAAACGGTGATAAGAATCACCAATACAACAACAACAGCAATTACAACAATAATCGCAACAATTATCCCAACAATCGCAACATCAATCGCAACTACAACAAACGGCCCAACAACAACAACAACAACAACAACAACAACAGCAACTACAACAATCATCCCAACAACAATAATAACCGCAACAACAACAACAATCAGAAGCAACTATGCCAAAGGTGTGAAAAGAATCACTCGGGGTTCTGCACCAAATTTTGCAACAAGTGTAAAAGAAATGGTCATAGCGCGGCGAAGTGTGAGGTCTACGGACCAGGGGTTAATAGAACGAAAGGAACAAATGGTGTCGGAACGAGTAATGGCGGAGCAAGTAGTGTCGGAGCAAGTTATGCCAATGTAGTTTGTTATAAATGTGGAAAACCAGGCCACATTATTAGAAATTGCCCGAACCAGGAGAACACGAATGGACAAGGCCGTGGAAGAGTTTTCAATATTAATGCGGTAGAGGCACAGGAAGACCCGGAGCTTGTTACGGGTACGTTTCTTATTGACAATAAATCTGCTTACGTTTTATTTGATTCGGGTGCGGATAGAAGCTATATGAGTAGAGATTTTTGTGCTAAATTAAGTTGTCCATTGACGCCTTTGGATAGTAAATTTTTACTCGAATTAGCAAATGGTAAATTAATTTCAGCAGATAATATATGTCGGAATCGAGAAATTAAACTGGTTAGCGAAACATTTAAGATTGATTTGATACCAGTAGAGTTAGGGAGTTTTGATGTGATAATCGGTATGGACTGGTTGAAAGAAGTGAAAGCGGAGATCGTTTGTTACAAAAATGCAATTCGCATTATACGAGAAAAAGGAAAACCCTTAATGGTGTACGGAGAAAAGGGCAACACGAAGCTACATCTTATTAGTAATTTGAAGGCACAAAAACTAATAAGAAAAGGTTGCTATGCTGTTCTAGCACACGTCGAGAAAGTACAAACTGAAGAAAAGAGCATCAATGATGTTCCCATTGCAAAAGAATTTCCCGATGTATTTCCGAAAGAATTACCGGGATTACCCCCACATCGATCCGTTGAATTTCAAATAGATCTTGTACCAGGAGCTGCACCAATAGCTCGTGCTCCTTACAGACTCGCACCCAGCGAGATGAAAGAACTGCAAAGCCAATTACAAGAACTTTTAGAGCGTGGTTTCATTCGACCAAGCACATCACCGTGGGGAGCTCCTGTTTTGTTTGTCAAGAAGAAAGATGGTACATTCAGGTTGTGTATCGACTACCGAGAGTTGAACAAACTTACCATCAAGAACCGCTACCCACTACCGAGAATCGACGACTTATTTGATCAACTACAAGGCTCGTCTGTTTATTCAAAGATTGACTTACGTTCCGGGTATTATCAAATGCGGGTGAAAGAAGATGATATTCCAAAGACTGCTTTCAGAACACGTTACGGTCATTACGAGTTTATGGTCATGCCGTTTGGTTTAACTAATGCACCAGCTGTGTTCATGGACCTTATGAACCGAGTGTGTGGACCATACCTTGACAAGTTTGTCATTGTTTTCATTGATGACATACTTATTTACTCAAAGAATGACCAAGAACACGGTGAACATTTGAGAAAGGTGTTAGAAGTATTGAGGAAGGAAGAATTGTACGCTAAGTTTTCAAAGTGTGCATTTTGGTTGGAAGAAGTTCAATTCCTCGGTCACATAGTGAACAAAGAAGGTATTAAGGTGGATCCGGCAAAGATAGAAACTGTTGAAAAGTGGGAAACCCCGAAAACTCCGAAACACATACGCCAGTTTTTAGGACTAGCTGGTTACTACAGAAGGTTCATCCAAGACTTTTCCAGAATAGCAAAACCCTTGACTGCATTAACGCATAAAGGGAAGAAATTTGAATGGAATGATGAACAAGAGAAAGCGTTTCAGTTATTGAAGAAAAAGCTAACTACGGCACCTATATTGTCATTGCCTGAAGGGAATGATGATTTTGTGATTTATTGTGACGCATCAAAGCAAGGTCTAGGTTGTGTATTAATGCAACGAACGAAGGTGATTGCTTATGCGTCTAGACAATTGAAGATTCACGAACAAAATTATACGACGCATGATTTGGAATTAGGCGCGGTTGTTTTTGCATTAAAGACTTGGAGGCACTACTTATATGGGGTCAAAAGTATTATATATACCGACCACAAAAGTCTTCAACACATATTTAATCAGAAACAACTGAATATGAGGCAGCGTAGGTGGATTGAATTATTGAATGATTACGATTTTGAGATTCGTTACCACCCGGGGAAGGCAAATGTGGTAGCCGATGCCTTGAGCAGGAAGGATAGAGAACCCATTCGAGTAAAATCTATGAATATAATGATTCATAATAACATTACTACTCAAATAAAGGAGGCGCAACAAGGAGTTTTAAAAGAGGGAAATTTAAAGGATGAAATACCCAAAGGATCGGAGAAGCATCTTAATATTCGGGAAGACGGAACCCGGTATAGGGCTGAAAGGATTTGGGTACCAAAATTTGGAGATATGAGAGAAATGGTACTTAGAGAAGCTCATAAAACCAGATACTCAATACATCCTGGAACGGGGAAGATGTACAAGGATCTCAAGAAACATTTTTGGTGGCCGGGTATGAAAGCCGATGTTGCTAAATACGTAGGAGAATGTTTGACGTGTTCTAAGGTCAAAGCTGAGCATCAGAAACCATCAGGTCTACTTCAACAATCCGAAATCCCGGAATGGAAATGGGAAAACATTACCATGGATTTCATCACTAAATTGCCAAGGACTGCAAGTGGTTTTGATACTATTTGGGTAATAGTTGATCGTCTCACCAAATCAGCACACTTCCTACCAATAAGAGAAGATGACAAGATGGAGAAGTTAGCACGACTGTATTTGAAGGAAGTCGTCTCCAGACATGGAATACCAATCTCTATTATCTCTGATAGGGATGGCAGATTTATTTCAAGATTCTGGCAGACATTACAGCAAGCATTAGGAACTCGTCTAGACATGAGTACTGTCTATCATCCACAAACTGATGGGCAGAGCGAAAGGAGGATACAAACGCTTGAAGACATGCTACGAGCATGTGTTATTGATTTCGGAAACAGTTGGGATCGACATCTACCGTTAGCAGAATTTTCCTACAACAACAGCTACCATTCAAGCATTGAGATGGCGCCGTTTGAAGCACTTTATGGTAGAAAGTGCAGGTCTCCGATTTGTTGGAGTGAGGTGGGGGATAGACAGATTACGGGTCCGGAGATTATACAAGAAACTACCGAGAAGATCATCCAAATTCAACAACGGTTGAAAACCGCCCAAAGTCGACAAAAGAGCTACGCTGACATTAAAAGAAAAGATATAGAATTTGAAATTGGAGAGATGGTCATGCTTAAAGTTTCACCTTGGAAAGGCGTTGTTCGATTTGGTAAACGAGGGAAATTAAATCCAAGGTATATTGGACCATTCAAGATTATTGATCGTGTCGGACCAGTAGCTTACCGACTTGAGTTACCTCAACAACTCACGGCTGTACATAACACTTTCCACGTCTCGAATTTGAAGAAATGTTTTGCTAAAGAAGATCTCACTATTCCGTTAGATGAAATCCAAATCAACGAAAAACTTCAATTCATCGAAGAACCCGTCGAAATAATGGATCGTGAGGTTAAAAGACTTAAGCAAAACAAGATACCAATTGTTAAGGTTCGATGGAATGCTTGTAGAGGACCCGAGTTCACCTGGGAGCGTGAAGATCAGATGAAGAAGAAATACCCGCATCTATTTCCAGAAGATTCGTCAACACCTTCAACAGCTTAAAATTTCGGGACGAAATTTATTTAACAGGTAGGTACTGTAGTGACCCGGACTTTTCCATGTTTATATATATTAATTGAGATTGATATTTACATGATTAAATGTTTCCAACATGTTAAGCAGTCAAACTTGTTAAGACTTGATTAATTGAAATATGTTTCATATAGACAATTGACCACCCAAGTTGATCGGTGATTCACGAACGTTAAAACTTGTAAAAAAACTATATGATGACATATATATGGATATATATATATATAGTTAACATGATACTATGATAAGAAAACATATCATAAAGTATATTAACAATGAACTACATATGTAAAAACAAGACTACTAACTTAATGATTTTTAAACGAGACATATATGTAACGTTTATCGTTGTAACGACATTTAATGTATATATATCATATTAAGAGATATTCGTACATCATAATATCATGATAATATAATAATTTAAAATCTCTTTTGTTATTATAAACATTGGGTTAACAACATTTAACAAGATCGTTAACCTAAAAGTTTCAAAACAACACTTACATGTAACGACTAACGATGACTTAACGACTCAGTTAAAATGTATATACATGTAGTGTTTTAATATGTATTTATACACTTTTGAAAGACTTCAATACACTTATCAAAATACTTCTACTTAACAAAAATGCTTACAATTACATTCTCGTTCAGTTTCATCAACAATTCTACTCGTATGCACCCGTATTCGTACTCGTACAATACACAGCTTTTAGATGTATGTACTATTGGTATATACACTCCAATGATCAGCTCTTAGCAGCCCATGTGAGTCACCTAACACATGTGGGAACCATCATTTGGCAACTAGCATGAAATATCTCATAAGATTACAAAAATATGAGTAATCATTCATGACTTATTTACATGAAAACAAAATTACATATCCTTTATATCTAATCCATACACCAACGACCAAAAACACCTACAAACACTTTTATTCTTCAATTTTCTTCATCTAATTGAACTCTCTCAAGTTCTATCTTCAAGTTCTAAGTGTTCTTCATAAATTCCAAAAGTTCTAGTTTCATAAAATCAAGAATACTTTCAAGTTTGCTAGCTCACTTCCAATCTTGTAAGGTGATCATCCAACCTCAAGAAATCTTTGTTTCTTACAGTAGGTTATCATTCTAATACAAGGTAATAATCATATTCAAACTTTGGTTCAATTTCTATAACTATAACAATCTTATTTCAAGTGATGATCTTACTTGAACTTGTTTTCGTGTCATGATTTTGCTTCAAGAACTTTGAGCCATCCAAGGATCCATTGAAGCTAGATCCATTTTTCTATTTTCCAGTAGGTTCATCCAAGGAACTTAAGGTAGTAATGATGTTCATAACATCATTCGATTCATACATATAAAGCTATCTTATTCGAAGGTTTAAACTTATAATCACTAGAACATAGTTTAGTTAATTCTAAACTTGTTCGCAAACAAAAGTTAATCCTTCTAACTTGACTTTTAAAATCAACTAAACACATGTTCTATATCTATATGATATGCTAACTTAATGATTTAAAACCTGGAAACACGAAAAACACCGTAAAACCGGATTTACGCCGTCGTAGTAACACCGCGGGCTGTTTTGGGTTAGTTAATTAAAAACTATGATAAACTTTGATTTAAAAGTTGTTATTCTGAGAAAATGATTTTTATTATGAACATGAAACTATATCCAAAAATTATGGTTAAACTCAAAGTGGAAGTATGTTTTCTAAAATGGTCATCTAGACGTCGTTCTTTCGACTGAAATGACTACCTTTACAAAAACGACTTGTAACTTATTTTTCCGACTAGAAACCTATACTTTTTTTGTTTAGATTCATAAAATAGAGTTCAATATGAAACCATAGCAATTTGATTCACTCAAAACGGATTTAAAATGAAGAAGTTATGGGTAAAACAAGATTGGATAATTTTTCTCATTTTAGCTACGTGAAAATTGGTAACAAATCTATTCCAACCATAACTTAATCAACTTGTATTATATATTATGTAATCTTGAGATACCATAGACACGTATACAATGTTTCGACCTATCATGTCGACACATCTATATATATTTCGGAACAACCATAGACACTCTATATGTGAATGTTGGAGTTAGCTATACAGGGTTGAGGTTGATTCCAAAATATATATAGTTTGAGTTGTGATCAATACTGAGATACGTATACACTGGGTCGTGGATTGATTCAAGATAATATTTATCGATTTATTTCTGTACATCTAACTGTGGACAACTAGTTGTAGGTTACTAACGAGGACAGCTGACTTAATAAACTTAAAACATCAAAATATATTAAAAGTGTTGTAAATATATTTTGAACATACTTTGATATATATGTATATATTGTTATAGGTTCGTGAATCAACCAGTGGCCAAGTCTTACTTCCCGACGAAGTAAAAATCTGTGAAAGTGAGTTATAGTCCCACTTTTAAAATCTAATATTTTTGGGATGAGAATACATGCAGGTTTTATAAATGATTTACAAAATAGACACAAGTACGTGAAACTACATTCTATGGTTGAATTATCGAAATCGAATATGCCCCTTTTTATTAAGTCTGGTAATCTAAGAATTAGGGAACAGACACCCTAATTGACGCGAATCCTAAAGATAGATCTATTGGGCCTAACAAACCCCATCCAAAGTACCGGATGCTTTAGTACTTCGAAATTTATATCATATCCGAAGGGTGTCCCGGAATGATGGGGATATTCTTATATATGCATCTTGTTATTGTCGGTTACCAGGTGTTCACCATATGAATGATTTTTATCTCTATGTATGGGATGTGTATTGAAATATGAAATCTTGTGGTCTATTGTTACGATTTGATATATATAGGTTAAACCTATAACTCACCAACATTTTTGTTGACGTTTTAAGCATGTTTATTCTCAGGTGATTATTAAGAGCTTCCGCTGTCGCATACTTAAATAAGGACAAGATTTGGAGTCCATGCTTGTATGATATTGTGTAAAAACTGCATTCAAGAAACTTATTTTGTTGTAACATATTTGTATTGTAAACCATTATGTAATGGTCGTGTGTAAACAGGATATTTTAGATTATCATTATTTGATAATCTACGTAAAGCTTTTTAAACCTTTATTAATGAAATAAAGGTTATGGTTTGTTTAAAAATGAATGCAGTCTTTGAAAAACGTCTCATATAGAGGTCAAAACCTCGCAACGAAATCAATTAATATGGAACGTTTTTAATCAACAAGAACGGGACATTTCAGTCTCATCCGTTGGGTTCTTTTACTTCAAGAATTTGACATTGAGATACGTGACATGAAAGGAGCCGAGAATCTAGCCGCCGACCATTTATCCCGACTTGAAAAATCCTGAATTAGAGAAACTTGATGATACAATCATCAAGCACACATTTCCCCGCGAGTCACTAATGAGGGTTGACAAGGAATCTGAAATCCCATGGTTTGCCCATTTTGCAAACTATCTTGCTTCGGGTATTCTTTAAAAAGGACTTTCTTATCAACAAAAGAAGAAATTCTTTGCGGATTGGAAGACCTATTTCTGGGAATACCCCAACCTATTTCGTGTTGGTGTGGATCAAGTGATTCGCCGTTGTGTATATGGAAAAGAGGCTCAACAAATTCTTGAGCATTGCCATCAAAGGCCAACCGGCGGTCATTTCGGACCAAACCACACAGCAAGAAAAATCCTTGACTTGGGCTTTTATTAGACCATGATCTTTAAAGATGCCCATAACTTCGTTCGGAATTATAATGCATGCCAACGAATGGGCAACATAATGAAAAAGGATGAGATACCTCAAACTGGCATCCAAGTTTGGAAATCTTTGATATTTGGGGAATCGATTTCATGGGACCATTTCCAAGTACTCATAAGTGCAAGTACATCTTAGTAGCCATTGACTACGTATCTAAGTGGGCAGAAGCGAAAACTTTGCCTACAAATGATGCTAGGGTGGTGGTGAACTTCTTGAAAAATCTTTTCTCACGCTTTGGAATTCCAAAGGCACTCATATCCGATCGAGAAACACATTTTACCAACAAATTTCGCGAAAAGGTGTTGAATAAGTATGGCATAACTCATCATTTCTCTACTCCATACCACCCTCAAACGAGTGGTCAAGTGGAGAACACGAATCGTGCTTTGAAACGCATACTTGTGAAGACGGTTGACACCAACCCTAAGATTTGGCAACACAAGTTAGATGACGCGTTGTGGGCTATATGAACTACGTTTAAAACACCAATCGGTACCACATCATTTAGGCTTGTATATAGTAAAGTGTGCCATCTTTCGGTTAAAGTGGAGCATAGAGCATATTGGGCTTTGAAGCTTTGTAATTTGGATATGGAAAAGACAGGTGAAAACCGATTTATGCAAATGCATGAATTGGAAGAATTGAGATTAGAAGCATACGAGAATTCAAGCTCGTATAAGGAGAAGATGAAAAGGTGGCATGATGCCCAATTAAAGGAAGTGAGAGTTTGAAACCGGTGATAAGGTTTTGGTTTTTAACTCAAGATTTAAGTTTTCTCCGGGAAAGTTGAAGTCCCGATGGACGGGACCATATGTGGTGAAACAAGCATTCCCATCGGGATATGTTGAACTATTTGGAAACGGGAACACTTTTAAAGTGACTGGTCATCGATTAAAACTCTATTTGATGGATTTGACACCACAGTTTGAGATGACATCACTTTCTTCCCCAAGGCTAATTAGCTTGGGACGGAGTCGCGTAAACGACTCATTAATAAACTTCACAAATTGTAAATAGTTCCACTCATATGTCTCGCTTGATAGATATTAGTGTTTTAATTTAAATTTTCGAGTTTTAGTGCGAACCAAGTTGTTTAGGGACCTTACAAATTAAACTACAAGAGAGAAATATCAAAAACTGGTGAACCAGGGACAGATGCTGAAGCGACCCGTCTTAATCCATCCGAACGAAGTCCATATCGATTATAAATGATTCACAATAGTTGATTACATCGCGAGGTACTTGACCTCTATATGATACATTTTACAAACATTGCATTCGTTTTTAAAAAGACAATCTTTCATTACATCGAAAGTTGACAACATGCATACCATTTCGTAATATATCTTACTATAATTGACTTAATAATAATCTTGATGAACTCAACGACTCGAATGCAACGTCTTTTGAAATATGTCATTAATGACCCCAAGTAATATCTCTAAGATGAGCAAATGCACAGCGGAAGATTTCTTTCGTACCTGAGAATAAACATGCTTTAAAGTGTCAACCAAAAGGTTGGTGAGTTCATTAGTTTAACATAAATAATCATTTCATAAATTTAATAGACCACAAGATTTCATATTTCCATTTCTCATAAACATACGTCCCATGCATAGAGACAAAAAAATCATTCATATGGATTGAACACCTGGTAACCGACATTCACAATATGCATATAAGAATATCCCCATCATTCCGGGATCCTCCTTCGGACATGATATAAATTTGGAAGTACTAAAGCATTCGGTACTTTGGATGGGGCTTGTTGGGCCCGATAGATCTATCTTTAGGATTCGCGTCAATTAGGGTGTCTGTTCCCTAATTCTTAGATTACCAGACTAAAAAGGGGCATATTCGGTTTAATAATCCAGCCATAGAATGTAGTTTTAAGTACTTGTGTCTATTTCGTAAAACATTTATAAAAGCAGCGCATGTATTCTCAGTCTCAAAAATATATATTGCAAAAGTATTTAAAAAGGGAGCAAATGAAACTCACGCATATAAATATTGTAAAACAGTTAATAAAGCATTTGCATGTATTCTCAACCCAAAAATATAATGAGTAAAAAGGGAGCAAATGAAACTCACCTAATGTATTTTGTAGTAAAAATACATATGACTATATTCAACAACTGAACAATGTAGGGTTGACCTCGAATTCACGAACCTATATCATTTATATATATATATATATATATATATATATATATATATATATATATATATATATATATATATATATATTAACACATATAATTGTGATCGAATAGATTTATATATTATTATTAGTGACATCATTGTTATATTTAATAATTTATAGGTTTCATTAATCATTTAATCAAATAACTCTATCTTATATACTTTAGGTAAATAATTAGTAAAAATATTAATATAGTTAAGTTACATGTATTAAATGTAGTTATTTATATATAAAAATATTTGTTTTTATTATAATAATAATATAGTGATGATAGTAATAATAAAATTAATAATTTTATTTAATTTGTAACTTAATCGTTTCTATAATAATATTTGTATCTATATTCATAATAATAATAATGTTAATAATATTAAAAAATGAAAATAATGATAATAATAATAATAATTATGTTATTAGTCTTAGTAATAATAATAAGTAACCTAAACTAATAATAATAATAATAATAATAATAATAATAATAATAATAATAATAATAATAATAATAATAATAATAATAATAACAACAACAACAACAATAATAATAATAATAATAATAATAATAGTGATAGAAATTAATTAAGAGAGTATACCCCTTAAAAGCTTTTCCTAAAAAAGAAATGCCCTGGACTAGGCTCGAACCCATGACCTCTTTAATAGCAAGCACATGCCCAACCACTCATCTGTCCGTTTTTTATGTGCTTTATACTGCTCGATTATTTATTAAACATGTAGAAAGAATCGTTTTACCATCTTCATCACTCATCTCACCAATCTGGCCCAACATTCTTTTGGCCTAACAAGGGATTCACAAGCCCAACGAAATAACTAAATCATAGTCCAAAATCACAAGTCCAAGGTGATAAAAGGGTTGCTTTGGTTTTTCCCTGGTTCGACAGAACTAAAAAAAAATATATATATATATACACCGCTTCTTGTTTTAACATCCATCATAACTTCATCAATCATCATCATCAAACAACATTATCATCATCGTACCATCCATACTCGAATCACCATCATCATAAATATCGTCTTCTGTTTCTTCCTCGCCATCATCATCGTTTGCATAACTTCATAGTATCATCACCACGTCATCACGTATCCACCGTTCATCACCATCTTCCTTACATAGTGTTGCCACCATCAACTACATTATTTCATCGTCATCATTCATGTTACCGTTTGAAAACAGAATGCTACAGTAACAGAAAGATAAATAGTGTGATAACAGGTTAGTTCGTTTGAGTTTTGAACTAATGAGATTTTCTTGTTTGGGCTGTCTGAACAGAGGCAGTAAGCAGATGCAGCAGCTCATTCGTATCACCATCATTAACGCGACCCGTTACTATTCATCATCTTCTTCATTTTGCTTACACTTTATTCGTGTCAAACCTCAATAGATATGGTAGTAATAGACTGATACAGTAGCAGTGACATGTAGTTGTTGAGTTTTCATGGATTTAACCTAAATTGAAACAAAAAAATAATAATAATAATAATAATAAAAGATGGTGATCGATGAGGGTGGTATTGGGATTGTTCTCTCGGTTGACATTTCCTACAGTAGCCTTGTTCAATGGTGATTGTATTGGTGTTTGAAGAATTAGAAAACAAAAGAAGTCGAGTACATCGGTTGCAAGTTAGATGGGTTTTGAGTGTGATCGGGCAGCAAAAGTAGTTGAGCCGGATAGAAGCAACATATAAATGGTCTCGGTTTAAGGTTCACGATGGTGTTCTTGGTGGTAGTTTATAAAAGAAACAAGAAGACGGTTATGGTGGTTGTTTGAAGATGTTGTGGGTTATAAACCGAAGGAGAAGTTGGCGGTTCATGGTGGAAAGGGTGACCGGCGGTTATGGTGACCGGAAGTGGGGTGGTGGCAGCGGCGGATGTGAGAAGATGGTTGATGGTTTTCTCCTCCCCTCTCTTTCATACACAAACGTAAAGATATATATATATATATATATATATATATATATATATATATATATATATATATATATATATATATATATATATATATATATATATATATACACACACACTAGGTAATATTTATAATATTTATAATATTTAATATTAATAATAATTATATTAATTAACATGTGAATGATTAGAACAGTAACCAGTGATGTACATGGAATTTTACACTGCCAACACTTCTTTTCGGACCGGGTATCATGCACTATTTGAAATTAGGGGCGGATAAAAGTCTTCGAAAAAATCCCAAATTTTTATATTAAGTTTCTTTAATTATTTCAGTCATTATGGTATAAAATTTATTTATTAATTATTAAATAATAACTACATCAACTGTCCCTCTCATTTATGGGTAAAATATAAAAAAATGTTAAAATTAAATAACTAGATCCTAAATACAATTTTAGTAAGCCTAAAATTTATAGAACTCATTTTCGGATCACCGATTATTTTAAACTAACATAAGTTCCTTTTTAACTCGTTTAATATCTATCAAATGACAATTGAGCGTTACCGTCGTTTATTAAATAACTTCAGAATCACAAAATATGTATTCTATATACTTTATTTATATATATATATACTCATTAAATATTAATTATTATATATTATTTTTATTTTTCAACATTGATTATAACAATTACAATATATAATATTTCTTTTTATAATATACATATATAATATATATATATATATATATATATATATATATATATATATATATATATATATATATATATATATATATATATATATATATATATATATATATATATATATATATATTTGTATATATATATATATAATTAATTATATGCATATCTATATATTATATATTAAATTAATAATATTAACTATTCTAATATTATTTTATATATTTATTTTCAACAATGAATTCATATATTATTTCAAATAATATTTCAAATAAGATTATATATATCTATTTACAAATTAGTTATTCGTGAATCGTCGGGAGTAGTCAAAGGTCAAATGTATTCATGTAAATAGTTCTTAACATTTTTAAAACTCAGTTATATAAACTTTGCTTATCGTGTCGAATTCATATTAAGATTGAGTTTAAATTTGGTCGGAAATTCCCGGGTCGTCACAGATGCGCCGCATCTGAAGGCAAATTAAAAGACGACAGTATCAGATGCACCGAATTTTTACAAGATGCGTCGCATATAAACGAGATGCACCGCATCTAGGGCAGATGCGCCACATCTGGTGCTGATGCTTCCTGGCCACGCGATTTTAAGGCACAAAGACGGGTTTTATCCAATTTTTCTCATTTCTTTCACCTACAAACCGACTCCCAACTCATTTTCTCTCTAGGTTTTCAATTCCTAACACCAATTTAATCAAAATCTTGCATCTAATTGCATCTAATCCGACATTCATCATCAGAAAAATAAGTTTAATCTTCAATTATTCATGTTTTCTCATGATTTTCATGTTCTTCATACTTTAATTCGGATTTAGCTTGTTCTAAGTTTAGGGATGTTTGAATCTTCATGTTTTGGTCATTATATGCTTATATTGTTGCTACTAATCCCTATTCATACTCTAATTTCATGATTAATTGCTTAAATCTTTATTTTTGAAATTAGGGTTCTTCATGAATTTGGGAGTTTCAAATTTTTGGCCATTACTTGTTTAAATTGGGATGTTTTAGAGTTTAATTACTAGTATACATTAGCAAATTACCATAAAACCTTGTTGAATTACACGATGTGATGACCCGAAAATTTTTGACTTTTTTAAACCAATTCTCTATACGATTTATTATTTTAACACGTTAAACAAAGTCTGTTAGATTGAGTCTCAAAATTTTAGAACTGTTTCATATATACAATTACCTTTGACTACTCTCGACGATTCATGAATAATTATATGTATGTATATATATATGTACAAGTAAAAACGACTTTCCTACAGTAAAACCCAATTTGCTACAGTAAAAAGTACTTGCTACAGTAAAACACTATTTGCTACAGTAAACACTATTTGCTACAGTGAAACCGTATTTTGCTACAGTGCTACAGTGAAAACACTATTTGCTACATTAACTATTTGCTACAGTAACACTATTTGATGTCGACGAACTAGCAAACAAAAACGGATAAGGCGGCCATGCGATCGCATGGCAAAAACACTGAAAACCCATGCGATCGCATGGGCTACAGTAAACACTATTTGATGTCGACAAACTAGCAAACAAAAGGGGTTCAGCGGCCATGCGATCGCATGGCAAAAACACTGAAAACCCATGCGATCGCATGGGGATAAAAATCAGGAAATGTGCCTATAAAAGGCCAGTTTGTTCGACGATATATATACACTTTATTTTTTTTACAATCAATATTTATATTTATATTATAATTATAATTTTAAATTTAAGTTTAATAATAATAAGATATATGCGAGGGTGTTTTAATTCGGGTTTCTAACCGCTTTAAGCTAAGGAAATATTGGGTATTGTTCGGGGTATTGTTCTTGAATCCAAGGCCAACTATACAGTCGTCTACCATCATTACGTCTACGCAATTTGCCTACAATATTGAATTGCAATATTAAACTGTGAGTTATAGTCTCCCTTTTTAAATACTTTAAATATTTTTGGGCTGAGAATACATGCAATTTATTTTAAACGCAATAAGACACAAGTACATACAAAATTCTACACTGAGTTAAACCAAAAATCCCTTAGCTTTGGTAACTAGTAGCTGCCAGTATATAGGATATGGACTGGTGGGCGCGAATAATTGTATATGGATCCATAGGGCTTGACATCCTCGTCCGAGCTAGAGCGCTAGCCTTTTAACGGACGTATGTTATTTGAGTTTAAGACACGTTGGTTTGCGTGTATTAAAATGAATGGGGTAATTATCACTATAGCGTTAAGTTTAGTTACCAGGGTGCTCTGTTATGTAGAATCTATTGATAAACTTTTGATGAAATCTTGTGGTCTATCTTTATATATGTTTATGACTCGAGCAATTAAACCTATAACTTACCAACATTCGTGTTGACTTTTTAGCATGTTTTATTCTCAGGTCCTTAGAATGCTTCCGCTGTTATGTTCTTGTTGCCTGCATGGAGTCTCTCATGCTTTGTACAAAGTTTATTGCATTCAAAATAAAACTGCGTTGTGTAATAAATAATTGGACTGTGAAATCAACCTGTAAATTAAAGACTTATGTATTTTGGGGTTTTGCTTATACCTAAGCACTCGCCCACATGTTTATAACTTTCTATGTTTAGAAAGTCACTTATTTTTATGAATGCAATATTTTATCAAAACGTATCATATAGAGGTCAAAACCTCACTGTTGAATCAATGATTAACGTGCTGCGTCAATAGCGATTTTGACGGGTCGTTACAGTTGGTATCCGAGCTTGAGGTCATAGGGAACCAGAAATTACATTAGTGTGTTTAACTGGTAATTCTTAGGATGCATTAGTGAGTCTGGACTATGACCATATCTGTTTTTACTGATTTTTGCTTATCATTTGGTCAAAAACATTATATGTGATATATTTATATGCTAACGTAATTGTTGTTTCAATTATGTGATAGATGACTTTCTCTAATCCTATCATTTTGTACGACTCGGAATCGGACACTGAATCTATTCTATCCACAACTGAAAAGGGCGTTCCAATACCTATTAAAGAAGAAATTGTGTTAGCCAGGGAATCTCAACTCCCGGTAAACCCAGAGGAGGTTCCAGCTCCACCCAGCTTTAGTTTTCCGGAGCCACAGTATCGTTGGCATGGACCCATGATCCCTGGAGTAAATGAGGATTGTCCATTTCTAAACAAATATGGACATTGGTCTAGATATACCGCCGACGGGCGGGTTGTGCCGATTACGCCTGGCAGATTTCGGTTCATGACCACCGGCACATATTCTCGCAGTTCGTCATTATATTCTCCTACACATGACTCAGACAGTTCGTCATCAGACGAGATCAGTAAGGAGGAGGATTTCGCTAATGAAATAAAAGAGATCACTAAGGAGAAATTCCAACTTGCTATAGATAATAAAAACAACCACAATAATAAAAAGTCCTTAATTATTAAAAAGGAACATGACCATTCGATCCGTAACCACCCTTATTGTATTAAACCCACTGAGGCAACGGGTACCTCAAAAACCCAACCAAAAATAAAATACAATGCCAGAATGTCTGTCGGACCATGTGCACACAAACAATTGGCAGAGAGAACCAAATGGGAAGAAGTTTCTGATAGTTCTGAATAAACGACATCGCAACCAGAAATCTTCCATGCGCTATTTTATTGCTTATGTGTGCTACTCTATCTTGTTATGTAAAATAAGCATATGTAAAATATCAGTATTGTATGGTATTGTATTATTTTGGTTTATTAATAATAAATGCATGGAATGATTATTTGTATTATTACTACTTCTTATTATTATTATTACATAATAATGTAGTAACTCGCTATAATTTTTCATAGTGGAATATTATTAGGATTTTAGTAGTTAATTCCTTGTACTAGCTATTATGTATGAACTTAACGGGTAGGTAATACCCTAGAAATAATTATAAAATGCTAATAAGAAGAAAAGGATTTTATAATAATTGGTTCATATTATTAATATGCTACGATTAACTATTGACAACTCATTTTACCTATAATATTCTATATGATTAAATTATATCTGTTGTGTTTATTGAAGAAACATGTCTCAAATGTCGGATGCTGAGTTTGAGCAACTAGTCGAGAAACGTGTGAATGAAAGAATTGCTGCAACCGAAGCAGCAAAAGCAACAGCCGAAGCAGCAGCCAAAGCAGCAGCCGTAAACACAAATTCACGAAACGGATGCTCATACAAAACTTTTCAAGGATGCAAACCACAGGCGTTTAGTGAAACTGAGGGACCAGTCGGTCTAACCCGATGGTTTAAAAAAATGGAGTCCGTTTTCAAAATCAGTAATTGTGCAAACGGAGACAAGTCAAAGTATGCTTCGTGCACGTTGCAAGATGGTGCACTTACTTGGTAGAACAATTATGCTAAAGCAGAAGGAATAGATACGGCATATGATATCTCTTGGGAAGAACTGAAAAAGATGCTAATCGAGGAGTACTGTCCTCGAAACGAGATCAGAAAAATGGAATCTGAGTTACGTAATCTGAAGGTTATCGGCGCGAATCTCAATAACTATGAAAAGCGTTTCATGGAACTAGCCTTGTTGTGTCCCGAATTGGTGCCAAATGAGAAACGAAAGATAGAAATGTATATTGACGGTTTATCGATCAATATCAAAGGAAATGTTACATCGTCCAAACCGAATACGATGCAGGAAGCCATGACAATGGCACACCAACTCATGGACCAGATCACAGAGAGTTCGATTAAGGCACCAATTACCGAAGTCAAGACAACTGAAGGAAAGAGGAAATGGGAAGACTATAAGGGCAAAAGTACTCACCTGAAGAAACAAGAAACTTTTAAAGGTAAACAAGATGGGGCAACTACAAGTCCAAACTATAAGAGACCCCATCCATTCTGAAAAAGATGTTACACACATCATGCAGGTTATTGTCAAGTAGTCTGTGATAAGTGCAACAAGAAAGGACATGTGGCGAAAGATTGTTATGCCACCGTTTCTGAAGTAAAGACAAAACCGACCGATGTCAAGAAATGTTTTGGATGCGGGAAGTCTGGTCACTTTATAAATCAATGCCCTGATAAGGAGAAGAACAAAGAACCCACACGTGGGAGGGCATTTAATGTTAGTACCAGTGAAGCACGTGAGGATCCTAATCTTGTCACGGGTACGTTTACCGTTAATAATCAACTAGCTTCTATTATGTTTGATACGGGTGCTGATAGAAGTTATATGTGTAAAGACTTTAGTTCTAAACTAAAATGTGTATCATTACCTCTAGACGATAAATATACTATTGAATTAGCTAATGGTAAACTGATAAAAGCCGATAAAATTTTCCATGGTTGCGAAATAAATCTCGCTGGTGAAACCTTCAAAATCGATTTGATACCCGTAGAATTAGGAAGTTTTGACATAATCGTTGGCATGGACTGGATGTCCAAAACAAGAGCGGAAGTTGTTTGCGCTGAAAAAGCAATCCGCATCCCTCGTAAGGATGAAACGTCATTAATGATTTATGGGGAGAAGGGCAACTCAAAGCTGAACTTTATCAGCTGTATGAAGGCCCAGAAACTTATAAGAAAAGGTTGTTATGCTATTCTGGCACACGTAAAGAAGATCGATACTGAAGAAAGAAGCATTGATGACATGCCGGTTGTAAGAGAATATCCCGGAGTATTTCCAGAAGAATTACCGGTGTAATGACCCGGAATTTTCCGACCAAATTATACTTATGAGATTAATATTTATATAAGTTAAACCATACCAACATGATAAGCAATCCAAATTGTTGAGACTTGTGTTTTTGAAAAGAGTTTTACACAACGTTTGACCGTCCAATATGACTGATGATATCACGAACTATATAACATACGATAATTATACGTTTGTGTATATATATGTATTTATATATATTTAACATGATTTAAGGATGGTTTAACATCTCATTGTGTACTAATGACAATGAGTTATAAGTATATTTTGAAACTACTAACTTAAGTTTTCAAAACGATAACTATACGTAACATTCTTTGATATATATACTTATAATCTATAATGCTTATACATGTATCGTATATATAATGTATTTAATCACTTTTTAAGGACTTAAATACATAAAATAATATAAGTATATTCACAAAATATAGCTATATTTGAATTCTCGTTCCGTTTCCTCAAGATTTCTATACGTATATCTATGGTATATGTACCCGTATCATACCCAGCTTCTATACGTATTTACTATTGGTATATACACATCAAATCAACATCCTAATCAACATTATTACTGCCCTAGATATGAGGTAACTAGGATTTGTCAAGTAGTATGAATTATTAGTAAGAAAACAAAATTAGGAATCCTTTTCTTTCTTTATAAACTAAAAACGTTTTTATAAATGAACACCATTTCTTCACTCCATTTTCTCATATCTACACCCTCATTTATCTCTCAAAATACTCCTAACTTCATACTTGATCATCTCCAAGCATTTTCCCCATCATTTAGCTTCAATTACAAGCCTTAAACACCATAAGAAAACTCTTTCAAGAACATATCAAAATAACCACCCATTTGAAGAAGTTTACTTCCAACCTTTTGATCTAACTCCACCACTCTTTGATTCCAAGATTATTTCTTATATTTTGCAGTAACTTTGTCCAAGTAACTTGAGGTAGTAACCTTGTTCATAATCTTATTCAATTCATATTCATATAGCTATCTTATTTTGTGGTACAAAATTTTAACAACAAGAACATGGTTTGAATGATTTCAAACTTGTTCGCAAACTAAATAGATCCTTCTAACTTGACTTTTAAAACACTTCAAGACCTGTAATATATCATAATGATATGCTAACCTAACAAAATATAACTTGGTTTTACAAAGAACATCTTAAAAACTGAATCTACGTCGTCAGAGTGCAACCGGGGGCTGTTTTGGGTTGGCTAATTAAAAACCATCTTGAACTTTGAATTGGAAGTTCATGTTCTGAAAAAATGATATTTCTTATGAATATGTTAACACATAAAAATTTCATGGTTTAACTCAAAGTGTAAGTATTTTTAGAAAAATGATCATTAAATGTTGTTTTAATGATGGAAAATGATCACTTTCATAAGTTTCACCAAAGTTTGACCTATAACTTATGATTTCGAATACAAACTAAGGTATTTTCAGTTCATATTCTTAAAATTTGACTCGATCCAAGGAAGTGGCAAGTTGAACCAATAAAAACGGAGTTGTAATGAAGAAACTACGACTAAAACAAGATTGGGTATCCGAAGCTAGTTTAGCTACGAAAATATTTGAAGAAAAAGTAAATTAATCATATCTTTTCTAATTAATATGATATTTTATATATAATTACTTATGATTTGATTTTATATATTTCAGGACCACCCGTAAACAACACGATAAGATTAATCATAAGACCTCATGATTGTACGCAACACGTCATTTGACAACACGGTACTTTATGTACGCAACACGTCATTTGACAACATGGTACCATGGGTCGAGATTAATTCTGATCAATACGAATACGATGGGGTCTTTATTTATTTTATTTAAGCAACTAATTGTGGACCACTAACATCGGACTGCTAATTACGGACTAAGAAAATATTAAAAGTATTAAAAGTATATATATATATATGTAACGATTACTTAAAAATAAAATATGTTGATATATTATATATATGGTTAGGTTCGTGATATCTATCGGAGACCAAGTCGAATTAAATACCTTCAAGGCAAAAGTGAGTTTCATTTGCTCCCTTTTTAATTGCTTTTGCAATATATATTTTTGGGCTGAGAATACATGCGCTGCTTTTATAAATGTTTACAAAATAGACACAAGTACTTAAAAATATATTCTACGTTGAGTTGTACCACTGGCATATTTCCCTGTAGCTTGGTAACTACCATTTACATGCGGTATTGTAAACGCGAATCCTGTTGATAGATCTATCGGGCCTGACAACCCCAACCGGACTGGACGACCAGTATTCAACGGTTGCACAGTACTTCGTTTTGGTGACTACACTTGGTACGGTGTAGTGAGATTTCATAATAAAGGGAATATGCGACGTTGATTAAAT
The DNA here is from genome assembly GCF_046630445.1 of Rutidosis leptorrhynchoides. Classification (NCBI taxonomy): domain Eukaryota; kingdom Viridiplantae; phylum Streptophyta; class Magnoliopsida; order Asterales; family Asteraceae; genus Rutidosis; species Rutidosis leptorrhynchoides. The sequence continues at coordinate 384,542,801 of NC_092343.1, read as the reverse complement.
GTTAAGTATGGTTACCAAGTGCTCAACCACTTAGAATGCTTTACATACACTTGCGAGTGTATTATGTTTATGATTATGAAATCTTGTGGTCTATTAACATATTGAAATGATTGTTATGATAAACCTATGAACTCACCAACCTTTTGGTTGATACTTTAAAGCATGTTTATTCTCAGGTACGAATTAAGTCTTCCGCTGTGCATTTGCTCAATATAAGGACATTACTTGGAGCCGATCATCGCAATGGGACCAAATATTGATGACTTAGTCCAGGTGGATTAGGACGGGTCCTTTCAGTTGGTATCAGAGCGGTGGTCGTAGCGAACCAGGTCTTGCATTAGTGTGTCTAACTAGTAGTTGTTAGGATGCATTAATGAGTCTGGACTTCGACCGTGTCTACATGTCAAAAGTTTTGCTTATCATTTCTAGTTGAAAATCACCTGCTTATCATCCTTAGGAAATTACCTGCTTATCATTCATAAGTCTAGACACGTTTTACTGTATTTACTGTATTGATAGTGTATAGACGAATTCTTATCTTAGCATATATGTTATTGCGAACTTTGACTGATATCTTTTCAAAGATTCTCCGTAATTTACGGGATTTTGGTATTATATACATATGTAAATAATGTATTGAAGAGTACCAAATCTAACTCCTATAATCTATTCCATACCAAAAAATTCATTTTCCCCATTATACAAGATGGATTCCGCAACTAGTTCAAATTCTTCAGATTCCGACAGTTATGCCGATATGAATTTCCATTCGGGCTCCGAAAGCAGCGTCACCTGAATGGATCAACCAATTTCCCATCATCTATTCTGGATGAATTGGGGATGGGTTCGTAATATACTAAATCACTGGAGACAAGAAGAAGGTGATCCATTCCATCCACCAAATTTCCCTCTTGGCGATGAACCCGAAGCACTTACCGGCGAACCTATTCGAAACACCATTTTCTCTCTCATTTCTAGAGTATCTCGTCACGATTATATACTATCCCATATTACAAATCTTGTTCATTCACTCGCTCCAACCGCCAATCATCCCGGTGTACTAGCAGAAGTTAACGAACTTCGCGCTCGCGTGACGGCTATGGAGAACATGGTGCGAAGGTTGCAAACACCGGCAGCAGCACCAGCAGCATAATCAGCACCACCATCAATAACATCAACAGTACCATCATCACCACTAACAAACAACATCCGCATCACACGTCTCGACATCATAATATGTCCCACAAACATCAACATCATACGCACCAATGATACTAAGGAGTACCAACAATAATGAACGATGAAGTATTGATCCATAACTTCATTGATATTCTGCGAAGAATATGTGGTTTCAAAAAGTTTTGGAGATTTCTTATTCTAGCTCAAACCGAAAAGCAAATGAGATTAATATCATATTAACTCATTAAATTCATGATTTCATCTGAAGAAAATATATATGTATATATGTTTTCATAAAGATTGTAATTAAAAGTTCTTTTGTACAAAATATTAATGGTGAAATTTTTTTTTAACGGGTAGGTAATACCCGAGGAATAATTAGATTTCATCTTAATAAGTTACATTGTACATTCGTCGAAGCTGATTCAACAGTCATTTACTATCCTACTTACAACCACCGATATATGTATCCGTTCACCGCAGAATAACCATTTTCATTCAATTTCATATTTGGATTTTGACTTCCCAGAATCCAACAAGTGGCATATGAATAAAACATATGACAAAATAAAATCTGTTAGAAACAAACAAATTAACTATGAAAAATTTTGTTAAGAATCCACGCTAACTGTTCCAGCTAACTGTTCCTAGCTAACTGATTACATTTTATTTATCGCAGTTTATTTATAGCAATTTAATTATCGCACTTTTATTTATCGTCATTTAATTTCTGTAATTATTTTACGCACTTTAAATATCGGGACACGTATACAATGTTTTGACATATCATATCGACGCATCAATATATATTATTTGGAATCACCCTAGACACTCTATATGCAGTAATGATCGAGTTCTCTATACAGGGTTGAGGTTGATTCTACAATAATATATATAGTTTGAGTTGTGATCGAGTCTGAGACGTATACGGGTCACGACATGTATTAATTAATTCATATATTATATATTAAACTATATATGAATTATTGGACTGTTACTGTGGACTATCGACTGTGGACTAATGACATTGGACAATTAAAATGAATTAAAATATTGATTATAACATAGGAAACTAAACATTTCTTCAAGATTGCCACTTGATTTCATCTTAAACCTCATTGTATCTCGACGATTACAATCAGCGTTCAAATCTATCATGATTCTTAAAAACAACTCAACCGAGAGGATAAACCAACCGCACTTCATCTACAGAAGAAAAGATTGATGCATATAGTTATGCACCTGAAAAACCCTGGAAACTGAGTAAACGTTTGACACGTATCTGTTCTAGTTCCTTTGACATTGTTATTACCGAAGATCGTTTTGCAATCCTTTTCCAAAGTAGCTAATTTTGTCACAGCTCCAGCAAGTCAACTCCGACTTTTCATTCGAAACAACTTTATTATAACCGCGATATATATGCGTACTCTTTATTTTTATTGGGGAACCTTTTATATTCCACAATATTACCATCAGCGATTAATCATTCTAAAAACACAATTCTCCTGAAACTACCTCGGTTTGATAACCGATGACCCAGATCAGTTAACTTTGAAAATGCTGATGAAGCAGCATGTTGTAGATGATCTTAATGGCCAAAAGTTTGATGATAAAGAAAGGAGTGTTAGGAACGCTCGATAGAAAATTTAGTACCGAAAAGCGGATTATGCAAAACTATGAAGAAAGCCGTGGACAAATCACAAAGAATAAGTTTGCCTTCAAAGAATCCAAATGATGCTGTGCCTGCTGAAATCGTTAGCAAACATCTTATTTCTCATTCTAAACCTTCACAGACAAATCTTCTTCATCATCCATTGATATTATAAATTCTAAGATATTCTAGTATGTTCTATTATAAATATCCTCCATATTTCTGGCGATATTTTCACAACTATTCTTATCTGAGATCATTTATCTCTCTGTAATATCTGCAACATAAAAGAAACTGTGTTAGTTTCTAAATTCTGAAACCTTCGAGTTTAAAATATGAATGTTTTGAAGTAGTGTTGGGAAACTGAAGCATGGATTAGTATAATATAATGACACTTGATCAACGTCACTATATTACAGTAAGTCATGCTGAGTTTCTAATAAAGCATGATGATTCACAGTACCGTCATCATGTGCCATTTACACAACTCTTACATTCTATCTAATCTCTAAACATATCAAGAGAATATTTTTCTGGATGACTCGGTCATCTCCAGGGTATTCTGGTAATTTAACAAATCAAAATCGTTCTATTACCATTTTCTTCTTAGAGCATTAGCTATGTTCATTCTGAATTTCATATCTACGAATTCCGGACCATTACTCGCTTGACTCGAAGTCGGGAAGAGAAAACGAAAGCATGAAGCTCCGAAAAATAAGGAAGAATATAAACTCCGATAATAATCCCGAAATTACAAACCGTGTATATCGATGCAGATAGCAATATAGAGACACGGGAGAATTAGAAACACTATAAACACAAGAGTATAGTAGAAGTAAATAGATTCTTCTGGTGGTAGATGAAAAAGAAGAATGACAGATATAAAAGTTAGAAGTATATCAAGAATCAGGACTGGATGGAGCATATTGATGAATGCTTTAAAGTAAGAATCAAGGGAGAAAGAATAGAAGGTGTGAGTCGTGGAAAATAAGGAAACGAAGGGGTGAATTTATAGTGAAATATCCGACAGAGCAATCGAAACAGATTATTGCATATAATCAAAGAAGATCCTGATTTCCTTAATCACCAAAGAACCAAATCTTATTACGTAAGATTCTCTTTAAATCCCTTAAATCCTGGAAATCAATCATAACTACGTCATCGGTTAAGACGAATATATTTTACTCATCTCACTCTTTTACGATAGTCTCATTTATATTCTTCGCATAATCGAATCGTTTTATCTACATTACTCAATGATGATAAAACTCTATTATCACCTTATATTTGTCATGAAAACCTTCTTATTGTTATCCATAACAACCTCTATCAAATTTCGGGGAAGAAATTTCTTTAACGGGTAGGTACTGTAATGACCCGGAATTTTCCGACCAAATTATACTTATGAGATTAATATTTACATAAGTTAAACCATACCAACATGATAAGCAATCCAAATTGTTGAGACTTGTGTTTTTGAAAAGAGTTTTACACAACGTTTGACCGTCCAATATGACTGATGATATCACGAACTATATAACATACGATAATTATACGTTTGTGTATATATATGTATTTATATATATTTAACATGATTTAAGGATGGTTTAACATCTCATTGTGTACTAATGACAATGAGTTATAAGTATATTTTGAAACTACTAACTTAAGTTTTCAAAACGATAACTATACGTAACATTCTTTGATATATATACTTATAATCTATAATGCTTATACATGTATCGTATATATAATGTATTTAATCACTTTTTAAGGACTTAAATACATAAAATAATATAAGTATATTCACAAAAGATAGCTATATTTGAATTCTCGTTCCGTTTCCTCAAGATTTCTATACGTATATCTAGGGTATATGTACCCGTATCATACCCAGCTTCTATACGTATTTACTATTGGTATATACACATCAAATCAACATCCTAATCAACATTATTACTGCCCTAGATATGAGGTAACTAGGATTTGTCAAGTAGTATGAATTATTAGTAAGAAAACAAAATTAGGAATCCTTTTCTTTCTTTATAAACTAAAAACGTTTTTATAAATGAACACCATTTCTTCACTCCATTTTCTCATATCTACACCCTCATTTATCTCTCAAAATACTCCTAACTTCATACTTGATCATCTCCAAGCATTTTCCCCATCATTTAGCTTCAATTACAAGCCTTAAACACCATAAGAAAACTCTTTCAAGAACATATCAAAATAACCACCCATTTGAAGAAGTTTACTTCCAACCTTTTGATCTAACTCCACCACTCTTTGATTCCAAGATTATTTCTTATCTTTTGCAGTAACTTTGTCCAAGTAACTTGAGGTAGTAACCTTGTTCATAATCTTATTCAATTCATATTCATATAGCTATCTTATTTTGTGGGATAAAATTTTAACAACAAGAACATGGTTTGAATGATTTCAAACTTGTTCGCAAACTAAATAGATCCTTCTAACTTGACTTTTAAAACACTTCAAGACCTGTAATATATCATAATGATATGCTAACCTAACAAAATATAACTTGGTTTTACAAAGAACATCTTAAAAACTGAATCTACGTCGTCAGAGTGCAACCGGGGGCTGTTTTGGGTTGGCTAATTAAAAACCATCTTGAACTTTGAATTGGAAGTTCATGTTCTGAAAAAATGATATTTCTTATGAATATATTAACACATAAAAATTTCATGGTTTAACTCAAAGTGTAAGTATTTTTAGAAAAATGATCATTAAATGTTGTTTTAATGATGGAAAATGATCACTTTCATAAGTTTCACCAAAGTTTGACCTATAACTTATGATTTCGAATACAAACTAAGGTATTTTCAGTTCATATTCTTAAAATTTGACTCGATCCAAGGAAGTGGCAAGTTGAACCAACAAAAACGGAGTTGTAATGAAGAAACTACGACTAAAACAAGATTGGGTATCCGAAGCTAGTTTAGCTACGAAAATATTTGAAGAAAAAGTAAATTAATCATATCTTTTCTAATTAATATGATATTTTATATATAATTACTTATGATTTGATTTTATATATTTCAGGACCACCCGTAAACAACACGATAAGATTAATCATAAGACCTCATGATTGTACGCAACACGTCATTTGACAACACGGTACTTTATGTACGCAACACGTCATTTGACAACATGGTACCATGGGTCGAGATTAATTCTGATCAATACGAATACGATGGGGTCTTTATTTATTTTATTTAAGCAACTAATTGTGGACCACTAACCTCGGACTGCTAATTACGGACTAAGAAAATATTAAAAGTATTAAAAGTATATATATATATATATATATATGTAACGATTACTTAAAAATAAAATATGTTGATATATTATATATATGGTTAGGTTCGTGATATCTATCGGAGACCAAGTCGAATTAAATACCTTCAAGGCAAAAGTGAGTTTCATTTGCTCCCTTTTTAATTGCTTTTGCAATATATATTTTTAGGCTGAGAATACATGCGCTGCTTTTATAAATGTTTACAAAATAGACACAAGTACTTAAAAATATATTCTACGTTGAGTTGTACCACTGGCATATTTCCCTGTAGCTTGGTAACTACCATTTACATGCGGTATTGTAAACGCGAATCCTGTTGATAGATCTATCGGGCCTGACAACCCCAACCGGACTGGACGACCAGTATTCAACGATTGCACAGTACTTCGTTTTGGTGACTACACTTGGTACGGTGTAGTGAGATTTCATAATAAAGGGAATATGCGACGTTGATTAAATGTTAAGTATGGTTACCAAGTGCTCAACCACTTAGAATGCTTTACATACACTTGCGAGTGTATTATGTTTATGATTATGAAATCTTGTGGTCTATTAACATATTGAAATGATTGTTATGATAAACCTATGAACTCACCAACCTTTTGGTTGATACTTTAAAGCATGTTTATTCTCATGTACGAATTAAGTCTTCCGCTGTGCATTTGCTCAATATAAGGACATTACTTGGAGCCGATCATCGCAATGGGACCAAATATTGATGACTTAGTCCAGGTGGATTAGGACGGGTCCTTTCAACCGGGGCTACATCCACACAGATGTGTAAAATTCCAGATTGATCTCATACCAGGAGCTGCACCTGTAGCCCGATCTCCATATAGACTTGCACCTTCAGAAATGCAAGAATTACAAGACCAGTTGCAAGAATTATCGGACCGTGGATTTATTCGTCCTAGTTTTTCACCTTGGGGTGCTCCTATTCTGTTCGTCAAGAAGAAGGATGGATCTATGAGAATGTGCATAGATTACCGAGAATTAAACAAATTAACGATCAAGAATCAGTACCCATTACTGAGGATTGATGATTTGTTTGATCAATTGCAAGGATCAAGTGTTTATTCTAAGATTGATCTACGCTCCGGATATCATCAGCTGAGAGTGAAGGAAGAAGATGTTCCTAAAACCGCATTCAGAACCCGTTACAGTCACTATGAGTTTCTAGTCATGCCTTTTGGATTAACTAATGCTCCAGCAGTATTCATGGATCTAATGAATCGCATCTGTAGACCGTATTTAGACAAATTTGTCATTGTTTTTATCGACGACATATTGATTTACTCGAAGAACAAGGAAGAACATGAGCAACACTTAAGACTGGTACTGGAGATACTCAAGAAAGAAGAATTGTACGCAAAATTTTCGAAGTGTGATTTCTGGTTACAAGAAGTACAATTTTTGGGCCAAGTTGTCAGTAAACATGGAATTAAAGTTGACCCCGCCAAGATCGAAGCCATTAGTAAATGGGAAACCCCGAAGACTCCAACACAAATTCGCCAATTCTTAGGTCTTGCTGGTTACTACCGAAGATTCATTCAAGATTTCTCTAGAATCGCCAAACCCTTAACTGCATTGACTCAAAAGGGAAAGAAATATGATTGGTCCACGGAACAGGAATCCTCATTCCAGTTATTAAAGAAGAAGTTAACGTCTGCACCCATTTTGTCATTACCGGAAGGAAATGATGATTTCGTGATCTATTGTGACGCTTCGCGCCAAGGTTTAGGATGTGTATTAATGCAACGCACAAAACTTATCGCATATGCCTCACGACAACTAAAAATTCATGAAAAGAACTATACGACGCACGATTTAGAACTTGGAGCAGTAGTTTTTACACTCAAAATATGGAGACACTATCTATATGGCACCAAGTGTACAGTGTACACCGACCATAAGAGTCTTCAGCATATTTTTGATCAAAAACAACTCAATATGAGGCAACGTCACTGGGTAGAGTTGTTAAACGATTACGATTGTGAAATCCGTTACCACCCCGGAAAGGCTAATGTTGTAGCTGATGCCCTAAGTCGAAAAGAAAGAGTAAAACCTCTTAGGGTCAGAGCATTGAATATTACAATTCGTACTGATCTCACAAAGCAAATTCAAGCAGCACAGTTAGAAGCTTTAAAAGAAGAAAACGAAAAAGGCAAAATAAGCAAAGGGTTAGAAAAACAACTTGAAGAAAAAGCCGATGGAACCCTGTATTTTGCTGGTAGGATATGGGTACCAAAATATGGTAACCTAAGGCAACTAGTACTGGATGAAGCACACAAAACGAGGTACTCAATTCACCCAGGAAACGGAAAAATGTACCACGATCTCAAGAAGTTTTATTGGTGGCCTAATATGAAAACAGAAATTGCTACTTATGTAAGCAAATGTTTAACGTGTGCAAAGGTCAAAGCTGAGCACCAAAAGCCGTCAGGATTACTGCAACAACCAGAAATTCTGCAGTGGAAATGGGAAAGAATAACCATGGATTTCATTACGAAATTGCCAAGGACTGCAAGTAGTCATGATACTATTTGGGTGATAGTTGATCGTCTAACTAAATCAGCTCACTTTCTACCAATAAAGGAGACAGACAGTATGGAGAAATTAGCACGCCTATATTTGAAGGAAGTAGTTTCCAGGCATGGTGTACCCATCTCTATCATATCTGATCGCGACACCCGATTCACATCACGTTTCTGGCAGTCATTACAAAAAGCATTGGGAACTCGATTAGATATGAGCATCGCTTATCACCCACAGACAGATGGTCAAAGTGAAAGAACAATACAAACATTGGAAGACATGTTACGGGCATGCGTGATTGACTTTGGAACCAGTTGGGATCGACACTTACCGTTAGCAGAATTTTCATACAATAACAGCTATCATACGAGCATCAACGCAGCGCCATTTGAAGCACTTTACGGTAGAAAGTGCAGATCTCCTATCTGTTGGAGTGAAGTAGGAGAAAGACAACTTACTGGACCAGAAATTATTCATGAAACCACCGACAAGATCATTCAAATACAACAGCGATTGAAAACGGCCATGAGTCACCAAAAGAGTTATGCTGATGTAAGAAGAAAACCACTAGAATTTCAAGTAGGCGACAAAGTCATGTTGAAAGTGTCACCCTGGAAAGGCGTTGTACGATTCGGTAAATGAGGAAAGCTAAGTCCTAGGTATGTAGGACCCTTTGAAATCACCGAAAGAATTGGAGCAGTTGCTTATCGATTAAAGCTACCGCAAGAACTTAGTAGTGTTCACGACACATTTCACGTGTCAAATTTGAAGAAATGTTTAGCTGAAGAGGATGTCGTAATTCCTCTTGACGAAATACTAATCAATGATAAACTCCATTTTGTCGAAGAACCTGTTGAAATCATGGACCGTGAGGTCAAACAATTAAAAAAAAGCAAAATACCGATAGTTAGAGTTCGTTGGAACGCAAGACGAGGACCCGAGTTTACTTGGGAACGTGAAGATCAAATGAAGCAAAAGTATCCACATTTGTTCACTGATATCGCTCATAAAACAGGTACTACTCAAAATTTCGGGACGAAATTTTCTTTAACGGGGAGGTACTGTGATGACCCGAAAATTTTTGACTTATTTAAACCAATTCTCTATACGATTTATTATTTTAACACGTTAAACAAAGTCTGTTAGATTGAGTCTCAAAATTTTAGAACTGTTTCATATATACAATTACCTTTGACTACTCTCGACGATTCATGAACAATTATATGTATGTATATATATATGTACAAGTAAAAACGACTTTCCAACAGTAAAACCCTATTTGCTACAGTAAAAATTACTTTGCTACAGTAAAACACTATTTGCTACAATAAAACACTATTTGCTACAGTAAAACCGTATTTTGCTACAGTGCTACAGTGAAAACGACTTGCTACAGTAAACACTATTTGCTACAGTGAACACTATTTGCTACATTAAACACTATTTGATGTCGACGAACTAGCAAACAAAAACGGATAAGGCGGCCATGCGATCGCATGGCAAAAACACTGAAAACCCATGCGATCGCATGGGTTACAGTAAACACTATTTGATGTTGACAAACTAGCAAACAAAAGGGGTTCAGCGGCCATGCGATCGCATGGCAAAAACACTGAAAACCCATGCGATCGCATGGGGATAAAAATCAGGAAATGTGCCTATAAAAGGCCAGTTTGTTCGACGATATATATACACTTTATTTTTTTTACAATCAATATTTATATTTATATTATAATTATAATTTTAAATTTAAGTTTAATAATAATAAGATATATACAAGGGTGTTTTAATTTGGGTTTCAAACTGCTTTAAGCTAAGGAAATATTGGGTATTGTTCGGGGTATTGTTCTTGAATCCAAGGCCAACTATACAGTCGTCTACCATCATTACGTCTACGCAATTTGCCTACAATATTGAATCGCAATATTGAACTGTGAGTTATAGTCTCCCTTTTTAAATACTTTAAATATTTTTGGGCTGAGAATACATGCAATTTATTTTAAACGCAATAAGACACAAGTACATACAAAATTCTACACTGAGTTAAACCGAAAATCCCTTAGCTTTGGTAACTAGTAGCTGCCAGTACATAGGATATGGACTGGTGGGCGCGAATAATTGTATATGGATCCATAGGGCTTGACATCCCCGTCCGAGCTAGAGCGCTGGCCTTTTAACGGACGTATGTTATTTGAGTTTAAGACACGTTAGTTTGCGTGTATTAAAACGAATGGGGTAATTATCACTATAGCGTTAAGTTTAGTTACCAGGGTGCTCTGTTACGTAGAATCTATTGATAAACTTTTGATGAAATCTTGTGGTCTATCTTTATATATGTTTATGACTCGAGCAATTAAACCTATAACTCACCAACATTCGTGTTGACTTTTTAGCATGTTTTATTCTCAGGTCCTTAGAATGCTTCCGCTGTGATGTGCTTGTTGCCTGCATGGAGTCTCTCATGCTTTGTACAAAGTTTATTGCATTCAAAATAAAACTGCGTTGTGTAATAAATAATTAGACTGTGAAGTCAACCTGTAAATTAAAGACTTATGTATTTTGGGGTTTTGCTTATACCTAAGCACTCGCCCACATGTTTATAACTTTCTATGTTTAGAAAGTCACTTATTTTAATGAATGCAATATTTTATCAAAACGTATCATATAGAGGTCAAAACCTCACTGTGGAATCAATGATTAACGTGCTGCGTCAATAGCGATTTTGACGGGTCGTTACACACGATTACACATATTATTGAATTTTAGGGTTCTTGAATTGGGGATTTGACTTTTGTTGACTAATGGGTGTTCTAAGTTGAATTTATACAATTTATTACTTATGCTAAACACATGTGAACCTTAACTTGGTGTTTGTTCGATTTGAAAGTAATAATTATATAAATTAAGGATTATATGCTTAAGCATTTTTATGTAGTTGTTGACTTGAGTCAACTTTAATGTTCTAAATGTATAAAAACCATTAATTGCATATTGTTTGACATGCTTATTGATGAATGCTTATGGTTCCATATGTTATGACATTGAAAGTTTTTGGTGAAACTAAACATACTAGGTTATGACACTTGTGAAGTGATATAAATTATAAGTCATGCTAGTAATGTTTATTGAGAATGAGACTAGTTCATACCATGTTAGGATCTTGTTTAACATGAACTTTGAGATTTTGTTTGAGCTTAAGATATAAAACATTTTTTTACATGGTTTTGGATTGTGCAATAAGGTAGATGTTTTTTTATATTTCTTAAACGCTAATCAATTTGGTTTGTTGTTTGGTTTTGTTTTATTATTATTATTTTTTTTTTTGTAGACTAGAGCATCATCATCAAACCCACGATCCAAGAAGCATAAGGCCCCAGCGGTAAGAGAAACGGAAACGAGTGAAGGAAGAAAATATTGAAGAAGAAGAAGAAATGGATCTAGATAACCAACCACTCAATGTCCGTGGGGGATCCATGGATAAACACAGTTTTAAGACATTCGGAATATCACGAACGAATGAAGAAAATTTTGAATAAAGACGTGTATCCGGGAAAATACATGGATTGGGCACCGTTAGAAGAAGCGGGTGAACTACAAAATTTTCGAAATCTTTTCCGAATAACTTACCAAGGGCATCGAATTTACGCATGGGAAAATCTCTTTCGAATGAGAGAAAAAGTTTACCCAATTTTAACCCGAGAATTCTTAGGATCACTGCGGGTCGACTACACTTCCCCAACAGCAAACACGTTTATGAGATTTCGATTGGGAGGTCAAGACCGAACATTGACATTGTTGCAATTTGTAAGGATTCTAGATATCTACGAAGGGTTGCCAAACCAACTAATGCAACATTACTTTAGTCAATGTGAAGTTTATGTATCCTCATTTGATCATCGGGTAGCATGGGAAAACATGAGCAATCATCAGTATAATGCCAGTAAGCAAACATGTTACAAGCTTCTTACTTATAAGCATAGATGTGTTCAACGGTTTATCTCCAACACGATAAACTGTCGAAAGGATAGTAGTGAAAAAGTCACGAACTTGGACATCTGGTACATCAACAGAATAATGAATCACGTGCATGTTCACATTCCGCGCATGCTTCTTTCTTTCTTTCTCGAAGACAAGCGTGAGAAAAAGATAACACCAATTATAGGAGGCCAATACGTCACCAAAATTGCCAAACATTTTCGTGTTAACACAATTGGTCTAGAGGAGAAACAAATGATTGCTTTTGATGGGGTGAGTTATACAAGGGCAAATATCTTTATGAGAGGATCAAACGGGCTTTTGACTAAGTATGTAGACCCACAAAACGTTCAACAGCTACAACTGCCACAACCACAACCACAACCGAATGTTGGTAGTACTTCAGGTCTGAGTGGAGATTGGGAAGCATACATAGATCGCCAATTTCAAGCAATGCGTATCCATCAAAATGATAATACTCAGAAGGTGATGGACTGAAATGTCCCGTTCTTATTGATTAAAAACGTTCCATATTAATTGATTTCGTTGCGAGGTTTTGACCTCTATATGAGACGTTTTTCAAAGACTGCATTCATTTTTAAAACAAACCATAACCTTTATTTCATAGATAAAGGTTTTAAAAAGCTTTAAGTAGATTATCAAATAATGATAATCTAAAATATCCTGTTTACACACGACCATTACATAATGGTTTACAATACAAATATGTTACAACAAAATAAGTTTCTTGAATGCAGTTTTTACACAATATCATACAAGCATGGACTCCAAATCTCATCCTTATTTAAGTATGTGACAGCGGAAGCTCTTAATAATAACCTGAGAATAAACATGCTTAAAACGTCAACAAAAATGTTGGTGAGTTATAGGTTTAACCTATATATATCAAATCATAATAATAGACCACAAGATTTCATATTTCAATACACATCCCATACATAGAGATAAAAATCATTCATATGGTGAACACCTGGTAACCAACATTAACAAGATGCATATATAAGAATATCCCCATCATTCCGGGACACCCTTCGGATATGATATAAATTTCGAAGTACTAAAGCATCCGGTACTTTGGATGGGGTTTGTTAGGCCTAATAGATCTATCTTTAGGATTCGCGTCAATTAGGGTGTCTGTTCCCTAATTCTTAGATTACCAGACTTAATAAAAAGGGGCATATTCGATTTCGATAATTCAACCATAGAATGTAGTTTCACGTACTTGTGTCTATTTTGTAAATCATTTATAAAACCTGCATGTATTCTCATCCCAAAAATATTAGATTTTAAAAGTGGGACTATAACTCACTTTCACAGATTTTTACTTCGTCGGGAAGTAAGACTTGGCCACTGGTTGATTCACGAACCTATAACAATATATACATATATATCAAAGTATGTTCAAAATATATTTATAACACTTTTAATATACTTTGATGTTTTAAGTTTATTAAGTCAGCTGTCCTCGTTAGTAACCTACAACTAGTTGTCCACAGTTAGATGTACAGAAATAAATCGATAAATATTATCTTGAATCAATCCACGACCCAGTGTATACGTATCTCAGTATTGATCACAACTCAAACTATATATATTTTGGAATCAACCTCAACCCTGTATAGCTAACTCCAACATTCTCATATAGAGTGTCTATGGTTGTTCCGAAATATATATAGATGTGTCGACATGATAGGTCGAAACATTGTATACGTGTCTATGGTATCTCAAGATTACATAATATACAATACAAGTTGATTAAGTTATGGTTGGAATAGATTTGTTACCAATTTTCACGTAGCTAAAATGAGAAAAATTATCCAATCTTGTTTTACCCATAACTTCTTCATTTTAAATCCGTTTTGAGTGAATCAAATTGCTATGGTTTCATATTAAACTCTATTTTATGAATCTAAACAGAAAATTATAGTTTTATAGTTGGAAAAATAAGTTACAAGTCGTTTTTGTAAAGGTAGTCATTTCAGTCGAAAGAACGACGTCTAGATGACCACTTTAGAAAACATACTTCCACTTTGAGTTTAACCATAATTTTTGGATATAGTTTCATGTTCATAATAAAAATCATTTTCTCAAAATAACAACATTTAAATCAAAGTTTATCATAGTTTTTAATTAACTAACCCAAAACAGCCCGCGGTGTTACTACGACGGCGTAAATCCGGTTTTACGGTGTTTTTCGTGTTTCCAGGTTTTAAATCATTAAGTTAGCATATCATATAGATATAGAACATGTGTTTAGTTGATTTTAAAAGTCAAGTTAGAAGGATTAACTTTTGTTTGCGAACAAGTTTAGAATTAACTAAACTATGTTCTAGTGATTATAAGTTTAAACCTTCGAATAAGATAGCTTTATATGTATGAATCGAATGATGTTATGAACATCATTACTACCTTAAGTTCCTTGGATAAACCTACTAGAAAAGAGAAAAATGGATCTAGCTTCAACGGATCCTTGGATGGCTCGAAGTTCTTGAAGCAGAATCATGACACGAAAACAAGTTCAAGTAAGATCATCACTTGAAATAAGATTGTTATAGTTATATAAATTGAACCAAAGTTTGAATATGATTATTATCTTGTATTAGAATGATAACCTACTATAAGAAACAAAGATTTCTTGAGGTTGGATGATCACCTTACAAGATTGGAAGTGAGCTAGCAAACTTGAAAGTATTCTTGATTTTATGTAACTAGAACTTGTAGAATATATGAAGAACACTTAGAACTTGAAGATAGAACTTGAGAGAGATCAATTAGATGAAGAAAATTGAAGAATGAAAGTGTTTGTAGGTGTTTTTGGTCGTTGATGTATGGATTAGATATAAAGGATATGTAATTTTGTTTTCATGTAAATAAGTCATGAATGATTACTCATATTTTTGTAATTTTATGAGATATTTCATGCTAGTTGCCAAATGGTGGTTCCCACATGTGTTAGGTGACTCAAATGGGCTGCTAAGAGCTGATCATTGGAGTGTATATATCAATAGTACATACATCTAAAAGCTGTGTATTGTACGGTACGAATACGGGTGCATAAGAGTAGAATTGTTGATGAAACTGAACGAGGATGTAATTGTAAGCATTTTTGTTAAGTAGAAGTATTTTGATAAGTGTATTGAAGTATTTCAAAAGTGTATAAATACATATTAAAACACTACATGTATATACATTTTAACTGAGTCGTTAAGTCATCGTTAGTCGTTACATGTAAGTGTTGTTTTGAAAACTTTAGGTTAACGATCTTGTTAAATGTTGTTAACCCAATGTTTATAATATCAAATGAGATTTTAAATTATTATATTATCATGATATTATCATGTATGAATATCTCTTAATATGATATATATACATTAAATGTCTTTACAACGATAATCATTACATATATGTCTCGTTTAAAAATCATTAAGTTAGTAGTCTTGTTTTTACATATGTAGTTCATTGTTAATATACTTAATGATATATTTACTTATCATAGTATCATGTTAACTATATATATATCCATATATATGTCATCATATAGTTTTTACAAGTTTTAACGTTCGTGAATCACCGGTCAACTTGGGTGGTCAATTGTCTATATGAAACATATTTTAATTAATCAAGTCTTAACAAGTTTGATTGCTTAACATGTTGGAAACATTTAATCATGTAAATATCAATCTCAATTAATATATATAAACATGGAAAAGTTCGGGTCACTACAGTACCTACCCGTTAAATAAATTTCGTCCCGAAATTTTAAGCTGTTGAAGGTGTTGACGAATCTTCTGGAAATAGATGCGGGTATTTCTTCTGCATCTGATCTTCACACTCCCAGGTGAACTCGGGTCCTCTACGATCATTCCATCGAACCTTAACAATTGGTATCTTATTTTGCTTAAGTCTTTTAACCTCACGATCCATTATTTCGACGGGTTCTTCGATGAATTGAAGTTTTTCGTTGATTTGGATTTCATCTAATGGAATAGTGAGATCTTCTTTAGAAAAACATTTCTTCAAATTCGAGACGTGGAAAGTGTTATGTACAGCCACGAGTTTTTGAGGTAACTCAAGTCGGTAAGCTACTGGTCCGACACGATCAATAATCTTGATTGGTCCAATATACCTTGGATTTAATTTCCCTCGTTTACCAAATCGAACAACGCCTTTCCAAGGTGCAATTTTAAGCATGACCATCTCTCCAATTTCAAATTCTATATCTTTTCTTTTAATGTCAGCGTAGCTCTTTTGTCGACTTTGGGCGGTTTTCAACCGTTGTTGAATTTGGATGATCTTCTCGGTAGTTTCTTGTATAATCTTCGGACCCGTAATCTGTCTATCCCCCACTTCACTCCAACAAATCGGAGACCTTCACTTTCTACCATAAAGTGCTTCAAACGGCGCCATCTCAATGCTTGAATGGTAGCTGTTGTTGTAGGAAAATTCTGCTAACGGTAGATGTCGATCCCAATTGTTTCCGAAATCAATAACACATGCTCGTAGCATGTCTTCAAGCGTTTGTATCATCCTTTTGCTCAGCCCATCAGTTTGTGGATGATAGGCAGTACTCATGTCTAGACAAGTTCCTAATGCTTGCTGTAATGTCTGCCAGAATCTTGAAATAAATCTGCCATCCCTATCAGAGATAATAGAGATTGGTATTCCATGTCTGGAGATGACTTCCTTCAAATACAGTCGTGCTAACTTCTCCATCTTGTCATCTTCTCTTATTGGCAGGAAGTGTGCTGATTTGGTGAGACGATCAACTATTACCCAAATAGTATCAAAACCACTTGCAGTCCTTGGCAATTTAGTGATGAAATCCATGGTAATGTTTTCCCATTTCCATTCCGGGATTTCGAGTTGTTGAAGTAGACCTGATGGTTTCTGATGCTCAGCTTTCACCTTAGAACACGTCAAACATTCTCCTACGTATTTAGCAACATCGGCTTTCATACCCGGCCAGCAAAAATGTTTCTTGAGATCCTTGTACATCTTCCCCGTTCCAGGATGTATTGAGTATCTGGTTTTATGAGCTTCTCTAAGTACCATTTCTCTCATATCTCCAAATTTTGGTACCCAAATCCTTTCAGCCCTATACCGGGTTCCGTCTACCTGAATATTAAGATGCTTCTCCGATCCTTTGGGTATTTCATCCTTTAAATTTCTCTTTTTTAAAACTCCTTGTTGCGCCTCCTTTATTTGAGTAGTAAGGTTATTATGAATCATTATATTCATAGATTTTACTCGAATGGGTTCTCTGTCCTTCCTGCTCAAGGCATCAGCTACCACATTTGCCTTCCCCGGGTGGTAACGAATCTCAAAGTCGTAATCATTCAATAATTCAATCCACCTACGCTACCTCATATTCAGTTGTTTCTGATTAAATATGTGTTGAAGACTTTTATGGTCGGTATATATAATACTTTTGACCCCATATAAGTAGTGCCTCCAAGTCTTTAATGCAAAAACAACCGCGCCTAATTCCAAATCATGCGTCGTATAATTTTGTTCGTGAATCTTCAATTGTCTAGACGCATAAGCAATCACCTTCGTTCGTTGCATTAATACACAACCGAGACCTTGCTTTGATGCGTCACAATAAATCACAAAATCATCATTCCCTTCAGGCAATGACAATATAGGTGCCGTAGTTAGCTTTTTCTTCAATAACTGAAACGCTTTCTCTTGTTCATCATTCCATTCAAATTTCTTCCCTTTATGCGTTAATGCAGTCAAGGGTTTTGCTATTCTGGAAAAGTCTTGAATGAACCTCCTGTAGTAACCAGCTAGTCCTAAAAACTGGCGTATGTGTTTCGGAGTTTTCGGGGTTTCCCACTTTTCAACAGTTTCTATCTTTGCCGGATCCACCTTAATACCTTCTTTGTTCACTATGTGACCGAGGAATTGAACTTCTTCCAACCAAAATGCACACTTTGAAAACTTAGCGTACAATTCTTCCTTTCTCAATACTTCTAACACCTTTCTCAAATGTTCACCGTGTTCTTGGTCATTCTTTGAGTAAATAAGTATGTCATCAATGAAAACAATGACAAACTTTTCAAGGTATGGTCCACACACTCGGTTCATAAGGTCCATGAACACAGCTGGTGCATTAGTTAAACCAAACGGCATGACCATAAACTCGTAATGACCATAACGTGTTCTGAAAGCAGTCTTTGGAATATCATCTTCTTTGACCCGCATTTGATGATACCCGGAACGTAAGTCAATCTTTGAATAAACAGACGAGCCTTGTAGTTGATCAAATAAGTCGTCGATTCTCGGTAGTGGGTAGCGGTTCTTGATGGTAAGTTTGTTCAACTCTCAGTAGTCGATACACAACCTGAATGTACCATCTTTCTTCTTGACAAACAAAACAGGAGCTCCCCACGGTGATGTGCTTGGTCGAATGAAACCACGCTCTAAAAGTTCTTGTAATTGGCTTTGCAGTTCTTTCATCTCGCTGGGTGCGAGTCTGTAAGGAGCACGAGCTATTGGTGCAGCTCCTGGTACAAGATCTATTTGAAATTCAACGGATCGATGTGGGGGTAATCCCGGTAATTCTTTCAAAAATACATCGGGAAATTCTTTTGCAATGGGAACATCATTGATGCTCTTTTCTTCAGTTTGTACTTTCTCGACGTGTGCTAGAACAGAATAGCAACCTTTTCTTATTAGTTTTTTGTAACACCGGCCATTTTTTTTTTTAAATACACAGCGGAAGACTTTATTAACAAACACAATATAAGTCACATCATTAAGTTTAAGTTTACACAATGGTGTTACGTTATTACAAAACATTATTTATACAAAAGTCAACATCAGAGTTGGATTGTCAAACATGTCTTCTGCAATAGCACCCATCTCAATTGGCAGTACCTAAACCTGCAAGGGGGGAAATATGTGGGGGATTAGCGCACCACTAAGTGAATGGAATCTATCTAACAGATATAGCTTAAGCCACACACAAGCTATATACATCAACAGTACTTGCTAACTACCAACTAGCATATAATAAGACAATACGAGGATCGGCGGCTTGTACGAGCACACGACTCCCAGCTGATCGGACTTGAGTCTACCGATAGTCCCTGCTACTCAATTCACAGTATAGTTATCCAGATGCAGGGGATGCATCATTCACACTATACTCCACAATCAGTAGCCTATGGACCCAACCTTCCCTAGGCACAGTTGACCTCATACGGACTCTAACCTCTCCTAGGCACGGTCTCGAGTCCCCAGTCTCCCTAAGCCCGACTGGTGCCATTCACACAGTGTACACATAAATCACATACAACATCAGGCATACTATATTATTCTAACATGGCAATTTCTACACTATGCATGGTAAAAGAGTCACCCACAGTAGCATGATATGCTACTTAAACTCTATCCGGAGATAGACCCACTCACCAATTACCACCAACTGCTCAGTTATTATTTCTGAGCTTCCTCCTTGTCCTTATAACCTGAGAACAACACAAACAAAGTTAATATACATATCCAATAAATAATATAATCATTTCATACGATTAACTAGGTCATAACACCATATATTCATAATTTTATGAGTCTACATCATGACTCCACTCAATAATGGCATACAGGTGCGTGCAAAACACGACATACACACTAAAACTCCTTTTCCGGCCCAAAAACAGTTTGATCTAGTTTCTTAAAAGTTCACCATTAAAAAGTATTCTTTATTACGATTCTAACAATAGTTTATTCATCAAAAACGGAGTTACGTTTTGAAAGTTACACCCGTTTCAATTTCATAAAAGTACTGTAGCAAATAGTGACACTGTAGCAACTCGGTACTGTAGCAAATAGTGACACTGTAGCAACTCGGGTACTGCAGCAACTCGGGCACTGTACCAACTCGGTACTGTAGCAAATAGTGACACTGTAGCAAATAGTGACACTGTTGCAGTTCGGGTACTGTAGCAGAATACTGTAGCAAAATACTGTAGCAAAATACTGTAGCAACTGGGTTTCGAACTTCTTACGCTGATTTTGAGCATTTTTCGCCCAAAACTTGATTTTTGAGTGTTTTTGATCCGTTTTTAAGCACATGGAAGCTACTAAACATATATACAACCTATTTCTAACATCAATTAAGCATAACAAACACCAAACATGAAGATTCAAGCTTAAAATCACACTTTTTATTCAAGAACACAAAACTCATTTTGAGCAAGAATTAATACATGAATTTATGATATGCATACCTTATATTGATCACGAAATCACAAGGAATATATCTCTAGCTTCAATTAATCCAAAGGCTCACAAAATCAAATTAGGGTTTATGTGTATGTTTGTGTATGTGTTCGTGTGTGTGTTTGATGACATGAGAAATGGATAGAACTATCCAGATACATACACTTAAATGAGTTATAAACCCATACCCTATATTACACAGGTATTTACTAGTTATCTTATCTGATAACTTTTCGTATCTCCTTAGGCGGTCCTAACGGAGTCCAAATTAAATAAACCAACCTGTTCTGGGACCCTTGTCACAAACTGGTCACAACACAATTATAATAAAACACTAATAAAATAATTAAAATAAAAGCACTTAAGACTAAGCACAAACCCTAAGGGCAAAATAGGCAACTTACAACTAGCCCGGGTTTTAGTCTGTTACAAATCCACCCCCCTTAAGAAGATTCCGTCCTCGGAATCTGGTCTTGGTCAAACAAATGAGGGTAACATTTTCTCATCAACTCTTCCGTTTCCCACGTAAGATTAGAACCCAAACTGTGTTTCCACTCAATCAACACCATCAGAATCTCTTTCTTTCTCAGCTTAGTCACCTTTTGGTCAACCACACGGACCGGCTCTTCCACCAACTTCTTATTCAAATCGACCCTTAAATCTTCTAAAGGAAGAAGTTGTGTTTCATCGTCGACTTTACACTTACGAAGATAACATACGTTGAATGTATTATGAATACCAGCTAACTCTGGCGGAAGATCTAACACCACAGTCTGATCATTCAACACTTCACTGATCGGAAACGGACCAATAAATCTCGGTGCTAACTTACCACGTTTACCGAATCTGATAACCCCTTTCCACAGCGAAACTTTCAGATACACTCGTTCACCCACATTAAAGGTTACCGGACGTCTACGCGGATCAGCATACATTTTCTGCCTATCTCTAGCAGCTTTTAACTTTTCTCTCGCAATTGCAACTTTTTCGGCTGTCATTTGAACAATTTCGGGACCTGCAAACTGTTTCTCCCCGGCTTCTAACCAACAAGTCGGAGTTCTGCAACGAAGACCGTATAACATTTCATAGGGTGGCATCCCTATACTCGAATGATATAAATTATTATACGCGAATTTGACCAACGGCAAATGTGTATCCCACGAACCACCGTATTCTAACATACAAGCCCTTAACATATCCTCCAAAGTCTCTATCATTCTTTCACTCTGTCCGTCTGTCTGAGGATGATAAGTTGTACTTAAATTCACACGTGTACCCAGATTCTGTTGGAGACTATTCCAAAAATTTGACACAAATCTAGAATCTCTGTCTGAAACGATCGATAACGGCACACCATGAGGACTAACTATTTCTTTCACATACAATTCGGCTAACTCACTTAACGAAGCTGTCTCACGTGTAGCAAGAAAATGAACACTTTTAGTTAGACGATCTACTATTACCCAAATCATATCATGTCTTTTCTGAGTTCTAGGTAATTTAGTCACAAAATCCATCGTTATATGTTCCCATTTCCACTCTGGAATCTGTAACTGACGTAACGAACCATAAGGTTTCTGATGTTCTGCCTTCACTTGAGCACATATATGACACTTTTCGACATAACGGGCGATATCTAATTTCATTGTTGGCCACCAATACACTGTTTTCAAATCATGATACATCTTATTACTACCCGGATGTACTGTCAATCTGGATTTGTGAGCTTCCGTCATGATTAAATCCCTCAAATCTCCAAGCTTAGGCACCCAAACACGATTGTTTAAGGTCTTTAGTCCACGTGAGTCATCAATTAAGTCCACTTTTCGTTTGGTCATTTGTTCAGATTTAATATGTTCGTCCTCTAAAGCACAGGCCTGAATGGTTTTTAAGCTGTTAATCAAATCTGAAGTTATATTCAAACGAAGAAATTTCACATTTTCACTTGACTTTTTACGACTTAGCGCATCTGCAACCACATTTGCCTTACCCGGATGGTATTTAATTTCACAATCATAATCTTTGATCAACTCTTGCCATCGTCTCTGACGCATATTCAATTCTTTCTGTGAGAAGATATACTGCAAACTCTTGTGATCTGTACATATAACACAATGGGTTCCATACAAATAGTGTCTCCACAGTTTCAAAGCAAACACTACTGCAGCCATTTCAAGATCATGCACTGGATAATTCTTCTCATGAACTTTCAACTGTCGTGAGGCGTAAGCGATTACTTTATCTCTTTGCATTAATACACAACCCAACCCAGCAAATAACGCATCACAGTATACCACGAAGTCGTCTGAACCTTCTGATAAAGCTAATACCGGTGCCTGACACAGTAACTGTTTCAAAATCTGAAAAGCCTTTTCCTGTTCATCAGTCCATCGAAAGGCTACATCTTTACGAGTCAACTTAGTCAACGGACCCGCTATTTTCGAGAAATCCTTGATAAATCTGTGATAATAACCGGCTAATCCCAGAAAACTCTTAATCTCAGTCGGAGTCTTCGGAGAATTCCAATTCATTACCGCTTCTATCTTTGTCGGATCAACTTTTATACCCTCGGCACAAATCACATGACCCAAAAACTGCACTTCACGTAACCAAAATTCACACTTTGAAAATTTTGCAAATAGTTGTTCACGTTTCAACATGTTCAAAACCTGTCTCAGATGTTCAGCATGTTCACTTTCGGTCTTTGAATACACTAGTATATCGTCTATAAACACAATCACAAACTTATCTAAAAACGGACGACACACTCTATTCATTAGATCCATGAAGATTGCTGGCGCATTCGTCAACCCAAACGGCATGACAAGAAATTCATAATGACCATACCTTGTTCTGAACGCTGTTTTTGGTATATCTGATTCAGCAACACGAACCTGATGATATCCGGATCGTAAGTCTATCTTAGAAAAGAATGAAGCACCCTGTAACTGATCGAACAAATCGTCTATTCGAGGTAACGGATACTTATTATTCACTGTTCTTTTGTTCAATACACGATAATCAATACACATACGCATTGACCCATCTTTCTTTTTAACAAACAATACCGGAGCACCCCACGGTGAAGAACTCGGTCGAATAAACCCACGGTCTAATAACTCTTGAATCTGTGACATCATTTCACGGATTTCAGATGGTGCTAATCGGTATGGAGCTTTTGCAACTGGAGTTGTTCCAGGAACCAACTCAATCTTATATTCGACTTCCCTTACCGGCGGCAGACCTGGTAACTCATCTAGGAACACTTCGGGAAAGTCTGATACTATCGGAATATCGGCCACTGTTTTCTTTTCTTTCTTCACATCAATCACATATGCAAGAAATGATTCACAACCCTTTGCCATCGACTTTTTCGCTTTCATCATGGTTATCAACGGAAAATTATACCCGCTACGCTCCCCTCGGGCCACAACACGGGTTCCATCGGTCGGATGAAAGGTAATCATTTTCCTATCACACTTAATATTAGCCCTAAGCGAGCTCAGCCAATCCATTACTAGTACTACATCAAAGCTAGAAATAGGTAACACTAAACAAGTCACCTGGAAAGGCTTCCCTTCGATCTCTATACAAACCTCAGTCACATAGGTTGTGACGGGTGTGGTCTTACCATCGGCTACTTCTACACTAACCGGCTTGGGTAACACAGTAGCTGGTAAATTCAACTTAGAACAGAAATCTAGGGACATAAAACACCTATTGGTACCACAATCAAACAATACGCGAGCAGGTATTGAGTTGATTAGAAACATACCGGTGATCACTTCGTCGGTTGCCACAGCATTTTCAACCGACATCTGAAAAGCTCTAGCCTCTGCTGTTGAAGGGTTCTTCCTCTTCTGCCCACTCGAGGCAGTTGACCCTACGGCTGATGCTAAACGCGCTCCTGACCCTGCCCCGGAACTACCACTCTTCGACGGACAACTAATTGCACGATGCCCTGGTTTATGACAACTCCAACACACACTATTCGGATACGGGCATGCTGAAGACTCATGCCCAACAACACCACACTTTAAGCATCTTCTTGTAGCCTCAGAACACTGACCACTGTGAGAAGATCGACACGTGTGACACCAATTCCCTTTACCTGATCCAGATCCAGTACTACTCTGACCACTTTTACCCTTCGATTTAAACCCACTAGACTTCTTGGATTTAGATCCTGATTGACCAGATACTTGCCCACCTTGTTGTAGCACATTACCAAACATTTTGTTTCTGGCGGCCTGAACATCACTTTCTACCATCTTAGCCATCACAACAGCTTGAGACAATGATGTAGCTGTTCTAACAAAAGTTCTGTACTCAGGCAGAATGATATTAACAAAATGCTGGATACGAGATGCTTCGTCTGGCACCCATTGTTGTACAAACCTCAGTTTATCCATAAACTTCTCTACTACCTCATCGATTGTCATTTGAGGTGTCATCTTCATTTCAAGAAACTCAGTCTTGATTCGGTTCATATCAAACGGATTACAATACTGTTCACACACCTTTCTATAAAACTGCTCCCATGTGATCATACTCACTTGCTCTTTCGGTATACTGGAAATCAAAGAATCCCTCCAAATCATAGCCCTACCTTTCAACAGTCTACTAGCATATGTTACCTTCAGCCCGGGTTCACACTGACATGCTTCAAATACCCTTTTAACTTCTCGCAACCAATTGAGAGTTACAGTCGGATCAGTACTTCCAGAGAACTCGGAGGGTTTACAATCACAAAATTTTTTATAAGTACATCTTTTGGGTGGTTGCAAGTAAGATTGATGGAACATTTGCATTTGGTATGGATTCATCATCATGAGATTTTGGTAAGTAAAGGTGTTTTGTGGTGGCATATAATATTGGTTAGGTATTTGATTCTGAAGCTGGTTCTGGGGCACATTAGGTATCGTTTGGGATTGCGCGGTTGGGAATCCAGGTGGTGTATCATCATTTCCAGAATGCCTCGCCAATTCAAGCTCATTAATTTTGTCTTCAGCCTCCTTTAGTTTGCTCTCTAACTGAAAAATGTAACTATTCTGATCATCATCAGACTCAACACCCTCTTCTGGTGCCCTGAATGTTCCGGGGTTGGATGGGCCAGTTGCGTTTCTATCAGCCATACATGTGCTACAAAACAGCTCACACAAAAGCTTAGTGGATAACAGTTAGTTCAATCACAACTAACACACGAATATCCTATTTTCACTTAGCCCCCATTCCCACAGACATGTTTGACTTGCCTCAGGGTTTGGGAACAAAATACGCGCACGTATCTGCTGCCAAACCATGCTCTTATACCAACTTGTAACACCGGCCATTTTTTTTTAAATACACAGCGGAAGACTTTATTAACAAACACAATATAAGTCACGTCATTAAGTTTAAGTTTACACAACGGTGTTACGTTATTACAAAACATTATTTATACAAAAGTCAACATCAGAGTTGGATTATCAAACATGTCTTCTGCAATAGCACCCATCCCAATTGGCAGTACCTAAACCTGCAAGGGGGAAAATATGTGGGGGATTAGCGCACCGCTAAGTGAATGGAATCTATCTAACAGATATAGCTTAAGCCACACACAAGCTATATACATCAATAGTACTTGCTAACTACCAACTAGCATATAATAAGACAATACGAGGATCGGCGGCTTGTACGAGCACACGACTCCCAGCTGATCGGACTTGAGTCTACCGATAGTCCCTGCTACTCAATTCACAGTATAGTTATCCAGATGCAGGGGATGCATCATTCACACTATACTCCACAATCAGTAGCCTATGGACCCAACCTCCCCTAGGCACGGTTGACCTCATACGGACTCTAACCTCTCCTAGGCACAGTCTCGAGTCCCCAGTCTCCCTAAGCCCGACTGGTGCCATTCACACAGTGTACACATAAATCACATACAACATCAGGCATACTATATTATTCTAACATGACAATTTCTACACTATGCATGGTAAAAGAGTCAACCACAGTAGTATGATATGCTACTTAAACTCTATCCGGAGATAGACCCACTCACCAATTACCACCAACTGCTCAGTTATTATTTCTGAGCTTCCTCCTTGTCCTTATAACCTGAGAATAACACAAACAAAGTTAATATACATATCCAATAAATAATATAATCATTTCATATGATTATCTAGGTCATAACACCATATATTCATAATTTTATGAGTCTACATCATGACTCCACTCAATAATGGCATACAGGTGCGTGCAAAACACGACATACACACTAAAACTCCTTTTTCGGCCAAAAAATAGTTTAATCTAGTTTCTTAAAAGTTCACCATTAAAAAGTATTCTTTATTACGATTCTAACGATAGTTTATTCATCAAAAACGGAGTTACGTTTTGAAAGTTACACCCGTTTCAATTTCATAAAAGTACTGTAGCAAATAGTGACACTGTAGCAACTCGGTACTGTAGCAAATAGTGACACTGTAGCAACTCGAGTACTGATGCAACTCGGGCGCTGTACCAACTCGGTACTGTAGCAAATAGCGACCCTGCAGCAAATAGTGACACTGTAGTAAATAGTGACACTGTTGCAGTTCGGGTACTGTAGCAAAATACTGTAGCAAAATACTGTAGCAACTGGGTTTCGAACTTCTTACGCTAATTTTGAGCATTTTTCGCCCAAAACTCGATTTTTGAGTGTTTTTGATCCGTTTTTAAGCACGTGGAAGCTACTAAACATATATACAACCTATTTCTAACATCAATTAAGCATAACAAACACCAAACATGAAGATGCAAGCTTAAAATCACACTTTTTATTCAAGAACACAAAACTCATTTTGAGCAAGAATTAATACATGAATTTATGATATGCATACCTTATATTGATCACGAAATCACAAGGAATATATCTCTAGCTTCAATTAATCCAAAGGCTCACAAAATCAAATTAGAGTTTATGTGTATGTTTGTGTATGTGTTCGTGTGTGTGTTTGATGACATGAGAAATGGATAGAACTATCCAGATACATACACTTAAATGAGTTATAAACCCATACCCCATATTACACAGGTATTTACTAGTTATCTTATCTGATAACCTTTCGTATCTCCTTAGGCGGTCCTAACGGAGTCCAAATTAAATAAACCAACCTGTTATGGGACCCTTGTCACAAACTGGTCACAACACAATTATAATAAAACACTAATAAAATAATTAAAATAAAAGCACTTAAGACTAAGCACAAACCCTAAGGGCAAAATAGGCAACTTACAACTAGCCCGGGTTTTAGTCTGTTACATTTTTGTGCCTTCAAATTACTAATAAGATGTAGCTTCGTGTTGCCCTTTTCTCCGTACACCATTAAGGGTTTTCCTTTTTCTCGTATAATGCGAATTGCATTTTTGTAACAAACGATCTCTGCTTTCACTTCTTTCAACCAGTCCATACCGATTATCACATCAAAACTCCCTAACTCTACTGGTATCAAATCAATCTTAAATGTTTCGCTAACCAGTTTAATTTCTCGATTCCGACATATATTATCTGCTGAAATTAATTTACCATTTGCTAATTCGAGTAAAAATTTACTATCCAAAGGCGTCAATGGACAACTTAATTTAGCACAAAAATCTCTACTCATATAGCTTCTATCCGCACCCGAATCAAATAAAACGTAAGCAGATTTATTGTCAATAAGAAACGTACCCGTAACAAGCTCCGGGTCTTCCTGTGCCTCTGCCGCATTAATATTGAAAACTCTTCCGCGGCCTTGTCCATTCGTGTTCTCCTGGTTCGGGCAATTTCTAATAATGTGGCCCGGTTTTCCACATTTATAACAAACTACATTGGCATAACTTGCTCCGACACTACTTGCTCCGCCATTACTCGTTCTGACACCATTTGTTCCTTTTGTTCTATTAACCCCTGGTCCGTAGACCTCACACTTCGCTGCGCTATGACCATTTCTTTTACACTTGTTGCAAAATTTGGTGCAGAACCACGAGTGATACTTTTCACACCTTTGGCATAGCTGCTTCTGATTGTTGTTGTTGTTGCGGTTATTATTGTTGTTGGGATGATTATTGTAGTTGCTGTTGTTGTTGTTGTTGTTGTTGTTGTTGTTGTTGTTGTTGTTGTTGGGCCGTTTGTTGTAGTTGCGATTGATGTTGCGATTGTTGGGATAATTGTTGCGATTATTGTTGTAATTACTGTTGTTGTTGTATTGGTGATTCTTATCACCGTTTTCCTCCCACTTTCTTTTGACTTGCTTCACATTGGCCTCTTCAGTAGTCTGTTCTTTAATTCTTTCTTCAATCTGGTTCACTAGTTTGTGAGCCATTCTACATGCCTGTTGTATGGAGGCGGGCTCGTGTAAACTTATATCTTCTTGGATTCTTTCCGGTAATCCTTTCACAAACGCGTCGATCTTCTCTTCCTCATCTTCGAATGCTCCCGGACACAATAGGCACAATTCTGTGAATCGTCTTTCGTACGTGGTAATATCAAATCCTTGGGTTCGTAACCCTCTAAGTTCTGTCTTGAGCTTATTGACCTCGGTTCTGGGACGGTACTTCTCATTCATCAAGTGCTTGAATGCTGACCACGGTAGTGCGTACGCATCGTCTTGTCCCACTTGCTCTAGATAGGTATTCCACCATGTTAACGCAGAACCTGTGAAGGTATGCGTAGCGTACTTCACTTTGTCCTCTTCAGTACACTTAGTTATGGCAAACACCGATTCGACCTTCTCGGTCCACCGTTTCAATCCGATCGGTCCTTCGGTTCCATCAAATTCCAAAGGTTTGCAGGCAGTGAATTCTTTGTAGGTGCATCCTACACGATTTCCTGTACTGCTAGATCCAAGGTTATTGTTGGTATGTAGCGCAGCCTGTACTGCGGCTATGTTTGAAGCTAGAAAAGTATGGAATTCCTCTTCATTCATATTCACGGTGTGTCGAGTAGTCGGTGCCATTTCCTTCAAAATAGTCAAATGGAACAAGTTAATCATACAGAATATTAAGAGTAGTTAATAGTATTTTGTAGCATAATATGAACTCATTTATAAAAGCTTTTTCTTCATATTAGCGTTTTATAAGTTTAAATTCGGGTAGTACCTACCCGTTAAGTTCATACTTAGTAGCTAATATACAATTCAACTACTACAATTCTATATGAAAAACTGATTATAATAATATTTCGCGTTCAAACTTTTACACAATATTTTACAAACTTACAATACCGCTTATTTTACATATAGCATGAAATATAGCACACAATAAATTTGATAGAAGATGGTTGTGAAGATAATTCTAGCTAGTACACAAGTCGTTCAGCAAAGGCAATAAAGACACGTAATTCATACGTCCAGAAACAAGTCATGCATTCTGGTTTTACTAGGATTACTTCCCATCCTTGGTCTTGTGGAACATAACCGTTATGGCCGTTGATAAGACAACGTGTTGTAACTTCGTCAAAGGGATGAGGGTTACGTAATGTCCAACAGTCCCGTAACAATCTAAAAACCTCATTTCTTACCCCAATTACCGACTCCGTCACTTGTGGAAACGTTTTGTTTAATAGTTGTAGCCCGATGTTCTTGTTCTCACTTTGGTGAGAAGCGAACATTACTAATCCGTAAGCATAACATGCTTCTTTATGTTGCATGTTAGCCGCTTTTTCTAAATCACGAAGTCCAATATTCGGATATATTGAATCAAAATAATTTCTTAACCCATTGCGTAAAATAGCATTTGGGTTCCCCGCAATATATGCGTCAAAGTATACACATCGTAACTTATGGATTTCCCAATGTGATATCCCCCATCTTTCGAACGAAAGCCTTTTATAAACCAAGGCATTCTTGAAACGTTCTTCGAATGTCTTACAAACTGATCTTGCCTTAAATAGTTGTGCCGAAGAATTCTGACCGACTCTAGACAAGATTTCATCAATCATGACTCCGGGTAGGTCTCTTAAAATATTGGGTTGTCTATCCATTTTGTGTTTTTATACTGTAAAATAGACAAGAGTAAGATTCATAAAAAAAAATACTTATTAATACAAGCAATTTTTACATATATCATAAAGCATAAGCACACTATATTACATATATTACACCACACGAATACAACTATCTTATTCCGACTCACTTGTTTCTTCTTCTTCGGTTTTGGTTCGTTTTGCCAAGTTTCTAGGGATATATGATGTTCCCCTAATACGAGCCGTCATTTTCCACATTGGTTTAGAAAAACCTGGTGGTTTAGAGGTTCCCGGGTCATTGTTACAACTTAAGGACTTTGGGGGTTGACGATACATATAAAGTTCATCGGGGTTGGAATTAGATTTCTCTATTTTTATGCCCTTTCCCTTATTATTTTCTTTTGACTTTTTAAATTCAGTTGGGGTAATTTCTATAACATCATCGGAATTCTCGTCGGAATCCGATTCATCGGAGAATTGGTAATCCTCCCAATATTTTGCTTCCTTTGCGGAAACACTATTGACCATAATTAACCTTGGTCGGTTGGTTGAGGATTTTCTTTTACTTAACCGTTTTATTATTTCCCCCACCGGTTCCGATTCTTCTTCCGGTTCCGACTCTTCTTCCGGTTCCTCTTCGGGAACTTGTGAATCAGTCCACGAATCATTCCAATTTATATTTGACTCTTCATTATTATTAGGTGAGTCAATGGGACTTGTTCTAGAGGTAGACATCTATCACATAATATCAAACGCGTTAAGAGATTAATATATCACATAATATTCACATGTTAAAAATATATAGTTTCCAACAAAATTTGTTAAGCAATCATTTTTCAAGTAAACACGGTCGAAGTCCAGACTCACTAATGCATCCTAACAAACTCGATAAGACACACTAATGCAAAATTCTGGTTCTTTAAGACCAACGCTCGGATACCAACTGAAATGTCCCGTTCTTATTGATTAAAAACGTTCCATATTAATTGATTTCGTTGCGAGGTTTTGACCTCTATATGAGACATTTTTCAAAGACTGCATTCATTTTTAAAACAAACCATAACCTTTATTTCATAGATAAAGGTTTTAAAAAGCTTTAAGTAGATTATCAAATAATGATAATCTAAAATATCCTGTTTACACACGACCATTACATAATGGTTTACAATACAAATATGTTACAACAAAATAAGTTTCTTGAATGCAGTTTTTACACAATATCATACAAGCATGGACTCCAAATCTCGTCCTTATTTAAGTATGTGACAGCGGAAGCTCTTAATAATCACCTGAGAATAAACATGCTTAAAACGTCAACAAAAATGTTGGTGAGTTATAGGTTTAACCTATATATATCAAATCATAATAATAGACCACAAGATTTCATATTTCAATACACATCCCATACATAGAGATAAAAATCATTCATATGGTGAACACCTGGTAACCAACATTAACAAGATGCATATATAAGAATATCCCCATCATTCCCGGACACCCTTCGGATATGATATAAATTTCGAAGTACTAAAGCATCCGGTACTTTGGATGGGGTTTGTTAGGCCCAATAGATCTATCTTTAGGATTCTCGTCAATTAGGGTGTCTGTTCCCTAATTCTTAGATTACCAGACTTAATAAAAAGGGGCATATTCGATTTCGATAATTCAACCATAGAATGTAGTTTCACGTACTTGTGTCTATTTTGTAAATCATTTATAAAACCTGCATGTATTCTCATCCCAAAAATATTAGATTTTAAAAGTGGGACTATAACTCACTTTCACAGATTTTTACTTCGTCGGGAAGTAAGACTTGGCCACTGGTTGATTCACGAACCTATAACAATATATACATATATATCAAAGTATGTTCAAAATATATTTACAACACTTTTAATATATTTTGATGTTTTAAGTTTATTAAGTCAGCTGTCCTCGTTAGTAACCTACAACTAGTTGTCCACAGTTAGATGTACAGAAATAAATCGATAAATATTATCTTGAATCAATCCACGACCCAGTGTATACGTATCTCAGTATTGATCACAACTCAAACTATATATATTTTGGAATCAACCTCAACCCTGTATAGCTAACTCCAACATTCACATATAGAGTGTCTATGGTTGTTTCGAAATATATATAGATGTGTCGACATGATAGGTCGAAACATTGTATACGTGTCTATGGTATCTCAAGATTACATAATATACAATACAAGTTGATTAAGTTATGGTTGGAATAGATTTGTTACCAATTTTCACGTAGCTAAAATGAGAAAAATTATCCAATCTTGTTTTACCCATAACTTCTTCATTTTAAATCCGTTTTGAGTGAATCAAATTGCTATGGTTTCATATTGAACTCTATTTTATGAATCTAAACAGAAAAAGTATAGTTTTATAGTTGGAAAAATAAGTTACAAGTCGTTTTTGTAAAGGTAGTCATTTCAGTCGAAAGAACGACGTCTAGATGACCATTTTAGAAAACATACTTCCACTTTGAGTTTAACCATAATTTTTGGATATAGTTTCATGTTCATAATAAAAATCATTTTCTCAGAATAACAACTTTTAAATCAAAGTTTATCATAGTTTTTAATTAACTAACCCAAAACAGCCCGCGGTGTTACTACGACGGCGTAAATCCGGTTTTACGGTGTTTTTCGTGTTTCCAGGTTTTAAATCATTAAGTTAGCATATCATATATATATATAACATGTGTTTAGTTGATTTTAAAAGTCAAGTTAAAGGGATTAACTTTTGTTTGC
The DNA here is from genome assembly GCF_046630445.1 of Rutidosis leptorrhynchoides. NCBI lineage: Eukaryota > Viridiplantae > Streptophyta > Magnoliopsida > Asterales > Asteraceae > Rutidosis > Rutidosis leptorrhynchoides. The sequence continues at coordinate 384,509,143 of NC_092343.1, read as the reverse complement.
GAACAAGTTTAGAATTAACTAAACTATGTTCTAGTGATTATAAGTTTAAACCTTCGAATAAGATAGCATTATATGTATGAATCGAATGATGTTATGAACATCATTACTACCTTAAGTTCCTTGGATAAACCTACTGGAAAATAGAAAAATAGATCTAGCTTCAACGGATCCTTGGATGGCTCGAAGTTCTTGAAGCAGAATCATGACACGAAAACAAGTTCAAGTAAGATCATCACTTGAAATAAGATTGTTATAGTTATAGAAATTGAACCAAAGTTTGAATATGATTATTACCTTGTATTAGAATGATAACCTACTGTAAGAAACAAAGATTTCTTGAGGTTGGATGATCACCTTACAAGATTGGAAGTGAGCTAGCAAACTTGAAAGTATTCTTGATTTTATGTAACTAGAACTTGTAGAATATATGAAGAACACTTAGAACTTGAAGATAGAACTTGAGAGAGATCAATTAGATGAAGAAAATTGAAGAATGAAAGTGTTTGTAGGTGTTTTTGGTCGTTGGTGTATGGATTAGATATAAAGGATATGTAATTTTGTTTTCATGTAAATAAGTCATGAATGATTACTCATATTTTTGTAATTTTATGAGATATTTCATGCTAGTTGCCAAATGGTGGTTCCCACATGTGTTAGGTGATCAAATGGGCTGCTAAGAGCTGATCATTGGAGTGTATATATCAATAGTACATACATCTAAAAGCTGTGTATTGTACGAGTACGAATACGGGTGCATACGAGTAGAATTGTTGATGAAACTGAACGAGGATGTAATTGTAAGAATTTTTGTTAAGTAGAAGTATTTTGATAAGTGTATTGAAGTCTTTCAAAACTGTATAAATACATATTAAAACACTACATGTATATACATTTTAACTGAGTCGTTAAGTCATCGTTAGTCGTTACATGTAAGTGTTGTTTTGAAACCTTTAGGTTAACGATCTTGTTAAATGTTGTTAACCCAATGTTTATAATATCAAATGAGATTTTAAATTATTATATTATCATGATATTATCATGTATGAATATCTCTTAATATGATATATATACATTAAATGTCTTTACAACGATAATCGTTACATATATGTCTCGTTTAAAAATCATTAATTTAGTAGTCTTGTTTTTACATATGTAGTTCATTGTTAATATACTTAATGATATGTTTACTTATCATAGTATCATGTTAACTATATATATATATATATATCCATATATATGTCATCATATAGTTTTTACAAGTTTTAACGTCCGTGAATCACCGGTCAACTTGGGTGGTCAATTGTCTATATGAAACATATTTTAATTAATCAAGTCTTAACAAGTTTGATTGCTTAACATGTTGGAAACATTTAATCATGTAAATATCAATCTCAATTAATATATATAAACATGGAAAAGTTCGGGTCACTACATGGACCATTATGATGCGGGTAACAGGGATATGCGACGTCACATTAATGAGGGGAACGACAAAACTTGGTACACTCAAGCCCGACAGCAAGCTCAGCTTAACTGGATGCATCGTCAGACCGAGATATACGCTGCAGATCCAGCTCACTACTACCCTTCTCCTTGGCCTGCATACGATCCATGGGTTCGAATGGGTGATCCTTATTCTCCTCCTTATCCTCCTGCATATCCTTCTAATGAAGAAACTGCTATCGTCCCTACTCATACGGCTTATCAGGAGCACCATCCATCATCATTTCAGCATGATGACTCCACGGACCAAAACCAGGAAGGACCCGGACAGAGCAGCTCATTTTGGGAACTTTTCTCAGGTTAAAGTAATGATTCTCATGGTTTGTTAAAGGTTTGAATGATGTGTGTTTATTTCAAAACAATTTATTTTAATGTTTGGTGTGTAATAGGATAATGGTAATTTGAAATTTTTTTAGATAATTTAAAGTGGGGTTTTCTTGGTACATGGAATACCTCCCCATTTGTTTGTGTGAAATATATGTTTGGTTTGTGACAGGTGAGCATTGTGCTAATTGCTACAAATTTTCAAAGACTGGCAATAAGTTTAGCACATACTTGATTGATGATTGATGGTTGCAAGAAGTGGATGATGTTCTTATGCTGGCATTCAGTTCAGCGCCATCATCCTGTGAACTTCGGTTTTAAACCTTGAAAGTAATAAACTCTCTTACACTCTTTAACCCTCTCGAATTAAAATTGTTCTGATTTCATGTAACGAAGGCGATACATGAACTCAAGTGTGGGGAGGAAGTTATAAATTCTTTCGGGAATTCTTTCGGGTATTTAAGTTTCGTTAAAATGGTGAAATTTTTTGAACTTTTACCTTCATAAATTCAAATTTTGTTTAAAATTTGTAGATTTTAAACTAAGTGTTTACACTGAAATTATTATCACGAAATAAATTTAGAAACAATCAATTGATTGAGTTTATTTTAGTTAAAATCATAAAACTAGTAGTCATATAAAAAAGATAATCAACATGTTATATCACATTATTAATGGAAAGAATCATCAAGTACTTTGTTGTTCTAACAATCTAATCAAATGCTCATCAATGTAATGATTGTGACGGAAGTCAAGTCTTCCAAAATGACGCACTTGCCTACTTATATTAGAAGATGTAGTCCAGAACATCTGTAGGTTGACAAAAAATTTGAAAAAGTCATCTCTATCATCGGCTGAAAATCCACCTTACCTCAACATCAAACAGGGTTTTTGGTGGTCAGACTTATCCTAACCATGAGGTGGATCTGTCTCGTACAATGGGGGCACAGTGCAAATTAGCTTTTAAGACTAATGAATCTACAGATGGATGATCTCCATAAAGATCAACCGCATCTATGTTGACCGCGGTCAACATACATATGTCATAACAAATTGAGGTGTGCAAACTCATGGTTCACCGATGATATTTGGACACGATATAGTTTCTCCTAAACTTATACTATTTTAATGGGCTAAAGCCAAAAATAGGCTACAAACTTACACAAATGTACCGATGTCGCCCACAAACTCATTTCTGTCATACTGTCGCCTACAAACTTATAAAAAATGTGCTAATATAAACAAAATACTTTTTTAACCGTCAACCAAAATGGTTGATTACGTGGCTTCTAAGTAGTCATGACACGTCGGTGATACATCGAAATAGAACTGAAAGTATATGGGCGACATCGGGACATAACTGAAAGTATATGGGCGACATCAGGACATATAAAATGAATAAAAAAAGTTAAATAATTAACTTTACCGGTTCAGTAGGTAATCGGTAATGAAATGTTAACATCAGCACATTTTTTATAAGTTTGTAGGTGACAGTAGGACGGAAATGGGTTTGTGGGCGACATCGGTACATTTGTGTAAGTTTGTAGCCTATTTTTGGTTTTAACCCTTTTATGAACTATATTGTGTAAAACTATTTTTTAGGACATCTGGTTAAAAGTTCCATGATACTACAATCATGGGGGCAAGTAGCTTGCTAAACACCGACTGAGGCTTCGGTTTTCAGTTACCCTCAACCGAACTTTGAGGTTTAAATCGGAAAACTTGATTAGTGTAACAACTAACATGACTAATTTTCAAAACATAAAAGGTTTTTTGCAAAGGTCCTAATTTCCCTAAGGATCCAAATTTTCAATAAATGTGGACTTTAAAACCCACCTTTCGACTTTGGTGTGATTTCATTTCGCGTGCGTACTCCAAAGGTGTGTATATACTCAAAACGCATGTGTGTATTACATTGTGAAATAAATAAAAGTGTGAGTGCGATCCGTGTGTGAAATAAAAAGTGTGAGTGTACATATATTGTGATCCGTGTGCTTTTTCATCTATGTGTGTACACTATAGTAAATTTCAATTTCTTGTAAGTCTTGCTTGAGGACAATCAAGGTTTAAGTGTGGGGATTTTGATAACGCCAAAATCATACATGTTTATTGTCTTTATTTCGATCCAAAGTTGTATCATTTCGTATGTAATTGTTGTACTTATATATTGTAATTCATGAATATTAGTAAAAGTCCATTGTGAGTGAATAAATGAAGACCAACAGCGAAAACAGCGTTAAAATGAAGATTGAATGCGAAAAACAGCCTGAAACAGCTTCAGATGCGGCGCATATGAATGGGATGCGGCACATCTATGCCCAATTAAATCACGGCAGTTTGGGATGCGGAGCATCAGACAATTCTGGAGCTAAAACAAAGGAGATGCGGCGCATCTGAAAGAGATGCGGCGCAGCTGATCAAATGGTGGTCATTTTGCTTAACTTTTGAGCCTATTTAAGAGGACCTTTAGTTACATATTGAAAACACCTTCACTATAACATTCTCCCTCAGTTCTAGTCCAATTTTCAAGGCTCAAGGAAGGCTACAAGGTCAATCTCCACTCTTTCAATATCAAGATCAATCTAGGATCATTCATCACTATTGGAATTATTGTTCTATATCTTTTTAACATGAATTCAATTTGTATTAACTGTTTCATTAGTTCTAATATGATTATGTTTGGCTAAAAGCCTTGTATGTTTGCTTCAATGTAAGATTTATGGCTTGGGGTTGTTCTATATTTTGATGTTATGCTAGTTACATATATGTTTGATTGATCAAGTAATCTAGTCCAACTACAAGAACCATAGTTATGATTGTTTATTTCTTTACTTCAATTACATAAATTGAAAACCAATTAATGTGAGTTAACTGGGTAAACAATTTATGCTTCAATACGTCTAGTAATCTAGACGGTTAGATACGTAAGCTTAAGTGATTTCGTTATGTGTTTAATCCGGTAATTGAATGAGTTCCAAAGCAACATAGTCATGAAATTACCTCAAGTGATTATTTTAGTTTAGGTTTTACGTGAGTTTAACCGGGTTGGGTCTAATTAGTTAATCAATCTAAATCACCATGTTCTTTCAATAAATCCATTGTTGTAACTATCTTTACATCCTAGTTTAATTATACGAGTTATGACTTGATTTATGTGAGTTTATCAAAGGCTATAACTTGTATTTCAACACCTACTGATCTAGTCACCTATATGTGAGTATAGGAGGATAATTGAATGATATCTAGGTTTTACAATCGTGTATTTTACTTAGAGTGATCTTAGTAAACTAGGTTTTATGTGAATTTAACCAAGAAAGAATCCTGTTGATTAAACATAGTTCTTAAGTTTATAGATATTGTGAAATTGATATAAATTACTCAATTGTAACTGTAAAATAACTGTTTCAATTACAAAAGAACAATCCCCGTCGTCTATCAAGCATAGAAGTAAACACCACATTCTCATTCTTGTTATTTACTATATTTTAATTACTGTTTTGTTAACAGAAATACAACTTCAAACACAAATCCCCCTTTAGAATAATTAATCCTTGTAAAGTCCTTAAAAAAACTCCTCCTTGTGGATCGAACTAGTCAATTTACTTACTAGTTACTGCATGATCGGGTTTTAGTTGCCTGTATTATGTGTTAATTGTTAAGCAGATTGTCTACATTTTAAAGGTTACGTCTTAACACATCAAGGTCTCTCCTTTGTGATCACTTACTCAACCCCGAATCATCTTACAACATCTCAAGAACGTTGCTTCTGACGCGAATCATGCCTTTGAGTAAGCCAGTGTTCACTGGACTCTATATTGCCTACTATCACAACCTAAATGGACAGCTCTTCTTTGACGGATAATTGATTAACCGTACGTAGGTACTATGTCCCTATTGTGATGTTAAGCACACATAACTACTTACCTTGTATCCTAGGGTTGATTAGGTCCTAATACTAAGTTATAGCCACGTGAGTAAATGGAAAGGGTGGTCCGTAAATTAGACTTCTAAACCGTCAAGGTTTCAGCGTAACAATAGCATAAGTTTCAGATAAGATATTCAACATATAATAAACATTTGCAACAGATAGATAAGCTCGTAAGATGAAAGCAACTTAAAGTAAAAAATAACTTCATTAAATTAAGGAAGGCGTTCACTGTTTACAGACGAGATCTGGACCATTACAAGTGCTGACATCCTCTAGACCGCTCCTAGTACAATCTTCGACGTTCGCCTCCGGGTACTTGATTTTCCGCTCGGAGGTGAGAAGGCCTTGAAAGCTTTAGTGAGAGAAAGTGTATTGTAGTGAGAGAGTGTGAAGAGGTGTGTGAAATTGGATACCAAATGCCCTTTAAATAGATTAAAAATTGATGTCATATGACTGGCAAACCGTATGGCCTGCTGTATGGCTTGGCAGACCGTTTGTTGTGCCCGGATACATGGCATGCCGTTTCCCCTTGTGGAAAGTCGGATGGCAAGCCGTATGGCTTGCCCTGGTCTACTATTTTTGCTGGATCGAAACTTGATTTCCGGGGTCGTAATTTGTCTTTCACCGTTTTCGCTCTAGAAAATCTTCGTTTTAGCTCCGATTTACTTGATTCTTTTTGCATCGTCTTCGTAATGACTAAATCTACAAAATAAATCGACAAAGTGATTATTTTGCCGATAAAGCTTGGAACTTTATTATTTTTGGGCCCTAATATCGAGGTAAAAATGTGACTTTTTATCCGATATCTAATATCCCACACTTAGACTTTGTTTGTCCTCAAACAAACTTTTGATCTTTTAGCACAGAAGATTCCCATTCGTAGTAATCAAGCGGCTTTTGTTTTACAAGACGTAAGAGTGAAAACTTAGTTTTATCCTTTTTGCTATTCCCGAATCGTTTTCCGCAAGCATGAGAGGAGGTTACATAACAGAGGCTATCTACTCGGGTCACTCAATTCATTAAAGTGTATCGGGTGTCCTATAGTTTTAAGAAATGAAATCGCTCATAGCCAGTCATGTTCACATTCTTCGTCATAGGCTTGATCAAGACTCAAATTCCCATCACTTATTTGAGAGAATTTTCAGTTATAGGCTCGAGTTGTTTTCTGAAGGGAGGTTTAAAAGGGTATGGATAGATAGGAGTTCTTTAAGGATCAATTTTGATAATTCTTTCAGCTTTTTATCTGGAATTTCAAAATGAGCATCCTTCTTTTACGACTGCCAAGAGTTCTGTTCTCGAATCCTTGGGTTCTACTCCTTTTTTCAGAACCTAATATATTTATTTTTTTCTAACAAGCATCTTTTGCTTTTCTCTTCGAGGTCTCCTTTTTATCTGCTATTTCTTGATACTTGACTTGGATGCTCGCATTTTCTAACGCGGTTTTATAGAGGACTTCCCAGAAGTTGTGATTTCATTGGGCTTTATTTTGAGGTAAATGAAAAGAATGATAACGGTAGATGGTTTTATGGTGGCTTGGAGTGGAAATGGAAATGAAAGTATGTGGTGGGGGTGTTTTGCCTTCACAAATAGCTGAGGTTTCTAACTTAGTAGTTCTTGTCAAAAGGTGTGATTTCGAAATGTAGATCAAGAGCAAGTTCTGATTCAGAGATGCGTAACATCGGCACACTCAACGAAAATATAGTGAAGTACAAAAAATGAGTGCTTGTTGGGCCTTATTTTGGGTGCCTCACAACAATTATAATGGGTCGAATTGCGCCTTTGGTTATGCAATGCTCTTTTAGAAAATTGGCTAGGTTTTCGCAAAAAGTTACGACTTCGTTTAATCTTTTGTCTATTTTGTAACAAAAACTTTTTGAACATTTATAGAATTCTAGAATCCTAAGTGTTTTATAGCTCGAAAAAGTTTTAAATTTTGTGAAAAATTTAGTTTGTTAAACACTTGAGGATTTTGCGAGAATCATTATGTGCAATATTGCTATCCCACACTTTAAAATAACATTGTCCTCAATGTTAGGGTACCACGTATCCCACACTTTAGTTTTGAAAAACATTTTGTTATTTAAAGTTTATGTTGGTAGGGTTGCTAATCCCACACTTAGTGTTTCAAGTGGTCTAGTATATTGCGTATATTCTATTGAAAAAGTGGTGAAGACGTAGTACTCCCCTTTGGTTGCAAGGTGTGTATGGATGGTTCACCGATTATGGTTTCTTCTAATCTTGTTGTGGCGCCATTCTAGTTCAATTCGTCATTGCTTCAAGTCGTGCTTCCATTTTGTGTCTGGTCTCGATCGTCGTTTGTTTGTGACGTTTATTCATACAAACTTATTTAACTAATATCATACAAACTAAAAAGAAAAAAGATAGTTATGCCCAAGATTGGGCTTACAGTAATAAAAATATAATATTGTATCATAACATCACAGATAATCATAAGTAAAATGGTAAAGAGAGAGAGAGTAGAGTCATGGCTGATCTGGCATATGCGGAGGGAGAGAGTATGATACGCTGGTCTGGGCTGCCAAGGATGCCTCAAGTCTGATTGGCCTTAATCGCACATCTCCTCGTCGGTGGCTAATCTCTGTACCCACCCTGAAGTGTTGGTTCCTGAAGATACCAAAAAGTGAACCTCTTCCGAGCGTGCAATTAGTCCCGTGAGTGATGAGGTGCTAGTATGAATCATTGGCCCCGAACGTCAACCTTGTCCTTCCTGCAGATCTCTACCCCAATCAGGGTTTACACCTATTCCTCCCAGACCCTGTGTTACATCCTCAGTCATACCCTGGCTTACAGTCTGATCCCTTGCAAAAGTTTGAACACCGGCAGATGTATCTTTATGTGTACTAACGAGGTTTGACGCAAAAATACTATTGGCCAGATCCTCATACAATGTGCTCTGCTCCTGTAGTGGAGAAGGAAAGACTGTGTGCTGAGTATACTGATGCGGAGGAGGAGGTGTTGGACGCTGATAACTGGTCCTTATGTCTCTTGGCTATTTATGGGAGACAATCAGAGGATGGTTCCAGGGATATGGTGGGACGTTAAGCTGCCTTCCTTCATGATACGTGAAGTGCTGAAGGTTCTGGAGTATCGCAAACTCAGCAAACCACTGATCCGGCCTAGGCATGTCTCCCATGTAATAATGATATGGCTCATAATATGGCTGAGCCCCAGGCATGTCTCCTATGATATGGCCAAAACGACTGGTTTTATTTATGCGGTGTCGTTAGGTCGCAAAGCGTCAGAATCAGTTACCAAGAGGGAGTAATTGTATTATCATTTATATTTAGCTGGGTTTTCTTGCTATAATTCACCTACTTGTCTTCTCTTAAACGAGTAAGTGGTAAGTATAACTTAGGTTCGTATTTTTGTATGTTTTCTCAGTAATGTGGGACAAAAGTGCCTAAATAGTTAACCCTGGCGACAAGTGGTAATAGATTAAACTTAACTAAGGTATTACAAACGATAAAGATAAAAAGGGATAGGTATGAAGAATAGGATACTGAGGGAGAGCTGTTAAAAGAGTTTAAATTCCTAGAATGAACACTAAACCTCAATCAACCGGGCTATGAACCTAATTGATTTGTCACTAAGAGTTTAGGCCTTGAAGATTCTGGCTAAGACAGATATCCTAACTCCCAATGTTAACCTTAGAGGGTTTAAACGACCTTATAGATGGAATCCTAGGTACATGAATAAAGTGGTACATCCCTAAAGGAAAGTCTGAGCTTTTCTTAATCCTAGTTGGTTTAACTACAGTAACATTCCTCCACTTAATACTAAGTTATGCCTTAACATTAACCGATGTGCAATCTTAGATATCCAAAGGTACTGCTAATTGGATTAGAGGTCTCTCCTTTGCAATCACTTACTCAACCTCGGATCATCTTACAACATCTCAAGAACGTTGCTTCTAACACGAATCATGCTTTTAAGTAAGCCAGTGTTCACTGGACTCTATATTGCCTACTCTAATCACAACCTAAATGGGAAGCTCTTCTTTGACGGATAATTGATTAACCGTACGTAGGTACTATATCCCTATTGTGATGTTAAGCACACATAACTACTTACCTTGTATCATATGGTTGATTAGGTCCTAATATTAGGTTATAGCCACATGAGTAAATGGAAAGGGTGGTCCGTAAATTAGACTTCAAAACCGTCAAGGTTTCAGCATAACAATAGCATAGGTTTCAGATAAGATATTCAACATATAATAAACATTTGCAACGGATAGATAATCATGCAAGATGAAAGCAACTTAAAGTAACAAAATAACTTCATTAGATTAAGGAAGGCGTTCACCGTTTACAGACGAGATCTGGACCATTACAAGTGCTGACATCCTCTAGACCACTCCTAGTACAATCTTCGGCGTTCGCCTCCGGGTACTTGATTTCCCGCTCGGAGGTGAGAAGGCCTTGAAAGCTCTAGTGAGAGAAAGTGTATTGTAGTGAGAGAGTGCGAAGAGGTGTGTGAAAATTGGATGCCAAATGCCCTTTAAATAGATTAAAAATTGTTGTCATACGCTGGCAGGCCATATGGCAAGCCGTATGGCCTGCCCGTATGGCTTGGCAGCTCGTTTGTTGTGCCCGGATACATGGCAAGCCGTTTTCCCTTATGGCAAGCCGTAAGGCAAGCCGGATGGTAAGCCATATGGCTTGCCCTGGTCTGCTGTTTTTGCTGGATCGTAACTTGATTTCTGGGGTCGTAACTTGCCTTTCACCGTTTTCGCTCTAGAATCTTTGTTTTAGCTCCGATTTACTTGATTCTTTTTGCATCGTCTTCGTAACGACTAAATCTACAAAATCAACTGATAAAGTGATTATTTTGCCGATAAAGCTTGGAACTTTATTATTTTAGGGCACTAATATCGAGGTAAAAATGTAACTTTTTAGCCGATATTAATAAAACAACAGGTAAATAGCATACATGTTTTGGTGAACGTACAAAAAAGAAGAAGCACATAATATTAAAAAGTGGAAATAAAAAAGAACAAAAAGCCCAACAACCATCTAAATTGAAGCAACGATAACGCAAATTATCAATCCAACATACCGCACAGTATTATCATGTATTCATGTTTACATAAAAGCAGTAAAAAAATTACCATACAGCAACGAAATCTGTAACTATTCTGCATAATGATCGGAGTTGAAAATAAATGAAATAAGTCCATTTAGAGATAAACATGCAGATATGAAACGTAGCTAAAGGAAATTGGGAAGCAAAAAAAAAAAAAAAATCAAACCTGCGTATGTAGCACGAATCATCGATGGAAAAAAACAGCAAAAGAGAAAATTGACAATGAAGGAAGAAAGAAGATTGACGTTGGTAAAAACATTATTATTATGAAATTAATAAATAATAGACCTAATACGTGAGGGTACACGTGGATATGTGGGTGAATTAAACATTACAGGTGTATCATCACTCATTAATTGCATGAAAAATTTTAATTTGGGAAAAAAACTTCCCTTTCAAGTATTGAACCTGGTACTCGCAGGAATCAATAGTCACCTCACAGCCATTCAGGTAAATCATTCATTACTATAAGGGTTGTTTTCAAAATAAAAGTGAAAATTGGCGAATGTTAATGAACAGTACTAATTGTGGTTTTCTAATTAAATATATAGATAAATAGATAATATTAATAAATAATGAATGTAAATAGTTTTGAGTATATTCACCTTCATGCCTTTCTCTTCTTTTTGTTAAATTAATGTTTCATATTCGGTATTTACTTTTCATTTTTTTTTGTTTAGTCATGGATCATAAATAAGTACTCCCTATGTCCCAAATATATTGTCCATTATTCCATTTTAAGATGTCTCAAATTAATTGTTCATATTCTTTTTTAACCAATCAAAATAGGTTAATCTAGAGAGAGAAGATATATTATTGGTGGTGAATGAAGTTAGTGAGATTTTTAGAACTGCGTGTTTTTTGTCTGTGGATAATAGATTTGGGACGGAAGGAATATTATTCAAACTTTTAAAAAAAATTCAAAAATAAAGAGAAACATGTTAATCCCCTAATGATAATGTCATTATAATTATTAATTGTATTGCATAAAAAAAATACTAACATGTTAATAGTATAAATATGAATCATTATGTATAATCTTATGATAAAACACTCTAATGACCATATGTACAATATTTGAAGCATTATGTACAACATTATAGTAAAACACCCTCATGACAATATGTACGATATTTGAAGCATTAAATACAACTGACGTTGTTTTCTACACCTACTTTTATTGAGCTAAACTTAACCTAATTAACACATGAATACCGGCAACTACTCTTGATCAATGCAATAAATAACCTAGTAAGCACAAGTTCGTCCACAAGGAGCAGTGTTCAAGATTGAAATAAGTAATAACTAGTTTTTGAACCCTCGCTTCGCGCTGGGGATTCGGTTTTCAATGTATTTTATTGCGTTTAGTTTTTAAAATTATTTCGTGGCTAACGATGATGTCGTTGAAGCGCAACTCGAGTCGAACTAAAAGGTATAACCCATGAAAGATTTAAATGTTATTTTAAATTAACAATATATGCGCATCTTCGCGTTTCTCTATGAAATTGTTGACTTTTAAAAATTTAACGCAAAATCAACGTGTACGAAAATACCCCAAATATTTAGCATTTTTTAAAAAGCGTTTGTTTTGCGTATAGTTAGTGACATTGTGTTCCTAAAATTATTTCGAGTTTAACGATGTTGTCGGAAAAGTTTAACTCGTTGCGAGCGAGAAGATATGACCCGTTGAATATTTAGGTTGAGTTTATTTAAGATTTTTTTTATGAAAATGGTCATTTGACACTTTACCCCCTGTTTGGGGGTTGATTTGAATTTGTGAAAAAAGTGTGGGGGGCTTTGTTGGTGTAATGAAATTTAGTTAAAAGTAAAAAAAAAAAAAAAGGTGAAAAGACGAAAATGCCCGTAGTTACTATTCATAACTTTTGTCTATTAGATAATATGGTAAATATCCTAAGAATTTCGGGGAATTTTGATTTGAATTGAAGTAAATTAAAACAGTAGAAAAAGTAATTTAATGAATTAACCAGATAAGGAGAAGTAGTGTCCACTTTAATGCTCAACAAATGACTAGGATTGTTCTTTAATTAAAACTGTTTATTAAAGGTCTAGGTAATTAGTTGATATCAGTCTCACAAAATCAATGAACCAAAGACATAATGATTCAATTAACTCACATTAATTATCATTCGGAGGTCCAAATTACCATGTTAAATTAAACTAGACTTTCTCTTGGTTTAACTCACATAAAACCTAGACTATCAGGATCACTCGGTATAGTCTACACGATTGTGTTATCACAATATCAATTTAATCACCAATTGCACTCACATACAATTGTCTAAATCTAAAAGATGAAGTACAAGATATGAATATGGATAAACTCACATAAACCACTTCCAATAACATGTAGAATTAAATAATAATATATAAATGAACACAACAATGGATCTTTCAAGAAAACATGAATAATCAAACATAAAAACTTTAATAAATCAAAAGATAGAACAATCCATATTCACAAGTTTTACATCAAGTGGACACAATTAAATTTTAGCCTAGCATGATAGAAGAAAGAACAAATAAACAATTCAAACGACTAGTATTCATCATAAAATCACTAAAACAATGAAAAACTAGAGTACCAATGGTTAATAGATGATCCAATCTTCCACCTTGATGTTAAGATCTTCAAAATTGATGAAGAATGGCCTGTAAAACCCTTAAAAATGACCCTCCTAGCTCCAGAATTCGTAAAATAATCGATACCCTAAAGTTGGGGTTTAATATGGTATTTATAAGGCTAAAATTTGGAGTCCTGACCGACCCCGTGTCGCTACCGCGACCCTCCATTTCGCGACCGCGACTTGCTGAATAAAGAGCCATCGCAACCGCGATGAAGATATCACGTCCGCGACCCTTCTGCATCGAAAACATCGTGAGTTCTGCCTTTCCATTGCGACCGGGACACACCCCATACCGACTGTGATGGGGTTCTGAGCTGGTATTCGATCTTTTTCTTCGTATTTTGCTTTGTCCCAAGCTTGTTTGATGTTGAAACTTGTGGAAATCATCCGAAAACCAATACTAAGACTTCCTGAGCTCACTTTATCATTTTCTTTAAGATCATGAACTAAAGTCTTCAATTTTCACCAAATAATAATCAAATGTAACACCCCGTTTTCCCGTGCACGTCTAAAGGTACAAACTTAATTATTAGCACGTTTGTAACTTGTTCGTTTATGTGATTAAATGAGCTTAGTGTTAGTTTATGAGTATATGTATATATATATATATATATATATATATATATATATATATATATATATATATATATATATATACAGATGTATGTGTGTCGCATTGGTGTTGAATCGTATGAGACTTAAGGTCGAAGCTTAGATGAGCATAAGAAGAGTGAACGAGGTGTGTTAGTGGTATAAACCATCATTTTATGCTAACTTGTCAAAGTGTTCAGGCGGAGGCTTACGCCGCGCCGCGACCTATAAAGCAAATCCAGATCAGAATGTGGGTTAAGAGAGGTTGTTTTTCCTTTGTAACATCGCGTCGCGACATTTAGCGCCGCGCCGCGGCATGTCTGCAGATCTGACTCCGATTACTACTCTATTTAAAAGGGTTTTAGGGGTAAATTGGTCTTTTTGCTTGTAAATCAGTTTGGAGCCTTTAATACCAACCACTATCATTTATTTCTCATTTCTTTTTCTATTTTCTTTCCAATTTCTCTCCCAAAACACAAAACCCACTTAGTTTAATCTTGAGATTTGGAGTTGGAGAATTGTGAATCAAACTTTGGAGCGAGATTTAAAGTTGTTCCTTGTGTCTCTAGCTACGCGTTGATAGTCTCGGTAAGTTCTAACTCTAAGTTTTGAGTTTTAATTGGTTAATGACTAGGGTTTGGAGTACTAGAGATTTGTAAGACCCATTTGGTGGTAAAATGGGTGAGTTTGGGTTATGTTGTTGTAATGAAACCCTAATAGCCACAATCTAGGTTTTGGCCTTGTGATTTGAGGTTGTAAGTGTCAAATGGTGTTGTTAGTCACTAATGCACTTTAATATTTATGAAAGAAGGGTTAATGGGTAAGTTTGACTTGATTGTGAGTTTAAGTGAGATAAAATGGCTCAAAATGTACTAGTTGACCTAATGGGATGAAATGGGTATGGTTTACCCTAAGTTTTGTGTTAATTGAAGTTAATAGACTTTAATTCACTAGTCTTAGTGATTAAAGTCGAGTCTTGGCCATGTATGGGCGGTTATGAGTAGTTGAGTCATTTAATGCAATTTGGGCCATTAAATGCTCAAGTGGGAGTATTGTGGTTAATCCCACTAGTTGTGAAATTGAATGTGCACTTAATAATTTAGGTACATTACGTTGAATCTCGGAAGTGCTAAATCATCATCCTTGTGACAAGGTGAGTGGAATAATTATGTGTTCATGTATATGGCATGTTTATTTATGAATGTTATGGTATGAACCACATGCCGGTAGTGCCATAACATGTGTGGGATGGGATGTGAACCACGAGCCGGTAGCACTATAAACTAAGATGTGAACCACGAGCCGGTAGCATCGAGTATGAACCACGAGCGGGTAGCACTATAAACTAAGATGTGAACCACGAGCCGGTAGCATCGAGTGTGAACCACGAGCCGATAGCACTATAAACTAAGATGTGAACCACGAGCCGGTAGCATCGAGTGTAAACCACGAGCCGGTAGCACTATAAACGAGTATGACTCAAATGCGTATGGTGTGAACCACGAGCCGGTAGCACCATAGCGTTATTGGTTAACCATATTGAGATTGTTGATTTGTTTAGCATATTATATATACATGTTGAGTTGAGTATATGCTAACGAAGTGGCATGATAATGTACGACTTGTTGGTGTTATGTTTATGTTGACATGTTATTTGAGTTACAAGTTCGTATGAGGTATTTGGTATTGTGAATGCAAATGGATAGGTTATATATGTGTATGTATAATTGTTGCACTCACTAAGCATTGCTTACCCTCTCGTTGTTTACCATTTTATAGGTTCCAGCTTGGACAAGGGTAAGGGCATACGGTTGGATTATTTGTCTCCCGTTTGTGTTGACAGGGGTGCTTTTGGGATAGCTTTTGAAGTTGGCCTGACGTTTCGGGTAGTTTAGTCCCAAACCATGCTCGAGTGTCGTTTGGATTATAAACTATCATTGTAGGGGGTCAAACTTGTATTGAACTTAATTAATGGCCTTCGTGCCTTTTGTAAACATTTAAATCGTTGTACGTTTAAATGGAACTCGTGGAATGGTTTACATATATAATTGGCACATAAATGTGTATTATAAAAAAAAAATTTATCGTATGGAATACGGGTTGGGTTGTTTCAAGTGGTATCAGAGCATGGTCTAAGGGATTTAGGCGACTTGAGATAGGTGCCTCGACTTAGACTTTATTGTGTATGCGCTTTTATGAGGGAATTGTAGGACTTTGGATCTAATCGAGAATTGTTAGTGCTTTGGTTTATGTGAGCTAACCTTGTGCTAATTGTTTTGTGTTATGTTTAGCAATCATCAAGCAAGACGGGCGTTGTACTAGCAAGTTAATGCGACGTGCTCGCGTAACAACGATTAGCTACCGTTGTTACGGGTGCAAATCGTGTCAAACGAGTAATGTACAACGATTGTTGAGCAAGATGGGGTAGTGTGGTACGCATGTATATATACTTACGTGTGATGCTTTTCGTTCATGGTTTAACCCTTTCCGTTTTATAGAATGAAGATGAGAAACGGACCCGATCATGATAACGGAAGTACAAGCGAGGACGTCGAGTTTTCGGTTAAGGTTGAGGCCGTCTTTAAAAAGTTAAAAGCGGATTTTCTTACGGACGTCCGAAAGGTCTTCCAAGATTCGGTCGATGGGCAAGTGACCGATTTGATAAATGAATGAATGAAGGCCACTATCGAAGAGGCCCTTGATGCTAGAAACATTTATCCTCACGGTGAAGGAGGTGAAGGAAGGCGGGACTTCCACTACAAGAACTTCAAGGATACTCAACCTCCGTTGTTTAATGGGGTGAGGGATCCATTGAAAAGCACTTGTTGGATTTCCGATATCGAGGGAGCGTTCCGTACCGCGGAGTGTCCTCCCAAGAAGAAGATGAGATATGGGTCTAGCATGTTACGTGAAGAAGGAAAGTTGTGGTGGGACGATAAAATCAATTTATATGGTGAAGAGCAATGCATGAGCTTGACATGGGAGGAGTTTAAGAAGGAATTCTTCCAAGAATACCGAACTTCTTCCGACCTTGATAGAATCTGGGATGAGTTGCATCATTTGCAACAAGGTTCGATGGACTTGGTTACTCTCAAGTCTACCTTTTTGGCAAAGACTCATTTTTGCCCGGAATATGTTGGTGACGATCACAAGCTAATGAAAGATTTCTACCGTACCTTGAGCGACGAGTTAAAGGGTAAGATTAGCCGGGGAATGGTTAAGACTTTCGAAGAGCTATTCGAGTTGGCTCGGGGTTTTGAGCCGGAGGTTCCAAGGAAGAGTGATTTCACTTTTTCTAAAAGAAAGTTTGAAGGTTCGAGTCATTCGAACTTTTCCAATAAAAAGAACAAGAAAGGCTTCGAAAGCGTTAATAGTGTGAAGAAGGGTGCTTCCGGGGGTTTCGGGCCCACGTGTTATAATTGTAATCAAAGAGGACACATGGCCCGTGATTGCACCAAGGCGTCGACCAAAGTTACTTGCTTTAATTGTGGTAAAGAGGGGCACAAGAGGCAGGAATGCCCCGACTTGAATAATGATAACGTTAAGCGGTTAGATAAAGCGGCGGGCAAGGCTAGGGGTCGCAACTATTTGATGACCAATGACGAAGCCAAACAATCAAATGAAGTAGTCTCAGGTACTTTCATGGTTAATTCTAATCCGGCAAGGATTTTATTTGATAGCGGTGCAAATTTGTCGTTTGTGTCTCCAAAATTTGTGCCTAAACTTGATAGACCGTTAGCTAAGTTAAGTAGTCCGGTAGAAGTCAAAATAGCGGATAGCAAGACGGTGCTAGTGGTCGTTGTGTGCAAAAATTGTGATGTTGTGTTTGGTGGCGAAAACTTTAAGATAGATCTCATTCCGATGACCTTGGGCGATTTTGATATCGTTGTTGGTATGGATTGGCTCGATCGAAATAGAGCCGATATTGCATGCCATGAGAAATTTATCCGCGTGAAGACCCCAAGTGGGGGAGAGCTAGTTATTCACGGCGATAAGCGAAGAAGACTTGTGCCGATATGTTCTTTTGCACGGGCACGTCGTTTTCTTGTTAGTGGTGGCATGGCTTTTCTTACCCATGTTGTTGATACTCATGACGAGCCACCACCTATTCGTGAAATTTCGGTGGTTAGTGAATTCGAAGACGTTTTTCCGGACGAGTTACCGGGTGTTCCGGCGGAAAGACAAGTTGAATTTCGTATTGAGTTGGTTCCGGGAGCTACTCCCATTGCTAAAACTCCTTACCGTTTAGCACCAAAGGAAATGCATGAGTTGTTAAATCAAACCCAAGAGTTGCTTGAGAGGGGTTTTATTCGACCGAGTGCTTCGCCATGGGGCGCTTCGGTTTTATTCGTGAAAAAGAAGGATGGTAGTATGCGGATGTGCATCGATTACCGGGAGTTGAATAAAGTGATGATCAAGAATCGTTATCCATTGCCTTGGATTGACGATTTGTTTGACCAACTACAAGGTGCGACGTATTTCTCTAAGAGCGACCTACGGTCCGGCTATCACCAAATGCAGGTCCGTGAGGAAGATATTGAGAAAACGGCTTTTCGAACACGTTATGGACATTTCGAGTTTGTAGTTATGCCTTTTGGTCGTACGAATGCACCGGCGGCATTCATGGATCTTATGAACCGAGTGTGCCAACCTATGTTGGACAAGTCGGTAATTGTGTTCATCGACGACATACTTGTTTATTCAAAGAGTATGAACGAACATGAACGTCATTTGCGTGAAGTATTGAAGACATTACGAAAGGAGAAGTTGTATGCTAAGTTCTCCAAATGTGAATTTTGGCTAAGGGAAGTTCAATTCCTTGGTCATATTGTGATCAAGGAGGGTATTCAAGTAGATCCGGGGAAGATAGAGACGGTGAAGAGTTGGAGACAACCGACTACGCCTACGGAGGTTCGGAGTTTTCTCGGATTGGCCGGTTATTATCGTCGATTTATCCAAGACTTTTCTAAGATCGCTTCTTCATTGACGAAATTGACGAGGAAGAACGTGAGGTTTGTTTGGGAGAACGAGCAAGAAATTGCTTTTCAATTGTTGAAGGAAAAGTTATGTCAAGCTCCGGTGTTAGTTTTGCCAGAAGGGGTGGAAGACATGACGGTTTATTGTGATGCCTCGTTAATTGGACTCGGGTGTGTTCTAATGCAAAGAGGTAAAGTCATCGCTTATGCCTCTCGACAATTAAAGGAACACGAGACGAGATATCCGACTCATGATCTTGAGTTGGCGGCGGTTGTACATGCGTTGAAAATTTGGCGCCATTACTTGTACGGTGTCAAGTGTACGATTTATTCAGATCATAAGAGTTTGAAACACCTCTTTAATCAACGAGATTTGAATTATCGTCAACGTAGGTGGATGGATGATAGTGCTCCAAATGAACATATATTTAGTATCAATATCCCTCCGATATGTAAAGATTTCAGTTGAAATTGTTCCATTTTCATGTAATATTCATTTATATTAAATAAGTGCGAAGACAAAAGGCGAAAACAACGAATTGAAGACGCAAAGGTCCAAAAAGCTCAAAAGTACAAGATACAATTAAAAAGGTTCAATTTATTGATAAGGAACGTCTAAAAATGACAAGAGTACAAGTTACGAAACGCAAAGTACAAAATATCTCAGCGTACGCAAGGACGTTCGAAAATCCGGAACCGGTACATGAACCAACTCTTAACGCTCGACGCAACGGGAAAAAAATTACGAGTCTACTATGTATATAAATATAATATAATATATAAATAATTATAAAAATTATTTATATATTATATATATTTAAATAAAAACCGTCGGCAGCTTTGGATCTTGAACTTGTGGGCTGGTTTTGGAACCTCCGCGACTTGCGGAGCTGGAAGGCCAAAATGGCCGCGACTCGCGGAGCAGTGAATTTCAGTTCTGGCTATAAAAGCTCTCGAGTTCTGCATGTAAAAAAAAAATAATAATAATAATAATAATACTCCATAAGATAATAAATAAATAAATATATATATATAGTATAGATTAGTGTTATATTAGATTAGTTCGGGTTATGTAAAGGTTATTTTACGGGTTTTTGAAGTCGAAACTCTGTCCGTGTAACACTACGCGATAAATAATCAATGTAAGCTATGTTCTCCTTTTTACATTAATGTCTCGTAGCTAAGTTATTATTATGCTTATTTAAAACGAAGTAATCATGATGTTGGGCTAATTACTAAAATTGGGCAATTGGGCTTTGTACCATAATTGGGGTTTGGACAAAAGAACGACACTTGTGGAAATTAGACTATGGGCTATTAATGGGCTTTATATTTGTTTAACTAAATGATAGTTTGTTAATGTTAATATAAAGATCTACAATTGGGCGTCCCTATAAATTACCATATACACTCAATCGGACACGATGGACGGGGTATTTATATGTACGAATAATCGTTCATTTAACCGGACACGGGAATGGATTAATAGCCACTAGAATAATTAAAACAGGGGTGAAATTACATTCAAGGGTAATTGGTGTAATTGTTAACAAAGTAGTAAAACCTTGGTTTACACGCAGTCGATAACCTGGTGTATTCATTAAACAAAGTATTAAAACCTTGTTACAATTCGAATCCCCAATTAGTTGGAATATTTAACTTCGGGTATAATAATAATTTGACGAGGACACTCGCACTTTATATTTATGACTGATGGACTGTTATGGACGAAAACCAGACGGACATATTAAATAATCCAGGACAAAGGACAATTAACCCATGGGCATAAAACTAAAATCAACACGTTAACCATCATGGTTACGGAAGTTTAAATAAGCATAATATATTTTATTTCATATTTCCTCGTACTTTTATTTATTGTCATTTTAATTATGGTTATTTATTTTATTGTTATTTAAATATCATCATTTACTATACGCTTCGCTTAAAATATAAATCGACAAACCGGTCATTAAACGGTAAACCCCCTTTTATATATTATTTTATATAATTATATATATTTTGTACAAATATAGTTGTTTAAAAATATAGTGTGCAATAAGCCCGCTCCCTGTGGAACGAACCGGACTTACTAAAAACTATACTACTCTACGATTAGGTACACTGCCTATAGTGTTGTAGCAAGGTTTAGGTATATCCATTTTGTAAATAAATAATTAAAACTTGTGTAATTTGTAACGTATTTCGTAGTAAAATATAGTACTATTTCGTACACCCCTCGCTTCGACATCAAGTTTTTGGCGCCGCTGCCGGGGAATCGGTGAAACGCTATATTTTTAATATATATTTGTATAAATATATTTTTAGAAAAACAATATAAAATTTATTAAAAAAAAAAAAAAAAAAAAAACGTTTTACATCCTCCGCGACTTGCGGAGTTGTAAGGCAAGTGGAACCGTGACTCGCGGAGCCGCCCTGACGAGCTGACAGAAACCCTAAAATCGCATTAATTACGGATTATTATTTATTATTATTTAAACCTAATTAGTTTATTATTAATATAATTTAGTTTTAAGTTTTAATTAATTAGTTAAAATTAATTATATTTAATTTTAATATATAAAAAATTAATACTTTTATAAAATATAAAAATAAAAATATAAAAATAATATTTTTATAAAAATTGTACTTTTTACAACTTTAAGTTTATTTTTATTTGTATAAAAAATAATATTTTTGTGTAATATTTGTATCGTTATTGTTCGTAGCTAGTTTTAAGTTCTAGTATTTTGCCGTAGCTTATTTTTATTTTTAGATTTTTAGGCTTTGCCGTAAAATCCCTTAAGTGCTTTTTCTTTAGACTAAGATTTAGGTGCTTTAGAATTTTGCGACGCCGTTTTTATATTTTAGTACCTTTTTAAGTTATTACCATTTGTGATATAGTTTTTCTTTTAAGCTTTAATATTTTTAGACGCAACTTTTAATTCTTAGTTTTTAATTCTTTTTTAAGTTACGACGCGCTATTTTCTTATTTTTATTTTTCAACGTTTTTCGACGCGCATTCTTTTTCTTTCTTATTTCTCGACGCTTTAGTTTTTAGGACTTAGAAATTTTCTCTATTTCTTATCTAATATCTCAAACGGAAAGAAAAATTATTTAAGTGGTTAAATTAATGGACGTTGACAATTTTCTGCTTCGTAGTAATAGTTGGATTTGTTAGTGGCTGAGTTGTGAACTTCCGATTTAAAGGGTTCTGGCTCCCTGCTGCATCTTTTGGCTATTCGAAACGTGGGCAAAAGCAGAAAAGTCTATTAATTGGACAACTTATATAAGTTTTTCTATTTTTATAACTAATAGGATAATTAGTGAACGCACCACATTGTAGCTAAAAATTTGTCCATCGCAATAAAATGGAAAATTTTGAAAACAGGGCCTTGGAAACTCTTTTTGAACTCCAAAATCAATTAAATCAATACCCTCAAACGAGTGTTGATAACAATTCATTCGGTCAATCTTGGATCGCGAACGACGAAACAATAACTGGTTGTGAAATCTGTGGAGATTATCACTCAACATGGGAATGTTACTATTACGTTCCTATGGAAAATTACGCACCCACGGAACCTGAATGGAACGATTACGAAGAACACAATTCAAATTGGGATTATTCCCAAGAATATATCCAAAGTCAACAACCAGAAGACGAGGAAAATTACGTGTCCGAAAATTCTTTAAACATTATAAAAATCAAACTCGAAGAACTCGATGCTCAAAATGAACAAATGAGAGAGTTTGTAAACCGGCAAGCTGAAACTCTATCAAATTACACACCTGTTGATCTGAGGAGACATGTTCAAAAAAATCCCATATCATCGAATTTTGATGAATTCGAGAGCTCCGAAATCACCAACTACCCCGATGATACTTTTTATTCAGTCTTACCAAATTCACAACATATCGACACATTAGCCTCTACCGACAAAATCATCAATCCATCAATGAATGATGAAGAAGAAATAAGGGTGACAAATTGGTACTCTTGGGAAAACGATAACGTTGAAAATTTTAACCCCGAGACCAAACCGAACTTCACCATTCCACAACCTTCCAACACAATATTCTCAATAGACGAGTCATCCACCGGAAATGAACTACGAGCTGTAATAGATAATGACACCTCGAATTTCACCCAATTGGGTAATAAAGGTGAAAACTTTGATCCCGAGAATAACCGGAAGGAAACGTTAGAAATTGTCCACCCTATAATATGTATGTCGGTGTATATCGATCCATTTGACCAAGAACCAGAAAAGAGACATATCCATTTACTAAAAGCTACACTTAAAAAAGAATTAAGTAGTGACGATCGGGTGAGTCTAAACTCTAAACCTATTGATATAATATATACCACCCGAGATGTAAATAACTGGCTCACTATTTTAATTCTTGGAACTTATTCTACTGACTTCACATATCGTCAGCTAAGTGTGGGGAAGTTTAACCCCACTTAACGTTAAATTAGGGGTTCGGGTTAGTGCATAACTCGTTAATAAACATGCATAATAAATTAGGGCAAAAGACGTATTTTTAAAGATTAGCAAACAGTTCAGAAAAGCAACCGTTTTTGAAGAAAAATATGTGTGATAAAACATGAAGGAATGAACGATGAGGCGCGCCATCTATCATTCGACGAGCTTTGTAATTACAAACTGGGTATTTTTAATTACTTTTCTACACTAATCACCCTCATGAATTTATAATTATAGTCTGATTTCATGTAAATGAGGGCATTGCATGATCTCAAGTGTGGGGAAGGGTTATAAATTCTCTCGGGTTTGCACTTAGTTTATTTGCCAAATTTTGTGAAAATTTGAAAAATTTTCAACTAAATGAAGTCAAAATCATGTTTATACATATTTATGAACGATGAAAACTAGGTGTTAATACCGAAATTATCGTTACCTCAGAAAGGACATAAATTGAGAAACACCCTAAAACGATTGAATTCATTTAAAATAGAATAAAGGAGAATAAAAAGGCAAAGAAAGAAACTAAGTGTGGGGAGAATGTACCAAGTTATTCAATTAAAAACTATCTATCACATGTTTCTGTAAAGTTTATTGCAAGTGCTTTTGTTTTGGACTAAATTAACTTTTTTACCCGATTTACTGTAATGAAAGATGGATCTACACGATGAATCAATTCCATCATTTAAAGGAAGTAAAGTCTTCCGAAAAAAGAAACGGGCTTCTTGATTTAGGTCATGAAGTTGTCGTCCAGACCAGCTGTAGGTTGACGAAAAATCTAGAAAAGTCAACTCTAAAATCAGCAGGAAATCCACGGACCTCAGCATCAAACAGGGTCGCCATGTGGTTAGATTTATCCTAACCATGAGAAGGATTTATCTCGTAAAATGGGGAGGGCGCCGTGCAAATTAGCTTGATAAGACTAATGAATCAGACCCCCAGAAAGGATAATCTCCTCAAAGATTAAAAATCAGCTTTTAAGCCTGATATTACTCAATCCTTGAGATTGACTTTAAAGATTGAGAATTACAACTCATGGAATTCGATGATATCTAAACTCGAGCTTGAACGAGAAAATATTTTGATCAAAAATAAAACCGATTTGTTTTCTGAAAACCCATTTTCAATGCGTTCATTGAACGTAAAATCCTAGGAATTCACCTGGAATTCATTAGGTCACCTGAACCAAATCGGGTGTCAACCGTAAGAACGGTGGTTGCATAGCTTGGTCGAAGACAGGACCTTTTGCCAAGACCGAAAAACTATAGGGTGATCTTTACTATTGCTCCTACAAAGGATAGTATTGCATCCGACACGTTAAAGACCATAATCAAAAGCATGTCACGGGACATTGCCTTAACAGTACTTGTTCATCGCTTTCCTTTACAACCGGACGGTAGTTTACCGAAAGGTAATATACGGGACAAGTAAACTGGACGTGTTGCTTTCCTAATACAAGGTTAGCAAGTGAGTGACACAAAACCATAAGTTTTGAGCTAAAATTTTCAAATCTGAAACCCACCAACCCACAAAAATATTTTGCAACACCGGTGAAGGGTTATTCCGGAAAACTTATCTAGGGTAAAAGCTAGATTGAATTTTCAAAAGATCAAATGTTTTCATAAAGATCCAATTTCCTTAAGGATCTACATTTTCATAGTCATGTGGGACTGTAAACCGCCTTTCAAATGTGCACTTTGCTTTGGAAACCGAAAGTAAATCGGCTATTTGATTGCAAGTGTCGTTGACCTAAACCCGAGGCAACTGTGGATGACACACCCACCTTTAACCATGGTTCTATCGTTACTATCATTGTTTATACCGTCGTATCAAAATCACTGATGTATAAAGTGTGAAAATAAAAAAGTGATTCGAGTGAAGTGTGATTTTATTTCAAGTTATGTATTGCTTGAGGACAAGCAACGTTCAAGTGTGGGGATATTTGATAGTGCTCCAAATGAACATATATTTAGTATCAATATCCCTCCGATATGTAAAGATGTCAGTTGAAATTGTTCCATTTTCATGTAATATTCATTTATATTAAATAAGTGCGAAGACAAAAGGCGAAAACAACGAATTGAAGACGCAAAGGTCCAAAAAGCTCAAAAGTACAAGATACAATTAAAAAGGTTCAATTTATTGATAAGGAACGTCTAAAAATGACAAGAGTACAAGTTACGAAACGCAAAGTACAAAATATCTCAGCGTACGCAAGGACGTTCGAAAATCCGGAACCGGTACATGAACCAACTCTTAACGCTCGACGCAACGGGAAAAAAATTACGAGTCTACTATGTATATAAATATAATATAATATATAAATAATTATAAAAATTATTTATATATTATATATATTTAAATAAAAACCGTCGGCAGCTTTGGATCTTGAACTTGTGGGCTGGTTTTGGAACCTCCGCGACTTGCGGAGCTGGAAGGCCAAAATGGCCGCGACTCGCGGAGCAGTGAATTTCAGTTCTGGCTATAAAAGCTCTCGAGTTCTGCATGTAAAAAAAAATAATAATAATAATAATAATACTCCATAAGATAATAAATAAATAAATATATATATATAGTATAGATTAGTGTTATATTAGATTAGTTCGGGTTATGTAAAGGTTATTTTACGGGTTTTTGAAGTCGAAACTCTGTCCGTGTAACACTACGCGATAAATAATCAATGTAAGCTATGTTCTCCTTTTTACATTAATGTCTCGTAGCTAAGTTATTATTATGCTTATTTAAAACGAAGTAATCATGATGTTGGGCTAATTACTAAAATTGGGCAAGTGGGCTTTGTACCATAATTGGGGTTTGGACAAAAGAACGACACTTGTGGAAATTAGACTATGGGCTATTAATGGGCTTTATATTTGTTTAACTAAATGATAGTTTGTTAATGTTAATATAAAGATCTACAATTGGGCGTCCCTATAAATTACCATATACACTCAATCGGACACGATGGACGGGGTATTTATATGTACGAATAATCGTTCATTTAACCGGACACGGGAATGGATTAATAGCCACTAGAATAATTAAAACAGGGGTGAAATTACATTCAAGGGTAATTGGTGTAATTGTTAACAAAGTAGTAAAACCTTGGTTTACACGCAGTCGATAACCTGGTGTATTCATTAAACAAAGTATTAAAACCTTGTTACAATTCGAATCCCCAATTAGTTGGAATATTTAACTTCGGGTATAATAATAATTTGACGAGGACACTCGCACTTTATATTTATGACTGATGGACTGTTATGGACGAAAACCAGACGGACATATTAAATAATCCAGGACAAAGGACAATTAACCCATGGGCATAAAACTAAAATCAACACGTCAACCATCATGGTTACGGAAGTTTAAATAAGCATAATATATTTTATTTCATATTTCCTCGTACTTTTATTTATTGTCATTTTAATTATGGTTATTTATTTTATTGTTATTTAAATATCATCATTTACTATACGCTTCGCTTAAAATATAAATCGACAAACCGATCATTAAACGGTAAACCCCCTTTTATATATTATTTTATATAATTATATATATTTTGTACAAATATAGTTGTTTAAAAATATAGTGTGCAATAAGCCCGCTCCCTGTGGAACGAACCGGACTTACTAAAAACTATACTACTCTACGATTAGGTACACTGCCTATAGTGTTGTAGCAAGGTTTAGGTATATCCATTTTGTAAATAAATAATTAAAACTTTTGTAATTTGTAACGTATTTCGTAGTAAAATATAGTACTATTTCGTACACCCCTCGCTTCGACATCAATGGATGTGGTGAAGATTATGATTGTGAAATACTTTATCATCCGGGCAAAGCGAATGTGGTCGCGGATGCGTTAAGTCGAAAGAGTCATCACCCGGCGTTACGATTGGGATTGTTACGTATGATTATTACTAACCATTTTCTTGAAAAACTCGGAGTGATTCAAATAGAGGCTTACGTTCACAACAAGCATGCGGAGCAAATTATGGGACAATCAGAGTTCATTACTATGGGCTCGCGGGGTTTGTTGTCTTTTCAAGGAAGAGTGTGGGTGCCTAAGATGGGAGATTATCGACAAGTGCTACTTGATGAAGCACATAAGTCAAAGTATTCCATTCATCCGGGCTCAACGAAAATGTATCTTGATTTAAGGAAAGATTATTGGTGGCCGGGCATGAAACGTGATGTTGTGAAGTATGTTGAGAAATGCGTCACGTGCTTGCAAGTTAAGGCCGAGCACCAAAAGCTGTATGGTAAGTTACAACCGTTAGAAATCCCGAAATGGAAATGGGAGCACATTACCATGGATTTCATCACAAAGTTACCTAAAACGGCGAGGACCCAATTTGATTCGATTTGGGTTATAGTTGATCGATTGACGAAAAGCACTTTGTTTCTTCCCATTAAGGAAGTAATATCGTCGGAGACGTTGGCTAAGTTGTTTATCAAGGAAGTCATCTCTCGACACGGTGTTCCTATATCTATTATTTCGGATCGAGATACCCGTTTTACATCTCGATTTTGGGAAAAGTTTCATGAGGATATGGGTACACAATTGAAATTGAGCACGGCATATCATCCTCAAACAGACGATCAAACCGAACGTACGAATCAAACGTTGGAGGATATGTTACGGGCGTGCATTATCGATTTTGGTGGTAGTTGGGATGAGCACTTACCTTTGGTGGAATTCTCGTACAATAATAGTTATCATACTAGTATTGGGATGCCACCTTATGAGATGCTTTATGGTCGTAGATGTCGAACCCCGATTTGTTGGGGTGAAGTGGGACAAAAGGAAATCGGGAGTACCAATTTGGTTTTAGAGACGAATAGCAAGATTGATGTGATTCGAGAGCATTTGAAGAAGGCTCAAGATAGGCAAAAGTCGTATGCCGACAGACGTAGACGAACGATCGAATTTCAAGAAGGTGACATGGTGATGCTTAAGGTTTCGCCATGGAAAGGTATTATTCGATTCCGGAAACGAGGAAAGTTAGCTCCTCGGTTTATTGGACCATTTAAGGTTTTAGCTCGTGTTGGTGAAGTCGCGTATCGTTTGGAATTACCCGAAGAGCTTGCGGGGATCCATAATACATTTCATGTTTTCCATCTCCGTAAGTGTCTTGCGGAAGATTCATCTTGGGTGCCATTAGACGAGATCAAGCTAAACAATAAGTTAGAATATATTGAGGAACCGATTGCCATACTTGATGAGAAGGTCAAAAGGTTGAGACATAAAGAAGTTAGGACTTTTAAAGTTCAATGGCGTCGTAGTAAGGGTTCCGAGTTTACTTGGGAGCCCGAAGAATTCGTGTTGGTTTATCTTCCCTCGTGCCATACGGCTTGGATCGTGAGGACGCGCTCCGATTTAAGTGGGGGAGAGTTGTAACACCTCGTTTTCCCGTGCACGTCTAAAGGTACAAACTTAATTATTAGCACGTTTGTAACTTGGCCGTTTATGTGATTAAATGAGCTTAGTGTTAGTTTATGAGTATATATATATATATATATATATATATATATATATATATATATATATATATATATATATATATATATACATACATATATAGATGTATGTGTGTCGCATTGGTGTTGAATCGTATGAGGCTTAAGGTCGAAGCTTAGACGAGCATAAGAAGAGTGAACGAGGTGTGTTAGTGGTATAAACCATCATTTTATGCTAACTTGTCAAAGTGTTCAGGCGTAGGCTTACGCCGCGCCGCTAGGAAATGGGTCGCGCCGCGACCTATAAAGCAAATCCAGATCAGAATGTGGGTTAAGAGAGGTTGTTTTTCCTTTGTAATGTTGCGCCGCGACATTTAGCGCCGCGCCGCGGCATGTCTACAGATCTGACTCCGATTACTACTCTATTTAAAAGGGTTTTAGGGGTAAATTAGTCTTTTTGCTTGTAGATCAGTTTGGAGCCTTTAATACTAACCACTATCATTTATTTCTCATTTCTTTTTCTATTTTCTTTCCAATTTCTCTCTCAAAACACAAAACCCACTTAGTTTAATCTTGAGATTTGGAGTTGGAGAATTGTGAATCAAACTTTGGAGCAAGATTTAAAGTTGTTCCTTGTGTCTCTAGCTACGCGTTGATAGTCTCGGTAAGTTCTAACTCTAAGTTTTGAGTTTTAATTGGTTAATGACTAGGGTTTGGAGTACTAGAGATTTGTAAGACCCATTTGGTGGTAAAATGGGTGAGTTTGGGTTATGTTGTTGTAATGAAACCCTAATAGCCACAATCTAGGGTTTTAACCTTGTGATTTGAGGTTGTAAGTGTCAAATGGTGTTGTTAGTCACTAATGCACTTTAATATTTATGAAAGAAGGGTTAATGGGTAAGTTTGACTTGATTGTGAGTTTAAGTGAGATAAAATGGGTCAAAATGTACTAGTTGACCTAATGGGATGAAATGGGTATGGATTACCCTAAGTTTTGTGTTAATTGAAGTTAATAGACTTTAATTCACTAGTCTTAGTGATTAAAGTCGAGTCTTGGCCATGTATGGACGGTTGTGAGTAGTTGAGTCATTTAATGCAATTTGGGCCATTAAATGCTCAAGTGGGAGTATTGTGGTTAATCCCACTAGTTGTGAAATTGAATGTGCACTTAATGATTTAGGTACATTGCGTTGAAGCTCGGAAGTGCTAAATCATCATCCTTGTGACAAGGTGAGTGGAATAATTATACGTTCATGTATATGGCGTGTTTATTTGTGAATGTTATGGTATGAACCATGTGCCGGTAGTGCCATAACATGTGTGGGATGGAATGTGAACCATGATCCGGTAGCACTATAAACTAAGATGTGAACCACGAGCCGGTAGCATCGAGTGTGAACCACGAGCCGGTAGCACTATAAACTAAGATGTGAACCACGAGCCGGTAGCATCGAGTGTGAACCACGAGCCGGCAGCACTATAAACTAAGATGTGAACCACGAGCCTGTAGCATCGAGTGTGAACCACGAGCCGGTAGCACTATAAACGAGTATGACTCAAATGCGTATGGTGTGAACCACGAGCTGGTAGCACCATAGCGTTATTGGTTAACCATATTGAGATTGTTGATTTGTTTAGCATATTATATATACATGTTGAGTTGAGTATATGCTAACGAAGTGGCGTGATAATGTACGACTTGTTGGTGTTATGTTTATGTTGACGTGCTATTTGAGTTACAAGTTCGTATGAGGTATTTGGTATTGTGAATGCAAATGGATAGGTTATATATGTGTATGTATAATTGTTGCACTCACTAAGCATTGCTTACCCTCTCGTTGTTTACCATTTTATAGGTTCCGGCTTGGACAAGGGTAAGGGCATACGGTTGGATTAGTTGACTCCCGTTTGTGTTGACAGGGGTGCTTTTGGGATAGCTTTTGAAGTTGGCCTGACGTTTCGGGTAGTTTAGTCCCAAACCATGCTCGAGTGTCGTTTGGATTATAAACTATCATTGTAGGGGGTCAAACTTGTATTGAACTTAATTAATGACCTTCGTGCCTTTTGTAAACATTTAAATCGTTGTACGTTTAAATGGAACTCGTGGAATGGTTTACATATTTAATTGGCGCATAAATGTGTATTATATAAAAAAAAAATTATCGTATGGAATACGGGTTGGGTTGTTTCATCAAAAGAACTCGATATCGCGAATGGAATAATGTATAAATGAGCCGATATCAACAAACTTATGATAAAACACCTGTAAGATCCTGTTTTCTCGGATGGTTGGGACGTCGTCCAAAATGTGGGACGCCGTCCTGTTTTGAAGGGCTGGATGCCGTCCAGTATTCTGGACGCCGTCCAGATGAACTGGTTGGCCAGCTGTTTTGTTTTTAGATATTTAAAAAGGGTATTTTGGTATTTTCACATTGTGGATGACTTTAAGGCCCCAAGATCAGTTTGGTGGGTAACTTAACTCTTTTTTCATCTACCATATCCTTTTCACTTCAATTCTAGAGAGAGAGGAGGTTTTAGTGTGAGAAAGCCTAATCCAAAGAGGAAGAAGCTAGTTTCGGGTTTAAACTCGAGTTCTAAAGTTGTTCCCTACGTCTCTAGCTACGTTGTGATAGCGTTGGTAAGTCCTAACTCCGTGTTTTGAGTTTTAATTGATTTATGGCTAGGGTTTGTACTTTTGAGACTTGTAAGACCCATTTGGGGGTTAAATGGGTGAATTTGGGTTAAATTGGTGCATGAAAACCCCAAGGCTTGCAATCTAGGGTTTGATCTTGAATCTGGTGTTTGAAAGTGTTAATTTTGTTGTTAAAACACTAGTACATTTGTCAATTAGTGTAAGTTTGTTAATGGGTTCAAGTTTGACCAAATTTGTGGGTCTAAGTGTTAAAATGGGTCAAATGGGTAATGGTTGACCAAATTGGGTGAGATGGGTATGAAATACCCTAAGTTGAGTTAGTTAGGTTAGTAGACTCTAATCACTAGCTTATAGTGATTAATGATGAGTCTTGGCCTTAAATGGGCGATTTTGTGTAAATTGGTCATTTAATGCATTTGGGTCATTAAATGCTCAAGAGTTAAGTGTTGGTGGTTGGCTCCACAAGTTTGTGTATTGAATGTGTACTTAATGTATTAGGTACTTTGCTTTGAAGTGTACGGAAGTGTTTAATCATCACCGACGTGTTAAGGTGAGTGGAATAATTATGTGTGTACGTATATAATGTATTTATTTGTGTAGCGTGAAATGTGGGATAGTCTGAGACGACCTGTCCTAATCTATAAGGATGAATACAATAACATATGATTACATTGCGAGGTATTTGACCTCTATATGATACATTTTACAAACATTGTATTCGTTTTTAAAAGACATACTTCCATTACATCAGAAGTTGATAGATATGCATAACGTTTCATAATATATCCAAACTATGAATGACTTTATATTAATCTTGATGAACTCAACGACTCGAATGCAACGTCTTTTGAAATATGTCATGAATAACTCCAAGTAATATCTCTAAAATGAGAAAATGCACAGCGGAAGATTTCTTTCATACCTGAGAATAAACATGCTTTAAAGTGTCAACCAAAAGGTTGGTGAGTTCATTAGTTTATCATAACAATCATTTCAATATTTTAATAGACCACAAGATTTTCATTTTTCATTTCTCATAATCATCATATAGCAATTCTGCATAAAAATCATTCATATGGATTGAACACCTGGTAACCGACATTAACAAAATGCATCTAGAATATCCCCAAACATATAAACATCGAAGTACTAAAGCAGTTCAAATTCTCTGACTGGGGCATGTCAAAGCCCATAGATCTATCTTTAGGATTCGAGTCAATCGGTGGCAATTATAATAAACACAAATTCTTAGGCTACCGAGTTCAACAAGGGCGATATCCGGTATAATAATTCAACCATATAATGTAGTTTCAAGTACTTGTGTCTATTTTGTAAAACATTTACAAAAGAAGCGCATGTATTCTCAGTCCCAAAAATATATATTGCAAAAGCATTTAAAAAGAGAGCAAATGAAACACACAATACGATATTTTGTAGTAAAAATATGCATACAACGGAACTGAACAATGCAAGGTTAGTCTCGGATTCACGAGCATATATCATTTATATATATATATATATATATATATATATATATATATATATATATATATATATATATATATATATATATATATATATATTTATATATATATATATATTAACACATATAATTGAAATCGAACGAATTTATATATTAATAGTGATATACTTGTTATTTTAATAAATTATGTGTTTCATTAATAACTTAATTAAATGTATTTATTTTATATATTTTAAATAAATAAAAATGCTAATATAGTTTAGTTAAGTATATTTCTATATGACTAATTTTTATTGTAGTAATGATAATAATATTAGTAGTAATATTGATAATAATAATAATATGGTTTTTATAAAAATAATAATGATACTAGTAATAATAAAATGATAATAATAATATTAATGTAAAATAATAATATTAATGTTAAAAATAATAATAGGGATAATAAAATAATAATGATAAAAAAATGATAATTCTAATAATAATAATAATAATAATAATAATGATACTTAATAATAATAATAATAATAGTTTTAATAATAATAATAATATTAATAGTTTTCAAAAATAATAATAGGTATTTGTCATAAACTTAATCATACTTTTTTCTTAATAATCATAATCATATCATTAACCTATTTTAAATCTTAAACTTACTCCTTAATTTTATTTTTAAACCTAACCTTAATATTTTAATAACATTAATTATAATAATACTAATAAAAATAATAATAATAATGATAATAATAATAATAATGAGTAATAAGTAAACTACCTAAAAGAAGTAGCACTTAAAAAAATGCCCAAGTTCGGGTTTGAACCCGCGACATCCCGCTAACCCGATAACATCCTTAACCACTGCTTCATTTCATTTTTCTTGATTAAATCATATTCTAATTATATATAAACGTATATATCTGTTTCCTTTTCTTCTTCAAAAACCAAAACCCATTTAACAACTTCATCCTCATAACCTAATATCAATATTATCATAATCAATACCCTAATCATCATAACCATCATCTATATCATTATTATCCGATATCATTATATCATGATATCATCATTATCGTTACCATTTTCGTTATCATAATCCTTATTATTAACATAACCATCACAACATCATTCTCATTATCATTCTATGTGTATCACCGCGTACATCATCATTATTTTTTAATTACGGCATGGTTATAATCATAATCATTTTTCTTCACTTCGTTCATCATCATTTAGTGTTCATCGTTGTCATCCTCTCAGCCCAACAGGAAAAGAGATACGGCCCAAGTTTTTTGCAAAAGCCAAATATATATTTGTATATACACAACACTTTCGAAGCCCAAGAATTAAAGGGACATTTTAATCACAAAGGATAAAAGCCTAGCTCATCTTGATTTATTTAAACTAATCGATGGATTAGTGATTGTGGTATTGGGGTTGATTTATTTCGCTAGAACAGAGATTAGACAAAGAAAATCACGCGTATGAATTTATTTATAAGGAGACTAGTGGAATGTGCATGACCCACCAACACTCAACTTTACTTCAAAATATTCTTTTCTTATCTCCACTAAATGTGCTGAGATTTTTTAATAAAGACATAAACAAGAAGCTGTGAAAACATAACATATCACTGCAGTAGCAGCAATTCGACGTGAAGAAAGATGACGTTTTAAGTGGTGGTTCGCGGATAAAACAAACAGGAACATTTATGGCAGCCTTCGAACTGTACATTTTAATGGTGGAGATGGTTTGTGTCGTTCGTTTATATCAGAAACAGGAGAACGACAGTACTCGTTACTAGGATGATGGTGATCTAAGGTGGGTTTCGTGTGACTATCGTGAGAAAGATAGAAAGAAAAAAATTATGCGAAGGTGGCTTTAAGTGGAGGTGATGGAGTGGAGATGATCAAGGTGGTGGTAGAATCTTATGGTGATCACGAAAGAGGGTTCAAGGGTGGTGGTGTTAGAGATAGTAATGGTGGTACTCGGTTCCGTTCGAACAGGGAGTATAATGGCAACATAGATTGCACGAAATTAAGTGGGTTTTGATTCAAGGTGATGAGTAATTGAGCTTCGATAGAAAGAAATATGAAACGAAAAACATAAGTGGTGGTGGTGTTGGGTTGTTTGTTCTCAGCCCAAAACATAAAACGAAAGGGTTAGGAGGTGGTGATATAGTGGCTTTTAAACTCTTTCCTGGTTTAACAATCCAAGTTCAACAATAATTCGATAACAATATGGTTCGATGGTTTGAAGGAGAAGAAAGAAAAATAAAAGAAGTGTTCTACCTGGTGGTGGATCGAGAGTGGTGATCTTGTGGTGCAATGGAGTGACGATGGAAGGAGGAAGAAGATGGTTACATATATAACTATATATAATCTCTCTGTTAATATATAAGTGTAAGGATATGTATAGATATGTGTACATATAAGGTGCATGGTGGGACATAAAAACAGAAATATCTACAAATTAATTGAATTAGCAACAGCGTAGCAGCCGAGTTTATTTACAGTCTCTATCTATCTATCTCTCAATGTCTACTTTTAATACAATAATTATAATATTAATAATAATTAATAATAATAATATAGTTATAATAATTAAATATTAATTTGAAATTGAAAGATAACTGAATCTTACATAATTTGATTTATTCTACCGACACTTTTCTCACGAAGGGTATATCGTACTCCGTTGTTAATCATTGGCGGATAAGAGTCTTCAGAAAAATCCCATATTTTTAAATTAACTATATTTATTTATTTGGTCATTATGGTATAAAATTCGATCATAAATTAGTAAACAAAAATTAACTCACTGTCCACGCCCGATCCTGAGTAAAATATAAAAAGTTCTTAAATTTAACAAATAGCTCCTAAATATATTTATAATAAGCCTATAATTTATATCTCTCATTTTCGGGTCACCGTTTATTTCTAAAATCATATAAGCTTGAATTTAACTTGCTTAATATCAATCGGATCAAATAACCAATGTTACTAATTTGAAATCATATATATTTTCAATATTCATAAACACGTTTTAAATACATGTTGCGAGTTATTAAATTCTAATAATTAATATCCTATTTAAATTATGTTATTTAAACAAAACATTTTAATAATCAAATTCTATTGAATCGAAAAACGTTTCCGCACGTTTGAAACTAATCAATTGAATATTATGAACTTTAGTTCTCCACTAACTTTTGTCTAACTCTCGTTATTTGACACTTTGTTCCCACTTATAGATTACTTTACCAATTATTCCGAATATCGTTAAAAATGAAACGATCTCTTAAATCTCAATGGACCTCACAACAGAGACCCGCAATCATGTCACAATGTATCTGATAAATCAATCATTTGATATTATCTATTAATTTCGTCGATAAATATATTTAACAAATATTGGATCAAATTCGTTCATGTAAAGTATTATACATCTAACAGTTGGTTAACGTTTTCAATTAATATAACTATATATTATATATACATATCTATATACACATAAATGTTCGTGAATCGTCGAGCACAGTCAAAGGGTAATTGATTACATGAGTATAGTTCTAAAAATTTTAAGACTCAACATTACAGACTTTGCTTATCGTCTCGGAATCATATAGATATTAAGTTTAAATTTGGTCAGAAATTTCTGGGTCATCACATAGTCGCGGTGTTTAAGACACTACATTCTAAGTAACGAGTGGGATTGTCGCGGTGTTCAAGACAACACTCATTGGTTTGATTAACATGTGGGATAGTCGCGGTGTTTAAGACGCCACATTGTCATGGGAGTGGGATTTTCGCGGTGTTCAAGACACCACTCATTGGTTTGATTGACATGTGGGATAGTCGCGGTGTTTAAGACACCACATTGTCATGGGGGTGAGTTAGTCGCGGTGTTTAAGACATCACCCGGGGGATTAGTAGTACGCGGTGTAAGTACACTAATGGATGTTATGAACTCCGACGGTCTTTCGTGAGTACCGTTCCTAACCATGGTTGTGTGAGTTTTGTATTAGCATATTTAATTATGAACTTTATGCTATTGGTGTTGCTAGCTTATTGTGTATTGCGAATACTAGTTTATGCATAATTTTTTGCATAGTTATCGAATTGCTAGCTTGTATGCGGTATTGTGTAAGTGATTGCAAGTAAGTAGGTTGTATATGTATATGTATAATTATTGCATTCACTAAGCGTTTTGCTTACCCTCTCGTTGTTTACTCTTTTTAGGCTCTGGCGTGGACAAGGGTAAGAGCGTTTGTTTGGATTAGAGGCCTCCCGCTTTGTTTTGGATAGGGAACGCTTTTGGGAAGATTAGTTTTGAAGTTCGACCGAGATGTGGGTAGTTTAACCCCAAACACCATGCTCTAGGTGTCGTTTGGAATTTAAACTCTTAAGGTCGAAACTTGTATTTTGAATGAAACTTGTAAGACGGGACATTGTGGGCCCGGTGTTGCGAAAACTTGTTTTAATGATGGAAATCTCTCAATTTTACTTATTATGTCATGTTGTAAAAGGGGTTTCGTTTAAAAGTGTCGGGAAATGGGTTTTCCGCTCGTGTAAGTTGGAACCCGGGAGCAGAATCTGGCAGTTCATTTGGACGTCGTCCAGATCTTCTGGACATCGTCCTGATCTTCTTTGCTGGACTCCGTCCAGATAACTGGAAGCCTTCCAGATGTATTGGTTCAGAAAAAAAATTGACGTGTTTTTGGAATATCGAAGTCGGGTCGTTACAAGTGGTATCAGAGCATGGTCTAAGGGATTTTAGGCGACTTGAGATAGGTGCCTAGACTTAGACTTTATTTTATACGCGCTTTATGCGGGACTTGTAGGAGACGAGTTAGATCGGGGATTGGTTAGTGCCTAGGATTAGGTGAACTAACTATGCGCTATTTGTTTCGTGTTGTATTTTGCAATCATCAAGCGAGATAGACGTTGTACTAGCGAGTTAATGCGACGTGCTCGCGTAACAATGATTAGGTACCGTTGTTACGGGTCCAAATCATGTCAAACAAGCGATGTACGACGATTGTCGAGCAAGATGGGGCGGTGGGGTGTATATGAATGTGATGTCTTGTCCTTTTGTTTCATTGTTTAACCTATTTCCGTTTTATAGAATGAAGATGAGAAACAGACATGATACAAATGAAGGAGGTACGAGCGAGGACTCTGAATTTACGGCCAAGGTTGAGGCCATTTTAAAAAGGCATCACACGGCCTTTCTTGAGGACGTTAGGAAGATGTTCTTAGATTCGATTGACGAGCAAGTAGTTAATCTTGTTAAAGAACAAATTAAGGCCGTTCTTCATGAAGATAATGTTGGAAGGCGAGACTTTTTCTACAAGAATTTTAAAGACGCACAACCTCCCACTTTTGAGGGAGAACGAGACCCACTTAAGAGTGCCCGTTGGATCTCCTATATGGAGGGGGCTTTTCGTACTTGTGAATGCCCTCTCGACAAGAAGACGAGGTATGGTTGTAGCATGTTAAGAGGTGATGCTAAGTTGTGGTGGGATGCGAAAATCCAACTTTACGGTGAAGAACAATGTATGGATTTCACTTGGGACGAATTCAAGGCGGATTTTTTCCAAGAGTACCGAACTTCGGCCGATCTTACTAGACTTAAGGACGAATTGCGTGCCTTGAGGCAAGGGTCGATGGATTTGAACACTCTCAAATCCGTTTTCTTATCAAAGACCCAATTTTGCCCGGAGTATGTCGGGAATGATAAAATGTTGAAAGAATATTTTTACCGAATCTTGAACGATAACTATCAAGAGAAGATTAGTGTAAACGTGGTGAAAAGTTTCGACGAGTTGTTCAATATGGCCAAAGGTTTTGAGGTGCTTGTGTTGAGAAAGAGTGGCTTTACATTTGGCAAAAGGAAGTTCGAAGCTACTAGTTATTCAAACAAGAAGAGTAAAGGTGCAACCGAGAGTGTTAGTAGTGTGAAGAAAGGTGCTTCTGGAGTTTTTCCTTATTCTGGTCACAATTGTGGACGAAAGGGGCATATGGCCCGTGATTGCACGAAACCATCTTCTACAACCAAACTCACTTGTTATAATTGTGGAAAAGAAGGACACCGAAGGACGGAGTATCCCGAGTTGCGGGATGATCATGTCAAGAAGTTGGAGAAGGCGGTGGGTACGGCTCGAGGGCGAAATTATTTAATGACTAATGATGAGGCCAAGCAATCCAATGAAGTTGTCTCAGGTACTTTCATGGTCAACTCTAATCCGGAAAGGATCCTATTTGATAACGGTGCTAATTTATCATTTGGTTCTCTAAGATTTGTATCTAAGCTTGATAAACCGCTAGCTAAGTTAAGTCATCCGGTAGAAGTTGAAATAGCGGATGGTAAAACGGTGCTAGGGGTTGATGTTTGTAATGATTGTGATATTGTGTTTGGTACCGAAACATTTAAAATTGATCTTATCCCGATGACCTTGGGTGAATTCGATATTCTCGTTGGTATGGATTGGCTCGATCGTTATAGGGCCGATATTGCATGCCATGAAAAATCTATTCGTGTGAAGACCCCAAGTGGGGGAGAGTTAATTATTCATGGCGAGAGACGAAGAAGACTAGTGCCATTATGCACTTATGCACGGGCACGCCATTTTCTTGTTAGTGGTGGCATGACTTCTCTTGCTCATGTAGTTGATACTCGTGAAAAGCCACCATCCATTCGTGAAATTCCGGTGGCTAGTGAATTCGAAGACGTTTTTCCGGATGAATTACCGGGTGTTTCGGCGAAAAGACAAGTTGAATTTCGCATCGAGTTGGTTCCGGGTGCTACTCCCATTGCTAAAACTCCTTATCGTTTAGCACCAACGGAGATGCAAGAGTTGTTAAATCAAACCCAAGAGTTGCTTGAAAAGGGTTTCATCTGACCGAGTGCTTCGCCATGGGGCGCTCCGGTTTTATTCGTGAAGAAGAAAGATGGTAGTATGCGAATGTGCATCGATTATCGAGAGTTGAATAAAGTGACGATCAAGAATCGTTATCCATTGCCTTGAATTGACGATTTGTTTGATCAACTCCAAGGCGCGACTTATTTTTCTAAAATTGACTTACGGTCCGGCTATCACCAAATGCGTGTCCGTGAGGAAGATATTGAGAAAACTGCCTTTCGAACGCGCTATGGGCATTTTGAGTTTGTTAGTTATGCCTTTTGGTCTTACGAATGCACCAGCGCCATTCATGGATCTTATGAATCGAGTGTACCAACCTATGTTGGACAAGTCGGTAATTGTGTTCATTGACGACATACTTGTCTATTCGAAGAGTATGAAGGAACATGAACATCATTTGCGTGGTGTGTTGAAGATGTTACGGAAGGAGAAGTTGTATGCAAAATTCTCCAAATGTTAATTTTGGCTAAGGGAAGTTCAATTCCTTGGCCATATTATTAACAAATATGGTATTCAAGTAGATCCGGAGAAGATTGAGACGGTAAAAAGTTGGGGACGACCGACTACGCCTACGGAAATCCGAATTTTTCTCAGATTGGCCGGTTATTATCGTCGGTTTATCCAAGACTTTTCTAAGATCGCTTCTCCATTGACGAAGTTGACGAGGAAGAACGCGAGATTTAATTGGGAAAACGAGCAAGAAATTGCTTTTTAATTGTTAAAAGAGAAGTTGTGTCAAGCTCCGGTGTTAGTGTTTCCGGAAGGTGTAGAAGACATGACGGTTTATTGTGATGCATCATTAAATGGGATCAGTTGTGTTCTAATGCAAAGAGGTAAAGTCATCGCTTATGCCTCTCGACAATTGAAGGAACACGAAACGAGATACTCGACTCATGATCTTGAATTGGTGGCGGTGGTACATGCGTTGAAAATTTGGCGCCACTACTTGTATGGTGTCAAGTGTACGATTTATTTGGATCATAAAAGTTTAAAACATCTTTTTGATCAACGAGATTTGAATTATCGTCAACGTAGATGGATGGATGTGGTAAAGGACTATGATTGTGAGATACTTTACCATCCGGGCAAGGCGAATGTGGTCGTGGATGCGTTGAGCCAAAAGAGTCAACATCCGGCTATACGAGTAGGATCGTTACGCATGATTATTACTAACAATTTTCTTGTAAAGCTTGGTGAACTTCAAATTGAAGCTTTTGTTAACAACAAGTATGAAGAACGAATCGTGGGGCAAACGGAGTCTATTACCTTAGGCCCGCATGGTTTATTGTCCTTCCAAGGACGAGTGTGGGTGCCTAGAATGGGAGATTACCGACAAGTGCTACTTGACGAAGCGCATAAGTCATAAGTATTCCATTCATCCGGGCGCGACAAAAATGTATCTTGATTTGAAGAAAGAGTATTGGTGGCCGGGCATGAAACGTGATGTTGTAAAGTATGTTGAATAATGTGTCACGTGTTTGCAAGTTAAGGTCGAGCACCAAAAGCCGTATGGTAAGTTACAACCGTTGAAAGTCCCAAAATGGAAATGGGAGCACATTACCATGGATTTCATTACAAAGTTACCAAAGACGGCGAGAACCCAATTTGATACGATTTGGGTGATAGTTGATCGGTTGACGAAAAGTGCTCTGTTTCTTCCCATTCGGGAAATGATATCGTCGGAGGCTTTGTCGAAGTTGTTTATCAAAGAGGTGATATTGAGACATGGGGTTCCTATATCTATTATTTCGGATCGGGATACTCGTTTCACATCTCAGTTTTGGAATTAATTTCATGAAGATATGGGTACATAATTGAGAATGATCACGGCGTACCATCCTCAAACGGACGGTCAAACCGAACGTACGAATCAAACATTGGAGGATATGTTACGGGCGTGTATTATTGATTTCGGGGGTAGTTGGGATTAGCACTTACCATTGGTGGAGTTCTCGTACAATAATAGTTATCATACTAGTATCGGGATGCCACCTTACGAGATGCCTTATGGGCGTAGGTGTCGAACTCTGATTTGTTGGGGTGAAGTGGGACAAAGGAAAATCGGGAGTACCGATTTGGTTTTAGAGACGAATAGTAAGATTTAGATTATTCGGACTCATTTGAAAGCAGCTCAAGATAGACAAAAGTCGTATGCCTATAAATGTAGGCGACTGATTGAGTTCCAAGAAGGTGACATGGTGATGCTTAAGGTTTCGCCATGGAAGGGTATTATTCGGTTTCGAAAACGGGGAAAGTTAGCTCCTCGGTTTATTGGGCCTTTTAAAATTTTAGCTCGTGTTGGTGAAGTTGCGTATCGTTTGGAATTACCCGAAGAACTTGCGGGGATCCATAATATATTTCATGTTTCTCATCTCCGTAAGTGTCTTCCGGTTGATTCATCATTTGTGTCATTAGAAGAGATCGAGCTAAACAACAAGTTAGAGTATGTCGAGGAACCGATTGCCATACTTGATGAGAAAGTGAAAACATTGAGAAATAAAGAGGTGCGAACATTTAAGGTTCAATGGCGTCGACGTATAGGTTCCGAATTTACATGAGAATCTGAAGAGTTTGTTTTGGTGTATCTTCCTGCTTGTCATGCGGCTTGGATTGCGAGGACGTAATCCGGTTCAAGTGGGAGAGAGTTGTAAGATCCTGTTTTCTCATATGGTTGGGATGCCATCCAAAATGTGGGATGCCGTCCTGTTTTGAAGGGCTGGACGCCGTCCAGTATTCTAGATGCCGTCCAAATGAATTGGCGGGCCAGCTGTTTTGTTTTTAGATATTTAAAATGGGTATTTTTGGTATCTTCACATTGTGGACGACTTTAAGGCCCCAAGATCAGTTTGGTGGGTGACTTAACTCCTTTTTCATCTACCATATCCTTTTCACTTCAATTCTAGAGAGAGAGAGAGAGAGAGAGAGGAGGTTTTAGTGTGAGAAATCCCAATCCAAAGAGGAAGAAGCTAGTTTCGGGTTTAAGCTCGAGTTGTAAAGTTGTTCCCTACGTCTCTAGCTAAGTTGTGATAGCGTTGGTAAGTCCTAACTCCGTGTTTTGACTTTAATTGATTTATGGCTAGGGTTTGTACTTTTGAGACTTGTAAGACCCATTTGGGGGTTAAATGGGTGAATTTGGGTTAAATTGGTGCATGAAAACCTCAAGGCTTGCAATCTAGGGTTTGGTCTTGAATTTGGTGTTTGAAAGTGTTAATTTTGTTGTTAAAACACTAGTACACTTGTGAATTAGTGTAAGTTTGTTAATGGGTTCAAGTTTGACAAAATTTGTGGGTTCAAGTGTTAAAAATGGGTCAAATGGGTAATGGTTGACCAAATTGGGTGAGATGGGTATGAAATACCCTAAGTTGAGTTAGTTGGGGTTAGTAGACTCTAATCACTAGCTTATAGCGATTAATGATGAGTCTTGGCCTTAAATGGGCGGTATTGTGTAAATTGGTCATTTAATGCATTTGGGTCATTAAATGCTCAAGAGTTAAGTGTTGGTGGTTGGCTCTACAAGTTTGTGTATTGAATGTGTACTTAATGTTTTAGGTACTTTGCTTTGAAGCTTACAGAAGTGTTTAATCATCACCGACGTGTTAAGGTGAGTGGAATAATTATGCGTGTACGTATATAATGTATTTATTTGTGTAGCGTGAAATGTGGGATAGTCGCGGTGTTTAAGACACCACATTCTACGTAACGAGTGGGATTGTCACGGTGTTCAAGACACCACTCATTGGCTTGATTGACATGTGGGATAGTCGCGGTGTTTAAGACGCCACATTGTCATGGGAGTGGGATTGTCGCGGTATTCAAGACACCACTCATTGGTTTGATTGACATGTGGGATAGTCGCGGTGTTTAAGACACCACATTGTCATGGGGGTGAGTTAGTCGCGGTGTTTAAGACATCACCCGGGGGATTAGTAGTACGCGGTGTAAGTACACTAATGGATGTTATGAACTCCGACGGTCTTTCGTGAGTACCGTTCCCTTGTACGATTGGTTAACCATGGTTGTGTGAGTTTTGTATTAGCACATTTAATTGTGAACTTTATGCTATTGGTGTTGCTAGCTTATTGTGTATTGCGAATACTAGTTTATGCATAATGTTTGCATAGTTGTCGAATTGCTAGCTTGTATGCGGTATTGTGTAAGTGATTGCAAGTAAGTAGGTTGTATATGTATAATTATTGCATTCACTAAGCGTTTTGCTTACCCTCTCGTTGTTTACTCTTTTTAGGCTCCGGCGTGAATAAGGGTAATGGCGTTTGTTTGGATTAGAGGCCTCCCACTTTGTTTTGGATAGGGGACGCTTTTGGGAAGATTAGTTTTGAAGTTCGACCGAGATGTGGGTAGTTTAACCCCAAACACTATGCTCTAGGTGTCGTTTGGAATTTAAACTCTTAAGGTCGAAACTTGTATTTTGAAGGAAACTTGTAAGACGGGACATTGTGGGCCCGGTGTTGTGAAAACTTGTTTTAATGATGGAAATCTCTTAATTTTACTTATTATGTCATGTTGTAAAAAGGGTTTCGTTTAAAAGTGTCGGGAAGTGGGTTTTCCGCTCGTGTAAGTTGAAACCCGGGAGCAGAATTTGGCAGTTCATTTGGACGCCGTCCAGATCTTCTGGACGCCGTCCTGGTCTTCTTTGCTGGACGCCG
This sequence comes from Rutidosis leptorrhynchoides, assembly GCF_046630445.1. Taxonomy (NCBI): domain Eukaryota; kingdom Viridiplantae; phylum Streptophyta; class Magnoliopsida; order Asterales; family Asteraceae; genus Rutidosis; species Rutidosis leptorrhynchoides. Next base: position 384,464,399 of record NC_092343.1, on the reverse strand, counting down.
TCCAGACAACTGGACGCCGTCCAGATGTATTGGTTCAGAAAAAAAATTTAGCGTGTTTTTGGAATATCGAAGTCGGGTCGTTACAACACCCCCATGATCTTATGTAAAAACTTTAATACAAGTTGTATAATCTTTTATGAAACACCTCATGAACACAATTACAAAACTTTGAATCATATTGAACAACCTTCATATAATAATTGTATTTTAATTTTAAAAAAATTTGAAGAAACATTTGTTATTACTAATAATTATTATAAATAAATATAAATATTAAATTTTTAAAGAAACTTTATTATTATTATTTATTAGTATTAGTATAATTATAATTATAATTAGAAATTATTATTATTCAAATACGAGTTTTCTTTAAGTGATTAATTACATTACATATGTATGCAAAATACATGTATCAATAAAATATTGTAATTTAGACTTTTGTGACAAAAAAATAGTAATTGTGATAAAAATTGGAAGAGAGTGTGAGAAAATGAATGTAGTTTATTTATTCTGACCAAGTTAAGTACATTAATTAATATGTTTGTAAAAATAACGAAAAGTTTCCTAGTCAGAATCCGTAATTCCACAGGTCATTAAACTAAATAACTTTAATATTTACATTCACTTAATATCTAAAATATATATTATTAAACTATTTCTTTTAAATAAATTCCTAATGGTAGGGTTCATTTCAAATCAAAATATATTTGTTTATTTGAAGTAACAATTAAAGTAAACACCTTTACCAACTCATACCTACATGGGCAGAACTTGAACCCGACCACAGATGGAGCGGATGTAAAAACTTATTAAATTTTTCATTACAGCTGGGGCAAACACTAATAAAAACCTTATTTTTTAGCAAAATTTTTTTTTTTTTGTGTAAAATTTTTTAAAACAAAACATTCAGCTGGGGCGGGTGCCTCGTCCTGCCTCCACTATCCTCGCCAGTGCATACCAATCATTAACAAGTCAAACCAAATTTATAACTACTTTTTTCATATAATACGATAGAAAAAACATTATTATCTAATTTGTTAATGGAGGTTAGCTTAGCTGCTGATTATTTTTATACCCATATTTCTTTTTATTTAATCAACGTAAGCTTAAGTTTATATAATATACACTCAATCATCTATAAAATACTTCGTAATCACGTTGGGATTGGGTTCAATTTTAAATGTTAAATGTTAAATCACCACAATAAAACAACTGTGTTAGCGTGTTCTATTGTAAAATGACTCGGTTTTGAGCTTTTTTTGTGTTAAACCTTATATTATACACGGTTTAATCACCACTTTTAATTATGAACCATGTTGAATAAATAAGAAATAGGTCTTGTATACGAGAAATTTCAATATGAAAACAATATATGCAACTTTTAGAGTGTGTTTTGTTTACGTTTTTTATTCATGATATTGTGTTTAGATGCAACAAGTTTTGAAAATATTGAAACAATTAAAGTGTAAATCGATATGACTAAATATAACTAATAATTTTTATGTTTGTTTAACAATTAACATTAATTGAATTTTTACTTAATTATATATAATTAAATACTCCCTCCGTCCCAAAATAATTGTCATGTTTTGACTTCTTGAGTCTTTTTTCTTCAACTTTGACTTTACATATCTTTCTTTGTATTATATAATATCGAATGAAAGTTATACCAAATGAAAACACATTCGAGAATAAATTTATTGATATAAATTTCATCAAATATTCCATAGCATATACCAACAAATATTTAAAATCAAAACTTAATAAATTGACTTTAAAAAGTTCAACAGGACAATTATTTTGAGACGGAGGGAATAATATTTTCCTTATAATACTATTAGCCACCTAAAAATATGTCGTTGCTTTTATTAATTCGCCAAAAGGACATCATTCCCTTAAATAATGGATTAAAAGCCTCGCGTTTTTCCTTATCCTCTCTTCAAGGTTCCTCCACCTCCTACACAAATAAGGATTAATTACCACTCAACTTATTTTCTTTCCAATCCAACGACACTTGCTCCACCCACCCCAATCTTCTCAAACTTTATCTCAACAATATTCATGAAAGGATCATCGCCCGTCAGATTGGCACAAATTAGTGCTTTGGTCATTCCTCTGATTTCAGCCATTACGTTTTGTATGGAAAATTAGGGTTTCGATTGATTAATTAGGATTTGAGGCAAATCAATTGAAATCGTCATCATTCGTGTGTTTATTGGACATGTATGTCCCGTTATGTTTTTTTGTTAATTTATTTTGACGATTTTCCTTCGACTTGATAGTCATCGTATGTTTCGTCGATCTATTTCTTAACGTTGAACTGACGGTTAAAAATTGTATTCTTTCAGACGGTGTTTCCATTTTCGTTTCATCATTATGTTGTTAGCAAACATAGGAATCATATTGATATATTATTAGACAAAGTCCTTACTATAGGGTTACCTTGATTGTCATTAACAATATTTTCTTTTATGACGAATTACAGTTGCCATTATGTGTGAGTTTCAATACGTATGCCTTCAAGTAGAAATTAGGGTTTAAGGAAACTTGCATGTTGGTTAATTAGTCTGATTTACCTTCAATGGTTTTCACTTACTTTGGTTGAACTGTTGTGTAAGTAACTAAAGGGGGTGAATAGTTACGTAGTGGTTTGTTAAAAAAAATTCGGAATCTTTAACAATCAAAACACAAGTTTTAAGTGTGGAAGAGTTTGTGTTTGTTAATGCAAGTATGTGAAGAATGTAAGTGCAAAAACACAATGATTTATAGTGGTTCGGGAGGATATTAACTAATCCTCCTTAATTCACTCCCCGATTCACTAATCGTGAGTTAGCTTTACTAAGCATTTCTCCAAATTCGGTGGAGATTCGTTTACACCAAATGATCTTCAATAAGCCAAACCAACTTACTTAGATTAAACTTGTCTTCACCTTAAACAAGTATTAATTCCCAATGGAATTAATCATCTTCCTAGATCCCTTTAAGGAAGATATATCACTTAATAAGATGATGTTCTTGTCACAAGATCAATTCTATTAACTCAATAGTTCTTCAATAGGTTACATCAACCTTACTTAGATCAAACTTTTGTTCACCTTGAACAAGTATTAATTCCCAATGGAATTAATCAACTTCCTAGATCCCTTTAAGGAAGTTGAATCACTAAGTAAAATGGTGTATCCTATCACAAGAACGATTTAACTTCCTTGACCCCCCCCCCCCCCCCCAATGAAGTATCTCACAAAGTAAACTTAAAGATACAAATGATAAGCATAAAGTTTATAATGTAATTCTACTTAGTGTAAATAGAATCTCTCTTTATCTCTTATAATCTCTCCATAGATATGTGCTTGAGGCTTGGGAGATTAGTTGATATGACTTTGAAAGTGTGTTAGAGAGAGGTAGTCTTCAATTGCTCAAAGGCTTGGTTTTTATAGGCAAGAGAAATTCAAACCCGGCCATGTGCGGCTCACTCGTGCAGGCTTTCGACCTCTGAATTTGTAGCCGTTTGAGACCTTTAATTTTGTCATTTTCCCTTATTGGATAACTGCAATTAGAAACCAAAAAACATCTGATTGACCTGCATAACCCCTTTTATCTTGGATGTATTCTTGGATGTTGACATTGGCTTAAAATAGGAAAGCCTCATTGTACTTCTAGTGTATCATTGATTTCTCTTTATGGAAAATGCAGAATTTTGATCCTTTGACAAACCACAAGCCTTCAAATACCATATCACAAGTTTTCCAAGCGTTTGTCAACATTTAATTGCAAGTATATGCTTTCATTGGTTACTTGCAACACTCCAAATAAGACCAATTTGTTTTACATGAAGACTTCTAGGGAATTACACTAATCATAAAGAGATAAGCATGCTTAAGCATGTAAGTAATGCTTAATGATTAATCAAGTGGAGAGCATCTCTTTAGTTGGGACTTAATGACCATCCTAATCATGTCTAGAATATCTTGCAACATTTATGTGTTTACCTTTAATTGCAAGCTAAAGAGTCATTAAGACGTCATTAGGTGAGATTAACCAATATTAGCGTTCTAGTGACCAAAACTCTTTTGGATATGAAGAGGACACCTATTTTAAGCTTGTTGAAAAAGGTTTCATGAATTATAGATGCCCCGAAGTGGTCAAACTTTATTTTGTCAAGAAATTTAGACAGAACAAAATGCGGTCGATCCACGGTCAACTGTGGAGTCGACTGTGTACTTGGTTTCTCAGAAACCAAGGTACATGACACCCACAGTCTGACATGCGGTCGACCATGGACCTAGCCATGTACTTCCTGAGTTTTTCAAAGGACTCTTTTGACTTCTTTATTATGTGTATCGGTCGTTTGCTAGATATCATTTAGGTTTGTTAACTTGTGTTGTTCTATATACACTAAGTACCTAAGGCTTGGTGTCATCATAAAAACAAAGTGATTAACATGTGAATATTATCATTGGATCACTAACCAATATGTTTTTCTTTGGTTATCAGGTGACGTTTACATGGATATGTGATTATTGTAGTGACCCGAACTTTTCCATGTTTATATATATTAATTGAGATTGATGTTTACATGATTAAATGTTTCCAACATGTTAAGCAATCAAACTTGTTAAGACTTGATTAATTGAAATATGTTTCATATAGACAATTGACCACCCAAGTTGATCGGTGATTCACGAACGTTAAAACTTGTAAAAACTATATGATGACATATATATGGATATATATATATAGTTAACATGATACTATGATAAGAAAACATATCATAAAGTATATTAACAATGAACTACATATGTAAAAACAAGACTACTAACTTAATGATTTTTAAACGAGACATATATGTAACGATTATCGTTGTAAAGACATTTAATGTATATATATCATATTAAGAGATATTCATACATGATAATATCATGATAATATAATAATTTAAAATCTCATTTGATATTATAAACATTGGGTTAACAACATTTAACAAGATCGTTAACCTAAAGGTTTCAAAACAACACTTACATGTAACGACTAACGATGACTTAACGACTCAGTTAAAATGTATATACATGTAGTGTTTTAATATGTATTTATACACTTTTGAAAGACTTCAATACACTTATCAAAATACTTCTACTTAACAAAAATGCTTACAATTACATCCTCGTTCAGTTTCATCAACAATTCTACTCGTATGCACCCGTATTCGTACTCGTACAATACACAGCTTTTAGATGTATGTACTATTGGTATATACACTCCAATGATCAGCTCTTAGCAGCCCATGTGAGTCACCTAACACATGTGGGAACCATCATTTGGCAACTAGCATGAAATATCTCATAAGATTACAAAAATATGAGTAATCATTCATGACTTATTTACATGAAAACAAAATTACATATCCTTTATATCTAATCCATACACCAACGACCAAAAACACCTACAAACACTTTCATTCTTCAATTTTCTTCATCTAATTGAACTCTCTCAAGTTCTATCTTCAAGTTCTAAGTGTTCTTCATAAATTCCAAAAGTTCTAGTTTCATAAAATCAAGAATACTTTCAAGTTTGCTAGCTCACTTCCAATCTTGTAAGGTGATCATCCAACCTCAAGAAATCTTTGTTTCTTACAGTAGGTTATCATTCTAATACAAGGTAATAATCATATTCAAACTTTGGTTCAATTTCTATAACTATAACAATCTTATTTCAAGTGATGATCTTACTTGAACTTGTTTTCGTGTCATGATTTTGCTTCAAGAACTTTGAGCCATCCAAGGATCCATTGAAGCTAGATCCATTTTTCTCTTTTCCAGTAGGTTCATCCAAGGAACTTAAGGTAGTAATGATGTTCATAACATCATTCGATTCATACATATAAAGCTATCTTATTCGAAGGTTTAAACTTGTAATCACTAGAACATAGTTTAGTTAATTCTAAACTTGTTCGCAAACAAAAGTTAATCCTTCTAACTTGACTTTTAAAATCAACTAAACACATGTTCTATATCTATATGATATGCTAACTTAATGATTTAAAACCTGGAAACACGAAAAACACCGTAAAACCGGATTTACGCCGTCGTAGTAACACCGCGGGCTGTTTTGGGTTAGTTAATTAAAAACTATGATAAACTTTGATTTAAAAGTTGTTATTCTGAGAAAATGATTTTTATTATGAACATGAAACTATATCCAAAAATTATGGTTAAACTCAAAGTGGAAGTATGTTTTCTAAAATGGTCATCTAGACGTCGTTCTTTCGACTGAAATGACTACCTTTACAAAAACGACTTGTAACTTATTTTTCCGACTAGAAACCTATACTTTTTTGGTTTAGATTCATAAAATAGAGTTCAATATGAAACCATAGCAATTTGATTCACTCAAAACGGATTTAAAATGAAGAAGTTATGGGTAAAACAAGATTGGATAATTTTTCTCATTTTAGCTACGTGAAAATTGGTAACAAATCTATTCCAACCATAACTTAATCAACTTGTATTATATATTATGTAATCTTGAGATACCATAGACACGTATACAATGTTTCGACCTATCATGTCGACACATCTATATATATTTCGGAACAACGATAGACACTCTATATGTGAATGTTGGAGTTAGCTATACAGGGTTGAGGTTGATTCCAAAATATATATAGTTTGAGTTGTGATCAATACTGAGATACGTATACACTGGGTCGTGGATTGATTCAAGATAATATTTATCGATTTATTTCTGTACATCTAACTGTGGACAACTAGTTGTAGGTTACTAACGAGGACAGCTGACTTAATAAACTTAAAACATCAAAATATATTAAAAGTGTTGTAAATATATTTTGAACATACTTTGATATATATGTATATATTGTTATAGGTTCGTGAATCAACCAGTGGCCAAGTCTTACTTCCCGACGAAGTAAAAATCTGTGAAAGTGAGTTATAGTCCCACTTTTAAAATCTAATATTTTTGGGATGAGAATACATGCAGGTTTTATAAATGATTTACAAAATAGACACAAGTACGTGAAACTACATTCTATGGTTGAATTATCGAAATCGAATATGCCCCTTTTTATTAAGTCTGGTAATCTAAGAATTAGGGAACAGACACCCTAATTGACGTGAATCCTAAAGATAGATCTATTGGGCCTAACAAACCCCATCCAAAGTACCGGATGCTTTAGTACTTCGAAATTTATATCATATCCGAAGGGTGTCCCGGAATGATGGGGATATTCTTATATATGCATCTTGTTATTGTCGGTTACCAGGTGTTCACCATATGAATGATTTTTATCTCTATGTATGGGATGTGTATTGAAATATGAAATCTTGTGGTCTATTGTTACGATTTGATATATATAGGTTAAACCTATAACTCACCAACATTTTTGTTGACGTTTTAAGCATGTTTATTCTCAGGTGATTATTAAGAGCTTCCGCTGTCGCATACTTAAATAAGGACAAGATTTGGAGTCCATGCTTGTATGATATTGTGTAAAAACTGCATTCAAGAAACTTATTTTGTTGTAACATATTTGTATTGTAAACCATTATGTAATGGTCGTGTGTAAACAGGATATTTTAGATTATCATTATTTGATAATCTACGTAAAGCTTTTTAAACCTTTATTGATGAAATAAAGGTTATGGTTTGTTTAAAAATGAATGCAGTCTTTGAAAAACGTCTCATATAGAGGTCAAAACCTCGCAACGAAATCAATTAATATGGAACGTTTTTAATCAATAAGAACGGGACATTTCAGTTGGTATCCGAGCGTTGGTCTTAGAGAACCAGAAAATTTGCATTAGTGTGTCTTATCGGGTTTGTTAGGATGCATTAGTGAGTCTGGACTTCGACCGTGTTTTCTTTAAAAATGATTGCTTAACATTTTTGTTGGAAACTATATATTTTTAACATATGAATATTATGTGATATATTAATCTCTTAACGTGTTTGATATTATGTGATAGATGTCTACCTCTAGAACAAGTCCCATTGACTCACCTAATAATAATGAAGAGTCAAATGTAAATTGGAATGATTTGTGGACTGATTCACAAGTTCCCGAAGAGGAACCGGAAGAAGAGTCGGAACCGGAAGAAGAATCGGAACCGGAAGAAGAATCGGAACCGGATGAAGAAATAGAACCGGTGGGGGAAATAATAAAAAGATTAAGTAAAAGAAAATCCTCAACCAACCGACCAAAGTTAATTATGGTCAATGGTGTTTCCGCCAAGGAAGCAAAATATTGGGAGGATTACCAATTCTCCGATGAATCGGATTCCGACGAGAATTCTGATGATGTTATAGAAATTACCCCAACTGAATTTAAAAAGGCAAAAGAAAATAATAAGGGAAAGGGCATAAAAATAGAGAAATCTAATTCCAACCCAGATGAACTTTATATGTATCGTCAACCCCCGAAGTCCTTAAGTTGTAACAATGACCCGGGAACCTCTAAACCACCAGGTTTTTCTAAACCAATGTGGACAACGACGGCTCGTATTAGGGGAACATCATATATCCCTAGAAACTTGGCAAAACGAACCAAAACCGAAGAAGAAGAAACGAGCGAGTCGGAATAAGATAGTTGTATTCGTGTGGTGTAATATATGGAATATAGTGTTCTTATGCTTTATGATATATGTAAAAATTGCTTGTATTAATAAGTATTTTTTTTATGAATCTAACTCTTGTCTATTTTACAGTTTAAAAACACAAAATGGATAGACAACCCAATATTTTAAGAGACCTACCCGGAGACATGATTGATGAAATCTTGTCTAGAGTCGGCCAGAATTCTTCGGCACAACTATTTAAGGCGAGATCAGTTTGTAAGACATTCGAAGAACGTTCCAAGAATGTCTTGGTTTATAAGAGACTTTCGTTTGAAAGATGGGGGATATCACATTGGGAAACCCATAAGTTACGATGTGTTTACTTTGACGCGTATATTGCGGGGAACCCAAATGCTATTTTACGCAACGGGTTAAGAAATTATTTTGACTCAATATATCCGAATATTGGACTTCGTGATTTAGAAAAAGCGGCTAACATGCAACATAAAGAAGCATGTTATGCTTACGGATTAGTAATGTTCGCTTCTCACCAAAGTGAGAACAAGAACATCGGGCTACAACTATTAAACAAAACGTTTCCACAAGTGACGGAGTCGGTAATTGGGGTAAGAAATGAGGTTTTTAGATTATTACGGGACTGTTGGACATTACGTAACCCTCGTCCCTTTGATGACGTTACAACACGCTGTCTTATCAACGGCCATAACGGTTATGTTGCACAAGACCAAGGATGGGAAGTAGTCCTAGTAAAACCAGAATGCATGACTTGTTTCTGGACGTATGAATTACGTGTCTTTATTGCCTTTGCTGAACGACTTGTGTACTAGCTAGAATTGTCTTCACAACTATCTTGTATCAAAGTTATTGTGTGCTATATTTCATGCTTTATGTAAAATAAGCGGTATTGTAAGTTTGTAAAATATTGTATAAAAGTTTGAACGCGAAATATTATTACAATCAGTTTTTCATATAGAATTGTAGTAGTTGAATTGTATATTAGCTACTAAGTATGAACTTAACGGGTAGGTACTACCCGAATTTAAACTTATAAAATGCTAATATGAAGAAAAAGCTTTTATAAATGAGTTCATATTATGCTACGAAATACTATTAACTACTCTTAATATTCTGTATGATTAACTTGTTCCATTTAACTATTTTGAAGGAAATGGCACCGACTACTCGACACACCGTGAATATGAATGAAGAGGAATTCCGTACTTTTCTAGCTTCAAACATAGCCGCAGTACAGGCTGCGCTACATACCAACAATAACCTTGGATCTAGCAGTACAGGAAATCGTGTAGGATGCACCTACAAAGAATTCACTGCCTGCAAACCTTTGGAATTTGATGGAACCGAAGGACCGATCGGATTGAAACGGTGGACCGAGAAGGTTGAATCGGTGTTTGCCATAAGTAAGTGTACTGAAGAGGACAAAGTGAAGTACGCTACGCATACCTTCACAGGTTCTGCGTTAACATGGTGGAATACCTATCTAGAGCAAGTGGGACAAGATGATGCGTACGCACTACCGTGGTCAGCATTCAAGCACTTGATGAACGAGAAGTACCGTCCCAGAACCGAGGTCAATAAGCTCAAGACAGAACTTAGAGGGTTACGAACCCAAGGATTTGATATTACCACGTACGAAAGACGATTCACAGAATTGTGCTTATTGTGTCCGGGAGCATTCGAAGATGAGGAAGAGAAGATCGACGCGTTTGTGAAAGGATTACCGGAAAGAATCCAAGAAGATATAAGTTCACACGAGCCCGCCTCCATACAACAGGCATGTAGAATGGCTCACAAACTAGTGAACCAGATTGAAGAAAGAATTAAAGAACAGACTGCTGAAGAGGCCAATGTGAAGCAAGTCAAAAGAAAGTGGGAGGAAAACGGTGATAAGAATCACCAATACAACAACAACAGCAATTACAACAATAATCGCAACAATTATCCCAACAATCGCAACATCAATCGCAACTACAACAAACGGCCCAACAACAACAACAACAACAACAACAGCAACTACAACAATCATCCCAACAATAATAATAACCGCAACAACAACAACAATCAGAAGCAGCTATGCCAAAGGTGTGAAAAGAATCACTCGGGGTTCTGCACCAAATTTTGCAACAAGTGTAAAAGAAATGGTCATAGCGCGGCGAAGTGTGAGGTCTACGGACCAGGGGTTAATAGAACGAAAGGAACAAATGGTATCGGAACGAGTAATGGCGGAGCAAGTAGTGTCGGAGCAAGTTATGCCAATGTAGTTTGTTATAAATGTGGAAAACCAGGCCACATTATTAGAAATTGCCCGAACCAGGAGAACACGAATGGACAAGGCCGCGGAAGAGTTTTCAATATTAATGCGGCAGAGGCACAAGAAGACCCGGAGCTTGTTACGGGTACGTTTCTTATTGACAATAAATCTGCTTACGTTTTATTTGATTCGGGTGCGGATAGAAGCTATATGAGTAGAGATTTTTGTGCTAAATTAAATTGTCCATTGACGCCTTTGGATAGTAAATTTTTACTCGAATTAGCAAATGGTAAATTAATTTCAGCAGATAATATATGTCGGAATCGAGAAATTAAATTGGTTAGCGAAACATTTAAGATTGATTTGATACCAGTAGAGTTAGGGAGTTTTGATGTGATAATCGGTATGGACTGGTTGAAAGAAGTGAAAGCAGAGATCGTTTGTTACAAAAATGCAATTCGCATTATACGAGAAAAAGAAAAACCCTTAATGGTGTACGGAGAAAAGGGCAACACGAAGCTACATCTTATTAGTAATTTGAAGGCACAAAAACTAATAAGAAAAGGTTGCTATGCTGTTCTAGCACACGTCGAGAAAGTACAAACTGAAGAAAAGAGCATCAATGATGTTCCCATTGCAAAAGAATTTCCCGATGTATTTCCGAAAGAATTACCGGGATTACCCCCACATCGATCCGTTGAATTTCAAATAGATCTTGTACCAGGAGCTGCACCAATAGCTCGTGCTCCTTACAGACTCGCACCCAGCGAGATGAAAGAACTGCAAAGCCAATTACAAGAACTTTTAGAGCGTGGTTTCATTCGACCAAGCACATCACCGTGGGGAGCTCCTGTTTTGTTTGTCAAGAAGAAAGATGGTACATTCAGGTTGTGTATCGACTACCGAGAGTTGAACAAACTTACCATCAAGAACCGCTACCCACTACCGAGAATCGACGACTTATTTGATCAACTACAAGGCTCGTCTGTTTATTCAAAGATTGACTTACGTTCCGGGTATCATCAAATGCGGGTGAAAGAAGATGATATTCCAAAGACTGCTTTCAGAACACGTTACGGTCATTACGAGTTTATGGTCATGCCATTTGGTTTAACTAATGCACCAGCTGTGTTCATGGACCTTATGAACCGAGTGTGTGGACCATACCTTGACAAGTTTGTCATTGTTTTCATTGATGACATACTTATTTACTCAAAGAATGACCAAGAACACGGTGAACATTTGAGAAAGGTGTTAGAAGTATTGAGGAAGGAAGAATTGTACGCTAAGTTTTCAAAGTGTGCATTTTGGTTGGAAGAAGTTCAATTCCTCGGTCACATAGTGAACAAAGAAGGTATTAAGGTGGATCCGGCAAAGATAGAAACTGTTGAAAAGTGGGAAACCCCGAAAACTCCGAAACACATACGCCAGTTTTTAGGACTAGCTGGTTACTACAGAAGGTTCATCCAAGACTTTTCCAGAATAGCAAAACCCTTGACTGCATTAACGCATAAAGGGAAGAAATTTGAATGGAATGATGAACAAGAGAAAGCGTTTCAGTTATTGAAGAAAAAGCTAACTACGGCACCTATATTGTCATTGCCTGAAGGGAATGATGATTTTGTGATTTATTGTGATGCATCAAAGCAAGGTTTCGGTTGTGTATTAATGCAACGAACGAAGGTGATTGCTTATGCGTCTAGACAATTGAAGATTCACGAACAAAATTATACGACGCATGATTTGGAATTAGGCGCGGTTGTTTTTGCATTAAAGACTTGGAGGCACTACTTATATGGGGTCAAAAGTATTATATATACCGACCACAAAAGTCTTCAACACATATTTAATCAGAAACAACTGAATATGAGGCAGCGTAGGTGGATTGAATTGTTGAATGATTACGACTTTGAGATTCGTTACCACCCGGGGAAGGCAAATGTGGTAGCCGATGCCTTGAGCAGGAAGGACAGAGAACCCATTCGAGTAAAATCTATGAATATAATGATTCATAATAACCTTACTACTCAAATAAAGGAGGCGCAACAAGGAGTTTTAAAAGAGGGAAATTTAAAGGATGAAATACCCAAAGGATCGGAGAAGCATCTTAATATTCGGGAAGACGGAACCCGGTATAGGGCTGAAAGGATTTGGGTACCAAAATTTGGAGATATGAGAGAAATGGTACTTAGAGAAGCTCATAAAACCAGATACTCAATACATCCTGGAACGGGAAAGATGTACAAGGATCTCAAGAAACATTTTTGGTGGCCGGGTATGAAAGCCGATGTTGCTAAATACGTAGGAGAATGTTTGACGTGTTCTAAGGTCAAAGCTGAGCATCAGAAACCATCAGGTCTACTTCAACAACCCGAAATCCCGGAATGGAAATGGGAAAACATTACCATGGATTTCATCACTAAATTGCCAAGGACTGCAAGTGGTTTTGATACTATTTGGGTAATAGTTGATCGTCTCACCAAATCAGCACACTTCCTGCCAATAAGAGAAAATGACAAGATGGAGAAGTTAGCACGACTGTATTTGAAGGAAGTCATCTCCAGACATGGAATACCAATCTCTATTATCTCTGATAGGGATGGCAGATTTATTTCAAGATTCTGGCAGACATTACAGCAAGCATTAGGAACTCGTCTAGACATGAGTACTGCCTATCATCCACAAACTGATGGGCAGAGCGAAAGGACGATACAAACGCTTGAAGACATGCTACGAGCATGTGTTATTGATTTCGGAAACAGTTGGGATCGACATCTACCGTTAGTAGAATTTTCCTACAACAACAGCTACCATTCAAGCATTGAGATGGCGCCGTTTGAAGCACTTTATGGTAGAAAGTGCAGGTCTCCGATTTGTTGGAGTGAAGTGGGGGATAGACAGATTACGGGTCCGGAGATTATACAAGAAACTACCGAGAAGATCATCCAAATTCAACAACGGTTGAAAACCGCCCAAAGTCGACAAAAGAGCTATGCTGACATTAAAAGAAAAGATATAGAATTTGAAATTGGAGAGATGGTCATGCTTAAAGTTGCACCTTGGAAAGGCGTTGTTCGATTTGGTAAACGAGGGAAATTAAATCCAAGGTATATTGGACCATTCAAGATTATTGATCGTGTCGGACCAGTAGCTTACCGACTTGAGTTACCTCAACAACTCGCGGCTGTACATAACACTTTCCACGTCTCGAATTTGAAGAAATGTTTTGCTAAAGAAGATCTCACTATTCCGTTAGATGAAATCCAAATCAACGAAAAACTTCAATTCATCGAAGAACCCGTCGAAATAATGGATCGTGAGGTTAAAAGACTTAAGCAAAACAAGATACCAATTGTTAAGGTTCGATGGAATGCTCGTAGAGGACCCGAGTTCACCTGGGAGCGTGAAGATCAGATGAAGAAGAAATACCCGCATCTATTTCCAGAAGATTCGTCAACACCTTCAACAGCTTAAAATTTCGGGACGAAATTTATTTAACGGGTAGGTACTGTAGTGACCCGAACTTTTCCATGTTTATATATATTAATTGAGATTGATGTTTACATGATTAAATGTTTCCAACATGTTAAGCAATCAAACTTGTTAAGACTTGATTAATTGAAATATGTTTCATATAGACAATTGACCACCCAAGTTGATCGGTGATTCACGAACGTTAAAACTTGTAAAAACTATATGATGACATATATATGGATATATATATATAGTTAACATGATACTATGATAAGAAAACATATCATAAAGTATATTAACAATGAACTACATATGTAAAAACAAGACTACTAACTTAATGATTTTTAAACGAGACATATATGTAACGATTATCGTTGTAAAGACATTTAATGTATATATATCATATTAAGAGATATTCATACATGATAATATCATGATAATATAATAATTTAAAATCTCATTTGATATTATAAACATTGGGTTAACAACATTTAACAAGATCGTTAACCTAAAGGTTTCAAAACAACACTTACATGTAACGACTAACGATGACTTAACGACTCAGTTAAAATGTATATACATGTAGTGTTTTAATATGTATTTATACACTTTTGAAAGACTTCAATACACTTATCAAAATACTTCTACTTAACAAAAATGCTTACAATTACATCCTCGTTCAGTTTCATCAACAATTCTACTCGTATGCACCCGTATTCGTACTCGTACAATACACAGCTTTTAGATGTATGTACTATTGGTATATACACTCCAATGATCAGCTCTTAGCAGCCCATGTGAGTCACCTAACACATGTGGGAACCATCATTTGGCAACTAGCATGAAATATCTCATAAGATTACAAAAATATGAGTAATCATTCATGACTTATTTACATGAAAACAAAATTACATATCCTTTATATCTAATCCATACACCAACGACCAAAAACACCTACAAACACTTTCATTCTTCAATTTTCTTCATCTAATTGAACTCTCTCAAGTTCTATCTTCAAGTTCTAAGTGTTCTTCATAAATTCCAAAAGTTCTAGTTTCATAAAATCAAGAATACTTTCAAGTTTGCTAGCTCACTTCCAATCTTGTAAGGTGATCATCCAACCTCAAGAAATCTTTGTTTCTTACAGTAGGTTATCATTCTAATACAAGGTAATAATCATATTCAAACTTTGGTTCAATTTCTATAACTATAACAATCTTATTTCAAGTGATGATCTTACTTGAACTTGTTTTCGTGTCATGATTTTGCTTCAAGAACTTTGAGCCATCCAAGGATCCATTGAAGCTAGATCCATTTTTCTCTTTTCCAGTAGGTTCATCCAAGGAACTTAAGGTAGTAATGATGTTCATAACATCATTCGATTCATACATATAAAGCTATCTTATTCGAAGGTTTAAACTTGTAATCACTAGAACATAGTTTAGTTAATTCTAAACTTGTTCGCAAACAAAAGTTAATCCTTCTAACTTGACTTTTAAAATCAACTAAACACATGTTCTATATCTATATGATATGCTAACTTAATGATTTAAAACCTGGAAACACGAAAAACACCGTAAAACCGGATTTACGCCGTCGTAGTAACACCGCGGGCTGTTTTGGGTTAGTTAATTAAAAACTATGATAAACTTTGATTTAAAAGTTGTTATTCTGAGAAAATGATTTTTATTATGAACATGAAACTATATCCAAAAATTATGGTTAAACTCAAAGTGGAAGTATGTTTTCTAAAATGGTCATCTAGACGTCGTTCTTTCGACTGAAATGACTACCTTTACAAAAACGACTTGTAACTTATTTTTCCGACTAGAAACCTATACTTTTTTGGTTTAGATTCATAAAATAGAGTTCAATATGAAACCATAGCAATTTGATTCACTCAAAACGGATTTAAAATGAAGAAGTTATGGGTAAAACAAGATTGGATAATTTTTCTCATTTTAGCTACGTGAAAATTGGTAACAAATCTATTCCAACCATAACTTAATCAACTTGTATTATATATTATGTAATCTTGAGATACCATAGACACGTATACAATGTTTCGACCTATCATGTCGACACATCTATATATATTTCGGAACAACGATAGACACTCTATATGTGAATGTTGGAGTTAGCTATACAGGGTTGAGGTTGATTCCAAAATATATATAGTTTGAGTTGTGATCAATACTGAGATACGTATACACTGGGTCGTGGATTGATTCAAGATAATATTTATCGATTTATTTCTGTACATCTAACTGTGGACAACTAGTTGTAGGTTACTAACGAGGACAGCTGACTTAATAAACTTAAAACATCAAAATATATTAAAAGTGTTGTAAATATATTTTGAACATACTTTGATATATATGTATATATTGTTATAGGTTCGTGAATCAACCAGTGGCCAAGTCTTACTTCCCGACGAAGTAAAAATCTGTGAAAGTGAGTTATAGTCCCACTTTTAAAATCTAATATTTTTGGGATGAGAATACATGCAGGTTTTATAAATGATTTACAAAATAGACACAAGTACGTGAAACTACATTCTATGGTTGAATTATCGAAATCGAATATGCCCCTTTTTATTAAGTCTGGTAATCTAAGAATTAGGGAACAGACACCCTAATTGACGCGAATCCTAAAGATAGATCTATTGGGCCTAACAAACCCCATCCAAAGTACCGGATGCTTTAGTACTTCGAAATTTATATCATATCCGAAGGGTGTCCCGGAATGATGGGGATATTCTTATATATGCATCTTGTTATTGTCGGTTACCAGGTGTTCACCATATGAATGATTTTTATCTCTATGTATGGGATGTGTATTGAAATATGAAATCTTGTGGTCTATTGTTACGATTTGATATATATAGGTTAAACCTATAACTCACCAACATTTTTGTTGACGTTTTAAGCATGTTTATTCTCAGGTGATTATTAAGAGCTTCCGCTGTCGCATACTTAAATAAGGACAAGATTTGGAGTCCATGCTTGTATGATATTGTGTAAAAACTGCATTCAAGAAACTTATTTTGTTGTAACATATTTGTATTGTAAACCATTATGTAATGGTCGTGTGTAAACAGGATATTTTAGATTATCATTATTTGATAATCTACGTAAAGCTTTTTAAACCTTTATTGATGAAATAAAGGTTATGGTTTGTTTAAAAATGAATGCAGTCTTTGAAAAACGTCTCATATAGAGGTCAAAACCTCGCAACGAAATCAATTAATATGGAACGTTTTTAATCAATAAGAACGGGACATTTCAATTATTTCTACTTATGAACTGGAAACCATATAGTTGTCTTGCAATGGAATAAATGGATAATGCAGTTCGCCCTTTTCAAGGTAACTTGATTATGATTTATATTTTATTTTACATTTTTATGCATTAATCTTTTTGTGAATCACGAAGATAGAAAAGTTAAATTAGAGTAATAGAAATTTTTTGTGGTTAATCTATTATGACCCAATCCATTTTGACCTGCGTGATACAATGTTAGGAGTTTTCATCGGAATGATTTAGGAAAATAAACTCATATGGCTATATTAAGTACTGCCTTGGGTCAGCAGATAAAGAAGTGTGGAATTTGAAAGACGAAGACGAAAAATGCATTTGTTGTATAAACTCATATGGTTATATTAAGTACTTCATTTGTTGTATCTATTCTTTACTGAATCTTCGAGTTACTATGCTTTGAACATTTGTAGTCGACCTCATGTTAAACTTTTAATACTTTTTTAAACCCCGATGTGAAAAAGTGTGCAGTCCTTAATTTGCCTTTCAAACTTTTAAATTTATATAACCTTTTGATTCACTTTTAACACCATAACGAGCAAAAAGACCCGATCAGGTGTAGTATTTTAGGTTATCGTCCCAAGAGAGCGTGGAAGCAGTTTCAAGTTGGTTTATTTATGTAGTCAAATTCTTATTAAAGAACTAGAAATATATTTTTATGTTTTCTGTTGGTATTTAAGTTTGGAATACTATCTCTTAAAAAAGATATAATAGAAGGTGCGTTCTTAGTAAATTAAATAATAATATCTTAAGAAAGATAGAATAAAGTTTTAATTTGAAAAAACTATATAAAATAGAAGTGGTTACAAGAACGAATAGTTTATGTGGGAAACATATTAGATAAGTTTCATAGCTCACATTGATAAGTAGCAAAATAATAATCATAGACCAGTCATTTTTTCCTAGATAGGCTAAGCTACAAACCACATAAATTTCACAAAGTAGGACTTAAAGCATATATTAACTAGGTGATGTTCAAAGTTAATATATTAATTCTATAGTATTCAATTTAATCACATGACACATATTTATTTAATCTTGTGATGAGGATTAATTAACATGCAAATAGATTAACAAATAGATATACTGTTAAACCTAATCTAATCAACTCAAGTTACTAGCTGAAAGCCAATCTTAACTAAGTTTTCATGCAATCATTAACTAAACACTTCCAAACGATGGATATTTGACTAAGCCTAATGTAATGACCCGCCTTTTTTCGTTAAATTATTTTAACACCCGTCTTTTTTTTAGATAATATCTTTCGTTATCTAAATTCGTATCTTTCGTTAACTAACGTTCTTAATATTTCCGTTATTCGATTATAACATCTCCCGTTTATTCTCGCGTATTTAAAATAATTCGTTTGGTTAATTCACGCACCCGCTTTTAAACTCGAGGGACCAAAGTTGTCAAGTGGGCAAACTAGTTGACTAGGTCAACTAGTCAAACCACTTCATCTCCACTCATTCACTCCACCTCCCTCATCTTCTTTTTCTCTCTAGTTTAAGAACTCCATTTTCTCCCAACTTCACTAATTCATCATCTAAATTCAATCTAGCAATCAAACATCAAAACAAATTACATATTTGGAATCCTCTCTTCATCCTCTACAACTTGATACTAATTTCATCTCGTTTGGGTAACCTTCTAAAAACTCTAGATTTCATGTTCTTAGTATTTTTTGACTTGAAATGGTGTTAATTAGTGTCTATGGCTCAAGTCTAACATGAATATGTGTTTGATTTCCTCGATTTGTTTGTTTTGAGTAACTAGCTTGAATATGAAAAAAGGGTTAGTTTAATCTTTGGTTTTGGGTGATTTAATGGTGTTAGATGTTAAAGCTCATGTATTAAAAGTGTTACTAGCATCATTAGCTTCGTTTTGGTATGTAGGTTGACTTGGAAAAACTTCATTAACATAAATGTTGAATTCATGATTCTTGGTTAGGGTTTGATAGATTTAACAACGAACTTTTGATGCATCAAATGATTTGCAATATTGTTGTTAAGTGTTTAGTTGTATCGTATGCGTAATTACCTACGAAACGGCATATTATATGTGTGTAGTAAGTCCCCGAATCATGAAATGCGTTTTAGGAACTTGAAACTTTGATAATGAACTTTTAACGATCATTCGACGAGGATTTTGTTGTGGTAAATGATAAATTTTATTTATGAAACATGTTTAGTTATATTCCTTGTCAAAATACCTTTCCAACGATGTATGATATGCGTTTCGAATGTCTTCGGATCATAAAATGTGTTTGGGTGAGTTTTGGTTCGTGCACTTGTGAACTTTCTGCAACTTCAGCTGCCCAGGTGTTTGGACGCCGTCCAAAACCTTGGACGCCGTCCAGTCCTTTACTGCTGGACGCTGTCCAGCCATTTTGGACTCCGTCCAAATGAACTGTAGATTTCTGTTTTGCTTGTTCGTTTACCGTTTAATTTTAACTATGCTACGCACCTCCGATTGACATGAAACTTGGACAACATGTTCATATATGATTACTAATTGAAGAAAAATTGTCGGATACCTGACCCGAACCCGTTGACTTTGACTTTGACCAAGTTTGACTTTTAGTCAAACTTAACCAAATGCATATGCAATCGTTCTAACATGCTTTTATACTTATGTCTTGTATGAAACTTGACAACGTGATTCACATGCTATATATAATCGAGTCGTAACGAGCCATAGGACTAATTGAACACATTTCTCCCGACCTTATGTCGTAACCGTTAATTGATACAACTTAATTGTTTAGGTCAAGGCTAAGCAACTTTCATTTGCACAACGTTTAATTACAAGTACTTTGGCGTGCAACTACGGTGAGATCATAGTCCCACCTTTTCAACAAATTTTACTCTTTAAATTATGGGATGAGAAAACATATACGTATCATACTTTTATACTTTGAACACAAGTACGAAAACAAACATTCCACAGCGAGTTAGAACAAAAAGCCTTAATTCAATTATCATTAGTTACACTTGTAGGGTGTAAACATGAACTTATTTTATGTAATCACATGGGCTTGACGAGCCCTCATTCGGACGGTTCGCTACCGTTAGCGGATGGAATATATTTTCGGGTATAGTGTATGTTCTAACACTATGTAACAGGGTACAAAACAGTTAAGTCTTGATAATTGGGTGCTCGCGAACGTACTTTTGGAATGCAAACGATTTGGATAATCAACTATACAAAATCTTGTGGTTCAAAACAACGTTTACAAATACACCTATGATTTCACCAACGTTTTTCGTTGACAGTTTTCTATATGTTTCTCAGGTTCATACTTGGCTACTTGATACTTACTTCCACATACTTTGGTTACTTGCTTGGAGTCAAGCATACATGTATACGCTAGTGATAGCACCTTGGAATTTAAACTTAATGTTTACATGCATACGCTATTGATAGCATTCGTGATTTTCAACTCATATTATGTCGTAAGTTATTTCATTTATACTTATTAACTTTTGTAAACTTAAACTTGTTGTCGAACCATTTGGTAGCAAAAAACTTTGCAAGTCATACACGTTTCACATGAATGCGACATAATTTTGGTCAAACGCATCTCATTTAGGGACTGTGACCACGTTACGGGACCTGAGTTGACGGCGCCGTCAATGACGATTTTGATGAGTCGTTGCAGATGGTATCAGAGCTTTGGTTGTAGGGATCTAGGATGTGCATTAGTGTGTCTGACAGAGTCGTTAGGACGCATTAGTGAATCTAGGCTACAACCGGATCGTTAATCATTGCATTCTGACTTGTATTTGCTATAGATAGCACTTACTTGACTACTTGTGCATTTATACTTGAATCATTCTTAGGCGAATTTCTTAATGGTACCAAATTTTCATCATACAAACTCGTACTCTGCCACTTTCTGATAACACACGTAAATTCAAGATTCATACACGTAAGGATGACGACGACTTCATTAGTTATACTAGTTCAGGAAGTCTGTCTCCTCGGTAGTTATTCGCCACCGTCTCAGCTTACTATCCACGAGTGCTGTGAAGTTTCCACCACCATGGCAATCACTAACCACTACCGATGTTACACCGGCGTTCTTCACTATCTACTACTTCTTGTTACTACCACCACTACTCTAGGTGAGTATCGTCGTCACTACTTATCACTACGGTTGTGTACTATTCGTTATCATAATTCTTTATTCATTTCATACCTAAAGACATTATTGTTTGACTCGAACCGCATCGACGTGAACAACCAGTTATATACTTCCCTCTGGAAACGCATCTTTAGACTTGCACAAATTCTTTCGATTTAATACGAGTCACGTTAGAGACGTCGTTACACTTTGTTCATTTTAAAACTTTACGATCACACGAACTTAATTCTATGGAGTGATGTGGGAATGGAGGTATAAGTTAGCGTAATATAACGACACTCGATCAACGTAGTTATATTATGGTAAGTCATACCAAAGTTCTAATGACTCGTGATGGTGATTGGACTCGATCAACCTAATCACCATCATGTGCCATGTACATGACTTTATTTTTCCTTGTTGCCATCCGAAAACTTCGAGAATATTGATAACAACCATACCAGGGACGCATCTTGATATTGCCAAATCATATTTATGCTTCTGAATGAATGACCAATTCTTTCAACTTCAAAACATATGCTACACGTGTATACTATCTCGTTTTCGCACAGTTTTATCGACGAACTACGAAACGCTTGATATGCTCACATCGAGGCAGAAACTCCTCTCGCATTACACTCGTACATCCGTGTAAGGAAATCCTTTATCTAAATTCTCAATGGAGAGAGAGACTCTTCACGTTATACTAATATTCGCCTCAAGGGTGAATAGTCCTAACAAACGTTTTCAGAAACCGATAAGAAACTTGTCCCAACAAACGTTTCTCAGAAACCGACAAGATGGGAAAAACTTGTACAACTATACATTATAGGAATGCTATCTCGACACAGTGTGCCTTTGTCATTTGTTTCGGATCGATATGCTCGTTTCACTTCTAGATTTCGGAGTGCCTTACAAGAAGCCTTGCGAACACGTTTAAACATGAGTACCGCGTATCATCCACAAACCGACAGACCAAGCAAACATACGATTCAAACCTTGGAAAACATATCACGAACTTGTATTGTTGCCTTTAATTGATTTCCTCTTACTACGATAGTTATCATTCGAGTATTAACGCCGCACCTTTAGCAGATGGAATATATTTTCGGGTATAGTGTATGTTCTAACACTACGTAACAGGGTACAAAACAGTTAAGTCTTGATAATTGGGTGCTCGCGAACGTACTTTTGGAATGCAAACGATTTGGATAATCAACTATACAAAATCTTGTGGTTCAAAACAACGTTTACAAATACACCTATGATTTCACCAACGTTTTTCGTTGACAGTTTTCTATATGTTTCTCAGGTTCATACTTGGCTACTTAATACTTGCTTCCGCATACTTTGGTTACTTGCTTGGAGTCAAGCATACATGCATACGCTAGTGATAGCACCTTGGGATTTAAACTTAATGTTTACATGCATACGCTATTGATAGCATTCGTGATTTTCAACTCATATTATGTCGCAATTATTTCATTTATACTTATTAACTTTTGTAAACTTAAACTTGTTGTCGAACCATTTGGCAGCATAAAACTTTGCAAGTCATACACGTTTAAAATGAATGCGATATAATTTTGGTCAAACGCGTCTCATTTAGGGACTATGACCACGTTACGGGACCTGAGTTGACGGCGCCGTCAATGATGATTTTGACGGGTCGTTACACCTAACAATTATGATATTCATTATGTATGTGTAATTCATATTCAGCAAACTCATCACTACCAATGTTGTTTATCCTAGTTGTATGCAATCCAAATACTATGTTTGATTGACTAGATCTAAACAACTAAAGTGGATCGAATAATAGATCATCGAATTAAGTATTAATTAACCCTAGCATCATGTTATTTAATCATTAAGCATGGCAAACAAGTTTATTAAAACATGGCAGATTCAAAACAGTTCAAATAATTTTCACATAAACCAAATTATACATGTAACGACCCTGGATTTTTCCATCTTTTAATTAATAAATTTTATTATTAATACTTGTGATGTAATGAATGTATTTTTATACATTTACTTGTTACCATACATGACTTTTGAATGCCCGACACGTCTTTGTGACACACGAACTTTTCACGAATAATATTTTTGAATATTATTTACATTCATGATTAATTTTTATTAATCATTTTAATTAACTAAGGTTACTAGTAAATTACTTGGGCTTTTACTTGGATTATTATTTATTTGGACTTGGGCTTGTGTTAATGGACTTAGAAGCCCACTATACTACTCTTAATGGATTAATTAGGAGCCCTTTTGTTGCAAGTAGTCCATTATGATTCAACTAAATTGATTAAGTTAAAGGAAAGACTAGTTACAACATACTTGCACCTTATCCCCATGCAAACACATCTTATAACTACCTTTTTAAGACAATTACATGAAATAACTAGTGAACATTTCCTTTCCCCCTCCCCCTTTGATGACCGTCGGCCTATAGGCCTTTGGAGTGTGTTTTTGTTTTCAAATTTTGATTACATAAGTCACTCATACTTACTTCACTTCCTCACATACACAAAATACTTCCATTTCTCTCAAACTTTTCTCTCTTTTTCTCTCATCTTGTAAGTAACTTGAACAAATACTTCTCTTCTTTCTTTGCTTAAAAACCGTGGCCTAGATACATACATATCATCATCATTTGCTTGTTTCTTTTACTTGTTTCTTGTTATTGTTTGATTTCTTGTAGTTGTTGTTGTTACTTACATGTTGTTAAGAATCAAACTCTTTAGTTTGTTCTTCATATTATCTTGTTTATTCAAGAACATACAAGAACAAAACTTCCTAGTTTATGTTCTACATTCATTGTTTTAAAAGATTGTAAGTTCATGTGTTGTAAAATATACTTGTGATTCATGATTGTAAACTTAAAGTTTACTTTTCTTTTAAGGATCAAGACTTTGGCTTGAATCTTTAAAGTATGAACAACCATGAACTAGTTACTTGATTATTTAGTTTATTTCTTCATAATATGCATCCTTGAATTTGTGATTTATGTTGTTCTTGGTCAAGTGTTACTAGTTAACTTTGATCTCATTTTTCTTGAACTAAAGTTAACTTTAAAAGTTCAAGAACATGGAAGTATAACTTTTTAGTTATAACTTCATATACTTGTGATGGATCTAAGTTCTATAGCTTATGGTCTACTTATTTTGTCATAATCAAAAGCTTGTAAGCTTACATACACTTTACAAGATGAAAATCTAAGTTTTGTAACTTATGGTTTCATTAAAGTAAAGATTCAAGTGTTATTACTTAGGATTTAACTTAATAACTTTAGATCTAGACTTTTGGGTCTTAGATCTTCAAGATCAAACTAAGAACTATGTTCTACAACTTAAGATCTTGATTTTTTAGTTTACTTTCAAGTTTATAGTTCAATATTACTTTTATAGTTCATGTATGTGTCGGATCTAAGATTCTAATGTAACATTGGTTCATCAAGCTACTTGCAACACTTAAATGAGTTGTGCTACATGTATTAGACTTACACAAGTGTTATGATGGTCAAACCTTAGTTAAGATGATGCAAACACATCAATAAGTTGTACACTTGAAGCTATATGCATCAAGG
The DNA here is from genome assembly GCF_046630445.1 of Rutidosis leptorrhynchoides. NCBI lineage: Eukaryota > Viridiplantae > Streptophyta > Magnoliopsida > Asterales > Asteraceae > Rutidosis > Rutidosis leptorrhynchoides. The sequence goes on along the minus strand of NC_092343.1, from coordinate 384,439,024 downwards.
ATGAGAATCGTGATAAGCATCGAGCACCAAGAACCCATCGGAACCTACTGTTTACTATTTTATGGAACAGACCCAAATACCTGGGCTACTGTAAAGTGGATTTTCAGTTATCTCTGTTCGAGTAGATAATTTTTCATTTAAGACTCGTCTTAATCCGAGTTACGGTTTAGGATCTATGGCCCTCCGAGTGTCACTATGTCCTTTAACGTTGTGCTGAAAATTCTGACCTACTCGCACTTAGACCGTCGCCACGGTCAAACGAAGACGAGTTTGCTTCTGGAATTTTTACCACAACTAAAGGACTCATATACGGAGCCATGGACACTGGTCTCACCTTATTTCAGTAGGTATAGAGGCCGTGGTGACTGATCGAAGTCAGCCTTTGTTTTAAACTCTTTTCATGAACGAAACTTACTTTACACCTTTTGTTTGATGATGAATGATGATCACCCTCAAGACCTAATTTACATACATTTAAACCTATTGGAATGATTTACTGACTTAGTAATATTTGACTTAGGTTGAGGACTTTCCGGACCTACATACTTGCTTACTTCCCGACTCAACTTTACTACTACTTTGCCACTGTGAGTTATAGCATTCCCTTTTTACTTTAACTATTTTGGGAACTGAGAATACATGCGCATTTTACATTTTACATACTAGGCACGATTACTTAAACTTTATATATGTGTGGGTTATACAACGGCATAAACTTTCCCCTTAGCTCGGTAACGTTTAGTCATTGGTCTTTGAACCGGTGAACGCGAATCTTAGATATGGATCCATAGGGTTTGACATCCCCACTCGAGCTAGTAGCGCTAGCATTTAACGGGTGTTTAATACTTCGTAAACATACGCACTTTCCAAGTGTACTTTCAGGGGGTGATATTATTAAACGTTAAGTTAGTTACCGAGTGCCCACGATTGAACATATACTTTATCATACTGATTTGAATTACTATTTTGAAACGCTTGTCGAAGCACTAAAATCTCGTGGCCTACCTTACATTACTGTTATACTTAAACTATAGCTCACCAACCTTTGTGTTGACGTTATAAGCATGTTTTTTCTCAGGTGCTTAAGGTTACTTGCTTCCGCTGTTGTGCTAGTCATGCCTCGTAGACTTCCGCTGTGCTTTACTAGAGATGTCACCGCATGAACACTTTATCTTGCATTCAAACTTAATTACTTTTGAACAATGATTTGTAATGACCTAAGGGTCACGTACTATTATCTTTGCTTCTATTCATAGAAGCATACTTTTGATTGCAAAACATTTGATGTTGGTTATGACGTCACCTTTTATAATGAATGCAAACTTATTTGGAAAACGCATATAGTGTTTGACCTTGTAATGATCTTGTTGTTGGTGGTCTGTACATGTTGATTTAGTACGGGGCGTCACAATACAGATCTGGAAAAAACCAGAATCTGCACAAATTGAGGCACGAAGCCAACGGTGGACTCAGCCAAGCCGACGACTTGAATTGATGAAGCCGGAGGCTTCATCTGTTTCCCAGACAAAGATTAGTTTTCGTCCAAGTAGTTTTCCCACACAAAGATTAGTTTTAGTTCATAATGGTAGACGAACAATACTGAAAAGTAACGAATAAAATAAAAGAATAACAAGAAAGTAATTAGACATGTACCTTAAAGTAAAAACGAAGACTAAAATTGAATAAAACTTGAATATAACTTCAATGAAGCTCGATTACAATGTTGAAACTTAAATAAAAACCCTAATAACTAAGAGTTTTGGTAATAGTTGAAAACCCTAGAACAGTATATGAAATTGTATATATTGAAAACTGTAAAATTCGCCCTTTATTTATAGAGTACAAAATCGGTGCCCAAGCCGACGGCTTCCCTTGGTCGTTTACTCCTTCTCCAAGTAAAACGTGATCATCAATCCAAAGAAAACGCGTATCTGTGGTAACTAAGCTGGCTGCTTCAAAACCTAGATGGCGGCTTCACTTATCCGTAATCTTTCTGATTTAGTTGCCTTAATTAGATGTTTCTTGGGCTTTAAGTACACGAAATTGCCTCTAGCTGGAGGCTTCACTGCTTGATCCCTAAGTTATTCTATTCTGTGTTTTATCTGGAAAGTTCTAGAATTCATCCCAAACTGGCGGCTTCATCTGACAATGTCGGCAGCTTCCTTGCCTTTTCTGCAGATTTTCTCTGTTTTTGATCCTGTTTAACGCATTTCTCAAACAAAAATATTAAAAATACCTTTTTCTTATTTTTACCCATTTTTGTGTGTTTAAATATTCAAAATGACTTCAAAATACCAAGATAACTCCTTATAATATCATGAAAAACTTGTATAATTTAGAAGTTATAAAACCCCAAATTTCTATCTGTTATACTCTTGCTTAATACTCATCATTGAAAGTAAGGTATTACATGCTGCAAAAATGCTATTCCAAGACCTGGCTTGCAGTCCATAACTCTCAGGTATTCATTCTACCGATTTGTGTTCCGATCCATTACTTTCTAATTGCTTCCATAAGGTTTTACTTTTCTATCTCACTTAATTCAATGAGTATTAACATATTCCAACTCTGTTAATACATATTGTATATGATTATTTGTGCTATTCTACTGTATTTTCTTTATATGCTATTGTATATTGGGATGGCAATGGATCAGATATGGATCGGGTGACGCCGTATCCATATCCATATCCATTAAGTTTTTGTTCACCCATATCCATATCCATTTAATTTCAGGTCATTCGTCCATATCCATATCCAGTGGATTAAGCGGGTTAATGGATATCCAATGGATATTTAAAAAATGTTATAATATTTCCTTATATGCGATTAAAACGAAAACGTAGTATAGCAAAAATAAATATAACGTGACATTATTAAATTCTATCCATAAAAATGTGTAATTTTTGTCGAAGATATAACAAAATTTGTTAAATTTATTATAGACATAGATTATTAAAAAAATTAAATATGAAATTTGTAAGTCCATTTCGTTAGATATACATGTTTTATTGTAATATATTATAGTTATTTTATTATAGGGTTGAAAGCAAAATGTAAATCTAATGGCAAATGAGCTTATAATAGTAAATATATAAGCATATATCTATATTTATGTATTTGTATACGTATTTAGGGTGATAATGGATATATCCATGGATGAAAATTTTCATTCATGTCCATATCCATATCCATTTAGGTTCATCCATATCCGTATCCATATCCATATCCATTTAGGTTCATCCATATCCATCACGAAACGGGTGGATCGGGTGGCCATTGCCATCCCTAATTGTATACATTGTGTGAATGAATCTACAAGCTGTCTAACATCAAGATGAGATGAAAAATATAATAGCGTGATGTACACCATTGCACTGATGAAATGTCAAAGTGAAAAGAACATTGTAAATTGATATCATGGGATATCATTGTATGCTTTTATTGGTATCTAACTTAGTTCGTGATTACAATGCTATTAATGATATTCCGATTGTGATTACAAAACATTACATTTAAACTTCTATTTTAATTTTATCAACAGGATGAATACAGCAGGTTGTTTAAATACATCAAATTGTGAATCAGTGGCTAACGGGTATCATTTTTTTTAACCGAATTGTTCATTCATGAATGCTTCTTTATTTTTTATTTTTATTTTTGCTTTGGTTGATACTATGGCTTTATGTGTCACTACTTATTATAGCCATGGTCTCTTTTGCATTGCTTCAGTTTTATTTCGATTTCTCAGTATTGATTTTTAAAATGTTTGGTGTTGTATTTTAAAATTACTTGCTAAGGATTTACGTGTTAGCTAATTTATGGTTTTTCTTGCTGGCCATATTACTGGCGTTATTATTGTTATGTATATTTTGTTATTGCTCAAATTGCAGGGTCAACAATTCACATGTGCAGGAACCATCGGCTCAATAGCAACGAACAGAAATTGGTTTTGCTACAAATGCAAATCACGCAAAATAAAACTGAGCACTACGCCACCCTCTCCCGGATGCCCAGACCATCGAACGTGAAAGATGAATTTTTTACCAATCTGGAATATTCAGGCAAACTCATATTACTCATTACGTGAACTGGACCTCATGTGCATCAACGCATAATGCTATTACGCCAGATGTGATAGCTCCTTTCATGTGGAAATTTTTCGGTTGTCAAAATGGTATGAATACAAGCTACTACAAATACTCTCCCTCAAAAAAAGAATAGATAAAAAGAAAATCTAAAAATTTTGGTTCAACATCATGTTACATTTTACAGGGTTTCGGCTATTTAAAGAAGCAACTAATAATGAATCAAGTGTAATGGTCGATTTATTTGCAGTATATAAATAAACCAAATGACCCGTAAGCCAATAGTGTTTTGATTTGGATGTGTTGTTATTTGTAGTTACGAAGCAGTCACCGAGTTATAATTGTTGTTGGTGTAGTCGGGGAAGAATTTTAGGTTATTTTGTTTGGTAACAAAATTTCTATGCATATTTTGAAATCTATAATATGTAATAACCATAAAAAAAATTTCCTACTAAATACTAATGTAGATGGGACTTTTGTTTCGATAATGATTATGATTATGATTAATAAACAAAAAATTAAAGAGCGTGATTATGTAATTATTAGGTTGACTTGAGTAGATTTTGTAAAATATAAGAGTATATTTAGCTCATGCTTATAATTAATAAGTAATCAAGTTACTATTTCTATATCAATAGGTGAATAAGAGTTATATATTACTATATTTATATATTTATAAATTTATAAATGTTTTTTTTATTTGAAAAAAAAACACTTAATTATACTTCTTACAACTTTAGTTTTTTTAAATTATGATTACCATATAAAAAATATTCGTGTACCTAAATAAGTGCCACCTTAAATAAGAATAATAACTATAACTAGTGAAATGACCCGTAAAATCATGGCTGTATTTAAACGAAACAGTTTAATGATATATTTTAGGTATTCAGTGAATGTAAATGTTAAAGTCATTTAGTTTAATGACCAATACATTGTAATGGGCTCTATGTTCGTGTTGTAACTTAATTTCTTGTGCTATAAAATGTTTGTCTTTCGATAAAAAAAATCTAGTTTAATGACCTATGAAATCACGAATTTCGACTAAGAAACTTTTCATTGTCTTTACAAATATATTGATATATTTAACTTGATCAAAATAAATGAACTACATTCATTCTCTCACCATCTTCTTCCAATTTTCATCACAATTACCGTTTTCCTTGTTATAAAAACCTATATTACAACTTTTTATTGAGACATGTAGTTCGGATACATATGTAACGTAATTAATCCCGTTAAGAGAACCCAAATTTGAATTTGAATAATAATAATAATAATAATAATAATAATAATATTAATAATAATATTAATAATATTAATAATAATAATAATAATAATAATAATAGCAGTAATAATATAATAATAATAATTATTATAATTATAATAATAGATAATAGATAAAAATAATAAAGTTTGTATAAAAATTGAATATTTATATTTTTATTAATAATTATTAGTAATAACAAATGCCTCCTAATTTTTTTAAAAAAAACTTAATATATAATTACTTTATGAAGGTTGTACAATATACTTCAAGATTTGTACATGTGTTCATGGATTGTTTTGTAAAAGATTGTACACTTTGTTAAAAAGTTTGTACATATGATCATGGAAGTATTTATATATTATGAGTATTTATTTGTTTTAATTTTATATCTTTTTTAATTAGAATTAATTTTATAATATAAATCAGTAAAATGGCATTATCAGTTTGTATTTGTTTTTATTTTATATATATAATTTAAAATCATAAAACATTATTGCATTCAAAATCGGCATGCATATATATCGGTATTATTATGTGTATTTATTCTGTATTTTTTTTAATTTTTAGTTAAATAGAATTAATATATAAAATAATAATGACATCACCATTATGAAAATTAAAAGGTAATTATTGAAATGATGACATCATCATTTTAGAGGTTTATATGAATACTAGTGAAATGACCCGTGAATTCACGGGTTTGTTTAAACGAAATATGTTTTAGGTATTAAGTGAATGTAAATGCTAGTCATGTAGATTAATGACCCGTTAAACCACGAATTCCGACTAAAAAACTTCTCTTTATTTTGACAAACATATTGATGTATTTAATGTTGTCAGAATCAATAAACTACATTCATTCTCCAATCGCTATTTTCCAATTTTAATCACAGTTACTATTTTTCTTGTTATAAAAGTCTAAATTATAATCTTTTATTGATACATGCATTTCGCATACATATATAACATAATTGATCCCGTAAAGATAACCCATATTTGAATAATAATAATAATATAATAAAAATAATTACTATTATAATTATGAATAATAATATAATAAAAATAATTATTATTATAATTATTATTATAATTATAATTTTAATAATTAATAATAATAATAAAGTTTGCTTAAAAATTGAATATTTATATTTTTAATAATAATTATTAGTAATGACAAATGTCTCTTGAAATATTAAAATACATTTATTATATGAAGATTATACAACATGCTTCCAAGTTTGTACATGTGTTCATGAGGTGTTTTGTAAAAGATTGTACAAATTGTTTAAAAGTTTGTACATATGGTCATGGAGATTTTTATCATATGGTTGTATATAATGTTTCAAATAGTGTACATATGGTTATGGGGGTGTTTTATCATAAGGTTGTACACAATGTTTAATATATTATACAATTAACATTGTAAATACATTTATTAAATATAATTAATTATTTTGATTACATCATCATAAGGGCTTAGAATTTTTCTTTTTATTTTTAATTTTTTTTAAATTTAAATAATCCTTATTTATGACATTATTATTTTAGATATTTATTAGATGGAGGATGATTCTCACACACTGTTTTTTGATCCTCACACACCAATTTACTTGAACTCCTCCCTAATAATAGGGTAAAAGGGTGTGTGAGGATCAAAAAACAGTGTGTGAGAATCATCCCCTTATTAGATACTATAGATATGGATATTTTATTGTAACAAAAACTATTTATATACTTGTTACCCCAGATCATTAAATAATGTTATGAAAACTTCTATTACATTACATGTTCTACTATAAAACAGCTAAAACTATATCATTTTACATGTTAATGACTAAATTCTCATGTTCTATATCGAAGGGAAAAGAACAAAAGTTAGGTAAAATATGGAATTCTACCAACTCATCCATCTCATGTTACGTGGGCATCTTCATTTTGCACATGCAACCACCTATTAAATTAATATACTCCGTATTACATTAGCGTTAATTAGTATTAACATGAACAATTGCATTTGGCGTTAATTAGTATTAACATGAACAATTGCATTTGATATTTAAGAAACAATAAACCCGGTCAAACAAGATATGCTACATAAAAAAATTTACATGAAAATATGGAAAATTAGTAATTTTGATTTATCTATCTATCTATCTATCTATCTATCTATAAGTTCTAGTAAATTTCTAAAATTATGATGTAATAAATAAGATTTAACAAAGCTTAAAAGAAATTCAAAAATAAATAAATAAAATCTAAGCTACCAATAATGATGTCATTAACATTAATTGATTAAAAATTAACAATAAAAAAGCATCGTATTAGTTAATTAAAAATTAACAATAAAAAACATCGTTCTTTCTCTTGAACCCGTGTTTATAATGCTTAAAATGTAATCCTAATTTGAAACCACCGCTCCAGTTCTTTTTCTCTTCAAATCTAACGAAAACTCTGACCAAATATGGTGTTTAAATATGGTGTTTTTCATAAAACTCTTATTTAAGTTTTTTGATATTTTTTTTATATACAGGGAAAAGATTTAAGGTTTTTTGTTTTCTTATTAACTTTGGATTTGAAAGTGGATGAAGGCTAATAATCTGTAAAGTTTAAAGGATGTTCAACATATGTTTATTTTGATGATTAAAGGTTCGTACAGACTTTTTGTATTTTTTTTAGTTATTGGTTAGTTTTTTATGGTATTATAATTTAGTTTGATTCTTATGCGCTGATTATGATAATTGAGCATTAAGAATGGAACATGGAAGATCAGCATGAAAGAAGAATGGAGGTTTTTGAAGCTCTTGAACTAAGGTTAGTATTTCAAGTTTTTGTTTATCAATTTTTTTGAAGTTTTCTTTATGCACACAAGGTGTTTGATGTTATGTCAATAACAATATTGAAATATCAACCAAGATTTTTACTACATTGAAATGTTTGAAGCTGTAGGCCTACAACATTAGAACTTAGAAGTACACATAGGTCAGTTTTAACTCATAAGACCTATTTGACTTTTATTGTAAATTTGGAAGAGTAGTCTATTTTCGTACATTATGCTTAAGTTGTTGAACTCGTTTTCAATAAGAATTGCAGAAGTGGTCATTTATGCTTGATATGACCAAAATGGACAGTTTTATTTATGCAGTGTCGTTAGGTCGCAAGACGTCAGAATCAGCTATCACGAGATGGGCAATAGTTTTAAATTTATATTTAGCGGGGCCTAAATCGTACTACTCCTTATTATGGTGAGTAAGGGAAGTATGACCTAGGGTCGAATTTTTAAGAAGTCAGTAAAATCGAACCTATTTAACTTAAGATAATCCTAAAGTAGAGGAGTAGTTGTAAATTACCTAATTTTGAGTTTTCTAGTTAATAAGATAAAATAAAGTAAATGCGATAAAATTTGTAATTCAGATAAGGTTAAAGCAAGTGCATACTATGATTTCGTTAGTTACTTTGCCAAGATTATGGAATGATGGCTCATGAATAGGTAGTGACCTTGTATTTATTACACTGGTCCTACCGCCCCTGTCATAAGACATGTCACTGAGTAATGCGTTAGGCTTGAAGATTCTGAATAGACAGCAACGTCCCATACCTCTATGCCCGTGCAGCTTGACTACAGGCATACACGTTCAAATGGCTCATCCAATTGAGCGACTCGGTTAGGTGACGTAGTTCCAAAAGGTCTAAACTTTCTTAAGCATAATGGAGTACAAGGTATTCCATATCCGAGAGACGCGATGTGTGTCGATGCTTTCGTTAGTGATTGGTTTTAAAAGATAGTTAAGCCCTTAAAAGAGTTTAACCATAAAGAACACCATGGCCAAGTCGGTTTGACTTCTATGAACACGTTCGGTTATCCTAACGGGCCACTCCTTTATGAGTTTAAACAAACAGCTCCTTAATTAACTAAGAATCCCTCAAGCGGGGTGCAATGCTTGAGACCGCGTTATGGTAAAGTGTACTAATCAGCACTGACCAGGTTCCATGCCCTTACTTAGCCGAGGTACAGCTTACAACAACCGTTGTGCTTCAGCATGAAAGTGCGAAGTTTATATGCTTGGTGACTACCCTAGCATGGTCTAGGACTGACAATGAATTATGGGCCTAATTAGATGTTTCACTACGAAAGAGTCCTCAGTCGGAATCCAAAGCTCGATGGACTTACTACAACCGGTGTGCCTCAATCAAGCTTGCGTTGTATTCGATAGACTTCTCTTACCAAGGGGTGACACAGATAGTGTACTCTAAATTGGGGTTCGCGACTCTCCAATAACAGAACCAATAACTACGTTCTATTAGTTGAAAAAGCGATTGAGTTTAAAGCATAATCAGAAAGCATCGCAACAACATACACAAACCATGACATTATTTCGGCATTATAACTAACTTCATCATGGCATACACTAAAGATAACTACACGCTAATCATGGTAACAATATAATAAATCACAATAATGAAAGACATTATATAGAGACAAAGGAAAGAAGTACCAATAGATTAAACGAGTTCCGAAAATACAAAAATGACAACTTCAAACTCCAGACTGCTCCTAATACAATCTTCGGCATTCTTATCCGGGTACTAATTTTCCCGCTCGGAGTTGAAGACCTTGAAAGTATGACTAATTATTGTAGAAAGAGAGAGAATGAAGTGAATTGAAGTGTGTGTAAAATTGGATGACAAATGGCTCATTTATAGACTTGAGTTTGGTTGGGAAACGCTGGAAGGTCGGCCTGGCAAGCCGGCGCCACAGGCCAGCGTGGGTGGCCGGGGCCAGGCAAGCCTGATGCCAATCCCGTTTCCCATGCCCGGTGCAAGGTTGAGATGGAAAGTCGATGCCACACTGGCAGGCCGGTTTTGGCTCCTGGTCTGCTATTTGCTTGGATCGTCATGCTCGTTCACGAGATTTTAACTTGGTTTCCGGGGTCGTAACTTGTCTCTCACCGTTTTCGCTCTAGAATCTTCGTTTTAGCTCCGGTTCGCTTGATTCTTTTTGCATCGTCTTTGTAATTACTCGATCTTCAATTTTAACCGACAAAGCAAGTATTTTGACGATAAAGCTTGAAACTTTATCGTTTTGGGCCTTAATACCAGGATGAAAACGTGACTTTTTAGCCGATATCAATGCACATTTACTTGTGAATGGTCCATAACTGGGTATGGGTTATGTATTTGAATAACAAGTTCATGGACAACATAGTATTGATATTCAGGTTAGTTGTAAGTATGTGTGATATACACTAAATCTTTCTCATTATGTATTTAGTATGCTCAAAATAACTTATACATTTTAGATGTCACCAAAAATATCATTTTGAGGGTAATGGGTAATGCTGAGTTCATTGATAATTTTCCTACTGCTACTGTTGTCTTCCTTCCATTTTTAATGTCTGACCATAGTCTATGGTATTGACTTTCCCTGATCTTGTCAAAGCTAAGCCTAAACCTTTCAAGTTTCCTAATTACTTGACTACTAAAGCTGGCTTTCTTCCTATGGTCAATGATGTATGGAAGCAGGAAGTTAATGGGCATGCTATGTATTGTGTTGTTTCAAAATTAAAGTCTTTAAAGAAACCAATTAGAAAGTTGAATTATGAGCAGGGAAATCTTTTTGAAAAAGTCAAAAAATTGAAAGTGGAGTTAGAAAGGGTTCAAGAAGCTGTTGTGAAAGATTCATCCAATCATGAGTTGAGAGAAGAAGAATCTATGTATGTCAAAGCCTATACAGATGCAGTCAATGATGAAGAACTCTTTTTAAAGCAGAAGTCAAAGATTGAATGGTTAAAGAAGGTGATCAAAATTCAAATTTTTTTCATAAAGCTGTTAAGGGAAGAAACAATAGAAATAGGATCACTTCTGTAGCAGATTTGCAGGGTAATGTGTTCTATGGTGATAAAGTGCCTGATCAATTTGTTCTTCATTTTAAGAATGTTCTTGGTTGTAGCAATGTTATGAATCCTATTATTGATCCTGATTCTTTGTTCACTAAGAAGATTTCTTTTGAAGATGCCCATGCTATGGTGAAAATTATTACAGATGATGAAATTAAAGCTGCCCTTTTTGACATAGAAGATGATAAAGCTCCTGGTCCTGATGGCTATTCTTGTAAGTTTTTTAAGACTTCTTGGGGAACTGTGGGGCCAGAAGTTTGTAAAGCTGTTAAAGAGTATTTTCATAATGGTAAATTATTGAATGAAGTCAACTCTACAATCATTGCTCTTGTTCCTAAATTGGTTGCTCCTCAAAAAGTTAATGATTATAGGCCAATAGCATGCTGCAATGTAATGTACAAGATTATTAGCAAGGTGATCACTAATAGAATCAAAAATGCTCTTGATGGTATTGTAGATGAGAATCAAAGTGCTTTTATCCCAGGAAGGCAAATTAGTGACAATATATTGTTATCTCTAAGAATTAATGAGAAATTATCACAAAAAAGCAGGTCCTCCAAAATGTGCTTTTAAAATTGATGTCTGATGGTCTGAAACAGTACCTTTATTTATGAACGGATTTGAGTTGTTTTGTTACACGAATTGATTTATTGTATATATGGTATTTTAATGAATTTAGGTTGGTTTCAAACATATATAGGCAACTAGTCCTATCCGTGTAGTTTAGTTTGTTGGTAAATCCGGTTCGTTCCACAGGGAGACAGTGTTCAAATTATTTTTTTAATAGTCTTTGAGGTTAAACTTATTTAAAGGGGGTTTTGGATTAAGAATTTATAATACTGCATAATAATAATAATAAAATATAACTTAATCCTAATTTAATTGAACTACTTATTAACTTAAAAGTGAATTAATTGAAATTATACTAATAAGTTTATTACTAAATGATAATTAATAAAATAATAACTTTTAATAAAACTAATTGATTAGAATTTTGTTTTGAGCAATTATAATATAAATTTATTTAAATTAACTAAATAACATATTTTAATTAAATTAATATAGATTAATAGGAATTATAATAATTAACTAATTATAAACTAATTACTAATTATAAATTATTATCTTAAATACTAGTTATAAATTAATAACTTAAATATAATAATAAAATATTTAAAATCCTAGATTTTAACCTAATTGCTACAGTACTCGTATTAATACTTACGCGTTTCGCGTAATGATATACGCGTTCCGCGTATGTTTTAAAACGTACGCGTATCGTATAGAATTATACACGATCCGCGTATGTTATAGTCCAGGTGACAAACAGTGCTGGTACAGATTTGAGTATTTTGATGTAATTTTTATATTTTAGTGTGTAATAATAATAATAATACGTAAATAATAATAGTAATAATTTTACAATATATATAAATGGGAGTGGTTACTTAAATGTGTCACCTCTAGATCCATGGATTGTTTTAAGTTTAAGCTTGTATTAAAATGTTTAGTATAAAACTTATATTTTCCTTTCGAATAAATATAAAGTTTTAACTAACTAAATTAAATCTAATTTTCATTGGATTATATTTAGATAGTTACTAGTCCTTAAGTATTTAAATTGAGACCTAACCCAGTTTTGACCTTCGCCAAAACCCAAATCATAACGGTTTCCCTTTTTACAATTTCACTATTATATGACTCGTGATATTACCCAAACCACCGAACTTTATTTCTAATTTAGTGTTAGTAAATTATTCATAAATTCGTCTAGATCACTTTTAATGTTGAAGCTTAATTTATATAGATAAAAATAACTTTCGTTATTTTAATCTAACAAATTGAGTGACAGGGGTTAAATATCCAAATACATAATAATGGTTCTTTTAATTAGGCTCAATGTTAAAAATACTACAGTTACATTTTAATTTTTACAAATGATAACAATCCATTTCACTAGGGGCTCTACATCTAAGCAAACACTAGGAAAATTTAGCTACTCATTATTCTAGGGTAAACATGAAAATATAAATATACAAACATAATAATAACGATAAAAATTGATAACGATAATTTTAATGGGATATACTTACGAAAATCTTCACTCTCATTTACTTTAAACGGTAGAAAATTACAATAGCAACACCCTTTTTACTCGCACAATAATACCCTTAATCACGAACAATACACCCTTGAAATAAAAACTATCCTAAATATTCCTTTTGGAACTGTAAATACAACGAGTATAGAGTACTTTGAATAAAAAGACTAATATTTTTGTGTGTTGTTCCCTCCTAAATGTAGTGACCCGAACTTTTCCATGTTTATATATATTAATTGAGATTGATATTTACATGATTAAATGTTTCCAACATGTTAAGCAATCAAACTTGTTAAGACTTGATTAATTGAAATATGTTTCATATAGACAATTGACCACCCAAGTTGACCGGTGATTCACGAACGTTAAAACTTGTAAAAACTATATGATGACATATATATGGATATATATATATATATATAGTTAACATGATACTATGATAAGTAAACATATCATTAAGTATATTAACAATGAACTACATATGTAAAAACAATACTACTAACTTAATGATTTTTAAACGAGACATATATGTAACGATTATCGTTGTAAAGACATTTAATGTATATATATATCATATTAAGAGATATTCATACATGATAATATCATGATAATATAATAATTTAAAATCTCATTTGATATTATAAATATTGGGTTAACAACATTTAACAAGATCGTTAACCTAAAAGTTTCAAAACAACACTTACATGTAACGACTAACGATGACTTAACGACTCAGTTAAAATGTATATACATGTAGTGTTTTAATATGTATTTATACACTTTTGAAAGACTTCAATACACTTATCAAAATACTTCTACTTAACAAAAATGCTTACAATTACATCCTCGTTCAGTTTCATCAACAATTCTACTCGTATGCACCCGTATTCGTACTCGTACAATACACAGCTTTTAGATGTATGTACTATTGGTATATACACTCCAATGATCAGCTCTTAGCAGCCCATGTGAGTCACCTAACACATGTGGGAACCATCATTTGGCAACTAGCATGAAATATCTCATAAAATTACAAAAATATGAGTAATCATTCATGACTTATTTACATGAAAACAAAATAACATATCCTTTATATCTAATCCATACACCAACGACCAAAAACACCTACAAACACTTTCATTCTTCAATTTTCTTCATCTAATTTATCTCTCTCAAGTTCCATCTTCAAGTTCTAAGTGTTCTTCATAAATTCCAAAAGTTCTAGTTTCATAAAATCAAGAATACTTTCAAGTTTGCTAGCTCACTTCCAATCTTGTAAGGTGATCATACAACCTCAAGAAATCTTTGTTTCTTACAGTAGGTTATCATTCTAATACAAGGTAATAATCATATTCAAACTTTGGTTCAATTTATATAACTATAACAATCTTATTTTAAGTGATGATCTTACTTGAACTTGTTTTCGTGTCATGATTCTGCTTCAAGAACTTCGAGCCATCCAAGGATCCATTGAAGCTAGATCAATTTTTCTCTTTTCCATTAGGTTTATCCAAGGAACTTAAGGTAGTAATGATGTTCATAACATCATTCGATTCATACATATAAAGCTATCTTATTCGAAGGTTTAAACTTGTAATCACTAGAACATAGTTTAGTTAATTCTAAACTTGTTCGCAAACAAAAGTTAATCCTTCTAACTTGACTTTTAAAATAAACTAAACACATGTTCTATATCTATATGATATGCTAACTTAATGATTTAAAACCTGGAAACACGAAAAATACCGTAAAACCGGATTTACGCCGTCGTAGTAACACCGCGGGCTGTTTTGGGTTAGTTAATTAAAAACTATGATAAAATTTGATTTAAAAGTTGTTATTCTGAGAAAATAATTTTTATTATGAACATGAAACTATATCCAAAAATTATGGTTAAACTCAAAGTGGAAGTATGTTTTCTAAAATGGTCATCTAGACGTCGTTCTTTCGACTGAAATGACTACCTTTACAAAAACGACTTGTAACTTATTTTTCCGACTATAAACCTATACTTTTTCTGTTTAGATTCATAAAATAGAGTTCAATATGAAACCATAGCAATTTGATTCACTCAAAACGGATTTAAAATGAAGAAGTTATGGGTAAAACAAGATTGGATAATTTTTCTCATTTTAGCTACGTGAAAATTGGTAACAAATATATTCCAACCATAACTTAATCAACTTGTATTGTATATTATGTAATCTTGAGATACCATAGACACGTATACAATGTTTCGACCTATCATGTCGACACATCTATATATATTTCGGAACAACCATAGACACTCTATATGTGAATGTTGGAGTTAGCTATACAGGGTTGAGGTTGATTCCAAAATATGTATAGTTTGAGTTGTGATCAATACTGAGATACGTATACACTGGGTCGTGGATTGATTCAAGATAATATTTATCGATTTATTTCTGTATATCTAACTGTGGACAACTAGTTGTAGGTTACTAACAAGGACAGCTGACTTAATAAACTTAAAACATCAAAATATATTAAAAGTGTTGTAAATATATTTTGAACATACTTTGATATATATGTATATATTGTTATAGGTTCGTGAATCAACCAGTGGCCAAGTCTTACTTCCCGACGAAGTAAAAATCTGTGAAAGTGAGTTATAGTCCCACTTTTAAAATCTAATATTTTTGGGATGAGAATACATGCAGGTTTTATAAATGATTTACAAAATAGACACAAGTACGTGAAACTACATTCTATGGTTGAATTATCGAAATCGAATATGCCCCTTTCTATTAAGTCTGGTAATCTAAGAATTAGGGAACAGACACCCTAATTGACGCGAATCCTAAAGATAGATCTATTGGGCCTAACAAACCCCATCCAAAGTACCAGATGCTTTAGTACTTCGAAATTTATATCATATCCGAAGGGTGTCCCGGAATGATGGGGATATTCTTATATATGCATCTTGTTAATGTCGGTTACCAGGTGTTCACCATATAAATGATTTTTATCTCTATGTATGGGATGTGTATTGAAATATGAAATCTTGTGGTCTATTATTATGATTTGATATATATAGGTTAAACCTATAACTCACCAACATTTTGTTGACGTTTTAAGCATGTTTATTCTCAGGTGATTATTAAGAGCTTCCGCTGTCGCATACTTAAATAAGGACGAGATTTGGAGTCCATGCTTGTATGATATTGTGTAAAAACTGCATTCAAGAAACTTATTTTGTTGTAACATATTTGTATTGTAAACCATTATGTAATGGTCGTGTGTAAACAGGATATTTTAGATTATCATTATTTGATAATCTACGTAAAGCTTTTTAAAACCTTTATCTATGAAATAAAGGTTATGGTTTGTTTTAAAAATGAATGCAGTCTTTGAAAAATGTCTCATATAGAGGTCAAAACCTCGCAACGAAATCAATTAATATGGAACGTTTTTAATCAATAAGAACGGGACATTTCAGTTGGTATCCGAGCGTTGGTCTTAGAGAACCAGAATTTTGCATTAGTGTGTCTTATCTAGTTTGTTAGGATGCATTAGTGAGTCTGGACTTCGACCGTGTTTACTTGAAAAATGATTGCTTAACAAATTTTGTTGGAAACTATATATTTTTAACATGTGAATATTATGTGATATATTAATCTCTTAACGCGTTTGATATTATGTGATAGATGTCTACCTCTAGAACAAGTCCCATTGACTCACCTAATAATAATGAAGAGTCAAATGTAAATTGGAATGATTCGTGGACTGATTCACAAGTTCCCGAAGAGGAACCGGAAGAAGAGTCAGAACCGGAAGAAGAATCGGAACCGGAAGAAGAATCGGAACCGGATGAAGAAATAGAACCGGTGGGGGAAATAATAAAACGGTTAAGTAAAAGAAAATCCTCAACCAACCGACCAAGGTTAATTATGGTCAATGGAGTTTTCGCCAAGGAAGCAAAATATTGGGAGGATTACCAATTCTCCGATGAGAATTCCGATGATGTTATAGAAATTACCCCAACTGAATTTAAAAAGGAAAAAGAAAATAATAAGGGAAAGGGCATAAAAATAGAGAAATCTAATTCCAACCCCGATGAACTTTATATGTATCGTCAACCCCCGAAGTCCTTAGGTTGTAACAATGACCCGGGAACCTCTAAACCACCAGGTTTTTCTAAACCAATGTGAATAACGACGGCTCGTATTAGGGGAACATCATATATCCCTAGAAACTTGGCAAAACGAACCAAAACCGAAGAAGAAGAAACAAGCGAGTCGGAATAAGATAGTTGTATTCGTGTGGTGTAATATAAGTAATATAGTGTGCTTATGCTTTATGATATATGTAAAAATTGCTTGTATTAATAAGTATTTTTTTTATGAATCTAACTCTTGTCTATTTTACAGTATAAAAACACAAAATGGATAGACAACCCAATATTTTAAGAGACCTACCCGGAGACATGATTGATGAAATCTTGTCTAGAGTCGGTCAGAATTCTTCGGCACAACTATTTAAGGCGAGATCAGTTTGTAAGACATTCGAAGAACGTTCCAAGAATGCCTTGGTTTATAAAAGGCTTTCGTTTGAAAGATGGGGGATATCACATTGGGAAATCCATAAGTTACGATGTGTTTACTTTGACGCATATATTGCGGGGAACCCAAATGCTATTTTACGCAATGGGTTAAGAAATTATTTTGACTCAATATATCCGAATATTGGACTTCGTGATTTAGAAAAAGCGGCTAACATGCAACATAAAGAAGCATGTTATGCTTACGGATTAGTAATGTTCGCTTCTCACCAAAGTGAGAACAAGAACATCGGGCTACAACTATTAAACAAAACGTTTCCACAAGTGTGGGAGTCGGTAATTGGGGTAAGAAATGAGGTTTTTAGATTGTTACGGGACTGTTGGACATTACGTAACCCTCGCCCCTTTGACGACGTTACAACACGCTGTCTTATCAACGGCCATAACGGTTATGTTCCACAAGACCAAGGATGGGAAGTAATCCTAGTAAAACCAGAATGCATGACTTGTTTCTGGACGTATGAATTACGTGTCCTTATTGCCTTTGCTGAACGACTTGTGTACTAGCTAGAATTATCTTCACAACCATCTTGTATCAAATTTATTGTGTGCTATATTTCATGCTATATGTAAAATAAGCGGTAATGTAAGTTTATAAAATATTGTGTAAAAGTTTGAACGCGAAATATTATTATAATCAGTTTTTCATATAGAATTGTAGTAGTTGAATTGTATATTAGCTACTAAGTATGAACTTAACGGGTAGGTACTACCCGAATTTAAACTTATAAAACGCTAATATGAAGAAAAAGCTTTTATAAATGAGTTCATATTATGCTACGAAATACTATTAACTACTCTTAATATTCTGTATGATTAACTTGTTCCATTTAACTATTTTGAAGGAAATGGCACCGACTACTCGACACACAGTGAATATGAATGAAGAGGAATTTCGTACTTTTCTAGCTTCAAACATAGCCGCAGTACAGGCTGCGCTACATACCAACAATAACCTTGGATCTAGCAGTACAGGAAATCGTGTAGGATGCACCTACAAAGAATTCACTGCCTGCAAACCTTTGGAATTTGATGGAACCGAAGGACCGATCGGATTGAAACGGTGGACCGAGAAGGTCGAATCGGTGTTTGCCATAAGTAAGTGTACTGAAGAGGACAAAGTGAAGTACGCTACGCATACCTTCACAGGTTCTGCGTTAACATGGTGGAATACCTATCTAGAGCAAGTGGGACAAGACGATGCGTACGCACTACCGTGGTCAGCATTCAAGCACTTGATGAACGAGAAGTACCGTCCCAGAACCGAGGTCAATAAGCTCAAGACAGAACTTAGAGGGTTACGAACCCAAGGATTTGATATTACCACGTACGAAAGACGATTCACAGAATTGTGCCTATTGTGTCCGGGAGCATTCGAAGATGAGGAAGAGAAGATCGACGCGTTTGTGAAAGGATTACCGGAAAGAATCCAAGAAGATATAAGTTCACACGAGCCCGCCTCCATACAACAGGCATGTAGAATGGCTCACAAACTAGTGAACCAGATTGAAGAAAGAATTAAAGAACAGACTGCTGAAGAGGCCAATGTGAAGCAAGTCAAAAGAAAGTGGGAGGAAAATGGTGATAAGAATCACCAATACAACAACAACAGCAATCGCAACAATTATCCCAACAATCGCAACATCAATCGCAACTACAACAAACGGCCCAACAACAACAACAACAACAACAACAACAGCAACTACAACAATCATCCCAACAACAATAATAACCGCAACAACAACAACAATCAGAAGCAGCTATGCCAAAGGTGTGAAAAGTATCACTCGGGGTTCTGCACCAAATTTTGCAACAAGTGTAAAAGAAATGGTCATAGCGCAGCGAAGTGTGAGGTCTACGGACCAGGGGTTAATAGAACGAAAGGAATAAATGGTGTCGGAACGAGTAATGGCGGAGCAAGTAGTGTCGGAGCAAGTTATGCCAATGTAGTTTGTTATAAATGTGGAAAACCGGGCCACATTATTAGAAATTGCCCGAACCAGGAGAACACGAATGGACAAGGCCGTGGAAGAGTTTTCAATATTAATGCGGCAGAGGCACAGGAAGACCCAGAGCTTGTTACAGGTACGTTTCTTATTGACAATAAATCTGCTTACGTTTTATTTGATTCGGGTGCGGATAGAAGCTATATGAGTAGAGATTTTTGTGCTAAATTAAGTTGTCCATTGACGCCTTTGGATAGTAAATTTTTACTCGAATTAGCAAATGGTAAATTAATTTCAGCAGATAATATATGTCGGAATCGAGAAATTAAACTGGTTAGCGAAACATTTAAGATTGATTTGATACCAGTAGAGTTAGGGAGTTTTGATGTGATAATCGGTATGGACTGGTTGAAAGAAGTGAAAGCAGAGATCGTCTGTTACAAAAATGCAATTCTCATTATACGAGAAAAAGGAAAACCCTTAATGGTGTACGGAGAAAAGGGCAACACGAAGCTACATCTTATTAGTAATTTGAAGGCACAAAAACTAATAAGAAAAGGTTGCTATGCTGTTCTAGCACACGTCGAGAAAGTACAAACTGAAGAAAAGAGCATCAATGATGTTCCCATTGCAAAAGAATTTCCCGATGTATTTCCGAAAGAATTACCGGGATTACCCCCACATCGATCCGTTGAATTTCAAATAGATCTTGTACCAGGAGCTGCACCAATAGCTCGTGCTCCTTACAGACTCGCACCCAGCGAGATGAAAGAACTGCAAAGCCAATTACAAGAACTTTTAGAGCGTGGTTTCATTCGACCAAGCACATCACCGTGGGGAGCTCCTGTTTTGTTTGTCAAGAAGAAAGATGGTACATTCAGGTTGTGTATCGACTACCGAGAGTTGAACAAACTTACCATCAAGAACCGCTACCCACTACCGAGAATCGACGACTTATTTGATCAACTACAAGGCTCGTCTATTTATTCAAAGATTGACTTACGTTCCGGGTATCATCAAATGCGGGTGAAAGAAGATGATATTCCAAAGACTGCTTTCAGAACACGTTATGGTCATTACGAGTTTATGGTCATGCCGTTTGGTTTAACTAATGCACCAGCTGTGTTCATGGACCTTATGAACCGAGTGTGTGGACCATACCTTGACAAGTTTGTCATTGTTTTCATTGATGACATACTTATTTACTCAAAGAATGACCAAGAACACGGTGAACATTTGAGAAAGGTGTTAGAAGTATTGAGAAAGGAAGAATTGTACGCTAAGTTTTCAAAGTGTGCATTTTGGTTGGAAGAAGTTCAATTCCTCGGTCACATAGTGAACAAAGAAGGTATTAAGGTGGATCCGGCAAAGATAGAAACTGTTGAAAAGTGGGAAACCCCAAAAACTCCGAAACACATACGCCAGTTTTTAGGACTAGCTGGTTACTACAGAAGGTTCATCCAAGACTTTTCCAGAATAGCAAAACCCTTGACTGCATTAACGCATAAAGGGAAGAAATTTGAATGGAATGATGAACAAGAGAAAGCGTTTCAGTTATTGAAGAAAAAGCTAACTACGGCACCTATATTGTCATTGCCTGAAGGGAATGATGATTTTGTGATTTATTGTGATGCATCAAAGCAAGGTCTCGGTTGTGTATTAATGCAACGAACGAAGGTGATTGCTTATGCGTCTAGACAATTGAAGATTTACGAACAAAATTATACGACGCATGATTTGGTATTAGGCACGATTGTTTTTGCATTAAAGACTTGGAGGCACTACTTATATGGGGTCAAAAGTATTATATATACCGACCACAAAAGTCTTCAACACATATTTAATCAGAAACAACTGAATATGAGGCAGCGTAGGTGGATTGAATTATTGAATGATTACGACTTTGAGATTCGTTACCACCCGGGGAAGGCAAATGTGGTAGCCGATGCCTTGAGCAGGAAGGACAGAGAACCCATTCGAGTAAAATCTATGAATATAATGATTCATAATAACCTTACTACTCAAATAAAGGAGGCGCAACAAGGAGTTTTAAAAGAGGGAAATTTAAAGGATGAAATACCCAAAGGATCGGAGAAGCATCTTAATATTCGGGAAGACGGAACCCGGTATAGGGCTGAAAGGATTTGGGTACCAAAATTTGGAGATATGAGAGAAATGGTACTTAGAGAAGCTCATAAAACCAGATACTCAATACATCCTGGAATGGGGAAGATGTACAAGGATCTCAAGAAACATTTTTGGTGGCCGGGTATGAAAGCCGATGTTGCTAAATACGTAGGAGAATGTTTGACGTGTTCTAAGGTCAAAGCTGAGCATCAGAAACCATCAGGTCTACTTCAACAACCCGAAATCCCGGAATGGAAATGGGAAAACATTACCATGGATTTCATCACTAAATTGCCAAGGACTGCAAGTGGTTTTGATACTATTTGGGTAATAGTTGATCGTCTCACCAAATCCGCACACTTCCTACCAATAAGAGAAGATGACAAGATGGAGAAGTTAGCACGACTGTATTTGAAGGAAGTCATCTCCAGACATGGAATACCAATCTCTATTATCTCTGATAGGGATGGCAGATTTATTTCAAGATTCTGGCAGACATTACAGCAAGCATTAGGAACTCGTCTAGACATGAGTACTGCCTATCATCCAAAAACTGATGGGCAGAGCGAAAGGACGATACAAACGCTTGAAGACATGCTACGAGCATGTGTTATTGATTTCGGAAACAGTTGGGATCGACATCTACCGTTAGCAGAATTTTCCTACAACAACAGCTACCATTCAAGCATTGAGATGGCGCCGTTTGAAGCACTTTATGGTAGAAAGTGCAGGTCTCCGATTTGTTGGAGTGAAGTGGGGGATAGACAGATTACGGGTCCGGAGATTATACAAGAAACTACCGAGAAGATCATCCAAATTCAACAACGGTTGAAAACTGCCCAAACTCGACAAAAGAGCTACGCTGACATTAAAAGAAAAGATATAGAATTTGAAATTGGAGAGATGGTCATGCTTAAAGTTGCACCTTGGAAAGGCGTTGTTCGATTTGGTAAACGAGGGAAATTAAATCCAAGGTATATTGGACCATTCAAGATTATTGATCGTGTCGGACCAGTAGCTTACCGACTTGAGTTACCTCAACAACTCGCGACTGTACATAACACTTTCCACGTCTCGAATTTGAAGAAATGTTTTGCTAAAGAAGATCTCACTATTCCGTTAGATGAAATCCAAATCAACGAAAAACTTCAATTCATCGAAGAACCCGTCGAAATAATGGATCGTGAGGTTAAAAGACTTAAGCAAAACAAGATACCAATTGTTAAGGTTCGATGGAATGCTCGTAGAGGACCCGAGTTCACCTGGGAGCGTGAAGATCAGATGAAGAAGAAATACCCGCATCTATTTCCAGAAGATTCATCAACACCTTCAACAGCTTAAAATTTCGGGACGAAATTTATTTAACGGGTAGGTACTGTAGTGACCCGAACTTTTCCATGTTTATATATATTAATTGAGATTGATATTTACATGATTAAATGTTTCCAACATGTTAAGCAATCAAACTTGTTAAGACTTGATTAATTGAAATATGTTTCATATAGACAATTGACCACCCAAGTTGACCGGTGATTCACGAACGTTAAAACTTGTAAAAACTATATGATGACATATATATGGATATATATATATATAGTTAACATGATACTATGATAAGTAAACATATCATTAAGTATATTAACAATGAACTACATATGTAAAAACAAGACTACTAACTTAATGATTTTTAAACGAGACATATATGTAACGATTATCGTTGTAAAGACATTTAATGTATATATATATATATCATATTAAGAGATATTCATACATGATAATATCATGATAATATAATAATTTAAAATCTCATTTGATATTATAAATATTGGGTTAACAACATTTAACAAGATCGTTAACCTAAAAGTTTCAAAACAACACTTACATGTAACGACTAACGATGACTTAACGACTCAGTTAAAATGTATATACATGTAGTGTTTTAATATGTATTTATACACTTTTGAAAGACTTCAATACACTTATCAAAATACTTCTACTTAACAAAAATGCTTACAATTACATCCTCGTTCAGTTTCATCAACAATTCTACTCGTATGCACCCGTATTCGTACTCGTACAATACACAGCTTTTAGATGTATGTACTATTGGTATATACACTCCAATGATCAGCTATTAGCAGCCCATGTGAGTCACCTAACACATGTGGGAACCATCATTTGGCAACTAGCATGAAATATCTCATAAAATTACAAAAATATGAGTAATCATTCATGACTTATTTACATGAAAACAAAATAACATATCCTTTATATCTAATCCATACACCAACGACCAAAAACACCTACAAACACTTTCATTCTTCAATTTTCTTCATCTAATTTATCTCTCTCAAGTTCCATCTTCAAGTTCTAAGTGTTCTTCATAAATTCCAAAAGTTCTAGTTTCATAAAATCAAGAATACTTTCAAGTTTGCTAGCTCACTTCCAATCTTGTAAGGTGATCATACAACCTCAAGAAATCTTTGTTTCTTACAGTAGGTTATCATTCTAATACAAGGTAATAATCATATTCAAACTTTGGTTCAATTTCTATAACTATAACAATCTTATTTTAAGTGATGATCTTACTTGAACTTGTTTTCGTGTCATGATTCTGCTTCAAGAACTTCGAGCCATCCAAGGATCCATTGAAGCTAGATCAATTTTTCTCTTTTCCATTAGGTTTATCCAAGGAACTTAAGGTAGTAATGATGTTCATAACATCATTCGATTCATACATATAAAGCTATCTTATTCGAAGGTTTAAACTTGTAATCACTAGAACATAGTTTAGTTAATTCTAAACTTGTTCGCAAACAAAAGTTAATCCTTCTAACTTGACTTTTAAAATAAACTAAACACATGTTCTATATCTATATGATATGCTAACTTAATGATTTAAAACCTGGAAACACGAAAAATACCGTAAAACCGGATTTACGCCGTCGTAGTAACACCGCGGGCTGTTTTGGGTTAGTTAATTAAAAACTATGATAAAATTTGATTTAAAAGTTGTTATTCTGAGAAAATAATTTTTATTATGAACATGAAACTATATCCAAAAATTATGGTTAAACTCAAAGTGGAAGTATGTTTTCTAAAATGGTCATCTAGACGTCGTTCTTTCGACTGAAATGACTACCTTTACAAAAACGACTTGTAACTTATTTTTCCGACTATAAACCTATACTTTTTCTGTTTAGATTCATAAAATAGAGTTCAATATGAAACCATAGCAATTTGATTCACTCAAAACGGATTTAAAATGAAGAAGTTATGGGTAAAACAAGATTGGATAATTTTTCTCATTTTAGCTACGTGAAAATTGGTAACAAATATATTCCAACCATAACTTAATCAACTTGTATTGTATATTATGTAATCTTGAGATACCATAGACACGTATACAATGTTTCGACCTATCATGTCGACACATCTATATATATTTCGGAACAACCATAGACACTCTATATGTGAATGTTGGAGTTAGCTATACAGGGTTGAGGTTGATTCCAAAATATGTATAGTTTGAGTTGTGATCAATACTGAGATACGTATACACTGGGTCGTGGATTGATTCAAGATAATATTTATCGATTTATTTCTGTATATCTAACTGTGGACAACTAGTTGTAGGTTACTAACAAGGACAGCTGACTTAATAAACTTAAAACATCAAAATATATTAAAAGTGTTGTAAATATATTTTGAACATACTTTGATATATATGTATATATTGTTATAGGTTCGTGAATCAACCAGTGGCCAAGTCTTACTTCCCGACAAAGTAAAAATCTGTGAAAGTGAGTTATAGTCCCACTTTTAAAATCTAATATTTTTGGGATGAGAATACATGCAGGTTTTATAAATGATTTACAAAATGGACACAAGTACGTGAAACTACATTCTATGGTTGAATTATCGAAATCGAATATGCCCCTTTCTATTAAGTCTGGTAATCTAAGAATTAGGGAACAGACACCCTAATTGACGCGAATCCTAAAGATAGATCTATTGGGCCTAACAAACCCCATCCAAAGTACCGGATGCTTTAGTACTTCGAAATTTATATCATATCCGAAGGGTGTCCCGGAATGATGGGGATATTCTTATATATGCATCTTGTTAATGTCGGTTACCAGGTGTTCACCATATGAATGATTTTTATCTCTATGTATGGGATGTGTATTGAAATATGAAATCTTGTGGTCTATTATTATGATTTGATATATATAGGTTAAACCTATAACTCACCAACATTTTTGTTGACGTTTTAAGCATGTTTATTCTCAGGTGATTATTAAGAGCTTCCGCTGTCGCATACTTAAATAAGGACGAGATTTGGAGTCCATGCTTGTATGATATTGTGTAAAAACTGCATTCAAGAATTTATTTTGTTGTAACATATTTGTATTGTAAACCATTATGTAATGGTCGTGTGTAAACAGGATATTTTAGATTATCATTATTTGATAATCTACGTAAAGCTTTTTAAAACCTTTATCTATGAAATAAAGGTTATGGTTTGTTTTAAAAATGAATGCAGTCTTTGAAAAATGTCTCATATAGAGGTCAAAACCTCGCAACGAAATCAATTAATATGGAACGTTTTTAATCAATAAGAACGGGACATTTCACTAAATTTCTGCTGCGTATGTGTTGTAGTATATTTGTGTTTTTGTGTATTTGAAAATGTATCTATCCCTGGTGTCTCTCTTGTGTATTAATACTCCGTAATTTATTTGAGAGTTGAAGTAGTAAGTGGCCTTTTTTGCTGTACCACTCAAAAAGAATTGATATTAAACATAAAAGCCACCGTCCCATTTGCAATTCGATCTGAATATGGCTTCAACAATACGCGTTTCGCGTAGACACCCACAAGATCTGCGTAAGGTTAAAATACTACGCGTTTCGCGTAAGCCTTCACACGTTTCGCGTAAGAGTAGTCGACATTTTTTCTTAATTTTATTTTTTCGTTTGTTCTTTGTTGATGTTGACGTATATCGACTTGGAACTTTCTTTTGAACTCTTTTTCTTCGATCACCTTTGACTTGCATTCGAGTAAACATTATCTTGATATATATTTGGTTTAAATCCTTCGTTTTATCGTTGTTTCTTCAAACTTTAAGCTCGCATTTACTTTTGTCATTTTTCTCGTGAATTATGCATTTGAATGTCTTCGTTTCGGTAAAAGCTGATGAAATATAAATGATATTGCGTCGAAATATATGTATGTTTAAAGCAATATCAAAATACCCCACACTTGAACGTTGCTTGTCCTCAAGCAATTACATCTTCTAAATAGAATCGGAACATTACATATTTTTCCATATCGAACATTAAATCACACAACACACGCTACACAAATTGAAACACACGCTATATGGAATAAGTTGGAAACACTACACAATATTTATTGGATCACACGTGATATGACCCGTTCTTATTGATTAAAAACGTTCCATATTAATTGATTTCGTTGCGAGGTTTTGACCTCTATATGAGACGTTTTTCAAAGACTGCATTCATTTTAAAACAAACCATAACCTTTATTTCTTCAATAAAGGTTTAAAAAGCTTTACGTAGATTATCAAATAATGATAATCTAAAATATCCTGTTTACACACGACTATTACATAATGGTTTACAATACAAATATTTTACAACAAAATAAGTTTCTTGAATGCAGTTTTTACACAATATCATACAAGCATGGATTCCAAATCTCGTCCTTATTTAAGTATGCGACAGCGGAAGCTCTTAATAATCACCTGAGAATAAACATGCTTAAAACGTCAACAAAAATGTTGGTGAGTTATAGGTTTAACCTATATATATCAAATCATAATAATAGACCACAAGATTTCATATTTCAATACACATCCCATACATAGAGATAAAAATCATTCATATGGTGAACACCTGGTAACCGACATTAACAAGATGCATATATAAGAATATCCCCATCATTCCGGGACACCCTTCGGATATGATATAAATTTCGAAGTACTAAAGCATCCGGTACTTTGGATGGGGTTTGTTAGGCCCAATAGATCTATCTTTAGGATTCGCGTCAATTAGGGTGTCTGTTCCCTAAATCTTAGATTACCAGACTTAATAAAAAGGGGCATATTCGATTTCGATAATTCAACCATAGAATGTAGTTTCACGTACTTGTGTCTATTTTGTAAATCATTTATAAAACCTGCATGTATTCTCATCCCAAAAATATTAGATTTTAAAAGTGGGACTATAACTCACTTTCACAGATTTTTACTTCGTCGGGAAGTAAGACTTGGTCACTGGTTGATTCACGAACCTATAACAATATATACATATATATCAAAGTATGTTCAAAATATATTTACAACACTTTTAATATATTTTGATGTTTTAAGTTTATTAAGTCAGCTGTCCTCGTTAGTAACCTACAACTAGTTGTCCACAGTTAGATGTACAGAAATAAATCGATAAATATTATCTTGAATCAATCCACGACCCAGTGTATACGTATCTCAGTATTGATCACAACTCAAACTATATATATTTTGGAATCAACCTCAACCCTGTATAGCTAACTCCAACATTCACATATAGAGTGTCTATGGTTGTTCCGAAATATATATAGATGTGTCGACATGGCAGGTCGAAACATTGTATACGTGTCTATGGTATCTCAAGATTACATAATATACAATACAAGTTGATTAAGTTATGGTTGGAATAGATTTGTTACCAATTTTCACGTAGCTAAAATGAGAAAAATTATCCAATCTTGTTTTACCCATAACTTCTTCATTTTAAATCCGTTTTGAGTGAATCAAATTGCTATGGTTTCATATTGAACTCTATTTTATGAATCTAAACAGAAAAATTATAGGTTTATAGTCGGAAAAATAAGTTACAAGTCGTTTTTGTAAAGGTAGTCATTTCAGTCGAAAGAACGACGTCTAGATGACCATTTTAGAAAACATACTTCCACTTTGAGTTTAACCATAATTTTTGGATATAGTTTCATGTTCATAATAAAAATAATTTTCTCAGAATAACAACTTTTAAATCAAAGTTTATCATAGTTTTTAATTAACTAACCCAAAACAGCCTGCGGTGTTACTACGACGGCGTAAATCCGGTTTTACGGTGTTTTTCGTGTTTCCAGGTTTTAAATCATTAAGTTAGCATATCATATAGATATAGAACATGTGTTTAGTTGATTTTAAAAGTCAAGTTAGAAGGATTAACTTTTGTTTGCGAACAAGTTTAGAATTAACTAAACTATGTTCTAGTGATTACAAGTTTAAACCTTCGAATAAGATAGCTTTATATGTATGAATCGAATGATGTTATGAACATCATTACTACCTTAAGTTCCTTGGATAAACCTACTGGAAAAGAGAAAAATGGATCTAGCTTCAACGGATCCTTGGATGGCTCGAAGTTCTTGAAGCAGAATCATGACACGAAAACAAGTTCAAGTAAGATCATCACTTGAAATAAGATTGTTATAGTTATAGAAATTGAACCAAAGTTTGAATATGATTATTACCTTGTATTAGAATGATAACCTACTGTAAGAAATAAAGATTTCTTGAGGTTGGATGATCACCTTACAAGATTGGAAGTGAGCTAGCAAACTTGAAAGTATTCTTGATTTTATGTAACTAGAACTTGTAGAATATATGAAGAACACTTAGAACTTGAAGATAGAACTTGAGAGAGATCAGTTAGATGAAGAAAATTGAAGAATGAAAGTGTTTGTAGGTGTTTTTGGTCGTTGGTGTATGGATTAGATATAAAGGATATGTAATTTTGTTTTCATGTAAATAAGTCATGAATGATTACTCATATTTTTGTAATTTTATGAGATATTTCATGCTAGTTGCCAAATGATGGTTCCCACATGTGTTAGGTGACTCACATGGGCTGCTAAGAGCTGATCATTGGAGTGTATATACCAATAGTACATACATCTAAAAGCTGTGTATTGTACGAGTACGAATACGGGTGCATACGAGTAGAATTGTTGATGAAACTGAACGAGGATGTAATTGTAAGCATTTTTGTTAAGTAGAAGTATTTTGATAAGTGTATTGAAGTTTTTCAAAAGTGTATAAATACATATTAAAACACTACATGTTTATACATTTTAACTGAGTCGTTAAGTCATCGTTAGTCGTTACATGTAAGTGTTGTTTTGAAACCTTTAGGTTAACGATCTTGTTAAATGTTGTTAACCCAATGTTTATAATATCAAATGAGATTTTTAAAGTATTATATTATCATGATATTATCATGTATGAATATCTCTTAATATGATATATATACATTAAATGTCTTTACAACGATAATCGTTACATATATGTCTCGTTTAAAAATCATTAAGTTAGTAGTCTTGTTTTTACATATGTAGTTCATTGTTAATATACTTAATGATATGTTTACTTATCATAGTATCATGTTAACTATATATATATATATATATATCCATATATATGTCATCATATAGTTTTTACAAGTTTTAACGTTCGTGAATCACCGGTCAACTTGGGTGGTCAATTGTCTATATGAAACATATTTCAATTAATCAAGTCTTAACAAGTTTGATTGCTTAACATGTTGGAAACATTTAATCATGTAAATATCAATCTCAATTAATATATATAAACATGGAAAAGTTCGGGTCACTACAGTACCTACCCGTTAAATAAATTTCGTCCCGAAATTTTAAGCTGTTGAAGGTGTTGACGAATCTTCTGGAAATAGATGCGGGTATTTCTTCTTCATCTGATCTTCACGCTCCCAGGTGAACTCGGGTCCTCTACGAGCATTCCATCGAACCTTAACAATTGGTATCTTGTTTTGCTTAAGTCTTTTAACCTCACGATCCATTATTTCGACGGGTTTTTCGATGAATTGGAGTTTTTCGTTGATTTGGATTTCATCTAACGGAATAGTGAGATCTTCTTTAGCAAAACATTTCTTCAAATTCGAGACGTGGAAAGTGTTTTGTACAGCCGCGAGTTGTTGAGGTAACTCAAGTCGGTAAGCTACTGGTCCGACACGATCAATAATCTTGAATGGTCCAATATACCTTGGATTTAATTTCCCTCGTTTACCAAATCAAACAACGCCTTTCCAAGGTGCAACTTTAAGCATGACCATCTCTCCAATTTCAAATTCTATATCTTTTCTTTTAATGTCAGCGTAGCTCTTTTGTCGACTTTGGGCGGTTTTCAACCGTTGTTGAATTTGGATGATCTTCTCGGTAGTTTCTTGTATAATCTCCGGACCCGTAATCTGTCTATCCCCCACTTCACTCCAACAAATCGGAGACCTGCACTTTCTACCATAAAGTGCTTCAAACGGCGCCATCTCAATGTGTGATGACCCAGAAATTTCTGACCAAATTTAAACTTTATCTTTAAATGATTTAACGTTTCCGACACGATAAGCAAAGTCTGTAAAACCGAATCTCAAAATTTTTGAACTATTCAAGTACCCTTCGGTTGTTCTCAACGATTCGCGAACCATTACATGTAAATAGATACATATATATACTATAACTTGAAAACGTAATAAAGTTTTAATTGTTTAATACCGTACATTAAACTTATTGGTTTAAATATTTATTTGAATATATATGATAAGTTGGAATATTAATTGTATGAATAACTTGCGACGTATATTTAAAACGTGTTTATGAATGTTGAAAATATATATTAACTTGGTCATAAAACGATTTGTTATATATATATATATATATATATATATATATATATATATATATATATATATATATATATATATATATATATATATCAACAAATAGCGAGATAATGATTTATAGAAGTAAATGACCAAAACACTCGAAAGTTTAAGATACACTTTGAATGATATAGTTTATTGATAATTTAAGACTATATTTTGACAAAGGTACGAGTCACAAAACGTAAATTGCGAGTTTTCTAAGCATACAAAAATGCGTTCGAGAAACCGGAACCGGGACATAAGTCGAGTGACAACGTACGGGTCATCGGAACAAAAATTACAAGTCAACTATGCACATGAATTTAATATAATATATAATTAATTATTTAAATTATATATATTATATATATTATATAATAATATGTCGACAAACAAGAAAACAAAAACATTTTGAGCTGGATCAGGCGGCCATGCGATCGCATGGCAAATACACTAAAAACCCATGCGATCGCATGGGCATCAGATTTCTGCTCGAGTTCTTACACATATATTACTCCATGTGTAATATTATTATTATTTATTATTTATATTTATTATTATTATTATTATTATTATTATTATTATTATTATTATTATATTATTATTAAGATTATTATTATTATTATTATTATTAATCTTAATATTTTTAGTAATATTATACATAAAATACTACGACGAGGTCATGAGCTTGTCACTTTCAAAATGGTTTTTCGAGCGGGATAGAGCTAAGGAAATTATGAGTTATAGCTATGGAGGTTATGGGTATGATTTGGGGATTATGCTCGTAAAGTCAAACCTAGTGTTTATCATCTCCGTTACGTTTACGTACTTTCCTACAATATTGAATCTCAATATTGATACGTAAGCACTCATATTTTATCTTTTATATATTAATTGTGTATCCATGTCCAGTGCTCGAGTATATATATTTATACATGCTTGTATGCTAAATTTCGTCGTTAAACAGTTATAATGAATCACGAATTAAATACATATATTACTGGTAAAAGGTATATGATATACATGTTTTTGGAAAGCTGGCGAAAAATCAATAACTTTTCATTTAGATATCGAATAGCTTCGATGAACGGATTAAAAGATATGATCAACTGAATTATGATTGACGTTAATTGAAATTGCTTTTGAATCTGCAATTAAGATATAAACAACTTGTTTACGAGATTGATAAAATGGATTTTTAAATATTACCAACCGAGTAACTGAAATCTTATATAAGGCACGTCTCGTTTTATTGAACAATTGTCAAAACTGATTGTTTTATCATATTTTAAAGCCTTATAAAAACTATAGTTTAATTTTACAAGAATTGGAAAACTATGTGAAATATTAAAATGATTCGATTGCCATGATCATTCAACTATTGTATGGAGTCAGATTGACTTTTTGAAATAACTTTTGATAACTATTGTATGTCGATCTCGAGCATTAGGATTGTGATACACTATGACCTGACCTAGCTTGATAAACAATTATTGACCAACATATGTTCTCTAGGTTGAGATCTATGGTTATTTGGTAATCCGAGTTTCGGTCACATTTTGGTGAACGACTTTTTATGCGGCTAAGGTGAGTTTCATAAGATCCCTTTTACTCTCTACATTTTTGGGCTGAGAATACATGCAAATGCTTTATTAACCGATATACAATATTTATATGTGTAAGTTTCATTTGCTCCCTTTTTAATTGCTTTTGCAATATATATTTTTGGGCTGAGAATACATGCACTTTATTTTAAACGCAATGGATACAAGTACATACTAAATTCTACACTGAGTTTGAACCGAAAATCCCTTAGCTTTGGTAACTAGTAACTGCCGGTTATAAGAACTGGTGGGCGCGAGTAGTTATATATGGATCCATAGGGCTTGATATCCCCGTCCGAGCTAGAGCACTAGCCTTTTAACGGACGTATGCTATTTGAGAAGCGTACACGTTGGTTTGCGTGTATTATTAAGATGATTATACAAAGGGTACAAATTATATATACGTTAAGTTTAGTTACCAGGGTGCTCAATTTCGTAGAATATTTTGATAAACGTTTCTGGATTGAACAACTGAAATCTTGTGATCCACCTTTATATACAGATTATGCGAAACACTAAAACTATGAACTCACCAACCTTTGTGTTGACACTTGTTAGCATGTTTATTCTCAGGTTCCTAGAAGTCTTCCGCTGTTTGCTTATATGTTAGACAAGCTATGTGCATGGAGTCTTACATGGCATATTTATCAAGGAAACGTTGCATTCACCAAATCATCACCATGTATCTTATTTTGACTGCATTGTCAATGGAAGTACTATTGTAAACTATTATTTACAGTGATTGTCTATATGTAGAAATCATCAGATGTCGAAAACCTTTGATTTAAATATTCATTTATGGTGTGCCTTTTCAAAAGAATGCAATGTTTACAAAACATATCATATAGAGGTCAAATACCTCGCAATGAAATCGATGAATGACGTGTTCGTCCATATGGATTTGGAGCAATCGTCACACAATGCTTGAATGTAGCTGTTGTTGTAGGAAAATTCTGCTAACGGTAGATGTCGATCCCAACTGTTTCCGAAATCAATAACACATGCTCGTAGTATGTCTTCAAGCGTTTGTATCGTCCTTTCGCTCTGCCCACCAGTTTGTGGATGATAGGCAGTACTCATGTCTAGACGAGTTCCTAATGCTTGCTGTAATGTCTGCCAGAATCTTGAAATAAATCTGCCATCCCTATCAGAGATAATAGAGATTGGTATTCCATGTCTGGAGACGACTTCCTTCAAATACAGTCGTGCTAACTTCTCCATCTTGTCATCTTCTCTTATTGGCAGGAAGTGCGCTGATTTGGTGAGACGATCAACTATTACCCAAATAGTATCAAAACCACTTGCAGTTCTTGGCAATTTAGTGATGAAATCCATGGTAATGTTTTCCCATTTCCATTCCGGGATTTCGGGTTGTTGAAGTAGACCTGATGGTTTCTGATGCTCAGCTTTAACCTTAGAACACGTCAAACATTCTCCTACGTATTTAGCAACATCGGCTTTCATACCCGGCCACCAAAAATGTTTCTTGAGATCCTTGTACATCTTCCCCGTTCCAGGATGTATTGAGTATCTGGTTTTATGAGCTTCTCTAAGTACCATTTCTCTCATATCTCCAAATTTTGGTACCCAAATCCTTTCAGCCCTATACCGGGTTCCGTCTTCCCGAATATTAAGATGCTTCTCCGATCCTTTGGGTATTTCATCCTTTAAATTTCCCTCTTTTAAAACTCCTTGTTGCGCCTCCTTTATTTGAGTAGTAAGGTTATTATGAATCATTATATTCATAGATTTTACTCGAATGGGTTCTCTGTCCTTCCTGCTCAAGGCATCGGCTACCACATTTGCCTTCCCTGGGTGGTAACGAATCTCAAAGTCGTAATCATTCAATAATTCAATCCACCTACGCTGCCTCATATTCAGTTGTTTCTGATTAAATATGTGTTGAAGACTTTTGTGGTCGGTATATATAATACTTTTGACCCCATATAAGTAGTGCCTCCAAGTCTTTAATGCAAAAACAACCGCGCCTAATTCCAAATCATGCGTCGTATAATTTTGTTCGTGAATCTTCAATTGTCTAGACGCATAAGCAATCACCTTCGTTCGTTGCATTAATACACAACCGAGACCTTGCTTTGATGCGTCACAATAAATCACAAAATCATTATTCCCTTCAGGCAATGACAATATAGGTGCCGTAGTTAGCTTTTTCTTCAATAACTGAAACGCTTTCTCTTGTTCATCATTCCATTCAAATTTCTTCCCTTTATGCGTTAATGCAGTCAAGGGTTTTGCTATTCTGGAAAAGTCTTGGATGAACCTTCTGTAGTAACCAGCTAGTCCTAAAAACTGGCGTATGTGTTTCGGAGTTTTCGGGGTTTCCCACTTTTCAACAGTTTCTATCTTTGCCGGATCCACCTTAATACCTTCTTTGTTCACTATGTGACCGAGGAATTGAACTTCTTCCAACCAAAATGCACACTTTGAAAACTTAGCGTACAATTCTTCCTTCCTCAATACTTCTAACACCTTTCTCAAATGTTCACCGTGTTCTTGGTCATTCTTTGAGTAAATAAGTATGTCATCGATGAAAATAATGACAAACTTGTCAAGGTATGGTCCACACACTCGGTTCATAAGGTCCATGAACACAGCTGGTGCATTAGTTAAACCAAACGGCATGACCATAAACTCGTAATGACCGTAACGTGTTCTGAAAGCAGTCTTTGGAATATCATCTCCTTTCACCCGCATTTGATGATACCCGGAACGTAAGTCAATCTTTGAATAAACAGACGAGCCTTGTAGTTGATCAAATAAATCGTCGATTCTCGGTAGTGGGTAGCGGTTCTTGATGGTAAGTTTGTTCAACTCTCGGTAGTCGATACACAACCTGAATGTACCATCTTTCTTCTTGACAAACAAAACATGAGCTCCCCACGGTGATGTGCTTGGTCGAATGAAACCACGCTCTAAAAGTTCTTGTAATTGGCTTTGCAGTTCTTTCATCTCACTGGGTGCGAGTCTGTAAGGAGCACGAGCTATTGGTGCAGCTCCTGGTACAAGATCTATTTAAAATTCAACGGATCGATGTGGGGGTAATCCCGGTAATTCTTTCGGAAATACATCGGGAAATTCTTTTGCAATGGGAACATCATTGATGCTCTTTTCTTCAGTTTGTACTTTCTCGACGTGTGCTAGAACAGCATAGCAACCTTTTCTTATTAGTTTTTGTGCCTTCAAATTACTAATAAGATGTAGCTTCGTGTTGCCCTTTTCTCCGTACACCATTAAGGGTTTTCCTTTTTCTCGTATAATGCGAATTGCATTTTTGTAACAAACGATCTCTGCTTTCACTTCTTTCAACCAGTCCATACCGATTATCACATCAAAACTCCCTAACTCTACTGGTATCAAATCAATCTTAAATGTTTCGCTAACCAGTTTAATTTCTCGATTCCGACATATATTATCTGCTAAAATTAATTTACCATTTGCTAATTCGAGTAAAAATTTACTATCCAAAGGCGTCAATGGACAACTTAATTTAGCACAAAAATCTCTACTCATATAGCTTCTATCCGCACCCGAATCAAATAAAACGTAAGCAGATTTATTGTCAATAAGAAACGTACCCGTAACAAGCTCCGGGTCTTCCTGTGCCTCTGCCGCATTAATATTGAAAACTCTTCCGCGGCCTTGTCCATCCGTGTTCTCCTGGTTCGGGCAATTTCTAATAATGTGGCCTGGTTTTCCACATTTATAACAAACTACATTGGCATAACTTGCTCCGACACTACTTGCTCCGCCATTACTCGTTCCGACACCATTTGTTCCTTTCGTTCTATTAACCCCTGGTCCGTAGACCTCACACTTCGCCGCGCTATGACCATTTCTTTTACACTTGTTGCAAAATTTGGTGCAGAACCCCGAGTGATACTTTTCACACCTTTGGCATAGCTGCTTCTGATTGTTGTTGTTGTTGCGGTTATTATTGTTGTTGGGATGATTGTTGTAGTTGCTGCTGTTGTTGTTGTTGTTGTTGTTGGGCCGTTTGTTGTAGTTGCGATTGATGTTGCGATTGTTGGGATAATTGTTGCGATTATTGTTGTAATTGCTGTTGTTGTTGTATTGGTGATTCTTATCACCGTTTTCCTCCCACTTTCTTTTGACTTGCTTCAGATTGGCCTCTTCAGCAGTCTGTTCTTTAATTCTTTCTTCAATCTGGTTCACTAGTTTGTGAGCCATTCTACATGCCTGTTGTATGGAGGCGGGCTCGTGTGAACTTATATCTTCTTGGATTCTTTCCGGTAATCCTTTCACAAACGCGTCGATCTTCTCTTCGTCATCTTCGAATGCTCCCGGACACAATAGGCACAATTCTGTGAATCGTCTTTCGTACGTGGTAATATCAAATCCTTGGGTGTAGCGACCCCGACAAATCGTCAAGTGACGGCGTCGTCTACGTATGGTCCCATTACATGGTTATAAGTATTTATAACAAAGTTTGACCGAAAATATGTCGCATACATTTCATAAAGGATGTTTCAATGTTTACAAAAGTAATTCCCAAGACAAGTACATAACAAAAGTTATTGTTCATATGAAACACGTGCGACATAGTTTAAAATAGCCAAAAAGACGCTCCACGTATGCAAGTATACTCGACATCCAATGCAAGTATCAAAAAGTATGTGCGGAAGCATGTATCACCTAAGTTCAAGGACCTGAGAAAAACATAGAAAATCTGTCAACGAAAACGTTGGTGAAATCATAGGTTTAAATAAGTAAATGAGTAAAAGCAAGCTGAACCACAAGAGTTGCAATATTGATAAAGTCATAGTACATTCTAAAAGTTAATATTCACGAGCACCCAATTATCAAAGCTTAACATTCCGTCCGTTGAATACCCCATAAATTAGTGCTAGAACAACACTGTTTCCCGAAAATATATTTCATCCGTAGACGGTAGCGAACCGTCAAAGATGAGGGTTGTCAACCCATATGGCCATATAACATAAGTTCTCGCTTACACCATCTGATGTAACTAATGATAATCGGATTGAGGATTTTCGTTCTAAACTCGTATGTAGAATGTTTGTTTTCCCGTTCTTGTGTTCACTTAGTTCAAAAGAATCGTTTATGTTTTCTCATCCCAAAAGTAAGTTTAAAAGAGTAAAAGTGGGACTATGATCTCACCTTGTATGCACGAACCAAAAAGTACTTCGACAAGTAACGTGTGCAAAGAACAATGCTAGTCTTGACCTAAACAAATAGGTTGTATCAATAACGATAGTCACGAAGGGTAAAGATGTTCAATTAGTCCTATGGCTCGTTACGACTCGATTATATTAGCATGTGAATCAACTAGTCAAGTTTCATGCAAGATACAAGTAAATAATCATGTTAGAAAGGTTGTATAAGTATTTGGTTAAGTTTGACAAAAAGTCAAACTTGGTCGGGTCAAAGTCAACGGAAAAGTCAACATGGTCGGGTCGGGTCTCGGACAAATTTTCTATGCTAGTTATTCATATATAAGCATGTTAAAACAAGTTGCACGTGAATGTGAGGTCTAGAACATGCCAAACATTTTTCGTCAAAAGACTAAGCGAACAGCCAGTTTTAGGCCATTAGGACGGCGTCCCAGATGACTGGACGGCGTCCTATATTGAAGAGTGGGACGGCGTCCTGAGTACCTAGACGGCGTCCAGGTATTAGAAGTGGGACGGCGTCCTGAGTACCTAGACGGCGTCCAGGTATTAGAAGTGGGACGGCGTCCTGAGTTTCTGGACGGCGTCCTGGTTGGTTTCCAGGCCCTGTTTGCTGCAACTCTAAGTGCACGAACCAACAATCAAACCAACCCAAATTACAAACCGCAAACAATTAGAACATGTATTTTATATCACCGGAAAGGTAATTTGACGAGGAAAACACCTAGACACATTTCATCAAGCAATTCAACACTTACACACCCCAAAACCGCATTTAAACGTCCATAATCAAAGTTCAAGTTCCAAATATGCATTTCATGATTCGGGCAACCGTTTTACATGTATGATATGCCGTTTCGAAGGTGATCAAACACACATTGCAACAAAACACTTAACAACAATATCTCATAGCATTTGACGCATCAAAAGTTCATGTAAAGCTTATCAAACCCTAATCCAAGTTCACAAAATCACTAATCATGTTCTTGGAGTTTCCTTAATCAACCTATACATCAAAACGAAGCTAATGATACTAGTAACACTTTTAAAACATGCACTTTAACAATCTAACAACATTTGATCATCCAAAATCAAGGATTTAGCAAGTAATTTTCATATTGAACTAGTTATACCAAAACATCGAATCGAGCATACAAATTACATACACGACATCACAATGAGCCATAGACGCTAATTAACAACTTTATAAGTCAAGAACATGAATTTAAAGAAATCTAGTGTTTTAGAAATGTTACCCAAATGAGGTGAAGTTGGTACCAAAACGAAGAGGAAGTTGCAAGGAGCTCAAATATGTAATTTGTTTTGCAAAATACCCGCTAGATCATAAATGGATGATGAATCTTTGTGTTTGAATGTTGAGAGGATTTGAAAGTAGTAAAAAGAGGAAGAGGAGGTGAAATGAATGGATGAAAAGGGGTTGACTCTTTGACCTAGTCAAATGTTTCAACCTTTGGCAAGTTTGGTCCCTCAACTTTAAACCGGGTGCGGGAATTACCTAAACGAGATAATTCAACGCATAATAACGGGATGTGTTATAAACATATAACGGAACTTAAATAGTTAAACGGAAAAGTAAACGGAAAAGGCGGGATGTTACATTACCTACACCTTAAAAGAAATTTCGTCCCGAAATTTAGGTAGGCGTAGTAGTCGTTGTTTCTTCCTCGGAATCTGACGTTTCCGGAACCGGGAATAGATGAGGGTGTTTCTTTCGCATTTGATCTTCTCTTTCCCAAGTAAACTCGGGTCCCCTTTTGGCGTTCCAACGGACCTTGACAATCGGGATCCGGCTTTGTTTCAATTCCTTCTCGACGTAGTCCACAATTTCAACCGGTTCCTCCACAAAATGAAGTTTGTCATTAATAGTAAGTTCCTCGAGAGGAACGACGATATCGGGCTCGGCAAGACATTTCTTCAAGTTAGATACATGAAAAGTAGGATGGACGGAGCTTAGTTGAGGCGGAAGATCCAAACGATACGCAACGGTTCCAACACGTTCTAAGATTTCGAAAGGACCAACGTACCGCGGATTTAGTTTCCCACGTTTCCCAAAACGGATGACACCTTTCCAAGGTGCGACTTTTAACATGACGCGGTCACCGACTTGAAATTCGAGGTCTTTGCGTCTTTTGTCGGTATAGCATTTTTGACGACTCCGGGCCGTCCGAAGCCTATCTCGGATTTGAAGAATCTTCTCGGTGGTTTCGTGAATGAGGTCGGGCCCGGAAATTTGCACGTCACCCACTTCGGCCCAACAAAGAGGAGAGCGACATTTTCGACCATATAACGCTTCAAAAGGTGCGGCCTTAATACTCGCGTGATAACTATTATTGTAAGAGAATTCGGCGAGAGGTAAGTGATTGTCCCAAGCTTTCCCAAAATCAACAATGCAGGCTCATAACATATCCTCTAAGGTTTGTATTGTACGTTCACTTTGCCCATCGGTTTGGGGATGATATGCGGTGCTCATGTCCAAACGCGTTCCCAACGCTTCTTGTAACGTACGCCAAAATCTAGAAACGAAACGACCATCTCGGTCGGAGATAATCGATAAAGGTACACCGTGTCGGGCTACAATCTCCTTAATGTATAGTCGTGCAAGTTTCTCCATTTTGTCGGTCTCTTTCATGGCGAGAAAGTGCGCGGATTTGGTGAGGCGATCGACAATGACCCAAATAGTATCATAACCGCCCGACGTTTTTGGTAGTTTGGTGATAAAATCCATCGTGATCCTTTCCCACTTCCATTGCGGGATCTCGGGTTGTTGAAGTAACCCGGACGGTCTTTGGTGTTCGGCTTTGACTTTAGCGCAAGTCAAAGATTTGGCAACGTAAGTAGCGACTTCCTTTTTGATGTTCGGCCACCAATATCGTTCTTTAAGGTCGTGGTACATCTTATTGGCGCCGGAATGAATCGAGTATCGCGATTTGTGGGCTTCGTCTAGGATGAGGTTTCGTAAGTCGCCATATCTAGGCACCCAAATTCTTCCGGCGTAATATCGAAGTCCGGTCTCCTTAACTTCGAATCGGGAGACGAGAATGTTTAAAAGTTCACGCCCGATGTGGTTGTCTTTAAGAGCCTCCTCTTGAGCTACCCGAATTTGGCTATTAAGGTTGGAGTGGATGGTGATGTTTAATGCTCGGACGCGAAGAGGTACCGTTCTTTCCTTTCGACTTAAGGCATCGGCCACTACATTTGCCTTCCCGGGGTGGTAACGAAGCTCGCAATTATAATCGTTCAAGGTTTCAATCCACCTTCGTTGTCTCATGTTTAGTTGCTTTTGATCGAAGATGTGTTGGAGACTTTTGTGATCGGTAAAGATAGTACTTTTGGTACCAAGAAGATGATGTCTCCATAACTTAAGTGCAAAGATGACGGCACCGAGTTCAAGATCATGTGTCGTGTAGTTTCGTTCGTGGACTTTGAGTTGTCGAGAGGCATAAGCAATGACTTTCTTTCGTTGCATTAATACGCATCCATAACCGTTTTTCGAGGCATCACAATATACAACAAAATCATCATTGCCTTCGGGAAGTGACAAGATAGGAGCGGTGGTTAGCTTAGTTTTCAAGATTTGAAAAGCGGTTTCTTGTTCGGATGTCCAAACGAATTTTCGTTCCTTGTGAGTTAACGCGGTTAAAGGACGAGCGATTAGGGAGAAATCCTTGATGAATTTACGATAGTATCCGGCGAGACCCAAGAATTGACGAATTTGAGTAGGAGTAGTAGGAGTCTCCCATTTACTAATGGCTTCGATTTTTGCGGGATCGACTTTAATGCCTTGATCACTTACAACATGACCAAGAAATTGAACTTCCTTTAACCAAAATTCACACTTGGAGAACTTGGCATATAGTTGCTCTTTTCTCAAGAGCTCGAGCACGAGTCGGAGATGTTCTTTGTGTTCCTCTTCGTTTTTAGAATAGATCAAAATATCATCGATGAACACGATAACGAATTTGTCGAGGTAAGGTTTGCACACGCGGTTCATGAGATCCATGAACACCGCCGGTGCGTTAGTGAGACCGAAAGGCATGACAAGGAATTCATAACTACCATAACGAGTCCGGAAAGCGGTTTTGGAGACATCTTCCCCTTTAACCCTTAGTTGATGATAACCCGAACGGAGATCGATTTTTGAGTATACACGAGAACCTTGTAGTTGATCAAAAAGGTCATCAATGCGAGGAAGAGGATATCGGTTCTTAACCGTCAATTTGTTTAGTTCACGATAATCAATGCACATTCGTAGGGATCCGTCTTTCTTCTTGACGAACAAAATCGGAGCGCCCCATGGTGAATGGCTAGGTTGAATGAAACCACGGTCAAGTAACTCTTGGATTTGACTTTGTAATTCTTGTAATTCGGATGGAGCGAGTCTATACGGTGCACGCGCTACGGGTGCGGCTCCTGGAATAAGATCGATTTGAAATTCAACCGGTCGATGAGGTGGAAGACCCGGTAATTCGTCGGGAAATACATCGGAAAAGTCACTAACAATTGGCACATCTTCGATACGCTTTTCGTCGGCCTCGACTTTCTTAACGTGAGCAAGAATCGCGAAACAACCCTTGCGAAGTAGCTTTCGAACTTTAAGGCACGAAACGAGATTGAGTCAGGTGCAATTTTTGTCGCCATAGACAATCAATGGTTCACCATTCTCGATAGGAATTCGGATTGCGTGAAGATCGCAAAGAATGTGAGATTTATTTTTGACCATCCAATTCATACCGATTATTACATCAAAACTCCCTAATTCCATGGGTATCAAGTCAATTTCAAATTCCTTACCCAAAATGTTCAAAGTACACCCCCGGTAATATGTGTCGGCACTTAAGAGTTTTCCGTCGGCCACTTCGATGGAATAAGTAGTATCTAAAGGGTGTGGTGGAGTGCAAAGGGTAGGAGCCAAAGTCTTAGACACAAAACATTTATCGGCACCCGAATCGAATAAGCAAGTAACATAAGAGTTGTTGAGAAGAAACGTACCCGTGACTAGTTCATTGTCATCTCGGGCTTCCTCGGTGTTGATGTTAAAGGCTCGGCCTCGGTTGTTGGGGTTGGCTTTCTTCTTCGGGCATTTGTTCTTATAATGGCCCGTTTGGCCACATTCATAACAA
This sequence comes from Rutidosis leptorrhynchoides, assembly GCF_046630445.1. Taxonomy (NCBI): domain Eukaryota; kingdom Viridiplantae; phylum Streptophyta; class Magnoliopsida; order Asterales; family Asteraceae; genus Rutidosis; species Rutidosis leptorrhynchoides. The sequence continues at coordinate 384,395,353 of NC_092343.1, read as the reverse complement.
GTGACCGTCCTTGGAGGATTGGGCCCCTTTCGAGCGACGGGGGCGGTGCTTGTGCAATTGTTGGCCCTATGACCAACTCCTTGGCAACGGTGACAAATTAGCTTGTTACATTCGCCGTAATGATGTTTGTGGTACTTGTTGCACAAAGGTAAGTTTCCGACATAACCCTTCTTGCCGTCGTTGTTGAAGGGCTTTTTGGTGAAGGTGTTGTTGTTGTAGTTAGTTGATGGAGTGGCTTCCCATTTCCTTTTGTTGCCACCCGACTTGTCCTCGGCCTTAGGAGCCGGTACTACGATTTCGTCAACCGTTTCAATTAATTGGCGAGCCATGTTCATAGCGGCTTGATGAGTAGTGGGTTTGGATGACATCACCCCTTGTTTGATGCTTTTTGGAAGACCGAGCATGTAGAGCTCAATCCTTTGAGATTCGGGGTTAACAAGATTAGGACACATCAAGGATAGTTCGGCGAAGCGTTGATTATAAGCTTTAAGATCGTTTCCGACCGCTTTCAAAGCTCTTAGTTCTTCCTCAAGCTTGCGGGTTTCTTCACGCGGAAAATATTCAACAATCATCTTTTCCCTTAGATCGGCCCAAGAGAGGGCATGAGCTTCATCTATACCCACCGATTGAACATAGGTGTTCCACCATGTTAGAGCAATCCCGGAGAAAGTGTGGGTGGAGTATTTGACCTTGTCTTGATCCCGACAACCGCTTATGCTAAAGACGGCCTCGGTTTGTTCAAACCAACGAGTAAGCACAACCGGTCCCCCGGTTCCATCATAAGTGTGAGGTTTGCACCCCATGAAAGCTTTGTAGGAGCACCCTTCGCTAGAGTTACCGGCTCCTTGGTTATTGTTGTTGTGGTTGGTGTTATTGTTGTTGTTAGACGAGTGACCGGCCATGGCCGCATCTACGGCGGTAGCTATCATCCGTTCGAGAGCTTGTTCGGGAGTTTCATTGCGGCGTACACGACGAGGAGCCATTGTTCCTTCAAAACAAAAGAATACCGTTGGTTAGTATTCTAAATAATACTAACCGTGATATGGAATAAAGATAGAGAGAAAATTATCCTTGACCCGCCTTAAATTCTTTATGTCATAATGTCGGTATGTTCATATGAGTCGCCGTAATATAATATCCGGGAATTATATTACCCTAATTCATATGTGCATTCGACATTACATCATATAGTCAAGGTGGCATGTCAATTAAATTATATAACGCAAGATTTAGATAGAATAAGAGTAGATATGAGTAGAAGAGTTAGAGTATAAATGCACAATTTGTCAAGTAATTCCTATGTCAAGTCTATATGCCGGTTGTAGTCTAGACTCACCAATGTACCCTATGACTCAGGGTTGACACCAATGAACTCTAAATCCCTACAACCAAAGCTCTGATACCACTTGTAGCGACCCCGACAAATCGTCAAGTGACGGCGTCGTCTACGTATGGTCCCATTACATGGTTATAAGTATTTATAACAAAGTTTGACCGAAAATATGTCGCATACATTTCATAAAGGATGTTTCAATGTTTACAAAAGTAATTCCCAAGACAAGTACATAACAAAAGTTATTGTTCATATGAAACACGTGCGACATAGTTTAAAATAGCCAAAAAGACGCTCCACGTATGCAAGTATACTCGACATCCAATGCAAGTATCAAAAAGTATGTGCGGAAGCATGTATCACCTAAGTTCAAGGACCTGAGAAAAACATAGAAAATCTGTCAACGAAAACGTTGGTGAAATCATAGGTTTAAATAAGTAAATGAGTAAAAGCAAGCTGAACCACAAGAGTTGCAATATTGATAAAGTCATAGTACATTCTAAAAGTTAATATTCACGAGCACCCAATTATCAAAGCTTAACATTCCGTCCGTTGAATACCCCATAAATTAGTGCTAGAACAACACTGTTTCCCGAAAATATATTTCATCCGTAGACGGTAGCGAACCGTCAAAGATGAGGGTTGTCAACCCATATGGCCATATAACATAAGTTCTCGCTTACACCATCTGATGTAACTAATGATAATCGGATTGAGGATTTTCGTTCTAAACTCGTATGTAGAATGTTTGTTTTCCCGTTCTTGTGTTCACTTAGTTCAAAAGAATCGTTTATGTTTTCTCATCCCAAAAGTAAGTTTAAAAGAGTAAAAGTGGGACTATGATCTCACCTTGTATGCACGAACCAAAAAGTACTTCGACAAGTAACGTGTGCAAAGAACAATGCTAGTCTTGACCTAAACAAATAGGTTGTATCAATAACGATAGTCACGAAGGGTAAAGATGTTCAATTAGTCCTATGGCTCGTTACGACTCGATTATATTAGCATGTGAATCAACTAGTCAAGTTTCATGCAAGATACAAGTAAATAATCATGTTAGAAAGGTTGTATAAGTATTTGGTTAAGTTTGACAAAAAGTCAAACTTGGTCGGGTCAAAGTCAACGGAAAAGTCAACATGGTCGGGTCGGGTCTCGGACAAATTTTCTATGCTAGTTATTCATATATAAGCATGTTAAAACAAGTTGCACGTGAATTTGAGGTCTAGAACATGCCAAACATTTTTCGTCAAAAGACTAAGCGAACAGCCAGTTTTAGGCCATTAGGACGGCGTCCCAGATGACTGGACGGCGTCCTATATTGAAGAGTGGGACGGCGTCCTGAGTACCTAGACGGCGTCCAGGTATTAGAAGTAGGACGGCGTCCTGAGTACCTAGACGGCGTCCAGGTATTAGAAGTGGGACGGCGTCCTGAGTTTCTGGACGGCGTCCTGGTTGGTTTCCAGGCCCTGTTTGCTGCAACTCTAAGTGCACGAACCAACAATCAAACCAACCCAAATTACAAACCGCAAACAATTAGAACATGTATTTTATATCACCGGAAAGGTAATTTGACGAGGAAAACACCTAGACACATTTCATCAAGCAATTCAACACTTACACACCCCAAAACCGCATTTAAACGTCCATAATCAAAGTTCAAGTTCCAAATATGCATTTCATGATTCGGGCAACCGTTTTACATGTATGATATGCCGTTTCGAAGGTGATCAAACACACATTGCAACAAAACACTTAACAACAATATCTCATAGCATTTGACGCATCAAAAGTTCATGTAAAACTTATCAAACCCTAATCCAAGTTCACAAAATCACTAATCATGTTCTTGGAGTTTCCTTAATCAACCTATACATCAAAACGAAGCTAATGATACTAGTAACACTTTTAAAACATGCACTTTAACAATCTAACAACATTTGATCATCCAAAATCAAGGATTTAGCAAGTAATTTTCATATTGAACTAGTTATACCAAAACATCGAATCGAGCATACAAATTACATACACGACATCACAATGAGCCATAGACGCTAATTAACAACTTTATAAGTCAAGAACATGAATTTAAAGAAATCTAGTGTTTTAGAAATGTTACCCAAATGAGGTGAAGTTGGTACCAAAACGAAGAGGAAGTTGCAAGGAGCTCAAATATGTAATTTGTTTTGCAAAATACCCGCTAGATCATAAATGGATGATGAATCTTTGTGTTTGAATGTTGAGAGGATTTGAAAGTAGTAAAAAGAGGAAGAGGAGGTGAAATGAATGGATGAAAAGGGGTTGACTCTTTGACCTAGTCAAATGTTTCAACCTTTGGCAAGTTTGGTCCCTCAACTTTAAACCGGGTGCGGGAATTACCTAAACGAGATAATTCAACGCATAATAACGGGATGTGTTATAAACATATAACGGAACTTAAATAGTTAAACGGAAAAGTAAACGGAAAAGGCGGGATGTTACATTGTCTTCGTAACCCTCTAAGTTCTGTCTTGAGCTTATTGACCTCGGTTCTGGGACGGTACTTCTCGTCAATCAAGTGCTTGAATGCTGACCACGGTAGTGCGTACGCATCGTCTTGTCCCACTTGCTCTAGATAGGTATTCCACCATGTTAACGCAGAACCTGTGAAGGTATGCGTAGCGTACTTCACTTTGACCTCTTCAGTACACTTACTTATGGCAAACACCGATTCGACCTTCTCGGTCCACCGTTTCAATCCGATCGGTCCTTCGGTTCCATCAAATTCCAAAGGTTTGCAGGCAGTGAATTCTTTATAGGTGCATCCTACACGATTTCCTGTACTGCTAGATCCAAGGTTATTGTTGGGATGTAGCGCAGCCTGTACTGCGGCTATGTTTGAAGCTAGAAAAGTACGGAATTCCTCTTCATTCATATTCACGGTGTGTCGAGTAGTCGGTGTCATTTCCTTCAAAATAGTCAAATGGAACAAGTTAATCATACAGAATATTAAGAGTAGTTAATAGTATTTCGTAGCATAATATGAACTCATTTATAAAAGCTTTTTCTTCATATTAGCGTTTTATAAGTTTAAATTCGAGTAGTATCTACCCGTTAAGTTCATACTTAGTAGCTAATATACAATTCAACTACTACAATTCTATATGAAAAACTGATTATAATAATATTTCGCGTTTAAACTTTTACACAATATTTTACAAACTTACAATACCGCTTATTTTACATATAGCATGAAATATAGCACACAATAAATTTGATACAAGATGGTTGTGAAGATAATTCTAGCTAGTACACAAGTCGTTCAGCAAAGGCAATAAAGACACGTAATTCATACGTCTAGAAACAAGTCATGCATTCTGGTTTTACTAGGATTACTTCCCATCCTTGGTCTTGTGGAACATAACCGTTATGGCCGTTGATAAGACAGCGTGTTGTAACGTCGTCAAAGGGACGAGGGTTACGTAATGTCCAACAGTCCCGTAACAATCTAAAAACCTCATTTCTTACCCCAATTACCGACTCCGTCACTTGTGGAAACGTTTTGTTTAATAGTTGTAGCCCGATGTTCTTGTTCTCACTTTGGTGAGAAGCGAACATTACTAATCCATAAGCATAACATGCTTCTTTATGTTGCATGTTAGCCGCTTTTTCTAAATCACGAAGTCCAATATTTGGATATATTGAGTCAAAATAATTTCTTAACCCATTGCGTAAAATAGCATTTGGGTTCCCCGCAATATATGCGTCAAAGTAAACACATCGTAACTTATGGATTTCCCAATGTGATATCCCCCATCTTTCGAAAGAAAGCCTTTTATAAACCAAGGCATTCTTGGAACGTTCTTCGAATGTCTTACAAACTGATCTCGCCTTAAATAGTTGTGCCGAAGAATTCTGACCGACTCTAGACAAGATTTCATCAATCATGTCTCCGGATAGGTCTCTTAAAATATTGGGTTGTCTATCCATTTTGTGTTTTTATACTGTAAAATAGACAAGAGTTAGATTCATAAAAAAAATACTTATTAATACAAGCAATTTTTACATATATCATAAAGCATAAGCACACTATATTACATATATTACACCACACGAATACAACTATCTTATTCTGACTCGCTTGTTTCTTCTTCTTCGGTTTTGGTTCGTTTTGCCAAGTTTCTAGGGATATATGATGTTCCCCTAATACGAGCCGTCGTTTTCCACATTGGTTTAGAAAAACCTGGTGGTTTAGAGGTTCCCGGGTCATTGTTACAACTTAAGGACTTCGGGGGTTGACGATACATATAAAGTTCATCGAGGTTGGAATTAGATTTCTCTATTTTTATGCCCTTTCCCTTATTATTTTCTTTTGCCTTTTTAAATTCAGTTGGGGTAATTTCTATAACATCATCGGAATTCTTGTCGGAATCCGATTCATCGGAGAATTGGTAATCCTCCCAATATTTTGCTTCCTTGGCGGAAACACCATTGACCATAATTAACCTTGGTCGGTTGGTTGAGGATTTTCTTTTACTTAACCGTTTTATTATTTCCCCCACCGGTTCTATTTCTTCATCCGGTTCTGATTCTTCTTCCGGTTCCGATTCTTCTTCCGGTTCCGACTCTTCTTCCGGTTCCTCTTCGGGAACTTGTGAATCAGTCCACGAATCATTCCAATTTACATTTGACTCTTCATTATTATTAGGTGAGTCAATGGGACTTGTTCTAGAGGTAGACATCTATCACATAATATCAAACGCGTTAAGAGATTAATATATCACATAATATTCACATGTTAAAAATATATAGTTTCCAACAAAATTTGTTAAGCAATCATTTTTCAAGTAAACACGGTCGAAGTCCAGACTCACTAATGCATCCTAACAAACTCGATAAGACACACTAATGCAAAATTCTGGTTCTCTAAGACCAACGCTCGGATACCAACTGAAATGACCCGTTCTTATTGATTAAAAACGTTCCATATTAATTGATTTCGTTGCGAGGTTTTGACCTCTATATGAGACATTTTTCAAAGACTGCATTCATTTTAAAACAAACCATAACCTTTATTTCATCAATAAAGGTTTAAAAAGCTTTACGTAGATTATCAAATAATGATAATCTAAAATATCCTGTTTACACACGACCATTACATAATTGTTTACAATACAAATATGTTACAACAAAATAAGTTTCTTGAATGCAGTTTTTACACAATATCATACAAGCATGGATTCCAAATCTTGTCCTTATTTAAGTATGCGACAGCGGAAGCTCTTAATAATCACCTGAGAATAAACATGCTTAAAACGTCAACAAAAATGTTGGTGAGTTATAGGTTTAACCTATATATATCAAATCATAATAATAGACCACAAGATTTCATATTTCAATACACATCCCATACATAGAGATAAAAATCATTCATATGGTGAACACCTGGTAACCGACATTAACAAGATGCATATATAAGAATATCCCCATCATTCCGGGACACCCTTCGGATATGATATAAATTTTGAAGTACTAAAGCATCCGGTACTTTGGATGGGGTTTGTTAGGCCCAATAGATCTATCTTTAGGATTCTCGTCAATTAGGGTGTCTGTTCCCTAAATCTTAGATTACCAGACTTAATAAAAAGGGGCATATTCGATTTCGATAATTCAACCATAGAATGTAGTTTCACGTACTTGTGTCTATTTTGTAAATCATTTATAAAACTTGCATGTATTCTCATCCCAAAAATATTAGATTTTAAAAGTGGGACTATAACTCACTTTCACAGATTTTTACTTCGTCGGGAAGTAAGACTTGGCCACTGGTTGATTCACGAACCTATAACAATATATACATATATATCAAAGTATGTTCAAAATATATTTACAACACTTTTAATATATTTTGATGTTTTAAGTTTATTAAGTCAGATGTCCTCGTTAGTAACCTACAACTAGTTGTCCACAGTTAGATGTACAGAAATAAATCGATAAATATTATCTTGAATCAATCCACGACCCAGTGTATACGTATCTCAGTATTGATCACAACTCAAACTATATATATTTTGGAATCAACCTCAACCCTGTATAGCTAACTCCAACATTCACATATAGAGTGTCTATGGTTGTTCCGAAATATATATAGATGTGTCGACATGGCAGGTCGAAACATTGTATACGTGTCTATGGTATCTCAAGATTACATAATATACAATACAAGTTGATTAAGTTATGGTTGGAATAGATTTGTTACCAATTTTCACGTAGCTAAAATGAGAAAAATTATCCAATCTTGTTTTACCCATAACTTCTTCATTTTAAATCCGTTTTGAGTGAATATAATTGCTATGGTTTCATATTGAACTCTATTTTATGAATCTAAATAGAAAAATTATAGGTTTATAGTCGGAAAAATAAGTTACAAGTCGTTTTTGTAAAGGTAGTCATTTCAGTCGAAAGAACGACGTCTAGATGACCATTTTAGAAAACATACTTCCACTTTGAGTTTAACCATAATTTTTGGATATAGTTTCATGTTCATAATAAAAATAATTTTCTCAGAATAACAACTTTTAAATCAAAGTTTATCATAGTTTTTAATTAACTAACCCAAAACAGCCTGCGGTGTTACTACGACGGCGTAAATCCGGTTTTACGGTGTTTTTCGTGTTTCCAGGTTTTAAATCATTAAGTTAGCATATAATATAGATATAGAACATGTGTTTAGTTGATTTTAAAAGTCAAGTTAGAAGGATTAACTTTTGTTTGCGAACAAGTTTAGAATTAACTAAACTATGTTCTAGTGATTACAAGTTTAAACCTTCGAATAAGATAGCTTTATATGTATGAATCGAATGATGTTATGAACATCATTACTACCTTAAGTTCCTTGGATAAACCTACTGGAAAATAGAAAAATGGATCTAGCTTCAACGGATCCTTGGATGGCTCGAAGTTCTTGAAGCAGAATCATGACACGAAAACAAGTTCAAGTAAGATCATTACTTGAAATAAGATTGTTATAGTTATAGAAATTGAACCAAAGTTTGAATATGATTATTACCTTGTATTAGAATGATAACCTACTGTAAGAAACAAAGATTTCTTGAGGTTGGATGATCACCTTACAAGATTGGAAGTGAGCTAGCAAACTTGAAAGTATTCTTGATTTTATGTAACTAGAACTTGTAGAATATATGAAGAACACTTAGAACTTGAAGATAGAACTTGAGAGAGATCAATTAGATGAAGAAAATTGAAGAATGAAAGTGTTTGTAGGTGTTTTTGGTCGTTGGTGTATGGATTAGATATAAAGGATATGTAATTTTGTTTTCATGTAAATAAGTCATGAATGATTACTCATATTTTTGTAATTTTATGAGATATTTCATGCTAGTTGCCAAATGATGGTTCCCACATGTGTTAGGTGACTCACATGGGCTGCTAAGAGCTGATCATTGGAGTGTATATACCAATAGTACATACATCTAAAAGCTGTGTATTGTACGAGTACGAATACGGGTGCATACGAGTAGAATTGTTGATGAAACTGAACGAGGATGTAATTGTAAGCATTTTTGTTAAGTAGAAGTATTTTGATAAGTGTATTGAAGTCTTTCAAAAGTGTATAAATACATATTAAAACACTACATGTATATACATTTTAACTGAGTCGTTAAGTCATCGTTAGTCGTTACATGTAAGTGTTGTTTTGAAACCTTTAGGTTAACGATCTTGTTAAATGTTGTTAACCCAATGTTTATAATATCAAATGAGATTTTTAAATTATTATATTATCATGATATTATCATGTATGAATATCTCTTAATATGATATATATACATTAAATGTCTTTACAACGATAATCGTTACATATATGTCTCGTTTAAAAATCATTAAGTTAGTAGTCTTGTTTTTACATATGTAGTTCATTGTTAATATACTTAATGATATGTTTACTTATCATAGTATCATGTTAACTATATATATATCCATATATATGTCATCATATAGTTTTACAAGTTTTAACGTTCGTGAATCACCGGTCAACTTGGGTGGTTAATTGTCTATATGAAACATATTTCAATTAATCAAGTCTTAACAAGTTTGATTGCTTAACATGTTGGAAACATTTAATCATGTAAATATCAATCTCAATTAATATATATAAACATGGAAAAGTTCGGGTCACTACAACACGCACACCACACGAAATGAAATTCTGACAACAGAAACAAAGTTGAAACTCGTGATTAAGGTTTTAAAAATTTGGATCCTTAGGGAAAATTGGACCTTATGAAAATGTTTTATGATTTTATAAAATGGCATGCTAGTTTTTACACTAGACACGTTTTCCAGTTTTAACCTCAAATTCCGGTTGAGGGTGACTGAAAACCGAAGTCTCAGTCGGCGATTAGTAAGCTATCCGTCCCCATAATTGAAGTATCATGGAACTTGAAATCGAATGTCCTAAAAATGGTTTTACACAATATAATTCATAAAATAGCACAAGTTTTAGAGTAAAATTATATCGTGTCCAAATATCATCGGTGAACCATGAGTTTGCACACCTCAATTTATTATGGCATATGAATGTTGACCGCGGTCAAACATAGATGCGGTTAATCTTTACGAAGATCATCCATCTGGAGATTAGATTCATTAGTCATAAAAGCTAATTTGCAATGTGCCCCCCCCCCCATTTTACGAGACAGATCCATCTCATGGTTAGGATAAGTCTGACCACCAAAAACCCTGTTTGATGCTGAGGTGAGGTGGATTTTCAGCCGATGATAGAGATGACTTTTCAAGATTTTTCGTCAACCTACAGCTGTTCTGGACTACATCTTCTAACATAAGTTAGCAAGTGTGTCATTTTGGAAGACTTTACTTTCTTAATGAGATTTTCAGGTTTATACATTCCAAAGCAATGATATCTACAATAAACTTCATAGAAACATGTGATAAATGGTTCTAAACATATGGGTTTATAAATTCTGCTATACTTGGTTTTCTTTTATATATTTTAATCAAATAAACTTATGTATTTTTAATGTATGGAGACAATAATTTCGGTTTTTGACACCTAATCTTTAATTGCTCGTTATTACCTTAAAAATTGATTAGTTATATTTGTTTTAAAATTTTAAAAATTTTCATAAAAACCACTAAATTATAAGTTCTCGAGAATTTATATACTCCCACCCCACACTTAAGATTATGTAATGTCCTCATTACATAAAATCAGATTAAATGTATAAATTTGAGAGGACAAAAATTGTAAAGTGTTTAGAACTTCCTTTGTTAAGCAATTGAAGATTGTAAAATGCTTATTGTATGAACATATCCAATCCTTTTTATCACAATAATTCTTTCGTGTTTCGCTATGTCGAATCTCATCATCATAAGTACCTGTCAACAAATATGTCAAACACAAACGAGATGGGGTTGTACTTTAGTAGTACAAAAATTTTACCCCACACTAAAAGTTTTTGTAAATATAAAATATATAAAAGTAAATTAACACACCATAAAAAAATCATTTTATACAAACAAATACAAATAAATAGTTCTAAAACTAAAAAGAAACTAGAAAAATGACCACGCAGGGCCTCCCTGTTCTTCCAGTTCCCGCTGCTGTTGCTGCCGTTGTTCATTTAGGCTTTGTTCCTCGTAAAAACGCCTATAGGCTTCCTGACTTGCGGCTAAGGCAGCGTTGGGGTCATAAGGTGGGGGTAGAGGGTCACCATGTCCTTGCCAAGGGGTGTATGAAGGAAAAGCTGAAGGTGCGTATTGTTGTGGGTTAGCTGCGTATAAATATGCCTGATGATGCGTCCACTCTAACTGTGCTCCCTGGCCCCTCTGATCGTAGCGGATGTTTTCTAACATATTACCCTGAGCTAGTTGGGTATGTCTAATGTCCCCTATTTGCCTATACAAACTAGTGTATTGGTCTTCTGATCTCCGTCCCCAATTATCATACGAGTTCCTTAAATCTAAACTCAATGAATCAAACGAATTTTGTAGCATATCGAAATCAGAAATACCTGCATTAGACGAACTAGCCTGATCTGGATGTCTTCGTCTCCTCCTAGTTTCCCTATCGGGTTCCTCATCCTCCTCCATAGGAGCGGGAGCAACAACTTCCTGTCGTCTTAAACTAATTACCCCGCCCCTCACGTGTATAGCCTTTGCCGTCCTATATACATCCAATCCTAAAGTTTTAACAGCCTGATCTACCGGTTGGATTGGAGGTTCTGATTCACTCGGGTCGAGTCCGAACCAGTTTCCTAGACACGTGATGTAGTGACCCCCCGACATGTCACTTGTTCCTCTAGCCCCTTTACCAACATGGGCCAAAAAGTAAGTAGCTCCATAGGGTATACTAACAAATGTATCCCTATCTCTGATCGCATCTAAGTACCAAAGGTCGATATAATTAATTTTATCTGTATTAGTGAATGACCTTTGGTTTATTGTGTTCGCTATAAACTTATGAATTATTCTAAAGCGAACATCAGTGATCTTTAGGTATGATTCTTGGCCTGGCTCATATGTATTTCTATTAGTGAAAGATTGCCAGACTGTCGAAGAATCATAATTTCCTGTATATCTAGCTTCTGTAAAAATATACTCCCTAAAACCTGGAGCCAACATCTCCTCAACGGTGTAAATCACTAATGCGTCAGTCACGTTACTTAGGGACATACTTCTATCTACCCCACCCAGTCGAAATTGTAGAAAATTAGGGTCATTGATAGTTTCTGGGTGTAAACTCATTCTAACGGTAGAATAGAACTCTAAACACCATTCTCTATATACAGGGCTATTTAAACTAAACAATCTCTCAAAATCATTAATAACCAAAGTCATTCCAAATTTGTTTGTAAAACTTTGGTTTAAAATTCCCCTTATTTGTTCATCTAGGTTGACTGGGTGTCCTAAAGGAGCCCAATCTACAACGTATACTGGAGAGATGTTTCTATTGACCAGAGAAAGTAAGTCCTTAACCTTTTGTAATCGGTTAGGTAAATCATAAGGAAATCTCAGGTTTGGGTGCAGATTCTGAAGTTGTTGTTCCATTTCCGGTGTTACTTGTTCTTCCCCTTGCTGTTGGTTAACAGCTCTCATTCTAAATAATCCCTGCATAACATTTTAAAACAAGAGAATCGTCCCAATTGGGTATGTTAATGTTAGCAAAGAATTCATTCTTGACATACAAGCTTGTTTCAACACCATGGGAATCAATAATTCAACAACAGTATACTTCTAAAAATTAAAACAAACAATAATAAAACAAAAATTCATAATCATAAATCAAGTTTTAAAAACAAAGTTTAATTCACAAGTGGAAACACGCAATGAGCTAAGCATATATAATCCAATTCAATCACATTGCGTATATTCCAGCTCCTAATCATCATTATAATCCATACTTGATTCATGACAATTACAAAAAAAAATTATCAAATTTAGACGAAAATTAAAATCACAAAATCAATCAATCAAACTTATATTCAATGGTTCTACTACTATCAAAACATCTAAAAACTTCTAAATAGACCCAAAATAACACAATTCAATAGCAATTCATCAATTTCCCCAATTTACATAAACCCTAACTTTTCAATAATCAATTAAACATCAAATTTTCATGCTAATCGGGTTTAATAACATACTAACAACATAGCCATAGCAATAATCAAGCAAAATTTAACAATAACAAGCTCCAAATTCGGATTAAAGCTAAACAAATAATTAATGAAAAACTTGAAGAACAAGGGGTAAATTGCATTTAGGACCCTTACCAATCTCGGCATATTGAAAGATAGATGAATTGGAGGAGATTGATAGTGTTAATTTAGTGTTTGGGTGTGATTTTTGGGGTTTTTGCTCCTTCCTCTCGTCCACAGCAACAAAAAAAATAAAAAATAAAAGGTGAAGAGGAAGCTGCTGGTCAATCTGATATGTTTATAATTTTGACGCGTTTCGCGTAGGAGTACGCGTTTCGCATAGTTTTTAATTCTACGCGTTTCGTGTGGAAAGCCACACGTTTCGCGTAAGCTTTAGGACCCTTTTTTTTCCAACTTTATAAGTACTTAAATTTTCAAAATATCAATTTTAAATTTATATTTGTTGTAACGGAAATTTCGGTTGGTATACCTAGTTTTTATCCGTTTATAAATTTTAATTTCAATTTATAAAATTTAATACTTTAAAAGTTAAAGTTTTTAATATTTTTCAAAAACAACTTAAAAACACTCTATTTTTTTTAAAATTAAAAGAAAAATTATAAGAAAATTAATATTTTAAAATTAAAAACAAGTACATGAAAAATAAAAATTAAATGAATTAAAATACACTCTATTTTTTCTCTTTTTAAATTTTTAAATTTTAATATATACTTTCAAACCAACTAATTTTCAAACTTAAAACTTTGTTTCCTATCAACTAGGTAGAGACAATCTCGGTTGTTACACCTATCATTACCCACGACAAAAGTTTACAAGTTATATATCTTTACGGTTATTGATAAAAAAAAGTATATTTTTAGTAGTTTTAAATTTCCTTCTGTTTTTTTTTTTTTGGCGGTTTACCATTTAAAAGATATATCATGAATCCAACAATAAATTTCGTGCAATTTAAAAAATGACAATTCAGTTATTACACTTAGCATTATCGTTTTCAATGAAAACAGGTTAAACTCAAGGTTTATCAATTTTAAATGGTAGACTTTTTTTTTAATAAAAACACAACAAACAAATACCAACTAAAACACACCAAAACATAAACACACAAAAATGCAAAAAATTACAAAAATGCAAAAACACACAAAAATGCACAAACACACAATTGGCGAGAAAAAGAATTAGATTGTGAAATCGCGTTGACTCGCCTCGTAGTGGAGTCGCATCATTTCACCCCCCATGGCTTCGTAGGTGTAACCTCGTTGGTTTAAGAGCTTTTCCTTTGAACATTTAAAAGGCCCTTCTCGGCATAAGGTTACGTACTCGAAATTAGAGTCCGTCTGGTTCTTTGGGCAATTTCCGTAATGAGCTGGTTTTCCACATTTTACACATTTGCCCAAATGACGCGCTCGATGTTTCTTAGCTGATTTTGATTTTCCTTTGGCATAATTTTTCTCGTTAATTCTTTCCTTATTTCTTTACTCGCCTGATCGCATCTTCTTTTTATATCTAAAACCACATCTCTCGGTAAAATTTTATCGCACATCAAAAAGAAGTGATTGTAGACATATTGATTGCGCATCTTGAAAATAAACAATAAATAAAAACAAAAAGAAAAAACAAAAAGGTAGAATGGAGGGAGAAGACTAGTTCTTTAGTGTCTGCTAGGGAAAGACCAAACAAACCCCACTCTTAAAGATGAAAATAAAGTTCGAGAATGGAGTTGAAAAACCTTAAAGTTACCCTGAATTTACTTGTCCTTAGGGTAGAAGGTGATATCATCTCGTTCCGTAGTATTGATTCCTTCAAAGTATAATTTGAGTCGATGACCGTTCACTATGAAAGTTCCACCGTCTTTGCTATATAATTCTGCATATCCAGATGGAAAAACTTGTTTTATTATATATGGCCCAGTCCACCGGGATCTAAGTTTCCCAGGTGAAAACTTAAAACGTGATTGGAATACTAATACTTTATCCCCTTGTTCAAATTCTTTCTTTTCTTTTAACCGTGCATCATGCCATCTTTTAGTTTTCTCCTTGTATGTTTTAGAGTTTTCATACGCTTGTAGTCTTAATTCATCTAATTCATTCAGTTGCAAGAATCGGTTTTCTCCGGCTTTCACAAGGTCGGTATTACATTCTCTCAGAGCCCAGTATGCCTTGTGTTCAACTTCGACAGATAGATGACACGCCTTACCGTAAATCAATCGGAAAGGTGTAGTACCGATGGGCATTTTGAATGCAGTTCTAAATGCCCAAAGCGCATCATCTAGCTTTCGATGCCAGATTTTTGGATTATTTTTAACCGTTCTTTCTAAAATTCGTTTAAGACCTCTGTTTGTGTTTTCAACTTAGCCACTCTTTTGAGGGTGGTAAGAAGTTGAAAAACGATGATTAACTCCGTACTTTTTTAGCACTTTCTCGAGTAGTTGATTTGTAAAATGAGTTCCACGATCACTGATTAATGCTTTTGGAATCCCAAAACGCGAGAAAAGATTTTTAAGAAAGCTGACAACAACTCGAGCATCGTTAGTGGGTAGGGTTTTTGTTTCAGCCCATTTAGAAACGTAATCGACTGCCACGAGAATATATTTGCATTTGTTAGAAGCGGGGAATGGACCCATGAAGTCAATACCCCAAATGTCGAATACTTCGCATACTTGGATGCTTTGTTGTGGCATTTCGTCTCTCTTGGAGATATTTCCAGATCTTTGACAAGAATCACAAGTTTTTACCATATTGTATGCATCTTTAAAAATTGTAGGCCAGTAAAAACCTGAGTCAAAAACCTTTTTTGCTGTATAGCTTGGTCCGAAATGTCCACCAGCCGGTCCTTCATGACAGTGCTCTAGAATTTGTTGCGCTTCTTTTCCATATACACATCGACGAATAACTTGGTCAGCCCCTATACGAAAGAGGTTAGGGCTTTCCCAGAAGTAAAACTTCATCTCAGCAAAGAATTTCTTCTTTTGCTGATAAGTTTGATTTTTAACAAGAATTCCCGCGGCTAGATAATTAGCATAGCCCGCAAACCATGGAATTTCTTCTTCTATTTCAATTCTCATAAGGAACTCGTCCGGAAAAGTATCGTGAATAACAGATTCGCCGAGTGTTTCTAAGTTAGGATTTTCAAGACGGGATAAGTGATCTGCAGCGAGATTTACAGCACCTTTTTTATCCTTAATTTCAATGTCGAATTCTTGTAGGAGAAGAATCCAACGAATTAGTCTAGGTTTAGCATCTTGCTTTTTGAATAAGTACTTTAGGGCTGAATGATCGGTATAAACAATTGTTTTAGATAACACTAAGTAAGATCTAAACTTATCGAAAGAAAAAACTACTGCAAGAAGCTCCTTCTCAGTAGTTGTGTAATTCAACTGAGCTCCTGTAAGTGTTTTACTTGCATAGTAGATTGGTTGAAATTTGTTATCTTGACGTTGACCTAAAACAGCTCCCATCGCGAAATCACTAGCATCACACATTAGTTCGAAAGGTTTGGACCAGTCGGGTGATACCATAATAGGTGCATTCGTAAGTTTATCTTTTAGAATTGAGAAAGCTTGTAAGCATTCATCATTGAAGTCGAATGAACTGTCTTTCTCGAGAAGTTTAGTCAAGGATCTAGCGATTTGGAAAAATCCTTTATGAATCGTCGATAGAATCCCGCATAACCTAAGAAACTACGAATCCCTTAGTTGGAGGAAGCTTTGAGATTACATCGATCTTAGCTTTGTCTACTTCCATTCCATCTCGAGAAATCTTGTGTCCTAAAACAATGCCTTCCTTCACCATGAAGTGGCATTTTTCCCAATTTAAAACAAGATTTGATTCCTCACAACGAATTAACATTCGCTCGAGGTTTGAAAGGCATGAATTGAAGGAGTCTCCAAAAACAGAGAAATCGTCCATAAAGACTTCCATACTTCCTTCTATCATGTCGTGAAATATTGCCATCATACACCTTTGAAAGGTGCCTGGCGCATTGCATAATTCGAACGGGATTCGTCGGTATGCGAATGTACCAAATGGACAAGTAAAAGTTGTCTTGTCTTGGTCTTTTGGATCAATGGGAATTTGAAAATAACCGGAGAATCCATCAAGGAAACAATAGTACTCTTTTCCCGCTAAACGTTCTAGCATTTGGTCAATATAAGGGAGTGGGAAATGATCTTTCCTTGTGGCGTCGTTTAAACAACGGTAGTCTATACAGACTCTCCACCCAGTGACTGTTCTTATAGGAACGAGTTCATTTTTATCATTAAGAATAACAGTTGTACCTCCTTTCTTGGGTACCACTTGAACAGGACTAACCCATGGGCTATCGGATATAGGGTATATTAACCCGGCATCAAGTAACTTGATAACCTCCTTCTTGACAACTTCTTTCATGTTAGGGTTTAACCTTCGTTGTCTTTGTACCACGAGTTTAAAATCTTCTTCCATTAGAATCTTATGAGTACAATAAGTGGGGTTAATCCCTGGAATATCGGTTGTTTTCCAAGCAATTGCTTTCTTGTGAGTTTTTAGAACGGACATTAACCTATCCTTTTCGTCATTGGAAAGTTTTGATGAAATTATAACAGGTAATTGTGATGTACCTTGGAGGTAAGCATACTCCAAATGTTCCGGGAGTTCTTTAAGCTCCAAGGTTGGTGGTTCTTCCAAGGAAGATTTTATTCGGAACCTGTTACCATCGGTAATTTCTTCAAAGGGTTCATCTTCCTTGGGAATTTCTTCTTCACAACAATCTTCATCGATGACTACTTTCAACAATTCGTCAAGTTCAAGTTCTACATCGAATTCATCACCTTCACTCATTGAGGTGAAGTTCGAGGTGTCTATATTTAGTAATTCTTGCAATTCTTTTTAAACACAACAATCCACAATGTCTAACTTATAACATTCGTCATCGGAGGAGATAGGTTATTTCATAGCTTTGTCTATGTTTAGGGTAACTCTATCTTCCCCTACACCTAGACTAAGCTTTTTATCTTTAACACGCACAATTGCATCAGCGGTATTTAGAAATGGTCGCCCTAGAATTAGGGGAACCTTGCTATCTTCTTCCATTTCAAGGACAACGAAGTCGGCAGGAAAGATTAAATGATTAACTTTAACTGGTAGGTTTTCGGCAATGCCAATAGGATAGTTAAAAGTTCTATCTGCTAGGCGTATACACATCCTAGTTGGTTTTAGATCACCTAGGTTTAGTTTTAAGTATAAGGAGTGTGGCATAAGATTGATACTTGCGCCTAAGTCAGCTAATGCATCGTACATTACTGAATCTCCCATCAGACACGGAATAATGAAACTGCCAGGATCTCTGAGTTTCGGTGGCATCTTTTGCTTTTGCAAAATTGCTGAGCATTCCTCATTGAGGAATGTGGTTGAAACTTCTTCATATTTACCTTTATCGGCTATGAGATCCTTGATAAACCTTCCATAATTTGGCATACCCCTAAGAACTTCTGCGAGTGGCATGTTAATACTAATTTGCTTGATCATATCAGCAAATCTCTGATATTGGCTGGCGAGTTTGTCTTTCTTTAATGCCTTCGGGTATGGAATAGGTGCCTTGTGCACCTTTACAGGTGTTTCTTCACTTTTCTTTGATATGATCTCAGGTGGATCATTTTTCTCTTGTTCTTTCTCAACATATTCATCTATATTAACAGGTTCTTGTAAACTAAAAGAAGATAAAGGAACTTCTGAGGTTTTACTAGTTTCTGGGTTAACAGTTAAACCACTTCTAGTAGTTATAGCATTTACATGCTCATTCCTTGTTTGATTGATGTTGGATTCACTTGAGTATTTGAGGGGAGAGCGCCTGGTGGCCTCTCTGATAGTAACTGTGAGATCCTTCCAACATCTCTTTCTAAATTCTGAATCGTAGCTTGTTGATTTCGAATTTGTTGAGTTTGAATTTCCGCAGTTTGCTCGTGCTTAACCATAAAATCTCATAAGAGATCTTCTAAACCGGATTTCTTTTCGGGTTGTGATTGCATAAGTGCTTGTGGTTGTGGTTGATTGTGTTGGAAATTATTTTGATAAATTCGTTGAGGTTGATTTCGGTTGTTTAGGTTATTGTAACCTGGTGGTGGATTTCTTTGATTTTGATTTTGATTTTGATTTTGGAAATTCCGATTATTTTGGTAAACCGGATTTCCTCCTTGATAGTTATTATTATTTAAACCTGAAGGTCCTCCTGTTTGATAGTTGTTAATTGGAGGATATTTTCGGTTATTTGATTCTATCGCTGGAAAATCGTTGAAATTCATTTCACCTTTTCGCAAGTAACCTAGGAAATTTGCTTGCTCTTCCATCGTTGTTTTATCACAATCTCTAGTAAGATGGGGGCCTTGGCACATTTCACATCCTACCCTGATAGCATGCATTTCCTTGGTTACTTTCTCAATTTGTCTTGCTTGATTTGCCATTTGAACTTTTAAGGAAGCAATTTCATCATTGCTTTCGATATTAGCAACGGTTGATGATCTAGAGAATTCTATCTCTTGATGCCAATTATGGGAATGTGCTGCTATATCGGCAATGATTGTGTGAGCGTCTTCTGGTGTTTTCTTCATTATCGAACCTCCAGCTGCAACATCTATATCTTTTCTAGTAGCCACATTAACTCCTTTATAGAATATTTGGACTTTTTGGAATGTATCCAACCCGTGTTGAGGACATACCCTAAGCATTTTGTTGAATCGGGTCCAAGCTTCATAAAGGGTCTCGTTAAACTTTTGCTTGAAGTGATTTATATCACTTTGCAATTTGGCTGCTTTTGAAGCAGGGAAGAATTCTGACAAAAACTTGTTCATCATATCATTCCAGTCTTCGATATAACCTTCTGGTAATGAGTCTAGCCAATCTCTTGCATCATCCTTTAAGGACCATGGAAAGATTTTCAAACATGCGACTTCATCGGAGACATCCTTAATTTTGAATAGTTTGCAAATGCTTACAAACTTACGAAGATGCTCGTTAGCATCCTCACTTGGAGCTCCGCCGAATTGGCATGTATTAGTCACCATGTGAAGGAATTGACCTTTTATTTCAAAGCCGTCAGTCATCGTAGGTTGTATAATTGCGTGGCCTTGACCTGTTCTTGTCGCCTTCATTAATGCTTCCATCGTTTGATTTGTAACAACCATCTCTTCTTCTTCCTTAATAACTGGCTCTATGATTGGTTGAATATCTGGTTCAGAGTTAGAATCTAATGAAAGTGATTCTAAATCCTCAGCAAGAGAATCTACTTCTTGAGCTCTTAATCGTTCGTGAATTTCTCTTTCGGGTTCAGGATATGGAGGAGTTAATTCAGTGTTGGAGGAACGTAAATTCATGCATTAATTTCTATCATAACACTAAAAGCTTTTCTAGGAATGAATTCCTATAAAAGGATCGAATAACCTAAAGTCTATTACAATCTTTATGAACGAAAACCGCTCCCCGGCAGCGGCGCCAAAAAGTTGATGGTCTGAAACAGTACCTTTATTTATGAATGGATTTGAGTTGTTTTGTTACACGAATTGATTTATTGTATATATGGTATTTTAATGAATTTAGATTGGTTTCAAACATATATAGGCAACTAGTCCTATTCGTGTAGTTTAGTTTGTTGGTAAATCCGGTTCGTTCCACAGGGAGACAGTGTTCAAATTATTTTTTTAATAGTCTTTGAGGTTAAACTTATTTAAAGGGGGTTTTGGATTAGGAATTTATAATACTACATAATAATAATAAAATATAACTTAATCCTAATTTAATTGAACTACTTATTAATTTATACGAATACATTATTTATAATTATTAACTTAAAAGTGAATTAATTGAAATTATACTAATAAGTTTATTACTAAATGATAATTAATAAAATAATAACTTTTAATAAAACTAATTGATTAGAATTTTGTTTTGAGCAATTATAATATAAATTTATTTAAATTAACTAAATAACATATTTTAATTAAATTAATATAGATTAATAGGAATTATAATAATTAACTAATTATAAACTAATTACTAATTATAAATTATTATCTTAAATACTAGTTATAAATTAATAACTTAAATATAATAATAAAATATTTAAAACCCTAGATTTTAACCTAATTGCTACAGTACTCGTATTAATACTTACGCGTTTCGAGTAATGATATACGCGTTCCGCGTATGTTTTAAAACGTACGCGTATCGTATAGAATTATACACGATCCGCGTATGTTATAGTCCAGGTGACAAACAGTGCTGGTACAGATTTGAGTATTTTGATGTAATTTTTATATTTTAGTGTGTAATAATAATAATAATACGTAAATAATAATAGTAATAATTTTACAATATATATAAATGGGAGTGGTTACTTAAATTTGTCACCTCTAGATCCATGGATTGTTTTAAGTTTAAGCTCGTATTAAAATGTTTAGTATAAAACTTATATTTTCCTTTCGAATAAATATAAAGTTTTAACTAACTAAATTAAATCTAATTTTCATTGGATTATATTTAGATAGTTACTAGTCCTTAAGTATTTAAATTGAGACCCAACCCAGTTTTGACCTTCGCCAAAACCTAAATCATAATGGTTTCCCTTTTTATAATTTCATTATTATATGACTCGTGATATTACCCAAACCACCGAACTTTATTTCTAATTTAGTGTTAGTAAATTATTCATAAATTCGTCTAGATCACTTTTAATGTTGAAGCTTAATTTATATAGATAAAAATAACTTTCGTTATTTTAATCTAACAAATTGAGTGACAGGGGTTAAATATCCAAATACATAATAATGGTTCTTTTAATTAGGCTCAGTGTTAAAAATACTACAGTTACATTTTAATTTTTACAATTGATAACAATTCATTTCACTAGGGGCTCTACATCTAAGCAAAACTAGGGAAATTTAGCTACTCATTATACTAGGGTAAACATGAAAATATAAATATACAAACATAATAATAACGATAAAAATTTATAACGATAATTTTAATGGGATATACTTACGAAAATCTTCACTCTCATTTACTTTAAACGGTAGAAAATTACAATAACAACACCCTTTTTACTCGCACAATAATACCCTTAATCACGAACAATACACCCTTGAAATAAAAACTATCCTAAATATTCCTTTTGGAACTGTAAATACAACGAGTACAGAGTACTTTGAATAAAAAGACTAATATTTTTGTGTGTTGTTCCCTCCTAAATTTCTGCTGCGTATGTGTTGTAGTATATTTGTGTTTTTGTGTATGTGAAAATGTATCTGTCCCTGGTGTCTCTCTTGTGTATTAATACTCCGTAATTTATTTGAGAGTTGAAGTAGTAAGTGGCCTTTTTTGCTGTACCACTCAAAAAGAATTGATATTAAACATAAAAGCCACCGTCCCATTTGCAATTCGATCTGAATCTGGCTTCAACAATACGCGTTTCGCGTAGACACCCACACGATCCACATAAGGTTAAAATACTACGCATTTCGTGTAAGCCTTCACACGTTTCGCGTAAGAGTAGTCGACAATTTTTCTTAATTTTATTTTTTCGTTTGTTCTTTGTTGATCCCGTGTTGACGTATATCGACTTGGAACTTTCTTTTGAACTCTTTTTCTTCGATCACCTTTGACTTGCATTCGAGTAAACATTATCTTGATATATATTCGGTTTAAATCCTTCGTTTTATCGTTGTTTCTTCAAACTTTAAGCTCGCATTTACTTTTGTCATTTTTCTCGTGAATTATGCATTTGAATGTCTTCGTTTCGGTAAAAGCTGATGAAATATAAATGATATTGCGTCGAAATATATGTATGTTTAAAGCAATATCAATGTCCAAAAAGCATATGATTCTGTGGAATGGCCATTTCTCAGAAACTGCTTGTTATTTTTTGGCTTTCATCCAATGATGGTCTGGTGGATTATGAATTGTGTAACTTCTACTTCTTTTACAATCAATGTGAATGGTGATCATGTGGGATATTATAAAGGAAAATGGGGATTGAGGCAAGGTGATCCTATGTCACCCTACCTTTTAACCTTAGTTATGGAGGTTCTTACCCTGATGATCAAAAGAAAGGTTGAAGATGATGATGATGAGTTCAAGTATCATTGGAGATGTGAAGATGTTCAATTGACCCATTTATGTTTTGCTGATGACTTGTTAATGTTTTTTCATGGTGATAAACACTCTGCCAGCATTCTTAAAAGTGCATTTTCTGAGTTTAGTTGAGTTTCTGGGTTGGCGGCTAGTATGGAGAAGAGTTCTAGTCACTTTAGTAATGTTAGACCTAGCATAAAGGCTGAAATTTCTGAGGTTCTACCTTTTGTTGAAGGTACATTACCTGTTAGATATCTAGGTGTTCCTCTCCTTGCTACTAGACTTTATAAAAAAGATTGTATTGCACTCATTGATAAAGTCAAGAAGAAGATATTTAATTGGAAGAATAAATCACTTTCATTTGCTGGGAGACTTCAATTGATCAATTCTGTGTTGAGCTCACTTCAAGTTTATTGGTCTTCAATGTTTATTCTCCCAAAGAGTATTAATGCTGATATAGAGAGGCTGTTAAGAGGTTTTCTATGGTGCCAAGGTTAATTCAAAAGGGGTAAAGCTAAAGTCATTTGGAAAGATGTGTGCAGGCCAAAAGTCAAAGGGGGTCTTGGAATTAAAAACCTTCATACTTGGAATGTTGCCTTGATGTCTAAACATGCCTGGAACATTGTTTCTGGGAAAAATTCTATTAGGGTAAAATGGGTCAACAAAGTCAAACTAAAAAAGAGAAATTTTTGGGATTACAAAGCTGCAAATGATTCATGTTGGAGCTGGAAGAAAATAATCCAGAATAGGAAGCTTATTGAAAATTTTATTGTGAAAAGACTTGGCAATGGTAAACTTACATCTGCCTGGTTTGATAACTGGCATCCTGTAGGTCCACTTTGAAAATTTATTAGCTACAGAGACCTTTATGAAGCTAGTTTTAGCAAAAATGAAATGGTTGCTGATATCATTTTGAATGGTGAATGGAATATTCCTGACTTGTGGAAACTTAAATTCAAAGAGATTTTTGAGTTTCCTACCCCTGTGCTTATTGCTGATAGAGATGATAGATGCTTATGGAAGACTATGTCAGGTAAAACTTATTATTTTTCTGTTAAACTGGCTTGACAAGACCTAAGTGATGATTGGGTTAGCATTAATTGGACTAAACTTGTTTGGTTTAGTCAATGTATACCAAGACATTCCTTTATTACTTGGGTTGCATTTCATGGTAAATTGAGAACTCAGGATAAATATATGTGGGTGAAGGGCAATAATGATCTCAAATGTCCCTTTTGTAATCTTTGTAAGGATAGTCATAGTCATCTTTTCTTTGAATGTGATTACCCTAGAGCAGTATGGGGTGAACTGAAACTGATGGCTAAACTTGATCATGCTCCTAATGAATGGCATGATATTGTTGATTATCTGTTGCAAAGACCTATTAACAGAACTATATGGAGTATTCTTCAAAGGCTGGTATTGGGCTCTTGTGTTTATTTTATACGGCAAGAAAGAAACCTTAGATTATTTCAAGATAGGCTCAGATCTGTGAAAGTATTGGTGGGACTTATTAAGAAAATAGTCAGATTTAAACTTCTAGGTTTGACTGTGAAGTGTAATAGCCAAACTAAGCTTGCTGCAGAGTTATGGGATGTGAATTTTTTCATGACCCATCCTAATCCATCCGGACAATGTCCAGATCGATTACAAACGATTCACAATAGTTGGTTACATCGCGAGGTACTTGACCTCTATATGATATATTTTACAAACATTGCATTCGTTTTTAAAAGACAACCTTTCATTTACATCGAATGTTGACGACAAGCATACCCTTTCATAATATATCCAACTATAATTGACTTAATAATAATCTTGATGAACTCAACGCCTCGAATGCAACGTCTTTCGAAATATGCTATGATTGACTTCAAGTAATATCCTTAAAATGAGCTAATGCACAGCGGAAGATTTCTTTCATACCTGAGAATAAACATGCTTTAAAGTGTCAACCAAAAGGTTGGTGAGTTCATTAGTTTAACATAAATAATCATTTTCATCATTTTAATAGACCACAAGATTTCATTTTCAGTTCTCATAAATATACGTCCCATACATAGAGACAAAAATAATCATTCATATGGATTGAACACCTGGTAACCAACATTCACAATATGCATATAAGAATATCCCCATCATTCCGGGATCCTCCTTCGGACATGATATAAATTTCGAATTACTAAAGCATCTGGTACTTTGGATGGGGCTTGTTGGGCCCGATAGATCTATCTTTAGGATTCGCGTCAATTAGGGTGTTTGTTCCCTAATTCTTAGATTACCAGACTTAATAAAAAGGGGCATATTCGATTCCGATAATTCAACCATATAATGTAGTTTCGATTACTTGTGTCTATTTCGTAAAACATTTATAAAAATTGCGCATGTATTCTCAGCCCAAAAATATAAAGGGTAAAAAGGCAAATGAAACTCACACATATAAATATTGTAAAACAGTTAATAAAGCATTTGCATGTATTCTCAGCCCAAAAATGTAAAGAGTAAAAGGGATTCAAATGAACTCACCTAATGTATTTTGTAGTAAAATACATATGACTATATTGAACAATGCAGGGTTGGCCTCGAATTCACGAACCTATATCATTTGTGTATACATTAACACATATTCTTGTAATCGAATAAATATGTATATTATTATTAATGATATAATTAATTATATTAATAACTTATATTCAAAATATTAGATCTTGTTTTGTTATAAAGTTATTTATATATATATATATATATATATATATATATATATATATATATATATATATATATATATATATATATATATATATATATATATATATATATATATATATATATTAACACATATTCTTGTAATCGAATAAATATGTATATTATTATTAATGATATAATTAATTATATTAATAACTTATATTCAAAATATTAGATCTTGTTTTGTTATATAGTTATATATATATATATATACATATATATATATATATATATATATATATATAACCTTTGTTTATTAAAATTAATAATTATATGTAATGACCCGGAATTTTCCGACCACATTATACTTATGAGATTAATATTTACATAAATTAAACCATACCAACATGATAAGCAATCCAAATTGTTGAGACTTGTGTTTTTGAATAGAGTTTTACACAACGTTTGACCGTCCAATATGACCGATGATATCACGAACTATATAACATACGATAACTATACGTTTGTGTATATATATGTATTTATATATATTTAACATGATCTAAGGATGGTTTAACATCTCATTGTGTACTAATGACAATGAGTTATAGGTATATTTTGAAACTACTAACTTAAGTTTTCAAAACGATAACTATACGTAACATTCTTTGATATATATACTTATAATATATAATGCTTATACATGTATCGTATATATAAAGTATTTAATCACTTTTTAAGGACTTAAATACATAAAACAATATAAGTATATTCACAAAAGATAGCTATATTTGAATTCTCGTTTCGTTTCCTCAAGATTTCTATACGTATATCTAGGGTATATGTACCCGTATCATACCCAGCTTCTATACATATTTACTATTGGTATATACACATCAAATCAACATTATTACTGCCCTAGATATGAGGTAACTAGAATTTGTCAAGTAGTATGAATTATTAGTAAGAAAATAAAATTAGGAATCCTTTTCTTTCTTTATAAACTAAAAACGTTTTTATAAATGAACACCATTTCTTCACTCCATTTTCTCATACCTACACCCTCATTTCTCTCTCAAAATACTCCTAACTTAATACTTGATCATCTCCAAGCATTTTCCCCATCATTTAGCTTCAATTACAAGCCTTAAACACCATAAGAAAACTCTTTCAAGAACATATCAAAATAACCACCCATTTGAAGAAGTTTACTTCCAACCTTTTGATCTAACTCCACCACTCTTTGATTCCAAGATTATTTCTTATCTTTTGCAGTAACTTTGTCTAAGTAACTTAAGGTAGTAACCTTGTTCATAATCTTATTCAATTCATATTCATATAGCTATCTTATTTTGTGGTATAAAATTTTAACAACAAAAACATAGTTTGAATGATTTCAAACTTGTTCGCAAACTAAATAGATCCTTCTAACTTGACTTTTAAAACACTTCAAGACCTGTAATATATCATAATGATATGCTAACCTAACAAGATATAACTTGGTTTTACAAAGAACATTTTAAAAACTGAATCTACGTCGTCGGAGTGCAACCGGGGGCTGTTTTGGGTTGGATAATTAAAAACCATCTTGAACTTTGAATTGGAAGTTCATGTTCTGGAAAAATGATATTTCTTATGAATATGTTAACACATAAAAATTTCATGGTTTAACTCAAAGTGTAAGTATTTTTAGAAAAATGATCATTAAATGTTGTTTTTATGATAGAAAATGATCACTTTCATAAGTTTCACCAAAGTTTGACCTATAACCTATGATTTCGAATACAAACTAAGGTATTTTCAGTTCATATTCTTAAAATTTGACTCGATCCAAGGAAGTGGCAAGTTGAACCAACAAAAACGGAGTTGTAATGAAGAAACTACGACTAAAACAAGATTGGGTATCCGAAGCTAGTTTAGCTACGAAAATATTTGGAGAAAAAGTAAATTAATCATATCTTTTCTAATTAATATGATATTTTATATATAATTACTTATGATTTGATTTTATATATTTCAGGACCACCCGTAAACAACACGAGAAGATTAATCATAAGACCTCATGATTGTACGCAACACGTCATTTGACAACACGGTACTTTATGTACGCAACACGTCATTTGACAACATGGTACCATGGGTCGAGATTAATTCTGATCAATACGAATACGATGGAGTCTTTATTTATTTTATTTAAGCAACTAATTGTAGACCACTAACATCGGACTGCTAACTACGGACTAAAAAAAATATTAAAAGTATATATATATGTAACGATTACTTAAAAAAAGAAAATATGTTGATTTATTATATATATGGTTAGGTTCGTGATATCTATCGGAGACCAAGTCGAATTAAATACCTTCAAGGCAAAAGTGAGTTTCATTTGCTCCCTTTTATATATATTTTTGGGACTGAGAATACATGCGCTGTTTTTATAAATGCTTTACGAAATAGGCACAAGTACTAAAACTAATTCTACGTGGGTTTAAACCAGAAATATACCCTTAGCTTGGTAATATTAAACTACTTGTCTATGTACGGTAGGCGCGAATCCTAAAGATAGATCTATTGGGCCTGACAAACCCCATCCTGACTATGGGATGCTTTAGTACTTCGAGGTTATTTTAAACACACCTGATCTGGTGTACTTCAGAGGGTAAAACATGAACGTTAAGGCTTGTTACCGGGTGCCTACAACTTATAGAATACTTTTATACACTTGCGAGTGTACATATATTTATAAACGGAAATCTTGTGGTCTATTAATATATTGAAATGATTGTTATGATAAACCTATGAACTCACCAACCTTTTGGTTGACACTTTAAAGCATGTTTATTCTCAGGTATTAAAGAAATCTTCCGTTGTGCATTAGCTCATTTTAAGGATATTACTTGGAGTCATTCATGGCATATTTTGAAAGACGTTGCATTCGAGTCATTGAGTTCATCAAGATTATTATTAAGTCAATTATAGTTGGATATATTATGAAATGGTGTGCATACCGTCAATTTTCGTTGTAAAGAAAGTTGGTCTTTTAAAAACGAATGCAATGTTTGTAAAATGTATCATATAGAGGTCAAATACCTCGTGATGTAATCAACTATTGTGAATCGTTTATAATGTATATGAACGGGTCCTTTCAGTTGGTATCAGAGCGGTGGTCGTAGTGAACCAGGTCTTGCATTAGTGTGTCTAACTAGTAGTTGTTAGGATGCATTAATGAGTCTGGACTTCGACCGTGTCTACATGTCAAAAGTTTTGTTTATCATTTCTAGTCGGAAATCATCTGCTTATCATCCTTAGGAAATTACCTGCTTATCATTCATAAATCTAGACACGTTTTACTGCATTTACTGCATTGATAGTGTATAGACGAATTCTTATCTTAGCATATCTGTTATTGCGAACTTTGACTGATATCTTTTCAAAGATTCTCCGTAATTTACGGGATTTTGGTATTATATATACATATGTAAATTATGTATTGAAGAGTACCAAATCTAACTCCTATAATCTATTCCATACCAAAAATTCATTTTCCCCATTATACAAGATGGATTCCGCATCTAGTTCGAATTCTTCAGATTCCGACAGTTATGCCGATATGGATTTCCATTCGGACTCCGAAAGCAGCATCACCGGAATGGATCAACCAATTTCCCATCATCTATTCTGGATGAATTGGGGATGGGTTCGTAATATACTAAATCACTGGAGATAAGAAGAAGGTGATCCATTCCATCCACCAAATTGCCCACTTGGCGATGAACCTGAAGCACTTACCGGTGAACCTATTCGAAACACCATTTTCTCTCTCATTTCTAGAGTATCTCGTCACGATTATATACTATCCCATATTACAAATCTTGTTCATTCGCTCGCGCCAAACGCCAATCATCCCGGTGTACTACGTGACGGCTTTGGAGAACATGGTGCGAAGGTTGCAAACACCAGCAGCATAATCAGCACCACCATCAATAACATCAACAATACCATCATCACCACTAACAAACAACATCCGCATCACACGTCTCAACATCATAATCTGTCCCACAAACATCAACATCATACGCACCATAGATACCAAGGAGTACCAACAATAATGAACGATGAAGTATTGATCCATAACTTCATTGATGTTCTGCGAAGAATATGTGGTTTCAAAAAGTTTTAGAGATTTCTTATTCTAGCTCAAACCGAAAAGCAAATGAGATTAATATCATATTAACTCATTAAATTCATGATTTCATCAGAAGAAAATATATATGTATATATGTTTTCATAAAGATTGTAATTAAAAGTTCTTTTGTAGAAAATATTAATGGTGAAATTTTTTTTTTAACGGGTAGGTAATACCCTAGGAATAATTAGATTTCATCTTAATAAGTTACATTGTACATTCGTCGAAGCTGATTCAACAGTCATTTACTATCCTACTTACAACTACCGATATACGTATCCGTTCACCGCAGAATAATCATTTTCATTCGATTTCATATTTGGATTTTGACTTCCCAGAATCCAACAAGTGGCATATGAAGAAAACATATGACAAAATAAAATCTGTTAGAAACAAACAAATTAACTATGAAAAATTTTGTTAAGAATCCACGCTAACTGTTCCAGCTAACTGTTCCTAGCTAACTGATTACATTTTATTTATCGCAGTTTATTTATCGCAATTTAATTATCGCACTTTTATTTATCGTCATTTAATTTCTGTAATTATTTTACGCACTTTAAATATCGGGACACGTATATAATGTTTTGACATATCATATCGACGCATCTATATATATTATTTGGAATCACCATAGACACTCTATATGCATTAATGATCGAGTTCTCTATACAGGGTTGAGGTTGATTCTACAATAATATATATAGTTTGAGTTATGATCGAGTCTGAGACGTATACGGGTCACGACACGTATTAATTAATTCGTATATTATATATTAAACTATATATGAATTATTGGACTGTTACTGTAGACTATCGACT
Source organism: Rutidosis leptorrhynchoides (assembly GCF_046630445.1). Classification (NCBI taxonomy): domain Eukaryota; kingdom Viridiplantae; phylum Streptophyta; class Magnoliopsida; order Asterales; family Asteraceae; genus Rutidosis; species Rutidosis leptorrhynchoides. The sequence continues at coordinate 384,364,558 of NC_092343.1, read as the reverse complement.
GTGGACTAATGACATTGGACAATTAAAATGAATTAAATAATTGATTATAACATATGAAACTAAACATTTCTTCAAGATTGCCACTTGATTTCATCTTAAACCTCATTGTATCTCGACGATTACAATCAGCGTTCAAATCTATCATGATTCTTAAAAACACCTCAATCGAGAGGATAAACCAACCGCACTTCATCTACGGAAGAAAAGAATGATGCATATAGTTATGCACCTGAAAAATCCTCGGAAACTGAGTAAACGTTTAACACATATCTGTTCTAGTTCCTTTGACATTGTTATTACCGAAGATCGTTTTGCAATCCCTTTCCAAAGTAGCTAATTTTGTCACAGCTCCAGCAAGTCAACTCCAACTTTTCATCCGAAACAACTTTATTATAACCGCGATATATATGCGTACTCTTTATTGTTACTGGGGAACCTTTTATATTCCACAATATTACCATCAGCGATTAATCATTCTAAAAACACAATTCTCCTGAAACTACCTCGGTTTAATAACCGATGACCCAGATCAGTTAACTTTGAAAATGCTGACGAAGCAGCATGTTGTAGATGATCTTAATGGCCAAAAGTTTGATGATAAAGAAATGAGTGTTAGGACCGCTCGATAGAAAATTTAGTACCGAAAAGCGGATTATGCGAAACTATGAAGAAAGCCGTGGACAAATCACAAAGAATAAGTTTGCCTTCAAAGAATCCAAATGATTCTGTGCCTGCTGAAATTGTTAGCAAACATCTTATTTCTCATTCTAAACCTTCACAGACAAATCTTCTTCATCATCCATTGATATTAGAAATTCTAAGATATTCTCGTATGTTCTATTATAAATATCCTCCATATTTCTGGCGATATTTTCACAACTATTCTTATCTGAGATCATTTATCTCTCCGTAATATCTGCAACATAAAAGAAACTGTGTTAGTTTCTAAATTCTGAAACCTTCGAGTTTAATATATGAATGTTTTGAAGTAGTGTTGGGAACTGAAGCATGGATTAGTATAATATAATGACACTTGATCAACGTCATTATATTACAGTAAGTCATGCTGAGTTTCTAATGAAGCATGATGATTCACAGTACCGTCATCATGTTCCATTTACACGACTCTTACATTCTATCTAATCTCTAAACATATCAAGAGAATATTTTTCTGGATGACTCGGTCTTCTCCAGGGTATTCTGGTAATTTAACAAATCAAAATCGTTCTATTACCATTTTCTTCTTAGAGCATTAGCTATGTTCATTCTGAATTTCATATCTACGAATTCCGGACCATTACTCACTTGACTCGAAGTCGGGAAGAGAAAACGAAAGCATGAAGCTCCAAAAAATAATGAAGAATATAAACTCCGATAATAACCCCGAAATTACAAACCGTGTATATCAATGCAGATAGCAATATAGAGATACGGGAGAATTAGAAACACTATAAACACAAGAGTATAGTAGAAGTAAATAGATTCTTCTTGTGGTAGATGAAAAAGAAGAATGACAGATATAAAAGTTAGGAGTATATCAAAAATTAGGACTGGATGGAGCATATTGATGAATGCTTTAAAGTAAGAATCAAGGGAGAAAGAATAGAAGGTGTGAGTCGTGAAAAATAAGGAAACGAAGGGGTGAATTTATAGTGAAATATCTGACAGAGCAATCGAAACAGATTACGTAAGATTCTCTTGATTTCCTTAATCACCAAAGAACCAAATCTTGTTACGTAAGATTCTCTTTAAATCCCTTAAATCCCGGAAATCAATCATAACTACGTCATCGGTTAAGACGAATATATTTTACTCATCTCACTCTTTTACGATAGTCTCATTTATATTCTTCGCATAATCGAATCGTTTTATCTACATTACTCAATGATGATAAAACTCCATTATCATCTTATATTTGTCATGAAAACCTTCTTATTGTTATTCATAACTACCTCTATCAAATTTCGGGGACGAAATTTCTTTAACGGGTAGGTACTGTAATGACCCGGAATTTTCCGACCAAATTATACTTATGAGATTAATATTTACATAAATTAAACCATACCAACATGATAAGCAATCCAAATTGTTGAGACTTGTGTTTTTGAATAGAGTTTTACACAACGTTTGACCATCCAATATGACTGATGATATCACGAACTATATAACATACGATAACTATACGTTTGTGTATATATATGTATTTATATATATTTAACATGATCTAAGGATGGTTTAACATCTCATTGTGTACTAATGACAATGAGTTATAGGTATATTTTGAAACTACTAACTTAAGTTTTCAAAACGATAACTATACGTAACATTCTTTGATATATATACTTATAATATATAATGCTTATACACGTATCGTATATATAAAGTATTTAATCACTTTTTAAGGACTTAAATACATAAAACAATATAAGTATATTCACAAAATATAGCTATATTTGAATTCTCGTTTCGTTTCCTCAAGATTTCTATACGTATATCTAGGGTATATGTACCCGTATCATATCCAGCTTCTATACGTATTTACTATTGGTATATACACATCAAATCAACATTATTACTGCCCTAGATATGAGGTAACTAGAATTTGTCAAGTAGTATGAATTATTAGTAAGAAAATAAAATTAGGAATCCTTTTCTTTCTTTATAAACTAAAAACGTTCTTATAAATGAACACCATTTCTTCACTCCATTTTCTCATACCTACACCCTCATTTCTCTCTCAAAATACTCCTAACTTAATACTTGATCATCTCCAAGCATTTTCCCCATCATTTAGCTTCAATTACAAGCCTTAAACACCATAAGAAAACTCTTTCAAGAACATATCAAAATAACCACCCATTTGAAGAAGTTTACTTCCAACCTTTTGATCTAACTCCACCACTCTTTGATTCCAAGATTATTTCTTATCTTTTGCAGTAACTTTGTCCAAGTAACTTAAGGTAGTAACCTTGTTCATAATCTTATTCAATTCATATTCATATAGCTATCTTATTTTGTGGTATAAAATTTTAACAACAAAAACATAGTTTGAATGATTTCAAACTTATTCGCAAACTAAATAGATCCTTCTAACTTGACTTTTAAAACACTTCAAGACCTGTAATATATCATAATGATATGCTAACCTAACAAGATATAACTTGGTTTTACAAAGAACATCTTAAAAACTGAATCTACGTCGTCGGAGTGCAACCGGGGGCTGTTTTGGGTAGGATAATTAAAAACCATCTTGAACTTTGAATTGGAAGTTCATGTTCTGGAAAAATGATATTTCTTATGAATATGTTAACACATAAAAATTTCATGGTTTAACTCAAAGTGTAAGTATTTTTAGAAAAATGATCATTAAATGTTGTTTTTATGATGGAAAATGATCACTTTCATATGTTTCACCAAAGTTTGACCTATAACCTATGATTTCGAATACAAACTAAGGTATTTTCAGTTCATATTCTTAAAATTTGACTCGATCCAAGGAAGTGGCAAGTTGAACCAACAAAAACGGAGTTGTAATGAAGAAACTACGACTAAAACAAGATTGGGTATCCGAAGCTAGTTTAGCTACGAAAATATTTGGAGAAAAAGTAAATTAATCATATCTTTTCTAATTAATATGATATTTTATATATAATTACTTATGATTTGATTTTATATATTTCAGGACCACCCGTAAACAACACGAGAAGATTAATCATAAGACCTCATGATTGTACGCAACACGTCATTTGACAACACGGTACTTTATGTACGCAACACGTCATTTGACAACATGGTACCATGGGTCGAGATTAATTCTGATCAATACGAATACGATGGAGTCTTTATTTATTTTATTTAAGCAACTAATTGTAGACCACTAACATCGGACTGCTAACTACGGACTAAAAAAAATATTAAAAGTATATATATATGTAACGATTACTTAAAAAAAGAAAATATGTTGATATATTATATATATGGTTAGGTTCGTGATATCTATCGGAGACCAAGTCGAATTAAATACCTTCAAGGCAAAAGTGAGTTTCATTTGCTCCCTTTTATATATATTTTTGGGACTGAGAATACATGCGCTGTTTTTATAAATGCTTTACGAAATAGGCACAAGTACTAAAACTAATTCTATGTGGGTTTAAACCAGAAATATACCCTTAGCTTGGTAATATTAAACTACTTGTCTATGTACGGTAGGCGCGAATCCTAAAGATAGATCTATTGGGCCTGACAAACCCCATCCTGACTATGGGATGCTTTAGTACTTCGAGGTTATTTTAAACACACCTGATCTGGTGTACTTCAGAGGGTAAAACATGAACGTTAAGGCTTGTTACCGGGTGCCTACAACTTATAGAATACTTTTATACACTTGCGAGTGTACATATATTTATAAACGGAAATCTTGTGGTCTATTAATATATTGAAATGATTGTTATGATAAACCTATGAACTCACCAACCTTTTGGTTGACACTTTAAAGCATGTTTATTCTCAGGTATTAAAGAAATCTTACGTTGTGCATTAGCTCATTTTAAGGATATTACTTGGAGTCATTCATGGCATATTTTGAAAGACGTTGCATTCGAGTCATTGAGTTCATCAAGATTATTATTAAGTCAATTATAGTTGGATATATTATGAAATGGTGTGCATACCGTCAATTTTCGTTGTAAAGAAAGCTGGTCTTTTAAAAACGAATGCAATGTTTGTAAAATGTATCATATAGAGGTCAAATACCTCGTGATGTAATCAACTATTGTGAATCGTTTATAATGTATATGAACGGGTCCTTTCATTATAGTAATACCAAAATATTATTTGTAATGGTAAAAAAATGATAATAATGATAATACATAAAGTTACTAATATTAAAGATAGTAATGTTGTTAATAATAATTTTAATGATAGTTTTTAATTATAAATCTTATAATGATGATATCAGTAGTTTTTGATATAATAAATAATTTAATAATAATGGTAGTGAAAAATAATAATTTTTGATATTAGTACTTAATTCTTAATAATAATAATATTAATAATAATAATAATAATAATAATAATAATAATAATAATAATAATAATAATAATAATAATAATAATAATAATAATAATAATAATAATAATCATATTCTTAATACTAATAATAATCATACCTATATTAATAATAATAATAATAATACTTTTAATACGTAACAATATTACTTAATAATATCTAAAATGATAATAATAAAAATCATATTATTAATATAGCGATAATAGTAATTAATAATGATTTTGTAATCACTAATAATCCTAATAATGGTTATGATAATTATAATTATGATGATAATAATTATAATTATAATATTCGTAATAATTATAATACAAGTAACAATAATGTTAATTAGCGATAACAATAATAATAATAATAATTAGTAATAATAATGATAATAACATAAAAAAAATTAGAAGACTACCTCAAGGAAATAAGCTCCAAAAAAAAATAAACGTTCCTGCCCGGGCTCGAACCCGAGACCTCTCGCATACACACACCCTCCTATAACCATCCGTCTGTTTCTGTTTTCTCTGTATAATACTTGTTTTAATTTCTATTATTCTAATACTCGTATTCTTCTCCTTCCTCAAGAATTTAATCCGTCCAGAGATCCCATAATCCTAACAACTGATACAACATCCGTCTAGGTTTTGAAATTAAAATAGAATCAAGTTATTGTGATTGTATTAAAATCACAGAAAAGAATTTTAACGAAATTAAAAGGTCTGCTGGGCAGCGTCGATGAACACAAAAAAAAATAATGATTTTGATATTGAAACGTTTTTAGACTTCGAAACCTTCACAAACTATCTTCCAAATCGTCAATAGAATACACGAGGATCGTCAATTGCCTCATAATCGTAACATATTACTCGAATTTGTTCATAGTAAATCGTTTGACTTTTTATCCGAAAACTTTGACTCTAAAATTAATCTTTGATTCCTTGAATTAAGATTTGAAACTTTGCAAGTAGAATCACGACTGGACTTAGATCACTACTGCATTTTTATTTTGTGAAGATTTAGTTGAAATCGTGTGACTGATTGAAACCTGGTATCGTCAGTGAAAGAAAAGAAAAAAAAATATTTTGATACATAACATCTTGATAATGAATACTTGCAGATATATTCTATAGATATGATGAAGAAATCGAATGTATTGTGAATGAGAGAGAGATACTAATGAGAGTGTGTATGTCGACAGCTTTGTTCACGGGTGAGGAGAAAGAACAGGAAAAATAAAGTGGAAAAAAGGTAGATAACAAACTTTGGATCCTTATTTGTGTAGTTATATATATATATAATTTATTTTTAATAATTATATTAATAATAATACTTTTAATATCATTAATAATAATATAAATAACAAGAATAATAATATTTATTAATATTAATAATGATAATGATATTAATAATAATAATAACATAAATGATAATAATAGTAAGTTGCAAAAAAAAACAATTTTTATGTATACTACTTTCAAATCTGTATGTTTTATATCGAAATAATATTAATGTTACAGATATTCATATTAATATTAATGATAATATAAATCATAATAATAAGATATAACAATTATGTTTATACCTGTAATTAGATTAAATATGTTACTATTATATATTATTATTTATGTCATATTGATAATATATTCTTTGATAACATATCTTGAATATTTATTATATATTATATTATATATGTATATATTCATTTGAATATCAACTTAATTATTTTACGTGTTATTTTAAATATTCAATTCAATTCAATTGATTAGATTATATTTATTATCTTAACTTTTTATGTATTCTTATTTATATTTACATATATATATTTATTTACAACAATTGTTCGTGAATCATTGGCATAGACAAAGGTTAAATGGATTTATAAAAATATAGTTTAAAATTTCTTAAGACTCAACTATATAAACTTTGCTTATCGTATCAAAATCATATTAAGAATAAGTTTAAATTTGGTCGAAAATTGCAGGGTCGTCACAAATGTTGGTTCTTCTCATACCAATGTTAATCATGGAATGTAATCACTGGAATCGAGGTGAAATAAGTATGTTTTATGCTTCTAATGTTGATTGGGAGTGTGAAATATACTTTGTTTTTCAGTATGGCAGATGCATTATGGGTGTGGCACTTTATTGTATTAGGTTGACTTTTTCTGGTCAACCTTTGACTTTGTGGATATGGTATTACTATGTCCATCAAGGTTATATTGAGGTGGTTAAGGAAGTTATCTTGCTGACCTTGGAGTGCTTAATTGCCCAAGCAGTAGGTAGCTGGAAGGTCAAGTTAGGGTTAAAGAGTCAATTGATGGATTTGGGATGGAGATGTAGTTACCAAGTTCAATATGTTGACTTCTTTGACTTTTTAATTTTGACCGGGTCCTTATTCATGGCAGGAAGCAGTTTGATGGCAACCAAGCTTAGCTCTTGGTTGCTAGGTGTATGGTTTAATATTTTGGTGTCTTTGGTGGCCCTTAATGTTTCCTGCACATGGTATTGAAGGTGGTTTTTTTGGTGGTTATTGGTTTTAATCGACAAATTATATAATGTTGTTAAAGGCAATGTGAAAGGAAAATGTATTTTCTATTTTTGTGGTATGTTTTTGGTGTATGTATGTAACAGGTTCATTGCATGGGGGCTTAGAATGATTCAAGATTGGGTTTTTGAATTGTGGCAAGCAATCAAGTGTAGGAAGAATGAAGATCATATGCAAGGATTGTTATTGAAAGATTTGCAGATAAAGGAAGAAGATTTTCAAGGTCAAAAGAGAATGGATTATGAAGAATTCAAGTGGCCTGTGTTGAAGAAATTAATTTCATGTTGCATTGGTTATTTCTCAGGTATAACTTGTGTATTCTATTTGGAATGTGATCTTTTGCAAGTGGATCAATTTCATTGTTGCTTGGCTTTTCTTAGTATTTTATATTGGTATTGGTGGATGTATAGATTAAGAATTTTTTCTTTTTCTAGGATTTCATCAAAATGTATAGTTTTTGGTGTTAGGATATTAGGACCCAAACAACGCTAGTAATTCTACAAGACTACTAGCCGAGTAGTGATTCTATCAAGATCACTCAAACCCACTTAATGAACGAAAGATAATAAATGCGTAAATGTAAGAACGACACAAGATATAACGTGGTTATATGCAATCGGTGTGATTGCTTTAGTCCACGGACCAACTAGAGAGTGTATGGTGTTACAAGTTTAACAAGTAATATTGAAGACCTTTTATCGAAAGTCTACTCATCCGAAGAATGTGTTGAGCGTGCGTGTCCCAAATGGTATTTGGCGGTAATCGAAGGTGGTTTAATGTTCTTGGTTAATTCATTGATATGATTGGAGTTTTGTTCAAAGTCTCCAAGTGGGAGATTTGTTAGATTATGGAGACATTTATACAAAACGAGAAGAAGAAAAAAACTGTTCCAACACTTGCACGGATTTTGCAGATTTCGGGAAGCGTGAAGCAGTCAAATGCGGCGCATCTTGACATGGATGCGGCGCATTCATAGAGCAAAATAGTCCGAGAGTTATTGATGCGGAGCATTGAGCTGATATGGCGCATCAGGGGTCAGATGCGGTGCATCACCATCTCGATGCGGCGCATCGAGTGTTGGTACATGAATCTGGAACGTGAAAAGCAAGTGATGCGGCGCATCACACATCAGATGCGGCGCATCTGGTGTCTGGCAGCAAGTTGGCAAGTTGCAACCTTTACATCCGAGCATGCTTTGGCCTCCTTTCACTTTAGGTGCAAAGTTAATCACTTTACACCTAAAATTAGGGCTGTGATCATGCCATTACAAGGTGGAAAGCATGGCTAGTTGGTAAACAAGATGATTACTTATCATGATGAAGATTCCTAGCTAGTTGTCATGGTGTTCTTGTTTTCTCCTATATATAGAACTCATTGTATGCAATTGTAACATACCAAATACAGATTCTCAGTAATAAACACTCTCTAGTTGGTCCGTGGACTAAAGCAATCACACCGATTGCATATAACCACGTTATATCTTGTGTCGTTCTTACATTTACGCATTTATTATCTTTCATTCATTAAGTGGGTTTGAGTGATCTTGATAGAATCACTACTCGGCTAGTAGTCTTGTAGAATTACTAGCATTGTTTGGGTCCTAATATCCTAACAACTGGTATTAGAGCACAAGGTTTCGTTAAGGGAACGATGGCGGAAGATGGGAAGTTTAGAATGGATTATGAAGAATTCAAGTGGCCTGTGTTGAAGAAATTAATTTCATGTTGCATAGGTTATTTCTCAGGTAAAACTTGTGTATTCTATTTGGAATGTGATCTTTTGCAAGTGGATCAATTTCATTGTTGCTTGGCTTTTCTTAGTATTTTATATTGGTATTGGTGGATGTATAGATTAAGAATTTTTTCTTTTTCTAGGATTTCATCAAAATGTATAGTTTTTGGTGTTAGGATATTAGGACCCAAACAACGCTAGTAATTCTACAAGACTACTAGCCGAGTAGTGATTCTATCAAGATCACTCAAACCCACTTAATGAACGAAAGATAATAAATGCGTAAATGTAAGAACGACACAAGATATAACGTGGTTATATGCAATCGGTGTGATTGCTTTAGTCCACGGACCAACTAGAGAGTGTATGGTGTTACAAGTTTAACAAGTAATATTGAAGACCTTTTATCGAAAGTCTACTCATCCGAAGAATGTGTTGAGCGTGCGTGTCCCAAATGGTATTTGGCGGTAATCGAATGTGGTTTAATGTTCTTGGTTAATTCATTGATATGATTGGAGTTTTGTTCAAAGTCTCCAAGTGGGAGATTTGTTAGATTATGGAGACATTTATACAAAACGAGAAGAAGAAAAAAACTGTTCCAACACTTGCACGGATTTTGCAGATTTCGGGAAGCGTGAAGCAGTCAAATGCGGCGCATCTTGACATGGATGCGGCGCATTCATAGAGCAAAATAGTCCGAGAGTTATTGATGCGGAGCATTGAGCTGATATGGCGCATCAGGGGTCAGATGCGGCGCATCACCATCTCGATGCGGCGCATCGAGTGTTGGTACATGAATCTGGAACGTGAAAAGCAAGTGATGCGGCGCATCACACATCAGATGCGGCGCATCTGGTGTCTGGCAGCAAGTTGGCAAGTTGCAACCTTTACATCCGAGCATGCTTTGGCCTCCTTTCACTTTAGGTGCAAAGTTAATCACTTTACACCTAAAATTAGGGCTGTGATCATGCCATTACAAGGTGGAAAGCATGGCTAGTTGGTAAACAAGATGATTACTTATCATGATGAAGATTCCTAGCTAGTTGTCATGGTGTTCTTGTTTTCTCCTATATATAGAACTCATTGTATGCAATTGTAACATACCAAATACAGATTCTCAGTAATAAACACTCTCTAGTTGGTCCGTGGACTAAAGCAATCACACCGATTGCATATAACCACGTTATATCTTGTGTCGTTCTTACATTTACGCATTTATTATCTTTCATTCATTAAGTGGGTTTGAGTGATCTTGATAGAATCACTACTCGGCTAGTAGTCTTGTAGAATTACTAGCATTGTTTGGGTCCTAATATCCTAACAACTGGTATCAGAGCACAAGGTTTCGTTAAGGGAACGATGGCGGAAGATGGGAAGTTTAGAATGGATTATGAAGAATTCAAGTGGCCTGTGTTGAAGAAATTAATTTCATGTTGCATAGGTTATTTCTCAGGTAAAACTTGTGTATTCTATTTGGAATGTGATCTTTTGCAAGTGGATCAATTTCATTGTTGCTTGGCTTTTCTTAGTATTTTATATTGGTATTGGTGGATGTATAGATTAAGAATTTTTTCTTTTTCTAGGATTTCATCAAAATGTATAGTTTTTGGTGTTAGGATATTAGGACCCAAACAACGCTAGTAATTCTACAAGACTACTAGCCGAGTAGTGATTCTATCAAGATCACTCAAACCCACTTAATGAACGAAAGATAATAAATGCGTAAATGTAAGAACGACACAAGATATAACGTGGTTATATGCAATCGGTGTGATTGCTTTAGTCCACGGACCAACTAGAGAGTGTATGGTGTTACAAGTTTAACAAGTAATATTGAAGACCTTTTATCGAAAGTCTACTCATCCGAAGAATGTGTTGAGCGTGCGTGTCCCAAATGGTATTTGGCGGTAATCGAATGTGGTTTAATGTTCTTGGTTAATTCATTGATATGATTGGAGTTTTGTTCAAAGTCTCCAAGTGGGAGATTTGTTAGATTATGGAGACATTTATACAAAACGAGAAGAAGAAAAAAACTGTTCCAACACTTGCACGGATTTTGCAGATTTCGGGAAGCGTGAAGCAGTCAAATGCGGCGCATCTTGACATGGATGCGGCGCATTCATAGAGCAAAATAGTCCGAGAGTTATTGATGCGGAGCATTGAGCTGATATGGCGCATCAGGGGTCAGATGCGGCGCATCACCATCTCGATGCGGCGCATCGAGTGTTGGTACATGAATCTGGAACGTGAAAAGCAAGTGATGCGGCGCATCACACATCAGATGCGGCGCATCTGGTGTCTGGCAGCAAGTTGGCAAGTTGCAACCTTTATATCCGAGCATGCTTTGGCCTCCTTTCACTTTAGGTGCAAAGTTAATCACTTTACACCTAAAATTAGGGCTGTGATCATGCCATTACAAGGTGGAAAGCATGGCTAGTTGGTAAACAAGATGATTACTTATCATGATGAAGATTCCTAGCTAGTTGTCATGGTGTTCTTGTTTTCTCCTATATATAGAACTCATTGTATGCAATTGTAACATACCAAATACAGATTCTCAGTAATAAACACTCTCTAGTTGGTCCGTGGACTAAAGCAATCACACCGATTGCATATAACCACGTTATATCTTGTGTCGTTCTTACATTTACGCATTTATTATCTTTCATTCATTAAGTGGGTTTGAGTGATCTTGATAGAATCACTACTCGGCTAGTAGTCTTGTAGAATTACTAGCATTGTTTGGGTCCTAATATCCTAACAACTGGTATCAGAGCACAAGGTTTCGTTAAGGGAACGATGGCGGAAGATGGGAAGTTTAGAATGGATTATGAAGAATTCAAGTGGCCTGTGTTGAAGAAATTAATTTCATGTTGCATAGGTTATTTCTCAGGTAAAACTTGTGTATTCTATTTGGAATGTGATCTTTTGCAAGTGGATCAATTTCATTGTTGCTTGGCTTTTCTTAGTATTTTATATTGGTATTGGTGGATGTATAGATTAAGAATTTTTTCTTTTTCTAGGATTTCATCAAAATGTATAGTTTTTGGTGTTAGGATATTAGGACCCAAACAACGCTAGTAATTCTACAAGACTACTAGCCGAGTAGTGATTCTATCAAGATCACTCAAACCCACTTAATGAACGAAAGATAATAAATGCGTAAATGTAAGAACGACACAAGATATAACGTGGTTATATGCAATCGGTGTGATTGCTTTAGTCCACGGACCAACTAGAGAGTGTATGGTGTTACAAGTTTAACAAGTAATATTGAAGACCTTTTATCGAAAGTCTACTCATCCGAAGAATGTGTTGAGCGTGCGTGTCCCAAATGGTATTTGGCGGTAATCGAATGTGGTTTAATGTTCTTGGTTAAGTCATTGATATGATTGGAGTTTTGTTCAAAGTCTCCAAGTGGGAGATTTGTTAGATTATGGAGACATTTATACAAAACGAGAAGAAGAAAAAAACTGTTCCAACACTTGCACGGATTTTGCAGATTTCGGGAAGCGTGAAGCAGTCAAATGCGGCGCATCTTGACATGGATGCGGCGCATTCATAGAGCAAAATAGTCCGAGAGTTATTGATGCGGAGCATTGAGCTGATATGGCGCATCAGGGGTCAGATGCGGCGCATCACCATCTCGATGCGGCGCATCGAGTGTTGGTACATGAATCTGGAACGTGAAAAGCAAGTGATGCGGCGCATCACACATCAGATGCGGCGCATCTGGTGTCTGGCAGCAAGTTGGCAAGTTGCAACCTTTACATCCGAGCATGCTTTGGCCTCCTTTCACTTTAGGTGCAAAGTTAACCACTTTACACCTAAAATTAGGGCTGTGATCATGCCATTACAAGGTGGAAAGCATGGCTAGTTGGTAAACAAGATGATTACTTATCATGATGAAGATTCCTAGCTAGTTGTCATGGTGTTCTTGTTTTCTCCTATATATAGAACTCATTGTATGCAATTGTAACATACCAAATACAGATTCTCAGTAATAAATACTCTCTAGTTGGTCCGTGGACTAAAGCAATCACACCGATTGCATATAACCACGTTATATCTTGTGTCGTTCTTACATTTACGCATTTATTATCTTTCGTTCATTAAGTGGGTTTGAGTGATCTTGATAGAATCACTACTCGGCTAGTAGTCTTGTAGAATTACTAGCGTTGTTTGGGTCCTAATATCCTAACATTTGGTTCATAGTATACGGGATTTTGTTAAAAGTGTTATGGGCATTCACTTCAAAAATGCCCCTCCTTTTGTATTTTTATTTTATGATCTAATAAAATTTAGCCGGGGTACCGTCCCCTTTATAAAAAAAAAATATCATTTGAGATGTAATTAAAATGCTTTATTTTATTTGAGATTGTTATAAGAAAACGTTCAAGTTATTTTTTATACTTTCAGATTAGTGCACTCTAAGTATGGATTTTATGGGATATATAATGTTGATTTACATAGCGTAATCAAGATGCTTTTACTTTCAGAATAGTGTGATTTTATGATTGCTTTGGTACAACATCTAAGGTAATTGATTGTGTGATTATATATTTAATTTGGTACAACGTTAAAGGTAATTGATTGTGTGATTATATGATTGATGTGGTTTATGATAAATATGTTTTGGGACTGGATAGTTACAGTGACATTGACAATAATAATTCCAATGATTATTTGAAGACCGATCAAATTCAAGTTGTTTAGTTGAATCTTATATTTGTTAGATGAGTGTTTGGTCAATGCGTATTAGGTCAGAATGGGTCAATTTACTCGAGAAAGGTGCAAGTCCTAATGTCTAAGGTCTGATAAGAAATTTATCATACCATAATCAGTTCTAGTTATTTTTCGTACTTGCTAAGTAATCTAATTCTAATATCAATTGTCCTTTTTCTTTAGTTGCTGTAATCTGATTATGCTCATTAATTTATTTGGGGATGGTCTGTATGAGCAGTTATTGCAGTATAATTATGTGACATTTGAGACATATGCGACATTTGAGACATCTTCATCATGCGACATGCTTTATAAGCTGGTTAGTTATTTAGCTTGATGGATTTTTAATTGTATGGGATATGTAGATTGTTTAGGTGTAAAATGGGGGGTCAACATTTTCAGGTTTTTTAAAGTGCAACCTAATGAACTCGAAATATATTTCTAAATGTATTTAGAATAAGCAAATTCTATTAGTTTTAGTCAAACAGATTCAAAAGAGGCCAGATCCTTATGGATTCTACTGGCTCATATGTTGTATGTGGCAATATGTACCCATTTACTGTTTTATTTAGTTTAGTTTATCATACTAATCTTAAATGCCAGTTTCATAATATTGTATTTACATTGTTAAATAACTTAAATTTATGCAGCTTTCAATTTGGACCCATTTAGTAGATATTGAATTTTGTTTATAAAGCACTTATTTCGAGTATGTAGTACATGAAGTTCGTTGAGTATGCAGTTTCAAATTGGAAGTATCGCGTGTTAGAACACAAATATAAGCATAAATATAAGTCTGATCAACTCCCTTAAGAGGAGTTATTTCATTTGACGGTCACGTATGTTATTTTTTGGTTTCTTTTGTTTTCACTTCACTTGCATATCAAAACATAAACAGAAAGCTTTATTCCCTTCCTTTCTTTTATAATTCAATTTATATTGTAAGCAAATAAGGGACTAATCCTACATTTGGTATTCAGAGCGGATCAAAGATCATGTTCTAGGAGATCAAAAAGGTAGCAAAGACAAGTCAAGATTAAGGCCTAAATCAGTGGGCTTGTTAACCCAGATTTTTGATCCAAGAACAGAGGGACGTAAGCAACCAGAAAAGGTTTTAATCGAAGTCTATAAACAGCAGAAGAAAGGTAGCAAAAGGTGGTTGCAGGTGATACTTTCAGCAACGTTTTACTCGATTATCAAACCTTGGTAGTGCAGAAAATTTGAAGGATGGTGAACACGAAGGATCAAGTTTTGGTCACCATCAAAAGATTGATTCAAAAGGAGAAGATACACCGTTGTAGACATAGTTGCTATAGAGATTCAAACCGAGATAGCTATGGGCGTGACCGAGGATGAGGTCGGGTGTCCGGGAAGAGCCGAGATGGTGGGGAGTCCGGGTGAGCCGAGGTGGTTTTGAACAGTTCAAACCGAGATGACTATGGGCGTGACCGGGGAAGAGGTCGGGAAGTCCGGATGAGTCGAGATGGTGTTGTCCGGGAAAGCCGCGGTAGATGTTACAAGTGTGGTGAACGATTGGTGCGGATAAACTGATTAAGGGGGTGATTGTTAGATTAATCAGTTTAGACCAAAGTTTAGTTTAATAATTTGATTTGATAATTTAGTTAGTACTTAGATTTAATTAATTGCTAGCTAAAAGGAATTGGTATTAGTCTATCAAATCCCATGGAAAATTGTAACGTGGGTTAGTGGGTAGTGTCTACCGAGTTTATAGGTTGAAATGGTTAAATAGTGGGTCAGTAATGGTTAGTGCTAGATTCTTCGGAGTATTATATAAGAACACATTGCAAGTTATTTTCATCAAAGTGAAGCAAAGATGTAGTCCATTTTCGTTATTTGCTCATTTATTTATTTTTGCAACGTATGTTATTTTCTATTAACTTTTGTGTATGAGTAATTAGGGACCTGTGTCCCAACATCCCATGCTTTTAAGTTTGTCTTATTTAACGAGGTTTTTAATTATTTTGTAGATCCAGGTCCCATGTTTTTGTCTCTTTCAGTGAGGTTTTTATTTATTTTGTAGATCCAAGTATAACATCAGGTATGTATCCTATTTCTGTATTCGCGCTTTTTTTTTTTTTTTTTGAAAGGCAAGCAATTTTTTATTATTATACAAAGAACAGTACACGAGAAAAACCTAGCAAGGAGCTAGAAAAACACGAACCTACATACGACCACAAAATTAGAACGCACACACAAACATAAGCACGACTATACTTATTAGCCAAATTGTAAAATAAAGTTATACTTCGTATCATTTACCTATTTTTTGGCCTATTGTAGATATCATTAGAAGCTTTTTGAATATGGTGATATGGAGATCTATTATGAGACTCCTTCAGTAAAGTCGGGAAGAAAAGAATCTAGTGTGTGTTTTGATAGAATATTTGTACGTAGTAATACACAACCTCCACATATTTGTCACATACTTTGTGAGTTTTTTTGCTATAGCAATGATCATTGGTAGTATAGTATCACAAGGAACTAACGAAATGGTACAAATGTTATGATATTTTGTTTTTTTTTTTTTTTTTTTTTTTTTTCCTTCCAATACGGCATATTTTATTAACCCATTAATCTAACAAAGTGCTAGAAAAGAAAAATAAGAAATTTACAAAGAATGATAATTTATACATCTATTGATCGTCTTTATTTTTAAAATTGTAGTGATAATGAAATTCTTTTAGAACATTGACTTTTATTTTATGAAATTTTAGTTATAATGTATTTTACTACGACATTTATTAAACTGTTTCGTTTAAACAAACTCGTAATTTCACGGGTCATTTCACTAGTATTCTATAAATTTTGAAACACAATATAACTATCATGATATCATCTTCTAGTATATAATATAATAATTAATAATTAATTTGTAATGAATTATGTACTTTGTTACCGAGTAAGATAGGGCTGCAAGTTAACCTTTCTCAGCCAATGGGGCTTTGCCTCATTGGTCACCATGTTAACATGGTGTTCGAGGAGACCGGGGTTCGAGTCTCGGGGGGGGGGGATTTTCGTGAATTAACTTCGTGAGCTAACCACTAACATTGCCTTTCAAAAAAAAAAAAAAAAAAAAAAAAAAAAAAAAGTTAACCTTTCTCAATGGGAATGTTGGATTAAAAAGTATGAAGATAAGGCAAAACACTTTGGGCATGATGCACCTTTTGTAACAACATCACTTTATACCTCTTCCCAATTACCTTTACTTCATCCTAAATTTATGCCGTATTCCTCTTTGGTATAACTACAATCAATAACTTAATTGCAAGTTAAATTAGAATTTAAAAATAAACAAGCATGTCAATTTCTTGAACCATTAGTTATTTTTCTTATCATACTTATAATAAAAAATAAATAATAATAATAATAATAATAATAATAATAATAATAATAATAATAATAATAATAATAATAATAATAACTAGTTTTAAACTAGCACGTTTGTGGGACTGTAAACGATTTAATATTAAACTAGTGAAATGACTAATGGAACCACGGGTTTGTTTAAACGAAACAGTTTAATGATATGTTTTACGTATTAAGTGAGTGAACGTAAATGCTAAAGTCATTTAGTTTAATGACCCGTGAAACCACAGAGTCCGACAAAAAAACTTATCAGCTGAACATTTCACCAAACACTTAAAATGCATATTAAACAATCTACATCCACTCATAAGATATAATATTGATTGTCATTTTATTTTAAAAGTGTAAATTAAAATTTAAATTTAGAATTGGTTTCCTTCTGCCAAGCTTTAATACCTTCTCGTACTCAATTCAAAATAATTAAATAAAATAATTCAAAATTATTTTATTTTAATAATTAAAATAATATTAATAAGATTTAATTATAATAATTAATTAATAAAATTTAATGTTAATTCGAAAGTATTTTGATTAATGACATCACTCATCATGCTTGGATTTTTTTTTTTGTTTTTTGATTTTTTTAACAAAAGAATTAGCCTAATAATGACATCATCATTATAGGAAAGGTAGTTGCAGGTCCATTTTCCTTTTTTTATAATGTGCGGGATTCCTACTCTGAGTAGGCTTCTTCGTGCGTGCCATTCTAGGAGTCTCTGCAGTACGAGCCTCATACAAAGCCGCGCCCCTTTAATATGATGAAGAGGGGCCGCCCTCTTTTATTTTCCGCACCAATCCTTATTTACTACTACATCTTTTTTGGGGTGTATAGCTCAGTTGGTAGAGCATTGGGCTGTTAACCTAATGGTCGCATGTTCAAGTCCTGCTATACCCAAACCTAACTTGCACTATACTATGAGTAAGGATGCGTAGTAGCGCAAAGAGCACTCTTTGGCCTTTAGATTAGAGGCGCCTCGCTGTAGTGACCCGAACTTTTCCATGTTTATATATATTAATTGAGATTGATATTTACATGATTAAATGTTTCCAACATGTTAAGCAATCAAACTTGTTAAGACTTGATTAATTGAAATATGTTTCATATAGACAATTGACCACCCAAGTTGACCGGTGATTCACGAACGTTAAAACTTGTAAAAACTATATGATGACATATATATGGATATATATATAGTTAACATGATACTATAATAAGTAAACATATCATTAAGTATATTAACAATAAACTACATATGTAAAAACAAGACTACTAACTTAATGATTTTTAAACGAGACATATATGTAACGATTATCGTTGTAAAGACATTTAATGTATATATATCATATTAAGAGATATTCATACATGATAATATCATGATAATATAATAATTTAAAATCTCATTTGATATTATAAACATTGGGTTAACAACATTTAACAAGATCGTTAACCTAAAGGTTTCAAAACAACACTTACATGTAACGACTAACGATGACTTAACGACTCAGTTAAAATGTATATATATGTAGTGTTTTAATATGTATTTATACACTTTTGAAAGACTTCAATACACTTATCAAAATACTTCTACTTAACAAAAATGCTTACAATTACATCCTCGTTCAGTTTCATCAACAATTCTTCTCGTATGCACCCGTATTCGTACTCGTACAATACACAGCTTTTAGATGTATGTACTATTAGTATATACACTCCAATGATCAGCTCTTAGCAGCCCATGTGAGTCACCTAACACATGTGGGAACCATCATTTGGCAACTAGCATGAAATATCTCATAAAATTACAAAAATATGAGTAATCATTCATGACTTATTTACATGAAAACAAAATTACATATCCTTTATATCTAATCCATACACCAACGACCAAAAACACCTACAAACATTTTCATTCTTCAATTTTCTTCATCTAATTGATCTCTCTCAAGTTCTATCTTCAAGTTCTAAGTGTTCTTCATATATTCTACAAGTTCTAGTTACATAAAATCAAGAATACTTTCAAGTTTGCTAGCTCACTTCCAATCTTGTAAGGTGATCATCCAACCTCAAGAAATCTTTGTTTCTTACAGTAGGTTATCATTCTAATACAAGGTAATAATCATATTCAAACTTTGGTTCAATTTCTATAACTATAACAATCTTATTTCAAGTGATGATCTTACTTGAACTTGTTTTCGTGTCATGATTCTGTTTCAAGAACTTCGAGCCATCCAAGGATCCGTTGAAGCTAGATCCATTTTTCTCTTTTCCAGTAGGTTTATCCAAGGAACTTAAGGTAGTAATGATGTTCATAACATCATTCGATTCATACATATAAAGCTATCTTATTCGAAGGTTTAAACTTGTAATCACTAGAACATAGTTTAGTTAATTCTAAACTTGTTCGCAAACAAAAGTTAATCCTTCTAACTTGACTTTTAAAATCAACTAAACACATGTTCTATATTTATATGATATGCTAACTTAATGATTTAAAACCTGGAAACACGAAAAACACCGTAAAACCGGATTTACCCCGTCGTAGTAACACCGCGGGCTGTTTTGGGTTAGTTAATTAAAAACTATGATAAACTTTGATTTAAAAGTTGTTATTCTGAGAAAATGATTTTTATTATGAACATGAAACTATATCCAAAAATTATGGTTAAACTCAAAGTGGAAGTATGTTTTCTAAAATGGTCATCTAGACGTCGTTCTTTCGACTGAAATGACTACCTTTACAAAAACGACTTGTAACTTATTTTTCTGACTATAAATCTATACTTTTTCTGTTTATATTCATAAAATAGAGTTCAATATGAAACCATAGCAATTTGATTCACTCAAAACGGATTTAAAATGAAGAAGTTATGGGTAAAACAAGATTGGATAATTTTTCTCATTTTAGCTACGTGAAAATTGGTAACAAATCTATTCCAACCATAACTTAATCAACTTGTATTGTATATTATGTAATCTTGAGATACCATAGACACGTATACAATGTTTCGACCTATCATGTCGACACATCTATATATATTTCGGAACAACCATAGACCCTCTATATGTAAATGTTGGAGTTAGCTATACAGGGTTGAGGTTGATTCCAAAATATATATAGTTTGAGTTGTGATCAATACTGAGATACGTATACACTGGGTCGTGGATTGATTCAAGATAATATTTATCGATTTATTTCTGTACATCTAACTGTGGACAACTAGTTGTAGGTTACTAACGAGGACAGCTGACTTAATAAACTTAAAACATCAAAATATATTAAAAGTGTTGTAAATATATTTTGAACATACTTTGATATATATGTATATATTGTTATAGGTTCGTGAATCAACCAGTGGCCAAGTCTTACTTCCCGACGAAGTAAAAATCTGTGAAAGTGAGTTATAGTCCCACTTTTAAAATCTAATATTTTTGGGATGAGAATACATGCAGGTTTTATAAATGATTTACAAAATAGACACAAGTACGTGAAACTACATTCTATGGTTGAATTATCGAAATCGAATATGCCCCTTTTTATTAAGTCTGGTAATCTAAGAATTAGGGAACAGACACCCTAATTGACGCGAATCCTAAAGATAGATCTATTGGGCCTAACAAACCCCATCCAAAGTACCGGATGCTTTAGTACTTCGAAATTTATATCATATCCGAAGGGTGTCCCGGAATGATGGGGATATTCTTATATATGCATCTTGTTAATTTCGGTTACCAGGTGTTCACCATATGAATGATTTTTATCTCTATGTATGGGATGTGTATTGAAATATGAAATCTTGTGGTCTATTGTTACGATTTGATATATATAGGTTAAACCTATAACTCACCAACATTTTTGTTGACGTTTAAAGCATGTTTATTCTCAAGTGAATACTAAGAGCTTCCGCTGTTGCATACTAAAATAAGGACAAGATTTGGAGTCCATGTTTGTATGATATTGTGTAAAAATTGCATTCAAGAAACTGATTTCGATGTAACATATTTGTATTGTAAACCATTATGTAATGGTCGTGTGTAAACAGGATATTTTAGATTATCATTATTTGATAATCTACGTAAAGCTTTTTAAACCTTTATTTATGAAATAAAGGTTATGGTTTGTTTTAAAAATGAATGCAGTCTTTGAAAAACGTCTCATATAGAGGTCAAAACCTCGCAACGAAATCAATTAATATGGAACGTTTTTAATCAATAAGAACGGGACATTTCAGTTGGTATCCGAGCGTTGGTCTTAGAGAACCAGAATTTTGCATTAGTATGTCTTATCGAGTTTGTTAGGATGCATTAGTGAGTCTGGACTTCGACCGTGTTTACTTGAAAAATGATTGCTTAACAAATTTTGTTGGAAACTATATATTTTTAACATGTGAATATTATGTGATATATTAATCTCTTAACGCGTTTGATATTATGTGATAGATGTTTACCTCTAGAACAAGTCCCATTGACTCACCTAATAATAATGAAGAGTCAAATGTAAATTGGAATGATTCGTGGACTGATTCACAAGTTCCCGAAGAGGAACCGGAAGAAGAGTCGGAACCAGAAGAAGAATCGGAACCGGATGAAGAAATAGAACCGGTGGGGGAAATAATAAAATGGTTAAGTAAAAGAAAATCCTCAACCAACCGACCAAGGTTAATTATGGTCAATGGTGTTTCCGCCAAGGAAGCAAAATATTGGGAGGATTACCAATTCTCCGATGAATCGGATTCCGACGAGAATTCCGATGATGTTATAGAAATTACCCCAACTGAATTTAAAAAGGCAAAAGAAAATAATAAGGGAAAGGGCATAAAAATAGAGAAATCTAATTCCAACCCAGATGAACTTTATATGTATCGTCAACCCCCGAAGTCCTTAAGTTGTAACAATGACCCGGGAACCTCTAAACCACCAGGTTTTTCTAAACCAATGTGGAAAACGACGGCTCGTATTAGGGGAACATCATATATCCCTAGAAACTTGGCAAAACGAACCAAAACCGAAGAAGAAGAAACAAGCGAGTTGGAATAAGATAGTTGTATTCGTGTGGTGTAATATATGTAATATAGTGTGCTTATGCTTTATGATATATGTAAAAATTGCTTGTATTAATAAGTATTTTTTTTTTTATGAATCTAACTCTTGTCTATTTTACAGTATAAAAACACAAAATGGATAGACAACCCAATATTTTAAGAGACCTACCCGGAGACATGATTGATGAAATCTTGTCTAGAGTCGGTCAGAATTCTTCAGCACAACTATTTAAGGCGAGATCAGTTTGTAAGACATTCGAAGAACGTTCCAAGAATGCCTTGGTTTATAAAAGGCTTTCGTTCGAAAGATGGGGGATATCACATTGGGAAATCCATAAGTTACGATGTGTTTACTTTGACGCATATATTGCGGGGAACCCAAATGCTATTTTACGCAATGGGTTAAGAAATTATTTTGACTCAATATATCCGAATATTGGACTTCGTGATTTAGAAAAAGCGGCTAACATGCAACATAAAGAAGCATGTTATGCTTACGGATTAGTAATGTTCGCTTCTCACCAAAGTGATAACAAGAACATCGGGCTACAACTATTAAACAAAACGTTCCCACAAGTGACGGAGTCGGTAACTGGGGTAAGAAATGAGGTTTTTAGATTGTTACGGGACTGTTGGACATTACGTAACCCTCGTCCCTTTGACGACGTTACAACACGCTGTCTTATCAACGGCCATAACGGTTATGTTCCACAAGACCAAGGATGGGAAGTAATCCTAGTAAAACCAGAATGCATGACTTGTTTCTGGATGTATGAATTACGTGTCTTTATTGCCTTTGCTGAACGACTTGTGTACTAGCTAGAATTATCTTCACAACCATCTTGTATCAAATTTATTGTGTGCTATATTTCATGCTATATGTAAAATAAGCGGTATTGTATATTTGTAAAATATTGTGTAAAAGTTTGAACGCGAAATATTATTATAATCAGTTTTTCATATAGAATTGTAGTAGTTGAATTGTATATTAGCTACTAAGTATGAACTTAACGGGTAGGTACTACCCGAATTTAAACTTATAAAACGCTAATATGAAGAAAAAGATTTTATAAATGAGTTCATATTATGCTACGAAATACTATTAACTACTCTTAATATTCTGTATGATTAACTTGTTCCATTTGACTATTTTGAAGGAAATGGCACTGACTACTCGACACACCGTGAATATGAATGAAGAGGAATTCCGTACTTTTCTAGCTTCAAACATAGCCGCAGTACAGGCTGTGCTACATACCAACAATAACCTTGGATCTAGCAGTACAGGAAATCGTGTAGGATGCACCTACAAAGAATTCACTGCCTGCAAACCTTTGGAATTTGATGGAATCGAAGGACCGATCAGATTGAAACGGTGGACTGAGAAGGTCGAATCCGTGTTTGCCATAAGTAAGTGTACTGAAGAGGACAAAGTGAAGTACGCTACGCATACCTTCACAGGTTCTGCGTTAACATGGTGGAATACCTATCTAGAGCAAGTGGGACAAGACGATGCGTACGCACTACCGTGGTCAGCATTCAAGCACTTGATGAACGAGAAGTACCGTCCCAGAACCAAGGTCAATAAGCTCAAGACAGAACTTAGAGGGTTACGAACCCAAGGATTTGATATTACCACGTACGAAAGATGATTCACAGAATTGTGCCTATTGTGTCCGGGAGCATTCGAAGATGAGGAAGAGAAGATCGACGCGTTTGTGAAAGGATTATCGGAAAGAATCCAAGAAGATATAAGTTCACACGAGCCCGCCTCCATACAACAGGCATGTAGAATGGCTCACAAACTAGTGAACCAGATTGAAGAAAGAATTAAAGAACAGACTGCTGAAGAGGCCAATGTGAAGCAAGTCAAAAGAAAGTGGGAGGAAAACGGTGATAAGAATCACCAATAAAACAACAACAGTAATTACAACAATAATCGCAACAATTATCCCAACAATCGCAATATCAATCGCAACTACAACAAACGGCCCAACAACAACAACAACAACAACAACAACAGCAACTACAACAATTATCCCAACAACAATAATAACTGCAACAACAACAACAATCAGAAGCAGCTATGCCAAAGGTGTGAAAAGTATCACTCGGGGTTCTGCACCAAATTTTGCAACAAGTGTAAAAGAAATGGTCATAGCACGGCGAAGTGTGAGGTCTACGGACCAGGGGTTAATAGAACGAAAGGAACAAATGGTGTCGGAATGAGTAATGGCGGAGCAAGTAGTGTCGGAGCAAGTTATGCCAATGTAGTTTGTTATAAATGTGGAAAACCGGGCCACATTATTAGAAATTGCCCGAACCAGGAGAACACGAATGGACAAGGCCGCGGAAGAGTTTTCAATATTAATGCGGCAGAGGTACAGGAAGACCCGAAGCTTGTTACGGGTACGTTTCTTATTGACAATAAATCTGCTTACGTTTTATTTGATTCGGGTGCGGATAGAAGCTATATGAGTAGAGATTTTTATGCTAAATTAAGTTGTCCATTGACGCCTTTGGATAGTAAATTTTTACTCGAATTAGCAAATGGTAAATTAATTTCAGCAGATAATATATGTCGGAATCGAGAAATTAAACTGGTTAGCGAAACATTTAAGATTGATTTGATACCAGTAGAGTTAGGGAGTTTTGATGTGATAATCGGTATGGACTGGTTGAAAGAAGTGAAAGTAGAGATCGTTTGTTACAAAAATGCAATTCGCATTATACGAGAAAAAGGAAAACCCTTAATGGTGTACGGAGAAAAGGGCAACACAAAGCTACATCTTATTAGTAATTTGAAGGCACAAAAACTAATAAGAAAAGGTTGCTATGCTGTTCTAGCACACGTCGAGAAAGTACAAACTGAAGAAAAGAGCATCAATGATGTTCCCATTGCAAAAGAATTTCCCGATGTATTTCCGAAAGAATTACCGGGATTACCCCCACATCGATCCGTTGAATTTCAAATAGATCTTGTACCAGGAGCTGCACCAATAGCTCGTGCTCCTTACAGACTCGCACCCAGCGAGATGAAAGAACTGCAAAGCCAATTACAAGAACTTTTAGAGCGTGGTTTCATTCGACCAAGCACATCACCGTGGGGAGCTCCTGTTTTGTTTGTCAAGAAGAAAGATGGTACATTCAGGTTGTGTATCGACTACCGAGAGTTGAACAAACTTACCATCAAGAACTGCTACCCACTACCGAGAATCAACGACTTATTTGATCAACTACAAGGCTCGTCTGTTTATTCAAAGATTGACTTACGTTCCGGGTATCATCAAATGCGGGTGAAAGAAGATGATATTCCAAAGACTGCTTTCAGAACACGTTACGGTCATTACGAGTTTATGGTCATACCGTTTGGTTTAACTAATGCACCAGTTGTGTTCATGGACCTTATGAACCGAGTGTGTGGACCATACCTTGACAAGTTTGTCATTGTTTTTATTGATGACATACTTATTTACTCAAAGAATGACCAAGAACACGGTGAACATTTGAGAAAGGTGTTAGAAGTATTGAGGAAGGAAGAATTGTACGCTAAGTTTTCAAAGTGTGCATTTTGGTTGGAAGAAGTTCAATTCATCGGTCACATAGTGAACAAAGAAGGTATTAAGGTGGATCCGGCAAAGATAGAAACTGTTGAAAAGTGGGAAACCCCGAAAACTCCGAAACACTTACGCCAGTTTTTTGGACTAGCTGGTTACTACAGAAGGTTCATCCAAGACTTTTCCAGAATAGCAAAACCCTTAACTGCATTAACGCATAAAGGGAAGAAATTTGAATGGAATGATGAACAAGAGAAAGCGTTTCAGTTATTGAAGAAAAAGCTAACTACGACACCTATATTGTCATTGCCTGAAGGGAATGATGATTTTGTGATTTATTGTGACGCATCAAAGCAAGGTCTCGGTTGTGTATTAATGCAACGAACGAAGGTGATTGCTTATGCGTCTAGACAATTGAAGATTCACGAACAAAATTATACGACGCATGATTTGGAATTAGGCGCGGTTGTTTTTGCATTAAAGACTTGGAGGCACTACTTATATGGGGTCAAAAGTATTATATATACCAACCACAAAAGTCTTCAACACATATTTAATCAGAAACAACTGAATATGAGGCAGCGTAGGTGGATTGAATTATTGAATGATTACGACTTTGAGATTCGTTACCACCCGGGAAAGGCAAATGTGGTAGCCGATGCCTTGAGCAGGAAGGACAGAGAACCCATTCGAGTAAAATCTATGAATATAATGATTCATAATAACCTTACTACTCAAATAAAGGAGGCGCAACAAGGAGTTTTAAAAGAGGGAAATTTAAAGGATGAAATACCCAAAGGATCGGAGAAGCATATTAATATTCGGGAAGACGGAACCCGGTATAGGGCTGAAAGGATTTGGGTATCAAAATTTGGAGATATGAGAGAAATGGTACTTAGAGAAGCTCATAAAACCAGATACTCAATACATCCTGGAACGGGAAAGATGTACAAGGATCTCAAGAAACATTTTTGGTGGCCGGGTATGAAAGCCGATGTTGCTAAATACGTAGGAGAATGTTTGACGTGTTCTAAGGTCAAAGCTGAGCATTAGAAACCATCAGGTCTACTTCAACAACCCGAAATCCCGGAATGGAAATGGGAAAATATTACCATGGATTTCATCACTAAATTGCCAAGGACTGCAAGTGGTTTTGATACTATTTGGGTAATAGTTGATCGTCTCACCAAATCAGCACATTTCCTGCCAATAAGAGAAGATGACAAGATGGAGAAGTTAGCACGACTGTATTTGAAGGAAGTCGTCTCCAGACATGGAATACCAATCTCTATTATCTCTGATAGGGATGGCAGATTTATTTCAAGATTCTGGCAGACATTACAACAAGCATTAGGAACTCGTCTAGACATGAGTACTGCCTATCATCCACAAACTGATGGGCAGAGCAAAAGGACGATACAAACGCTTGAAGACATGCTACGAGCATGTGTTATTGATTTCGGAAACAGTTGGGATCGACATCTACCGTTAGCAGAATTTTCCTACAACAACAACTACCATTCAAGCATTGAGATGGCGCCGTTTGAAGCAATTTATGGTAGAAAGTGCAGGTCTCCGATTTGTTGGAGTGAAGTGGGTGATAGACAAATTACGGGTCCGGAGATTATACAAGAAACTACCGAGAAGATCATCCAAATTCAACAACGGTTGAAAACCGCCCAAAGTCGACAAAAGAGCTACGCTGACATTAAAAGAAAAGATATAGAATTTGAAATTGGAGAGATGGTCATGCTTAAAGTCTCACCTTGGAAAGGCATTGTTCGATTTGGTAAACGAGGGAAATTAAATCCAAGGTATATTGGACCATTCAAGATTATTGATCGTGTCGGACCAGTAGCTTACCGACTTGAGTTACCTCAACAACTCTCGGCTGTACATAACACTTTCCACGTCTCGAATTTGAAGAAATGTTTTACTAAAGAAGATCTCACTATTCCGTTAGATGAAATCCAAATCAACAAAAAACTTCAATTCATCGAAGAATCCGTCGAAATAATGGATCGTGAGGTTAAAAGACTTAAGCAAAACAAGATACCAATTGTTAAGGTTCGATGGAATGCTCGTAGAGGACCCGAGTTCACCTGGGAGCGTGAAGATCAGATGAAGAAGAAATACCCGCATCTATTTCCAGAAGATTCGTCAACACCTTCAACAGCTTAAAATTTCGGGACGAAATTTATTTAACGGGTAGGTACTGTAGTGACTCGAACTTTTCCATGTTTATATATATTAATTGAGATTGATATTTACATGATTAAATGTTTCCAACATGTTAAGCAATCAAACTTGTTAAGACTTGATTAATTGAAATATGTTTCATATAGACAATTGACCACCCAAGTTGACCGGTGATCCCCGAACGTTAAAACTTGTAAAAACTATATGATGACATATATATGGATATATATATATAGTTAACATGATACTATGATAAGTAAACATATCATTAAGTATATTAACAATGAACTACATATGTAAAAACAAGACTACTAACTTAATGATTTTTAAACGAGACATATATGTAACGATTATCGTTGTAAAGACATTTAATGTATATATATCATATTAAGAGATATTCATACATGATAATATCATGATAATATAATAATTTAAAATCTCATTTGATATTATAAACATTGGGTTAACAACATTTAACAAGATCGTTAACCTAAAGGTTTCAAAACAACACTTACATGTAACGACTAACGATGACTTAACGACTCAGTTAAAATGTATATACATGTAGTGTTTTAATATGTATTTATACACTTTTTAAAGACTTCAATACACTTATCAAAATACTTCTACTTAACAAAAATGCTTACAATTACATCCTCGTTCAGTTTCGTCAACAATTCTACTCGTATGCACCCGTATTCGTACTCGTACAATACACAGCTTTTAGATGTATGTACTATTGGTATATACACTCCAATGATCAGCTCTTAGCAGCCCATGTGAGTCACCTAACACATGTGGGAACCATCATTTGGCAACTAGCATGAAATATCTCATAAAATTACAAAAATATGAGTAATCATTCATGACTTATTTACATGAAAACAAAATTACATATCCTTTATATCTAATCCATACACCAACGACCAAAAACACCTACAAACACTTTCATTCTTCAATTTTCTTCATCTAATTGATCTCTCTCAAGTTCTATCTTCAAGTTCTAAGTGTTCTTCATATATTCTACAAGTTCTAGTTACATAAAATCAAGAATACTTTCAAGTTTGCTAGCTCGCTTCCAATCTTGTAAGGTGATCATCCAACCTCAAGAAATCTTTGTTTCTTACAGGAGTTTATCATTCTAATACAAGGTAATAATCATATTCAAACTTTGGTTCAATTTCTATAACTATAACAATCTTATTTCAAGTGATGAACTTACTTGAACTTGTTTTCGTGTCATGATTCTGCTTCAAGAACTTCGAGCCATCCAAGGATCCGTTGAAGCTAGATCCATTTTTCTCTTTTCCAGTAGGTTTATCCAAGGAACTTAAGGTAGTAATGATGTTCATAACATCATTCGATTCATATATATAAAGCTATCTTATTCGAAGGTTTAAACTTGTAATCACTAGAACATAGTTTAGTTAATTCTAAACTTGTTCGCAAACAAAAGTTAATCCTTCTAACTTGACTTTTAAAATCAACTAAACACATGTTCTATATCTATATGATATGCTAACTTAATGATTTAAAACCTGGAAACACGAAAAACACCGTAAAACCAGATTTACGCCGTCGTAGTAACACCGCGGGCTGTTTTGGGTTAGTTAATTAAAAACTATGATAAACTTTGATTTAAAAGTTGTTATTCTGAGAAAATGATTTTTATTATGAACATGAAACTATATCCAAAAATTATGGTTAAACTCAAAGTGGAAGTATGTTTTCTAAAATGGTCATCTAGACGTCGTTCTTTCGACTGAAATGACTACCTTTACAAAAACGACTTGTAACTTATTTTTCCGACTATAAACCTATACTTTTTCTGTTTAGATTCATAAAATAGAGTTCAATATGAAACCATAGCAATTTGATTCACTCAAAACGGATTTAAAATGAAGAAGTTATGGGTAAAACAAGATTGGATAATTTTTCTCATTTTAGCTACGTGAAAATTGGTAACAAATCTATTCCAACCATAACTTAATCAACTTGTATTGTATATTATGTAATCTTGAGATACCATAGACACGTATACAATGTTTCGACCTATCATGTCGACACATCTATATATATTTCGGAACAACCATAGACACTCTATATGTGAATGTTGGAGTTAGCTATACAGGGTTGAGGTTGATTCCAAAATATATATAGTTTGAGTTGTGATCAATACTGAGATACGTATACACTGGGTCGTGGATTGATTCAAGATAATATTTATCGATTTATTTCTGTACATCTAACTGTGGACAACTAGTTGTAGGTTACTAACGAGGACAGCTGACTTAATAAACTTAAAACATCAAAATATATTAAAAGTGTTGTAAATATATTTTGAACATACTTTGATATATATGTATATATTGTTATAGGTTCGTGAATCAACCAGTGGCCAAGTCTTACTTCCCGACGAAGTAAAAATCTGTGAAAGTGAGTTATAGTCCCACTTTTAAAATCTAATATTTTTGGGATGAGAATACATGCAGGTTTTATAAATGATTTACAAAATAGACACAAGTACATGAAACTACATTCTATGGTTGAATTATCGAAATCGAATATGCCCCTTTTTATTAAGTCTGGTAATCTAAGAATTAGGGAACAGACACCCTAATTGACGCGAATCCTAAAGATAGATCTATTGGGCCTAACAAACCTCATCCAAAGTACCGGATGCTTTAGTACTTCGAAATTTATATCATATCCGAAGGGTGTCCCGGAATGATGGGGATATTCTTATATATGCATCTTGTTAATTTCGGTTACCAGGTGTTCACCATATGAATGATTTTTATCTCTATGTATGGGATGTGTATTGAAATATGAAATCTTGTGGTCTATTGTTACGATTTGATATATATATAGGTTAAACCTATAACTCACCAACATTTTTGTTGACGTTTAAAGCATGTTTATTCTCAGGTGAATACTAAGAGCTTCCGCTGTTGCATACTAAAATAAGGACAAGATTTGGAGTCCATGTTTGTATGATATTGTGTAAAAACTGCATTCAAGAAACTGATTTCGATGTAACATATTTGTATTGTAAACCATTATGTAATGGTCGTGTGTAAACAGGATATTTTAGATTATCATTATTTGATAATCTACGTAAAGCTTTTTAAACCTTTATTTATAAAATAAAGGTTATGGTTTGTTTTAAAAATGAATGCAGTGTTTGAAAAACGTCTCATATAGAGGTCAAAACCTCGCAACGAAATCAATTAATATGGAACGTTTTTAATCAATAAGAACGGGATATTTCACTCGCCGTCTTTGATTGGATGGAAACAGATATCTAAAGTGTGCAGTAAAGGATCTTTATATTATAGGTAGCCAGCCAAAGCGCTTACCTTTCATCAAAGGGGCCGTAATCCGCCTCAAGATTTTAGATTCCGTAAGTAACTCAGTGAGTGCCTTTCTAAGAAAGAAGGGCCTGGAAGAAGAAAATGAAATACGAACAACCGCGCTGGTTGTAATAGATCGACTTTCATGCTAGTTCTTTCTCCAGCATGAAATTTCATTTCAGGGAAGGACGACGTACTATGATACTTTCTGTTTTGTCGAGCCTTGCTTTGGTCTCTGGTATAGATTACTACTAATTTTTAAAATTAACATATATATATATATATATATATATATATATATATATATATATATATATATATATATATATATATATATATATATATATATATATATATATATATATATATATATATATATATATATGGTGAAAGGATCCGGAGATAATTAAGGGTGGAAAAGAACCTAGCGAACTCACATATTAATCACATCTTTGAAAAAAATAAAAATATATATATATATATTAATTAATGCATATATATAGATATAGTTTTCGAGATTAATCATCCATTGATGTCTTTTCGAGATAAAAACTCGGTTGAATTATTTGCAAAGTATAAATATGTTTTTTTAATTATTGACTAATTTTTTTATAATTCTATAGTCTTAACTAGTTGTTGAGCCCTTGCTTCGCGTCGGGGGCTCCGTTTTGAATGCGAGTTAAAAAAAAGTCTTTCCTTTTGTGGATCTATTTTGTAAAAAAAAAAAAAAATTCGACATCTAACATTGAAGTGTTGTTTCTTTTGTGAAAGTTGCTTCTTTTAGCGTTAAAGATAGTTGATCTATTTTGTAAAAAAGAATGTTTTTCGACATCTTTTGGTAGCATTGAAGTGTTGTTCCTTTTAAGAAAGTTGTTTCTTTTATCGTTGGAGACAAAAAAAAATTGTAGCACAGTAGTGGCCTATGTGGGTTCTACTATTTGAGCGCAGTGTACAAGTCGGTAAAGCATGGTGGGTGTTATTATTCAGTATTTTTGGTGTTAGTGATGGGATAAATAATAATTTAGAATATAAGTATAAAGTGAGGGGTTCGATTTGTATTGTAATGAAAGTTAGGGGGTTAAGTTTATAAAAAGTGAAAATTTAAATAGTACTATTCATAATGAATAAGACAAATTTTGTCTATTAGTTATATTAAATTTTGTCTATTAGTTATATTGTTAATATCATTGATTCTCTTAAGGCTGCTGCCTTTGCTTTTGAACTAAAGGCGGAATCGGTTGTGCTTGATGAAGGTGAATTATTACAATGGAAGGATTCTAGGAAACAATGGCTAGAAAAGGAACGTATTAAATCGGAAATGCTTAAGCAAAAGGCGCGTGTCAAGTGGATCCTAGAAGGTGATGAGAATACAAAATATTTCCACTCGATTATCCGGCGAAAAAATAATAAAAGCAAGATAAGGGGTCTTTCGATTAATGGAGTGTGGAACAATAACCCGGTTGAAATAAAAGAGGAGGTTTTTAGACATTTCAAAAAAATCTTTGAAGAACCTAACATGGCGAGACCAAGCATGGAAGATTTCAATTATCAAATGTTTTCTAGTATCGATGTCGCAAGTTTGGAAGCTCCTTTTGATGATAAGGAGATTCGGGATGCAGTTTTTGAGTGTAGTGGTACAAAAGCCCCGGGTCCGGATGGTTTCAACTTACGTTTCTACAAAAAAATTTGGGATATAATAAAAGTTGAGCTAATTGATGCGATTCGATGGTTTTGGGAGAAGGGCTAGTTTTCTCGAGGATGTAATGCATCCTTTGTTACTTTAGTGCCAAAAAAGAAGGATCCAAAATGTTTAGGTGATTTTTGTCCCATTAGTTTAATTGGGAGCTATTATAAAGTTGTGTCTAAAATCCTTTCTAACCGTTTAAAAAGGGTCGTTCCATCTCTTGTTGGTATTGAACAAAGTGCCTTTTTAAAGGGTAGATTCATTTTGGATGGTGCTCATGTTGTCAATGAGTCGATTGATTTTCTTAAGGCAAAAGGTAAGAAAGGTGTTATTTTCAAGGTTGACTTTGAGAAGGCCTTTGATAGTATCAATTGGGAATTTCTAATGGAGGTGATGAAGTGCATGGGTTTCGGTGTCAAATGGAGGAGATGGATAATGGCTTGTATAAAATCCGCAAGTATTTCCATTCTTGTAAATGGATCCCCCACAAAAGAGTTCTCTTTGGAACGTGGCATTCGTCAAGGCGACCCGCTATCTCCGTTTCTCTTTCTATTAGCTTCGGAAGGCTTGAATATCATGACAAAAGTTACAACGGCTAGAGGTTTATTTAAGGGTATTGAAGTCGGTGATGATAAAATTCTTGTTTCTCATCTACAATACGCGGATGATGTAGTGACCCGGAAATTTCTGATTAAATTTAAACCTTAATCTGTAACAACCCTCACTTTTTGACTTCTAAATTACTGAATTAACCCTATGGTTATATGTCTGACTATATGTATTAAGGGTTGTTATATACAATTAAATATTGACCGAATAGTAATTTTTAGTCAACAATGTACGCTTAAATAAATAATATATTATTAATTTATATAATTTGACATAATTTAACTAAGTATATAAACTTTGTATCACTTTTATTATTTAGTTAATGTATTATATATTTAACTATATAATAAATCCAATTATATATAAATGTAATAATATTTACAAACTTACTAAAACTATAGTTTAATAATTAAAATCATAATTATTATTAAAAATACAAAATACCGAATTATTTATTATTTTTATGCAAAATTTGTATTTATTAATTAAATAAAACAAAAATAAAAAAATAAAAATAAAATATTATTGACAAATATTCTTGGAAAAAATTAAATAAATTTGTTTATTTACATAAAAAAATCCTTAAAATAAATAATAAATAAATAAATAAATAAATAAATTACTTTTTAATTAAAAATTTTAATGGAAAAACTACTTTTATTATTTTATTTTGTGCATTATCCCATGACCTAACATTTAATACTTTTTAATTTTAAAATCCCATTAAGAATTAAATATTTGTTTTTCTTTTAATTATTTTATTCTTTTTACCTAATTTTTTCAAGTATAAATACCCCTCATTTCTCATTCAAACTCACACCAAAATTTCTCTCATTCTCTCTTTGAAGAATTACTACTAGTAAGTATTCTTTTCTTACTTTTTATTTTTTTTACTTTTCACTTTTTACTTTTTACTTTTTACTTTTTACTTTTTACTTCGGTTATTATTTTTACCGAAATATGTAAATAATGTTATAAATTATATGCAATTAAAAATAAAATAAATAACATGTATACACTATTACTATTACTAGCACCTATAACCTACTACTTATATTGTAACATAAAAATATTTTGGGATATGTATTAGAGATGTATAGATCTTCGAACTTTCTTGACGAATGGTTTCTATGAGATTCTAGGCAGAGGGTTTGGATTTCTGATTTAAAGGGTCCTATGGCTCAAGCCCCTAGATCTAAATTAGCCATTCGAAGGGAAAGGGGTGATTGGAAGCTTATCTAATACGACAAGTATCCTAAAATGGAAAACACTGATAAAAGTAGAAACTCTCTAGTCATAGAAACTTAGTAAAATAAGAAACTTTCTAAAAATGGAAACTTTATAAAAATAGTAACTTACTAGGAATAGAAACTTAGTAAAACAAACTATACTTAAACACATACTTAAACTTAAATATGGGCAAAACACTTAACTACTCTTAAATGTCAATAGGTTGACTTTCCTGCTCACTCGTTCAACTCTTTATTCCGAGGAATAACACTCTCTCTACTTACTAAGGTGAATTCATAGCCCCTCTTTAATTGCTAGCAAACTTACTTACTTTTACTTGGGATGAGACACATGCCGTTTTTACTTTTTACACGTTAGACACAAGTACCAAACTGTTAAACTATGCTATACCCGGCTATGTTCGACTAAGTCCCTACAGTGATATTTTTAATTGCTGCGGCATGCTTAATTATTGGGGTAGGCCTATCGGGAGTAACGTCCCCGATACATTTGACCAAGTCATTGTATTACTTAATAATGAAATTAAACCGACAAGGACAGACACAACTTGTCATGGGGCAAAAACTTGAACGTTTAGTCTAAATATCACGCATTGGCATAACTTTTTGATCCTGCGGGAGATCAACTTTACAAACTAAATCTTGTGGTCTAAAACAACGACAAATTTTTTGTTAAACCTATGAACTTCACTCAACCTTTTTGGTTGACACTTTAGCATGTTTTGTCTCAGGTACTGTTTGATTCAAGCTCTTATACTTACTGCTTATGTGATGCTACTTGGACATAGGATCAAGAGATATCGCATTTATTACTTCTGCATGTGAACATTTACGATATTGTTATTCCTGTCATTGTAACGATATTTCATTTTTCGCTGCGTACTCATTAAAGTTAAATTCATCATTTAGTATTGTTCTCATTTATTATAATATGTTGGTATGTTTTGATATTAGTGACGTTCCTTCCAGACCCTATTGGGAGGACGTTACAGATTGGTATCAGAGCATAACCAGGCTATTATAGAGAACCAGGATTGCATTTTTATGTGTGCCTTACTTGTTAGCTAGGGTGCCTTAGCAATCTAGGAAACTATAACCTTTCCTGCCTTAGACTTTAAAGCACTTAGGATTGCCTTGTAATCTTAAAACATATGTCTTACAATCCTATCCTAAAACTGATCAAAATCTCCTTCCTAATGTTAGGATGTCTAATTATCATCAAACGACCAAAATGAATCTTTTCAAGCCAACCGAAAAAGATATTGAAAGGTCTTCCACAGAAAGACCAGTCCAAAGTCCACCTTATGGCTTTGGTGGTCCTCCCTCACCAAATTATAGCCCAAATACTACTCTAAAGTTACATGGGTCTCCTGAATACTATCCAACCCCGAGGAATAAAGACAAAAGGAAATGTCTTGAAGAAACTGGGCCGTCAAAGAAAAGATCCCGATCTCCTTTCTACGATGAAGTTGATGCCAAGTACGAGCTCATGAATCTGTGAAAAACTACCGATGACCTAATTCGCCATATTGCAAGGATCGATTTTCAAATGAAGGAAAAAGACCTAGCGATGAAGAAGCTCATGGAGGAAAATGCTGAACTAAAGAAAGAGATAAAGTTGGTGAAGTATGAAGGTGATAGAAATACCCGATGGGGGAAGCAATCTCTCTCCTACCTAAGAGAAGATGTTGACCTTAGATTGAAGATGGAGGAAAAACGTGTGAATAATCAACTTTCTATAAGGGACCACAAGTACCATGTAATCAACAATGATGTATCTAATCTTTATGATAACATCGAGTATCTTTATGAGGAACGAAAGGAGAAGAACGACAAGTTTGAGAAGTTTATGAAGGAGGTTGAGGACGAGAAGAATAAATATGAAGACTACTTCAATCTTAATATTTCCTAGTTATTTTCTATCTATGCAAAGGCTAGGCCTTAAACTATTTCTATCCCCGAATCGTGTAATAAGAAGGCTTGTTTAAAGCCTTGTTCTTAATAAAATAAAGTGTTTCGTTTATATCATATTCATCTTTATTCCACTTATTTTTTTTTCAAACTTATGACCTATCAAGTTTATCAAACTTCTATATGTTATTGAAGATAACGGTTCGTCCACAAGCTCCTGCTACTACTTCAAACACTCACGTATCTTATGCCTTTATGCATCAGTTTGCGAACCGGAAAATATTATTGGGTTATCACAGTATACGAATTGAAATTCTTTAATCAATATCTGGTTACAAATCTCAACACGTCATACCATCATTATTACATAAATGGATGACACATCATATCTTATCATCTATTATCATGTCTATAAACTTTGTCTACCACTTATCCTAAATTTCCTCCGTAAATTACGGAAATCTTTTTGCTATAAATACGTATTCAAGGAGACGAATATATCATTCGGTATTCAATACCCATTTCATATCAAACCCTATTCCAAACATATAATATTAATTTCTCAAACTCTTCAAGCTCCCACGGCAGCGTAACCGGAACAAACGAACCAATCAGCCATCATCTATTCTGGATAAATTGGGGATGGGTTCGTAGCCGACTCAATCAATGGAGACAAGAAGAAGGTGATCCCTTCCACCAACCGAATTCACCTCTTGGCGAAGAACCTGAAGCGCTTACTGGCGAACCAGTCCGAAACACCATTTTCTCTCTTCTTTCCAGGGTAACCCGTCACGAATATATAATATCGAAGATTCTAGATCTTATTCACCCCCTTGTTCCAACCACCAATCATCCCGGAATAATAGAAGAAGTCAACGAGCTTCGCGCTCGAGTAGTGGCTCTGGAAAAATCTAGTGCGAAACCTACGAACACCAGCAGCATAACCAGCATCACCACCAGTACCATCAACATCACCACTAACAGCATCAGCTTCATCAATAACAACATTCGCATCCCCCACCTCAACAACACACTCAGTACCTCAAACATCAACATGATACGCCCCATAGATACCAAGGAATATTAGCAATAAAGAGTTAAGATGTATTGACTCATTCTTCGTGAAGAATTATATATGTATACCTTATATATATGATTTGGAACAATAATAAATCTTGTCGTACTAAGCAATTACGTGAGAATCTCAACTAGTATGTACTACTTGGTTAATTCATATCACTAATATGCTATGATGTACACCCTTCGCTAATGACTTAACAATTGTTAATCACTGCTTCAGCACAATAAACTCCATTTCATAATAAATCAAGTATAACGATGAATGTATTGATTCATAACTTCATTAGCGAAATATTTCGCAACAATTATGAAATCTCTAAGATTTTGGAGATTATTTACTCTCGTTCCAAACCGCAAATCAAATGAGTTTAATATATATTAACTCATTAAATCCATGATTATATCTGAAGAATACATATATGAACGTATATCTTCATAAAGATTGTAAAAACTGTTAATTGTGAAAATATTTTAACGGGTAGGTAATACCCGAGAAATATTTACATCTCACATAAATACACTGTACATTCTTCAATTTCGATTCATAAATCATTAATTATACTCACTGCCTTCACTGTGATACACAATCATTTTCATACAAATTTAATTACACATTCTGAAATTAACATACTAGAATTCAAGTAAAGCTTTAGCAGGTGTTATCTTCCTAAAGATCACTACATTCATGAATTATATTCATTCGTATTCTATGATGAATTATCACATCAAACCACCGAAATTATCATCAACAACGCCTATTCGTTAACCATTAGATCCGTTGACGATTACAATCAGCGTTTAATCATCTAAAAAAATAAAATTTCTTGAAACCATCTCGGATTGATAACCAATGATTCAGGTATGGTAGCATTAAATGCAGAGGAAACAAAAGAATTTTCCTCGTCATTGGAACTTAGAAATTCTGAGATATCACTGTATCTTTCGTTATAAATATCCTCTATATTTCTGAAGATATCTTTATAACTATTCTTATCAGCAATTAATTATCTCTTTGCGATATCTTTATCACATCATAAAGGAAACTGTTTTAGTTTCTATATTCTGTAAAGTTCAAGTTTAAATTATGAATGATTTGAAGTAGTGTTGGGAATTGAAGCATGAGTTAGTATAATATAATGACGTCAGGCCAACGTGATTATATTACAGCAAGTCATGCTAAATTTTTAATGGAAGATGATGATTCATAAACTTTATAATCATCATTTGACATGTTACACGACTCTTATCTATTTAAACTCTAAACATATCAAGAAAATATTTTTCTTGATAATTCGGTCTTTTTCGGATATTCTGGTAATATGACAAATCAAATCGTGCTATTACCTTTCCTTCTGCTTTGAATATCATGATCATTCGAAACTTCATACCTATGAATTATGGACCGTTACTTGCTTTACAAAAGCATGAAGCTTCGACATATAAGGGAAAATATAAATCCCGATAACAACACTGAAATTACAAACCGTGTATATCAATGCGTATAGCAATATAAAGACACGGGAGAACTAAAAACACAATAAATTCTAGAGCATAGTAGAAGTAAACAGACTCCTCTGGTGGGAGTTGGAAAAGAAGGATGATTGTGGCGATAACCAATATAATGTCAAAGACAAGAACTGGATTGAGCATATTAACAAAACTTTTGGAAGTATGAATTGAGAAAGAAAGTATATAAGTGGTGAAGATAATGAAACGGAAGAAGCTAATTTATAGCAAAAATTCCAGACACAGCAATCGAGGCAATTCACCGCCTTTAATTAAAGAAAATCCTAATTTCTGTAATTACCAGAAAATCAAATCTTATAAAGCTTTCGAAGATTTCTTTAATTCCTTGAAATCCGGAAATCAATCGTAACTACGTCAAAAGTTAAGGCAAACATTTAATTTTCTCATTTACTCTTTTACGATAGCCTCGTTTATACTCTTTCTATAATCGAATTACTTTATCCATATTATTTAATGTCGATAAAACTCTAATTCATCATTCTTGTTATAAAGAATGACGATCTCTATCAAATTTCATGACTATGATTTTCATGAACTCCTCTCTGTTTTGTCTGCCTAATATTGCAGCATAAATGCTCAAGATTTTAAATGAGCTCAATATTATTCATAACACATTTCATGTATCCAATTTACTGAAATGACTTGCATAACATCATCATTTTGAATGATCTGTGCATTAATGATAAAATGCACTTCGTAGAAGAACCTATAGAGATTATGGTTTGTATGACTTAAACGCTTGAAACAAAACAATATTCTATCCTTTGGAAAAACACGCAAGGCCCTGAACATACCTGGGAACGTGAAGACCAAATGAAACAGAAATATCCCCATCTCTTCTCAACCGCTGATGCATCCGAGAAGTCTACCTAAAACTTCGGGACGAAGTTTTTATTAACGGGGAGGTACTGTAACAACCCTCACTTTTTGACTTCTAAATTACTGAATTAACCCTATGGTTATATGTCTGACTATATGTATTAAGGGTTGTTATATACAATTAAATATTGACCGAATAGTAATTTTTAGTCAACAATGTACGCTTAAATAAATAATATATTATTAATTTATATAATTTGACATAATTTAACTAAGTATATAAACTTTGTATCACTTTTATTATTTAGTTAATGTATTATATATTTAACTATATAATAAATCCAATTATATATAAATGTAATAATATTTACAAACTTACTAAAACTATAGTTTAATAATTAAAATCATAATTATTATTAAAAATACAAAATACCGAATTATTTATTATTTTTATGCAAAATTTGTATTTATTAATTAAATAAAACAAAAATAAAAAAATAAAAAAAAAATATTATTGACAAATATTCTTGGAAAAACATTAAATAAATTTGTTTATTTACATAAAAAAAATCCTTAAAATAAATAAAAAATAAATAAATAAATAAATAAATTACTTTTTAATTAAAAATTTTAATGGAAAAACTACTTTTATTATTTTATTTTGTGCATTATCCCATGACCTAACATTTAATACTTTTTAATTTTAAAATCTCATTAAGAATTAAATATTTGTTTTTCTTTTAATTATTTTATTCTTTTTACCTAATTTTTTCAAGTATAAATACCCCTCATTTCTCATTCAAACTCACACCAAAATTTCTCTCATTCTCTCTTTGAAGAATTACTACTAGTAAGTATTCTTTTCTTACTTTTTATTTTTTTACTTTTCACTTTTTACTTTTTACTTTTTACTTTTTACTTTTTACTTTTTACTTCGATTATTATTTTTACCGAAATATGTAAATAATGTTATAAATTATATGCAATTAAAAATAAAATAAATAACATGTATACACTATTACTATTACTAGCACCTATAACCTACTACTTATATTGTAACATAAAAATATTTTGGGATATGTATTAGAGATGTATAGATCTTCGAACTTTCTTGACGAATGGTTTCTATGAGATTCTAGGCAGAGGGTTTGGATTTTCGATTTAAAGGGTCCTATGGCTCAAGCCCCTAGATCTAAATTAGCCATTCGAAGGGAAAGGGTGATTGAAAGCTTATCTAATACGACAAGTATCCTAAAATGGAAAACACTGATAAAAGTAGAAACTCTCTAGTCATAGAAACTTAGTAAAATAAGAAACTTTCTAAAAATGGAAACTTTATAAAAATAGTAACTTACTAGGAATAGAAACTTAGTAAAATAAACTATACTTAAACACATACTTAAACTTAAACATGGGCAAAACACTTAACTACTCTTAAATGTCAATAGGTTGACTTTCCTGCTCACTCGTTCAACTCTTTATTCCGAGGAATAACACTCTCTCTACTTACTAAGGTGAATTCATAGCACCTCTTTAATTGCTAGCAAACTTACTTACTTTTACTTGGGGTGAGACACATGCTGTTTTTACTTTTTACACGTTAGACACAAGTACCAAACTGTTAAACTATGCTATACCCGGCTATGTCCGACTAAGTCCCTACAGTGATATTTTTAATTGCTGCGGCATGCTTAATTATTGGGGGTAGGCCTATTGGGAGTAACGTCCCCGATACATTTGACCAAGTCATTGTATTACTTAATAATGAAATTAAACCGACAAGGACAGACACAACTTGTCATGGGGCAAAAACTTGAACGTTTAGTCTAAATATCACGCATTGGTATAACTTTTTGATCCTGCGGGAGATCAACTTTACAAACTAAATCTTGTGGTCTAAAACAACGACAAACTTTTTGTTAAACCTATGAACTTCACTCAACCTTTTTGGTTAACACTTTAGCATGTTTTGTCTCAGGTACTGTTTGATTCAAGCTCTTATACTTACTGCTTATGTGATGCTACTTGGACATAGGATCAAGAGATATCGCATTTATTACTTCTGCATGTGAACATTTACGATATTGTTATTCCTGTCATTGTAACGATATTTCATTTTCTGCTGTGTACTCATTAAAGTTAAATTCATCATTTAGTATTGTTCTCATTTATTATAATATGTTGGTATGTTTTGATATTAGTGACGTTCCTTCCAGACCCTATTGGGAGGACGTTACATAATCTTTATATGTTTTTGACACGATAAGCAAAGTCTGTTAAACTGAATCTCAAAAACTTTGAATTTCGTTCATGTATACATTTGACCTTTGGCTAATTCCGACGACTCACGAACCTTTATGTATATAAAAAAGTTTATATATATAATTATATATAATGAATTAATTATTATAAGATGACTTAAAATAACCAAAACTTGTTATTTGAATATATAGAGTATATTGACTATAATTGATTTCGAATATGATTTGTCAACGATTAAATGTATACCTTGAATTAATTGTTTCAAAATAAATAATTAATATATTTATTTAAGTAACGAAACTTAATATTTAAAATAATATTATATATATAATAGTTGAATATATATATATGATTGCAATACATAATTGATGAATATATGTATATTGTAACATATTAAAATGTATAAATATTAAATATTAAAAATATGTTATTATATATATTATAATTATTAAATATCACATAATTAATAATATGTAATATTAATTTATTAAATGTAATTATAAGTCAAAATATAGTATTATAATAATATTTCTAGTACTTTTATTATTACTATTAATATTGATATTAGTATTATTATTTTTAGTATTATTATTAGATATTAATATTAAGAGTTATTATTATAAATTATTATTATTATTATTATTATTATTATAATAATAATTAGAAAACATAACAATTTATTATCATTAATAATATTATTATGATTATTAGTATTATTACTATTATTATTAATTATTATTAGTATATTTACTTATTTAATAATACCAATTATATATAAGATATAGATACTGATATATATATATATATCGTAGATTCAATTCCAACTTTTCAAAACAACTGTACGTGATTGATTGAGAGTACAAATTATGAACAATGTTATCCAAAATCAGTTGAATGTCGTAATCTTCTTTATATTTTTTTTGTATTCATCTCTTTGGCTCGAATCTATTGTCGACTGCTTCCAAATTTATCTAACGAGTTAAGTAACTTGTGTTTATAAGGAATTTAATTGTTTTTCTCCACTCTCTATAATCTTTAAACCACCACCTCAACCCATATATTTTCTGTTTTGTCTTTGAAAACCATGGAACCAACATAATCACGTTTATCAATCCATAAACCAAACCTTTTTCTGTTAAATGTCGAAACCTAACAGACCACCACCATTCTAAGTTTGTTGGTGTT
This sequence comes from Rutidosis leptorrhynchoides, assembly GCF_046630445.1. NCBI lineage: Eukaryota > Viridiplantae > Streptophyta > Magnoliopsida > Asterales > Asteraceae > Rutidosis > Rutidosis leptorrhynchoides. Next base: position 384,320,639 of record NC_092343.1, on the reverse strand, counting down.
CCTATTCCCGGTTCCTGTCAAACAAAGACCAAACCAAAACACTCCATCGGTTGTTTCTGTTTAAGATTAGAAGAAATATGCTGCATACCTTCTGTTTTTTCTGCTCCTGTCTCGAGAACCACCATCAAAACCCACACGACCACAATCCTCTCACTCTCTCTTTTCTGTTTCCTTTACAACCATCGCAACCAACCATCATCATAACCTATAATTATACATGCTGCTAGACAAACGTCCCTACTTTTGTTTAACCTTGAAACCACCTTTCAATCACCACTTAATCGAGGTATACGATATTGTTTCTGCTTGGAACAGCTCGACAAAAAACTTGATATTTTTTTTTTATTGTTGTTTATTGCTGGTTCATCGTTGGATATATATTACTATATATACTAGAATGATCATTATAAAACGTGAGAATAATGATGATAATTGAGCTAGTAGGGCCGTTACACACTAAGTGTTCCTACTTTCGGTACCCTATATGCTCCCTTATACAGCAAATAGAAATTGTTGTTTAATGAAAATGGAGTTGCTGGATAACTTTTTCTATTTAAGTCAACATCACCACGCCCTCTTGTTTTCTCCTCTTAAACTCATTGTGTTGAACTAGTGGGACGGTGTTAGATAAATGGATTAGGCTAGTGATAGATAATGGGCCGTGACCCAGTTAATGTATGTCTATTGAGGCTGAAACGAGACAGAGGGTTTAAAACTATAAATCGTTTTTGTTTCAAGGATGACATGGAGGATTAGTTTGTAACGATGAGATTAGGATTAGATTAGGAAGATGATGATTATGATAAGAAAGACTGGATAGATGATAATGATATGATGTGTAGGGATTATATGAAATAATAAAAAAGATGATGTTGATGAGTGATCGTGATAACGATGATGATAATGTTTTCTATTTTCCTTCGGCTGCTATAGCACGTTCACCATTCTATTTCTGTTTCAATAATGAAGATGATCACTAAATTTTAATGAAGAGGAAGAAAAGGATAAACGTGAGTGAAGAAGAAGAATGAGACAGAAGAAAACAGTAGTTAAACCGATTTGGTGTGTGGATTAAACAGAAATGAGAAGTAGAACAGATGGTTTAAGCGTGTGGGTTTGAACGAGAGGTCTCAGGTTCAATTCCGGTCCGTGATATTTTTTTTAGAAGAGGAAGAAATAGGACAGAAGAAGATATAGCTTGAATAGAAATAAAATGTGAATGATAACAGAAAGATAGACCTGATCAGATGGTTAATGGAGGTGTACGGGTGAGCGAGTGGTCACGAGTTCGAGCCCGGGCATGGGCAACAATTTATTTTTAACTCTTGTGAGGTAGTACTCTCACTAATCATTATTGTTATTATTATTATACATTATTATTACTGTTATTGTTACTATTAATTATTATAATTATTATTATTATTAAGAAAATTATTATTATTATTAAGAATAATACAAGTTATATTATTATTATTATTATTATTAATATTATTATCATTAAAATAGCTTATATTATTATAAACATGAATATTATTAGTATTATTATTAAAAGTTTTGAAGTTTCATTATACTTAATATAAGTGTTATTATATTTTTACCATGATTGGGATTATTATTATTATTATCGTTACTATGAAAATAACACAATTTATTAATATTAGTATAAGTGTCATTTTATAATTAATAATACTATTATTATCATTTCTAACATAAGTATAATTATTACTATAAGTATTGTTACTATTAAAATTATTAACGTTATTATCATTTTTACTACTAGCATTATTATTATTATTACAAAATAATACATCTCTTTATTCATTATCATTAATAAAGTCATTTTACCAAACAAATACTTATACATAGAAAATATATATATAAGTATATATATATATAACAAGTGAAATAATATACAAACTTATTCGATTACAAGTATATGTATTAATATGTATAACTAATATAGGTTCGTGAATCTGAGGCCAACCATATACTTGTTCAATGTCGTTCTATGTATTTTTACTACAAAATACATTAGGTGAGTTTCATTATTCCCTTTTATATACATTTTTGGGCTGAGAATACATGCAAATGCTTTATTAACTATTTTACTATTTTTTATATGCGTGAGTTTCATTATTCCCTTTTATATACATTTTTGGGCTGAGAATACATGCAAATGCTTTATTAACTATTTTACTATTTTTTATATGCGTGAGTTTCATTAATCCATTTTTAAATGCTTTCGCAATATATATTTTTGGGACTGAGAATACATGCGCTGCTTTTATAACTGTTTTACGAAATAGACACAAGTACTTAAAACTACATTCTATGGCTGGATTATTAAACTTAATATGCCCCTTTTTAGTCTGGTAATCTAAGAATTAGGGAACAGACACCCTAATTGACGCGAATCCTAAAGATAGATCTACCGGGCCCAACAAGCCTCATCCAAAGTACCGGATGCTTTAGTACTTCGAAATTTATATCATGTCCGAAGGAGGATCCCGGAATGATGGGGATATTCTTATACGCAACTAGTTAATGTCGGTTACCAGGTGTTCAATCCATATGAATGATATTTTTATCTCTATGCATGGGACGTTTAATTATGAGAATTGGGAATATGAAATCTTGTGGTCTATTAAAATTATGAAATGATTATTTATGATAAACTAATGAACTCACCAACCTTTTGGTTGACACTTTAAAGCATGTTTATTCTCATGTATGAAAGAAATCTTCCGCTGTGCATTTGCTCACTTTAAAAGATATTACTTGGAGTCATTCATGACATATTTCAAAAGACGTTGCATTCGGGTCGTTGAGTTCATCAAGATTATTATTAATTTAATTATAGTAATATATATTACGAAATGGTATGCATGTTGTCAACTTTCGATGTAATGAAAGATTGTCTTTTCAAAAACGAATGCAATGTTTGTAAAATGTATCATATAAAGGTCAAGTACCTCGCGATGTAATCAACTGTTGTGAATCGCTTATAATCAATATGGACTTCGTCCGAATGGATTAGGACGGGTCTCTACAGTTGGTATCAGAGCGGTGGTCTTAGTGAACCAGGTCTGCATTAGTGTGTATAACTGATAAGTCGTTAGGATACATTAGTGAGTCTGGACTTCGACCGTGTATGCATGTCAAAAATTTTGCTTATCACCTTTGTCGGAAATCATCAGTTTATCATCCTTAGGAAATTACCTGCTTATCATTCTTAGTCTAGACACATCTTACTGCATTGATTGGATGAATAGTGTATAGACAAAATTCATATCTTAGCGTATCTGTTATTGTTACCTTTGTCTGACAGCTTCCGTAGATTCCTCCGTAACTGATAGGATTTTAGTATTATATATGCATATGTAAATTATGTATTGCAGGGTACTAATCTACATCCTATAATCTATTTCTTATCGAAAATCCTTCATCTGATCATACGAGATGAATCCCTCAACCAGTTCGAGTCCCTCAGATTTCGATAGCTATTCCGATAGTTATTCCGATAGTTATTCCGACAGCTATTCCGACATGGATATTCACCTAAGCTCCGAAAGCAGTGTCATCAGAATGTACCAACAAATCAACCATCCCCAATTCATCTGATGGGTTCGTAAACGACTTAATCAATGGAGACGCGAAGAAGGCGATCCTTTTCACCAACCGAATTCATCTCTTGGTGAAGAACCTGAAGCACTTACCGGCGAACCAGTCTGAAACACCATTTTCACCCTCATTTTCCGAATATCTCACTATGATTATATTCTATCTAAAATTCTAAACCTTATTCATCCACTCGTTTCGACCGACAATCATCCCGGTATAATAGAAGAAGTCAACGAGCTTCGCGCCCGAGTTGTAGCCTTGGAAAATATAGTGCAAAACGTACCAGCTTCATCAATATCACCGGCACCAACAGTATCACCAATATCAATACCAGTATCACCAACAACCCAATTTTCAACATCACACGCCTCAAAATCTCATTATGTACCTCGAGTATAATCAACGTTCTACATATCGTTCTACATCATTTATCTTCGTTCTTCATGGCTATTAAGTAATCTCTAAATGTTTTAGAGATTATGTATTCTAGTTCTAACGGTAAACCAAATGAGTTTAATATCATATTAACTCAATGAATCCATGATTACATCTGAAGAAAATATATATGTATATATGTTTTCATAAAGATTGTAATTAAAAAATTCTTTCGTACAAAGTGTTAATTGTGAAAATATTTTAACGGGTAGGTAATACCCGAGGAATATTCAGATTTCACATTAATAAGTTACAATGTACATTCTTCGAAGCTGATTCAACAGTCGTTTACTATCCTACTTACATCCACCGATATACAAATCCGTTCACCATAGAATAACCATATTCATCCAATTTCATATTTGGATTTTGATTTATGAGAATCCAACAAGTGGCATAATGAAGAAAACATTTGACAAAAAAAAAATTTGCTAGAAACAAACAAATTAACCATGAGAAAATTTTGTTAAGAATCCACGATAACAAAATCCTAGCTAACTGTGGAATAATCAACTGAGGACTACCAACAGTGGACAAGTAAAATGAATTAAAATATTGATTATAACATATGAAACTAAACAATTCTTCAAGTTTGCCACTTGATTTTCAACTTAAACCTCATTTGTATCTCGACGATTACAATCTACGTTCAAACCTTTCATGATTCTTGAAAACACCTCAATCGAGAGGATGAATTAACCGCACTTCATCTACGGAAGAAAATATTGATGCATATAGTTATGCACCTGAAAACTCTCGAAAACTGAGTAAACATCTATCACATAGCTGTGTTAATCCCTTTAGTATTATTATTACCCAACATACCTTTGCAATCCCTTTCCAATTTAGCCAATTTTGTCACAGCTCCAACAAGTCAACTTCGACTTTTCACTCGGAGTAGCTTATTATAACTCTGATATATAAGTTACCTTTCATCATCGATACCGGAAAACCGTTTATATCTCACTACATTAGCAGTAAACTTACCAGCAACATCATTGATCTTTGACTTTATGAAAAGTTATTATATTCATTGAAATCCTATCATCTACTCATCTGCATCTGATGACAAGAATTACCGTACCAAACACCGAGAATCAGCAATCAATATTTTGAAATCTCGCAGCATGTCTACATCAACAGTTATATGTAAACATATAACATTTATCTCTTAGAATTATGATCTTCCATTCTGAAATTCTGAAAAGCACCCAGTCTACAAATCATTATCTCAAATTCTGAAAAAGCTGAATACAGCAGCACAGAATGTACATGACCTTAACCGTCAAAAGTTTGATGATAAAGAATGGAGTATTAGAAACACTCAATAGAAAATTTAGTACCAAAAAGCGGATTATGCGAAACTATGAAGGAAGCCGTGGACAAATCACAAAGAATAAGTTTGACTTCAAAGAATTCAAATGATTCAATATCTGCTGAAGTCTTTAGCGAATATCTTGCTCCTTACTCTATACCCTTGCGAACAATAGTTTCCATCATCCTATGATCTTAGATATTCCAAGATATCATCGTATCTTTCATTATAAATATCCTCCATATTTCTGAAGATATTTTTATAACTATTCTTATCTGAAATCATTAAGCTCTTCGTGCTATCAGTGTTACATCATATAAAAACTGTTAGTTTCTATATTCTGTAAACTTTCGAGCTTAAAATATGAATATTATTGAAATAATGTTGGGAACTGATGCATGAGTTAGTATAATATAATGACACTTGATCAACGTGATTATATTACATTAAGTCATGCTGAGTTTCTAATGGAACGTGATGATTCACAGAACATATCATCATCACGTGCCATGTTACATAACTCTTTCATTCAAATTAACTTCTGAACATATCAAGAAAATATATTCTTGATATTTCTATTCTCAGTGATTCTGGTAATTTGACAAATCAAATCGTGCCATTACGATTTCCTTCTTAGAACATTAACAATGTTCATTCTGAAGTTTATATCTGCGAATTCTGAACCATTACAAGCGGTGTTTAATCGCAAGAAGAAGAAATGAAGGGACAAAGCTCCAAAATATAAGAGAAAATATAAAGCCCAATAACAACACGGAGGTTACAAACCGTGGATATTAATACGAATAACAATATAAAGACATGAAATAATTAAGAATAGTATTACCCCAAGGTAATAGTAGGAGTAAACAGATTCTTCTGGTGGAAGATTGGAAAGAAGGATGACAGAAATGATGATTAAGAAAACATCAAGGATTAGAACGGAATTAAGCATTTCACAATCTTTTGGATGTATGGACTAAGAAAGAAAGTATAGGAATGGTGAGAATAATGAAACGGAAGAGTTTGATTTATAATGGAAAAATCAGACAGAGTAATCGAGGCAGATCACGGTATTTAATTATAGAGATCTTAAATTCCTTATTCGCCGAAGAATCAAATCTTTTAGATTTCGAAGATTTTCTTTAAATCCATTGAATTCCGAAATTCAACCCTGACTCTGTCAAAAGTTAAGACGCACCTTATTCTCTAAATTCAACCATGACTACGTCATTTGTGACGATCGCTCCAAATCCATATGGACGAACACGTCATTCATTGATTTCATTGCGAGGTATTTGACCTCTATATGATACGTTTTGTAAACATTGCATTCTTTTGAAAAGTTACACCATAAATGAATATTTAAATCAAAGGTTTTCGACATCTTATGATTTCTACATATAGACAATCACCATAAATAATAGTTTACAACAGTATTTCCGTTGACAATGCAGTCAAAATAAGATACATGGTGACGATTTGGTGAATGCAACGTCTCCTTGAAAAATATGTCATGTAAGACTCCATGCACATAGCTTGTTTAACATCTAAGCAAACAGCGGAAGACTTCTAGGAAACCTGAGAATAAACATGCTAACAAGTGTCAACACAAAGGTTGGTGAGTTCATAGTTTTAATGTTGCGCATAATCTGTATATAAAGGTGGATCACAAGATTTCAGTTGTTTCATCTAGAAACGTTTATCAAAATATTCTACAAGATTGAGCACCCTGGTAACTAAACTTTAACGTCTATAAAATAAGTACCCTTTGTATAATCATCTTAATAATACACGCAAACCAACGTGTACGCTTCTCAAATAGCATACGTCCGTTAAAAGGCTAGTGCTCTAGCTCGGACGGGGATATCAAGCCCTATGGATCCATATACTACTACTCACGCCCACCAGTTCTTATAACCGGCGGTTACTAGTTACCAAAGCTAAGGGATTTTCGGTTCAAAATCGGTGTAGAATTTAGTATGTACTTGTATCCATTGCGTTTAAAATAAAGTGCATGTATTCTCAGCCCAAAAATATATATTGTAAAAGCAATTAAAAAGGGAGCAAATGAAACTCACGCATATAAATATTGTATATCGGTTAATAAAGCATTTGCATGTATTCTCAGCCCAAAAAAGTAGAGAGTAAAAGGGATCATATGAAACTCACACAAAATCAGTTTTAGTATTTGTATCCATTTATTAAAACAGTTTATAAAACTGCGCATGTATTCTCAGCCCGAAAATATGTATAAAAAGGGATCAATTGAACTCACTGTTTAATATTGATATACAATATTGTAGGAAAGCACGTAGACGCATCGGAGATGATAAACACGAGGTTTGATTCACAAAAATACCCCTGAACATTACCCATAATTTCCTTGGCAATAACCCATAATTTCCTTAGCTCTAGCTCGCTTGGAAACCATTTTGAAAGTTACTTGGACAGCACTCCGTCGTAATATTTTAGGTACATTTTTATTTTTGTATCGCAAAAATAATAATACTAATAATAAAAATAATAAGATTAATAATAATCTTATTAATAATAATAATAATAATAATAATAATAATAATAATAATAATAATAAATAAATACGGAGTAAAAATAAATATCTGTGTGTGTGTTTGTGTGTGATTATCATCGAGCAAAACGAGCAATTTATAGCAATCAGAGCTGAAATCTATCCCCATGCGATCGCATGGGGTTTCTTCTATATGGCCATGCGAGCGCATGGCCTCCAATTACAGCTCACATTTCTTTTGTTTTTTTGTTTGTCGACATGAATAAATAAATATATAATATATATAATTTAAATAATTAATTATATATTATATTAAATTCACATGCATAGTTGATTTGTAATTTTAGTTCCGATAAGTCGTACGTCATCACTCAACTTATGTCCCGGTTCCGGTTTTTCAAACGCATTTTCGTACGCTTAGAAAACTAGCATTTTACGTTTTGTAACACGTACACTTGTCAAAATATAGACTTAGATTATCCCTAAATTATACCTCTCAAAATATAACTTATACATTTGAGTGTTTTGGTCATTTACTTCTATAAATCATCGTCTCACTATTTTTTGAAATACATTTTAAAATAGTGTTTACTGTAGCAATTCACTGTAGCAAAGTCAATTTCACTGTAGCAAATAGTGATTTTCGAAAACACTGTAGCATTTTGGGTACTGTAGCAATTTGAAAATGTTACTATCGTTTACTAAATAACTTGAAATTATATATATGTATATATCTTTTTTAATATACATAAATCAGTTTTTAAATACACATTGGAAGTTATTTATAAATAAATTTTAATAATAAATATTTCAACTTATCATATATATTCAAATAGATATTTAAACCAATAAATTTAATGTACGGTATCAAATAATTAATACATTGTTACCTTTTCAAGTTATAGTATATATGTATCTATTTACATATAATTGTTCGCGAATCGTCGAAAATAACCGAAGGGTATTTAAATATATAAAAGTAGTTCAAAAATTTTGAGATTCAGTTTTACAGACTTTGCTTATCGTGTCGAAAATGTTAATCATACAAAGATTAAGTTTAAATTTGGTCAGAAATTTCCGGGTCATCACATCATTGGTTAATATGAACTTGCATTTCTTCATTTCACCCTTTTGCGATAGCTTCACTCGTACGCTTCACATGATCGAATCGTTTTATCTATATTAATCAATAATGATAAAACTCTAACTCATATTCATCATGAAAACATCCTTATTGTTAGCCATGACGACCTCACTCAAATTTCGGGACGAAATTTCTTTAACGGGTAGGTACTGTAGTGACCCGAAAATTTCCGATCAAATTTAAACCTTAATCTTTATATGTTTTCGACGCGATAAGCAAAGTCTGTTAAACTGAATCTCAAAAACTTTGAATTTCGTTCATGTATACATTTGACCTTTGGCTAATTCCGACGACTCACGAACCTTTATGTATATATAAAAGTTTATATATATAATTATATATAATGAATTAATTATTATAAGATGACTTAAAATAACCAAAACTTGTTATTTGAATATATAGAGTATATTGACTATAATTGATTTCGAATATGATTTGTCAACGATTAAATGTATACCTTGAATTAATTGTTTCAAAATAAATAATTAATATATTTATTTAAGTAAAGAAACTTAATATTTAAAATAATATTATATATATATAATAGTTGAATATATATATATATATATATATATATATATATATATATATATATATATATATATATATATGATTGCAATACATAATTGATGAATATATGTATATTGTAACATATTAAAATGTATAAATATTAAATATTAAAAATATGTTATTATATATATTATAATTATTAAATATCACATAATTAATAATATGTAATATTAATTTATTAAATGTAATTATAAGTCAAAATATAGTATTATAATAATATTTCTAGTACTTTTATTATTATTATTAATATTGATATTAGTATTATTATTTTTAGTATTATTATTAGATATTAATATTAAGAGTTATTATTATAAATTATTATTATTATCATTATTATTATAATAATTAGAAAACATAACAATTTATTATCATTAATAATATTATTATGATTATTAGTATTATTACTATTATTATTAATTATTATTAGTATATTTACTTATTTAATAATACCAATTATATATATAATATATATATATATATATATATATATATCGTAGATTCAATTCCAACTTTTCAAAACAAATATACGTGATTGATTGAGAGTACAAATTATGAACAATGTTATCCAAAATCAGTTGAATGTCGTAATCTTCTTTATATTTTTTTTGTATTCATCTCTTTAGCTCGAATCTATTGTCGACTGCTTCCAAATTTATCTAACGAGTTAAGTAACTTGTGTTTATAAGGAATTTAATTGTTTTTCTCCACTCTCTATAATCTTTAAACCACCACCTCAACCCATATATTTTCTGTTTTGTCTTTGAAAACCATGGAACCAACATAATCACGTTTATCAATCCATAAACCAAACCTTTGTCTGTTAAATGTCGAAACCTAACAGACCACCACCATTCGAAGTTTGTTGGTGTTCCTATTCCCGGTTCCTGTCAAACAAAGACCAAACCAAAACACCCCATCGGTTGTTTCTGTTTAAGATTAGAAGAAATATGCTGCATACCTTCTATTTTTTCTGCTCCTGTCTCGAGAACCACCATCAAAACCCACACGACCACAATCCTTTCACTCTCTCTTTTCTGTTTCCTTTACAACCATCGCAACCAAACATCATCATAACCTATAATTATACTTGCTGCTAGACGAACGTCCCTACTTTTGTTTAACCTTGAAACCACCTTTCAATCACCACTTGATCGAGGTATACGATATTGTTTCTGCTTGGAACAGCTCGACAACAAACTTGATATTTTTTTTTATTGTTGTTTATTGCTGGTTCATCGTTGGATATATATTACTATATATACTAGAATGATCATTATAAAACGTGAGAATAATGATGATAATTGAGCTAGTAGGGCTGTTACACACTAAGTGTTCCTACTTTCGGTACCCTATATGCTCCCTTATACAGCAAATAGAAATTGTTGTTTAATGAAAGTGGAGTTGCTGGATAACTTTTTATATTTAAGTCAACATCACCACCGACGGCCCTCTTGTTTTCGCCTCTTAAACTCATTGTGTTGAACTAGTGGGCCGGTGTTAGATAAATGGATTAGGCTAGTGATAGATAATGGGCCGTGACCCAGTTAATGTATGTCTATTGAGGCTGAAACGAGACAGAGGGTTTAAAACTGCAAATCGTTTCGGTTTAAAGGATGACATGGAGGATTAGTTTGTAACGATGAGATTAGGATTAGATTAGGAAGATGATGATTATGATAAGAAAGACTGGATAGATGATAATGATATGATGTGTAGGGATTATATGAAATAATGAAAAAGATGATGTTGATGAGTGATCGTGATAACGATGATGATAATGTTTTCTATTTTCCTTCGGCTGCTACTAGCACGTTCACCATTCTATTTCAGTTTCAATAATGAAGATGATCACTAAATTTTAATGAAGAGGAAGAAAACGATAAACGTGAGTGAAGAAGAAGAATGAGACAGACGAAAATAGTAGTTAAACCGATTTGGTGTGTGGATTAAACATAAATGAGAAGTAGAACAGATAGTTTAAGCGTGTGGGTTTGAACGAGAGGTCTCAGGTTCAATTCCGGTCCGTGATATTTTTTTTAGAAGAGGAAGAAATAGGACAGAAGAAGATATAGCTTGAATAGAAATAAAATGTGAATGATAACAGAAAGATAGACCTGATCAGATGGTTAATGGAGGTGTACGGGTGAGCGAGTGGTCACGAGTTCGAGCCCGGGCATGGGCAACAATTTATTTTTAACTCTTGTGAGGTAGTACTCTCACTAATCATTATTGTTATTATTATTATACATTATTATTACTGTTATTGTTACTATTAATTATTATAATTATTTTTATTATTAAGAAAATTATTATTATTATTAAGAATAATACAAGTTATATTATTATTATTATTATTATTATTATTAATATTATTATCATTAAAATAGCTTATATTATTATAAACATGAATATTATTAGTATTATTATTAAAAATTTTGAAGTTTCATTATACTTAATATAAGTGTTATTATATTTTTACCATGATTGGGATTATTATTATTATTATCGTTACTATGAAAATAATACAATTTATTAATATTAGTATAAGTGTCATTTTATAATTAATAATACTATTATTATCATTTCTAACATAAGTATAATTATTACTATAAGTATTGTTACTATTAAAATTATTAACGTTATTATCATTTTTACTACTAGCATTATTATTGTTATTTCAAAATAATACAACTCTTTATTCATTATCATTACTAAAGTCATTTTACCAAACAAATACTTATACATAGAATATATATATATATAAGTATATATATATAACAAGTGAAATAATATACAAACTTATTCGATTACAAGTATATGTATTAATATATATAACTAATATAGGTTCCTGAATCCGAGGCCAACCATATACTTGTTCAATGTCGTTCTATGTATTTTTACTACAAAATACATTAGGTGAGTTTCATTATTCCCTTTTATATACATTTTTGGGCTGAGAATACATGCAAATGCTTTATTAACTATTTTACTATTTTTTATATGCGTGAGCTTCATTATTCCCTTTTATATACATTTTTGGGCTGAGAATACATGCAAATGCTTTATTAACTATTTTACTATTTTTTATATGCGTGAGTTTCATTAATCCATTTTTAAATGCTTTCGCAATATATATTTTTGGGACTGAGAATACATGCGCTGCTTTTATAACTGTTTTACGAAATAGACACAAGTACTTAAAACTACATTCTATGGCTGGATTATTAAACCGAATATGCCCCTTTTTAGTCTGGTAATCTAAGAATTAGGGAACAGACACCCTAATTGACACGAATCCTAAAGATAGATCTATCGGGCCCAACAAGCCCCATCTAAAGTACCGGATGCTTTAGTACTTCAAAATTTATATCATGTCCGAAGGAGGATCCCGGAATGATGGGGATATTCTTATATGCCACTAGTTAATGTCGGTTACCAGGTGTTCAATCCATATGAATGATATTTTTGTCTCTATGCATGGGACGTTTAATTATGAGAATTGGGAATATGAAATCTTGTGGTCTATTAAAATTATGCAATGATTATTTATGATAAACTAATGAACTCACCAACCTTTTGGTTGACACTTTAAAGCATGTTTATTCTCAGGTATGAAAGAAACTTCCGCTGTGCATTTGCTCACTTTAAAAGATATTACTTGGAGTCATTCATGACATATTTCAAAAGACGTTGCATTCGGGTCGTTGAGTTCATCAAGATTATTATTAATTTAATTATAGTAAGATATATTGCGAAATGGTATGCATGTTGTCAACTTTCGATGTAATGAAAGATTGTCTTTTCAAAAACGAATGCAATGTTTGTAAAATGTATCATATAGAGGTCAAGTACCTCGCGATGTAATCAACTGTTGTGAATCGCTTATAATCAATATGGACTTCGTCCGGATGGATTAGGACGGGTCTCTACAGATGACACTATCTTTCTTGGTGAATGGAGTAGTGAAAATGTTATTAACTTTCAAAACCTTCTTAAATGTTTTGAGCTTACTTCGGGATTGAAAGTTAATTTTCATAAAAGTTTTCTTTTTGGAATTGGTGTTGGTGTTGGTGTTGATGAAGTTAGGAATGTTGCATCTATTCTTGGAAGTCAAGTTGGATCCTTACCGTTCACTTACCTTGGATTGCCAATTGGTGCTAAGATGAAAAACTTAAAAAATTGGAATCCGGTTATTGATAAAATCAAGGGTCGTTTGTCGAGTTGGAAAATGCGGACAATGTCTTTTGGCGGACGTTTGGTTCTTATTAAATCGGTCCTCAATAGCCTACCGTTGTATTATTTCTCTCTCTTTCGTGCCTCGCCGTGTGTGTTAAAATTACTTGAGAGGGTGAGGCGTGAGTTCTTTTGGGGCGGGACGGAGTCGGGTTCTTCAAAAATCTCTTGGGTTAAATGAGATAAAGTCGTATCTTCTTATGATTACGGGGGGTTAAATATTGGGTGTCTTAACAATAAAAATTTATCTCTCTTGGGGAAGTGGTGGTGGAGGTTTTATACCGAAGCCGACGCACTTTGGGCCAAGATCATTCGGAGCATTTATGGGCCGTGTGGTGGTTTGGGTTTGGATAGCGGTTCAATCCGTTCTCTAAATCCAAGCACCTGGCGTGATATTTTGATTGCAGGTACTGAAATTCAAGCAATGGGGATTCCCTTCAGGAATTCTTTTGTTCACTCTGTTGCTGCTACTTCTTCTGTTTCCTTCTGGGACGGCCTGTGGATCAGCGGGAGCAAACTGAGTCTTTCCTTCCCACGTTTATACAGGCTCGAATTGAATAAAGAAGCCTCGATTCACTCACGCGTTTCTGTTTCTGCTGCTGGAGCTGTTTCGTTCAGCTGGGAGTGGTGTCGAGTGCCTACTGGTCGTACTTTTGATGAACTGATCAGACTTCAAGATTTAATTGCAGGTTTTGAATTCAGCAATTCATCTGACTTTTGGTCGTGGTCGCTAGCAAACAACGGATTTTTCAGTGTTAAAAAACTTGCTGCTGTCATTGATGATGCTTCACCGTCGGGTACAGTCGCTGCATCTCAAACTATGCGAAACAATCTCGTCCCTAAAAAGCTTGAGGTTTTTTCTTGGAGGGCTACTCAAAAACGTATCCCGACAAGGATTGAACTCGATAAAAGGGGGGTGGACTTGCATAGTGTTAGATGTCCAATTTGTGATGATAGTGTGGAATCCGTGGAACATGCTTTCATTTTTTTGTAAAAAAGCACATGATCTTTGGTCCCGGGTTTTTGCTTGGTGGGGCATCGGTAACTTCTCAAACCTTAGTATGAATGAATTACTTCGTGGAAATTGTCCGGTATCATCCTCAAGCCTTGGAAGAAAGATTTGGCAAGCGGTCGAGTGGACTTGTGCGTATTATATTTGGCGTCATAGAAACAAGACGGTTTTTCGTGGTGAAACTGGGAATATTCCGGTTGTCTTCAATGAAATCCAAGTAAAGTCTTTTGATTGGATATCACTTCGTTTGAAGAAAAAGAAATTAGATTGGCTCACGTGGCTTAACGATCCTAGTGTATATCTAAAGTTAAATTAGTTTTCTTTCTGTTTTGTAGTCTTTTGTAATCGGGTTTGCTCCCTTTGCAACCCATGTCGTGATTATGCTTTGGTTTGGCCTCCTTTTTGGTTGCCACTGTTGTAATATTCTCTTAAGTAATATAGTTTTGCTGCTTTTAAAAAAAAAAAAATAAAAAAATTCCTTACGATAGTTAAATATAAATAAAAAAATATGAAAGTAATTTGTATTTGATTTTCTTTTGGAATTACGTTCATTTCATCATCTTTCCGTTGGGGAGGAAAAAGAGGTCCATGGGGCAGCGTGGTCATTTCCCTTTCCCACCTGTCAAAAACCTATACTCACTCCATCTCTACATATACATACACCTCTCTGTATCTATCTATATATAAACACTATACACACTGCGTGTATTATCCTCTCTCTCGCAGACACATAATCATCAGTGGGCCCTACAACCCTTCATAACACTCACCACCCCCAAAAAAAACCACAATACACACACTAAAAACACCACCCCAAAACACACACAATAAAGCACAAAATCACAATTAGAGAATTAAAGAGAGAAATTTATTATTTCTGGTTAAAAAAAACAAAAAAAACAAATGACTACAAGTATTGAAAATCCAACAACAGCAGCTGTATCAACACAGAGGCTGCAATCAAGTGAACAATTGCAAACATTGATGCAAGCTGGACAAATTTCAGGTACTTATAGTTTTAATGGATTGATGACGAAAGAAGATGAAGAGATGTCTAGATCTGCACTTTCTACTTTTAAAGCTAAAGAAGAAGAAATTGAAAAAAAGAAATTGGAAGTTAGGGAAAGGGTTCAAGCTCAATTAGGACGAATTGAAGAAGAAACTAGACGTTTGGCTACGATTCGTGAGGTTTGATTCTTGTTTTTGTTATTTAATTTGATGAATTTGGTTATATTATGAGGTTGGTTGTGTTTTGGGGGAAAAATTAGGGTTTTTGTTTGTGGTTTTGTAAATTAGAAATTGAAACGTGGAATGTGTTTTTCATATGATGAATTTTGATTCTTTGTTGAAGGATTTGTTTGATTTTGCAGTTTTTAATAGTAATTTTTGGATGAAATGAAATTAGGGTTTTTTACTTATTTTGTTTTGCTGTATAGAAATTGAATTAGGGTTTTTTAATTTAGTTTTGAAGGATTTATTTGATTTTGCTAGTGTTTGAAGCTGAATTTGTATTAAATGAACTTAGGGTTTATATATTAAGTGATTTTTTTTTTGTTGTAATTTTCTGTGAATAATTACGGTTATATAATATAAAAAAATTGTTTTTGGGGAATAACATTTTTTTGGTTATGGTGTGTTCACAAGGAAGGAATCTGTACATTTTTTTTTTATTTTTTTTCTGAGTTTTGAGAAGCATAAGTGGGTGTTTTTATGTATGGTTTAGGGAAATGTGAATTTAGATGTTTTTCTCAAAAAATTGAAACAATTAGGTTTCAATTTTGACTTCTTAAATATTGAATCTTTTGAGTAAAACTACAGGGTATTAGAATTTCATTTAGTTTTAGGACTTTGATTACTACATACATGTCTTTTTTTTCATGTAAAATTCAATTCAATTGAAAAAACCCTTATGTGATAGATCTACTTGAAACTAATATTATTGTTTCTTATACTAAAATAATCAGTTGCTTTAAAGTTTTGAGTCACCTAAATTATGACTACATGTTGATTGTTAATTACTTGAATCTTGTTATATGATATATTAAACATAAATAAATAGTCATGTAAAAAATATGAATACTATATGGTTGGTAAAGATGGGTCATCAAATTGGTAACCTATCATATCTGTACATTGCTTAGAATTTGTAACTGGAATTTTACTTTCACATTTTTTATCACTATATTTTTTCTTGAAACTACATTAATTTTTTTTTTTGGTCTGTTCCTAGATTTTAGCTGTATATATTGTTGTAGTATACAAGTCTTTATTAAAAAATGGTGGGGTCATAAAGTAGTTATGAACTTAAGAAATAATCAAGTCTTTATGAAGTTACATTGTGCAAGAATGGATCTTTATTACACTTGGTAGTTGGCATGTGGTGTACTTCCCCTATCATTAAGTGCTCAAATGATTGGACAAATCGAGCTCGTAATCCAGTTGAGTCAAGATGTCAAATGGGCATTTTGGTAAATTATCTGAAACTAAATTATGGGGTGTATTATCAGGAACTTGAAGCGTTAACCGACCCAATGAAGAAAGAAGTTACAGTTGTTCGTAAGAAGATCGATTCTGTTAACAAAGAGTTGAAGCCGCTAGGTCAGACCTGTCAGAAGAAGGTAAAAAAAACGCCTTTTTCGGACACTCGAATTTCAAGTTTTGGTTACTAGATTTGTTTCTTAATTGGCGTTTTGTTTTAACAGGAGAGAGAGTACAAGGAAGCCCTAGATGCTTTCAATGAAAAGAACAAAGAGAAAGTACAACTCATTACCAGGTTGATGGAGGTTGGTCTCAAGTTTAATGTCTATTTATGTTACAAAAATATAAAAAATTATATTCCTATGCAGTTTGTAGACTAGCCCGTCCCGACTCGCCCAAGAACGCCTTAAAATTCAGTCAACGCTAAAATGTCGGGTCAAAGTTAGCCGAGTCGGTCAAAGTCAGCCGAGTCGGTCAAAGTCTATCAAAGTTGGGTCAAAAATTTTATATTTTTTAAAATTTGATTTTGTGACTGGAGGGTGCGCCTAATGCACAATTCACCCGGTAACTGGTCTCGCACTCGGGGAGCTTGATTATCCGAGGTTTACCCCTCAATGGGGAGACAATGTGCTTGTTCATAAAGGGGTTTCCTCACTAATTCAAAAACAAAAAAAATGTTTGATATATTTATGTGTAATATATATATATATATATATATATATATATATATCTTTTAATTTATTTATCCTTGACTGACCCCTAGAGCTTGAAGTAAATTTCAGGCAGGATTTAAAACCCATGAAAATTTGATTTTACCATTTTCATGGCGTCTCTATTTTTATTTTATTTTTATTCAATTTTATTTAATTTCTTTGTTTAGTTTAATTTTTAATTCTTTTTATTCTTAAAATAAAAATTTTCTACTTTTCGGCCGGAGGTCCACTCGGAAGCAATCTCTCTATCCGTTAGAGGAAGGATCGTCTACATCTCACCTCCCCCATACACCACCTATGTGGTTTTGGGTTTTGTTGTTGTTGTGTTGTTAATTTATTTATCATTTAAAGTCAATGTTTGTTCCGTCTCGTGCCCAAGATCCTGACCGACTCGTCCTAACTCGCGACCTTTAGAACCTTGCTTTCATATGGACATAACTAACACATTTAATTAATGTGGGTGTAATAATTATTAAGCAGTTGGTAGGCGAAAGTGAGAAGATGAGGATGAAGAAATTGGAAGAACTGAGCAAGAGTGTCGAAACGGTACAATAATTTGATGATAAAATGATGAATATGATGATGATGATGGGCTTAATCTAATTAGGTTTGTGTGATGTATGTTATTAAAAAAGAAGATACTTTCCCCTTCTTAATATGTTTCTTATATATGGGTCGTCTCGGTTTGGTTGATATTTGTTTGCGTTTTTCATTTGTGTCAGTTTGAGTAGTCGTTAACGGTGTTTGTATTTGCTGATCTAGGTAGACTAGGTTTGGAAATACCTCTGTAAAAACAAGTCTGTAACTAAAATCATGTCAAAAAACCTTTCTATTCCGGTTTTGCTTCTTTACACTACTACCAAATCTTGAGCACTAGTGTTTTACCAACTTGTTCAAGATTTAATAATTATATCTTTGTTTATCCAATTCCAATTTGTATAATGAAGTTTGAAGTTTGAATTGCATTTGTGGATTTTGGGAAATGTTGTGAACTTCTTGAATTCATACGAATCGAAGGTCTCGAATCAACTTGAAGACGTCGAGTTAAGAATCAGTCTTGAAACTGAAAAGAATTGAACTTTTATTGATATTAACTAATTGATAGTTCAAGATTACAAGAGGAAAGAGGAAGAAGAATGTGTTGCACACAAAACAAATCAATAGCTAACTATTACATAAAGTGAACTAGTATTTACCTAATGAACCAACCCATCTCATTCTATTAATAGGTTTCTACGTTTAAGATAAGATGGTGGTTTATTTGGATGGTTGAGAATTGGAGTAAGTTTTGAGTGGTTTAAATGATCATTACAGGGTGGTGGTGGTAGTACTGGATCAAATTATTGCTCGACTGATACCTGCCATAGGCCCATAGATTTGTGCATAATGACAACTGTGTTTGCCTACTTCTCAATTCTATTGAGTGACCACTTTCTTCATTGTTTTATTTCCTTTAACAAAGTGATGGACCTTGGCCAAACACATCTTAAAATATACATGCTGAGGTTAGCATTGCTTGTTATAAACGTTTTTGTGAAAATATCATGTGTTATCGGTTGCTATGGACAATTAGACTCCCTGTTGTAAAAGTAGGCCGTGTCGGCCGACTCGGCCGTTTTTAAAAATTAGTTTATCCCGAGTAGCGAAAAAACAACTTAAAAGTCGATCAACGCTAAAATGTCAGGTCAAAGCTGGTTTGGATCGGGTTTAAGTAGGTTAAAGGGTAAAACAATTATATTTTTAGGTTGTAGTTTGTGTGTCATGAATAAAAAATATTTTGTTAGTCATGTCGGTAATTTCTCACAAATGATGAACACACAAACTAAATGATAAAATTCACTGTCACGTCATTAAAACTTGATGATGTCATCAGATGACAATTTTTTTAGGATTTATAAATAATACATGTTCATTATAAATAATACATGTTCATTATACATACAAAATAAACAATAAATACAAAAAAAGGTTAGATCCACCAACATTTTCTCTTTATCTGTCTTTGTCTTTCTGAAGACTAACAAAAGATCGACGGTGCTATAGGTTAATATCAAAAACATGATGAAGATATTGTGGAGTGAGTAAGATTAGAACAGACGGAAACTGGTTGAAGGATTTCGCGAACAAGGAAGAAGATCTTGCGTGCACGAGATGAGTTGGGTTTTGGCCTAACACGTCTAGCAGACCACGAGAAAAGGCTCGCAGTTCATGAGGACCCTCTCATAGATCGCGAGGCAGCTTTGTGCCGAATCTCAAATCAGTTTAGGAAACATTTTCTATTCTTCCTATATATTGTAACCCAAGCCTCCCGTAATTCTGTGTAAAAAAAAGAATAAGAAAAAAAAATTCTTGTTTGCGCCCATGAACTAAACCCCTTTCCATGTGGTTGGTGTGAGATATAACCACATATCAAAGACTAATCATTCGCACCTTTCAAAAAAAAAAAAAAAGACTAATCATTCGCAGAGGTCTTTAGTACACCCGAGAAAAATAATTGTGACAGAAAGGACATTGAAAAGAAAGAGTCCAATGTTATGTTTGTACAAATATAGTCGTGTTATTGATATAATGATGCTTGTTTCATTGTTTTTTGAATATAAACAAGTTTCGAGGATACTCGCGCTTCGCTGCAGTCGAAGTGCGATTGATCATGTAAGAGCTCGGCGATTTTCGTAAAGAAAAAAAAGAATCTGAAAAAAAGCTCATGTAACTCAAACTCACGACCATCAGTACCCATGTGAGGCGCCTAACCATCCGTCCATTAATGAGGCGCCTACCCATGTGAGGCGCCTAACCATCCGTCTATTAATGCTTTTATGTTTCTAATACGATTATATTTATTGATGATTTAATCGGATTTTAAGTTTTTTCAGTCAAAAAAGGGCAGCCAGGTTTTGAACCCACAAATATTAAGTTGATAAGCGTTCACATGACCACTCATTCAAAATTGCCGAACCTGGGGCACTTAGCACCAAAACACGGCTCCTGACTACTCAGGCACATGTGCATCCGATAAAATAACGAAAGTAAATGTATTTAAGTACTTAAAAACGGCCTTCTCAAATCAAAATTGAATTGGATTGTATGTTCATTCATTCTCACTTTTAATATAAGAAATAAATATATAAAGTTCATTTATAAATTTGAAAAAGATATTTGGTATTGGAATATGGTTGACAGTTAGGAGTGCTACTACAACTACCAGATGACATGTGTAAGTGCTGGCAGAAGACAAGCTTCAGGACAACATTCCTACGTTACTTTTAATTTAAAATTTTTTTTTTTTTGGACAAAAAAACGAAAACTTTATAACAATTCTCGTCTCGGAAAGGGACAAGAAAACAACGATACTGTTGGTTGAATGTTGGTTAATGCACTAAACGATAAACTTAAGTATGATTAACCAAAGAATATGTTTTGATGATGACACACATACATATGCATAAGTAATGACTGACATCTTAACATAAAACACGCAAGGTCACTAAACCATACTTTATCTTGCAAGCGACCAAGTCAAACATAGGTTAAAGAATGAATTTAAAAGTTCATCTAAACACACGGTCGAGGTACGGTCGACCGCATAGTCAACCGTGAAACCCCAAACTGAATTGCAAGGCAGTTTTGTGAAAACAAGTTGCACGGTCGCCACCACGGTCAACCGCAGTGCGACCGAGTTTTCTCTGTTACCATTTTCGACCAAATAAAGTTTGACTAGTTCCCAACATCTATAATTCATGAAACCTTTCTCAACATGCTTAGAATAGATGCCTTCTCCATACTCAATTGAGTTTTGGTCATAAAAACACTAATTGTGATTAATTACGCCTAATGACATTTTAATGACAAATTAACCAAGATTATGCATAACACATAAGTGTTAATCAACAACTTGTGATCTTAATTCTTATCTAGATATTCTTAGTATGATCACCAAGTACCAACACACTTAAGCCAATATCACTAGAACAATAATTGCTATTAGAAATGACTTAGTGATTAATTAAGGCTAAATGAGGAACAATGCTCTCAAGGTTAACTAGTAACGACTTGTAATCCTAAAACACACTTAGATACATTTAGGATGGTCACCAAGTCCCAACTAGAGATTGATCTTCCCTTGTGCATGTGTTGGACATTAATGCGTGCTTACACATTAATCAAGCAATATGTTATATTGCACTTAAACTTGTTAAAGCTTGAATTATAAGTTGTGCAAGTATCTATATGATTGATTCTAGAATAACTATCTCTTGCTATGTGAGTATTATTTGCTACTTGCCAATATGATTAATACTCATAAACTTGTCAACTTAATTAATATGTTTGCTATGTGCTCACTAGTTAGGATTCAAGTAACTAACCTACTCCAATAGATTAAGTGTAAAATGGTTCACAATGAAAGTATAGTCAATTGTCTATGTGGTCTAGTCTAAGTAACTAAGGGTGATTACTTAAGACTTAACTTTGATGTCTCTACATATTTCATGATTATCTTATAGAGACATTATTCAATTAATCTCTAACCAAACTCAAAAAGAACATGACTTGTGATTAATTGAAACTAGGAAGTTAATGACATAGTGACTAGTCTTTAGAATTGAACCAACGGCATTAATGTGACTAACTAAGTCTTGACCAAACTGAGATTTCCCTAAATATCAATCAAGACACTTCTCCAAGAATCTTGGATTTGCCACTTTTGGAACGATTAGTCACTTTCATGCATTAAGACCAAATCTCACACACTTAATGCATATAGTACTTGTATAGGATGTTTGGTTTCTTTTGCAGGTGCTAGAAGGAGTAAAGGTGCCAAAATGTGGTGTTCAAATTTGAGTCAAACGGCTATACAACGGATACCAATTTTAGACTGGAGCACGCACGGTCGCACCACGATTGACCGTGCAGGTAACCGTGTATCAACGGCTACTTTTTGAATCCCACTATAAAAGGCAAACATGTAAGAGCATTTGAAGCTGACCCTCTTGCATATTTCAAAGGCTTATTTCCAGTGATCACAAGTGCATCAATTACTACTCAAATGTGATCAATCAAGAGAAGATTCTATGATCTTATAGATATAGAGATGGGTTGTTGTAAACTTACTAATCAAAATCATTTATCTTGTGAGTTTACTTAATGTAATGTATGTCCTAGTATTGTCTTAGGATCATTATTACAAGTGTATAAGTCTTGTAACTTCAATTAGTAGAAGCATAGGCTAGCTTAGTGATCTACTTCCTTAAAGGGACTTAGGAAGTTGATTAATCTTGTTTGGAGATTAATACTTGTCCAAGATGAAGATAAGTTGATCTAGGTTGGAGTTGATCTTTCAAAGGGATAGAAAGATTAGGTTTGCTGTCTACCAAAGCAGTTGAAGACTTGTAAATCGGATCTCCACCGGGTTTGAAAAAAGTGCTTATTTAGTGTAATCGGGGAGTGAATTAAGGTGGATTAGTTAACATCTACCCGAACTACTATAAATCCTTGTGTCTATGTTCTTTACATTACTTCATTTATTATTTTGAACATATACACTACACACATCAAGTTTGAGTTGAGTTGGTTGATCAAAGTTAAATCGAATTTGGTGATCAATCGAAAAAGTGTTAAAAACGTATCAAGTAACTATTTACCCCCCTCTAGTTATTTACAATTGGTATCAGAGCAGTTGCTCAAATCATTGCTCTACAAACGTTTTTGAAAGTGTCAAAATTCGTTTTGTGCAAAAACTTGAGTCAACGATTCTCGGATCAACTCAAACTATGGGATACTTGGACGAATTAGTGAAAGAAGCACCAATCTTTGATAAGATGAATATTGATGTGTGGAAATTAAGATTTGAATCTTATCTCAAATCCAAGGATTACTACTTGTGAAGAATAATCAAAGTAGGAGACTTTGTACCACAAGCTAGTTCAAGACTAGTGAAGTCAACATTTCAAAACAATGATGTTTTGAAACAATTTGATGCAATTTCACTACTTCATGGAATTATTCCTAGTGAAGAAAGATTAAAGATAATCTCATGTGAAAGTGCAAAAGAATGTTGGGATTCACTATGTTCTCAAGAAGATTTAAACTCTAGGAGTTTAAAGGGTAAAGGAATAGAGAAGAATTTGGAAAAGGTTGGTAATTCTCAAGCAAAAGGGTTGAATGAAAATGAAGACTTTTGTCTCATGAGTTCTTGGAATGATTTGGATCAAGATGGTCAAAGTGAAGAAGAGGTTAAATCTCCACTCAAAGAAGATGATGTCTCAAGCATGGATTGCAATGAAGTACATGTATTCTATCCTTCTAATTATGAAGAATTGTTAGATGATTACAAGACTATTAAATTTGTGTATGATAGTAGTCGTGACAAAGTAAAACTTTTGGAGAAAGAATTACACAAAGTTGGACAACTTAACAAAGTTTTAATTGATGAAAATAACACCTTGAAGAGAAAACTTGAAAGGATAACTATTTCTGATTCATCAAGAGGTAAATATGAAATGAATATATGTCACGACTCTAGCAAACACAAATCTTGTAATCAAAGTCCATTGTCTATTATTAGGAAAATTGAAAATATAGGAAAAATGGACCAAGCTAGCAATTCTATGGTAGGGATAAGTCAAGGATTGTGTGTCACGACCCTACTTTTTCCGTTATCTTTTTTCGTTAATTATTTAACGACCGTTAACTGTTAGTGTGCCACGTCATTTCTATGACCTATATTATTATTTTTGTAATAATATATATATAATAATTATTATGTGTTATATGAATATATGTATTCATATTTTAATTTATACGTTTCTACGTCTCGCGAATTTCTATCCGGCGAATCTTTTCAGTTTTAAAACCAACGGTCGAGCTTTCGGGATTTTTAAATCCTAAATATTTTAAATATGATATTTTATGATCATATTATTAATAAGTGTATTTATATTTATTTTTCGTCGCGCGTTTGTTATCTTTCCGGATTTTTAATCGCGTAAACATGTTTTCGCGTTTCGGGCTTCGTTCGGGATTTCGGGCCACAAGGAAATTAGCATTTAACAAATTTGGGCCATGGGGCCCACCCCATGACCCCATTCGGCCGAAGCTCCAAGGGGAGGGAGTAACACTCTCTTGATTTTTATTTTTTTGATCATTATCTCCATTCCATTTATTTTTAAAACCTAATTTTATTTTTGGTGCTCTCTTCCTCCCTCTCCCTCTCTTTCCGTCGCCAACACCAACCATCACCACCATCTTCATCAAAATTATTGTTTGGATCAAGAAACAATTAACACCAACGCGTTCTACACGATCTCCTCTACACATCTATATTCTTTGATTCTCGATTAGGGTATAAACCCTAACCCTAGAACTTTTAATTTCTATTCATATTTCTGTATTTTGTGTTTATATTATTAGTATGATGTTTATTAGTTGTTGTAATGTTGTTTGGATGCGTAGAATTACTCGTTTGCATATGTTTTCGGTTTGTAAAATTTGGACAGCAGTTTGATTCGTGTTTTCTGACTTTGTAACTGATATAAATGTTAAAATAAAGTATATAAATGAGTTCCTCTCATCAAGACATTAATTTTAGACTCCGGATTCATGTCGTTTCGATTCTCGGAGCCCTAGATACGCTTAATTTGGTTTTTGGTTAAAGATTGAAAGGTGTTCTTGGCATGAACAAGGTTGGGTCCTACTTTGTGACCATCCTTGGTGTCTTTAGGGTGTGTCATTTGGTTAGGACTGATGGTGGGACGAATTTTCATGTTCGGGTCACCTAAATCCGAGCCACGGTTCACCCGTTGTGCCTAAATTACTGTTTTGAGTAAATTGATTTTCCCAAGTGTGGTCATGGCTGATATCCACGACCTAGGGACTGTTCTTGGAGTGTTATTGAGTTCATAATTGTGTTGGGTGGTTTGAGTAGGCGGAAATGCATATGTGGCTCGCCCGAAACCGACACCCGGGGCTCAAGATACGACCCGATGAACTTTTAAACTTAAAACTTATGGTTAATGATTAAACTTATATTAAAATTAATGGATTTCATTATTAATTAATTACTTATGATAAAAGAAGTAATTATTATTATTTAAAACTTATGATATAAATATTTAATATATCATTTAATTATTAATTATGATTTAATTAACATTTTAATTAAACTTATGATTAATAATACTTTTATTATTAAAGGAAAATACTTATGATAAGTATTAAATTTGTTTTTGAGAAATTATTAAAAGACTTATAATAAGGATTAAATAATTATTTAATTATTATAAGACTTAATTATTATTTAATTATGATTTAATTATTAAATACTTATGATTTAATAATTTTAATTAGAAACTTATGATATAATTAATAATTCATTATTAATTAAAAATACTTATGATATAATTTAAAAATTATTATTATTAATAATACTTATATTATGATTAGTATTTAATTAATTTATTTAAATACTTATGTCGTACTAATTATAACATTTCAACTTATATTAACTTTAATAATTCATTTTATTTAATTAAACTTATGTTAAGACATTATTATACACTTTTGACTTTAAATAACATTATAACCTATGTTATTATTATAACTTACACTTTTAAAATTAATGTTGACTATGTTTGGCCAAGGTTGACTTTTGAGTTGACTTTCGGTTGACTTTGACTTTCAGTTGACTTCTGTTGACTTTCTAAATAAGGAAACTTTCCTAACTTCAAAACTTTCTAAAAATAGAACTTTCTAAATTTGGAAACTTTCCAAAAATAGAAACTTTCAAAAAATAGAAACTTTCCAAAAATAGAAACTTTCTAAAAATAGAAAGCGTGTGTCCTTATGCTGTTCCAATCAAACCGATGCTTGCTGAGTAATGTTCTATGTCTACTTGCAACATGTACAATAGCTATCATACTAAGACTTGACCTAAGTTAGTTATTTATTTCGACCTGCTTTATTTATAGGTCGGCGCTGTGATCTTTCTTGATCACTTTACTTTACTTGCTGTTCGCTTGTTTGTGAGATTTCTTCAGTTGCTATTTAAGGTGAGTTATAGTCTCGTTTTTACATACTTTTCAAAATATACTTTTTGGGATGTGATTACATGCATATTTTTATTTACGGTTAGACACAAGTAACAGTTAAATTTAATTATTCATTGTGAGTTGGACAAAAATATTCCCTAGTCTGGTAACTGTAATCATTGGTTTCTACCGGTGAACGCGAATCCTACGGATTGATCTATCGGGTTTGACAACCCCATTTCGAGCTAGTCGCGCTAGCAATTTATAATCGGAATGTTTAGTACTTCGTAATTTGTTGTAGATACACTGTCCAAGTGTATATTTTTTTATTGTGTTTGGCAAGGGTAAATAAAGGGTTAAGTGGTTACCAGATGGCTCATTGATAATGGAATAATGTTTAATGTTTTCTAACATTTTTAAATCTTGTGGTCTAAAGTTTACTTATTTATTTAAACCTATAATTCACTCAACCTTTGTGTTGACAGTTTACTTGCATGTTTTCACAGGTACTTGAGTTATATGATGCTTCCGCTGTCTTTAGAAGAGTCTGCATGCATTTGGGCAGATTTTTATTGAAACAATTATGAAACTTAAGTTGGCATTCTATTTTTGTATAATTTAAATTGTGGGTTTGTTGGCAAGGTTTTGTGTCAACTTTTGGATTATTAATATGTTGGGTTGTTTTAAACTACATATTTTGGTTTGTTTCCTTTTTGGGAAAACTTTTGAAATAAAAGAATGCAACTTTGTTTATTTAATGCATTTAAGTCCGATCAAGCTGTGGGACCAACTGACGGATCCGTTAAGTATTTTGACGGGGTCGTCACATGTGGTATCAGAGCTCTGGTTGTAGGGAACTAGGCGGTCTTAATGTGGTCAACCCGTGGTTATTAGGGTGCATTAGAGTCTAGTCTACAGCCCGACCT
The DNA here is from genome assembly GCF_046630445.1 of Rutidosis leptorrhynchoides. Classification (NCBI taxonomy): domain Eukaryota; kingdom Viridiplantae; phylum Streptophyta; class Magnoliopsida; order Asterales; family Asteraceae; genus Rutidosis; species Rutidosis leptorrhynchoides. The sequence goes on along the minus strand of NC_092343.1, from coordinate 384,292,642 downwards.
TTTTGCTATAGCATTATTATGCATTTCATTTCGTATAAGTTATATTATTAGCTTTCATATCTTTTTAGTATGTGGTTTGCGGTTTTGCTGTTTGCAGATGTCGACTTCGAGCGATAACTCTGTTGCTGCTCCTGCTCCACCGTCTCCTGCTAGACGTCGTGCTAATCAACCAGAGATCGATGATCCTGTTCATTACTATTTTTCTACCATTACTCATATGAACCGGGCTTATAATGAGGTGACACGTATTAACGCCCTTAGTGATTGTTTGCGCACTTTGCCACATAATGAAGTTATGGACGAGATCCGTGCCGACATGGGTAACTTTATCACTTTCAAGCATAGGGTTGAGGATGCGAACCGTAAGCGTGATCGAGAAGTTAATGCTAAGTTCGAGGCTCTCTAGAGCACTGTTCGTGTGTTGAAGGAAGAGTTGAATGTTGTGAAAGGGAAGTTGCGTAAGTATGAGGATCCTGCTGAGACTCATGCTGGACCAGCTTATCACACCCGCTCTAAGCGAATGTGATGTGATTATTCATATTGATTATCTATTTCATCAGACTTAATGTCCTTTTTATACATACATTTTGGGTTATGTACGGCGTTTTGCCGAGGATTTTATTAAGATTTTGTTATGGGATATTTTTTCATTATGTATGGATGGTTATTTTTATGACGTCTATTATCATGTTTTATTTCTGATATTATGGCTCTTGGCATGTTATATTATGCGTAATATATGTTCATGTATGTTAGGTGCTATGTATGTTGTATGATGTTATCATAAAATATGTATGCATGTGATGGTTATTTCTATAACAATCATAACTGTCATGTTATTACTCATAGTGTTAGTTGACTAATATCTTAATGGTTAGTCTTTTCGTGTTTTGATCTATTCCTTTATGACACTAGTATTATTCTTGGTACTAACGGATGTGTTATTCTATTTTGAAGATCATGCCTGCAAGAGAGTCCACTGAAGCGCGTATGCAACGCCTGATCAATGAAGGAATTGCTGCTGCTATGGCAGCAAATGCTAATGTTAACGCCAATGTGAACAACAACGTGGGATGCTCCCACAAAACTTTTATGGCTGGTCGACCCCAAGAATTCAATGGTACGGAAGGACCAATAGGGCTTACTCGTTGGTTCGAGAAAATCGAATCTATTTTCAGGGTCAGTCGGGTCCGTGAAGAGGACAAAGTTAGTTTCGCTAGTTGCACTCTCAAGGATAGTGCCTTGACATGGTGGAACAATCTGGTTAGTAGTTTGGGAAGCGATGTAGCTTATGGTTTGGCCTGGAATGATTTTAAGGAAAGATTGATCACCCGCTATAGACCTCGGGGTGAGCTTAAGAAGCTAGAGGTTGAGCTCAAGAATTTGAAAATGCATGGCACCGAGTTAGATGCCTATGAACGAAGGTTTTTCGAGTTAACTTTGTTGTGTCCTAGGGTTTATGCGGATGAGGACCGCAAAATTGAGGCTTACATTGATGGATTGTCCGAGAAGATTGAACACGGGGTTGAGTCTAGTGAACCCCAAACTATTGAGGCGGCTATGTCTATGGCCCACAAACTTAATGACAAGGTGTTGAGAAGAAGCAAGACTACAGTTGATGAAAGTAGTGAGGAGGTTGTCAAGAAGGCTGACAATGGGAAACGAAAGTGGGATAACAACCGCAATCAAAACCAGGGTCAGCAGAAGAAACAGGATACCTCAGGTGCTAATAACAGAAATCAGCGTGTGTGTCCTCGTTGCTATAAAGCTCATGATGGTTACTGCACAGTTACTTGTAAGAGGTGCTCTAAGCAAGGGCACATTGCTAAAGATTGTACAGTGCTTTTGCCGGGGTCTGCTACTCCCGCGACTGGTGGTAATAATAATAATGTTGGTAATAGAGGTGGTAACGGTAACGGTAATGGGAAATCGAATAATGGAGGTAATCCAAGGGTTTGTTATGAGTGTGGGAAGCCGGGGCATTTCCGAGATGCTTGTCCCAACAAGAAGACTGCAGAGACTGCACGCGGCCGAGCATTCAATATTAATGCTAAGGATGCGGAGGAAGATCCTAAGCTTGTTACTGGTACGTTCTCAGTCAACGATTTATCAGTTTATGTGTTATTTGATTCAGGGGCTGATTTAAGTTTCGTGTCGAGTAAATTAAGTCCGAGAATCAAAATGCCATTAACTCTCTTAGACAATACTTATGTTGTTGAAGTAGCTAATGGTAAGGAACTTACTGCTAAGACTGTACATCGTAAGTGTAACATTAATCTGGGTGGTAGGGATTTCGAGATAGATTTGATACCGATTGAACTTGGTAGTTTTGATATTGTTATTGGTATGGATTGGCTGTCTGCGAACCATGCTGAGATCGTGTGTTATGATAAGGCTATTCGTATTATTGATGTGATTGGAGAGCCACTGATGGTCTTTGGAGATAAGAAATGCACACAGTTAAACCTTATTAGCTGTATGAAAGTTCGTAAACATCTCCACAAAGGCTGTCATGCTATCCTTGCTCATGTTGTTGATCCTAGTAAGGAAGTAAAGAACGTTGATGACGTTCATATTGTTAGGGATTTTCCCGAGGTGTTTCCCGATGACTTACCCGGCCTTCCGCCGCAACGCGCGGTAGAATTTCAGATTGATCTTGTTCCCGGCGCTGCTCCTGTAGCACGTGCTCCTTATCGTCTTGCACCTTCCGAACTTCAAGAATTGTCAAGTCAACTCCGTGAGTTGTTAGACAAAGGTTTTATTCGTCCTAGTTCGTCCCCTTGGGGAGCTCCTGTTCTGTTTGTTAAGAAGAAGGATGGTTCTTTTCGTTTATGCATTGATTATCGTGAACTGAATAAGCTCACTGTTAAAAATCGTTATCCTCTTCCGAGAATTGATGATCTGTTCGATCAGCTTCAGGGTTCTTCTGTTTATTCAAAAATTGATCTTCGTTCTGGCTATCATCAGTTGCGTGTTAAAGAATCTGATGTTTCAAAAACTGCTTTTCGCACCCGTTACGGTCACTTTGAATTTCTTGTTATGCCGTTCGGATTGACAAATGCACCTGCTGTGTTCATGGACCTCATGAACCGTGTGTGTAGACCCTATCTGGACAAGTTCGTTATAGTTTTCATCGATGACATTCTTATCTATTCTAAGAGTGATGAAGAGCACGAAGAACATTTGAGGTTAGTGCTTGATTTGTTAAAGAAAGAAGAGTTGTACGCTAAGTTTTCTAAGTGTGCATTTTGGTTAAAAGAAGTTCAGTTCCTTGGTCACATTGTTAGCAAACAAGGAATACAAGTTGATCCTGCTAAAATTGAGGCGATTGAAAAGTGGGAAACTCCGAAAACTCCTACTCAAATTCTTCAGTTCTTAGGATTGGCAGGTTACTATCGAAGGTTCATCCAGGATTTCTCTCGTATAGCGAAACCTCTGACTGCTTTAACGCATAAGGGGAAAAAGTATGAGTGGAAGGATGAACAGGAGAATGCTTTTCAGATTTTGAAGAAGAAACTGACTACCGCTCCGATATTGTCTCTACCGGAGGGTAATGATGATTTTGTTGTTTATTGCGATGCATCACGACAAGGCTATGGTTGCGTTTTGATGCAACGAAAGAAGGTTATTGCGTATGCGTCACGTCAGTTGAAGGTTCACGAACAGAACTATACAACTCATGATTTAGAGTTGGGAGCTGTTATTTTTGCACTGAAGATTTGGAGACACTATATTTTAGGTGTTAAGAGTACTGTGTACACCGATCATAAGAGTCTTCAACATATTCTCGATCAAAAACATTTGAACATGAGACAACGAAGATGGATTGAGACGTTGAATGATTATGATTGTGACCTTTTGTATCATCCGGGTAAAGCCAATGTTGTGGCTGATGCTTTGAGTCGTAAAGAAAGGGCTGAACCACGAAGGGTTAGAGCTTTGAATCTGACAGTTAGATCAAACCTCGTTAGGCAGATTCTTGAGGCACAACAAGAAGCCTTAAAGGAGGAGAATTTCGTGAAAGAGAATGTAGCCAAAGTAGCTAAGAAGTTTGAAGTTCGAGCTGATGGAACTAGATACTTTGCGGGACGTCTTTGGGTTCCGAAGTTTGGAGGTCTTTGACAGTTGATTTTAGATGAGGCTCATAAGTCTAGATACTCTATTCATCCTGGTTCAGGGAAGATGTATCAGGATCTTAAGGAGCTGTATTGGTGGCATAATTTAAAGGGTGACATAGCTAAGTATGTGTCTAAGTGTTTGACCTGTTCTAAGGTCAAAGCTGAACATCAAAAACCGTCCGGATTGTTGGTACAACCAGAAATTCCCGAGTGGAAGTGGGAAGGTATCACTATGGATTTTATCACTAAGTTACCAAGAGTTTCGGGTGGTTATGATGCGATTTGGGTGATTGTAGATCGACTCACTAAGTCGGCTCACTTTTTGCCGATTAGGGAAACCGATTCTATGGAGAAACTCACCCGTTTGTATTTGAAAGAGATTGTTTCGAGGCATGGTGTTCCCGTTTCTATTATTTCTGACAGAGATAGTCGATTTGTATCGAGATTTTGGCAATCGTTGCAAGAAGCCTTGGGCACTAGATTGGATATGAGCACCGCTTATCATCCTCAAACGGATGGTCAAAGTGAGAGGACCATTCAGACATTAGAAGATATGTTGCGAGCTTGTGTGATTGATTTTGGGAATGGGTGGGATAAGTATTTGCCGTTAGCTGAGTTTTCTTATAACAACAGTTATCACGCAAGTATTAAAGCCGCACCGTTTGAAGCTTTGTACGGTAGGAAATGTAGGTCTCCTATTTGTTGGAATGAGGTTGGGAATGCTCAACTTACAGGTCCAGAGATTATTCACGAGACTACTGAGAAGATTGTGCAAATTAAAGAAAGGTTGAGAACTGCTAGAAGTCGGCAAAGGAGTTATGCCGACAAAGGAAGGAAAGATGTTGAATTTCAAGTTGGTGATCGTGTTATGTTAAAAGTTTCGCCTTGGAAGGGTGTTATTCGTTTTGGTAAAAGAGGGAAGTTAAGTCCTCGTTTCGTGGGACCGTTTGAGATCATTGAAAGAGTTGGACCGGTGGCTTATCGTTTGAAGTTGCCACAAGAACTCAGTGCTGTTCACGATGTTTTCCATATTTCGAACTTAAAGAAGTGTTTGGCTGAATTTGATCAGACTATTCCTTTGGAGGAACTTCAAGTTGACAAGCAATTGCATTTTATTGAGGAGCCAGTTGAGATCATGGACCGAGAGGTTAAGACTCTTAAACAGAGCAGAATTCCTATTGTTCGGGTCCGATGGAACGCTAGGCTCGGTCCCGAGTTCACTTGGGAGCGTGAAGACCAAATGAAGCAGAAGTACCCGCATTTGTTCTCAGATGCCGAGTCAACCCCTGCGCCTGCTTAAATTTCGGGACGAAATTTCCGTAACGGGGAGGTACTGTCACGACCCTACTTTTTCCGTTATCTTTTTTCGTTAATTATTTAACGACCGTTAACTATTAGTGTGCCACGTCATTTCTATGACCTATATTATTATTTTTGTAATAATATATATATAATAATTATTATGTGTTATATGAATATATGTATTCATATTTTAATTTATACGTTTCTACGTCTCGCGGATTTCTATCCGGCGAATCTTTTCAGTTTTAAAACCAACGGTCGAGCTTTCGGGATTTTTAAATCCTAAATATTTTAAATATGATATTTTATGATCATATTATTAATAAGTGTATTTATATTTATTTTTCGTCGCGCGTTTGTTATCTTTCCGGATTTTTAATCGCGTAAGCATGTTTTCGCGTTTCGGGCTTCGTTCGGGATTTCGGGCCACAAGGAAATTAGCATTTAACAAATTTGGGCCATGGGGCCCACCCCATGACCCCATTCGGCCGAAGCTCCAAGGGGAGGGAGTAACACTCCCTTGATTTTTATTTTTTTGATCATTATCTCAATTCCATTTATTTTTAAAACCTAATTTTATTTTTGGTGCTCTCTTCCTCCCTTTCCCTCTCTTGCCGTCGCCAACACCAACCATCACCACCATCTTCATCAAAATTATTGTTTGGATCAAGAAACAATTAACACCAACGCGTTCTACACGATCTCCTCTACACATCTATATTCTTTGATTCTCGATTAGGGTATAAACCCTAACCCTAGAACTTTTAATTTCTATTCATATTTCTGTATTTTGTGTTTATATTATTAGTATGATGTTTATTAGTTGTTGTAATGTTGTTTGGATGCGTAGAATTACTCGTTTGCATATGTTTTCGGTTTGTAAAATTTGGACAGCAGTTTGATTCGTGTTTTCTGACTTTGTAACTGATATAAATGTTAAAATAAAGTATATAAATGAGTTCCTCTCATCAAGACATTAATTTTAGACTCCGGATTCATGTCGTTTCGATTCTCGGAGCCCTAGATACGCTTAATTTGGTTTTTGGTTAAAGATTGAAAGGTGTTCTTGGCATGAACAAGGTTGGGTCCGACTTTGTGACCATCCTTGGTGTCTTTAGGGTGTGTCATTTGGTTAGGACTGATAGTGGGATGAATTTTCATGTTCGGGTCACCTAAATCCGAGCCACGGTTCACCCGTTGTGCCTAAATTACTGTTTTGAGTAAATTGATTTTCCCAAGTGTGGTCATGGCTGATATCCACGACCTAGGGACTGTTCTTGGAGTGTTCTTGAGTTCATAATTGTGTTGGGTGGTTTGAGTAGGCGAAAATGCATATGTGGCTCGCCCGAAACCGACACCCGGGGCTCAAGATACGACCCGATGAACTTTTAAACTTAAAACTTATGGTTAATGATTAAACTTATATTAAAATTAATGGATTTCATTATTAATTAATTACTTATGATAAAAGAAGTAATTATTATTATTTAAAACTTATGATATAAATATTTATTATATCATTTAATTATTAATTATGATTTAATTAACATTTTAATTAAACTTATGATTAATAATACTTTTATTATTAAAGGAAAATACTTATGATAAGTATTAAATTTGTTTTTGAGAAATTATTAAAAGACTTATAATAAGGATTAAATAATTATTTAATTATTATAAGACTTAATTATTATTTAATTATGATTTAATTATTAAATACTTATGATTTAATAATTTTAATTAGAAACTTATGATATAATTAATAATTCATTATTAATTAAAAATACTTATGATATAATTTAAAATTTATTATTATTAATAATACTTATATTATGATTAGTATTTAATTAATTTATTTAAATACTTATGTCGTACTAATTATAACATTTCAACTTATATTAACTTTAATAATTCATTTTATTTAATTAAACTTATGTTAAGACATTATTATACACTTTTGACTTTAAATAACATTATAACCTATGTTATTATTATAACTTACACTTTTAAAATTAATGTTGACTATGTTTGGCCAAGGTTGACTTTTGAGTTGACTTTCGGTTGACTTTGACTTTCAGTTGACTTCTGTTGACTTTCTAAATAAGGAAACTTTCCTAACTTCAAAACTTTCTAAAAATAGAACTTTCTAAATTTGGAAACTTTCCAAAAATAGAAACTTTCAAAAAATAGAAACTTTCTAAAAATAGAAAGCGTGTGTCCTTATGCTGTTCCAATCAAACCGATGCTTGCTGAGTAATGTTCTATGTCTACTTGCAACATGTACAATAGCTATCATACTAAGACTTGACCTAAGTTAGTTATTTATTTCGACCTGCTTTATTTATAGGTCGGCGTTGTGATCTTTCTTGATCACTTTACTTTACTTGCTGTTCGCTTGTTTGTGAGATTTCTTCAGTTGCTATTTAAGGTGAGTTATAGTCCCGTTTTTACATACTTTTCAAAGTATACTTTTTGGGATGTGATTACATGCATATTTTTATTTACGGTTAGACACAAGTAACAGTTAAATTTAATTATTCATTGTGAGTTGGACAAAAATATTCCCTAGTCTGGTAACTGTAATCATTGGTTTCTACCGGTGAACGCGAATCCTACGGATAGATCTATCGGGTTTGACAACCCCATTTCGAGCTAGTCGCGCTAGCAATTTATAATCGGAATGTTTAGTACTTCGTAATTTGTTGTAGATACACTGTCCAAGTGTATATTTTTTTATTGTGTTTGGCAAGGGTAAATAAAGGGTTAAGTGGTTACCAGGTGGCTCATTGATAATGGAATAATGTTTAATGTTTTCTAACATTTTTAAATCTTGTGGTCTAAAGTTTACTTATTTATTTAAACCTATAATTCACTCAACCTTTGTGTTGATAGTTTACTTACATGTTTTCACAGGTACTTGAGTTATATGATGCTTCCGCTGTCTTTAGAAGAGTCTGCATGCATTTGGGCAGATTTTTATTGAAACAATTATGAAACTTAAGTTGGCATTCTATTTTTGGATAATTTAAATTGTGGGTTTGTTGGCAAGGTTTTGTGTCAACTTTTGGATTATTAATATGTTGGGTTGTTTTAAACTACATATTTTGATTTGTTTCCTTTTTGGGAAAACTTTTGAAATAAAAGAATGCAACTTTGTTTATTTAATGCATTTAAGTCCGATCAAGCTGTGGGACCAACTGACGGATCCGTTAAGTATTTTGACGGGGTCGTCACATTGTGTAACCTTAAAATCAATCAAAATCAATGATAAAAATGCTAATGAGAATAACCTTCTCAAAAAGACGTTGTATTAATGAAAGGTTTTTCTTACAGATGCAAAATTGTTTTTGAAAAGTGATTTTAAAAGATTAGTATAGGAAGCTTACTTGCCTTAGGATTATGTATTTATGTGAAAATATGTATTGCATGCTAAATACTATATTGATGCATTTTGTGTATACTATGTAAATGATTGAATATATATATATATATATATATATATATATATATATATATATATATATATATATATATATATATATATATATATATATATATATATATATATATACGTATAGATATAGTATATTACGTGTCATTGATGATTAAACATCGGGAGGATGTAATCATTCAATGTTAGGTAAAGAAAACTTGTCCTCAAGTATTCTATAGAACCTAAGAATCGTCAAAACGCACTCGAAGAAAGAAGAAGTGAAGAAATAAGTGATCAGAAGGATCCACGGCTGACCGTATACTCGACCGCAGATTCATGTCATGTCCATCTACAAATTCCTGCACGGCTAACACCACGGTCGACCGTGCTTCGACCGTGCGTGGTCTGATTCTGTTTTAAATTAAACTAAACCCTCACTTTTATTTTTTTTCAACCCACTTCAAAACACACACACTTACACACGGCTGAGGAGATCGACCGCACGAAAAAGAACGCTCATTCCTTCAATCTCAATTCCTACTTTCGTAAATGGCGAGAGGAAAAGGCAAGACCGTTGTAGCAAAAAGAAAAGACTCATATGATCCACCATCTGATCTTAAAGAGAGAATTGCCTACAACATTGAATTTCTGATAGACAGAAAAATTGCCGAAGGGAGAAGAGTTGCTCATACTGAAATGCCTGAACTTGTAAGGCAGTTTGAAAAACTCAAATGGAAATCCTTTCTCACTCTAAACGGTCCTATCCATCCCTCACTCATTTGAGAATTTTACGCTAATTTCAACTTTGTGAATGATGAAGTATTCTTCAATCTTCTGGGCGTTAATTATCGTTATTCACTCAAGGATTTCGGGATCATGTTCGATGTTCCCACTGAGGGAGAAAAATTCTACAACATGCAACATGATCTTTCGAATCTTCCTGACTTTATTTCAGACAAAACTCCTCTAATCGATACACTGTGCAAGAATGATGCTCCAAGAGCTGAAATTGAGAAATCTGGTGTACAAGGAAAACACCTTCGTCATGAGTATGACACTTGGAACAAAATCATCATCCACAACTTCTATTGCAAATCCGGTAATCACTCAAATGTCCATGCCACTCAATTTGCTCTGATGTGGTGCTTAGAAAATGACATCAAAGTAAACATGGCGTATCTCATGGCATCGAGGATGAACGGAACTGTTACGGAAACCACTCGTGCATTACTCTACGTACTACATCTCAATAAAGTGTTTGACTATTAGGGTGTCACAAGTGATAACTTTCATGAACCTACACTTGCCATATTCAAAGGACCAAAAACCTCAGAAGTAAACACCCGAAAATGAAAAAGGACGTCAAGTGAAGCAGGGACCAGTAGAGAAAATACTGTGATACCCGACACTGAAGACGAAGAAGCTGATGAACAAGTTCAAGAGTGTAAAATAATGGCAAAGATGGACAAAATCTACAAAGAACAAATTAAGAACCTCAAAAAGGAGTCAAAAATTGTGAAGATGATGACAGGGGTAATAAAGAAGTTGACCTGCAAGACAAGCGATACGGAGGATGAAAATTCAAGTGAATCAATCTAAGAATTCCTTGAAGAAGGATAATTGGGGTAAGGAATGTGTAAGACAATTATGCTATGACTCTATGGTTGAATGTAGACATAACGCATTCGGATATTGTAATGCCTTGATCTTACTCAAAAATATGAAGAATTAAATAACTAAAAATGTGTTGCAGATAACATGCGTTCGCAGGCACGGCTGACCGTGACAGTGACCGCAGATTGACTGCAATTCATTCAAGGTTCATTAAATACACACCAATAGCAAATCAATATCACTATCTTACAAACAATATCCGAAAGCAATCAAATTTAAATCCATCTTTAAAATTCTTGAACAAAACAATTACTCAAAATGGATGGAAAGCCTCTACTCAAGATTCTTTAAATTGAGAATTCTCAAAGAACATCTTGCACCCCAAAGCAATGAGCTCTTCAAAACCCTTTATCTTCTCAAATTCCAACCATCACTCAAATCTCAAAATGATAAAATTTCTCAACAAACCTCCATGTGATGAAAAGACGAACACTCAAGATGATTCAAGACACATCCAAGAAGAACATGAAGTGTTCTATGACTATCCCACTCTTCAAAGTGAGTTTGACAAAATTGGATGGGGATCATTCCTTTCACTCAAGACCTACACATTTCCTTCGCTTGTCAAGCAATTCTATTCAAAATTTGAATTTATCTCTGACCGAAGGGTAAAATTCACTCTGCTTGATCAAGACCATGTGATGACACTTAAGCAATTTGGCTACATCCTTAGAGTACTGACAAAAGGAGCTGAGTTCTATGATACGAAAAATCATATACAACTCCTTCTCAAGTTCATTCCAAGATGAGCATTAACCTCACTCTTCATTGATCCAGAACTAAAACTAAGTACTCTCTGTCAAGAAGGAGTCTTTGACAATGACATTCGACCAGAGTATTGGGACATGAAAAATGATCATAAGTCATAACATCTTCTTCAGAAAAGAAGATGATGATAAAGTATCCACGACTGAACTTGGACTCATGTGGTGCTTAACCAAGTCCATACATGTAAATCTTGCCTACATAATGGCTTCCAGGATGCAAGATCTTAAACAAGATCCTACGCAATCCTATCCCAATAGTCGTCGCTTGACGCTTCTGTTCAAGCATCTCAATGCATTGAACTTCACATCTCCCTCTGGAACCAAATGCATCATCACCCATGCTTAATTCCACAAAGAGCTGCTTTCAAGCATATTAGGATAAAAGTCATTGTTGTACCCTCCATGCATATTTTCATATATGCATCACTATGTTTCGTGCTTTAAATAAAATGTGTGCTTGTTATGTTTTATTATATGTTTTCCAACATGCACAATTTAAGGTTGAGTTTTGCTCTAAGGGCGAGCTTAGTTCTAGGGGGAGCTAACCTTTTTGCTTTGACAAAAGGGGGAGAAAGATGGATACAAGTGATTGTTAACACTTGCGTATTTATAGCAAAATGTCCCTCATCACTTGTATATTTGTCATCATCAAAAAGGGGGAGAATGTTGGTTAATGCACTAAACGATAAACTTAAGTATGATTAACCAAAGAATATGTTTTGATGATGATACACATACATATGCATAAGTAATGACTGACATCTTAACATAAAACACGCAAGGTCACTAAACCATACTTTATCTTGCAAACGACCAAGTCAAACATAGGTTAAAGAATGAAATTAAAAGTTCAGCTAAACACACGGTCGAGGTACGGTCGACCGCATAGTCAACCGTGAAACCCCAAACTGAATTGCAAGGCAATTTTGTGAAAACAAGTTGCACGGTCGCAACCACGGTCAACCGCAGTGCGACCGCAGTTTTCTTTGTTACCATTTTCAACCAAATAAAGTTTGACTAGTTCCCGACATCTATAATTCATGAAACCTTTCTCAACATGCTTAGAATAGATGCCTTCTCCATACTCAATTGAGTTTTGGTCATAAAAACACTAATTGTGATTAATTACGCCTAATGACATTTTAATGACAAATTAACTAAGATTAGGCATAACACATAAGTGTTAATCAACAACTTGTGATCTTAATTCTTATCTAGATATTCTTAGTATGATCATCAAGTACCAACACACTTAAGCCAATATCACTAGAACAATAATTGCTATTAGAAATGACTTAGTGATTAATTAAGGCTAAATGAGGAACAATGCTCTCAAGGTTAACTAGTAATGACTTGTAATCCTAAAAGACACTTAGATACATTTAGGATGGTCACCAAGTCCCAACTAGAGATTGCTCTTCCCTTGTGCATGTGTTGGACATTAATGTGTGCTTACACATTAATCAAGCAATATGTTATATTGCACTTAAACTTGTTAAAGCTTGAATTATAAGTTGTGCAAGTATCTATATGATTGATTCTAGAATAACTATCTCTTGCCATGTGAGTATTACTTGCTACTTGCCAATATGATTAATACTCATAAACTTGTCAACTTGATTAATTTGTTTGCTATGTGCTCACTAGTTAGGATTCAAGTAACTAACCTACTCCAATAGATTAAGTGTAAAATGGTTCACAATGAAAGTATAGTCAATTGTCTATGTGGTCTAGTCTAAGTAACTAAGAGTGATTACTTAAGACTTAACTTTGATGTCTTTACATATTTCATGATTATCTTATAGAGACATTATTCAATTAATCTCTAACCAAACTCAAAAAGAACATGACTTGTGATTAATTGAAACTAGGAAGTTAATGACATAGTGACTAGTCTTTAGAATTGAACTAAAGACATTAATGTGACTAAGTAAGTCTTGACCAAACTGAGATTTCCCTAAATATCAATCAAGACACTTCTCCAAGAATCTTGGATTTGCCACTTTTGGAATGATTAGTCACTTTCATGCATTAAGACCAAATCTCACACACTTAATGCATATAGTACTTGTATAAGATGTTTGGTTTCTTTTGCAGGTGCTAGAAGGAGTAAAGGTGCCAAAATGTGGTGTTCAAATTTGAGTCAAACAGCTATACAACGGATACCAATTTTAGACTGGAGCACGCACGGTCGCACCACGATTGACCGTGCAGGTAACCGTGTATCAACGGCTACTTTTTGAATCCCACTATAAAAGGCAAACATGTAAGAGCATTTGAAGCTGACCCTCTTGCATATTTCAAAGGCTTATTTCCAGTGATCACAAGTGCATCAACTACTACTCAAATGTGATCAAGCAAGAGAAGATTCTATGATCTTATAGATATAGAATTGGGTTGTTGTAAACTTACTAATCAAAATCATTTATCTTGTGAGTTTACTTAATGTAATGTATGTCCTAGTATTGTCTTAGGATCATCATTGCAAAGTGTATAAGTCTTGTAACTTCAATTAGTAGAAGCATATGTTAGCTTAGTGATCTACTTCCTTAAAGGGACTTAGGAAGTTGATTAGTCTTGTTTGGAGATTAATACTTGTCCAAGGTGAAGACAATTTGATCTAGGTTGGAGTTGATCTTTCAAAGGGATAGAAAGATTAGGTTTGCTGTCTACCAAAGAAGTTAAAGACTTGTAAATCGGATCTCCACCGGGTTTGGAAAAAAGTGCTTAGTGAAGCAACAAATCCCGATTAATGTAATCGGGGATTGGATTAAGGTGGATTAATTAACATCCACCAGAACCACTATAAATCCTTGTGTCTATGTTCTTTACATTACTTCATTTATCATTTTGAACATATACACTACACACATCAAGTTTGAGTTTAGTTGGTTGATCAAAGTTAAATCGAATTTGGTGATCAATCAAAAAAGTGTTAAAAACGTATCAAGTAACTATTCACCCCCCCCCCCCCAGTTACTTATAGATACAACACAAAACTACGAACTAGGTTCGAAGACAGAAAACATAACTTTACAATAAAATCGACCTAACACTAACTACTCCCAAGCCTTGACACGAACCTAGCAAACTACCTAACGTATATACATAAGAAACGAATCAATTACACAACCACCCACTAAAAACACTACAAAAAACATAAACAATCAAACACCGATGTTGTCAATGCCACCATTGTTGTTATCCTTGAAAGTAAAGGTAGACTCGATTCCAATCCCTTTACCGATGGAGTTTCCCACTGCTAGAGAGTTCAAACCACCATTCCTAAATTTGTTAAAAAACCCCCCTTCTCTTTCCATACGCCCCAATCCGAATCCAATGTAAGCCCACTTACAAGTCCCGTCAAATTGAGTGTCTTTAGAATTCTTTTGAACCGCAAGCCCCTCCTCATCGTCATCACTACAATCTTGCAAACAAAACTCTCTATCCTTCACGTTTTTCTCTTAACCTTACCTTTCAACTTAGCCCCACCTTTAAGACTGACCTTCATTGCCCCGTCATGCCAAAATTTGCTAGAATGAACATGTCAACCCCTGCAAAAACTTTTGCAATTTGTATCCGCACAAATACAAAATTTTTGACCCGTACTCTTACCGGTAGCAACGTTAGCCAAGTTATCAAGAATTGCGCTAGTAGACGCGTTACACTTAGTGTCAAAACCTCCTCAAGTTAGTCTCAAATTTATTGTCATAGACAAAAGATGCACAGTTTAAGAAAAATTATTTGTCAAATATACATTTTTGTTGACTTACCAGTTTTACCCCTTAATTTTTATCTATCTTTTTGTCCTACATAATTAAAGTAGAAGCATAAAAGATTTTTATCACATTATTCTTATCAATTTATGGAAATGAACAGTTAATTTAAGATATCTCATATTAAAATAGTGGACTATAGATTTGGAAAATACTGTATTACCACATCTGAAAAAGTGATAGGTGTGTTTATTGTTACTTTTACACTTTATTAATTACTTAGGTAGGTTCGATTACCCTTTATTGAATAGTTTAACGCTGAAATACTGAACCATTCAACATTCAATATGTTTGTTTCTAACCTCTGAATGACATATGGTGCTAAATGATTCAGAATTCAGTGCAAAACATCATTCAACATGGATGCTTATTTAGCTATTGTTATTCGTCAGACGACAAATTATTGGTTAATTTAATGTGATCGTATGCCGAAGAGCTAAATCAAGAAGCTGATGAAGGTCCAAGCTAGACACCCATACGAGCACCTCGAATGTATATTCATAGAGATCGTGAAGGTGTGGCACAACGCTTATGTGACGACTATTTTTTCGAGGAGCCTAGGTTTCCTCCTCATAAATTTAAAAGACGTTTTATAAATGCGTTCACAACTATTTGTACGTATCGTACAAGGTATATCTGAATACTCTCTTAATCCTTTAATCGAGCACTTTGAATATTTTAAACAAAAAAATCGACGCAGTTGGTCGTCAAGGTTTTAATATCTTAAAAAAATGCACATTTGCGCTGCACCATTTGGCATACGGTATATTGTCCGCCAACTGGCACTTGGGCTACTGTTATCAAGGTATTTTCATCCCCAACTGACGAACCACGTGCAAAGTTTGAACGATATCAAGAAAGTGCACGAAAGGATGTTGAGCGCACATTCAGTGTTCTTCAAGGAAGATTCAATATATTTTCGTGTGCCTGGACGATCTTGAAAAGCCACAAAAACTGTCATGAATCTTATACACTTGTGCAATAGTCCACAATATGATCCACGAGGATAGCAGTTTCGCTATATCTTCACTCGACGAAGAGTTTCTAAGAGATCCATAAAACTAACTTGCTTTTGTTAGGAAACGAAATACTGATCGTGCAACTCGAGATAGTGAAATATACGACAAAGATGTGCATAATAAACTCCGTGAAGACCTAACCAAGCATATATGACATCTTGCATCAAATTCTGCCGTACTAATAACTAGGTTTTTATTTATTATATTTTTAGGACTTTTTAAAAATGAAGTAATTTTAGGAATTTTTAATAATGTAATTTTTTAGATTTTAGGACTCCTTCAATTATTGTAATCGTTTAATTTTTATTGAGTGTGTTTTATTAATTAAATTTATTTTATTAATTACAAAATAATAATCTAATTAAATAAACAAAATAATAAAAAGATTATAAATTAACAATAAGAAAAATAAAATAGTAGTTAACAATACTCATTGTTACCCCAAACACGTCACCTCATTATTTCTTAGTTTATCAGCACACCTGCTACGTCAGCGCTAAACACCCCACCTCACCCCCCGACGCGCCACTTTTGTCCATCATCATTGAAAATGGTCTTGAGACCTATCGCAATGCCGATAGATTTTGTAGACGTGTTGGGGGTGGATTGGGGTGGTTGACGCTAATATGGCAAGCATGTTGGTAAAATAGGTAGTAATGGGTGGCATGTTAGGGTAATGTGGAATATTTTAAATATATTTTTAATTTTCTTTTAGTATAATTTAAATTTAATTTAACTTCTATTTTGTTTTCTTAGTTATATTATTATTTTGTAATGATTGAAACTAAAGAAAAAAACACACTTAATTAAATTTAATAAAAAGAGTACTTTTATTAAAATTTTCTAAAAATAGAAAATTACATTATTAAAAAGTCATAAAATAGAACATAATTAAAAAGTCCTAAAAGTTACACTATTTATAAAAAAGTCCTAAAATGCAATAATCAAAAACTACTTATTAGTGCGGCTGAAATTTGGTACAAGCTGCCAAATATGCTCAGTTAGGTCTTCTCAAAGTTGATTATGCACATCTTTGTCGCGTATTTCTCTATCTCGAGTAGCACGATCGCTATTTCAATTCCTAACAAATGTAGGCTGGTTTTCTGGTCTTGAAAGAAGCTCTTCATCGAGTGTACATATAACAAAATAGTTATCCTATTAGATCATATAGTGCAACATTATACAAGTGTATAAGATTATGAACATTTTTTTGACTCTGTAAGATCGTCCAACCACATATAAGATATTGAATCTACCTTGAAGAACACCTCGAAGGTGCGCTCCACATCCTTTCGTGCACTTTCTTGAAACCCTTTAAACTTTGAACGTGGCACGTCAGTTGTGGATGAAAATGCCTTAATAAGAGTAGTCGAATCTGGGATAAATACCATTTACGAGATAATAACCATGTGTGTAGTTATGACCATTTACGGTAAAAGTGTGCGGGTGGATCAGTGTCATCCTTGATAGAATCAAACAACGGTGAATAGTTTAAAACATTAGTGTCATTGTTGGAACCCGCATTGCCAAAAACTACTTGCTATATCTACATATCATATGGAGGAACAACTTCAAGTATGATGGTCAGTTTTTTATGACCACCCGTGTATTGACCTTGCCATGCAACCAAACAATTCTTACATTTCCAGTACATGCAATCGATGCTTCCAAGCATCCCACAGAAACCATGCCTTTCTTCATGTGTTGCGTATAGTTGCTTGATATCGGCTAAAAAGTCACGATTTTACCCCCAGATATTTGCCCCATTTATGATAATGTATTTGACTTTATCATCAAAATAAGCATTTATTTGCTTTATTTTGTAGATTATGTCATTATGAAGTCTATGTTTCAAGAATAACTAAAAATTCGGATGAAAAACAAGGAAAAATGAGCAAAATCGGCTAAGACGATTCACTTGCGTTTGAATAACTTATTTTATAATTTTTTTGTAAAAGTTGATTGAGTTAATCTTATATTTTAGGATATTTGGTTACGAACGCGTGGTTTCAAAAATTGCTTAAAATGGACATGATGTGAAGAAGTTAGAATGAAAATAATGAAACTCATGTTACGACCCCGAAAATCAAGTTATGATCCAAGGAAAAAATCAAAACAAGTCACCTGACATGTTTACATCGGCACCTGCTGAAATGTCCCGTACATATTGATTATAAACGTTTCATATTAATTGATTTCTTTGCGAGGTTTTTGACCTCTATATGAGACGTTTTTCAAAGACTGCATTCGATTTTTAAAACAAACCATAACCTTTAAAATATTACGACGATTATCAAATAATGATAATCTAAAATATAGCGTTTTCACACGACCATTACATAATGGTTTACAATCATATTACACAACAATATATGTCTTCGAATGCAGTTTTTAAATAATATTATACACGCATGCTGACTCCAACTCTTGTCCATAAATTAGCATGCAACAGCGGAAGCTCTTAATAATCACCTGAGAATAAACATGCTTTAAACGTCAACAAAAATATTGGTGAGTTATAGGTTTAACCTATATATCAAATTGTAATAATAGAACACAAGATTTCATCTTTCAATAACATGAAATCTGCATAAAAATCATTCATATGGTTGAACACCTGGTAACCGACATTAACAAAATGCATCTAGAATATCCCCATATATAAATATCGAAGTACTAAAGCAGTTCAAATTCTCTGACTGGGGCGTGTCAAAGCCCATAGATCTATCTTTAGGATTCGCGTCAATTGGTGGCAATTATAATAAACACCAATTCTTAGGCTACAAAGTTCAACAAGGGCGATATCCGGTATAACGATTCAACATAGAATGTAGTTTCAATACTTGTGTCTATTTTGTAAATCATTTTCAAAACTGCATGTATTCTCATCCCAAAAATATTAGATAGTAAAAATGGGACTATAACTCACTTTCACAAATTTTTCCTTCGTCGGGAAAATAAGACTTGGCCACGGGTCGATTTACGAACCTATAACGAATATATACATATATACCAAAGTATGATCGAAATATATTCACAACATTTTTTATTACGTTTTAACGATTTAATTTTGTTAAGTTAGCAGTCCAACGTTAGTAATCTACAACTAGTTGTCCACAATTAGATGTACAGAATTAAATCAATATAAATTATCTCGAATTAATCCACGACCCAGTGTATACAAGTCTCAGGCTAGATCATAACTCAAAGTATATATATTATTTTGGAATCAACCTCAACCCTGTATAGCTAACTCAAGCATTACTGCATATAGAGTGTCTATGGTTGTTCTCAAATAATATATATAGATAGTTGGGTCGATATGATATGTCAAAACATTGTATTACGTGTCTATGGTATCCCAAGATTACATAATATATATTAGAATACATGTATAATACAATATAAGTTAGTTAAGTTATAATTTGTATAGATTTGTTACAAATTTCACGTAGCTACAACAAGCAAAATTATCCAATCTTGTTTTACCCATAACTTCTTCGTTTTAAATCCGTTTTGAGTGATTCAAGTTGCTATGGTTTCATAATGAACTGAAATTTATGAAACTAAATAGAAAAAGTACAAGTTTATAGTTGGAAATACAGGTTACAAGTCAATATTGTAAGAGGTAGTCATTTCAGTCGAAAGAACGACGTCTTGATGACCATTTTGAAAAACATACTTTCACTTTGAGTTTAACCATGATTTTTGGATATAGTTTCATGTTCATAAGAAAAATCATTTTCTCAGAATAACAGCTTTTAAATCAAAGTTTATCATAGTTTTTAATTAACTAACCCAAAACAACCCCCGGTTTTACTACGACGGCGTTTGTTCGATTTTACGGTGTTCTTCGTGTTTTCAGGTTTTAAATCATTAAGTTAGCATATCATATAGATATAGAATATGTGTTTAGTTGATTTTAAAAGTTAAGTTAGAAGGATTAACTTTGTTTGCGAACAAGTTTAGAATTAACTAAACTATGTTCTAGTGATTACATGTTCAAATCTTCGAATAAGATATTTATATATATATAAACCGAATGATGTTATGAACATCATTACTACCTTAGGTTTAGTAGGTAAACTTAATGAAAGTGACAAAAATTGATCTAGCTTCAAAGCATGCTTGGATGGCTTGAAAGTTCTTGAAGTAGAATCATGACACGAAAACAAGTTCAAGTAAGATTTTCACTCGAAATAAGATTGTTATAGTTATAGAAATTGAATCAAAGTTTGAATATGAGTATTACCTTGAGTTAGAAAGATATCTTATTGTAAATAAGAAAGATTTCTTTAGATTGGATGATCACTTGAAATGGATTTGCAAGATTGGAAGTAAGCTAGTAAACTTGAAAGTGTTCTTGGTGTGTTCTTGAGTAGTTATTTTGTAAGTTGATCTAGGTTAGGATTTATGAGCTAGATTTTGATGAAGATGATGAAGAACACTTTGAACATGAAGAGAGAGTTTAGAGAGAGAGAGAGAGAGAGTAATTTGATGCATAAAATTGAAATGAAATTGTGTTTGTGTGTGTCTTAGTTCACGTGAATTAGGAGCAAGATAAAGACTCCATTATTTTGTAATCTAGCTTAATCATTCATGGTAAATGACAAAGGTTAATCCCTACATGTTTCTATAATGGATGATGATTCATTTAGGGCTACTAAGATCAGATTATTGAGTGTGTATATCAATAGTAAATACATCTAGGAGCTGTGTATTGTACGAGTATGAATACGGATGGATATGAGTAAAATTGTTAATGAAAACGAATGAGAATGTATTTGTAAACAACTTTGATAAGTAGAAGTACTTTGATATGTGTATTGAATTCTTCTAAAAGTGTACTAATACATCTTAATATACTACAAGTATATACATTTTAACTGAGTCATTAAGTCATCGTTAGTCATTACATGTAAGTGTTGTTTTGAAACCTTTAAGTTAGCGATCTCATTTAATGTTGTTAACCCATTGTTTATTATATCTAATGAGATGTTAAATTATTACATTATCATGATATTAAGATGTATGAATATATTTTAATATGGTATATATACATTAAAATGTCGTTACAATGATAATCGTTACATATATGTCTCGTTTCGAAATTCTTAAGTTAGTAGTCTTGTTTTACATATGTAGTTCATAGTTAACATACTTAATGATATATATATATATATATATATATATATATATATATATATATATATATATATATATATATATATATATATATATATATATATATAATTATCATTTTATCATGTTAAATATAGTGTAACAATATCTTAATATGATACATATGTATTTAGTAA
The DNA here is from genome assembly GCF_046630445.1 of Rutidosis leptorrhynchoides. Taxonomy (NCBI): domain Eukaryota; kingdom Viridiplantae; phylum Streptophyta; class Magnoliopsida; order Asterales; family Asteraceae; genus Rutidosis; species Rutidosis leptorrhynchoides. Next base: position 384,271,235 of record NC_092343.1, on the reverse strand, counting down.
AACATTGTTATAACGATAATCGTTATATATATCGTTTCGAGTTTCTTAACTTAGTAGTCTCATTTTTATGTATATAACTCATTGTTAATATACCTAATGAGATACTTACTTATCATAATATCATGTTAACTATATATATATATATATATATATATATATATATATATATATATATATATATATATATATATATATATATATATATATATATATATATATATCATCATATAGTTTTTACAAGTTTTAACATTCGTGAATCGCCGGTCAATTTGGGTGGTCAAATGTCTACATGAAACCTATTTCAATTAATCAAGTCTTAACAAGTTTGATTGCTTAACATGTTAGAAATATTTAATCATGCAAATATAGTTTTCATTTAATATATATAATCATGGAAAAGTTTGGGTCACTACAGTACCTACCCGTTAAATAAATTTCGTCCCAAAATTTTAAGTTGTTGGAGGTGTTGACGCATCTTCTGGAAATAGGTGAGGGTATTTTAGCTTCATCTGATCTTCACGCTCCCAGGTGAACTCGGGTCCTCTACGTGTATTCCATCGAACCTTAATGATTGGTATTTTATTTTGCTTAAGTCTTTTAACCTCACGATCCATTATTTCAACGGGTTCTTCGATGAATTGAAGTTTTTCATTGATTTGGATTTCGTCTAACAGAATAGTGAGATCTTCTTTAGCAAAACATTTCTTCAGATTCGAGACATGAAAAGTATTATGTACCCCGGCGAGTTGTTGAGGTAAGTCAAGTCGGTAAGCTACTGGTCCGACACGATCTATAATCTTGAATGGTCCAATGTACCTTGGATTCAGTTTTTCCCGTTTACCAAATCGAACAACGCCTTTCCAAGGTAAAACTTTAAGCATGACCATCTCTCCAATTTCAAATTCTATATCTTTTCTCTTAATGTCCGCGTAGCTTTTTTGTCTACTTTGGGTGGTTTTCAACCGTTGTTGAATTTGAATGATTTTCTCGGTAGTTTCTTGGATTATCTCCAGACCCGTAATTTGTCTATCTCCGACTTCACTCCAACAAATCAGATACCTGCACTTTCTACCATAAAGTGCTTCAAACGGCGTCATCTCAATAATTGAATGGTAACTGTTATTGTAGGAAAATTCTGCTAACGGTAAATGTCGATCCTAACTGTTTCTAAAATCAATAACACATGCTCGTAGCATATCTTTAAGGGTCTGTATCATCCTTTCACTTTGCAAATCAGTTTGTGGATGATAGGCAGTACTCATGTCTGGACGAGTTCCCAATGCTTGCTGTAATGTCTGCCAGAATCTTGAAATAAATCTGCCATCCCTATCAGAGATAATAGAGACTGGTATTTGATATCGCATATTTAATACACATTTTCCTTAGCGATATCGGGCACATTTTGGTTCTTTTGGATATGATTTGGTGTTATTTCGATAAGTGTTGTGAAAGTTCGAGTTCTAAGACCAAGGAGATGAAATTTGAAGTTATTTAATGGTTTTAGTGATATTCTATGTAAACGAGTGAAAGAGATTGGTTCGATTCGAGTTTGGGTGGTTTTACTGAGTTTTACAGTCCAGAATCAGCAAAAAGAGCCTGGAGCACCGCTCAGAAAGGTGGAGCGCCGCTCCAGTAGGCATGAAAATTAGTTCGAGGGGTTTTGGAAGTTAACATATCAGGTTTTAGTGATATGGAACGCCGCTCCATATATGGAGCGCCGCTCCACCTTCAGCCGGGTTCAGAATTTACCTATTTAAAGCCCGAATTTTTACCCTAATTATTCGTTCTTGCATCTAGACGAATTCCAGCAGCTTTTTGACGAAAAAGGGTGATTTTTAGGGAATCCCAAGATCGTTCTAACACATCAATCATTCCGGAAACGCGTCTCGATCCGTTTATCATTCAAGAACACAATTTTCACTAGGTTTAATTCTTATAATCATAATGAATACTCTTAATTGTTTATTTGTGATTTTGGCTTTAGCTCTGATTGTTGGCTAAGCACTTTAATGTTTGTCTAGATTGAATATTCGTATGTGTTTGGATGATACTTTAATGTTTATTTGATTAATGCATGATAATTATGAGTTTTGATTAAGAACCATTCTTATGGGATTTGATTATTGTTACTAGGTTGATTAGTGTACTTGTTTGAACAAAGGGAACCCTGTTTCAATTTAGTGCATTAGTTTCCAATTGCTTTGTCTTAACCAATTGGGTGCTTACTGGACCAAGGGGGTAAACCGGGTAACATAGATTGAACAAAATAGGGGTGAATTGTGTGGAGCGAACGCGTAACCAATTGAATCTTAAACTTATAATTAGCTAATTACTAAGTCATAAACGAAAGAGGTCTTTGGTGAAAGGGAACCCTAAGCCAATAAATCCGAGTTTGACGTGTTTGCTAAAAGAGAACTCTGGGTAAACCGACTCCGTAGTTGCATGTATTGATAAATTGAACTAGTGCTTAATAACAAATCATCCGACACTGCGAATAAGAGATCTAGGCGAACATTCTTTTATCTATTGAATTCAAATATCTTTATTTTTCGTTGAGTCTGCATTTATTTTCTATAAACTTAAAAACACAAAAATATTATCTTTTACTTTTAATCTATCCTTGATTTGGCTAATCGTTAAATAGCCACAAAACGAATTATCTCGTACTTTCAATTTTTATAGATTAACTTAGTTTATTTTTATTAGTTGCAATCTTAATTCTCACGTTTAAACTGTCCTTGGAACGATTTCGGAATTACCAACTTTATACTATTGCACGATCGGGTACAGTTCCCGTTAGTGTGTAGTAATCTTTAAACCGGAATTTTCCAGAGATAAATTATATACTAGATTTTACACATCAAGTTTTTGGTGTCGCTGCCGGGGACAGTTGTGTCAATTTGAGATTGTTTACTGGTTTGTGATTAATTTAGGTTCTGTTTTAGATTTAGATTTTTTTTATTACTTTGTTTAGTGTCGGTGCTTTTATTTCTTTCTAGTTTTTGTCAGTTGCAGGGTTGATGGCAAATTCGGAGCTGTTACTGGAATTTCTAGAGTTACATGATTTTCATCTTTGCTCATTTAGTGAGGAACAGGTTGTTATGGTTGATGAAGAAGGATTGTTGGCCGTTCTCATGGCTAATGGTTATGAGCCTACATCTGAGGAGTTAGAGGAATTGAAGTTGGAGGTTGAGTCTCGTTCCATAGTTGAGATACAGAGAGGGTCCACACTTGTTTTAGAGGATGTCGTAATTCAGGAGAGTGATTGTTTATTATCGGGTGGAAATCACGGTGTGTATAGTGCAGAGGAGACAGTGTACCATGTCCCATTTGATTTGAGCATGACCGTGGACTACATTAGGGTGTCCCAAGCGGATTTTAAGGGTGACACGTTTCTCGACACTCGGGTTATGTTAGAGTTCTCCATAAAGAATCTAGGAGAACTTCCAAATTTAATGTTCACAACCCGCGGTGTTAATGATTGGTTGACGTTGCTTATTCGTGAAACATATTCCACTGATTTCTCGTACCGTCAGATAAGTTTGTAAGAGTAAGGACCCCATTGAAGGCTGATAATGAGGGGTCGAGTCGGGTGCACGAATTTAGGAAAGGTTGCACAACTTGTAAAGTTTTGAAATTGTAAAAGAGGCGAAGAAGCTGACTTTTGAGTTGCAGCTATTTTACTATTTCGCTGTCCAACGATTTTTCTGCTAAAACCCCAGGAAGTTTCAGTTCCTTTACTCTTATTGTTTATTATTTTATTTACTCCACTTTTGCTTTGTAGTATAAAATGCTAGTGAGGACATAGCATGAAATAAGTGTGGATGGGGGGTTTACGGTTTATTTACACTTGGTTTTTGTCTATTTGATTGCATGAAAATGGTTGCTTTTATGTTTAATTAATATATGTTATTAAAGTGACTGGTTTTTGACTCCCTAGGTAGTAAAATTTTTAAATTTTTATGAGAGCACCTAGTGAAAGGTATTGTAAATGATGAAGAAATATTGTAGGATTTTTAGCCTTTTTATTTTAACAACAATTTTTAGCCAGTTTACCCAGGTCGTTAGTGCTCGGTTTGAGTATTAACATTCCAATTAGAAAACCTTAGAAGCCTTAGCCTTTAGATGAAAACCAAATGAAACCAATTCCCTTTTTTACCCTATTTTTGGAAGTTTAAATTCTTAGTCAAGTTTATGTCTTCTTACTATATTAATCTTAATGTTAATAGAACTACTTTTACTTGTGTTATTATTGAAGTGGGAGTGTAATTATTTGCGTGCCTAAAACTCACTTGAGTAGTTGTGTAAAAAGCATAATGAAGGTGGGGGTAAACACATATTTTCATCATTCCTTACGACAATATATGTGTGTGAAAAATATAAAAAAAAAAGATGAGAAAAATCAAAAAATGTAAATGATTCCTGAAAATGTAATTATTACTTGAAGCATGTTAAATATAGTTTGATGCATAAGCCTTTGGAATTCGAATAAGTAGTTCATTTGGGGTGCTTGTCACTTAACCACCTAAGGTCCTTTCCGGATTTGGGATCGGTTGGTTCGAAAGTTCGTTACACGGGTTCCATAGAAAGCCGGCATGAAATTGTAATTGACACAATAATTTTTGAGGTTCGAATAATTAGATCCGCGGGGTGCTTTATCACCTAACTTACTAAGGTCGTTTCCCGGTCTGGATAAGTTGGTCGAAAGTTCGCTACACGGATCAAGGGAGTTGTTGGTTGAAAGTAATGAGTATAGAAGGTTGATTTAAAAAAAAATGAATAAAAATAAAATATATATATATATATATATATATATATATATATATATATATATATATATATATATATATATATATATATATATATATATATATATATATATACAACGGATGTATAAATATATGTGAAATAAAAAGAGTTCCAATCTGGACCATGTGTGTTTAGGCGACAGTAGTTCTTAATAATAAATTCGCTTTTTAGTAGCTAGATATCTATTTGACTTTGCATTTAACTTCCACTTTTACACCATTTTATATCTTGTGTCATATCCTACCCGATAAACCCATGAACATTTACTCGAATTAATATTTCTTTTGATACGATACCTAGGTGAGTTTAACTTGTTGATGTTAGTCTTTAAAATTTGAAAGATATTGTTTTCGTGTACTTATGAACTTAATGAAAAACTTTTACTTAAAATGATTAACATCATATTGCCTAGGGAGTGTAGTTCTAAATTGTTTTGTCTTTATTTGCTTGAGGACAAGCAAAAGCCAAGTGTGGAGGAGTTTGATAATGCATATTTTATACATGTTTTTAGATATTATTTATAGGCACTATCGTTGTTATTTTGTATTTATTTGAATCAATTATGCGAACTTTTGATACTTAATAAATTATAATTGATTTCATATAATTATGGAGTATTGATGATTTTTTGGAGTAAAATAGATAATCGAGTTATAAAGTCAAGAAGATTGAAGCTGAAAAGAAGCTTAGATGAAAAGCGTTACTTGTGTGATGAAAGCGCCACTTAATTATTGGGATAGCAAGTGGGCTGATTTATTTATATTGAAGATGGGATGAATATAATTTGATGGACTTATAATGGTTGAGCTTCAATTAAATTAAAATTCTTATAATAATATCTTGAGCCCCAAGTGGTGCAATTCTTTTAAATACAATTGTTTGGAGATAAAAAAAAAGGTAGTTTTAGAGGAGGGGTTTTTCAGCCGCAGCTGGGACCACCCTTTTGAGGGGTTCGGTCGACGAAAAGCAAAAAAGAGGAGGACCACCTCTTGGGTTAAGGTCAACGAGCAAGGCAAGAAGGAAAAGAGGGGACCATCCACTTTGAGTTTTGATTGGTCATAATTGAAGTAATTGTTGGTGTTTTGTGCTGTACACGACAAAGAAAGAAGGAAAGTGATTTCTTTTGTTTCAGTCTATAATTTTTATTTACAAGGATTGGTCTCATAGTTTGCTTACTGTTACACAAACACATCTTAATATTTATTATTGCTACTAATTTTAATTATTTGTGTCTATGCGAATGAATGAATTATTGGTATTTTAATTATTTGTATTTGTGTTTATTTACGATTATGAGCTAAATTAATTATGTTCATCTAGATTAATAACCTTAGTGGTAGATGATTTCTTTTTTAGTAATATGATTTTTTGCATGATAAATTAGAGTTTGGATAAAGAACCACACTTGTGGGTGTTGATGTATGTTATGAGATTGATTAGTGTACTTGTTTGGACAAAGGGAACCCTGTTTCAATTTAGTACATTAATTTTCAATTGATTTGTCTTAATTAGTTGGGTGCTTACTGGACCAAGGGGGTAAATTGAGTAACATATGTTGAACAAAACAGGGGTGAATTGTGTGAAGCGAATGCGTAACCAATTTAATCTAAATCTCTATTAATTAATTACTTAGTCACAAGCAACGAGGTCTTTGGTAAGAGGGAACCCTAAGCCGATAAATCCTAGCTTGAGTGTTCGTAAAAGAGAACTCTAAACGAACCGACTTAGTAATTGCATGCATTATATCACTATAACTTGTGCTTAATACTATATCATCCGACACTGAGGGTAAAAGATCTAGACGAGCATTTCTTTGTCTATTGAATTCAAAACTATCTTTAATTGTTTGTTGAGTCTGCATTTATTTTCTATAAACTTAAAAACACAAAAATATTGTCTTTATATTTAAATCTATCTTGATTGGTTAATCGTTAAATAACCAAAACCCAATATCTCGTTATTTCTTTTATTTCTTGTTTGTTAATTACACTTAGTTTATAATCTTGAATTGAGTTGAACTGTCCTTGGAACGATCTTGGATTTTACCAATATCCATACTGCTACACGATCGGGTACACCGCCCGTTAGTGTGTAATCTTTTAATAACTGGTATTTTCCATTGATAAATAATATACACGATTTTACACATCAGTATTTCATGTCTGGAGACAACTTCCTTCAAGTATAAACGTGCCAATTTTTCCATTTTATCATCTTCTCTCATTGGCAGAAAGTATGCTGACTTGGTGAGACGATCGACTATTACCCAAATAGTATCATCACCACTTACAGTCCTTGCAATTTAGTAATGAAATCCATGGTAATGTTTTCCCATTTCCATTCCGGGATTTCGGGTTGTTGAAGTAGACCTCATGGTTTCTGATGTTCAGCTTTAACCTTAGAACACGTCAAACATTCTTCTACGTATCTAGCAATATCGGCTTTCATACTCGGCCACCAAAAGTGTTTCTTGAAATCTTTGTACATCTTTCCCGCTCCGGGATGTATTGAGTATCTGGTTCTATGTGCTTCCTTAAGTACCATTTCTCTCACATCTCCAAACTTTGGTACCCAAATTCTTCCAGCCCTATACCGGGTTTCGTCTTCCCGAATATTTAGATGTTTCTCCGATCCTTTGGGTATTTCATTCCTCAACTTTTCTTCTTTTAAAACTCCCTGATGTGCCTCCTTTATTTGAGTAGTAAGGTTAGTACGAATAACTATATTCATAGTTTTTACCCGCATAGGTTCTCTGTCCTTTCTACTCAGAGCGTCGGCTACCGCATTCGCCTTCCCCGGGTGGTAACGAATCTCAAAATCGTAATCGTTCAACAGTTTGACCCACCTACGCTGCCTCATGTTCAGTTGTTTCTGATCAAATATGTGTTGGAGACTTTTGTGGTCGGTATATATAATACTTTTGACCCCATATAAGTAGTGCCTCCAAGTCTTTAATGCAAAAACAACCGCGCCTAATTCCAAATCATGTGTCGTATAATTCTGCTCGTGAATCTTCAATTGTCTAGACGCATAAGCAATTACCTTCGTTCATTGCATTAATACACAACCGAGGCCTTGCTTTGAGGCGTCACAATATATCACAAAATCATCGTTCCCTTCAGGTAATGACAATATAGGTGCCGTAGTTAACTTTTTCTTCAACAATTGAAACGCTTTCTCCTGCTCATCCTTCCATTCAAATTTCTTCCCTTTATGCGTTAATGCAGTAAAGGGTTTTGCTATTTTGGAAAAATCTTGGATGAACCTTCTGTAGTAACCAGCCAGTCCTAAAAATTAGCGTATATGCTTCGGAGTTTTCGGGGTTTCCCACTTTTCAACGGTTTCAATCTTTGTCGGATCTACCTGAATATCTTCTTTGTTCACTATGTGACCGAGGAATTGAACTTCTTTCAACCAAAATGCACACTTTGAAAATTTTGTGTACAGTTGTTCCTTCCTCAACAATTCTAGCACTTTTCTCAAATGTTCTTCGTGCTTTTGATCATTCTTTGAGTAAATGAGTATGTCATCGATGAAAACAATGACAAACTTGTCAAGATATGGCCCACACACTCGGTTCATGAGGTCCATGAACACAGCTGGTGCATTAGTCAATCCAAACGGCATAACCATAAACTCATAATGACCATAACGCGTTCTGAAAGCAGTCTTTGGAATATCATCCTCCTTCACCCGCATTTGATGATACCCGGAACGTAAATCGATCTTCGAATAAACCGACGAGCCTTGTAGTTGATCAAATAAATCGTCGATTCTCGGTAGTGGATAACGGTTCTTGATGGTAAGTTTGTTCAACTCTCGGTAGTCAATACACAATCTGAATGTACCATCCTTCTTTTTGACAAACAAAACAGGAGCTCCCCACGGTGATGTGCTTGGTCGAATTAAACCACGTTCTAACAGTTCTTGTAGTTGACTTTGTAATTCCTTTATTTCGCTGGGTGCGAGTCTGTAAGGAGCACGAGCTATTGGTGCAGCTCCCGGTACAAGATCTATTTAAAATTCAACGGATCGATGTGGGGTAGTCCCGGTAATTCTATCGGAAATACGTCGGGAAATTCTTTTGCGACGGGAACATCACTGATGTTCTTTTCTTCAGGTTTGACTTCATCGATGTGTGCTAGAATGACATAGAAACCTTTTTTTATTAGTTTTTGCGCCTTCAAACTACTAATAAGATTTAACTTCGCGTTGTTCTTTTCTCCGTACACGATTAAAGGTTTTCCTTTTTCGCGCATAATACGAATCGCATTTTTGTAACAAACGACCTCTGCTCTCACCTTTTTCAACCAGTCCATGCCAATTATTACGTCAAAACTCCCTAACTCGACTGGTATTAAGTCAATCATAGACGTTTCGTCAACCAGTTTAATTTCTCTATCCCGACATACTTTATCTGCTGTAATTAGTTTACCGTTTGCTAATTCGAGTAAAAATTTATTATCCAAAGGCATTAATGGACAATTTAATTTGGCACAAAAATCTCTACTCATATAGCTTCTTTCCGCACCCGAATCAAATAAAACATAAGCAGATTTATCGTCAATAAGAAACGTACCCGTAACAAGCTCCGGGTCTTCCTGCGCTTCTGCTGAATTAATGTTGAAGACTCGTCCACGGCCTTGCCCATTATTATTCCCTTGATTAGGGCATGCTTTGCTGAAATGGCCCGGCTTTCCGCAACTGTAACAAATAATGGAATTATTTGTTCTGTTATTTTTATATGCCTTTGGTTTATAGACATCTGATAATGCTAAAAACGAACATATATTTCATAGCATTATTCCTCAAGAAAGACAAGCTTTTAGTTGCAATTGTTCTATTTACAAGTGATATTCGTTTAAATAATAAAAGGTGAAGACAAAAGACAGATTCGACGAATTGAAGACGCAAACGACCAAAAAGCTCAAAAGTACAAAAGACAATCAAAGAGGTTCCAATTATTGATAAGAAACGTCTCGAAATTACAAGAGTACAAGATTCAAAACGCAAAGTACAAGATATTAAATTGTACGCAAGGACGTTCGAAAATCCGGAACCAGGACCAGAGTCAACTCTCAACGCTCGACGCAACGGACTAAAAATTACAAGTTAACTATGTATATAAATATAATATAATATATAATTAATTATATTAATTATATATATATATTATATTTATAAATAAACCGTCGGTAAGAGAGACTCCAAAATGGTGAGCTGTAAATTCAAACTCCGCGACTCGCGGAGTTTGAAGGCCAAAAGGGCCGCGAGTCGCGGAGCCCCAAAATTTGAAACTCCCTATAAAAGCAACCGAATTCTGAGCATTCTTCATCATCATATATCCATCTCTCCATCTATATACGTAAAATATATATATATAATTTATATTTTAATTTTAATTTTAATTTTAATCATAATAATAAGGGTATGTTAGCGAATGTTGTAAGGGTGTAAGTCGAAATTCTGTTCGTGTAACGCTACGCTATTTTTAATCATTGTAAGTTATGTTCAACCTTTTTATATTAATGTCTCGTAGCTAAGTTATTATTATGCTTATTTAATCCGAAGTAATCATGATGTTGGGCTAATTACTAAAAATTGGGTAATTGGGCTTTGTACCATAATTGGGGTTTGGATAAAAGAACGACACTTGTGGAAATTAGACTATGGGCTATTAATGGGTTTTATATTAACTAAACAATACCTTGTTAATTTAATATACAAACTTATAATTCGACGTATTTATATATAACCACATACGCTTAATTGGACACGATGGGCGGGATATTTATAAGTACGAATTATTGTTCATTTGACCGGACACGGGGATGGATTAATAGTCAATGGACTCATTAAAACAGGGGTGGATTACATTCAAGGGTAATTGGTGTAATTGTTAACAAAGTAGTAAAACCTTGGTTTACACGCAGTCGATAACCTGGTGTATTCATTAAACAAAGTATTAAAACCTTGTTACAATTCGAATCCCCAATTAGTTGGAATATTTGACTTCGGGAATAAGAATAATTTGACGAAGGCCTTCGCTCTTTATATTTATGACTGATGGATTATTATGGACAAATCCGTATGGACATATTAAATAATCCAGGACAAAGGACAATTAACCCATGCGCATAAAACTAAAATCAACACGTCAAACATCATGATTACGGAAGTTTAAATAAGCATAATTCTTTTATTTTATATTTAATTTCCTTTATTTTATATTTAATTGCACTTCTAATTATCGCATTTTTATTGTTATTGTATTTAATTGCACTTTTAATTATCGTACTTTTTAATTATCGCAAGTTTATTTTATCGCACTTTTATTATTCGCAATTGTTATTTACTTTACGCTTTAATTTAAGTCTTGTATTTATATTTTTTATTTTACATTTGGTTTTAACTGCGACTAAAGTTTTAAAATCGACAAACCGGTCATTAAACGGTAAAAACCCCCTTTATAATAATAATATTACTTATATATATATTTGTATTTTTATAAAAGTAAACTAATATAGCGTTAAGCTTTGTTTAAAAAGATTCCTTGTGGAACGAACCGGACTTACTAAAAACTACACTACTGTACGATTAGGTACACTGCCTATAAGTGTTGTAGCAAGGTTTAAGTATATCCATTCTCTAAATAAATAAATATCTTGTGTAAAATTGTATCGTATTTAATAGTATTTCCTGCAAAAATTAATAGTATTTTATACCCCTTAGCTTTAACTATCAAGTATTTTTGGCGCCGCTGCCGGGGGGCTACTTAAACGCCGGAAGCACAACGCTAATATAATATAAAAAAAAAAGATTTTTAGTTTACTTTTATTAAATTTCGTTTTTATAAAAATACGTTTTAAATATTCGAAAATATAAAAAGAAAAACAAAAATTTATATATTTTTAAGAGTTTGTTAAAAGTTTTATAAGTTTCTTTATTTTTATTTTAGTTTATAAAAATATAAGTTTTATTTAAATATCTTTTATTTATATAAAAACAGAAAATTACAGAAAAAAAAAACGTCAAATTTAAACTGTTCCAGAGTTCAAAACTGGAACCCCGCGACTCGCGGGGTTTGCAGCTTCGATTACCGCGACTCGTGGAGCCGTCTGACACGGGCACACAGCAACCCTAATTTGGCATTTATTACGGAATTTTAATTATTATTATTAATTAATTATTATTTAGGGTTAATTAATTTATTATTTAGTTTAAAGATTTAATTAATTTGTAATAATTATTTTTAATTAGTTTAATTAAAATATAAAATTAATAGTTTTAATAAATAAATAATATAAAAATAATATTTTTATAAAAATTGTACTTTTTACAACTTTTTGTGTATTTTTATATTTTGTCCATTTTTAATCGTTTTAGCGTAATAGATTTTTAGTCGTTTTGCCATAGTTATTTTTACTTCTAGATTTTTAGGCTTTGCCGTAGAATTCCTTAAGTGCTTTTTCTTTAGACTAAGATTTAGGTGCTTTAGAATTTTGCGACGCCTTTTTAAGTTTTAGTTTCTTTTTAAGTTATTTTCATTTGGGATTTAGTTTTTCCTGTAAGCTTTAATATTTTTAGACGCCTTTTACCTATGTATCAATTATCATTCCAATTAGTAATCTCAATTTGCGATTATAATTTTAAGTTAGTTGTAGTAATAAGGTTAGGTTAGTCAAGTGTTTTTAAGTTTTATAAGTTTCTTTTATTTTTCCGTCACCTTTTATTTTTCAACCATTTTTATTTTTCGACCTTTTTCCGACGAACTCTTTTTCTTTCTTATTTCTCGCTATTCTAGTTTTAGGACATAGATTTTTATTCTACTTCTTATCTAAATTTCTTAAAATTACGAAAATTTATTTTAAGTGGTTAAATTGATAGACATCAAAATTTTCTGGTTCGTAGTAATAGTTGGATTTGTACGTGGACCGGGTTATTGGAGCCAAACAGTCCTCAATTATATTGAGACCAAACGAATCCTGCCCCTCTGCTGCATCTTTTGGCTATTCGAAACGTGGGCAAAATCAGAAAAGTCTATTGATTGGATAACTTATTATAATTTTTCTTTCCTTTTAAAAACTAATAGGATATTCAGTGAATGCACCGAGCAAGACGTTCACCACCTTTTGTACGTTCACCACCTGTAACTAGATCAAGACATTTAGCAAATATTACTGCCGTTGATTTTTCTTTAGAATCGTCATCCAGTCGACCAAGTACTTCAGTTCAAATTTCCGATAATCCATTTTTTGAACCCGACCTCACAATTGAGAATCCGGAGAATATTCAGGAACGATTCGTAGATCCTGAACCACTAAACTTTCCTTCGGAACTACCAATAATTCAAACAGAGATTGTTGAGGAACGAACCATTAAATCAGAATCCTCTAGTGATTTCGATTCAACAAATTCAATTATGGAGAATCTGGAACCTTTAAGTATGAAAGACCGAATGAGAGCTAAACGCACTGGCCAAGGTCACGCAATTACTCATCCAGACATTAATGCGCCAGATTATGAAATCAAAGGACAAATTCTACACATGGTGACTAATCAATGCCAATTTAGTGGTGCGCCGAAGGAAGATCCAAATGAACATTTACGTACCTTTAATAGGATCTGCACACTATTTAAAATCCGAGAAGTGGAGGATGAACAGATATATCTCATGTTATTTCCCTGGACTTTAAAGGGAGAAGCCAAAGATTGGTTGGAATCGTTACCTGAAGGGGCGATTGATACATGGGATGTTTTAGTTGACAAATTTCTTAAACAATTCTTTCCTGCATCTAAAGCCGTAAGACTTCAAGCAGAAATTGTTACGTTCACACAGAAACCAAATGAAACTCTATATGAGGCGTGGACAAGATATGAAAAGTTGTTAAGAGGATGTCCGCAACATGGTTTAGACACCTGTCAAATAGTACAAATATTCTACCAAGGATACGACATCACTACAAGGAAAGACATAGATATAGCAGCTGGTGGTTCTATCATGAAGAAAACCGAAACTGATGCTTACAAAATTATTGATAACACTGCTTCCCACTCACATGAGTGGCACCAAGAAAAAGATATCGTTAGATCATCTAAAACAGCTAGAGCCGATTCTAGCAATGACTTAGATTCCATTTCCGCAAAGATAGATGCTGTCGAGAGACGAATGGAAAAGATGACTAAAGATATTCACTCAATACGAATTAGTTGTGAGCAGTGTGGAGGACCACATTTGACAAAAGATTGTCTCAGTATTGAATTAACAATGGAACAAAGAGAGAATATTTCATACATAAACCAAAGGCCTGGAAATAATTATCAGAATAATTATCAACCGCCAAGACCGATTTACAATCAAAACCAGAATTAGAACCGAAATATTCCATACAACAACCAACAAGGTCCTAGCAATCAACAAGTATCCAATAATACTTACAACCAGCAAAGACCTAATTTTCAAAACAAACCACCACAACAAACCGATGATAAAAAGCTGAATTTAGAAGATATGATGACGAAGCTAGTTGAAACTCAAACGCAGTTTTTCACATCTCAAAAACAAACTAATGAACAAAATGCTCAAGCATTTAGAAATCAACAAGCTTCTATTCAAAATCTGGAACAAGAAGTAAGTAACCTAGCAAGGTTAATAGGTGAAAGAAAATCGGGAAGTCTACCTAGTGATACAAATGCTAACCCCCGAAATGAAACAGCTAAAGCCATTACCACAAGAAGTGGTACAACACTTAAACCACCTGAAATACCTGTAACTTCTGATGAAGCTATTCCTACTCCACAAGAACCACAACCTGATCAAGATAAGGAAAAAGAACCGGTAGTTGAAAAGGTTAATGAAGATAACACAGTTAAGGCTAAACCTTATGTTAAACCATACCAACCACCACTTCCTTACCCGAGTAAAATGAAGAAAGAGAAACTTGAAGCCGAGCAATCCAAATTCTTGGATATGTTTAAACAGATAAATGTAAATCTTCCTTTCATTGATGTGATTTCAGGAATGCCTAGATATGCTAAATTCTTGAAAGATCTAATCTCAAATAGAAAGAAAATGGAAGAACTCTCGGCTGTTACCATGAATGCTAATTGTTCAGCAGTGCTGTTGAATAAGATACCAGAAAAACTATCTGATCCAGGAAGTTTCACAATTCCATGTTTTCTGGGAAGTCTTAGTTCAATAGAAGCATTGGCAGATTTAGGTGCTAGTATAAATTTAATGCCGTATTCACTATATACTAAACTAGACCTTGGAGAATTGAAACCAACAAGAATAAGCATACAACTAGCCGATAGGTCAATAAAATATCCTAGAGGGATAATGGAGAACATGCTAGTTAAAGTTGGTACTTTAGTATTTCCAGTAGATTTTGTTGTTCTAGACATGGAAGAAGATTCTCAAGTTCCTCTCATATTAGGAAGACCATTCTTAAACACGGCTAAAGCAATGATAGACGTGTTCGGTAAGAAATTGACCCTAAGTATAGAAGATGAGAGTGTTACCTTTTCAGTTGATAGAGTAATGCAACAACCACAATCTGCAGATGATACATGTTATTATATTCAAACTATAGATGCACATGCAGAATTATTAGAAGAATTTCCAGAATTACAAGGAACAGGAGAATGTTCTTTAGGAGAAGGTAATGAACTAATTAATGAAGCTGAAATGTTAGCTACACTTATAGCTAATGGATATGAACCAACAACAGAAGAAATTCAAATGCTAAAAGAAGAAGACAGATATCGATACAAATCATCGATAGAAGAACCTCCGAAATTAGAGTTAAAGCCACTTCCAAACCATTTGGAATACGCTTATTTACATGGTGAATCTGAATTACCTGTAATAATATCGTCTTCTCTTACTGAAAATGAGAAATCACAACTCATTTCTGTGTTGAAAGCTCATAAACCAGCCATTGCATGGAAGATTCATGATATTAAAGGAATAAGTCCTTTGTATTGCACACATAAAATCCTTATGGAAGAAGGTCATAAAACGTATGTGCAACGCCAACGAAGACTAAATCCTAATATGCAAGATGTAGTTAAGAAAGAGATTATTAAACTGCTAGACGCAGGTCTAATTTATCCAATCTCTGATAGTCCATGGGTAAGCCCAGTTCAATGCGTGCCTAAGAAGGGTGGCATGACTGTCATTACAAATGAGAAAAATGAGCTTATTCCTACTAGGACTGTAACAGGATGGCGTGTGTGTATTGATTATAGAAAATTAAATGACGCCACCAGAAAAGATCACTTTCCCTTACCTTTCATTGATCAAATGTTGGAAAGATTAGCCGGAAATAGTTACTATTGTTTTCTAGATGGATTTTTCGGATATTTTCAAATTCCAATAGCACTCGAAGATCAAGAGAAAACCACATTCACATGCCCTTATGGTACTTTTGCTTACAAACGCATGCCATTTGGACTTTGCAACGCCCCTGCAACCTTTCAAAGGTGTATGATGGCGATTTTTCACGACATGATAGAAGAATGCATGGAAGTTTTCATGGATGACTTTTCAGTCTTTGGTGATACATTTGAATCATGTCTAGTTAATCTGGAACGAATGCTTATTAGATGCGAACAATCAAATCTAGTATTTAATTGGGAGAAATGCCCTTTTATGGTTAAAGAAGGCATTGTTCTTGGTCATGAAATTTCAAAAGAAGGAATTGAAGTGGATAGAGCTAAAGTAGATGTAATTGCTAAACTTCCACATCCCACCAATGTTAGAGGAGTTAGGAGTTTTCTAGGGCATGCCGGTTTTTACCGACGTTTCATAAAAGATTTTTCTAAAATTGCCACTCCTATGAATAAACTCCTAGAAAAAGATGCTCCATTCATCTTTTTAGATGAATGTATCAAATCTTTTAATATTCTTAAAGAGAAACTCACTAATGCGCCGATCATGATAACACCAAATTGGAATCTACCATTTGAACTAATGTGCGATGAAAGTAATTTTGCAATGGGAGCCGTTTTAGGACAAAGGATTGAAAAACGATTTCAACCTATATATTATGCTAGTAAGACGTTACAAGGAGCACAAACGAACTATACAACTACTGAAAAAGAACTCCTTGCTATTGTCTTTGCTTTTGACAAATTTCGATCATATCTCGTTCTAGCAAAAACGGTGGTCTATACCGACCATTCTGCTCTTAGATACCTATTTTCAAAACAAGATGCTAAACCAAGATTAATCCGTTGGATCTTACTCTTACAAGAGTTTGATATTGAAATCCGAGATAAAAGAGGAGCAGAAAATCTCGCCGCTGATCATCTTTCTCGTCTTGAAAATCCCGAATTAGAAGTTCTAAATGAATCGGCCATACAAGACAACTTTCCTGATGAATATCTATTGAAGATAGATTATAAAGAAATTCCATGGTTTACAGACTATGCAAACTACTTAGTTTGTGGATTCCTTGAAAAAGGATTATCGTACCAAAGACGAAAGAAATTCTTCAGTGATATAAAACACTATTTTTGGGAAGATCCACATCTGTTTAAAAGTTGTCCCGATGGAATAATACGCCGATGTGTATTTGGAGATGAAGCTAGTAAAATATTAAACCATTGTCACACAGGACCAACAGGAGGGCATTATGGGCCTCAACTAACAGCAAGAAAAGTTTATGATGCTGGATTCTATTGGCCTACAATTTACAAAGACGCACACCTTCTTTGCAAATCCTGTGATGCTTGTCAAAGGGCCGGAAAAATCAGTCAACGTGATGAAATGCCACAAAATGTCATCCAAGTATGTGAAGTATTTGACATTTGGGGTATTGACTTTATGGGTCCATTTCCAAAATCTCATAATAATCTATATATACTCGTAGCCATTGATTATGTATCTAAATGGACGGAAGCACAAGCTCTCCCAACTAACGATGCACGAGTTGTAGTCAACTTTTTAAAACGTCTTTTTGCAAGGTTTGGAACACCGAAAGCTTTAATAAGTGATCGGGGTACTCATTTCTGTAATAATCAACTTGAGAAAGTTCTTAAAAGATATGGAGTGACTCATAAAATCTCCACCGCTTATCATCCACAAACAAGTGGACAAGTTGAAAATACCAACCGAGCTTTAAAACGTATTCTAGAGAAAACCGTAGGATCAAATCCGAAGGAATGGTCCATTAAATTGGAGGATGCACTCTGGGCTTTTAGAACTGCCTACAAAACTCCAATTGGAACCACACCTTTTAGACTTGTTTATGGAAAAGCATGTCATCTTCCAGTAGAAATTGAACACAAAGCATTTTGGGCTTTGAAGACATGTAATCTTGATTTACATGAAGTCGGACGTCTACGATTAAGTCAACTAAACGAATTAGAAGAATTAAGACATGAAGCATACGAAAATTCGTTAATCTATAAAGAAAGAACGAAGAAATGGCATGATAAAAGAATCAGAAGTTCAAAAGAATTTAAGGAAGGAGACAGAGTTCTTCTTTTCAATTCACGATTCAAGCTATTTCCTGGAAAATTGAAATCAAGATGGTCTGGACCATTCATAGTCAAAAGAGTTTTTCCATACGGAACGATAGAATTAATAAATTCAAATGGGATTGAATTTAAAGTTAATGGTCACAGAGTTAAACACTACATACATAATCCGATGGAAGTCGACAACGAAGTTAATCACAATTTCGACACCACAACTAACTAAGTGTGGGGAGAATCAAGTCTTTAAAGGATAATATGTATTTCTGTTAGAGTTAGATTGTCTGTTTTCGTGTAGTTCTCGAAAATAGAACCCGAATGGTCTTTCCCTAGCAGACCCTAAAGAACTAGTCTTCTCCCCCCATTCTGAATTTTTATTTTTTTTTAGGTTTTTACAAAATGAAGACTGCCTGTGAACTAAACCATGGTCCAATGCTACACGCTTTGATCACTAAACGTAATAATGACACACTACCGAGTGAAATAGTATCAGTAATCAGAGAAAGAATGGACGGAGTTAGAAAAGAATCCAGATGCGAAGATAATAAGTTACAATTTGGTAAAGGAAAATCAAAATCCGCAGCGAAAAGAAGAGCACGACACCTAGAAAGATGTCACAAATGCGGAAAATGGTCACATGGAGGTAAATGTTCAAATAATCAAACCTATTCAAATACCGAATTTGTTACTTTATGCAGAGACGGACCGTTCATATGTTTAGAAGAAAAGACACTGAATGCTCGAGGTTACGCCTATGTAGCTATGGAAAACCAATTAAACCGACTATCTTATGAATGGGATAGATCATATAACTAAGAAATCTATTTCACAGGTAAGTCTGTACAGTTTTTATTTTATTTTATTTCTTATTTTTAACCTTTTGATAATAAACGCTAATTTGTTCGCTATAAAGTATTAAATTGGTATTGAATAAAATTAGGTTTGGCGACCGAAATTATTGATATCATTCAAAAAAAATTTATTACATCACTGCGCAATTTAACGTTTATTCTTAAGGTATAAATATCTTTAATCAATCAACCCAAAATATTTCAAAAATTCGTCATGAGTTAAATTAGGTCTTGGAACCGAAATTACTTTACCGAAAGAGGGGCGCATATTTTTGATAATATTTGATTGATTAAAGTGGGATAAAAAGCCAAAAAGATTTTTAATTTTATTTTTACCATGTTTTTAAAATTAATATATAAATCTTAAATTAATATTGTAAACTTTGTAAAAACAATATATTTAAAATTGTAAATATTTGAAAAATTAATATAAGTTTGGTGTGAATTTATAATATGAATTTTTAAATTAAGTTTGGTATGAATTTTTAATTTTTAAAATATGAATTTTTAATTTTATGCATTTTAAATTTTAAGTTTGGTGTGAATTTTAATATTAATTTTGAATTTTATATTTAAATTGTGTGAATTTAAAAACAAAAATTTACTTTATCTCATTAAGTTAAAAATATGATTTTTAAAATTCGTCGTAAGTTGAAGACTAGGTCGTTGAACCGGAATTGCTTTACCCAAGGAAGGGACGAGAACTTTTATTATCATTATTTTTAATCTTATTAAAGTATGCAAAAAACATTAAAAAACCCAAAAATCTTAGCTTTTAAAACAATCGCTACAAAAAGACAAATTTTAAAATTTTGTCGAAGGACGGACTAGGACATCGATCCGAAACGACCTCGTCCTAAATAACAAGGGAAACAAAATTTTAAAATTAATTACTTAATTGTTTTAATTAGTATAAGATATATAAGATTATATAAAATAAAAAAAATACCAAACTCCGCGACTCGCGGAGTTTGAAGGGGAAATCTCCGCGAGTCGAGGGAGGACCGAAAACCAGAAAAAATATATACTGATCAAAACTGATCAGACCACAAAAACAAAACAAAAACACTGCGAAGAACAGCCGCGAAAAAACCCCAAAAACACCCCCAAAATCACAATTTTTAACCGTTAATCACCAAATCTTTTACTAAAATCATGTTGAGAAGGATGCTATCTAGGAATTACTCAAGAAAAACGGTAAATTTCTACACCTAAACACCATTTAATCCGAAATTAGTGTTCTTGAGCAATTTTTTCCCCAATTTGATTTTGATGCTTTTTAGTGTAATTAGGCTTAAATTGTTTATGTATTATGCTTGTATAACCTAGATTGATGCTATTTAACATGATTAGAAGCCTTAAACTTCAAATTTTAAGTAATCTAGGGTTTGTGTTCTTGAGCAAATTTGGAGCTTTTTGATATAAACAGGTTATGGCTGATTTTTGTCATGAATTGTTGCTAAATTAAGTAGTGTAACATGTTTAGGTAGTTAAATGATCCAAACTTTGAGCCTAAACATGATTTTGAGAATTAAAGTGGACTTTTTCAAGTCTAAAATTCATGAACTTGATTTTTGAGAGATAATGCCATTTGAAACTTGTTTAATTGCTAGTAATGATTATTTTGACATGTTATTTGAGTTGAATGCTTATGAACTTGGCGAACATTTTCGTATATGCTTATTTAAAAAAGTGTAGATTTGATAAAAATGTGAAAATGAGCTTAAGTTTGATATAAATTGATCATGTCATTGTAATTATTTTGATTGATGATTTTGCTGACACTAATGCATATTTGGATGCACAAAAATTGTGTTTGATGTGTTTTGCAGACTGAAAGGGGTGAATCTTCATCCCAAGCTCGCAATGCTCCTGCTGAGAATGCGGAACAACAGGAGGTGGATAACTACTACAAGCAGGATATACCTCATCCAGTCATGACCTTTTCTGATATGCACTTGGAAGATTTGCACCCGAACCTGAGATTTGACAGACTTTGGATAGATTATCCAAAGTATCAAAGGGGGTTGCATACGCTTCATTCTAAAGTTGTTGAGGTACCGAGGGTCATAGAATGGGGACCCTTAGAAGCTGTAGAATTGGCCGGGCCAATTAGGGAATTACTTGTACAGAGGTATGGTAATTCTACTTTTAATGACTGGGTACGTTTATTCACCATACGTAGACCTGTATATAAAGTATGGTGTGAAGAATTGTTGTGTAGTATAGAATTAAATGATCGGGTAGCTAGTTTAACCGATCGATCTTTTATTAGATTTTTGTTAGGCGGTTTGATGCGCCACATGTCTTTACTAGACATGGCTCAGGCTTTACGTATATATACGCCTGAGGAGTTAGCATCTGCTGATTGTAGAGGGTTGATACTAAACGGTAGAAAGATAGATGAAAATTTTGATACACACGGTGTGTGGAGTCAAATGACAAGCCATCACCGATTCAAAGGGGGAAATTACTCTTATTTGGATATAGATAGAGCTGAATTAAGAGTGATTCATAGGTTTTTAGCTAATTCGATTACACAAAGAGGTAAGAACAAGGAAAAGGTAAATGAACAGGATTTGTTTTACCATATGTGTATTCGAGACCCACAAAGCGCTGTAAGTATACCTTATTGTGTGGGTTATTATTTATCAGCTATGGTTAGGGGGATGAGACCGCATAGCATAATAGGAGGTGGTATTTTTATTACTTTGATTGCTGAATATCTTGGTGTGGATATAAGTCGGGGGGGATTATTAGTAGAAGAACCAGAACCCCGCGATACTATAGGTTTAAATGTATACCATGGTGCGAAAGTTTTGAAGAGGCGAAATAACGCCGCAGTCCAATACCATGGTAGACATCCACAGGTTGAGAGAAACCAACAGCAAGGTAATGTAGGAGGGGGAAATGAGATGCAAGAAATGCAAAGGTTTATAGCTTCACAGGAGTACGAAAATGCTAGACAGAGAGCATTTGAAGATTGGCAAGTTCATCAGAACCAAATCATAGCTCATTGCCAACATATAGGTAGAAACTATGTTCCTACACCAAAACCCATATTCCCTCCCTTGTCTATTGAGATGCAACCACCGTATCCTACGTATGACCCTGTCGAAGCATTTTATAGCACCTATGGTTATGCTTGGAACCCCTTTTGGTACCAGTATCATCCCTAGTCTACTTAGTTTTATTTATTTTGTATTTTGTAATATTGATACGTTTAATACTTATGTTAATATTGTAATAGTTTTTATAATTTTCTAACTTTTATTCCTAGATTTTAATAATTTTTGAATGTGGGGTAATATACCAAACTTCAAAAATATGTATATATGTTTGCAGTTTATCTTATGTACACAACAGGGTAAAACAACGCATTTTCAAAGACTGGCATTAAGTTCAGCAAAAGCAACTAATTTTGACGACAAGATGCAAAATATATGTGAAATAACAACAAGACGGAATGAACAAATGATGTGCACCATTTATCATTCAGCAAACAAACGCCAATATATTTGGAAACTTTGGTAAAATTTAATCATTTTCACACAAATCACCCTCAATAATTTAAATTGTTACTGATTTCTTGCAAATGAGGGCATTGCAAGATCTTAAGTGTGGGAAGGGGTTAAATTGTTTCGGATTTTAAAATTTTTTACTTTATACACTTGGTTACCATTAAAAATACTAGTAAAGCAGTAGTTGTATTAGAATCTAGTGCTCTCTGATAATAAAGAACAGCCCTAGTCTTATATACTGACTACCCAATTCTAGTAAAATTTTTCAAAAATTTTCAATTAAATGAACTCAAAATCATGTTTATACATATTTATGAACGATAAAACTAGGTTTTAACACCGAAATTATTGTTACCTCGGAAAGGACATAAATTGAGAAACAAACCAAAATGTTAAAATTCATTTAAAATGGAATAGAGGACGATAAAAAGGAAAATAAAAGCCAAGTGTGGGAAAATTTACCAAGTTATCTTAAACATATGTCACATATATCTGTAACAAATAACTGAAAATACTTTTGCTTTGGACTAAACTAAACTGTTTTACCCGATGAAAGAAAAGAAAAGATGGATCTACACGATGAATCAATTCCATCATCAAAAGGAAGTAAAGTCTTCCGAAAAAGACACGCGCTTCTTGATTTAGGTCATGAAGTTGTCGTCCAGACCAGCTGTAGGTTGACGAAAAATCTAGAAAAGTCATCACTAAAATCAGCAGGAAATCCACGGACCTCAGCATTAAACAGGGTCGCCAAGTGGTCAGATTTATCCTAACCATGAGAAGGATTTATCTCGTACAATGGGGGGCACCATGCAAATTAGCTGGATAAGACTAATGAATCAGATCCCCAGAAAGGATAATCTTCTTAAAAGATCAAAAATCAGCTTTTAAGACGGATATTACTCAATCCTAGAGATTGACCTTAAAGATTGAGAATTCAAACTCATGGAATTCAATGATATCTAAACTCGAGCTTGAACGAGAAAATATTTTGATCAAAATTACAAACCGATTTGTTTTCTGAAAACCCTATTTTCAATGCGTTCATTACCATTGAACGTAAAATCCTAGGAATTCACCTGGAATTCATTAGGTCACCTGAACCAAATCGGGTGTCAACCGTAAGAACGGTGGTTACATAGCATGGTCAAAGACAAGACCTTGTGCCAGACCGAAAAATTATAAGGGTGAGCTTTACTATTGCTCCTACCAAGGATAGTAATTGCGTCCGACACGTTATAGGCCATAATCAAATACATGTCATTAGACATTGCCTTAACAGTTGCTTGTTCAACGCTTTTCTTTACAACCGGACGGTAGTTTACCGAAAAGTAATATACGGGACAAGTAAACTGGACGTGTTGCTTTCCAAATACAAGGTTAGCAAGTGGGTGACACAAAACCGCAAGTTTTGAGCTAAAATTTTCAAATCTGAAACCCACCAAACCCACAAAAATATTTTACAAACACCGGTGAAGGGTTATTCCGGAAAACTTATCTAGGGTAAAAACTAGATTTAATTTTCAAAAGATCAAATGTTTTCATAAAGATCCAATTTCCTTAATGGATCTAAATTTTTATAGTCATGTGGGACTGTAAACCATATCGTTACTACCATTGTTTATACCACCGTATAGAAATCACTGATGTACAAAGTGTGAAGAATAAAGAAGTGATTCTAGTATTTCAAGACGATATTGCTTGAGGACAAGCAACGCTCAAGTGTGGGAATATTTGATAATGCTAAAAACGAACATATATTTCATAGCATTATTCCTCAAGAAAGACAAGCTTTTAGTTGCAATTGTTCTATTTACAAGTGATATTCGTTTAAATAATAAAAGGTGAAGACAAAAGACAGATTCGACGAATTGAAGACGCAAACGACCAAAAAGCTCAAAAGTACAAAAGACAATCAAAGAGGTTCCAATTATTGATAAGAAACATCTCGAAATTACAAGAGTACAAGATTCAAAACACAAAGTACAAGATATTAAATTGTACGCAAGGACGTTCCAAAATCCGGAACCAGGACCAGAGTCAACTCTCAACGCTCGATGCAACGGACTAAAAATTACAAGTTAACTATGTATATAAATATAATTAATTATATTAATTATATATATATATTATATTTATAAATAAACCGTTGGTAAGAGAGACTCCAAAATGGTGAGCTGTAAATTCAAACTCCGCGACTCGCGGAGTTTGAAGGCCAAAAGGGTCGCGAGTCGCGGAGCCCCAAAATTTGAAACTCCCTATAAAAGCAACCGAATTCTGAGCATTCTTCATCATCATATATCCATCTCTCCATCTATATACGTAAAATATATATATATAATTTATATTTTAATTTTAATTTTAATTTTAATCCTAATAATAAGGGTATGTTAGTGAATGTTGTAAGGGTGTAAGTCGAAATTCTGTCCGTGTAACGCTACGCTATTTTTAATCATTGTAAGTTATGTTCAACCTTTTTATATTAATGTCTCGTAGCTAAGTTATTATTATGCTTATTTAATCCGAAGTAATCATGATGTTGGGCTAATTACTAAAAATTGGGTAATTGGGCTTTGTACCATAATTGGGGTTTGGATAAAAGAACGACACTTGTGGAAATTAGACTATGGGCTATTAATGGGTTTTATATTAACTAAACAATACCTTGTTAATTTAATATACAAACTTATAATTCGACGTATTTATATATAACCACATATGCTTAATCGGACACGATGGGCGGGATATTTATAAGTACGAATTATTGTTCATTTGACCGGACACGGGGATGGATTAATAGTCAATGGACTCATTAAAACAGGGGTGGATTACATTCAAGGGTAATTGGTGTAATTGTTAACAAAGTAGTAAAACCTTGGTTTACACGCAGTCGATAACCTGGTGTATTCATTAAACAAAGTATTAAAACCTTGTTACAATTCGAATCCCCAATTAGTTGGAATATTTGACTTCGGGAATAAGAATAATTTGACGAAGGCTTTCGCTCTTTATGTTTATGACTGATGGACTATTATGGACAAATCCGTATGGACATATTAAATAATCCAGGACAAAGGACAATTAACCCATGGGCATAAAACTAAAATCAACACGTCAAACATCATGATTACGGAAGTTTAAATAAGCATAATTCTTTTATTTTATATTTAATTTCCTTTATTTTATATTTAATTGCACTTCTAATTATCGCATTTTTATTGTTATTGTATTTAATTGCACTTTTAATTATCGTACTTTTTAATTATCGCAAGTTTATTTTATCGCACTTTTATTATTCGCAATTGTTATTTACTTTACGCTTTAATTTAAGTCTTGTATTTATATTTATTATTTTACATTTGGTTTTAACTGCGACTAAAGTTTTAAAATCGACAAACCGGTCATTAAACAGTAAAACCCCCCTTTATAATAATAATATTACTTATATATATATTTGTATTTTTATAAAAGTAAACTAATATAGCGTTAAGCTTTGTTTAAAAAGATTCCCTGTGGAACAAACCAGACTTACTAAAAACTACACTACTGTACGATTAGGTACACTGCCTATAAGTGTTGTAGCAAGGTTTAAGTATATCCATTCTCTAAATAAATAAATATCTTGTGTAAAATTGTATCGTATTTAATAGTATTTCCTGCAAAAATTAATAGTATTTTATACCCCTTAGCTTTAACTATCAACATCACACTTCGTTACACTATGTTCCGGTTCTGTTACACTTGGTACACACTACTACACAGAACTTATCTGGATGATACCCTCCACACCTTAGACATTTATTGTTCTGATTGTTGTTGCCATTGTTGTTATTGATTTGGTTGTTGTTGCGATTGTTATTGTTGTTAGGACGGTTATTGTGGTTATTGTTGGGATAGTTGTTGTTGCGTTTATTTTTGCGAAAAATGGGGCGATTGTAGTTGTGATTGCTGTGTTGGTTGTTGAAGCGATAGTTACTGTTGTTTTGTTGGTGACTCTTGTCACTGTTTTCTTCCCACTTTCTCTTGACTTGTTTCGTGTTGGCTTCTTGGGCGCCTGCTCTTTAATTCTTCCCTCAATCTGATTTATGAGTTTATGAGCCATTCGACTTGCCTTTTGTATGGAGATGGGCTGGTGTGCACTCACATCTTCTTGAATCCTTTCTGGTAACCCTTTTACAAATGCGTCAATTTTCTCTTCTTCATCTTCGAACGCTCCCGGACACAACAGGCACAACTCTGTGAATCGTCGTTCGTACGTGGTAATATCAAATCCTTGTGTTTGTAACCCTCTAAGCTCTACCTTGAGCTTATTGACCTCGTTTCTGAGACGATACTGCTCATTCATTAAGTGCTTGAATGCTGGCCACGGTAGTGCGTAAGCAGCATCTTGTCCCACCTGCTCGAGGTAGGTGTTCCACCATGTTAATGCAGTACCCGTGAAGGTATGCGTAGCGTACTTTACTTTGTCTTCTTCAGTACATTTATTTATGGAAAACACCGATTCAACCTTCTCGGTCCACCATTTCAATCCAATTGGTGCTTCGGTTCCATCAAATTCCAAAGGTTTACAGGCGGTGAATTCTTTGTAGGAGCATCCTACACGATTTCTTGTGAAATTTGTTCCACTGCTAGATCCAGAGTTATTGTTGTTATTTTGCATTGCGACCTGCACTGCGGCTATGTTCGCAGTAAGAAAGGTATGGAATTCTTCTTCGCTCATATTCATGGTGTGTCGAGTAGTTGGTGCCATTTCCTTCAAAAATAGCCAAAAGAATTAAGTTAATCATATAGAATATTAAGAGTAGTTAATAGTATTTCGTAGCATAATATGAACTTATTTATAAAAGCATTTTCTTCATATTAGCGTTTTATAAGTTTTAATTTGGGTACTACCTACCCGTTAAGTTCATACTTAGTAGCTAATATACCATTCAACTACTACAATTCTATATGAAAAACTGATCATAATATATCGCGTTCAACCTTTTATACAATTTTACAAACTTACAATACCGCTATTATACATATAGCATGAAATATAGTACACAATAACTTTGATACAAGGTAGTTGTGAAGACAGTTCTAGTTAATACGCAAGTCGTTCAACAAAGGCAATAAAGACACGTAATTCATAAGTCCAGAAACAAGTCATGCATTCGAGTTTTACTAGTATTATTTCCCATCCTTGGTCTTGTGAAAAATAACCGTTGTGACCGTTGGCTAGGTAGCATGTTGTAACGTCGTCAAAAGGACGGGGGTTACGTAATGCCCAACAGCCCCGTATCAATCTAAAAACCTTGTTTCTCACCCCAACTACCGAATCCGTCACTTGTGGGAATGTTTTATTTAGTAGTTGCAATCCTATGTTCTTTTTCTCAATTTGGTGAGAAGCGAACATTACTAACCCGTAGACCTAACATGCTTCTTTATGTTGCATGTTTGAAGCTCTTTCTAAAGAACAAAGTCCTATATTGGGATAGGTAGAGTCAAAATAGGCTCTCAACCCGTAGCGTAAAATTGCATCTGGGTTCCCCGCATTCAATGCTTTAAAGAAAATACGGCGTAACTTATGGTCTCCCCAAGGAAAGCCTTTTATTAACTAAGGCATTCCTGGAACGTCTTTTAAATGTTCGGAAAACTAATTTCGCCGTAAATAATTGTGCCGATGAATTCTGACCGACTCTAGATAAGATTTCATCAATCATATCCCCTGGTAGGTCTTCTAAAATTTTTGGTTGTCTATCCTTAACGTCCATTGTGTGTTTTATACTGTAAAATAGACAAGAAAGATAATTAACAAACAATACAAGCAATTTTTACATATAACATAAAAATACAAGCACGCTACAATACATATATTACACGACATGATTACAACTCTTTATTCTGACTCACTCGTTTCTTCCTCCTCGGACTTGGTTCGTTTTGCTTACTTCCTAGGGATATATGGTGCACCTCTAATGCGAGCCGTCGTATTCACAAATAGTTTAGAAAAACCTGGTGGCTTAGATGTTCCTGAGTTATAGTGAAAGTTTAAGAAATACGGGTGTTTACGGTACACCCCATCAGGGTATTTCATGTTAACGTAGAGTTCATCGGGGTTGGAATTAGGTTTCTCTATTTTGATGCCTTTTCCTTATTATTTTATTTTGCTTTTTCAAATTGGGTCGAGGTAATTTCTATAACATCATCGGAATCCTCATCGGGATCTGATTCATCAGAAAATTGGTAATTTTCCCAATATTTTGCTTCCTCGGCGGAAACACCATTGACTATTTTTAACTTTGGTCCATTGGTTGAGGATTTTCTTTTATTTAACCATTTTTCTGTAGTTATTAATATTTCTTCCTCCGGAACCTCTTCTTCTTCCGGTTCCTCTTCTTCCGGTTCCTCCTCTTCCGGTTCCTCCTCTTCCGGTTCCTCCTCGGGAATTTGTGAAACTTCCCAAAATATATTCGACTCTTCATTATTATTAGGTGAGTCGATGAGATTTGTACTAGAGGTAGACATCTATCACACAATATCAAACACGTTAAGAGCTTAATATATCACATAATATTTACATGTTAATAATATATAGTTTCCAACAAAAAGTGTTAAGCAATCCTTTATAAAGAAAACACGGTCGAAGTCCAGACTCACTAATGCATCCTAACAAACTCGGTAAGACACACTAATGCAATTTTCTGGTTCTCTAAGACCAACGCTCGAATACCAACTGAAATGTCCCGTTCATATTGATTATAAACGTTTCATATTAATTGATTTCTTTGCGAGGTTTTTGACCTCTATATGAGACGTTTTTCAAAGAATGCATTCGATTTTTAAAACAAACCATAACCTTTAAAATATTACGATGATTATCAAATAATGATAATCTACAATATAGCGTTTTCACACGACCATTACATAATGGTTTACAATCATATTACACAACAATATATGTCTTCAAATGCAGTTTTTAAGTAATATTATACAAGTATGCTGACTCCAACTCTTGTCCATAAATTAGCATGTAACAGCGGAAGCTCTTAATGATCACCTGAGAATAGACATGCTTTAAACGTCAACAAAAAAGTTATAGGTTTAACCTATATATCAAATTGTAATAATAGAACACAAGATTCCATCTTTCAATAACATGCAATCTGCATAAAAATCATTCATATGGTTGAAAACCTGGTAACCGAAATTAATAAAATGCATCTAGAATATCCCCATATAGAAATATCGAAGTACTAAAGCAGTTCAAATTCTCTGACTGGGGCGTGTCAAAGCCCATAGATCTATCTTTAGGATTCGCGTCAATTGGTGGAAATTATAATAAACACCAATTCTTAGGCTACCAAGTTCAACAAGGGCGATATCCGGTATAACGATTCAACATAGAATGTAGTTTCAATACTTGTGTCTATTTTGTAAATCATTTTCAAAACTGCATGTATTCTCATCTCAAAAATATTAGATAGTAAAAATGGAACTATAACTCACTTTCACAGATTTTTCCTTCGTCGGGAAAATAAGACTTGGCCACGGGTCGATTCACGAACCTATAACGAATATATACATATATATCAAAGTATGATCGAAATATATTCACAACATTTATTATTACGTTTTAACGATTTAAGTTTGTTAAGTTAGCAGTCCAACGTTAGAAATCTACAACTAGTTGTCCACAGTTAGATGTACATAATTAAATCAATATAAATTATCTCGAATCAATCCACGACCCAGTGTATACAAGTCTCAGGCTAGATCACAACTCAAAGTATATATATTATTTTGGAATCAACCTCAACCCTGTATAGCTAACTCAAGCATTACTGCATATAGAGTGTCTATGGTTGTTCCCAAATAATATATATAGATGGGTCGATATGATATGTCAAAACATTGTATACGTGTCTATGGTATCCCAAGATTATATAATATATGTTAGAATACATGAATAATACAATATAAGTTAGTTAAGTTATAATTTGTATAGATTTGTTACAAATTTCACGTAGCTACAACAAGCAAAATTATCCAATCTTGTTTTACCCATAACTTCTTCGTTTTAAATCCGTTTTGAGTGATTCAAGTTACTATGGTTTCATAATGAACTAAAATTTATGAAACTAAATAGAAAAAGTATAAGTTTATAGTTGGAAATACAGGTTACAAGTCAATATTGTAAGAGGTAGTCATTTCAGTCGAAAGAACGACGTCTTGATGACCATTTTGAAAAACATACTTCCACTTTGAGTTTAACCATGATTTTTGGATATAGTTTCATGTTCATAAGAAAAATCATTTTCCCAGAATAACAGCTTTTAAATCAAAATTTATCATAGTTTTTAATTAACTAACCCAAAACAGCCCCCGGTTTTACTACGACGGCGTATGTCCGATTTTACGGTGTTCTTTGTGTTTCCAGGTTTTAAATCATTAAGTTAGCATATCATATAGATATAGAACATGTGTTTATTTGATTTTAAAAGTTAAGTTAGAAGGATT